>NC_143406.1:48508521-50949788 GCF_052110815.1 Crocodylus siamensis
GATGGCTGGTTAGTCTCTAGGCAGCTTTGGCATTGTTATGCTCCCTTTTTAATTTTCCAGACGTTTGAAGGCCACGATGCCTCCGTGCTGAAGATCATTTTTGTGAGCCGCGGGACACAGCTGCTTAGTAGGTATGTGCTGGCCCTGCGAACCTGTGTGCTGCATGTCAGAGCCAGTCCTGAGCAGAAATTTGTTCCACACCATTGACTGGAGAGCAGAGGCTGGAGCAGTGAAATTAGATTTGCAAAGTCCCTTCCCCAAGGGGGGGATGCACACTTCACAGTGGGGATTCACACAAGAGAGGGAACTGTGTTCTGCTCTGGGGGAGTCTGGGAGGACTCCAGTGCTGGGGCCACTTCCACTGAGCTGGGTCTATAATGCTCCCAGAGCCACAACTAGCTGGCTCAGCACCTGGTGTCTTGGCTGCCAGGCTTTCCAAGGAGCAGATACAATGCCTGTAGTTCACCTGGCTGATGGGGAAGAGGATAGACGCTGATGAGATTAGCTCCTTCCCTGCTCAACCTCCACCCTGGGCAGCTGGGTCCTTATGCCCCCGCCCCACCAGAGATCATGGGTAGAACCAGTGTGCAAAGCGGCTCTAGGGGGTGCGGGTTCTGCCTAGCACATCTGGCACGCTACAGAATAATCACCTTAAACGGCATGAACCCAGGGCCTTTGGGGAAAGGTTTCTTTGCTTTTACTGCTGCAAAATCTGAACGAGCTATCTTTCTGTTTTCTGGGCTGGCAGCCAATAAACTGCCTGCATTGTGAGAAGCAAACCGTATTTTACAGACTACCTTGTTCAGAGACTGGGATTATACCACTAGGCTGGGATGCGAGACACCCAGGTTTGGTTCACAGCTCTTCTGTGTGACCTTGACAAGACACTTAGCATCTCTGTGCCTTCATGCCCACTCTAGACAGCTCGTTATCCAGCTCTACAGAGGACTCTAAAGATAAACACACAACAGTGTTGGGAAGCCTTCAAATCCAATGGTGAACCGAGGGTCACAGATACCAGGATAGTTTCCTGTCTTTTTCTGCTGTTCAAGAGCTGCTATTATCATGCCACCACTTCTGCAGCTGAGCAGGCAGAGAACAGGACTCTAGACTGAAACCCCGTGGTTGATGCTCTGTTTCTGTTCCACTTTCCAACAGTGGGTCTGATGGGCTCTTAAAACTCTGGACGATTAAAAGCAATGAATGCGTGAAAACATTAGATGCTCACGAAGACAAAGTGTGGGGTCTGCACAGCAACAAACAGGACAACGTGGTTGTAACAGCCTCCAGTGACTCTTGCATCACCCTGTGGAAGGTGCGGTTCAGGGTTTGCCTTGGGAAGAAACGGAGAGCGTGTAGGCTAGAGGTGATCAGAGTGCAGGGTGGAGGAGTCAGATTGCAGGGACTGTTCCTAGTTCCACCCTGACTCGGTGGGTGACTTTTAACCTCTCCATTCTTCATGTGTAATATTGCCGTAACAAGTGTTGGTGGATCTCGGCTAAAGCCAACATCAGGATTCCCTGGACAGCAATATCACTCCTCTCCAAAGGCAGAGACAAGAGATGGCCCTGAGCAGCCTGCCTGGCTCTTGATGGAAGATGGCACTGTCTAAAAAGGGCCTGGGTGGGTCCCAGAATTTGGGGAGCAGTTGGTTCCTGTCATACAGACCTTGCTACACAATATCAGCTGACTGTAGTTGTCTTCTGATCTTTCACAGGATGTCACTGAAATTGAACTGGAAGAGGAACAAGCTAAAAAGGAGGAGCAGATTATGAAGTGAGTGACCCTAAGAAATACTTAGGATGGCAGGTGATAGAATTGGTCCCTGCTAGCCAACAAGACTGCCTGAATCCAGGCCTTGCAGTTCGTTCCTCTCCAGAAGGAGATTCCTTTGTTTCACTCCTTGGCTTTTGCCCCTAATACTCCTGTAGTCTTTTCATCTTCTGTAGTTTCTCTTCAGTTCCTGCAGAGCCCTCCTGTAATATGTCAGCTTCAGAAATCACGTAGTTTCATGTTTCTGTGCTGCTGAGATAAGCCAAGTTGGACCATTAAAACTTACTCATCATTCATTTTCTCGTATATCAGCCAGCACAGAATAACTCAGGAAAGCCTTTACCGCGCTGCCAGGATAATTACCCATACAATGGAGGCACTGAAGTTTGCACTGGCCAGCAGGCTTTTATTAAGTTCTTGGCACTAAATCTGTCCACAGTGTCACTACTGAATGTGCTGCCTTCTGCGTATGGTTTGTTCCATCAATCAACAGCCCCTCTAACACAGTCTTGTTCCTGTTTTCCAGGGACCAAGAGCTTTCCAACCTGCTTCATGAGAAGAAATATCTGAAAGCTTTAGGGCTGGCAATCTCACTGGATCGCCCGCACACTGTTCTGACAGTGGTCAAAGGTAAGTACATCCTGAGACAGCATGCTGCCTGCTACCCTGGCCTTCCAGATCTGTTAGGATTGGCAGGTAACAAATGTAAAAGCCCAGCTGGGTGGACAGCTCCTCTTTCCGTCTTCCCCATTTCCATTTGACACTTTGAAATCTCCACTGCCTCACTGCAATGCACATAGCTGTAGTTGTCCTTGTGGTCTTTCTGCATACACTCACATCAAGAGAGGTATGTATAACACAGTGATCTGTATACGCTTTAGTGGCTCCTCTAAGTGCAGCAGACAGTGACTGATTGTCCAGGAGCTTTGAGTCTTGAGTTGGAAGACAGGCCAGCCTTTCTCTCCAAAACCAGTAGCCCGAAACCAGACTTTCTATCAAGGTGAATTGTTACTTTGCAGCCTCTGAGTTTCAAATATGCTCCTGACAGTTGCAGTGCAAGCAGTAATTTGCACTTCTAGGTGTCAGGCTGCCAGCTTCAGTTCCCATGAGGGTAGATATCAGGTTTGTAGATGCAGTGGTTTGGCAGAGGCTGGAGCTGCCTTCCACATGTAACCGTGACCCAGTGGCGAATCAGGCTGTCTCTTCTGATCATAAGAGGGAGACTTTTTTTCCAGAACCTATTGTTCAAGCTCATGAGTGACAGTCTAGAAAAGCAGGACAAGAGAAAAGAAATAAATAGAAATAAAACAAAGAAGTATGTTGGTTAAAGATGCTCTTTCTTTACCAGAAGTCGGTGACTCATCCTTGATTGATTTCTTTCCCATAATTTCTAGAATCTGGATTTGGAAGAGTTAGGTACACAGCTGCCAGAAGGTTACTTACAGAAGTTGTGCAGTTAGGCCTGTGGTTGTGTACACAGTTGTAAAAGCAAAGCACACCTGTTTTCACCAGAGCACACCTTACAAGTCCCAAATCTTTGGATACTGTCTACTTGCAAACTCTGAGCTCTGTTTTTTTTCAACTTTTAAAATACTTACATTAACCTGATTCTTTGCCTTTTTGCGCTTCCCCTCCTTTTAGCCATCCTAAAGGAGACCGATGGGAGAGAGAACTTGGAAAAGAACATCCTCAGACTGCGGAAGGATCAGAAAGGTGGGTTGAGTGTTGGTTCAAATGAGTAATAAGTCTTAAATTAGAGGGAACAGATTCTTCCTCTGTTTGCCATGGCTTTACCCCCGACCAGGCAGGGCTCATTCATTTGGAAAGAAGCTGGTCGTGATGTAGACCTAAGCCTGCTATGAACTGATTTGAGGCTCACGACCTTCACAGAGTGTTATTTTGCATTTTTATAGCATCTTCTGTTGGAAGTTCTCAAAGTCCTCCAACCCCCTTTGGGAGGCAGCTAAGTTTTATTTTCCCCACTTACAGAATGGGGACATTGAGGAGATTAAATAAGTTGCCTGAGGTGGATTGATGACAAAGCCAGGAATACGGAACTCTGGTCACACATGGCTATTGCCATCCCTGCTGAGAAGGCCCCTCTTTTACATTGCTGGTCAGTTGTTTATGACCTGCCGGAGTCACAGTCAGTCTAATGAGGGGCTTGTGTGCTGTTACGGTTTCCCTGCAAGTTTGCTGCTCAATCTGGGGGAAGCTGGATAGGCCTGGCCTGTTCTCTCCCATGGTGTGACATTGTCTAGTGCATAAATCACGGTCAGACCTGAGTAACCCATGTATTTCCTGCTTTCCCTCCTAGAGGCTGTGCTGAAGTACTCAGTAACATGGAACACAAACTCTCGCAACTGCCACGAGGCTCAGGCTGTCCTTGGCATCCTCCTAAAGCACGAAGCCCCTGAGTGCCTCCTCCAGTACGACGGCATTAAATCTGCTGTGGAATCACTTCTGCCCTACACCGGTGAGTTACAAAGGAGGCTGCACCTCGATTCAGTCCCGCTGTTTGTGCTGCTGTATCATACGGGGGCTCCTACAGCAACACCTCTAGCACTACTGCACTGCACCTGATCTTGCCCACAGCCCAACTCCTGAGCTGCATGTCAGACCCAGATGTTGTAGCCGACAGCTTGCTACAGCATGAGGTATAGCCAGGAGTTTCTCCACTGGCCTGTGGTGCCCTTTGAAGCCATTTCTTGGTGTCTGTAAAGGTGACACATGCTCCACGTTCTCTGCTCCCTCCATTCACCACAGCTGGGACAGAGATGGGCTTTCCCCCCTCCCCCCAGTTTTCTTGGCACACTCAGGCCTCCATAGCAGTTTAGCAAAAACATTTCTTTTTCTTTCTTTTCTTTTTTTTGCAGAACGTCATTTCCAGAGACTGGGCCGGTTACTGCAAGCATCCATGTTCCTTGAGTTCATGTGGCAAAACATGAGGCTGTCTGATACTTCCAAGTGGGACAAGGATGGTTTGTGACCATTCACGTGCCACTTGCAGTCAACTGAGGACTATGACCAAGAACCAGAGACTTGCAGTGACTGGTACTAACGGTGCCTGGCTCTCTCATCCAGCCCTGCAGCTATGGTATTTTTATAATAAACTTTTTAAGTGTGAGTTTTTATAAATAGTGAGTCCAGCAATTCCTTGTTGCCTCCCAAGGCCCTGCATAAGGAGGAGATGGTCTTCCTGGCCAAGAATCGCCTTCCTCCCACTCTTCAAACTTTGAATCTTGAAGGGTTGCTGCATGAGCTTCAGAGAAATCGCAAATAGCACAAATGTCCTCCATAGAGACACTCTTACAGTAAGTGGTCCTGCTGGTAGAACTCCCCGAGCCCACCTATGTTGGACCTTATGCACATGCTGGAAAGATTACAGTGAGTAGTTGGTAAGCATTAATTAGGAGTATTGCCAGCAGACTGAAGGAAGTGATTGTTCCCCTCTATTCAGCACTGGGGAGGACAAATCTGAAGTCCTGTGCCCAGTTTTGGGCCCTCCACTACAGAAAGGATGTGGGCAAGTTGAAGAGAGTCCAGCAGAGGGAACAAAAATAGTTGGGGGGCTGGGGGACATGACTTATGAGGAAAGGCTGAGGGAACTGGGCTGATTTAGTCTGCCAAAGAGAAGACTGAACAGCAGCCTTCACCTCCCTGCAGGGGGGCTGCACAGAGGATGGAGCTGGGCTGTTCTCAGTGGGGGCAGATGCCAGGACTAGGAGCACAATGGGCTCTAGTGGCAGCAAAGGAGATTTAGGTTAGATATTAGGAAAAACTCATGAGGAGAGTGGTGAGGCACTGGAACAGGTTACCCACAGAGGTGGTGGAGTCTCCATCCTTGGAGGTTTTGAAGGCCCGGCCCAACAAAGCCTTGGCTGGGATGATGTAGTTGGGGCTGGTCCTGCTTTGAGCAGGGTGTTGGACTAGATGGGACCTCCTGAGGTCCCTTCTAACCCTCATTTTCTATGGTAACTGCACTGTGTTGGGACCCCTTGTAGATAATTCTAGACCATGCTACATCCTATACAAATACCTGTCCAAAGGACGGCCAAATAAGCATAAGGCAAGAGACAGCATGTCGATGCGGGGAGCATGTTGGTACAGTGAGACAACTGGTCAGTGTACAAAGCAGTGGTCACACGCCAGTTGCCTGACTGGTGGCATGGCAGAAGGTGAGCTAAGGAGAGGGACTAAATTAAGGAGTGTCTAATGTTGCTGAGGGCATAGTCTGGTGTCCTAGAGCTAGAGTTAGCACATGCTGCTTGCATTCAGGCTTTTGTACAGGTCGTTTTGGTCACTGTGCAGGGCCTGGGCAGATTTCACAAGATTTGGGCAATGAAAGTGCTGTGAGGATCATCAGAGCAGAGCCTGGTCCAGAGTGTGAAGGCATTTCACTAGAACCCATGACATCCTGTGCTGTTTTTGCTCCCTTCACGCTGGGCCACTTCCAGAACCCAGGTCCTCAGAACGCATGTCTTTTTCTAACTACCTGACATCAGCTTGGACCTAGAGAAAGGCATGATCCTGGCCAAGCTGCTTGACTTTCTACCTCAGTGCCCTGGTTCTGTAAAATGGTAGCACTTGTACTCACCTGCTTTGAGATCTTTGGAGAAAAGGGCTGTGTGCAGTACAAACACAGAACAAAGGCAGCAATGGAGCAGACACTGGGGGTCTGGCAAGGCAAAGTTTGCACTGAAACTCTTATTGACCTCTCTCCTCACTGGCTGCCTGGTCCAAAAAAGAACTGGCACTGTTGGCCTCTCCTCCTCAAGCAACAACTCCCCTGTGGCAAAGAACAGAAAGGAACATATACCAAGCAGAGAACTGCAAGATGGTCTCAGTCAAAACAGTTTCCATAAGAGCAGACCCCAAGTGCAGATTTCTTGGCAGTACAAAATCAGACCATTTCCAAGGCATGTTTCACTTGACACCTTAAGCTCCAGATGAGAACAGATGGAGAACACACCTGTTGTGACCTTAATTTAATGCAGCCAAGTGAAGCTGGTAGCTTGACAGGGTCTGTTGTCTGATGATTTTTTGTTATAGGCCACGATGCCACCATAAACTCAGATCACCCTCAGTGCCTAAAAGAGCTTCTCTACTTCAACTGCCACCTTCTCATTCCTGTTGCTGATCAGAACAAAAGGGAAGAATCTGTGACAGTAACTCTATGGCTATGCATCTTTGGTGTTTATGTGGGGTATAAACACACTCAGCGAGACTGTTCAAGTACTGGAGGTCACAGACAGGCGTTCAAAGTACCTTGCTATTATTGAGTGTTGAAACTTAACTAGGATGAGACAAGTGCCATGTATAAAAGGACTATGGGCAGGTGTTGCACTTTTCTTTCTTACCACTACTTTTTAATTTATTTGCTCACACACCTGTGGCTACACTGCTTCTATCTGTTGTAACACCTGGTTACGATAGAGTTAAAGAGGGAGAACGGTGAATCTGCTCTAACGATCATGCTCTGGTTACTGCTTTTTAGCCCAGTGACACTTCTAGTCTAGTGGGTTTGCAGATAATGTGTCCAGGGCAGTTTGAAATGCAAGTGAATTATGAGAAGAGGTTTCCAGACTAGGAGTCAATAGTACTACAAAGAGCTGTTGAAGAAAAACCTCCCCTTACTCCCGTATGTGTTTGTTGTAGCCTGAGGCTTCAACCCTGTGCTCAGTGAACTGCTGCTTGTTGCTCACTAATAGATTTTACATGTTTAAAAGCTGTGCAAGGTAATGTATATAAACTCAGCAACAATATGGTTCGTGCTTTAGGGAAACTAGTTCAAGATCCTAAAGCTGAAAAAGCTGCATGGCAGCCTCCCTGTAGGAGACTACCTAGGGCAGTTCCCAGGAGCAAACTGACAGGATGCTATTCCAGGTGTGGCCGTGAAGGCCCTGGAGCCCCTTCAGCCCTCACTTTATGGGCAGTTGCCCAGCATGCCTTGATGTCTTTATATGAGGGAGGCTGCCCCAGAGCTTCCTAAACTGATCTCTCACATAACAACCAGATGCCTGTGGTCACTGCCTTATGGGCTAATTGCATGGCTCCATTCCACCATGCTTCACCAGTGGCATCCTCATTGATGTTCCCTTCTATTTAGCCCCTCCTCTGGGGCTCCTGGACCCTCCCTGCTCCCACACTCTTGCTAGGCTCCCAGACCCTCGCTGGTCCCATACTCTGTCTGGGCTCCAGACCCCTCCCTGGGTCCCTAGGAACTTCCTCCTCCCTTAGTTCCTCTCCAAACTGCCTTAGGTGTTACCCTCCATGTTACCTTCTGGAGCT
This sequence comes from Crocodylus siamensis, assembly GCF_052110815.1. Classification (NCBI taxonomy): domain Eukaryota; kingdom Metazoa; phylum Chordata; order Crocodylia; family Crocodylidae; genus Crocodylus; species Crocodylus siamensis. The sequence goes on from NC_143406.1 coordinate 48,516,586, forward strand.
GCAGCAGTCCCTGCTGAGATGCTGATCTCTCGGTGGGCTCCAAGCTGTTACTGCTGGCTCCTCTCAGGTCTGGGCTTGTATCCTACCCAAGCCCAGCCTTCCTCCAGAGTCAGATGTCTCTAATCAACCCTGGCTCCATCTGCAGGCTGCCTCAGCACCAAGCCTCCTGCCACACAAACCACCACTGGAGACAGTCCCTTTAGCTCCCTTGAGTAACTGCAGTGACAGCTGGACTGTGCATGAGACCCATGTTGAAATGGAAAGGCATTTCCTCTCTTCTGAGTCTTGGGGATTGCTCAAGCACTTACTGGGGTACCTAAAATCCACACAAGGTATAATCTGCAAGAGTGATTTACAACTCCAGTCCTGGTACAAAAAGGGTCCTTTTCTTCTAAGTACAGCTTGCTGCCCCTGCCTGGGCAGAGGGATGGAGTGTTGTGGCTGGGATAGTCCAGAAAATATGCAAGCAGCAAGGTTTTATTGGTAATATCTTTAACTGGACCAACTGTACAGCTGAGAGATGTTAGAGAAGGTTTCGGACACTAAATATCCTTCTGCCCTTTGGAGCAGAGAAGGTAGGAGTGCAGAGGCAGAATTGATAACGATGTGGAACGGATAGCTGGAACAACATGTGAGCAACTAAGATTGTGTATATGTAAAAGGAAATGGCTTTCATTTCTCCCCATGTACAGGCATGCGTGTTCATCCACATTCCCCTCTGTTTGGGAAGGAGGCTGCAGCTCCCTGAGTTGCTGTGAAGAATTAGCATTTCACATGAGCAGGATCAGCAAACCAATATGACTAATCCCCGTAATAAACTCTTTAGTTCAGCCTTAATCTTCAAAGGGGCAGCTACAGAATGAACAATGCACTTGAAGGGTGTGTTTATGCTGATATATTTTATGGTAAGTGATTCAACAGGGGTCCAGTGAATGAAGAGCAGATAACAGGGGTTAGAGGTCTGAAAATAAAGCAAAACTGTCTGATCTTTTATCTGGAAAGGAGGCAAATCCTAAGGAAACTGAAAACTAACCCAGAGTAGCCACAAGCTAATTACACTGTTGTAGCCCTAATCAGGTGGGAAGTGAGTGGTTAGGAAAGCAGGGCTGTTAGAGATGTGAGCTTCAGGACTGCATTGCTCTTCTGGAGTCTGCATTCACTAGCAAGAGGCTGCATCAGTCTGTCAAACTTTCCTTGCATAGGCTACCCTAATTCTGGCATTTCCTAGCTTTTCAGTGCATCACTTTGCAACCATCATGGCCTTCTACCTGTTGCTTTTCATATCCAGTTCCACATGGATCATCCAGTGCTTCATTCCTTCATGTTCTGTCTGTACAATACAAGGGCTGGATCCTCCAATGGTAGTTATTGCCTAGCTCTATTAACACAACCAAGGATATGCCCCCATCACTCTAGAAACATAACAGCCTGGGGTTGCTGCATGATTTTAACCCCCAAGCTAATAACCCTTTGAAATAAAAAACTGGTCACTGGCTCAGATTTTTTGTTAAATATATTTTCTTTCACTTGTGCTTAATCCAGACATAAATATGTATATGTGGCATATATAATTTAGAACAATATCAACTCCTTGTAAGATGGACAAAACATAATTCATGGTGATCACAAGCATGTTTCAGCATCAAAAATAAGAGATGTATAAAAGACTAATTCCAATGACAGGTGAGTAGCTATCTGCAAAAAAAAGTCTTTGCTCGAGTCAGAGATGGATTTTTCTCAAGAACATTTTAAGACATGCATTTGTGGGCAGGAACTGCAGTGCAGAGAGCAAAGCAAGCCACTATTAGAGACTCTTCAGTGACAGTTAATACTCAGCTCATTCATGTGAGAATTCCTACCAGAAAGCAGAAACGTGATTCCAAGAGTTAGCTACCCAACTCGGGGAAGCAGAAATGACATCCGGCAATTGCAAGTCCCTGCCTGCAGACGCTATTTCTGATCATGGAAGGGTTGGACATGAAGGATCCAATCCAAGTGCACCAACACGGTGTGAATCTCAGTGTCAGAGGCACTGCAGGTCAGAATGATGGACCCAGACCACATTCCAGCAGCCCCTTCCTCCTGAGTGAAAGGCAAGATTAGTGCAACAATGCAGGCCAGCCAGCTGAGCAGCCATGGAAGAGTTATCTTCCAGAAAGAAATTAAATGCCAGCTCCATCTCTCAGCACGTGACAGGCCTGAGCACCAACCCTCCCCTCTCACTTATTTCAGCTGCAGTACAGAATTGATAGCTGAGCAATGGCTATTTGGGAAATTTCAGACCCTCGACCTAACTTCCCATAGGCGCAGAACGACAAGCTTTCGTCTGAGGCTTGCGTGTTCCCATGTCCCGGTCTGCACTGCCCCCTTCCCCCTCAGGGGCAGATGTGAGGTGTGGCCAGCAGACTGGGTCTGTGGGCAGACTGCTGCATGGCTCTCCGTGTCACAGTGCTGCATTTCTGGAGGATCTCGCGGGTGGTAGGCCGCATGGGCACGTTGGGAATGCTGGCAGCAGGGTCCGGGCGGCAAGGGGGATGTGTGGAGCTGCTTGAAGATGCCTCCTCCAAGTCCAAACTGTTATTGTCCCTGCAGGTGAGGTGAGGATCACTGCTGCCTTGCCTGACACCAGATGAAGAGCTTGAGGAGCCAGGCTTCTGGCTGACTTCCTGTTCACTCCCGCTCCCAGAGCTGACAGAAGAGCTGTCTGGCTCCAGAAGTGTGCTGGAACTGGCTGCAGTGTCCAGCCCAGGCAAGGATTTCGATCTATTTCTACTCAAGGAACCCCTGCCTTTGTCAGCCCTCTCGCTCCCCAAGCTGCTCTGGGGCAGGCCCCCCCACTGTGGGTTGGCCTGCAGGAGAGAGCTCCCTGAGGATGGGCTGGCAGGCAAGTACAGGTTGGGCGTGGAGGCGTTGAGGCCAGCATTCACAATCGTCTGGAACTTGCTGTGAGGGTTCTTATAGGGCTGGAGGAGCATGCATGGGATGTAGCCAGTGTTCCCGTTGTACCTGAGGGAGAGGGGTGCAGAAACAACAATAAGAGGTAAAAGGCAGCTTCTTGTCACCTCAGACCTCACCTGGGAGGGGATTGATGCCCCTGGAAGCACTCCCATCTGTAGGAAATGCTGCCAGTGGCTGCTAAGTGCCAGCTTCAAATGTCAGATGTGGTACTTGGGGACAGAACTTGATGTTGCTATGTAATGCCGAGGGAAGGTGTGAAGGGACCTGGGAGCTGGTGACATTGAGGCCAAGACGGACCCAAAGTGATGCTAACTGGAACTATGTATGGGTGCCATGGAACAGTCTCCCCAAATCAAACATCGGAGAGGGACCCCACAAGCTGCTGAACGGCTAGAGCAGGCAAGTGCAGAGAGGCCCTTGGAGTCAATGGATCCATGCCCATATACATTTTCTAGCCAAGCCTCCCCGTGTATAAAATGGACAGGGTCTAGGGCTGCAACCCCCAGCCTACAGGTAGAGTCTCCTCATTCAGGTGCTCTGAGGAAATGGGGAATTTCACTCTGGAAATTCACCCAGTCAGTGGTGCTTTCTCTCCAAGTCAGTACTGCACAAGGGGTGCTGCATGGGCAGTTTCTCAGACCAGGGTCCAGATCCTGGAACCTGATGAGGAATTTGAGCCCATAACTGTACACAGAATGTGGGGGAAGGGGAAGGTCCTTCTGCAGTTGAGACTGTTATCTTCTCAGCCTGGGGTACTGCAACAGGATGACAGCTCCCCACTGTCCATTTCCTGGGACCCAGAGTAGATGAGCAGTACCTGCTGTCAACTGGCACTCTCACACCACACTGACTGAGAAGGTTTGGGGTGGTGGGAAGACGAGGACCTCCTTACCAGATAAGCCACCAGCCATTGTCCGATTTCTCCAGCACCTCCACAATGACCCCAGCATTCACTGAGAGCTCATCTGCTTCCTGAGACTTGTATGCCTGCACAGTGTAATACCTGGACCCTGTGGGAAGGAGGGAGGAATCATTTCCACTTTGCAGACAAAGAAGATAAGGAGATGGGGTACAGTATGGGAGCAAGAGAGGCTAGAACAATGGGCTAGACTAGTGGTGCTCAATATCCAGCCCATGGGCCAATTCCAAACTACTGGGCTATGCCATCCAGCACACTGGATTCCCCCACAGGTCCGGAAATATGGTGGCAGGGGAGCAACATTAACTGCTGCAGCTCTGGAAGTGGCTCTGGAAGCTGTGGTGATCAATACTGACACCAATTCCCCACCAATTTCCATACCCCTGCAGGTTGGATGATCAAGGTCCCATGCACCAGCTTTCTCTGGCATGTGGGGCCAAGCCAGTGTACGGGGTCACTGAATCGCAACCCCAGACTAAGCCACTGGTCTAGGCTGCCCAGCAATGGGAGGACTTAACTCACTTGGCAAGGCTTAGGGTGCACCCTACAACTATCATACAGGTGACACAAAGGTTGAAAAAGTCCACAATGACTGAAGACCTCATAGGCTTTAAAGGAGAAAGGTATAGGTTTGGTTTAGGCTACAGTTTTGCAAGCACAGCTTTGTTGGCTAGGGATGTAAAGAGCTCAGCCCCCACCCCACCTACACTGGCATAGCTATGTCTGCAAACCTTTTCTGCTGGCAAAAAAGGGCTCCTGCTGACTTTGCTTCTGCAGTTCAAGAAGGGAGGAGAGCAAAGCCAGCAGAAAACTCCCTTCTGCTGCTGTTTACTGCATCTCCTGAGCCCCCTAACAAAGACAGGCCTGTAGTCGCTCCTGTCTTTGAGGGCCACTTCCAACTGCCTAGCAGGGAAAAATAACTGATGGGCTGACAGGGCCAGCAGGGATCCTACCTATCTATAAAGTGCCTTTAACAGCATGAAGGAAACTAATGGGGGAAAAATAGTCCTCCTGGGGCCATTCTGGTTAATAGCAAACACTTTCAGACATGGAAATATTATCTCCAAATTGACTGTATCTGTTTAAGTGACCTGTTCACAGCAGCAGAACTGGGAACAGAACTCAGTTCTCCATAGCCCAAGCTCTGAACGATAACCACCGACCCGCACTTCCTCTTGGAGAGGTGTTTGCCCTTTGTTCTGCAGACTCATAGATTTCATAGACATTAGGGCTAGAAGGGACCTCGGGAGATCATCGAGTCCAGCCCCCCGCCCAAAGGGCAGGAAGTCAGCTGGGGTCATAGGATCCCAGCAAGATAAGCATCCAATTTACTCCCGAAGGTGTTCAATGTAGGTGCTTGAACCACCTCCGCTGGCAGACTGTTCCAGACCTTGGGGGCTCGGACAGTAAAGAAATTCTTCCTTATGTCCAGCCTGAAACGGTCTCGCAGGAGTTTGTGACCGTTCGACCTCGTCATCCCTTGGGGCGCTCTGGTGAACAAACGTTCCCCCAGATCCTGGTGGTCACCCCTGATAAACTTATAGGTGGCCATCAGATCACCCCTGAGCCTGCGCTTTTCCAGGCTAAAGAGTCCCATGGCTCTCAGCCTGTCATCATAAGATCTGTTTTCCTGACCTCTGACCATGCGTGTGGCTCTCCTCTGGACTCTCTCAAGCTTCTCCACATCCTTTTTGAATTGTGGAGCCCAAAACTGGACACAGTACTCCAGCCGCGGCCTCACCAAGGCCGAGTACAAGGGGAGAATGACGTCCCGGGATTTGCTCGAGAAGCATCTATGGATGCACGCCAGCATTTTGGTCGCTTTACTAGCCGCAGCATCGCAGTGGAGGCTCATGTTCATCTTGTGGTCAATGACGACCCCCAAGTCTCTTTCTTCTGTAGTGCTAACCAACGTAGCACTGCCGAGCCTATAAGGGTGCTGCAGGTTTTTCCTCCCAAGGTGGAGAACCTTGCATTTATCGGTGTTAAACGCCATGAGGTTCTCGTCTGCCCATTTGCTGAGCTTGTCCAGGTCAGCCTGGATCACCCGCCTATCTTCTGGCGTGGATGCTTTGCCCCAAAACTTGGTGTCATCGGTGAACTTGGCCAGTCCACTCCTGACTCCAATGTCCACATCGTTAATGAAGATGTTGAACAGGATGGGTCCCAGGACAGAGCCTTGAGGGACCCCACTGGTCACAGGGCACCATGATGAGTGACTGCCATCAATCACAACCCTCTGGGTCCGACCACGAAGCCAATTTCCCAGCCAGCGGATCATGGTGGAGCCAAGGCCACAACTGGGCAGTTTGGCCAAGAGGTGATCATGGGATACCAGATCAAAAGCTTTTTTGAAGTCAAGATATATGACATCAATCTCTTCTCCCTTGTCCAGGTGATAGGTCACCTGGTCATAGAAGGAAATGAGATTGGTCAAACAAGACCTACCCGCAACAAACCCGTGCTGGCTATCCCTTAGGATGTTAGCCTGGGCCAGTCCCTCAAGGATGGCCTTCTTAATAAACTTTTCTAAGATCTTCCCCAGGATAGAAGTCAGGCTAATGGGCCTGTAGTTAGCCGGATCCACTCTCCTCCCTTTCTTGAAGATCGGCACCACATTGGCCTTCTTCCAGTCTTCGGGCACTACACCAGAGCGCCAGGAGTTTTCAAAGATCCGTGCCGGGGGCTGGGCTATGACGCTCGCCAGCTTCTTGAGTACCCTGGGGTGCAGGTTGTCAGGGCCGGCTGACTTGAAGGTATCCAGCTTCTCAGGGTGTTCCTTCACGAGGTCAGCATTGATGGAGGGTAGGGGATCCCCCTCACCCAGATTTCCCTGTCCCATAGCAGGCATGGGCATCCCGTGTGACTGATGAAAGACTGACGCAAAGTACCTGTATAATAGGTTGGCTTTTTCCTGGGCGTCAGTTGTCAGTTGCCCCATCTGGTTTAGCAGGGGTCCAACGTTGCCCTTGCTTTTCCTCCGGCTCCCCACATATCTGAAAAAGGACTTTTTGTTGTCCTTGATGCCTGAGGCTAGTTGGAGTTCAGTTGCAGCCTTGGCTTTCCTGGCTTGGTCCCTGCAGGACCGAACCAGCGCGGAGTAATCCTCCTTGGAGGTGAATCCCGTCCTCCATCCTTTGTAGGCTTTCCTTTTTAGCCACAGGAGGTCCGCTAGGTCTCTGGAGAGCCAGGGGGGGGCCGCTGTGCCTTCTTGCTGCTTTTCCTCCGTGTTGGAATAGATTTAGCTTGTGCACTGAGGATCGCTTCCTTGAGAAGCAACCACTCTTCTTGAACTCCCATCTCCCTGGGGTCATGGTCCCTGAGGGCCTGACCGACTAGCCTCTTGAGCTTATCAAAGTCGGCTTTTCTGAAGTCAAGGACTTCTGTGTTGCTGACTGACTTGCCAGCTTTACGGCGGATGGTGAAGGTGATCAGCTCATGGTCGCTGTCACCCAGCTTCCCATCGATCACTAGGTTGCCGATTTTAGCAGAGAAGGATAACACTAACAGAATGCACTCCTGAGCTGACAACAAGGATTGAAAGGCCTGAGCCACAGCAAGGAAGAAGTGTACTTGCCTTCTTCATCTGACTCCCTGAAATTTGGAACCTTCTCTCCAAATGCTTTCTCCTCCAGGTATGGAGCTGGAAACCAGGCTATTTGCTTGTCCTCATTCTCTACCAGCCACCACCCTGCAAGCAGGAGCATACAAATACATGCTTTTAGTGAGACCCTGGAACACTGCTCAAAGGGTGATTTTCAGAGATCTGTTATTTAAGCTTCACCACTCTGAAAAGAGGTGTGAAAGTGCCAGAAGGGAGATGGCAGCAACCTCTGAGTAAATCCTGCCTGACACTTTCCGTTATGTTTTATATAGAAAATGCATGCCATATAAGTGATTAAGTGAATTGCTCAATGTTACACAATAAATCTGTGGCACAGTTGAACACAGAACCCTAGAGCTCCTACTCCTGGTCCCTCTCCTGTTAGACCATCATCTCTCCCAAGCTTGGAATAGAACCCAGGAGTGCTGACCCTCAAACTCCTCACTCAATTGAAAAATCCTACTTTCCTTTCTCTTTTCTTCCTAATAAAATATTTGTAATCCTTCATGATATAAGTTATATTCTGGAGTACATGCATAAACAAATATATTCATCATGCTACAAACACACATTTGCAAAGGAGTGAAAAGGCTAAAACTTTTCCCCTCTGAAGCAGATAATGAACAGTCTAAATGAAACATACCTATCATGTCCTTGATTAAGACTTCAACGGTCTCCCCCTTGGCAACTTTGAAAGGTCTGTTCTTTGTGTCTTTAATTTCATAGGTTTCGATGCATCGGTAGGTCTGGGAAGCCACTGGGTACGTAATAGAGGGACTTGGTTTTGTAAGCTGTTTTTTCTTCTCATCCCCAAATTCTGATGGCATGATTATAATGCTGAAAAGAAAAGTGCAATACTTGTTTGTTACAAAGCCATGGAGGAGGCTGGCTTTATGATTTATTTCAAGCTTGTCCTTTTGGGGAAAAGCACCCCTGTGAAGAAGACCAAGTGCATAGCATCCCAAAGCCCTCAGAAATATTTTCCAAATTGCAGTGCCCATTTCAAGTTAGATCTTATAGCCATGAAACAGACTAGATACAGGGCACAGACTGTTGTAAGACAGAGGTCAAATCATCCAGAAAGGCAATTACATACTCAGAAATAAACCTCAGAAGTTCCCGGCTCTGATATCTGCTCTTTTCACTAGCCTGCATTCTTAGCTAAATACTTGCATTGCCACTTCACATAGTTTATAATATCCTTTCTGAATTCCATGTCAGAAGTGACACACAGGTCATTGGGTAGTATACAATCTTTTATCCATATGCAAATGTGCACTTATCGTGCTCCATGTATTCTGTAATAAGCCACACATCAAATCCCAGTGCTGAGCTTGCTTTGGTCTCAGGTAAAAACAGTTTAATTTTGCATATATCCATCATGATTTTGCTTCTAGCTAGCTGAAACCTATTGCTCCTAAATAAGCGGATTCTTTAGATTTTCAGAGCAGCTGCTTATGCAAAAACTTCTCAGGCTGGGATAAAAAGAGCACATATTCCTATGTAAAATCCTGGCTGATTTTTAATTCCTCCTCTGCTGCCCAAACATACCAATGAAAGTGCTAAAAGTAGGAAAACCTGAAGTTCTATGTCCTGAAAATGCAAGTGAGAGATTTGGAAAAAAGGAGCTGGGATGCAGCTTACAGAAAGCTGACTTTCATTTTCACAACTTGAACATTTCTAATTAATTCAAGAAATAAAAGTGATTTCCAGGGAAAAAAAAACAACTCTGCCCTCCACCCATTTTTAACTGAAATTATTTTCCTTCTTCTCCTTGTTTTTAAAGGACAAACATTACAGAGTAGGGGAAATATAGTTACTATAATACAAATGATGATACTTGGTACCTGTTTTCTGGAAATGAGGGATCTAGGTCTCGGGTTTGTGCCTTGAAAAACTGGGTCACATATTCACTCTGGGAGATTTTTGTATCCAGCTTCATCAGCTCCTGGGAGTAAAACTCCAGAAGTTTCAGTCTTTCCAGAGACCTCCTCAGCTTCCCGCTCTTTCTCTGCATCCGAGGGGCATCTTTGAAACAACAGAAGCAAAATCACCATCAGCAAAAGGGATCCTAACGTGCTACTGTCTTGTACGCAGTACCTTCTGCCAAGGAATGGCAGCACTGCCTCTTAATTTCCACTCCAGTAGGATGCTACACATAAAGGATCAAGATCAGTGGCTAGAAACACACCAGTAATTCTTACCATTTGAAATGGGCTTGCACTTTGGGATTTGTACTATTCTGTGCTAAATGTTAACTTGGCCTTTGTATACATCAAGATGTTGCAGGAGGCCTCAGATCCATATGGACTGGAAGCTTCATTAACTAATACATTTAAAAAGATATTTTATTTACTAACTGACTTGACTGAACTCTTATCTTCCCTCATCTATAACCTGCTCCGACTGCTGTGATCATGTCTGCAGTTTTGTTCGGTTTTTTGCACTCCCTTAAGTCTGTCCATCAACTGAAATTATTTAAACCCTCTCACCTTCAAACTTGGGAATGGTTCGGTCAGATTTCTTTAGTAAACCGGCTTCTATGGGGAACTTTCTTTTCAGTTCTTTCTGAGAAAAGAAAAGGGTGAGAAAATAAGTGATGATACTCCCGAATCCCAGTAAAAGCAGGAAAAAAACAAAGATAAAAACACAAAAATTATCTCCAGGTAGTTGTCAACTTACGTGGAATTTCTTAAACTCTTCAAAAGTCCGGTAGATAAGAATGTTGTTTTGATCTGGCCAGAGCACAGACATCATGTAGGTCTGGAAAAGGAACAAAAATGGGAATACAGTGCGCGTTAATCATGACTGTAAAAATTAAAGGCTTCCAAACTGGGGTGCACAGAAACTTGGTGGGGTTCTACATAGAGCTGGCCAGTCAATGGTTTCCAGCCTCCACATGACTCAAAACAGCAAAACATTAATTAAATACTTTGCTAGTCTATGTAAGCAACTGCTGTAGTTGTTGGGTAGAATTTACGGGTACAAGTAGAATAGCAAGAGAATCCAAGAAACAGCTGTTTTGCTAAGATATGGTTCACCAAAAAAAACCAAACACATAAAAAATATAATTAAGAGCACCATCCTACATAATGACTGATCCCAACATTGCCCAGGGGAATTAACCTGGTCCTGTCATAGTAATTCAAAAGGTTTGAAAATATGTATAGTAGAAGGAGACTCAGATCAAAGTACCTTCTGCTTTCTGTCCTTCATCAAACCAACAGCTTTCACATCAACAGGAAACCAGGTTGTGTTCATCTTTCCCTGAGGCTGATGCTGCCCTCTCTCTACACTTGTCAGGCTCAGCACAAACTACTGTCAGCAGCTGCCTCCTGCAAGCTAAATAGACAGGAGCAGGAGGGAGTGCAGAGACTTACCCAGCCAGTTAGATTCAAGCTATAGAAAGGATTTTGTTTCCTTGCTCCACCCACAAATTCATGTTGGGGGCCCAGAAATACCAGAATGAGGCAAATGTCTACATGCCTCTCAGCTGAGCACATGACAGGCTGCTTCCCTGCTTTTGAGAGGCCAATGCAAATAACTGTAGGTGCCAGAGGGCATAGTCAAACATGCGGATGAAGAAGGGCTTGCTTTGTGCTTCCCACCTCCTTCCGAGAATCGCCTTAGGGCAGAATCAATTTTATGTCCTGGGGCAACATGCAGAAGAAAGAACTCATTGGGTCAGAGCAATGGTGCCCAACCTACCAGAACCCGCAAGCCACACGAGTGGCATAGAGTCAGTCGGTGGGCCAGATCCCCCAGTCCACAGGTGGGATCCAGTGTGCCAGCCCGACTCCATGCACTGCATCCAGCCATGGAGTGAGCCCGTGCGCCTGTGTGATCTAGCACTCTCCAGTCCGTGAGGCTCTCCACAGGTCCTGAAATTTGGCAGCAGGGGAGTGGCAATTAATAATACCACTGCTCCCCACTGCCAAATTCCCAGACCCCAGGGATGCTCCATAAGCTGGGCAACATGGTATTGTGGGTTGAGTGCCACTGGGCTACAGCAAGATTCACAGTGGATTGTGGACATCTTGCTAGTGAAGAAGCTGAGAAAGAAGTCAGCACTGTGTAATGTATATATGCCCACATTGCTTAGACGGCTGCCCTCCATCCACCTTGGATACCTTACCCCCAGCTATACACAACAATGCAGCAGGCACACTTGGGCATGGGGTACTAAAGGGTTTCACTGCCATGTATGGGTAGAGCCCAAGCAAGAAGCGGGGCAAGCTTCCTAGATGCAGTGCTGTCTGCCCTTCCACAAGTCATAAACTATGACTTCACTAGCACCCCCAGCCCAGGCCAAAGGCCAGAAAAAGGGAGGGACATTCAACCTCCAACAGCCTGGAGCTGAAACTTGAGCATAAAAAGCCCCATAATTCATTGCCTGGCCCCTGAGCCATCCAGGCCCCTGCAGGAGGAGGTCTCTGAATGGAGACACATTTCCACAGGCACAGTGGGACAAAGGGTACCACGTGGCAGATCTGTTCCTAGATGTTGTCTACACTAATATTCTGCAACAAGGGCTTCTGGAGACAGGCAGCCGCCCCCTCCACCCAGTCACCATGCTGCCTCCACTGAGCACATCCAGGCATTTCCAGTGGCTCTGCATGGTTCCATTGCAGCAGCTGTGCAGCCAAAGCACAAAGGGTGCCCTGGGAAGGCACCAGCTACTGAGGGGACTGCAGCAGCTGGCAGAAGGCCTCGCAGTATCTACATGAGCCTTGTGCTGGCTGGGAGCAGAAATGCTCCCATCAGCAGAGAAGGGGCAGCATTGCTGGCAGAAAGGGGGATTCTGCCATGTCAAAGCAGCTGTGAGTGTAAATACACTCAGCACATTGCTGGCTAAAGTGCCAGTGTGCTGGCAACCCCAGGGCTACATCCCAGAGTGCCCTGTGCTAAGGGGACCCCGCTGCCTGGTACTACATAGCCACCAGGCACTTTAAACTCCCTACAGCCTGTCCTTTCACAGATTTACTAAGCTTAAAACTGCCTCTGGTTATAACTTGGCTGATAAGCACTTGGCCAGGATCAAACTTCTCTCTCATTAACTTTATTTTCTTTGCCTATCTTTTGATCAAAGCTACCTGGATCCTGCTTCTCTACAGTCAAACCCAAGAAGTACAAGTCCCCTCCTACTTTCATTTCCTAGATCCATGGAGGTTATGAACCCAACAGCTTTCATGGGGAGTCTGTTCTTCCAAACCTCAAGCACACCCAGAGTTAAGCGCTCATTCATCCCAAAAGCAGCACCAGCACAGGAAACTTGCAGATATCTGATGACCACCCCGAGGGAACAATGGATGCTCTCTGCTGCCTGCAGCAAGGGTTGTGGGGTGGACAGGCAAGGCTGTTGGATCTATCGCCACCAGGATCTCCCTTCACCCCACTGGAGAGGGGAAAGGCCCCAGTACTTGTGGAGCAGCCCCACTGCTGTGGTTAGAGGATTCTTTAAAACATCCAACCCTCATCTCCTCTCCAGAGCATACCTGGTCCCAGGCCTGTATGCCACAGTTCAGGGTTGGGCCCTCTACAATTTCTCTGGAAGGAAGATTGTGTGCGAAGGGTGCAGCCATGCGTCTGCCATGTCCATGCTTCCGTGCGTACTCTTGAAAGGATCTCAAGGGACCCTGGTAGAGAATCCCTCCTGCAATGCCTTTGCAAGATATACGTTCCCAGGGCAGGGATCAGCAACCCTCAGCACGCATGCCAGAGCATAGCACACGAGGCCATTTTCCTCAGCATGCCACAACCAACCCGAACTCTGGGCAGCTTCTGCCAGCAGCTGCTCAGAGCCTGGGCTGCAAACAGCTGCATGGAGCTCTGCAGCCTCAGCACCAGTTCCGTGGCTGTGAGCTATGCACACACCTCCGGACACGTGGCCGGGAAGGGGCCTGGGGCAGCACAAGCCCGGATCCTCCCCCACCGTCCGCCCAGAGGCACCTGTGCAGCTGCCATGGAGCCGGTGCCAGAGCTCATAGCACATGGTGGGGAAGGGGATGGGGCAGTGCAACCCTGGCCCCTTCCCCGCTGTCTGTCAGCAATGAGGATCAGGCCCCTTGCAGCTCCCCCATCTCTAGCATACCAAGTATAGCCGCGGGTGGAGGTTGGGATGATTCTGGCACTCAGGCCAAAAATGTTGCCAAACCCTGGCCCAAGGAATCTGAACACAGAGCACCACCAGCACTCAGAGATATCCAGTTCTAACTCAGCCCAGCTATGTGCACATGGCTTACATCCATTCCATCTGTGCCCTAAAAATGCAATGCACTGAACCAGTTACCAGAAAATAGCTATACAGCAGGCATCGTTACTAACCAAGTGTTCTCACTGCGGTATGGAAATACAAACTGCCTACTGTTCTCAGCTCCCTCCATCTGGAAAGGATCATTTCTATGCAAAAGAAGGAAGGCTGTTATACTGAGTATGGGACCTGAAGTCAGGACACCTGGATCTACCTATCACTGATTCTGCCTTGGCCAGTCACTTCACCAACACACACTTCAAACTCCCCCACTGCAAACTGAGGATACTGGTGCTTTAAAGTACAACCTTTGGCGTATATAGACAAACACATCTGCAGCTGTGGCGCACTGAGTATTGTGTGTCCTGTTTGCTATCAGCGAGGGAAGGCTATAATACAAAGCAATTACACTAATAAGCAGTTGCACAGAACTTCCCAGCCTCAAAGAGCTTTGCAGGCATGAATTCATCAATTAGCAAAGAATGATATTGGCTTAACAGGGCCTACAAAGAAAACAATGTAAATAGCTAAGTTCCTTTATTAAGATACACAACAATCTGTTACTGTAAGAAAAAGATGCCACAAGACGCTGTTTTGCAGAAGCTGAAGCAGCAGCAGCTGCTGAGCTGTTTCTCACTTGGGTAGATGTGCCAAAGGAGAAGATCCCATGGCTTGAAGGTTTCTGTTGGGTCATTGCGACACCACTTTGCTCAGTTCAAAGATCTTTGCATTCAAGGTCCAATGCAACCGTGCACTCAGTGTTCTCAACTGCTCCCAGGATCAGGTCCTCAATCTCCAAACCCTTCCCTCTCCACCTGAAGCAGACCCCTGGTATCAAGGCAAAGGATGATGCTCAACTCAGGCAGGTGTATTGTTCTGGTGGAGAGAGAGCTCACTTCTTTCAGGAGAGCTTGCTCCTTACTCCTGGGGTTTTGAGATTGCTCAGAAGCTACCAAGCACCGTGATGAAAGAAACATCACTCCTGCAATCAGTCTGTGCTGTCACTCCTGCAGCCAGGTGGGGTTCCCCCAGCATGTCTCCCTCAATGCCTAAGGAAGGAGGCACTGCAATTCCTCAAAATGATAGGAAACTCAGTCCTAATTTAGCTGTGCCAACCCCCAGGCTGAGAGCACAAGCATGCAGATCTGCCCAGTGGGCAAGCGATGCTTGGCTTAATAGTGTGAGAAACTGAAGCAGTAAATTAAGGAGATCCCAGTTGAGAGGTACCAATAATAAGTGCATAAGTGCCCACAAATGCCTCCAAGGAAGAGTACTGGCTTGGTCTTCTTATAGCAGTACTTACAAGCTAACTGCAAGTGTACTCAATTCTGTGCTATGTGGGTATATTACTGATTGCTCGTTGCTGAGTTTGGTTAGGGAAGGAAGAAACTTGAGTAAGGAACTCATGTTATTATAGTGAGAGGCAGCTGGACTGGAGCCTCTGCATGAAGGAAACCTGTCAAGCCCTTTGTTGCACAGAGATGCTAGGATGCCACAACACTGCTTTATGTGAGCGTGGACAAGCTCACAGCTCAGGGGCTGCATGAACACCAGGGCTGAGGGCTCTTACTTAGAAAAAAGGCCGTTCACCTCTTTGCTTTCCAGGTGTATTTGCACAGTTCTCTGTCTTGCTCAACAGAAATCTGTTGTACTATTTACATTGTGTTTATTGCTGCTGCTGTGACACTAAAACAAACCAGAGCATTGGCTATTATAACTCTTAACTCAAGAATAAAAGGCAGCCTTGCGTGCAGGAAGTAGGAGCTCAGGAGAAGGGCTCTGGGTGCTGCCTTTTTCTCCATTAATACATATTTGCATATCTTTTTCCTTTTACAGCTGCAGCCTTTTGTATGATGCCCACTATTTATATGACAGGTATGTGTTAAGGATCACACCCAAGTCAGGCCCTGCTGACTGCATCACCTCTGGGGAAATCTGTCCCGTACCCTCAGTAAAGAAATTTTTCCTGATGTCCAATCTGAAGCGATCTTCAATCACTTTGTACCCATTGTTTCTTGTCTTCCCCTGGGGGGCTTTGGTGAACAGATACTCCCTCAGGCCATGATGTTCACCCCTGCTACACTTATAGGCTGCCACCAAGTCCCATCTGAGTCTTCTGCTCTCCAAGCTGAACAGTCTGAAGTCTTTCAGCCTCTCCTCATGTGACCTGCTCTCCAGACCTCTAATCATGCATGTAGCCCTCCTTTGGACTCTCTCAAGCTTCTCCACATCCTTCTTGAAGCACGGCGCCCAGAACTGGACACAATTCTCCAGCTGCAGCCTCACCAAGGCCAACTAGAGCGGGAGGATGACATCCTTCGTTTTGCTTGAGATGCCTCGGTAAATGCATGCCAGTTTTATCTGCTCTGCCTGCTACGGCATCAGATTGGTGGCTCATGTTCATTCTGTGGTCTATCACAACCCCCAGGTCTCTTTCAGTCGTGGTGCTGTAAGTGTGTGTTACGGATTATTCCTCCCCAGACGGAGCACTTTTATGTTTCTCGGTGTTAAACATTATCAGGTTATGATCTGCCCACCTCTCAAGCCTGTCCAGGTCAGCCTGTATCCCCAGCCTCTCCTCAAGCATGACCACACTCCCCCATAATTTGGTGTCGTCCATGAACTTTGCCAGTATGTTTTTAACATCCAAATCCAAATAATTGATGAACATGTTGAAAAGCCCTGGTCTGAGTGCTGAGCCCTGAGGGACACCACTGGTCACCTTCTGCCATGTTGACTCAGTTCCGTCTATTAATACTCTCTGGATCCAACCTCTGAGCCAGTTACCTAGCCACCAGACCGTAAAACGGTCAAGGCTGCATTTTCCCAATTGTACTGTAAGGACATCATGGGAGATTAAGTCAAAGGTCTTCTGAAGTCCAAGTTATGACATTTCCCCTAGCCAGGTGGCGAGTTACCTGATGATAAAAGGAAATGAGGCTGGTCAGGCATAGCCTGCCTGCAATGAAACCACATTTGCTCATGGAAATGAATTCCACATCTATGGCATCTCCAGGCTGCCTTGAGAATCTCTCCTTTCTGTGCTTTTCTCTGGCAAGACAAACAAGCTAGAGAGCAACTCACTCTCATCTTGGTTGGGATCTGGATAAGGAATTCAGAGCTCCATATGCTGCAGTTGTAAGAATTCACCCTACTGATTGCTAAACATCTTGCAGCTCAGTCAGATACACAAGGAGTATTAATGGGATATCTCACCCCCTTTTTTTTCTTGTGTAATTGTAAGACTTCTTGGGAACTGCCTTGGGTTACAGCAGCTAGAGCTGCGGTGCTTGATATTGGCTCTTGACGTCAATCCCTGGTAAAATCCTGGAAAAAATTATCAAAGAATCCATTATTAATAGGCTAACAGAAACGGCACTGGTATGCCTTGTAGGCAGGGTTGGGTGGCGCTGATACCTGAAATGCTGTCAGTACAAGAGCTTAATCTCTTCCCAGCATCGTCTTCAGAATCAAAACATGCAGCTCCTGGAGGTCACCTGCACTAAGTCAGGACATGACATATCAGCACCCTTAATGAAAAACCCAGCTGCCTAAAAGCTGATGGTACGAGCACAAAGGGATGATTTGAGATGCTTGTTAATTATAGAGACAGGCCCAGATTAAAAGAAAATCAAAAACTCCAGCTGACAAAAGGAGCCTTGGCTCTGTAAACGATCTAAGAAATGTAAACTGGGATGAGAGATTTTACAATGTCAAGTCCAGAAGCTAAAGAATGTTTGGCTTCCTTCTAAATCCATCAGTTGTTGCGTGAAATTGTTCATCTGTAAGGTGCTGTTCAAATCTAAATGTTTCCAGCATACAAAATGGTCATGTATATCTTGGGCAGTCCTGGTCTCCACTGGGCTCTTTCTCCACTATCCCAGAGCTAGCTGCATTTCAGGGATGTTGACAGTGCCTTGGAAATCCTTCCAGAGCAATGGAAACACATGAAAAATGATGTGATGGCTACTCCATGTTGGTAACTTGCCAACCAATCCGAAGCCTCAACCCTAGGTTCCTGGGTCAAATCTAAGCAAAGGTGAGTACCCTGTAATCACTGTTCAGAAACTGTGCATAAGAGAGTGCCATCCAATTCCTAAGGGAAAGACGCCTGTGGGCAGATTGCCTTGAAGCAGCCTCTCTGCTAACTGCAAAAGCATTGCAAGAGACCACTGCTCGGAATAGCATGAAATTGCAACACCTGCATAGCATCTACTGTTGTTCCACACCAAGGGTGTTTTACAAGTGTTAGCTACCATGCCTGGGATTGGAATTTTAGCTGTAGTGGTGCTGAACTAGTGCAGTCTATAATGATTTTCTCCTGGCAAAGGAAGTGAGAATACATGAAGACTAAACTTGCCCCTCTACTCAGCCACCTGACTATTCATGCAACAGAGTTGGAGTATTATTTTAGCAAGGGATATGGAGAGAAAAACTGGCTGGCCATAGCAAAGAGACAAAGTCCTCCCTGGAGGCAGGGGAAACCCAGCAGGGATCCCTACAGCTGTGCTGAGCCAGAGAGAGGATGCATGAGATTAACTCTGTGATTTTCTTGGCTGCCCAGGAATAGAGAGAAGGGGAGTGTGTGGCCAGCAGTACACCCAGGAGACACATTCATGAGATGCTTTTCCACCACAATTTGGTTTATTTTAACCCCCTTCCTTCTCTGCCAGTCTCCTTTTTTCCACACAGATGCTGCCCCAAAGTCTCAGAGCTTCTACACAGACCTTGCATCTCTTGTTCGGTGCAGTTAGCATCAGACATAACCATGCTTTGACCAGCATGCTCAGTAGAGAGACCAAGAACTGGGTTAAATCACCCATGGAGAATCTTCTTGTCATGGTGCCCTTGCCCAATGCGTAGAATCTTCCTTTCTCCAGGCTGCCAAATCAGCACTAAAATCCACTGGAAAGAAAAGAGATTCCGTCCAGACCTATAGCTCTGTGCCTGCTGATCTCCTCCGTATGTGGACGCAGACCAAAAGGACTTGCAACTTAATGCAATTGAGCTTCCTGATCCAGTACTTCCGAGGCAAACAGCAGGAAGTAACAGAAAACTGGGAGACACATGAGGGAGACTCAACCTGCGTGAGACAGGGGCACATTTGGTCCCACAGTAAGAAATTTCCCTCTTAAATAAGAACAGTGGGGCTTGTGTCAGGTGGACATGGAAGTACTGTCTCATAGTTAGCAATGAGGAGGAGTCACGACACCTGGGTCCTGTTCCCAACCGTGTTTGACTGTGTGGCCTGAGCTGAGCATCTCAAAGAAACACATGGCAGCTTGCACATGTAAACTAAACACAACCCTGCCAAAGCAAGACACTGCACTGAAGACACAATTCTCTTCTGGAGGAGAGGACAAGAGAAAGAACAAAGTACACACGACAGGTATTGGTCTCATCAGTTAATTATCATTAGAAGGTGCTTGGAAACTATGGGGATGAGGCTGCTTTTCCCTGGTCATGGAAGAAGTCCTGGGCTCTACACTACCCATCTCACCATTCCCAGCACAGGGGGCAGACTTGATGGGGTACTGCAGTAGATTCTTTCTGTGAATTTATTAAGGACCCTGTCTAACAGAGTATGTAAAAGTTCCTGCTGCATACATGGAAACAATAATAGGTGATCTCTCTCTCTGCAGAGATGATGTGAGGGTCAGGAAGTTTACATGCTTTGAGATCCTGGGATGAAAATCATGCTCCAGCCAGCAATATTAGAGCAAAATCAGAGATTTGAGAGAATCAGGAAGATGCACCCTATCAGTCCCTTCCTTTCCCCACCACTACACAGGAATTTTTCAGTTGAGCAATGTGAAAGTATAGCATGATGAACATATCTGTATTTCCTTTAATGTATTCTGAAGCTAGGCTCAGCAGGGAGGGAGATGTTTTGTTAACTTCACAAGCTGTCATTTGTCGTAAACAGTAAAAACCCCCCCATCTTATGTGCTCTTGATTAGCAAACACCTGTTGCAACGGGTCTGTCATTTCTTTGGGGTGGCCCACATGTTGTACTGAGGATAATGGTCTTGCCATCCATTTGCCTGAGGCCAAGCCAGGGACAAGGGTACTATTTAAAAAGAAAATTTCCAGCTAAGAACATGATGCAACTTGCTCCATCACAGGTGAAAGTTTCCTGCTTTGTCCTTAGAAAAGGAGAGCAAAGATCACATTTCAACTGATGTGACAAGAAGTCAGTGCAGGGCAAGCCCGCATGTCAGAGCTAGACAGGGAGATGAGAAGACAAAGGGGTTGAAAATATCCTCCCAGGCTTGTGTGTGCAGGTCTGAGTTTGTAAAGCAGCTTCTCAGGCAATAACATCCACTTCTCTTGTTGCTGTGTGCTGCTAGTCTCTCTATCACTTAGTGTGGACTAGACCACAGATAGCAACTAAGTGGTAAGACTTTGTTAGAAATGGAGTATTGTTAGAAATGCACAGCTTCCATCTTGCACCCGATAAGAAAGAAACACTGCCAAGGACTTTTTTTTTTCCTTTCCCAGCCTTGCCACAGCTTTTCTTATGCTAAATCACAGACTCTCCCCCAGCTTCTCCCTAGCCTTTCTCATACAGATTACAGAAGCTGGAATTCAACTGACTGTGTCCTTGAAAGGAGGGGTTTTGAACTCTTGGCGACCTGCTGTAGTTTCTGAGCATGGTTAATTAGCTGATGCATATTTACCTCTCCACCCTGCATACTTAAGTAGTTAATTATACTATACATGCGATGTATGTAGTGATGTAACCACATGTATGCTTGTATGAAACGGAAGTGAGCTGTAAGAGTTCCTGTTTCTGCACACATGCCCAGGAGGGAGAAGATAAATACTGCCTGCAAAATTCCTTTGTTGGTTCAGAGTAATCTGAGCTCTTGACTCTGCTCTGACCCTATTTGCAAATACACCTTTTGTGCCATCTAATGAGTGTGTGTCTGTGATTTTTGTGGCCTCCAGAGAAACGAACTGCTTTATGCATCAATCTGGCGACCCAGATGGGACATCTCTGGATCACCTCGGGGCCCAGTTGACAAGATCGTCTCTGCCACCATGGGGAGTGCGCACCGAGCCGCCTTTTTGGGCTCGCCCAGGGGGTTTGAGACGTGAGTCGGGGTACCCGAGAGATTAAAGGCTCCTGTGCAAAATTTTTGGTTTCTGAGGACACCAGACACACATTCCGGCATTCTGATCGAGATCTCTGGGGTATCTGAGTGAGTATACGAATTCCCTTGCCCAATTTGGTCTGGATCCGGGAAGAAAAACGTGTTCGATTTACCGGGGGATTTTCGGCCTGGTTTTTGTTGCGAACCGTCTGTAACTAGGATCTTTTGGTATTTGGTGTGCATTGGGCGCACTTTTGTGGGCATTAATATGGGTGCGGGTCGCTCCCATGTAGAAAACTCGGATATGCCTTTAAGTTATATATTACAAAACTTCAGTAAATTTGCAAAGCAGGCAGATTATGGAGTGAAGATGAAAAAGGGTGATTTAATTAAGTTTTGTCAACTCGAGTGGCCAACATTTGGGGTCCACTGGACCCCGAAAGGATCATTTGTAGTAAAAGAAGTGATAGCTATCCATGAAATAGTTATGCAGAACGGATATTGGAATCAATTTTCTTATATCGATTGTTGGTTGTGGGTGGTTCAAAATCAGCCACCTTGGATTAAGAAATGCTTAGTAAAGTCTCATGTGATGGTTGTTAAAGGAAAGACTCGAGGAGGACCGCCTGTACTCCCTGAGTCTAATGAGGGGGGGATTCTGAATTGGCTGAGTATCGGACCCGCTCTCCGGTCACTCTGTCAGGTAGCGATGATGAATCAGACACCTCCTCGGGATCCAGTCCCTCTGCACCACCGCTCCCTCCCTCAGGGAAACCATCACCGGAGTATCAAAGCATACCTAATGATTCAGAGCGTGAGCCTCAGCCAAGTGCCCCATCTGAATCAGGGAATAAGGGCTATTATTTGCGCAAGACTGTAGAATCACAGCCGGTGCTGAATTGCCCGATGCGAGAGGTTATCAGAGAGGGGGGCAATGCAACTTTTGTCTACACCTCATTTAGTACTTCAGATTTATTTAACTGGAAGAATCAGAGCCCCTCTTTTCGTGAAGACCCTGAAAAGATGAGGGACCTGTTTTGATCTATTGGGCAAACCCATCAACCCACTTGGGCTGATGTCCAGATGATGCTCCAAACCCTTCTGACCCCGGAGGAGAGGAGATTAGTGTTGGGGACGGCAGAGCGCATTGCAGCAGCCAGGGTAGAAGCGGAGGGAGCTGCTGGTCGTCCCTTGCGTGATACCTGCCCTGTTGAGGAACCGAGATGGGATAATCATACTGCAGAGGGCAGACAGCTGAGTGCACGGTATCTGGGGATTATAGTGGAAGCAATGGGGAAGGCAGTGCCTCGGGTTACTAATCTGTCTAAATTGTATGAAGTGAGACAGGGAAGAGGATCCCTCAGCTTTCCTCGGGAGGCCGTATGAGGCGTTCCGCAGGTTTTCGGACCTAGATCCAGAAGCCCCAGATAATCAACGCATGGTAAATCTTATGTTTATTGGTCAATCCGCTGCTGATATTCGTAAGAAGTTACAGAAAACTGAGGGAGGTGCTGGGAAACCGATTTCAGAGCTGGTGGAAATTGCATATAAGGTATATGGGAATTGTGAGCATATGCAGGAGCGCAAGGAGGATAAAAAGGCTCAGCGACAGATGGCAGCGCTGGCAGCTGCTATAACTGGAGGTAACCCTGGAAAGGCTGGGATGCAGAAAGGGAAAGGAGAAAGAGTGGGAGCAGATGTTTGTGCTTACTGCAGGGAGAAAGGACACTGGAAGAGGGAATGCCCAAAGTTAAAGGAGAAGAGAGAGGGTGAACCAAGAGGTCACCTCATGCGGGCAGAGGAAAAGGGTGAGGACACAGAATGAAGGGGACGGGGATCTAAGACCACTACCCTTCGGGTTGGAGCCTGAGAAGATCCCATGGTAACCATTAGGCTTGGTGGCAAAAACTTTGAAGCCTTGGTGGATACTGGGGCTACATTTTCAATGATTCCAGAAAACCCCCCCTGTGCAGGAACTAGTGAACAGCATGTACTTGTGGAAGGGATTGAGGGAACGCAATCCCGACTCCCTGTTTGTAAGCCACTCCTCACCAAAGTGGGGGACCATTTGCTTGAGCACTCCTTTGTATATTCTCCAAGTTGCCCGGTTGCACTACTTGGGCGGGACCTACTCACAAAATTGCAAGCTGAGATATTTTTCAGAGACGACTAGATGGTGGTCCAGCTACCTCTCAAGCAGAGCTCGAACTATCAGATGGCTCTCCTGGACGACCAACGCCCTGTAGTAAGTTCTGAAGATCACATGACTGGAGTAGACCCTTCGGTATGGGCTGATGGAACCCCTGCGCGAGCTAAGTCGGTCTCCCCGGTAAGGATCATACTCAAGGATGGGGAGGGGCCCATTCGGGTAAAGCAGTATCCACTCAGCCGAGCGGCCAGAGCTGGACTCAAGCCGTTAATAGAGAAATACAAGAAGTGCGGATGGCTAGTGGAAGGGTCCTCACCCTATAATACCCCCATTCTTGGAGTGCCGAAGGCAGATGGGGTCTCATACAGACTGGTCCAAGACCTGCGAGCAGTAAATAAGAAGGTCCTTTCAGACCATCCTGCAGTCCCGAACCCACACACAATTTTGACACAAGTACCGGGGGAAGCTGAAATATTTTCAGTGCTAGATTTGAAAGATGCTTTCTTCTCCATTCCCCTTCACCGAGAGAGTCAAAAATTGTTTGCTTTTGAATGGGAGGATCCAGATACTTTCCATAAACCCCAACTCATGTGGAGAGTTCTTCCACAAGGATTCATAGCAGCCCCCCATATTTTCAGACTTGCCCTTCAGAACGACTTGGAGGAGTGGAAGGGATCACACCCCGCAGTGACTCTCCTCCAGTATGTGGATGACCTGCTAGTTGCAAGCCCAAATTTGCAACTCTGCGAGGAAGCCACCAGGTCACTGCTAAACACCCTAGGGAAAAAAGGATATAAAGTCTCTAGAGAGAAAGCCCACATATGTCAGCCTCAAGTTACATTTTTGGGATATAAGCTCTCAAAAGGAGTCAGAGCTCTGAGTGCAGATTGCATACAGGCAATCCAAGGTCTAACCTCACCTAAGTCACCTAAGAGCTGCGGGCATTCCTAGGGCTAACTGGGTTCTGTCGACTATAGATACCAGATTATGGTGGAAAGGCTAGACCACTGTATGATTCACTGACTAAGGAGAGTCTCACTGAATGGAAATGGAATAAAGAAATGCAGCATGCCTTTGATCTGCTTAAGGCAGCATTAACCCAGCCCCCTGCCCTGGCCATCCCAAATAGTAAAAAGCCATATCGACTGTATGTTCATGAGAATCGAGGGGTCGCATCAGGGGTGCTGACACAGCCATCAGGCCCAACCTGGAGACCCGTGGGATATTACTCAAAGGTTCTAGATCCAGTTGCACTCAGGTGGCCAGCCTGTCTTCGGGCTGTGGCAGCCACAGCAGTGGTTGTTGAAGAAGCCCAGAAGAATAGTCATGGGTGCGGATATGGAAATACACACCCCACATGGAGTTCCCCAGATTCTAGGGACTGAGGGAGGAAAGTTTCTCAACCCCTCCAGACAATCACGGTATGAAATATTTTTGCTCTCTAATCCAGGACTTACTTTCAAACATACTACAGCCTTGAACCCTGCAACCTTTCTGCCGGAGCCAGGGAAACCGATGCATGACTGCCTTGAGGTCCTGAATCAAACCACACAGGTGCGGCCTGATCTTGCTGAGGACCCAATTGAAGACCCAGATGCTGAATACTTCGTAGACGGCTCCAGCTCTGTCATCGATGGAAAAAGACGAACAGGATGTGCAGTGGTAAACTTGGATAAGGTAGTATGGAGGGAGTCATTGCCAAGCTCATGGTCGGCACAGGCCGCGGAACTCACTGCGCTCACCCGAGCATTACAGCTGGGGACAGGCCAGCGGGTTAATGCATACACTGATTCTCACTATGCTTTTTCTACGGTCCATGTGCATGGACTATTGTGGAAAGAAAGGGGTTTCATTACGGCTTCTGGGAATAAAATTGCTAACGGCCCTCAGATTATCAAGCTACTAGAGGCACTCCACCAGCCTAAAGAGGTAGCAGTCATTCATGTGCGGGCCCATGGGAAGGCTGCTGAGGAAAAGCATAAGCTTGGAAACGCAAAGGCTGATGTGGCAGCAAAGGAAGCCGCATTTATTGGTGGAGAAGCAGAGGAAGTATCCAGGCAGGCCTTGTCCCATGCCATATGGCCATACGTCCGGGATTTAGTCCCGCAGTATTCCCCTGAAGAAGATAAATTTGCACAGAAGGCTTGTGCAGAAAAGAACTCCCGGGGTGGTGGATAGTACCAGGAGGAAAGGTCATGATACCCAGGCCATTGCTTTGGGAAGTGCTGCATCAGCTTCATGCAAGAACCCATATGGGAGGCTTGGCTATGGGTGATCTAGTGATCCGCCAAGCAGTAGCCCCAGGGCTATATGTAGAAGCTCAGCGTATTGCTACCAGGTGCATCACATGCCAGAAAGTAAATCCTCGAAGGAAACCCCCTGTGCCAATGGGAGGTAGACCCTGGGCAGCGTACCCTGGACAAGCATGGCAGATTGATTTTGCTGAGCTCCCACGGTCCGGACATCACGGGTTTTTATTTGTCATGGTAGACCAGCTCTCTGGTTGGGTCGAGGCATGGCCCACCACGACTGCCACTGCGGCTACAGTAGTGAAGTATTTGTTGCAGGAGATCATTCCCCGGTATTCTCTGCCTGAGTCCATCGAGTCGGATCAAGGACAACACTTTGTGGGAAAGGTAGTTCAAGAAGTCGCACAAGCTCTCAAGATCACTTGGAAACTACACACACCATGGAGATCACAGAGTTCAGGACAAGTGGAACGCATGAATAGGACCTTAAAGACTCTACTCACCAAAATCTGTAATGAAGCATGCCTTAAGTGGCCTCAAGCATTGCCGCTAGCTCTTACTTGCATTCGAAACACTCCCCGACGGGGCATTAAATTAACCCCATATGAAATTATGTTTGGCAAGCACCCTCGAGTCTTACCCCCTGGGATGCGAGAAAATGTAACTTTTGAATAGGTAATAGCGAGCTTCATATGTACGTTATTGCTTTGCAGTCTGTCTTGTCTTCTCTTCACAGGTATGCAGCCTCCTTTCAGCGTCTGCCTTTAGACGTACCGGTACATGACTTCTGCCCAGGAGACCGGGTCTTGGTGCAGCGGTGGAAAAAGGAACCTTTGACTGAGAGGTGGAGTGGCCCTTTCCAGGTACTTCTAATAACCCACACCGCTGTAAAGATTGCTGGCCATGACCGTTGGATACACCATACCCGTGTGAAATGACATCCACGAGCGTCAGAGGACACCAACTCCCAGGACGAACTCACTCTGGAAGCTGAGTCATCCTCGGAACAAGAAGCCAGCAAGTGGAGCTGTGAACCTACTGGTGATCTCCAAGTGCACCTGAGACGGCTTAATCAAAGTTCAGAAAATTAGACAAGAAAGTAAAAAGAAAAAGTTTAGGCTGTATTTGATCTCAAGAAAGGGAGAATATGGTGGGAATCTTAATATGCTTTGTTGTTATCTATGTAGTAAGAGAAGCAGGATTGAGCAGCCCTAGCCGCCAGCCTATATCCCCGCTCCCCCCAGTTGCTCCCCCAGGGACAAATTTGTACGTTGACATGATGGAAAGAATTGCAGGTACCTTCAATCTCACCAACTGCTGGGCCTGTGGGGACTCCGAGAGGCCGGAGAACAGTGGCCTTGGAGGGCTTTTCCTTTGGCCCCAAAATGGTTGGTAAGTGATAAGGGGGATGTTAAGAGTACTGGTCAAGAATGGGATGAGAACCACAGCTGGGATCTTTCCCAAGTGGCATTAGGAGAGTACTGTATTAGCAATAATGGTACAGGGAGGAGTTTGGGACATAGCCAGTGTACGTGGACATTGAAATGGGTCCGAACATGCACTACCTGTTATGCCCTTAATTGCAGCAAGTATGCAGGTCAATGGAATTCTACTGCTGTTAAGCTCCCAAACTCCACGTGGATGAAATGTAACCCATCCACTCCACAATCATCCCCGTATGATGAAGACACCTGCTTCAGAAAGGTCAGAAGGGCAAGAGTATCACGTTTCGATCCTAACATTACAAAATGTCAGGCATATAATGAGACCCGAAGTGAACGATTCATACCTTACTTCTATAATTGGCAATGGGCACACCCGAATGGCACGATGGCATGGTTTAATAGATATTGGAGTGCCTCAAATGACAAAAATGAAATAACCGAGTGCGAGTATAGGGATAAAGATGGCGTATGGAGATGTCAGCTTAAACCGAGTGACCATTAGACCGGCCCTTTAGGGAGTAGGGACAACAAATACTATCCCCCTCTTTTCTGGTGGAACCGTGACCCCCTGGCCTTGGGAGGGGAGAACAGGGCCTTAAAAGGACATTATTGGATTTGCGGAAGGTGAGCCTATACGGTACTGCCACAAAGGTGGACAGGAACCTGCTATATTGGGGTAATTGTACCAGCTTTCTTTTTGCTACCATCTGAGGTTGGAAATAAGTTGGGAGTCTCTTTGTATGATGATTGGAAAAGGACCAAGAGAAGTATTGATGTCATTTTGACACGGGGTGGCTCCCAAAAGTGGAAGGAGGATGAGTGGCCCCCTCAAAGGATTATTGAGTATTATGGACCAGCTACATGGGCTAATGATGGGAGTTGGGGATACCGGACACCAATATACATGCTAAATAGAATCATCAGGTTGCAGGCAGTCTTGGAAATAATTATAACCAAACTGCCACTGCTCTCGAGTTACTGGCCCGACAGAGTTCTCAGATGAGAGAAGCCATATACCAAAATCAAATGGCCTTAGACTATTTACTCGCATGCGATGTATGTAGTGATGTAACCACGTGTATGCTTGTATGAAACGGAAGTGAGCTGTAAGAGTTCCTGTTTCTGCACACGTGCCCAGGAGGGAGAAGATAAATACTGCCTGCAAAATTCCTTTGTTGGTTCAGAGTAATCTGAGTTCTTGACTCTGCTCTGACCCTATTTGCAAATACACCTTTTGTGCCATCTAATGAGTGTGTGTCTGTGATTTTTGTGGCCTCCAGAGAAACGAACCGCTTTATGCATCAACTTCATTCAGCCTCGTCACACCGCTGAGATGACAGACAGACATTAAAAGAAAGGAGGTTAACCTGAAGCCACAGCTTATCTATGTTTCCTAGTGAAGACTAGGCCTCTCTGTTTCATTTACTAGCCTCTAAAATGAAGACTGTTCTCAGTGGGGGCAGATGACAGAACAAGGATCAATGGTCTTAAGTTGCAGCGAGGGAGGTTTAGGTTAGGTATGAGGAAAAACTCTCTCACCAGGAGGGTGGTGAAGCACTGGAACAGGTTACCCAGAGAGGTGGTGGAACCTCCATCCTTGGAACTGGAGACTCACACAGATAAAGCCTTGGCTGCGATGATGAAGTTTGGGCTGTTTCAGCTTTGAGCAGGGGGCTGGACTAGATGTGACCTGCTGAAATCCCTTCCAACCCTCATTTTCTATGATTCTATGATTTTCTAAGATTCTTAGAGGACGAGGCTTACACACTTTGTGGAGGCAGGGAAGCAAGAACATCAATGTTTTGCATTATGAGCTCCTTAGAAGGAAAGTTCCGAAGTGCAAAGGGCCATGTTAATGGATCTACTACACTAACCCATCTCATCTATATGCACTTGACAAGTAAGAAGTGTAATTAATTCTACTTCATTGTTAATTGAATCAGCCTAAATACATAGAAATTGTAGAAGTAAAGCACTTTTAAAGGAATTGTTTTTATTATAATCCCAATCCTCAGAGTTGAACTTTTCTAGGAAAGCTCATGCAAATTGTTATCTGAGACAAACCAGTTTCTCCAGCCCTAATTAAATTAAGTATGTTCAGACCTTCTGTCACAGAGCACTTCCTCTAAAGAGGGGAAACTGCAGTGAGTGAGGAGCCCCAGCTGCTGGTTACCCGGGCAACTAGAGTGAGCTAGTGGCCCACACCTGCCAGCGGTCAGCTGACCGGAAGGGGCAGGGCCTGGCTCACATATAAATGCCAGGGCTGAAGCCAGGATGGCAGTTCCCTGCCAGCAGCCAAGCGGGAAGGAGCTCTCCTAGAGTAAGCAAAAGGGGAGAGGCCTAACTGCAGGTACAGCCCCCGAGACTAGTGAAGGACAAAGCACCCTGGGGTGGCTTGAATTATGTTCTAGCCCAGGGGCTTGTCTTCTGTTTGCTGTTTAAGATTGGTGGCTTGGGTGAGGCTATAAGGGGAAGGAGGAGGCCTCACAGGGGACCCACAGCAGCGTGAAGACCCCAGTGCCAGAGAGGGCACAGCATTGGGGGTGCACTGACCCCAGTGCCAGAGAGGTTGCAATGCAATACAGGGCTGCGGAGAGCCGAGGGAGGACCAGGAGGCCACATTATAACAAGGCCCAGACTGAACAACGTCAGTTCCATCTGCGAGGCTTGGGGCATGGTGAAGGGGTGGTTGGAGCCACGCATAGCCCATAAGGCTAGGGTGCCCTGAAACGCCCCTTGCAGAACGGGACCCACAAGGGGTCTGGGAGTCCATGAGGTCAGATATTACAGCAAACCGTGTCCAAGAGAATGTAAAGGCAGCCTCCTTTATTTTTATATATATATAAAAATAAAATTTTCCATCAAAGACATGGTGAGCGAGAATCGAGGGTGCCCATTGGGCCAACTTGGCATGGTAAGGGGGCCTTGGGGAGATCACAGCCATATTGCAGGACCCTACAAGTGGAAACCTTCCACTTCCCTATTGGTCTTCTTTGGTCAATCACTCAAGTCATTACCATCAGGAAAAGTTGCATAAAGAGGAGAAGATATAGGAAAAAATTTCAATTAAGGAAGCTTCCAGTTTTATGTCCCATTTGAATCCCATCTGGAGCTACTTTACAAACAGGCAGCCAGATGTATGGGAGATACAGGGGGAATCGGATAAGAAAAGTTTGACGTGACCTTCACGCAGCCCGAGACCAAAGACCTGAACCACTTTCCCTCAACTTCAGTGGGGCTGCTCTTTCCACTAAAATGCAAGATATTTGGATTATAATGTCTACTCCATTCTCCCTGGGGCAGCAGCAGTGTTCCCTGTCTATTGGTGAGACTCGCACCAGAATTTGGGTGTGTAAAGACAGCAGCAGCTCCAGCCTCCTTAGGGCCAAGCTGGAAATTACTCACTGAGGATTTCACATTTCACTCTGCTTCAAAAGCAGAAATAAGAAAGGCTCCCTTTTACTCAAGTTTGCAGGCACATGGGTACTCAGAGTATGTCAATGAGGTACTTCAGGGGATGTAGCAGTGTGATCTAATGAACAGAGCTGGCTGGGGAGCCTGAGTCCTACCCCTGGCTCTGCTACGAGCCTACTGTCTAACCTTGGGCAGGTTCCTTTGTGGTCAGATTCTCTGTCTACAAATGGGGATCATGCACCAAGCTGTTTAGCAAATACCATTTCTGCAGTGTTTTCCAAGTACTATTATTCCTTTTGCCCATACCTCCTTGGAAAACTGCTCGAGGCCACCGGCTTGACACCAAGTCAAAATCTGGCCCAATCTATATGCAAAGTTGCATCAATTTAATAGAAGAGGTTGATTTTTATACCAATTTGATTAAACCAGTGTTCAGTTACCAATTCTGTATCCCTTTGCTGTTAATGCTGGCCTCCTGCAGAAACGAGGCCTTCTAAATAGACTTCCCTGATATCGAATGATTCACAGAAATGTTATTATAATTTTTTCACCTAGCATGTGAAATGTTTTTCTAGACTCATTCCTTTTGCACTATTTCCTTGTTGATAATGACTTCACATGCATCTATGTGACTAATTATTAAGGCTGGCAAATTAATCCAGTAATATTTGAACACTTTCTAGCAACTGACTCAACAGCTTTGGGAAGAAAAATACTTGTGAAGTGAATAGAACATGATAACTTCCTACAGGTATTTTGTACCATCCTAAAGAACATAAAAGAAAACTTAAAAGAGAACTAATGCGCTGCTGGAGTTGTCTATGAGAGGGGTAAAAAAAAAAAACCCTAGAGGTAACGTTTTTTAAAGCATTTAAGTGTGCAGCCTGGAAATCTGGGTCTGGAGCTCCTAAATCAAGCGATTTTGAAAATTCTATTCTTTGTTCTCAATTCGATCCTATGATCTTCCTTTTTCCTGATTTTCATCCCTGACCTTATTTAAACCTCACTACAGCCCTGAACATTATATCATCCCTGCTATTATCCCCATTTCATTCATGGATTAATAAGCAGTTAGGAAGAGGGGCACCTATTCAACAGGATTCACCCAGGCCTGTCTTTTAAATATAATTATATAAATAATGGATGCCTTGTTGGCTACTTCCTGGTGTTTTGTGCAAGTTCTAAGCTACCGGCAATCATTAAATACAAGATCTCTAAATTACAGGGTTAAGTAAGTCTCATCAGGAGAGAGAATGCAGAAATAGGAGTCCCATTGTTATATGAAAATACTGTCCTTAAGTTCTTTTTTCAAAGCAAGAGTCCCCAGTGTGAGATATTCTGTGCCATGTCCCCA
This sequence comes from Crocodylus siamensis, assembly GCF_052110815.1. Lineage (NCBI taxonomy): Eukaryota > Metazoa > Chordata > Crocodylia > Crocodylidae > Crocodylus > Crocodylus siamensis. The sequence goes on from NC_143406.1 coordinate 48,548,025, forward strand.
GTTGCAGGGAGCTCCTTAGATCAAACCCTGAGCCTCACACATTTGTACTGCAAGCTTTCACTAACCTACAGAGCCAATCAAAAAATAGACCAATGACAACGTTCCCCTGCAGAATACACTGATGCCGTGTAACACTTGCGATGGATTCTCTCCCTTTTTCTTTAGCATTTCCAGTCCTGATCAGGATATATCCCTCTGTTCCATCTAAAAGCAACCTTGTTTAATATGCCATAAACCCATAGTCCCAGACCAACTGGCTTCCAAGAAAGAGCATGGAGAGAACGTCACTTGTTTCATGGTCAGACAACATAGCAGTGGCAGTGCCCTGCTGGCTGAAAGATCATGAAAGGAAACTTGCAAGGATCCAACATTATTATGGTTACCAAATAAAGCACAAAACCTAAAAAAAATGAGATGGAGACCAACAAGAAAGGGAACACAGTATAAAATCATGTTTAAAATTCATTATTTAAAAGCAGTAAGATATTAATAAGAAAAGAATTATTATTACCCTTTTGCATAGCTATGACTAATTCATTTATGGTCTGTAAACAGCTTTACTTTCTTTAATTAATCCTCAGGTTATCCAATGCAAGATACCTTTGAATGAGGTATCAAGTCTATCCAAAAGATTAGGAAATACAAGGGGAAAGTCTGTCCTGACCTATGCCTGGTACAATGCAAGCTGTCAGTAGAAGAGGTTCTTTCACATCAAGAAAGAATTAAGTTCACAGAGCTTAAGGGTCCCACCCAAAGACACGCTGTGAGTCAGTGACAGAGCTGGGAATGGACTGAAGGCCAGTCTGCTGTTCTCTTTAGAAAACTACAGTCTTATGTGGAACACATTTAAGTGTTTATCTTCAATTGAATTCAAGAACCTTCTATTTCTCGAGAGACAAAGGTAAGTTTCCTGTTTCCAACTGGAACCTTTAAGATCCATTTCCAGGCCACCACAATGCACTGACCCCACTCTTCCAATCTCAAGAAAAATGAACCAGTATGTCTGCAGTCAGTTACTACTGTTTTCTGGGCTGATTAAAAGAGGAATCTCTGGAGCAACAGACAGCACAAAGGAAAAAGTTGGCTGCAACCTTTTCTCTCACATATGCCTCACCCTATTTCAGACAAATTAATCATATTTGCATGTTTTCATTCTTATTGAAAAAAATATAATAGACCAGGAAGCAGAAAGACTACATTACTACTACATTGCTGGAGATCTCTTTAACCTAGAGGCATCCCTTCCTGTTGTTAATTACCATAATGCTAAACAGTTGAACACTCTTGGGAATTCCCATACGGTTGCCCCTCTTTAAGGAAAAAGAAAAAAATGTACTGACTGTTTATCTGATCTCTAGATTTAAAAAAAAAGAACAAACACCATCAGAAACACCTACACTGCAATCTGCCTTTAGGCAAAACACCCATAATAAAACTTATTTTATTATCCTCTGTTTTATGCCTGGAATTTTCAGACCCGATTGTCTACAAGGCATCTAATCACTTTGTGTCTCCCCCCAGATCGGCTAGCTGGGTGTCTCCTTTCTTAGTACCAACCAATAAACTTACCTACAAAACTGTAACCATAAAAAGGGAGGTTAGGTGGGGACTCCTTTAAAAAAATCAGGACCAGAGCCTGAGATCATAGCTTATGAGTCCAGCTCCAGGCACTAGGAAAAGATATGGATCTGGCAGAATCAAAACTCCATCTGCCCCAATTGCCTGTACTGTCACCTGCTTGGAACTTTTAGTTCTGGCCAATAAAGCCATTGGCTTTCTTAAAGGGGCACTCTGATGTCACTGGGCTCTGTATGACATGATCATTACATTTCACATTGGGTTGCCACAGTGTCTGAGGCTCAGGGCTTTGCAAGGAAGGCTATATGAGAGTCACACTAAAGCTATATTGTCCTGGCTGGACTGAGGGTGTTTTATTAGTGAATTTATCACATTGTTTCCTTTGCCTAGAGGATGTGAAGAAGAAGAAAAGGCAGACACTTATTTCATGCTCTAAATAATAGTGTCCCCAGTGGGAGACTTGCCTTGCGGCCTCCAAACTCGGAATCTGTCTCCAATGGCACCACTGCATCAGGCCAAGCCCAAGAAGAAAACCCACCTATTACTGGTGTTTTATTGGAAAAAAAAACAGCAAGAAAAGAAGCCACCTTCTCCTCCCAGTGTTCCTTCTGAGCTTTCAGATTCTTCTAGCCATACTGATATTGCTGCCCCTAGCAGCTGGGCTGGGTTGGATGCACAGGGTCAACCAAAACCAGAAGTGCCCTGCAAGAAGAAACGCAACACGTCTTCCACCTCTACAGCTATGGACCACCAAGCTCGGAATGCTCTCCTCATGGGAGGCCCATTTATTGTGGCCAAGAATCAGTCCAGGAGGAAAGACTGCCATGTCTGCAAGAGCTCAAAGAAAAGGAAACAAGGGAAGAGGAAGAGGTTGGGCTCAGCAGACAAGGTAAGGGCAACTCAGTGTGGAAGGCAGGAATGGTTAAGTGGACAGGGAATTTTTTCTCAATACCACCCATGAATGGTGGGGGACAGATGAGTAATGTTCCTCTAGGTAAAACAGAGGGAAAGAGGACTAATTGGCCTATGGAAATAGTTGTGGACAGCCATTTTCCCGAGAAGCAGACAAAAAGAGTGTAGGAAGGAATGGCTGATGGGATGGGCAGGGATCATCAACCCTAAGGAACTCACTGGAATTACCAGTAGGTGGCAAAGGAGGATAGGAATGGATGCTGGGCCCCCACATAGAAAATAGGCTTTTTGTATCCACAGACAGTATGTCATATCTTTATAGATGTTGTAAAATACAAAGCATGGGTCTATAAGCTTCCATAAGAGTCACTCCCTGATTTCAGTTAATATGTGAAGTGCACACAGCTTATGGAAATCACAGCTCCATAAACCTCAAGTGGTTTATGCCCCCCCAGTGGCTGATGACCAAGCTGAAACTGCCTACAACTTCCAACCTGATCCTAAGCAGCTGTTCCTATTAACTCTTGTCTTCGTCTTCCCCCATTGTTAATACATTGAACATCTTCCCTTAAAAACTACCAGATTCATTTTTCCTTACTTGCAGACCCTCAAGGCGACTTTGACCTTTTTCCAGAGAGTGAGCCCTATTTTTCTTCCCCTTCAGAATCCCTGATAAGATCTGTGGAACCCTCAGCTTAATTTCACTGATAAAACAGATATGCTGTGGAGTTTGAAATGTCATTCCCCATTAGCATGAGGCTAGCCTAGAAATGAGCTAGGTAAGCTAAGTGGAAAGGGCTGTTCTACCACAGTCCTAACATGCTTGTAAAACATTTGACTTTCCTGACCCCAGAATAGGAAGAAAGTACAAGCTTCAGAGTGTCCACTCAACACAGAAGAACTGGGGCGAAATGTGTGGGCTTTCCTTCACACCATGGCAGCATATTACCCAGATGAGCCCAGCAATGATCAGCGGCTTGATATGACTCAGTTCATTGACTTACTTAGCAAGTTTTATCCCTGTGAAAAGTGTGCAAAAAACCTAAGGAACAGGTGAGCCACAGACTTGAATGTAATTACATTTGTTTAAACATTATACCTTAAGTTAACCAGTGCAATCCTGTTAATACACAAGCCTCAACACAACCTTGGTGAGCTGGCTTCAGAACTCTGTCAGTATAAACTGCAAGTTGCTTTCCCAGAGGTGCAAATACTGTTTAGTTATTTCTACATGTTATATTCTACCTGTAATGCTGGTACAGCATGTCATGAGTAAGACGCAACAACCAAGGTACTGAAGTCTCCTTTCAAAAGAAGGTTAGAAATAAAGTTTAGAAATGTGTGTGTGGGGAAATTCTGTTACTCATTAAAAAAAACAAACCCTCCACTAGCAAGTGATACTGTCCTTGCTTTTTAGTTGGTTTCAGTTTTTTATAATTAATGACTAAATTATATAGAATACACACATTCTGGATACTTGAAAGCCTGTGCCCTTGGTGCCAATGACTTTTGTTTTAAAAAAACGGTCTCTATCTAACAAGTAAAAGAATTGATAGCCCTAATGTAATCACCATAAAGCAGTAAACAGTTAAGCAATAACTGTCAATATATATTCCTTCATTTAGAAAGCAGTTATATATGCCCTAACTTGGAACTCATTCATTACACACACTGCAAACTGTATTGTATTTTTCTGATATCATTAACAATCACAACTGGGCTCGGTGCTTTCTAAACCCAGATGAAAACTTAGTTCCTGGCAGACAAGTACATGAAACCAACAAGGACAGGGTTGTATTTCGGAGAGGGAGACTGGTTTTCAAAGACTAAGTTACAAGATGCTTGAAACATCAGCTAAATGTGATTCAAAAAAAGTTTCTTCTGAAAGAAAGCTGGTCAATAGGGATTTTATGGCATTAGAGAGCACTGGAGCAATTTGCTCCAGGAGTATTCAGCTTTGTTCAATTGGAAATAAATGGCATCAATAACTTGTCAGAAGCTTGAAGAGCTAAAAAAAAAAAAATTGCAAGAACCCCCACAATTACTATTATTAGTTATTAATATGAAGGCTTGGCTTATGAAGGAGGCAGGTATTTGCATGATATGTTCCCATCTTGAGTTCAGCACGCTCAGATAGCCATTTCTTGTCTAGGGAGTGAAACTAGTGATTCTGGACTGAAGTAAATAGTATGTGATTATTTTCTGTCTCTGTAGATTAAACACAAAAAAGCCAGATACCAGCAGCAGAAAGAAGCTATGCCAATGGCTATGTCTTCTTCACAATGAAGTGAATGAAATGTTGGGAAAACCCCAGTTCAACTGCTCCCACGTAGATGAACGCTGGCGAGAAGGCTGGGAGGATGGTTCGTGTAACTAGGGCATGGAGACACCATGGGAAATAAGATCAATGTTACTATGATTCAAATACAATAAGAACTGAACTGGGTGCATATTTTTAAAAATGATAGAAGTGAACATGTTTGTGTGCACATCTAACACATCTGCAAAAAATAAAGAGGCTTCCTACTCTCATCTGTGATTCACAGGAATCTGATCCCTACCCCCTGTAAATTCTTAGGGGATGACATCAGTGCTTAATGTTTAATGGGCCAGTCACAGAAGAAAACAAAGGTTTGTCAGAGCAAACATTTACCCCTTCTGTTCCCTTTTACATAGTCTTCATTCCACATCATTAAAATCATTGATATAAAGGGTTAGGCCACAATCCTGAAAACACTTTTGTGTGACCCAAACCATAATCCCATTGGCATCGAAATAATTTAGATGCATAAATGCTTGCAGAAAGAAGCAAAACTGTCAGTGACGTCTCTTCATGGCTACAAAGGTTTTACTTCACTTTTTTTTTTTTAAAAGTCCCTCTTTTCTCTTTGGCCTCTCGCTACTGAAAAACAGGCATTGGCCTCCATAGGCTTTTTGCACTGTTAAAATAAGTTCCCTCAGTCAGGTACAAAACCCCCAGTCATCAATGGGCACCTTTGCAAGGACTTCAGCAAGCTCTGCAACAGGCCCTACAGAATGAAACGCTGCATGGCTAAAGAGCTGTAAGAAACCCACAGGCTAAGGAGGCCCCTGGCCAACCTTCTGCGACCTTATTAGGCTCAGATCTCCTCATTTCTTTCCTTCCTTTGGTCTCTGCATGAAGGGAGGAAAGCTAGCCATCACAATACAGTGGCAAGAAGGTGCACGGCCCCCGCAAGCTTCCCCTGGGGGTCTCTGAAGGTGAAGGAAAACCTGAAGCACAAAACTCCCAGATTAGGAGTTGTTTGCAGGCCCCTGTCAGCTGTGGGTGCGTGGGGTCAGCTCTGGTGCAGCTGGAGTCCAGGGGGAGAGAGGGACCAGTGCTAGCCCCTTACCAGACAGGGGGAAGCCTTAGGTTCTCCCAGAAGCTCTTCTTCCCCTCCCTCATTCTCAGTTCTGAGGCACCAAGCCACCTCCTCGGCCACCCGACCCAACATGCTTTGCGGTTCCAAGATGGCGTCAGGCAGACCAGACACCCGGCCCAACATGCTTTGCGGTTCCAAGATGGCGGCAGGCAACCCAGCCATCCTGGCCCAACATGCTTTGCGGTTCCAAGATGGCGGCAGGCAACCTAGCCTTCCTGGCCCAACATGCTTTGCAGTTCCAAGAGTGGGACGGGCAATCTGGCCACCCGGCCCAACATGCTTTGCGGTTCCAAGATGGCGACAGGCAGCCCGGACATCCGGCCCAGCATGCTTAGCGGTTCTAAGATGGCGGCGCCCAGCGAAAGCCGGAGTGGCCCGGCGACAGCCGCTTTCCCCTTCACCCTGCTCGGGGCCGGAACCGGAGCCGGAGCCGCGGAGCATGCCGCGAAGAAGCCGTGCCGGGCCTGCACGGATTTCAAGAGCTGGATCCGGGAGCAGCGGAAGCAGGCGGCTGCAGCCCCCGGGGTGAGGGCCCTCAGGCAGGCCTGGGCTCTTATCTCCTCCCTTAAGCCACCCCCTAATTATGGGGCTGTGGGGCGGGAATGGGCTCCCGGTTCTGCTGTCAGGCTGGAGGGGTGGAAGGAGGGGGCAAGGGTTGGTTTAATCAGCTGGTTTCCGGAAGCCCCCCAAATTGAATGGGTAATAGGAATGTGATGTGCATGGGACCCGTTTCAAGGGGTTTTGCTTTTCTGCTTTTGAATTAATAGCTACTCTCTCCCTGACCCAGGAAGCGAGCGTTGACGAGGAAAAGGAGCAGCCTCCAAATTGTCCTTTAGATAGAGAGGAGCTGGGGAGAAGCACGTGGTCTGTCCTTCACACGATGGCGGCGTACTACCCAGACCACCCCACCAGTATGCAGCAGCAAGAGATGACCCAGTTCATCAACCTGTTTTCTAAGTTTTATCCATGTGATGAATGTGCAGAGGATCTGAGGGAAAGGTGAGTTGTATTTTATCGATGCATCAGCAGGAAAGAGGCCAGTGTAAAATCCTGAGGTCCTGTCGCTCCAGTGGCATGAAGTCATTCACTTTTCCAATGCTTGTTCTTCATATCTGTTACATATTGTAAAAAATGAGTGAGTTGTTCAGGGATTGAGTCAATCAAGGATGCACACGGTCTCAAGACCGACAAGCTTGAACAGCCCTATACCTCTCAAAACTACATAAAGGAGTTCTGTATATTTGGTGGTTCAAATCCACTTGCTAGCAACACCATGCAGCTATCTCACAGTGTATGGTAAATGAGTTAGTTGTTGGATCATGGCCTAGCTTTCAGTGGGCAACTGCCTACTCCACAAAAACACTTCTAGTAATGGTCCCACGTTACCAGTCTTGGCAGAGGGGCCAAGAGCCAAATGGTGTGTGGTACTTGGTAACATCTTCAAGTCTTGGTACTGCCAACAGTGCATTTGGTTTGAGACTTATGTTTTGTGTGATAAACTTTAAACCTTTGATATCAAACATTTCAACAATCCTGACCAACTTCGAGATACAAACCACATGGAGCAGTATATAGAGTGTTTGAATGCTTCTTTCATAAGGTGCTTCAAGATTCAGAACAGGGCTTCTTATTGTAAAGGGAGGTAAAACAAAACCAACACCTTCTGTCTTGTATGAAACTCTTCCAGCAGTGTTTTCAGGGCTTTGGTATGGGTTCCAATTTATCATGATTACTGGATGCATAATGCAGAATCTGTAATTACCAATTAAAATGTGTCATTGTAGAAATGAAGTTGATCTTTTTTCATCTCATAAAATTCCTCCTCCATATGACTTAAATAATCAGCTACATTAATGGAGATGAGTAGAAGGAATAGCTCTAAACTTGAATAAAGCTAGTGTATATTCTGTCTGCTAGAGAACAGACCTGCCTCTCCTATAATGCCAAGCTAATTTCTTATCCACAAATGGAACAATATAAAACAAAGAAGGGCAGTTTGAAAATTAGTTACTAACTTAGTTGAAAGGAGCCAAACATGGAAAATCAGCTCAGTAACATTTGTCAAGAAGTTCTTTCTTTTCAGAATATTCACAAACCTGGTTACTTTGTGTTTTGCCATGGATTAGCTGCTTGATTAGTACCTAATTTGGAATATCATTGATAGGGGACTAGAAATTTCTGGACTCCACATGACTTGCATAAAACCAATGCAGCTTCAAGTATCTTCATATTTAACGGGGAGCTGCAATCCACAGTGAATACAGATCTCAGTTTGCAGGGCTCTGTGAGACATGTCTTGAACTAATGGATGAGAGGGGCTCAGGCCATCAGCAAGCCACACCTCTGCTTTGGAAGACTGAAATCAGTGACTGTAAAGAAGTAAACAGCATTTGATTCCTCTTCCCTCTGCAGATTACGTACAAACCAGCCCGACACCAGCAGCAGAAATAACTTATCCCAGTGGTTTTGCCTACTTCATAATGACGTGAACAGGAAATTAGGGAAGTCTGAATTTGACTGCTCCAGGGTGGATGAACGCTGGCGAGACGGCTGGAAAGATGGTAGCTGTGATTAATCTGTAGAGACTGCCCTGGAAAGCAGACGGACCAATTCTAACATAAGACTCATCCCCCGGGTGAAATCATCATGAAGAGATGTGTGTAAATATATTTGTGTGTGTGTGGTTGACATAGTTTATGGTAAAAAGATGGCTGCTACTTTTATCTCATCCCAACAGCATCTTGATTTAGGAGTGACTAATTTTACATCGTCATGTATCTTCTGGGACTGGACCTTCAATTGTAGAAACTGTCAGAAACCTGGCAAATTCAAGCAAAGTTGCTGATGCAACTTGTAGAAAGAAAAAGGTCTTGGCATTTCCTTAGTTTTGGGGGCACCTTGTGGCCACTGTTGCCTTTTCCATCCCCTGTTCAAGCCTCTCTCCTTTTGGCAAGTGCCTTTCTCCTTCACTCTGTCATTTCAGCTGCTGTGCTGGTCCAATGATGGGTAGTTTGACTGCTGGTTCATGAGTCCTCCTGTGTTTTGTGCCAGCCATGTAGTCCTTCATCTTCTCTTCAGTAATCTCCTATGAGCTATTGTGTGTTCACACTGTTTAACTACTAACTCATCTACCTTCACACTCACTTGCTAAAAGCCTCAAGACAAGAAAATTTTATGTAAATATTAAAATATCAGAACTCAGGACTTTATTCCCAGCCATAACAATTATCCTCTTTTTCTACATTCTTTTGTCTAAACTTGTAGAGCCCCACTTTGAGGCAAGAGGGTACTGCAGGAAGAAAAATGTATATAAACTCTTTGTCTAGCTAAAATGTAAATGCTTTATGACTTGTTTGTTCATTTATTTATTTTTTTTAACTCAGGTGAGTTCCATAGGACAAGTCCTACTGAACCAGCTCTTTAGAAATAAGTATTTATTTTTTGTCTCTAAACTCTTGTGGTTCACAGACACCATTCCTATGACATGACTGGAAGAGTCGGATAACTGGTCGTAATGAAGCCTACTCAAGTTTGCTTTATGTATAGGATTCGTTAAAACAGTGTATGTGTTCTGAGATCCTTTGAGTAATTGTTGACTTGCCTGGTATGGTGGTATTACCCTGAAGGTGAAATTCCTTCTGTAGACTAGAGGGACTTGCACAGAAGCCTATGCAGCATTTGAATCTTGCTTAAGGCTTACATTAGAGTCTTAAGTACCAAATGTACTGTGAACTCAAAATGGTGTGTAGGGTATACTTCACCTTTAGAAACTGGCCAATTCCATACTGAATATTGTGCCTGTAGGTTGGCTGTACTGTATCAGTATGTTCCTGGGGTTTGTGCACTTGAATTTCAGGTGCAAGTGAAATAGAAACATAAATAATATAAGCAACCTGGCTTTTCTTAGACTATGGCTCTGTAAAATTATGTCAGAGTTATTTCAAGTTATTGATATTAGAATATGATTCTTTCTCCTTTTTTTAGATGTATAATAAATATAATTGCATTTCTGGGTTCTAGTTGTTCCAATGACCTTGTGCAAACTGTTACAATATCAGTATTTTTCCTTGTGTATTTTCTTCTGATGCTTCTAATTGTATTTCTTCTTTGGGGGGCGGGGATTGTGAGCTTCCTACATGCATTTATTTCATGGACTACTTTATCTGCCCTGCGAGGTATGAATGTAGACTGGGATTTGCACAGAAACTTTAATGGGGGACATCACTACAAATTAAGGTATTGGGATTCTGATATTATCTGTTAGTAAACCTTTGACCCTAATGTTGTGGTGCTAGGGTCTTGTTGGTAAGTACTTAACCAGCCAAAGCTTTGGGAAGATGTTTGGCTGATGTATAACACTCTCATGTCATATGAAGGCAAACCTGTTAAAAATATATATATATATATCAGGAAAGATTTTATGTTTAGTTAAGTAGCATCCAGTTCGTGGTATGTTGTTTTACTCCTCAGTACTGTTCTGTAATTGAACTGAAGCTTGATTTCATACCATCTTTATGATTTAACTGAATTAAGACTTTGGGATTTTTGTCCAGCTAATAAAATGCCATTGAGATCTCTCTTGGTGCATGTTCCGCTACGTGAAATAAATAAATTCCAACCCATTTTGATCAACAAATTGTACAACAGAATGTAATACTTAGGTTAGTGTGAAATTCATCCCTTTGCAGGAATAGTCTAGGCACCACTTACATCCCGCTTGGGCTTGATCTAAACTATAAAGTTCTGCTGACAGAGCTGTGTCATCCAAGAGCACCAAATTGTGCTGGAGAAGATCACATCCCCAGCTGACATGGGTGTGCCAGCAAGACCCTGGTGGAGACACAGCTATGCCAGTAGAAGAGTGCTTATGTCATGCGGGAAGAATGTGTAACTATGCAGACAGAAATAGCTTTCTGCCTCATGTGTTGGCTATCCTGCAGCTATGCCAGCATACCTATGCTGGTGGAAGCCTTGGGAGGTTGACAATTCCTGAAGTCCTTAAAATAGCATTTCAAGACTGCCTCTATTGATAACCAATCAGCAAATTCTGGCTACAAGTATATTAATAGGACAAATAGTAGCTGCACCATGTGGCTACCAGCTAACAGTTGCAGATGTTTGTATTCTCTGCTTTTCTCTTATGTTTACATCTTACAGCTTAGATCTATCTTGTTTTCTCAGGTGTGATCTTAGACCTGGGGGCTGGAGGGCAATGCTGCTCTGGTTAGAGCAAATCAGAAGCGTTGACCTTATTTATATAATTTCTTTAAGATGTTTCTAGCTGTGTATTAAGGAAAAATGCATGCAATCCCTTATCTTCTGTGCCCACAGTGCTTTAGTTTTGAGACTATCTGTATGCAAATCTTTTTCCTATTGATATCACACTAATAAAGCCAACAAGTTCCTCTCTGATTTCTCTGGTCCATGTGGCTTTACCAAAAGAACAGATGTCCTGACAATGCTACTATGTCATTGTCTGACCTTGGTCAGCTCACCTAACCTGTGCATTTGGATCCCAATCTGAGACAAGGCAGATGGAGTTAAACCCACTTTTAAGATTTACTGGGAGGCATCAATAATTATAGAAATGCCATTAGTGCCTGTCACTCACCAAGTTCTGTGGGCATGGGGAATTTAAAGCACTTCTTGAGATCAGAGCCTGTGTCAGTTTGTGTACCATTGCAACAGCTGAAACCTGGTTGAACTCCAGCAGAAAGGCAGCCAGAGCTTTCACCCACAGGGGCTTTTGTGGCCCATTGAAGGGGAACAGTCACATTGGCTACATGAACACTCACAGCCTTAAACTCCCTAGAGCAGCTGCTAGCAGGGGGGGCTCCTTCCCTTTAATATGACTGACCGCCAGGAGGGGAGACAGGGTCAGGAGAGGCAGGCAGTCCCTAAGGAACTCATCTGATGCAATTCCAATGCTGCTTCTGTGTAATAAGCACCTGACTTGCCCTTACCTCCACAAATCACTTATTGTTCTTGCTGGCATGTTTGCACTCGCAACTGATTATTCCTGGTTGCAAAGAGCAGTGAGCAACAAGGGAATCACCTGACTCATGAATGAGGTTGCTGTGCCTCCCCTTGCCAGCAAACAACCATGCAGCTGCTGACGGAAGCATTGCTGAGGATGTATGTCTAATATTTTCCCAAGGATAAGCCGTTCTCATGTACCTTTTAGGTGTAAATGTTCACCTTCACTCTCAAGACGCATGGGAGTAACGGTATGCATGGATTTCCCTCCCCCCCCGCCCCCATACATCGCTCTTAGGCAATGTGTAGAGCCTCCTCTTCCCTAGTACAGTTTTGTTTTGTCCACCCAATGCTGTCAGCTGCCAGCTCTGTTGGTGCTTGAGACTTGAAGGGATGGATTTGTCTGACCTTTTCTTTAATGTCAGTGCGGGTTTGCTGGCTTAGAGGAGAGCAGTATAAACTGCCCCATCACTCTGGGCAGAGACTGCTGTTAAAGGTATCTTTGCAGGTAGTCAGTCATTAGTCCCTCAGTGGAGACTCATCAAGGTAGTCAAGCCCTGGAATGTGCCCACTGGGATTGAAAACATCAGCTTGCATATATCAATCACCCAATTGCTACAAAGGAGCAGAGCTCTGGTTACTGCCAACCTGGTTGCACTTGCATCAGTATGTATATGCCATTTCCAAGTACTTGTGCCATGCTTTCTATGATTCCTCTCCAGGTTTCCTGAAGCAAAGGATAACCAGCTTGCCATCTCCCTGCTTTGATACTGTTCTTCCTCCCCTCGCTATATGACAATCCTGCCAGCATATATTGGATTATTAAAGTCTAGCAAAGCAGAAGATGAAGATAACACAGCGCCATGAGCTGTGATCAAGACTGGTAGGCTTCATAGAAATCTTCTCCAGAACACACTGCATCCAGCCAACCTGGCCCAGTGATTAGATCAGGGATATGGTAATCAGGACTCTTGGGTTCTTTTCCTGACTCCTACCGCCTTTTAGTTTGCTTGCTGCTAAAGAGTACACTCCAGAGGTACAAAGTACTGTGCCTGTGGACACTTGTTTTTCTTTGGTGGAGGCTTCCAAGCACACCCAACTCTGATCCCAGTTTTTTTCCTTATGTGTTACAGTATCTCACTTTCCCCCCCATTGCCCCTTTGGCTCATAGGAACCTTTTTGAGACTTTTGGTTCTGTGCCAGCTCCCCAGGAAAGTTCTTTTGCATCCCAGTGAAGTAGCCGCTAGAGGGCAACAGAACATCTGTTTCATTGACTTCTCCATTTCTTTGTCAGGCTTTCAGATTAGAAGAGCCGAGTCAGAGGATTTATATCTGCTCCTAGTCCCCTTCCTACGCATAGGAGGAAGGGTAATGCAGGTCACCTCAATTACTTTTCAAGCCCAGGGCACATTGATCTTAACCCTGGCTCTGTGGTTACCCAGGACATGTGCTGTTCTTTTGACTGTTAGCTTTACAGGCCTGCAGTGAGAAGAAGGTTATTTGTCTGCCCATGGCTGAAATCTGTACTCAGCAACACAGTGAAACACCACCTGGGTGCAGAGGGGTGGGCATGTGTTTATATCAGTACACCTGCTTCTTGATGTTCCTGGCACAAATTCCCAGTGTATGGGACAATCCAGGTGCTTTTTTCAGGTGTACAGCAAATCAGGCAGAGCATGGAAAGCTGTTCTGAAAACTGAATTCCTCTGTTGCTTTTACAGCAGTCAGTTCTCCAGCCACAGGATCTTTTGAAGCTTCTTGCTGATCTGTTCCACAGGGTGAACTATGCCTAGGCACTGTGCAAACAGCACCGAAAAAGCAGTCCCTACCCCAAAGGTCTGGCAGGCTCTTGGAGATTAGTTCCTCCTGCCTTGGCTGCGGGGGTTGGCTCTTCCTATGCCTGCTATAGGACAGCAGTTTTCAGATCTACTTGGGCTTCATCATGCTAGAGGCTGTACAGGAGCTAAGTAAAATCCAAGCATGCATTCCTCGTTTTCTTGCTTCCCCTCTGCAATGTTTCTGCCATTGCAAGCCTGGACCCTGGTCTAGCCCAAGGCCCTTTTGCTGCAATCAAGCTCCCATCTGCACAATGCGTGTAAGCAATCTGCTGCTGCGTTTGTGGTCTGCATCAGTGGATTGACACAGGTCCCTTAGGAGCCGCAGCAGGAAGTTCCTTGTTATGGTTAATGCACATTTCTCTTGCTGTTGCAGGGAGAGGCCTCCGACAAGTCAGGCTCTGGTGTGCTGTATGAACATTTAGAACCTGTTAGGCCCTGCCCTGAGCAGCTTACAGTCTGAAAGAGGAGACTCACTAGGTGGGCAAGATGGTGACATAGGTCGTGTCTACACTCGTAAAACGGGCACAGTTTTTAGCCAGTCAGGAGCAGCGATCACTACTTTCTCAACGCTCATCCTAGGAGGTTGCAGTGTTCATTCATAGCATCTGACAAAGTAGGTTGTTATCTAAGAAAGCTCGTGCCTCTGAACTAGTTAGCCTTTAAGGTGTTACCCTGCCCTGCCATCTGCTTGACTTCAGATTATCCTGGCCAGTCACCTCTATATGTCCTGGGAAAAAGGGGAGTTTAAAGGGGGGACCTGAAGGGCAATCAGGAGTTCAGGGAAGAAGGTGTAGTTTGAGGCAGGAAGCAGTTGGTTGCTTTTTCAGGCAGAAAAGGCAGTGGGCCTGTCAAAGCTATTCTAGAGAAGCCTCCTTTTGGGTTTGTGGTTATGAGACAGTGTTCAGTTCCCACCCCCACAGATTTATTTTAACCAATTAGACTTTCCCATCAGCCTCCTTTGAAGCCTTTGTTTGTTCCCAAACAGAAAGCTGTATTTCCTGAACCCCAGCTTCCCATGCAGGCTGTAAAACACATGGGGCTTTTCTTGTGACTGTCAGCTGTGCTTAGGCAGGACCTAGGTTTCCCTGTCTCCCTGGTCAGTGCTACCAGAGGTATAAGGAAGCAGAAAAGTGTTATTGTTGCCCTCTCTACATGATAAAACACATACAGCACAGAGCAGCTGTGAGAAGGACCTGGGGTGGAGATCAAAACCAGGACTCGAGAGACCTGGCTTGAATTTGTAGCTCCAGCATAGAATCCCTGAATGACTTGGCAAGTCATTTCATCCTCAGACCTTAGTTCTTCCTCTTTATAATAAAGACAATAATGCCTTTTTCACACCCTTTGTTTGTCTTGCTTATTCAGATCAGAAGTTCCCTAGAAGAGGGACTGCTTCCTCATAGGAATGTATAGCACCTAACACAGCAGGGCCCCAGGCTCAGTATATTCTACTGCAATACCAGTAAATCCTAAGAATCGGTCCCACCACTTTCCTGTCACGTCCTGTTGCAATTTCCCCCTGCACTCCCAACAAGCTGTTTAACGTTCATTAAGGGCATTCACTTAAAAACCAAAAGGCAGTTCCCATTTCTGAATGTCACTGTGGATGCCTTGTGTGCGGTGGTGGTGTGTTCTTGGAACACTCATTACTGATTTTGTATAAGGCAATGCCAAGTGAGATGGACTGAGCAGAAAGGGGGCCCTTTCCCACTGTTCTTACAGGTCTGTTGTAGTTCAGATGGGAGCGGCAGTACCTCTGCACGTCAGATCACTGCTCAGGTTCCTGTGGATCTGTTCTGCTTCCTTGTCGCTGTCCTTCCCTGCTCTCATTACC
Organism: Crocodylus siamensis; assembly: GCF_052110815.1. Lineage (NCBI taxonomy): Eukaryota > Metazoa > Chordata > Crocodylia > Crocodylidae > Crocodylus > Crocodylus siamensis. The sequence goes on from NC_143406.1 coordinate 48,563,567, forward strand.
ATGCTTAGCCAAAGCACTGAATGAATAGGAAGTGACAAGTGCAAAATGCAGCTTTCTGGTCTGGCTTTTGCTGCAGGATATGGCTTGCTGTCCTGGTCCTAGTGAGGCCTCTTTGGAGTTCACCTGGACGCTTTTTATTCCTTCCATCCAATTCTGGGCTCCTTCTGGGACCTATCATATATACCCTGGGGATCTCACTAATCCAGGGTTTTGGCCTAGGCAATCCCCCAAGACTTTTTGTGCTATGAGCACTTTTTTTAAACGAACAAACAAGGTGTTCCAGGAATGAGACATCAAGATGTCACCACTGGTGGAAATTATAAAACACTCCAGGTTTGTTTTTACCAGCTCTGAAACTCTACTAACCTTTCTGTGTAGCTTGTCTACCACCTTGCAGTCTACCGCCCTAAATTCCCCTGGCAGTTTCCGCTAGAGAAGTTATTCCCCACAGCCCCTCCTGTTAAAAGAACTTGTGTCTGTACTTGTATAGATAGGTCTGTGCTTATGTTTGTTGAATGCCTGCTGAATTCATCCCCAGAAGTGATTGCATATTAGCAGTGAGTGGGTGATCATCATATAGCTTTAAAGTAACTGTGGGGTGCAGCAGGTTGGAAGGCACTCTGTAGCTTTAGAACAATATCACGCTACGGCATTGTTAGCTGAGGAATGTTATATTGCCCTGGGCATTGTAGATTCTCAGGCACCTCCCAGTAAGATTTCCATTGGCTCCTTTTTCTCCTCCTAGAGGCTAAATGTACAAGGCAGTTTTAGTCAGGCCCTGATGGATGCTACACAGGGCATTTCAGGGCAGCATGATCATGAAGCAAGATGTTTAGCTGCTAAGGGGCAAAGAATTGCAACTGAATGTGCCATTCAGACAGCAAAGGAAGAGCAGGACTGTTTCACCCTCTGCACCTGTGTAAAAAGACCAGGTCAGGTTCAGCCCTGGTGGGATTTAGCGGACATAAATGGACAGTACACTGGGGCTGGAACCTCTCATGCATGCTCATACTTGCACAGATCGGACTTTAGAAAAGGGCTTATCCCAACATCCCAGCTGCTGAAAGTCACTGGTAGGAACGATGCTGAGAGAGGGTGGATTTCACAGCAGTTTTTAGCTGTGGGATGCTAAAGACCAGATATGGCCAGCTATTTGTTTCATCTGTAAAAGCAGAGGCAGAAACCGAGAAAGAAAAATATCATCTATTGCTGCTTTGCTGTAGAAAAATGCCTGTGCGCATCTGGTTTCACGGGGTTACATTTTCCACTGCTCTGATTTCCCTGGGCCTGACCTGCCTCCATTACAATCAGTGCCAGAATCCTCAGTGGGGGCTGGAGTCTGCATTTTACTTTGCCTCAACAAGTCATTCTAAAAAGTGGCGGGAGAGGAGATGAAACATTGCTGCCATGAAAGGCAGCAAGACTTCAGCTTCAACGCAAATCAGATCACGCAGTCCAGGAAGCAAGGTGGTTATATGAGTATGCATGAGAGGTTCAGTACAGCGTCCAGGTTCATGCCCAAACGTCTCGCCTAGTTAGTGTCTTGCAGGACTCCTGTGATCCTGATATCGGAACTTCTTGGGATGCTGGCACAAGCAAGCAGCAGCCGGGTGACTTCTGAAGCAGGAGGAGTCACGGGAGTTTGGCCTAGCTTCTGCATTTCCTCTGGGCTTTGGCTCCCTCTCAGTCTACCACAACAACTCACAACATATACAGCCTAGAGATGCTGCTTCAGAAACCAGGTAACACAAACCAAGTACATGCCCAGCCATGTAAACTCACACCATCAGTATGGGTACACTGGTTTAATTCCATTGATCTACACTACCCCAGCCTGACTCTTTCATGTAGACAAGGCTTGAGAAAGGATCAGCTCCTCCTCTGAGTGACTGGGGAGTAACTACCACCAAAAGCTACATAAGAATGGCTCAGAGCAGAATTTGGCCCACTGGACCTGAACAGTTAACAGTAATACATCAGACCCATGAGCAGCACCACACCTCTGTAATGAGATAAGAAATGATGGATAGCTATGGACTGACAAGAATAACACACATGGGCCCCCAGATAGACTGAAAATGGAGGTGTGGGAGGCACGAAGTGATTGATTACATAGGCAATGGCTTGTAGCACATACAAAGAACCCCTTGGGTTTCTAAATCTTCTGAGATCTTAGTCCAGGATTTGCAGTGCATGGCTCTAGAACAGGCAGTGGTTTGTGCCTGCATCAGGCCTGGTCATACATTTGCTGATGTGTCTCTGTCTCTAAGGACATTTTATCCCAGTACCAAACAGCTGCTGCCAAGCGTTTTTCTCCCATGCCCTAAGCTGAGTTTACTGCAGTCATGAATATGCCTGGCCAATTAAGAAATGAATGAGTCTGTCCTCTGGAGTTAATTTTGACATTTCCTTAGTTTCAAGCTGGAGCTCCAGGAGCTGGGGTCATGCACTGGAGTGAATCCTGGATACAAAGCGGTCATAGAGCTTTATGGACACGCAGGCTGGCAGGGCTTCAATCGCTCCATCCCCTTGGCACAGCGGGAAGCCCTGCTGGCTCTTCTACCTAATCTATGTTAGCATGAGGGGCCAAGCTCCAGCTCCTGGAGTCATGTGATTGTGTGAGAATCTGAGCTCCTTTTTTTTAATGCAAGGTACATTTCTAGCCTTGGTAACTGCAAAAATAAGCTTGATCAGATTCCTCCCCCCACTGGGAGATCACACTGTGCTTGACTAAAGTATGGAGTTTGCCAGACCTCATGATTTTGATACTCCAACAGCCAGAGCCATCAGTGGATTCTGAACTTGTTTCTACAGGTGTTTAATTCCTTTGTTGTGTCCTCCTGATCTCTCTGCCTCAGTCCAACCCTACAGCAGATGGTTATAGAGAGACACCATGTGAAAGGCATATCCTGCTTTAAGTGCTCTATTGATTATTAGAGACTCCTTCCCCCACTCCCTTTTCATGCATTTCAGGATGGAGGAAATAAGAGCCCAACCAGGGTCCTTCACACCATTCATTTTTTAATGTTGAGAAGAGTGGGGACTAGCCCTGCATCATCCACAGATGATGGAGATACTCAGGATGACCAGGCACTCCTGTCTTTGTGGGTGGATCACTGGCAGGATACCCTGGGGTTAAGGCAATGTCTACAAAGCAGTGAGAGAGAGGTATCGCTGCAGGTGAGCCAATGAGCTCCAGCTGCAGCAGCCCAAAGCTAGGGCAGTTTGGCCTTGAAGTATTCCCCCAGCTTTTTGGGCAGGTCTTGCAGCCTACACTGAGCTCTGTGCTGCTCTAGTTGTGCTGCTGTCAGTAGCTGAGCTGGGGAGTTTAAAGCTGGCTTGGGGGTGTTTGCACAAGCAGTGATCACTACTTGGCTGCAGAGTAATGTTCTCACTGTAGGATCCTAGCATAATACCTCGGTGTAGCTGGTTGAAGCCAGCCCCTTGCTGTGGAGATTGCACTTGGCCTGGACAAGCTGCCTCAAGGCAGAGCCCACCTTAGCCTTGTCTCCTTTGGGGCTGCACAGCCAGTGAGCTCCAGGTGAAAAGCAGGTCTCTGCAGCAAGGGCAAAGCCCAGGAGGCTGTCAAAGCCCCAAGAATGTGAACTGTGCCCAGGTGCTGAAACAGTTCTAATGAAAAGTGTTACATGCATGATTCTGGCAACCCAGTCCTAAGGTCTCATTGAAACCACCGTGAGTTCCTAGTGCAGGTGACAATCCCCCACACCTGCAGCCCACTGAAGTCTAAAAGGAGAGCTTATTGCAAGCAAAGCTCCTGTGGCAAGTGAAACTGCTGCTAGAAGCATCCCCTGTAACTCTTAGTATTTCCTCCCCTATGATTGTTCCATACATGCTGTTCATTTTCCTTACTTGCACGTGGCTGGCAAGGCCTATCCTGACACAGCCTTTGAGCAACAAGAAATGACACAAGAAAGAGAAGGGCAAACTTTGCCTGCCCTACTGGTAACTGTGCTGAAATAGGGGCAGAAAATGTGCAAGGGAGGAAAGCAATGGTACTTTCTGGTGTATAAGATGGATAAAATTGTGAGAAAAATGTCATTGTGCCAACTAGTCCTGGCCCAAAGCACTTGCAGTCTAGACAGACAGAGCACAGAGGGCAACATGGGGAGACTATGTGACTTATCTAAGGCCATGCAGAACCAGGATGGGAACAAACCCCAGGTCTCCCAGCCCAGTGTCCTCCCCACTGCATCACACTGCCTCTGTGTACAGTGGCTTTTCTTTCACACTGTCAGTTTTTCTGCAGTTGAAAAAGGTCTCAATTAGCAGCCTTGTCTTATGCAAAGGAGTTAGTATTATGCAAACAGAATGAGGATCAGATACCACCCCTAAGGACAGGACATCCAAGGGGAAGGTGCAACCTTTGAAAGATTAATGTACAAAATGCAAAAGGAACCAGCAGAGCTTGGCGTCGTTTGGGAGAATTTCTTGAGCCATGCTGAGGGCAACTCCAGTATCAATCCTTCACCATCCGGACCATTTGTACCACAGCCCTGACGGCAACAGATTGTAATGGTGCATTCAGAACAAGGAGTGCCAACCTGCTAACCTAGCGCTAATAGGAGTTGTTATGAGAAACAACCTCCAAGCAGAGATCTCTAACCAAGCATTTCCCTCCCAGCACAAAGTCCCAACAGCTGGCAGAAACTGCAGGCTTGCCTGGGACCTGCATTCAAGCATACTCCTCCAAAACTGCCCTCTGACATTTAAAATGAACAACACAACACCACGTACAAGTACAGCTCTAGTCACCGTTTGCCATAAATATTTTTTAACGTGTGCTTAACTAAATGCACTGATCTTTATTTCATCGTAGCAGACTGTGTAACATTAGGGGTCATGTGATTTGATACCACCACCCATAAGCACCTGTATTAACATATCACATCACCCATGCAAATCAACCAAATAGCCTCCACTATTTTTAAAAAGACAATGTGATCGATGTGTGACCCTCTGCAGGCCATGCTGGGTTGGGAGAAGGTTACAATTTCACTTTGCAGTTGGATTGGGAAGCTGGGCGTGTACCATCAGGGATTCACGTGCATAATATTTTTTTTAAGCTTTCTACTTGTTTGCTGAAGCTCTAACTAGTCTCGAGGTGAAAGAATCTATCCTGAAAGTTAATGCAGTTTTTGCTCTGGATGCTCCACCATTGATATATTTTCAGTCAAGCAACTGCAAGAGAAGTGTAGAGAAAAACAAATACCACTGTGCATAGCCCTCATCGATCTGACAAAAGCCTTTCATACAGTCAACGGAAGAAACTGTTCTGAAGAAACTGGGTTGTCCCCTGAGCCATTGAGCATCATTCACTTATTATATCAAGCGAATAAAGGCAGCTGTAGTTTAAGCAAAGAATTAAACGCTTTTGACATCAACAACATCACTCTGGAAGATAAATCTCTTGGTGTCGTCAGTGCTTTTTGCTACTTATGTTCTACAATCAGCAGGAATCTCGACTTTCAGACCAAAGGAACAGAATCGGAAGAGCAGCTAAGAATTTCGGGCTGTTGCAGAAACGTGCATGGAATAAAAGCAACCCATCAGCTAAGGTGAAGATGCGAATCTATGAGATTTGTGTGCTGTCATCTCTGCTTTATGGTTGAGAAACATGGATTAAATATGCTAGGCACATCAAGAGACTGAACAGCTTCCACATAAGATGTCTGCGTAAGATCCTGAAAATGAAGTGGGAAGACAGAATACCAAACACAGAGGTGCTGGAGCACGCAGGACTGACACACTTAAAAACCACTGTCAAGAAGAGGAGGTTGCGATGGATCAGCTATGTCGGGAGAACGGGAGGAGACCGCATCCCCAAGAATATTTTGTACAGTGAGATTCAAGACAGCTCTAGAAAGCAGGGTCTCCCTCTATGGCGGTACCATGATGTGTGCAAAAATGATATGAAGTCGTTCAACTTCAGCGTAGAAAGCTGGGAGGAGTGTGCAGAATCCCATCTGATCCAGAGGGAACAACTGGCACTGGGTGCAGCTCAGATTGGAGTGGCTTTGATCCAGAGGATGGAAGCCAAGCGAGAAAGAAGAAAGCAGCCTGCTGTAAACTTGGACTCCAACTCAGACAACACATGGATCTGTGAAACTTGTAATAAGCTGTGTCGCTCGGAAGTTGGCCTCGTCAGCCACAACCGGATGCATGAGGCACCTGACTAGACCTCTTACACGCACACCACAATGCAGAGGATCGACGGTTGCCTACAACTGTTCCTTTCCCTTTCCGAATGCTGATGTAGATAGCTTTTGGGTGTGCTTTTTGATTGTGAACTTGCTTGTTTGTTCATGGCACAAGGTTAGTGTGATGGTGCCCCGCGGGAGTAAATGGATGTTCGTTATAGCTAGCTGGGTGCACGATGCAGCTTGCCAGGTGCCTGCTTGTTATCAGCCACTTCTGCCACAAACCTCGCTGCCTCTCCGCTACCGAGGCACCAGCGAGCCCTCTACCACACGCTGAGATTTCTGAAACCCTCAGGTGCACGCTGAGTGTTTGTGGGCTCAGTAATTCAGCGGACACCAGTTAAATTTTCTGATTTGTTACCACTTCTCATTTGTCGATTAGAAATTAGTGTTGAGCTCTGTGTCTTCCTCTTCAGCTGTGAGTGCAGGTGTGTATGCAAGGGGGTGTTTTGTGCATGGTGGTTTCACACATCAAACAATACAAGGATTTATTTAAAAAGCAGTACCAGCATGTGGGAGTTGCGGGGTTAGACAAGGAGGAACAGACTCTAGCTTTTCAGTGGTGCATTTTAGGCAGATCTCGACTGCAACCGTTCAGAAATGCACCGATTCTTCTCCCCCCGGACTTTGGCTGTGGGAGTTGAGGACATTTAGGGCTATCTGGCCAGTGACTAAAAAGCAGAAGGTACCTAAACACACAGCAGATGTCCCTGAGCTGGATCTGCCTCCAGACCTGTGCACACTTCTGCTTTATTGTGCACAGGTCTAGCAGCAAAGTGATCTGGAGAACACGTCCCGCTGAAAGCCAAAAGCATTTGGGCTCCTAAGTCACTTAGATCACGCTCTCCCAGACCGCAGTTCACATGGCCCTCGACGTCCCATCGCAGCATCCCATCGCAGCCCAGTGAGACAGCCTGCACTAGCGAAGCACTAGGGGTACCCTGGTATTCCCTTAATAGCCTTTTATTTTTTTCATAGTAAAATGTGATTTCTACTGAGCTGGTGACATTGAGGAATGAAAGGCTGAATCCTGCTCTTCCTGCTGGGAGTCAGAAATAGATCTAGAGAAACGATGACTCACCTGGAATTGAGAAAAACTGAATGGCATTCTAACGAGCCTTGGCCATTAAATCTCCTGACTGCACTTGTCAGAGACAAGGATGCAGATTTAACCCCGGGAGCTGGGCTGGTCGGGAGGGGAAGCACAGAGGGCAGTGCTAGGACCATAGCATCCCGCACGGCAGGACTCTCCAACCTTGTTGCACACGCCACCGCCAAGGCAAGGCAGGCCAGTAGCATTATCCCCCTGTCACAGGTGGGAAACAGCCGCTCCTTCCAGAGAAGGGAGATGGTTTCCCCAGGTCAGGAGGGGAGTCAGTGGCAGAGCCAGGAAGAGAACCGGGCTCCGACCACACGTCTGTTCAGGCCTCACGGTTACTTTTCCTGCCTGTTCCTGTCCTGAGCAGAGCAATGATGTCAAAGTTGTCATGGTATCGGTATCTATGAAACCAAAATCATCATCGTTGTGTTAGGAAAACTAAATAAGGATATGATCCTGCAGTCGGCAGGGGGGAAACTCCCTTGGAAACCAGGTGGGGTTTCCCTCCGTGGGGCTCGCTTCTTTTTCCTCGTTCCTCCACCAGCCGGCACAGGAGCGGGGGGCAAGAAGCGGCGGCAGATCCCTCCGGCCCCAGCAGACCGTCTGGGTGGAGCAAGATGGCTTGGCTTTTCCTGCAGGCGGAAAACATGAGCTTCAGCCCAGCCACCTGCCTCTCCTGCTCTTCAGGCGAAGGCTGGAGGCAGCAAAACCTTTCCCCCCAGGGTGACCCCGCCACTGCACTCCCTCCCTCCTAGCTGTGAGCCAGCCCCATCCACACCACGGCATCAAGGCCACCTTCTGCTCAGCCTCCGCTGCCTGAGATTTTGGGGGAGGCTCTTGACTCAGGGCCCATTGCCCTTTGGGCAGAGGATGGGGAACCCCTCACCGATGATGGAGGAGCCCATCATCCACCCATCATCGTTCCTGCTCGGAGCAGGAGGATGGACTAGACCTCCTGAGGTCCCTTCCAACCCTATTTTTCCATGATTTCCATCTTCTCTCCCCAGCCCCCCAGCAGCCTGCGTGGCTCAGGGCAGCGGGGTGCCTATGGATGCTGAGCTCCCCGGGGCTGGGCAGCCACCCTTGGCCCTGCACCCCCATGCACAGGGGATGCATGGGTGGTTCTTGGGGCTGAGCCCCTGGGGCAGGGCAGAGCCCCCCCGTAGCCACCCTTGGCCCTGCACCCCCGCGCACAGGGGTGGCATGGGTGGCTCTCCGGAGCTGAGCCCCTGGGGCAGGGCAGAGCCCCCCCCCGTAGCCCCTTCGGCCCTGCACCCCCAGGCACAGGGGTGGCATGGGTGGCTCTCCGGAGCTGAGGCCTGGGGCAGGGCAGAGCCCTCCTGCAGCCACCCTGGCCCTGCACCCCCGCGCACAGGGGTGGCATGGGTGGCTCTTGGGGCTGAGCCCTGGGGCAGGGCAGAGCCCCCCCCGTAGCCACCCTTGGCCCTGCACCCCCAGGCACAGGGGTGGCATGGGTGGCTCTCCGGGGCTGAGCCCTGGGGCAGGGCAGAGCCCCCCCGTAGACAACCTTGGCCCTGCACCCCCGCGCACAGGGGTGGCATGGGTGGCTCTCTGGAGCTGAGCCCTGGGGCAGGGCAGAGCCCCCCCGTAGCCCCTTCGGCCCTGCACCCCCAGGCACAGGGGTGGCATGGGTGGCTCTCCGGGGCTGAGCCCTGGGGCAGGGCAGAGCCCCCCCGTAGACAACCTTGGCCCTGCACCCCCGCGCAGAGGGGTGGCATGGGTGGCTCTCCGGAGCTGAGCCCTGGGGCAGGGCAGAGCCCCCCCGTAGCCCCTTCGGCCCTGCACCCCCGCGCACAGGGGTGGCATGGGTGGCTCTCTGGAGCTGAGCCCTGGGGCAGGGCAGAGCCCCCCCGTAGCCACCCTTGGCCCTGCACCCCCAGGCACAGGGGTGGCATGGGTGGCTCTCCGGGGCTGAGCCCTGGGGCAGGGCAGAGCCCCCCCGTAGACAACCTTGGCCCTGCACCCCCGCGCACAGGGGTGGCATGGGTGGCTCTCTGGAGCTGAGCCCTGGGGCAGGGCAGAGCCCCCCCGTAGCCCCTTCGGCCCTGCACCCCCGCGCACAGGGGTGGCATGGGTGGCTCTCTGGAGCTGAGCCCTGGGGCAGGGCAGAGCCCCCCCGTAGCCCCTTCGGCCCTGCACCCCCGCGCACAGGGGTGGCATGGGTGGCTCTCTGGAGCTGAGCCCTGGGGCAGGGCAGAGCCCCCCATAGCCACCCTTGGCCCTGCACCCCCATGCACAGGGGTGGCATGGGTGGCTCTCTGGAGCTGAGCCCTGGGGCAGGGCAGAGCCCCCCCGTAGCCCCTTCGGCCCTGCACCCCCAGGCACAGGGGTGGCATGGGTGGCTCTCTGGAGCTGAGGCCTGGGGCAGGGCAGAGCCCCCCGTAGCCACCCTGGGCCCTGCACCCCCGCGCACAGGGGTGGCATGGGTGGCTCTCCGGAGCTGAGCCCCTGGGGCAGGGCAGAGCCCCCCCCCGTAGCCCCTTTGGCCCTGCACCCCCAGGCACAGGGGTGGCATGGGTGGCTCTTGGGGCTGAGGCCTGGGGCAGGGCAGAGCCCCCTGTAGCCACCCTGGGCCCTGCACCCCCAGGCACAGGGGTGGCATGGGTGGCTCTCCGGAGCTGAGGCCTAGGGCAGGGCAGAGCCCCCCGTAGCCCCTTCGGCCCTGCACCCCCAGGCACAGGGGTGGCATGGGTGGCTCTCCGGGGCTGAGCCCTGGGGCAGGGCAGAGCCCCCCGTAGCCACCCTGGGCCCTGCACCCCCAGGCACAGGGGTGGCATGGGTGGCTCTTGGGGCTGAGCCCTGGGGCAGGGCAGAGCCCCCCGTAGCCACCCTTGGCCCTGCACCCCCAGGCACAGGGGTGGCATGGGTGGCTCTCCGGAGCTGAGGCCTGGGGCAGGGCAGAGCCCCCCGTAGCCACCCTGGGCGTGCAGGGGGGCTGGCACGCGTGCAGCGGGGAGGCACAGGCGGGCTTGGGAGGTGAAGCTGCACCTGCAAGCCCCCCCGCCCCCCGGATGGTTCCTCCCACCGCCCGGCGCCGCGGGCCAGTGGGCGAGCCCACGCTGCAGCGAGGCGGGGGTGGGCGGGGGCGATGCGGGCAGGAGCCGCACCGGAGCCGCTGCTAGGCGCAGCGCAGCAGCAGCGAAGATGGAAGGAGCCTCCTTCGGCGCCGGCCGGGCAGGGGCGGCCATCGACCCCCTGGATTTCCTCAAGCAGCCGCAGACCCTGCTGCGGATCGCGTCCTGGGTAAGGCAGAGCCGCTGCCCGGGTGCCTGGCACGCATCCCTTTCCCCTCGGGGGTTTGGGAGCCTGGCATGGCGTGGAGGCAGAGGGGCATCTTCCCCCCCGCCCCCCACCTGCTGCCATTGCTGTCCTGGCACTGGGGGTGCTCGCCCTCCTTCCCCGCAGAGGGGCAAGGCCCCCGGCTCCCCGCTGCCTGCCCCTGCCCGGGCGTTTTGCAGGGCTTCGTTTGGATGGGTGGAGGCGGGGGAGGGAGTCGGTGGCACAAGGCGGCTCTTCCCCTCGTCTGCTTGGCCGGGGGCATGTGTGCGCGCAGAGCAACGTGTGACCCGGCCCTGCCTGCCCCCCAGCGCCCGGGGAGCCGCAGATGATATCATAGTTTGCCCCTGCCCTGAGGTGCCTCTTGCCCAGCCGGCTGGCCGCGCCGCCCGGATGGCTCGGGTCCACGGGCGCTGGCGTGCAGAGCCGTGCGAAGAGCCTGGCTCACACGGATGATGCCAGGAGGTGCAGGGGTGTTGGGCCCACGCTCCGCCCTGCCTCGCCTCCTTGTGCCCAGGGCGGCAGGGCGGCCCGGGCAGCAGTCTGGGGACGCGGGAGACTCCAGGCCTCTCCCGAGAGACCTCCCCCAAGACCCTTGATTGCAAAAGCTCTGGGAAGGGCCCCCGTCTGCAGCCTCAGGAGGGAGGCCAGGGAGGTAGACGCTGCTCCTCTTCCTTGTTAGCGGAGGGGAAGAGCTTGCTCGGTCCCCGGGGATGGGGGGGAACGCTTGCCCCCCCGCTGTATGGGTGCTCAGGGGCAAGGCTGTGCTTGCAGTGAACCGGCTTCAATAAAGGAAAGGGGAAGATTGCAATCTGGGCGGTGGCAATAAAAGAAAGGGGCAGCCCATATTCTTCCTTCGGAGCCATAGAAGACAGGGGCTGGCCACTGTGCCCCTCTTCTAGGCTCCGTCCAGCAAGTAGCAAGGAGTGTGCTTCCCTTTAAGCAGGTGAGTAGCCCCACATGCTTGTGGGTAAGCACATGCTTAAGTGTCCTGCTGCACTGGAGCCAAAATCCGTTCCCCAGGGCTCTGAAAAAGCCCCCACATGCATTACCGGGCTAAAATGGAGGCTGGCTGCTGAGGCGAAGCATCAGGGAGTGAAGTCGATCCGCCGTGTTGCATGCGATTGACACAGTAACATGGCAGTGAACTCATCATAGACGCTCCCAATGTGTCACCTGGATCCAGAGCGGAGGACTGGGTTCCTGGGGGAGTGGGAGCGAAACGCAGCATACAGGAGTAACAGGCAGTTTGGAAAAGGCTCCTGTCCATCTTCTGTGGCAGGTGTATCCCTCCGCACCAGCTGGGTGATCTGAAAGCACCAAGAACCGGTCCCAAAGGCTCGGGAGGCAGAATCTGATGGCCTGGATGAGCGCTCACCCTGTAAATTGTCCCTTTTTCTTGGATAAGCCCCCTTGCAGTGCTGAAAGGGAAACAGCTGGTAGCATCCAAACCAATCATTTCCGCTGACTTGGGTGGGTTTGGGCTCGGACCCCAAACGCCTGCATGAGGCCGCAGTAAAAGGGCTCTGGGCACGACCCCGGCCCTGCAGCCGCTGGAGCCCCTTGAGGGTCCAGTCTGCAGGCTCAGGGCCACGGCTGGGACAGGTCTGAGTCTTGCTTACCGGGAGGCACCAGCCTCCGCTCAAGCACATGAACCCAAACTGTTTCCAACCTGCGGTGGAAGCCGGCGCAGCAGACGGCTCCTGCCCCGCGTAAACAGGGAGCGATGGGCACGTGTCTCCTGAGGTATGCGCTTCATGCGTTGCTTGGGCCCGTTCTTCAGACCTGTCATCTTGGATCTGGGCAACATCAGGTGCCAAATGCTTATTGCTTCCTACAGCCTCATCGGCGTGAAGCGTACCTGCATTTGTGTAAACAGCGCTTAGTGCACCTTGGCAGGCCAGGAGTCCTGAGCAGCTTAATCACGGGCGTGTGGCTGAAGGGGAGAATGAGTAAGATAAACACCTGGTTTTGCCTGGAAGATCCTTTCAAAGTCCTTTTTTCCCCCTGCTGCCACACCCCAGATTGCTGGGGTTGGAGCTGTAAAATGCAGCCTCACTGACATGGACTATGACTGGTGTTTATTCAGTGCTTGTGTGACGGTAGCAGCTAGAAACCCCCGCTGTGGGCCAGGATGTGCGCGGTAGGCTCTGTACAGACCCGTAACAAAAAGCAGATGGTCCCTGCTCCAAAAATCAGGCAACCCGAGTGAGAAGAGTGGTGTTTAATACCCGTGTGCCTGCACAGCGTGCATATGTTATTAGGACAGCATCGCAGCTAAGATGCCCGAGGAAGACAGGGGTGAGTTTGTTCTTTGCTTGCAATGACCTGTCTCTTTTGCTAAAACATGTTTGTGGACAGTCTGAAACAGAAAATGAATGTAATTGGACCACATCTTAGTGACTCAGTCCCTTCCCACTGCCCAGCACCAGTCTCCCCCAGTGTGAAATGGAGGAAATGCTGAAGCTTTGGCTACAGAAGTGACAGGAGGTGTTGGGTGTTTGGGGAATGTGCATGTGGAAGGGAGAGAACGGTTTTACGCGACCCAGTCCTGGTTGCTTTGCTGGGAGAAGCAGTTTCCCAGAAGTCAGGAGAGGCGTTCTTGCATGTAGGCCTGTCCAAGATCTGGATAAGGCCCGGTTCAAGCCTGGACTCCCCACCATCGACACCAGCGGGAGTTTCCTTGCGAGGTGACTGGTTTGATCCCTCGGTCTGACATTCATGGGCCTTCCCGGGGAACCGCAACTCCCCCAGGTGATTCCAGGTAGCGTGAAAGCATTGCCTTTAAATGCAAAAGATCACTGTTAAATTTCTTCAGAAAAAAGCTTGCAGCATGTGCCAGACTTTTTGAAAAATCACAAAACTGGAAAGCCCCACTGGCCGACCAGTTCCTCGTTCACCCCTTCCCTTTTGGCTGCTCTAGTTTGTGATACGAAGATGTGTAACTTGTGTGGTTTCCCCTTTAAACAGCCTTTTAAATAGTAAAACTGTCCTAGCATATAATGGGGATTTATGCAGAATCATCAGTTCCTTTTTTTTAATACCTGTTGTTTTAGCCTGACTATTTTTTTTAGCTGTTGCTCAATATTTAAAGGGACACTGTTGATTTAACTTAGGCATACAGTTAGATTTAATTTTGCAAAGCAGTTTTGGAAAACCAAAAATCAGTGGAAAAATTTTCAGGAAATCTTTGGGATTCCAGAAAAACCAATTGATTGGTTTGTTTCTGGAGCAGATGCTTTCTCTGCTGTACCCAAATGCAGCAATGTAGAGCTAGCACAGGTATGAACCAGAAAGCAAAAATGGCAACAAACAGAAAGCAAACCTGCCTTGCCAGCATTGCAGGCCAAGCTGCGTGGCAGGCGAAGCCCCAAATGACAGCCATGGAAATGTTCAAGGCACAAAGTCTTTTTTTTTTTTAAAGCCCTTTCAGTGTTCATTGCCTGAGATCTGCTCCTGCAGCCTGCCCTGGCACCTCAGCCCCTCGGTCTAGGCCAGCAGTTGCCAATCTCGTTAGACTCAGGGCTCCCCATGGAAAACACCGCTCTTAGTTTTTGCTCCTTTTTTGGCTACAGAAAAATCCTAGAGCAGTTCTTCTGTTGCAGAAAGCCCACAGCAGGGCAGCACGGGTTTCAGCATGCTGGATTCCTGTTGGGAATCTCTGGGTTTAGCTTGTGAAGCCTGTTTGCCCGCCTCGCCGTGGCACCCCACGGGACCCTTGGAAGGATCTCGAGGCACCTGCTGCGGCACCGTGGTTGCGAACCCCTGGCCTGAGCTCAGCATGGGTCGGAGTGGGTGTCACTGCAGGGCTGAGTCCCGGTAACAGCATCGCTAGTTTTCGGACACGGTGGAGGCAGGTCCGCACCTCCTGTGAATCAGCACTGCTGCCTGGACTTCCGTGGAGCGTAGTGGTTTACACCAGTGGAGACCTGGCCTGGCACTGGCCTGTTCGCTGCTTCCTTTTAACCTGCGGCCCATTTTGTTCCTCCGATCATTTCTGATTCGCTGCAGCAAGCCTCCCTTGTCAGTCAGCTGTCTCAGTGGGGAAGGCCTTTTTCCTCTCTGCTCATATGCTCTTCACAGCGAAACCAGCCACGGGACTGACCAGTCGGCCGCTTAACTATGCGTCACAGCGTTGTGACTCTCCCCTGGGCGCTGATAAGGGCACTGGTGTGACCCCTCGTGACACGAGGTTGTGTAGGCTCTGATACCACAAAATCAGCTAAGCACGCACTTAAGTGAACCTCTGCGCCACGGCCTTAATGAGGGACATCTCTCCAGCTGGTGTTGCTGCGAGTGGCAGAAGCTGCTCTCCCTCCCCGTATTCTTAGCTCAGGCATGTTTCGCTTTCCCAAAAAGAGAAGAGCTGGCGGGTGTTTGTGCTTCTGGTACAAGATGTGTCTAACAGGGAAGACGCTGCCTGGGAGTGGAACAGATGGGCTGCGAAACAAGGGGAAGGTGGTGCCAGCCTCCTCCTTGCTGCTGCACTTTGTGGGTATGCTGGCATGGCAGGGACACGTCCTTCCTGCCTGGGAGGTGTCGTTGGGACCCGACCCTGCCCCTCGGGTGAGCAGGGAGCAGGCGCAGGGCTCGTTGTGCGTCTGTCTGATGTTTGATAAAGAAGGTATTCTGAGTTATCGAACCTGGATCCTGCAAGCCTTTTGTCTCTCGAGTAAGCCTTGCTGTCTCCAAGAGGCAAACTGGCCCGGCGGTTGAGGTCGCGTCCTTCAGAGAGCCGGACACTTCCCCTGAGGCCTCCACGAGACATGAGCAATGGGACTGGATCCTGAAAACTGCTGAATAATTCTCGTTGTCTTCAAGGGTTTCACTGACTTGCAAGAGCCCTTCGCGTCTGCAGTGAAGGAAGAGAAGTAGTGGATGTCAGGCTGGTTTTGTGATGCAAAGCTCTGGCTTTGGCTCCTGAGTGCCGCCATCGGTATTTGTGCTACGTCTTACCAGGGGTGTTGGTCGTAGCCGTGTTGGTCTAAGGACATAGGCAGACAAGGTTCTTTGGGTAAATGTGATACCTTTTTATCAGCCCAACTCAGCTTAGTTGGGCTAATGAAAGATATCACATTTACCCTAAGTTTAGTTGGTCTAATAAAAGATATCACATGTAGTCAAGACCCCCTTGTCTCCACATTACCAGCACTTCTGGCTTGTCTTCACGCTCTTGGATTCTGCCCCTCGTCTTAACTGCTTGGAACGGGGCCTCCAGATTTTCGGTCTAGTCCCGTCTTTATGTAGATTCAAAGGCAGGACTTTATGTGACTTAAATGTAACCGAGTTAATGGTGAAGTTTCCCCGCATCTGAGATAAATGCAACTAATTTCCCTTCTTCCTGTCAGCATCAGTTCAAAGTGCTGTCGGCTGGACGTAGGCTCAAATTGCATTGTTGGATTAGGGCCATCGGATGGACTGCAGCTTTCTCCGACGTTATTTCTGTTGGAGGGCGCAAGTCCTCCAGAATCGGCCGTGTCCATCCGTAGGCCGCCCTTCCTGAGCTGCTTAGTCCATCAGACGTGACCTTAAAGCTGTTACAGTCAGCATCATGTAAACCCTGTGCAACGCTGAGGACTGCAGTCCAGCCTCTGCTCTGCAGTCCTAGCCACAGCCCTTCCTGGAAGATCTTTCAGTGCTGAAGGAAGCTGTCGTGGAGCCCAGTCCCCGGAGGGGCTGAGCCGAGGGCACCTGGTGCCCCTTTGCAAAGCATCAGCGCAACGCCTGCACGCCTCTTCACAGCCCGGGGCCCCTGCACGCTGGGCTGTGCAGACCCCTGGTGTGGTATGGCACAGGAGAAACTGAGGCAGGCTGTGCAGGGCCTGGGCTTACACAGCAGGTCAGTGCCCAAGCCAGGAGGAGAGCCCAGGTGTCCTCCTTTGCAATCGGTGCATTATCCCCTCTGGCTGGAAGGAAAGCTGCAGAAAGGTCTTTCCTGCCTAGCCAGGGGGTCGGACTCGATGATCTGTTGAGGTCCCTTCCAACCTTAGCATCTCTGAATGTAAGAAGGCGATAGGGCTCTGCTAAACTCAAGTGATGAGCTTTCCTAGGGGCGAGGGGTGTTGTGGGTGATACGGCCCAACTGCATGGGAGGGCTGGACTTAGCTAAACTTCCTCATGCCTTCCTCAGGTCTCTGGGAGAGAAGCAGGCACGGCAGAGCAAGGTAGCAGGTTGTTCCTAGCTCAGAGATGGAGGGTATGCAGAGGGGCTGGCTTCGCATTAAGACCGCTGTGCCTGCAGGGTAGTGTAGACGCCCTTGACCTGGCTTTGCACTAGCTATTCTGGGTACAGCTTGCAGTGCAACTGGTGATTGAAGCGTAGGTGTGTTTTCATGCTTGCTTAGACCCTGCCCTTTTCTGGATTTGGTCTGTTGGGCTTGGCGCCTGTGTCGCGCACCAGCATGGGGTGCAGGAGGGCTTTGCCTCTTTGCTCTCACTCAGCCCCGTGCTAGAAGGCTTCAGGGTCAAGGAGACTGTGTGCCGTCTCTGTGGACAGGAATAGTTGTAGATTCATAGAGAAGTCGGGCAGGAAGGGACCTCCGTAAGGCATCTAGTACACCCCCCTGCCTGAGGCAGGATCATCCCTGTCCAAACCATCCGTTACAAACCCCCAATCTAAACTCTCCATCAAACTACCATCAGCTCTGACACGTCACACTTGAACCTGCCACAGGTAAAGTGAGCTGACCAGGGCAGCCCACCTCCTGCCGCTGCAAAGGTGGTTCGTATAGGCTCGAGAGGTCCCAGGCCGCGCAGAGGAAGGCAATCCCCCCCAAGTCTGATCGCTCCGATCTTCACTCCCCGGCCTCCGCAAGGGTTCGGAGCAGCCGCGCTGCAACGTCTCAGCCCCTAACCACAGCGGGGGCCGGTTCTGCCCGCGCTGCCTGACTCTCCCTCCCGTTGGTGGGTTCGTGGCACAGCTCTGACATTCAGGCAGGTGCCAGGGAAAGATTTCAAAGCAAAGTTTCACCCAGCAGCAGCTTCCTATTGCAGCTGCACGGAGCAGGTGGCGAGGTAGCCCCCTCTGCCAGGTCCGAGTCCGTGCAGGAGGCATCGGCAGGGAAAGCATCGCAGCCACCATATGACCGATATTCCCTGTCTGCAGCATGAGGATTCGACTTGAGCTTTCTGGATGAACTGGGGTGGCCAGGCCCTTCATGAATAACATCCGTGCCGTCTGCATTTGTGACCTCCCCTGCCACTGTCCTGCTTCCCCCTTTGGAGAGGAACGTGGCAGGTCTCTGAGCCTCCACGCTTGCACCATGCAGCAGGACCGGACCTCGCTGAAAGCAGGGGCAGTCGGGGTCTGCAGGGTATTGATTGTGCAGCTTGGAAGGGGGCGATGGCTCGGGGCTAACCGCCCCGCTTTAGAGCCTCGTCCTCCGCAGGGAAGATGAGATGCCAGCATAGGTCTCCACTGTATGTCTCGCCAGCCTGTGGTGCCTCCCATCACGAGGTGCTGTGCTTGGCTGGTCATGGGTTCAGCACACACCCATGCCACCCACTCAGTCCACATCATCGTGCCCAGCGGCTCTGCCCCCACGGAGCTGGGGGAAGAGGGGTTGTGGTGTTAGCTATGCCCCCTGATGGCAGCAGGCCATCGGGGATGGCCCCGGGGGATGGCTCTCCGTGGAGCTTGGCTGGAAGGATGAAGAGTGAAGAGTATGTGCGGAGGGAGCTGGCGGGGCCCTACAGAGAGCAGCAAGGCGAGAGGAGGCAAGGTGCGGGGAAACTTCTGACACGCGAGCAGTGGGGCTGTGAAGCATTGGTACCGTGACTGCTAAACGCCCTTCGGAGCTGCCTGGGCAGGCTGGCCAGACCCAGCCCGATACCCGCGGGGACCTGAATGCCCCGGAGCTGCCGTTCAGACCTTCAGGGCCCAATCCCACAGCACTAATCTTCTGCCCCGTCTTCTCTTCTGCCAAACCCCACACCGCAGGCCTGTGCATGGGCAGCAACTTTGAAGCGGGAGAGCTGGGCAAGGAGTTGCCTTGGAAAAGTGCAGCCCCTCTGGCTTCTCTGCCACCGGGTGCAGTGAGTTGGGTTAGTCATGCATGGTCAGACAGACTTTGCATCTCTTCCTGCGTGCTGGGTCTGCACCATTTGCTTCCCGTGAATCAGTCTCCCCGAGCACTTCTCTGCAGCCATAAAGGGTGCGTTTTGTGGAAAACAAGCAGAGAAGAGAAGAGAAACCTGCCGTTCCCCGCCCGCCCCTCGTTCCCGTGGAGTGCGGCTCAGTGCCGCAGAGTAAACTTTAACGGGGACTATGATGCGATCTGCACCCAGTGGCGCTCGGAAAGCTCTTATCTCTTTGCTTTGGAGATGGGGCGATTACCATGCAGATCGGTTGTCAGCAGAGGCTGGGCTGAGTGGCCTGAGCCAGGAGCTTCGGGGGTGGGCGAGTGCCACCCTCTGCACCTCTTTGGGGAAAGTCTGCACGTGCTGCGGCTCCTTGGGGACACTCTCCCTTGCTAGGAGCGTGCAGCTGCAAAGAAGAAAACCAGACGTGGGTTTTCCCAAGTGGCTAGTGCTTTCAGGAGGCAAACCTCCGGTACCAAGGAGGGGGCTGATTTTCAGGGGGTAGGTGCCTAGCCCTTCTTGGTAATGATGCCTTTGGAGGTAACTCCAGTCATGCACCCAGAAATGACCCATCACTTTGGAAAATCTCAGCCTTATTATTTTC
Source organism: Crocodylus siamensis (assembly GCF_052110815.1). Taxonomy (NCBI): domain Eukaryota; kingdom Metazoa; phylum Chordata; order Crocodylia; family Crocodylidae; genus Crocodylus; species Crocodylus siamensis. The sequence continues at coordinate 48,582,864 of NC_143406.1, forward strand.
TCTGGAACTGGACACTGGGACAGATGGATACTGAGGGCCCCAGGGGGTTGTGTAGAGTTGGCTGAAAAATGCCAAGTATTTATCATAGGGAATTTTTAATTGCGTGGGGTTAACCCCCTCCCCCAGATTTCATAAGAAAGTATTTGGGTGGAAAATTAAAAAAAAATGGTTTTCAGACCCTTTCTGGGTAAAGATCTTTGGCTGAAACCTTTTTTTTTTTTTTAACAAAACCTTCAACCAAAGCAAAACTTTTCCACAAGAAACTTTGTTTTGGTTGAAAACCCTGTTTCGAGACGCCTGTCTCCAGCAGGCCTGGCTTTCTGACTGCACCTGCAGATAGATGCACGCGCTGGAATCGTTTTTAGCAATAGCAGTTGGCTGCACAAGGAGAAACTCTGACCGTCCCTACCAAAGCGCCGTGCGCTTCTGCAGCACAAAGCGAGCCCCAGCAGTGAGCGGAGCCCGGGAGAGCTTGGGCTCCTGAGTGCTGCAGCCGGGGCACCCTTCCCGCTGCCCGCCCCTCCTGTGCCAGCGTGCAGATGAGGCCCCCCCGGGGAAGCTAGCCCACCCTCGCACTCACCCCCGTTTCCCCTGTTGCCCCATGACAGAGCAGCAGCCGACCTCAGCCGCCAGGAGAGATGCTGCTCCTCTGGCTGCTGTAGGGAGACTCAGCATCCCAGGGCGCGCCGGGTCCGCGGTCCGTGGTCACTGCCCGAGCCTTGTCAGCACGGCTGCAACCAGTGCCGCTTGTAGGAGGTCTGGAGCGGGCGGCGTCCGTGTTCCAGGCGTTAGGCTGAGTTGAGGCCCACGGGTATCACGTCAGAGGGGAGGCGCCTGCGGGGACCCTTGCCAGCCGCGCTGTCATTCCTCAGGAAAAGGGGGCTCAGTATTCCCGGGGGGGCGGCGGGAAAGCGATCGATTGTTCCTGTGTCCGCAGGAGACGGGACGAGGCGTAATGGACTTAGATTGCAGCAAGGGAGATTTAGATTAGACACCAGGAGGCCCCCTCTAGCCAGGAGGGGGGCCAACCCCAGAGTACATTACCTGGGGAGGCTGCAGAGGCTCCAGCCCTGGAAAATTTTAGGTGCAGAGAAAAGCATGCATCTGGGAGGGTTAGACCGGCCCGTTGCTGGAGCCAGGCGTTGGATTAGATGACTCCTGAGGGCCCTGTTTTCTGAGTCTATGAATTTCAGCACCCTGGGGCTGAGCACAGAGGCCCAGCATCCTGGAAAGAGATGGGATTCAAGCCTCCGAATTTAGGGAGGCTGGTCCATACTCTGCTTGGTATTAGGGCCTTAAGCATGAATTGCAGGAGGGGACTCCAGCATCGGTGTGAGGATGCCGGGGAGGGCGTTCCTCGCAGCTCCATCCCCCCAGCTGAGCGGCCTGGTGGGCTGGGCTTTGAATGAGGGGCCAGGAGGCCTGGGTCTTGCTCCGGGCTCTGCCGCGGGGCTGCTGGAGGGACCTCGAGCAAATCTCAGCACCTCTGTTTCCCGTGCGCGGAGCCCTCCGACACCCAGCGGCGACCGGCTTAGGAGCCGCAGGGGCCGCGAAGGTTGACCGAAGAGCCTCGGCAGCATGCGGTGCCCCCAGGTGAACCGCCGCCGACACGCTCCCATTCAAAGAGAAGAGCGACGGGACGCTAGTTAGCGCGGATAGGGAGCGAGCCCGGGTGCTGCATTATTCATGACTGCAGAAAAGACATGCCTGACGCACGCTGTAAAAATAACAGCTTTGATGCCTGTATTTTTGCAAAGAGCCGCAGGTGACGTGTTGAAGAGCCACTCGTGGCTCGGGGGCCGTGGTCTGGGCCTCGCTGGCTCGGTCTGTACGTCCTCCGGGGCAGCGGCACGCTCTGACCAGCTGCCTGCAGGGCTTCTGCCTCCCTGAACTCATTCGAGGCCCCCTGCTCCACCGCAGACCACCTGCTCCACCCTGGGTGAGGCTCAGGATCTTACGGCGCTTGGGAAAATGCTGCCTCTTGGCTTCTGACGCCTGCACCCAGCGCTCGCAGGCAGCCTGCCTGCGACGGAGAACCCGAGCGTTAGCATCCCTCCTTGCGCAGGCCCGGGGCGCTGTTCAGTGCGGCACCTGCATCCCCCCGGCGCAGGGGCATCCAGTCCTTCACCTCGCGTGGGCATCGCGGTACAGCAGGCACGTTACGTAGGAAGGAGGCCTGTTGACATTTTACGGCAGACAAAAGCCTCGCGATCTTCCATTAGACAGTTAAAGGCGTAAGGGAGAAATCCAGGTGGGTATTCCTGGAAGGAACGAAGCGCAATAATGATGTCGGAGGCTTGGCACGAGTCTCTCCCCGCTGACCTGCCAGCAAAATAATCCCGTGGAATCCGATGTTCTCAATTATTCATGCTGTCCAGGTTTGCATTGTTTCCGTCGGGGCCTGTTTTATACCTGCCGCTGCTATTGCTGATGGCAAACAGCAACTTTGCATTATTTACGAACGGATTTTCACAACGGCTGATATTACAGCTGTTGCCAAAGTGCAGCGAGAATGAGCATGTCCGGGGGGTCCCCCCCACCCCTTGCAAGACGGCGCCCTTATTTTTTTGCACCGCGGCAGTCGCGTCCCGGTGACAGCGGAGCGCTCCGCGCGGGACGATTGCCATCCTGGCTCGCCGGCAAGCGCGGGCTCGGGTTGGGAGAGGGGGCACCGGAGCCCGGTTGCGCGGAGGGGGGGAGACGCTTGCGGAGGGTGGGCTGATGGTCTGGGCGCGCCTGCCTGTCTATGTATGCGCACGAGGCGCCGTGATGCCAGTCTGCCAGGCCTGTGCAGAAGCACAAAGGATGAAGCGTCCTTTCGCGGGGGTGATGGAGGGTGGCGAGCTTTGCTGCCCTGCAGAGGGAAGATGCTCGCGTCCCTGCGTGTCTCAGCCCCAGCTCCCCTGCTTGCAGGCAGCGTCATGGCTTTGCTGGGGTGTTTTGCCTCCGCTCGTGGCCCACCTTTGGTGTTCAAAGGGTGCATCCGAGAGGCAACCGAGACCTGTCTGCGTCGCCTGCCGAGCCCTGTGGCTGCTGGCTGAAAGGAAGGAGGCTCCCAAGCAGGCCCTGATTTGGGGTGCTATGGGAGGGAGACTGCTTTGTGCTCCCGGGTCCCAGCGGACCTTGGTTTGTCCTCAGGCCGCCGTGCAATGCCGTGGCCTCTCCCCTGCGCTCTGTGCTGCGTCGTCCCGCTGCCCGGCTACAGATAACACCGCGTCCCCCGGGGGCAGCTAAGCCAGAGCAGCCGCGTGGCCTGGATGCAAAGCCTGGGCACGTAAGGGCATCAGCGGCCACAGGCGAAGCTCGGGGCCAAGCTGAAAAGCGAGGCCCCGCCACCAGTGGGGAAGCGGGTTCAGAGCCGCAGGGGAGTTCTCGGGAGCGGTGCCACGTGGGGTGCACAGCCCCTTCGGCGCGGCACCAGCGCGCGGTTGAAACAGGCTCCCAGGGCTCTGGGGGGACGCCTGGCTTCTGCGGGTGGACGCAGGCTCAGTCAGGCCCACGACTGGGCTGAGCACCGAGCAGGTTGACCCAGGTTAGGACCGGGCCAGGCCCCTGGAGCTCACGGAGAGGCTCGCCGTTTGTCCAGATGCTGCCCGGGGCTTGGGGGCAATTGCAAACCTGGACAAACGAGAGCCACGACCCTTGCAGATGCAGCTTTGCCAGCCTGGGACCGGGAGTGTGGCAGGAGCGGGTCCACGCTCCTTCTCCCGCTGGCTCCGTGTCACCGAGTCCATCCACGTGGTTGCCGCTGGGCTTTTTGCTTTGTCCAGCCCTGCCAGGACAAGAAGAGCAGTACCCAAGGGGCAAAAGAAAGGGAGAGATGCCCAGGCCGGGGTGGGCACCAGGGCGTATCTGTCCCCAGTAAAGCCCATTGTTAGCAAGGTGATCTGAGCCCCGGCAGTGTTTGCCGTGGCTCTCGGGTGTGCACGTTCAGTGCTCTGCCTCTGTCCTTGGCCTGCGCCCGGGTCCATGCCAGCCCCCAGCCCACGCAGACCTGGCTCCAGGCGAGCTGGGTGGTATTCAGCACCCCCAGGTACAAATCCTGGGTGCTCTGCCCCTCGCCAGGTATCGAGCCTGTTTCAGGGGCAGGCTGCCCAGCCCCTCCGTTCTCCTCTCCAGCTTCACCCCTCTCCATCCCTTACTCCCTCCGTGGCGAGACGGGCCACGGCAATCCACTGCTCCCCCTCTGATCTGGGTAGGGCGCAGCATCCTTTGAGTCGTGTCACAAGCCGAGTTGCTGAAGGGCAAGCGAGAGATCTCGCGGGTGGAGAGGGCTCAGGAGCCCTTCCCCAGCCCGTTATTTTTAAGCTACCCACCCAGCGAGGGGAGAGCGCTCCTAACGAGCGCCACGTTGCCATGGAACCCAATGGAAGATTGAATCCAATTATCTCGCTGTTGGGAAACAAAGCGAAGCATAAACAGCGGCGCGCGGTGCTTTCTCCTCCCCAGCTCTTCTCCATCGTGGTGTTCGGCTCCATCGTGAACGAGGGCTACGTCAACAGGGACAGCACCACCCCCCAGCTGCGCTGCATCTACTACGAGAACGAGGGGGCCTGCAGCTACGGCATCTCCATCGGCATCATCTCCTTCTTCGCCTGCGTCTTCTTCCTCATCGTGGACCTCCACTTCCAGCAGATCAGCAGCGTGAAGGACCGGAAACGGGCCGTCCTGCTGGACCTCGGCATATCAGGTATGGCGCTGGGCTGGCTGGGAAGCTGGAAGGCCTGGGCACACGGTGCGTGGGCCCCGCTTCGCTCTGTCTGCCTGCTCTGTATCGGAGTGGCTGGGGTGCAGATTCCCTCCCCTGAGAAATCGCCCCTGTCCCTCTGAAACAGGGCAGGTGGCAGCAGTAATGCACCCCAGGGAGGCAGGGCTGGCGGCGGGTGGACACCGATGATGCCAGCTCCATGTATCCCACTGCTCCCTCCACGTCCCTTGGCTGGGGCAGCGTTGGTGAGGCCTCCAGAGCAGCAGAGCCGGCAGTTCACTCCCTACAGAGGCATGTGGGCAAGTGTTTCAGGCTCCCTTCAGATTCAGGCGTGCACTCGAGCACCCCTTCCCCCTGCGGTGTTTCCCCCTCTCGGCACCATTGCTGCAGGCTCTGCTCTGTGCTGCTTCGGTTCCATCTGGGCCACGTTTCCCAGCACGTCCTTTTGCAAGCCCCCAGGTTTAGAGAGGTGTTGGGTGTTACATGCAAGCAGAGATGCCGATATAAACCACGGCCCCGGGGGCCGGGCCGCATTTGTTCCTGCGTCCGGGTCGTGGCTTGGTGAACTCGCCAGGTTGGACCTTGCCTTTACTGAAGTCCCGCTTGACCTCAGGCGATCAGGCGCGTGGGTCCGTGGAGCCAGCAGGATGTCTGCGAGCTGAGCCGCCCTGGGAGAGGCCCCCATAGCCCGCTGTCATCCCTGGTCCTGGGTCCCTGGCCTTCCTGCTTTCAAAAGTCTGGTGGTAGCTTTCTCTGGGGAAGGTGGTGAGGGGGGCAGGACAGCCTGGTCCCAAAGGAAAGCATGTGCCAGTGTGTCATCCCATCCCTGGACAAGCCTGCTGCTAAGGCTGGGAAGTGCCCTGAAGGCATCTTGCGGGAGACGCAGGAGGGAATATTCCAGGCTGGGCATCACTGAAGAGTCCCGTACAGCCTCCGTTTCTGCTGCCTCCCAAATCTGCAGCTGCATGCTATTTACAAGGCCCCCTAAGGGATTTAGATGCCCCAAATCCACTCATTTCAATGGGAGCAGAGCATCTGAGTAAATCCTGTCAGCTGCTCTGAAAATCCCAGCGTAAGGATGTGATCCCCCCTGCTGCCGCCTTGTGCTTGGCCTGGCCATGTTCTTCTGTGCTAGGTCTGTGCAAAATGCTGTCGTGCCAGACCTCCTTCTCTCACCCCCTACCCTGCTAGGCACAGCTCGGGGCGTTACGGGGCAAGCCAGGTTCCTGGCACTACAGGGTCCAGTTCTGAGGCCCTTGGACATGCAAAACTGTCACTGCTGTTCACGGAGCGGCACCAGAAATCTTCATTCTGCAACTGGCTCTTGTGCACCATCCGTGGGACTACTGGGAGACGGGGGGGCTGCTGACGGTAGCAGCCCGCTCTGGGATGCGGCTGCATTGACGTCACTGGGTGTTAGTTAGACCAGGAGGATGCTTGGTTATGTATATGTGTGTATACGTGTACTCATGCACACATGCATTTTGTGCATCAGTTGTCAGGACTTTTCCTGGTGAGTGGTCCTTTCCTCCCTGAGCTCCTGCGCTCAAGCCCTACTAAACCATTCCTTCCTCCTAACGCTGCACTGAAATGCAGGTCAGTAGGTGCCAGGTGCCCGAGTGACACGGCGTCCAGCATCAGTGCCAGGGTCGAGGCTGTCCAGCCGCACCAGCCTGCCCTCCCCGCCTGCACCTGCTCTCGGTGTGTACGAGCAAACGGTGGTAATCGCCGTCTGGACACCAGGGATGCGCCCTCACTGCTCTGGGGCTGTCGACGTGCAGCGGGATGTCTCAGATGTGGGTCTGGGCCTGGGGTTGCTCCTTGGACACCAGCACACAGGACGGGGTCTCTGGGTTTGGCACATCCAGGCCCGCCCTTCTCAGGCAGTCGCACCCCAGGATCTCTCTCCTCGGCCTGCCCAGCTCCATCCTAAAGCTCCCGAGGTTTCCTCCTCTTCTGGCGAGGCCGTTCCAGACTGGTCTGAGGGTGAGGAAACCCTCTTCTGTCTCCCGACTGAGATTCATTTGTAGCCAGAGTTCCCGTTTGTTCTCCGTTCTCCGCTGCGTTGACGCAGCCTCCCGACCGCCTCCTCCGCGAGCGCCGCTCCGCCGAGCCGCGGCCCTGTCGTGCCGAAGACCGGAGTGGAGACATCGAATGAGATGTGTCCGCGGTCGAGCCCTTAAGGAATTGCAGTAACCGCCTCCTGCCAGCCCAGCATCCCCTTTGGATTTTGTCTGTCGTCAGCTCCCAGTTAGCCAGGCCCTGGCCCAGGTATACCGTTGATCAGTCCCCATTTTCTCCAGCTTAGCAACAGTGGCTCGAGGCGCTGTATCGGACGCTGCGGAGAAGTTCAGAGAGGCAGCTGAAAGCTACTGTCAGTGAGAGCCAAATCCAGGCCTGCTGGCAGGAAACCGAACTCGCTCTAGGTTCAGCGCCTGGTTCTGCCGTCCCCTGTCCAGCAAAACTTCAGCTGGGCTTCCCCGAGCAAGGCTGCTGCATCAGACCTGTCAGGCAGCATCGTGCGATGTGGTGTGATCCCCTGTCTCCTCTGGCGCTTTGTCCTCTAAATGGCCTACGCCTGATGTTCCCCAAATGCCACTCGTGAGCTTGTACCCACCTCTGTTTCCACACGTGGACGCAGCGTCCGGGCATGACCTTTCCACGCGTGAATGGCCGGCAGGAGGCACTACAGACCGCCCTCTTGCACGTGTGCGAGGGACAGGTGTGCCTGCCCGGGTGACGGCAATTCATGCCGCGTTCGTCCCAGGAGCGGTGGGTGGGAATTAGGCCCCGGTCCCTTTTTCTCGCATTCCTTTCTTCACCTGGCTCCGCTTTTCTACACCAGCCATTGCCCAGAGCTGTTACGGGTCCTGGCGTATCCCTCTTCCTTCCCATTCCCTACATCCCCACCTGGACAGAGGGCAGGCCCTGGTTTGCTTTCATTCCCAGAGCTGTACAAGCAGCTCCCTCGCAGCAAAGACTAAGTGCTGCATTTGACTGGAGCTTGCAGCCTCCATCGTCTCTGTGATCAAAACCTGTCATCTCCGCTTGCGCTCTGATGAGCATCAAACCTGTCTGTGGCGGCCGCAGGGCTGAGCCGAGCTGACCCGCACCGCTCCCAGGACAAACTCTCCAATTAAATTACCTGCTTTAAATATCTTCACATTATCCCACTGGAGGCTTTCGATCCAGCGCCGTCTTCCACCTGCTCTTCAGTTTCTTTCTTTTCTTATTATCCTTGTTTCCCTTCAGTTGGAGGCTGCTTCTTTGCCCATTCTCTGCGGGTAGGCTTTCTGCATTGTTATTCTTTTTGGTACTTAAAAAAAACCCCCAAAACATATAAAGCAATCTCGGAAAAGACTGACTACAAATGCAAATAAAAGAAGATGGATGGGTAGGTGGGCGGATGGATGGACAGACAGGAGGAGTTGAGACATCTTGTCATTTCACAAAGACACTTCGATTTCAATGAGCGTCTCGGGTCCCAGGCGAACGGCGTGGGGAGAGACCTGACAATGGCGGCTTCGGCGTCCCTCTGTGGAACAAAGCACGTTTTGCAAGTGGTTGGGAAGAAGATTTCTGGCCAGTGCTACTCCTGTGCTGATGTAGCCCAGCTATGTCGTCAGCCGATGTAAATCCACGTAGCTCCATCAAGGACGGGATTTGTTTGCGGGTCCTTCCGTGCATGCACCCACCCACCCTCCCTCCATCCATCCACGAGGACACGCACGCAGTACAGTTGTCAGCGCCACCCGGTCGTTACTGCAGATCGTCATCTTCGAAGGTCGTGACGAAGGGGCAGCAGACAAAAAAGAGTTGAGTCGCGAGGTTTTCTCCCCTGTCCCACCCTGCCCTTGTGAACGGAGGAGCTGTGAAGGGTGGATGCAGTCGAGCTCTCCAGGCTCGTGCTGTCCCTGGCTGGGCGGCGGTGTTGCCGTTGCAAGGGGGAAAGGGCTTTGGAGCCCGAGCCCCTCCAGGAGGGAGGTGGACAGTTGTGCTGCGGCGCACACGCGGGCCGCCGGCACTTGCAGCTCTTCCATCTGCTCGCGCAGCTGCTCCCTCAGAAGTGCACTGGTTTCGAACCATCCTGTAATTACGGCTGTAACATCTCCTTCCCGGTGTTTGCACTCTGTTGTCTGCAGATCCCAAAACTGTAATTATCCCCTGGCTTTTACCGTTTATCTCAATAGTCTCCTCTGTTGTTTGTTGTTTTTTTTTCGCCGTCGCGCCACGGCCCGCGGCTCTGTTACGGGGCGTCCCCGGGCCCGCGTGCAGCTTGGCTCAGAACCAGGCTCCTGGCGGGAAGGGGATGCCTGGCCCACCTCGGACGTCCCTTCCTCCTGCCCCTGCGTGCCAGGGCTTAGCTCCGTCCTCAGCAGCTGCCAGCTCCCCGCCGCCCTCCCTGCAGCCAGGGTTTTGGGAGGAAAGTCCAAAGCCCATTCAGAGGCAAAGCCGTGGTTCGGTCGCGTGGCCACCAGGCCCAAAGTCGTGTCTGACCTGCAGTTGCTCCTTGGGGAGACATTGTGTTTCCCCGTCTCAGGTGTTTGAAGCCCCCGCAGGTATCCGGGGTGCTCAGTCAGGAAGGAAAGGAGCCAGGCAGCGTGGGGAAAACCAGCCACGGATGGGCAGCTCCTTTCCCCGCGGCTGTCGCAGGAACGGCTTGGCCCAGCCGGGCCCCGCGCACAGCGAAGGTTGGCATGTCTGGGGAGCCTCCTTGCACCCCGGCGGGTGCTTCCCTGGGGGCTGTGCGCTGGAGAAGGGGAGCAGAAGGCAGGGCCCAGCAGGACGGGGTCTGGGCAGCCGTCCTTCTCCGAGGCAGAGTTAGGGACCAGCTCCCAAGGGAGAAATGAATGAGTCGGTGGGAGCGGCGCTCCCCCCGGGCACCCTTGGGAAGGGCAGGATGGGAGGGCCGAGTCCCGTGGGCAGGTGGCACAGCTGCACGTGCACGCACGCGCTCGCCCACACACGCGTGCACAGGCACTCGCACGCATGCAGACACGTGTGTTAGAAATATTATTAAAAATGCATTATCAATAGCAGATTTAGAAAAAAAAGAAAAACACAGCTGCTACCCATCCTTGTCTCCTTAATGGGAGGGGGGGGGGTGTGGAAATTGAAGGGAAAAGCCACCAAAAGGCCCTTTGTACTAAGGCATCACTCCCTCTCTGTCCTGCAAATTTACTATCTCTTTGTCACACTAAATCACACTTTCTTTCATGACCCCACATTCCTAAGGCTAAGATAAGAGCAAATGCCATTTTTTGCCTTCAGGATGAACCTTGAGTAACCTTGAGTCCCATCCACGCACGCGTTATAACCTAATGCATATTAAGCCTACCCGCCCCGCATACTTAAGTAGTTAATTGTAATGCACATGGGACGTATGAAGCGACATGTTTACATATATGTTTGTATGAACCGGAAATGAGTTGTAAAAATTCCTCCTTCTGCACACGTGGTCAGGAGAGAGGGGATAAAAGCCTGCTAATGATTATGCTCGGGGGCAGAGGGATTTGATCTTTTGTCTTCTCCCTCTGACCCTATTTGCAAATATATACCTTTTGTATTGCTAATAAAGTGTGTCTGAAGCTGAAAGTTTTTTTCCACCTCCCGAGAAACGAACCACGATCTTTTTTAATTCAACACGTGCGTGCATGCGTGCGCATGGGCCCGTTCCAAGGGCATTGCCCCTCCGGAGGGGAGGACGCCCAGCTCTCCAGGTGGCCGAACATGAACGGAAAGAGAGGATACTCAGAACACCATCGACAGCTCTCCCCCGCCGCCAGGCTCTTTCCCGGGGAGCGTGTGGGAGGCCGGCCACGGCCCTCGACAAGCTGCGGCCGCACACCCCCCCTCCGCGGCCCGGGGAGCCGTAGCGGGGGCACCGCGACGTACACACCTGCTGTAGGACCGGGCTTTGTCACCAGCCGCTGCTGCGGGTCGTCACGGCCCAGCGGGCAGAGTGTTGTTCCCCCCTAATTGTTCACACCGCTCCCTGTGCCCGTTGCAGGCTGCCACGACTCACGGCCATGCCACTGCCTCCCTCCTGCAGCTGGCCGTGGCCCAGCAGAGAGGAGGAAGGAGAGACGGGCGGCAAAGGGGCCTTTTGGCCCACCCGGTATTTCTTCCCAGCCCCTTGCCTCCATTTTATAAGGCTAGAAGTTTCCTCGCTGTGTGCTCAGCGGTCAGGGAGAATTGTACGTGGCAGAGCAGCCTTCTCACCAGGGTAGGCGTCTGTGGCCATCTCAGGCCCCTTCTTTCGGACACAAAGCCCCCCACGCGTGCACGCACACGACACCCGAAACGCCTGCAGTGCTGGTCCATCTCCACCCCGAAGTGCCGTGGCCTGGAGGCTTCTCCTGGAAAGGAGACAGGATAGAGGTGGCGCCACGCCGATGGAGAGTGGGCGCTCATAGGGGAGTGCGGGTCCCGGGGCCGGGTGAAGTGGGACCGGAGGCAATACCTGCTTGCAGAGGCAGTGAGAGCGAGTGCGGCGTGCCCAGCCGAGCAGGGGAGCCCCGGGGGTCTGAAACGTCTGCAGGACCCTGCCCGGCCTGGAGCTCAGGCCAGCGGGCGGGCGCCGAGCCCCGTGCAGGGGCAGGGTGGTGTGCCAGCGTCCAGGCACCTGCTAAGACACGAATGAAGTCATCAGCCACCTCCTCTGGATCGAAACAGAACAGCCTGTTCCCTCTCCTGCTTCGAGTCCCGGGCAAGTCGAGAGCAAGCTCAACAAGCCTCTCAAGGGGACCTGACTTGACGGTCCTGTGTTGCCATCCCATGGCGGGGGCTCCTGCTGCACTCGGGATGGGGCAGTGCCATGCGCCGGCGCAGGCCAGGGACCAACTGGCTGAGCAGGAGCTCAGCAGAGAAAGACCTGGGGGGACAGGGGACAAGAAGCTGGGTAGGAGCCGGCAGTGTGCCCTTGGTGCGAGAAGGTGAACGGCATCTGGGGCTGCATCGGTAGCGGTTGCCAGCAGATCGAGGGCGGTGATCCTTCCCCTCTACTCAGCACTGGGGAGGCCACATCTGGAGTCCGGTGTCCAGCTGTGGGCCCCGCTGCAGGATGTGGATGCATTGGAGAGAGTCCAGCGGAGGACAACGAAAATGGTTGGGGGCTGCGGGAGAGGACTGGTGAGGAGAGACTCAGGGAGCTGGGCTCCCTGAGTCTGCAGAAGAGAAGACCGAGGGGGATTTGATGGCAGCCTCCCACTCCCTGCCGGGGGCTGCAAAGAGGATGGAGCTGGGCTGGTTTCAGCGGGGGCAGATGGCAGGACAAGGAGCAATGGGCTCAGGCTGCAGCAAAGTTGGATATTAGGAAAAGCTTTCTCATGAGGAGGGTGGTAAAGCCTACCCAGAGAGGTGGTGGAGTCTCCATCCTCGGAGGTTTTTAGACAAAGCCCTGGTTGGGGTGATGTAGTTGGGGCTGGTGCTGCTGGGAGCAGGGGTTGCACTAGATGTGGCCTCCTGAGCTCCCTTCCCACCTGAATTTTCTCTGATTCCTCCATTTTGCATGGAGACAGCTGGCAGCTTCCTTCTTCCCACCTGAATCACCGTCGATGGATTGAACAAGTGCTCCCGGGGTCTTGTTTCCAAGGCTAGTAGCACTACTCCTGGCTTCGAGGGAGCGGGGGGGAACGTCACTTTTGTCTCTGCCCAGAGATGCTTTTCTGATCCGGGCTCTGTACCGAGAGGTGGTCGAAAGTGGGGTCAGACGCAGACGCCTGGCTCCAGCAAAGTCAGCTGAAGCCTCCCTGGGAGACCTTGCTATGATCCTCTGTGAGATGCTTCCTGATGGCTACTATCTCCTCTCGCACAGGGCAGCAAAACATATTTGTGGTCTGTGTGTTTGCACGTACAAGTGTGTTTCTGTGTGCGTGTGTATGCACGTACACGTGTGTTTCTGTGTGTGTATGCGCACAGGTGTGTGTCTGCCGGCTCCTGTGCCCCACAAGGCACCCCGTTGTTTAATGTACTACTCTTTAACGCACAGATGGGAACAGGCCCGGGTGCTTCTCTGCCCCTGCAGTCACTCGGACCGCGGGGCTGGCGGCACAGCTAGTGCCTGCAATCCGCAGACGGCCCTCTTAAAGCTTCGGGGGACCTCAGGCCCCTCCTGACAGTGCTGCCCGGACCCCCACGTGCTGTTCCCATTGTGCGTCGTAGGCAAGGGGTATGGGGAGGATCCTCAGCACAGTCGCCTCGGGGACTAGGAACCCCACATAAGGTTTAGGCAGCTCCCTCCTCCCCGCTGAAGGTTGTGACAGGCCCCAGCGTGTGGCTGAGGCTGGCGGTCCGCGAGAGCGTTGCTCACCCGGGAAATCTCGCCATCGGCCCCGCGGCTGGCGGGTGACTGGGTGGGAGGAGCGGTGTCTCATCCAGCCCTGAGCTCCAAGGGGGAATAACCAGTGGGTTCTGCTTCCCGCTGTCCCTTCTGCACCCAAACAAGCGACGAGCCCGGAGGAGGGCGCAGGACCTGCCGCAGCCCGAGGCAGGGCGCTAGGATGCGGTCCAGCAATGTGCTTCCCATCGCTAAAGCCCCCAGGGTCAGGAGCTGCGAGAGCTGCGTTCCTGACGGCCCCGGCGTTCCCACTCAGCTGCCGCAGCCCCTCGCAGGGTTTCCACGGGGAGGCAGAGCGCGTACACCAGCCTAGCAGCCCCACAGACAGCCACGGGACTTCCTGCCTGGGTGCGGGTTGGCGGGGTCGAGCCCGGGTGGGGGTGAAAGGCGCTGGCTGGGACCTGGGCCGGCGGGCTTGCATGCTGCGGGCGCGGGGTCCAGCGGGACCTGCTTTCAGAAGCGGGTGCTCGGCACATCCGAGTCGCGCCCCCTCGTGCCAGCTTAGGTCGGGCCCCCAGAAAGCAAGGCCCCGACACCACGGCTCCCCCCTGGGCACCCGGGCCATGCTAGCTGCGTGCGTAAGAGCCCCCGGGAGGCTCCTCCTTCCGGCAGCCGCAGCACCGAGCATCTTCCTCCCGTTCCAGGGATCCTGTCGTTCCTGTGGTTTGTCGCCTTCTGCTTCCTAGCAAACCAGTGGCAGCAGACGCCGTCGCGCAAGGGAGTGTGGCAAGGAGCCGACGCCGCCCGGGCAGCCATCGCCTTCTCCTTCTTCTCCATCCTCACCTGGGTGAGTTCAGAGCGGCTCGGGCGCGAGGGAGAAGCTCCCGGCTTGTGCAGGAGGGAGACGGGCGGCCGCGTGGTGCCCTCTCGCCTGGACTCGCCGCTGGCGCGCGGTGCCAAGTGGCTGGTGCTCCTCGCCCGGGCTGGAGCCCTGCTGCAGGGCCCATCCGCGCAGGGGGCGTCAGTCAGGGTCTGACTCTGCAGGGACTCGCTGGACCGGGCCCCTTCCAGGACGGCAGAGCACTCGCTGTGCCCCTCTGCCAGCAGCCTGGCCCCAGGCCTGAGCTGCGAGCTTTGTACAGCACCTTGCACACCCCCTCCTTAGCCTGAGCAAGGCAGGCCGGGGGCCAGCGGGCGAGCTAGAGTAGCGGTGACGAGGGAAACGAAACGGGAAACAGAACCAGGGTGGGCCTGGGAAGAGGAACCGAGAGCTGGCCGCGGCAGAGGGTTTCGTGGGGAGATTGCGGCAGTCCAGACATATTGAAACTTGGCCTTGGGGAAGGATCGTGGGTAACTCCAGGCACGGCGCCCTTGCTCCGGGGAACTCCACTCTCCTCCTCCCTCGCGTTCCCGGCACCCCCGCCACGTCTGGGGGCAGGTCAGACGCGTCCTCACTTCAGCCTTGGCAGCCGGTGCTCGGGGGACGACTGGAGATAAGGGAACCGCCCCTCCAGGCACCCCCCGCGCTGCATCGCCGTGCAGGAAGCAGCCTCCCGGGCTGTTCCCAGCACGCTTCGCGCTCCCTTGCACCCCGGTAGTCACTGGGGCCTTTCCTGAGCCGCAGTGGGAACGGGGCAATGCCCGTGCGGGCTGCTCCGGGTGCTGGGCGAGCCCCATGGGCAGCAAACCCACTGTGCTGCACTAGGAGAGCTGGAGCATCTTGGCAAACACTGCCTGAGCCTGGTCGGCAAGGCCTGGCCCCGGGACATCCCCCGGCGTGGCTGCTTCCCACCTCCACCCTGGGCACACAGAGCCATGCCAGCAAAGCGTGTAGCACAGGCCGGACCTGAGAGAGCCTCAACCTTGAGAGGCAGGGACCCGGTCGAGGAGCGTGAGGGCATCATAGGATCACAGAAGCGGGGTCGGAGGGACCTTGTAGATCTTCAGTCCGACCCCCGCCTGGGCGGGAGAAAAGACTGGACTCAAATGACTCCAGCCAGGTAGTCATCCAGCCTCTTCTTAAAGCCCCCCAGGGTAGGAGCCAGCACCACTTCCCTTGGACGTTGGGTCCAGCTCCTAGCTGCCCCGACCGTGAAGTCGTTCTTGCGGATGTCTAATCTACACCTCCTCTCCGACAACTTGTGGCCGTTATTCCTTGTCACGCCGGGGGGGCGTGAGGGGAAACAGCATCTCCCCCAAACCCTTTTGGTCCCCCCTTGTGAGTTTATAGACAGTCACCAGGTCCCCCCTCAGCCTTCGCTTGTGGAGGCTGAACAGGTTCAGGTCCCGCAGGCTCTCACTGTAGGGCCTGCCCTGCTGCCCCCTGACCATGTGAGTGGCTCCTCTGGACCCTCTCCATGCTGTCCACATCCCTCCTGAAGCGCGGCGCCCAGAACTGGACACAGTCCTCCAGCTGCGGCCTGACCAGTGCCGCATAGAGGGGGAGGATCACCCCTCTGGCCCTGCTCGAGATGCATCTGTGGATGCAGGACAAGGTGCGGTTAGCCCTGCCAACCGTGACCTCGCATTGTTGGCCCATGTTCATCTTGGAGTCAGTAATGACTCCGAGATCCCTTTCTGCCTCCGTGCTCTCAAGAAGGGAGTTTCCCATCTTACAAGTGTGCTGCTGGTTCCTACTGCCCACGTACAGCACCCTGCACTTGTCAGTGTTGAAGCGCATCCTGTTTATGTCAGCCCACCCCTGTAACCTATCCAGGTCTTGCTGCAGTCTTTCTCTCCCTACTAGCGTGCTCACCTCACCCCAAATTTTGGTATCATCAGCGAATTTAAACAGGTTGCATTTCACCCTGTCGTCCAAATCGCTGATGAAGAAATCGAACAGCGCAGGCCCAAGGACCGAGCCCTGGGGAACTTCGCTGCCCACTGCTCCCCAGGTCGAATATGACCCATCCACCACCCCCCTCTGAGTGCGACCCTCCAGCCAACCTGCAGTCCATCTGACGGTGTAGGCATCAGTGCCACAGTCGCCTATTTTTCTAATGAGGATGGGGTGGGAGACGGTGTCAAAGGCCTTGCTGAAGTCTAGAAAGACTACGCCCACGGTGACACCTGCATCCATTGCCTTTGTGACCTGATCATAAAAGGCAACCAGGTTGGTCTGACATGACCTGCCCCTAATGAAACCGTGCTGGTTGCCCTTGTGCATCATCCCTGAAGCCGGCCCATCACAGATGTGCTCCTTGAGGATCTTCTCAAAGAGTTTCCCAAGGATAGAGGTAAGACTGACGGGCCTATAGTTGCCCAGGTCCTCCCTCCTCCCTTTTTTGAAGATGGGGACCACTTTAGCTATCTTCCAGTCATCCGGCACCTGGCCCGAGCACCATGAGCGCTCGTAGAGCCGTGCCAAGGGCCCTGCAATAACCCCTGCTAGCTCCCCCAACCCCCTGGGGTGGAGAGCATCTGGACCCGCTGACTTGAACACGTCCAGCCCCTCCAGAAGCTCTCCGACCCGGTCCTCCCCAACCTGAGGGCTGGAGGCGTTCGCCTCGAGTCCGTCTGGCATCCCAGCGGGGAAGTCCCGGTCCCTGCATCACTGCGGGCTGGGTTTAATCCATCTCGGGTAACTGTGGTGCTGGGCACTGTGGTCATGAACCCACTCTTTGTGCTGGGCACATTTGACACACGGGGAATACCCCGATCCCATCGGGCACCTTGGGGCCAGCCGGCACAGCCCGTGTGCTCCACCGGCAGCCCTGTCACCCCTCCTGCTAATTGACTTGTTAATGAAACGGCCTGAAATAAAAGCAAATGTGTCGCACTCGCAGCTCCCCCCGTTTGTGACCTGAATACTCGCAATCCTCAGGAAGGGCAAAGGCGTCTCTGCAGAGCCGACCTACTTACTGGTGCAGGAGATGGGGAAGATTTGTCTCCGCAGAACGGGCTGGGAACCGGTGGGGGTGGCGGTGGGGCCATCACGCCGCCCAGTCCAGCCGCTGAGACCCGATACAGCGGGGGTTTGCAGCATTAGGACGGAAGAACACGGGAACCGCCACTTCCTGGGTCCGACCACAGGTCCCTCTTGCCTGGGCTCCTGTGTGACACGGGGGCAGAGCGCCGAGGCTGGAAGAGAGAGGCAGCTGGGTCTGACCAGGGGTTTTCCCCCTGTTCCTCTCCCACTTGCAGCCTCCAGCATTTAGGGTCTAGGCCACTGTGATTCAAGGCCATGCCCCTTGCTCCCGTGCTCGATAGCTACCTACCACTGCCCCTTTCCTCCAATGCAATCAGGATCCGCTGCCACCTCTCCTAACTCCCTCCTCCTGGTTACAGGTCAGCCTCACGGTGAAGGCCCTGCAGAGATACCGCCTGGGAACTGACATGTCTCTCTTTGCCACGGATCAGTTTGCGGCTGCCCCCGACGCAGGCTACCCGGGCTACCCCACTGGCACCGGGGTCGAGAGCACGGAAACCTACCAGAGCCCCCCGTTTACCGAGACCCTCGACGCCAACCCGAAGGGCTACCAAGTGCCAGCATACTGAAGGACGGCGGGCTCGGCCAGGTCATGTAAAAATAGACCACATCTTATGGTGCAGTACAGTTAACTGGTTGATTGCAAATGTATTAAGTACCATTTCCTTCATGTGGCAAGTCAGTGCTGGGTTACTTACTATTAGCTAGTTGTGCAGTGAATTCTGTACAGTGGTATTGGTTCTTGTCTTACCTGTCTAAGGGTTTTTTATAAAAGCAGTGTTCCCTCTAAGTCCAAATAGAAGGAAGGTTGCTACCACACCAAACATGCGAGGCAAAAAGGTGATACATTCTCTAATGCTGCGGCTTGTAACGCCAGGCATCCTAGCATTGCGTTTCGCCGAGTGCCCGGAGAAGCAGACAGTAATCCTCCTGCTAGAAAACACAATAGCTGATGAGCTGATATTTATCTCGTTCTTCCAGAGCTAGCGCAGAATCGTTCTCGCTTTGATGAACCCGGGACTGCCCGCGCAGCTCCCATTCACTCTAGCGGACACTAGTCTTGTACTGTTCCTACAGCCGGAAGCTGCTATGAACCGATCTTATACAGCGTAGAAAGTCCAGCCTATGGGAAGTGCCAAATTTGAAAAGAAATCCTAGCCGTGCTGTTTCCATTGTATATATTTACTGTACAAAAACCTGACTGGATGTGGCAAACTTTAGCTTAGGATTCGTGCATCACAGTAGGGGGTTTTCGGTTTGTTTTGGGCTTTTATGTTGAGTAACCAAATCACGTCTGTGCTTTAGCTTCGTATCTGTTTAGGATCTAAGAAGTTTTTGTTCTAAACCTGTTCAGCAATAGCTTGGCTGCTAATTTGAGAGGTCACTTGTAGACAAAGCGGCATGTTGCAGTTCAACCCCCCCCAGGGCAAGTTCATCAAACTGAAGAGTTTGCACACGTGCAGCGAGTTCCTCCCAACGCTGCGTTCGCTCAGTCATTCAGAGTTGCCCACACAAGCGATCTGGGCTTGTTAACACCCCCCCCCGACTCCAGTGTAAGTCTGATTAATGAGACATCACGAGCCAACCTGGCTCTTTCTATGGGAAACTGCCACTAGACATCAGAAACAGGGAGCAAATAAATTCAGGTGCAGATACATCTTGACACTGCAGCCACTGGAAATACATCAGCCATTCAGACGTTTAGAGCAGGACTGAAAAGGCCCCGTGCCACTGACGCCAATGAAGAGCGAGGATGGCCTGTATTTTCAGTTACCGTGAGAGAAGGGATGGAGTTAACCTAAAACAGAAAGGAAAAAATGATTGAGATTTGGGTCTCTGCTGCAAAATTACTGGCTTGTTCAATTCAGTGATGGGGCCAGTCCCCACCCCACCTTCCCAGCTGTGCAGGGGCCGTGACTTTGCAGAGCGTTTCCTGAGGAGGGACTGGAAGAGCCGACACGCCCAGATGGGCTCAAGCTTGCATTTCTTGCTGTCATGACAGAAAACTTCCTCCCTAGTTAAAATTGTCCATTGCCAACCTGGAACAGCTCTAATCACATGGCTTTTAATGTAGCCAGTTTAAGACTTCTATTTCTTGTTGAGTCACAGAGAAGTGGGGCTGGAAGGGACCTCCAGAAGTCCCCTACTTGAGGCAGGATTAGCCCTGTCCAAACCCTCCCTTGCACGCAGTGTTGGCACAGCTTGCACGGGTTAGTGCAGTAGTTGAAACTCCCGATGCTATCAGACCTCATGACAAGCAGAGTTAAAGTGACTTCCCTCACTTCCTTTGTAGCAACCCCTCCCTCCCTCCTCTTGTCCTCGGTAACGTGGCTATCGAAACTAAATACACGTGCGAACTAACAGCGACGCCTTGTTAAAAACCTTCCCCATCAACAACAAAAACGGAGCTACTTTGAATTCGTGCCATTTGGAACGGATTAAAATATGCCCGCACAGCAAGCGCAGCATTTACCGCACCTGAAAAACTCAGACTTACCTGCCAGTGATGAGAATAGCAAAAAAGCAATGTTTCGTGTAACGTCTGCCAGCCTGAAAAAGGTCTCTGGTTTTAGGTCTAGTTGTTCTTGTCTCCGCCTGGAGATAACATTGCATCCGCGTGGGAGTCCCCCGTGCCCGAGGAAGTCGTGGCAACTCTTCAGGAACTCAGGCCCACTGCCAGGGGGTTCCTGTCCCGAACCCAGGAGTCGAAGGCGCGAGCCCGGGAATACCGCAGTGCTTCGAGCTCGGCGTCTCGCAGCAACCTGGTGCAGCGTAGTTCAAGGGGAAAGCACTGGAGAGATCCCTCCCATTACGTAGACGTGGGGCGTCTGACTCCCAGTACAACACATGCCGAAACCCATTACATGACGGTTGCGATTTTCTACCGAGTCAGTCTTGCCAGGAAAAAAAAAAAAGTCAAAAGATTTTAATACAGGGTACAGTAGAACTGTAGCAATATTTTCCTTAGAGGGAACACTGATATTTTAGCAGCACAAAAGATACTTGTGTTAATATTTTAGCAAAATTATAATCAATTTACATGTTTAAATTGATTGTACGTGAGATAATGTTTGTTCAGTACACTGTATTTTTTCTAACTATATAACTGTTCCAGATTTTCCTTGTAACTGTAAAGAACTAAGTTCTGTCTGATTGCTAGACCTGTCCTGATCAGTGGTGTACATGTGCTAAGTATTACAAATATGAATGTAAGCACCTGAGGCCTACCTTGCATTTTCTCTCCCCCTCCCCGCACCCACGTGGACCACAGACTGGATTTCCTCAGTCTCATTGTAACAAGAGTACGGTCAGAGCAAACACACGCACGCACACTTACACCCCAAGCGTGAGCGGTCTCGATGACAGCGAACGTGAAATACTGCTCTGAGAACGCAGCTAAAGCAGCGAGATTGTAGCTTAATATCCGGTGGCACGAATGCCACGGTCCAGGCAGGGTTGCTGTCTTCAGGGCCACACGTTCTTTTTTTACCGGCTTTAAAGTAACCATCACTATATTTCAGTTTGACTTTTTTTAGAGGAGCCCTTCATAAACTGGATGCTTTTCCCTTTTGGGGCATGGGAAGCACAGCTGAATGCTACTTGTTTAGGATCAGGGGTGTGCAAGCCAGACGCAGCTTTAAAGGCTGTCAGGCTAGGATATAGGAGCACTCACCTGAAGGAAACCCTACTCTGCTCCCTTCCTGCGTGCTGGGAAGCAGGCCCTAAGGGCATTTCCTTTAACAGCAAGCGAGCAGGTGCCCACGCTCTCCATGCTGGCCTGCCTTTGGCACTGGGGGAGTGGTACAGGAGCATGGACAGTCACAGCACGGTGGTTAACATTTTCTAGGCAACAGCAATGAATTACAAGAGGCGCCAGGAGGCCGTTTCAGGCAGTTGGGAGAGGGAAAAGCATAAATAAGAATCTGGCTGAAAGGTGTGAGACGCACCTGCCTGGGAAACAGCATTTACAAGTCTTAAAGACGTTTTCCAGCTCATTCGCCAGAGCGTTGTTGGATGCTCCACTGTTTCACTGGGTTTTTAGCTGTAAAACACCTTCTGAATTAACCAGTATGCTGGAAGGTAGCGTAAGACATCGGACCTCACACTATCCAGTGATGATACGTGCCTGCCAACTGTATTAAATCCTATTCCCAAGCACTTTGCCAAGTCCCAAGGTGTCCCCTCTTGCCATTCTAAGTGTCAATAGTAACAGTGCTGTTTATTAACTGTTGTTGTAGCACTTCTTACCTATCGGTGATTTGTCAGGTAGACTAATGTACACAGATATGGATTGTAATTAAATATATTCTTATGGGCTATGGTTAGAGAATTACTAGGTCCATCAGTATATAATACCTGTAGTTTATTATTTGGGGTTCAAGTAGGACTTCCTCCATGCTCCTCTCACCTCCCAACACTTCCCCATATTTATTCATGGTGAGTTCACCGCTGTATAATAGGGAGTACTGCTTTTCTTGTAACTATCTAGACTAAGTCTAAGCATACCAGGATTTAGTTGTGAATTTGTGCCATGCCAGCTGCTACCCACCTGCTGTTCTTACAAGCTGTTTAATATATAGTGTAGCCTGTTCCCATGAGATCTCCAAAAGCCCAGGAGATCATTCAGCAGAGGGCAGGAGGATGGCACTCTCAGACTAGTTGGCTGAAAGCTTCTGCCTCACGTTAGTGCTAACTTTGGATGCAAGGAATACAGCATCTATACAAAAAAAATATTGATATAAAAAAGAATCACAGACACCTTTCTGGACAAGCCGGCTTACAGAACTAGGCTTCACGCGGATACTTTCACGCTGAGGTTAACTAGCAAACAGTGTGCTTTTGCTTGTGCTTCACGTTACAAAGCCTGTTGGGTACCATGTGTCTTAGGAGAAGCCATGTATTGGAAACCATCTTGCCAACCTTTTCAATTCTGCCCAGTAAGGAAGATGTCAGGGTAGACTGCAGGTTAGTAACAAAATGCCTTTAAGCCTCATGCACGCTTTGGTCAGAACAGCCTCTCTGGTATTAGTGCCGCATCCAAGCAGGAGCTGGATTCTGCTCGTTTTTGCACAGATGCTTTCAGGTAAGCCCAGTCTCCCAGGCGTGAGGTGGCACACACCCTTCTTCCCTGCAGCGCTGAAGATTAGGCCACTTTAGAATAGTAAGTGCTAAACGCAATCACCTCCATCTCTCCACCCACAAAAAATTCAGGCTTGGAGTTTGCTGCAGGTGTGAGTTGAACTTTATTAAAATAAAGTGTAGTCATCACCTCCCCAACAGCCAAACCCTTTATCACCAAGTCATCATTTCCTTGGAATCAGGAGTTCTTTTTCTATAAAAAGAACCTTACAGGACCCCATGCTTCTTGGTCTTTTTTCTATCGCGTGTGTATATAGAGAAGCCTATTAGCTCATTTCCATCATATGTTCATTCATGGTACTTTACTAGACAGTGTTTTTTGGAGCTACTTTTGTCTGAAACCTTCACACCTGAGGCTCAAACGTGGCCTTTGTACACATTGACTTGAAACCCAAATTTAGCTGCCTGTGTTTTGTTGCAATATGAATTTAAACCTCAAATTCTTGAATAGTTTTTAGAATATTGAACTGATACCAAATGGGGTTTGCAGATCTAGGTTTTTTTTTTGCAGATACCTCTCTTGACAAGCAGACCGCTTCAAAGAGTTGCAGTTGTCAGTAACCCTGTGTGCATTGTACAACAGAGTGGATTGTGTATGGAGCCAAGTGCAAATGTTTACAATTTTTGTATATATCTTTTGAGAGAACAACCTGTGACTCTGTATTTTCCGTGTCCGTGTACCAACTGCAACTTATTTTCAATAAAGATTTCAAAATGAACAGAAGTGGCCTGGAAAAAACAAAAATCAGTAATACTTTAATGAGGTGTGCACAAGGACAATGAAATGGCATCATCAGGCTGGATAAATTGGTCACTGCAAGGAAATTACAGCAGCACTTCAAGTTCTCAATTCACCAGGGGGAGCAAGTAACTCGTGGAAGAAACTAACTGAAAGTAAAAGGAAGGGGTAGGAAGGATGCTCCTTCAAAAGCATATGCATCGCATCCCCTCGGAGCTTTACAAGCCAAAGAGAGTCAAGGGGAGAGAAAACTCTTTACATTGTAGATCAAGTGCTTACTACGGTACTACAGGCAGCAAGCCTCAGAACAGATTATTAGCAGGTAAGTGCTTTCCTAATAAGAGTACTTTAGTTGTGGTAGTGTCACTGGTGTAGACAGTTCACCTCTATTTCAAGGGCAGCAGACTGAAAAGACAGGAACAGATATTTGAAAAGCACTACCATGTGCAATAGGCAGGCACTGTTCTTTGGGTAGATGTAGCATCTTTTATTAGACCAGCTAAATAGTTGGGGAAAAATTCTTTTGCAAACTTTCAGACACAAACACCCTTCTTCAGGCTCTCCCAATGCCTAAAGAAGGGAGTTTGTGTCCAAAAGCTTGCAAAATAACTTTTCCCCAACTATTTCATTGGTCCAATAAAAGAGATCACACCACATCTACTAAAAGAACCGTGCCTGCTTGTGTCCTTAGACCAATGTGGCTACAACCAACAACCTTACCACGTGCAACGTACTCATGCTTATTAGACACAATCATGCAGCAGGATACACCCTTGGTTGGGGTGAGGGGGTTGGAAGTCACATTCTGCCCCCATTTCAGGGGATAGAGCCTACCCACCCCCCGTGACTAAGGATACAAGATCAGGTATTCAAAAATGGCCCAAGTACTTGGAAAGAAATAAACCCAAAGATCTTTACAGTTTGGCATCAAACAAAATCAATCATAGAAGGGAAGGCAAGGAAAACAGATTTCTGCAGTCAGGATGAAGGCCTCAGGAATAGCACAAGCACAGGTTCACCATGCTTATGGAAGAGTAGTGTTTTGTCACCAAAAACTACAGAAATTGCTTCCTAATTCCTACTCAAGGACAATTAGTGGTGGTCTGCCATGAGTGGTACAGATGAGACATTAGGAAGCTGCAGCTGGGAAGGTGCACCACAGGGGACACACTCCCTTCTCCATCAACTTGAAGCTACTGAAGGAGGAGGTGTTACAAATGATTAACAGACCTCTTGTCTTCTAGAGCTGGAATTTATAGATGCCAAGGGCAGAAGCACAGCTACTTCAGATCATTGTCACCAAAGGAGGTATAGAAAGTAAACACTCCATACAGCTCTCAACAAATAATCCTCTTTAGTGCAGACCACTGTAAACAGATAAATGCACTTAAAGGCACTGCAGAATAACAACATGTTCAGTGAGCAGCAGCATTTAATGTTCCAATATACCATTTGCTTTGAGCTAATACCATTAACACATCCAAGAAATTAGAAACAGGGCAGTCGTTAAATAAAAGGAGGGTGAATGAGCTGTGCTTTACGGAGAATAAAGCCTTGAACACTATTAGTCTACATGCAGCCCTACAAAAATCAGTTTCTATAAACGAAAATGGTTACATAAAAGGTAGGAGGCAACTTCAAATCTCACGTTCAATTAATCACACAGAGATCAGTCCGATTCAAGTAGTATAATTATTTCGGTGTTCAGACAGTACTTCTTTGCTAGATAAGCAGCCGGATGATTACAACAGACATCTGTAATGGTCTGACACACCAGTGAGCAGCTCCTATTGCCCTCCTCTACTTTGCACCTAGCTCCCTCAATCTTTGTGGTCACAGCACCAGCCTGTAACCTCAGACCAGAATATTAAAAGAAAGAAAAAAAAAAAATATTTTGCAGCCCTTTGCACTGGTTTCTACCTCCAGAAAGCAGACATCCATCTCCCACTCCCCCCTTTAAAACAACAGACTCATTTCTGTATTGGGCTTGCTCTGCTAACATCCAAATCGAACGGTTTCCTCAGCTGCAGCATCTTGCAAGGTGAAAGGTGACCAACCTGCCTGAGGAGCCTGCTGTTTCAGCCTCTTCCCAGTCAGATGTTTCTGGGAAGCTAACCTCTTGGATGTTCTTTAGGTCATGCTGCAGCCTAGCGGTCCCTCGATACAGCACCGCACCGAGCCTTCTAATGGTAACCTATGACTACTCCACTGGCACTGGCAGTCAGCTGCACTGTGTCAACCCCTGCTCCAGAAAGTGCACATATACAATCGAGACGGTTTTATTGGTCTTGGGAAGAGCTAGCTGATGATTCTGCTGATTGCCTGTAAGGACGGGAACTCCTCGTCCTCGAGATGCAGAGCTTTGTGGGAGGTGAGGTCCTGGTGTGTCAGCACCTGCTTACACGTGGGGCAGATGCAGCAGTCCAGGTCGGCGCCGGTGTCTGTTTCCCAGGCGTTCTTTTTGTTCTTCCTGGGTTTGTTGGAACCTTGTTTCTCCTGGACTTTGAAGTCGTTGTGAGCAGAAAGCAGTTCCTGTTGCTTAGCCGTGTCCGGCAACAGCACCAGCAACTCGTTAAAGATTCTCCTGAAGTTGTCCCCGAGCAGGTCTCGGCAGCTTTTGTAATACTGCACCGCGGGCATCAGACCCTTTGGTTCAAAGAGAATCGCCACAATTAGCAAAGAGAGAAAGATGATACTGGCAGACGGCGCTGCCCACCCTCTGCATGGGGTGCTGCCTCCACCCTAAGAGCCCTGCCGTGGGAAGTTGTGATCCAAAGCATCCTCTCCAACTTACCTGCCTGAATTGCCCGGAGTGAGTCTTGAATTTGTTAAATCTGGACTCGTCGCTCTGAAGGAATTCCTTTATAGACTGGATCAGCTGGATGTTTCTTTGCTGAAAGTGTTCAGGTATCAAGTAAGCTCCTTGTGAGGGCTTTGGCCTGCGTTTCGAAAGAAATTGCATTAATCTTAGTGCTCCAATCCCCGACAAAGCACTGCAAAACATCAACGCTGATCCCAACTTTTCTGGCCCTCCTCTTCCCAGGGGTGGCTCCCCTCTCCACCCAGGGACTCCTGTGAGCACCGCAGATCCAACTCTGACATGTCAGAACACTGTTCCCCAAAGGTCAGGGAGTCTGTGCCCATTCTTCCTGGGCAGAGAGAACACCACACCTGCAAAATGCAAACTGGCCTGATCTGCAATTATTTCTTCCTGAGGGGTGGCTACTAACACACGTGCTACAAAGACTGTTGCCACAATTGGAAAGGTTGCTTTTCCACAGCCAGGACCACACACAGGAGATAGCTGCCTTAATGTAAAATCCCAATACAGACGTCTCACGTTAGCTAGATCAAGTTTAAAACATTTACCCTCCCCGCCCCATACAGGCATGACCAAAGCAGCCAACCACAGTATGTGAAGGGTGCTGTTCCTTTATAAGTTCCCACCACAAACAAGCGTCCATCCGTAGGCTCACGTGATGTTTCTCTGTGATCTAGGTGACCTCCTAATAAGGCAGCAGCACCTTGTTGCTGCAAATACGGAGGTAAAATACAAGACTCAGCTCCTTTTTTCAGCAGTGCCGAGTCTGACAAGTCAGGAACTGAAGCAGGACGGAAAGAGGGCTCTGGACTGCTCCAACTCAACTCCTGCCTGAGGCAGCATAGCAGCACCAGCTGGAGAGCCCACAACTGCTAACATGTTTTTCAAATGTAAGGAGGTGTTTAAGCCCTAATGGTACAGGGATCTCCTCCCTCCCGTGAGTTTCCAAGTGCTTGTTCCAACCCAGATGAGGACTCTCTCCTCTCATAGGAGACATGGAATCACTGGCAAAGCTGTAAAAACACCATGCTGTAGAGACTGAGGAGCAAGTTTAGGGGTGAATGTAAGAAAGCCTGAGTTGGTTCTGCTTGGTGTGGATGTTGCGTACAACAAAGACTTGGGGTACTTCAGCCTTCCCCATCTCTCCTGGACTGGGCCAGCAGATGCCAATGGAAAATCTGCAGAAATCTGGATCTTGCCCTTATCTCACAGCACTTGCCTTTGAAATCTTACTTGTTCAGAAAAATCCCCTCAAATAAAGCAAGAAATACAGAGAGGCCCTACAGTGCAGAACCTGCATACCCACTGCATGCAAGCTGATGCCCATGATCCAAGTACCCTTTACTTACTCTGTCAGAGATGTAGTGACAGGTTCAGAGACGTTGGTGGATGGAATAACAGGAAACCCCGGAGGTGGTTTACTAACAGACACCGACAGCCCTGGAGGCAGACTCTTTAATAGCACCACGGAGTTAAAGCCTGGATTAAAATAACACAGACCATGCAGGTTAGATCTTATATCCACAGCAACACAAAGCATCTGAGATTAACAGTGATTGCGTGTCACTGAGCACGAGACTCGGACAGCCGAACAGACCCTGCCGTACCTGAAGACAAAGGTACACCTGAATCTGTTGCTCTGCAGGTCACCAACGCTAGCTGGAGGAAGAAGGCTGCACACTGACTGGCTTTCAAGTATGAAATGAAAGTGGTATCAAACAGACCCATTCAGTGCCAGGTACAGGAAGTGGCGACATCACTCAGACTGCCCCAGTGAAAACCAGTGTTACAATTAGACTCCATGGCAGTCCCTGAAAGGTCAGTTCTGCACTCTCGCTGCACTGTACAGTGGGAAGGGCCCCAGAAGCTGCCACCTGCTGTTACCCAAACAGCAGCAAGGAACAGAAAGGCTATGCTACCAACTGCCCCTGTGTCACTATTTTCATGAGAGGCAACTGCAGCATGGGATCCACAAGCTGCACCGGCACTTGACAGAGCAACCTCCCCTGAACGCAAGGCCACTGCATGCCTGTAAATCTAGTGCAACCAGCGGCAATGAGCTCTTTGCTGTTTATGTTGTCCAAGTGGTGGTTCACAGGTAACTGTCCCTGCAAACAGGGGTTCCCGAACTAGCCAGTGGAATAATGAAGCATACTGGTACACCGCGTCAGACCCAGAGAAGGAGGAATATTTCGGGCCGGGCTGCTCATCTGTAACTCAGCCCCAAACTGAGAACAGTAGCCCTGCTCTCAGAGAGGTACCTTCATTTCAGTGGGATCTGAATGGGTCAGCAGCACCAGGAGGGGAAAGCTTCAGGCTGATCACTGTGGTTCACACTCTGCAGGTTTCCACCATACACCCTCACCCCGAGTCCTGGAAATTGCTCCCATTCCAAGAGGGATTTTGGTACATACTAGGAACTGCCCTGAATCTCCTGCAGATTTCTCTAAGCAGCCCCCACAACCGGTTTTTGCGATGATTACCTGGCGGTGGCATCCTAGCTGGTCCTGAGCTCCCAAGAGCTGGGAAGTCTTCCTGAGGTAAAGGGCACTGGTTAGTTGCTGCAGGTTTTTTAAGGCCAGGTGGCTCTTTGGGTATATTACAAACTGCTACTGATTTCTCTGAGTGACCATTCATGACTGCTGCAGATCTGTCTGGGGCCTGAACATTTGCAAGGGCATTTGGCATCTGTTTGGCTTCTACCACCTTCTCCAAAGATCCAGGTGGGGGGTTTTCCTCCGACGCGGGTGGGGAGGGTGGCCTTTGCTTCTCCACCCCCACCTTCTTTTTCTTGCCCACTTTCGTAAAAGTCTGTGAGGTAGAAGCTGCCAGCAAGGAGGACACATCAACCATTGTCGGTGCGTTTCGGATCTTCTGGGTTGTCAAGCCATTGCCAGCATCTTCATCATCCGACTGAAGGGATTTATTGCTCTTCTTGCCTCCTTTACTGCTGTTGGGGGGAGCTGCCTTTCTGGTCAGCTGGTTTGAACTGGAGCTGCTAGAACCAATGGCTTTAACCACGTTTTTATTAGAACCACTGTTCCATGCAGATGTGATGTTCGATACAGTTTTATTGGTAGGTTTGACTTTAGACACTAGAGCTGGGAAGTCCTCCTCCTGGAAGGCTGTTTTCTTTGCAGTAACTGTGTATGTCAGAGACATCCCAGTCGAGACCGTGGGCGCTGCTGAAGAGGACAGGCTCGGGAAGTCTTCTTCCTTCAGCTTAACAGACACCGGCTGAGCAGCACTGCAACTACCAAAGACACAAAATATGGCAAGTCACCAAGCTACTGCAGGGACAGCACAAATGCACCAGGCTCAAAAAACCCAAGTATCTAACTGCAATTTCTTTCAGCTCTCACTTTAAAAAGATGTTAAGACTGTCTGGAAAATTAATGCACATGTGCTTATCACTAAGGTATGCCTGAAATAAATCTTTCCTCAAAGATGTCCGGCTAGATTAAAAGTACCATTTCATGATCTCTGGCGCAACCTGCCTTCAAATCCTCACACTCCAGATCCATACTGTAAAGCCATGTCTGCAATACTGCTACCTGAGGAAGCACAGCTGACTTCATGAGAAGATGCACATTGTGCTCTCACAGTACAAGGTAACTAACTATCTGCTTGAGCTGAACCACAGGAATATAGCAGGGGAAAGCACAGTCCACGAGGCTGGAATGAGGGATTAGGAGGGGGTACTTGAATCTAGCCAGTATGGGAAGTGACATTGTATCCAGCAGTAACGCCGAGGCCACGTGGGGCTCGTACAGCCAGAGTCTGTGGGAGAAGAGGGCAATTTCCTTAAATAATTTGCAGTTCAAATCATCTGTGAAACAGCTACCTGGAAAGTCTGCGACCCAAGCAAGCTTATGAAACGGACTTCACGTTGCTATAATCTTTACTCAAGCTTACCCTTGAAGGGATCCCACTGCCGAGCCAATTGCTGGAAAGTCATCTTGGCTTAAAGGACCATTAGTAGCTGCTTCTTTTGGAACTTCGACCAAAAAAAAAAAAAAAAAAAGACCAAAGAAAGGCTTTTAACCCAAACCTATTCGTTTCAGTCCTGAAACTACTGTCATGTCACGACTGCATTAGCAGGTTCCAGTTCTAGTAGCTGGTGGTGCTGTTAACTAGGATGTTCCGATCCAACGAAACAAACGGGCAATTAAGAAAATGCACAACTGCCTTTTTTTCTCCCCTGCATTCAGCTAACTATGCACTGTTAGTTCGCCTGGCCCTGGGTGTAGCTATAAGTTAACCATAGTTAGGAAAAACATCAATGGTGCTTTATTCCACACTTCAAAAAAATCAATCAAATAGAGATACTAATCCCATAGAGGTTATTCAGTGTTTTATGATTCTGCATCCCTGGAACACTGACAGAAGGAACAAGTAATATTCCACCAGGTGCAGCAACATCCTTTTCTCAAGGCCTTTCTTTTCATCCCGTCACTTCTGCTCATTTTTATAATATGAAGATTTAAAAATTCACCTCACAGGAAACCTTTATACTCAGGGCAGAGAATGAAAGCAACACAGCAACGTTTGTATGTTATGCTTAAATCCGTAGCTGAGCCAAGGAGGACTCTGTTGCAGCAGTGGTCTGCACACCACAGCGGGAGACTGCAGGCACTTTCATTTAATTATGTGTGTGACATGCTGTGCAGCCCCGTTATGTTAGCTGTGGCTCTGTATTTCTAGCCAAAACCATTTTAGGAATCCTAGCACATTCTTATACTTTCCAAGGGAGGATAACACTGGTGAAAATGACTCCACACAGGATCCTTAATATCCAAAAGCTTCCTTCAATACCTACTGTGAGCATTCACACCCTAGCAAGACTGGGCCCACATCTGCTGTCAGCCCCTGCAGCTCACAGCATGAACACACATACACACACACACACAACTAACCCATAGCTTCAGATGAAGGCTTTGGCACTCGCTTCACGCTGGACGTTTCTGGATCTCTCAATTCCTCCTTTTTCCCTCGATTGCCGTCTTCTTTATCCTCTACCCGCTTCTTTTCCTCTTGTCGCTTTGCTGCAATGGATGCCCTGACTGCTGCTGCAATGTCTCGGTCTTCCTCCTCCCTAGAGAGACAGGACAGATTGTCTTATCAAACAGAAAGGACTGTTACGTATCTTTATCTCCGACTCACGTCCCTTCACATTTTGCAAACAACCTTTTGTCAACTGTCTTATGTTGCCACCTCCTGGAGATGGCTCAAACTGGAACTCTCTACTCAGTTCACCTTATATTGTGTCCCAGTTCAGTCGGTAGTAGAACAGGCAACATTCATCCACTGGTTCTTTTAAGATCCACACCCAGTGCTAACATCTAAGTAACTGAGGTGGACTAGGAATAACAATAATCAGGGATGCATGGGAACAACAATCTCTTCCATTCATTTTCAGGGTATGAAAATCTCATTGGTGGGTCCAAGTAACTCATTGTAAAATGGTTTGTCATGAACTTTCAACACATGCAAGAGCCACATGCGACACACCAACATACATAGTGTTTGGAGATGGATTTTCCCCAGTGAAAATACCAATAATGAACGCACCGTTGACTGCCCAGCAAGAAAAGAAGGAATAGAGATGCGCAATATGCGTAAAGCACTTAAATCTTGTGTGGATGAAGAGACATATAAATGAAAAAGTTTCATTTCAATACTTAACCCTCTCCTTTTTCCAAAGCACTCAGTCTGGCCACCCAGAGATCTGTTAGTTCAATGAAAAGCATGGTCCTTAGAACAGGAAGTGAATGATATTCTAGACCAAAAAAGCCTGCTAAAACTATAAAGCCCTCCTGAGTTACTGCAAAAAAATTCTAATACAATAGTTAGGCATGAAAACAGTCATCTGAAAACGAGACATTTCTAAATTATGCTAGCCCACACACTGCAGAGCTCAGGAAATGTTAAGACTAACACTGTCTCTGACAGGCTCAGAGAGCAGAAATTCAGAAACAATTATTTTGTTTCCATTCAGTGTTATGTGATGCCCAGACATAATAATGAAAGCTAGCAAGATCCTTAATTAAGGAGGTGGCACATTGCAACTGCCTTGCCTTGCACTTCCTCCATATCTGCCCTCCCACCAAGAGAAGAAAACACTGCACATGCAGCCAACAGCTCTACAAATGGTATTACTTACCGCTTATACCTCCAGCTGCCTCTTCTATTTTGCTGTCCTCCTCGGACTGATGTTCTAACTGGTCTTCCTTGTCTGTTATACCTGTCCACTTCATCGTAGTCCTCTCCAGTTACAACACCTGAACAGGAGGCATGGCAGCATTCTCAAAGTTATTTTTTAATCCGGTTTCAGGGTAACACCCTCCTTCCCTACATGATCGAAAGAAGCTAGAATGTACCAGCACTTAAAGACCTTTCCTGACTTTCAATCAACTGCACGCCATAGATTAGATCATCTATACAGCAATTACTGAATTCAAGCACATTTGGCAGCATACAGATGCGCTGTGCTGCAGATCTGTGATGCATGTTTGGGATAATTTGATATGCAGAGATTTCCACACACACAAACCTTCTGCTTGTGCATTAGTTGCCACACTCTTAATAAGGCACATACTGCTCTGATAAGCGCCATGTTTGCTGCTGCTTTAAATCCAAACTTCTACATACCACAAAATTGTACAGCAGATAAAGTCAGCCATGAAAATATCCACCAGTTTTTGAAATGGCAAATACCATGTTTCAGACCATGAATGGGCCATGTTTCTAGAAGTTTTTGGAGAATTAACATATTTCTGCATGTCACCTTTTCTCCAGTCCAACTTACCTTCATTTCTCCGCTGGTGTCTGGGAGCATAGTTAAACTGAAGATCTATCTGCCGGTTCTGCCTGGCCTCAGCTCTGTTTTTGCTGTGGCAGGCTGTTTTGTGAGCTTTGTAATCTATTTCTGTACGGAAAGCATGAGTGAACTGTTCTGTACTGCACCGTCCCTCTTCGCAAAGGAAATGCTTTTCACGGAAGTGTTCACGGAGGTATTCATAATCACTGAGAAGAAAAAAGACCAACTTGTTAGCTCTATGGCACACTGACGTAAGAAATATTTATTTGTAAGCTGAAGTGATAACAATTTTTAACATCAAAATAGTAATTTAAATTGTATTCAATTCTCTGCCTATCCACACTCATAACGTGACATGTTATAGCACTGAGAAGTTAAGCTAAATTCACTGTATGATGCCTCATGTTTTGCCCTGCATAAAAAAAAAATCCTTTCCTTACAGTCAATTGTATTCAGATCCTCTTCTCCTAAAACGTACCTTCGGCCATCAGGGCTAACTTATTACACAGCTGTAGAAATCTGCCACAGCCTCTCCTCCTGGCCTCAGAACTGCATTCCAGAATTTAATTGCTGTTAATGCTTTTTGACAGCCCAAATGCGGAGAAAACTAATACGACTCAGCTGTAAGCTGACGCAGGAGGAACTGAGTCTGCAGAGACCGCAAAGCAATAGTTCCAAGACGAGTGAACTGCCCTGCTCATCCCAACACATTCATATTCAACCACTTATAAAGACGGCAGCTCAGAAGTCCTCAGCTGAAATAATGTATAGTGAAGTGATCAGCAGTAACATCCATCTAGCATGTTCATCCCACAGTCCTAAATCACCCATTACACCTTCCTAAATCTCACAGGTCCACTTCCCAAATAGCCTGGACCCAGCTGCCAAAACTTTATGCTTCTCCCAACAATTAAATACCACCAATTCACTTAAAAACTGAAAGCAAAGGGGAGTTATTAAACATATGGATTTTAATACAGACAGAGAGTTTGTATTATATGCACACAGCATAGCCAGGTTCAAAAAGGGACTAGATAAACTCAAGGATGATAGATCCTTTGATCCCAGCAGTCTTTCCTGCCCACGTGCAGGAGGGCTGGACCCAGTGATCTGCAAGGTCCCTTCCAGCCCCTAACATCTATGAAACTCTCTCTCAATGGCCACTGAATAGAAAGGTTGGAGATTTTTCCGCTGGAATCTCTAACCCAATAAAATCGTGGATACTAGGGAGGGTGCTGAATAGGGCACAGATAGTTCTAGATAACTAGTTCAATGCTTCCCTTCTTTACAGCATACACTTTTGCCACTTGGAGATAAAATACTGGCCTAGATGGATGGACCACTGGTTTGACCCACCGTGACGCTGCTTATGTTTTTTCAGTGGTTTCTATTCTGTTTCTTTTCCTGGTACTTACAAACATCTCTTTACTAGAACAAAAATGTAGCAATTCAGAATTTCCTATTGGCCACACAGGATTCTGCAGTATCCAAAGGGACAGCTGCTTAGCACAGAATATTAGTCCAAACCTCCACAGTGCGGATGGGGCTGTGCTTATTACTGGTACCTATGACACAGAGATACGGTTTCAGATAATTTTTAGAAGTTAGCAGATCAGTCTGCAGGGCAATATCATAGCAGCTATACATGTCATTTCCAGTAAAGGAAGTAAAGGAATAGTTCAGCCCAGGAGAACAAAGGTGGACCTGTAGTTCAAAGACCCCATTCTCACTATAAATTCAAAAGTAAAGATCACAGCCAAGGTGCTCACACAGTTGCCCAGGGTCCATTTAGATATTCCTGTCTCACAAACTGATGGTAGATGCAACAAGCCTTCCATATGAAGCTGAATACAGAGAAACCCAACTCAGCCAGTCCCACAAACCTGTAATATTCCTGAGCACCATCTGAGTCACAAAAATGGCAGAAATAGTGATCTCGTCTCAGGTGTTTCAATAATTCGTCGTTGTCCAAGTAACGCTCATCACAAAATTTACATAGGGGGTGCCCACGATGAGATGTGTCATCTGGGTCCCCGTGGATTCGATGTCGAGCCAGGTCCTTGCGAGAGTACCACTTACGTTCGTACGTAAAGATCTTCAAGGAAAAATTACCTCAGGTCAGCAGACAAGTAGGCAAAACTTATTGCTGGAATAAATCAGGTTCTATCATGTCAGTAGCCAAAATTACTCTCCCACTTGAGCCAGCAGAACACAAAGCAACCATATATAGTCTACACCTGAATGATTCACTGAATCAGTTAGATATCAAGTGCCCTATGCAAATTAAATCTAATTTATACTTTGTTCACTCTGAGCAATAAAAGCAGGATCATCCTTTTACTTTTGTTCCACATGGTAGCACGATATAGCAAAGTATGGGCTATAAATTGTGAAAAAAAAATCTTATCATCATCATAAGAGGGTTGCATTTAGATTTAATAGTCTGCATACCCAAGATTGAGGAAAAAAAATGAAATGAGCCAGTCTGCTATGCATTCAGCAGCATCCCCCGTGCCACTATAGAAAGCCACACCTTTGTAGAAGAGATATGGCTCAGTGCACAACTGCTGCACTAGCCAGTACTCTGTCACTATTGGTATGTAATTTATTTCTGTAGGAAGGGCTCTTGCAAACCAAAGATGCCAAGGAGATGCAACAGGCACTGGTGCAATAAGTGCTTGTTACAAAGCCATATATTCCACAAAAAGGGTAACAGTTATTCAAAACGCATGTTGTCTAGACAGTATTAAAAGTTGTGAGGGGCAGAGTTTGCTTTGACTTCACTAATGTCAACAGATCAGAAAACAAGATCTTAGTTCCACTGAGCAATGAAACTACCCTAATGGCACCAGCTACTGTAAATTAGTTCTCCCAAAATAAAGATACATAGCTTTTTGAAAATTTAAAATACTGTGCAACTGCTGTTGTCATTATTGTTGTTCTGATTGTTTACCAGGGACAGATGACTACAGACTAATTCTTCCCAAAGGCAGCTACCTCCCCAAGTGCTCTTGTCCAGTTTGATCTTTCTTATTCAGTTTCAGTGAAAGCAAGAAACAAGCTACAAACCTGTGCATACAGTGCTCAATGTATTTTCTTCATTTTCTGAAGACTTCCTTCACTCCACACTAACCAGTACTAATGAGCATCACACACATCAGAGGTTAGAGGAATCAAGTGGTAGCTGGCAATTTTAGCCAATTCTCAGACCACTAGAGATGGAGTCATTCTTTCTATTTTTTGAAAGCTGGAATTTAAACTGGTATATAAAGCAATGCCTTTTAACAATCCATTACAACAGCCATTGAAAAGGTAATCCAGGCAGTAAACAAAGCCAGTGAGATCAGCAGTTTTAAGGCCCACTGTGACCTGCTCAAAACAATCCAGCTTTCCAATGGAGTGCAAAAGTAGTTTTGGTAAGCTGCATGACAGATTTTAACACAGTCACTAGTCACACTACATACGAGCAAGTTAAAGACAACATGTCCAAGTTTCAGGCAAGCACAGGTTTCATCCCCCATATCACCACCACCAATAATGTAAAACCAAGAGAGAAGAGATCTGGCCGAGGCAGTCCTACAAGATAATAAATTGCCATTCTTATTT
Source organism: Crocodylus siamensis (assembly GCF_052110815.1). Classification (NCBI taxonomy): domain Eukaryota; kingdom Metazoa; phylum Chordata; order Crocodylia; family Crocodylidae; genus Crocodylus; species Crocodylus siamensis. The sequence goes on from NC_143406.1 coordinate 48,618,903, forward strand.
TTTTTAAAAAAGTGTTCCCACCCTATCCCCATGACCTACCTTCAAGTGTTAAACATTTCAGAGTTTGTTCTGATCTCTCAAAGAGAAATTTGAGGTTCTGCAATGCACCTTGTTAATCTGAATTTGCCCGAACACTGCGTGGAATTAGTTTTGTTGTTTTTAAATCACAGCAAAAATAGTGAGGAAAGTTCTATAAATGGCCACTCTCTACGGCTGGACTTTCTGCTGTGACTGCCAGCAGGAAGCAACACATGGTATTTATTCATACCAGAGCTATCTTCATAAAGTTATCTTAGGCTGGATGAGCTATAAATATTTTCATACTTAAAACAGAGCCCAGATGGGTAGCTTTTATTAACCAGTTTATGATAGATACAAGAGGCTGAAATTCACTCAGACACAACAGGTGGATTGAAAGAAATTGTTCCTAGTCCCCATACCATTCTGTCTGTCCGTCCCCATCAAGTATCCTTCTTACCAAGAAAGGTTCCCATATACTTAAACCTCTTGTTTCTGAGTCCTAAATACATATTTATGGCTCACCTTCAGGTGTTTGACACACAATTTACAACAGAAGAGTTCATGTTGTTTTCTCATGTGCTGCTCCAGCTCCACAATGGTATTGAATGGCCGCACATCTAGACAGAGAGGGCATTCATGCTGTAGTAGTTTCCTAAGGGACAAATAAGTCAAGGGACAATTTATCCAGGTTATTTAAAATCTTTTACCTAAAACCTTACGTGCTAGATGGTGTCACATTAATGAGCAAAACATTTTATTAGTCTACTGCATAACACAATGCCACACAGTTATAGGTGCCACAGCAATTTTTAATATAAGGAGATTATAATTAAGTTAATTCCAAAATCATCCTGGGCTACCTCACGAGGAAACGAGAACTAAAACTCATGCTTCCATGCAATTTAGAAGCAGAATTGTACAAATATCACTTCCAATACAATAATATCAGCATACAACGTAGGAATGGGCAGTAAATGACTGTGCAGCAAGTTCTCTGCAAAGTCAAATTGTTAGGCATGAATTAATACAATGCTGCATCTATATTTTATTGTCCAGCACTGCCTTTGGCGAATTTAAAAAACAATGGGGATGAGGTGGAGGGAAGGAGTTCCTGTACTAGAAAAGGAAGCAAGTAAAATCCCATGTCCCCCAACAGGAACAGGATCACTGGCCTGTCCACTTACAGAGAACTTAATGAGTAGTGCCTAATGGAGTAACAATTCTACTCTGTTCATGGAATTAAAAACCTTAGTGACAAATCATTTGGGTTTGAGCTTTCAAAAACATAACTTCTGCAGACACATCACTAAATACCTGCTCTGGGCAGTCACGGTCGGTAATCAATCAGAATGTGCTTCCTACTTATCCTGCTAGTGGCTAAGCATCAGTAACTTGGTTTTTCCTCATCTTTAGGTAGTGGAAGCTCACTTATACAAAACTCATTTTGTTCTGGAGAGCACTGTCCCGGCATAAATGCAAAAACTTTAATCCAATGTGCTGTTTATTTTCCCTTTTAGCTCCATAGGCCAACAAACTGCAGCAAATATGAACCACAAGGCAAGAGATGCATCACCACAGTTCTGTTCTTGGGCCAAACAAAGCAGAGTATGTTGTGCTAGCCTCCAAATAAAGTACTGGATGCCCTGTCTCATCTCGACTCCCTTAACCTTTCTTTCCATTCATCTGATCTACTTCTAATTAAACGTAGCCCAACAGTACTGCGAAGCATGACGTTCACTGCCATTCCATTGTTCAGTGTTATACACCCTTTCTCCACCCTGTCTCTCTCTTGTTTTTAGACTGTAAATAGCTGTTACTCCGCATTTGCATAGTGCCTAGCACAATGAGACCCAATTATTGGCTGGTCTTTAGGCACTAGTGCAGTAAGTGCAATTAAAAGTAATAAATATATTTTCCCCTACTGTGACTCAGAAAACCCAACATCAGTAGCTGTGCTCATGGGAAGATGGAAAAGCAACTTTTAATGAGAGAGCAGAGTTTCTGCACAAAGCATCTGAAGACTGATGATTTTAGACTAAGGATGCATCTGTTTCCAGGCCTCAGTCCTTATGCAGCCTTGTAGACTCCCAGACACACCAGTCTGACCTTCTCCATGCTGCTCCCATTTCCCTTATTTCTGCATGGTACCAAGCACACAGCATAACAGCCATTTCAGTTGGACAAAAAGAAGTTGCATGTTTCCTACTGCACAAGGGGGACAAGAAGATGCTGCTGGAGAGATGCTTGGTTAAGGCAGGAGCACTATGATTTACCTATAAAGCGCATACACTTTTCCATCAGCAAAATAAATGTCATATTTCTTCTCATGCTGCAGCTGGCCGAGTACTATTGTTGAGAAAGATGAAAGCTTCTTTCCAAAGACCACCTACAGACAACACAACAGAAAGGATTAGAGAAAGCACACAACTTTGTTATTTGAAGTTATGTTTATATATATCAGCAGCACAAGCTACAATCGCCGTGAATACTGATAAGCATATAGTGAATTCTTAAACTGAAGAGATGCTCCTACCCTGAGTATTAATAGGAGGCAACACACAGATTTTGCATACAAGACATCAGTGACATTAGCTAGAATCTCATCAAGGAAATACTAGTTAGCAAGAGTCAATCATGAAGACACGCAAAGAGATTTTCAATGGATTAGTAAATTAAAATGCACCCTGAGTGCAGGTACTGTTTCCAGAGAAACCAGCACACTGGTAATGATGCTTCTTCCCTCCTAAGCAACCAGGAACCTCAGAAACACAAATCAGCATTATCATTCATTCAAAAGCCAGGATCACCTGCATCACCAGTTCAAAAACATTAACACAGATAACATCCACATGTTTCTCAGCTGACATTCTGAAAGTGAGAGAGCCATGCCCGTCTGTCATTCAAGAAATACCTTGCAACAACTCCTTAATAGCAGTTAAGTATTATCTGTGCCTGTAATACGCTCTTGCTAATTCAAAAGTAATGGATCCTGCTGACAGAATTCTCCTGAAGGCGTAAGAGAACCTGTGTGGGTTTTGTAACAAATCTGAAGTCTTGATAGTGTAATTCTTTTAAATCAACCAAAATGAGAGCAGTACACTGCATGGATGCAGTGATCTCTCAAACTTATTTTTTTTAAATGTAAAAGGCGTACAAGAAGTTCATCAGAAATCAAAGGTATTTTTTCATCCATTCAACAGTATCTGACCCTATTTAAATGCAACTTAAAAAATAACCTTTTAAATTCAGCCTGAAGTGAACTTTTACAGTAAGTGATTCAATGCTGGCAGGCAGCACGTGTTAGAGGAGAATCAAAACCACAGATTACAGCAGTTTGAAGAATGATATAACACGCCCACACACATTCACCTACGGCCCCATCTCCAACCAAAGCATACATCACGCATATTTTACCGGGCAATGCACTGGTGCCTAAAACTGCCTACTGGTAGCACACAGAAGAGGCCACTGCACTGCATGGCTGCTGGCTTCTTCTAAAGCTCATTCAACCAAAAATAAATCATTTCCAAGACAAACACCTGAGGGGGCACGTGACCAAAATAAGTACATCTTGTTTTTCTGTTCCATTATACACCTCACTGCCATCCATCTTTAAACCTACTGTTACCCATTAAGATAAGGTTGATAATCCCTGACCATTGCTTTAGCCGTTTCCACCTGCGCTATCCAGCATATGTCGAGAGCTGAGATTCAGTAACGCCCTTATTTTCCTCATTGCCCCTCCTGATCACATGCAAACACTACACAGGCTAACAGACACAACCCTGCTAGAGTGCCTGTACCCATCTCCTGCTCATTCAAAGCCTTATTTTTTTTGGTACAGCTCACATGTCCCGGCCGATGTTTTTTGGCCAGAACAGCATTACAGCAGGGCTAAAAGAAAGAGAAGGAAACTATAACCAGAGATGATGTTTCAGGCAATTACAATAAAGGGCTGATTTAATGGGAGAAAGATGGCTTAAAGAACCAAGGCTGAGCCCATGAAACATAGCCATTACTACAAAGCCAAAGAATGCTGAGGCTAATGAGCTGTTCCTATGACTAAACCCAGCAGATCGAAGATCAAAAACATCCGTTCGCTCCTCCCTTTGACAACAGGCACTAAAACAGCAGCAGGAAACTGGATGCTCAAAAGTCCACAATGATAGGGCTCTCTCTCTGAGAATGCCCGAGTTACAAACAAGCCTTTTACATGCCAGATCAGGTCTCCTTCAACCACAGCACACAATGCTTCAACTCTGTGGCACGCTAGACTGTCTTTGGCCTGACACAGTACGCAGGCAGGAACCCTAGCCAAGCAGCCTGTCAATGAGCCAGCCTGCTGACATGGCACTCAGAAGGTTCAGAAACACTGAGGAAAGGGGAATGACGGGGTGCGAGGCCATTAGGAACACTTCTACGAGCCATTCAGACATCCAAACATCCAAATTGCATGGCTGCTGCATTCCAGAAGTAGGATGCAGACATGCTGCTCAAAGACCTTCCTTCTTACTGCAGCCTTGAAATGGACTGGGAGAACTATTCCAACGTGGAGGAGCTTCCATGGACCAAGACCATTCTTTTGTCTGCTTTCTGAAGCACCTGCCACCCCAAAAGCGTTACCACCTTCTCTCTCTAGGCTTCTTTGTAGGATACTCTTCCTTCCACAACCACATGCATTTAAAGTGTTATGCTCTGAAATAAAACCATTTCAAAAAAATTAAATACTATTCTTATATCTCCTGTTAGTTTAACTTCACATTCTGTGAAACTACAACTAACTGAAGGTAGACAACTACTTTATCTTAACTCAACTCTCCCACTTCATGCCAGTAAGGCTTTTGGTTCTTATCCCACCACGTGGAGAAATCCAAATGCCTTTGATTCATTACATAATTCCCAAGTTGCTTTTCCTCAGCCCCCAGCTTGGTCGTCCTTCAACATGAATCAGGAAGGGACATCAGAGCAAGGTCAACAACTGAACTAGAGTCCTTCCAGCCCAAGGCAGAGTAGCTGCAGAGATATGCATTCAAAAAAAAAAAAAAAAAATTCTCCATCGGCATTTTAGCAAAATCCCCCAACAGGAATTTAAATAAGTTGGCAAGAGGCCTTCTCTAGTATCCTCAACAAGTTTATGCAGTAGTGGCAAAAAACAAACAACAGATTCCTGGCCTCCATAAAATCTCGGTCTCTTATGTATGTGGCCAAAAACCTTCATGTTGCCTAAATGATCAGAGTAACTGAAAAACCGCCAATGCAAACAGTTTACTTAAGAGAAGCTCTTCCTTTGCCAAGAAAAAAAGGACTAGCTGCGTTTCATTTCCTAGCATCCCTAACATATTTTTAGGATACCATTTCAGGCATTCAATTCTGCTGCTGATTTGTATTCCTTAACAGGTTTGTCATCTCTCTGCAAACATTACAACAAACATTTTAAAGACTGTCATTTTTTCATGCAAATTTAACATTCTTGAAAGATTGGAAGTTCTGAAAACTAAGTATTATTTGCAGCACAGGAAGCACCAGTGCAAATTGCCTCTACTGCCCTCATCAATGTGCCGTATGTCTGACCCAAAAAATGTATTGCTCAGGATAAGATGCCTATTAAGTCTCCATTTTTGGCATCTCTGCTAAGACAGCCAACATGGCAATTACGGAATTTTTTTTAGCGATGTGGACATTTATTATTCTGAACCCTTCAAGCTCATCTACACGACTCACTGACTTCATTCAAACCACCCAACAAGAGTTGAAAGGTTATTTAGTTCCCTGTGCCTTCCTTCCCTCAAGCTTATATATTGAATATTCCTGTTTTGCTGTTTATCCTGCACCAGAGGAAAAGTACATTAATCCAATGTCAGGTGGAGAGAGAAAAAGAACAGCAGAGGTCCAAGTGGAAGCCTGAACTGCAAAAAAGAAAGGGACAGAGAATCAGTGGCTGGAAAGAGAAAGCAGCCAGCAAAAACAGAGACCCCAAGGCAACCAGGATGGAACCAAGCAGGCAGACGAAAGCAGGTATGACAAGATTTGGGTATCCCCCAAATTTAAAAGCGTAACAAGAAACCAACAGCCTGAAACGCATACTTCCTCTTAACGCCAAAAAACAAGCATGCTTGACTTAAAGGAAATTAAAATCAAAAGGAAGGAAAAGAGTACACAGGTTACCCGCTTCACTCCCTGTTCTTGGACCCTGATTATCAGCAACATCTTTAGGAGCCCAGCACAGCATAGCCAGCAACAAACCTACAAACCAAGCGTGTGTGACAGGGAGGGATTGTTTTGATGAGAAAACCCCTTCCCTCCTCTTACCGACAGCTCTAGGTTTATCCCCAAATTGTTCTGGGACCCATCACGAGCACCTCCCAACTCCACCGTGAGTTTTGGTTAAACTTTCAGTGGCCTCTGGCAGAAACTCCACCTGGAAGAGCTGTAGTGATGGGATCCTAAGGATCTGTACCAGAAACCAGGACCAAGCCAGCAAAGTGGACATCTTCACACCCCACGTCACAGAGAGAAGCTGGGCTGGAAGGGATCTCCAGGGGTCACATCTAGTCCAACCCCAGCCCCATCCAAACCAACCCGTACAAACCCTAATCTACACTTGATAGAAGTGACCATCAACCCCGACACGGCACAGACCTAACACCCCACCCTGCCACCGGTAAAGCAGGGGAACCGTGGCAGCAACATCCTGCTTCTGTAAGTCATCGATATTCACAGAAACAGAGAAAATGGAGCTGGCCTAAAAGCAATACCATCTCCCCCAGCTGAATCAGTCTAATGAAAGCAACCCCATCTCCCCCCAGTGGAGCCAGTCTAATAAAAGTGATGCCATCTCCCCCAGCTGAATCAGTCTAATAATAGCGACCCCACCGCCTCCCTTAGACCCCGCCCCCCGACTCATTTCGCCACAAGAGCAACCTCCACTTCCTCCCCAGCGCGTTTTCCACATACAAAAAATTGTCGAAGTGAAAAAAGGACCTTTCCGGCTCCCAGGTGGTGCCCCCCGTCCCCCGAGCCGGGCCTCACCTGGGCCAGCTCGTCGCGGCACACGGCGCAGTAGCGCACCCCGCACAGCGCCCGCATCCGCACGGAGCAGCGGTAGCAGATGGGGTGGTCGCAGCGGCCCAACGCCACCACCTCAAGCTCGCCGCAGCATAGCACGCACGGCCCGTCCGCCGCCGGGCTCGGGGAGGCGGCCATGGCGGCCCGCCGCGGCCTAGGCCCGCACCGCACCGCCTAGCAACCGCCCCCAAGCAGCGAGGCGCGGGCTAGAGCGCCAGCCTGCCTCCCGCCAGAGAGAGGCGGGGTGGAGCGCTCCCATAGGCCGTCCTCGCTCTCACCATAGAGACGCTGCCTAGAGCGGCACCGCCTCGCTTCGCCCAGTCGGGAACCAGCGAGAGGCGGGATACAGAGCGCCGCCGCTGGTAGGGCCCCTCTAGCCGCGTCTCGCTCACCCCATCTTACCTGGAGTCCTCCCAGAGGAGATACTGTGCTTTAGGGGTGGGATGTGAAGCCTCAAAGGGGCAAAATGGCTTCCTGTGTGTGGGCCTGCTCACAAGGTCCCTGGGGTGCCGGGGGAGTGGGGGGTTAGAAGCATGGCCCTTAAAGGCTCCCCATCACCTAGTGGTAATGGGTTTCTTGGGGCAACCATATCCTAGCAACAGATGTCAGAGGACCAGGCCCCTGCAGCACCTGTGGGGGGTGAGGGGAGCATCCCCTGAGTGCTCCCATGGTCCCTCACACCCTGCATTGCTGACACCAGCCATGATGGGGAGGCCAAAGTTTCTCCTCCAGTGGCCCCTGGAATACCGGCCCTCATGGTGACCCACCCCCCTGAGGAAGGGCTGACATCCGGTGCCATGCTGTATTCTGCTTGGAAAAACAACTGGCCCTTCTCCCGGGGGTGAATCAGGCAGCAAAGGGGTCACCCTCCCCTTCCTACCCCCTGCGGCCCTGCCACCTTGCTCTATCTCCCGCGATTCCCAAGCCCGTGGTATCTACGTGGGAACCCCTCCGTTGTTTCAAGGCAGCTGTCACGAATATCCCTGAACATCCTGCATCTCGAGGCATTTGGTGGTAAGTACAGCACTCAGCCTACTGCTCTGTGATGGTATTAGGGTTGCCCTGAATGAAAGAGAAATCTCCAGGAGACCACCGAGAGCCACCCGGGAGATTATATATGATAGGGCGTTCATTAAAATAAATATTAAATGTCGAATCCGATTGATACAGTAGTTCAGCAGGTTTTGAAAATGTTGAAAATGAAAGGGAATAGCTGTGTGCGTTTTCCCTTTCTGGTGTCAAGTCGACATGCCGTAATTAATGCCCTGACATTGTGTGATGAACCTCCCAGAACAGATTCAGAGATGGCAGCCCTTGATGTTTAAGCACCTTATGTCGCAGCTCCGGCACGTTTTTCCACACCCCTGAGGGTGGTTTCAGGATCCAGGTCACCACGTGGCCCTGCAACAAGTGATGAACGTGGCCTGTTTGCAAACACAACCCCTTTGTACGGTGATGGAGCAGGTTATCTCACAAGGGACAAATAGGGCCAAAAATCCTGGCATTTTATACTAAATATAAAGCCTGGATAGTGTTTGACCTACTTCCTGTATGTGTTTTGAAGCTTTTAAAAAATACAGGAAAAAATATTGGGTTTTGTTTACATTTGTAGCAGAGAGAGAGAGATCGGGTTGTAAAGCCGGTGTGTTGTGGAAAACCATTCAGGTTGTTTTTAGGAGCATGCTGCACACTGTTACTGAAATGCACCAAATCAGGATGGTTCGATGAGAGCGAAGCGCTCTGGAAAGGCTCTGGGAGGTCTGTGATGTGAGCCAGAGATGATAATCAGTGGGCACGTTTAGTACTACAGGAATTTATGGTTGTGTTCCTCATTTGGAGGGCTGTTTTATGCAGTTTAAAAAGTCCTTGTTTTTCATGTATGCCCCAAAGTGACCTACATCAGACCAGAAAAGGCTTCTCTAGGGGCACCAAGAATGGAGGTAGCATGGGATAAGCAGCTCTCTTATTCTGAACATATAAAATGTAATGCTTTCCTGGAGTTTAGTATAAAGGAAGAAAATTGATATATTTTCAGCCTTTTTTTTCCTTACAAAACCCCCTTCAAATGACCTATCATGGATTGACATGTGCTTTCATTTGTGGAGGACTTAACACATTTCTTTAGAAGCTATTAATCACAGCTGTGAATCTTTCAAGAGGGATGAAAATCTGAGCTTGATGCTTTTCTCCTGCCCTCATCTGACACGAAGCCAACCTAACTCGCATATTAAAGAGTATTACCAGGAATCTTTTCCCGCAGCTGCCTTGAAATTGCTGATGTCTAGCTCTCATTATCTTAAGGTTGACTGTCCGTCATAAACTGGAACCATCTTGTCAATTCTTCATGGGTTCACTCCCCACCTTGGGAACTTATTTATTACAAGACAATTAAACCCTGTTTGCAGGCCACATGATGAGTCAATGAAGCATGTAGATGTCGTATGCTTGCGTCATGCTGTGTCTGTGTGCGATGGTGCAAAGGTACAGCATCATGTAATAAAGATACAAAGCCTTCAGGAATGAGACAGGATCCCAAATGATTATTTGGGTCATAGCGTGATTATTGTGGTTGACAACATGAGTATTTGGGCCACTGCAGCAAAGATAGTAATTCCAAATAATTGGGATTGGGTTATGTACTCATCTATATTTTCTAGAGGAGAGAGAAACAGAGGGAGCAAAAATAAATTAAAACATGAAGCAATGCAATACATTCAAGGCCAGGCAGGTATGCAGGTGTCACTCAGCTGTACCCTGTAGCTATTGGGAACATCATACCAGCACTGGGCATAGCGTTCAAATGGGCACAGGTGCTTTCCAACTGGGCTAAAGGAAAATTGTAGTAATCGCTTCTCGGCCTCTTGAAGGCTCGGATCGAAAACATTTACTAGCAGTGTATAATGTGTAACATGTGATTGAGCAGTTCTGATTGTGCTCAGTATAGAACTAGCTAATGTGTTAAGCTATATCTTGACATTATCCAGTCCATAAATGGGGAGCATTTAATAACGTCCATACAAAAAAAAAAGATAGACATTTGGTAAGTATTTTGGCCAACAGAAAAACTAAGTATTTTAGCAATTCAGGTTGTTAGATACATAAGGTAATATTTACCCTCTCTTTGAAGATGCTTAAAGAGACCCATTTAGGGTACTTCAGAGTTAGAGAGTAGATAATATATGTCTTTTTGGTAATCAGCAGTAAAGTGTGCTAGGGGTGGGGGCTGGGGGAGATAATCAGGAATGACTGAGGATGTTGGCTGTAATTACTCCAGGAAATTTCCCCCCTAAATTAATGATACTGTTGAAAATGTTTTCGTGTCAAAACTGCATCACACCAATTTTGGAGAGCAATTAGCGTGAAATGAGATGGAGGCTTCTGACAGTAATGGGCTGTCTTAAGTGTCACTCGTCTGTGAAATTACGCAAGTACCCCAGTGATATGGCCAAGTGTACGATAATAAATATACCTTCATAATTAGGCTTAAAAATGATGTTACTCATCACAGTGATAATTGGGACAAAGCAGTTGGGCAGAACTGTGGGTTGTACTCTTCAGATCTTATCTCAAAGGGTTTTTGTTATGTCAGTAGGAACTGGTCCATGGCGCAGATGTCTAGAATGGTTTGAATCGCAGCCTTGGAGGGCTGGGAGCCTAATACTGTGCACGTTACTCATACAAATGTATTGTATTCCTGTGACTAGTCTTCCTCAGGCGTTCGGTGAAGTGGCTGGATCTGCCAAGGGGAAACATTTTACTGTGTCCCAGGGTGTTTTGATACAAAACGAGGGCACGGTGCAGTCAACATTCCCTCCAGCTGATCAGCTGTGACGTTTTCTGCTTCCGTACTAATATTTAATATGATCAGGGTCTAAAGGGAAGCCTTTTAAGGGCTTTATGTCTTTTCACCGTGGGGTTCAATTTAATTATATTCCACTGAAAGTAGAGAATGTTTTCTTGTTTTTGTTTTTTTTCTCACCAGGTCTGATTTCCCATGCTTACCTAGCTCCGGATTTTAAATTGGAGCCAAAGACGGTGATCCTGAAGGAAGAATATATAAGGTTGGTGATTCTTAAAGTGCGGCTCCGAGGGTCAGATGCACCCTCCCCTCCTCCTCGTAGCCAGAAGGTGGAAGGCAAACTTGATCCACTGCAGTGGCTCAGTTACCTTCGTGCCATGTATGAGTCATTTTCTCTTGTGTGAGAATAGTCAAATGTCTGAGCTTTACTGCTGGTGAACTCAAAGAACACAGTGGGGCACGATCCTCCTTTTGCATGCCATGGTGTAAATGTGGAGTCATTCGGTTAAAATGAATGGGGGTAGCACTAGTGTGAATTCAGGCCATTCATTCTCACCCTTGCATATATACAACAGAGAGAACAAGACAGAGCAGGGTTAGCTGTCAGCTTCATTTTTTTTTCATTTTCAATTAGATCTACATTTATATAACAAATAACTATCCCCAGGCTCTTGGCAAACTGCCAACGCAGCCTTCAGCGATAGAAATGTTGGGCCCCTTGAATTGCTCTTACTTATACTCTTATCTCCTTGGCACATGATGAGACGGCTGTCCTGAGCCCAGCGCCCTACAAGCTGGAGCTGCAGACTTATGTATTGTAAGCTTGACTCCTGGAGCTGTATGCCATGTGTGCATGTTCTGTGCACATGTAAGAGGGGTAAAAGAAAATCTCTGGCTTGTTTCCAGAGTAGCCAGTTACAAGCAACAAGCACCAGAGTGCTGTTGCAGTTCTATTCAAATCTATATTGAAACAAGCAGGAAAATGAAAGTACCAGTAGCCGATATTTAAAGTTCTCTCTGAAGCCTTCTCCAAACTGAATAATTGTGGAAAAAAAATACTGATACAATACATGAGTCATGGATTTAGATTAATTCCTTTCACAGTATACAACCAAAGTATTTTTTATAATGTCCTTTTAGTGGATTGACTCATTCTTCCCTGATAACCTCAGGAAGTTGGTCTCGTTCCCCTGCTAATTATAAATGGAATCTGGATGTTAGCGCAAGGTGTAACCCAACAATCGGGTGAAATATAGTCATACATATTTAACTAGCTTCAGTGCATAATGCAAACATCTTGGCTGATATTTAGTTCTAATACTGATGTTACCATTGGTTAATTTCCATGTTCATTACTTGAAGCACCACATAATGCCAGAAGAAAAGGACCCTCTTCAGATCTTGTCATCAGCAACGTATTTTGAAATAATAACTATGCAGAGGAACATAATGATATCCATTGTGTTGAGAAGAGCAACAGATCAAATATTTATGGTTCAGCACCAAAATACTGTCAACATCTAGATTTAAAGGTTATGTCTTGGATTCATTTCACATCCACAGCTTGAAGTAGATGTGGTACAAGTACAGTAGATATATTTAATGAATAACATCAAGAAATGGTTGCATTCAACCAGGTATCAAGTGGTGCAAGAAGTTGTGCAGCAATTTTTTCTGAGTATTTCCATTGCCACCCTTATCTTACAGAGTTATAAGAAATCAACTCAACTAATTTAACTGCCAAGTAATTGGTTCAGGGTCTGATTGTGTAGCTCTTTTTTTCTCACCAGTGGGCTCACGTAAATCATCCCATTGGCCACAGTCTGGCCATTCATGTTTTAGGGGCAGAGTCTGTAGCTCTGCTTGCTTTGGCTCAGATTTAATCACATCTCACAATTATGGCCTGGGTAGGATTTGGATAGGAGTCTGTAAGAGGGTGGTCTGCATCAAGCCAAAGGCTTGTCAGCCCAGCTGATGTAAAAAAACCTGATGCTTTATGGGAAGCTCAGATGGAGAGTAGCAGGAGGCTGTTTGGTTCTGTGGTAGACCCTGGAGTAGGGAAGCTGAGAGAAATTCCTTTGGGTCCCCACAACCTGTGTGGTCAGGGAAATAGCTCTGGGTTGTGTTACTTTGCAAGATTTTGTGCTTGAGTTAAACCCAGCCCTGAAGCGAAAGCTGATTAAGACTCTGTATATGATGCCAGTTCCTTCCAGGCTGGTGAGCAAGCCCACCAGACAATTGAACTCTAGAAGGAAAACCCAAAATACTAAAGTGGAAGTTGTTACCAATACAGTAGGTGTTGCTCTCAGGCTGAATACTGAACAATTCCTTAATGTGGTGAGAGGATCCGCCAAAGGGATCACAATTTCAGGTGAGTTTTAAAGTCAAAGTCCTGAACACCGGTAATCTTTGCAGATCTCATGGTACTTCTTGCAAGAGTTAAAGTAGGTTTCAGGTCAGTGGACATATTGGCTCTGAACAGTAAGATACAAACAATTAACTTAACTGCTCACGTCACCATCAGTAAATCCAGCAAACAACCCCCACCTCCCATGCCCCAAGACAGACACAGTTGCACAAGCACCCATGTCATGAGTTTTGCCTGTCAGCAGTCAGAGGTGCAGTTTTCCCCAAAACCCTGCACTTATCTCCTTGAAACTTGGCAGGCTTCGTGGCCTCATCAGGGCCACCACCGCTGCAGTTTTCAGCTCGCTGCTTCTTAACACACACGCGGTCATCTATGTTACGAGTTTTGCCTGTCAGCAGCTTGAGGTGCAGTTCCCCCCAAACCCTTGTACCAATCTTCTTGAAACTTGGCAGGCTTCGTGGCCTCATCAGGGCCACCACCGCTGCAGTTTTCACCCCACTGTGGCTTAACACACAGACGTGACATGAGTTCATGAGTTTTGCTTTTGAGAATTTGGGGTGTAGTTTCCCCCAAACCCCTGCACCAATTTTCTTGAAACTTGGCAGGCTTCATGCTCTCAGCAGAGGCTACCACTCCTGCAAATTTCATCCAGATCAGACAAAAAAACAATAACGTTATAGATATTTCATTGATTCCCCATTATACCCTATGACCGGATCTCCGAGGCGGCTCCGAAGCTTTGGAGCTGCTTCAGCCAGTTCAAAGCGGGAACCCAGCCCAGAGCTCCGGATCGGACTGCGGCCATCCGAAGTGGCCAGATCCAAAGCCAGATCAAATAGCTGCCGACTTACACAGGCCTAACCAATATGTAGCTGAAAGGTCAGCAAAGATGATAGGTGCTTTTTTATTGACTTGGATGAGTTTTGGCTCAGATGCATGCATTCACTAGCTTGCCCTCCTGAATTTCAAAAATATCCCAATCTACAAATGCTTATTAATCATCTCGACAAGTCACCACTTTTTCTCAGCTGATCCTTTTTTCTGAGAAACAGGTCAGTTAGAAGGGGCCAGATGAGCATTTAAGTCCTAAGAGTTGTTATCTGTTGGTAGAATTCAGTTTGATTTCAAGTTTAAGGTAGGAACTTCCCCTCAGGCCACTCTTTTTTTCAATTTAAGTCAATGACAGTAACTTTTCTGAACAAAACAGAACGGCACTGAGTTCTTGGCGTGGGTGTTGGGAGCGTAAGCCAAGTCAGCAGAGTAATACATGCTGTGAGGAAGAGTTTTATGGCATTCATAAACATAAATCTGGTGATGGCATTATCTTTAGCTACAGCTTGTTGAGAATGAGAGAGCAAGGTAAGTGCAGTTAATAGAAAAAAAGATGAACATAGAAGGGAGCACAGAGAAACAGTGGGGGAAAGAGAGGGAATTAAGCTTTCAAGGTGATGAGACGATATGCAACTTCCCAGAACAGAATCTAGGCCTTGAAGAAACCTCTGCTTTCACATCACAGCATTAACTTCAGCCAGGCAAAGCAAGACTGCTTGCCATCAAGACTTTCTGCACTGCCCTGTGCCTAAGCGTCTGTAGGCTCTGAAGAAAACAAGTGGTCTAACATATTACCCAGGTCTCAGGCAGCCATGGCTGACATTTATTAAGCAGAGTGGCAGCTGTAATAGTACCTGTGAGGATGAAATCTATAGCCCAGCCTTCAGTAGTCTGTTACCACCAGGCCCAGCATCTTACCATAAACCATTTTCCACTGTAAATTTGTAAGTGAAGATAAGCATTTTTGATACTCCAGAATACTGCGGGCTCAGGCAATGAAGTGCCTCGTTTAAGCTCAAATAGCAAATCACTGAGAATAGCACTCAGCTATCCTGAGTCTGCACTGGTGGTCTGTGCACCAGACAACTGCTTATGAATGAATTTGATTTTGTCCATCAGACTTTTGGGCATCCTTCTTCCCTAAATGTATGCATGGGATGTTAAATACCACAAGGACCACATGAATCAAAGGGCAAAGCCCTGGTTATTGCCTGTGTAATACCACTGCCATACTTTCAGTTCCAGTGTTAATGGTGGTTCAGGCACGGGGCAACGTGTGCCTTCCATGTAGCAATCTTTAAGCGCTGTATAGATCAAGGTCCTGGACTGGCAGCCAGCTCCATACGAGGCTCTCAGCACTGTCAAAGCCCAGGATTCATCTCACAACTCTCCTTCTTTGCAGTAAACATGCCCCCGGTGAGAACCAAATATACCTGCACTCCGTGCACCTGCAGGTTAGCTCACTTTCATTATTGTAAATTATTTCCAGGAGAAAGGCTGAATCATGGAATGGAGGGGGCTGAAAACGTTGCTTGCATTCGCAGCCTCCGTCTGACGTCATCCTCTTGTGCTGCTCTTTTACCTGCACTTGGAGTCCTTGTCCTCTCACCTTTTTCTTATGTAACTGCATCATGGCCTCATAACATTTTCATCATGATTCCTTGGGGTTAGCTGCTCATGTCAAAACTCTGCTATGATAACACGGGCTTAACTCCTGAGAGAGATTTAAGGGCAATATTAATCCTGTACTAGCTGCATCTGTTGTAAACAGGATACTGGCATACATGGATCACTGCTCTAATCCACTGTGATAAGTCCTATGCTCCCCCATTGCATTCAGGTAAGCTGAGTTGGCATTACTCGTGTGACCAAGGGTTGCAGGATCGACAGAGGGCACGTTACACCTAACCAACCTGATTGCCTTCTATGATGAGATGACTGGCTCAGTGGATGTGGGAAGAACAGTGGATGTGACGCATCTTAACTTTAGCAAAGCTTTTGATGCGGTCTCCCACAACATACTCATAGGCAAGCTAAGGAATTATGGGTTGGATGAATGGACTGTAAGGTAGATAGAAAACTGCCTGGCTCATTGGTGCTCAGAGAGTAGGAATCAATGGCTTGACATTTAGTTGGCAACCAGTATCAAGTGGAGTGTCCCAGGGCTCAGTCCTGGGTCTGGTTGTGTTCAATATCTTCATCAACAACCTGAAGGATGGGATGCAGTGCATCCTTAGCAAGTTTGCGGATGACACCAAGCTGTGGGGAGTAGCAGATATGCTGGAGGGTGGGGATAGGATTCAGGGAGACCTAGACAAATTGGAGGATTAAACCAAAAGAAATCTCATGTGCAAAGTCTGGTACTTAGGACAGAACAATCCCTGGCACTGGTCCAGGCTGGGGACTGACTGGCTAAGCAGCAGCTCTGCAAAAAAGGACCTGGGGGTTACAATGGACAATAAGCTGAATATGAGCCAGCAGTGTGCCCTTGTTGCAAAGCAGCTAGCAGCATCCTGTGCTGCATTAGTAGGAGCGTTGCCAGCAGATCAAGGGAAGTTATTCTTCCTCTCTATTTGGCACTGGTGAGGTCACATCTGGAGTCCTGTGTCCAGTTTTGGCCCCCCCCCCTACAGGATGTAGTCACATTGGAGAGAGTCCAGTGGAGGGCAACAAAAATGGTGAGGGGGCTGGAGCACACGACTTAAGGAGAGGCTGAGGGACCTGGGCTGATTTAGTCTGCAGAAGAGAAGACGGAGAGGGATTGAATAGCAGCCTTCACCTCCCTGCAGGGGGGCTGTAAAGAGGACGGAGCTGGACCGTTCTCAGTGGGGGCAGATGACAGGACAAGGAGCAATGGGCTCAGGCTGCAGCAAAGGAAGTTTAGATTAGATCTTAGGAAAAACTTTCTCACTAGTAGGGTAGTACAACACTGGAAAAAGCTACCCAGAGGGGTGGTGGACTCCCATCCTTGGAGGTTTTTAAGACCCTGGTAGAAAAAGCCTTGGCTGGAATAATCTAGTTGGGGCTGGTCCTGCTTGGAGCAGGGGGTTGGACTAGATGTGACCTCCTGATCTCCCTCCCAGCCTGAATTTTCTATGATTCTGTGATCATTCTGTTTGTTAGCCTGTAAGATGTAGGACTGCCCCACTGAAGTTAAGCCAGGGGGTAACCCTTTAGTGTGATCTGGTGGTTTTGTGTGTAAGACTGAGTGTAGACCCATGCTTAATTTCCAGCTTCAGTTGCTGATTTACTTTGTTCCTTCTCTTGGACTTTCTTTTCTCATCTGCAAAATAGAGATTATGACACTTACTCACATGGCTATAAAGTGGTTTGAAATCCTGGAGGAAAGATATCCCATGAGGGCATTTTCTTAGTAAACAAGATGCTATGGTGTGAGCTCAGTGCCAGAATTTCTGACTGAGCAAATAGGTTCATTTGGTTTTGAATAGCAAGCTATATAAAACCATGCAAAGGTCCTATGAGAGAGTGTTTTTTTTTAACTTTGAACTAATAGATGTACTGTTTCATAGAAAGATTTCCGCTGCTCATGGTATACTGTGTATGACATTTACAATGCTCTTTGTTCCATTAGCAGAGTAGTTTGGGAGGGTTTTATTATTCTTTGGAGACTGCAGCTTAGAGTTCATCTTCCATGCACACAGACCCCAGAAGAAACCACCCTCTGAGCCGCACCTGGCTCTTTTCTAAAGATGGTGATACATTAAACATTTGTTAAGAGTTTAATCATTAACCCAATATATATTTTAAAGGGAAGATGTAAAATATCAGGAAATGCCTCCTATTGTTACAGCCACCAAAATACAAAGAAGCTTCACCATGAAGTCAAGATACTCCTTGCCTCAGCATTTGAAATCATAATGTGTTTATATCAGCTACAGCACCTTGGTGTCAGAAGAACAAGGAAATAGCATTTAATCGGCATCTTCTGAATCACTGGTGAAAGGAACAGCTTGGTAACCTGAATGCATTACTCTAGGGCAAATGCTAGCTGTGAGTAAACACACCCGGGTGCTGAAGACACTGGTTAGCCTGGTTAGGTCCCACTCACTAAGTGGTTCATATGTGCTCGTTAACAAAACACACTCATTCTGATTCATGAAGAAAAGTCATAAGGGAGATGCATGCAGGAACATATTGGAGTTGCGTCGATAATGACTGCCAAACTGCCTCGTGGACTGCTTATGCAGAAGTTATTTTTTCTGACCACTAAACATTGCAGTCCATTCTGGGGCGAAACAAAGCAGCAGCTGTTTAAATCCAGGAGAGGAAGCGAAGAACATGATAGCCAAGTACAACTGACAGGAGGGAGGTAGAAAATAAGGGGGCTTAATATTGCCTAGCTTGGACCCAGTCCAGGATAGTTACCAACCCCAGCCTAATTACAAGACAGTGACAGCCACACTTTTTGGCAGGTGTACCACAAATTAGACCCACCTCTTCCCCTTGATCTGCTGCTCTGCTTTCTGCTCCCTGACCAATCTGTTGCTCTCCTGCCTGCTCCCTGCCCAGTCTGCCACCTGCCACACGGAGGCTGCCTATGCCATTTGTCATCTGGGGCTTCCCAAATGTTTTACCCCTTACCTACAAATCAGGCTTCACACCTCTGATCCTGTGAGTTCTGAGGGGAACACTCTCCCCCCAGCTGTGCAGCTGCAAGACTCGTGCGCTGCCAGTTGGTGGGGCGGGTGACAGCAAGCAGCAAGTTATTTTGGAAAATAAACTACATGAGGTAGGCACTGTTCAGTTCTCTGTTTGGACAGTGCCAACAGTGTGGAGGGTGTTTGATGCATCCAGCATCTCCAAATCATAATAACAGGCAATTGCACCCACTCTTTAGAAGTTATTTTTTCCATTGCAAATAGTCATCACTGACTGCTTTTTCTGTTGGTTTTTTTTCCATTTTGCCCCTCTGTACATTTACGTAGTAGATGAGTTCTGCTTGGAAGGTATCAGAAGGCAAGTGTGGTATAGTTCTGCCACTAGCTCATATGACCTTGGGCTAGTCATATAACCCCTCTTTGTCTATTTTTCCACCAGGAAAATAAGGGTAACAGTAGCTAACAAGGGTGCTGTGAGACTTGTAAGACAAGATTATTTGGGTAAATGTGATATCTTTTATTAAACCAACTAAACAGTTAGGAAAATTGTTCTTTGCAAGCTTTCGGGTACAACCTTCTTCGGGCAGAGGGAGAGTCCCTCTTGCCTTGCAGAGTACTTCCAAAGTACTTTTAGATCCTTCAGTATAGAGGTTTCTTTCTTTGCAGCATAGAGGTTTCTTTTTTTGGAGTTCATGAGATCATTTGTCTAAGATATTTCAATCTGCAACAGCCTGATGCATTGTGGGGAGCCCAAATGGCTAGAAATTACCAAATCTTTTAATTGCCAGGCATAAAAAAATTAAGTGCCATAAATGGAAGGAGTATTAACAACCACATTGAACAGAGACCCCCTCCCACCTGGCTGGCTGGCTTCTTAGACTATGTTTCTTTCATGCTTGGATGAACTGCTTACCCCAATAAGCACTAGAGTCATTATAATAAAATGAGAACAAAGCTATCATTAAACTAGACTTGTTTATTTTTCAAGTGCCTATTTACAGGGCATCAAATTCATTTAAAACATTCTCAAGAACCACAAATCCTGCGCAATGCAACAGTCCGTGTGTTGGGAGGTACAAGCTCAGACAACATATTCACTGATCCTGATCTCTCTGATAGAGTTAGAATGATTGAGCCTGTGTGTTAGGATTTAATTCTGTGCAAAATTAAAAGGAAAATACCTTCATTCGTTTCAGTATAACAGTTGTAGGGCCAAATTTTGCTCCTCTTCACCCACATGAATTCAGAATTAATCTTTTTTTAAAGTCAACAGAGTTCATTCAGATTTACGCTAAATCAACTAAGCTAAATTTGGCCCCGTATCTGTATTGTTGGCAGCTCCATTATTGTCACCATTTGTGTTTACCCAGATCTCTTAGTTCTACTGAAGCCAAAGGGTTTTTTTTCCCCGCTGGCTGCAGTGCAGCAGAGTTAGGCTAGCACTGAGTACTTTTGTGAATCTCATCCTGTATCTTTTACAAGTGAACTGAAAAAGTGACATCTGGGCCTCCCCAGAGTCTGGTGCAAAACTTCCTTTGACCGCAGCGCAGCCAGGAGTTCACTGCAGTGCTTTTTACCTGCCAAGAAAGACCTGAGTTTGATGTTTATCCTGCAGGAGTTATGGACACGTTCTGAGGAAGACCTCAGAACGTGGCAGGGAGCTGTAGTCACAGCTCTGCTCCAAGTATCTGTGATGACTGTTGTTATCGGACACTTGCAACATTCATGCCTTTCTAGATATAGAGAATAAGAATTGTTTGCCCAAGCTTTTGTTTTAAAGGTATTTTAACAACAACAGCAATGTCATAGTAATAACATTAACAACAGTGATGATGATGATGATGATGACAGCAGCAGTAGCATGGGAGAATGTATATATATCCTGCCAGCGACATGGAATCCTGTAACTATAAAACCCTGTCCTTCCTGACAGATCCCAGAGTATTTTACAGATGTAATGGACTGATTTGTAAAGTATAAATAGAGAGCATGAAGGGTGTGCCCAAATGAACAGTTATACCAACCTAAAGCAGGGGAATTTAGTACTCAGGAGCCCATGTCAGCGGATCTGTTGTTACTGTTTCATCTATCTGCTTCTGCCCCACAGTACATGAAACTAAACCACAGTAACTTAGGTCATTTGTTCTTTGTTTCATCCAGCAGGCATACGATGTGCTCAGCTGCTCACTTATTGAACGAGTAGGGCATAAGAATTATGATTATTCTGAATTATGAACTATAAGCCCCCCTGTACATATTTTCTTAATATTTTTGAAACACAGGGAAGGGACATTCACTTTAAATTTTGTAGCCTTGACAAGCTATCAAGGTTCTGTCAAAGTGTAAGGAAAGATAACCCACTCAGGGATCTGTCAGAAATAGGTCTGTTATACCCTGCATCTTCAGCAGACCTTCTTCACACCCACTAGGAATATGCAGAACTTCAGTTTATTGGGTGAGGAAATTGTTATTGCGGCACACTGAAAACTACTAACATCCCTTTCAAGACGGGGAGCTAAGGCAAAATTAGAAATGAGCATCTATCTTTGCCAAATGTAAATGCTTTCCTGAGCGCAGGTCTTCTCAGATCCATGCAGCTATAAAGAGGGAAGGAGACATAATGACTTTTCTGTTGAGTGAAATAAAATTGATAATGCATGTCCCATTGTGAGCCTGTGTTCGCTGATCAGTAATGGATGAGGTGCGATTATCTGTATACAGTATTGATGTCATCCATTAATGGCTCCATTAAAAACCTGAAGTGGTAGGGCCATTCATAACTTCCAGAGTGCTAATAACATAACAGAAATAGCACGATGAATAAAGTTTAAGGCCCAGGACAACTCGTTAGGGCAACACCATGGACTTCGGTGAAGTTCCACCCAGGATGAATTTGGCTTTCTGAGTCTTATTCATTAAAAATGATTCATCTTATGTACACATGTAATTTTCATGAAGGCTGTTCAGGAAAAGGTCAGAATCCCCTTCTCACACACAAGGAACATATTTTCACTGACTCATAACCTTTTCAGCACATGAGAGGGTTTAGGAACAGCCAGGGAAAGCCAATCCCCTTAATGCGCTGAGCCTTTACAGCTCACCGTATCTCTCTCTGGCTTTCTCTTGTTTCTCATATCCCTCACCCTCTTTTCCAGACCCCAGTGCGGCTGTCTCTGCAATGCTCTTCCTTGCACAGGAAGAGATTGTTCCTCCTCGTGTTGCCAAGGTATCAATCTTCAGCAAGAAGAGTTGTCCTCAAAGTGAAATCTGTTTTCTGCCCCGTTGCAAAAATATCTAGGAAGGCTGCTTCTCCTTCCCTTTTGAATAAACAGGGTGAACCCTACAGCCATGGTGCTGGTCAAAAGGAGCAGTCCCATATTCACCAGGGTGGTTCAGAGTGCATGTTTTGGCTGGTTCGTTGTTTCTTGTGCCTGGTCCTGGGGCTGGGCTTTGGGCCCTACGTCAGGTCAGGTGAGGCAGGTCTCTTTGTAGCTTGGTGAGGCCCGTATGACGTTGACCCCTATGCCTTTGATCATCCCCAGTGTTTGAAGTCACTGACTAGCTAACCTCTCTCTGATTAGTGAGGAGGCGAAGTTGAGCAACAAGACTTAGCCCATAGGTCAGTGGTCAGGCAAACTCCAGAGCTAGAGAAACAGAGCAGCTAACAGGCAGGTGTCAAGAGGGTGGTGTATAAAGGCTTGACGCCATCGATGAAACCGTGGGTTGTGACCTGCCATGAATGTGCCACAGTTTCTTTCCTGCCTGAAGCCAGGTGTACTTCCTGGATATGCTGTGCAAGTCGGTGGGTCTGCTGGAAGGAAAGATGGACCGTCTGAAAGGGCCAGTACTGGCATTATGGAGCATCACACGGACTAACCTAATTCAAGAAGCTTTGCTGCCCCAGATTCAAGGAGGAAAGGAATTGGCTATCAAGATACTGAAGCCAGCTTTTGGCTATGAGCCGCAGAGACGAGAACCAGATGAACCCTAAGGAGATAAATACACAGCCCACTACCAGATTCTCAGCACAGAGTGAGGGAAATAACCCAGAAGATCCAGTTCATGGAACAGAATGGAAAGCTGTATGGGAGATACCTGAGGATTGCTTCTGAGCCCAACTGGTAAAACAATCAAATATACCCATACAGAGATATCCATCCATTCATCCATCCAAAGAAGCCATACAGTCCTTGTTGGGGATACTCAGAAGAATGAAACATATGTTCTGCAAGGAACAGGAGGATAACAGGATGAAGTTCTGTCGGCTCGGGGCCAAGAAATAAGATGTGAGCACAAGTCTGGGCAGTGCTCCCTGAAGTCAGCAGGCCAGGATCCAGTGCAGTTCATATCATCAAGAATGACACAACTTCACTCAATATCTCATAGGTGATAGATTATTTCAGAGGTCTTGAAAGCAGGCCTGTAAGTAATCCTGTCAGGGCTCCTTCTTGTCCTGAGCAAAGGAAGACAGGAAGCAGATTCCAGAAATGAACCACTAGCTAGGCAAGTGGTGTGTGGCAGAAGATCTTGAGGGTTTGAAACACTGGTCCAGTTTCCAGGGAAGGGCTGGGCAATTATTTGGGTGAGCAGTTGCAGGCTGGGTCACCCCCCCCCACCCCATTTACCGCACTGGATCAGTACTCCCCTCCCCACCCCAGCCTGCATCTACCGAAGTGGTAGATTACTAGACCGGTCCACGGGTGCCAGATGGAGTGGGGGCGTGGGATCTCCATGGAGACCAGCCTGCGACCCCCACAGCCAGGGTGTGCTCAGCTGGGTGGATGGGATGGGGCTGCAGTTGGGCAGGGAGCAGCATCCAGGAGTAGGACAGGCAGATGGGGCTGGAGCCGGGCAGACTGGCTCCCAATAGGGCCCTGCTCTGTCACCACCCCTCAATCCCAGCCACTGTCCTAGGCCTCCCCACCTGTCCCACTCCCAGATGCCACTCGTCACCCACCCGTGTCCCCATCCCATCTGCTCAGCTAAGCATGTCCACCCGTCTGCCGCCTCTGTCTCAGCGCCCCCAGCAGTAGGTGCAGGACGGATGGGCCAGGGTGCCCGAGCAGAGCGGTCAGATCCGGCTTGCAGCCCATATTTTGCCCACTCCTGTTCCAAGGGGAGCAGGGTTTATAGAGTTTGGACAGCCTGCACTTCAGTAGACAGGAAACAAGCTAGGAGACAGGCTGGCTAGATCGGTCAGGAAAGTGTTAAACTAATAACAAAAGGGGAAAGCCAAAAGGGAAAAGAGAAGAGCGCAGTTGTTGTTTCCCCACCAAAGCAAGATGCTGAAATCAAAATTAATCAAGGCACTCGGGGACTTAAGGCAAATAAATTCTGTAATTGCCTAATGCTAAGATTTGTGGTGATAACCAAGAGGAATTGGAATAAGCACACAACTGTCAGTATAAATCTGATCTTATTGGTGTTACTGGAACCTGGTGGGAAGAGTCATATGACTGGAGTGTACAATTCATGGTTATTAGGAAAGGGAGAAGGGGGGACAGGGCAGAGCAGCTCTTGCTGTCAGTAACGGCATCACACTTTTCTGAATCATTGAAAACGGAGGCAAAGGGGTGCATGTTCTCATGGATAATGCCCAACTGGGGTACTGGGTAAATCAGGCAGGAGACCAGGGCAGCTCACTCCTATCAATAATGTGTAGGAAAAGGCTGTGTGGCCAGGGGGCACTTCAGTCTTGAGCGGCTACGGAAATGTCCTTGATCAATAGCAGTTTCCTAACTCAACTGGTTGCATCCTCTACGCCTGATAAGGACTGACCTCAGGCAGAAAAATGGGTGGTTCAGGGGATCACAACTTCATTACAGGTGTTACGTGCAAAGAGAATAAAGTCCAGGCCAGTAATGTCCCCCTGTGATGGGGCTCGGTGTAGCTGTGCTCCCAGCTGTTTAAGACTTGGCAGGAGAGGGGAGAGGAGGCAAAAGTCAGCTCCACTTGCTTGGCTGGGCTGAGGACGTTGATAGGCTTCTCACATTAACCAGGTCTTAATCGCCTCAGTCATGTTTTTCCCCCCTATTGAAGGAACAGAATCAGAGAAAATTCAGGTTGGCAGGGAGCTCAGGAGGTCACATCTAGACCAACGCCGGGCTCCAAGCAGGACCAGCCCCAACTGCATCATCCCAGCCAGGGCTTTGTCTACCCCAATCTTCAAAACCTCCGAGGATGGAGAGTCCACAATTAACCCCCCTGAAGTTATAAAGTGATTGGGCAGCAGCAGAAAGGCAGCACTCCTTGCCTGTCTTATGCTGTGCATGGAAGTGATTGGTGGCAGATAACGTTTAATCCTGGACAGTGCTTTCCTACAGTACTTTACCTCTTCCATGTGCTTTGCAACAAGCCTGATGAATTCCCTGGGTGCTGGGTGGCACCGCAGCAATGCGAGCCATCCCCCAGGCGGCAACCACCTGGGCCACTTCCAAAGCCTCGGCTATGCTTCGGCTGGGCATTTGCTGTCAGGTTGCTTGAGATAAGCCTGAGAGAGAGGGAAATCCACAGAAAATTCAGCTTGAAGGGACCTCAGAAGGTCACATCTAGATTTGTAGATGCTAGGGTCGGAAGGGACCTCAACAGATCATTGAGTCTGACCCCCTGCCCTGGGCAGGAAAGAGCACCGGGGTGAGATGACCCCGGCCAGATGCCGATCCAGCCTTCCCTTGAAGACCCCCAGATAGGGGAGGGCACCACCTCCCTTGCAAGCTCATTCCAAATTTTGGCCACCCTTACTGTGAAGAAGTTTTTCCTGATATCCAGCCGAAATCTGCTCCGTGTCAGTTTGTGACCATTGTTCCTTGTTACCCCAAGAGGTGCCCTGGTGAACAGAGCATCTCCGATCCCTTGCTGCGCCCCCTGATGAATTTGCAGGCGGCCACAAGATCCCCCTCAGCCTTCTCTTGCGGAGGTCCCTCGGTCTCTCCTCGTAGGGCCTGTCCAGTGAGCCCCGACCATGCGGGTGGCCTCCTCTGGACCCTCTCCATGCTGGCCACGTCCCTCCTGAAGCGCGGCGCCCAGACCTGGACGCAGTCCTCCAGCTGCGGCCTGACCGGTGCCGCACAGAGGGGAGCATCGCCTCTTTGGAGCTATTTGTCATGCATCTGCTGATGCATGATAAAGTGCGGGTAGCTTTGCTGGTGATTTCGTCACACCGACGCCTCGTGTTCATCTTGGATCCGCTACGACTCCGAGACCCCTTTCCACGCCGCGCTGCTGAGAGGGTCCCTTCCCAGCCAGCAGATGCGCTGGATATTTGTGCGCCCTAGGCGCAGCGCTCTGCACTTGTGCCGGGTGTACCGCATCCTACCGTGCGCTGCCCGCTTTTCGAACCTGTCCAGGTCTGCCTGCAATCGTTCCCCACCCTCCCGGGCGTACGCTTCACCCCGCAGTTTCGTATCATCTGCAAACTTGGACAGGTGCGCTTCACCCCTGCATCCAAGTCACTGATGAAGATATTGAAGAGCACAGGTCCAAGGCCCGAGCCCTGCGGGACCCCACTGCCCACGTCGATGCCAGCCCGCCTACTACCACCGCTAAGCCAATTTGCGTGTAAACACGTGTCACGAGGATGAGATACCGTACCGAAGGCCTTGCTAACGCCCAAGAAAGGGACATCCTCCACCTCTCCTCCTGCGCCTGAGCTGTTGCGACCCCGCCATAAAGCGGGCCCAGGCACGACCCACCTGCCACAACCCGCGCTGGCTGCCCGTGCGTTATTTTTCCCGCGCGACTCGCACGAGTATGAGCCTTCAGCACCCTGTCAAGGCCCTTTGCAAGGGTGGGGTGAGACCGACCGGCCTGCGGTTGCTGGGCCCCCTGCCTCCCGCTCTCGGCATCGGCCCTCCTCCCGGGCCCGGGGACGCGGGGCAAGGCCGCCGGCGGGCGGGGGGCGGGGCGGGCGCGCGGCGGCTCCGCCCCGGGCGCGGGCTATAGAAGGGGCGCCCGCCGCCGCCGCCCGCACCGCCGCCGCCGCCCCCCGGCCATGCGCTCCTCGGCGGGCCGCGGCGGCGCGGGCCGAGCCCTGGCGCTGCTGGCGCTGCTGGCGCTGCTGGCGGGCCCGGCCGCCGCCTGGTACAAGCACGTGGCCAGCCCGCGCTACCACACCGTGGGCCGCGCCTCGGGGCTGCTCGTCGGCATCCGCCGCTCGCCCTACCTGTGGCGCCGCGGCCTGGAGCCGCCCCGCCGCCCGCCGCCCGCCGCCGCCGCCGCCGCCGCCGCCCGCCTCCTCCAGCTGCTCCTGCCGGCGCCCAGCCCGCCCCCGCGGGCCGCCCGCCCGCCGCCGCCGCCGCCGCCGCTGGCCGCCGCCGCCCGGACTCCAGGTGAGCCTCCCGCCCGCGGCGCCCGCCCGCGCTGCCCTCCCTCAGCGGGGACGGGGGCTCCCCCGCGCTGCCCTCCCTCAGCGGGGACGGGGGCTCCCTCGTGCTGCCCTCGGGTCTGGCCCGGGGACGGGGACGGGGGCTGTCCCGCATCTCCCTTGGGTCGCTCCTGGGGATGAGGACAGCGACTCTCCTGCGCTGCCCTCCAGCCTCTCCTGGGGACGGGACGGGGGCTCCCCCGCGCTGCCCTCCCTCAGCGGGGACGGGGGCTCCCCCGCGCTCCGCTCAGGTCTGTCCCGGGGATGGGGACGGGGGCTTTCCCGCATCTCCCTTGGGTCGCTCCTGGGGATGAGGACAGCGACTCTCCTGCGCTCCTCTCCAGGTCTCTCCTGGGGGTGGGCGTGGGGACGCTCCTGCTCTCTGGGGAGGAGGACAGGGACTCGGGCAGGAGCACAGGTCTCTCCCAGGGATGGCAACAGGGACCGGGACTCTCCTGCTCCCCTCCTGGGGTCTCTGATGGGGATGGGGGCACGGCGGAGGGAGGCGCGCTGTCCAGGAAGGCAGAGCCGCTCGGGGCGCTCCATCCCCATGCCCGGGCCTGGGCTTCTTCACTTCAAGCCCTGGCTGTATCTGCCTGGGGCAGAGCACAGCCCCCATGTCCCTGGGCTCAAACGGGTCTCCGTCAGCTTGTGCTCCCTTCCTCCAAGTGCTCAGGATCCTAAACCCAGGGGAACCGTAGGAAATTCAGGCTGGAGGGGACCTCGGGGGTCGCAGCCAGTCCAGCCCCCTGCTCCAGGCAGGACCAGCCACAACTATCTCAGCCCAGCCAGGGCTTTGCGCAGCCGGGTCTTAAACACCTCCAAAGACGGAGAGCGCAGCACGTTTCTGGGCGGCCTGGTGCAGGGCTTTAGGAGCCCCGCAGTGGGACCGCGCCTCGGTGCCCGAGGACCAGGCGCCGGGCGAGGCACTCGAGGAGGGAGGTCACTTCGGTCTGCCTGAGCAGCTGCTGTCCAGCGCTGCGTGCGACTGAAACTGAGAAGGGATTTGCTGGCACCTCTGGAGGAGCCTGGAAACTCAGACTATTCAGCGAGAGAGCGAGAGCAAAGTACATCTCTCAGCTTCCAAGCTGGATGCTGCTGGGATTTTCGTAGAGGCTTGGCTGGAGCTGTGAGCCGCTCCTCTAGCTTTGTGCAGAGGCGGTGGAGGGGGTGTAGAGAAGAACAATATTAGGTAGAAGGAAGAGTGTAAAGAATCCCGCCACAGACACAAAGGTCTCTAGGGTTGTCTGTGAGCGTGAAGCCCTCGGGGCGGGCTATTAAATGATGCTTGTTGACCAGGTGCTAGATGGCACCGGGGAGCCTTCCAAGTTCAGGTCCTTCACTGCAGGTAGTTGGGTCCGTCAGCATGAAACCCTGAAGCGGGTTAAGTACCCCGCTCTCGCTAACCCGGCAGCGTCGCTGAGCGCATGGGAAATGCACTGAAGAGCCTCGCTCAAGAATCTTCCCTGTCGTTGTCGAGGCTCGGAGAATTAAATTGAACACACGAGTCTCGTGTTTCGGGTACTGCCTGGGGCTTCAGGAAAGCTAGCGCAAAAAGTCAAAGCTCAGCTGTTTGCTGTTGCAGGAATGTTTGATTCGGGGGCAGGAGGGCGAGGTGCCCTCCTAGGTAAAATGATGAAATCCTGTTGTAAGAAATTGCCCATCACACCGAGGAGGGAAGGACTCCGCTCTCAGAGAGGCTTTTCCATCTCTGGCCAATGTGTTCTTGTTATAACTGACCATGCCCTTGCCATCACGGGCATCATTTAACTGGTTCGTGAGGGTCTTTGCTACCCTTTTTAAAATTAGCAGATTATTTATTTTCCATGACCAATATCTGCTTGCTGGCTGCTGTCTAGACTGGGGATCATAATGTTATTTTTTACTATTTAGGTGCTGGGGTGTTTGCACCTATGTTTACACCTTTTACAGCCTTTTGTGAGTCAAATTCTGATCCTATTGATGCTACAATTTTGCTATTCTTCAGAGGATCCCAAAGCACTTTAGAGGAGATAAAGCATCATTATTCTTCTTTTATGGAGAAGAGAATTGAAGTGAAGTGATAACAATTTGCCCAGATTCACACATCTGCAAATATCAGTTGGACCTTTTAAAAATATGTGGTCTCTTTTCTTCCCTCTACAGTTTTTCTGAGTTCACGATATAGCTCCTGATTTTGCCAACTCGTTCCAACAGAGATGTTTGAAGAGCAGCGGTTGCCTGACTTGGAAACTGTTTCCTACTGCTACGAGGAAGATTTTCATGCTGGTTCTCCTGATATTCTGACCTCTTTGCAACCATCTAGACAACTGCTGTTTAAAAAAAAATCTCTGGTTTTCTTATTAACTGTCCAAACACAGTGTTTTCACATCAGCCTAGTGCTGTAGACTTGGGGAAAGTGAACAGAGAAGATATTTATTTTCATTATTTTTTAGATCTCTGTAATAGCTTATTTGCAATATAACAACATGTACTGTTTGCTTTATAGGAACCTGCACTCATTAAAATAAGATTTAATCAAAGGAAACCTTTGCTTCTTTGTGTCACACTTTTTAACAGGACTCCACATAGAAGAGGCAAGCCAATACTTTTTTGATATGTTAGAACTCCTTGGATTATCTTCCTGCAAAATTTCACAGCAAATCTCTTCACTCCCTATTATACACTTACTGTCATTAAAATGGTCTTTAAAATAACTAAACGTGCAGACAGAAATCTTTACTGGATGCTACTGAGTAGAGATGCTACAAGTTCCTATTTGTTTAATGCTTATTTTTGTGCTTGGAACTTAATTTTTGTCTCTCTTGGGGTGGAAAAACGTGTCTGTTCTTAGTTCAGGTTGACCAGCCATCAGGTGAAGTAAGCTGTTGCTTATGAAAATGCGTGCATCACTGCTTTATTTGTTCGGTAAGGTGCAACTCTACCCTTCCTCCAGCCCAGCGTAGACAAATCACCTTTCCTTTAGAATAGGAGGGGAGACCAGAGCAATTGGTTTGATGTGGGTTAACAGTTCAGATTCATCCCCAGGCTTCCCGGAAAGGGAGTTGCTGACCTGGTTGCTTTGAGATCACTGCTGTTTTAGACCGAATTCATTGACTGAAATTAAGAGCACCCCTTGTTTGCCGTGGAGCTGTACCCCTAGTTCAGAGCAGCAATGGGCCAACAAGGTAGTGGGGTACAATTAAAGCTGGGTTTTAGGGTTCACGTTCAAGGCTGTAGGGATGTTTGGATCAAAGGAGACAAATCAGAGTTTGGTTCTAAACAGCAGTCGGGCTGAGCTGTTCCCACAAGACTTGCGCCAGCTTGGGTTGAAATCTTGGGTTTGACTGCTTTTGAATTCAGCTTTCAACTCGGGCCGGGGCATAGATTGGAGTACTGTATAGCATTAGTATTAGGGTCCTGAGTTAAGTCCTCTAGACTGAGCTCCCAGCAGCCACATTTGCAGCACACGAAAAAAGTAAGGTGGTTCCTTTGGCTGATTTAAGAATAATATTTTACACCTTCATCCACTGAGCCCAAAGCACTTTAAAGTTTGCAGTTAACACTGTCGACGTCTCCGTGAGACAGGTACTATTATACAGATGGGGAAACCAAGGCACAGAGGAATTAAGTGACTCGACTTTTCCAAGGTGACAGCGAGCTAGCACGAAATGTATGAAGAGAGCCAGGAGCCTGCTGCTCTTACCAGTACACTGCAGAATGTGTGTTGTCTTGTAGGAGGCCCTCACTCGTGTCCCACGAGCATTTAGGACTGGTTTCTGGATTATTTGCATCTTTGCTTTGGCTCAGTGAAGGAAGAGCTGTAACCATTTCAACACCACCTGCAGGGGTTGGGAGCGTCCCACTGGTAACAACCCTGTCAGCATCATTTAATCTTCCCAAGGCAGATGAAGCCAAAGAACTAAAAAATCTTAATACTGCTTGTTTGGGGATGACCATGCCTTTAAAGGTGCCCAGTTCATAATCCAGGGAGAGCACTCCATGATGCTGCTAGTAGGACGGGTCTAGGAACATCTGGAGAACACCTGGAGGAGGAAGTGACATCACCTGGGGAGGGCGACCTTGGTTGAGAGAGGGAGAACTCAGAGCAGTTATGTCAAGTCTAAGGGGAGGGAAGGGTTAGGGTCTGTTCAGAGAGGAGAGGGTGGTGGAAGCCTGGGATAAGGGCTTGAGAGGAGCAGCAAGAGAGGGGTTAGCTTCTGTGGATCCTTGGGAAAGGCAGGATTTAAGGAGAGCCAGCCCTGCAAATCCGTGCAGCACATGTTTATGCTACAGAGTGCAGTATAGCATGGAGGAAAAGGAATCAGAACTCGTGGCAGAGGTGATATCTTTTATTGGACCAACTAGATTTTTGCAAAAACAATTCCTTTAATTGCAAGCTTGGAGGTACCCGAGGCAGGTTTAACTGGGCGAGCTTGGAGGCTGGTAGCAATATACTTGTGGCAGCTTGGAGCTCAGCTGAAAAGCCAGGCTCTGCACTGGTACCCAAGATACCTCACTTAAAGCAAGCTGCGTTGCATGGCAGTGTAGACAGATCCTGAAACTGCAGATCCTAGAAAGACTAGAACTGCTCCTGGGGTAAGGCCTGCCTGTGCCTGTGGCTGTTTGGGGGAGAGAGTGGGACTGGCCAAGGAGTGTTTTTGACTATCCAGATACGTTGGACATCATGTGGTCCTTAGTTGCTAGTAGAAACTGTGTCATGGGGTGGGACTGTAGAGAGCCGGCTGGAGGGCAGGTCTGCAGCAGAGGACATCATCTGAAAGAACACGAGCTCTTGGGACGGAGACCCTGCAATCGTGCGAGGAAGGCCACGAGGAGCGGGGCACTGGGCTTTGAAGGCAGGGGTCTCCTGGCCCTGGTGAAGAGGGGGTGTCTCAAATCCTCTCTTTGGGGCTGGAGATGAGCGGTTGTCAACCCTTTGAGAAATTCAAGGCACCCCTCACTAGACTCAAGGCTTCCTTAGAAAGTGTTTAACTCATAGTTTTCACTTGATATTTGAGTACTAGAGCAATTCTTCTGTTGCAGAGAACCCAGAAAGGCCACAGCAGGGCTGAATGTTAGTAGCACTCTGGATTCCTAATTGAAATTTCTGGTTTTATCTTGTGAATCATGTTTGCTCATCTCCAGTCTTCACAGGCAAGGTCAGCTCCCAGGCTACTGCGCCAGGCAGCAGTTTGGGGAGGAGGGAGCAGCCCTCAGTGGTGAAAGAACAGGTTAGGGACTATTTAAAAAAGCTGGACATAGACAAGTCCGTAGGGCCCGATGGGATGCACCCGAGGGTGCTGAGGCAGTTGGCTGATGTGATTGCAGAGCCATTGGCCATCATCTTTGGAAACTCCTGGCAATCAGGAGAGGTCCTGAATGATTGGGAAAGGGCAAACATAGCGCCCGTATTTTAAAAAGGGAAAAAGGAGGATCCAGTCAGTCTCACCAGTCAGCCTCACCTCAGTCCCCGGAAAAATCATGGAACAGGTCCTTAAGGAATCCATTTCTGAGCACTTGGAGGAGAAAAAAGTGATTAGGAACAGTCAGCCTGGGTTTACTAGGGGCAAATCATGCCCGACCAACCTGATTGCCTCCTATGATGAGATGACTGACTCTGTGGATGCGGGGAGCCTGGTGGATATGGTGTAGCTTGATTTTAGCAAGGCTTTTGATACGGTTTCCCACAACATTCTTGCAGGCAAGCTAAGACAGGATGAATGGACTGTAAGGTGGATAGAAAACTTGCTGGAGCGTCGGGGTCAGAGAGTAGTAATCAATGGCTCGATGTGTAGTTGGCAGCTGGTATCAAGTGCAGTGCCACAGGGGTCTCTCCTGGGGGTTGGTTTTGCTCAATATCTTCATCAACAACCTGGAAGATGGCATAAAGTGCACCCCCTGCAAGTCTGCAGATGACATTAAGTTGGGGGGAGTAGTAGATACTCTGTGGGGTAGGGCTAGGGTTCAGAGTGACCTAGACAAACTGGAGGACTGGGCCAAAAGGAATCTCACGAGGCTCAACAAGGACAAGTGCAAAGTCCTGCACTTAGAACGATCCCCTGCACCGGTGCAGGCTGGGGGGACGGGCTGGGCAGCAGCTCTGCAGAAAAGGACCTGGGGGTGACAGTGGACAATAAGCTGAATATGAGCCAACAGTGTGCTCTTGTTGCCAAGAAGGCTACAGGCATCCTGGGCTGCATTGGTATGTATGATGCCAGCAGGTCAAGGGAAGTGCTTCTTCCCCTCTATTCAGCACTGGGGAGGCCACATCTGGAGTCCTGTGTCCAGTTTTGGGGCCCCCACTATAGAAAGGAAGTGGACACGTTGGAGAGAGTCCAGCGGAGGGTAACAAAAATGGTGAGGGAGCTGGGGGATAGGACTGGTGAGGAGACACTGAGGGAACTGGGCTTGCTTAGTCCGGAGAAGAGAAGACCGAGGGGGGTTGAATAGCAGCCTCCAACTCCCTGCAGTGGGCTGCAAAGAGGATGGAGCTGGGCTGTTCTCAGTGATGACAGAACAAGGCGCAATGGGCTCAAGTTGCAGCAAGGGAAGGTTAGGTTAAATATTAGGAAGAATTTTCTTACTAGGAGAGTAGTAAAGCACTGAAACAGGTTCCCCAGAGATGTGGTGGAGTCTCCATGCTTGGAGGTTTTGAAGACCTGGGTAGACAACGCCTTGTCTGGGATGGTGTAGCTGGGGCTGGTCCTGCTCTGCGCAGGGGGTTGGACAGGATGTGACCTCCGGAGTTCCCTTCCCACCCTCGCTGTCTGTGGTTCTACCTTGCAGCGCTAACATTGCCTGGCACCCCACGGCACTCTTGAAAAGATCTCAAGGCACCCTGGTTGAGAGTCACTGGCCTAATAGAAGTGATGCTAAAATGTGCTCTTAGCTACTTCTGCGTAACCCTGCTGCGGTCAGTGGGAGTGTGGGTGAGCAGCCTGTGGTCTGTGGATGTTAAAGTTGGAAGCTGAGTGCGTCGTCAGCCACCTGCAGTGCAGGGGGCTCAGGCTTCAGCTCCAACATGGTGGGAAACAGCCCAGGCTGGGAGCTTCAGACAGCCCTGCCACGTGCTCCGAGTGCATAACAAATCCCCACAGCAAGTGAAAGCCATGCATTTTTCTGCCCCATGTTGATCATAAAACACACCAAAGATGGGATCTGGAGTGAAAAAGCGAGAGAAGGTATCATTCCCAGTGTTGACTTAGTGCTGCTGGAGACAACACGGTGTTTTCCCACCTCCTCAAGGCTTCAGCATGGCACCACTGACCTATGTCACGCAGAGCCAGGGTGGTCTTCCACAGCCGTCAGGGACTGGGAACAGAAAACACTGGCAGAAAGGGAGGAAAAACCAAGCCAGTGTTACCTGGGGGAAGAATCGCCTGCAATTCTGCACGCGGTGGCCATGACGGGATGGAGCCCTTCCCCGCAGGGAGCATGCTGAGCTTGCAAAGATCTCTTCTCTCTGTTCACTATGTACTTTTTTATATTAAGCAGGAGGGTAAACAGCCAAGTCAAGTCCCAGGTAAATGTCAAGTTAGACGGCCCCTTTCACTCAGCTTCGAGCCTCAGACAGCGTCTCACCTGCACCTGCAGGAACAGCCCGCATCTCTCTCTCATCCAGATCGGTGGGGCGGCTGGCACAGAGCCCTTGGAGAAGCTCGACGACTTTGTCACCATTGTTGGACAGGAGAGGGATGTTTGCGACACGCTGGGGAAAGTGGCACAGAGCATATCTCCAGCAGCTAGGAACAGCGCCTAGAAAGCCAGGGCAGCGCCAAGGTGCTCCTGTGTGCCAGCTGGGAATGCCAACGCTTGTCTGCCGGGAACTGGACCAAGCCTCATTTTAGATGGGAGCCACCAGCCAGCTTTTTGCAGATGCTTTATTTGCACCAGTGAGCAAGAGGTGAAAACATGATGTAACGCGGCAATAAGTGCAAGTACTTGTGCGTGCCCTCTGGTGCCAGTTCTGAACACAGGACTTGTCAGCGCAGGAACAGGTTTCTTCATCTCCAGGATCCTGAACCCCCAGCAGCCATTTGGATGCGTCTGGAGAGTAAACAGTAATGCTTGATGGGTTGACAAATGCCCAGTGGGCCACAGACTTCAAGGTTTCTGTATTTCTTTATAAACCAACAAAATCCTTCACATTCTCAAGGTCAAGTCCCCTGCTCAAGTTTATTGACCAGGTACCCATGTCAAATTTATTTCCTCACCCTTGGCCTCTTCAAAAACAAGCTAAAGCCTCCTCTTTCTCCCCACATTTCACATCTGCAGTTTCTAGAGTCTATTAGTGTCTAATACTGCCTGCCTGGGACAAATGACACACAATTAAAATAACCCATTTAGGTGGCTGGTTTAGAAAGAGCTGGCATCTGTACCTGTTAGCAATGTCAGTCAGCACCTGGAGTGGCCATAGAGGGAGATTAGTGTTCTTGATGGAGTTCAGTGTTAACATGAGGTGTAAAATGTAAAGGTCAATTTTGCATTGGAAGCCATGCAAAGAGCCAGATGAAATGGGCTGTGATTAGAGGATTAATTGGAGTGTTATATTTCCATCCCTAATGTGGAAAAGAAACACTTCTATGTGTCAGTTATTAGGGCAGCAATACCAGAGGTATTAGTTAACCAGGGGGTTCTTCTGTTAGACGCTTGGGAAAGTAGTCTTCCTGTCTCTGTGGAGAAACATAAGATGATCAGCAGCCTGGGGATCTGCAGGAATTTCCTCCTGCATGATGCCAAGTATTATGGGAAGGGTTTTATCCTTGGCCAAATCCAACCTGGGTGCAGGTGGGCCAGGCCAGATGGAAGAAAGGTCTTTCCTGATACAAGGATGGATGTGAAAACCCAGCGGGAGGTTTAACCTATTGCTTCTCTGGCTAAGAATTTGAGGTCTTTGCTGGGCAGCTACCAAGGAGAGCAGAGCAGGGACCACACCGATGTAAGTCGAGGCACAAAATGCCTGGCTTTCAATAAAAGCAAAATCACAGCTCCAGAGATTCTTGATACAAACAATTGATACCAATGTTGAAGGCTTCTGGGTAGCATGGCTGGGGCCTCTGAGAGCCCGTTGTGTTCAGAACTGAACAGGCTCCTTGGTGAGATAAACCTGATATCAACTGTATTCCTTTTTCCTCCGACCCTTCCTCTGTCCTGTTTGTTTAGGTGTGAACAGACAAAGTGGGGCTTTACTGTCCATCAGCTTCTCTGGGGTGACAGCCCCTCTGTCTGTGCTAACCTGGTGGTAAGCAGGAGATGGTAAGTGTAGCCATCCATGGAAGAGGGATAAGACACGTTGATTTAGCTGCTTACTACAGTCATATTTACGGTGATGCAGCTGATACACAGCGGGTGCGTCTGCATGTGCGTTAATGTGCTGTTGTTACTGCACATTAAGTTTAGTACCTGTAATAACAGGTACTCACTCAATGTGCAGTAACCGGCACTACTGTGCAGTAGCACTGGTGCATAGTCTTTTAGTAATGCTAATGCACAGTAGACTAATTGTACAGTGCATTAGCACATTAGCACGGCTTTTGCCGTGATGTGCTAATGCACAGTAGATTTAGTGTGCTGCGCATCTAGCGTCTCGTGTAGATGGGCCCAGTAAAGCTCGTCTCCTGTTACCCTGTCGTGAGTTGTTAGATTGCAAACCCAGGAGCTGCTTTTCAGTACAGCTCTTAGCACAGTGGTCCTTGTACTTGGTCGGCCCCTAGATGCTGCCATAACAAAGGTTATTGTCATTTGTAATAAACCAGAGACCTGGGGAGGAAGGCACTCATTCTCTTGCTTCAGGTTTGCATTGCCAACTGCTCACAACCTACCAGGCTACAGATGACCTGTAGGAAAGCTAAAGCCATTCCTGGCAAGCTCTGGCCCTGGTAGGATGGACTTGGAGGGATACAGGGAGATTTACAAATCCAGGGCAAACACCCATCAAGCTGCACAGGACCTGGGTTAAACCCAGTTAAAAAAGCAGCCAGAACCTCAGGAGTGGGGAAAAAGGAGCATTGGGAAAGCCTTGGGGCACCATCTCGCGGCCAGACATGGAAATGCCACCAGAGGACGGAGCAGCAGTCAGGTCTCTTCCCTAGGCCTGGGATCCTTCTACAAGATCATCCTCTCCAGGGCTGACCCAAGAGGAGCAGGAGTGAGGTTTGTAGCAGAGGTACGATGGGCAGATTAGGCCTTTTATTCCCTACTGAGTTTTAAGGGTTTCACTTTGGAGCCACAATGGATTCAAAAGGTGAGCAATGCAGGTGTTGCAGTGGACGTAGTCTTTCTGGACTTCAGCAAGGCCTTTGACGCCGTCCCCCACCCCATCCTCATTAAGAAATTGGGTGACTGTGGCATTGATGCCTACACAGTCAGATGGACTGCAGGTTGGCTGGAGGGTCGCACTCAGAGGGGGGTGGTGGATGGGTCACATTCGACCTGGGAGGAAGTGGGCAGTGGGGTCCCCCAGGGCTCGGTCCTTGGGCCTGCGCTGTTCACTCTCTTTATCAGTGATTTGGACAACGGTAGAAAAGCACCCTGTTTAAATTCGCTGATGATACCAAAATTTGGGTGAGGTGAGCACGCTGGTAGGGAGGGAAAGACTGCAGCAAGACCTGGATAGGTTACAGGGGTGGGCTAGCAAAAACAGGATGCGTTTCAACACTGACAAGTGGAGGGTGCTGCACATGGGCAGTAGTAACCAGCAGCACACTTATAAGATGGGAAACTCCCTTCTTGAGAGCACGGAGGCGGAAAGGGATCTCGGAGTCATTACTGACTCCAAGATGAACATGGGCCAACAATGCGAGGTCACGGTTGGCAGGGCTAACCGCACCTTGGCGTGCATCCACAGGTGCATCTCGAGCAGGTCCAGGGAGGTGATCCCCCCCCTCTATGCGGCACTGGTCAGGCCGCAGCTGGAGGACTGCGTCCAGCTCTGGGCGCCGCACTTCCGGAGGGATGTGGACAGCATGGAGAGGGTCCAGAGGAGGCCACTCGCATGATCAGGGGATAACAGGGCAGGCCCTACGAGGAGAGCCTGCGGGGCCTGAACCTGTTCAGCCTCCACAAGCGAAGGCTGAGGGGGGACCTGGTGACTGTCTATAAACTCACTAGGGGGGACCACAAGGGTTTGGGGGAGACACTGTTTCCCCATGTGCCCCCCCCCCCCATAACAAGGAATAACAGCCACAAGTTGTTGGAGAGGAGGTTTAGATTAGACATCCGCAAGAACCAACTTCCAAGGGAAGCGGTGCTGGCTCCTACCCTGGTGGTCTTTAAGAGGAGGCTTGATGCCTACCTGGCTGGACTCATTTAAGCCCAGTTTTTTCTCCTGCCCAGGCAGGGGGTCGGACTTGAAGATCTATAAGGTCCTTCCCGACCCGACTTCTGTGATTCTGTGAATGGGGCCGGGGACAGGAGATGCTGTCAGTAGGATTCTCTAATTCAGTCTCTCCTTTCCTGCAGTAGTAGCCCAGCGAGAGCTGGAGAAGGATGGGTACTGCGTCTGCTTTTCCGTGCCTCGGCTGGGCTCTGCGGCGCCCTGCACGTTGCACTGGAAGCAGATGCCAGTGCATTTCTGAGTCGGTGGCAGACTCCGCTCAGTGACAGCGTGTGGTGCAGGGCAACCCGGAGTCAGGTCCCCGGTGCACCTACCACCGTGTAATCCAGCCGCCGGTGCTGGGCTGAGACACAGCTATTCCTGTGTGAAACAAGATCAGATGCCCTTCCTTTGCCACCATCCCCTGTCCGGCGCCACACAGCTCCTCTCCCACTCTGCTCTCTGGGAAAGGCGGAGGTGAAGACGTTGACCTACCCACATAATCCACCCACATATTTACGCATGTCCTAATACCCAAGGGTATGACCTGCATCTGACTAGAGGGCTTGGTGGCAACATGATGGGGCTACTCATTGCAACCTCCAGAGTCAGGCGGGTATAGAGCACCCCAAAACCCTAGCCCCACTGCCTTGGGGGTACTCCTGGGTTGAAGAAAGGCTAAGGGAGATCACCCTGATGGAAACATGCCCCGGCTGAGGCATTAAGCAGTCAGAAGCAGTTGTTATATCTGTTACTCTCTGGCAGAAGCTACAACCATCAAGGCAGTGAACATCTGGACTTGGTCTGGCCTGTGGACTCTGCCCCGATGGTCTACAGCAGGGATGGTAGGTCTAGGGCAGCCACCACTCCTCTATACTTGGCATACGTGTCGAAGGTTTGGATGTGATAGTTGCACAGACCTCTCGCGCGCACACCGCGGTCCGGAGGATCGACACTTGCCAAGAATACCCAAGCGCGTCCCGAGGCACCCATTATTTATTGTAGCTGCGTGCCATGCCCTGAACAGAGCCAGCCCGGCTTTGATCATCCTGATCTTCAGTGCCGCTACCCCAGAAGCTGTGGGCAGTTGGCATACAAATATGAAGCAATACAACTGGGCCTTGATCCCCCCAGTTCAGCTCCCTGAGGGCAGTGCCTTGGAGGTTTTTGGACAGGAGGTAAATTCACCTCTTCCTGAGGGCCACGCGGCTGTAGGGGAAGGTGGTGCTGCTTGTGGGC
This sequence comes from Crocodylus siamensis, assembly GCF_052110815.1. Lineage (NCBI taxonomy): Eukaryota > Metazoa > Chordata > Crocodylia > Crocodylidae > Crocodylus > Crocodylus siamensis. Next base: position 48,658,503 of record NC_143406.1, read on the forward strand.
ACTCCGGTCAGGGCCAGGACAGCCTGGCCTGGGAGGTTATGTGCTTTGTCCTGGGCAAATGGGGAATTCGATTTGCCATATGTGTTGGAGCTAGGAGGCTTCCTGTGTGATGGGGCCAGCGGTTGCGAACACTTCTCACTATGCTGACAAAGGACCCTGGGGCCTGGACTTTACTGACTGGCCTCACTTTGGAAGAGCGATGCGCGTGAGGCACAGCCCAGGATCAGGATCCAATTTGGGAGCAGGGTTTTGAGCTTGGCCAGGTCTGAGCTTTGAGGCTCTGCAAAGGCTGAGTCCACACCAGGTGGGCACAGGTGTTCACCCCTGGGGTCCTGCTGATGCCCATTTTAGAGACAGGTGCGTGGGGGCTGGATCTGGATCTGAGTCCATCCTCATCGCGGGTGCTTGTTTGTGACTTTGTGCTTCAGTTTCCCAGTCCCAGCCTGGAGGGATTAGATTAAGAGGGCTTCCTGGCAGGGGCGGTAGTATTTTAGGGAGAGTTTCCCGGTTTATCTGCTCGATCCATTTGTCAGAAGATCCGTTCTCTATTTGTTCCACTCCAGAAGGCACACAAAGCCCCTTGAGTGCTCAGGGCTGAACCAGGAAGCCGGCCCACCCTGATCCCCGCCTGAACCTGGGGCGGATCCGTTTCCTTTCCCCAGCCTCCCTGCCTCCCCAGAACAGAGAGCAAAATCCCCCCCGAGGGTGGCCCGGGGCTCGGGGCAGCCAGGGAGACTTTGGGAAAGGAGCATGTCAGCTGTGGGCAGGGTCCTCGGATAAGAATCAAAAGCTTTCGGAGGAACCCACGTGAGTTCCCCAGGGCCCCGTCCCAGCACAAACATTGTCCAAAGGGCCCATAACGCACAGTAGGCGGAAGAAAACTCCCCAAGGAATTTCCTTTATTGCAACTCTGCCTTCACACTGCCCAAAACAATCCCTTGCTCGGCACCTTGCCATGGTGGGCCTGGATGTCTGGGACGGAGACCTTCCCTTCTAACCCCCGTGGCTGGGAAGCTGGCCTGAAATGGTAACAGGCTGAGAGCATTTTGGTGGCTTGGGTGAAATGAAATGTCTCAGCCAGTCCCGAAGCAATTGCTAGCAACTTGACGAAACCCGCTTCAAAGAGTTATGCTAATCAGGCTCCTCCTGAACCGTCGCAGTTACAAGCCAAGGGCCGTCTGGACCGCAGCGTCTGAACTCCCATCTCACCCGAGGTGGCTCTAGGTTAGGGGACACCGCTTGGGCAGGGGTGTCAGCCAGTCCCTGAGACTAGCCATTTGTCTCCGGCCTGACAGTGCCATAGCGCTATGATCACTTCTGGGAATGAAGAGAAGATTGAGATAGCAGACACAAAGAAAGCACCAGAATAACATTACCTCACTGCTTTCCCGTTTGCCTATTTCCAAACTTCCCAGGCCACTGATGAGGTAATAGCAGTTTAGATTCACAGCAGTGCTGTGCAAACAGGCAAATTCAGCTCTCCAGGATCCAGCCAGCCAGCCGAGGTTGCATTTTGCATTCAGTCAGGAGGCTACACAGCCCGTATGTCTCCCAGGGTTTGGGGAGAAGGCTGGGAGTGTATTCTTGGGGCAACTAGAGAGAGAAAAAGGGGCAGCTCCGCTGTTTTGATGTCTTTGGTTGAGCTGATTGATGGTCCGTGTATGACTGTGCCATGTGCTGGGTGGTGAGCATTACAGGGCTGTTAGTTTAATTGACTGTTAATTAACTGTAGTGTTTTCTGTATGAGAGGTTTATATTATCATTTCAATCCAAAGCAATTCAATGTAAAGGCTGGAGTCTCCCACGTGCTCATTCTCATGGAGAATTCCCCCCACTGCTGCCAACCAGGGACTCCCCATCTCCCTCCCCAGCCTTGAGAGCAACCAGGGCTGGCATCTAGATGGCTGGTGAGCAGCTTGGGAAATCTGGCCTATTACACAGGGGCCAAGAGGAGACCTTTTTTTTTTTTTTTCTGTTTTTTTGCACCGGTCCTGGAAGCACTGCAATACCAGGTCAATGCATGGAGTGGAGACCTGCAGCACACACAGACCCTCTTTGAAGCCTGCTGCTATGGGATAGCTCTGTCCCCAGGTCTTCTGTGAGTCTGGGAGCGGTGGCCTGACACTTGGGGTGAGCTGAGCAATGGGTGTTCGACTGGCCATTGGCAGAGGTTACTCCTGGAGGTTTTCTGGAAAAGGCCAGTGAGGGGGTCTAGCTGGGATAGTGCAGGAGCAGGGAAGCCTACAAGCATGCAGGGCTTGGACTAGCTGCCCCTCCAGGACTCTGCCAGCAATCGCAGGATTGTAAGAGGCATCCGATGTATTTTCAAGTGTTGCCTCCTCTCTGACTCAGAAGAGCAGGTTTCCCTTCATTGTTTGACCTCCGTCTTCTCTGCTAAACACGGTGGAGTGTCCCATAGAAGCTGAGCAGAGACGATAGCCTTGCATTATGCAAATGTTTAAGGTAGAGGTTTTCAACCTTTTGAGACTTGAGGCATCCCTTGGAAAGCGCCAGCTCTTCGTTTCTGCTCATTTTCTGAATACAGGAAAATACTGGAGCAATTCTTCTGGTGCACAGAGCTCAGATCACAGACTTTTTAGTACTGTGGATTCCCAGTTGAAAACCCTGGGTTTATCTTGTGAATCATGTTTGCACACCTAGCTGTGCTGACGTTATGGGGCACCCCGCAGCAGCCCGGAAAGGTTTTCAGGGCATCCCAAGGGCACCGTGGTTGCGAATCACAGGTCTAAGCTGTGTCCTTAAACAATACTGTGTCCTCTGTCTGGGTGGGGAGTGATTGGTTATCACACTGTGCGCAGCAGGGACACAGCTAGGTTTACTTTTCAGAACAAACCTGCAATCTCTTTTCTATACTCCTATTTTTAATGGCAATTGTACAATGCCTCTGCCTTGCAGAAAACTGCCTTTTGCTCTCTCAGAAATGTGCTCTGTTGCCCTTTTGCTGCTGTGCATGGAGAAAATGCTACTGAGATCTAGCAGGGGGTGTTGGCACAATAGGATAGAAGAGCAGCCTGTTCCAGTGGACAATGGTTATTGCCAAGGAGATTGCAGCAAGGAGATACTTTTCTATTGGAGCAGAGCATTTCCAACAAGGACTGACCTGGCTGATATTTATCTTGCCAGCTGTGATGAACTAAAAAGGACATTTCAGCCCATTGCCCCAATCAGATATTGTAAACTGTATTCAGAGAGACTGCTCTCTGGTTGTGACCCTGAGGAAACAAGTGTTACAAATAGTAGAGTGATTTTGGGGGGCAAGGGGGAGAAAACGACACATTTTGTCGACATTTCACCTTTTTGCAAAAATGACCTAGTTTCAGTTAACTTTTAGATACTTCATCTCAACTTGCATGTAAGTATTTCCATATTGTATTTTTCTTCAGATAGAATTATATTGGACATTGCATGCACACAATGCCTCCCTCTTATGAATATTTTTCCTGTATTTTAATATAACGTAACTGTCAGCATGAAATGCATCCAAAGGACGAAGCTGCAACAAACGATTTTGACTGTCCCTCATTTCTATATTTTGGAATTTTCCTTTCGCAGGAAATCCTGAGATAATGCTCTGGTTGCAAATGGAGAAATCTCAGGCTTTCTCTGCGGGGCGGATGTCCAAGTCTGGTTTCCGACTGGTTCTAGGTGATAAATGCTATTCTGGAAAGCGCCCATCCCTCTGTATTGACAGTACGCAGGCCTGTATTTGTGTCTCACATCCGTGCCTTTGTCTGAAACCAGAGCACCTGTCACTTCCAGCTCCCCTGCCTTGGTGCGCGTGTCACAGTAAATAAACCTGCATTGCTTCATGAACCTGCTGCGCCTGCCCCCTGTTTTTGCCAGCCCAAGCTGAGGCCACTTGCACCCATGCAGGGTTGGCACTTCATTCGAGAGCAGCTCCCAACCTCAGTGGTGGCCAGATGAATATTCTTTGCATTTTGGGCTTCTGGACTAGTAGACTTCTTTACATCAGTGTAAGAGCGTTTTTGTGGTGCTGAAGGACTACTCAAACCAGAGCACCCTGCTCAGCCCCAGCCTATCCAAAACCAAATACCGGAGCCTACAAAAGCCCCATCCTGCTCTGGATGAAGTTTGCCATTGGCCTCTGTGGCATCAGGCTTTGATCCTAGGAGGCCTTGTTGGACTGACAGAAGATGCGTGGGTCACACTTGGGTAGAGATGTGGGTGCCTTTCTAAACAGCCAGCTCTGGACCAGCTGTAGGTTGTTGGTCTCGGTGCAGGAATGCCTGGATGGGATTCAATGACCTGGGTCTGCTGGTGCTTTCTGGCCTTCTCTGACCATAGCTGTGGCTCCAGCGGACATGCACCCTGGTGTCTGAATCTCTTAAGTCACTGACATGGGTCTCTCCTTTCCTGTCTGTATTTCCAGTAGCATCCACAGCTGCACAGACAAGGAAAATGCAACAGGAGGCAGAAAAGCCCAGGCCACGGGAATTGAAATCTGCCTCATCAGGGGTTAACATTGGTATATCTGTTTCCAGGACTGGAGCACTGTAGACCTGCTGAAGATTGCCTTGCTAGCATGCCTGTGAGCAAGGGGCTTTAATCAAAGCCAGCGTTGCACTTTCCTGCCCTTTGGCAAATGCCAGTGGGCTCAGGAGGCTGATAGGGCATTGGAGGTCACCAGCCTAGCCCAGGTGCTGCCACTTTCCCCAGGCCATGCTGGCATCTAGGGCAATGACTCAGGAGCAGTCTCAACTGCCCCAGAGGTCCTGGGAGTGCTGGGGAGTTTCTCAGTGCAGAACCAGGTCTGCAGCATTCACAAACCACTCTCACCGAGAGGTCAAAGCATCACTTGGAAGGACGGTGTGCGAGCGCTGAGATCCCCGCTCAGTGTGCTCCCAGCCTCCCTGAACAAGCACCTGCATGCACAGGCTTCCCCACGTGCAGCAGGAGAAAATCCAGACTGAAGAGGATCAAGACAAGAGGGGTCCTCGCTGGTCCCCGTCATCGGCTCCTTCCACCTTCAGCCATTTCTGCTGCTCCTCTGCTCAGGCAAACATGCTCCTTGAGCTCCGTCCAGCCCTGCTGGCTTGGCGGGGAGCAGGGCCTCCTCTCCGTTTCTTTTCCAGGAGCGAGAGGAGGCGGCCGTGGTCATGTTCAGCGTGAATGAATGCTGACTTTCTTGCTCGGCAAGGCAGGTTGCCCACCCTGGCTGGGCTCCCGCCGGCATCCAGCTTCTGCATTCCAGCACAGGGAGTTCCTGCCCACTCCTCCGCAGCTGGTATTTCCGCAGACGTGTTCACCTGGGTGTTTCCACTGTTTGCACGGCCGCTCCGGGGATTAATTCTCGCCGAGCTGCCAGCCCGGCCTCTGCTTTAGTTACGCCCTAGCCAGGCCTTGCTTTACCACAGCCCTGGAGCACAAGAGTCATGTTAAGCTCAGGCTTCGGGGCACGGCTGGAGCCGACGTGAAGTGAAAGGGTGTTCACAGGAGGAGGAGGATGTGGCCCTGGGAGTCTGATTTGAGAGGATCCAAATATAATGACAGCTCCCAGCACCAGTGGCCAAGTTGGGGATATCCTGGCTTGAACCCCTGGGTGAGAACAGAGGGCAAGCAGCCTGGGACTCAGGAGGTTAAGGCGCCAATTTGTTCACACAAAACCCCAGTGAGTAAGGGGTGCCGTGGCGTGGGCGCTGTGGCGTCTTGAGCACGCTCGCTCAGCAGATGGCAGTGCACCATAACGCTGGGCCACGCAGGCAGCAAAGCAGAAATGCCGGGGCTGCCGTCAGCCCCGGAGAGCAGGAGCTGGGTGGCAGGGAGGGAAGTGCATGAACAAGGACGTGGCAGGGCTGGGGGCGGCGCTGCTGGGGAGGGGCCAGGCAGGAGGCTGGGGGCGAAGCACGGAGAGATGTCTGGGGTTTGTTATGCGGGGTGTGAGTGTGTGTGCATGTGTGTGTGCATGCACAGTGCGGCCTGCAAAAACCATCACAGCAACAGGCCAGCTTCTATCCTCACACTCCAATGTCTAAGAATCACTCTGTGTGTGTGTGTGTCTGTGTGCATGCGTGTGTGTGTGTGTGTGCATGTGTGCACACGCGCACAACACGAGTAATGCCTGCACAAACCAATAGCAGCAGTAGGCTGGCTTCTATCCTCACGTTCTGGTATGTAAGAACCAGTGCGTGTGTGCATGTGTGCACGCATATGTGTGTACATGCATGCACAACCAGCAGTAACGCCTGCACAACCCATCTCAGCAGCAGGCCGGCTTCTATTCTCACACTCCAGTGTCTAAGAACCACTCTGTGTGTGTGTGTGTGTGTGTGTGCATGTGTGTGCATGCACACGCGTGCAAGCAGCAGTAATGCCAGTACAAATCATCGCAGCAGCAGGCCAACTTCTATCAGCAACATGGGCTGTCTGTCACCTCCCGCTGGGACCATACCCCAAGCACCTCATACTGAACCGCTGTCTGGTCAAAAAGGTTCAAGCTCTATGGACCAGCCGGGCAGCCTGCCTTGGGGCTCCAGGGCTCCCTGCAGAAGGCAGCTGTGCCCCTCAGCTCAATTCCCCCTTGGTTTATGCAAAGCTGGTGCCTGTCCTGGAGAGAGACTATGCACAGGGGTTGAGTGGTGAAATCCAGCTACTTTTGTTGTACCCAGGGGACTGCACTGACCTCATGCACCAAGAGGGGACGTGGCTTCTTTCATAGCAGATGGCAGCAGAAGGAAGGAAGGAGCTTAGATATTCAGCAGAATGCTGGGTCCAATCCTGCATTCTCTGCACACCCAAAGCTCCCACTAACATTGCTGTTACAAGTCAGGCCTCCTGGGTCCTTTGCACAGCTATGCTTCTCCTTGGGGTTATCTATTTGCCTTGGATGTGAAAGGAATGCAGGATCAGCCCGTGAGGCTCTCCTTTTGGAGTGCAGAGAGGTAGGTAGCCTTGTCAGTGTGAAGTCAGGCGGCAGGGCAGGCTGGCACCTTAGAGACTAACTCACGCAGAGTCTGGAGGAGGTTAGGAAGGAAAGCTGAAGGCTGGCTAGATGCGCACCGCATGGACTAACTAAAGAAAAGACAGAGCACAAGCTGAGTTCACTTCATCGGATGCTGGGAAAGGATGGCACAGAGCAGGGTATAAAGTGGAGTGAGTGATTTGAATACAAAAGGTAGGAAAAGAGGAGGAGAGGGAGATGCAAGGCGGAGTGAGGAAGGGAGAGGCATACGGGCAAGGATCCCACAGCAACAAAGGGGTCACAAAAACAAATCCAGGTAATGGCATAAGAAGCTGGAGCCCCCGTTTAAACCCTGCTTAATGCAAAGCAGTCTGTGGATGATTTCTCATGGTGCAGTTTCCCATTCAAACCGGTTTTTACAATTCTTCTGCCTGAGAACAGCAACCTGAAGTTCAGCAGCGGGTGTCCAGGGAGGTTAGGCCTTTGTGTCAAAGGTGCCAGGTTGTTGTGAGGGCTGAGCTGAATTTGCCCATTCAGCCCTCGAGGGACTCGTTTGACAGGCTCTTTGCACCAGGGCAAGTCACTGCTGGACTCTCACGTGAAATATTCTGGTCTCGGTGTGTTGGTCTGCCCCAAAGCAGGGAACGTGCTGATCCCAGCAGGGCTTATGGGATCTTACCAAAAAGGGAAGGGACTCTCCATGCGTCACATCAGTGGTGCAGGGCTGTGATTTTTCTCTCTAGATTTGGGCATTAGCTGGGTGGAGGAAGGCAGTTGTATTGTCCTGGTGCCTGCTTATGGAGAGAAGAAAATTAGGATAGAGAACTGGAAGCTGAGAAAGTGAAATGTAAGAAGCCTCCTGCTACATATAGATCATTTTTACTGCACTTCTGCTACACGATGACGACCGAGTAAAAATGAGATATTTTATAGCCACAAGTCTCTACCTGCCTTTAGAGTTACAGAGTACATGTCACTATGGTGAGGGTGGGAGCTGGGCACAGAGCCCCGTACAGGATGGAGACGACGGCCAGACAGGGACCCTGGAGCCTGGTGTGTGTGCACAGGGAGGGGGGTGCATTTGTGCTCTTACCTCTCATAGCTGCACACAGAAAATAGCAACTTGCAAGTACCTAGTGCCCATGCACAATCGTAGCCATTTATGTGCAAGTTAGATGCAGAAATCGAACCACATCGCACACTTGTGCTACAGATCATCCATCCGGCTGACTTTGCAACCTGGGCGACCGAGTCCAGACTCCAGATGAATTCAGCCAAGGTTTGCGGCGGGCACACTACTGAGTAAAAATCTCCAACCCTTGATGGGAAGTTGGAGATGCAGGGTAGGGCCCTTCCAGGAGCACTTAGAGCAGGGATTTAATAGCAGCTTTCACCTCCCTGTAGGGGGGCTGCAAAGAGGATGGAGCTGGACTGGTCTCAGTGGGGGCAGATGACAGGACAAGGAGCAATGGGCTCAGGCTGCAGCAAGGGAAGTTGAGGTTGGATATGAGGAAAACTTTCTCATGAGGAGGGTGGTGAAGCACTGGGACAGGCTGCCCAGAGAGGCTGTGGATTCTTGGTCCTTGGAGGTTTTGAAGACCCAGGTAGACATAGCCCTGGCTGGGATGATGTAGCTGGGGCTGGTCCTGCTTGGACAAAGGGGTTGGACTAGATGTGACCTCCCGAGCTCCCTTCAACCCTCATTTTCTGTGATTCTATATTACCTGGCACAGACATGCCAAACTGCTCTCAGCTTGAAGGTGTTCTTCATAGGGTGCTGGTCAGAGACTGGGAACCCAATTACTTGACTTCAGTTCCAGCTTCTGCCACTGGTTGACTGTGTGACGACCACACTGCCACCGTTTTTGGCTCCCACTCTGCGTGCAATGGCCCCTGAAAACTAGGCAGTGCAGGCCTAGTACAGTGGCCCTGAGCCTGCAACAGCTCCAGTGTGCTGGGTGTTCTCACTGGCACTGAGGGCAGCTGCATTGCTTCATGTCTGGGATTTGGCACCTGGAGTGGGCACAAATGGGTCGTGCTTCAGAGTGGCATGTGGGGGTGCAACGTGGAGTGGTTTAGAGGTGCCATACTTGGGGCAGGGGCACGAGGGCAGCGCAGGTGCTGGAAGGCTGGATTCATTCACTTTGCAAAGCTTGGGTCAAAGATGCTGCAGAGTAGTTATGCCTGGGGCTGCTGCTTGCCAAGAGCTGGAAGGGAGCCCCCTTTGCGTTTCCTCTCATGCAGCCCACAAAAGCAGCAACGCTGCGCTTTCCTCGTTGATTCTGATTGCCTCTGACAGTCCCCAGCCATCCCCAGGGTGGGCGGTCAGGTTGGCTGTAAGCAATACGCTCTCGTGTTTCTGGCAATCAATGGGGAACAAAGTGGGAGCAACGCAGCAATGAGCCAAGCCGGCGGGAGTCCGGTCGTGAGACATGGAGGAAACTGGCTCCTGTCAAACTCTCCCCTAATCTCTCTCAGAGTTAAGGGGGAAAAAGGCTTAGGAGGGCCTGTAACTGAGCTGCAGTAAGGAAGCTGTCTGGTCCAGCTCTGGAAATTTGAATGTGCAGGTGCCCATCCCAGCTGTGTGTTGCAAGGGGACTGTACGGACAAATTACTGGAGACAGCGTGAGTGAAAAATGCCTCCCCAGGCCATTTCTGTTCACATGGCAGGCATGTGCATATTTTTCCTTAAGTAAGATGTACCTGAGCTTAAATGAGGCAGTGCACAGCAGATCAGAGCAAGGGATCCCTGGAGACCTGAAGGCTGATGTAGAGATCAGCGATCATCTCAGAGTGCCTCATCCGGATGCTACATTTGTTCTGGCTGCAGTTCCTTTGCATTCAAGTCTCTCCATACTAACCAGCAGAGTAGGCCTAAAGATGCAGGATGGATGAACAGATTAACGGTAACAAAGATCATGAGACTCCGCAGCTGAGATTCTGCTAAACAGCCTGCCTGTCTGATGCAGGGGAAATCAAGGTCCGGTGCTTAGCACAGGGGACAGAGAGCCCAGATTCGTCGGTTCTTCTCTTGGCTCCGTGCGTGACCTTGGGTAAACTTTACTCAGTTCTCAATGGGGTACCAGCCTGCTCCCCCAGGGGAAATGAGGATCTCTGATAGCTTTGGATGACAGGCTTGCATATCAGCCAGTTAAGCAGAGCCTCTTCCTCCAGTGTGGGACTAGTTCTCCTTAGCTCTTTGCTGGCAGGTCCCAGCCAAGTAATGCCAAGAGCCTCGTGGACCCTGAAGACCGGCCCCTTAGCTTTGCTGCAGTCAAGCACTAGGGATGTTTCACAGCACCAGAGATCTGATCCAAAGTGGTTAAACCTCTCCCCAGGCCTCTACGCCATGGGGGTGAATAGGGACTGTTTGATTTTATACATTTGGACGAGGATAGGAGACCTGCCCAACATCCCAGCAAGTCCATGTCTGGGTGGGGAACAGAAACCTGCTCTCCCAGGCTGAAGCTCTGAGCACCAGTTGCGTTGCTGGGCACTTGTCTACCAGCTGAGCCAGTCTCCAAGTCCCCGTGCTACCCCCTTCCAGAGCCCTCTCGAACAAGACCTACTAGTTATGCTGACAGATTTGAGACTCAAGAAGTCCAGCTAACTCCTTTACACTTGCTACTTTGGTCTGGAGCTGAAGTCAGATCTCCATAGAGAAAGGCCAATACAGTTCACTGTCCCCGTCTCCAAAGGCCTTCCCCAGACCCCCACATCACACCAAACACACTGCCTTCCCTGGTGTCATCTCAGTTATGTTAATCAGCCTCTTTTTGTAGCAAGCTGGGAGGGAACAGTTAAACGAAAGGAAAGCGAGGAAGAGAGAAATAAGAATGAGGCAAACAGCCTGGAAGACAAAGGAAGAGCCATGACTATTGTTGTGCTGTGTTGCACGCAGAGATGCCACCATCCCATTCATCCGCTGGGTTCAGATGTGTTCTGAGTGTGGGTTTAGTCACACAAGCCCACACGTGCTAATGGGTGCATGGGCTGGACATCCTGGTGGTGACATCTCCTGTGGCCAAGGCCAGGCTTTTGTTCCATATCAGATCTTTTATTCAAATGCTGCCAGATGCGGGGGCTCATCCTGTGAGCTGTGGCAGGTCAGCACGAGTAAGGGTCCAACAGGCACGCGCGCTTGGGAACTACTGCTGATGTGGCCATGCACCGACTTGCCAAACACAGCCAGGAAGCTCTGTGAGAGTATTCGGGCAGTGAGTCCGTGCCGAGCTGCACGTGAGCACAGCTGCCCTGCTTGCGGTGCCGGAGCGAGCCACTAGCCAGCTTGAAGCTAGCTGGGGTTTATCTGTATGACCTGCAGTCACTGCAGTGTGGACAGACCTTAGCAAAGCCACGCTGCCTTTTAGGAAAGGGAATGAAGGAGCCTCAAGCTCACTGAAAACTGCAGGAGAGGGCTAGAGAGGCAGGATGGGATTATCCACCTAGAATTGCAGCCAGGTCCCTCATGCTAACAGCCCTGGTCCAGTGGAAAAGTGCAGAGCCATCAACCTCCTGAGCTGAGCAGGGGGTTGGACTAGATGTGACCTCCTGAGCTCCCTTCAACCCTCTTTTTCTATGATCCTATGATTCTGTCTTACTGGCCAGAAACCTTTGGGACCTTGGATTTACATATGATCAAAAAAACAGTGTAACACAGCCTCAAGCCTAAATATCAGGCTGGGGCATTGGTTAGGCACAGGCTCCAAGGAAAGGGCATAGATTCATAGATTCATAAATTGTTAGTGACTGGAAAGGACTTTGTAAATCTTCCTGTCCTGCATCACCTACTGAATCTTTTTCTTTCCTTAACAAAGGCTTCAGACCTGCAAGGGGCAAAGAGACATGGGCTCTAGCTCCAGCTTCGCCTATAACCTGCTGTATAAATTGGATGGAGTAATTTCACCTCTCCACACCTCTTTTTCCCACCCTTTCCTTGTCTTGTCAATTTAAAGTCTTAAGATCTTCCAGGCAAGAACTGCTGCTAACTGTGCGTTTGTGCAGTGCTTAGCATCCTAGGGGCCAATCTTGGCTGGTTTTCTTCAATGCTACCTTAATACAACTGCTAATGAAAGAGTTGAGTTGCTTAGCTTGTGAAACACAGGCACACCCAGGCCTCAGCAGCATGAGTGTCTCTGACTTAAAAAACCTATGAAGTATACTGTTCAACATCTTTATCAGTGACTTGGATGAGGGGGTGAAAAGCACCTTGTTCAAATTCATGGATGACACTAAGATGTGAGGAGAGGTGGGCATGCTAGAAGGGAGGGACAGGATACAGGTGGACCTAGACAGGTTACAGGGGTGGGCAGATGAGAACAGGATGGGATTCAACACTGACAAGTGCAAGGTGCTGCACCTGGGGAGGAAGAGCCAGCACCATACCTACAGGCTGGGGAACTCCCTTCTCGCCAGTGCAGAGGCAGAAAGGGATCTTGGAGTCATCATTGATGCCAAGATGAACGTGGGCCGACGATGCGAGAACACGGTCAGGAAGGCCGACCGCACCTTGTCATGCATCCACAGATGCATCTCGAGCAGGTCCAGGGAGGTGATCCTCCCCCTCTATGCGGCACTGGTCAGGCCGCAGCTGGAGTACTGCGCCCAGTTCTGGGCGCCGCACTTCAAGAGGGATGTGGACAGCATGGAGAGGGTCCAGAGGAGGCCACTCGTATGATCAGGGGATAACAGGGCAGGCCCTATGAGGACAGGCTGCGGGACCTGAACCTGTTCAGCCTCCACAAGAGAAGGCTGAGGGGGGATCTTGTGGCCTGTTATAAACTTACCAGGGGGGAATGGGAGAGACCCTGTTCCCCTGATCACTACCCAGAGTAACAAGGAATAACGGCCATAAGCTGACGGAGAGCAGATTCAGGCTAGACATCAGGAGGCGCTACTTCACAGTCAGGGCAGCTAGGAGCTTGAACCAACTTCCAAGGGAAGTAGTGCTCGCTTCTACCGTGGGGGTCTTCAAAAGGAGCCAGATAATCACCTAGCCGGGGTCGTTTGATCCCAGTACTCTTTCCTGCCATGGCAGGGATCAGACTTCATGATCTGCTCAGGTCTCTTCTGACCCAACCAACTATGAAATTATATGATGAATTCTTCTCTAATGGTTAATATATCCCTATAAATCTCACCTGGAAAATGTTTACAACTTAATATCACCAAGCGTATACATCTAGAGGAAATGAGGCCATGCATTTTATGGGCTCTCTTTTCATTTCAGAGGTTTCTTCTGCAGCAGAAATAAATCAACAGCCTTTCCCCATTCAGTGGAACCGCAGAAAACCTTTTGCATTTTTGAGATTGTCTTAGTCATGTTAGCCGCAATCTGAATTACAGTGAAGAGAGAAAGAAGTAATAAACATTGCTCCCAGGACACCTTTCAACCTGACACTATGTCTGAGCTGGGTTAAAAGCCTAGGACTTCATTTATTAACCTTCACAGATAATGACTGCAGAGAGATCTCTGTAGCCACTGTCAGATGGTTATCAAATATTGCTCTTAACAAGGTGGTATCATTGGGTCCGAGTACATGAACCAGAGGCCCTTTTTGGAAGCCAAGAACTGTTTCCTCCATGTCCTGTATCGTGCACTGGAGATGTAGAATGGGCAATGGACAGTCACGGAAAACAAAGGATGTGCAAAAACACTTTGGTGAACTTTCCACTCCATCACAAGCTAGGCAATGCAGCCATAGCAGTCAAAAACAGGACAGAGGAACATGGAACTAGCTGAGAAATTCATAAGAACAGGCATTAGGCAAAGGAAACCTATCCTGGGTGCAAAAAATATAATGGCAGCTCACGGCCCTGGAGAAGAAGCAGCAATGGAGGATCTGAGCCCTTGTAAGACCTGGGTGTGAACAGCTGGGCAGTCACATACAGAGAGGGAAGACATGACACCCATTGTCAGAAACCCCCGTTTCACAAGTACTGAGATGAAGCTGAATGGTTAAGGAAGGTAATTCATGGTAATACACAGAGGGAGAAAGTGATGCCAAGATGCAAGGAAGGAATTCAACTGAAGGACATCTGGGTCCACTGAATCTTGTCATTACCTGTAGACCTCAGGCCTTCCTGCTTGTGTCTGTATTTGGCCACCTGCCACCTGCACGCAAAGTCATGATGGGACTTAGCATTTCATCTATGAGCTGTGAAGGAACAGGAAACATGAAAGGGTTACAACTTCAATATCAAGTGAGGGAACAGAGAGATTTAACGAGTTGTTCAAGATCATACAACAAAGACTAGAACCCAGTCCTCCTGACTCCAATCCAATGGACCAAAATGTCTCCTTGGCAGGAGATGAAAGATGGGTATGCTGTGCACAAACTCTTATTTCTATCACCATAAGAATCAAAAAGGCAGAAGACAATGCATCCATTATCAGCTTCATTAGGCACTTCTTTGTCTTGAGGGAGGACACCAGACTATCCCAAAATGTTCCTATCCCACTGCTATTAGAAAATCTGCCACTGCCAAGGAGCTGATTTGTGTTGGTGCCTGGAGAATGAGTGAAGACAAGCTCTACTGTGTGCCATAGGAATCCCTGACTGCTCCACAGTAGGTAGCTAGTCAGGCAGCTCTAATTTCTGTAACTGTGAGGCTTTTCATAGTGTTATGCACATTGCATTAATTATGCAATATTATAAACCTCAATGCAAACAGAGTTCAGTGCATGGGTATAATTGTATGTAAGTGCTTAATAGATCACCATAAATAAATGATAATTAAACCCATTTGCTTTGAAGCAAATAAAACTAGTTTCCAAATCTTCTACATCCAGAAGTGCACAGCTGCTGTAAACTTCCCTGTCTTCACATTCCCTCAAACAAGAGTTAAACATTTGCCCAAATCAAAACACTTGAAAATGGAAATGCAAAAATTATGGCCCCTGAGACCTAGCCCTAGCTCTGTTCAGTGAGGGCAGAAGCTCCCACAGCCCTCACTTTTAGTTCTGCAGGAGTGTGAGGGAAGATGCACAATAGGATCCTAATCCAGACCTGCTGGAGGATGAAGGCATGGGTGGGGAGAGCATTATACAGTGTTAGGCTGCTCATTTACTCAGAGAGATTTTCAGGCCCTTCCCAGCTCCCTAAAATAAGAGCAAGCTCTTCTTACTGATAACACAGGCAACTCTCTGCACCCCTCTATTCTGGGAGGCCACTCAGAGCAATGGGGAGCAGGTGGATCATCGCCATGAGTGCAAAAACAAGGGGGCGTAGAATATGGCTATTAGCCTCCTGCTCAGATCAGGTGTCTTGGTGGGGCTGTCTGAATCCCAAGACCTCTGGGCTTAGGCCAGCACATAGGATGCTTGCCAATGGATTTGGGAGTATCTGAAGTCCCCCGGTGGGGAAGGATATTACAGTTGCACTCAGGATGTGGAGCTAATTTGTGTTAGAATTACTGTTCTCTGTATTTCAGAATCAGTGGTTCGTGGTGCTGAAAACTGGTCAGATTGTTCAATGTACAGCAGGGCAACTGTCTTTGGTTAGAAAGCAGGGCGTTAGGGAGGTCACACCCATGATTATTCAGGTTATACGTTAAGAGAAACCAACACAAGTCTCTGGAAAAGCAAAGGTTTCATTGTCACATTTCTGAAATGTAACACTTCAAATTATAGGTGCAAAAAATGGCCAAAATGTAATTAAAGACATGTTAAAGGGTTGAAAATGCTTGGTTTGGCCCCAAATTATTTTCCCATTTTTTCATTAAGAAACCTGACACATTTTCATGGACTTGAAACTGTTCCCCTGCTCGTAATTGTATAGCTTAGCCAGTGAACTGAAAAATCAAGTCTGCATACACCTCTAGTTTCATGAAAGCACCTCTCAGGTTCAGAAGGAGGGTGAAGGGAGACCTTGGGAGTCCACTAAATAAAGCAACTCCCAAGTTTGTTGATTCTCGCTGGCCTCTTTTTGTAACACTCAACAGTTTTATGCAAAGAGGCAGAGACTGATTCTTCTGCAGAACTGCAGGCAGAGAGGAGTATCAAGGTCCAAAGCGAGCTGGCTCCTTCCAGAGATCCAGTACACTTCACAGGTGAAAATCCTGGCTACAAACCCACAGCAAACTGAGCAATGATGGCCTGATTCTGAAGCCTGAGATTTGAAGTCATTTGCACTTACATCTTTTCAAGTTGAGGACGTTATACAACTTCAAGCTGATAACATCAAATACTTACAGTGATTATGCACCAGCCATTGCACTGATCTGAATGATATTCATGGTCACGTTATCTCTTTGTAGGGCTACCACACAACATTAAGATGAAGAAGAGATCTGTGTTGCCCATCTTGACCTAGAATAATAATGTGGTTTTCTCTTGGATAGCAACTTGCCTACATACCTTACAAATATCTAATCTAGTTATACTGTATCTCTGCATCTCCTGAGTTGCTTTTGTTATCTGCCATTTCAGTTAAAATATATACACGTTTTTCTTTTTCCCTAGAAAAGGATGTTTCAAACTACATTATTGTGTATTTTACTTCTGGCCTCAAACATGCTATCATGTTTGCATTAGCTCCAGAGGACTCTTTTGAGTAAGGGGACTGTGGAAAAATGCTGGAAAGCCAAAACAGAAAATCTGTAATATCCAGCACATGGGCAATGCTGAAACATGGCTACTGCTCGGAGATTGACTGATCCTCCCTGCCACTCGGTGAATTCTTATCCCATTCCTCCTCTGTGAAATTTGGGGTCATTTTTAACTCTTGGGAAATAGACCGCTATTAAGAAAATCAAGGGATCAGGGAGTCATTGGGGTGAACAAGGTCATGAATTTACTTGGCTGAGATTGAAACCCAACCCTTTAGCAAAACACAGGCACCATCTTGCAGAGACACGAGGGACCAAATCGGAGACCTCCAGAGTTGAACGGGAGTCTGGTTCTCCAGCTAAAAACTGAAACAAAGTCCTGTTTTTGGTGGATGCTGCACAGAGCCAAGGCATGAACTGTCCCAACCAGCAGCTTGCAAATGGGCCAGAACAGCAGCGACAGCCATGTCTGGTACCGCAGAACCTGTCTCCTGTCTGCGTGAGGCTATGGCTCATTAACAGAGCGCTTGGGGGACTCTCCTATCATAGAGACAGAGAAATAAATAGATCCCGAGAAGCAAGTGCTCTTAATACATAGCTACCTGGAAATGCCAGCCTCAGCAGGGGCTACGGCTGCTTTCAAGACCTGTGTTTGTTCTCAGCACCATCTTGTTGAGACAGAAACCCCCGTATCAGCTCCCCAGGGCCGTGTGGGAACTCACTGAAAGTAGGGCAGCTTCCCCCGAGCGAAGCTCAGTGGAAACAGCGCGCACACCAACCAGGGTGCAGCATCTCATGAACGGCAAATGCAGATCTTCGACCTAACGGAGTAGGAGCTTGGTCCTGGAGGTGGCCAGGCAGGAGCCCTTAAGCGGCTGTGATCCTGTAAGTGCCATGAAAGTCAGCAGGAATTACAGAATCAGGTCAGTGAGGGCTGGAAGGGAGCTCAGGAGGTCACATCTAGTCCATCCCCCTGCTCAAAGCAGGACCAGCCCCAGCTACATCATCCCAGCCAGGGCTTTGTCTATCTGTCTTAAACACCTTCAAGGATGGAGGGTCCACCACTTCTCTGGGCAGCCTTCACCACCCTCCTAGTGAGAAAGTTCTTCCTAATACCCAGCCTCAACTTCCCTTGCTGTAGCCTGAGCCCATTGCTCCTTGTCCTATATCTGCCCCCACGGAGAACGGTCCAGCTCCAGCCTTTTTGCAGCCCCGCTTCAGGGAGGTGAAGGCTGCTATTCAACCCCCCTCGGTCTTTTCTTCTGCAGTGGGCCCATTTCCCGCAACCACCCCTCCGACGCTCCCCCACTCGTGCTTCAGGGTGGAGGTTGCAGTCAGGCTGGTCTAAGGCAGCAGCTCCCAACCTGCGGTGCCCGTGTCCCCAGCGGTACACCGACGGCCTGGCGCACTAGTTACTGCGTATGACAGCGGTGTGCTGGAGCTGGAGCTGCTTAAAGGCTGAACCGAAGACGGGGCTGGTGGTACGTGAGCTCGTGTTGTTTTCGCCGGGGGTGCGCAGGCTGCCGAAGGAGCTGGGGAACCGCTGGTCTGAGCAGGCACGCAGGCAGACCAGGATCTTGGGAACCCCGGTCTTTCGTCAGCAGCTCGGTTGGGAGAATTCTTCTTCGCCAGCTTTCGGGCACAAACACCCGCTGTCAGGTGTGCTGGGTGTACATGAAGTGAAAGAGGGTGTCCGTTTATAAGCCTTGCAAGTGCGAAACCAAAACGCTGCAAGTCAAGGAGTGCCTGTGGTACCTGGGCTTGAGGCGATGCTGCCCAAAGCCAGGAGGGCCGACCGCCAAACGATTGCTGGGGAATTTTGTTTTCATCCCCCGACGGCCTCCCTCCTCAGCCGGCCAGGGGGCTCCCCCCGCCGGGCGAGGCCGGGGGGTGAAGGCCGCAGGCGCGGGGCGCGGCGCGATGCCCGGCTGCCTCAGGCGCGTGGCGGCGCGCTGAGGCGCGGGCCCGGCTCCCCCTCCGCCGCTCTGGAAGGTTCCCTCCCGTTCGCATGAGGGGGAGGCGCAAAGCCGGCTCGGCCCCCGGCGCCGATCCGCTGCAATGTCACTCGGCGCCGGCGGCCGCGGGGAGGAGCCGGAGCCGGAGCCGGAGCCGGAGCTGGAGCCGGAGCCGGAGCCGGGCAGCGGCAGCATGGCTCCGTCCGCAGCCTCCCGCGCCTAGGCGGGACCGGGACCGGGACCGGGGCCGGCGGAGCCATGGCCAAGGACCAGCTGAAGCCGCGGCTGTGCCACATGCTGAAGGGCGAGCAGGGCTACGGCTTCCACCTGCACGGCGAGAAGGGCAAGAGTGGCCAGTTCATCCGCAAAGTGGAGCCCGGCTCGCCGGCCGAGGCGGCGGCGCTGCGGGCCGGGGACCGCGTCGTCGAGGTCAACGGCGTCAACGTGGACAAGGAGACGCATCACCAGGTGCGGCCCCGGCCCCCTGCCCCCTGCCCCCTGCCTGCTCTCGGACATACCCCAGGGCCAGGAGGAGCTGGACGGGAGGTCCGGACAAGTGCCCTAAGATCCTGGGGCCTTCCCAGCCAGCCCCTGCCCGCTCCCGTAGATGTCCCGCTGGGCCAGGGCCAGGAGGGCTGGACAGGAGGTCCGGAGAGCTGCCCCGCAGTCCTGGGGTGCTCCCAGCCAGCTCACATAGCTGCCCTGCTGGGCCAGGGCCAGGAGCAGCGGTCAGCAAGTCCCGGGACTTGGTGGGGAGGGCATCGAGGAAGAGGTGCAGGAGGGTTGGGATGAGGAGACGGTGGTTTCTGGCTCTGTTTTTGCGACCGTGGGGCTCCCTGCCTAACTGGGCAACTCCTGACCTTTGCCGGGGGCCGGGGAAAGACAGATGTTCAGATGAGGTGCTTTGGGTCAATCTGATCTCTTTTATTAGATCAGCTCAAGTAGCTGGAAAAACGTACCGCCCCCGAGGCAAATGTTCCGTGCTTGTTACTAGGGTAAAATTGGGATTTCTGTTGATTACAGATTAATATGGACAAATAACGGTGGGACGAGATCTCTTGCTGGCTTGGTGCTTAGCGGTTCTGTGTGGCTATCTGTTTAGGGCAGCAGGGGCACATCAGTAGCTTAAAGCATATGGCAGGGACCCCCTGGAAGTGTGCTGCTTTTGTCAGGTATTGGTCTGTCTCCTGCGCGCTCCAGGGACCGGCCAGGACGATCAGGATAGTGGGCTTCGGTGATGGGTTGCTGGTAGTGGGTCCTAGAGGTGTGGGTACTTGATGATCAACTCATTGGCACAGTGATCTCTCCAGCCAGGGTGCCAGGTGGCCCACAGCGTGGTGCAGTATTAGGGGTGCAGACAGCTGTGCATGATTCACAAGGTAAACCCAGAGATTTCAAGTAATATCAAAAACGTCCTGTCTTGTTGTGGGCTTTTTTTTTTTGCAACTTTTTTTGTGGTCAAGAAACAAGTGAAAACTAAGAGCTGGCATTTTCTGAGGGCTAAGAGCGCCCGGAGTCCAACAAGGGGCCCTGAGTATAAGGTTGAAAACTGGTGCAGGGCGTTGGAGCAGTCTGTGGTCTCGGTAGTGCTGCAATATGGAGTTGAGCTTGCTGACACCCACACTGGATTTGGCTCTTATTGTTTGTTCATTAGCAAAACAGACCCAGGCGAGCCGAGCACCCTCTGCAAAAGTGAACACGAGCCCTCTCGTTCTGATTTGGAATCGAGTCAGGCTCCATCTCTTCCTCTCGTCTAATTGCTGGGAGGAAAAGGGAGCTCCTGTTACATATGGAGGTGCGTTTCCCATCGGAGAAGTGTCAGGGCTCTTTCTATGAAAATCTGACGGGGCGATGATGGGTGATTTAACGTGTCTGAAATGTGTGGGCTTTCTAGTTGCGCGGTGTAAGTGAAATGAGGGGCCTGTCATCTTCTGCATGTTTCCTTCTCCTTGCAAATAGCCCAGCAGATTTCAGGATATTCAGTGTTTCGACAAAGTTAGCATTTGGGATCTCAGCAGGTAGAATGACGTTACAAGGCTGGCAATCCTTATGCTTCAGAACAATACGCCAAATATTTTCTGGTGCTCCTTGCCCTAAGTGATACCAGGGTGCTGGACTCCATGGCTTTTCCCATTCTCTTCAGCATAGTGGCCTTTGAGCCAATAGCCCTTTTACCTCTAGCCCTGAAATGACCTGTAGCAAAGATCCTTAGTCTGCTCAAGGTTGTCGCGAGCTTGGGAAGTTGACGTTTTTGGACATTTCATACTGTTTGCTTGTTTCCCCGACTTCTGTTTTCTTTTCCTCCTAAATGCAAACAAGCTGCAAAGCTAAATGTGGAAGGTCTGTTCAAGGCACCACGCTCCTGTCTTGGCATCCTCCTCCTGAATATTTGTGACTAGACAGGTAAATGAAAGTGTGCTGGTTAACACTGCACAACTATAAGGCCGCTGCCTAAACCACCCTTGATGAGAGCTATAACTATGGGGAAAAATCCATTTTACAATTGGCTGGGCTGAATCATAATTTACGGGCAGAAAGTGGCCTTTACTAGTTCAGGAGAATCGCTCAGCTTTAGTTCTCTTTGCTTAGCAATGAAAATGCTTTTGTTCCAGAGCTGGTGCAGTTAGTTCTGTTCTGTCTTCCTTGGGCTGCGTCCACGTTTCGGGGGAAAGGTGCGTTTCTTTATGTGCAGTATTGGCTAACCCAGGTTAAGGTCCTAGCGTGGACAAGGCAGGGTGCAGTTGTAACACTCGTCTACCATTTAACCCTGGGTGACCTCTTCCCTGCTTATCTAGTGCAGTTCAGATCCCCAGATGAGCTGGCAGCTGAGATGAGCTGGTGCTGGCCCTTAGCAAAAGCTCCTTTGCAATTGTAAACCTGGTTGTGGATTACTGGGGATGTTTGGGAGAGGGTGCAATGTCATTTTAATGGTCTGCTTCACAGCTGCATATCAGCAGTGATGAGTTAAGTTGGGCATGGGAGATTGCCTTGATAAATATTAGCCCTGGAGCTTTGCTAGGCCTGCAGCCTGATTCTTGCACACCAGATTTGTCAGGATTCTGCTAATTGGCCCGGTACTTCAAATGTTAATGAAGGTTGCGTAATTATAGGGAGGCATAAAGAAAGTCTGTCTCAGGTCTTGCCCTAAAAAAAGCAGTCAGGCACAGACTGAAGACACGCAGTAATTGATTTCAAACCTGGTGACTGCCCCGTGCTAGCCCACCTCTTCCTGCCAAAAAGCACTGTTAGCAACACCAGGAAAAGCTGTTGGACTGGGTGTGCAGTGATCAGCAGGAACAGAAAGATGTTCATGTTCCTAAACTTCTATGTATGCTCTAATTATAATGGTGATGAGGCTGGCAGGAGGGTTGAAGAATGACTTTCCCACACGGGGTGAGAGCCTCATCACTTGAGACATTAAAAGCTAGACAGTTTCTTAGATGTTAGGGCTGGAGGAGACCTTACAGCTCCCCTGCACTTGGGCAAGAAAGACTGCTGGGATCAGATGACTCCAGCAAGACAGGGCAAAGAGCTGGGAAACTCATTGCAAGGAACAAAGCTGAATGGGTCTGGGAAATGTCTGAGAAGAGGGAGGAAGGATTA
The DNA here is from genome assembly GCF_052110815.1 of Crocodylus siamensis. Classification (NCBI taxonomy): domain Eukaryota; kingdom Metazoa; phylum Chordata; order Crocodylia; family Crocodylidae; genus Crocodylus; species Crocodylus siamensis. The sequence goes on from NC_143406.1 coordinate 48,680,550, forward strand.
GGTTATTGATATCCGTAACCTCTGTAGGTAACTAAGCCTTGTGAGTTAGGGGTTTTATCAACCCCATTGGACAGAGGTGAAACCCTATGAGGAGAGGCTAAGGGATCTGAATCTCTTCAGTCTCCGCAAGAGGAGACTGAGGGGGGATCTTGTGGCTGCTACAACCTTATCAGGGGCCAGCAGCAGGGACTCGGGGAAAGTCTGTTCACCAGGGCCCCCTTGGAGTCATCAGGAACAATGGCCACAAGCTGAGGGAGGAGAGGTTTAGGTTGGATATTAGGAAGAACTACTTCACGGTAAGGGTGGCCAGAGCCTGGAATAGGCTTCCCGGAGAGGTGGTGCTCTCACCTTCCCTGGACATCTTCAAGAGGAGACTGGATAGGCACCTGGCTGGGGTCTTATGACCCCTGCCACCCCCAGTGCTCCTTCCTGCCCATGGCGAGGGGTCGGACTCCATGATCTGTCTAGGTCCCTCCCGACTCAGTGATTGTATGATTCTATGAGACTGTGGCACAGAGAAAACAGAGTGCTTTGCTCAAATCCCTGGAGAGTGTCTGTGCGCAAGCTTGGATCAGACTTCAGACACCTTTGCTCCTGCTGTTTACTAGACCTCAGACTTCAGACTTACGAAGTTGTTGTCCGATAGGGCTCCAGTGCCAGAACTGAAAAGCACACTGGGATGTGGGTTCTGGGATAATCCTGCTGCTAAATGCCTAAATGGACCCCAGTTCCAGTTACACCCTTTGACTGTCTTGCTTCCAGCCTCAACAGAGAGTCCAAAGAGCCTATGGAGGGCATTCACCTTCCAGGTCTCATCACGTCAGGGTGGAGGCATGCTGCTGGGGAAGCTGGCCTGGGGGGACACTTGCCCTGCTTCTGTCCATGCTGTCTGTATTGTATAGGAAAGCTGGGGCCTCCAGCAGTTCCCACCAACACCTGCCCCTCCAGAACAGCTATCTCATCCCATTGAAATGGTCTGAGCAGCCATGAGCCCAGCAGTTCAGTGAGCTATCAGGAGGAGCCCTGATGATGAATCCTTTTCACAGCTGCCTCCTTCCTTCCACCATGTTTTGTTGTCAAAAAAGCCTCGATTACTTTGCAGAAATGCTGAGGGGCCTTGTGGGGTCTTCGGCGTGAGCTGTAGCTGGTGCGTGGTTGCTTTGCTCACACCATAACACTGTGGGCTTGTTTGGAGTTGCTAGTTTTTGATGGGTTTGGGGGGACATGGTTTTGCCAGCCTTGCAGTGCTGAAAGAGTTTCCCTTGGACGTGGCTGCTTGCAGCAATCAGGGACTGGACCCATTGAGCTGGGATGTCCCTGCCTGGCTTGTGGTCCTAAGATGGCAACAGGCGAGGAATTTGGCAGCATCCTTTCTGCAGAGGTGCACAGCAAGGACTTTGGGAGTACCCTGAAGATGCTGACACGCTCCAGGGGACCAAAACGCCCTTTCTCCCTGGTGGCTGTTGCAGGAAGGCCCAGAGGTGCAGTCGGGATTGGGGCCCCATTGGGCAGTGCTGCCTTGGGAAGTACCATCGCACCCAGGTAAAGGCTAGGTCTCCCTGCAGATGCTCTGCCGACAGAATGGTCCCAGCCAGTTGGGGTGGCACCTGAGTCCCCCACCACAGCCGCCCCTGCTGTCTGGAGAGGCTGACTTGCATGGTCACTGCCTCCTGTCTCCCTCAGCAGCTAGTGTGATGCCGAATCCCAGCAGGTCTGATGGGGAGAGAAGGGCCTGATTGAATAGGACTCTCCAGGCGGGTTATGGATGGGTTGGCTCCAGGTCCAGGGCAGACCGTGGCATGACAATCAGCATTTGCTGGATGAGCGAGTTCAGGAAGAGTCACAGGCAGTCCATAAATTTCTCCTTGGGCCGTTTCTCGCAGGTAAATACCAGTGCAATGCCCTTGAATGGAGAGTGCCATGGAGTCAGTAAATCGTGGGCAGTCTGTTTGTCACTTATAGCCTTGGAGAGTGCCATCCGTCCTGTCTGGCTGTGACAGCTTGGAGCAAGAGGGCCAGGCCCTGTCAGAAAGCATGATGCAGGAGTAGTCTACTAGGAGCAAGCAGGGACAGGCCTGTGCACGGGATGGGCTGGTGCCGCTGCATGGGAAGTGTCTGGCTAGCTCCTTGCTGGTGTCTAAGGTGATTGCACAGCCCTGGACAGCAGGACACCTCATGGGCAGGATGCAGCATGCCACCCCCACCTTGTCCTAAAGTGAGGAAGAGAAAGCAGCATCCTGTTTCAGGGTCCTCTGAGACCTCCAACGGGGAGAGCAGGTGAGGCCAGTTTGGAAGGCTTTGGTCATGGGGCATCTTTTCCTGTCCTGTCTATAGACCTGCCTGTCCAGAATGTCTGTGGGCTGAGTGCCTCACGATCGTGAGTGCATTTATTCCTGCATGTTCACAAGCATGTGCTCACCCACTCACCTGCAGGACACGCAGTGCCATTCTCCCCACTCCACCAAGGCCAGGCTGTCGCACAGCATGACTTGTTCCAGGGCCCGCCGAAAGCCATTTGGCAGAGTTTAGCAGCCAACCTAGGCCCGTGCCCATACCGGTGCCTTCACTTCCAGACCCTCCCGCTCCCCTGCGGTCTGGGCTGCCTTCACTGACTCCTTTCAGACTGTCCACCAGTTTGAAAAAAACCTTCTGGGGACAATGGCTCATTCACTACGGACTGAGAGGGATTCCAAGGAGCGCCTCAGAGGTGACAGGCCCCCTCTCCTGTTCCCAGCCCCTTTGGCTGACATTTCATTTCCTTATCTCGGCTGTCTGACAGCACAGCCAGGATGAATGCATGGAGTCGGATAGTCGCTTTCCTAAATAAGTGGGGAGTATCGAATATTTGGGGAATACATTGCCCAGTGGAGAATAGCAAACAAAGATGGACCTGAACAAAGCTCATGTGTGCACCAGCGTGCAGCGTTGGTCTCGCTCTCCTCTCCCGCACATACACGCTCATGCTCAGTCTCTCTGTCTCTGAAACAAATCAGAATAAAGGAAACTGGGAACATTTAGCAAACGCTGCCTGGCAGGGTCCATCCAGCTGCTTGTTTTTTTGGAGGAACGTAACCCCATGAAGTAGGAGCTTTTCTGGTCTCTGTTTGGTTTTGCATGTCCTAGAAAAGATTGTACCTACACAGCAAATTGCAGAGCAGTCCTTTCAGAGCCACCATACCAGAGAGAGCGGCCTGGCATTGCATGTACCCCATTGTGCCATTTGCAGCTGCCTCGCTAAATCTCTCCTCTCCCTTTTCTCCAGGTTGTGCAGCGCATCAAAGCTGTGGAGGCTGAGACTCGCCTGCTGGTGGTGGATAAGGAGACGGATGAATACCTGCGCAGCCTGCGCCTGACGTGCACCGAGGAGATGGTGCACACCGGGATCCTGCTGACCTCGACCGTGTCTCCAGTCAAGTCGTCCAGCAGCGACAACGGGGACGTCTGGAAGCCCCAGCTGGATCTGGGTGGTGGGGGTCTCAAAAGGCACTCGCACAGCTTCAGTTCGGAGAGTGGGAAGAAGGTAAGGGGGCGAAGGGGAATTACATGGGGCTGGGGTAGTACAGACAACCACCTGCAAGTCCAGCTGACCTTTGTTGTGGCTGTGGTGTCTTTGGCTGCTCTGCGGCTCCCAGATGCGCACTGAGTTGGGTTTAGTAGTGAAAGGTAACAAGGTGCTTGGAAAAAAACGTGCTAGAAGTTGGCACTGACCCATGCAGATAGGGGAAGAGCTTTCCTGGAGACTGCTCTCCCCACCTGTCGTGGCAGCTTCCTTTTTGATGGCTGAAATTCTGGGAGCTTAGCAGCCATTTGAGAGGAGCTTTGGACAGATGGTCTGAAAGTGGGGAGGGAAAGCGGGTGATTGCTGCTTGAAGTGGCGTCAAGTCCTATGCTCACTCCACTGGGGCTGGCAGTCCTGTCGCTGCCCCAACCGTGGTCAATGGAAGGGGATAACCTTCGGGGTGTCAGCAGGGTTTGGAGGACTGATCGTACCTGGAGCTCCTGGGCTCTGCCCTGTATCTCCTGGTATGCCCCGCAGGTGAGAGCGGGGAATGCCTGGCCACTGGGGTTTAATCAAAGCCCTGGGGCTCACAAATGCATGTTCCCCTTCCTGTACTTTTATGCAGGAGGGGAATATCTGAGGCTATTGTGATCCTGCTTATTCTTGCATTGGGCAGGATCTCAGCTGCTTTACAAGCTGCTTATATTTTGCCTGGGAGACTCTTCGTCGAAGTGCCTTTTACAACAGCTTTGAAGTGGGAAGGAATTTGGGGTGGAAAATGTCCAGTTTCCATGGCTGGCGCGTTGCTGGGGCTGGTCTCGTGGAGACGGGACGGGATTGCGCTTGGGAGAGACATGGGAGTGATTTATAGCTGGGCTGCCCTAGCTCGTCTGGGCTGGTAATACAGCAGGAGCAGTGCAGGGGTGCTGCCTGTCTCGGGACTGATTGCAGCTGGTAATTCCCCTGGGGTTTCTAACAGTAAATGCCCCTCCTGGAGCCAGAAAACCCCCTCCCATGACTCCGTTCTATCTCTGAGATTGAAAACCAACCCTCTTGGGTTAGGGAGGGAGAGTTGGACCCATAGCTCTTGGGAAGGGCTCAGTCCTATTCCCCCATGTGCTGCAGCAGGAAGATGTAGAGGGTCTCACTGACCCTCTGCCTTGCAGGTCCCCCTGGGTGGCACTGGGCACCATGTGCCCACAAAGCCTGTCCTGTGGGGAGAATTACCCTGGAGGCCTGGGTAACGATAGGACCTATGTGTTACATGGTGCCTTTCATTCCTAGCCCCTTGCATGCTTTAGGCATCATCATCCCCAAATGTCCTGAGCTGGTAGAGAAGGGGGTTGAGATGGAGAAGGAGAGCCATGCACTGAGGTGTTGTATTTAGGTCCTGGTTTTCCTTGGGGATGTGGATGCTCTGTCCTTACTACATCTGTTCCGTGGGATGAGAGTCAGCTCTCAGGGGGTTGCCCTGTCCAGCCCCATAATCTGAGAGTCATTCAGATGGGTGATGCGGTGGTTGGTGAGAACCCAGAAGAGCCCAGGGTGAGGTGAGAGAAACTTAGCAAATGCCTCATTTTTCAAAGTTGCAAAATTTGTCCAAGGAGAGATGCCAAGAATGCCGCTCAGCCAGCTCACGCCGGTCCTCGTTCACGCCCCGCTGCTGCCATCTCGGCCGTGAGCATCCGGAGCGAGAGCCTGGACTGGAGGAAACACAGAGCCAGTTGCTACAAGCTACCTCTTTCGGTTCGGGCTCCATCTCGGAAATCTCTGCTGTGTGCATTGCTGTCACACCTGCCTGGAGGATGTCAGGGCCATGCAAAGTCAGAGAGGCAGTGAGGACCTGGGGAGGCATTGGTGAAGCCGAACCCAAGTTTCTCTGTCGTTCTGTATGAATCCGGAGGTGACTAGGCCTAAACTTTTGGTAGGCTGAGTAAATTCAGAATTTTCCTTTCCTTTTCCCTTTGCCAACTAGTGAAGCAACAGGGCACCGGGGTCCTGACGCCCCCTCAGTGCATCATGAAAGCTGTAACTCGCCCGAGGGTGGCGGTGGCTTTTCATGTACAGGACACAAAGGAATGATTTTTTGCTGGGACACGCTATCCTGTCTGATGGGAGCCGCAGGCACTTGCACTGCATCGGCTCGGAGACTGGAAAGACAGCAAGTGGTCAGGGTGGGACAGTTTGGGGAGATGTGGGTGGCCAAGTGGGCAATGGGAAAGCAGAGCCAATCGCTTCAGTGTGGGAGCATGGCACTTCCCTTTGAGCAGTCAGTTAGTACGTGGCTGAGGGGCTGGGATTGACTTGACATCGCCCAGGATTGTTTTACTTCAAGACGCAAAATGACTTCTTCAAAGCTGGGTAATGAATGAGGGAGAGGGAGCACAAATCTGTTTCTGTCCTACAAAGCCCTGGCTGGAGCCAAGGGCAGAGCTCGGGTGGGCTGGGAGCCATTTGCACAGTGCATTGTTTCAGCTTGATGAGTGCAACGCACGAGGGTGTCCTTGGTGTCCCTTCAAAGCATGCGGAGGGACAGACACTTGGGACCCTACTCGATTGTGCTTTGCGCAGGAACGGCATCGGTGAAATGGGGTACAAGAATAATGAAGTAAAGTTGGGGAAAGTTAACTTCTTGTATCAGTAAAAAAAAAAAAAAAAAAAAGCATTCCTATTCTAACAGATGGTGGGCATCTCAGCGACTGTTAGCAGTGACAAAAAGGGAGGAGACCAGCTGGGACCTAACCAGTCCTTAATTTCGCTGGGCTAAACTTTACCCTGGGTTGTACCCATGTGTGGGAGGTCACGACTGGCTCTGTAACTCCTTTACCAGGAGGCCAGGGCAGTGCCAGCAATGAATGCTCTGTGCACGCATTGCTGCCCAGGCCCAGCCCTGCATGGCAAAGGAAGGGGAACCCGTATTTCCCCCTAGCTGCACTCTGTCAGCGCATGGCTGGGTTTGGGAGTTGGCCTTCCTGCTCAGTCTGGGACTTGTGTGACATTACCCCGTCTCTCGTCACAGCTACATACCAGGTAGCACTGTTGTCCCTGTGGGTTCCTGCGGTGGCAGCTGGAGGGGCTGTCCTGCAAAAGGCCCCAGCCTTCGGCTTTGCTCCGAATGCAGGAATCTTGCCTGTTCCCACGCTGCCGGAGCTGGGAGCAGAGCAGTGGTGCAGAGCATACGGCTGACTGACTGCAGCCCCTGTGGGCTGCCCATGGATGAGCTGCTCCGGCTGCAACCTCGGGGGTCTTCTTTACCCAGCTGCAGCTTTGGAAGGACAAATAACCCTTCTCTCTCCTCCCCCTTTCCACTCCAAGCAGCTGCTGTTTGAGAGCATATCCTGAGTAGCACCACTGAGGCACACGTTGCCCAGGACACTGGTCCTTTAATGACCATTGCAGTGCAACAAATCATTCAGCATTTATTGCAATCCCCCTGGGATGGCACATCAGCAGGGCCCTGTGCCAGGAGGTTATGTCACCGGAGCCTGAACTGTGCTAGAATAAGCCCTGAGAATAAATGGGACTGCTGTTGTTGGGAGAACGGCCTGGGGGGGTGTTTCTCTTGCAGCACGGCGCAGCATGCACAGCTAGCAGGTGCGGTCCAGCGAGAAGCAAGGGGACAGGCCCCAGAATGGCGAGATGCATTGGGCAGGGCACAGACTGACGTGGAATATCCTTTGCTGCTTATTTCACCTTGCAAAGCAGCCAGGTCACAGGAGAATAGCAGGACAAAAAATAAAATAGGTGTGTTTCAGCCTGCTCAGCCCTCCTGCACAGCTCTGCCCCGCTTGTGTACTGGGGAGAGCTGATGGTGGAATAGCAGAGTCTGCTCATGGGGCGTTTTTGCCATCTTTGAACTCCCGCGCTGCTTGTGGAGCTGTGTAGTGGGCCTGGACTCTGATCTGCCGCATGGTGTTGGGATTCGGAGCATGCTGGATTTGAAAAGGGAGCAAAGATCACCTCATTGACCTGTGCAGCAGGCTAGAGAATGGCACACCACGTCCCCATGCTGAGCACACGGCCTGGTGTTTGCCTGGCTGGCACCTTCCAGGGCGCCAGCGGCACAACCTCTGTTAGAGGCTGGGGTCAGCACATCTTGGAGCTGTTGTGCGGCCCTGCAGAGCTTTCCTCTGAAAGGGAGGCATTGGGTGGCAGCCCCCAGACACCCCTCTCCCTGCATGAAAGCCAAGAGCAGCATTAGGAGCTAGAAGGATCCTGCCTCCTAGATCTTTGCTTTTCTCCACACTCACTTTGAAGTTGCTCTGTTCTTACCTGGGTTTAAGCTATCGGTAGAGACCACGGGGATGGGAGTCGGCTCTGATCTATTCCCACTGCAGCCAGTCTTAGGAAGAACAGAGTCAGGCCATCAGGGGGCCATCCGGGCATCTGCTTCTGTCCATGGTGCAGCAGCAGTGGCTGAGCTCTACATGGTACCTGGTCCTCAAAACTATAAGCAGCACCATGCTGTGAAGTGCTATGGGGAATCACTGCTTTAGTGGCACTCAGTTAAAGGCCGTGGATGCTTTGTCTGGTAGAGAGGTGTCTGTGTAAGTAGTGCCCCTTGTCTGGCCTGGCTTCCACCAAGCATAATTAATGTGAGGCTTAAATGATCCATTTGCGGTTGACTCTGCCAAACCCCTTGAATATCATCTTCGTCTCTTGGCTGGAGGAAAAGCAGTGCATGTCTATGTGTGCTCTGACCTTAAACTGTTTGCACCGTGAGAAATCTAGAAGAAAGTTTGCTGTTTACTACTAGGAATAGAAAAGGACACACATCCGCTGTAAGGCTCCTGCAGAGCTGGTATGGCATCTTGGCCCCTAGCATGCCTTGCTTTAAAGAAGGGTGGTCTCCTGGGTTAGCAGCCACATGGTGAGCAACCTCGGTGGGTAGCACGCACTCGGGTGGCCTGTAGATATGTGGGGTGCCAGGAAGGAGGCAGACGAGGGAGGTCCCTCATTTCTCAGGTTTGGGGCCAGGTCATAGCTCCAGGTGCATGGAGTGGGGGTTGCAGGCTTTGCAGGAAGAGTGCGTGCACGTGAATATCGGTTAAACTGAGCCCTTCCATTGTTTCTTTTGCAATACCCCTCAGAGTTGAGAGCAGGTGGATTGTATGGCAAAGGGGGTAAACATATCTGTGCTCAAGGCACATTCAAATCAGGATTATTCTGTAGCTGGCAGTGGTATCCATGCTCTGCAGGGGCAGGGGGTGCTGGCAGAGGCTGCTTCTGCCTAGCCGCATTGAAGAAATAGATTTCATAGGCATTAGGGCTGGAAGGGACCTTGGAAGATCATCTGTTCAAGAGCATGAGAAACCCGCCAAGCATTTGCCCTCTGAGATTGTGAATGCCACTGCAGCTGGATGTGGCTTCTTTTGGCACCCAGCTGCCCCTGCGGGAATGTTAACAAGCCAAGCTAAACCTCGGTGCGACTGCACTGAAGTCGTTGGAGTTGCATCCGGGAATAATTAGGGCCCGTCGATTCCTGTGCTTGGAGCCGTTGGAATTTGCCTTTTGCAAAAGCTCCTCTGCGCAAAGATGCCTTGTGTTGTTTCTTGTCGGGGGGCTGGGCCCCAGCCTGACCTGGAGCGACATGATAGCCAAGAACAAATCCCGGGACAGGCCAGGGGAGCAGGATGTTTAGGCAGCTGTGGCTGGAGCAGTGCTCCCTGAGGAGCGGGGCAGGGGTCCGCTTTATCACAGGGCGGCTTTCGTGCCTCGCACGGGCCGTGCCTGAAGAAAGTTGCTCGTCTGCCACTGCCGGCTCCAGGTTGCTGGGCTTGCTGGCATGTATTAAAGCCCTTGGAGAGTGAACCACTTTGAGCCACTTCCATGATCCGCATCTGTTCATTGTGCAAGCTCGAACGGCTGCTAAGACGCTTGCGTCGTTCACCTAGGCCAAAAGGGGCAGTGGGTGGCGACGATCCTGGTCTGAGTGACATGAAACCTAATCTCTAGCTCGCTCCCACAGCACCAGGATTTGGCTTTCCACATGCTCGACCGAAAAGCAGCTCAACCTGAACTTGCAAGAGAAGAGGTGCCAGGCAAGCTGACCTCCTGGGGACTGACGGCCTCTTGTCCTCCGCAAGCTAGCGGTGACCGGACAAGCTTTGCCCTTGTTGCCCGTGCCAGCATGACTCATCCTCATGCTGAACAGTCATTGCCATGCAAGCCGGTGTCTCTGCCTCCGTGGCCCAGTCCACCCCGGACTGCTCTGCTGAGGCAGCCAGCCAAGCATGGGAGCAGATGTAACGGGGTGCTTTGATGCCGATGCGGAGACGCATCTCTTGACAACTGGACTGACACCAGCCCCCAGGTCGGGAGTGTGGCACGTTGGCTGGGGCTGTCATGGAGTGGGGTGGCGCTAGCCATGTGGCCTGAACGGCTGCGGTGGGATGGAGACAGTTTCCAAGAGCTCCCAGCCCATCCCCTTTCTCAGGAACAGAGTTCATTCCCCTCAAGACACCATCCCAAAGGCACTGCTGGCATGGCTCCTTCTCTGGCTAAATAGCTTGGCTACACTTTTGAAATGCAGTGGGAGAAGCACTGATCTGCATTTGGGATCTGGGGTCTCCCAAATGTCCTCCAAGCCCAGCCCTAGGGTTTTTCATTATTGAAGCTGGGTGTCCTGCTGCTCTGCAGTGTGGCTTTTTGTTAGGGTTTGTGTTTTGTTTTTTTTCCTCCCATATTTTTGGCAACAAACATGTGCCTTGTGCGGTAGCTCACGTGGCCAGTCTCAGGGTCTAGCAGCTGTGCACAAGCCTCTGAAATGCAAGTGTTTTAATGCAGGCAGATGTAGCCGCTGATTGTCTTCCTGACACTTCGTAGGGGTTTAGATTAACAGTTACCTATGAGTCATTGCAGCACACTGGGCTTTTCTTGGTTCTCTTCCCAGAGGCTCTTTGCATAACCTTGAACAAACCCTTTCCCCGATCATGCAGAGGTGGTTGGGAGATGGGTCCTTGTGAGCCGGCCATAGAAGTATTTACCAAATCTTTCCTTGCTGCTTTTTTTGTGCCCTTTGCAACTTGTAACTTGCTCTGCGCCTCAGCCTCTCTGATCCCTGCATCCAGGCAGACAAAAGATAGGGTACAGGCTGATCCTTACTGGGGAAGAAAAGCAAATGATGGATGATGCAGAAAAGGCCTGAGCTGTCCATGCTATGTTTTGGGTTGTGTTAACAGCAGTGCCGTGTGTAAGATGCACAGGGTCATTTGTTCCTCTCTGCTCGGCACTGGTGAGGTCTTGGCTGCGGCGCTGGGTCCGCTTTGGGGCACTGTGCTTGGAAAAAGACGTAGGCAAATCAGAGACTGACCAGAGGGGAGCAACAGGAATGAGGAGTTTAGAAACCATGACCCTGGGGGAAGGGGTTTGAAGAGAAGAGCAAGGGGGCTTGGCTTTCCAGCATGGAAAAGTTGCTCTAAAGCGAAGGATAATTCATTGTCTCCAGTGCCACTGGGGAAAAGCAGAGAGAAAATCAGCTCAGTTTGCTGTGGGGATCAGTTAGGGTGGCTGTTACGGCAGCCTTCGACCACGAAGCATGGCACAGGTACCTCGGAGGCTCTGGGGTCTCTTATATTGGAGGTTTCAGAGAAGGGATTAGGCACAGGCAGCCTCTGTGGGTGGCGTACAGACTGGGGAGGGAACGGGCAGCAGAGCAGCAGAGAGCAGAAAGCAAAGCAGCTGATCGGGCAGCACTTGCCCTTCCTCACTGCAATCACTGCAAAATATGTCCATGTCCCCATGCTTCTTTGATTTGGTAGGAAGCCTGGCCAGGGGGTGGCCCTGCCGCAAGGCAGAGTCCCCAGGCTCTGCAAAGGTGGAAGCTGCATGACGAAAGGCGGTTCTCCGGTCACCAGAATCGCCCACCGTCTGCACCACTTGCAGGCTTGGGAAACCTGTATGAGCAAGCCGGAAAGTTGGTCAAGTCCAGGACAGGAGGAAGAGGCTTGTTTGAGCCTCCTTTGTAACTGGCTCCAGCATCACCTCTCTTGTCTAGCTGGGGCAGGGCCATGTTCCCCGGTCGGTCTGCAGGTCTGTCCTTTGCAACATGCCACTTGCTGTCCCTGTTCCCAAAAGCAGCCAGGAGCAGCAGGCACATGCAGTGCCCCCTCGTCCAGATGCCAGCATGTCCTCCCTTCTGCTTGTCTGGTCCCAGGGCGCACAGGCAAGTTGAAAGGGTTTGGGAGCTGCTCTCGGCCATGGCTGCTGATAAGAAGGCTTTTTTTTTTCTTTGCTTGACCCTTAGCACGTCAGCCTGTGTGATGGGATAGTGGGTCTTAAACCTTCTGCAACTGGAGGCATAATAACAAGCCAGGACAAGGTTAGTCCATACACACCAATGAGTATTTTTGCTAGGGGAGCGCTGGTTAAAACGTGCCGGCCTCGTAAAGGAACCCACTGGTGCGCGCAGGTGCAGATTTACGCTATTTCCATCAAACAAAGTGGTAAATATTTACACTTCTGATTGGGTCAGGAGTAAGAATTTGTTTCCTGTTTCCAATAACCTCTGAAGAGTTGCAACATCTCTTCCCGCATTCTCCCCGAGCCCTGGAAGGCTATTAAATGCTGACAGATGTTTTAAAAGGCCTTTGCCAACATAGTTGAGGCCCAGCATTGTAGGATGACTGGGAAGAGCCAAGGGAGTGTAACGCGAGCAGAAATGGCTGCGGGAATTATTGTGACGAAAAGGGCTGGGGATAAGTGCATGTTTTCAATTAAAGTGCTCCCCTGCAGCGTCTGCGAGTCCCTGCGCAGCTGTCCGGGCATAAGCACAGCCAAGTGAAAGTGGTCACTCGCGTGTTTGTTTCTGGTCTGACTCGTCTCGTTTCCTGGACCATTGTCAGGTCTGTGGGGCAGGGACCCTCTCTTTGCTCAGTACTGATACAGCCCTGGAAGCGGTGGGGGGTGGTTCTGGCCCAGGCCAGACGCTCTTAGGCACTTCTTCAGCAGAAATCAGCGGTGCAGAATAGCTCTTTTTTTAGAGCAAGGTCCGATGTGAGCATTCAAGCTGATGTTAGGAGCACAGATAAATTGTATACGATTCTGGAAAATGTGTATATAAACACTTTTATAAAGAGGACCAACCCTGTGTCGGTGTGTCTTTAGGCTTCCCTGCTTCTGCAGCAGCTGTTTTCATGGGCCTTGCACAGTAGTCATCCCTTGTCTTCTGTTATGGTTTCCTTGAGGCTGCAGCTTAATCATAACTTTGGCGCCAAGCAGCGGAATAAGCTCGATGGGAGGCTTAAGTGAATTTCCCTGCTCTCTTCCCACCTCTCTCCCGCCCCACCTCATTCCAGTTCTTGCTCTCAGGTGCTCTGGGGGCGTCTGCGTTTGCCATAGCAGTGCAGATCAACCGTGGCATCTCCCTGGGTGGTGAGATTGCCAGTGTCCTGCCTACCCTCGGTTCCTGTCAGCAGAACAACACCAGTGTGGAAGAATACCTGGGAGTTTCCCCAGCAGGGGCAATGCCACCCTGCCTGATCTGGATTGCTTCTGTCATTCTTATTCACGATCACTTTGCATTTGTCCTCCTGCCAGAGCTAAGGGTCTGGGCCCCAATTATTGCCACCAGCTTGCAAAATACAGGGCTTTTTCAATGGTGGTTACTGCCCTGGCAACTCTCATAGCTGCAATTTGCGGTTCTTTCTCTACCCTAGACTTCTTTTAAGTCGAAGCCTGTCGCCAGGGACTGGGGTGATGGGAGCAATACGGGAGGCAGAGCATAGGTGCGTCATTACCACATTGTCTAACCCTGCTCCAAAGTATGTCTAGAGGATGGAGGGGGAAGAGGAAGACAGCCAGGGAAGGCCCCAGTACTCTGCCCACTGCTACCTTGGTAGATCTGCAATGCTAATACAGTGGTGGGAAATTTCTTTGAGCCGGCCTGGGCCAACATGGCATGTGCATGTGTGTGCACACATGCGCGTGTACCAATAGGGGTGTATAAGTTATATGTCTCCCTCCTCTCTGCTCCATGCTGCGTCCCCGGAAGGTGTGGGGCTTTCACAGCCCTCGGCTTGGCAGCCTGGCTCTTTAGTGCTACCTAGTCCTTAGCTCTAGGAATCCCATTCGATCCCTGGCCTTGGCCGAGAGAAGGGCACTGGGTCTAGGCAGGGGTTTGTCTGGGATCTGAATGGCTGTGGGCCTTGGGAACAACTTTCCCTGTCTCGAGGGAGCACGTAGCTCTCTTCTGTGTGCGTCTTGAGCGTCCCTGTCCAGTGTCCCACCTGCAGGAGAGTGTTGTGGCTCTCACTGCAGCTGCAAAAGGCTTGGAGGGGCCCAGCTCGGTTCTTGCTATTGGCAAAATAGCGGTTGTTTGGGGTCTGAGGTCTTCCACTTCGAGGGGACAGAAAGAAAAGAGCTGTCTGCTGATATACGTCCGTATATACCTCAACAGACTATAGCACAGCCTGCAAAACGGACGCGTTCCATCCTTGCTTCAGATCTCCTTTACGGTCTCCCTTGGATTTGTTCCTGGCTCCCCGTTATTGCGAGCAGCCTCCAAAATGGTGAGGCAGGTCACTGGCAGGGCAGCCCGAGGAAGCTTAAATTGCAGCTGCCTGTAATACCTGGCTTGCGAGAGCCGGGCAGGAGTTCAGTTTCCAGCGCTAATTAGCTCGCTTATAACCTCTGTGGAAAAAACAAATGGTTGACCTCGGCTGCTTGGTTTCTGAGCAGAAGGAGCCAGAGAGCCGAGGCTGCAGGGTGAACAGCCGCCCGTGCATCTGCAGAGCAACGGGGCTGCACTGGGTGAGCCTGCATGCTGGTGCGGAGGGAGCAGCGTGCCTCCGAACGAACACAGCCGTTGCAGCTGGGAGCGGAGCCTGACGGGCTGCAGCAAGGGGCATCTTTAGGGCCAAGTGCTCCCTTTAGCTCAGCGCTTGGATTTTCTTCGTTGAAACCCTGCTGAAGGAAGAAGCGGTGAATGGCGTGAGGCTGTGCTGTATGCAAGGCCCAGGTCTTCCTCCACATTCACTTCCTTGGATGAACAAGCAGCTGCGTCGAAGTCTGCAAGGGTTGCGTTGCCATCGTGCAGTTCATTTCAGAAGCAGGGTTTCGAGGCCAGCCCGAGAGGGCTGTCTGTAAGGTTGGGAAGCTTCCAGGTTGCAAAGCTAAAGGGGAAGGGAGTTGCAGAGAGAAGGAGAGATGCGCTGAACCCTTTGTGCACTGTGGCTTGGCTGCGTCACTGATTTGGAGCTGAGCTCCCCATGATGAGCCTGCCAAAATCACTGCAGTGCTTGCTTTGGAGGGCTCAGGTTGCTGCACCGTAGAGGCAGCACCCTCCTGACATGTGGGCTCGCACTGTGAAAGCAGAGGGTACCTCTCGGCATGCGAAGCCGGACACCGGTGGGACTTTTCCTTTCTCTCCGGACCCTGGAGAATGATGCTGCATGCTACTCATCCCCCTGCCTTTGCCTGTGGTGCTGGTCAGCTTCATCCTCCTCATTTTAGAGACAAGCAAATCGGCAATGGTGGGGAAATTCTGGGTATGAAACTCCCAGGTCACCGTGTCCTAGGCCTGTGCCTTAATACAAGCCTGTCTTGCCTCTCCAGGGCTTCTTCACTGCGTTGCACTAAGCTTTTTTGGTACCAGTGCTTCTTGCTATAGGGTCATCTTGAGGGAAGAGACACAAACTCTGGTTGCCTTTCCTCTGGCACTAATGGCACTTGAGACTATTGGACCAGAGAAAGCCCCAAGCATTTTGTTGAACTCTGGCGGGAGGCGAGGACTCATGGGCGATGCCTTTTGTGCCTGAGCTTTGTTCTTGTCCGAGTCCACTGGAAAATCCTTCCCTTGGGCTGGCTTCTGCCAAGAGCCTTCAACTGTTTAAACAATCCTGCTCTGCGTTCCTGTGATTCCC
The DNA here is from genome assembly GCF_052110815.1 of Crocodylus siamensis. Classification (NCBI taxonomy): domain Eukaryota; kingdom Metazoa; phylum Chordata; order Crocodylia; family Crocodylidae; genus Crocodylus; species Crocodylus siamensis. The sequence goes on from NC_143406.1 coordinate 48,695,910, forward strand.
GACCTAGGCCTTGCAGGCGTCTGGGCCAGATCTGATAGAGCTGGTAAATATACCCAGCAGCTGCTTTGGAAAGAATGGGTTTTTCAGGTGGTTGGCACTTGCGAGAGTGCAGAGGCATTGCTTTCAAAGCAGAGCGAGACCCTTCGTTTTGCAAAACCCCCTCGAGAGGGGATGTTATGTTGCTCTGGGCTCTGATTCTTAGTAGCTGGGGATGGTGCTGCTCGCTTTGGAGAGGCCAGAGAAGGGCTGCTGGTGCTTCAGGTGCTTGAGAAGAAGGCAGGGACCCAGGAGATCTGGGCTTCTCACACCTCTTGGATGCTGACTAGTTGTGTAGCGGGGCACGTCATGCCTCACCCGTCTGCTTCTCTTTTATTCCTCATAGTCACAGACCTGCTACCTTGCATGGATTTAATCAGGTCGTTTCTGAATACCAGGATGTGAATAGTCTCAGTGGAAAGGGAATTACTGGATCCCGAGCTCAGGTCTTGGCAAACCCCTGTAGGAGAAAGTCAACATGTGTTTTTATGGTAGCACTTAGATGCCTCTGCAGAGGTTGGGGCCTGATTACGCAGGGTGGTGCATGGACATATAAGAGGGCCCTAAAGGACATCCCCACTTTACCAGTGGGCAGCTGAGTAACCTGGGTTGATTAAGGGACTTGCCCGAGGCCACGCAGAGTCCGTAGCAGAGCTGGGAGCTGAACCAGGACCTCCTGAGCCCCCATCCAGAGCCAGGGGATCAGAAACCCAGGAGAAACTCCATGCTAAGATCTGAACATGTTGAGTGTTTTCCTCTCTCCTCCTGCAACCACATTCAAAACCAGCCTGGCTTTTATCCTTCACCACATAAGGATGTAAGGCGCTTGGGGAATCGGACGGGAGTTGCTGTCCCGCTGGACTTTTGTTCCCCTTCCTGCGGGACACTGACTTGCAGTGTGACGGGACCCGTGTCCAAGCCAGGGGCTCACGCAGGAGAGAGGGATGCTGGCCAGCTCTTGCGTGCAACTGCTTGCCCTCCTGAGCGTCTTGCCGGAGGAGGCTGGCTGCCTGGTTATTTTGGAGTCGGGGTGGTGGCAGGAAGCCCCTCCTGAGGAGGAAAGGATCCACCCCGCGGCAGAAACTTCCTCTGCCTCGATATTTTTAGTGAAACACAAAGCAAGTGGAAATGAGCTTGGAGGTAGGAGCCAGATTAGCATCAGGATTAATTGTGTGCCTGCCAAGGCCCCTTTTGTTCCCGGGGACACAGACTCCCTGGGTCTCTGGCCAAAGGAATTCCTGAGTCCCGAGCAGGGTGGGTGCTGCTCTGGCATCTCAGCCCCCGGAGCAGGAGGCTGGCTGGAGCAGCGTCTCCTGTGGGAAGAGCTTGGGGACCTGACTCCAAAGTACCTGTCCCTGTGCAAGACCCAGCATAGTTTCATAGTCTGTAGGGTTGGAAGGGACCTGAGCAGATCATCTAGTTCGACCCCCTGCCCTGGCAGGAAAGAATACTGGGGTCAAATGACCCCAGCAAGATGTTCATCTAACCTCCTCTTAAACACCCCCAGGGCAGGAGCCGGCACCACTTCTCTTGGAAGCTGGTTTCAGACCCTAGCCGCCCTGACCGTGAAGTCGCGCCTCCTGATATCTAACCTAAACCTACCCTCTGCCAGCTTGTCACCGTTATTCCTGGTCACTCCTGGCGGTGCTCGGGGAAACAGTGACTTCCCCAATGCCTGCTGATCCCCCCTGACTAGTTTATAACAGGCCACAAGATCCCCCCTCAGCCTTCTCTTGTGGAGGCTGAACAGGTTCAGGTCCCGCAGCCTGTCCTCATAGGGCCTGCCCTGTTATCCCCTGATCATACGAGTGGCCTCCTCTGGACCCTCTCCATGCTGTCCACATCCCTCTTGAAGTGCGGCGCCCAGAACTGGGCTCAGTACTCCAGCTGTGGCCTGACCAGTGCCGCATAGAGGGGGAGGATCACCTCCCTGGACCTGCTCGAGATGCATCTGTGGATGCAGGACAAGGTGCGGTCGGCCTTCCTGACCGCATCCCCACACTGCCAGCCCATGTTCATCTTGGAGTCAACGATGACCCCCAGATCCCTTTCCACCTCCGTGCTGACAAGAGGGGAGTTCCCCAACCCGTAGGTATGGTGCCGGTTGTTCCTCCCCAGGTGCAGCACCTTGCACTTGTCTGTGTTGAATCCCATCCTATTCTCGTCCGCCCACCCTTGTAACCTGTCGAGGTCTGATTGTAGCCTGTTGCATCCTTCCAATGTACCCACGTCCCCCCACATCTTAGTGTCATCAGCAAATTTGAACAGGTGCTTTTTACCCCCTCATCCAAATCACTGATGAAGATGTTGAACAGTGTGGGCCCGAGGACCGAGCCCTGTGGCTCCCACTGCCCATGTCCTTCCAGGTTGAGAAGGACCCATCCACTACCACCCTCTGGGTGCGGCCCTCCAGCCAGTTGGCGACCCATTTGACTGTGTGGATGTTGACACCACAGCCCCCAGTTTCTTAATGAGAACGGGGTGAGAGACAGTGTCGAAGGCCTTCCGGAAGTCCAGGAAGACTATATCCACTGCTACCCCTGCGTCTAACGATCTGGTGATCTGATTGTAAAAGGCCACCAGGTTGGTCTGACTGGACCTGCCACTGATGAACCCATGTTGGTTGCCCCTAAGCATGCAGTCCCCTGCTGGCCCCTCCTGGATGTGTGCCAGCATAATTTTCTCGAATAGCTTGCCTAGGATCGAGGTGAGACTAACCGGCCTATAGTTTCCCGGGTCCTCCTTCCTGCCTTTTTTGAAGATGGGGACCACGTTGGCCCTCTTCCAGTCCTCCGGTACCTCACCAGAGCACCACGAGTGCTCGTAAAGTTGTGCCAGGGGACTTGCAATGACCTCGGCCAGTTTCTTGAGAACTCTAGGGTGGAGATCATCTGGGCCGGCTGACTTGAATACGTCCAACCCCTCCAGAAGCTCCCTAACTAAATCCTCGCTAACCCGTGGTCCAGGTGTGCCTCCCCTGGGGCACATTGAGATGAAGTTGCTAGCAACCTCCAAGTTCTGTCCTTTTGGCCCGGGTGATCCTAAGGCACAGGCCCAGGGTGTCCTGCGGTGCTCCCAGGTCCCTTAGCTGCCAGTGTGGCCCCCGGTTGCACTGCCCTAGCAGTGAGTTGTGCCGTGAGGTCTGTGTCATGGGTTGTGGGACCAGGACTCGGGTCTCTGGGGCTCGGTCAGCCTAAGTAGGGCAGCTGGTAGGGAGCAGACGCAATGCGGTGGTGTCCCTCCTTCATCCAGGGATTACCACTTAAAGGCTCAGTGGAAAAGAGGAAAGACTGGGCTGAAGGGTCTCTTCTGCTGGAATTAGTCTCGTTTTACCTTGCCCAAGTATTTCAGTGGTGGTGATATGTTCAATTTGCAAACGCAAGTCAAATACTCCTGCTTTGCATTCAGGTAGTTCCTTTCTCCTTCCACTCTTGAAATGCTTTTAAAGCCTGAGCTTCTGAGCAAGCCTTGCAGCTCCCAGTGATGGAGGACTTCTCCTTCTCCGCAGACGAAGAAACTGAGGCACAGCGTGGTTAGGTGACATGCCCAAAGTCCCCCCCCGAGAGCACGAGCAAGGCTTAGACCCCAGGAGTCCTGATCTGCAGCTCCTTACTCAGACCGCGACAGGGCTGTGGACAGGCGGGGAGGGAAGCCCGAGGCTGTGACATGGCTGAAGGTCTGTGTTAGGGCAGGTAAATACCGAGAGGGTTTTGCACTGATGCTGCTCGGATCCGATTCTAGTGGAGCTGCCTGCGTCAGCCTTGGAAACCTTCCCCCTTGGAATGAGTGTCTGCTGGTCTCCACCTGTGAAATCAAACAGTTCAGAAATCTGCTTGTCCTGCCCTTAGCCTCTGCCGTCCTCCGGACTTCGTGCACATATGTTCACGTACCATCTTTTTCCTTCTCTCTTCCATCTAGTCCTTTACAGCTGTTGGACTGGGAAAAGTCCCAGGGCAGAAATAGGCACCAATTGTCATCAATCATCATCATCATCCTCATCATCATCAAAGATATCACATTGACTCAAAGAGCCTTGCCTGCCTATGTCCTTAGACCAACATAGCTACAACCAAACACCCAATTGCCATCAATACCTTTTGCGGGGGGAGGTGGGAACCACGGTGTTTTCAGTGAAGCTGGCATTTTCACTGAAAACAGCAGATTCAATTTTCACAAGATCTTTTTTACTTTCCTCAAAGCCTCTTTGGGTGTTAACACAACCCCGCACTGGGTATTCACCTGCAAGCTTCACGTTCTGGTCGTTTGCTTTGGGGGTTTCACTGATCACTTCAGTTTTCTCTTGTTTGCTTATGACCCTGTTTTGTGGGGAGGTTTTTCTTGTCTCGGGGGTAGTCCTGTGTGGGCTTGGGTTTCCCAGAGCACCCAAGGGAACCGGCGCGTGGCTCCTGTTGGAAGTTGGCGTCTATCTCCCTGCGGTGCTTTGCAAAATCCCAGCTGGAGCAGTTAGACCAGAGCTAGTTTTGTCCCATTCTCATTAGAAGGGCTTGGCCAGTAACTCCCATCCTTCCCAGTGTGGCCCAGCGCCATGTTTATTTTCAGCATCAGTGATCTTTAAAGAGAAGTGGGTTCTCGGTTCCCCGAGGGCCTCTCTGCTCCTCCCCATCTCAAGTTGTTTATCGCTTAGCGCTGGAGGGTGGCTTTCTTCACCGTGCCTATGGGGCTCGTGTACTCGGACCCCGCAGCCGTCCAGGTGGGGTGGCGGGGTGGGTTCCTGCCTCCAGAGTTTACAAAGTATGTTGGCAACAAGCCTGTCCAACGGGAGGGGAGAGGAAGGCCTGTGGGATAGGAGTCACATGGGTGCTTCCTGGTGCTCACTTGTAAGAATCCCACAGGCTCCATTCTAGCCCCCATCCTGTCCCGCGTCCTCCTGGCCTTTGCTGAGCTTGCGTAGTAATGCTGATGGATGGGACTTGCTGCTATTGCCACGGGTACGGGAGCAAATGCCTTGAGATTCCAGCTGTGCCCCCAGTGCCGCACCCTGCCCCAAAGGACGTCCTGTCTGAAAAGACAAGATGGTAAAGAGGACAGAACCGAAGCAACTTGCTTAGAGCCACCCAACAATTTACGGGCAGTCCTGGGAGGGGACCCAGATCTTCAGGCTTGCTGCCCAGTGCCTTTTCCAGGAGATCACGTGGCGCTCCACTTGGTTAACAGCTCTGATGTGTGGGTGGGAGTCGGATCCACCTCCCCTCCCCGAGCTGCAGCAGCAGGGTAGGAGGGATTGAAAAGGCAGTAAAAAGTTTGCTTTAGTCACTAAAGGCAGCCGATCTGGCGGAGCAAACACGCACACAGCAGATCTCTGTGTGGAAGGGAGGCGCCATTCTTACATCATCGGTTTTCATAGTGGAAACACGTGGAATTAATTTAAAATATACACATTCTTTACAGTAAGCGCTCCAGCTCTTCGAGGGGCCAGCAGCGCTCCAGCCGCTGGAGGGACTGTGCTGAGAGTTTAAGCAAGTGGTGTATAACCCATAAGGCACCGTGTACCCGCTGTTTTTCTGGTTAATGGCATGTTGGTGGTGTTTGACAGGGATGTCAACAGATCCACCCTTGGAGGTGGCTGAATAGTTTTAATCCCTGCAAGGGAAAGTGATTTTTTTTTTTCCCCACCATACAGAGGAAGTCAGCACTGGTATATTGGCACGAGGTAGAACGGGGCTATTTCTAGCTTCTGGTTCTGTGTTCAGACTGCTAGATGCTGAGACCTCACAAGCACTCGAGTGTCTTGGATCAGATTCAATTTGCGAAGTCTTATAAATGTAAATATGAGAAATAAAGATCCGTTTTATACCTAGGCAGACAAGGTTCTTTGGGTAAATGTGATATCTTTTATTAGACCACCTAAATAGGTGGAAAAATTGTTCTTTACAAGGTTTTGGGTGCAAACACCCTTCTTCAAGTGTAGGGAGAGTCTTACATATGTTTGATATAAAAATATCCGTATAGATGAAAGGAATGAATGACATGAAACCATTCAGAATTATTTCTGGCAAGATCCAAGACACAAACTCATTTCATTCCAGCTTTTACATGAAGCTCTGAAGCTGCACTGTTGGGTTAATTTACATGAAAACTGCCTGGGCTGGAGGTTTTTGCTGACTGATGTCTGTGTTTCCCATTCAGGCTCTCTTAGTTTGTTCTTACCAGGTCAGACCAACTCTGCTGGCATCAGTTTAAAGTCGGATTCCTTCTATTGTCCCATTGGCAGCTATTCTCTTAAGGTGAAACCTCTGGCAAAAATCCTTCTTTTCAGTAAGAAAAGAGTAGGGAAAAGGGTATTGGTTGTAGCCATGTTGGTCTAAGGACACAGGCAGACAAGATTCTTTGGGTAAATCTGATATTTTTTATCAGATCAACTAAAATAGTTGGAAAAATTTGTCTTTGCAAGCTTTCGGGTACAAACATCCTATTTCAGACAGAGGGAGCATCTGCAGTTGTAGTCCAGGAAGAGCACAAAACAACTGCGGACCCTCCTTCATCCTGAAGAAACATGTTTGTACCTGAAAGCTTGCAGAGAAGAATTTTTCCAGCTATTTGAATAGGGAGAGGAGCATTTATTTGGTTGCTTCAGTAACTCTGTACCTTGTCTGTCTGCCAGGTTTGGTATAGGCATCTCCATCACCATTGTGTGCTGAGAAGAACCCATCAGATCCACCTACTTCTTATCCATAAACACTGAGCCCTGTTTAATGAGGGACCACGGGTGTGTCCACAAAGGATACTTAGCAGTTACTTAACAGGAAAGGCCTTTCCAGTCTGAATGCAAAGGCCAGGGTTATGGAAAACAGAAGCCAGACAAAGGATAGGGGAGGTGTGGTGCCGCAGCTTTCCTCTGGGTGACAAACAACACATCACCCTTCTGACTCCCAGAGCTCTTCAGTTCACTATAAATGACCCCCTCCAGCATATACATTGTTGATACCTGTTTTCCAGAGGGGGCCAAGACTTCCTGACGGTGATGCGGGGAGTGCAGGAGCTCGGCACAGAACCCAAGGGTCTGAGGTGCTGCTTCCCTGCTGTCCCCCGGGCATTTTGTTGCCATCTGTAAATCTTGTTAAGTGAAGTTAATTGAAGAGAATAGACAGGAAAGGAATACCCCAGTTTAAACTTGTAGGGTCATATGATTAAACCCTCTTAAGGACTTACTAGGGGAAATCCACTTAAGGAAACGAACAGCACCAAAAGCTGGAGGCAGCAGGTAGGCAGGGCACTAGGTTGACACGGCTATTGCTGAGTTGCTCCAGAGCAGGGATGTCCTGCTCCATCCTTTTCAGATATGTTCTTATGGGGTATTTAATTCCTGTTGGGATAATGGGAAATGTCAGTGTTTGGAGCAGGGAACTTGTTGCATTCAGGCTCAGTGTGACTCCCCCGGCAGCCTCTGGACAGTTAGCAGGGCACTGGTGCCACAACCTGCTCCTGCTCATCCTGCCTGGGCCCTTCTTGCTGGCATATGCTTCAAGGAGGAGTCCGTCCTGTTGATCCTCTGTCACTTTTTCCAAGCCCAAACAGTGACAGCCTTGTCCTGTTTCTAGAAACTGTGTTCAGTGCCATGAATCCTCCCTGTGGAAGCGGCTATGCTCCCAGAGATGACTCACACCCTGCTTGACAGCCCCAGTTTGCCAGCCTGTGATCCTGTCCAGCAGCTTTGCTACGCAGGTAGCAGTAAAAGGGCAACTTCTGTTGACCTCAGTGGACCTCAGGGCAGGCTGAGGGGTGGCTGCACAGCTGCTGCTAGTCGCAAACAAACTGCAACCCTGGTAAACTGACAGTCCTCACTTGGTGCTCAGAAGCAGGCAGGCACCTGAGCATGCTCTGGTCTTGTATGGAGTTGGTCAGGCTCTGACTTCACCAACCTCTGACTCTACTGGGCCCAGTTGCCATCTCAGCAGGTGCTATGGACTGCAGGCTGACAGTGCATTGCATGTTAAGGGGGTGTCACGTTGCAACATTGCAGATAATCTGAGGCCTCTGTTGGAGTTTTAAGAGTACTTGCATGGATCCAAGGAATTAATGATACTTTTAAATGTTAGGTTGATTAGTGACTCCTTCGGAGCAGCCAGGTTCACCTGGACATGCTCTTGGAACGATTCTTTTGATGCATTTTGCAGTCTGCGCTGCACTGTGTCCACTTGATGTTGCATGGGGTGCCCTTGCCTTTTTTCACAAAGCCATTTAGTCGACTGGCCTTTCTTTGGGCTGCTGCTTTTCTTGTTGCTCCTGTGTTTTTGCTTCTATTGCGTTCTTCCCATGGAAACCTCCTAGCTCTGTAGTTAAACATTAGGCAGCATTATTTCCCTCTTTAAAGGTTTTGATTGCATCACGCAGGAAGGACTGTAGAAAGAGAAAACAGCCTGTGTCCTCTCTGCCTCCTGAGTTCAGATGGGACAAATGTGAAGATGGGGGTGGGGGCGTTTCTGTTGCTGAGTTGCCCAGTACTTTAGGACAGGCTGAGCTCCCTAGCTTCTCTCCAGGGGTTTATCTGACTGTGCAACCCTGATACTGGAGCTGAGCTTCAGAGGTTATCACAGGAGATCCCATTGCTATGCATGTTGACAATCCCCTTCAGCTTGGCCTTGCTGATTGTGATTTGGAAGCTCTTTCCTCTACTATTAAATATTTTTCCTCTCTTGTCTTACGTGCCGTGGTATGTACGTGCTGTTTATACAGGCCAGGCTGAATATTGCTGTAGATAATGGCCATCTCCTCTGCGGGTGCGTGTGGGTGTAGCTCTGTGGAAGTGGGTGGGTTGCACAGTGTTAACAGTTCTTTGTATGCAAGGGCACAATTCACCATAGCTTTGTTACTGAGTCACTAAGTTTAAGGCAAATAAGACTTGCTCCTTGTATGAAAAGCAGCTTGACAGAATGAGCCATTCTAATGAGCCATTCTACAGATGCATCTGCTCTCCCCACATTACACCAGGTCTGAATTTGGCCCAGTGCCTGCAGAACATTTGTTGATGGAGGATGACATGCTCCTGGCCCGGGCCCTTTTTGGCACTGCCGTTTGAAAGAGGCCATGACTTGCTATGGGCCTCATTCAGAGCAGACCTGAGCAGACATGTTGGTAATGAGGGCAGGACTTTGCAAGAGTTCAGACCTGGGCTCACGTGTTTTGGACTGCTGCGCTGTGGGCAAGTCCTTCCCAAAGGACTGCCTGCTCCTGCATTTGCTTTGGGCCTCGATTTTCAAAGGGGCGCAAGGGATTTTAAGTGTCCCTCCTACTCGGTAAACCGCTGAGAGTCAGGCACTTCACTCCTTTAAAAAATCCAGAGGCCTGGCGGTTTTATCACGTTATGGAAGAGAAGCCCTCGCATGTTATCAGCATTAACCCCCTGTCACCGATTGGCTTTTCTTCCACTCTAAGGAGATCTGAGGATGTGCAGAGAATCCCCCTCCCTCCAGAGAGCTGCTGCCGCCTGCCAAGATAAATATTGATAGTAACCTGCTGCACTTTTCATCAGGTCCCTGATGTTCCCACCAGTTGCAAAGGCTGCCATTGCATCCCACAGGGCAGGGAGCCAGCGAGTGAACCCGCACTTCCCAGCCAGCTCAGCCCATTTCACTGTGTCACTCGAGTACAGGAAGAAAACCCAGTAAAAATATTTGTCTCTTTCCAAAGAAAAAACTGGGGAACACGTGGACTCTCCCAGCACCTGCCCCTCTGCCTCTTAGCTGCCTGTGCACGATGCTGCTGTTTGCATGGGGATTAATACATCTGTAGTTGCATGGCCTGTTTGGATGCAGTCACTCTTGTTAGCATACCACAGTGGCAGTAGAAAGGCAAACAAGGTACCGGGTTGCACGAGGGAATAGGAACAACGAGGAGATCTAGTTATGGGCCGGGTGAGCGGCTCCGGTGGGAAGGTGGAAACCGGTGCAGGAGTGTCAGTCTTGGCTGGACGAGGGATGGTGTGAAAGCTGGGCTCTGTGTCCCTTCCCTTGGAACCTGGAGACATATGTGCAGGGCAGAGCCCTCCCGACAGGATGCAATAGCAGCAGAGTGCCAGGGGTGCAGTGCCAGGGCCACGGGACCCTGGGGCTGAAGGGGCTAAGATTAGCCAGCAGCGGGCTATAAATGCTCTGCCAAGCTTTCCCCTCTGCTGACACACCTGACAAGGCCCTGTCAGTCTGCATTTCAGCTCTGTTCATGTGGATTCTCTTTGTTGGGGCAGGGGGCAGAGCAAGTCTGGGGATCAGGAGGCCTTTGCCAGGTTTGTAAGCCAGGACTGTCAGCCTGAGGTGTCTCGGGGTAGATGTCTCCGTATGCGACCCCCTGCTCTTCAGCAGCTCTGAGGCATGTACAGCTGTGGGGGCTCGTAATGTCAGGCTTGGTTTTGAGAGCTGGGACAGCGTGCGTCCCTCTCAGCATACCAGCATGGAGAGTGAGGGAAGGAGCAGTCCGGAGACTTCGAGGTGCCACCCTTGCCAGTGCCTTCCTTTAGGACCTTGGGCAAGTCACTTGGGCACTTGGGAATACTTCCCCTGTGTCATTTAGGGACAGGCTCTAGCAGTCACTGCCTTGGTCCCTCATTGCCCCAGCCCTGGGGAAGGAGCCCTCCCGTGTCTGTTTAGAGCAAGCTCTTGGAGGCAGCGAGTGGCTCCTGCTGCGTGTCTGCTCACACCCTGTGCCCCCTCGAATCACGCCTCTTGGCTCTTCTGTGCTGTGGGTTATGATGATAACAGCTCCCGCTTGATGACAGCTGCTGCTTGAGATAACTCTGGTCAAGATCCCCATGCCAGCTACGTCATTTGAAAACACAGGTGAGTAGCAGGGCAAGAAACTCCCCCAGTGCTTGTGATGGGGCTAGGAGACTTCAGGGGAGAAGGCCTCTGGGAGCAGTATTGCCTCCTCAGCCCTAGATGCTGCTCCTAAGGCAGTGGGATTTGGTTAAGATACTGTTGGGGGGAGGGGGGTTGAAGTGAGGGCCACATCATGTCCCCTGGCTCTGTGTGACTTTAGTGAGCAACATGGAGGGATGTGCTATCTAGGGGACAGTGTCCTGGGACTGTATGTCTGCGTCAGCCATCGACTGGTGAATATAAGCAATGTGCTGCTCTCCAGCTGCGAGGTGGGGCTGGTGAGTCCTGCCCGTGGGATGGGTGCTAAGTGTACAGTCTTGGGCCCTGAACAGTTTGAGCTTGCAGAAGATTGCTACAGGGAACCGGGTGGCCAGGATCGAGAGCACTCCAGCCTTACAGCCAGCAGGTATGAGCTGTGAGCTGGCACAGCCTGGATGCCGGGACCCACTGCTGCAAGGCAGAGGAAGCAGTTGGAGCTGTCTCCTCCACTGCTGTGGCTGCTCCGAGGTTGTGGCCAGGCAGCAGCTGGCCCCAGGCAGCTTTCTGTCTGAGGAGCCGTGCCGTTGGGTGGATGCATGCGCTGGCTGCGTCCCTGCTGGCTGCCTTCCTCCGAATGCCTACGTCCGTCCCTGATGGTCTGGCTTCCCCATGGCGAGAGGCCAGCCCCTGCTGCAGCTCCTCAGCCCAGGTTGGGGGTTTAGCAGCTGCACAGACCTTTATTGAAGAGCTGTTGGGATCTCTGGGCACTCCCCCAAGCCACAGGTTTGAGCCTGCCCCCGCATGGCAGGGTCCCTTGGATGAGAGAGGGCCGTGCATGAGGCTGCAGGCTCGAGCCCTGCCTACATTCTCTGACCTCCTCATTCATTGCTGGAATCCGAATCCTGCCCCACCTCGAGGCACCGGAGCTGGAACGTGGAAGCACACTTGGCCATCTCGCCAGAGCTTCCCCCGGTCCTGGCTGGCTTTGCCTGCTCCTCAGAGGGGCTTCCCGCATTACCTGCGCAGGCTCCCTCGGCAGATTGCCCTGGAAAAGCCGTCTCTTAAAGAAAACACACGCACGTGGCTTCCTGTGCCTCTCTGGGCCATCTGCGCTCTGCTCCGTGCCAAGCGTGTGCTGGTGTTCCTGGCTGGACCGCTGCCCCCGAAGGTCGTCCAGAACGGCGGGGAGGGATGGTAGGGTGGGAAGAGTTTGCAGTCCATGGACTCCAGCTGAGAAGGGGGGAAGACAAGATTGTTCTGGAGGCCCCTGGAAGGGAAACTTTCCAGCTGGGGAATTCCTGAGAAGTGACGTGAAAGATCCTGCCAGGGAGGTCTGCATTAGTGGGGTGAACTGGGAGCTGGCGGAGTATACTAGAAGTGTCCTGCTGAGCTATGGTGTGCTCCTGGGGGCAGGAGTCCTCGGTGCCAACCCCTGCAGATGCTTCAGTCCACAGCATGCGAGAGCCACTTGAGCTTTATGTGCATGGGATGCTGGATTTATCCACCCCTCCCCAGCCCCTTCTGCTGCCCCTTTCCTCCCCTGAAATCTAGCTGGATCTCTGAGCAAATACCAAGGACTTGCTCATGGGTGCAATGCGTGGTTAGCCAGAGGAACTCCCTGCTGCTGTGTGCTGGCGAGGCTGAGAGTTTGGCAGAGTCCGAGCAGCGGAGGGGCAGCTGGGCGTACCAGCTTGGCTGGAACAAGCCTGAAAGAGGGGTACATTTGAGAGCAGAGCACTTGAATTGCAGACCACCTTCCTCTGCAGCATTTGGCACCATCCATTGTTGGAGGCAAAGGGTTGAGCTGGGCACAGCCCTGGCCCAGTCCAGCACAGGAAATCCTGTGTGTGTCCACAAGCGTCACGCAGGCGGTCGGACATCTCTGAAGGAGATGAGAACTCAAAGGCATCCCTGCTGGAAAAATCCTTCCGGTGGTTTGGTGCTGGAGGAGAAGGGCTCAAAGGTGGCCCACCGCTGGGATGTCTGGTCACCTAACCCCAGGCTCGAGGCCGGAGAGACTCCATGTGCTATCTGCAGCGACTGGCGTTTGGACCGTGAGCACGCTGCAGGGCGCTTGTCAGCGGCAGGGGCCTGCAGGCATTGGCTGCGCTGTGTGGGTTGGGGGCCAGGAGCAGGTTGCGGGCCTCAAGTATCCGACGGGAAGGGTGCCAGAGGTGGGACCAAGCCCTGCTGCCCCAGGTCCTGCATGGCGTTCGGCTCACCTGCCTCCCTCCCGCGCCATGCTCTGCTTTCCAGCTGCATGGCCCATTTCTTTCTCAGCATCAGGCCGGTCTGAGTTTTCCCTGACGCCACCCCAGATGTTTCCCCTCCTGCCGCTCACCCCGCAGCGCATGCCAGGCCGAAGGGGCCCTGCTCGGCTCTGCAGAACGGCAGATTTTGAGCAGGCGTCTCATGTTGTTTCTTGGGCCATTCAAACAAACAAGCCAACCGCATTCCCCCCTTCGCTGGTGGAACTGGAGCCAAGAGCTGAAATCTTAGCCCATAATGGTTGTTTTCAGAGGCTTTGCAAGCGATTGGAGGAACCGGCTCAGGTTTGAACTCCTGCTTCACCTTTATCATGTTGGTCCGGCTCCATCAGAGCATTTTCCCAGCAAAGCGAGAGTGTTTCGATTGTACCTTCTGACGTGCGGCGGTTGCAACACCGAGAGCACGAAGCAGCCACACCTGCCCTCCTACAGCAGTGAGCTAGGCATGGCTTTAGGATGGGTTGCTTTCTCTACCGGAGGTTTGGCCATGTCCTCACTGTGGGCCATTGAAGCTTGATTAACCAGGTGGGGACAGTTGGCTTTTGGCCTCTGCAGAGCGCACGCACCTGTGGGCAGAGCAGGAAGGCAGTGACATGCAGCATCCTTGATAACAGGGCACACTGGCTCATTGGGATGTTGCAGCCAGCATCCCAGTCCACACCGGGGGTCTTTCTCTGCTGACGATTTCTGTACCCCGCACTGCTGTTCTCCTCCCCAGGAAGTTAAACGCGATGTTCACTTTCAGTGCGCAGTTGTGCCTCTTTTTGATTGAGAACTCGTGGCAGAGGTGATATCTCTTTTTAGACAGATTAGATATTTGCAAAAAAAAAGTCTTTATTTGCAAGCTTTCCGGCACAGGCACCCTTCTTCAAGTATAGGAGACAGCAACGAGTGTAAAAGTTCAATTTTGAATAGCATTTGTGCTTGAAGGGACATATGTGAGCGGGTGCATATGTGTGCGTGTTCATCCTAGGTTAGTGAAATGGTCCGGTGGAATCATCTCCCTGCCTTCCCTGGCTGGTCAAGAGGTTTGTTTCTTTTTCTCTTCCCCCCCCTTCAGTGACACTGATGCTGGCCAGCTTCACATCTCTTCTCAACAGGCAGGTTCACTGTGGTTCCCCTGCACAGTGCTGCTTTGTTTGATTCCCCCACCACTGTTTCTAATTCTTAAAAAAAAAAGCCCAAACCGAAACAAAACCCCTATTTTCCTTGCCAGGTTTTCAGTGGCCCCCATTCTCTCCCCTATGCCTCTCCTTTGGTGGCCGGCGCTCGCACCTGGGAGTGCTGGGAGAGCAACAGGACTCGGTGCCAGTTCCTTCTTTGCTTCCCCAGGCTCCAGCGAGCTCACGCAGGGAGATGAACTCTCCATTCCCTCTTTGCAGGGGACAGCATGCTCCCCCTTCCCCCTTGAACCGGGCGAGCCATGCTGGCTGGGACATTGCAATGCTGTGTACAGGGTGCTTCGGGCTGCACATCTGCTCCTGTCACCCTGCTGTGCTTCCTCCCCAGTTGCAGAGCGGTGATCTGGCAGGGTGCGAGGTTGCTGCGGAGAGGATCTGATCCCCTGCGACTCCTCTGTGTAGGTTGGAGATGCCATGGTTTGATCTCGCCCTGCGATGGGCCATGGTCTCCTATCAGGGGGGCAGGCGACACACAGACCAGACAGCCCAAATCCCCAGTTGGAGCAGCTGATCCTGCTCCAGTTGCATAATGCTGCTCGGTGTCGAGCTCTCGCCTCGTTCGTGGATCTCTCCTGTAGGACTCTGCGCTCCTGCCGGGCCGAGCGCTGGTTTAATGAGAGGCGCCTTTGTGCTGGGGGATTTCTATAATTCCCAGGGTCTATAGTCCCAGGGGAAAATCCAAGCTTATGTCCTCCTAATCCTTCCCCTCTTAGCACCTCACCCTCTGGCAAACCTGACACTGGAGCCCTCGGTTCTTGGCAGCACTTGACTTAAAGGCCAAATCCCGAGCACCTTGCTGGAGGAAGTGAAATGCTGAAGAGCTGTTGCAGGTGCCCCTTGGCCCAAAAGGTGCCCGCAGGGGTGAACCTGGACCTCACGTGGCCACTGCTTGCACCTCCTCCCCTTATTAAATGGGAAGTGATAGGGATGTTCATGCTGGGATCCCACAGGCTTCGGGCTTTGCCAAGAGACTGAGGACCCCCAGGGTCAGAGCCCCATCCCTGCCGGAGTGTCCTTTGCCCCTAGCTGCATGTGGCCGCTCGCATCCACGTGGAGGGAGTGTAAAGCCCTTCTCCATCAGGACCGTAGTGCTTGGCACCAGGCTGCATGGGGGGATGAATGAGGGCACAAGCTGCATCCCCTGAGAGCTGGGGCCGAGCTCCCTAAAGACAGGAGACCAGCTGCCCTTGTTGTATATCCTTCCTGCTTTTGTCCTTCTCAGTGGTTTCCAGGTATAATCCTCTTCTGTGCTGTCCCTGGGCAGGCTCAGGCACACCAGCTGCCTCTTCCAGCTTGTCAATGAAGGGCACAAGGCACCTGCAAGACATGCCCTTGCAAGACACCCATTCTCAGGGCTGTTTCTTTTAAAGGACCTTGAGGACATGCCTTGGGACGCTCCCCTTCCTCTGCCATTGCTGGATACTCGCCCCACTGTCCATAGCACCAAGTCACCCCTGCCGCCTCCACCAGACTCACGACTCGGGGACTAGGGGGAGGTTAGCACAACAGCTCAGAGCCCAGTCCTGTTTTACAAACCAAACAAGGTCTCGGTGGGAAGCCCTTGCATTCGGGCATAGGAGAGAACAAAGATTGTAAAAATTCATTTTTTGAATAGTCCTGTTTTAGAAACCAAACAAGGCCTTAGTGGGAAGCCTTGCAGCCTTACCATGCAGCCTCGGGACCCCTTTCGAGGTGGGCAGAGTCACAGGGGTGCTGCATTTTGGTTCAGTAGCTGTCAGAGGGCTGCAGTTGGGCTGGTATTGCCGCATCCCCCTTCCCATCCATGCGGTACGATGTCATGAGCCTCCTCCCAGTCTCAGGCTCCCCTCCTCTGTGTCCTGTGTGCTTTCCATCACTGCTTGTGTGCCCCAGTACTCTTTGCATCGGAGACCCTTGGTGTGTCGGCAGCCTGCCTGGCCTCCGCCTGTTGATCCTCCTTGCCTTGGGACATTTTCTCCTCTCAGGAGCTGGCAACAGCTTGTCCGCTCTCCCCCGCCAGCGTGTTGGCAGCGAGCAAGCGAGAAGGGAGTGATACCTGATATAGGGCCAGTGCTCCTTTCCAGCTGTTAAATATGCATGTCCGAGTTATGGGCTTATCACCTCATAAAACTGGCTGCTATGCCAATCCCTGTGGCCCCAGCCTCAGTGCCCTGAGCTGGCTGATACCGTCTCTCTGTGGGCCCTAAACACTCTGCATCCTCTATGTCAGCCTGTGTTTGCTCTCGTGATAGCGGCGGGGGGCCTTGCGGGGCACGTCAGCTCTCCGCTGTCCCTTTCGGGACTTGCTGTTCAGCTGCTGCCGCCAAGAGATAAGTCCTGAGGAGTACGTGCAGGGTGGAGATAGCTCAGGCCCATCAGCAGGTGCCTCCCAAGCCCTAGCACCATGCAGAGACGGGATCCTCAGCGCCTTTCCGGGGGTGGCGTTTGCTAGCAATGCAAGCAGCTGGAACTGGTCTCGAGGTGCGGCTGCTCGTGGGGCTCGTCCTTCAGGATTGCTCAGCCCTGCCTAGATCTTCCCAATCTCTCCCACCAGCCTCAGTGAGTCCAAGGACTGCCTTTGGCCCTTTTCCAGCAAGATCCAGGCCCGCTGAAGGGTGGGTGGTGATGCCGACAAGTGCTGCCCCGCTGCTGTCTCCAGTGTCTCCTACCAGGGAGTCGGGAGGAGGCCGGGAGAGACCTGATTGCACTGGGTGGGCAGAGCATATCTGTACGTGGGCTGGGAGAGGAAGGCGGTCCCATGGTTAGGGCATGAGCCTAAGTCTAAAGACTGGGGCGCAGATCCCTGCTCTGCCACAGGCTTCCTGTATGTCCCTGGGCACCTCACTTAACCCGCCCGTGCCTCCATTCCCCATGTGGGCAGAGGGGATAATGGCACCAGACACGGGGCTGTTCGAACAAAGGCAGGTTGGGAGGTGCTTCATTCCCTTGGCTACGGGAGAAGATAAATCCTGTCGCAGGATAGCGGTGGGGGTGCTGCCCCACTTGTCTTTGCGAGGGGTGTTCAGTGCTAGTTCGCTTTGTCCAGGTTTGTTTGCCCAGGGAATTGTGTGTTGGGACAGGCTGGTTTGATAACCCCGGGCTCTGAGGCACAAAGCGAAGTCCGATGCCCAGGCGTACAAGGCCTGGATGCCTTGTGCTGGCTGCTCTGGCAGTCCTGTGGGCACTGAGGATTGCTCATTTTTAACAGCATGTAGCGGGTATTTTTCTGCATGGATATTTGATACCGGGGAGATTGGAGTCCCCACCAGGTGCCTGGCCATTCTGGGCGGCAGTTCACATTGTCCCGGGTCGTCCGCCTGCCCATGGGACCGACATGGCAAGGATCAGAAGCGAGAGGCCCAGAGACTCTCAGGCCCAGCTCAAAGGATCTGTTTTATTTTTCCAATTACTTTTGGCTTAAGCTGGAAAGCCAATCTCCCCAGCTGCCTTCGGGTCACTAGGGCACCGGGAGGTGACGGGATCCTGTTTTGATCTGCATTTACGGCTGCTGAAAGGTGGTTGGGCTCAGAGCCGTGGGCATGACAGCTCCAGTGCAGCCGCCGGAGAGGTATTGTGCAAACAGCCACGGCGTGCGTGTGTTGTGCGGTGCCCTCCAGTGTGTCTCCACCCTGACCGAGAGGCACAGTCCCTGGGGGTATGGAGAAAGCAGGGCTCCTGTTGTGTGAACAGTCCTCTCCTGCCAGTGCAGGGCAGTGTCTGGGATGCACCATCCTCCTCCAGCACAGACCACCACATCAAGCATTAACAGTGTCCAGCCAGCAGCAGCCGCTCAGGCTGGATCTGACCCAGCGACCTGCAAGCAAGCAGGTGGTGCATCTCCTCACCAGCCAGCCCCCACCGCCTGCAGCTGCTAGCAAAGGCTTGCATATGCGTGCAATGCCGCAGCGAAAAGCCAGCCGTAGGGTGGTGCTTGCGAGATGGTCTCTGGACGAGAAGTGACCTCTCCCCTGAGCACCTCATGCAAACACGGTCCCAACAAAGCCTTAAAACTCAGTTGGTGAAAATAACCTCATTCCACTCTGTGATGTGAATGGCCTTCTTCATGTCTTGGCTGTAAGTCATGGCTAGTGCCCTCGCATGAAGATTTCTGTTACTAATTGCAATCACTTCTCTCTCTCAGAAGTTGTTCATAGCGTTCATTTGCTCCCTTTGTTTTTGCCTTGGCAGACGAGTGCAGTGGAAAGTATCCGAGCGACATTGCTGCCAGGGTGTGGGACGCTCACCTCAGTGCCTGCGCAGCTCCGAGCACATCGTCTCGGTGCGGGAGACCAGACTGGAGGCTCGTTCAGCCCAAACACAAAGCCTGTTGTTCAGGTCCAGCAACGAGCTGGGGCTTGTTCCAACCTCGAGCCATGGGCAGGCTGAATTGAGTGGCTTGGTGTTGGACGATGGAATAGGGTGTGATCCGGGGAGTGGGAGCAGGACTCCTGGGTCCCATTCCTAGCTCCACTGTAGACTCTGTTATCTGGGGTACGACTGTTAGTCTCCCTGCCTACCTCCTTTTCAAGGCATCCAGCTCTCTGAATTATGGCCCAGCTTCCTGCTGTGGGATGTGTGCACCTCAGCTCCATATTTGTGCATCACCTTGTGCACATATGATGCATCTCACTTGGAAGGGGAAACCCAGCTCCATGAAATGCACATAATCCTCCAGCTGTTTCTTGTTCCCTCATGCAAAGGGCATAGCTTAGTCATGCTCTCCCCTCCTCCTGTTATACCAGTGTAAATATGGAGCCGCTCCTCTTGAAATCAGTGGAGTTTACATGGCTGCACCTGGGAGCATGACCTGCCTGCGCATGGTTGTTCCCCAAGAGCCACAGCCGCTCTCATGGGGGTAGTGCCTGACTTCAGAAACGGGCCCACTGAAGCCCGTGGCGTACGGGTGACTATTAGACTATTCTCGGCGCTATTTGGAAAACGAGGCTACCTCCAGTTTAAAGGGAAAAGATTTTACCTTTTCAAATGTTTGTGATGCGCTATCATTTGAGCCCAGCTGGAACAATTTAACTAATTGAAGCAATTTGAATAATGGCAGCAATTTGAGTACCTTAAAAACAAACTTCATGCCCGGGTTTGGCAGCTGGCATCGGCAGCTCAGCGCAGCACGGTTTGAAATGGCTGAAGGCTGGGGCACGGGCAGAGGAAGGGGTGCCAGGGGATCTGGCAGACCCTCTACGCCAGCAGCCACAGAGCTGCAGGCTGGGAATGGAGAGCATGGCTGACGCTCCATGGGAGCCGGCTCCGGGGAGGCAGGACCAGGGGTTTCAGTGAACTTTGGTACTGAACTGAAGACATGGTCTGCAGTTTACAGTGGGAAGAGGTTTGACCTTTGCTATGAGTTGTCATGCAGTCAAAGCCACAGGCCCCAGGAGAATGCCATGCATCCAGGGGTTAGATTTCATAATCCTGCCTCTTTGAGACAGTTCAGGATGGAGAGCCATAAGGACAGCTTCCTGCTGGAGCCCCGATGCAGCGAGGCTGTTGCTTGTATTTGGGTCTGTCCTCTGCCAGCAGCCAGCTTCCCCAGGGCTTTCTCCACTGATGGACAGAGATGGGGCTTTGCTGGGGTCCCATCGTCAAGTCCAGGGTTGCTGCTTTATATTCCCAAGCAGACGGTGCATGTGTTAGCAAGTGAGCTGTCACGCTTGCTGGAGCACAGCTTGCTACAGAGCTAATTAGAAACAAATGCAGATGTCCTTGTTTGCTAGGATTGTGCCACATACCTGCGACTTTTTTCAGGCCTCTGAGTGCCCTGGGCAAGCTGTCCTAGTTTGCTGCGGGTCTGTATTGCAAGGATAACCCTGGAGGCACACTTGTTTAGTATTACTTGAACTTTGGTAGTGCTGTGAGGCTCTTGCGGAGATCTGGGCCTGCAGCACACTAGATCCATGTATCCACACCTAGGAAAGGACAGTCCCTGCCCCGGCGAATTTAGTCTGAATAAATGAGATGCCATGGGGATAGAGGGAAGCAAAGAGGCGAGGCGACTTGCCGGGGTCCCACAGCAGGTTGGCGGCAGAAGTGAGAGATCCTACAACATCCCTTTCCACCGTGACTTTCCCTGACTTTGTCATTCCCCCCAGCCAGCGCAGTGGTGATCGCTGGACCAGATGACACTACTGAAAGGGGGGAATTGTACCGGTCCTGGGTAGAAGTAAGATGGAAATCTGCTTGTTGCCTGTTGAGCAAATGGAGATGCAGGGTAGGGAATGCACTTGCTGACCTTGATGCATTCAGTTCAGCAAACTGTTGCTGTAGGTGCGGTCACCAGTTAAGAGGCGACGAGCTGCACTTCAGAGGGGTGAAGTGCTTCCTGCGTGCAGGGCCAACGCCATCGCCAGTCAAAATGTTGGCTCAGCTGCTATCATCCCAAACCTGGGACCCCCTTGCCCCTGAGCGGCACATGCCAAGGTGTGCCGAGGCCCCGTGCAAGCCTATATTCACAAGTGGACCAGGGTGAGGCACCGGGAGGAGCAGAATCCAGTGCATTGGCCTAGATCTGGGTCAGCTCTTGGCAGGAAACGGTAGCAAATGCTTCTCTCGGCCACCTCTGTGAGCAGATCTAGTGCTGAACATGCGTGAGGTGGACTGCAGAGTAGGAAGAGATTATTCTGCTCAGGCCCTTTTTCTGGGTAGCAGAGCTTTACAGCCTTGCACCGTAATTTCCCCACTCGATTACAATGCCCAGGCTCAGCACGGAAGTTGCAAATTGATGTCACCTTGCAGTATCAGCCATTGAAAAGCAAAGCAATAATCTTTCTTTCCTCTGGCGAGTTGGATCTTTTCCTGCCCCATTCATTGGCATTAATGCGAGTTCTCCGGTCTTTCACCTCTAGGCCACTGACTTGGATCCAGCATCAGTCCCAGCTGGTAGCAAGGGAAAATTGACCACGGGGCAGTAGCTCTTCAGCCTGTGTGAAATGTGTCCGGTGGGTCTCAGGTTAGTTCCCAGTGAGAGCTACCCACATCGCAAGCCACAGCCAGAAGCAGCTGGAATTGGGCCTGGGTTGTCTGTATCAGCAGAGAGACGCTAATGTCCTGCGTGGGCTGTAAGGGACAAAATCATCCCAGAGATGCTTCCCCCCAGGTCAGGGCAGAGGGAAGCCTGCGCACCCACCATCCTGGCTTCTGTCCCAATTGCTATCCACCCTCTTCCGCCGTCACACTCCTGTTACCCACTGGGCTCAGGATGCTGGAATGGCAGGGGCACAGGGTTTCCATCTGAGCTACAGGATGTTATAACCAATTAGACTGGTTACAGAGGTGACCACGCAGTCTAGACAGATGACCACATGGCCTAATGCATAAGGCATCTGGCTTTGGATCAGGAGATTGAGGATTCAGGTCCCTCTGTGGTTGGTTTTAGCATGGTGACATTTAACACAGAGAAATGCAAGGTGCTCCACCTTGAGAGAAAAAAACCCCATGTCACACTTATAGGCTCGGCAGTGCTATACTCACTAGCACCATGACCGAAAGAGACTTGGAGGCGCAAGGTGAATACAGGCCACCAGTGCAATGCCTCAGCTGGCGATGCAAATAAAACTCTGGCTTGTATTCACCGGTGCATCTCAAGCAAGACCCAAGAAGGCATCCTCCTGCTTTACTCAGCCTTGATGAGGCTGCAGCTGGAGTACTGCATCCAATTCTGGGCTCTGGACTTTAGTAAGGACGCTTGATTAGAGGTCAAGAGAGCAGGCCCTATGAGGAGAGGCTGAGCGACATGGGACTTTTGAGCCTGGAGAAGCAAAGGCTCAGGGGGGACTTGGTGGCAGCCCGTAAGTACATCGGGGGTGTGGATCAGGATCTGGGGGAGCGCTTGTTCACCAGGGCATGCCAAGGGAAGACAAGGTCTAATGGTCACAAGCTGGTGGAAGACCATTTTAGAGTGGACATAAGGAAAAACTTCTTTACCATCCGAGTCGCCAGAGTCTGAAACAGGCTTCCCCCCCAGAAGTGGTGCAAGCGCCTACTCTGGATACCTTTAACAAATGCTTGGATGCTGATCTTGCCAGGGTGATCTCGGGCAGGGGGCTGGACCCGGTGATCTCGCGAGGTCCCTTCCAGCCCTAGTGTCTATGAAAGCTATGAGGCCATCCCAGCAAAGTGGAGCTGAGCTGAGATGCAGCTGTGCATTGCCATGTGGGCTCAAGCCTGCGAGAGGCCGATGCTGCGGCTTGATCCTAGTGCATGCTTTGCTTTAGCAAGACTGAATTCTGTTTTCTCGGTGAGCCTCTGCCCAAAGGCACTTGGAGATTTAACCCCCTGATGCCTAGGAGAACCCGGAGAGTTTTGCCTTTTCCTTTTTATTAAATGCCAGCAATATTTAAGATAACATCATGAGATTGAAGGCAGCCTTGGGCTCTGTTGCTTTTGGTTTAGCGCATGTGTTGCTCTCATGTTCTTAGTTCATCTGTAGGATGACAGTGGTAATTACCCCAATGTCTACATTCAGACTCGGTGTGTACCCGGCAGGAACGTTTGAGGCTCAGTCCTGAATGTTGTGAAGCAGCAGTAATAATTGTTGGTACGGATGAGACGCTTGGAGGAAGCGAGATGGAAAGCAGGTGTCAGCCAAGCTATCACTTCCCCTGAAAGGATTTGACCATGGGTGTGCTTAGGTAAAAAGGCTGCCTTCCTTGCAGAGAAGCTGTGGTCACTGAAAGGACCCTTTAAACACCAGAGCGGCGTATTTCCCTCATGGAGTCTCAGCTGAATGCTACCTTGATGAAGGGAGTATTAGTGAGCCTGAGCTGACTTTGGAGACCATTCTGGATCCTCTTCTGACCCCTGCGTCCAGTCCTGGAGCCACTTAATGGAGCAGACCTGCGTTTTAGAAGAGCAGGACCCCTGGCCTGCTGGCCACGCAGGGACCCTCTCTCCTCCTAAGGGATGCACATGGTGACGGGAACCTCTGCAGGCCCAAGATCAGCACATCTCCCGGTGCTGCTAGGACTTCCCGTCAAACTTGCTCCTGGGAGAGAGCTGAGGGCCGATCTCCCTCATCCTCCCTCTCCTCGTCCTCCTAGCCAAGAGCAGCAAACCTGCATGGATGCATTTCTCTGTATGGAAACCACTGACGATTTTTCCCTCCCCCTCCTAACGTCTGAAGGGTTTCAGTGGGGTCCAGGTTTTAGTCAGACCAGTGGGCACTGCTCATCCCAGCGTGATTGATCCTGGCATCTCTGAGCTGAGCGCGGGTTTTGGTCTGGTTTGATCCTTTCTTCGCACCGACTGGTGTGGCTTGGCAAGCCAGGCAGTGTCAGGACCAGAACAGGGGAAACATGAGACTCCTCCAGGGCTTGGCAGCGGAAAGCAGGGCTTCTTGAAAAGCCTGATTAAAAGGCGGCTGCAATGGTGCATCTTGGAAGCTCGTAAAACAAAGAGCAACACCTTTCTCTTCCCAGGGACAGCTCTCTCCCGAATCTCCAGGGCAGTGCTGCAGGGGTGATTTCCATCCCTGGTTCCCACGGCTGCTCCTCCCTCCTTAGGCACTATATCGGGCTATATGGTTACTGCCCGAGAGGGCAGAGGAAAGGGAAGGGATTTGGAAGGGATTGGACAAGTGGTGGTGGCAGGGGGACTCTTCCCTCCTGCAGGACTTTCAGCTTGTGCATTAAAAATAACCCGCGGTCCCTTCCCCAGTGCGGTTTGGGTGGGGAATTTCTCCTTCTCTCAGCTCCTCCATTGCTGCTGGAGTGTAGCGTTTGATGGTACCAGCCAGCTCCCAGCTCCACGCGGCACCAGCCCGGGAGCTCTTCTGATCCAGAGGCATCCGGGGACGTTGTTGCAGCCCTGCCAGTGAAAAAGGAACATCTGGTTGTGTTTCAGTGGGACAGAGGCCCCGTTCGCCAGGCTTTTTTTCCGTGTCGTATTTATAGCGCTTCCCCACAGCACCAGCATCTGGATTTTAAGCGATGTTAAGATCTAGCCCTGGGATTCAGTTGGATCCAAACCTCACTGTCGCTAGAGATCCTGCCAGCTAGGGTTGGGATGGAAAATCCCTGTAGCCATTTCCAGCTGCATCTTGGAAGGCCTCAGACCCCCCTCTCCTCGGTGGTGAGCAATGGAGGGCTCTGAGAGCATTTGCACTGTCCGGTGTCCTGCTCCCAAACACTTTGCAACCACTGGGTTGATCTTCCCAACCCAGCAGGGCCGCAGGTCACAACCAGCCCTGTGTCGTGCTGGATAAATGTCTCGGCACCCTTAAGGGCCAAGTGAATTAGCTCTATGAGCCTCAGAGCGAAACAGTCTGCCAGCGTTCCTGCACTCTGCTCACTATCCTGCACTACCGTCTGAAGGGGAACCAGACAAGCGCGGGATCTGGCGAGATGTCTCCTGGGAAGAGACTGGAGCAGGATGGACCGGCAGTGCAAACCTAGCATGGAGGAGCGTAACCGCTGCTTCCTGCCATGCGTGCACTGGGGTCCTTGGGAAATGGAGACTGCTATTGCTGCTTTTGAGGTAGCAATGCTGGGAGCAGCAGGCTGGCAGGCACAGAGGCATTAAGCACGTTAGGGATGTATTAGGACCATGTCAGGGACAGCTTGGGTCTCCTCTGCCCTTCCACTCCCGCCAGTCCTGCAGCAGGTGATGGGCCGTGGCTGCACTTGCTGGGGGTCTGAGTGACTGCAGAAGCCCCTGGTTGGGCTCCAGAAGCCTTGAGCATGACCGGTGATGTTCGCCATGCAGCGTTGTCCCCCAGGATGGACAGGGAAAAGGTCCTTCCATCTCTTCTAGACTCCCCATCACCACCGCGCGACAACTGCGCGCACCCTGTCCGGGCTGGAGGATGAGCTACAATGGGCCCCATTCTGATGCTGTTTCAGTGGAAAAGTTTGAGTCACTCTTCGAGAGAGAGAGAATGAAAACCAGCCCTGCTGTAATGAGCCTCAGATCACTGGCACTAATATGAATGAAGACAATAATCTCCACTCATTTCTATGGCAGAAGTCCAATTCCTTTCTAGGTCTCACAATGAACACTGCAGCAGGCAGCAATAACAGTTTTAGCTAAAGGCTGTCGTTCGCAGTAGTGCTGTCTTCTCTGGAGCCCGGAGGTTTTTCTAATGGCCTCGCTGGGCTGGGTTGAAATGGGCTGGGTTTGTTCTAATGGAAGTGCAGCCCCCAGGCATCTTCCTGTGTTGGCTTCTCCTCTCCCCCCAGGATGCTTTGTCTCCAATCTTTGCCCACGACGTTCATTCAGTCCTACGCATCCACTAGCAGGATTTTGCCCTCAGTGCTTTGGCTCTTAAGCTCACGCGGCTTGAGAAATCTCTGGTCTGGGGAGTGAGGGCTGGGGGTTGGGATTGGCGTGAGTCGGGGCTGGCCTGTCTGCTGTGCCGGGGAAATTTGCTGTGGCCCAGGCCAAGTCCCTTCCCTTGCCTGGGCTTCGGTTCCTTGTCTGTGCCGCTGGGACAGTTATGGACCAACCTCCTGCTGTAGGATGTGTGCACCTCAGCTCCAGATTTGTCCATCCTCTTGCGCACATACGATGCATCTCACTTGGAAGGGGAAACCCAGCTCCGTGAAACGCGGTGCCAGTCCACGGTTGCAGGGATTCTTGGGTGCCAGCAAGTACCGGAGAGCTGCTGGGAGGGGAGAGGCCTTTCCTCAAGGTGGGGCTGGCCCGTGCCAAATCCAAGCCACGCCTTTCCCATCACTGGCCCTCAGGGGCAGAAAGGCCTGTCCCTGCCTTGGAAAAGTGTTTCAGGATGCCATCTTGCCACATCCCGGCTCTCACCGTGACAGGACCGGCCTGGCTCAGCTGCCCTCGGGGAGAATAGGGATAGGCGGGTACCAGGGTCAGGATGGGTCCACGTCGAAAGGCAAAGGGTAGCTGTCAGCAGGCAGTGGGGGTTGGTTTGCTGGGAGACTTGAGACGGGGTCAGTTTGTTTTCTTCCTGCAATACATTAATGCCGCCACGGGGGCTCTGGGTAGCATCGGCCCAAAGCATCGCTCCTCCTCGCAGAAACATGGTCACAGACCTCCATGGCAGCCATTGCTCGAAAGTGGCAGCCATGAGCTAACGTGGGATCTCTAGGAGCTGCTGGCTGTTGGGGATGTGCGTGGGAAATGCAACATGTCAGTTAAAAAAAAGAAAAGTGGCCATGAAACTTTATCTAAGCTACCATGTTCAGCCTCATTTGAGGGTCAGGCACCGAGAGATGGGCGGTCTTCGGAGCAGAGGTCGTGGCTGCAATTTTCAAAGGCGGCTTAGTGGAGTCAGGTCCAGGACTCCCAATGAAACCGGTGAGAACGGCGCAGCTAAATCCCAGCTCAGCTTCTGTTCCTACCACCTGTGCCTGGCACAATAGGGCCTTGGTCTATGGGGGCTGCTTTGATCTCAGTACCCAGGAGCTGCACACACAGCAGTATTTAAAGTCTATTTTTCCATTTGCCCTAAGGAAGGAAGGATCTGGAGCCTGTCCTTCCTGTTCAGAGGACGGTGCCCAGGGTCAGACGGACACCTGAGGAGGAGCTGGGGTCGTCTCAGCCTTTCCAGCCTCCTTGGAAAATTGTCGGGGTCAACCTTTTTATTTTTCAGTGGAGCCAATTTCTGGCCCGAGGCACACGCGGGAGAAGGAAACGCCACTGGAGCGGGCTTGAAAGAAACCATGTTAACAGTGTAAATTAGCTCTGAATGCCCCCGACTCCGTCTTCAGCAGCTCTGCCTGAGCAGAGGTGGAAAAGCTGGACGTGGGGCAGGGCGCCGGGAAGCTTGGAGTCCTTCCAGACCCGGTTTAGCTGCACAAAGCAAACAGTAAAGCCCACTTTAGTGGGGCAGGAAGAGAGCAGGGGGCTGGAGGTTGCAGTGGGAAAGGGTGCAGCCCACGCGAGGGAGGCTGCAACACCCTCGTTTGCCATGGGGCTGAGATATCAAGAGAACGAAGCTGAATGCCACAGATCATTTGCAGTTCCTTCCTAGGCAGCTTTGTTATCTAATGTCAAGCGCTGCCGATTGTTCAAACCGAAAGAATTTAAGCTGGGTGCCCCTAGCCTCTCTCCATGCTGCTGTGCATTTATTTGCATTTCATTCTCCTGGCAGGAAGACTTGCAAAGAGTCGGCTGGTGGATGTGATTGTGTGGCAGCTCCTGTCTGCACTCTATCCAAACCATGTGTCCTGGGCCCTGCTGCTAGCAGCTCATGCAGCCTCTCCATTAGTGCAGGGAAAAGGGGATGGTGCTTCTGGCTGGCTCTGGGTCCCGGTGCTGCTATGGCTGTGAATTTCCAGCTGGCCTTGATGGATAACACAGCGATAGCTGGGCAGATCTGGGCTGCTCCAGATTTATTAGGGATTGTGGCTGGAGCGGGGGTGGCAGGAAGGGCAGCGTCTGTGCAGCGTCTGCTCCAGACCTGGGAGGTGGTGTACACCCATGGGGCTGTGATCCTGGTGCCTTTTGCTACCATTGAATTCATTTCTGCAGTGAGCTCTGACATCTTTAAAGCTTAAAGAAAAATAAAATCTTCCCTGCCCATGGGCACACTCACTTCCCAAGCACCATGGCTGTGGGGGCTGAGATCCGAGCTGTGATTACCTGGGTCGTTTTCCTGGTGAAGGAGGGTCCAACGGGATTGTGGGAGCTGCAGGTTTTCCTCGGGACTCGTTCTAAGTCTCTGACAATATAAGCTGGTCTCTTAAAAGAGCTCATGTCACCTCACAGCCAGCCCAGTAACTCGGTGTACCTGCTGCTGCCAGCCTGGAACGGGCTGTGTCTCTGGAGGAGCAGATAAGCTCTGTTTGTCTAAAAGGTTTCTCTCAGCCCTTGCCATTGTTTAAATGGACTTCTGGGTCAACACGCTGCCTAGACCACGGCAGGTATGAGGAGTTAATGGAGTTCCTCTTTCAGACGCTGATCCAAAGCCCGTTGAAGTCAACGACATGTGATATGATCGGAGAAAGTTGCTTTTACGGTGCAGAAATTAAGCGATCCCTGTCCCATTTTTAAATGCAGATGTCCCCAAGGGGCAGGCACGTGAGGCTGGCTGTCTCGAGATTGGGTTGTCTCTGTGCCATAAACCAGAGGCAGCAATGAAAAGACAAGCATGCGGGGCAATAGGAGTCCTTCATGAAGTTAGTGCTGTGTTTTGACTGCTGCTAGCTTTGGTTTCTCTCAGCAAGTTTCTCTCCCCCAAGCCAGTTAGAGAGGGACCTGTTCTGGTTTCTGGCTTGTGCAACAGCCCTGCGTGATTCAGAAACCCAGTGCAAGCGTGGGTCCATCCTTCTGTATGGCAAGAGCCCCGGCATGGTGGGGACACCGGAGAGACGGGACTTGGGAGACGATACTCCTCTCTAGCCCAGGGATGGTTCTTCTCCCTCTGAGACCCTGGAGGAACCTGGCTTCTTCATCCAGAACACGCATGGAACGAAGTCTTTAGTTTGGGACCTGTACCCCCCTCCAGCGCCTTGCTCTGAAAAGTCCTGATCAGCAAGGGCTTAATTTTAAATGTCTGTCTAAGTTACTACAGCATGGTGCAGGATCACAGAAAATGAGGGCTGAAGGGGAGCTCACATCTAGTCCAACCCCCTGCTCCAAACAGGATCAGCCCCAGCCCCAGCCCCAGCTACATCATCCCAACCAGGGCTTTGTCTACCCGGATTTTGAAAACCTTCAAGGATGGAGAGTCCACCACCTCTCTGGGGAGCCTGTTCCAGTGCTTTACTACCCTCCTCGTGAGAAAATTCTTCCCTCATATCTAACCTCAACTTCCCTTGCTGCAGCTTGAGCCCATTGCTCCTTGTCCTGTCGTCTGCCCCCACTGGGAACAGTCCAGCTCCATCCTCTTTGCAGCCCCTTCCCCCTGCCCCACATCATTAAAGTGTGGAACTCGTTGCTCCAAGATGTGGTGGAAGCTGGACCATTTAATCAGATTCTCAAAGGGTTTGGATAAAGTCTTGGAGGAAAGGGGCATTGGCAGCTTCTGGACCTGGGAATTAGGGGCCTGGCTTCTGAAACACAACTTCCTAGGCCTTAAGTGTTGGAGGCTGCAAGTGGGAGAGTAATTGGTGGGGGGAACCCTGGTCATACCCTGTTCTCTCTCCCCTTCAGCATCTGCTCCCCGCCACGGTAGACTGGGCACGATGGGCAGTTCTTATGTTCCTAAGTCATCCAATTTACATCAGCTTCCAAAGTGCACAGACCAGCTCTTTTATTTAGGGCCTGGCCCCTGGGCTGGCTATCTGCATCCACAGATGCAGTTCAGGTGAGCTGACCTCCTTGTGTTCCTGGCTTCCTGAGTGGGGACTGGCCATTGCAAGCATTGCAGCAAGTGAGGAGGAGTTTATAGGGACAAATCCTCTGGCTGAGTGTGAGCAAGGGCATTGTGCTGTTACTGTCACCTTGGCTTTAATTTACCACTGGCTCTTGGAATGCAAGGCTAGAAAATGAGCTTACTCTTGGGAAACAAAACAGACTAAGATCCCAGCGAGGATTGTTTGGTGCTTCTGAGAACCCATTCTGTTTGCACAGAGCCTGACACCTGACTAATTAATGGCACAGAAACCTCTCATTAATCAAGGCCGGTGACATTTATGACGCTGACTCTGGGGTGGAATGTGCTGCTGGGCGTTTCAGTTAAAAAATGAGAACGAACAAGTGTTGGCTCTGTGAGCCCAGGGCAGGAGGCGAGCCCCTTGAAATGACAATGGGAACAGTCCCCAGGGCTAAGAAACAACCCAAAAATACACACAGTGCCGACCTTACTGCCCGGACGGAGATCAGGAGCAGCAGCTTTGCCAGCCCCAGGCTTTCAGAAATCATGCAGACTCATGCAAAATCGAGAGGGGCTCTTTTACAGAGAGGCACCGTTTTGGCTTCTGATTTTTGTGCCTGCAAAGTTGAAGTTTTCAAACCTTTCCTCTGCCACCGGGAGTGATGGGAAGTTCAGTATTTTTAACAACACCAGATTTCTTTCTTAACACGTGACTCTGGGTGATGGGACTTTGAGGAAAGCATCCTCCTTTGAGAGCAGCAATAATATTGATGCGTCGTGGCAACACTGTGGTAGCTTGAGCGAGTTTCTTTAATAGCTTGTTTGTGCTTTATTTGACAGAGCGCCTTATTGGCCAGTACAAGTTTCCTTTTTAAAGGGAGTGCCTGAAAATAATTTGCCTCAAACGAATGCTGTAATGCAAGTGCATGATACTAAGGCATAAGACACTACATGCCTCCTAAAAGTGCTGTGCAGTCCATTAGAAAACATCTTTGATTTTAAATCCTGACCCTTCGGTTCTATGTTTCGTTTTTCCTTTCAAGTCTCATCTTTTGTTTTCTTTTGTTTTTTAATCAACTAATTGTACAAAGAATATGGTAGAAACTCTTTTAGAGGGCATTGGGTACCCAGCTTCCATTGCAAAGTCATTCACACTCAAATCTCTTCCATGACTTGGAAAATTTTAATCGGCATGTGTCTGCCAATGTCTGTATGGTGTGTGCATGAGAGAGAGAAACCATGTATAAAATACCCACGTGAAGTAATGCTTTAGTTACAGGACTATGAACCACCATTTGTTTTTATTTCATTTTACAAAGCGAGTGATCCACCTTTGTTTTCAGACACCTACAGTTAAAAAAAAAAAAAAAAGTCAGCTAATATATGCATACTGGCGAAGTAGCAGCAGGTTTTGCTAGCTCTGTTGTACCCATGCATAAAGATAAGAATATGTACATAACTGGCCTTTTTGGTTTTAGAAGAAACATGAAAGTCACAGTGGGAGCCCAAAGTCGATACTGAGGAAGACATTAATGAAACACTGTTGTTAATGCAGATCATTTCTGCATTTTGGCGATAAATTTGTTCTGTGTGTTCCTATGGAGTCCAGATAATCTGCTGTTCTAAAAAATACTTAGGCACAGATACTAGTGGGTATGTCTACACATTCATTAATGCACTTTAGATAATGTGCATTAAATGTAGTACCTCCATTGTAAGGTACTAGAAAGATGCACATTAACCTATTTTAATGCGCATTAGCTAAAGCACTGTTTTTTGTGTTGCTTTAAAGTGTATGTGTAGATGTGCTCAGCATCTCCCAAGACCAAACTTCCCCTGGAGGTGGGAAATATTATTCCCAGTCCATCAATGGAGAGACAGGGACACAGATTACAGAGAAAGCAAATAGAGCTAGAAGTAGAAAGGGAGGCTTGGGCTGAACAAAGCATTTGTGTAGGACACTTTTCAAAGGATGTAAGCATGTGCCTGAATCTACTTTAGAGTTCAGGGGATTTAAAAGTGTGCTTAAGCATTTTGCGGGGTTGAGATGCAAATGTTGACTTCCATTTTTTTGACTGGAACAGACTTCCTGGATCTTTTCTTTTTTTAAAACCAGAAACAGCCATTGTGCTGATTTGGATAACACCGAGCGAATCACTTCACCAGGTATCGTGCATCCAGCCCCTCGCCTGTGGCTGAGCTCTAGCACTTTGTTTGAGACAAGAGAGCTCCAGTCTTGACTTAGATCATCCACTTTCACCCTGGAGAAGTGCGACTGATTTTCTTCACAGTTCAAGGGGGGGTCGCCCCCCCACCCCAGACAACACTAATCCTTTTTCCAGGACTTAATCCCAGGGAAGTTCTGTTTTACTGATGATCTGTGACAGCTTGGGCTCAAATTGGTGCGCTAGGATACAGTGAGGGAGGGCAGAAGATGCAGCCTGTTGGATCAAGTCTTTGGGAGTTTGCTCTGGACTTGGTTGATGCTCAGGCAGGTCAGAGAGGATCAGTCCCCTGTACTGCCATAGGTCATTGCTGTGCTGGATCAATCTCCCAGGTGCTAGGGTTATCTGGAGTTTCTTTTAGCTTTCTTGATGCTTTTGCACTGCTGCTGCTATTTTTTTTCAGTCAGTGCATTAATGCTGCTATTTTTTTTCCAATTGATGCATTAAGGGGAAAGAATTTGCGAACTTTTCTAATGCTAATTTTAAAGCTGTGCTAGAAAATCCCAGGCATGTACTTTCTCTGTGGAAAAGAACAAACCTTTTTGTCTGGGCACAGGCCCTGTGAATCCTTTAGAGTCATTCCTAAGCCTCCAAGCTCTGATATTATTCAATCAGTTGAATCATTTCCTGTTTTCTGCTGTTTTTGAAGAATTCTGTAAGGCAGGCTGGAAACGTTTGCTGATAGGGGTGAACTTGCTGCTCTGAGGCCATGGGAAAAATACTATATTGCTAAATTTGTGGAGATAGATGAGCTGCATGTGGGGGTGGTTTTGTATGGGGTGTGTGCATTGTTAGCGGTATAGACAGCTATTCACTGTCCAGGTACTTGAACTGCTCCTGAAACAATTTGTTGTCGCCTTGTGAAACACCCAGACAAGCCGAGAGAGATCACGCGATGCTTAGCCCTTCAAGTTGCTTGCTTTCAAATGGTCAGAGCGATCCTTGTTTTACAGACAGGGACACTGAAGGGCAGAGTGGCAATGTGACTTGCCCAGGGTTACCCAGAGAGTAAGTGGCAGGGGTGGGAATGAATCTTTGGTCTCTTGATTCCTGTCTGGGTCCTTGCCGATGGGACTGGTCTCCTTACCCTGGCTACGAATCAGATCCTGAATGTTCTCCTAAGAGCTGGGGCTTGCTTCAGGTCCAGCTCTGTGTAAGGCTAAGAAGTGCAGCTGAGTGCAAGGAGCAGGGCATCATCGGCTAATATGAAAGGTGTCTCTCTGGTGCAGCTCTATGGCACGGGCTGTGCGAGCCTGAAGATAGGCAAGCCTCAGTGCGAAATGTTTGTCCCAAACTCCAAGGCCTCTAAGGGCCAGATTCTGCAACCCTTACCCCTGGAGTGAGAAGCGTGCTAGGGAGCGCCCCAGGGCAGGGTACCAGAGATCGGTTGCCCAAGGGCGGGGAACTGGAGCAGCACTGTGGGGAGAGCCTGGTGATCCACACATGCGGTTCCCTTCGGCACGTGGAGAGCCGAGTGTCCAGAAGTGCTGTTGTGTTTCAGACTCCTCGTCTTCACTGGTAGAAGTCGCAGATCCCAAAAGACGTTTGGGCATCTCTGAGATCAGTGGGGCATTAGGTACCCAGGGGCATCCAGCTGAGATCAGTGGGGCATTAGGTACCCAGGGGCATGGAATAGCCTTTCAGCCTGGCCCAAACTAGCTTCCGGCACTTTGCAAACACCTCCATAGGAATTGTGTCCCGCGCTGCTTCTCCCGCTTGCCTGGCTGGGGGACAGACCTCACCTCACCTTGCCTGCATGCCCAGGGAGAAGCTGCCGACCCTGCAAGCTGCACTGCACACGCTATTGGGGCTGCAGCGTAGGAGCCACATGGGAGCTCCCAGGATCTCCGCTGCAGCCTCCATGCATTTATTTTTCCTTTAACCACATTGCCAATTTCACCCCTGTCGGCGTAGGGGCAGTCGGCAGCTGGGCTCTGCCCGAGCCCAAACCAGAAGGAGAGCATTTGGCTAGCAGCCCTGGCTCACAAGCATGGGGTGGAGTGTTAACCTGGGGCTTTTGGCCATGGCCCACTGGAATAGGGTTAGCTGCTGTTTAGGCTTCAGCCATGGTGCCCCCAAGTGCCAAGCGACTGCAAGCTCCTGCTAGCAAGGGAAAGCTGGGAGGCTGCAGGGCAGCCCTGTAAGTGGAGGAGACGGTCTCCCCTGCCGGCCGCTTTGCAATTAAAAAAAAAAAATCCCTCGATTGTTCTTTGTTTTCTGCTAGCTGGTATTTTTAGGCCCATTGTTTTCCAGCCTGCTGGGGCAGTGCAGCGACAGCAGCTGCAGCCCAGGGCAAGAGCTCATGGAGACGAGGCTCCAGGCTCTGCGAACAAGTGCCCTGGAGCTCCCATGGCTGTGCTGCCAGGCTGGTCCCAATGCCGTTGGAGCCCGCGGCCCAGGCTGAGGGGTGTCAAAAGGCAGCGAGCGCTTGCATCCTGGTCTCCATGGGGGATGCCAGCACTCGATCACCTTCTGCTGGGAGAACCTAGGGGTCCGCTGCAGTGATCTGCACAGGGCGGGGGTGATTTGCACATGGTGGGGTCAGTGGGTTCTGCCTGAGTGCACAGGGCACTTTGCCTGCGAGAGACTTACCCAGTCTGAGGTTGGTGGTTAAGGGAGGGAAGTCCCTGAGTGTTGCTTCCCGCCTCTCCCCAGCCAGCTGCAGCCACGACCCCATCTTAAATGACAGGGCACGCAAGGATTTTCTCCAGCGTGCATTTCCAGCAGCCAAGGCAGTCATTAGCCTGTTTTAATGCACGTTGGCTGAAGTTCTGGTGCGGCAGAAACTTCCGAGTGAGCCTTGGCTTCCTGTTCTCAACCAGCCCCCTCATCCAGTGTTCATGTTTCCGTGAAACTTTCGCCCTTCCCGGTTACACCCGTGCCTGCATGTGTTTCAGGGCAGCTGTTTGTCGCAAGTAACTACCCTTAAGGAGAGATCTGCAAGGCCCAAGCTGGACCATACGAGTGATGTGCTGTCTTACCAGCTGGCAGAAGTCATCCTGGTCTGGGAAGGGAGGTGCTGCCGGCTCATTCCCCAGTTAACAGATGATTTAATAAAGCATCCTTTGGGTTGTTGGGTGAGAGATTCAGTGCCTGTCCAGCTGGACTTGTGCATATGCTTAGTGTCCAGCTGACTGCCAGATTTGGGGTCGAAGAGAGGTCCCCTGGTTGTTGGCTCAGACTTACGTAAGCTCTCAGGGGCTCTGGCCCCTTAGAAAGCTCTGGTCTTTTGAGGGATAACAGAAGAGAGGTTAAAATCCTGAAGGAATTCAGCAGCTTTTTCATTCCAGCTGGGAGATACGTGGGGATTTATCATTATAGAATAATTCGGGGCAACTGCAGTATGTCCACGCTGTGTTTTCCTTGTCATCATTAGACACTGAGCCCTGGGGATGTCATCAAGAACTAACTGTCCTCTTGACAAAGATGCCAGAAAATGAGGACACTTGTAAATTAATTAGTCTCTTTGGCCTTCGTAGTCATTATTTGGGACCCCGAGGAGCATGTGGCTGACGTCCAGGCAGCCCCAAGGTGCAGGGGCCAAAGGGTGGGCTCAGCAGGGGACCGAGTGAATTGATGAACAAGTTACACCAACCGGTATGAACGGGCAGCTGTGAATGCTGGAAGTGACGTTGAAGGAGGTCAGGGCAAGCTTTTGTTGCTTTGGTTTGCACCAAGGCTTTCTGCTACTGGAGTAGATTTAAAAAGCAATTTCAGATCGTATGGAGAAGGCAGGGATTTCCACTGTCATGTCACGTCATATGGCGTAAGGAAGTTAGCTGGTTATTTTATGCTGATGCTTAACCATCAAGAGGCTAACTTCTTTCCCCAGATGCTCCTATGCGTGGCTGTAGATGCATGTGGGTGCATCCCCTACCATATCTGGGTTGGGTAAATGGACTGTCTGAGTCATTGGCCATTTGGATACCAGTAGATCTGCCCTAGTGAGACAACACGGATGCAGCCGGTGCTGCTCAGAGTGCTGAAATCAGTGGGAGAGAGGGACAGAAGCAGCCGAGGAGGGAGAGGGGGGACCCGACGAAGGGGTTGGAGGTGATAGCAGTGATCTTCTGCCTGCAGAGTGACTCTGCAACCGCTGTCCCTGAGAGAGTCCACGTGTGGATACGCTTAGTCCAGAGAGAGCTGTTGCCATGGTCCGTTTAGTCCCTGGCTTCTCCCACCTGTGTCATCTGAAACCAACACAAACCTACGGAGCAGCCCAGCGATCTCCTTTCCCAGCGCTGTGATCCTGGGCTTGGTGCATGGGTCTGGGATGGGTCTCCTGGGATGGTGCCCTCGGTGCCAGGTGAGCCTGGCCTGGTCTCCTCTGCTGGGAGCAGGGTGCTGTCTGGGCGCTCCGGAGGCACGTGCTGTGCATCACCAGGCAGATGGACTTATCGCTTCCCTGTCATCGGCAGTGTCCTCGCTCAGCCCCCAGCCCTGGCGCCGGTCCTCATGTGATTCAGATCCGGGGGGAAGAGTGAGTTGGGAGTGTTTGTCATGCTCCTGACTGCACGCACGCCTGGCAAGGTAGGAGCCAGCAGACAGTCTTTTGATCCCCTAGGGGACTGGTGCGTATCTCTGCAATAAGGACATTGCAGACGAGAAGAGGAAGTGCTGCTTCCCCTGTGGTTTCTATTTGCCTCCAAAGAGCTGTGGGGTGATGGCACATGGGAAAAGGGGCAAACTGGGCCCAGCTTCTAGCCCCAGACAAAAGCAAGGGCTGTTTAATGCCCCGCCGTCAGTCATGTCCCTGAGATGACGAACCTCGGAGAAAGGTATGGGTTTCCCCTCCTGTTTAGCAGTCAGCATCACCTTCATCCTTCCTGATCTTGGCTCTTTTGAGCAACACTGCAGCAAGCTGCTGTGGATCAGCCCTTTCCTGACTGACTGCAGGTTGATTGGTGAAGGCAGAAACCTTTGCAGTGAAAGCTTTCCGGGGGAGGTAGATTTTGAAGTGCTTTCCAAGGGGGCTTTTACCAGTGGGGAAACTGAGGCACAGGGTAGCAGTGTGATTTGGTTGAGGGCACTGCATCCAGGCCCAGTGAGCTCCAGGCTCATGCTCTGGTCACAGGGCCATGCTGCAGAGCGCTCTGAGATCCCCTGGACAGGCTCCTGAAGGTGTTGGGAGTCATTGCTATCTGGACTCCCAGCAGTGAAGATGGGACCAAGCAATGTCTCTCCACTTAACTGGTTTCTGTGCTTTAGAAGAAGCCACCAAATTTGACTGCAGCTGTTGTCCGGTGACTGCGGCACCTGGGATTCTCCGCAGTCTCCCATCTGAGTCCTGACCGGTCCCGGGACGGCTCAGCTGCTGAGGTCCGGCGCATCCAGCTCCGTCTCACTCCTGCACAGGAAGCAGCTGTTAAACACCGAGGGACGTATGCTATAGTAATGACCCAAAAACCATCGGCCCAACCGTGGGAGCAATAGGAAGGGGCAGAGGGCCAGCACAAAACCTATGCGTGACGCACGCTGGGGTATCTCCTACTGCTTGCTCTCTGCTGCTCAGCTTCCTAGCTCGCCTTCTTGATTGCTGCTAAATATCACTGGGGGTTGGACCAGATGCGACCTCTTCAAATCCCTTCCAACCCTGATTTTCCATTATTTTCTGTGATCGTCATCTGAAATACCCTCATCCTCTTTTGTGTGGATCTCGGTTCAGGGCCATCTCCTTCTGAGACCGCTGGATGGCGTGACAGTTTGAAAAGGGATGGGCAGCATCCAACCAAGGGACGAGACCTGCATTATGGGAGCAGTGGCTTTAACCCAGGTCCTTATAGGGATGTCCACCTCAGGGTTGGCTTGAACTGACTGCTGGTTCCTGACTGCAGAGATGCCGAGGCTCGAATGGATGGTGGGTGCTCCCTAAGGAGGCTGGGTTGAGAGGTGGGGGGTCTGCAGCTTGTGGGATCCTGCTTGGCGATGACCCGCTCTGGGGAGAAGTCGCCCACAGCCTGCCCGTTCCCCTCAGAGAAGCCATCAGCATTCCCAGGAGAGAAAAAATGACTCGAATCTAAATTTGTTCTTTTACTAAAAGGAACCTGGGAGAAAAAGGCGAATGTTTCAGCTTTCTACAACAATTAAAAATCAAAATGCACTCACAGGGAGCTTGTAAAACATCGTCACTCCCAGGGGAAACCAAATTACCATTTTTGGAACAGCTCTGAAATGAGAGAAAGCTGCCTGCTCCCTCGGGGACTGAGGTGTAATGCAATTAATTCTAACGAAGGGAGCGGTGGGAAGGGGGAAGAGAAAACCGACCATTTGCTGCTCCGCTTGGTGTCTTTGAAGACTTTGGGGCCTGCGCAGGCTGCGGAAAGCTGTTCCTGTCCTCAGTCGTGTGCATTGAGGGTTCTTGGTATGATATTAGTCCGCTGCCTATACCAAAGGCAGCGCCATGAAGCCCCGGTTTATTTTCTGCCGACTTATAATAACTGTGGGACCCGAGAGAGTAAATCGACTCTTGTTTGAGCGAAGCTGGTGAGGCGGGCTCAGCTGTAATTACAGCAAAATAAGCGGTACAACCCAGCGCCCGTAGACTGGCAGCAGTGGGAGAGCAGGGCTTGGGGGTATCCAGACTCACAGGGGTTAGCTGGTTGGGGGGCCACATAGTCACTGCGGCATGAATAGGAGCTGCACAAAGCCATGTTAGACCGGCGCTTTCCACCTGAAACCTGCATGTCGCGGACGGGGGGGCAATGACAAAGCTAAGGGAACCTGGGAGCCCTGATGCAGTCCTGCATTGCAGTGTCTCCCTCAACAGCTGCACTCAAGTGTCCCACTGTCCCGGGCCTGCGCGGGGAAGGCAGGTCAGGAGAAAGCAGCCGGCAATCAGGTCTTTCTCTGATCTCTGCCCACTTCTTGGGACCGCACGGCTGACCTGGGCTAGAGGAGAGGTTAGGATGCTCCTGGCATTCCCGATCCTCTTCCAGCTCATGAGGCTGCAGGAAAAGGCTCTGTGTGGGGTGGGGGGACTGGCTTAAGACACAGAAACGGCAGCAAAGAAGGAGGTGAGGGAAGCCTTCAGCCCCCCCAAAGCAGGGGAATGGGGCTGCTGTTGCGCCCCCAGCACTTGCTCCTTTCCGATGCCAGCTGCAGGACGTTTGCTACACAAGCTGCATCCCTTGCCCGTGGCGCAGCTAGCCAGGATGAAAATAAGTGCCATGGGGATGCAGTGGTAGAGGTCCCCTGTGTGAAATGATTTGGTGCCTTTGCTTAATGCCTGGAGTCAGGTGCTGGGTTTACCTGTCACGGCTGTCGCGATGCAGGCGTGTGGGTGGGCTCCACCACCCGCCAGTCAACCAGCAGGGATGTGTCAAACACAGATGGTGGGGGGCCAGTCCATGTCCTTGTTTGACATGATAATTGGCCTCGAGGACGAGGGGAAAGCAGGAGACATGATCTAGCCTGGCTTTAGTGAGGCTCCTGACCCTCTCCCACCAACCTCCTTGCATGTGCTTGTTAATGGCTTGTTGAACTGGAAGAACACATCAGTGGGTGCTGCAGGCAGCTGTCCCACACCCAACTCCATGTAAGGCTTTTATTAACGATGAACTAGAGACTACAGATATCAGCCATGCAATACCAGCAAGCTGGCAGGGGTCTCACGAATATTGTGGAGAACAGGCTCCGAATTCAAAACGGTTTCGATAAATCAGAGAAACGGACTGCAGTCCACGGGAGGAAACTCAGCCAAGTCTTCCTATATTTAGGAAAAGGAAAAGGCACACGCATGCAAACTGGGGGTTGCTGGCAAGCCAGCCGTACTGCGGGCGAGCACTGGTGGCTGTGGCTGGAAGGTGAACAGACCGTGAGCCCACAACGTGATGCCTCGTGAAAAGACCAATCTTGTTCCCAAACGTACGACTAGGAGTGCGAGATATAAGACAAGAGAAGCAATCACGCTGCTTTATTGGTGCTGACGATGCTTTGGCAGGAATGACCACAACCAGTTTTGGGTACTGCATTTAAATAAGATGTAGGCAAATTGGAGATGCTCTGTACACGCGTTAGAAGTGAGGGGAAGGCAAAGGAAACTGTAAGCCTCGACAGGGAAGGAAGGCAAATCGCAGATGATGCTGTTTTAACCGCAGCATTGTGCAAAAGAAATGGGAGGTAATTGTGATACTATCTGTGATGTATAGTAGTATTAAGTATTGTGTCCCATGTTTTAGGAGGGATGTAGACAAACTGGAGAGAGTCCAGAAGAACAAGAACTTGTGAGAATGTGATTTGGGGGGAGGGGGTCCAG
Organism: Crocodylus siamensis; assembly: GCF_052110815.1. Taxonomy (NCBI): domain Eukaryota; kingdom Metazoa; phylum Chordata; order Crocodylia; family Crocodylidae; genus Crocodylus; species Crocodylus siamensis. The sequence continues at coordinate 48,735,895 of NC_143406.1, forward strand.
AAAGGAGAAGGCTGACGGGGGCAAGACAAGTTTTTCAGCGTGGAAGAGGTGTTTTAACAGGGGCAGCAATCACCACGTCCTTTCGGGGAGGGATGGGAAGGAATAGGTTTAATTGCAGCAGTTTCTAACTGTAAGGTATTAAAGTGCCAGAAGAGGCTTCCCAGGCAGGTTGGAGAGTCTCCTTTTTGGGAGGTAAAGCATATATTTGCCGGGTCTCTTCTGGGGATGGTCCAGCTCTGTGCATCCTGTCTGAGCCCTGGGGAATGGCCTGGGTGGCGTCTTGAGGGGCCTTCCAGCCTGTGATTTCCTCTCTGCGGCTCAGCGACTGCCCGTCCTGAATCAGGGCTTTCTCTTTCCCGTCTTGTAGGAGATGCAGTCAAAGCTGCGGTGTCTGCTGGCTGGCCTGGGGCAGGGGTGATGCTGTTACAGAAAGCCTCTGTATGGTAATTCAGTCCCTCCAGATCATGGTCCCCCAACTTACTTTTTATCCGACCATAGTTTGTTTTATTTGCAAGAGGCCAAACTGAGGGTCTGACCGTGTTCGGGCTACAGAACATAAAACCATAAATTGTCCCTGCCCGAAACCTGGTGTTGCTGTCTGTGCTTCTGCCCGAGCCCAAAACCTTGAAGTATTTGCAGACATACCATGGTGTGGTGCTCCCCAGACCCTCTCTGAGCAAGGGGAGGGTTAGGTGCCCCTTGAAGTTGGAGAAACTGAGGCACAGTGTAGCTAAGTGATGGGCGGTCAGCTGCAGAGCCAGGAATAGAGTCAGGCCTCCAGGAGCTGGGGCTCTATCCCTCCCTGCCCCGGCGTGCCCTTTCTTATGAGCTGTTGGGCAGCTTCCCCGTCCCAGGCTTGGCACTTGCTTCCCTGCAGCAGAAAGGCTTCCCCAGCACCAGCTGCACAGGGAGCACGTGCAAGGGGGTGCACTCGAGTCGCAGCCCCTGCCCTTGTAGCAGCTCTCAGTCAAGCTTCCCAGCACAGCTGGGGGAGGCCTGCACCAGCATCTGAAATGAAGCCACCAAGTGCCCCTGGTTGCTTCCAAAGACCTTCCCACATTAGGCATGGAGCCCCACTGAGGTCCATATTCCTTATCTGGCCCTTTTCAGAGCAGTTGATGCCCAATTCGGTATCCCCAGTTTTTTGGACAAGGTCCCCGAGCTACCGCATAGCTTGTCATCGTCGTATGGCCCCAGCGCGTGGACCAGCTGCTTCTTTGGATCCTTCCCGACGATGGGAGCTATGCAGAGGGAAGACCTGGGCACCATGTGCTGCCCACTGGCGTCAGGGGACCAAGGGCCGGACACAACTTCAAATCACTCATGGTGGCAACCACCTTGTCCCTCGGACCCTGCGCTCTGCACGTGGCCTCTTGTTCCCTCCCACCTGGCTTGGTCCTGGTCAGGGGGTTGTGAGCAAAAGGGCGTGTTTCATTTGGCCCGTTGTTGTGGCGGAAATGCATGGGTTTGTCCCGCTGTCAGAATGGATTTGGACAATTGGCTTTTTAAAATAGACTCAATGAGAGGAAATCCATGTGCCGCTCTGCCCCGTCTGGCTGGGAAGGGAGGACAGTTCCTCAGATAGGTGGTTTCCTTACTGTGTTTGTCTCTATTGTTGCATCTGCTTTAAAAAACACAACCACCCCACAACAACCAAATAACCCCTAGCCCTTGCAAGCCTGTCATGGTAGCGTGTGTGTTCTTCTTGGCAGGATGTAAACGGACAAATGAAGGAGTCACGCCCTCGCCTCTGCCACCTGAAGAAAGGCCCCAACGGCTATGGCTTCAACCTGCACAGTGAAAAGTCCCGACCCGGGCAGTTCATCCGCTCCGTGGACCCAGATTCACCAGCATCTAAAGCAGGACTCCGGCCTCAGGACAAGCTTATAGAGGTAAGAGCTGGGCAACTTCTTGGTGGGCCAGGGTCCGTGGGAAGTGTTGTTGTCTCGTGGGGCTTCCTTGTTCTTGCACCCACGCATGCGTCGCATGTGCGCCAACGGTGCTGACACCTCCCTGCCCGCCAGCCTGGGCTTCTGGGCTGATAGCATTGCTCTCTGTGCTGGCTGGTGCCCATGACCAAAACAGCAGCTCATCAGGACCCAGATCACAGACAGGAAAGGATCTCGCCAGCTTCCACGTCTAACCGCTCCCCAATGTGCTGCATGTCCCAAGCACAGTTGTTCTCTGAGGAGCGTCAGTGGTGTCCCCGTTCGATACGTGGGCTAGTGGGTGCCACGGCCCAGGGGAACGCAGCGGGTTGAGAGCAGAACTGGAGGCTGAACTCCAAGTCCTGCTCCATTGCCTTCCTGCAAGGCCTTTCCTCTGCTCTCGAGAGGTCTCTGGTCAACGAATTGGGTCTTTAAAGGGCCTGGCAGCCTGTGGCAGGGCCACCCAGTGAGAGGTTTTGCAGTCCTGCGGAGGGACCCTGCCTTGCTCCATGGATCAACGCCGTGTCTGGTTAATCAGCCAGGCTTAATCACTGCTGCCGATTCGAAGGGACCTCGTTAGCTACAGCCTTCATCTAGCTCTTGCAGTCCAATTGCCCTGCAAGAGCTGATTGGTAAGGGATGCTGTGGGGCTTTTGTTCCCTCAGTGCTGGTGTTTTCCTTCCCTCAGCCCCGGAGGCACTAGCTTTCCTGTGGGGTCCCTGCACTTGAGTGGCCCCTTTTTTGTCAAGCTTGGGAAGGAGCTGCAAGTTTCAGCAGTTGGATGGCCCTGGTATGCACTTCCCACTACACCACGCATGGTCCCCTCCATCCCCCGAAAACCCAAAGCACTTGGTAGGAGATGGGCAGCAGGCCAGCACCGTCCCCTCTGCTTGGGACCATTCCTACAGCGGTTCTTAATGGCAGGAATGAAGTGAAGCTTAAAGCAGCCAGGAACAGGGGATAGGAATTGTGTCCTGTGTTTAGCCTACTAGCCACTACTAACTTGCAGCCACCTCTGGGGTTGACATTTGGGAGCTAGCTGCTTAACGGGAATGGGAGAGGAATTGGGAACCGTAGCAACCAGCCTTGCAAATAACTCACAAAACCTGAAATTGTGGATTGTGTGGGAGGTCGGTAAAAACCTCACCCCTTGCGGCGCGACAAGCATGCTGCAGTGGGAACAGAAACCCTTGAAGCTCATGGAGACCCACCTTCCCCTCCCGTCAGGCCTTCCGTGCAACCTGTGCAATTTGGCTGTGTAATAATTGCAGCCTCCAAAGCCATGCGCAGGCTTGACGGCACTTCGGTGCCGTGCAGGTAAAGAGCCCTGTCTGTTGCCCCGCAGCAGACACGCCAGCAGCAGCGTACGTTGCCGTGGCACCTCGGGATGTGGTACTGGGCTGGAACAGCGCACAGGGGGTTTGTTGAAATCCTCCCTGCCAGTACTGTGTTGCACGCCACTGCCTTGCAGGCCGGGGGGAAGAGCGGAGGCTTGCCAGCACTCTCCGGATCGGCAGCGTTGTTGTGCTGCCTACCAGGAGAGGAAGCACCATTTCAAAGCCCTGGGAATGGAGGAGTGAGGGAGGGAGAGGTGCGCATGGAGATCCCGACACAGCAGAGCAGTTGCCCAGCTCCACTCTTGCAAATAAATCTCCTGACTTCCCTGGGAGCTCCGGCGTGCTTTGCTGAGCTGGGGCCTGCCTCTGCACGGAGTAAGCCAGAGGCATGGGCTGGAAGGCACACAGTTAGGGTGGGGGGGGTTGGATGCTGTGGCCAGGACTTGACATGCTGCTAGAAGGGCAGCGCGTGTGCTGGCAGTGACCCCCGCCTGCCACCTGCCCCACGCCAGGCCCGAACGTGCTGGCTTTTGGCAGCTAGATGTTTGATGCGTGGGGGGGGGCCGGCTGGGGCAGCACTTGGGGGCCGAACGTTATGTCACTCGGCAGCATTTGATCATTTATTTATCCGTCCCTGGCACGGCCCCCGGCGCGCACAAAGAGGCAAGAGGCGACCTGGAGAATGCAGAAACCTGATGCCGCGCTGGCTGTTCGGGGCTTAAATAAATATTTGATGCAAAACAGCTCCGGGGCCAGCACGGAGTCCGAGGGCCGGCAGGAGGGAGCTGCTCTGGGCTTTGTCTTGCACGGCCAAGCCGGCAGGGTCCCCTGTTTCAAATCCCCCGTGTCCCGCTCCTCCCCATCTGCTACCCGCTGGGTTTGTTGAATGCGGGGTGAGCGGAGAAAGCAGCCACGGCTAGCAAGCCAGGCGCTCTCTCTGAGCACCGCGGTGCCCAGTGCTGGCTTGGGAAAGAGGGCAGTTGGGGTTGCTAGGAGATGGAGCTGAGGCAAAAAGCCCAAGGGATTTGCTTTTTCCTCCAGCTACAGATTGTGCTTGGGTTCCCGCAGGACTGGCCGCAGCCTTCCACGGCAGGTTAGGAGAGATGGGCCATGTCCGTGCAAGCCAAGGGGGAAGCTGAGCTTCAATGCTGGCCCCGCATCCAGCTGTGTGGAGCTGCCCAGCCCTTGGTGCATCTCTGCCCCCAGCCCCAGGTGAGGTCGGCCCCATTTGCAGGACCCTCATGCGATGCAGCAAGACATGCCAGGGTGCTGTGGGTGGAGGCTCCTCATCCCTGCCACAGGGAAAGGACGGGGATCCCAGGCCCACCCTGACCTGTCTAGTCTGGAATCCTGCTTTTTGCAGGGAGCAAGGCTTTGAAGCTTTAGAGGACAGGAAAACCCCACTCGGAGCTATGCAGCCTCCCTGGAGGGCATCTGGAGATGGCTGCAGGTCGGGTCTCGTTGACCATATTCCCAGCTCCACCACTGATGCTGCGTGCAATGCTTGCCAGGTCACTTCTCACCTCTCTGCCTCAGTTTCCTGCTCTGTAGGTGGCAGATGGTACCTGCTGCCTCACCGAGGAGGCAGAAGATGCACTGTGTTACTGGCTGTAGAAAGCGTTGCAATCCGTATATGAAAGGCCATGCAAAGATCAGGGCTGTTGGTTGTGGCTGTGTTGGTCTAAGGACACGGGCAGACAAGTTTCTTTGGGTAAATCTGATACCTTTTACTAGATCAACTCATGCTTGGAAAAATCCTTCTTTGCAAGCTTTCAGGTACAAACACCCTTCTTCAGGCAGAAAAAGCTTGCAAAGAAGAATTTTTCTGACTCTTTTAGTTGGTCTAATAACAGATATCGGATATGCCCAGAGAACCTTGTCTGCCTATGCAAAGACCAGAGCATCTGAATCGGTGTAAAGCTAGAAAATTCCTCCCTGCCCTACTGAAGCAATCCATCAGTTGATACCCTGAAGCCTGACATTTAAACGATCCCAATCATACATGTGCAGCTGTGATAGTGTTGGCTAGAAAAATATCCAGATCTTTAAAAAGAAATGCAGTTACGGGCACGAATAGCCGTTCCAGAGTCACGAATAGCTGAGTTCTTCCAGAACTCACTGTAACACAGGAGCTAAATTATTTTAGAGGCATGGACCAATGTCATTACCAACGGTATCCGGAACGCACGTATGATGGGATAATTGACTGCATCTATTGTACTCCTGCTTTGACTAAATCAACACATCTGCAGTGAAATCTGTGGACCAAAGGGCAGAGCTGACGAGGAATCAGTGGTTTGGATTTTTAGATGTGAATGAGAAGAGCACAATGGGGGGAAAAAATTGCTAAAAATAGGTTATTGAGTTGAACAAGTGAAGGTCCTGGTGCCAGTAAGCAGTGAGTGACTGCAGTATCAAGACCTTTTCAGCAAGGACAATGGAGGATTCACTCAGCACCAAGAACAATGCCTTGAAATGATAATCGTTCCTTCTGTTTTGCATGGAATAATAGAGAGAATGGTATCGCGTTCATTCATAGGCAGCAATTAGCAGCCCACAAAGGAAAGCAATTCATCACGGCACCGCGTATTATGACATGGAGGTGCCACCCTGTTTCACTGGGGAGGAAATCATCACTCCTTTCCCCTGACATGAAGCTGGCATCACGTTTTTAAGCATGGGCAAGCTACGGGCACCTTCCACCCGGAGCTGTGCCGCCTTTCCAGAGCTCCTGCGGATGGCAAGGACCAGGCAGCGGCTTGTGTTGGGAAGGGAAGGTCAAGAGCGGGAGCACGGAGGCTGTGGAGGTCTTCCTGAAGGGAAGCAATGGGGGTTTTATTGCTTAGGCTGTTTGGTGATGTAAAAATAGGCTTTGAAAGGCTGCAGTGGCCCCTGGGACTGTAGAAGAGATGTGGCCAGATGGACTTTATCCATCTCAGACCTTCACGGTCCTGTTGGGAGCTACATGGGAAGAGCCCGTGGGGCACAGCTTAGCTGGTGGGAGACTCAAGGTCAGCATCTGAGGTCCCTGCTTCCTTGAGCAGGGGAGCGAGCACGTTCAGGATGCAGGTGGGAAGCCCAGGGGAGCTGAGGAATAGGGAGGGGGAAACCTCTTGATCCTGGCACGTGGGAAGGAAGGTCTCGTCTTGCTTGGGGAAAGGGAGAGGAGCCTGTGCCTGGGTGCCTGCGGGCCGGTGGTCTGGGAAGCAGCCTCAGCCCCAAAGAAACTATTGGGTTTAAAGCTCTGGGAAGCATGACGCATTTCACAGATGGGTGCTTGCTTTGTGCACCGCGGGGCTTGCAAACTCCCCGGGACGCTCTCCCGCAGCCAGGTGTCCTCAGACCCAATGCCGCGAGAACAGGGCTGCTCACATGGATCGGCGTCTTGGCTAGAAGCCCTCACCCCCTGGCTGTTCCTTTGCAGGTGAATGGGATAAATGTGGAAGGCATGAAGCACTCGGAGGTGGTATCACACATCAAGTCCAAGGAGAACGAAGCCAAGCTCCTCGTGGTGGATCCCGAAATGGATGACTACTTCAAGAAACTGGGCGTCACCCCAACGGAGGAGCACATCAAAGGTGAGTGCGAGACCCCCACAGCTGCATTAGCTTTGGGTGGGATTGGAAAGGTGACTTGGGACCACAGGTCCCACTGGCTTTTTCAGGATGTCAGGCTTTTATGGCTGGAGTGCCCACACACCTCCGGTATTTCTCAGCAGGAACAATTAACCGGCAGACTCCCTGCCACGAGGCAAAGAGCTGAATAGGATGCTGGAGAGGTGAATGAGCAGCATGTCAGGTAGTTAAGACAGAGAGACCTCAGTCTGCCTGGCTCAGGATGCCAGCAGAATGTGGCCTCTCTGCAGTTCAGAAGTTTTCACAGCTAGCTACATCCAGGGGCTTTCTACACCCTCCTCTGATGCATCGGGTGCCGTCTGGGGCAGGATATCGTGCTGGCCCACTCCTGCATGGCGATTCCCGTGTTCCCAAAATCATCACTGCCCTGTGCACGAAGGAAGCCAGGGAGGTGAGGGCAGAGTGGAGCCCAGCTCCATCCTGGGGCAGGATTCGAGCTGCCTAAGAGGTCTGGTAGTGGACCCTGAAGGGCAAGCGGTGCAATTTGTTCCCTTCTTCTGGCCTGCAGAAAGCACGTGGCTGGTTGTGAGTACACACGCTCACACATATACACATGCAGAGAGCAAGCACTGGGGGGAAGCAAAGGAAGAGATTTCATGCGACAGCGACAGCCCCAATAATGACCGTAATAAATATTATCCTTGCCATTGCAAATTGGCCAAGAGAGATGCCTATCTGCCATCTGACCCAGAGTCCTGCAGGCTCCCATCTGGGGAGAGATCGCTGCATTCCTCCAAACACATATTTTCCTCCTGGCTGGCTGGCTGAATGGAGAGCTCTGTTTTTCAACACAGCTGTTTCTTATCTACGCTGAATTCTGGCTCAAGTCACCGCTTGGCTCTTTCAAGTATTCAGTGGAGAGATTTGTCCAAAAAAGACGGGTCAAAGCGTTCTGAGAGCCGCATGGGGGGAGGACGGTGTCAGATGCTCAGAACTGGAACAAGCGGGAGATGGCGTGAGAGATACCCAGCGCTTGGTGCGAGTGATAATGAAGCCCTTGTTTTGCATTTGAGGAGATGTGGCTCGCATTGCCGAGAGCAGCCGTCACGGCAAGCTGTGTGACTAGAGAGCTCTCACTCAACGCCAGCCCCCTCGTTGCTGAGACTGAAGCCTGGGGGGTAGGTGGGTGGGTTTGGTTGATGGATCCCACCATTGTAAGTCAGGGCTCTGGCACCACCTTGACCCTGGGTTCGGGATTTTTGCTTGAAATTGCTTCTGGGGTTGCTGCCATTCACTGCAATTCAGCAGGGAGAGCCCGTTTTGGACAGCACACGTGGTTGGGTCCTGAAAGCTGGGCTCCCGGGTCCTTAAAGCAGTTCAGAAAGCCCCAAGGTGCTGGCCTGACGTGACGTGCTGATGTAGCGCCTTGATCCGAGTCATAAATGTGGCGACTCAGATACCTTCTGCCCCAAGAAGCTTCCAGCCTGCACGGAGATTATGTATTGCATGCTGACTGGCGAGGCTGGCCCAGCTGTTGTCCCCCTCCACTGCCTGAGTCTTCACCCTCCTGAGTTTCCTTTCCACCAGGCTGGACCTGGTTGATTAGCAGCTCATCTGCATCATCATCACTGTCTTTACAGGGATTTGCTAATAGTGCAAGATAATGGCAACATTTGTGATGAAAATGTGCAGAAAGGAATGAATAGAAATCATAGAAAATGAGGGCTGGCAGGATCTCAGGATGTCACCTAGTCCAATCTGCTGCTCAAAGCAGGACCATCCCCCAGGGCACGCGTTTTAACGCAAAACTACCAAAAGGTGGTGAAGCACGTGGCCGGGTGTGGGGGTTTTCTGAGCGGAGCAGGGTCTGGTTTTGAGCAAGAATGGCTTTGCATTGGAACTGTGTACAGATGCTGGATCTGATGAGGGCTTTTTCTTTTTAATCTACTTTTAGCCCCGAATGATTTATGGAATGATGTGTTTTGTGGGGAGGGGTTAGAAAAAGTTGCCATAGAAGAGATGCAAGGGGGTGAAGAGGCGAGGGTGCGAGTCGTGGGGCATGCCGTGACCCCCACATCCTGCAAAGGGGGCTCCATTGAGGGGGGAAGGGCTCTGGGGTGGGTCTTGCTGACATACTCACTGCACCTTCTCTCTGCTTGGCCCGCAGGTGTTCTGCCTCAGCCTATTACCAACGGGTCTCCGCAAACCCAGGTGAGTACTTCTGCTGATCAGATAGGCTGCGCTCAGGCTCCGGCTGTTTTGAAAGACAAATCAAAGGACCAGCTTTGCCAGCTCACTGTGTTTTGGGAGAAGGTGTGCTCAGGACTCCTGGGCTCTCGCCATGCAGGAAGAGAGGCTATCCAGGCCCCTTTCTCGAAAGGGGGATGGTACCTCCCTCAAGGAGGGCTCTGAGATTTATTTAGCTTCAGTTAGCTAACATCTAGTAAACTTAATGACTTCCCCTGCCGCCTTAGCTCCAAGGTGGCTTTGAAAGGAGGCCGGCTTCCAGGCTGTTGAACCGCACTCCCGCAGCCCGAGCCTCTGCTAAACAATAGTGGGAAAGCAGGGCCAAGTCCAGCCGGACGTAAGTGGGTGCAGCTCCCTTGAAGCCGGCGATGCATGGCTGGACGGTGCCTCCCTCCGACCTGCATTCGGGGATTTGCCGTTTGCTAGTAAACATCTGAATTGTTTTGTCACTTGGATTTGCAACCCCTCCTCCAGCCGCTTTGTGTTTCCAGCCAGCCCGGCCACGTGCTTAGACAAACCAGACGTTATTCTCCACCTGGCAGGATTGGCTCCGATCACATCCCTGTGAGGCAAGAGGCTGCGCAGCAATTTTTTCTTCCCCGCTTGTGCAATATATCTATTAATGCTTTTGTTTCCCACAGCTGAACGGAGGATCCACATCTTCGTCCCACAGCGATCTCCAAAGTCCTGGGAAGGAATCAGAGGTAAAAATCAAGCTCTGTTGCTTTGCTTCGCACACGCGTTGCGTAAAAACACGCTACATCGCCAGTGTTAGCGTTCACGTCTGCCTGTAAGCGCTCCCACCGCTCTGCATTCGCCCAGCTGTTGGAGCGCAGGATTCCCCGAGACCCTTTGCAGCCCTGAATGATCACACGGGGCTGCCAGGATCCGGCTCAGAGACAACTGCTGTCTCCCAGTTTCTAAGTTTTACGCTTAGTTTCTGAAGGGCTTTGGGATGCCTTGGGCTGAAAAGTGAAGGGGAAATGCAGGCTACAAAGATGACTTGAATCCTAACGGCATTCAACCCAAAATAACACCTCCCCCCAAACACACGCAAAGAAGTTTAACTGCATTCAGATGCAAGGGGGGAAATCTTAAAGACAACAACATTCCCTATAACTTCTTCTTCTTTATGATGTGCAGGAGCACGAACGTGGAGGGCTTGATTAAAAGGAGTAGAGAGGGGTTTGAATTACTTGGACCCTCTGTGCCTCTTGCGAGTGAGCCGCTGGCTGCCCGCGCTGGAGTCCAAACTGTGCATTCCTTCCAGGCTCTGTCAGGGGGCAGGAAAGCTTGCTGGCTTCGCGGGGCCTCTGCCAGCAGCGGCAGATGTTGCATTAATACGGACGAGCTTTGCAAGGATCCCAGTGCATGACTGTGATGTCACTGGTTCACTGAGCTCAGCCCCAGGTGTGAAACAGCTTACGCCCCGGCTTATCTTAGTGTGCCAGGGACAGCCAGGACCCAAGTCTGGGCACAGTCTGCACCCAGGGCAGGCGAAAGGCAGAGGAGGAAATATGGAGCGGCTAATTGGTAGCACGAAGCAGTACTGATGTGACAAGGGGTAGAATAAAAGGAGATGTTATAAGCTCGAGACCTTAAGTGTTGGTATATTGGCAGAATCGACGGGAGCAGAAACCGAGGCAGGGGAGCAGGAGCAGCTTTCGAGGCAACAGACCAGGGGCTGTTAGTAGCTTTCCTGTAGGACTTTTTATTTGGACGAGGAAAACAAAAAAAAGCCTGGCAAGGTTTTAGGTTGCGGCTCAACGAGCTCCGAAGAGGGCTGCTCATGGGAGCAAGGGGCTGGACGGGACCTCCTGGCTCGTCCCCCACGGGCCTGTTCCTCTGGCGCGGGAACCCCGGGCTGGAGCAATGCCCCATAACTGGCAGCAATGCCTGAGCTGAACGAAAGGCCCACGGTGATCCCGGTGAGGCCGGGAGTGAAGGAAGTAGATTAGCTTTATAACATCCTTTAAAACCCACTGCTGTGAGTCAGAGGTCAGGGCCCTTTCAAAAGATGCTCAAAACGTCTGTCTCGGCCTTGCTATGGCCTGACGCGCTTCTGTCCGGATGGAGCCGTACGTTGGCCAGAGGGTGGAAGTGCCACGATTCTGGGTGCTTCCATCTTTGTCCTTCAACTTAAAACACCATAAAGAAGGGAAATTTTCAGACGGGGCCAAACCCTCTCCTCTGAAAACCACCCACGCCCTTCTCATTTGTACACCCAGCACCATCAGTCGCATCAAAAAACAATGACCAGGATTCAGGTGCCTCGTCCAGGCCCCTGCCTGGGACACGTCTGCCTGTTGCCAAGAGGTGGATGCCAACAGGGGTGGCTGGAGCTGTGGCGGCGCAGGGGAAGGTCTCACGTCACCCACAGGCAGGCAGTGCTTCTGTTCAGACCAGCTACTGCCGCTCGCTGCCTTTGCACCGGTGCCCTTGGCTGCGCGAGGCAGTGGAGAGCCAGGCCTTCAAACCCAGCCCGCAAGCAAAGACCTTCAGGCTTTTGTAGTGATAGAAATACGCAGGTCTTGCAAGCATTGGGGCATCACCTTGCAGCTCCCCGCAGGAAGCGGTTTTCTTACCAACCCTCCTCAACACCAATGTGAATACTGAAGCAGAAGCTTTAAATTGAGCTCCCTGTAGAGCAGGCCCATTAAAAGCAGCTTCTAACTAAATGAGTCAGAGTAGCACTATGTGACGCTGCTTTGCCAGTGCAGTTCAGTGGACTCCAAGATCCACTTAAATAACCTTGGGGCTCAGCCTGAAGAGGGAAAGGCAGTAATGCAATTTGAAGCCTGCAGTCAAATGTCTCCTCAGAGCTCTTCCAGGAGACTAATGCATTTCTAGCAGAGCAGAGCAGGTTCTTTGGGTAAAACTGATATTTTTTTATTAGACCAACCCGAATAGTTGGAAAAAATTCTTCCTAGCAAGCTTTTAGGTATAAATACCCTTGGTCTGGCTGAGGAAGCATCCGCAGTCGGTGTGCGCGCTCTTCCTGGATGGAAGCAGACGGCACTTCGCCCTGCATGTGAATGGCTCCCAGGGGATTTCATGGGATCTCGTGCCTGCTCCAGAAAGGAGAGGGCTGCAATGTGGGGCTTTGCTTGGAGGCCTGGGGCGGGGGCACAGGAGAGAAATGCAGATCGCAAGCTTGGGAGGTGTTGCTGCAGGCCCAGGGCACTCAGTTTATCTCCAGCAAACAGGCAAAGGAAGGTTTGGATCTCTCCTGAAAGGTCTTTTATTAGACAGGTTGAAAGGTGCCGTTCTTAGCATGCAAAGAGGCGCAGACAGTCAACCCGCAAGTGTTTGTGCTGTAAGGGCATGTGGCCATCAGCAGAGGCTGGGGTCCTTGCCCGCTCTGACACCAGGGCAGATCCAGCCCAGTGCCTTGACTTGACCAGTGCTGGTCCTTGGGGCTGTGCCTTGCAGGGCTCATGCACCATCCAGCCCTGCCTGTCTGCCTCCAGGAGCAGCAATGTGACTTTTAGGGTTTTTCTTTCATGCAATAATTAAACCTGCAGCCAAAAGACTAATGGACTTGCAAACGTGGCACGGAGACGGAGCCGCCTCTCCGCTCTGAGAGTGCTTGCTTCCACTAGCTCCCGGCAGGGTTTTGCTTGCAAGGAGCGGGGCTGGAGGGCAGCAGATGCATGCAGCCACAGGCCCATCCGGCAGGAGCATTGCCAAGCGCATGTGCGTGCACGCTCGTACGCACATGTGCTAGCAGCACTCAGGCTGGTCCATGCCATGCATGCCAGCCCCGGCCCTCGCTGTCGGGAGGGCGCTGCCCCTGGAGCAGTGACAAGGCAGGGTCTCACGTCTGCTGTCTTTCTGCAGGAGGGGGACTCGGAGAAGAAGGACCCGTTCGAAGAGAGCGGGCTGAACCTGAGCCCGACAGCGGCAGAGGCCAAGGAGAAGGCACGCGCCAAGCGGGTGAACAAGAGGGCCCCGCAGATGGACTGGAACAAGAAGCGGGAGATTTTCAGCAACTTCTGAGCCCTGTGGCAGCGCCTCCCCTTCCGTGCCCACCCCCTGCCTTCCCCACCAGACGTACCCTCCGGACGCGAGCTCCCTGCCCCTGGTGTCGCTTTGTGCCCCGCTCTCCATGGGTTGCTTTTACAAGGCAGATTTTAACATCTTTTTATTGACAAGCGGTTCTAACAGAATGCGACCAGAGCCCCTTTCATTGCTCCAGGCGCCCCACGGCACCAACGAGGAAGGACTGGAGGGGCTTCCTTTGTCATCTGGGCCTGCGGTCTTTAGGGTTTTACTGGTTTTAGGGCTCCCCTGTCCCCCAAGAATCCCGGATGGAGCTGGGCCAGATCTCTTATTCCAAAGCCCCCTGCCGAGGGCTCTCGGACTTGCAAATTCTCCCTCGGAGGAATCGAAATGTGCTGCAGCGTTAGGGGACGAGTGGCTGAGCCCCCCAGCCTGGGCTCCAGAAGTCATTGCTCATGGGGTGGGACTGGGGTCAGCAGCTCTGTATTTCTCTCCCCTTGGCTTTGCTATCCATTGAAAAGGCTTCTTTTCTTTTTTTTTGCAAACGATCCCATCTGTTTCTCGTTAACGCTGGAACCACCCTCCCCATGGGCTGGCTTGATCCCATACAATAAAAGCCCCTTTCTCAGCAAAGCTTTTCCATCCCAGGCCCCATCCACGTGGCTGGCTGTGGAGAAGATGTTGGTTGGACCCTGGAAAACAAAAACACAAAATCACCCAAGGGCCCCCACGGCTCAGATTTGCATAATGACATGCAGAAATGACTGGCACGGGGAGGGGAGGAGGATGAGCTGCCCCCCTCCTTCATCTCAAGGTGGAGAGACGGCCCATGCACATACATTGGTCTCTGTGCCCAGCTGCTACTTGAGGGGACTCGAGAAGCATGATGCAGCTTCTGCTGTCAGCGAGGAACCTGCCAGGGACGGACACGATGCTCATGAAGACGGGGCTCCCTGCAGAAGCCATCCGCCACAGATGCTGGTGTGGGCACCGTGCCTCAGGCCACATTTGGTCTGCTATTACCAACCTTACCCCCTCCCCCCCCACTGATCTTTCTCCACCTGCACTTCCAGCCTGTCAGGATGAGGCCTCTCCTTTCCCTGCAGCTGGGTGCTGGGCCCTGAGCAGCACTGGGGTCAGGTGCAGGGATCAGACCACGCAGGGGAGCCCACCACGTGACATCCCTCCCACGGGCAACAGCCAGCGTGGCAAGCAGCTGCTTTGGCTTTGATCAGCTCCATGCTCACAGCACGCTGCTTTCTCCACTAGATAGGGTTGTAAACCTGGCCCGTGTCGCTGTGATTAAACCTATTTAAGCTCTTCACTACTCACCCTGGGCTTCGTACAAGGGAAGATGAATTAAAACACTTACTAATGGCTTTAAGGAAATAGAGTTTTCCCAGGGAAGGGTCCACACCACAAAAAGCTGGATGAATCCCAGTTTCTTCTTACCAAGATTTAACAAAACAGTCTTTGTGGCTGACACGTTTTGTAACAAAAATAGTATTAACAAGGGGAACGGAGTGGAACCGGACGGACGCGGCAGAGGTTAGAAAGCGACCCCTTTCCCCAGCAAGAGACGAAAGAGGGCGAGGACGTAGGACTTCGTAGAACTAAAGCACATGGTTCAATTTTGCCCCCATGCTACCCTGAATGAATCTGTGGCCTTTGACTTCATGCACTATGGGTCTTGTTAAGGGTCTGTGTGTATTTCATAAATACTAAGCTAAAAAGGTGCCTTATAAACACTTACTTTCAGCACAGTGCAAGGCGGTTGGGGGAGAAGGGAATCCCAGCCAGGGCGTTCAGCTGAGCACGTGGCCGTTCCCATATTGAAGATGAGGAACGGAGCGGCTTTTGAGAGAGTGGGTTGGCTTGGTTTTTGTGAGGATTCACAGACAAAGCTTTGGAAAAAAAACTCTGCAAGTGTTTGGCTATAAACGAATAGGTCTGACAACAGGCTAGTGAGGACAGCCGGGGGAGCTCGTCTCCCGTTCAGGGCTTGGCTGCTAACAGAGGTGTCATTTACCTACCACAAGTACCCGAAGGTGGGGTGGGCGTTTCGTGTTGGCTACGAGAAACCTTTGCTTCCTTCACAAGTCAGTCATCGGAGAATCCCTCCACGCACTCGTGATATAGGCAGGTTGCTTTTAGTCCCTGCATTTCCAACCAAGCTGGAGACGTATCCTGGTCTGCTGAGGACGTTATCTCCCCACTTACAAGGCAAACGATCGAACACATCCTTGCATACATCTCAGCAAGCAAAAGTGATTCTCACAACCTGTAAATACCATTAATTCTCGCATAAGACTGAACCACTGTAGTTGAGGGGAAACTAGCATGGGGTTGGGGGTTTTTTTGGATTACGATCAAAGAAAATCAGGTATGCACATATGTACCAATAAGATTTTAAAACGATCTCTGCTTACTCTGTGGAAATTGCTCATGGCTAAAGGACTTACCACTATTTCTGACATCTTGTAGCTCTGTAATAATCAGTTTCTGTACATTTAACTTTCAAAATTAGTACAAGTATAAGGCTGTTTTCTGCATTGTAAAAACATAATGTATACTTTCATGTCAATAATAAACCCTGTTTTGCCATGTACAGCTTATGGGATGGTCCATCTACTCTCCACTGCAGCCTGTGCTTTGCAAGGAAGGTTAGAAAGGAGTCAGAGCATCACGATAGCGATACCTACCTCCCAATGACAATGTCATTAGAAGAAGCAGCCTGGAGCAGGGCATACCCCAGCTTTGAGCAGTGACCTGCAAAGGGGAACACCTTGGTGTGGGCTGTTTTGCGAGGTGGATGCTGGTCTGGATGGCTTTTCTTCCCTGCTCTCTGGGATGTGTGCAGGAACACCAGGTGTGGTCTGGGCTTCAGGTTTTGGTGCAGGAGAAATTCCCCCAGGACTCAGGAATCCTTCCTGGGACCTGTCTGAACCCACCTCTGCAAATGCTGGAAGTGCTGACTCTTCAGCACACAGCGCTTCTCCAGCACGTGGAGGATAAACTCTGACTCTCCAAAGCCTCACCTTGCACTTGCCCGGGGTTTCTGGTGTTAGATCTTCCATACAGTCTTCAGAGTAGCTAGAGACCTTAGTGGCTGATGGCACGGGGAACAGCAGAACATTTCAGGCTTTCCTGAAACAGAGGCACAAGGTGGGATTTCTCTCCTCCACCCACTTGCATTAATGCAGACCCTAACGCACAAGCCTGCAGCTCCCCACCTATGGGTCTGCAGTGCAGGCTGAGCACTACAGGCTGGGACCTGCAGGGTGACCCTTGTGCAGCGGGGAAGTTGCAACCTGTCCAGATCTATACGAGTTGGACACCACGGCTTTACATTTCAGGGTGGCCGTTGAGCTGGCTCGTGCACAGGGCAGCATTTGGTTGGAACAGTCACGTGTTTCGGTAACAAACTTCCCCATCGCACTCCCTCTCAGAGGGCTGTTCGAACCAGTTTATCAGCACAACCAGTTTAGTGAACATTGTAGCTGTGAAGCCATGGGTTTCAGTGATGATTTCAATGGCCTTGTGTGCAGACCACCCCTCCATGGCAAGCAGAGGGCCAGGCAGAGGGGGCTGCTGCCTTTCCTGCAGTGCCACGGATATCAGAGGTCAAGTCAGGGAAGCACGTAACGCAGGGCCCTGGGCTGAAAGGAGCCCACGTGAACAGCAGCTCTGCCTGCAGTGCTCCCAGCCTGCCCCTGTTATCTATGAAAACAGCTGCCCCTGCGAGGGTGTGTGCAGCTGAGGATGGTGCTGGCAATGCTGAGCTGGATGACCCAGTGGTTCTCTGCACTGCCACAGTGCTCTGCTCCACTTGTTCTCCAACAGCAGCAAAAAAATGCCAGGTCTGCCTGGCTGCTCTCCAGCAGCCTTTTGTGCTCCTGGAAATGCAACATCCCCCAGCTAAGCTGCAAGAATTGCTTGCTGGCTGCGTGATATCTATCCTTCCCTCTCCTCTCTGCTGTCAGTGGCTCTGCCCTCTGTCCTTGGCTGAGGCCCCATGCTCACTACCCCCATCCCTACCCCATGCCCCAGGCAGCAGGGATGCCAGCAAGGCCCCAGCGTAACAAAAATTACCTTTATTATATTAAACATGTGCTGCCATGCAACACTGATCCCAACAGGTCCCACCATCCCTCCCCTACGTCTGTTAGATGTGTCCCCACAGGGGGAAGGTGCTTGCAGCGCTGACTCAGAGGCCTGGCTCCCTTTTACGAGCAGGAAGCAGAAGCCAAGGGCGATGCTTCCAAGAGTCTCAGCAGAGCCCTTGTAACACCTGTCATGTTCCCCCTGGGCTCGGACTGCAGTTGCCGGACAGGCCTGGAGCAGCTCTGTGGTTCTGGGCCATGCCCTCAGCACCTCTTAGCCGCAGGGCAAAGGGCCTGGTTGAGGCAGTCTGCACAGCGTGGGCCCACGGGCAGGCAGGTCTGCTGGCCAAAGCCAACCAGAAGCCAGTTGATCTCGCTCCAGAGGTCCCTGCAGAAGGAGACGGGAGAGGGTGTTGAGGGCTCGTGCAGCACTGCAGAGCAGCCAACCCGGGTCTGACGGGGACCTTTGCCACCACACTCTCCACTCCCTGTCCCTTGGCCCTGGCTGCGGAGGCTTTCCCTGGGCAAAAGCAGTTTCGGGCGCGGCCTACAGCATGCACAAGGCTCACCACGGGCCGGGACAGGCAGGCTCTGCTTGACCACCCTGGCATGACTCAGCTGTGCTCCCCCTGGCACTCGCCCACCCATTTCCATGGCACTGCACTGGCTCGCAGGCCCCTGCAGGCTAGGGCATGGGTGGATGTGCCCCATGGGACTCTGTAATTACTAGTGCACATCTGCTCAGCATGATGTGCAGGGAAGCTCCCGCATGGCTTTTAAAAGGCAGGCCCAAGTTCATCCCTACCCAGTGGCCCTGAAACCAGCAGAGCCAGGCCGTGGCGGGGGCACAAGGCCCCAAGGAGCACGAGGGGCCGGAACTGCATTAAGACAGCCTGCAGTGACCAAGCCCCAGGCTGATGCTTCGGACAGCTGCAAAACATCCACGCAACTTAAAGAACTGCTGCCATGAGAGGAGAGATGCCCTGCGGCCTCAGCCTTGGGCATGGCTGGCTCCATGACCAGAAAGGCAGGACCGGGCCTGAGCTCACAGCCAATGCCCTGGGGCAGCTCTGTCTCCTTGTGAGCTGTGGTAAGTAATGGAAGATGCTTCCTGGCAGGCAGAAGCTGGCAGTGGTCTCCTGGGAGGGTGACAAGCCAAGTCCAAGGGCTCCTGACAGGGGTGGGGGGCCTGGATTTCTGCCATGGGAAGGTAGCCCACATCCCGCTGGCGGCAGGCTCCTCACCTGGGCAGCCAGTCCTCCAGTGCCACACGGGTCTCCTCAGGGGTTCTGGTTTCCTTCTTCACCCACTTCAGCCGGTTGGCAATCCGGTGCACGTGGGTGTCCACACCTGGGGGTGGAGAGGCCAGAATCAGACAGGGGCACACTCAGCCTGGCAGGGGTGTCAGGGGAAGGGTCTCCTGGTAGGGCTGGGGCAGCAACTGGCTTGGGGAAACCTGCCCAGAGGCAGAAGCAAAAGCCAAGCCCCCAGGCAGACCAGTCATCCTCCCCTGCCCATTGCCACTCACTCAAACCTCAGCCAACTCTGGGCAAATCGTGACCCAAGCTGGAAAGTGCTCTGGTGACACTGGCTGCTTAGAGGCCATGATGCCTGCTGACGGCGCACAAAGTGCTGCGAGAAGCCCAGATGAAGAGCTCTGAACTCGTGGCGTGTTATTGTTAGATCGGCGGCGATAAGCCGGGCTCCCCCGGCTGACTGAACCCAGCCCAGGAAAGGGCTGTAAACAGGAAGAGCGCAGCCTCATCGCCTGTCCCAGTGGCCTGCTCTGTTCTGGGTGAGCTCCCCCTGGACGGCGGGCAGCTGAGTGTCCCCAGCTGGACTGCCAGGCTCGGAGTGACCTGCAGGGAGCAGGACCTGCTGGCCTTGTCTTTTATCAGCCCAGCTATGGAGCAGGCAGAGATCAGACAAGCTTTCGGGCACCAAACGCGGCTGGAACCGGAGCAGATCCAGCCTCAACCACGTGCCAGGCAGAGGATCACTTTTGTGAGAGGAGAGAGCTGGGGAGCTGAGTTCCAGGCAGCAAGGGATGGAGTGAAGAGCAGCCAAGATGGATAAACCTCATTACGGAAAAAGAACGTGCTGACCTGGGGATTGAATTTTCCCTCCCAGCTTCCTTAGCTGAGTTGCTCACCAGGAGGGTGCTCTGCTGGTGTCCCCACGAGCCTCTCTGATTAAGCAGCAAATGTACTTGGAATATGGATCTCGCCCTAGAGACCTTCAAGAGTACCTGGTGCTCAGGCCCAGACCAATGGACAGCCTGGTCTCTCAGCGCCACCTGCCTGCAAGTCCAAATCCAGGAGCACCTGAATTCTCAGCTCCTAGGGTCCAGCGCCAGCCCAGACCCCAGGCAGAACCGAGTCCCCGACCGCGGGCAGAACTGAGCCCTGCCGCTTTAGCCGGCCCCGTGCGAGTCGGGGATGAAACGCCTGCCACATCAAGACACCCAAGGCAGTGGATGGCAGTGCTGGGTGGGGCTCCACTGTCATTAATCACTTAAGATTGCTTAATTGCTACATGCTACTGTTGGGTGAGGCCTCCCCCACCCCCCCCCAGCAGCCAGAAAACTCCTACAAATCCAACCTCGGGTGCAAGTGAACAAAACCTGCCCAGCAGTGGAGCTGTTTCAATGAACAGCTGCCCCATCTGTGCCTGCCTCAGTGAGGGCAAGCAGCTTCTAAAGGGGTGGGTGGCTTAAACCAGCAAACCCCTCACACTGGTGGTCCCGTACCTCTTTTGTCAGGGGAGCTGCATGGAGGCATGTCCTTGACTGAAATTCCCTACTCAGCCTTCATGGCTATCAGTGCACCCAGGAGACTGGAACAGGGCTGATTTGGCAGAGAGTTAAATGGAAGTGGGAGAAGTCACTGGGGAACCCAGGAACTTCCCTGGTTTGAGCAGGGGGTTGGACTAGATGTGACCTCCTGAGGTCCCTTCCTACCTGAATTTCTATGATTCTTTGATTTTCTACACTTCCCCAGGCTCTGAGTCTTCCCACCTTGCAAAGGAACTAGATCAGGCAAGTCAAAAAAGGAAGATGGCGGCCAATGGCAGAGCTTGACACATACCTATCCCAGATATGTCGTTCCAGGCGATGTTCATGGCCAAGTGGGCCATCTTGGGCCCCACACCTGGCAGCTTCACCAGCTCCTTGACTGTCCTGGGGATATCGCTCCCGTACTGCTCCTTCAGGATCGCGGTCGTCTGCTTGATGTACTTCACCTTGTTCTGGGAAACCAAAGCACAGCACAGGGAAACTGAGCTCCCACACAGCCAATGCAGGAGCAAACCATGGACTGGAGAAGCACTGACTTAGTTTGGAGGGATAAAGGGCTTGCAGGGAAAGAAAGATGCCCTCGATGTATCCCAGGAGGCACAAAGCTGCAGTACACCCAGCCCCAGTCTCTGCATGTCCAGGATGCTGCCAGCAAATGCAGCTTCATCCCACACACAGACTGCAAAGCCAGGGGCAGGCTGCATGGATGGGGCTGGACTTCCTCAGGAAGACACAATGGGGAAATGACAGGCCTGCCTGCATCCTGCAACCTGGAGAGCAGCTGCAAAGGCAAAGGAGAAAGAGTCCACGGCAGGGAAAACAGTTGCAAGGCAGGAAGACCGTGAGTGTGATGGGCTGTGGTTGCAAAGGGCAGTACCCGGGAAGGAAGGGGAGCGAGGGACTTGTGCCCCCAGTCCTCCAGACAGCTCCAACAGCCTGGATCCCAGGTAGGGGCACTGCTCAACGCTCACGCAGACCTGTGGCCAACTCCGGGGCCTGGCACTCACCCTCCAGAAGCCCACGGGGTAAATGAGCCGCCCAAGAGCCGCATCATCCGTCTGCAAAATGTTGTCCACCGTGAGTCCATGCTCCCTCAGGCGCAGCATGGCTGCCGAGGTCACCTCATCCTTGGTCTGGCTGGAGAGCATCAGTGACAGCAGAACCTGGTAGCGCCTCACCTGGGGAGCAGGGCAGGGCAGAGGCAGGGTTAGAGACCTCTCAGGCTTGCCACAGCCACACCCTGAAGGCGCTGGGGCCGGGCGCTATCATAACACGTTTCTTCACACACACACAACAGGGACCCGTGCTGTGCTGTACAGCTGCCGTTATTTGGGAGCAGATCACAACAGAAGGGCTCCAAACTCTGCGTCCCACCCATTGTCACAGGTTCACCTTGGATCCTCGCTGTCAACAGAGGAGCAAGAAGTAGCTGCTACGATGATGCACTAGCATCCTCCTCCAGAGAACTTGGCCTTCTAGCCAGCTCCACGGCAGAAGACCCCATGGGGATTTCCAAAGGATCCCCCAAAACTGCAGGTGATTTTTTCAGAAGAGCAGACATGATTTATAAGCCCAGGGTCCATCGGCTAGGAGACTGGGGAGGTTTGCCTTCTTCTCAGTGGGGGCATAGCCCTCTTCCTTGGACCTCTCAAGCATATTTTTACAATGTACACAGCAAGACATTGGCTGCCACGGTCCCCCTGCCTTACCCAGGGCGGGTTTGGGTGTGAGGTCCTGTACTGTGTCAGGGTAGACCGTGTAGTTTTACTAAGAGGTTGGACAATGAATTTGGATGGGAGGGTTTGGATAGGGCTGATCCTGCCTCCGGCAGCAGGTCAGACTGGATGGCCTCTGCAGGTCCCTCCTGGCTCAGCTTCTGCACAATTCTGTGACTCCCAGCAGTTTTTTGTTTCAAAACTGATTTTGAAAATGCCCCTGGGCTCTGGCTGGGTTTGAGGCCTCACTCCCTTCTACTCCTTTGAAAGCTCCTCTCCAAGGAATTAAAATCAACCAGGGCATGGAGGAGAAGTTCACCGTCAGCCGCCTCCAGACGGAGCAGTTCGCGGAAGTGAATGTTTCTCCCAGCTCAGATACCAGTCATCCAGCACGTGCCCAGTGCGCGTGCTGGCCGAGTCCTGAACTTGCACCAGCCCCGAGCTGGAAGCCTTTCCCTGTCAGCCATGGTGCGATGCCATGCCGCAGAGCCCCTTTACTTCCTGTTTTTTGGCAGAGCAAAAATGTTCCTCCTGACACGAGGAACCAGGTGCGAGCCTCACCAGCCACAGGGCTCAGGCTACAAGCCCAGCTCCCAGGCCCTTCACAAGCAGCAAATGGCAGGTGCTGCTGTGCGGTGCGGGGGCCAGGGCTCGTTGCCTTGGGAGGAATGAGCCTAGTCCCCAGGGGACAGAGCTGTTTCCTACCCGTGCCTTGCGGTTCCCACGACCCCAGAGCAGAGCTGCCAGCCGGAGACGTGGGCTGCAGTCCTCAAGGCGCAGATGGACGTTACGTCCCCTTGCGCCTCACCTTCCCTGAGAAACCTGGCGCGAGCTCCCAGTCGAGCCCAGGAGAGAAGGAAAACCTGGCCCAGCCGTCGCAGCTGGGTCCAGAGGGGAGGACGGCCAGGGCGATTCCTCAACTCTGCGCCTTACCTGATTTCTTACCCTGGCAACCTACCAGTATCCCAAGTGAGGATGGGTTTTTAAAGCTGTAAGAGATGTCGAAGCTTACTAAACTGGCTCAGCTTATGACGTATCAACGCACGATCCGCTTGAATTCAAGGGCATAGTTTTCCTCAACCCAGGAGCCAGACCCCGCAACGCAAGCGCTTCGCCGGGCGGCTCTCGGGCCCGCCGCGGGGAGCCGCAGGCTGGCGTTACCTCCGGGGGGGCGCTGCGGTCAAAGCACTGCTCGGCCCCCAGCCGGTCCACGGGCGCATCCCTGGCGCGGCGCATGGCCCGGATGTGCGCCAGCTGCTGCCTCCAGTCCCGCGGCTCCCACGCCGGCCCGCGGGCCTCGGCCTCGTAGGCGATGGCCACCGGCTTCCTCGCCCTGCCGCGCCGCGCCGGCGCCGGGGCCGGGGCCGCGCCGAGGGCCCGACGGGCTGCAGGGCGCCGAGAAGGGGGTCAGTCCTGGCCATGCTCCCACGGCCCCCGCATCTGAGACCCCAAGTGACCCCATAGCCCTACTGCTCCCTCAGACCCCAAATCACCCAGGCCCCAAGTGCCCTCCATATCCCTATTGCCCTGACCCCAAATGCCCCCCAGACCCCTAGTGCGCCCGCTACAACCCCCGCCGATACCGCTCAGCTGCCGGGTGACCCGACGCCCCCCCGACGCGGCCGCGCTCATGGCGGCGCCCCGGGACTACAGCCCTCAGCATGCCGCGCGGCGGCACGTCACGCGCCCACCCGGAAGCGGCCGTGGCGCCGACTTCCGGCGGGCGGGGGTGGGGGCGGGCTGGTGAGTGCGTCTCGTGCGTGTGTAGACGACCGTGGGGGCGCATCTTGTGCGTCTACACAACCGTGTGTGGGGGGGGTGTCCCACTTCTGCGTGCGCGCCCGGCGGCCGGCCCCGGCGGCGCGATGGCGAAGCCGCAGGGCAAGGACGCGGGGCTGAAGGAGAAGTTCAAGCTGCTGCTGGGCCTGGGACCGGCGCGGCCCAGCTCCAAGTCGGCGGAGGGCAAGCAGACCGAGTTCATCGTCACCGCCGAGATCCTCAAGGTCCGGCGGCGCGGCGCGGCGGGCAGGGCAGGCGGGACCCCGGAGCCCCGTCCTGGGCTTGGCTTCCCGGCCTCCCCTCACGACCCCTGGCGTCCCCCCTCGCCAAGAGCCGGGGCTTGATTCGTTGCGATTTTTGCGCCGGAGCCCTAAACGTGTCTCGCTGCGCTCTGGGCCGGCCGCAGGCCGAGGGCGAGGCACTGCGGGGCCGGGGCCAACGAGGTGCTTCTCCCTCCCCTTGCAGGAGCTGAGCATGGAGTGTGGGCTGAACAACCGCATCCGAGCCATCGGGCAGATCTGCGAAGTGGCCAAAACCAAGAAGTTCGAAGAGGTGCGGCTGCAGCACAGCTGGCAGGGGCGGGCGGATGGCCGGTCCAGAGGAGCTGGTGGCAGCTTTTGCAGTGCAGGAAGCTTGTGCAGTCCTGGAGCCATCTGATGTAGACAGGGAAACAGGAGTTGAGCGGGGTGGGAGCTGCGGGAAGACTTTGTGAAGCGAGGGAAAACAAAGCGCCGGAGGGTGTTGCTGTCCTGGGGGGAGATGGTCGTCACACAGTCGGAGATAATTGGGGTGGGAAGGGAGCTCAGGAGGTCACATCTAGTGCAGCCCCCTGCTCCAAGCAGGACCAGCCCCAGCCACATCATCCCAGCCAAGACCTCGTTGAGCTGGGCCTTAAAAAACAAGGATGGAGACTCTACCACCTCCGGGGTAACCTGGTCCAGTACTTCACCACCCTCCTAACAGTAAAGGTTTTCTAATATCCAACCTCAACTTCCCTTGCTGCAGCTTGAGCCCATTGCGCCTTGTCTTGTCATCTGCCCCCACTGAGACCAGTCCAGCTCCGTCCTTTTTGCAGCCCCCCTGCAGGGAGAAGGAGACTGCTATTCAATCCTCCTTGGTCTTCTCTTCTCTTCTCCAGACTAAATCAGCCCGGTTCCCTCAGCCTCTCCTCACAAGTCATGTAGTGCCCCCCCCCAAACCATTTTCATTGCCATGTGCTGGACTCTCTCCAAGTTGTCCATATCCTTTCTGTAGTGCTTGCTTAGTTCTGGATCTGCTCTGCAAGTAAAAGTCACCACAAACTGATTTTTAATTATTTATAGTTCTTACTGGGGTGCAGGCTCCCGTGTGTACATCCTTAATCCAGACCAAGTGTCCCATTCTGATTTTGTTTAGGGGACGTTCATGCCCTCTCAGAGTTGCGCTGAAATGCCAAGGATGCATGTGAAGCCACTGTGCATCTTGGTGCAGGCTCGGGGTAAACCAGCCTTCAAAGTATCTGGTGTTGCTTCAATCTCCCTCTCCCTACAGGGGAGGTAGGGGTGAATGGCACCTTGACATTATTTTCCCTACTGTAAGTTGCACTGCTTAAAGGGTGACTTGCTGATGAGGGGGGAGAGCAGGAACCATCCTGACTGTCATGCCTAATGGTCTCTGAAACAGCCATGCTTTCTGCCTTCACCTGCAGCATGCCGTGGAAGCCGTGTGGAAAGTGGTCGCTGATATGCTGCAGCCAGAGCGGCCTGTAGAAGCCAGACACGCTGTGCTCCATCTGTTGAAGGCCATTGTTCAAGGACAGGTAAAGCTGCCTCCTTTTAGTGAGCGAGAAGAGCGTTGGCGACCTTCTGCCATTTGCTTGTTCTCTCAGTCCAGCACAGCGAACAGGAAGGGACAGCCGCTCAGTGTGCTTGGGTCTTATTTTCACCTCCTGGCTCTGAGCTTTGCTTCTGTTCTGTTTTCATCTTGGATGGATTCTGTGTTAAGGAAAGAGAGCAACAATTTGGGGGTAAATTCAAGTTTAATGTGCCTGGCATCCTCTAATCTTTATCTGGACATGCCCTCGATGTACCAGGAGTCTGACTTGCAGCTCCCTGTGCTATTTTGGTTAGGCCAAACATGTAGTTAGATGTTATACCTGGGATATTGTGTTCTGTTGTTTTTTTCCCATTTGGCCACATTATGAATCCTTGAGTTTTAGCAGTATGCCACAGAGCACTGTTATTTATAGTATGTTTCTTGGGACCACTCTGCCAGCCCAGGGCCCTGGGCCTACCAGATAGCAGACAAAACATCGGGGCCTAGGAGTGCCAGTTGGTAGATCTCTGCTGCAGGGGCCTAAAAGGAACCGGCTGTTGACAGCTACCCATGAAGAGAGACTCAGCAGGCTCTAGTACAGCCTAGGGGAAAAGGAGGGGGATTTTCACGTGTGCCGAATCTTCAGGCTGCTTCCTCGCTGCGGTGTAAAAGGCATGAGTTCAGCGGCTGTGTGTCTAACACTGAACCCTTTTCCTTTAAGGGCGAGCGATTAGGGATCCTTCGAGCACATTTCTTTAGGGTAATTAAGGATTATCCTTCTAATGAAGACCTGCATGAGCGGCTTGAAGTGTTCAAGGCCCTCACAGATAATGGAAGGTACATCACTTACCTGGAGGAGGAGTTGGGTGAGTTGCATTCGTCAAGCACCTGAAATTTTAATGTTGGAAGAGCCTGTTGCAAGTAGCTTGATGAGGCTGGATTTGCCTCTTAAAAAAAGCTACCTGCCTTTCAGTGGTGACCCGTAGAGGGTGCACTTGGGTGCATGCAGCTACCCCCGGTCAGCGCTTGCTGGCCCCCTGACACCAACAGCACCAGCAGTGTCTGCTGGAGCTCCCCCACTTACTGCCACCACGCTCATGCTACCCAGCTGCTGGGGACATGTGTTGTCCATGCTGCCTTTGATATGGGCTTTTAAGTGTAGAATTTTACAGGGCTGGGGAAGGTTTGGGGGCATTCGTTGTCTGAGGCTGTTGCAATGATTGATTTTTATAGAGAAGGTCCATGGCTGTTTTGCACATGTGAGTTTGGAGAGCTGTCCTAATTTAAATTAATGCCTGTTCATATTTTTGTTCGTATGTGGGGAGTTTTCAGTTGCTGTCAAATTGTATACAGCTGCTAAGAGGAGTGTAGCAGAGCACTGAGCTGCTTGACCTGCCTTCATTGAGGTATTTAGGAAGGAGTTTGTTTAGATGTAAATGCATCAAGGAACAGGATTCCTATCAGTGATAGGAGGGAGGAGGGAGTTCACAACAGCCCTGGATTAAAACCACGTAGTAACAACCCAACCTCTTTCTCCTCCAGCTAAGTTTGTGTTGCAGTGGATGGAAGTCAGTTTGTCTTCTGAGTTCCTCCTAGTCCTAGTGAACTTGGTGAAGTTCAACAGCTGCTACCTGGATGATTATGTTGCTGAGATGGTGCAGTAAGTTTAGCTCTTGCCACCCCTTGCTACTATTATTATCTTGCAGCGGTTGTGGATACATTCAGTGAGCTCAATCTTCAGCAGTCCTCCAGATCCATAAACACTTGGGAAGCTGGGTGTCATAACCAAGCACTTGCTGCGTGGGAGGCTGATATCCCAGCTTGTTTTTGCAAATGCTGTAATTGTTGGCGACTTGGCCCTGTATATATAGTCCTCTAAGGCAGTGGTCTCCAAAGTTTTTTG
Organism: Crocodylus siamensis; assembly: GCF_052110815.1. Lineage (NCBI taxonomy): Eukaryota > Metazoa > Chordata > Crocodylia > Crocodylidae > Crocodylus > Crocodylus siamensis. The sequence continues at coordinate 48,763,072 of NC_143406.1, forward strand.
ATCGTGCACCCCTATCACTAAAAAATTTTTGAGCACACCCCCCCAGTGTATGTATATTTATATAAATCTAAATAAAAGTTCTAATATTTTCTTCCCACACCCCAATGGATCGTCTTGTGCACCCCCTGGAGTGTGCGCACCCTACTTTGGAGACCACTGCTCTAAGTAACGTAAGTTTGTCAGCGGTCAGAAAAGGCACTAAAAATAGCTCGCTCCAGAGATAGGGAGCTGTTGCCTTTCACATCATACTCATTTGTCATCTCTCTCTCTTCTGGCAGACACATTCTTTGGCTGCTCTTGGCTCTGAAGAGCCAGAGGGGAAGAAGCAAGATTATTTTTCTAGCATATGTGCTGTCAGCCTGGTCATTAACTAGGTTCTGATTATAGAGCCAAATTCTGGAGGTGATGATACCACCAATTGTGTTGAAGATGGGACAGCAAGAGCTCTACTTCCATGGATAGCTTTTACTGCACAGTGATGCTTCGACCCTTCTTACCCTCCAGACTACAAAAGCAAGGGTGCAGGGAAGAAGGGCAAATTACCCGGGTTTAGCATAGAATCAGCTAATGCAAATAGAGAATCCCAGAAAGCCATGTTTATCAAGGGTTTTAAGAGCAGAACTTTGCTTTGTGGGCCACTGCCAACCACTTGGTTGTTGGCACTTGAGTGAAGCTGATCCTGAGACCTTGAATGTCAAGATGGTGTAGTATGCCAGTTCTTATAACCCTGACCTATAAATCGAGGTTAAATTACCTACTGTTGGCCCCAGTTTGTGTTGGTCAGGCTATGGATTTGACTGTACTCTCTGTGTGCTACTCAGCTTAATACATTACTGGTAGTCCCATGTGTGTTACATGCGGTTGCAAGCGTCTTGTTCAGAAAAGATCTGGTTGTGCAAGGCATACTCCAGAAAGGAAAGCAACAGGGGAGATATACATTCATTTAATTATGTTACATTTTTACCATATTTTTATTACTCTTTTACCCACAAAATGTTTCATTTAGCCATGTTTTCCCTTCCAACAGCATGATCTGCCTGTTGTGCCTTCGCACATCGTCATCAGATGACATAGAGGTCAGTAATGGGAGCGCATTCTAATATTTTTTGCATTCTGTGGAACTGTATCCATTAGAGATGAGGCCAAATGTCTTTACCAATCTTTTATTCCAATGTTGTCACTGTAGAATGGGGTAAATTCTACAGTCTTGGGAGAGTTAGTTATACGTGTAAAGCATCTTGGCAGTGTAAAGCACCATATAGTCCAGAAAGGATGAATCATTTGTTCTCAAAAGTGGGAGAACAAGAACAGCAGCATGATCTTAATAAGGGAAACCCTCACCTGTTCTCATAAGACTTGGTGCATCTTGCACCGGCTCCTGATCAGGGCTGCCTTGTATATCCCTGCTGACCTCTGGGGGACTTCCTGGGTGTAAATCAGGACAGAGTTCAGCACTTTGTGCCAAGGAGCCCTATCAGGGGAGAAGTAAATAACTGCTTTGTTTCACCTCCCCAAAGGTTTCCCTGCAGGTTCTGGATGCCGTGGTTTGCTATAACTGTCTGCCTTCGGAGAGCCTTCCTGTGTTCATCATCACCCTGTGCCGCACCATCAACGTCAAGGAGCTGTCTGAGCCATGCTGGAAGGTCAGAGCCCTCTGTGGACTCTCTCTTGGAGTGAATGCTTGTAGGCTGTATGGTTTGGGCCCTTTAAAGTAAAACTGCTGTAGGTATTGGAGTGTGCAAAGTCTCAAGACTCTGGTTACGCTCATAATAACTAGAATGGAAGGATGCACTGCTTTACTAATGAAAAGCACTGCCTTTAATAAACCAAACTTTGTGAGTAACCAGCCTCTACTGAGTCAACATGGGAGCTGTGTAATGAGCTGCTGAAAACCCTCTGCTATTTGCTTTGTAGCTCATGCGCAACCTCTTGGGGACCCACTTGGGGCACAGTGCCATATACAACATGTGCCGGATCATGGAGGACAGGTAAGGACTGTCCTGCCTTTTAGTACTGCTAGGGGAAAGACTGCATGGTATTGCTTCCTTGGAAGTAAATGGATGTAGGCCCAGCATTTTGCATGCTTCGGGACATTTAGAAACCTCAGAACTCCTGGGTTCTTTTCCAGCCGTGCTATTGACTGGCTTTGTGATTTCCAGGTAACTTGTTTAACCTTGTGGTAGCTACAATAGCAGAATATGAGAATATGAGTTCCAGGCTGGGTTGTTAGACCTAGTGTTTGTAATATGTTTCTAAAGGTGCCCATTTTAGAAATGCTGCGTATTGTTTGGTTTTTGCCGTGCATGGCAAGGCATGTCCCTCCTAAGCTGGGGACGCTCATGGTAAACCGTGCAGCTTTAATGCTACCAAAGAAAATGTTGCCTTCCCTTCTGTCCCTGTCATAGAACTTACATGGCTGATGCAGCCCTGCTGAGAGGAGCCGTGTTCTTTGTGGGGATGGCACTGTGGGGTGCGCACAGATTGCATTCTCTCAAGAATTCCCCAACATCGGTGCTGCCTTCGTTTCTCAAGGTTGGTATTTGGCAGAGTCTTGCTTTCTTCATATTGCAGCTGTGTCCAAAAGTTCCAGCCAGGGACCCGGATCCTCAGGTCTCTGTAGACCCAGGGCACAAGGAGAGTCTGTGCCCTGAAGACCTTTCTGTCTATATATAAGACAAGAAGCAACAGATAGATGGAGCCTAGGGAAACTGCGACTGGAGACAGTTCATACCTTCCATTTGGAAATGTTTTACTGAAGCATTTTATAAAGCTCTAACATAGCTGATGTTTTAGACTGCTCACCTGCTTTACCTGGTCCCAGGTACACCCCATCTATACTATACAAACACAAGGCAGGGGGCAGAGTCAACCTGAAGTCTGTTTTATTAGTGCCATGTATTTTAAATTCAGTGTTAACTAGACATGCCCTTGCTGGGGGATTCAGGCTGGTGAGCCTGCTGGTCGGCTTGTTCAGCACAATGGAAACTAGGATTTCAGAGGAAGCTTTTGCGTGACCAGAGGGTGTTGGTTTTGAAGGATGTACAGTACCTGCCCCCTCTGCCAGGGCATTTGCTAAGTTTTAGGCATGACATTAAACTGTGAGGACTCTGCCAGATTCTAGGGCTTCTGTGTATTTGGGAAGGGCACAAGGCTGAGTGAATGTGTTGTGTTTTGGGGATGGGGGCGGGTTGATAATACCCAGCAAGCATATGCATTATGCTTGACTTTGCAAAGGCTGCCATGTTATGTATTTGTATTTCATTTCTTTGGTTTCATTTATTGCACCACCCTTCATCTTCAAGGGGAGGCTGGACAGATGTTTGGCTGGGGTGATATGACCCCAGCCCCCATTCCTGCCTGGGGCAGGGGGCTGGACCTGATGATGCATTTAGGTCCCTTCTGACCCTAAGCACTATGATACTATGAACTCCTTCGTGAGCTGTTTGTCTTCAGTTTAGGAAGGCTACAGGTAGCTATTGTCACCTGGTTAACCTAAGGGACTTGTCTTCCAGGCCATGACTTGTTCCAATGCAGTTGTGTCTTATGAGATAGTCCTGTCCATAACCAGATTAATCAAGAAGTATGGGAAGGAGCTTCAGGCAGTCACCTGGGATATTCTTCTGGATATCATTGAGCGATTACTACAGCAGCTTCAGGTAGGTAGTAAGCCAAGTCTTATTACATCTTGGTTATAAGAGGTCTTGTAAGTGGTTTTTAAATGGTCTTTATTTTTTAACGGAGTCCCTTGTGGCTCAGTGGCAGAATCCTTGCCTACCACACAGGCGACCTGGGTTCGCATTCCCAGGCACTTATACAACTACAGCCATGGAGGTACCAAACATCTGGACTCAGAATCCAAAGACCAGACTGTCTCAGTGGTCTAAAGGGAGGATGGCAGGTCTGGGCAGCCTCCACTCCTCCAAAAATTTCTGCCCAGGCATATGCATCAAAGGTCTGGATGGCCTTTGTGCATACACCATGATCCAGGAGGATCGACCGTTGCCACCATTTTTTAACATTGTTGTGTACTTGTGTTTCTGGGTGGGATAGTGTGTCATTCTGATGGTAGTCTTCCCGTATGTCTCGGGCACCCTGCAGTCAGTGCTGGCCTTAGAGTGGAGAAGGCAAAGGGGCTGAGTGCTCCTAGTTTAACTTCTGATCCTAGTACTACTTAGCCTGTATTCTCTTTTAATTAAATCGTGACGTGTTGTAAGAAGATAGAAACTGTTCAGAGTGGCTTTTTCTGTGTTTCAGAGTCTGGAGAGTCCAGATCTGAAGTCCATTGTACATGACCTGTTGACAACAGTAGAAGAGCTGTGTGACCAGAATGACTTCCATGGGTCTGAGGAGAGGTTCTTTGAACTGGTGGAGAGATGTGCTGATCAGAGACCAGTAAGAGCTTTTCTGCCTTTGCTGGGCAATGCAGTCTGCTGTGCTTTTTTAGCTTTCATTACCTGTATTCCAATAGTGCCTGGGAGCCCCAGTCAGTATCTGGGTCCCTTTTTGGTAGGGAGTGTCTTGGTTTTGGTATCATGCTGGTCTGAAAAGAGCCCACAGTCTAGATAGACAAGATGGAGAGGACTCGTAGTTTGTCATCTTACTGGGATTTGTCTCACAGTATGTGTGATTTCACTGCAGGACACACAGGAGGTCTGTACCAAAGCTAGGAATTTAACCTGAACTTCCAGAGTCTGGTCTTATTTCCCTCGAGGCCACCCTTCCCCTGTCGTACACACCTGAGATGAGAGAGAATCTTGCGCAGTCAAAGGCAGGAGTTATGTTAGCTGCTGACCATAAAACTGATATCTGAGGCCTTTTCTTGGTGGGAGGAGAAGGGGGAAAGGTGTGTACTCAGTTTGCTTAAGCACCGAAACATTCTCATTATTTCTTTGCAAGGAATCTTCTGTACTAAACTTAATAACCTACAGAGCTCAGTCCATTTACCCTGCCAAAGATGGCTGGATCCACAACCTGCAGCTGTTAATGGAGAGGTTCTTCAGGTAGGAGAGTGCGGCTTTAAAAAGAAATGGTCTCTTCAGATGTGTTCATGGCCAGCTTTACCATTGCCCCATATGAAAGCAGCTCCAGTTCCTGAAGCGCTGAAGTTCTTCATGGCTGCTTACATACAGCGGTAATGTCGCCACAGAGGATTTGAGAGCATTTTATGTAATCAGCCAAGCAAAAGCTTCCAACAGAGGCTTCAGTTGTCCTGCAGCAAAACTGAGGGTCTCTGTTGAGTACTTCACCTCTTGATAATTCAGTCCAGCCTGTCCTTCTTCTAGGTCACTCCTGCCTAGTGTCAGGACTGCAGCCCTATCTCTTAAAGCTCACTGATGCATCTGATTAGACTATATGAAGTAGCATGGGATGCCATAATGGCCATGCCCAAATGATGCTTCTGAATTATAAAATGATCCCAGCCCATAGTGAAAAAAGAGCATCTGGCTCCTTTTTAAAATCAGGATGAAGATTCACTCTTCCTTGTGCCTGTATATGTGGTTTAAATTTGTGGTTCAGAACATCTCTTCTGTTGTCACACGTGGTTCCTGGCTGACTCTTCAGTTTTGAAGGTGAAGATACATTACAATATGATCTCTTGTCTTGTTAAACGGCCTCCTGTTTTTTTCTTACCAATTCTGTCTTGGTTGGGTGCTTCGTACACAGGCTGTTCTCCATAGTTGTGTACAGTCTCTTTAATTGTAGTTACTCTGACTCACAAAGAGTTCATTGCCATCTTTTTCACTTTCCCCACTCAAACTTCTCATCCACATTGACTGACTGTGTTTTTTCCTTTTAGGAATGAGAGTCGCAGTGTGGTTCGTATTAAAGTTCTGGATGTCTTGTCTTTTGTCCTGAGCATTAACAGACAGTTCTATGAGGTTTGTATTTATTGGTAATTAGCTCCAATGCTTGGATTTAAGATCTGGAGTGGGTGGTGGAAAGACCTTGCTTAAGCTAAGTTGGGGCTGGTTTTCAGGCATAGTCACTTCTGTGCTGAAGAAGAAGCAGAATTGTACTGAAAATCTTGGATGCTGCAAAGTAGTAACTTCACTCAGTACTAAGTGCAGTCTACGGTGGTGGCTCCTGTGAGAGCGAGTCTGGGAAGCTGTACTTAGGTTGCTCATGACCTTGGAGTGGACACCTCATGTGCTGGTAGCAGGGAATTGGGAGATGTGCTGCTCAGATTTTCCTCCGTTACCCATTAAAACATGTTGTTGCCTCTTGTTTCTTGCCTTGCTAAAAAAACACGGCCTAGGAATCCCCTATGAACAGGGCCTGTTGCAGTTGACCTGCAAAGCCTTGGTCAATTAATAATGACCTATACACTGTGTCCCAAGTTTAACAGTAGTCTAAATGTTTGGGGAAATGGCTTGGAAAGACACTCAGGTGGACTGAGGGGAGAAGACGTCAGGAGACCAAATAAAAAGCAGGTGAAGAATATAGAGGTGGCAGAATAGCACACTTCTTTTGACTGTGAATGTGTTTAACTCGGGAATTAATGTCATGCAGCAGAATGCTTCCCAGCTCACTGAGGTCTGTCCTATTGCAGGAGGAGCTAATTAATGCTGTAGTGATCTCTCAGCTGGCACACATTCCAGAGGATAAAGACCACAAAGTCCGAAAACTGGCCACCCAGCTGTTGGTGGACCTTGCCGAGGGCTGCAATACACATCACTTTAATAGCTTGCTTGACATCATAGAAAAGGTGAGGCCTCGCTTCCTCAGAAGTGATGCATATATGGTGGCTGTGGTATATGGTGGCTTTGCTGTATGGTGGCTCTTACAAACCCCATGCTGGGGTTTGAGGAGGCTAAACAGTGAATGCAGTCCGTCATCTCCGTGGTCACACAGGGAAAGGAGAGGATTCTTGGATTTAGGCAGAAACCAGGGCTGCAGTGAAGAGCAGAAGAGGACTTTATTAGCTCCCACCAGTTTATCATTCTTAGCTTTCAGTAGGGACTGTTTGTCTGGACTCTTCCTGTTCTGCTGACATGGAATTGAGGGTAAGTGTTTGTCTGCATTTCTCCCACCATGGCTGACGTGGCTTTTAAAAAGTCTCTGCTTTTAAAGGTGGCTGCACATTCTCTGTCGTCCCCGGCCGAGCTGGAGGGGAGAGACTTGCTGTCCTATTCTGCTTCTCTGGAGGATGTGAAGACGGCAGTTCTAGGCCTTCTCATCATTCTCCAGGTAAACGCGTGTGAAGCTTTGGAAATGCCTTCCCTAGGGGTTTGCTTACATGGTGGCTTGTCTGCTTCTTAATCTAAACAAAGAGGGGACAGCGTTCCAGCTCACATTTGGATGAGCTCACAGCCTGGCTTGTTGGTGCTGCATTGGGTATTACCTCTCTGTTCAGTGCCAGCACGTCATAACTGTGAGTGTTTAGGCGGCCTGTTGTAAACTGTAGATCAAGAGGAGCCAGAGCTGGATTCTCAGAATTTGTTGGCATCTCAGTCACAAACAAATCTGAGTCTTCGGTTTCAAACCCTTGGTTCAGGCTAAATTAAATAAAAAATTGCAGCATGAAAAGTTTTGGCCCTCTGCATAGTGAGCATAGCTGCCATTTCCTGGGTCTGACCATAAGTCCATTTGTCCAGTCTCCTGTGTTGCACAGTGGCAGAGAGTGGTTGCTGAAAGGGAGTGAACTGGGTCTGATCAGGGTTTTTTCCACTGTTCCTCTCTCACTTGCAGGCTCCAGTGTTGAAGGTCTAAGTGACACTTCACCCAGAGCTCTGCTTTCACAGGGCTTTTGCTAAGATGATGGAAATTTCACCAGAGCAGTGCCTGTGCTTTGGCCCTTCAGGATCTCAGTGCAGTGGTCTCAGCCCACCTCATTTCCAAGGCCCATTGGTTAAATGACACTTTTACTAAGTGAACTTTGCTTGCTCAGAAGCTCTTGTGAAACGTTTGAGCTGTCCTCCCTCCTTGAGTGTGCAGGTTGCTAGGTTTGGGGTTTTGCATCTAATCTTCAGGACTCTGAGACACAGGCAGTAACACTTACTCCTTGGGGCCCTGTGGAGGACTAACCGTCCTGACTCATCTGCTCCTTGCTCCCTTTGCAGCTTATTTTCTCAGGAGCCTGCAGGAAGGAGGGGGCTTGTGCAGAACAACCTGTTCTTTTTTGTGCCAGCTCCAAAGGCTTCTTACACAGGGGTTCCTGAGCAGCTGCCAGTCGCCTGTGACCAAATGTGCAGCTCTCCTGTTAAACCCACTGTTCTCTGTTCTGTCCTCCTACAGACTAAGCTGTACAGCCTGCCTGCCAGCCATGCCACCCGTGTGTACGAGATGCTGATCAGCCACATCCAGCTCCATTATAAATGCATGTACAGCCTTCCTGTTGCCAGCAGTATCCGACTGCAGGTATGACTTTCACCTAAGATTCAGATGGAAGTGGGCAGTGGCAGTTCAGTGGTAGTGGTGGTGGGGAGGGGAGGAGCCGGTAGGATGCAGCATCTCTGTAGAAATACAAGCTGCAGTGGACAGTGGAACCAATTGCACTGGGCAGAGGGTTGATTGCACTGCGGCCGGGAGTGGAAGGCCCCTGCAGACTTGAGTTTGTCTCCCCTCTATAGCACCCGAGAACAGAATGCTATTCAGGCGGCTGGGACGTGGGGCCTCTCAGAGCACAACAAGGGCATGTTCTCTCTTGCAGGTGTTTGACTTCCTGCTGATGCTCCGGGCTGACTCCCTCCACCGCCTGGGCCTTTCCAACAAGGATGGAGCCGTGAGGTTTAGCCCCTACTGCCTTTGTAACTTAGTGTACGTTTCCCAGTGCCTGGTGATACTTGAAACCTCCCGACATTCCCATGTGCTTCTACCAATCGGCCAGGGTCTTTCTCACATTCTTCTGAATCTTCCAAATTATGGCAAACCTGTTGTCTTAGCTGCAGTTTGAGGGACAGCTTTGACGGATCCACATGCAAACCAGTCCTGCTTGGAGAACTCTGGACTTCAGGGTTTATTGTACCAAAGCCTCAGGGTTTATGCTGCCTTTTTTCAAAATTTTTCAAAATGTGTTGCTCCCCGTTTCCCAGCAGGAGATGAAGGTCTGGCTTCCCACCAGGATTGGGTTTGAAAGCCTGTAGAAATCTATGTGCTTGTTAATTGTACTTCCTCATTTGACGTTTTCTCTGTAACTCCTTTGCAGAAGTTGAAGTAGCTTTTGTAGAGATGCTGAAGCGAGCCCCTTTTTTCTGTGCCATTCCTGCATTGTAGCTTACTAGCTGTTCTGGTTTTGGTTTAATTTGAATAAAGTCATACCTGCTTTGTCTTCCTGCATTGTAGAGAGCCAGAGAAGAGGACCTCTGATAAAAAACCAGCTGGGACTCTCTCCCCTCCTTCAGGAAGTCCCAGTGTGTCAACGCAGAACGCCACCATTCGTGTGGGCCATTTGCCATATTCACTGCTCTTTGGAGTCCTCCTGCAGTGTTTGAAGCAAGTAGGTTATGCACTTGCTTTGCAATCCAGTTGTGTAACCAGCGTGAAATGAGAGTTGGCTGGGGAGTCTGTGATATCAGTAATGGGTTTAAAACTCAGGGGCTCAGGGATGTGTGTCAAGGCTGGAGTGTGCTGCAAGATTCAGCTCTTTCCCTTTATGTCCCCAACGCTCACATGTATGACTGTGAAAAATAATGACCAATTAATTCCACTAAGGAACAATAGAAACAGTCTTCGCTCAGATACTTGCAAGGGCTGAAGTTTAGTCCTAAAGATCACAGTATATGCTGTGTACTCAAGAGGACTTTAAAAAAAAATCTTGCATATCCTGATAGGATCCTTTGAAAAGACTTAAGGTATGACTCTCTTCTTAAGAGATGGTAGTCTTAACCATCATTCATTGCTAGTCCATGCACTGGTACAGTTTATTTCTTCTTAAAAGGATGTGATTAAGTGACTTTAGGCCCAACCATCTAAATATTTCTTCTGAGCTTCCATTGCCACCAGAGGGAGCACAAGTTTAACCGTTCTGAAATCAGCTGGGCTTGTACTGAAGTTTTGTTTCTTAGGAAAGGAGGGGAAAAATATCTTTTGTTTGTATGTTTATAAATAGCAAAAGGCAAAACTTTTCCTTGTGTCTGGTTTTTGGAGAACAGTTGTGTTTGGGAGAGAATACGTTATTCCATTATTTAATTTCTGTGCTCCTGGATCCAAGGATCAGTGACTTATTGCTGTTAGCCGTGGCCATAGGTATCTTTTGAGGGCATATTCTAGCTGGAATTGTATTTATTCAGGTACATGGGGCACAAGGTGTAGGTGCCCTGCCTGCCCTTTTTTTCTCTGCTTGATGTCATAGGGACCTTGGGCATCAGGGTGTCAATGTTATAACTTTGATGTGGGCTGGAGTTGGGTGAAACCCTACCAGGAGCCCCTGCATGAGACATGCGTGGCATCTTTGCTACTGAACAGCTGTGGAGAGACCAGCATTCATGCCAATAAGCCATGAATCATTATTTGAAGCTTAATGAACTTTTGCTGTCAAATTTAACTAAGCCATTCAAAGCAGGTCTGTACTTTCACCACTTCTCTCTTCCCAGGAGACAGACTGGAAGGTGCTGAAGCTGGTTCTCAACAAGCTGCCCGAGTCCCTCCGCTATAAAGTGCTATTTTTAACCTCTCCTTGCAACATTGATCAGCTGGCCTCTGCGCTCTGCTCCATGGTAATGACCTGCGGCATGTCAGCACTTTGACTTCCATAGAAATGTTTCCCTTGAGGTTTCATTAGTAAACCCACTATTGATCTACCCCTTCTCTTCCCTTGTCAGCCCTTCAACCCCATTCCTGTAGAGCAGCTCTTTTGGTTAGGTGTGATGATACCTTCAAGCAAGATAATAATGCCTGGGGGTGTTTAACTGCCCATGTAGCGTGGCTAAAGAGCACTCATGAAATGGATGGTATTTTGGGAGTGTGAGTTCACTTAAGGAGCCTGCACTCCTTAAGGACACATGGCATCAATGTCTGGCGGGGTGTTCAAGGTGTGCTTGATGCTATTAGGTTGAGGTTATGCGGGTTCTTTGTGAGTGCAGATCTGTGAGCTTACATGATGGATTAAGATAAGCTCCCAAACACAAAATGGAGCCTTGACGAACATGCCAAAAGCCATGTAGAGCTGGCCAAGGGCTGTAACTCAAAGGCTTATTGTTAAAACAGTGCCTTTTCTAGTACAGCATATAGAACCTGTTACGTATGCTGAGGAGCTCCGGTGCCTCAAAACAGAGCCGTGGTTGTGTCACCATTATTCTGTGAAAGTGCATCCAGGAAGTTTTGCAGTTTGCAAGGTGCATTGAATGCAAGTTCCTCCATGTCTGATTGATTAGCTTACAGACAAAAAGACCACTGACAGGCTCCATGGCATGCCAGAAGGATTCTCCCGTACAGACTTGCACCTGGCTGTGGTTCCCGTGTTGACTGCATTAATATCTTACCATAATTACTTGGACAAAGCCAAGCAGGTATGTGGAACAACTGGGGATAGGGGGGTCTGCATCTGTCTCCAATGTCAGCCTGTTTCAAAATGTAGAGCATCTCTTTAGGGGACAGCCTGAGGGATTTTCAAGCTTGAAAAATCATGTTCTGGGGGAAATGGAAGGAGCTGAGCCATATGTAAGTGGAAACAATATAGAACAACTGTGCCTTTAGGCAAAACCTTTCTTTCTTGGTTTTGTGGATTAGCAGCACTCTATACAGTGAGCTTCAGAAACTCCTCCCAATGCTGAAAGACCCTGACAGCCACCCAAATGTAGAAGACTTGTATGTTTTTAGGTGGCCATTGATTCTCTCTTGCTGTATCAGAAATTAGAATTACAAAACCTTACTGATGTCTGAAACCTCTGAAGTACTAATGTCCTTTAAAGATGTCACCCCATTAAATGCCCAGCAGTACAGAGACATCTGTGAGATTTTTTTTTTTTTCAGATGGCATTATTAATGCTGACATGGTTTAAATAAAACTTATAGCTGCGGACACTAACAGTGCTGTTGCGCTCATGCTAGTGTCTGTCCATGCCTGAAATGCAGGTGAGATGTGTTGGTAGCTGGTGGTAGGTAACTTGTGGTTTTGTTGTATGACTCTTCTTTTTCTGTTCTTTTAGCGCGAAATAGTTTATTGCTTGGAGCATGGTCTGATTTATCGCTGCGCAAACCAGTGTGTTGTGGCTCTGTCCGTATGCAGCATTGAGATGCCCGACATCATCATAAAGGCTTTGCCCATCTTGATCGTCAAGTTAACCCACATTTCTGCTACTGCCAACATGGCAATCCCTCTCTTAGAATTCCTGTCAAGTAAGTTACAGCAGAAGTCGCGTTCTGCCTGTCTTCTTAAGTAACTATCGATGGCTAACAGCATTAGTATTAGTAGGGTCATCGTGATTTAGTTCAATGTGAATGTACACGTCATTCTGGGAGTGCTCACCATTTCTGGTAACATCATTGCAGCTGCTTTAGGATTTGAACATCTTGCCTACTCTGGGTTATGTAATCCAGTTTCTCATCTGAAAAAAAGAGCCATCTGCTTTGTCCACACACAAATGGTGCTGGCAGAGATGGGGTTGTCTCATCCTTCTCTTAGCTCCTGCCTTAAATAATGTTGCCACAGGATTGCAAGGCAGCACTTGGTGTTGTACCAGGACCAAGCAGTTCAGAAAAGGCAGGTGCTCCACCGGATGCTCAGCTTGCAAATAGGCTGCTCATATCCAGTCTTCACAAATGGTTTCTTGTTACTGTTTCAGCTCTAGCCAGACTGCCTCACCTCTATAGGAACTTTGCTGCTGAGCAGTATGCCAGTGTGTTTGCCATCTCCCTGCCCTACACCAATCCCTCCAAGTAAGTTGATGGTGACTTTTCTCCCCTGTCTGGGAAATACGGGACATGGAAATTGTTGCCTTTTGTAGGTCTTAAGTACTGTGCAGAGCATAAGCATTATTTATATGATACTAAACCTGCTTTATGTATGTCTGTGTCTGCTGAAGGAAGACCGTATTTTGCTTCATGATGATACTATTCCTATTCCTATTATTAGAATTCCAGGAATTCTTCCCCTTTTAAACTTTGTGGTCTGTCCCTTACTCCTCCCCTGAACCCACTCTGTACCAGAACCAGGTAGCAGAAGGATTTCTCTGGGAAGTGATGTGCTTAGATTGCCAAGTAAACTGTGTTGAGATCTCTCCACCACTTAGGTTTAACCAGTATATCGTGTGCTTGGCACATCATGTCATAGCCATGTGGTTCATCCGGTGTCGCCTTCCCTTCCGGAAAGACTTCGTCCCTTATATCACAAAGGTAATGTACATTGCAAAATTTTGTGGTGCAGCTAAAGCTTAGAGCTTTCACACCCAGCTGGGGACTTTGCCTGGGACCCAGCCTTGTCTTGTTCTCAAAGCTTCCACTTTCAGTCAGAATAACTTGCCCGCTAGCAACACGTTAGCACTTTCAAAATCACATTTGGCTGCAGTGTTCAGGCTGCAGATGCCATTAGTTTAAGTCTTTCTTTCTGTGTTTGACTTGACAGGGCTTGAGGTCCAATGTTCTCCTTTCCTTTGATGATACCCCTGAGAAGGACAGTTTCAGGGCTCGCAGCACAAGCCTGAATGAGAGGCCAAAAAGGTAAATCACTTTATTAGGGGCTATGTGTACCCCCTTTATTGGGATCAGTTTGAATGCTTAATACTGTCTCTAAGCTTTATGACATGAGCCATTTTTGTTTCCTTACAGACACTACCTGACCTTTCCCATAATGTGTGTGCATTTGGAGGCTTAATTATAAACTGTATTAAGATACTAACTTGGTAAAACTAGGGTCAGACTCCAGGTAGCAGTTAAAGATGGCACTAGCTGCTCTATCTGCTTCTGCAGGATGTACACTTAGATTTTAAAAGCAAGCCATTCTGCTGGCTGAATGTGTCTCAGTACGTCCCTATGTTTTCAGCAAGTGCTGCAAACTGTTCTGTTCATCTCCACGTGGTATGCATTGCATTTTAATGAATATGTACGTGTCTGCTGTTATAGAAGAAATTTTACGTTATAGAAGCAGAACCTGAGAACTGTGAGTGAATGGGTGGACTGTGACCTTTACTGCTTTACTTTTCCTTCATCCAAATTCAGTAGAACCACAATACAACCCTTTGCATCTGCCCCTCCTCTGATAATGGATCATGGATCTCTGATTTCCTTTGAAATAAATTTAACACCCCACTGCCCTAAGTATCATTTTTATAATTTTTTTGTAGCTGAAAATTGAAGCAAAATACTGTAACTGCCTGATTCCACTGGGAGCCTTTGAAATCAATACATCAATGTAGGGAAAACCCTGACATTGGAAGTGTTTAGTGTAGTTTGAAGCAGTCACTGATCTCTGCAGGTGCTTCTCTGAGACAAGGAAGGGACAGTATTATTCAGGGGTCACAGTATTTCTCAAGTGAAGTTTCTGCTTTGGCCTCTGTACTCAGTTCAGTTAGTTGGCTTCAACATTTCTCTCCAAAAAGCACCTAGTAGCATTTAAACTCTGGGGGAGGGGATCCTATGCTTTTGCTGTATAGGGATCTTGCAGCAAAGAAACACCATCCCCGCTTTAATACAATAGCTGAAAACCCTGTTTTATGTTTGCGAGTTAATTCTCTCCTCTGTCCCATCTCCTCTTCTCGTTTGTGTGGTTTTTAAATTTGGAGTAGATGCCTTTGCCAATCATCATCTCTCATTTTGCAGTTTCAGTCCAACTGTTTTGCTTTTTCCCAAAGCTGATTTAAATTCATTAGGTTGGAATACTACTAAATCTGAAGGGCCACTGTTTTTAATGTAATTGAATCTGACAGTCACTGGGAAGAATTAATAGTATAAAATCCCTGCCAGCCCTTATTGATGGAAGGAGTTCTTGTCAATGGCTCTATTGCTATGAATAAGGGTTTGCGTTGCTGGGTCCACGGGTATGATTGTGTTCAGAATACTAAACATTTTGAGGGAAGGAACATTGTTCTTCATGTCAGTAGTCAGATATGAAGGAGAGATAGTTTGTTTGAAACGAGTGCCTCTGTCTCTATCCGATTGACACAGAAATGTGGTCTCCTGGTTAATCAGAGGTCCTGAGCTCAGTTTCCAGTTGTCATAGGGTTTGAAGGGAAGAAGGGTCCAAGGGGTTTGACTCCCCCGAGCACTACCAGGAGTGACCAGGAATAACGGTCACAAGCTGGCAGAGGGTAGATTTAGGCTAGATATCAGGAGGCGCGACTTCACGGTCAGGGCGGCTAGGGTCTGGAACCAGCTTCCCAGAGAAGTGGTGCAGGCTCCTACCCTGGGGGTGTTTAAGAGGAGGTTGGATGAACATCTTGCTGCGGTCATTTGACCCCAGTACTCTTTCCTGCCATGGCAGGAGGTTGGTCTAGATGATCTACTCAGGTCCCCTCCGACCCTAGAAACTATGAAACGATGATGTGTAGCGCAAGCCATTAGGTTTCATCTGGATGCCCCTTTATGAATATAAAGCATTTTAGTCCTCAAGAGACTAAAGAAACTTCCATGGTCCCTGCTGGTTTGCCCTGGGGAGAAATTATTTTTTAGCTCAGAACTTAGTGATCACTTTGAGCTTCAGCATATGAGCAGGCTTCTGGAAAATGGGTTTCCTGTGCTATGCTAGAGCTCTGATCCACCCTTCGAAGGGTCATGTGGCCAATCTGAGTCTTCAGGAGAAGACCCCCAAATCCCCAGGACATCTAGCCAGTTGTGTATTAGAGAAAAAAATTATTCTGGACCCTGCAATTGGCTGACGAAAGTCCTGAGGTTAGTCACTGGCACAGTGTAACCTTGAGGAAGTTGCTTAACTCTCTGGCATGGTGTCTGGGTAGCCATCTCAGAAGGGGTATATTGAGTCTCAGTGTTTATAGCATGTTTCGGGATTTTGAGCTAAGAGCTGGTATAGGGAATTCAGGAGGACACTGAACCAGCCTAGTTCAACAGATCAGAGAAATC
The DNA here is from genome assembly GCF_052110815.1 of Crocodylus siamensis. NCBI lineage: Eukaryota > Metazoa > Chordata > Crocodylia > Crocodylidae > Crocodylus > Crocodylus siamensis. The sequence continues at coordinate 48,779,023 of NC_143406.1, forward strand.
TTAGCACCAAATCTGAAGGCAGACCCACGTCATCCCAACCCAGGCCATGTAGTATTCCAACTGCCCGTGACAATCCATTCTTGTTTTAACTTGCGCTGATCTCTTTTGTTTTGTAGCATTTATTACAATCTTGTTTGCAAATTGTGTTTTTGTGCTCTCGACTTTGCCTGGTATTTTTTAATTTTTCCCCCTTTTTTTTTTTTTTGGCATATTGTTTTGTTTTCACATCACCCTGCGGGACTCCCCCATACTGACTCTGTGACCTGTGACCTTTCAACCTTCATCCCTACAATGATTTCTTCCCTTCCTGTGACCTGTGCCATTACATCTCTTTTGGGGCTTGGTGCTTCTCCACCTAGTAGTTTAAGAATAGCCAAAAATGCAAAGCAAGGCTTGAATAACTCTCCTCCTGTGAAAGAGCTGAAAGAACCCTCTGCAGTTGATGCCTTCCGATCCCGCAGCATCAGTGTGTCTGAACATGTGGTCCGCAGGTAGTGACGCCTGAAGGGGGAGAAGCCAAGTGCCAGTTGGCACTTGGAAATCTGGCAGGGTGGAGGCAGGGTGGGCTGCATGCCGGGAACCTTGCATGAATGCTCTTCAGGAAGTACAGATCAGCTCCTATCACCCTCAAGGCCTTGGCAAGCCATGGGACACCCATGAAGCTTTTCCAATGCCAGTTATTGCATTCTTGTATCACCCTATGCTATGTTTTGATGGTGCTTTATCAATGGAAACTCCTCTTGAAATGCAAAGGTCCTGGGATTCGGTGTGAAAAAGTTGCATTCTGTGCAGGCTCAGGCCCTAGGGACACTGCATAGGAACACACAAAAGCTAGAGTTCTGCCGGCAAAACTATGCAAACCTTAGTGAAGTCTAGAATTGGGTGCAAGCCTTCCCCACAAGGCAAAAGGAACAGTTTGTGGCCTCAAAGTGGAGCTAGTTCTTGAGATGAAGAGGGCAAGATGGAAGTCTGTTGGTATAAAGTAACCTGCCATGAAAACGTTAATTGATCTCCAGAGTCTGGCACCTTGAGCGACAAAACCATAAAGGGCAGGACAGCACAGCCATTACCAAGCTATTGTTTGCACATCAAAGGAAAATAGTTTGGAAGGAAGCTTGATTTGGCCATACTGGGCACGTCTACACATGTGCTTTACTGCTCAGTAGATTAATTTACTGCACAGTAAAGTGTCACTGTCTACATGAGTGCTGCAATTAAGGCGCAGTAGATTAATTCACTCTGGTGTAGGATAGTACCATCAGACACAGGTACTATCCAATGGTGGAGTAAATTACTGTGTTTCTATGCATGTGTAGATGATGTTGGGATTAGTTTACTCCAGCTTAAATTGTGCCACAGTTTATTAAGTTGCATTAATTGCACGTGTAGACATGGCCACAGCGGATAAAAAGGCTTACTGTTTATAAGCCTGTATCCAACTTTCCTTTGACTATTAAATGGCTAGCGAGGAGCACGGTAGCTGGAAGTCTCAGCATGAAGGTGTTCTTGACAGGCGATAGGAAATAGGCTTTGTCCTTTTCCTGGAGCTACACTGCAGGCATTTCTGTTGTGACAGCATCTCTGCTAGAGGAAGTGGCAGCGAGATGTCTGCATTGTGAACGTACCCTTTTGGTGCTTCAAACGTGAACATTCCTGTTAGTTTGACGTGGCACACTCATCTTGTGTTTATGTGTAAATTTACACTAACACAGCATTTGGATAACTTACTGTTTAGCGTTGCCAGAGAAATCCGTGCTTAATAGAAACCAAGCTGAGATGCAGCCAGACCTTTCTAAGTGATTATAATGGAATAATTCCTTACAACAATATTATAACCCAACTGGCTGTTCCAATCATTTTTAAAATTGCATTGCTAAGACCCAGTTAATTGAAGGCAGAATCGGTGTGTATCAAGGTACTAATTTTCAGTGCAGACTGCAATTTTTTTTGCTGGTGGTTCAGCTAGATTTTGCATACTTTGATTCTTTAATTTATTTTTTCCCCTTTAGTTAAAATCAATGCTATATGCCTAGTCTTTGTCGCATCCCTCCTGAAGTCTAGGCTAATCAAAAATTTGTAAATGCCTTCCTGTCTCTCAAGGAGAAACAGTAAATTCTGGGGTGACAGCTGCTCCATGCAATGACTGCCCAATATTGAGGTGACCTAAAAATTATTTTAACGCCCTTTGGTTTTGATTCGTATTGGGGAGCAACTCTATTCAGGGGCATGCATGTATCGCAGCTTCTTCTGCAGCTTGCCGTTGATGGGGTGACAGGTAGCACAACGCCCCTTCTGCAGCATTTCTTGACAATCTTCCAATGTCCTTCCATCAGCCGGATCCAGATGTCCATCACTAGTTCGAGCCTGGGCTCTGCAGATGAAAATTCAATGGCTCAGGCAGATGACAACTTAAAAAATCTCCACCTGGAGCTCACTGAGACCTGTCTGGATATGATGGCCCGATATGTCTTTTCAAACTTCACTGCGGTGCCCAAGAGGTGAGAGTCAGTTGCTTGTGGTGTTTGGATGCTCTTGAGTTTAGAGGTTTCACCAAGTCTACAGAAAATCTCTGGCTCTTGTGAGCACAGCAGTTGCCCATGTTCTTAAGCTGTCCCTTCTGGCTAAGATATGCACTGATTGAGCAAGAAGTTTGGTGACAGGGAAACATTTGGATCTTTTCATACAGGCTTGAGCTTTTCATGCAGAAATCAGTACCCAGGCAAGTCTCATACTCTTGAGTTTCTCAGTTGCCTCTGCCTCCCAGAAGGAGGAGTGTGGCAGGGATTAAAGGCTTTCTTGCACAATACTCAACTGCATTGAGGCCAGGAGTGAGTTTCCATCCTGCCTAGAAGCCCTTGAAGTAGTTGGTGGTAGAGCCTGTGCATCCTTCGTTCTGCTACTTTACTGCTTTGGCGGTAGGGCTGTTTATGGAAACAAAGCATCACCAGCAGCATCATGGAAGGAACAGGTTTTTTTCTTCCGTGATTCCAACCAGTTTTGTTTTTTTTCCTTCCCTGAACAACTCCCAAAGTTCTGGGTCATATGGGACTCACCTTCAACTGTACTTTTAGGTCTCCTGTGGGGGAGTTCCTGCTGGCTGGAGGAAGGACGAAGACCTGGCTGGTTGGGAACAAGCTTGTGACTATCACAACGAGTGTTGGAACAGGGACACGGTCTCTTCTGGGCCTGGACTCTGGAGAGCTTCAGAGCAGTCCAGAGTCAAGGTAAGCAAGCTTTGCTCCTGTTTTTACAGACCTGTGTGATACCATTGTGCAGAAACGGCCTTGAGGCTACTAATTTCCTTTACCAGCGCATGCTTGCTCGTATCCGTCTGGTCTGAAGTGTTCCCTCCTCAGTACCAGCCTCTCGTTTTCTCCCCCTTTAGCTCAGACCCTGTTCTGCAAGTGAGACAAACGAAAGAAGCCCCGGCAAAGCTGGAGTCTCAGGCTGGCCAGCAGGTGTGCAGAGGCTCTCGCAACAGAGTCCGGTCCATGTCCGGTAAGCTTTCCTGGGATTTTTCTCTCTCTGAACCCCTAGTTGCTACAGGGCGTGCCTGGCCTCTATGCTGGAGCTGAAGCCTAAATACCAAACAATGGAAAGACGTAGAGTGATCTTAGGTAAGGCCAGGGTCCTTAAAGAGAGTGAGGTGTTTCAACTCCTACTGAAATCAGTGAAGTTGCAGCAGCTCTTGCTGGTATCCACAACTGCTAGGCTCTCCTTGCTAGCTTCTCCCTCCAAATAGCTTTAGCAGTTGTTTGTAGGGTGAGAATGTGTGGTAGGAGCCACCTGTATTAACCAGCCCCTGGCTCAAAGGAAACATTTGGCAGATGCGGCTTACTAGAGTTTGAGGCAGGTGGAGCAAAGTTGCTGCAGCAGTACAGAAAAGTCTTTGTTACCTGAATTTAGTGCCAAATCCAGCCTCATGCCTCTGAACTAGGCTCCAGGGACTCCCTTTCTTCACCTTCCCCCATCTTTTCTTCTGCCAGGTGGCCATGCCTTGCGTGTTGGTGCCCTGGAGACATCAGGTTCCCATTTCCCCAGCAGTTCTGTGCCCCAGGGCTTACAGAACCCTCCTGCTTCTGCCATTCGAACAGAAAAGGCTGCTCCTGCTGCCCAGACTCCTCTGCAGAAAGAGAAGGCAAGCCTGGCTGCGTATGTCCCACTGTTGACGCAGGGATGGGCAGAAATCCTCGTGCGGAGACCCACAGGTATCTAATCCAGGGGCCTTTTGTGTGTGACATGGTAAGGAATTGGGGTCTGTGTAAGAATACCCAGGTGGGAAAGTGTGAAAGGATCTCTTCCTGGCTGTCTCTGCTCCCAAGTTTTTAATTTGTCACCTGAGTCCCAGGAATCACACTTTTTAATGATATCAAGTCACAAGGGCTCTGGGCGGGAAGAGTGAAACGAGTCCTTATTAGTGGAAAAGAAATGCCACTGCACTGACAGCTTGGGACGCCACGTGGGCACTCAGCCATCGCTTCAGTGTGGTGCTCCTAGTTCAAACCTATGCTGGGTGCTTTCCTATAGATTTATTTCCAGCCTCTCAATTTAGAGGGCGAACAAGGCTCGTAGCTGGAGCACGAACACTGTAAGTGGCTGCTGTTTGGGGCAGGATAGTCAGGCCATTAATGGGCACAGAAGTTAAGCTCCTGAACACATACACTTTCTAAAGTGTGTGCTGAAGCAGGACTTGCACGCTTCAGCTGGAAGCTGCTTCGAGAGAGTGATTTAAAATGACCTTATGTCCTCCCACTCAGCACTTGGAAACCTTCCGGGAGTCTGCTTTGCTGAGCTGTAGGCATCAGTGCTGAAGAGCTTGGAGATACAAGGGGAAGGATCATAGGGTGCTGGGGACTGGCTTGTTTAAAATGTGAAATTAGTTGAGCCAGCTGGTCAGGAGGGGACCCTTCGACTGCACAGCCTCCATCCCAGGGCAGTGTCCAGTCAGCAGAGCTTCCTGGAGCGAGACTCTCCCTCTTCCACCCCCTCCAGGTAACACAAGCTGGCTCATGAGCCTGGAAAACCCCCTCAGCCCCTTCTCGTCAGACATTAACAACATGCCACTGCAAGAGCTGTCCAACGCTCTCATGGCTGCCGAGCGCTTCAAGGAGCACCGGGAGACTGCTCTCTACAAGTCCCTCTCGGTCCCCTCCTCCAGCCTGGCCACCGGCACAACCAAACCATCCCTTCTGCAGCGCTCCAATACAGGTGAGAGGTGGCTAGTCCCAATGTGTCCCCAGTATCTTGTATCCTGTTGTGAGGTGACACTAAGGTGTCAGTCATGAGCTACTACTGCCCAGGCTCCAAGTGTAGCAGCATAAGGTATAAAGCAACAAGGGCAGGGGGTGAAGGGACAAAGGCAGTTTTTCGCATCACGTTAGAGCCGGGGAGAGCATTTTCACTCATCGCATCTAAAGAACCATGGAAAAGATGGCTTCTTTCCTTCCCCACCCTTGGCGTCTCAAACAAAGCTGTTTGAGTGACCTGATGCTAAACACATCCCATGTGAAATGGCCCTGACCCATCCATGATTCTGTCTATCAGTGGTTTGAGGTTGTTGCAGAGCTCACTTCTTTGTGCTTATGGGTATGTTCACTGGTGCTGGATCTTCAGTCTTGGGTTTTACAGACTTAAGCTTCTGGTTATGGGCTTTTAAACAGGGTTAATTAGAACTTTTCTATCCCCAGAAGACATCGAGCCCTAAATCAGAAAGGCTGGTGACATCTTACATCTTGTGAGTGTGCCCAGCTCAGAGCAGATCCAGTCAACACACTGCCAGAAGCAGCGTAGGACTCTCAACTTGAACACCTGTGAAGCAGAACTGATGATAGTGGTGGCAAAACCCTACGCTTATATTAATTGAAGTGTAGACTGCCTGGAAACCCAGTTAAAAATGCTCGCTTTCAGATTCGCTCCATTAAAAAAAGCCTCCCTCTATACTGAGACCTTTCAGACAGTGTCTAATATTATCCTTTCCAAGTCACTGAGTACACAAATTCAGGCAGTTAAGCTGGAGGGCAAAATGAAGAATTCAGCAGAGAACTGTTTTGAACATCCTTTATTTGCTTCAGTGGCTTGTTTGTGGCTCTAGAGTTGGCACAGGTTCTTGCATTTCCCTAGACTCTGACCTGATCTCTTTAGAAACGTTAAAAAAGCTGCTAAGTCTGAATCGTAGCTCTCCTGGGGTTTTGGATCTACAGCAAATTATTTCAGCTATGTCCACATTAAGCTGACAACTCAGTTTGTCAGAATCAGTGCAAGAAGCTGAGATGATGACAGTATTCCTGTCTTTTTGGAGGCTAAATCGTGCGCATTCTTAATTACTCTGCTATGTTTTAAATGCTTAAAAAATGACCCTCTGCTGTGTGTGTAGGTTAGGGAGAGAGTGGACCCATTTCTGGTTTGCGCTGTTAGAGACAGATGATCCTTCTTTCAGAATTTTTTTGTTTTAAAAATGACAATCTCCTTTCTTCCAAGAGAGCAAGTTGAGTCTGCATTGTTTGAATGTATTTATGCCTCCCTGTATGTGTTGACTAGTTCCTGTACCCTAAAAGCTTCCCTTTACACTTAGTGATACTATCCCAGCTTGTTCTTTCCTTTTCATTTTATTTAATTATTTTTAAATAGGCTCTTGGTTACAGTTATCTCTGTGCTTTTTAATTTGTTTCATATGTAGTCTCTCCTTCCTTCTGATGTAGTGGCTCACTTGATTTCCCTTTGCAGTGGCCTCTTTCTCTTCCATGTACCAGTCCAGTTGTCAAGGCAAGTTGCACAGGAGCATATCCTGGGCAGGTATATTTATATCTCTTTAAGGAAAACAAAGTTATTGCCATAGAAGAACACCTCTGATTCATAGCAACCGTGTCCCTCATACCTCATCACCCCTTCCATGTTTCCTGTTTGTACCTGGTCTCATACTCAACGAATGGGATCTTGACTAGCATGAAGAAGTCCAAGCCAGATACGACATTTGCAAGTAACTTGAATGCAACTTTTTGGATGGGTCATGACTCATGGGGCTTAGACTACAGAATGGCACACAAAAAGATCTGAATTCCCTGACTTATCAGCTCAGTCTTGCAAATGGGATGATGTCCTGTTAGTATAGAAAGCTCCCACTTCTGTGAGTGTCACCTGGAATGCTGCTTTTGCAACTAAATGTAAAAGCAAACCAGCATTGCTCAGCCTACTGAGAGCCCGCGAGTGCTGGCCCTGAAAAGCTAATCTGAAGTGTATGGCTGTCTTGATACTACAGCGTAGTTGCTGGGTGCAAGTTGTGAAAATAAAAATAGAAACTTTCAAAGAAAAGCATGCTAAATGGTAGCTTTCTGTAGGCTCAATAGCAGTGTCATATCTTTTCCCACCTGCTATGGTAACATCTATTTTCTAAATAAGTTAAATGCAAATAAAATGCACGGCCATAAGCACAGCATTTGCATTGCATCGCTAAAGTGCAGAGCCTTTATGATTTAATTGAGTGAATGAACTTCCCTTCCACTTCCCTTCCTTCATTTGAAAAATCTGGTGTTGAGCAGTAGGCTGTTCTCAATTGCTGTGTTGGCACGATGCTATTAAAATGACACGCAGATGCTGCCATACAAGACTCTTCTGCACTTCTCTTCTGTACTCAGATTACTCTGCTTCCACCTACGGTGTAATTAGTGAGCGCTCAAATTATTTAAAACTGCCAGTAAAATTGGTGGTAATGTTAGAAGTAGGGATGTTGAAAGCACTGAGTATGTGCAGGTGTGTTCTGGCTTGGACAGCTAACCAGATCAGCACGTTTTAGAAGGTATGTGTGCGCAGTGCTAACTCTTAATTGCTTCTTTGAAATAACTTTTGGCCCCATGAGCTGAAATCAATTCAGGGAAGGCTGCTTTAGTGATTTTTTGCTGATTTTTTTTTTTTTAATTATTATTATTATTTTGTGCGTGTGCTAATTTTATTTCTTTAAATTTCACTTTGGAAAACAAATCTTAGCCTTTCAGATTGGTCTTCCAATTCTATGTGTACATAACGGGAAGCCTCCTGTACTTCAGCCTTTTCCTCAGGACAAAAAAAAAAGGCCAACAGAAGTCTTCAGTCATACTCACTCCTGTGTTCATGGTAGCTGAGTATTGTAGACACTTGGTTACCCGTTCCAATAACCTCTCTCCGTCATGCACAGGGTCTCCAAGTGGTTTCGTGTCAGCCTGATCTCATTAACAATTTGTCTGATCAGATACCACATGCAGATTGTCCTAGTGTTGCTGCAGAATTTGGATTAGGTGCGACTTGGGCTATACTGGTTAACGTCTCCTGAGGAATATTAGGAAAGATGCCAAAAATGCAAGGGAATAGCCTCTAATCATTTTAATCTCCTCTTAAGCCAACATAATGTACAGGGACATTTGCCATATACAAGGCTTATTCTTTTGCTACTTGCATAGAATTTGTTTTCATTGCCTATTTACTTCAAAGCTAACTTTGCACTTCCTTGCATCTCTCTAATTACTCTCTGTCCTGACAGCTGAGTGGTAAGATGCCTAAGGACCCATTTTCTCCATTATTTATCCAGTAGTTGTTCATTGTTAACAATCTGACAGCACTCCCCCTGCTCTGACTGAAGTAGCCCAGCCCTTTGGCACGAGGGTAAGTCAACAGATTAGTCTATGCAAAAGGAAAACCTGTAACGAGGAACCTGGGACGTTAAAGTCTGCACTCTGTGGTCAGGGAGATCCCACGCTTCCAATATGGCCTTCAGTTACGATCCTAGGAGGGAAAAGGCTGGTACTTCTGAGGAAAGGATGGGGTCCCACTATACCACTCCTCTCTACATGCCTCAGTTACTCTGTTTGTGTCTCGGTAGAATCAGCCATGGTTTTGGAAGAGGGGAGCCCGTTGGAGATAGAGTTAAAAGAGGCCGATTCCCCAACAGAGTCTCAGGAGATTGAAGACTTTGAGGCCACGTCCTCGGAGCCGTCCCTGAGCGAGGAGAAGTTTGGTAAACCCAAAGAACCGTACAGCAGGGTAAGAACATCCCCGAGTGGAGAAGGACCTGCCGAGCTGTACACATCCTTTGTAAAGAGCCACCAGTTGCGCTCTTGGTGTCCAGCTGACAATGGAAATGTTTACATGGGTTGTGTGGATAGAGGGTCCATAAGATGTCCTGCTCGCTGCTTGCACGAACATCGGTAGTGGTAAATGCAAACGTTCCCCTATCTGCCTGTGTTTGAGTGTTAGCGGGTTTGGGTGGTGACTAGCTCCCCGTCTAGTGCAGTGTCTCATGCGTGGCCTCTCGTGACTTTTCGTGGTTGAGTTGTTCCTCAGACCCCTGCTTTTTTTTGTGGCTTTTCCTTTAAGTCCTCCTCGACATCTAGTCAGGAAGAGAAATCCCTGAGATCTGATGACTTGGTTCCTGTCGGGATTCCCATTGGAAGGGTCATCCATTCAGAAGATGGCAAGGCGCTGGAGCTTTCCTTCCAGCCTTCGCAGCCGCTCAGCAAATCCAGTTCTTCCCCCGAACTTCAGACGCTGCAGGAAGTCCTCAGAGACGTGAATGGCAGAGAAGGAATTGGAAAGCTGAGCACGGAAGTGAAGTCGAAATCTCAGTCTGAGAACTTGGAAGGAGAAGGACTTGGAAGCTGGTTGAGCCAGGGAGAGGATGCTAAAATGACCAGCGCAGGCAGCATGTCTTCCTCTTCTCCTCGCTCGCCCAGTGGCCACCGCCCCAGAGGGTACACCATCTCTGATTCGGCCCCCTCCAGGAGGGGAAAAAGGATCGAGAGAGATGCCTTTAAGAGCAGAACAGCTGCCTCCAATGCAGAGAAAGTACCTGGAATAAACCCAAGGTGGGTGGGTGGATATGTCTACAGCTAGACATACAAGGAGCCTCTTTTTAACTTCTTTCTTTTTAAGTAATGTCACAGGGCTGTGATTATTGGAAGCAGAGTTAGACTTGTTTAAATCCAACATATAGGTATTGGAGGTTTTACAAGACCAAAGCTGAAGAGGTAGGTGTGACCTGATTTTTGTAATGCAATCCATGTTTTAATACCCACCACCTGAACTGTGGACCAAAGAAAACCCATTCCTCCGGTTTGGAATCCACCATGTAAGTATATTTCCAATAGTGGGGATGTAGGAAAGGGAACCGCCTGCCGCCCAGTCCTGTTGTCCAAGGGGACTGAAACGTGCAATGTTATACAGCACAACTAGTGAACAGCAAGCTTAGACTTGTTGCACTTTTGAGCCTGAAGGCTTGGTAGCAACCCAAAGAATTAATTCAGAAGATACTTGGGTGGGGCCATGTTTAATTTGTGAAATATTCAGCAGAGCCAGGGGTAAGAGGCCTCATTCCTCTTCTAGTTTGGAAGTGAATGCACAACCACACTGCAGCAATGGATTCCTGTCTCTCTATCTGCTGCAAGGACTGGTAGTCTGTCCTCTGTCACCACTGAGCAAAGTGACCCTCTTACGGCCTGTGGCTCGGCAGAAACTGTAGCTGGGTCAAATATTGACAGTGACCTTGCTGCACAGTTGTGCTTGGCTGGCTCTTTGTTTCCACCCCCTCTGAAAATGCAGTTGTGTGCCCCCCGATTGACACGGGCTTTACTTTTAAGGTAACTGGATTTCATTTCTCTTTTCCAGCTTTGTGTTTTTGCAGTTGTATCACTCCCCGTTCTTTGGAGATGAGTCCAACAAGCCCCTTCTGTTGCCAAATGAGGTGGGTAAGATTTTATTATCATGGTATGTGTTCTTAATGTTAACACTTGAAACATCACCAATTGACACCCTTACATCACTAATGAACTGCCAAAGAGATGAGATCCTGCTTTTTCCACTCCTGGAGCCAGTAGGGACCAAGTACTATGTTTAGTCTCCAAAGCCGTGGCTTGTTACCCACATTCTTTAGCTTCTCGGCAAATAGACAAATTGTTGCGTTGGTGTTAGAAGCAGAGGATGAAATTGGGCAAAATACATTGGAGAAGGTTGCTAAAAAAATTGTCATTTTAGGGGATGACTGGCAGAGGCCAATGGGCATTATCCCTGGTTAAGAGAAAACTCAATGGTAATGAATTCTGCAGGTCAGTAAATGTTGTGGGGGGTAGCAGCAATGAGTCCAATGGCAACTACAGCTTTGGACTGTGATATCCTTCCTTCAAGAAGAAAATGGCCTGGGGAGTATGTTTCCCAATCTCCAGGACACTTATTCCTCAGTAATCTCTTGCTCAGTTGATAATATTGAGGCGTATAGTGGGTTTGTGTATCAGTGACAGTCAAAGAAATTACAAGTTACTGTTTCTTCTTTCTAGACATTTGAAAGATCAGTGCAGCTCTTAGATCAAATCCCTTCTTATGATACCCACAAGATCGCAGTGCTGTATGTTGGAGAAGGACAGGCAAGTCTTCATATGTGCAAATGCATAACCCAATTAGCACCAGTTTAATGAGAATCCAGAAACATCACTGGAACTTGGGGGTTTCTGCCTGTCTTAATGTGGCTCCATTTTGTTTTAAGCTTTCCCAGATTATGCAGCAGTGCATAGGCTGTGGCAAAGTGCCATGAACTATGAGGTTTCCTTTAATGCCAGTGCGGGACTTCTGCTTCCATTTCACTTCGTTTGTGGGTCTTTGCTCTTTAGTAGCAAAGAGAGAATATTCTCTTTTTGGGTGATGCTTAACAGCAGAGATGCTTCTTTCCTGCAGCTCTAGAATCTGCCAGGCTTCCCCAGCCCAAAACCTGTTAATGTTTTGGAGTCTTAAGTAGCTCTTGTTCTCCCCGGGTAGTCTCAGCTTATGCTCTGCTTGCCACTTTTGGGACATGTTCAAAGCACTCCTAGGCCAAGTGAATCACTTGAGCATCAAGAGGGTGAAGGAGTGATCTGGCATCCTCATGAGACTTCCTGTTCTTTCCTAGACCAACAATGAAATTGCCATTCTGTCGAATGAGCATGGCTCCTACAGATACACGGAGTTCCTGACGGGCTTAGGGAAGCTCATTGAGCTCAAAGACTGCCAGCCTGATAAAATTTACCTTGGTGGTCTGGATGTGTGCGGGGAGGACGGGCAGTTCACTTACTGCTGGCATGATGACATTATGCAAGGTAAGGCTTTTTGAGGGTTAGGTGTTTCTAGGTGCAGGAAGGATGCTTTAACACACGAGAAGTTAGCAGAGCTGCTCTCCTGCCTAGATCACATCCCTTCTTTTAGGAACTGGTAAAGAAGGTTTTCTCTGGGTTTTGTTTGCAAGTTCTACCATCAACCTTTTATACAGTATGCAGGAAGGACTGAGGTGTGTTTGGGCAAAAATATCCTGCTACATACTCTAGAAATAAACTGCGCTATTGGAAATTAGACCTGGTTTTATCTCTTTTTCTGTCAAGCCTGTTCTATTTTCATGGGCTGTTGTATTCCCCCAAACCAAATGTTGTTTTATAGTGATGAGCTTGAAGAATTCTGAACACATCAAAGCCTTTCTAGATGTATATTCAGACAACAATATGAAATACTGTTCTTGTGACCAAGTGTGCCACAGCACCATGCATCCCCTGCAGTGAAAGACAATATGTTTAAGGTGTTTAACTTTTCCCTGAAAAAGCCAGTTCCCTTTCCTAGTGCTGTTGTGGCCACTCAGACTGCCCCAAAACATTTTCCCATCACTTACCCCTTGCCCTGTTGCCAGTTTTACCCCGTCTTTGTTAGAACACTTAACAGTCATCCCTGATGTGTATTGGGATAAATCAGATTGCTCATGAACTAGTGAGCCCACTTCCCTGATACCAGGATCATATTTTGGCCCTCGAAAACTCCTGGAGTAGACCGAGCACTGCAGAGTTTCCTTCAGTTTGCTTATCTGAGAATTGGCTGAAGCATCACTTAGACATGCCCCCTGGGCGTGATAAAGCAGGTAGAATGGGAGTCAGGAAGATCTGGCTGTTAAAAACCTGAACAAACATATTCAGGGAGCAAGCAGTTTTCTTCAGTGTGACAGCCCTGATGTCACTTCTGGTGTTTAGACAAGTACATTGAGTATTACTACCACAGAGCCCATGGAGATCCCTCCTGTCTCAGTGTCTACATGGAGTATCTCCAGTAAAGCTCTCCGTTGCATCTGTTTTCTGTTCCAACCCATTGTTTGCTTGATTTTCAGCCATTTTTCACATCGCTACTTTGATGCCCACGAAGGATTTGGATAAATATCGCTGCGACAAGAAGAGGCACCTTGGGAATGATTTTGTTTCCATCATCTACAACGACTCGGGGGAAGACTTTAAACTGGGAACCATCAAGGTAGGAAACCTGGGGTCTGCTTAGAAACAGCTGTCGCACTATTTGTAAGACCTTGAGTCTTTTCTAAGTGAATCTTGCTTAGACTGTGACCGGGGATCACTAAATACCTCGGGGTATTTAGGCACACCAGTGAGTTGACCCCAGTGCAGTCAATATTGGCTGCCAGTAAAAATAAGCCTGTGGTCTTATCTCTGCTTCTGTTTTGAAGATCTTTTTACTGTTTCCTTGCTAGGGCCAGTTCAACTTTGTGCATGTTATCATCACACCGCTGGACTATGATTGTAACCTAGTGACACTCCAGTGTCGGAAAGGTAGGGCAGGTCTTGACGTCTGTTTTAAAGTGTATTTATGCCCCTAGGCCCAGCAACTTCCTTCACCTCGTGAGAATGGCCTTAAACGTCTCAGGTGAATAAAATGAGGAATTCTCTAAAGCCTGTGCCCTGTGGCTTCCCTACTGGGGCATCTCCTCATTGAGGGAACGGCTGGGTGGCCAGCGGGTGTGCAGGATGCCTCCGTCTCAGGGCCTCGGGACACTTTCAAGGGGCCGCCATCCTGGCAGGTTGTCGTCCTCCAGTTTCCTCCCAGCGGTGCAATACATGGCTGTAGGAAGCTGGAGAGGCACCTGAGGGGTCACCAGTGCTTTTCTGAGCGTCCGTCAGAGGCGTGGCCAGGGTGTTGCCATTCCAGTTAAAAAGATGCGAGCAGATTTCTGGAACTTCCTCACCCGGCTCCCCCACCATGACTGCTCTCCAGCTGTACCTCTCACTCCCCTCTCACCACTGGACTTTGCTGATAAAACGTCTTGCTTTGAAGCAGTGCCGCTGGGAAATGTTCTGCCCCCGCCTCTGCTTTTGGCGGGTAATTGACTGAGTAGGCTCTCTGGGAAAGGCTTGTATGGGAAGCAGTCAGCTTTGGGAGCCAGTAATCTGTGGGCACTGTTAGAATAAAAGGTGTGATGCTTTCTGGGGACCTTCTTGGAGATGATTGGATGGGAGAGGGAAATGCTCTCCACTTCCCCCCACAACTCTGATTCTCTAAGATGTGAAAATCCTCCTGAGGTTAAATTTAACCCAACCTCTGAAGAGAGGATACCGGCCAGTTCTGTCCTGTTCTGCCTTTTTAACCTTTCTTTCACAAGAGGTGAAAATCTTTCCCCTTGAATGGTAGATATGGAAGGGCTCGTGGACACAAGCGTGGCTAAGATTATCTCGGACAAGAACCTGCCGTTCGTAGCACGCCAGATGGCCCTGCATGCCAACGTGAGTACTGCCCAGCTTCTCCAAGGGCCGTTGCCTTTCCTAGGATCAGTTGTCATCTCCCACAAGGAGATTAATGTGGTTGGGTGCAAGAATTTAATGGGATGGTTATTTCTCTCGAATAACCAAGTGAATCAGATTTTTAGCATCTGAACTTTAGAAATCAAGTTGAATTTGGAGGACTGGTAAACTCCACTCTGTAAACAAGCTTTGAATCTTCTTGCTGTGGTCACTGCATGCTCTGAAATTTCTCTTTCAATCAGATGGCTTCCCAGGTCCACCATAGCAGATCCAACCCTACAGACACCTACCCATCAAAATGGATTGCTAGGCTTCGTCATATCAAGAGGCTGAGACACCGGGTAATGCAAGCTTTATACCTTTCTGTCCATAAAATATTGCACGTGTAACATGGATAGGTGCAGTTAGGCATCTGGGGAGAACTCCTCCCTGAATCCTGTGAGTGAAGGGGGGTGGGTACGCTTCCAAAACACAGGACTAAAGTCTAGGAAGAGTGACAAGTGGGGGGTCATACTTCCAGGCCACTACAGAGCCCTCTGTTTTCATTGGCTACCATGGGACTGGAGGGCACCAGCACCTGGCAGAATCGTGCCGGACTGGGAGTATTGAAATTGAAATGGCAACGATATGAGCTGGGTCTGTTAACGTGCCCAGTCTGAATGGAAACGAAGAAGGGAAGTTTGTCAAGACTTCTTTGACTTGTTCCCTTTACCTGTCTTTAGCTACGCGAAGAAACACAGTACCAGGCACCCGGCTTCCCTCTGCAGATGCATCCTTCTGCTCCTGCCAAGCCCCCTCCCCATGTGCCACAGGACTCACCGCCGACCTATGAAACCGGGCAGCGGAAGAGGCTGATTTCCTCCGTGGATGACTTCACAGAGTTTGCGTAACCCCATCTGATCGGTGTCCGCTGTCTGGCACTCGAGGTGATGAACCCTCTTCACCCCACATGCTAACAGACTGCTGCCCAAGGAGACCGTCAGGACTCGGTTAGCTAGGTGTGTCCGTGTTGCTTTAGTGTGAGCTAGTGATGACCTGTGCCATGTGACTTGGATTTGCAGATGCTATCCTTTTGTCTTGCCCACCATCAAATATGGTAAGGATTTTCTACCCCGGCTGCCCGTGCTGGAAAGGACTGAGGCCAGACATTTCATCTTCCCGTGTCTGGAGACCTTTCTGATAGCAGCTTTCTTGCAAGGGCTCTTTTCCCTGGGATGCTTCAGAACCAGTTTTCTAAACTGAAGAGTGGCAAAGCATCAAGGCGTGACGCTGTCCTCTGTTCATCACATGGTCAGAGCATGCAGAAAATGCGTCTAGTTTAAAAACAGGACACAATGGACTGTGTGTTTGTTGCAAGCACAGACTTTCAGTGCTAGAGATCTTGCTGCCCCTCTCCCTGCATGGAGGCCCCTTAGCACTCAAGAGAGTGGCATCCATTCTCAGACTTAATCTACCCTGGCTCTCACCAAGTAGGGTCATTTGGTTTCACGCATTACCAGTTGAAGAAGAAAAAAAAAATCTCCTTAAGTTTCCAGGGAGACCTTCTTGTTTGTCTCATAACAAACCATAATTATATATGGCTTTGAGAGGCGAGTAAAGTTGAAATCACTCGCTCTGAACGGACTGGAGCATCACAAAGACTCCATTTTAACCCAGGATTCAAAAGATGATTTGAGATCGTTACAAATCGTGAACTAACCAGAGGCCGAATGCTGCTCCTTGTTGATTCAGTGATGAAGCCTCCGGTGGTCTGCTAGGACTGGTGACCAAGGATGGAGCAAGAAAGCAGGGGAATAACTTGTCCCTCTTTTGCCTATCTGGTTGGAAGGTACTTTCTGATGAGGGGACTGGCTGTGCACAGAAGACGCTGAATTGGTTTCTGATATACCCTCACCTAGAGCCCTTCCTCCAGCCCGTGGCTTCCTCAGGCCTGCTAACTGCATGGCTTTCATACCATGTTTTTCATATTGGACATGTCGCACAGCCGCAGCCTCTCAGCTGGAACTCGGCAGCTGGGATGTTTTGTAAGGAGCTTTCTAACGCAGATGTGCGCAAGAAAGGCCTGGAATTGGGTTGTCCTTCCTGTGGTAAGAGAAGGGCATCAGACACTACATTAGTCATGGGAGAAACTATATCCTATGACCGGCTCATGGTTTTTGCTAGTGAACTGAATGATTGAATACCTTTCAGAGACCGGAGAACTGGTAAATGGTACCGAAGGTCAACCTAGCTATGTTGGAGTTCCTTGAGGGGTAGGGAAGAAGGAAGGAGGGGAGCTACCAAGCAATCCAGGATTGCTCGGCGCCTCTCATGTGAGTCCTGTTCCGAGTGGTTATAGATCGTAAATGAAATAAAGGTATTTGTATGGAGACTGGGCTCAGCACACGGGTGGCTTCTTGCATCGGATCAGTCAGCTGCTTTGTCAGCGATGCGATGCAGTTCCCTCTTCTTGCTCTTGGACCTGTGGGATAGGCCTAACAAAACACATGGGAAGTTGGCACAAAGAACGGTAGACAACAGCAGGGCACAATCATGGGCAGCCCTCCCCTTACGCGGAGGGATCACTAGACCGAAACAGTCCTGTTTGGCACCTCTTGTTGGCTGCGAAAGGCAGGCCATTGTGGAAACATCGACTTCTTTCTCTGAAGTGTTGTGGGAGGGGCCCGACTTGAATGGTGACCTAGAGGCAACGTTAAAATGGGCAGTGGCCTTCAAGCACACGCCACAACTCCATATAACACACGTGAAGTCACGTGGCCTTTGTTTCTAACCCCTGTGTCAAGCAAACTCCGCTGCAAGCAGGTATCCGTCATCCCGCTTTTATTTGGGACACATTCTGCATTAGTGTTAGAGGTGTTTACTGGACAGACACGTTGAATACAGGGTCATCCTAAAGCAGAGCTTTTGCATGCATCTTTCAGACAGTCATGCCTTAGACCCTGACTGCTTGAGGGGGGTGCCGACTGCTCACAGAAGCACAGGAGAACAAATGCTTAGCAGTCCACAATTTTTTTTATTGGACTTTGTCACTTGTAAGAAACGTTCCCACAGTTACAAAATAAGATATTCTTTGTTTGCAAAACGTAACAGTGACCAGAAGGCAACACTGGACGTGTTGGTCCAGACAATCCAATGCTAAAAAAAAAAAAAGCATTATATAAATTTCCCATCCCATTCCCACCCTCCTTAACTAGCTGATAGGGTTCTTTATTAAGCAGCTTGATACTGTTGCATCATTGTGAGACTTAAGGCAATAAATAAGAAACCATCTTTTGGTGACTATAGCACAAAATATACATTCAAGAGTATGTATCAGTTTGGGATACAAGTCAAGTTTTTATGCTGCTGACAAGGAGTATGATCTTGTGACTAATAGTTCAGGCTGCAGCTAAGCTCAGTTCTCGCGTATTAGGTGCCTTAGTTGTGGCACTTGGAGGACCCTGTCTGTGAGCATGAGGCTGATGGCTTTGCACAATTAATTAAGTGTTGCTATGAGAACTAGGATGGCTTTGGAAGCTGTAGGACCGACCCGCCGGGCACACGCTGAAGCATCTGGCGTTTGCTTAAGTGACTGGTGGGCTCTAGAGCTGCTCTGTAGATGTGGCTTGAAGGCAGGCAGAGCAGTTGTCTTATCCCATCTGTGCTCCTCTTCAGTTAGAAGCACTTGGCAACCCCTGCACACCGAGACATGCGTACACACACACACACACCCGCATGCACGCACGCCTACAGAGCATGCTTGCTAACAAGCTCCCTTTACATCCGAACTTGGAGAAACGACAAATCCCTGACTCTCTGCATTTGGCAGCATCCTGGCTCGAACTCTTCCGTCACCTGTATTAGCTTATGAAAGGACATGCTAATCCCTCTGGCTTTCAGTTCACCATGGCCTGACCTACGGGACTTTCTGCTCCCTATAGTGACCACACTAATAACTTCCACTTAAATGACCCCATTCAAGGCTTTTGAGGGCGGGGTTCGGGGAGGTGTAACCTATTGTAATGAGCCTTGAGAGGCTGAGCCTTGAAGAAAACTTCTTAATTTTGCCTTCTAGCGCTCACAGCTTCCACGAGACTGGCCATTAGCAAGCACATGGGACAGTCTGCCATGGCACCCGGTCCCTGTAATCTTGGTGATACTGCTGGCTGACAGGCCTTTATTTCTGGGACTCGTTATTCACCCTACAGTACTACTTTTAACTCTCAAGTGTAAATCCCTGCCCTCTGCGCTATTTTAATACAACTGTGCCACTGTATTTGGCCAGCCCAGATAGACCCATTCTCTGAGCAGGGATGGGATCCCTCCCTAAGTGTTGCCCCATCTGGCGGGTAATTGCTTTAATCTGTGTGGGAAGTGGTGTCAGCCGTCTTGGTGCCATAGTGGCCACGACTGTTTACAAGCAGCGAGGGTGGCTGTCACTGCATCCCGTCCGGCTTGACCTTTCCAAGCGGTGGCCTCTGGGCTGCACACGTTACCATTAGCAATGTGGGAGACAGGCCTGGCTTTAACCATCGTCTTTCCCTTAAGCTGTCAGCCAAACCCGCTATCTTCCAGTCTCGCTACCTTCCCAGTGGGAAGAAGGGTGGTCCAGCTGGCAGAGGTTGGGGATGGGGGTTAGGGGGGCTGTAACCGAGAGCTTGCAGGGCACAGAGGGGTTGAAGGGTTGCAGTAGAAGCAAGAGGACACGTCACACTTGCAGCATCAGGTTGGGGCTGTTGTAAGGAGTCCCGGAGCTGATGCAGTTGGGCTGTAGCACGACAGGGTCTGTTCTGTAGTGAAACCCTGCTTGGAAGCCAGCTGGCCTCTGCGGGATGCACTGCGAGGCTCTACGGCCTGCTTGTGCCTCTTCTGCCCGTGACATGCTCCCACCCTGCCTTTCCAGCTGGACTCTGTCCCTCTCCACCTGCCACCTCTGAAATCCCAAGTATGTCGCTTCTGCCGTTGGCTCTGTGAAGAGAGCCTGTGGCAACTACTTCCACTTCCTCCTGTCTGCGCTCCACCTACGTCCATACTTCACATTAATTCAACGTAGCCTTTTGGCTAAAGATAGCCACCCTCATCCTCATCATAACACTGAGGCTTGCCCCCCACCAGCGCCTTCCAAAACCTCTTGCTGGATCCTGCTGTCTGCGCAACAAGGACAAACTTCAGGTCTTGGCTGCTCGTGAACACCCGCGCTTGCTGGGTTTGTGTTTCTGCGGAGAGGGAAGAACAGAGCAAGGGAAGAGAGAGCCTGGGTGTCACCTGATGGCTGTGGCTTGACCTGCAAGGCATCGGACACCCAGCACAAAGCACAAAGCGTCAGGAGCTGGTTACTGAGAATAAAGTGCAAAGAGGTGATAAGAGCAAACTGCTCTGGAAGCGTCCTGGGAGGGAAGCCCCTCTCTCTAGCCCCTAAAAGTGCTTGGCTGGAAAGGAGCGTGCAATTCCCCTGCTGTGGGTGTTCTCCTCTGGGTGGGGGAGCTCTGGCGCGATCCACCGGCGTCCCAACAGATGCACCTGGAGAAGCGAGACGCGGCCGAGTCCGAGGCGCCACCTGTACCATTGAGAACGTCGCCTGCTGCAATCGGCCTTTCCTTTCTAAGGGCTCCTGTAGAGCACTGGTGCATTTCGGGAGCATCGAGCAGGGTCTGGGGAAAAGACCAGCTAAGTGCATCGTGAGATCCCACCGCCCCTGGGCTCCAGCTGTAGGGCCGGACCTAGTGCCGGACTGGCCTGAGCCTCGCGTGGCCGAGAGCACGCGCACCCCACGTGTTCGGACACCTAATACTTTATATACAACGAACATTCCCGGAAGAAGCACTTCATACATCCTTTAAATAACTCTGACAATAGTGTTCTGTCTCCTATCTACAGGTTTCAAACACGGTACCGATGCTATGAAAATATAGCAAACATACAAAAATATATACATTTAAAAACCCCGTATAAATTACTTACAATAATACATAAGGCCAAACAGCAGCGGGGACGTGAACGCAGGGCCCGGGGGTGGTCTCTGCCGGGGAAGTTTTGCTGATGTTCTGCACCACTTGGCACAGCTGGGAAGAATTTGGGGGAAGGATGGGGCTGGCCAGGACTGACACGTGGGTGGTGCCTGGTCCTGGTAGGAGCTGCCTGCGCGACGCAGGAAGCAGAGCCCAGCTGCTGCTCTACGCCGCGGCCTGCGGTTTAAGCTGGAGGGGTGGGAGAGAGTCGGAATAGGGAACCCGAACGTCGTCCCATCTCAGACGGAGACAGACGGTCAAGCAAATTGTGCTTGCTTTCCACCGGAGAGGAGCTTCTGCCTTCCCCTCGCGCGCCTGGTTGCTGAATGGGTCCTCCTGGCCTCCTTGTTAAGGCAGGGTCTGGGCTTGGCACCCAGTGCTGGGCAGAGATTGTTTTAGCTGCGGGGCGGAGGACAGAGGGCTGTGTTCACATCACCGTTTGCTCGTTTAGCTTATGATTTAAAAAAAAATACTGCTTTCATGATATATTATCCCGTTCTTGTTAAGGTCACGTGTGTCGTCAGCCAAGGAAAGCATTGTTTAAAGTGCTGGGCAGTACATACGAAAAAGTAAACCAAAAAAATACATATACTTATGTCGATACATTCCTTCAATGACCAAACCAAGCCATCGACGCAACATGCCCCCCAGCCCAGCCGCCAGGCGCGGGGGACACCGGCGGGCAGGGTGACCGCAGCGAAGCCAGCGCTCCGGTACCCGTCTCGCTAAGAGACTGATCGAACGAGTCCCCTGAGGTGTCCCCTGGTTGAGCTGGTGCTGTTACCACCTCCACAACAGGCTGGCTTCTATGGGCGGCAGCTTAATGTGGATTTTGTTGGAATTCAGCTTTTTTTTCCCCTCTTTTTTTTTTTTTTTTTAATATCAAATGTCATTAAATACAAGTAATATGAATTTCTGGAGGATAAATTCAGCCGATACTGGAAGTTAAGTGATGATGCTGATGTTAAATACTGTCTATGCATATAAAGTGGGATTAAATATCTTCTTGGAAACTGGTAGCTTTCCTCCACTGTGTGTCTGGTCTGGGAAATCCAGAAGTCAGTAAAAAAACAAAAAAAACAACAACAAATGTTTAAACGTAGCAGGGGGCGCGACTCCTCTCGCCCCACTTTGGCACAGCCAGTTGAGAACGGGAAGTCCCCTGGAGCCGGCCCTGGCACCAATTCTTGGTAAAGCATCTTAAAAATAATCGGCCTGCCT
The DNA here is from genome assembly GCF_052110815.1 of Crocodylus siamensis. Classification (NCBI taxonomy): domain Eukaryota; kingdom Metazoa; phylum Chordata; order Crocodylia; family Crocodylidae; genus Crocodylus; species Crocodylus siamensis. The sequence goes on from NC_143406.1 coordinate 48,800,780, forward strand.
CGGGTTGAATCCACACACTTTGTTTGCGGTTCAGAAACCTGTGCTCCGAACTGGAGCTCTTCTCTGCTCTGCTCGGTGCTGGCTGCAAGGAAGCGAGAGCCTCGCAGCCGCTCGCGCCGTGTCTGGGCGAAGACGGGACCCGTTGAGGACGTTCTCCAAGGACGCCGTCGCTCGGGAAGCAGGAAACCGTGTGCTCAAAGCTGCCTGGCCGGACGATGCCCTGTGGCAGTACCCGCGTGCCCCAATCCTCGCACTGCAAGCTGGTGCTGAGCTCAGGCAGGGCGTGTTGGGCTCCCCTACGGTGCCGGTCTCCCGAGGGTCCAGGCTCGGACCCCAAAAGCTGGCGGTTCTCCGCACCGCGAGGATCTCCCTGCCCTCCACCAGGCAGCACCGTGACGTGTCCCCTCGGCGATGCTGCATGGTCTCCTGTTACTTCACGCTGGGGTGGACTTTGTTCTTTGCCCGGAGGGGCCTCTTCTTCACAGCTGGCGCCAGGGTGCCGTAGCCTTTGTGTGGGGATACCAGGCCAATGCCCCGGCTGGCTCGAACAAGCCGGCCGGGCACGGCGCCCGGGCTGTCCTGCAGGGCGCCTGGGGACCGGGAGGGCAGCGGGAAATCCATGCCTGAAGCGTTCTCGCCCTGCTCCAGCCCGCTGCAGCCGGGGGTGCGTGGGAGAGCCTGGGCCCTGCACAGGCGCCGCGTCCTGGCCCGGCGGCTCTGCGTGCCCTCCAGCTGGTGCTCGATGTGGTACACGTCCTCCGTCACCTGGTTCACGCGGTCGAACTGGGCCAGCAGCATCTCGAAGAGGGAAAGGAGGCGCCGGAGGTCAGCGTCCACCTCCAAGCTGTCCCTGGCGCTCAGCACCAGGCTGAGCCCGTCCAGCTGGCTGGAGGAGGTGGAGGCCCGAGAGCTGTCCGAGGCGGCGCTGGGGGTCGGGCCCCGGAAGGACTTGGAGTCGCTGGAGGAGCGCGAGGGCAGTGGCTCCATCCCCTCGAATCGCACCTTGTGTCGGAACTGGAAGGAAAAGCGGGTGGTTGCAGCCGGCCCGTGCAGACCCTCGCCTCCCTGCACCGGGGATGGAGCTGGGGGGTGGGTGCTACCTGAGACCCTGGCCAGCCTGGCAGAGGGTCACGCGCCCTCGTCCTGGTGGCAGGCGGTCCTATGTGCTAAATCCCAGGCTGGGCAACCCCGCAGAGAGAAGCTGGCCATCTCCGGGCCTGCCCCAGCCCCTCCCAGAAAACCCCCGAGCACCCTTGCACCATGCCCGCAGGGGGAAGGGGAGTCCGGGCGAGCCGCACTCACTTCCTTGGCTTTGCTGAAGCCCATCCACATCTTGAGCCTGCGGACGAAGAGCTCCACCATCTCGTAGTCCTGCGGCTCGAAGGCCGGCCGGTACAGCTCGAAGTGCATCTGCCGGTAGTGGTGGAGGAGCACGGCGGCGAAGAGCCGCAGCATCACCCACAGTTCCAGCACCACGTAGCTGGCGCAGAACAAGCCGTACCAGCCCGAGGGCTCGGGCAGGCTGGGACACAGGGTCGCGCTCCCCCGAACCAGGGCAAAGAGGAGCAGGAGGCTGCTGCCAAAGCTGCGGAAGGACTCGGAGCAGGAGGAGAAGAGCTGCGAGGGAACGGGCGGCAGGCAGTGAGATGGGGGCTGTCCCTGGGGGTCGGCCTGGAGGCACCTGCCTTCCAGGACCCTGGCTGAGGATGCCAGTGGGGGACCAGGAGTGCCTGGCTTTGGGGCACCTCCTGTCCTCGCTGAGGCAACGCATGATGCTTACCAGGAAGCCGAGCTGGGCGTACGCCAGGGCGAGGATGCCAAACGCCAGCCCTGCTGCGGCCAGCTCCTTCGCGGACTTCTGCAGCGTCTTGCCAAATATGGACCACTGCCGCACGAAGCGCAGCTGCTGAGCGGCCTGCGGGCGAGCGAGAGGAGTGCGGTTTGTACACCCGGGAGCCTCTGCACTGCCTCACACTTCCCCGCTCTAGGATTCTGCTGCTACTTCTGTTACCAGCGCCACGACAGCGGGACGTGCCTGTTGCCAGACCGAGCTGGCAGCCTTACCTTGATCGTCAGCAGGAAGAGGAGGGAGGCGGCCAGGCTGCTGAAGACGCTGTTGAGAAAGGCCACCTGGTAGAAGCTGGTGAAGCCCCTGCGGTTCTTCAGGTACTTGGCCCATTGCTGGTCAGCGATGGTGGCCTGGCTCAGGTGCACCACCACGGAGCAGGTGGTCAGCAGGATGAGCAGCCACTGGGCGTAGCTCCCCAGCCGGACGAAGTAAGCCCGGCCTTCCTTCTTGATGGCCAGGGACTCGGAGACCACGAAGTACACGACAAACATCATGAGGAAGACCTAGGCAGGGGAGAGGGAGGCGCTGGGGGCGAGGCCGCTTTCAGGAAGCGCGCAGGCCACCAGAGACCTCCCCACGTAGCAGCCCGGAGCAGGATGATCTGCCTGCACGTGCCACGGCCTTGCAGCCCGCGCCCTTCTCCTGCTGCTGGTGCTTGGCACCCCTCCCTCCCTCCTGGGACTGCGCTGAGCTCCCAGGCAAACGGGAGAGCGGAAAGCAATGCAAGGCTCATCCTCTTGCTCCATCCCCCAGTGATCCCCAGCACTGGACTGACCATCATGATGAGCTGCAGTGTGACTCCCCCACTAAGCCGCCGCAGCGGGAAGGGCTGGATGCTGATGGCCGCCACCGCGTGCCCTGCCACGGGGAACTCCAGCCGCAGGGTGATGGCCGCGTGCAGGTCCACACCAGGGTTGTACTGCGTCAGCTCCACAAAGACCGCTCGGCTCCTGGGAGAGCAGAGGGGTCAGGGCACAGGGACAAGCGTGGGCTCCGTCTTCGGTGCCCCCACGTTCATAGGGTCCTGGGAGCTGCTAGAGCAGCCCAGGCCTTGCATGTGTCTTGCTTAGGACGATGCTTTTCTAGTTCAGCCTGGAGCAGTACCTTCCTCCTGGGGCTGGATGGGTGGGTTGGCTTGAGAGGGGAGTCTCAGCGTAAGGCTCCTCCTTCCCCTTTCCCTCATCTGACCCCTGCAGACAGCTCCAGGCTCTCCCCTGCCAGCCCCGGCCACCATGCACCCCACGTGCTGGCTGTGCGGTGCCCCCAGAGCGTGGCTTACATGTTGTCGATCCAGCCGTGGTGCTGAAGAAAGTCCAGGTGGGCTCTGCTGTCCTCCAAGGTGGTGCCCAGCTCCTGGGTGTAACCTCCACTGTCGTAGACAGAGAAGTAGCCCCAGTACCAGACCCTGTGAGGGAAGGGTGGCCAAGCAGTGAGTTTGCAGGGAGGGCTGCCAGATAGCTCGACCCCCTGGACAGGAGCAGCCCCTGACATCTGTGCAAGAGCAAACCCTGATCCAGCACTCGAGGGCTAAGCCCCTCACCCCCATCTCCCTGCAGAGCTGGGCTCCGCTGGCTCCTAAGTCACACCAAGAGTTACAAAAGCTCTAGGCTTTGCACACCACTAACTCTCAGCTGGAGTTGAGGGACAGTGCCTGGCTTGGCTGACGTGACAGCTGGAGACCAAGGGATCCCCCCAAATTGCCTGCAAGAACCCGCCCATGGGGTGCACTTTGTGGACAGAGCAAACACGGTGTTTCCCTGCCCTTTACCCGGCCAGGTCGGGCGGTGAGTAGGACCATGTGGCTGTCAGGTTTCCAAGCCTGCTGTCCCAGCCCACAGTGTGATCGCTGGCATCGAAGCTGCTGGAGTAGTACAGGCATCTCTTCCTCACCGCTGCTGCGTCTGTGCCACTGAGGAACTCCTGAATGGGGTCCAGGCATTTGTCTGGAAGAGACCAGTGCAGCGTGAACCTGGGGCTTGGCACGACCCGAGACAGCCACCCCGCCACGTGGTGGTGATGGCGGTTCCTTCCCCATCATCTTCCTCGAGTCAAACCCACCTTCTGCTCCCATCCTCGCCACTTAACCCTTTACCAGCATTTATGAATGCAAAATCCCTTGCTAGACTGCCAGGGCGAGCCCCATCTTCGGGGCCCTGTGGCTCGTCAGGAAGGACCTGCTACAGCAGCCTCTGAAGCCACGAGCTGGGAGGAAGTCTGGGACGCTCAGAGACGGGAGATGTCATTTATCTAGGGGTGCCAGGGCATTGCTCTCCCCAAATGAATAGGGGCATTGGCCCCCCCAAAATGACAGCACCAGGCAGTGGGACCCAACCAGAAAAGCCTCCTTGTCCAGTTTCAGATGTCCCTGTGCCACAGCACGCATTATGTGGGGCAGGAGATGGGACAGCGTGGATGGGGCTCGTCCCCATGTACCTTCCTGCAGGCGGAGCTGGCGCAGCCGCGGCACCCCCAGCGTCAGGCTGTAGCTCTCCCGGCCCGACTGGCTGCTGTAGAGATACGGCAACAGCACCTGGGACATCCAGATCCAGAACTCGTCCGACCTGCACACACGGGGATGGGAACAAGGAGGAAAAACCCACAGGATAGATGCAACACGCGGTGTCACCCTGCAGCCTGGCATGCCTGCTCAGAAGAGCCGATGCCCATGCAAAAGGAACGAGTGCTGGAGAGGTGATCTCTGCAGCCTCTGAGCAGAGCTGAGAGTTATCACCGAAGTCACAGGACTGCTTATCAGGGGGGCAAAGGCCCAAGGGGGGCGAGTCAGCCCAGACGGTGCTGGCTGGACCCTGTCAGGCCTGTTTCATGGATGTTCACCAAGGAAAGGACCCGCTGGACCCCCCTGTAGGTCTGACAACAGGAGATGAATAAAAAGGCATCCAGGATATGGGAGAAGGGACAGTCTGTGTCTGGCAGTGTGACGTGGGCCATGGCAGAGCCCTTCCCCTTCGAGGCGAAGGAGCTGGGGAACATCCTCCTGCCCTGAAACGTCCAGTTCAGGACAGCCCAGGGGGAGAAGTCTGCTCGGCGACATCCAGCATTAAATCCCTGCCCGAGGCTGCATGGGACACAGTCCGCACCGTGCGCCACTGTTACCTCTTAATGCAGAGAAAGTCCTCGCTGCCCAGCTGCTGCTTGATGGAGCTCTGCAGCAGAAAGGCCTGGCTGTTGCGGGACGCATCGCCGTAGCTGGTGAGCAGGTTCACCAGCAGGAAGAGCATGTAGATGAGGAAGTTCTGGGGAGCAGAGGTGCGGGGGTCAAGCTGGACAGCGTGGGTACAGCCTTCCCCCGACTAGGCTGGCCCAGGTCCTGTTCCCATGGGGTGACAGTGGCAGGACCCCTCCTTGGCTCCAGTGCAGCCGGATCGGGCCCTGCCCATGGGTCTTCCTCCCGTTGGGAAGCAGCTTCTCAACGAAGCCAGGCCATGCATGCAGGAGCTGCTACAGATAGCGCAGCACCCACCCCTGGCTTCCTTACGTCAGCCAGAGCAGCCTCTCCTTTATTAGGGGTGCTGCTCTTCAAAGCAACATTGCTCTGCCAAAAATAATTTCCTTTCCTTTCTTTTAAAGCCAGGGGACTAGCACCCATGGGTTCGCACCGAATGGGCAGCCCTTTCTGGAGCATCTGGACATCGAGCTGGGAGGGGGAAAGCGGCCAGGTCTGTGAGGCGCTCCCCAGCACCCGTCTGCAGCAGCTGTTCTCCGCAGCGAGGAGGGAGCACTCCCATCTCCTCCGCAGCACTTCACGGAGGTCCTTGGGTGGGCTCTGGGCGTGCCCTGGAGCCCAGCACAGGGGCTCTGGGCGTGCCCTGGAGCCCAGCACAGGGGCTCTGGGGGTGCCCTGGAGCCCAGCATGGTGCAGGGAGTGTCTGGGACTTGTTGGGAGCCAGCCCTGGGCTGCATGGGGGGTCAGCAGATGGCCAGCCTCGCCAGCTCTTACCTTCAGCATCTTGTGCAGCAGCTTGACCTTCCTGGCCTCCTCCTTAGCCTGGAAAAGGGCAAAGCCCTGAGGAGGCCTCACCTTGTTGATCTTCTCCGAGACGTGTTCCACAAACGGGTTCTCCACCAAGGTGTCGTCCTCCTCCGGGTGCAGGCGCTTGGCAACCAGCGAGAAGTAGAGGGCTTCCACCAGCACCTGCCACGGAGGACACAGCCCGTTAGCCATCTTTGGTGTCGCTGGTCCGGCCTCAGGACGGGGGGGGGCTCTGGTGATCCCCCCACTTCCCTCCCCCCCCAGTGGGTGGGAGTCTGAGCTGTTTTCCCATCTTTTCAAGGCTTTAGCAGAGGAAGGGGAATCCACTTGGCTTGGACCCTTGCACCTCTGCACCCACAGACCTCCGCAAGCACTGAAGCTCAGCTCGGCCTTGAGGTGGGTGGACTAATCCAAAGGACAAGCCTCTAAATGGGTGGTTCTCCACCACTGTAGACTCAAGGCACCCCGGCTCTTAGTTTTCCACTGCAGGAACAGAACAGAGCAGTTGCAAAGTCCTCAGAAAGACCCCAGCAGGTCCAAATGCTCTGAAGACCCTGGATGCCTATTTGAAACCTTTCAGTTTATCTCATGAATCCTGCCTGCATACCTAACTGTGTGGCACCTGGGGGCACCCTCAAAAAAATCTCAAGGCAACCCAGAGTACTGTGACATCCTGGTTGAGAGTCACTGCTACAGGAGAAAGGACAAGCAGAAGATAAGGTCAGAGCCACCCCGGTGGCATCGAGGGAGCGATTAGATAGATGGGGCAGGAGCTGGGTCCCACCCCATTTACTAAAGAGGCAACAGATGGAGGAAGCATGCAATGCAGTGCGCAGTGCAATGTAGTGTCCTCCTTCATCATGGAAGATGTGTGCAATGCAATACATGCAGACAGGCACACGCACAGCCCTAGGTTCCTGTCTAGCCTTGAGGGGTGGGTACCGACAGTCCCTCGACATTCAGCCTTTCGAGAGAGGTGGGGAAGGAGCAACATACGCATGCACACATGCTTTCCCTCTCCGCTCTCACCTTGAGAGGTTCCCAGATCAAGAAGGAGGCCAGGAAGCTGAATATCCCTGAGATGAGCCACATGAGAGCCACGCTGGAGGTGAAGCCCAAGCCGATCCATGCAGAGACCCCGAAGCAGGCAGCGACAAGGAGGAGGCTGATGGCGTGAGCCAGGTACGAGCACCAGGAGGGCAGCAGGCGCTTCTGGAACGTGAGGTCTGTGGCTGCAGGGAGCAAAGCACGTGACCAGCAGAGAACAGGCCCCCCGGGCACCCCAGACACCTGAGCAGGCAGCAGCAGTCCAGCACATCTCCCACTAGCTCTAGCAGTGCATGTGCCTATATTATAGTCATTGCTCAAATGCAGCTCTCCCCGGGTGAGGCGGCATCACCAGATTGCAAAGTGCCCTTTGTGTGTGTGTGTGTGTGTGTACACACAGGAGGGGGGCTTGTCTGCCCAAGACCCTGGGTCAAATCTAACTGAAGTCCCAGACTGACAGTGCTGTGGGTGTCACTCCAAGCCTAGGTGGCCCTGTCCACTTGGGCAGCGTGGAGGACCTGCCTAGCTGTCAAGCATCAAAATGCTATGTCCCCAGGAACCTTGGCCTTTCCTGCCTGCTGCTGAGATCTCCAGGATGGGGTGGCACGGATCCTTCCCCTCCAACCCTTGGGATTAAATAACCGTGCCAAACAAACAGGCTGGTAGTGCAGTGAGCAAGATAAGCTGCTGGGCTCTGTGGGTGACAGCTCTATGCTCTTTTCCACTGTAAGCCAGCTTGAGAAGAGCAGCTGTGATGGGAAGGGTGCTGGGCACATCCCCAGGTGACTGGGCCCTTGCTGCAGACACAAGGATTCAGCAGCATTTCATGACAACTGGGAGAGTCCCACAGGGCAGGTGGCTTCCCTGTCTTGCACATCACAGCAGGAAGCCTCCCTTCCTCTCCCTTTTCCTCATCTACTGCCTTGAGCTTCCATTTTTCATGTGAATTTTCTTTCATCTCGTGGGCAATTGTGTTTCCAGCCTTACGGGGGCTGGACCAATAAGCTAGATGAACACCTTGCTGGGGTCGTTTGACCCCAGTACTCCTTCCTGCCATGGCAGGGGTCGGACTAGGTGATCTACTCAGGTCCCTTCCGATCCTAGAAACTATGAAACTATCCTGGAACCAGGGTAGGAACAGCGAGGGGCTGGCTTGTTGCAATGTGTTGGAGCAAGACGTGCTGTGCTAGGGCTTCAGCTGGGAAGGTTATGGAGGATTTGGATGGGATCCAGGGATGAAAAGAGACGTGAGCATGAAATGGTAGAAGATGGGGATATACCCCGTGTGTCCCTCTCTGCCCTTGGCCACCTGCATGTCTGTCTACCTGCCCTTCCTGTCCTTTCTGGCTGCAGGATTTCTCCCTCACCGGCTGCAGGGAGGACACCCGCCGTGCTGGCCGTTCGCAGCCGAGAGGGTCTGGCCACCCGCGTACCTGTCCATATAGGCTTGGCCGACCTGCTCACTTCCCTGGGAGGAGGTGCCATGCTCTGCCCTTTCTCATTAAGCTTCTGCAGCATGATGGTCTCTGTCTTCTCCCCAAACATGCTGGATCTGCCCGGGAGAAGCAACAACATCAGCAAATGACAGGGTCTCGTTAGCAGGGGTTTGCCCGCAGGCACAGGGCATGAGGGCAGCATGCCAGGCTCAGCCCCACCGCCTCCCTGCGTACTCACAGCCCTGAGATCAGGTCGGTCTCGGCTCTGCCATAGTGCCCCGTGTCCTGGGAGTGGGTGATGCCGCTGGCTCCATCAGCAAGTATTTGCCGGATCAGGTCTTCGTCTGGGGGAACAGATAGGGGCCCTTAGGGGAGCTGGACGCTGACCCCAGTGGGACCGCAAGGTCCGGGTCCTGTGGAGGACAGGGTAGAGACCCTGTCTCCCACATCCCTCTCATTCACGTCATGGGCCCACTCGGGCAGAGGCATGAAGAGGGGAAGGCGCTCTTCTCCCCTGGTGCCCCATGCACGAGGACCTGCATTTCCCTGGGGGCACCGTTGGTTTCTACACAGCAGCTCCTGATTCATGGCAGTGGGAAGGGGCCGGCCGGTGGGTGCTCCTGTTAGGAAAAGCTAAGCCCTCCTCCGCCATCTGCACTGCAGCCTCCCCCCAGATGGGCTGGAGGGCAAGGAGCAGGAGCACGATGGTGGAGATCTCCCCCAGGCTGCAGCATAGGGTGCCAGGGATCACCCCCACCCCCCGCCCTGAGTGGTCTCTGCATGTGTCCGTCACTGCTGTGGGAGCAAGTCCTAGCCCCAAAAGCCCCCGGCGCTAAGCCTCGCTGCCAACAAGTCTATTCCCAGCGCTAGCGGGGTCAAGCGCTGGCCCGGTCCAGGCTGGGCTGCTTTCATACTCACCGGAGGCGGAGATGTACCTGGCCTGCCCCTGGTGCAAGCCCAGCAACAAGCCGTCCTCCGCCGCCAGCGGTGCCTCGAGTCCCAGGTGGCGGCTCGTCCGGCCTCGCTTCAGCTTCTGGATGGTGTTGCCCATAATGGAGGGGTCGCTGAGGAGGTCTGGCCAGGTGAGCAGGGCCTCACTGGAGGGCCACTGGATCAGGCTACGGGAGAGGAAGCAGAGCCGTGGGGTCCAAGCACGAGCTGCTTGGGAAAGACATTGGCAGAAACTCCTCACCCTGCAGACAGCAGAAACGACCCCAGCCCAGCAGCGCCTCTCGTTATCTGGCCCCCGACTCCCCACAGCGCCCCAAAAGGCTCCGCGGGTGCCTCTTCTGCAGCTTCTGGAGCTGCGAGGGGTCTCGAGGGGGACAGAGACCCGCTGCCTTGTGCCCCCAGGGTCCTGCTCACCTTTTTGAGTCATCCGGGAGCAGGTCGGTTTTGGTTTGCTCGGAAACGGCCTGTGGGGAGAAACAGAAGGAGCTCCAGCCCTGCGGCGCTGGCCGGTTCTGGGTCCGGTCCCAGCTGGAGGATGCAGCCGGGTTGGGGCTCGTTGTCTGGGTCTGATGGGAGGGTTAGGACAGGGCTCAGGCAGGGGTTGCACTAGATGAGACCTCTGCAGCTCCCTCCCAGGGTTTCTATGAGGGTCCCTGGACCCGTCATTTTCTGCTCAGCTCGGGGCCGGGGGAGCGACACGGCAGTGCCTAATTACCTCAGCCCGCAGCCCAGGGAAGGTGAGGAAGGAGCTCTCCAGGAGCGAGGAGTCCAGGTAGTTATCGATCTCCAGGGACTGCTGGTCCGAGTGCGTCAGTGTGTGGCTGACGGACGCCTGCGCGACAGGGGGGTGCTCGAAGGGGGTCCACCGCATCCCCTCCCCAGCTCCTATCTGTGCAGCACCCCAGGTCCTGTCTGCTCCCTCCCACGGGACCGGCTGCCCTGGCTTACACAGGCATGGGGAATTGGGGCCCGCTGGGCACCCGTGTGCCTTTAGGCACTTGGGCTACGCCAGCACTGGTGCAGAGCCTCCGAAGGAACAGGTGTTTGGTAGCAGGGCTCATCAGGAGGGGCCAGGTGATTGCTATAAAAGCCTTTACCAGCCTGGATGAAGAGAGGGGCTTTGCTATGCCTGGAGCAGGGGAAGCAGTGCAGGGGCAACAGGCCTCTGGCTGGGATCGGGGAAGCTCCTTGGTACAACCTTTGGTACACCACACTGCATGGGCAAGGCTGGCAGCCCCCGCTGAGACCCGGGCAGCTGCAGGCAGGCGCCGAGCATCAGCCTGGGGGGCCAAGTGGTTTGCGGCATTGTGATGTGTTTGCAATGTTGAGTCCAGCCCTTAGCGAGTTCTGCATGTGCAATAAAACCAGGCCCCACAGGAAGAGACCTTGGGCCTGGTGTGAGTCCCTCCCAGGCTGGGCACCCAGAGGAGCAGGGATGTGGGCCTAGCTCCTGTGGAAGCTCGTTCTGGACTTGCAGACAGAAAAGACTCAGGGCTGCAATTTATATGGTCACCAAGTATTTAGGGAGCCTTGCTGTAGGGTGGACTCTGCATCTCCCATCCGTGGTGCTGCTCGTGGCAGGAATGCTATCCAACATGACAGACCCTGGCCCTGTCTAAACACACTGGGTATCGGCGCAAACCAGCCAGCCATTTCCAGTCCCCCAAGCTCACTTTACCTTGCTACGAGCCATCCTGAAGAGGAACAAAATGACCAGGTAGAGTGGGTAGATGACCACGCTGGACACCAGCCCGACAGCCACCGTGTCCACGCTGACCGGGAGCAGGTTGGAAACAGCCACGTTACTGAAGAAGGCGGAGAGAGAAAGGAGATGGGGTCAGAGCTGACCTTGCCAGCACACAGCCTTGCCTTCATTCAGGTTTCAACCACCCCGGGGGGTTTTCCCTTCAGCCTAAGATGGGGAAGAGGGGGGTGATGTCTTGGGATGCAAATCCCGCGTCTGCCTGCAAAACCCAGGTACTGCTGGCTGCGATTGCCCCTCGATTTTTTTCTTTTCTACTGGCAGATTCCCTTGAAAAGAGTTCACTCTGCTCAGCCCCTCCCAGTGCCCTCCTTTCAGGGGGATTTATGACTTAGTCTTTCAACTGGCTATAAAAGGACTCTGAGACCCCAAGCTCCAGGACGAAGCACTGCCAGGGCGTTTGCAATGCCCTCCCGTGAGCCTGGCGTCTCCGTGGCAGATGCCAGGGGTCCCCAAGGTGCCTGCTCCGTCCTGTGACACTTGGTTTCTGAGCATGCTGGACTCCCGCAGGGTCCTTGCCACTGGTTGGTGATGGTGACGGTAGAGGCAGGGTGTGAAACATGGGTGTAGGGGGGAAATGGAGGGGGAGCTGAGGCTGGGGAAGCAGAGGTCTGGCTCTCCAGGCTCTTCTCTCCTGCGGCACCTCCCGAGCGCATGCGACAGGGAGGTCAGGGGGAGGCCCCTTTCCCTTTACACTGATGGTGAGAAGGCCACTGTGCGAGCAAGCCCCGCGTGCCATGCAGCCTGTGTGATTGCCCCTGAGGCTGCCACGGAGCAGGGGGGGCGCTCCCAGAGGCAAAGGGAGCTGCACCGGGGTGCACAGGGCACCGCGGCATGGCCCACCTGAGACGGACGTCTCCCACGATGCCGTACCACACAGCGTTGGCGCAGAGGAAGAGGAAGACGAGGCCGGAGCAGCAGGTGGCCCGCTGGACCCGGGTGAAGCGGCTGCGCGGGGGCCGGTCCCACATGGACAGCCAGACGTGCTTCTCGAAGAAACCCCGCTGCAGCTCGGCCACGAAGATCCGGGAGAAGCTCCGCAGCTCGTTCTCGCCTGCACACGGAGCAGCCGCCTGAGAAAGGCTGGCCAGGTGCACGCTACCCAGCCGGGGCCAGGGCTGCCCCTGACCTGTGCCGGCTCCGTGGCACAGAATGGGCAGCGAGGAGCGGCCCGTCCCTTAGCCAGGGACAGCGCCCCCTCCCAGACCCACGCGCGAGCAGCTGAGCACTCACTGGCAACATAAACCTCCTTCTCCACCATGCCGTCGTTCTCCTCGCTCTCCACCGACAGCCAGTCATTCACCAGGAAGAAGTAGCTCTTGCTGCTCTGCAGGTCCCGCACAATGATGTGCTGCAGGTACCAGGAGGGGCTGAGCCCTAAAAACCGGGGAACAAAGAGAGGCGCCTCATGGCAGACACCCCCTCCGCGAGCGGGCAGGAGGGCGGGGGTCATTGCACAGAATTGGCACCTGTAGGGATCGGCAGGCAGGGGGATGGAGAGGTCCACAACTCCCCTCCCATCCTCCCCTGCCATGGTGCATTGGGCAGGGCCAGGGGCTCGGGTTTGTCTCTGCTCAAGGCTTTTTGGTGCCAGTGCTTAGCTGATGCGGTGAAGTGCGATAGGGCCCCGACTTACAGGATGTTTGGGGCGTCCCCGGTATCGGGGTGCCTAGCTCCTAGCGACTGCCTTGGGGACTGCCGGCCGACAAGTCTAAGGCTGGACACGGGGTATGAGAGCTCTTTGAAGAGGGAAACCCACGACCAGGCGGTAGACCTCGGGTCTCCTGACTGCCCCCAGACCAGTCCGGGTCCCCGAGGCATGCAGGTCCCGAGGCGTCCGTCAGCGGCAGCCTGGCCCCGCTGCAGTTTTGGAGTCTAGAGCAGCAGAAGCCTTGCAAGATGGCAAGCTCTGCCCCCGTGCCAACACCTCCCTGTCTGCAGGCTGGATGCAGCCCTACCCTCACCTTTGTTGTCGTGCCAGACGCGGATCTTCCAGACGCTGCCCAGGCTGCGCTCGGTGGCGATCTGGAAGACATCGAGGCTGTTGCGGTGGAACGTGTTCTCCCCGTCCAGATGCCTGTGGCCGCTCTTGCTGTCCACGCCGTACAGCGTGATCCCCACATGAGCCGTCGTGCCTGGTGGGAGGCAGCCGGGAAGCTCGGTGATGGGGGGGTCCCGTCCACTGCAGGGTCCTTCCTCCCCCCACCCATGACTGAGCGAAACGGCCTGCGGAGGGCCCACGTGATGGCTTGCAAGCAACGAACGGGCCTCTCTACAACGCTTCCCCGAGGCCTCCCCACGCCCACGGATAGCATTACGCCCAGCTCAGAAAGGGCAGCCGGCGGACAGAGGTGCATGCTTCCTTTCTCGATGGGATCAGATCTCCTGTTCTCCCTCGCTGACACCCCGCCGGAAGGAGATGTTTGTCCTGGATGTTCTTGCTGGACAGCTTGTTTGCTTTGACTTCTCTCCGATACCCGCTGCCAGACGCTTCCTCTCCCACCTGGTTCACCCAGGTGCCCCCAGACCCACTCCCAGCGCAGGAGCCTGTTCCCAGGGATGACCGTCTTGAAGCCAGTGGGAAAGGCCTCGAGAGCGACAGTGGCAGCCCAGGGGGATTCTCACTCCATGATCCCAGATAACATCTGCTCAGGTTTCAAGCCCGAGGAAGATGTTTCTGGCAGCAGTGGCTGCAATCCCAGCACCGTGGCTGAAAGCGCAGCTCGCTGCTTAGATGCATTCGGGGACTGGATCAGACCTAAGTGACCTGGCAACATGCGTGAGAGCGGCTGGGATCTGGCCTCACCGTCCCATAGCAGTGAAGCACAAAGCTTTTTCCAGGGAACTGGGGGAAGGGAGGGGAAAAATGGAAAGCTGCATCTTGTCTCTGTAGAAAGGAGGGAGGTGGCCGCATGTGATGCGGCGTTCGCCGGTCATCGGATGTGGGGTCACGGAGACTTATCCTGCAGACCCCTGAGGGTTACCATAAAGCAACTTCTGCTCCAGACTCACCTGACCCCCTGCCCCAGCCGGTCTTCACCAGGATCTCATATTTATATTGCCCGTTCTTCCCGCAGAAGGGGATCACCCCCACCCGGTTAATGTCGATGAGGTCCAGCTTGTGCACGATGAGGGCTGCCACGGAGTACGTCACGAAGCAGACCGCACAGGTCAGCAGCACGATGTAGTTGAGGCCTGGGCCGGGTGCCTGAGCAGGAAGGAACAGGGTGAGAGATGCTCTCCCCACCTGTGGGGCCGTGGCTCGCTCTGGGGTCTGCGGCAACAACGGGGCACAACTAGTGCCTTCGGGGCGTCCACACGCTGGGAGATTAAGCTCCGTGCAGGCGGTTCATTGCCTGTACGCTACCTGCTCTGCAGTGGAGCTTTCTGTGGCTATGTGCTTTGCTGCCGTTCACTTCCATGCCAGAGACCCCTAAGCCCCCCTGGGAAGCACTGAGCGCTGGCCAGGAGCATGCTCTAACCAGGGAGGGCAACCACACGCCCAGCAGTCGGCAAAGATACTGCCCCAGCTTGAAGCAGCCGCATACGTGTACGGGGTACGGCAAAACACAACCAGGATTTAACCACCCCCGCCGACAAGCATTAGCTCGGAAAGGCTATTGGCTGCCTGCGGGCAGTCGGACGTCAGGATCTGGGCATGCATCTCCTGCAAGAGGGTGCATCCAGACGACACCAGGCCAGGAGGATACAGGGAGGAGACCCACCAGCCTTGGTTCTCCTATCCAAGCACTGACCAGGGCTGCTCTTGCTTAGCTCGTGACATGCAATGACAACCTGGTTTTTGCAGGGAGCTATTCCCCCCGCACCGGCTGGGAAGTGCCCACGTCCCCGTTTGGTTTCACTCACAGGAAATATGAACTGGACGGAGTTTGGGGGAACAAACAGGCTGGCTCCGAAAGCCGTCAGGTGCTGGGTGAGGCACACCGCCTGGTCCGGCCTGGTGTCCTCCAGGGGGACGATGCCCTCCGTCTTCCACCTCCTCTCCTGCTCGCAGAAGTACTGGCACAAGGAGGTGTACAGGCCCAGCGTCACCTCCACCGCGGACCAGCTGAAGTGGTTCGTGATGTTGAGGTAGTAATCCTTGGTGGTGTCGTCAGTGCTAAAATGGAGAAGGGAAAAGCATGGGGCTTGTGTCTGCAAGCTGCAAAGCGGTAGCACCGGTCTCCGCCTGGAGCAACCTTGTCTGGAAACCCTCCGGCATTGCTAGTTATTATTTATTAATTGGGTGCATTACCCTAGTCCTGATTACCCTACACCAGGACCAAGGGCCCTAGACCCACTATATATACAGCACTTTCTCCTCTCTTTTTAAGGTCAGTTGTCAGACTTGCCCAGCTCTTCCCCAAACTAACCACGTGCCCTGTTTCCCTGGGCACATCCACAGACTGCTATGATTCCTGGCCCATGGGAAGAAGTCCTCATTAGCATCATTAATTGATGGCAGTCTCATTACCAGAAGCTAGAGGGGCCATGCTACCTTGCTGAATGATGGCTCCATCGTGGCCAGCTCCCAACCCACCAGACCCTCCTCTCCGACAACACCTCAGTGGGGTTCACCGGCAGCGAGAGACGTCCCCTCCCGCAGCCGTCTCAGGATGGAATCAGCAGCAAATGTTGCATTAACAATTGCCACGATGGCAAAGAAAGCTAAGAGCCAAATGCCTCGTGGCCCAGTGACACCCCCACTTAGCAGACCCCAGGGCAGGTGTGCACAGGACTGTTGCACAGGTGAGCAGAGCAGGAGGTCGGGCATCCCGTTCTGCACATGGGGCTAGAAATGAGCTATGCAGAGGCAAGGGGGCTTTCCTTGAGGTTGGAGTGCTGGGATTAAAATGGGAACTACCCCCTGGCCTGCTGGGCTCTGCAGGATGGTGCAGTGGGGTCTGTGCTGAGCAAGTCCCGGGTCTGCCGCAGCCCAGAGAAACTCCAAGGCTCGGCCCTTTAAAGGCAGGCATTCTGGGAGATGTAGTTCCCTGGGGGTGAGCCGGGCCAGGCAGGTGAGTCAGGTGACTGGATCTGGGTCTATAAGACAAGGCTGGAGTGCAGCTAATCAAGGGAACAGGTGAGCCTAGGACCTGCTCAATAGCTGTGCCCAAGCTCCCACGCAGCTCCCGGTGGGAGGTCAGGCTGTGAAAAGCCAGGAAGGTGGACGGGAAGGACCTGGCTGGTTCATTGCTTGCACTGCTTTGCCCCAGGTGGGAAACAGCCTCCAGGCTGCAACCAAGCAGTCCAAAGGGAGACCGCGGCCATAGATTTGCAGATGGGGTAAGCTGTCGGGGCGAGCAGGATCTGCAAATGGTGGAGACTGGAGGAAGCAATGCAGGAGGAGGAGGAGGCATGCTGTAGCTGGGATCCCTCTCTTGGAGGACATGGGGTAGCTCCGGTAGCTCGGGTGCAACTTGCAAAGCCCAGCAAGCCTCGTGCTCCTGCGCATATGCTGCTCTGCTAGCTGGGCCCCCTCCTCGCTCGCTCCATGTACACCAGTGCATGTACCTCCTGCAAGCAAGGCCTGGCTGCACTCAGCCAGGATGCTGGCTAGGGACACAACCATGCTGCCGGGAAGTTTTGCTATGGGAATAAGCCCTGCTCAGTCATAAGAGCCGCTCCTGGGTTGTGACACCAGGGCCAGGCTGTGGCCCTTGCATGCGGGGTGGCGTCTTACGTGGGGGAGATGAAGAAGGTGTACTGCTTGTGGTCCTTTCTGGCCAGGGCCTCCAGGCCAATCTTCTTGGCGGCACTGCAGTTGTGCTCGCTAGGCGCGGGCGCGTCATGGAGGTAGGCTGCGACGAATGGCTCCGGCTCACTCGAGAGGTAGCGGTCTGGGCAGCATGGGGAAGAGACGGGGCAGGGTGTTACCAAGTGGGCTCGGGCCCAGAGCCCTTCCTGGCTGATGCTGCAGGCTGGCAGGCAACCAGGAGCAGCAGTAACCTGCTGTAAGGCAATTGTCAAGGTTTGTGAGGTCCCTTGCTGGTGTCCTGTCAAGGGACAGCTGCTCGTTCACAGCAGGCTCGGGCCCATCCTCTCATGGGCAGGAGAGGATGGGCTTTAGGGAACGGGCCACCCTCAGCTCCAGCCACCCCTGGGGACACAGTCACGGATGCCTTGTGAACCCACACAGGTCCCATTCGGGGGGCAACACAGGGAAGCAGGCCAGGCCCCCAGGCACGGGCAGAAGAAACACGGCTGCCTTAGCGTGGTGTGGGGCACACACAGAGACAGCAACGTTGCTTCCACGCTGGGAGGTAGCGCGTCTGCCATGCCGTGCTGCATTGCTCCCCAGCACAGTACTGAAGGCCAGGCCCAAAGGCCCGGTAACGCATCCACCTTGCACGGTGCACCTAAAGCACATGGAAGAAGCCCCATGTCTGTCCTGCGGTCCTTATGGGCAGCATCCATCCTCTCTTCCTCTCCCCACCCTCCGGTGACAAGCAACACCAGGAGCTGGTGCTGTCCCCGGCCGCTCAGTGCCTACCGTTTAAGATGCGGTAAGTCAGCTGGAAGTGCAGCCCTGCTTCGCGGTGGCTGTTCTCCGTCGTAACCACGAGGTTGACCGAAGTCCTTTCCGGGATGACCTCCATGCCGGCAGAGATATTCATCGCCTCGGTGTTGTTGGAGACCATCACGGTGATGGCTTTCTCAGAGTCCAGGCTCCCAATAGGAATCTGGGTCCCGTTGTTAGTTTGAAACTCCATGGAGGCCACTTCTGTGGACACGGTGTAGTTGCTGATGTAGCCAAAGGGGAAGGGATTGGAGTCCACCCGGAACATGACTTGGATCACGTCGGTCAGGTCGGAGAAGGTGGTGTTGAAGGCCTGGGGGATGGAGAACTGGCAGTCGGGCGTGTTTTCGTAGCAGAGCAAGTTGAAGGGGTCAGACCTCTTGCCTTTGGCCACGATTTCTCCTCCCGCCAGCTCGAGGGGCTCCTCGTTCAGCACCCGGGACTTCATCAGGATGCGCATGAGGCTGGAGGACAGGTTGTAAGCTTTGGAAGCCACCAGGACGTGGTGGTGATCATTGAACAACTCCTGGGGCTTCAGCTCCGGTGACGCCGTGTTGACGAGGTGTATCAAGTCCCCTGTCCGGTGAAAGCACAAATGGAGAAGCGGTGACTACCACGGTCCAGAGAACAATTGGCTCCTTCCCAAAGCAAAGAAGAAAGGGCTGCCCTTTGGGGCGCAGCAGGGCCACCTGACTTTGCATAGGGATTGCTCTGCAAAAATACTGCACCTCCCCTTGCCCCCTTGATCTGTCCTGTGCTGCAGCCAAGAGCTAAAGCTGCAAGGGCCTCAAGTGGGTTTGTTTCCCTTTCATGGAAGGGGTGAGACGAGTGGATAGGGAAAAACAGATAAACAGAAGCTGCCCAACCTCCCCAGTGTAGCTGTGTGAGGGTGCGGGTAGCCAGAATCTGCACAGACACATCTGCACAGGGTACCCAGTGCAGCTGGAGGCTGCAGCTGTCACACTAGCCTGGCTGCCAGTGCAGCCTTAAGGGGCCAGCTCCTTTTGGGGTGCACTGCCAATTTGATATCCCATCCCCAGGCATAAACCAGGATGAGGGGGTAAACCGAGCAGAGGGTAAACCTGCATATTTTGGATGCAGCTCTGAAATCCCCCAAGCCTGGCTAAAGGCGGTGTCAAGCTGCTGGGTTCGGTGCAGGCCCATCTCTTTGATTAAACACTAGCTGCAGTGGGCTGTCACTCCCAGCTTCTTTAGCCTGGCGCTTTCCTCGACGCCTCCTAGACTCCCTGCATGGGCGATCAAATCCACCGCCGCTGGGGCCGGGGAAGCGGGACGCACCTGTGATGTTGAGGATGTTGTCTGCGATGGCGGTCGGCGTCATGGTGCCCTGGGTGGTCTCTCCCTGGAGGATCGCCATCATGCTCTCCAGCTTGTTTAAGGTCCTCATCAGGCAGGACCTGCAGACAAACTCCTTGCTCGCCACCTGCAATGAGAAGCACTGGCTGAGCCCACTTCCCCACTCTTGTGCAAATCTGCCTTCTTCTTGACAGTGTCTGCACTTTATAGATTAACCAACGTATGGGGCGCGTGCGCGTTTGTATGTGCATGTGTGTGTGCGAGCACACGTTTTGGTGGACTGGATCTCACTGCATCAGTTGCTGTAGTGAGCTTCAGACTATAAAAGCAGCTGTCTGTCTGTCTACTTTGGTTAGTCTATAGGGTGCAAATCTACCCTCTACTTGACTTCACACGAATGCCGCAAACTGCGTCTCCCTCGACCTTGTTTATCGCCCCTCTGACTCGCTCTGCCCCCGACACCCTGTGGCACCATCCATCCACCTGCTGCAGCAGGGAGGCAGCGGCATGACGGTCCTACCTAATAGCCGAAGGCTTGGGGGCCCTGTTGCTCTTGCCCGTGGGGCCCATGCTGCCTCCGACCAGCACAGGACTTGCAGGGCTTGCATGCCCTCCACGGTGACTGCGTAAAGGGCTGCAGCAGGCTGTGATGGTGCAGTGGTCTGGGTCTCCAGGAAGGGAGAACCTGGTGCCCGCCGTCAAACGGGAGCCTGGCACACTTCGAATCTGCAGCTGCAATGGGGGTGGGGGGCAACTGGGACAGCGATGGCTGCTCCTTAGGGGATGCTCGTCACATACCAGGTGACAGAGAGAACCGATCTCCTCTACCCGGCACCTTCCCCATGAGTCTTGGGTGCTGCTCACAAAGGAGCGTTGCTGACGGGCTCTCCAAAGCAAGAGCTCTCTGGCTTTTTCTTCGTGCGGGGAGTGAATCAACCGCCTCCCAGCAGTTTGCAAACCCCAGTTGCTACTGGGTGGAGGCAGTGTTTGGAAAGACCTCTTAACCACAGCCCTTTTTTATCCCCCAAGGGAAAATTTTTGCATCTGAGCTCAGAACGAAGCCATGTGCATCTGCAGCAGCACCTGCAGGTAACCTTCCCCGGGCGTCCTGACAGCAGGACTTGGTCTCCTCTGACTGCTGGGTGGAGGGGAGGTACGGGCAGCTGCAAGCCAGCTCTGCAGCTGTCGGCCTTCACTGCGCTCAGTTTTCATCTGATGCAACAGCAGCATTGGCTGGAGCGCAGCTCCCAGAACGAGGGGCACCGCTGTGGCCCCCTTCGATCTCCCTGGGAGCCTCTCGGGCTCCTTCACTTGTGCCAGGAGACTCTAGGAGCTCCTCTTTGGCTCTCTCTGCTGGGTCCCACTGCCTGCCCACCTCTCAGGTGCCTCGGGTTTCTGTCAGCAAAGTTATTTGGGTAGATGCGGTATCTCTAAATAGTCGGAAAAAAGTTCTTTGCAAGCTTAGCACGAACGCCCTTCATCGAGCATAAGGAGATTCTGCTGCATAACACAGAGGTATCTCATATGGCAACCACCTGGCTTTGCTCTTGGAGAGGGACTAAGGTAGGGAGCCCGTCTGCATGGCAGAGGTGCCCAAGCCGGCACGGGCAGCAGACACAGAAGAGCTGCGTTAGCTCTGCAGCAGAGCGAAGCCACCAGATGCAGCAATACCACCTCACATGCCGGAGCGAGCTCGGGGATCCACTTGGTCTCTGTGCCACATGGATGACCAGCCCATTCCCCGCTGCTCATGCATCCAGGGCAGTGGGGTTTTCTCTGCCTTCTCTGCTCTGCTTGAAGCCAGCCAAAAGCAGCTGGTGTTGCTCCCGTGCTGCTTTCAACAGGAGCAGGATTTGACCATTGCTGGGTCTGCCTCCAGCACCCAAGTCCGTCCCACGTCTGTGGGCAGGGAGGTGCTGCCCGCCCTTCCAAGCCAAGCCATGCCGAGGAAAAGGCGCTCTCGGCCTGCCCGGAGCCCCCGGGGTGGAAGGGAGCAGTCAGCAGGACACGTGGAAGCTGTTAATAGGGCCCAGCTTGGATTTTTTCTCTCTCCTTTTTTTAATCATCCCAGGACTCAGCTGGGATTCACCATGTGCTTGGGGACAGATGATAAAATAGCTTCCAAGGGACTGCGCTTTGATGTGCGCGGTACTGGGGAGGAGGCTTGTCTGCGCCCTGGGGACCTTGCTGAGTTGGCCAACTCAAGACGGCCAAGAGCGCTGGGGGTGAGGAAAGGAGCTGTGGGGAGGCACTTCATGGAGCTCACTACAAACTAACCCCAGCACGCACAGGCTTTCTACTAGCAAAGGCGCATGCACCCCCCGGCATGGGAAATTCTCTGCAGGATCATATCAGATGTGACCTTTTTTTTCCTGTCCACTTGGGAGAATCAAAGGGGAATTTCTTCTTTGATGGGGCACACAGTCATCTGGCTGGGAAATGGCAATGCTTTCCCCATTTCCAGCTGTTTGGGAAGTTCGTGCCTTGCAAGCCGCCGTGGTGGTTCTGACTTGTGGCCAAGACTCCCACAACGCCAGCTTTTCCCCAGGGCCGGGCCATGTTCCCCAGCCGGCTGTACGAAATGGATGTCAGGTGCTGGGGTGCCAAGCCTTGCAGGGGCAGGGTGGCGGGGGGTGTTTTCAGTGCAAGCTGCCAGAGGAAATGCAGGTGGGTGCCGGACGTAGCATAGAGGCAAGTACGGAGGAGAGGAGCTGGGGGGACCAGGACTGCTCATACAGCCGGGGGAGCCGCCGGGCTGACCGCCAGAAACCAAGCATGCTAATGAATGTATTTTCATGATCTTTGCCACAGCAGAGTATTGGCCACATGGTCCCCTGCTTGGCCTGTGTCAGGTTTGGGTGTCACGTCTTAGGGGTTCACCACATAGCTTTGCTAAGAGGTTGGGCACTGGATTTGTCTGGGCTGGTTTGGACAGGGCTGATCCTGCCTTAGGCAGGGGGTCGGACTAGATGTGACCTCTGCAGCTCCCTTGCAGCCCCACTGCTCTCTGAATCTGATACGAGGGCGGCTCCCTTTCGCCCATGCCAAGCCCACTCTAGAGCCCACTGGGAAGCAGAGACCACTGCCTGGAAGTGGAGATCCCCACTTCACATTGGCCATGGGCTGGGATGTGCCTAGGGTCTTGGAGCCCCCCACTGCCACGCTACTGTGCTGATACCAGCGGACAGGCACGTGATAGCTGCCGGGGGTGTGACTGCACATGCATCTCTGGCTTCCACCTAGACTGATGGAGGAGAGGAAAATGGGACCTGCAGTTAGGGAGGGATGGAGGGAGACGCATGCTGCCTAATGCGGCTGACACGTGAGAGCTGTCCTGCCTGCTGGGTGAAGCCGAAGGAGGCATGGACTTCTACAGCTGTAGCCAGGGTCCCACGGGGCTGGGTGTTCACTTACCGTGCACTGAGCCAGGGCAGCCGAGATCTGCTGGATGTCATCCACCGTGTTCACGCTCAGGGAGATGAGGGTCTCGGTGATGTTGGTGCGGGTCCAGATCCGCAGCGCTCGCTCGTGGCTGGCCTCGGCTTCCGAGTCCAGCGCGTGCTCGTACTGCGGGGCACAGGACCAGGGGCAGGGATCAAACTCTTGCAAAGCTGCCCAAAAGCAGTGGCCCAAAGGGTGCCTTTAGTGGTCCTCAGCTGCAGCTTGCATGTATAACATGGGCCTCTCCATAGGTAGGCACCAAGAGGAGTGCCAACACGCTGACCAGGATGCCCTGGGAGGGGCATGTGAACCCTCTCCAGGGCTTGTCTTGTCCCATGCAACTCAGGTTGGACCTAGTCGATGGCCAGCTTGGATGCTTCTGCCCACTGTACTACCAAAGAACAGCCCAAGGATGGAGTTCAGAGGCTCTTCTTTCCTCCTCGTGTCCTGAGCCGGAGATGGCTGAGAGAGAGGGACTTCCTGAATGCTGAAAGGGTCCCCGGGATGGGATAAAGCTCCTCTTGGGGAAGATGCACTAATAACCCTGGGAGCTGAGCACCTCTGGCCAGCTGCTGACTATGCCCTACCGTAGCCATGAGCGACAACGAGCTCACAGCAGGCGATGGGGGCACACCACTATGAATGGGAGCTCGCAGGACGTATTTTGCATGTGGAGGTGTAGGGCGCGTCAGCAGAACAGCGCTGGCAGCCGGGTCAGGGAGGTCTCAAGGGCATCAACTCGGGTGTATAAAAAGCTAGAGGAAGATGCCACTTCTGCAGGAAGAATATAGGGACTGGCAGCTCCAGATGGGCGCTTGGGCTGTGCTTTGTGTGTGCAAGCCTAGCGTCTAGGCCAGGGTGCAAGTTTGCTTTCTGGTTTACCTCGTTCAGGATGGTGATGAGGGCCAAGGAGTACTCGATGACTTGCTGCGGGTCCCCCTGTTTCACCAAGCCCTGGAGCACTGTGTCGGTCCGATTGTAGAGCCACCGAGAGAGGCTCTGGTGTCCGTCCGGCAGGGTCGGCAGTGCGACGGTCATGGAGCTGTGGAGGGAAGAAAATGGGTATCACTGGCTGCTCTTGGACCCAAGACCCGCTGGATGTTTCGGGGAAGAGGCCAACTTCTATCCTGGTGTGAGACCAGGCTTCTGCGCGGGGTACACGGGACACAGGGAGGGTGGTCTGAATTAACTTGTTTCATGCTTTTAGCTGACTCCTGGCAGGTCTAAAAGCTACCCGGGAGCGGGACTTGATCCTTCGCGACGTGAGGAGTACTGGCAACCCCAGCTTAGCACCACCGGCCCCTTGTGACAAAGGATTAATGCCTGGGTGACTCAAGGGCACGGAGGTTTGACCGCTGCTGAATGGAAAGGACATTGCAAGACTGCAGGGAGCTGAGCCGGTGGCTCCCGGGACCCCAACCCAGCAGCCGGCCTGCCTGCGGGAGACGCAACCCTTCCTCCCTGTCCGCAAGTGCCCCTGCTGCCACTGCCTCCCTTTTGAGCTCCTTGGATGCGGGGGGGGGAAAGCAGGACACCGCTAACACGTGGGGGCTCTCCAGACATGTGGTCAGGCTTCCTCTACTCCTCGGGCTCTCCCGCTCGTCGTGATGCAGCCTCGATCTGTGGCAGGGTCCGGGAGCAGCCTCCCCTGCTTGATTTATTGACTGGGAAGCCTGTTGCTTTTAACGAGGATACGCAGCCGCCCACAAACATGACAGGGGATTCAGGGCCATAAATTGAGCCGGGCGGCTGTGGAAGCAGTGAGTCTGGGGAGAGAAGCCGCGTGGTTGTTTCTAAGGAAGTGATTTCCTTCAGGCTTCAAGGGGCCAGTGGCAGTGTCTGTTAAGTGGGAATTAAAAGAGAAGGGTTTTTTCAGGGCTCTCAGGGGGCAGTTCCTGTTCCTAAATGCTGCGTTGGCCCCCGTTCACTGGGGCAGGGAACCCAAGTGAAACGAGTCTGTTCTCCATGGGCCTTGTGATGTACATGGCCCTTTGAAACCCTTCGCTCCTCCAGAGGCCACCAGGAAGCAAATCCACCCTGCTTGACCCGCGTCCTGGAGAGACCCTGGTTAGGACTGGGCTGCGGTCTCCAGCACCGAGCCTGCTGTGTGGATGTGCGACGCGAGGACCTTACCGGTTGAGGGCGACCACAGTGGCTCCCAGCTGGTCCTGCACAAGCACCGAGACGTGCACGAGGAAGCTGCTGGCCTGGAAGCCGGGGGGCAGGAAGGCACCATGCTCGGAGCGGCTGCCTTTGTACACACAGAACTGTTCACAGTGCCCCGCTTTGCAGCGTGTGGCCAGGAGGATGTACACCAGAGGAGCCTCTTCATCCTCCGTATCTCTCCAGCCTGCAAGACAAGCATGGGGGCAATTGAAGGGGGCTGGAGAGCAGCCCTCCACACTGCGCCTGGAGCTGTAGCTACTGTCCCGACGGCGAAGAGCGAGCATTTAACGCCACCATTAAAGCTGTGGGGGCCCCTCCATTTCATGCTCCCATGTGCTGCTCAGAGCATGCTTTGCGGTCTATCACCTGTGGCCCTTGAATTGCCCTGCCCCATCCGCAGGGATCTCTGGGGTAGGTAGGGCAGGATGGTCCCATCCCTCCCATTGACCAACATCCTTTCTCCCATATCATCCTTATCAAGGACAGCTCGGCCTACGGATGGTACAGCCAGGGGCAGGACGCAGGCCCAAGCAGGGAGCAGCAGCACCAAGCTCTGCTCGTCATCTGTTCCCTTAGGGGTTTTCTGACTCAGATTCAGGGCCTGTATCCCCTGAGGAGGTCCTAGAGAAATTGGAGCAGCTCCACAGGGCTAGGTTACCCTGTCTCATCTGCAAAATAAATGGTGCGATGATCTTGGGCTGCAGGATTATCCCCTGGGCACAACCTGGCATCAGACCGAGGGTTCGGTGGGGTCAGGATGCGTCTCCTGGGCTATGGTGCCGTGGCATAAATAGTGACCGCTGCTGGCGCTCAGCCCCAGGGCCCCCGTGTCTCGTGTCCAGTACAAATATCACTAATAGCCGAAACCCCCACCATTCCTGCAGCATCGGGTTTTGGGATTTGTTCCTGGGAGGTCAACTGCATACAATAACATCGTTCTGATTTCGCTCCAGCTTTTCTCCCCATGACTTCAGCGGCCGCCATCGCAAGGGCCACTCGAGAGAGGAACCAATTCATCACCTCTCTGAAATTCCCAGCATTCGTGTGTGATAAAGCATTAATCCCTAATGCTAATCATGTGGGGAAACAGCTATTTCAGAGGCACTTAGTCCTTGGCCCAGGGCTGTGCTCTGTCAGCCAGCCAGGCTTTTCCAAATGTTGGGCTGGATATTTTTGTCTCAGTGACGGCTGGAGAAATAGCTCCCAAGCAGCTAGAGCCGGGCAGAGGAAGCGGAGCGAGAGCACGGAGGCCACGTTTTCAAAGGAGTCTTGTCCTTCTGGGTGGCTGCCGCGGTCCATGACTGCGGCCAGGTGGAGGGGCCTGGAAAAGATTTATGCTCTCCAGCAGGGTAGACGGGCACTGAGCTCCTCCAGACAGGTTAGAAGAAGGTGGGTTTTGGAAGGCAGCACACCGCGGACACACAGTCACACAGGGCCTGAGGTTTGGGGTGCATGAAGCTAAGAACTGAGCCTGCCCCATGCAAAGGCACGTTGCAAATGGACCCCAGCGGCCTTGTGGGGGGGTCTGCTGGAAGAAAAAATAGGGGGTTGCTGGATAACTGGCCTCTGGCTTGCTCTCACCTGTGCAATTAAAGTGAACCTTCGCCATCAGCGCCTCGAGCGGTCCGTCCGGAGACAGCCAGCAGGTCCTTCCGATGGGCGGGCGGTTTGGGAGCAGGTCAATGGAGGCGTAGCCTTCCTCCCCTGTCGTGAGGTCGGTGATGTGCAGGGTGAAGGTGTACCCCTCTCCATCCTTCAGCACCCCTTGCCGCAACACCAGGTTCATGCCCGTGTTGCCGGTGGAGGTCGTGCGCTTGTCCAGCACGAGGGACTTGTTCTTGAAGCTCTGCGCTGCCCACCTCTGCGGGGAAGAAGAGGGAGAAGCTCTGGGTGGAAGGTTTTCACATGGCATCTGCAAGTACCAAGCAAGTCCTGGGGGCAGCGGCTGCCAGCTTTGCAGCTGATAACTCGGAGCCGTTCTTACGTGTGAGAAATGGACAGCTTCCCGAGCGGCTGGTAGGAATATCTGCGTGGCGGGCTCGGATCTCATCTTGGGGATGGCATCGCCCCCCCCCCCCAGGATCATTCATCACATGCAAGTCAATCCAGCAGCCACGCGGCCTCCCCTGGACACTGCGGGCGATTGCCTGCACGGTGACTGCGACTCGCACGTTTGCATGACACACAACTGCATAAAATGCCGCGCAGGAGAGTTGTTGGCTCCCAGGGGACAGAGCCTGGTGCTTGCAATGGGGCTCTTGCTGACGCTGTTACCTCCGGCCAGCCTGGGCTTGGGCTGTAGCATGGGACTAGGAGGGGGGAAGAGGGGTGAAGAGAACGGACCGTGGCACCAAGGCCACCTAGCAGAGAGGAAAAATCCCACTGAAACCTGTAGTAAAGGGCACAGCTCTGGTGAGCAGGTGGCATGGGAGAGTGTCACCCGCCACCCCGCACTGAGGAGGTCTCTTTGCCATGACATTGCTAGTAGGGTGGCTGCGGGCACGGCCAGCAAGGCTCCTGCAGCTGCTGTAGCCAGCAGCTGTTTCCACAGGAGCTGCAGCGAGCTCGGGGCCTTGCACGGCATGGGGACAGCCACAGAGCACATGCCCCCATCCATGTGACTACAGCTGGTGACTGAGGCATCGCCCCGTGGAAACCAGTCCTCTTCCAGGGTTGCAATGGAAGTCAAATCCTCCCCACGTGCCCAGTGGGAACCG
Source organism: Crocodylus siamensis (assembly GCF_052110815.1). Classification (NCBI taxonomy): domain Eukaryota; kingdom Metazoa; phylum Chordata; order Crocodylia; family Crocodylidae; genus Crocodylus; species Crocodylus siamensis. The sequence continues at coordinate 48,827,977 of NC_143406.1, forward strand.
GCCTTGTGCTGGGAGACACATGCCCTTTCCTTCCTGATAGCACCTATCGGATTATTCCTTCGCCGGCCTGCCTCCCTGATGGGGAGCTGCCCCCCGGCTCCAGCAGCGACAGCCCCTGCCCGTACCCCGAGCTTGGAGTCATTGTGGCAGTTCTGGCAGGTCCCCTCCAGGTAGACATAGGAGCTCTTGCTGACTTCATAGACGGACTGGGCTTTGCAGGACACGCACTCCAGGGAGACGATGGGCACACCGCCCTTCTTGATCAGCACCTGCAAAGAAAGCAGGAGACGCCTGTTTAGTGCTTGGGTTGGTCTCGGGTTGACAGCTGCTACTGGGCTTGCAAATGCCTTGATCCCTAGCTGTCTGAGCTTGCTTGTCTCCCATGCAGAGGGACTAATACCAGACACGTACATGATTTATGCCTGTACGCTTCCCCGAGAGCGTAGGCCTTGCACTGGCCATGCTCAGTGCAGCTACCTAGACATGATGCTGCTGGGATCCCTGGGAACCCGCAGCATCAAGCCGGGCTAGTCAGAATATTCTGTTTTGCTAGGTACATTTGCTTCAGACGCCACTTGTACTTCACTAAGGGCACAGGATGCTGAGCCAAGTTTTTTTGCAAAACGGGGTGTCCTTTAAATTACGTTGCTGTTCATATTGGCGCCGTTGAGATTTCGGAGGCAAGGAGAACGTCTGATCCTAGCTCAGATGAAGCATCCAGCAAGCACCTGACCTTGAGAACTCCTCCAGCTCTCCTGGATGCTCTTCTTGACCTTTACTTGTAGCTGCAAAAACCCCTGCCGCAGTGAGATGGGTGTGATTCTGCAGGACTGTGGGTCTCTGCCCTGGGCCTGTGCCTGTAGGTCTGCTGCACAGGGGAATGCAGTGACCTGTCCTCCCCACTTCCCAGTGACATGCCCAGTGCTGAGCCTGGGCTTCTGTGCTGGGTGCCAGGACCCGGCCCTCAGCCTCCGAAGCTCTGCTGAGTGCCTTGATTGAAAAGAGGGCAAAAGAGTCCACATTGCAAAGATCTTTTTACATCTTTGAAAGAAATCAGGGATGGGAAAGGGAGCCAGAGTAGCAGCTCCTGCCATGCATCCAATGCCTGTGCTCTGCAGAGCAAGTCATGCAGCTTCTCCAAAGCGTGGCGTGCTATTCCAGCCATCTCGCTCTCATCCTAACATCTCCTCCAGCACCTCATCTCATCCTAGATCCCCTCACCTCTCTAAGGTACCCCCTGCTACCAAGCACACTGCAGGTTACGTGCTTGCAAACCGCGGGGCTTTCAGCTGTGCTGGAGATTGTGACATTATCTCTGGGCTTCTCTGAAGCTCTCCTAATCCCCTACGAAGCGGCGCGGCCTGGAGCGTGACAGCACCTGGTGCAGTGAATATTGGGAACGTAAGGAAAGGCAGGAATAACAAGTGCTGAAAATGGCAGGCGGCTCGAGGAGAGTTTCCACAGAGCTGAGCGGAGAGCACTGATGCTTCGTTCATTCCTACAACATGTGCAAACTTCCTCTGACGCTGAAGCCACTGTTTTGTGCTCACGCATAGAAACAAGATCGTACAGAACATCCTTGAAAGACTCTCAGTTTAAGGCTTTTTCCCTCCCCCTTATCCTCCAGCTTTGGTTTGAAAATCCAGGCTGTAAGACTTTCCACTCTCAACCGACTATGGCTCTGATTGCCAAGCACACCATGATGAATGTCTCTGACATAAGCCATAAGCACTGCCGGACTGCAGAAGCATTTGGTGTTGGGTTAAATCTGACAAACAACATGCGCTTGGGGACTCTCCCTTTTCTTTTTGTAAATAAATGAGGGAAAGGGCAGGGCTTAGCAACAGCAAAAGCCAGTGTGGGCTGCCAGAAAGCTTGCGGAAATCGGGGAAGGGCTTAGTGCTCTGGAGTGGAAGCAGGGCTGGGGCTGGGCGACGGGCTGGTGGGCTGCTAAAGCCATGGGCTGTAGCAGACTCCTAACTTTGATTATTAATTTAAATGGGAGCGAGTCGTTAGCATGCACAGGCAAGGAGACAGTGGGAGCTTAATAAAAGACTTATGGGAGGAAACGAACCCAACGGCTGGCAGATGCTGCCAGATGTGCTGCCCTCGGGATGTCTGCAGGATGCATGCTCCTGCAAGGGTCATACCCAGGGCACTGGGGGCATCCCAGGCAGGTAATACCCTCTTTTGCCTTTGCAAGGGTCATGCCCAGGGCACTGGGGGCATGCCAGGCAGGTAATACTCTCTTTTGCCTTTGCAAGGGTGGGGGCATGGTCTCTTTTGCCTTTGCAAGGGTCATGCCCAGGGCACTGGGGGCATCCCAGGCAGATAATACTCTCTTTTGCCCTTGCAAGGGTCATGCCCAGGGCTTTGGGGGCATCCCAGGCAGGTAATACCCCCTCTTGCTGCTTCCTTGCTGATCAGTGCAATTGGCAGCAGATTCCAGCATCCCATGAGGAATTTGATGCCATCCCACAAAAAGGGGGAGGGAGAGAGAGTCTGACGCTGGGCAGCCCCCAGAGACATCCCTTGGAAAGGGGAGCGGGACCCACGGGCTCTCTAGTGCCCAGCCATGGGCGCGTAAGCAGAGGGAAGCAGGGGGATCGAGGCAGTACGTACGGTCTGATTGGTGGCCTCGGGACTCATCCCCTCCTTCGAGACTGTGAGATTGAACGTATACTCCACATCTGCTTCCAGCATTGCTTTGGAAATGGTGACGGTTCCTTCCAGGGCACTGAAATTCAGAGAGCACCCTGCAGCCGAGCTCTGCTTGCAAGGAGAAAAGAACTTTCAAACCCTCCTTCAAACTGATGCGCATCGTATCAGTCTGCAGGCGGTACAAGCAGCTTCACACGCAAGCTGTTATTGCTATAAATGACCTCTTTTGGCTTCACTGCTGGGTGCAGGAGAGACCGAGGTGGGGGGTGAAGTACCCACTGTGGTGTTCAGCGGGTTAGCAAATGCTCTTGAAATACCTAGATTTTGGCTGGCCTCCAGATTCTTGTACTATTGCAATGACACAGTTTGGGAACCAGCAGCCAGACAGATCTGAATGCTTTATATTAATACTGAGCCTGATCCACATGCTCTACATCCTTTGCCCTGAAAAAGCAGCAAGTGCAGAATAAAAGGACTTTCCATAAACTAGACGGTTCACATCAACAAGGCAATGGTACTAGTACAACATTTCCAACTGGTACCAAGATAATGGTACAACTTTTTGCCAGGAGCATCTGACAGGCAGGGATGAGCCTGGTTAGACGGCGGCTACAAAGGAACAGGGTCCTGCATTTAGTGGTGACTTGGGCTTTCCTTTGAAAGCCTGACTTTTTGCTCCTGCAGAACTGAAAGGCTTTTAATAAACTTTACTGGGAGCAGGATCTGAACATAAGTCATACATCTGGCCTGCCAGACTGCAAATTGGTGCCAGTCGGACAGTGAAGGAAGCAGTTGCACTGCAAAAGGGGTCCGGCGAGAAGGCCGCAGTGGTCAGAGCCCCTCTACTCACTGGGGCAGAGGAGGAGGAAGAGCAGGCAGGCACCACTTGCCATCGCAAGTGATTTCATACAGCTGAGTGCCAGGCTTCCCTTCTTGCCTTAACGCTACAGAGAGCTGGTAACAAAATCCTTCCTCTGCACCATCTCAGCTCAGCTACAAAGACACGCCGGTGCACGGGCATACAGGTACTATGAAACCCTGCACATCGCCTGGGGTCCCCGGTGCTCCCACAGTGCAAATCCCTCACCTGGGCCCTTCAGTACGGGTTTTCTTACCTTAGAGGAAGAGGCGCAGGACCACTGGTAATGCAGCGGGGTCTGTTCACTGTCGTCCAAATTAGGGTCATAAGATTTCTCGCCATCCAGGATCAGGTCCTGGGTGTTGGACCACACGCGGTAAGATCCCCCATCAATGATTGGGACCAGTTTGCTCGGTATGACGGTCACATTGGCAAAGATGCTCTTGGCCAGCGGGGTGTCCCCAAAGGAGACGATGAAGACGAAGCAGTAGTGCCCAACTTTCAGAGCCAGCTTGGGGATGACTAGCTGGGGCCTGTTCATGTCCACGCCGGGTAGGCGGATCTGGCTGGCCTCGCCGAGGTGCCGGCAGCTGGGCACTTGGTAAATCTCCCACAGGTACTCCGTCTGGTACTTGATGCAGCCGCGGAGGTCGATCTGGGCCTCCAGGTAGCTCCTCTGGGATCGCTTCATGACCACCTGTGGAGGCAGCGCAAGCTCCACCTCCGGCTCCTCGCACTCCAGGACCCGCACGGTGACCGTGACCTGCGCTACGAAGAAGCTAACGAGGTTGGTGGCATTCACCTGCACCAGGAAATCCCCGGGGCTCAGGTAGGAGTAGTTGGTGGCTGCCACCTCGGTTCCCCGGGTGGGGGAGCCGTCGCCGAAACTCCACCAAAACACGACCTGCCTCGCGCTCGGCACCACGGAGGCTTCAAACACCACCGTCCTATTCACAAAGGAGCTGCTGGGGCGAAGGGTGACCTGGACGATTTGGTCCTGGACCTGGATGACTCTGGTGAGGTTCACGCTCCCCAAGCCATTAAAAGCACTGAGGTGTATTTCGAGCAAGCCGGCGGCTGCTGGAGTGTACTGGACAGTGTTGCCTGGCAAAGTGGCCACGTAGTGGCGCGTGTCCGTCTGCAAGGAGAACTGCCAGGAGTATTTCACCTTTGTGCCGCGTCCCACCTGGGCGGCGAAGCGCTGCACCGTTCCCGTCGGGATGCCTGGCTCGCAGCAGTGCAGCAGCCTCAGGTCGCGGATGGCTTCCAGGACCAAGATCAGCACGTGGGTGCTGGAGATGCTGACTTGGTTCTCCACCGTCACCGTCACCAGGTAGTTGCCAATCTCGGCAAAGGCATGGGTGTACTTGGAGCCATTGAGCACCATGGAGTAGTTCCCGTTGATGCTCACCACGTAGGTCACGGAGGAGCCGGAGATCATGTTGATCACGAAAGAGACCTCTTCTCCCGGCTCCACCACCTTCTTGCTCACAAAGAGCTCCAGCCCTCGGACTTGGTCTTGCACCGTGATGTTCCTGCTGACCACCGCCCAGCTGACGTCGTTGGACGCATTTAGGAAGACCGAGAAGGTGCCGGCCATGGGGAAAGTCACGGCCACCATCTGGCCGTTTATCGTGCTGTTGGCCAGCTCCCACAGCCACGTCACATTGGTCCCCTTTTGCAATTTGCCATCAAAGACCACCGTGGAGCCTGATGCGATGTAGCTGCAGTCCAGCTTCGGAGTCTCAATCCTCAGCCCCACGATAGGCTCCTGCACAAAGACCAGAATCGTTGCATTCGTGGCACCAAGCTTGTTTTCTGCCCCAACGGTGACCTCTACCGCGCCCGGGCTTTGGAAGGAGTGTGCAACGAAGGGCTCAATGGTCCGAGAAGAGAAACCATCTCCCAGGTGCCAAAAGTAGGCGACCCCAGTGCCGCTGGTGATGCTGGTACTTATGTTCACAGTGGTATTGACAGCAGCGGGATTGGGGAAAGCAGAAGGCTTCAGAAGGCCAATGCTTTCAATGAACTCCACCGTCCTGTTCACGGCTGCACTTCCCAGCATGTTGGTGGCTTTCAGGTGGATGGTGTAGTTCCCAGCTTCCAGGATGCTCAAGGAGAAAGTCTTTCCTCCGAATGTCTGCACGGGGCAGCCGTCCCTAAGGGCAGCCCAGCTGTACGAGATGTTTGTCCCCTCTCTCACCACGGCCTGCAAGTGCAATGTTTTGTTGGTTGGGAAGAAGGCATCCTCCACAAGGCTGCCGCTGGCGATCTGCAGGCCTTCGATTTGCTCCAGGACGAAGACGTAGATGCTGTCCTGCAGGGAGCTGATCTCGTTCTCTGCCGTCACGATGACGTTGAAGGTCCCCACGGACCGGAAGGTGTAGGAGATGGTGGAGGAGCCCTGGATGGGCGTGCAGCGATCGCACAGGATCCAGGAGTACCGGACGGCACGGCCTGCTAGGAGCGTGGCCACAAAGCTCACGGAGCCATTCAGCGGCACCACGGTCCTGCTGGCGTTGATGGTGAGCCCCTGGAGCCGCCTTTTCACGGTGACGTTGACCCGCGTCTCGTTAGAGCTCACGTCGTTCCAGCCCGTCACGCTGACGGCGTAGCTGCCGGTGGTGTTGTAGGAGTGGGTGACGGCCTGTCCGCACTGGTTGCCGCCATCACCAAAGTCCCAGCGATAGCTCACCTTGGTCCCATTCGCGCTGGCAGAGAACAGGTAGATCTGGTTTAGCTCCAAAACCCGCGTCCCGTTATACTCGATCTTGGCTACCCCAACTGGTTCTTGGACTTCCACAAAGGCCGTGTCGTTGTTGAACGAGACGTTGTTGGAGACGGTTACAGTGACCAGGTAGATCCCCGTGCTCTTGTAGGAGTAGCTGACCTCAGTGCCGCCAGACCTGGTGGACTCGTTGGTCCCGAAATCCCAGCGGTACCTGTACTGGTACAAGGGCACGGCGCTGACCTGGAACCAGCTCTCCTCACCCAGTCTTACGAACTGCTTGGCGGGCAAGAGCGTGACGTTGATGACCTCGGGCTCCACACACACGCTAGTGAAGTAGTGCGCCTTGTTTGCACTGCTTGAGAGGACCAGGGAGAGGGGGAAGATGCCACTGCGGGTGAAGTTGTGGATGACCGTGGGGTCCCCGTAGACGGTGACATTGGATGAACCATCTCCAAAGGTCCAGTCGAAGATGTAGTCGTTGGGGTTTCCCGAGACGTAGGCAGTGATCTGCACATCTGGGTGCTCCAGGATGCAAGAGGAAGGCTCGATTTTGAGCACCTCCAGGACAAAGATTCGGAGAGGCACCGACTGAGAAACGGAGCTGACGGGATTCACCGCGGTCACATTCACGGTGCAGTTGATGTCCTTCTCGTAGATATGTTCTACCACTGGCAAGGGGCTCTGCTGGACAGTCCCGTCCCCCATGTCAAATATCCAGGTGATATTGTCCCCCGTCTCCACAGAAGCATTGATTGTGATGGACATGCCTACCTCCACGGCCTCCTCAAAGGAAACGTGCAGCCCCGCTATCTCCTCGAACACCCGGTAATGTCTGAATGTCTCCACGCTGCTCACGGTGTTGTTGGCTTTCAGGCTCACATTGTAGACCCCCTTGGTTTGGTAGCTGTGGACAGCTGTTGGCTGGTTCTCCGTCAGCAGCAAGGAGCCATCGCCAAAGTCCCAGGTGTACAGGACGCCATAGGGAGAGGGCACGGGGTAAGCTGTGAAGCTGACGGGCCGGTTCACGGCCAGGACGTCCGTGTCGGTTTCTACCTTCACGTCGATGAGGTACACATGGACGTAAACCGGGATCTGGTGCGTGAGGTTCTCAAATTGGTTGGATGCTAAAACCACCAAGGTGTACTCGCCTGCATGCAGAGACAGCAGAGCACGGGCAATTATGCAGATGTTTGTGAACCCACAAGAGGCTTTAAAAAGTGCTGCCACGGCCCCATGGAAAATGCTAAATGCTTTCCAGTTAGACAGCGTCCTGCTTTTATACCTGCTTGGTGTTTCTCTCCCTTTCCTCTTGTGCCTGATGGGAACTGCATGGAAGCAGGTTGTGCATGCATCCACCCGTTCTGCAGCCAGCCTGAAGATCCCAGACCTTTACTGGCTTCTATATAGCCACACCACAGCTACGGGGTGATTGGGCTATGCAGACTTCCTCCCCTGGTGCCCTGTCTCTTCCTCGCCCTGAGCTGGAAGCCTGTCCCCGGGACGTGACAAGTGCTTGGTCTCCAGACTCCACTGAAACCTTCAGGCAACAAAAAAGAAAGCACCTCATTTCCCCCAGGAGACCAGACAGGACTTACCTGGCTCCTCATAGGTGTGCGATGTACTATGCTCAATCACCACCTCATGGATGCTGGGGTCAGGAATGAGGAAAGACCCATTATAGGGAGGTTTAAATTGGTACATCTCGTGGGTGCCATCACCAAAGTCCCACCTGGAAAGAGACACAGGCCATGAGCCAGGTAGCTCGCTGGGCCTAGTGCCACGCTGCTCAGGCTTCTTCCCCAGCCTTACTTGGACCCGCTCCATTTAACCATCCCTCCCTTCCTGTTTTAAACACTGGGCAGCAAAAATACCAGTTGGCCCGAATGCATCCGACAAGCCAGTGAATTCCCGAGTGGCTCTCCTCTCCTAGGGGCACGAGGAATGAAGAGTCAGACCCCGAAGAAGCACCCCATGCTGAAATCCTTACCTGCTTCAGCTCCTAGCAATGACAACAGGGGTTTTCCTTGAGTAAGCACAAGGAAAAGAACAAGGCAGCGCCCAAAAACTGGACGAAACCAATGGGCCTGAAAGTGAGGAATGCACCTAAAAATCCCACCCAGTGAACCGGTGCCTCTGGGGAACTTGCCCAGGACTCACACAAAGGCGGCATCCACGGCCGTGTCAATCACGACGCTGGCGGTCAGCTCCACCGTCGTGTTCTGCAGGAGCACCGGCGGGATCCTGGACACGCTCAGGTTCTTCATTTTGTTCATCTTCTCCACTGTGACGTTGTAGTCGACTGTGACGTTGCTGACGTGGTTGGAGGCAGTGAGCTGCGAGGGACAAACAGAGCCACTGGTGGGGCAGGTGTGTGAACCGCAACACAGTGCCGGGCAAGGGGCTGAGCTTCAGCATGCGAAAGAGCCACGGGGTACCGTTCCCCGAGCAGGGGCACCCTCACCCTGGGCCAGCAACCTCCTCTGCCGGCAGCTGTGCCCCTTTGGCTCCGAACAGCACGGAAACCTGGACGAGCAAGGGAGCCGCGGGAGAGGCCGGGGCTTACCGACAGCTTGTACACGGCCGCGCTCTGGTAGATCACGTTGAAGACCACATTGTAAAAGGTGAAGGATGGTTTATCGTCCACCGTCCACCGGAAGGTCACATCTGACCCGGCCTCCAACATGGGCACGTAGCTCTGCGAATGACAGGAGGGCGCGTGACTCTGGGGCTAGAGAAAGGCATGCACGGTGCTTCCTGGGGTGCTTTGGGAGAACAGACTTGTGCTGGAAGTGACTCACAGCAGGGACAGGAGAGACTCTAGTGTCCTCTGGGTGCTGCTTTTTAGCTAAAGTATTTTTAGAGGGAGGGGAATTCACTTTATGATCCAAATGCAAAGCAACCCACGGGCTTTACCTTCAGCCCTCAACCCCTCCATCGTGTTATTTCCACTCCCCCACTCGTCAAACGCCTTTTCCTCTTTGCTGCTGTTGGACCCACCAGATCTGCAAGTCTCTAGGTACAGAGAAGGCTGCAACTGAACTCCAACTAGCTTCAAGTATCAAGGACAATAAAAAGTCCTGTTTCCGGTATGTGGGGAGTTGGAGGAAAAGCAAGGGCAACATTGGACCCCTGCTGAACCAGATGGGGCAACTGACAACTGATGCCCAGGAAAAAGCCAACCTATTAAATGGGTACTTTGCATCAGTCTTTCATCAACCCCATGGGATGCCCATGCCCACTACGGGACAGGGAGGTCCAGGTGAGGGAGATCCCCTGCCCCCCATCAATGCTGACCTCATAAAGGCACACCTTGAGAGGCTGGATACCTTCAAGCCAGCCGGCCCTGACAATCTGCACCCCAGGGTACTCAAAGAGCTGGCGAGCATCATAGCCCAGCCCCCGGCACGGATCTTTGAAAACTCCTGGCGCTCTGGTGTAGTGCCTGAAGACTGGAAGAAGGCCAATGTGGTGCCGATCTTCAAGGAAGGGAGGAAAGTGGATCCGGCTAACTACAGGCCCATCAGCCTGACTTCTATCCCAGGGAAGATCTTAGAAAAGTTTATTAAAGAGGCCGTCCTTAATGGACTGGCCGATGACAACATCCTGAGGGACAGCCAGCACAGGTTTGTTGCGGGTAGGTCTTGCTTGACCAATCTCATTTCCTTCTACGACCAGGTGACCTATCACCTGGACGAGGGAGAAGAGATTGATGTCCTATATCCTGACTTCAGAAAAGCCTTCGATCTGGTATCCCATGATCACCTCTTGGCCAAACTGCCCAGTTGTGGCCTTGGCTCCACCACGATCCGCTGGCTGGGAAATTGGTTCCATGGTCGGACCCAGAGGATAGTAATTCATGGAAGTCACACATCATGGTGTCCTGTGACCAGTGGGGTCCCCCAAGGCTCTGTCCTTGGACCCATACTGTTCAACATCTTCATTAATGATGTGGACACTGGAGTCAGGAGTGGACTGGCCAAGTTCGCCGATGACACCAAACTTTGGGGCAAAGCATCCACGCCAGAAGATAGGCGGGTGATCCAGGCTGACCTGGACAGGCTCAGCAAATGGGCGGACGAGAACCTGATGGTGTTTAACACTGAAAAATGCAAGGTTCTCCACCTTGGGGAAAAAAAACCTGCAGCATCCTTATAGGCTCGGCAGCACTACGCTGGCTAGCACTACAGAAGAGACTTGGGGGTCATCATTGACCACAAGCTGAACAAGAGCCTGCAATGCGATGCTGCGGCTAGTAAAGCAACCAAAATGCTGGCGTGCATCCATAGATGCTTCCCAAGCAAATCCCGGGACGTCATTCTTCCCCTGTACTCGCCCTTGGTGAGGCCGCAGCTGGAGTACTGTGTCCAGTTTTGGGCTGCATGATTCAAAAAGCATGTGGAGAAGCTTGAGAGAGTCCAGAGAAGAGCCATGCGCATGATCAGAGGTCAGGAAAGCAGACTTTACGATGACAGGCTGAGAGCCATGGGGCTCTTTAGCCTGGAAAAGCGCAGGTTCAGGGGTGATCTGATGGCCACCTAAAAGTTTATCAGGGTGACCACCAGGATCTGGGGGAACGTTTGTTCACCAGAGCGCCCAAGGAACGACGAGGTCGAACGGGCATAAACTCCTGCAAGACCGTTTCAGGCTGGACATAAGGAAGAATTTCTTTACTGTCCGAGCCCCCAAGGTCTGGAACAGTCTGCCAGCGGAGGTGTTTCAAGCACCTACATTGAACACCTTCAAGAGCAAACTGGATGCTTATCTTGTTGGGATCCTATGACCCCAGCTGACTTCCTGCCCTTTGGGCAGGGGACTGGACTCGATGATCTCCCGAGGTCCCTTCCAGCCCTAATGTCTATGAAATCTATGAAGAGGCTCCAAGAGACTACTGGAGGGGAGCGGGGCAATGGTGTCTGCTGCCTAAGCTTCTTTGCAAGGTCGTTTCCAAGTTTGTTTTTTTTATTCTTATTCCAAAATCAGTTGGCATTTTCAAAGTGTGTCCCAACAGCCACAGAGAACTGGGGACTCGACACTGCTGGAATCCCAATGCATGTCTACTAGGACAATCTACCTCTCGATCCATGTGTGCAGCTTTAGAGGCAACCCAGAGGACAGATGGAGGGCACAAACAAGCATCCTTTCTGCCACATGCAGACAAGGATTTCAAAGGATCCCTTGACAGATCCGGTGGGTGGCTACCAAGCAGCCGTTCCCCAACTGCTGCTGGAGCGGTTTTTAACTTGGCAATGGGGAGGGAGGGACGTGCACCAAGGACTGAAGACACCAGAAGGATCACAGGGCTCCCCACCCCACCACATCCCCGTGAGGCGCAAACTTTGTGACTCACCACCCGCGTGTTGAGCAAGACTCTGGTCTCCGGGTCCGGGGTGGCACGGAGCCCTCGAATGGGCTCCTCCACTTTCACGCTGACGGTGATGTTCTGGGCACTCACCGCGTTCTCTGCAACGAGCACCAGCGTGTTCACACCATCCCCGAGGCCGCTGAGCCCAACCACTGAGAACCAGGTGTCGTTGGTGTCTCTGGTGCAGTCGGCTGTTGGTGGAGCCACGGCAGGCGGGCACGCCCCTTCAAAGGGGAAGCTCCAGTTCCCACCCAGCCAGCCGGCTGTGGCGTTCACCCCGGAGGAGATCTTCACCACCAGCGAGGAGTGGTTCATCGGCACGTAGACTATGCCTCCTTGAGCTGGCGGGTAGATGATGCGCAGGCCTGTCACTGGGGAAATGACCCAGAAACTGCAAGATAAGTTGGCACTGAAGACCCCGTTGTCCACGGTGGCTTTCACAGTGTAGCGGCCTCGATGCTCCAGCCCTGGGTTGGGCTGGCCGATCATAGGCACGACCTGCTCGGTGGCGTAGAGGACCCTGAGAGAGCACACGGTGTCGTTCTGCCAGGTGGCACCGGTGAGGCTGACAGGCAGGTGGGGCGACCAGTCAGAAGAGTTGGTGCTTAGGTAGTGGTGTCTGTATGGAGAAGTCCTGCTGGGCTGGCACTGGAGGAACAAGCCCGGACCGGCATCATGCTGGAGGCTAAAGACGTCCTTAGACCTCACCAAGGTGCTTTCATCGCCGAACAAGACCTGGGTAGGTAGGAAATGCTTTAGAGCCAGCGGCTTAAATGCTCAGCAGCCTCTTCTTTGGGCGGGGGAAGAAGTTTGCCAACATAATGACCGCGGCCAACGAGACACCAAGCACTTTCCTAACACGCTGCCCTTTGCCAAGAGAAGTTGTGTGGTCTGTGCTAAGGTGGACACCAGTTTTATGCTAGTGTTGCTTCCTTTTTCAATGCCCCTGTAAAATCCTGCACAAAGCTTTCAACCCTGACCCCTCTGCCCATGTCGTTGCTGCAACAAGTTACTGGGGGTGGTTTTGTGGCTTCACGGCGAGAGGAGGGAGGCTCCTGGGGTCTATGCTATGTTCTGCTATTTATTCACGGTGTTATCTTGGGCAAGACCCTTAGCTTCACTGTGCCTCAGTTTCCCTATCGGTAGGATGGGAATGGCACCTGAAACAGGTTGGGGCCCACAGTGCCCAAGGGGAATCGCCCTACCCACGGGTTGGCCACGTGTGTTAACAGCCACTCACCAAATACTGAGTTGAGGCGCCGGCGGGTACAGCGAACAGGAACTCTCTGAGGAGTTCGTAGCGGAGTGGGCCGTCATCGTGCCCAGGAGCGGCAGGGGCAGTTGTGGCGGTGAGATTGTCGGCGCATTCTGTCGTGTTGCAGCCACTGCTTAGTGACACACACGTGTTAGTCAAGTGACACCACTGGAAACCAGCAGGGCATTCAAGTAGTGTCCAGTTCCCATTGTCCTGAGAAGTGTTGAATGGCTGCGCAGCACTTTCTTCCTCTTTGTAACCTGTGAACAGGCAAGAGAGCAAACCCGTCGGTTCAGGCCACCGCTGACATGGCCTTGAGCTATTGCACACAGGAGGGAAGCAATGGATGAACGGCCAGTGGATGAACTGCCTGCCAAACAGTGAGTTACTTAAATGACAAAAATCCATGTTTCAAGGATGCACTTGGTAGCCGCGTTGGTCTGAGACAAAAAGAAATGCAAAGAGCTAGAACTCTTGGTCCAGAAATGCTACCTCGTATTAGACCTGCTATTATTATTCCTAGTTGGTCTAATAAAAGGTAGCATTAGATTTTTGCATTTGTTAAATGACAAATGTACATTTATGCCGGACAAGGGCTTCACTAGGCTAAACGTAACCAACCGGTGCTGAACAGAGGGGGAAGTGCATCCAGATCCCTGCACATGGCAACTTGGCTGGTGCCGGGCCAGAAATGACGTCTTTCCTTTAACTTGCATGATTCTCTGTGGTTCAGCGGTGAAATCGTTGTCTACCACGCGGGAGACACGGCGGCGGATATAACTGCAGCCATCGAGGCACCAAATGTCTGGACTCGGTCTGGCCTTTGGATTCAGTCTCAGTGGTCTGAAGGGGGAATGGAAAGTCTGGGCAGCCTCCACTCCTCCATACTCCTTCCTAGGCAGATGTGTCGAGGGTCCTGGTGACCTCTCACGCATACACTAAACCTTACCAGGATACTCGCAGCCAAGCTACCAGCTGTCGTGCATGCACGGCTTTCATTGTCTGGAATACGTGTTATCAAACAAAACCCCTCAATCGCCGGCAAATCGAGATTTTTCTCGTGCTTCACTGGGTAATACAATATTTCAGGCCACGGCATTGTGCTATGGGAGAAGGAACTGACCTATTTCTGTGGAAAAATGCATCAAGGTACAAAGATCATTAAGAAAGCAAGAGAGTCCTTTTTCCAAAGGAAACGGAGCATTTTTTGAGCTAAACCAGACCTGTTTCCAAGTGAAAGCTGGCTCATTTCTTGAGCAGGGCTGGCCTGGACGCTGAAAACACATGAATTGATTTTTTGCTAGTTAGTGTTTCAATGCCAAAAATACTTTTAAAAAGCCCGCAGGCAGCGTGACCATAGCAAGCTGCCTGCAGAGGTCCCTGTCACTGGTCACTGCTTACTCTCTCTTGGTTGTACAGAGGTGCATGGAAAAGGCCTGATCCATCCATCCCTCCTCTGCCAAATGACAAGGATGATCTGTGGTCGTATTTTGTGGTCAGGAAGTTTTCTCCTGTGTGATGCTAGACTTGGGGGGCTGTAATTTGCGCTGACACAACCCTGCCGCCATCCCCAAGGAGAAAACCAAGGGTTTGAATTCATTTCTCCACAAGCTCCTTTGCTCCGGCTCTTCTTTATCCTCCAGGACATATGGCAAAACTAAAGGAAAACTTTGCTAGGATTATCACCATCCCCCTATGTCACCCGTGGTTGTATCGTGGTCATGCCAGGGCTGACTGCACCTTTGCTAAGTGTTGGACAACGGATCTGTCTGGGATGGCTTGCACAGGGCTGACCCGACCCCAAGCAGGGGGCTGGACTAGATGTGACCTCTGGAGGTCCCTTCCAGCCCCACTTCTCTAGGGTGCTGCGGCTGCAACTGCCGGACCCCCTTGCACCCAATGGAGAGGTGGTGAAAGTGGGGACAACTTCCCGGACCTCGGTGGGACAGCTTTGCATCTGGGCTTCTACTTTGCAGCACCTCTCTCCTGCCGGCAAGCTTGCCCGGAGCTGTCCCAGCCTGAGCGAGCACTAGCCTTACAGACACCTCTTGTCTGCACACAGCCAACGGGGAGGAGGGCAGCCAGGGAGCGGGCAGTATCTCGGCCATGCCCAGCTCTGTTGGGAGATTTAAAGACTGGTTTGACACCAGTCAGGGTGGTGTGCAGGGTTGACGGTAGTCTTATGTAGTGTTTAGATTATGGATTATATAAGATGGTTTGTGTAGGAATGATCCTGCCTCGGCATTGGACTAGGTGACCTCTGGAGGTCCCTTCCAGCCACACGTCTCTATGAATCTGTGGAGCGGTTCCCCTGCCAGGCTTGTGACTCTGCAGGGTTCGTGCCCTTTTCAGCTCTCAAAAGACAGTGCCAGACTTGTTTGGGAGCGGGGGAAGCATCTGTTCAATTCCCACCTGACCTGCGATGTTCAGTGGTGATCAATAGGAGCATGCCAGTGGCAGAGGAGCCCGGAGGCAGAAAGCCCCAGCCATGGGGAAGAAATGGGTTTTTGCTGAGTACCAGTTTAACTCCAACACCCGCTACACATCTTCGGGAAAAGGCATCTGGGTTAAAGAGGTGACCCTCAAATCTACATGCTGGAACCTAAGAGGCCTGCATGGAGACAGCCCCGGGATGTCGCTCCAGCCCAAGCAGGGAGGGGAAAACTTCAGGCTGGTGATTCCTCAAGAGGGGAAAAAAATGCATAAAGTCATTCTGGAGAAAAGGCCCCCAGGGCAGCGCTTTAAGCGCCCCATTACAACCAAACCTAGTCAGGGAGGGAGGGGAGATGAGACGCTACCTTCTCTGCCAGCCGGCCTATGCACCTGAAGCCTCACTTGAGCAGGCTGCTGCAGCTCTTGAGTCACAAACTCAAAGGCAGTTAAAAATCCCTCGTGCTCGAACTCCCAAGTGGGGAACATCAGCATCTGGAAAACAAAACCCCGGGGCATCACACGGCTGCCCATGGGCAGGGCCAGCGCCGAGAGGCCAGAGCGCACGTCTGCCTTACCTCCACCGCGTCCCGCGGGGCCGAGAGCGAATCTTCCCTGGTCACGTTCCTCACAGGCGCGTGCGAGTCGAATGCCGGGTTGCCCACGTAAAAGTTGTCGGCATTTAAGAGAATCCCTGTGGATGAACGAGGCGTTACGTGACGCCGGGGAGATGCAGGAAACCCTGCAACTGGCCCTCCGCCCTGCCTGCACGAAAGCATGCCGCGGCTCACAGCAGCAACGCCCAGAGCAGGGGGAATTATAAAGCGCGTCTTGTATGAGCTGCAGCCACATGACGCCTCCCTCTTGTAGGAGAGGCAGCTGCTCTTGTGCTTCGTTTTCCACCTCCACCACCTCTCCTTCCTGTCCTGTGTCTGGGGCTTGCTGTTGGGGTGAACAGACCCCCACTCGCACACCTGCGGAAACTTGGCCGGGGCCGCCTGGTTTCCCTCAAAAGCAGAAGCCAGCTCGAGGTGCTCCGAACCAGGCTGACTTTTAAGGGCTGAAGGTACCAGCAGCTGCTGGTGCCACATCTGGGGTCCATCATCTCTTGCCTTTCCCCCTTACCTGTATCACCTCCCATCATTGCTCTCTGTCTCCCTGTCATGCCTTGTGCTTCCTCCCATCTCCATCTGCCTTCCTTGTTTGTCTGTAAGGATGGGGAATTTGTCTCCGGGCAGTTTGCTCGGGCTATGGGGAAGGAGGGGGGTCCCCCAGGTGCAGTCTTTCCTGGCCAGTTGGCTTCCCCCTCAATAGATTCTACCCCAAGTCATTCATATGGAGGAAACATTTGAACCTCCAGCCCTTGGGCTGCACCGAGCGGAGATAAATCAGCTAACTGCAATGCCCACAAAGATGGGAGCAGGTGACCCAGCTCACTGGAAGTCAAGGTAAGCTCGGGCATCTGAGTCCTTGGCATCCTGTGGGCACTGTCTCCTCTCACCCAGACAGCAGGCACGGGAGAGCTCATGTCTGTTAATATGGGGACATGTTTGGACTATTGGGAGAAGAGGCTGAGGTTACTCCTGACGTTCTGCGCACGGGAGATGCTACTTGACACCCTTCAACCTTGACTTAACTGGTCAGATCTCAGCCCAGATCTCCCCTCCACAACTTTTCCTTTTCTAGCAAATCCCTCAGTGGGCAACATGCAAGGGAAATTCGGGGGAGCTGAAGCAATATTGCTCATGATGATCAGGCAAAGCATAAGACAGACTCCATAAGCTTATGCATTGCCTGACCATCATGAGCCATATTACTTCAGCTCCCTTGCATGTCGCCCCTGGTGGGTAGAGGACTGGGTTGCTGCACAAGCAGCTAGAAAAAGGACAAATACTACAGTAATTCAGGCACTGGTTTTAGTGCCTGCTTCTCCAGCATCCCCACAGAGGGCCATTACATACAGGGACTGCGCACTTTCAACCCTGCTGCCTGAGCCTGGGCTTTGGCATGATGTTTTCCCTGAACCTCCCCCAAGAACAAAGGGCCACGTCCCTGCATGAGAACCAAGGACATCCGTGTTTTCAGACATTTGCTGGACATGCAGGCAGGGCTAGATGGCCATGCAGCAGCTCCCTCGCGGTGCAAGGCTGTTGATTCAAAGCTCGCAACCAAACCCCAGTTTTTTGTACATCCCCTGAGGAGTCTCTTAAGGATGCCAGGCAAGCACCTGGGATGTCCCAGTAACGACAGCTGGTCTCTGTGACATGTCTACCTGCACTAAGGTGGTTCCTAGACTACAACAGTGAGAAGCAAATGCAAGACACACAGACAGACTCCAGAGAGGTGCTGGACTCTCCATCCTCGGAGGTTTTTAAGGCCCAGCTCAACTCAGCCTTGGCTGGAATGATGTAGCTGGGGCTGGTCCTGGTTTGAGCAAAGGGTTGGACTAGATGTGACCTCCCAACCCTAATTTTCTGATTTCAGTTAGGGCCCTTGCACAGATCCGATCAGCTGTATGCAACTAGTGCTAGGTGTTTCTACCCATGCTCCCAAACCAGCCCTTTCTCAAACCTCGTGGGGGACAGTAAGGCAGCGTGAGAAGCCATCTCCATCTCCCCTGCAGTTTCTCCCCTTCCCACGGTCTCTACCCTTTTACTGCCCAATCGAAGTTTCCAGATTCCATCCAGCAAAGACGACGATTACCGGGGAGGGGTGGAGGAAGGCCCTTCCCTCCCCTTCCCCCTGGACTGACTCATGCCAGGATGTGAAAAGCCCATGTGCTTCCACCCCAGCCCGTGGAGAGCAGGGAGGCAGCAGAACCCACCTTCAGGCTTGTACTGGCACACATAGCTGTGCGTGGCGATGCACAGGTCAGTGTTGCACTGGCCTGTCGGGCCCATGCGGACGCAGTGGTCGGCATTGGAGGGATGGGGCTCCCCAGGCAGCCAGTTCTGACAGCTCTCCAGATTGAAGCCTTCGCCACGCTGCTGCGCTCCGGCGCTTGCGAAATCGTTGAATCCGATCCAGACGTCCAAGCTCCTACAGAAATAACCCAGAAAATAAGTCGAGCTAGAATCCGTCAGGAAATCACAAGCACGAGGAAGATCTGGGACCGATGCCATCTCTGGTTCTCAATGAAAATAAGAACCAGAACAACAGCCGCTTCCACCCGGGGGTCTCAGACCCCTTTTAACAACGACCTGATGGCAATGCTCCTTCCACCACCAGGATCCAGTTCTTTAATGAGAAATCTCATTGCAGCCTGCTAGTCAGTTAAAGCTACTGTCCTGAAAGCACCCTGCCTGTGGGATAGAGCTGGGGCCCTGTTGATTCAACAGCCCAGGAAGTTCAGGAAGCATTGCCTTTAGTAACAGACTATATATAGCATAGCGATCCTATAGTTCCTACAACCCATAGTTCAGCATGGGGAGGTGCTAGGCGGCTTGCTACAATGATGTGCACAGCATACCCGATAAGCAAACCAAATTCAAGAGATGGAAGGAAGACCCATGGTGGTCCAAAGGAAGGAAAGGTGCCGGAGCTTCGGTGGTTTGCAAAACTGATTTGAATTGTCCTTGGTTCTTCCTTTTCCTCCTCTCTTAACAATGCCATCCACAACCCAGTCTGGCTTGGGAACGCAGCACCCACAATCAGCACCCAGGCACCCATCCACGCCGAGACAGATGTAGGGACCAACATGTTTTAACACTGCAATGTCAACGGCAGGAGCGGCAGGTTTAGAAGTGGCAGAGAGGGGTTGAATCCCAGGTACCCAGCAAGGCTGTCCCAGGCCCAACTCAAATGCAAGTTGAAGGGATACCCTGGCACACCTGTATTACCTTACGATACGCTGTATTACCTTAACCCCTGTCCTTTAGCTCTGAAACGAGTCAAGGTCAAAGGTGCAAGGATTGCTGTGGCTGATTTCTTTTACTGGACCAACTGCATGGCCGGGTTAGACTCCAACAAGCTTTGGGGTATCACAGAGCCCTTCCTTGGGGCTCTCAAGCGGTTTAGGGCCACGCCACGCTTTCAGATGGATCTGTCTCTTCAGCAAACCTTGTTCTTTGCCTCTGGGGACTTCTGAAGAAACCCAGCTGCCATGAGCCCTGCGCCGCAGGTGGCAATAGCAGTGGGGCAGAGTTGAATGAAAGGCAGGCCGGGGCCTTGAGGGTCTCCTGCAAGTCAAGGCATGGGACTGCATAATTCACTCCTGAAATGTCACAACATCTGGGGTAGGAAATGACAGGCTCTCGGCACCAGTACATCAAAGCCTCCTGGGGTAGGAAGCAAAGCATGCCACGTACAGTGGAAGCTGCTCGGATCGTTTTAGGCAAGTGGACTGTGACTTCCCAATTAGGAAACTGGCTGAGCCTCAAGGCTGATGTAGGGAAAGCACTGTCAGGTCTTCAACAGCCACAAGAGGCTTTTCTCTCTCTCCCCCAAGATGCTTGTGCCCGTCTGATCTTGAACATCCAGTCACGCACCACACAGCCCCAGATGCTGGGGGTGTTCACCTGTCCATCCCTGCTGTCCCATCGAGTGGATGTCTCTCTCCTGAATATTCTCTCCCCCAATCTCGCCTGCCACGACTTCGTATCTTATTCTAGTGATGGGGTGTCCGACTGCTGGGGTTCTCTCGAGTATGGGACAGCTGGATGTTGATCTTCTGCGAGGCTCCACCTCCCCTCTACCTTGCCCTTACACCCTGCTTCAATGGGTTCACGATGTCCTTCGGCCGGTTTCTCCGACTGCTGGGGCTCTGCAGATGCTCACTGGGGATGGTTGTATCAGCCTGAAGGGCCTAATCCTACCTCCACCCACAGCGCCTTACTACTGCCTGGCATCCCAGGAGATAGTAACCCCTCCTGGTCTTAAGCAACACCTGGTCCCTAGATACCTTGCATCACAACCCCTCCAAAGGTGGGAAACAAAAGAAACGTTATCAGCAACAAAGAAAATATGAAGATGTGCACAAAAAGGGGAAGGTCTCTACCCTCTTGCCTTCTATGCTCACATCTAGCTCAACAATGCCAGGCCTCAGATGCCCAAGGTCCCTAGGCAGCCATAAAGTGGGACCTGGCTAGACTGCTAGCTCCAACACTCTCCTCTTCACTCTTCGACTCACCTGTGGGCTCGCTGGACCCATGGTGGCCCTTCTCCGCGCACCTCCTACACGTCCCTCGTTGTGGGGGCTCTACGCCACTGGGGCCCATCTTCTGCAGCCCCTTGTGCTGCTTATGCCCTTTGTCCCTTACCTGGGGCGTCTCCTCAAGCCCACCAGAGCCTGCGACGATCCCACCTGGTCTGGCGTCCTGGTGGCTGCTGCTCCCTCTGGCTCCCCGGTAGTAGCCCCTGGTGTCACCCTCCTTCCATTCTTTCTGGTCTACAGGGCCGGGCCCCCAGTCTGAGCAAGGGATGACAGCTTCCTTGCTCCCTGTGCTGCCACCACCAGCGGTGTTCCTACAGCGGGCTTCGCTGTGTTCCCGTGTTGGAAGAGGCAGCTTCCCACCCCTTTTCCCTTTGTAGGGGCTCTGGGAGGGACCTCTCTGTTAAGGTCCCTGCTTCCTTACCAGTGGCCCTTTTTATAGCCGCTGGCCAGCTCCTGCTGCCGGCGTTATCTGCTGGCCGCAGCTGTATAAAGGCGCGGCTAACGAGCTGCTTGAGTCCTGCCTCCATTTTCGGCTTTGCCGCGGATCCTGCTATAGGCAAGAAGTTTTTTGTTTCTTTCCTTTTACTTTTGCCTTCCCCAGTGGCTTCCTGACCCCAGGGTTCTCCCCAGCTCCTCGGGGTCTGCCCTCTGTTTCTCCCCATGACAGTGCTGTTTATGCCTGGATGCTGGTTCCCTAAGCCTGCAGGGGAAGCCATTGCCTGGCACGTCCCACAGCCTTTGGCCCTCTCTCCAAGTTGCACTCCAGCCCCTCTCCACTTTCTGGTGAGAGCAGCCACGCTTGGAGGATGGCACGGCGGCTTTGCAGAAAGCAGACGGAGGAGATAATTGGTGTCTCTTGCTCCGTGCCAGATGGGATGATTAATGAGGTCACGTTGAAAAGCGACGACCAAAATAACTGCTTTGTGAATCAGTAGCTTTCATGGCAAATAAGATTAAAAAATAAATAACTGCGGTGTTCGGCTCCCAAACTGCTGGGAGAGATTTGGGGGAGCGGGCGGTAAAAGCCGATGGAGTTTTTCCTTTTCTGATTCCAGCTATGATCTAATGGCAAGTCCTCAAAGAGACGAACAGAGACACAAGCAGAATTGTTCCCTGCCTCTTGGCTCCAGGGACTTGAAAGGAGCAAGCGCCGGATTAAATTCTCCCTTGACCAAAGTAAGATCTCATCCGCACCTTACGAAAGCGGCAGCATAACTACACACCTACTGAACAACCTGACTTGGCAGAGCGAAACCCCAGGAGGTTCGGATGAAGCGTGTGGTTCATGATGTACTGGTTTGGGGAGGGACCCGGTCCATGGCACAGTGGTGAAGGGGCTCGGAGGGAGGAGGAGCAGCAAGAGCGGGTCCAAGGGCCGTGTTCTGCACCAGTTGTTTCCCCAGGAGGAGCCCGGGAGGTTGCATGCTGCAACCCAGCTCATGTGGGCTTTATCACCAGGGAAATCGCCTCCTGGAACTGTCTCATTCACGTTTATCTGAACGGATTAATGAAAGGAGCTGGGCGGGGAATGGCAAGCCACAGCAGCTGGGAAGTCGGCTCACTCCTTCCCAGGCCTCATGATTTCACCGCCCCTACAGCCTGTCAGCCGCCCCGCACGCAACCCATGATAAATCAGTGCGCCCAGTGACCCTTTGGCTCAGGCAGGCTCCTCTGGCCCGGCCATGCCAGGGACCACATGTGCATAATCTCGGGACAAATCCCCGGGCGAGGGGAACAGAGCAGGAAAACAAGCTTGGGAGAAGGGGCGCCGGGCCCAGCGCAGGCTACGTCACACGCAGCTGTGCGGCTCGTGGGCTGGCTGGGACGTGTTTATGAAGGAGCCTCTGCCAGCATCTGCATCTGCAAGCTGACCAGTGTGGCCAGTCCCCTTGAAAGGCGTCTCAGTCATTTGCCCCCTTAGGTGGCCGACTGCACGAGGGGCATTTATCGGGTGGGTTCAATCCCTGGCTATCTGGTTAGCGAGCCCTGGCATTGGGATAGGATGGATGCCATCACAACCTGACACATATTTGTTCCCAAGAGGGCTGAGAGCTAGCGGAGGGGACGATGTGGCTGAGACCCTGCAATCCAAGCACCTACCTTCCTTGTTACCAAGGCTCCCAAAGCCCTTTGCTAGCACCGGTGAAATGCAGCCACCTCTGGGGTGTGGCAGCAGCCATCGGTACACAAGCTTAGAGGGGAATTTTGCGGCCAGAGAGGCCTTGAATGACCTCTGATGAGCCCTGAGGTCTGTCTCAAGCACCCTACCTGCAGCAAACTAGACTCAAATGCTGCCTCCACCCCCTGCAAATTCAGCAGGCGCTTGTGCCTCGCAGACAGGGATGCTGCCGTGCCCCTCTGCCCACTGAGGACCTCCCGCCTTTGCCCCACATGCAGCCTGGGGCATCGGGCTCCTCCCAACTGAGTGCAGCCTGCCCTCTCTGGGGCTCATGTGCCGGATGCTGGGCTTCCCACCACTGCCAATGCACCTGCTGCAGGGCTCTGCTTCTCCCCAGCCTTCCCCTACCTGCGAGCATGTGTGGAGGGTGGCAGTGGGGTCAGCTATGCCCTGCAAAACCCTCACTTGGGTGCTAATCCCCAGTGAGCGCAGAAGGCCGGACTCTCTGCATGAGAGGGAGATGAAATCCCCGGCCCCTTGAGCTGGGACTCTGCCATCTGCCCCCCTGTCCCACTCACCTGATGACCCGGGAGACCAAGAAGCTCTGGATCTCGGGACTGCTCACAAAGGCCAGCTCGCCGTTGCCATGCTCCTGGCATTGCTGCTGGGCCTTCAGCCACTCGGCCTTCTCCACCACCAGCCGGTAGCAATAGCCATTGCCAGGGAAGACCAAGCCATCCGAGGGGCACAGGGGGTGAACCGCTGCGAAAGAAAAACCGGAGCATGAAGTGGTTTCCATAGACACGTTGCAAGGGGAGACTCTCAGCCTGCCATGGTAAGACCCAGCTAAGCATGTGGGACCGTGTCCCCCTTCCCTGGCTGGATGCACAGATGATGAGCCACCTGCTGCTACCAGCTCATTGTCTGGGTGGTAAGAGCCCGTGTGCTGCCAGTGGTCCCAGGTGCATACCGCACCACAGGGCCATAGTGGCTGGGGGCTGTTACCTACTAAGAAACTTGCTCTGTGGGGTGTACAAGAGCTGTGATGAACCAGGAGTTTGGGGAGGAAGGACACAAGGGGCTGTGGAGTGGAAGAAATGTCAAGTTTCATAGTTTCTAGGGTCGGAAGGGACCTGAGCAGATCATCTAGTCCGACCCCCTGCCATGGCAGGAAAGAGTACTGGGGTCAAATGACCCCAGCTAGGTGTTCATCTAACCTCCTCTTAAACACCCCCAGGGTAGGAGCCTGCACCACTTCTCTTGGAAGTTGGTTCCAGACCCTAGCCGCCCTGACCGTGAAGTAGCGCCTCCTGATATCTAACCTAAACCTACCCTCTGCCAGCTTGTCACCGTTATTCCTGGTCACTCCTGGCGGTGCTCGGGGAAACAGTGACTTCCCCAATGCCTGCTGATCCCCCCTGACTAGTTTATAACAGGCCACAAGTTGAAGGTGCTAAGCCACATGCATGCCCTACCTGGGGACACAGGCCAACCCGGGTGCCCCACAGCAGGCACCTGGCACTACAGAAAGCGACTGTGTCTGTGCCTCCATTGTCCTGCCATGCATGCAGCCATTTCCATGGGCACAAATGGCCACTGAGTCTGAACAGCAATGCTCAGTGCCCTGGGCACCAGCTGCAAAGCGAGAGTCAGGCCCAGGGGTCCCTGTGCTGGAAGGGCTTTGGAAGCAAGGGATTTAGAGGGACCTCCCAGCCAAGCTTGGCCTCAGCCGTAGCCTTGTCCCCTCCGCCGGCTCACCTTTGCCCAGGTCCTTGGACTCCGCAGTGATGCTGTACGCTGCCGACAGGCCAGTGCCACCCCTGTTCCTGATCCTCAGGTCCAGGCTCTCGCTCGTCCTGACCAGCGAAGGACACTGCAGCTCCACTTCATCCGGGGGAGCCACCACCTCGACCTCCGTCTGCACGGAGCTGATCCTGCTGCCCACAAGAAGGGTGGCGGTGACGTTGTACCACCCAGGCAGCATGTACTTGTGGAGAGTGGTGTGGTTGGTAGTGCTGAGGACCCCCGAGAGGTCCCCGAAGTCCCACCGTAAAGTGCTGATGGCAACTGGCACGCTGAGGCGAAAGGCCACGGCATGGTGCAGGCTGGACAGCTGGTGGTGCCCCGTGAAGGAGGCTTGCAGCCGTGCCTGGAAGATGGAAGGAACAAGTGCCGGGCTGTGGCAGGCCGGCTCAGGTGCAGGCTCGGTGCAAAAGGACCAGCAAGCAGAGGAGTTGTTTGGCTGGAGGGTGGCACCACACAGACACCAGCCTTGGTCGCTGAAGCCGCCGTAGTCCTGGTCCTCCGCGTAGCACAGGGCACTGCAGGCTTCCTCGGTGAGGTTCTCACGGCGGCCGGGTGCAAAGAGGACGACGGCGTCGGCCTCTCCTGTGCGGTTGTCAGTCATGCATGCCAGGTACTCTGCGTCTGGAGGGGAGAGACCGGAGCACTCAGCTGCAAGCGGAGCAGGCAAAAGCAGAGCTTTGGGCCCCAAAACACTGCACTGCACCCCTGCGAAGGGGACAGGAGTGGCAGGAGAGGGCTCCTGGGCTGAGCTGTCCTACCTGGCAAGCCTGTTGGGTGACCCGTCAGGGGGCTTTCCTGCCCCTTTAGACAAGTGGGAATGGGAATACGCGGCTGCAAGCCCAGGGCTGTGCGGCAGCCGGGCTCAGCAGTGATGGGATGCAGAGCTGCTCCCCGGGTGCGGAGCTGGTTGGTCTGAGCCCCTGCACATGTGTGCAGCTGGAGCACAGGGGTGTGGGGCATCCTGGCTGTCTCCCTGCCTGGCCTGGTGCAGGCTGCTCCCTTGTGCCTCCAGTTTCCAAGTGAAAAGCCCAAACATGCAAATAGTGCAGGCATATGCAGGTGGTGGAGGGGGTGGAGAAGATGCCTACATCCCCGTGCTGTGGAGAAGGGGAGAGCCCTGCTCTCCCATGTCCTCTGGTGCAGCTAGGACCTCCCTCCATTGTCACTGACACAGAGGTGAATGTGCAAGGCAGCACGTGGGACTACATGCATACTGCACGCATGTACATGGCTGCACATAGGCAAGAGTAAAGGTGCACATGCACGCACACACAAAATGCACATGGAGGAGCATGGGGGAAGAGACATACACATATGTGCACCCGCACTGGCACATGTGCACACACACAATACACACGTGCAGGCTCACAGGTGCACACAGACGCGCACCTGCTGGTAGCAGCAGGCTCTCCCGCTTGAGTTCTCCATCCTCCGACCTGCCTAAGAGGGGCAGATTTTTTCGGCCACAAACACACGCTCCCTTTGCAGTGTACACAGCCGCAGCCCAGCTGGGACTTCCTTGCCTTGCGTCCAGGCCTGCCCACGCAATCCAGGCATGTTTTGCTCTGTTTCTAACTGTTGCTACAACACGTCCCCCCCAAACATCTCAACAGTGTTGTCCTTCCCTGAGCTTTCCCTGACTGCCTCCCTCTGAAACCTCGCTAGAGCCACTGAGACGTGCCACCGTTGATGCAGAAATACCGGGGAAAAGACCCGTGCTAAGGCTGTAGATGCCTGGAGATGCCTTGAACTTCCCCCCACATATCAGCCTGATTACTTTATGTATGCCCCATGCAATCAGTGGTAATCAGGAGTCATTGCTAGCATTTCCTAAAGCCATTCAACAACTTCCCCTTGACTTAAAGATGTCATTAGACTCCACCATGCCCGCT
The DNA here is from genome assembly GCF_052110815.1 of Crocodylus siamensis. Classification (NCBI taxonomy): domain Eukaryota; kingdom Metazoa; phylum Chordata; order Crocodylia; family Crocodylidae; genus Crocodylus; species Crocodylus siamensis. The sequence goes on from NC_143406.1 coordinate 48,854,244, forward strand.
ACATTGCAGTTTCCATAGTAACTAGCTTTTTTTTTTAAGTTTAAAAAAAAAGAAATATTGAATCAGACAAGGAGGGTTGAAGGGAACTCAGGAGGTCACATCCAGTCCAACCCCCTGCTCCACGCAGGACCAGCCCCAACTTCATCATCCCAGCCAAGGCTTTGTGTACTTGGGTCTTCAACACCTCCAAGGATGGAGACTGCACCACCGCTCTGGGAAGCCTGTCCCAGTGCTTCACCACCCTCCTTGTGAGAAAGTTTTTCTTAACATCCAACCTCAACTTCCTTTCTGCAGCTTGAGCCCATTGCTCGATCTGTCATCTGCCCCCACTGAGAGCAGCCCAGCTCCACCCTCTTTGCAGCCCCCTTGCAGGGAGTTGAAGGCTGCTATTCAATTCCCCCCTCGGTCTTCTCTTCTCCAGACTCAATAAGCCCATTTCTCTCAGCCTCTCCTCACTAGTCCTGTCCCCCAGCCCCCCAGTCATTTTTGTTGCCCTCCACTGGACTCTCTCCAATGTGTCCACATCGTGGGAGGCCCAAAACTGGACACAGGACTCCAGATGTAGCCTATGTGCATCAGTGCCTTAATACCTGTAGTCCATTCAGTCCTGAACCTCTCTGTTGATGCCAGCTGGGAAACTGGTCTTACTAACGTATCTCCTGGGAGCTTGGCTCAGCTTCACCAAGGACCCATCTGATGAGACTTGCAAGTCGTTGCATGGGTTGGATTGGCACTCATGTCTCAAAGCCAGCAAGGGTCCACCACTTATCATCATCATTTGCAGTGACTTCACCACCACTGTGAGCCAGAGCCCTTCCTTACCACAAGTCAAGTTGGTGAATGAAATGTTGAAAAGAGAAAGGTTGGCCACTTCAGGAGGATGGGCACATTTTGTCTCGGCCGCCTGGATCACTTTAACTTTTCTTTCTTCCGCCCAGCGGGGCAGCCATGAAAGTTTGCAGTCGCAAAGAAACGGATTCAGACTTAAGTTTCTATAAGAGAGGGATTACAGGGAGATTATGTGTTAACTTGACAATGGGAAGCATGTGATAAGTGTTCATTACACCAACGTACGGGTCCCCTCTGTTGCCATCTGCACCGCTCCAGTGCGATGCCTCATAAAATCACTAGGGGAGTTAAAGAATGGAGAATCAAGCAGTGATTAACAGGATTTTTCTAAAGACTGGAATTAGACAAGCACTGCAAGCACTTTTTGCACACCACCAATAATTGGTGCAATTAGGAGTAAATTACAGGCATAATCTTATATTCAAAACAGCCTGCCATTTAACATCGGTTGGGTGCAGGGGCAACCTCTGTAGCAGAGGGAGACTTTCTGCACCAGAAACAAAAAAGAAATCTAAAGGAACAAAATGGGCCTGTCAGAAAAGAAATGCAAACTCAGTGGCAATCTTTCCCTCTGACAGTTTAATGAAAAGATGGAAACTTTAATTGCTGTCAAGCCCAGCCTAAATTATAGCCTTTGGCTGTCAGCTGCAAACAGGACTGAGCAGGGAAAGATGTTTGTGCAACCAGCACTGGCTGTGCTGCCCACAGGATTTGAACCCAGGACTCAAGGTACAAGCATGAGTCACTGTGCCCAGCACTGAGAGTATGAGTTGCTTTGTTCTTTGAATAGCAAATGCATTGATTTCTAGACCCACAGCCCAGCGCCTCCCTAAGAGACAGAGCCACGTGCTCTGAGTATAGGTTTACTGTCAAAACCTGAGGGTAGAGCCCAGTGTGGGTGAATATTGAGCTGAAAAATTACTCTTGCTCCTTTGCATATTCCCTTTTAAGAGCATAATGGGAAACAATGACGGAGCTCTATTCTCACAGTCTGTTTGTGCGGGCTCACAGGACAGCGACTGTAAATGTGAGGTTTTCATCCCTGGAACGGATCTGACTTGAGGAAAATGTTTGCGAGAGCACCTCAAGGATTGAGGCACTTTGGTCTGAGGCTTCTGGGTCCCGGGTCAGTGCCCTTTCCTGCAGATCATCCTTCTTACTAGAGCTGGGCAAAGCCTTACCACCCCCAGTGAAAGTCTCCCCACCCTCCCCAGGTCTCAGGGTTGTGCGCTGTGAGGATGCCGGCATTGAATGAGAATCTTTGTGCTGTCCCCAGATCCCCGAGCAGGTGGAGGAGCAGGTGGAGGCATGGGAAGGGCAGTCTTGGACACCGCGGCATGCAGGGGGTGGAAGAGCCAGAACTTACATTTCAGTTAAATTAAATAAATTATCAAATATTCCATCTTCTAATGTAGAAATCTGGTTGTGGCTTATATCTCTGCAATACAAGGAGAAGGGGAAAGTAAGGTTTCATGAGAACATTCAGCGATTGCAAGAAAGCCCCGCTGTGCCTGGAGAGTGCAAGGCCACCCCAGGGCACTGGCTAGCTGAGGGCTGTGCTTGGGGAATGGATTCTGCCTTCAGCAAAGTTTGGTTATTCATATTGTCCTCCGTAGAGCCCAGCTTCTCCTTCTGCTCTTAGGAGCCAACAGACCTAAGACGTAATGAGCAAGGAGCTGCCCCTTAAGGCCCTAGGCAGCCTGTGCTGCAAGGAGGATGCCCCTTTAAGGCTGGGATTTTTCTGCAAGAGGCAGTCTCCAGGTGAGGTGGGTGATTGGGGTGGGCATGTGACTCCTGGAGAGAAGCCAAACCTGCTATAAAAGAGGCAACTTTCTGCTGGTAAGAGAGAGCTTGTGGATGGGCTATGGGGGAGGGAAGCTGGGTTGGTTGGTGCCTTGGCTGGCATGGCAACAGGCTTGGGTGGGGAAAGGCTGATGTGGAAAAGCTCCTCAGGTGGGGTGGGAAGAAACTCGGAGACAATATGTGTGCACCCTGGTGAGGGTAAGCAGTTAGCAGGGGCTTGAGGCTAGGAAAAAGCTGGCGCCTCACATGAGAGTTAGGGAGCATGAGCCCCGCAAAAGGAGAGAGCGAGGGTCCTGCACTGAGGGCTGAAGGACTAGCTGAACCTCGAAGGAGCTAAGAGACGGCAGGTTGCTTTGGAAGGGGAGACCTCTACCTTCTGGCTGCAGCACTGCCATTCCACAGACAGCCCTGGCCAAGAGGGGAAACCAAGGCAGAGAGCACCCAGAGATCAAGCCCCCCATCTCGCTCCGGGGCTGCTGGTTTGGCTCGTGCAGACAATAGCTCTGGGGTGCCCACTGTTAGGGGCAAAAGAGGTGCAAGGACCCATGAGCCATCCTGCCCTTGGTGTCCGTGCTGGGGTGGCGGGAAAGGCAGACCTCACAGCCGTGTCTCTGCGGGAGCTGGGTGGCTGGCTCCTTTCCTAGCAGCCAGCGAGAGGCTACCAGGTGACTGTCATTCTGGGCTATCTGGCTGGTGTGATCGGCTGCAGCTGGGGTGGAGCTGCCTGGCTAAGCATGTCCCTCCACTGGCTTGCCCCAGCTGGGCTTGCAGGGGTTTGATCTACTCAGCAAGGAGCCTTTGGGAGTCGGATGCGCACCATCTCTCAAAAGCCCTTGATTTAGACACCAGGGTCTTAAAGCCTTTTGACACAGCTGTCCTCATGGCCTTTTCAGTGCCTGTCTTGGCTGCACGGGATTATTGCTTTATCTACAGCAGGACCAGCAGTTTGAGTCAAACTGCCTGGGCTCCAGGGCATCGCTGCCCCATACACTTGGATGCACTGCCTGGATAGTCCTTGTGAAGGATGTGAACCCGGGGCCTTGGGCACAGCTGAGTCCTGAGCACAGGAGCCTGGGATGAGGGAGATGGACTGTGTAGCAGAAGTGACTTGCCAGACGGGGGGAAAAAGGGATTTTAGATAATGGCTCATGCATGCCTTCAGTTTGCCATGAGACCAAAAGGGTGCAACATGTACTTACAGTTTTGCCAGGGAAGTCAGGCTTTTGAACATCTGAGCATCTAAACTGCTGATTTTGTTATTGGAAAGATCCCTAGAGAAAGGAAAACACAGAGCAGCTTGTTATCATTCAAATTCATTTTGTCTTTCTTCCATCACCCAGGCTTAGAGGAGACGCTGTCTCCAAACCCCATCCAGGCTCCAGACAGAAAGTCAGTGCTTGGTGTATTAAAACAGAACAATTTTCCCAGCCAAGAAAAACACCTTTCCCAGATATAAAGCATTTGCTGCTCCAAGCTTTGCTTCTATACGCATAGGAATTAGGCTTATCGCTCCATACACGCAACCCTGCAAAATGTCTTTAAAGTAAAACAATGACAGACATGACCAACTTCTTGCTAATTCTGAGGCACTGGCTTTAACCAGAAAAAAAGAAGCGAGGCCTGAGAGGTGCCTCCAAGAAATAATTCATTTAAGAAATAATTTTGACTGAAGCTGTTATTAGCTCATAAGCAGAATTTTTTAGTGATGGGACCTTCCAGCAGTGTTGCTGGTGCCAAAGAGCTGGTTATTAATTACTGAAGTGACACATTCAGCTTTTCAAATTAAAAAATACCTGTGATAAAAGGCAGAGCTGAGGGAGAGCAGTAACCAAGAACCTGATTTTGTAAAGTACTGCGGGGGGGGGGTTGAGGAATTCATTATGCAAAGGATCCCTATAAAATCACCATTTAAAATCCTTCCCCGTGATGCCAATAATTTCAGCTTGACTAAGCTCCAGGTCATATTTAAACTTTCTTCCATTTGGAAATGCCACTCAACCAGGCCAGTGAGATTTATGCTCTTATATTTCTTCCTCATCAGCTTCGCTTCCTGGATCCGGGTGGCTCCTCCACCCCCTGCAAAAAAACCCCAACTTTTTTTCAGCAACATAAAGGACGCATGCTGGCCTGAGCCCTCCAGTGTGCTGGGCTCCAGGCAGGATGGGCCCCACTGTACCACTCTGAAATCCTGGAGATGTCACGTCACCTAAGAATGCCACTTCATCCTGCTGCTTCCACCCTGAAAAGCATCTCCTGTCCTCATCTGCTGGTTCCCTCCTGCTTCCCCCCCAGCAACAAAGGACTTTTGCCTTGGTCGGTCCCAAATAACCAGCAGAAAAACTGCTTGCAGTTCCAGGGGTGTTGCTTTAGGGAGTTTGGAGCAGGGTCTCTGCCCTGATCTTATTACACGGGGGACTTCTCCAAGCCAACAGCACGTTGAGATGCCATTTCTAGCACCCTGTTAATGAGAACATGAATCTTGCAAAATAGGAAACAAGTGCAACAGAGGAGGAAGCCAGCAAGGCTGGTTGCAAAGCAACGTGCATTTATTTTTTTTTGAATAGCAAAAATGAAGCCTCTTTCATGCAGCGCTCCCAGGCAGACATGTGGGCGATGCATGGAGGAGGTCCCATGGGACTGATGAAAGACTGACGCAAAGTACCCATTTAATAGGTTGGCTTTTTCCTGGGCATCAGTTGTCCCATCTGGTTCAGCAGGGGTCCAATGTTGCCCTTGCTTTTCCTACAGCTCCCCACATATCTGAAAAAGGACTTTTTATTGTCCTTGATGCTCAAAGCTAGTTGGAGTTCAGTTGCAGCCTTGGCTTTCCTGGTTTGCTCCCTGCAGGACCAGACCAGTGCAGAATAATCCTCCTTGGAGGTGAATCCCGTCCTCCATCCTTTGTAGGCTTTTCTTTTTAGCCTCAGGAGGTCTGCTAGGTCCCTGGAGAGCCAGGGGGGCTGCTGTGTCCTCTTGCTGCCTTTCCTCCATGATGGAATAGACTTAGCTTGTGCATCGAGGATCGCTTCCTTGAGGAGCAACCACTCATCCTGAACTCCCCTCTCCCTGGGGTCATGGTCCCTTAGGGCCTCACTGACCAGCCTGCTGAGCTTGTCAAAGTCGGCTTTTGAAGTCAAGGACTTCTGTGTTGCTGACTGACTTGCCAGCTTTACGGCAGATGGTGAAGGTGATCAGCTCGTGGTCGCTGTCACCCAGCTTCCCATTGATCACTAGGTCGCTGATTAGGTCGTCCCCCGTAGCCAGTACCAGGTTGAGCAGCGCTTTGCCTCTCATTGGCCCACAGACTTCTTGAGTCAGGTAGAGGTCATCCACGCACGAGAGAAAGCTTTGCACCCGCTCAGATTTAGCTGAGTGATCTTCCCACGAGATGTCCGGGTGATTGAAGTCACCCATGACAACCAAGGTCCTGGAGCAAGCGGCCTCAGTCAGTTCCCGGGCGAACTCCTGGTCAAGCTCAGGGCTTTGGGTGGGAGGTCTGTAGTAGACTCCCACCACTGTGTCCCCTGTGCCATGTTCCTCACGGATCTTAACCCAGAGGGTCTCCAGTCGCCCACCCTGGTCGCCAACATCAGCTTGCAGGGACATGTAGCTTTCCTTAACATGGAGAGCTACACCCCTGCCCCTTTTATCTCCCCGATCCCTCCTGTACAGGGTATAGCTGTCTATACCCGAGGTCCAGTCATGGGTGGAGTCCCACCAGGTCTCTGTTATCCCAATGACGTCATAACTATTTGCACGGAGCAGGAGGACGAGCTCCTCCTGCTTGTTCCCCAAGCTCCTGGCATCTGTGTACAGGCAGGTGAGTGTTCCCTTGGGGACTCCCAGGCATTGAGGTTGCCTCCAAAATCATTTCCATCTCCTGCTTGCAAGGCAAAAGTATTAGACAGCTATGGGTTGGGATCACAGCTGCCGCCGCTGAGATGGGCTGCGTCCCCTCCCTGGGGAGACGGCTCTTCCAGATCTCTAGTCTGGATTTGCCTCGTGTCTCTGCTTTACACCTATGTCTCTGCGCAGCCTACAACTGTGGTGTCACTGTGCGTCTCAGCCTGCGCTTCTGCAGAGCAAGGATGCTGTTGCTTCAGTGATAAAGACATTTAGCTTCTGAAGTTTTGCAAAGCCTGCTAGGGACAGACAGTCTGGTGTGAGTTTGGAAAAGGAAGGGTTATGGGAAAACCACCTGTTCGCTGCTGGAAAGCCCAAACCAGCAGCTTCAAGTGGTAAGAACAGCCACTCTGATGAAGATGGACTTAACTATCATGACAGGGTGAGGGCTGAGTGATGCACGGTCTCCTGTGCCTAGGGAGAAGGTGCCCTCACTGGTCCCCACAGACAAGGCACCCCGAGAGAAGCAGGATTTCTCCCGGGGCCTGCTATAAGAGCACAGAGAAGCTGCAAGTGCAGGGAGGGGAGGCTGGAAACCCAAACTCAGCTACCGCAGCACACTGAAAACCCCAGGCCAGCCGGCTGCAAGCCCTGCACCAAGGGTTAGTCATGCCGGGTTTGCCTACCTGCGGGTTGCAAGAGTATATGAAAGGGCGGCAAATGAACTTTATAACGGAACTTTAAAAACGGGTTCTCCTTTAAAAGGAGAAAAATGTGGTTTTCCTTTGCAGGCTGGCAAAGCCAGATGTCCCCGTGCCCCACATGGGGTCGGGAGTGAGGGGCACTAGGCTGGGACAGACCATACATGTTCAGAAATGGGTCCTGGTACAAAAAAAGGTTGAGGACTACTGTCTAAGTGGATGCAGAAAGGCAGTCCCAGGACTCAGGGGACATTTCTGCTGCCACCCAACCCACCCGGTATTTTTTTTTGTGCTGACTGGGCGGCTAGGATCTGGAACCAACTTCCAAGAGAAGTGGTGCTGGCTCCTACCCTGGGGGTCTTTAAGAGGAGGTTAGATGAACACCTTGCTGGGGTCGTTTGACCCCAGTACTCTTTCCTGCCATGGCAGGGGGTCGGACTCGATGATCTGCTCAGGTCCCTTCCAACCCTAGAAACGAAGAAACTATAAAAGGCAGGTGATGGGGACTGTGTTAAGGCACTCGAATACCTGCAGAGGCTCCCGGCATTGCAGACGCAGGCCTTAAACACGGCATGATTATCCTGACGTGGCCCTCCCAGAACGCGCTGCCCTGGGCCCCTAGCACTCGGCTGTTTAAACGCCGCTGGCTTATCCCCGAGCCGGGCGAGCGGGAGGTTGGCTGCCTGCCACCCCTGGCACTTTCCCCAAAGCCGTCCCAGACTATCCAGTTGATTTCCCTTTGGCCCCCAGCCAAGCCCATTGCTCGCGCTGGAGATCCCCTCCCTTGCCCCCACTGATCTGCTCGCTGCTACTGGACACCTCCAGCAGAAGACAGCCAGACGATTGAGGATTTTGGTGCATAAACACTGCATACCTCCGAGGAAGCCGGGGGCTGTCAGTGGGCCAGGTCTTTAGCTAGCCGCGCGTACCTTCGGTGAGGGTGCACGCACAGCGGGGAACTCATTTCCTTGCAATAACAAGGAGGCATCTAGAGAAGATCTCTCTGACTTCTCTCCTCCGAGATGTCTGGAAAGAGCTTGGCAGGGCCTCCGACCCAGGGCCAAGGGCAGCTCTGATGTCTCATGTGTGTGCATTGTCCCCCACAGAGGACGGAGATCCCCCCCCACAAACACACTTATTTGCCGCTGCAACGACAGGCTCTGGGGTGTATGCGTCGCAGCCAAGGAGCGTTGCAGAGGGCCAAGGAGCAGCATTATCCCCCGCCACATGCCCTCCTCCATCTCAGCCTGACTTGAAACCGGGGCCTCTGCTGTTTGCACTGGCCGGCCCGTTTGGAGGCGGCATCAGGCCTGCATGCAAGCCGAAGCACGGTGTCATTGTCCCAACCCCGTCAAGGGCAGCGGTGCAGAGGATGCTCCTCTCCCTACAGCAGCAGTCCAGGCTGGCCTTGCCCGCAGGGGCTGTCTGGAGCACCGAGGTGATGGAGCCCAAGGGGTCCGTGCACCTGGCCGGGCTGTTCGCCCTGGAAGCTGCCCTGCCTTCATCTCTCCCAGTGGGGTTGAGGGTGTCCTTGGAGCCATCCTCTGCACCCAGCAGGGTCAGCACGTGGCTTTTGACCCATGAGTGCCCTCAGCCCGACTGCTGCCTCGTGCATGGGCGTCTCACCAAAATACAACCTGCACCCACGCTCCTCCTGCCCGCTGAGCCCAGCAGGCTACGAGAGCCATAGCAGGGAGAAATAATCCATGCTCTACGAGGGGCATCGCTTGCTCGGAGGGGCTGGCAAGGGAAAGCAGGGCCCAGTTCCCAACCTGCTCGGAGAAAGCTTTGAACTTCTCCACTTACTGATGTGATAATGACCCCAGGACAGCTCCTAAAAACAGCTGGCTTTGGGACTACCCTGCAGCACTGGCCATGGAGGTGCAAGAATCTCCCATAGGCAGCACTTATCTTCTGCCTGAGCTGACTGTGAGAGGGCAACCTGACTGCACTGCTTCCCCGAGCCAGCAGTCAGTCAGGTCTCTCCTCCGCAATGCCAGGGACGGGAGGGCAGGGTAATACTGGGGGACGACGGCAGATGAGATCAGCTGCAGCACCACCTACACGCCGGGTCGCTCCCGGCCACGTCCACACGGCCCATCGCCTTTTCCCGCTGCTCCCTCTCCGACTCGGCTCGCACGGAAAATAAGATCCCGCCCGCCTGGCACAGGCTGGGCCGCAGGATGAAAAAACAGATGTCAGGAAAGAGCGGCTGAGCCCCCAGCCCCGAGCACAGGCTGCAGGACAGGAGCAGTGCGTGGCTTCCTGGTGCCACGAGCTGCCATGACGCTGTTTTCCTATCCCGCCGGAGGAAATGTGGACCGGGTTCAAAGCCCAGCAGGAGCCGGGGGGAAAACAAGGCTCCTCTTTGAGAGCACAGGCCGCCGCGCTTGCTCATAAACATGCAGAGGAGGGAGGTCGGCAGGCGAGCGGATGGCTGAGGGCACTGGGAAAGCAAGGGATTGTTGCCGTGTCTGCCTCAGTTGCCCCGGCTGTAAAATGGACAAAGGAGCAATTTGAGTTTGGCACGGCAGACGCACACAGTTCTCCTCGCAGCCCCTAAACAAAGAGACACCCGTGTGGTTAGAGGCAAGCCCTCTACCCCTGGCATCGGGTGCGCATAGTGACTGGGAGAAGCAGGATGGTTTGGTACCCCCTGGGGAGGAGGGGGCCAGGTCCCTATGACCCTCAAATGCTCCGTGCCTCAGTTTCCCACACCATGCCCTGCTCATGGAGGATTGCAAGATGCCCGGATGCTCTGAGCACTGCCGCCATGAGGCCCGCACGGCTCCCAGAGGTAGGACAGGGGGTCCCTGCATCAGAACCCGTTTGCCCTTGTGCCCCCCAGTCCTCCTGGGAGCCAACCAAGACAGGAATCAGCTCCCTCCCCGCGCGGGGTTTGGTGCCAGCCGCTTGCTTTGTTCATGCACCAAAGTCCGGCCAGGCGGAGGCTCTGCAGGGGTAACGGTGCTTGGTCCACGCAGCCATTGCATTGACTTCTGCCATGTGAGTGTGTGTGTGTGTGTGAGTGCGAGGCCAAGGAATACATAATGTTAAACAGAGTATAGCCACGTCTCCCTGCCAAGCCTTATGTCATGCTCCCATTATGTCATTCCCGGCCTATTCTGCCTTCGTTTCATGGGGAAGAAGGGGAGGGGGGAGAAAGCGCAGTCTTGGCTCGCTCCTTCCCCAGGCACATTTGGTGCATGGAGCGTGGCCAGAACGGTAATGGGAAAAGCATCTACAGACAGGGCCGTGTCTGCGCCGCGAGGAAGTGGCCGGAGTACTGCAGCGTCCCAGGGCCGAGGCGCTTGGGGGCCGTCATCTGGGAGCAGAAACTGGGACTCTCAGAGTTCAGTGGAGCCCTGAAAGCTTTGGGGAGGGGGTGGTGTGCATGTGCATGTGCATGTGAGTGTGTGTGTGCACGTGTGTGCATGCTCACACCTCCCTTCAGAGGGTGTGAAGGGGATCTGTCACCCAACCAACTGTTCTGACCTGCTCCTCGAGGCCCTCAAAGTGTGTGTGCACACATGTGCACACAGCCCCATGTACACATGTGTGCACACAGATGCAACCGAACCCTGTGGCCGGAGCAGCATGAACCACCTCGGCAAGGCCTGGGTGGAGGGGTGGGCAGTGCCCGCGAAATCAGCACCGCAGAGCAAGGAAAATAATGGAGGGGGGAAATTAGGAGACGCGGGAGGGTGGGGGTCAGGGAGGACAGCAATCCGAGCCCCCCACCCCATGCATGGGGTCCTGTGCTGGGAACAGCGCTGGTGCACCCGGGCCCTGCAACCTCTGCCCTCCCACCCCTCGTAGTCTCCATTTGCCGGTCAGGGAAGGGTGACGTGAAGTTAATTTGCTTGCTTAAGTCCGGGAGAGACGAGCCAAGTGACAACTCACGGCATTGCGGCGGGGGGCTGGCAAAGCGAGGAGAAAACCCCAAGACTCCTGATGCTCAGTCCTTGCTCCCTTACGTCATGTTCCCTCCCAGTACTGGCTGCACCTATGCAGTTATAACGCCCCTGCCTTCACTACAGCATCCACCCCTTGGTGCTGTGGGGAACGATGCTGGGCAGGACCTGACCCCGCGGGATGGTTCAGATGCTCTTATTCACTGGCACAACACCCCCGCCACGTCCCGAGACGTGCCGAGGAGGAACGCTGCCCGTGGGCGCGGGGAGGGCAGGGGTCGCGGGGGAACGAGGCTGCACTCTGATGCAGCCCTGCTTCCCTAATGGCCTTTCCAGAGAACGGGGCTTGCGGGGGGGGGGAAAAAACCCGAGGTGTTTTTTTGCAAGTGGAGCCAGGAAAATATGGTTTTAGCTGACTCGGTGCCTTTTTTTCTGGCTTGCACCTCTCCTCGGATGCAGGGAAAAAGCAGTGGCACTTGGGGGGCTGCGGGAAGGCCGCAGCGGCTGTGGTAATTAAAGGGAAGCCTCTGCTCGGAGCTGGGACAGCAGTGGCTCTCAACCAGGGGGTTGGGGCACCCTGGGGTGCCTTGGGATCCTTTCGAGGGTGCTGTGGGGTGCCAGGCAGCGTCAGCACTGTGAGGTGTGAAACAAGATTCACAAGACAAATCCAGAGTATTAACTGCCGTGGGCTTTCTGAGTGCTTTGCAACAGGAGATTTGCTCTAGCGCTTTGCTGTAGTCCAAGAATGAATGAAAACTAAGAGCTGGCATTTTCCAAGCAGGGATTGAGTTTGATGAGAGGCGCACGGGGTCTAAAAAGGTTGAGAACCACCTGCCTAGAGATGCACATTGGATGCAGGAATGCATGGCATAGCCCAGGGCCTGGCAGCAGAGCACGGGACTGAACTGGACCCTGGGGATCATTTACACAACAGCTGGGATTTTCCACTTAACATCTTGGTTTAGGTGCCTAAATCCGGTTTACAGCAAGGCGGAGAACATTACACCCGGGGGCCTGGCCCTGTCCTCTATGTGGGGATAAAGTTCCCCCACTTCTGCCCTCAGCCGTTGTATACGTTAGTTGTGCACCGCTGAATTGCTGCACGTCACCCCGGAGGTGGTCGCATTTTCCTCTGCTGATTGTCACTTGAAAACTGGAGGTCCAAGCACTGGCCCCAGGTTTAGTTCTTGTGCAGGGACCTGCCCAAGAAGACCAAAAAGCTATCCTGCTCAAGGAATGCTTCTTCCATGGGAAAAGCAAAGCTCTCGGGATGAAAACCGCAGGCCCAGCCGGAGCCGTCTCCGCAGCGCTGTACGCTCTGTACTCTCCCAGCACCTTTCAGTGCGAGACTGGAAGAAACCCAACACATCCCTGCAGGGAGCTGTTACCCCCTGAGATGAGGAAGGGCAGGGTCTGATGACAGCTCTGGGCTCAGAGAGCCATTTCCAGCTCCGCCACAGACTCCCTGTGTCCCCATGGGCAAGTCACTTAATCCCTCAGTCAGACCTCTGGAAAACAGCGCTCATGTTCCTTCCTTTCTCCTTCTTCTGGACAGGGCAGTCTGCCTGGGTGCAAGCAGGCCCGATGGCCCTGCTGATGGGAAACGTGGGCCAACAGAGAAGGGCAATGTGCCCCTCCCTGCTGCAGGGACAGCCACTGAACCCCTTTGGCACCGGGATGCCACAAAACCTGCTGCTGAGATGGTTTGCTCTGCCCGTCAGCTCCCAGCACCCATCTGCTTCCAGGTGGGAGCTGTCTGAAGCATGTCAGAGCTTGCAGGGGCAGCCAGGAGCCTCCCTCCAGCCACAGACGACTCCTCAGACTTTCCCAAATATGGTGAGGAGAAGGTCCGAGTGGCTCCGTCCCCGTTCGAACAGGACGTGTGACCTCATGGAGCGACGTCACGTCCTGGCAAGGCCCGCTCCCCGGCGGTGGCATCATGCGATCCGTCCTCCCCTCCCTACTGGGGCGGGCTGGGTGGGTGCTCCCAGGAGCTGGAAAGATGCTCACTGCTGCAGGACCCACGGCACAGCTGGCTTTTCAGGCTATTTTTAGACAGTGGCTGACCTCACCCTCTGGTTCCCAACATTTAAACATCAGAAGAAAATGCAACCAGGCGCTGGTGACTCATCCAGGGCCTCGTGCCTCCGAGGAGGTCACTGGGACTCATGCGAATGGCTTCAATGCCTGGAGGAGCAGGGCGGAGGGTTGGGACTGCCCCGCTTGGGACAATTTTCCGCCCCATTGCCAACTATCTGGCCCCTTGTGCAGCCCAAACCGGGGACCCGGTCCAGGGCTCATCTTCCCCCGGGCACGTGCATCTATCAAGGTGACTCTGACGGGAAAAAGCAAGATAGACCTACGCCCGTAGCAGCAGATAGGCTGGCCCATGTACCCTGAACTGCCAGCTTGACTCCTCGTCTGTAAATCCCACTAAAAATGACAGCTGGGAGGGCCTCTGACTGTAGTACCAGCAACCCAAACGTTTAAACGGTGTTAGCAGCCCTGAGAGCCGCCTGCAAACAAGTGGGTCGGGGAGTGCAGCCAGCTAAGTGTCAGCCTTGCAAATATGCCATTGTTCCATGGAAAGTTTGCAAAGAAACCGAAGATGCATCAAAATGAAGTGTCTTCTCAGCACACGTGGCACAAGCAAAAGCAGGGGTGGAGGGTGCAGAGAAGGATGGCGCGAAGGAAAGGAGTCAGAAGGCTGCACCGTGAAACCAGCCTTCTTCCATGCAGGTCTCCACCTCTCTCCCCAAATAGTTCCCCTTGGGTGAGTCTACACATGCGCATTTACTGCTCCGTAACCGAAATGACTGCACAGTACGGGCGCTCATCTACACGTGCACACCCGTATTGCATAGTAAATATGGCGACTTATGCTGACTTGAGTATAAATTCAATATCTGTATCACACAGGTATCACATTTACGCCTGATTAGTTACTGCACAGGCGTAAATGTGATACCTTACATGTAGATGCCTTACTGCGCAGTAACACTGTGTGGGTGGGTTGACTTGAAACTAACTTTACTCCCCCAAGTCAGTCCGCACACAGTGTTAATGGGTTTGAATGCCTGCACTTGCAGACGCTGACCTATTCCCACTTACTGCGAAGTAACTTACTGTGCAGTACATTTAAGCCGGCATAAATGCACGTGCAGACATGTCCCTTTGGGAGAACACCCACTGTATCACGCGCAAAAAAAGTTCTCTTATCCTGGGGCCAAAGTGTGCTATCTCTTGTTACTTTATTGAATCCTTCTGGCCATCTTGGGAGCTACACAGGTCTGAAATTGTACGACGTCTTCCTTGGCTGACAAAGAATCGTCTGCAACATGTACGTCTATGTGCAAAGCTTTGGCTACGGGGGCATCTTCTAGGCTCCAGAAGCAAGCAAGTTTCCTTGGGAGAAATAACACGGATTGTCTTCCCCGATACCAGGGGCACAGATGTGTACAGCGAATGAGAGGCACTGACAATGTTGTTCTGGATGAAAGACGCTCCAAGCATATTTAAATGATATAAAAAATGCACCCGTCAGCTGAGCTGGAAGAAGCTGGAGCCAGAAGACGAGAAAGATCACAGTAAATCTTCTCAGAAGGCACGCAGGAGTTGGCAAACTCTGCCATGTGATATGAAATAAATATTTGCATAGTTTGTTATCTTAGAAACTTCTTAGGACGTCCGTGCTTCATTTCACTGAGGGCAGAGGTTTAGATAGCAAAATGCAGCCAGGAGAACTTTGAAGCATGAAAGGCTGCAGTTGCCCTGATCTGAGATCGTCCAGAACACTAAATTAAATTAGCCAATTTTAAAACCAATGGGGTCTAGCTCACTTTGAGCTACAGATGGCAGACTAATAGGAGTGCGGCCGACTGCAAAATGCCAAGGTGGGAACGTGTCAGAGGTCACTTCTGCAAACAGTTTGGCTCTGGGAAAATAGTCAGCTTAGCCGGCCGTGAAACCTGCCATTAACAGCATTTAACATCATCATCACAACACCTGATGAAGTGAGCGTCCACCCACAAAAGCTTTTGATCTCTCTTATGGTCGCATCTACACGTGCACTAATGCACTTTCACTAATTGCGCCTACGTTTGATACCTGCAAATGCAGGTATCAAATTTAAGCGCGATTATCCTAAATTTCGCCATTTTTAACATGCATTAAGGACATGCACGTGTAGGTGTGTGCCCTCAATGCACATTAAATTAAATCAATATGCATTAACGTATCTCATGTAGACATGCCCTATATATCTTAGTTAATTCGTCTGTAGAGAAAGAGGCACAGCTACCCTGCCTTGTCTAGAAAGGGGCACAGCTACCCTGCCTTCCAACAGCATTTACAACAGAGCAAAACCAAAGCCACAAAGCAGCGAGCTGACACCTTTCCTAGGGGTTCATGAAGGGCTGAGACGTTACAAATAATGCCAAATGCTAGCAAAATAGTCTGCTCATAACGGAGCGAACTGATTCTAAAACACAGGGAGGAGGTAAAATACCGCCATCCTTGCCTAGGAACAGGGTACCCGATCCTCATGTACCCAAAGGACATCCTAAACTATCGTGTAGTTGTGTTAAGAGGTTTCAAATGGGTATAAGTGCAACGTACTTCCATTTTGGGACTCTGTACACAGCCAGAGGGGTGGAAAGGAGCCCTAGGATGCATGAAAAGCCAGCCCAGAGTACTGGTTTTGTAACAATTTATTCGTCAGCCCTTCTGCACCCCATGCGTCACCTGGAGAACATGAGATCAGCTCCAGAATCCCAAACCTGAAGCAGCCCATCCCTGGCACCTGGTAGCAGAGGATCTGCTTCGCCTTTACTTCTGTTAGTGCTTTACAGTCTCAGCAGGCTTCAAAGCCTGGTCTGATGTCCTATACATCACGCACAGGACAGAAGGCGCTGGCTTTGCAGCCCAAGCCCCATCTCAGTCCCTCCCACCCACCCTCCTTGGGGGGGTTCAGAGGGAATTTATTTAACCTTTAGGAAATGGCAGCTAGGCACATGGGGCTTTCCGCTTGCAAGGCATGGCTGCGATCCTGCCTCGGGCTGCCAGTGACCAAGAATTATACCATGCGGTGCAGACTGTGACACTTGGGCGCACTGCACTGCTCGGAGGACACGTGGTCGGGACAGGACTCAAACAGACTCGAGCCAGTGGCATGGTGCTCCATGCAAGCAGCAGGGCTGAGGATAAACAGAGCTTGCCCCCCACTCCTTTCAAATCCAGGCAGAAGAAACGCTTGCTGCATGCACCGGTGAGTGACTGGCCAAACCACGGTCCGGCTTGCGCTTTCCTTGAAGTCATGATGTTATGTCTGCTTTCTGTGGTCTCATATGCGACGGGCAGGTTCTCCAGATGTCCAAAAGCCCTCGGGCCTGCTGAGTGCATTAGCCAGTTTGGGATGGGCTAAGCAAGCAAAGCTAGTAACCCTTTTCATTTCCCCCCCTTCTTTGCAGATCCGCTTCCCCTGCCAACAGGGAGCGATGAGGATGATCACAGATAGCAGGAGGCTCTTGTCATCATCTCGTCTGGCTCCTTGCACGGCACAGGCTGTAGCACTGCCATGGACGAGGTCCTGCTCTGAGCCTGAGCCAAGCGGTGGAGCTCCAGACCAGCTTTGCTAGCACATCTAGCCTTGATTTCCCATTTCCAGAGATGGAGAATCCACTGCTTCAAATTTCCCAACCCTGCTTCAAATCTCCCAACTGTGCTTGCTAAGCTGCTTAAGTGCATGAATAGCCTCCCTGCTAAAGCTCTGTGCTTGGTTTTGGGCTGAACTGAGCCTCCCCATCCAGCTCTAGGATCCTTGGCCCTTCACCTGCTCAAGTGAAAAGCTGGTGGTCATCCCCGCGGCAGCGCTCAGAAACCCCCATCAACCTTCACCTTCCTTTGCTGAAAAGGACGGATGGAGTTCCTCACCTCTGCCACCCTAGAGCACTTTTCCAGTCCTTTAATCTTTCTAGCAGATCTTCTCTGGGCTCCCTCCACAGTTGCAACATCCTTCTTGAAGATGAGCACAACACTGGACACCACGTGCCAGTAGCCACCACACTGATCCCAGTACAAGCATAGCAGGATTTCCCAGTGCCCGCTCAATATGCCCTTGCTTGCCCATCTGAAGACCACAGTCACCCATTGTGTTGCACGGGGAGTTCAAGTTCAGCTGACGGTCCCCTGCACGCCCCAAGTGTTTTTCAGTCATGCGTCCTGTAGGCAGGGCTTGCATTCTTGGCCTCTGGATATGTAACCCCAAATAAAGTGAAGATGCATGGAAATGTGTACAGGCTACTTGCACCCAGCTCACCAAGTGACTCGAAGCACTCAGCCTTTGTCTTCAGTTGTGATTGATTGTGTATGGATAAAAAACTTATTATCTAGGGGACCCTGTTTGCAACACACCTGCTGGAAGACAACTGCCATGCATAATTACATTTCAGAATTTATAATTGCTTTTTGAGACCTATCATTAAGCTGGCAACTAATCCCTTTAATGCGTGCCATGTTGATTTTGTGTAACTCACATTGCTTAATTAAAATGCTATGAGGTGCCAAGTCAAATATCTTCCGGAAGTTTATTACAGCAACGTTGTCACCTTCATCCACCAAACTTGTAACTGCATCAAAGACAATATCGAGATAGCTTAACATGATCTGTTTTCTACAAACCAAGGTTGACTTGTCTTCATTCTGCTCCTCCTTTAAATTTTTAAGTTTTGTAGTTTCTAGGGCCGGAAGGGACCTGAGCAGATCATCGAGTCCAACCCCCTGCCATGGCAGGAAAGAGTACTGGGGTCAAACAACTCCAGCAAGGTGTTCATCCAGCCTCTTCTCATAGCCCCCCAGGGTAGGAGCCTGCACCACTTCTCTTGGAAGTTGGTTCCAGACCCTAGCCGCCCTGACCGTGAAGTCGCGCCTCCTGATGTCTAGCCTAAACCTGCCCTCTGCCAGCTTGTGACCGTTATTCCTGGTCACTCCTGGCAGTGCTCAGGGGAACAGGGACTCCCCCAGTGCCTGCTGGTCCCCCCTGACTAGTTTGTAACAGGCCACAAGATACCCCCCTCAGCCTTCTCTTGTGGGGGCTGAACAGGTTCAGGTCCTGTCGCCTCTCCTCATAGGGCCTGCCCTGCTGCCCCCGACCATGCGAGTGGCCTCCTCTGGACCCTCTCCATGCTGTCCACATCCCCCCTGAAGTGCGGCGCCCAGACCTGGACACAGTACTCCAGCTGTGGCCTGACCAGTGCCGCACAGAGGGGGAGGATCACCTCCCTGGACCTGCTCAAGATGCATCTGTGGATGCAGGACAAGGTGCGGTCGGCCTTCCTGACCGCGTCCCCACACTGCCGGCCCATGTTCATCTTGGCATCAATGATGACTCCAAGACCCTTTTCTGCCTCTGCGCTGATGAGAAGGGAGTTCCCCAGCCTGTAGGTATGGTGCTGGTTCTTCCTCCCCAGGTGCAGCACCTTGCACTTGTCCGTGTTGAATCCCATCCTGTTCTCATCCACGCACCCCTGTAACCTGTCCAGGTCCGATTGCAGCCTATTCCTCCCTTCTAGCATGCCCACATCCCCCCACATCTTAGTGTCATCAGCAAAGTTGCACAGGGTGCTTTTTACCCCCTCGTCCAAGTCACTGATGAAGATGTAGAACAGTGCGGGCCCGAGGACCGAGCCCTGGGGGACCCCACTGCCCACGTCCTTCCAGGTCGAACATGACCCGTCCACCACCGCTCTCTGGGTGCGGCCCTCCCGCCAGTTGGCGACACATCTGACTGTGCGGGTGTCGACACCACAGCCCCCAGTTTCTTAATGAGAACGGGGTGAGAGACAGTGTCGAAGGCCTCTGAAAGTCCAGGAAGACGATGCCCACTGCTACCCCTGCGTCTAAGGATTTGGTGACTTGGTTGTAGAAGGCACCAGATTGGTCTGGCAGGACCTGCTGCTAATGAACCTGTGTTGGTTGCCCCTAAGCATCATCTCCTCCCTCAGCCCGTTGTGGACATGCGCCAGGATAAGTCTCAAAAAGCTTGCCCAGGATCGAGGTAAGACTAACTGGTCTATAGTTCCCGGGTCCTCCTTCCCCTTTTTGAAGATGGGAACCACGTTGGCCTCTTCCAGTCCTCTGGCCCCACACCAGAGCACCACGAGTGCTCATACAGCCGTGCCAGGGGTCCCCCAGTGACCTCAGCCAATTCCCTCAGCACTCGGGGGTGGAGATCATCCGGACCTGCTGATTTAAATACGTCCAGTCCCTCCAGAAGCTCCCTGACTAGTTCCTCCCTGACCCTTGGCCTGGGTGCGCCTCCCCTGGGGCCTGATCTGGCCCCTGCTCAGGAAAATGGAGGCAAAGAAGTCGTTAAATAGGTTAGCTTTGTTGTCTGGTGACGCCCAATTTCCTAGCATGTTTTGCAGGAGCCCCACGTTACCTGGTACCTTCTTTTTGCCCCCACGTATTTAAAAAAGGACTTCCTGTTGTCCTTGGTCCAGGAAGCTAGTCCCAGTCCCATCTCCGTCTTGGCCTTTCTGCCCCCCTGCAGACCCGAGCAACCGTGGTGTAGTCCTCCCTGGTGCTGGCTTCTCCCTGCCATCGGGTGTGCGCCTCCCTTTTAGCTAGGAGACATTCCCGGATGCTTTTGGTGAGCCGTGGGGGCTTTTGCGCCCTCCTGCTCCCTTTGATCCATGTTGGGATTACCTCCCTTTGGGCTTGGAGGATTGTCTCCTTAAGGAATGACCAGTCTTCTTGGACACTTGACTCCCCTCCCCTCCGGGACCTCAGTGCTTCCCTGACTATTCTCCATAGCTCATTGAAGCCCGCCCTCTTGAAATCTAGGGCTGCTGCCTTGCTGGATGCCTTTGCCACTTTGCACTGGATGGTGAATCCCAGCAGGCGATGATCGCTGTCGCCCAGGTGGTCGAGCACCCGCAGCCCCCGCACCAGGTCATCGCCCGTGGCCAGTCTCTATCAGTCAAGTCCCGATCCCCGCTGTCATTATTTTGCCTGGGTTTGATATCAGATGACAGGCCTATAATTATCTGGATTCTCCCCATTTTTCCTTTGGGCTAGTTGCACATTACCTTTCTTTTAGTCCTCTGAACTGTTCCGGGGATTACTGAAAATCAACTTTAATGGCGCAATAAGCCCCTTAGCCAACTCTTTCAAAATTCTTGAGGACAAGTTATTATCGGGACCTGCTGATTTAAAAATGTCTCGCTTTAGTAGTTGTTGCTTAGTATCATTCTTAATTACTGCTGGAATGGGAAGTATTGCATTACCTTCATATGAGAAGAACATGCCTTTTTCCTGAATACAGAACAGAAACATTTACTGCAAGCTTCTGATTTACTGACCATTTTTCCAGGTCCATCTAATGATAAACCAATGTTATGGTTAGAATCCTTTTTGCTCCCAAAATGACTGACTTTTTGTTCCTTATTGCCCTTAGCTCTGCTCGCTATAGACCTTTTGCTTCCCTTATCCAGCTCCTCCAATTCCAAACTTCTGATTTATATTTTTGCTATTAACTTCCTCCTATTACCACTGGTCATTATTCATTTTTTTAAATTCATTTTTAATTTTGTAACTGCTTTCACTCCCTGTCTAAGCGAGGCAGGGGACATCAAAGGCAGGTCTGGGTTGTTGATCATACTCATCCTGTGCAAAAAGAACAAAATATCCCCATGGCCAAAACAATCCCAAAATCCCAAATGAGCCTTTCCCTAGAGAGACCCCAAACCTGCTTTGAAGTGGGTCACTTCAAGGCTGGCTCCAAGCAGTAGCTTGCCTTTTGTTGCCCCCCACTTTTTTTTTTTCATATGAAAAATATCACTCTGGTGCCTTCCAGCATTGCTAAAGGAATTGCAAACTATGTAGGCAAAGAGAGGGCAACCCTGGGAGGGGAGCTCTGCAGCTATCGAGGTTTAAATCAATTTGAAGTAAGATCGCTCCAAGCTGGAGGGCTGCGTCGCCGGCCCACCAGGGAAGGTGAGACTTTCCCCACCTCGTTGCAGATGTGAATGCAGCTGTGCAACAGGCACAAGGGCTCGAGGCAGTGGGGAGCAGAGGGTGGCGTGGGGGGAAGGATTCCTACAGCATTTAGCAACTTGCTGGTGTAGCAGACCCAGGTCTGAGCTTCCCTGAGGCTGGCCCCGAGACAGAGCTGCAGGGTGGACACGCTTCACGGCTGATCCCCAGCATTAGAGACACGACTGAACCAGAGAGTCCTGGGCAGGAAGGATGGAGCAACCTCTTGGGTCTCCAAGCTTTGCGGCTGCCCCCGGCCCAACCCTGCCTCCAGTCTCCCAGGCGAGAGTCCCCCCTGCGGGGACAGACCACTCTCCAGACAAATGGACCTCAGTGCTCTCCATCTCCAGCCCAAGTGTCCCCTTGTTCCTTTATCCCCGATCAAATGACGACACGTTGCCTTCAAGAGGAGACTGGACCGACACCTTGCTGGGATCAGTATTCCTGCCCAGAGCAGGGGGGTTGGGCGCAATGATCTTTTGAGGTCCCTTCCAGCCCTTCATTTCTATGCTTTCTATATAGGCCTACTCCTTCCAGCAACATGCCTGCCTCACGCCGGCAGCGGTACAGCGCCTCTCCTAAGCCATCGCCAGGCTCCGGCCTCCCAGCCCAAGCCAAGGCCGCAGCATTTTGCGGCTCCGGCGGAGACGCCGGGCTTCGCACAGGGCTCAGAGCGCCCTTCCCGGCAGCCCTGCCGGGCTTGGCGTGCGGGTGTTTGTTTGCGATTTTGTCAATAGGGCCGTTGAGCACGTTAAGTCGCCCCAGAAGGGCTGATGTGTTGCAGCGGATTGGCCGGCGATTCCCCGAAGGAAACATCTGCACATTCCAGACACGTTTTGTAACGGGAGTGAAACCCATCCTTGAAGTGAAACTTTACAGCCTCCCCGGCGCAACATAACGAGCGCTGGCAGGCAGCAGTGGAAAAGTAATGTTTAAAATATTATTACAGGGAAGCCTCTGCCAGAGCCTCAAATTAATCATTCGAATGTATCTTCGGAGTGGTGCGGGGCGTTATGTAACATCCAGCCGCCTCTGGCTTCAAGAGCGGCTCTGCCAGGCCAGCGTGGGACTGGGGGCTCTCGGCAGATCCAGCACCGCTCCCAATCGCCCCTGCACGTGGAGGCATGGCCCAGAGTGAACGCGCGCCCCCCTGGATCGGGTCCGGTTTGGACGATTTTGGCCAATGTTTCTTGCAGCTGCACTTTCTCTCTTCTTGAAGGAACGAAAATCCCAGGGACAGGCAGGGAGAAGGGCTCAGGTTCCCACTGCAAGCACCTCGGATAAGAAGGGTGGACGCCGCTTGCCCCAGAAATGCCAGAGCCAGGCCATGGTCTTCCTGAGTTCATGCGGCCAGAGCCTTGCACCATGGTCCCACACCTCAGCAGATGTCCTGATAAAACGCCCCTTTCATTCACCAGCGTGCATCGCACGTGTCCTGCGCATCTTCTCCTGAGGACAGCCCTCGGCTTGTTTGTAAAGCCTGTTTCCTTCCCTCCCCGGCTCACTCCCACGCTCCGCAGATCCATGCGCCTTGAGAGAGTCTCCCCCCGAAACGAGATATGCAGCGACATTTTGCCCAGCTGCAATTTCATGTCCATCGGACACAGAAACAGTCGGATCTCCGGCTGTTGCTGCAAATGCCTAAATGTGCGATTCATTAAGAGCCCAGGCAGCAGGTCCATGGGCGTTGCTACATTGGCTAAACCCAATGCGTTTGGAGATACCGTCTAATGACGAAGGTAGTGTCGAGGGCACCCAAGAAAAGGGTGCAGATCTAGGGTTGAGCCGTGGTGCTTTCTCCATCTTTCTCTTATAAAATTATATTAAAAATCTGATGAAAGAAGCCAAATAGAAGGGTGCCCACTTATGCTGGTCATGAACTTGAACCCCCTGCTCTAAACCAAGTCTAGTGGGGCTCTCTCTCACTGGTTTAACCCAAGGTTGAGGAACATGTGTCCTTGAAGGGAAGATGGCTCTTCTCACCCATCTCCCAGCTCATTTAAAAAAGCCCACACCCCCTTGTCTGTTTTCAAGGCAAGCCCTAGCCTCAGGCCACTAAACTCCTTGCTACAGCCAAGCAGCTGGTGTGTGGTCACCCCTACCCGTAAAGCCATTTGTCATCCTCACCCTGTCTGCGTCCTTCTTCCCCGCGTTGTCTCGTGGTATAGAGACTTTTTGGGAAGAAGGCTGGCTTCTTGTTGTGCCCCCTTGTCAAGACACCAGCGCTGCATGTGGATCCCACAACGAGACCCCAGCACGTCACCAAAACCTGGCAGCACACCCGGAATAGAAATGCAAAGGACACCTCTGGCCCAAGCGATGGGTGTGAGACGAGAGGACTGGGACACAGGGCTCCCCTATCCCAGCGCTGCTCTCGAACCGGCAGCCTAGGCTAAGGGGGAAGACAGCCATCTCAGCACAGCCCTTTCTGTCCATGCACTCGGTGACGTGACCTCCCCTGCACTGTGGCTTGCCAGGCCCGGAGGCCTCTTTAGCACTGGGAACCACAGTGGAGGCTGACGCACCTTCCCTCTGAAGACAAAAGCAGCCAGAATCCAGGCCGGAGCCTCTGGATCAGGATTCTTGCATTTCTGGCACTGACAACCTGTGTGGCAGGGCACGAGGACGACTCCAGGGAGGGAGCGCGACTGTTTCAGCTCAGAAATATGCCCAAAGACCACGGCACAGGAAAGGAGTGGCGTGGGGTGTGAGCACAGCCCACGGGCTGGTCTCAGAGAAAGCATCTCCAATCCTTATCCCCCCACCCAGCATTCGCCAAGGAAAGCTGCTGGCTGCGTCATGGCAAAGGGGCTGGCTGTTACGGGGGCCCCAGCCTGCACGTGCATGATACTCCCATGGTCCAAATCTGCACAGCATGTTTCCTTTGCCTCCCGTGCTGGAGTGCTTCTTGCTGCTCTGTGCACCCCAGTCATCCCTGCTAGTCCCTGCAGTCTTCCTTATCCCACCCCCTCGATGCGGGGAGCCCCAAGCTGGCATTTGCTAGCTGCACAGGTCACTTCTGCCACGTGCTGACTGCCCTTCGCTCCTGTCTGCAGTCAGCAAAGGCTGAGAAAGCTCAGTACCTGGCAGGATCAGGTCTGTGGTTAAGCCTCCTGGGTGGAAAGTAGCCTTGACAGCACTTGCAGACCCCCCCCCACGCTGTCAAGTAAAGGCGCTGGCTGAACCTGAACCTGAACCAGTCCCTCCTGGGTATGTAAACTTGATGTGTAGAGATGAGTTAGATGCCACAAGAAAAAGGTTAGGATTAGGGTTAGGGGAAACCAGGAGAAGAACTGTTAGGATGCCAGGTGCTGAATGGGAAGCAGACCCTGTCAGAGGAAAAGGAGGCGAGGCAGAGATTTTTCTTTCATACTGGGGGAGACCGTGCAAAAGGGCGAGCCTAGGGCTGGCTGTGGCTGCTAGCGCGTGACAGCTATCCGGTAGCCGAGGCAATGTGAGTTTAGGGCGCCTCGCTGGAGTTCCCACCAGACAGACGTGCAACCCTGGCCATGCAGAGCTCTTCCTCCCAGCAGTGCAAAGGTAAAGGGAGACAGGACTCCCCTCTGCACGAGGCTGCTCCTGCACCCTGGCAGCGATGGGACAAGGCTGGTTCTGCGGCTGAGCCTGCCTGGTCCCCCTGCGCTGGGCCGAGGGCTTTAGCCCGCTGCTGCTGGACATGGCGATGCGGTCCCCCAAGCCTGGCATGAAAGGTCTTGAGCCCCATCCCGGGGTGGGCTGAGCGGTAGGTGAGAAATGCCGGTTCCATTAAACACAAACCCCGCAGCCTGCTCCAGGTCCTGGGCTTGCTGACCCAGCCTCCGTCACCCTCCTGCTGATGGTCCGTCCCGTTTGCCTGCTCACCAGGGACGTGGTGCGTTTTCTGATGCCTCCTTCATCTGATGGGGCAAGGCCCCTTCCAGCTTGCAAAGGCTCCTGGCAGAAAACCGCCAAGGGGAAGAGGAGCAGGAAGCACAGGGGATCTAGCGCAAAGCTCTGTGATGGGCCAGGCTCAGCCCTGGGGCGGAAAGCTTTGCAGCAGGGTCATGCCACCTGTGCTGCAAGGGGCTGGGGGGTTGCAGGACCCCACTAGCGTGTGAGCAGTCATGAGGGGGAAGGGGTCTCCATGGGGGAGACACAACCCTCGTAGATTAACGGGGAGTTGCGTATCCGTGCTACCCGTGGCTTGGAAAGCACCGGGTCCTGATAGGAGAGAGCCAAGAGTTTTAACATGATCTGCCTGGGAAGAATAACGGGCCACGAGCATGCCAAATATCAGTGCTGATAAATCCAGCGCGGAGCAGGCTAGCGAGCGTCTGGGGATGGGGGTGGAGCGGGGTGGGCAGGTCCCCAGGAAGGGCTCTGGCAGTGCAGACCGGCAGTCATCCACTGACCCTCCAAACCGTGCTGCTGACCCTAAGATAGCCTGCTCCACTGCCCCTCCGCCCCGGCTGTTCCCCTGGGCCCTCTGGCCAGAAACGCCTCGCCCCTCACTCAGCCACCGACCCCAGACAGCATCTGTGCTGCTCCCCCGGGGACCCTGCAGTCACCTCTTGCTCCGTGCCATGTGCACGACGGGGCTGGGCCTGAGCAGGTTGGAGCACACTCCTCTTCACAAGCTGGATTCCCACGTTAGCCGGTCCTCGGGGGCCTCGGCATTGACAGCGGGTATAGAAACACTCTGGCCCCAGGACTGGGGGCTTTGAGCAGCCTACAACGGTGCACGCCGTAGCAATGCTTGCACACCATCCCCTTCGGGACCCCCACTCCTGAGCCCCCCGACATTTGCAACGATGCCGCCACGGAGGCTTGAGTGGTGAGGTATGGGAATCCCCCTCTTCTCCTCCGAGGGGGGAGCTCTACAAACTGCCTGCTCCGTGCCCTTTCCCCTCCCAAATTCAGCAACCCACCGAGATCCTGCAGCTCTGAGCCCTTTGTTGGCAGATCAAGAGGACCGTTTTGTGCACGAGGGACGCCGAAGCCTGTGAGATAGCGTCTTGGGGAAAGGTCATGACGATGTCCTGTTTCTTTCCCACTTGGACTGAAACCTGTAACCCATCCTTTTACCATCCGAACACGGATTAATCCTCCTCGGGGTAAAAAGAAAACAGTTTTGTAGCTAATCTTCTTAATGATTTAATACCTGGGAACCCGGCGCGGAGATAGCCCTCCTGATCCGGTTAGGAGCTGTCACGCTAAACAGCTTACTATACCAGAGTATCCTATGGTGGATTTCTTTCTTTTTTTTTTCAAACAGAGCCAATTTCTCCCGAGACTCGGTGGTTTTCTCTTTTTTCCTTTGGTTCTTTAAAGACCTTCTAAATGCCTGTCTGGGGGATTCCAATAAGTCCTGGCACAGATTCTCCAAATAGTAGCAAAGCTAAACAGGGTACGGCTGTTATTGTAGTGATCATTTATTGCCAGCATAAATACACAGAACAGACCATTCAACCTTTTACAGCAGGAAAGTCACGGACAGATGATGATTCACAACCCGTGTTTCTCTTTCCCCCCTCCCCCACCCCCGGGTCCCACTCCCTTTTTTTAATTATTCTTCATTTCTGGCAAATCTCCCCTCCCTGAGGGGTTTCAAATGCATTTTGTTTTCTGATTCACTCATGGTTTTAGCAAGAACCGTGACGAAGGACGGGCACGGGGGAGCTGCAGAGCCTTGCACATGCGCACCATCCTTGCACATGTTGTGCACAGACAGGGGTGCAAAATTGGGGTTGAGCCAGCCTGGGACAGACGGTCCCTCTGCCCCGAGGAGACCAGCACAAGGCATGTGAACCACTTAGGAGTGCAGCAGGGCACTGCCCAGATCACAGCCCGTGCGGGCACAGAGTGACTCTCACCCATGTGACACTTTACTGGGCACTTTTACGCGTGAATCCAATGGGGGTTTCTCTCCCGGATCAATATTTATAGGGAGGTCCATCTGCGGGCTTAAATTGCTGTCCAAAACCAAAACAAAGCTCTGCGGGAGTTGGCATTAAAGGTTTAAGGGGTGACTTCTGTCCTCAGCGGTTTGCACACAGCCTCCGCTGCCTTGTTTCATCCGAAAGGAGCAGAGACGGCCTCTGATCTGAGCTCTCCCTGTGTGGGTTTGCCCCCTGTATTCAGTTCACTGAGCATTGCCCACTTGCAGTTCAAAGGACTCCTGGGAAAGGGGCTGTCCCTGGGGAGACGCTTCCCCTGATGCTTAAGCTTGCAAAGAGCTTTTTTCCAACTACTCCGTTGGTTTAATAAAAGATATCGCATCTACCCAAAGAACCTCGCTAACCTAAATCAGTGATTCTCACCCAGGGTGCTGCCAGATCCTTTGAAGGGTGCCCCAAGGCATGCAGGGATAAACAGATAAGCTTAAACAGATAAGCCAGGACTTGGCTTGTCCCTGCCTGGACAATCTCCCACTCCTACTGCCCGGCCCCCATGCAAGAAGGTATGCACTGTGACAGATGAATTAGTTTAAATTGAGCACCCTCAATTCATACAAGTTGTGGAGCTGTGAGGGAGGGGTCTCAAGTCCAGTGAGAGATGCCTTAAGTCCAAAAAGGACAACCAGCCTACAGGTTCTCCCAGTTCAGCCAGTTCCCCTCATCCCAGGTGCACTGATGATCCTAATCGGGAGCCGGCGTTCACTCCCGTAGCCCTCCCCTATCCTGCAGCCATGGTACAGGGTATGCAGCAGGACCCAGGAGGGATCAGCAAGCACTGAGAGACCCACCTATGCCGCCGGAAAGACTGGCACCGGTGCCCCTTTGGCTGCAAAAGTCTCAGGAGGAAGCTTCACACTTCCCTTCGGGCCCTGCCATTTGCTGGGGCTACTTCTCCCCGTCACAACTCTCCAGAAAGCTGAGCTGAGCTGGCAAGCTGCATCCTTACCACGCAGGAAGGAAAGCAGAGGGCGGGCTGCTCACGTGGCCCTGGGTGGTACCCACGTGGCATTACAGCCTGCTGGCTCGCGCTGCAAGAGAGGGAAGGGTTAAAAGGCCCTGGAAATGCAAAGGAGAGCTCCCCTGGCAATGGGTCAGTGTGTCTCCCAAGCACGGGCTGTGTCAACACAGCATCCGTGCCCCGCTCTGTAGGAGAGGTGGGGTCTTGTAGGGAAGTGCCCTGGGTGTTTATCAGCCCCCCAGGACCTCATCTAAAACCTGGCGCTTGCAAATCTGATGGGACATCGAGGCTGGCTGGAGGGACCGGATGTCTGCCTGGGCTCTCTGGGAGCACGATGCCCTCTTCTCTCCAGATTGACAGGAGATGCCAGGACCAGCCTAATCATCGGGCGTCTTCGGCTAACTCGCCTCCCTGCCAAAGCTAAAAATGATGTGGTAGCAAAACCGCGGCTCGAGCCAGGCCAGGGAAATAACAGAGTCCTTCCCTGGATAATAACAGCAACTTGTGTTTCCATAGTGCCGCTCGTCCTCACCCCCCCCGAGAGGCCGCGGCCCACTCGGCTCCGCTCACCACGCTTATGTAACCCACCACGAGCGCCGCTCGACGGCACACACCAGCATCCCACGCCCGCTCGAGACGGGGAGTGCCGCGGCCCTGCTGCTCAAATCTAAGCAAGATGTTTGGAGCCGCCATGCCAGGTCCTGTCTCCCTTCATCACCAGCCCGGCCAGTCCAAGCCAAGCCAGCCCGGTGCCCACAGCGTCTGAGATGCTCTTTGCAGAGCTGCCTAATGAACGATGCTCTTTTAACGATCAGGTGGATGCTCTCCACGAACCACGTCTGCACAGAGAGACGGAAAGCAGCTTGCTGTTGTTATGGCACGATTAAATCTCTTATGTTAGAAACGCTGTCTTGCTAGATTATAAACCCACTGAGTTTCTGTTACTCTGGACAAAGATCAAGGGGCTTCCCGTCATTAGCTGGCCCTGCTGCGTCCCTGCATGAGAGCCATTCTGCTTGCCCAGTCGCTCCAGTGAGACACATCTATTGCCTCTGCAGCCTGCTCTCCCCCCTGGGAGGGCTGTCTGAGAGCAGAGGGATTGCTCCTTTCCAACATTTTCCATGCTGCCCTGCCAAGAGAGCTGCGCGTGCTGCCTGCCATGTCTGGCGTGGCAGCAGAGCCCTCTCCTCTGCGCGCACACACCGGAGAGACCCGCGCCAGGGCTGCTGGCTGCCACCAGGAGCTTGGCAAAACTCTGCTCTGGCTCCAGCCAGCCCAGCAGAAATGCAGGGGGGGTGATGGGTTGGATGGACCCTGATTTCTCTGCACCTGGGATCCCCCTCCCAAAGCTCCCCATGGCGCACAGAGGCTTACAGCAGGATGAAGCAAACAGCCGAGGTGATTTGCTATAAGCGGGGCACAAATTGCTCACACCCCATCAGCACCCTGGGTTGTAAGCGAGACGGGGGTGAGTTGAAGCTGCGTTACAGCCCTCCAGATGGGAAAGATCTCTCTGCAGCCTGTTGCCCCTTGCCGTGATGGTGTGGCATGCCCCTTTGGGCTGGGCCAGCCTTGCACACACCTTCCATCCCCAGGCACGTGGAGGTATCAGGCCCAAATCTTACACAATTTGGAGTGCCTTGCAACTCTGGCTGAAATTGGGGTGTTGCTGCATGCCGGGGCCAGGCAGGGGCCATCCCCACCAGCTACCAGCGCTGCTGAGCTGGGACGGGGAGGGCAGGCGGGAGCCCTCGGATACGAAATGTGGCCTGGTCCCTTTGCAGCAGGGGAGAACATGCCAGGCGAGCATGCGAGTCAGAGGAGAGAAGTGGCAGCCGCAGGCATCGCGGTCCAGCCATTGCCCCCAGCCTGGAGGGTGTGCATCCTCCTCACTGCCCGGGAGCAAACGGCACAGCCAGGCAGGCTCCCTACGGGGACCGGCCTCACTCCCACAGCAGCCAGCTCTTCCTCCAGGATGCCAAGCTGCGTCCAAGGAGGAAGCGGCCTTGGGGGGCTGCAACAGGGCAAGGCGAAAGCCCGGCAGACCTCACAAACAAGATGGGTCATGCTGTGGCCATCTCCCCAAGGAAGGAACCTTTCCAAGCAGACCCTACCCACCCCCCCAAGGGCAGGCTGGGCCCTCCTGTCTGCTCCCAGCGAGCATTTCACTGCACGTCTTCACGTCTACGAGTTTTATTTCTATCCGTTACAACTCTGCCGTGCGTGTTTGGCCGTCAGACCTTGCAAATTTGCAAGGAGCTTCGGGGGCTTTTATAAACAAGGACTTTCCTGTTGTGCACAGACGTAAAGCGATAAAACAGGATCCCTGGAAAGAAGGGATGCAGCCTGGTGGGGCACAGCCCAGCCCAGCTCCCCTCTGGCCTGGCTCGGCTGCGGGTGCTACAGTCTCGGCCACAGCCAGGCCATGGGGCGGAGGATCAGGCGCCAGCTCCGGACATCCGCAATGTGATGGGCTGGAGCTGGATCCCCTCGAGGTGTTTAACGGCACGGTGTAATTGCGGATATGCTAGGCAGCATGACTCACCCCACCGGGCCATTTCTCACTCCTCTCGGGCTTGTTTTGGCTCCTGGCTGCACCTGAGCAGGGAGCGGACCACAGCGGGGCAGCAGCTCCGCTGGCGAGCGACGCACGGGGAACAGTGCTGGGCACGTGTGCAGGAGGATGGGGACCTGCAGGCTGACCACAGCTCTCGGGGGAAGCAGAGACAAGCCTAGTGCCCTGCCCATGTCACACTCGACCCTGGCGTCTGCTGCGTGAAAGCCATTTAAAGAGACGTGGAGAGACAGGACAGAGGCGGAGGGCGGAAAGGCAGAAATGGGGAGCACGCAGGGAGGATGCACTCCTCGGCACCCACGTGACCACGAGCGGGGCTGTTTCTTTTAACGAGTCTCATTCTTCATGGGCAAGACAAACAGAGCGAGGGAGACAGCCGCGGGCAGAGACGCAGCCAGCGCCGGACTGACATAATCCCCTCTGCAACCAGCGCTCCCCTCCCCGGGGAGGAGGCCTTGGCAATCACCGGGCACGGAGCGGCAGCACACAGCCGCTCTCTAACCGATCCACGGGACTCTCTCGCTTTCTCTCCTTCCCCTTCTCGCCAGACTGTGGCTTCGTCTCGCTGCTGGAGACAAATTGGACCGGGCACATCACTGACGGCATGGAAAGGAGCGGCAGAGACTTCTCGAGGCCGGCAACCGCAGAGCAGCTGCCAGGAGACCCTCCCAACGCCCAGGCCGCCACGTGAGGATGCTGCACACAGGCAGCGCATTCATTCAACCCAGGCTGGTGCGTCGCCGATGGGAGGAGGTGGCTGCTGGGCACGGCAGAGGCAAGCAAGGCCCTGGAGCTGCAGGGAATGTCCTCGCCTCCTGGGTCCTACCTGATGCTCTTCAGAGCAGTTAAGCGCCAAGGTTGTGGTGCCCACCTTGCAGCAACACAGCTGCAAACCCTGAGAGCCCAAGGCCAGGACCTGGGGGCATCCTCTCATCCGCTCCCCCAGAAGGCGGCTGCCATCAGCAGTGCCCGGTGCCACTCTGGAGCACTTCAGCTCGGCCCTGCTGCTTGCCACGTCCTCAGGGACGCTCCCAAGCAGCTCTACCATGTTGTTCCTGGGAGCAGGAGTGTGAGGGCAGGGCAGTGCCCACCAGAGCCAAACCCCAGCTTCCCAGGCCCCCAAAAGACAGATAGGGAAGCGGCTGGCAGCTCAGGCCTTTGTGCTCTCGGCCATCCAACTCCTGCCCCCTGCAAAAACAGGGCCAGGAGGCTCAGCAGTTGAAGCACAGGCTGTCTCCTTGCCAAATTGGAGAGCATCTGTCTCAGATCAATGTCCAGCACGCTGCAAGATGCCCCCATCCACTCCGCTGCCCGCTCAGATGCTGCCTGGGGAGCCCAGGGAACCGACAGCGAGGCAAGAGGGTGGCAGTTTTGGACTGGAAGGGACTGACTGTGTCTGCAGCCGGGTGGTGTCCATTAGATGGGCACAGCCATTAGATGGGCACACATCTCTTTGTCCACGCGCCTTCGATGGGCACACATCTCTTTGTCCACGTGCCTTTGATGGGCACACATCAGTTTGTCCACGCGCATTACATGGACACACACCTGTGAGAGCAGCTGATGCCAACAGACCAAATGGATCCACAAAATGGGCACAGGGGTGGGGGGCAGAGTGCTGCAGCTGGATAAGCCAGAATCAGGCCCTGCCTAATGAACTATCGAGGCAGACTTGCAAGGCCTGGATGTAAGCCGTAGTAAAGAAATTCCCATTTTAGAGGTGGGGAAGCTGAGGCTGAATAGGGGAAGGGACTTGCGTGACATCCCACAGCAATGCTGGGTCCCAGGCTGGTGCAGAAATGGGCCAAAATCTGCCACTGTGCCCCAAACATCTTCACCTGGAGCCAGGGCTGTTTTGCACAGGATGTTACAGGGATGTGGACAGACGTGTAGGCTCAAATCCTTGAACCCAAGCCAAGCTCCATCTGAACCCACATCCGGTCCAGACACTGCTGAGATATCCACCCTCTGCGGGGTTGAAGTTTCACAAGATCCAACGGGTCACGTTGGGAATCGTGTGTGTGGCCCTACAGGGTTTTGGTCTTGATGTATCTGAGCTCAAACCAAGTGCTGACTTGGTCTCGCACCTGGAAGCCCATCTACATCTGATCAGTAGCAAAGCCTGGCTCTCAGCACCCTCTTGCTGGCCAACTTGTGCCAGGGAGACTCACTGGCCATAACATGCTCTCAGCTTTGCTACTGCTTGATATTGGGTGGTTGCTTCCCTTCAAAGCCCCAGCTCCCGGAGTCCTGTGATCCCACGAGACCCTCCATTTCCACTGCTTTCAGGAGTGAGAAGCCTGAGCATGTGACCTGAATGTGACCAAACGGCTCAGAAACCAGAGGCCAATAAAAATACCTTGTGTCTTTAGTATGGTTCTTTTTTTCAAATGTCATGATTCTGGGGCATGGGCTGACATCAGACTGTCGAATATTTTGGAGAGTAGGACCGCACAGTCTTTTAAGCAACCATATTCTCTCCATCGTGCTCATTAAGACCAGTCCTTCCTCAATGGCTTTAGGTACTAATGATGCCTTTGGATGCTGAAAGAGAAACATCAATCCTTGAGCTTGGATCTTGGCAGAGAAATGGCCTTTAATTCTTCTCATCAGCCATCGCTGCTCAGATGCTCTCGCGAGCAAGTGCAGCCAGGTTTCCAGTGACAGGAGTGGTCTCATCAAGCCTTGAAGATCACTCAAGCACCTTCTCCTATACAGGTGTCACAGCCTAAAGGAAGCCCCCGACCCAGCAATGGACCGCAAGCCCCACGCCAACCCAGGCTATGACTTGTTCAGTTCCAAAAAGGGAGCCGTAGATGCAAGCAAGGGGTAGACGCATCCTGTCTGGTGGCCAAGGCCAGCGCCCTCCTTCTTTTCAAGCAGCGTGCAGCAGGGGAGAGCTAGTCACTATGGAGTTCAATGAATGATTAACTCGCCTCAACATATTAACTATTGCTCTCCGTTCTCTCCCACCGTGCAGCGCGCCAGGCCCTATTTCTGGGTGGTGCCGTCACGCCAACATCTGATATCATGTCGGCACTGCCGGCAGGACGGTCAGGTGCTGGGGACAGCCGTGGGTCTGAGCCAGGTGCCCATTAAGATGCAGTAATGATTAATCCATTGCTCCGGCCCCAGGAGTTAATGATGAAATGCTGCTCCTCTGGTCACACCAAATATGCCTCTGCTAGGCCTACCTCCCAGAAGTCAGCACAGACGTTTCTTCCCATAAGGAACATCAGTGCAGCTTCAATCCAGTGCAGGCAGAGCCCTGCACAGCCCAGGGTGAGGGTCCGAGCTGCAAAGCAGCAGCCGTGGGTAGGATGGATGGGCATCACTTATTGCTACTCAGACACAGAGAGATCAGGTTATTTAGGGTGGTGCTGGGTGCAGGACGGGACCACGGTCTGCACACCCGGGGACGTCACTGCATGCTGCGCCTGGGAAAGCAGGTCCTGTTCAGCACAATCAGTGCACAAGCAGGTGCCTCCATCTGCTTGCAGCAGACGCCGTCTCCGCGGGGCAGCATCCGACACTCCTAACGCCGCGGCTGCTTGTCTGGCACTTGCAGACTGAGTGGCAAGGGATTAGGGCACGCTGCCGCTTTCTGTAACAGGGCTTGGATCTGCAAGGCAGGTGCCGCGACTTCTGGCGGGTGCCTGTGTGCTGCGCGTTAGCCAAACGTCGTGCATCTGAGTGGGAGTGCCCCGGGGAGGTTCTCCCTTCCCAAACATCTGTGTGCAATGGCTGAGATGTGTTTGCTGGAAGCTTTTTGGTACCAGCCTCCCAGCCTGGGGTTGGATGTGTGGCTCTGCCCTCAGACAGGCGTTCCTATGTTCTATTTCCAGCTCAGCATCCTACACAGATGGCAATGGCCATTGGGCATGGAAACAGAGGGAGAAAGAGTGCATGGGAGGCAAAGAGCTCTGTAGGTGTGAATGAAGGGTAGGCGG
This sequence comes from Crocodylus siamensis, assembly GCF_052110815.1. Taxonomy (NCBI): domain Eukaryota; kingdom Metazoa; phylum Chordata; order Crocodylia; family Crocodylidae; genus Crocodylus; species Crocodylus siamensis. The sequence continues at coordinate 48,888,805 of NC_143406.1, forward strand.
CTTTGTTCTGTCCTCACTGACCGTATCGGGACAGGTGCAATCTGCCTTGCAGGGCAGAGGCCTCATGCTGCCTGCTCTCCACGCGTCCCGCTCACAAACCGTCCGTCTTGGGCAACCCGCGTTGGCTTCTCATTCAAGACAAGCTCTGTCTGCAGGGTGCAGATGCGTTTCCTTTCCCCATTCTTCCTAAAGAATCACAGTAAAGCAGAAATGATGAGGGTTGAAGGGGGATGAAATGCAGCAGCAGGCCTGGCTGCCTCCTCCATGGTGCGCCACGCAAAACTAGCCCTTTGGAGCCTGAGCTGAATCCACAGACAGGGCCACAAAGGATCCTTGGGATCATCTGGTTGAAGACCGGTTGCTGCTCTCAGAGGAGCAAACGCTGGGGTAACTTGGCTGAGACCCAGGAAGTTACTAGATGCCACTCGCCCAGGTGAGCAAACTTAAGTGCACGGAGCACAGCGAGTCTGCCAGCTTCACATGCAACTACTGGGAAGTCCATTTCAGTGCAGAGACATGTGCATATTGGAGAGATGCAGTTAGCCAGGTTAGGCTGAAGTCAGGAAGATTTGCACCTGAAAGCCTAACCAAAGATGCATACATATTGCATTGTGTGTGTATTAGATAGTTTGACATGGTACTGGACGTCCTGCATCCAGTTTTGGGCCCCCCATTATAAAAAGGATATGGACAAGTTGGAGAGAGTCCAGCACAGGGCAAAGAAAATGGTTGGGGGGCTGGGGGACAGGACTGGTGAGGAGAGGCTGAGGGAACTGGAATGATTTAGTCTGGAGATGAGAAGACCGAGGAGGATTTAATAGCAAGGGGGTTGCAAAGAGGATGGAGCTGAACTGGTCTCAGTGGGAGCAGATGACGGAGCAAGGAGCAATGGGCTCAAGCTGCAGCAACGGAAGTTGAGGTTGGATATTAGGAAAAACCTCTCTCACTAGGAGGGTGGTGAAGTACTGGAACAAGCTACCCAGAGAGGTGGTGGACTCTCCATCCTTGGCAGTTTTGAAGCCCTGGCTGGGATGATGTAGTTGGGGCTGGTCCTGCTTTGAGCAGGGGGTCAGACTAGATGAGACCTCCTGAGGTCCCTTCAACCTGAATTTTCTATGATTCTTGGTGATAATAGCAGAAGTGCTCTTGACTTAGGATGCAGCACGGGCTCTTTTCTGCAGCAGGGCGCTGGGCACCATGGTGGGAGGTGCCACCACTCTGATGGGATGGTCTGTGTAGGATCGTGACCCTGGGCCATGCCCCTTCAGGGAATTGGACTCTGATTGTTTTTAGAGACTTGTGAAGAAACTCCTGCCTTGCCCCATGCAGCAGGAGCTGCGAATCCGTGCTGCCCATAAAGGCTGCTGCCTTCACATTTTCCCTCCGGAGGAGTGCAGTCACGTTCCCACACTCGGACAGGAACCTTTGATCTTCCCAGATTTAATGCATCACTTATGAAACTCGGGCCGACGTCCCTCCGCTGGGCTCGGTGGGTCTCAGCACGCTGTCGCCTCCTGTCCATGGGGACAGGAAGGCTCATGCCTTTCTCAGGGCCTGGAAACACAGAGGAGAGAGGCGGTCCAAAGGACTCCCCCACCAGCTGTTTATGTAACAGTCCCCTTGTAGAAAACCACGGCAGTAGCAACGGCGAGCCGCCCTCTACAACAACTTTTGCAGAGGGCTGGGATGGCGCCAGGACATTTTCAAATGGAAACTGTTCTCCCTGGGAATCATTTCACCGCGCTGCAGATGAGCACTTCCCCATTTCAAGTCTCCTTGTTTCAGGGACCCAATGAAGCAGGGTGGGGGTCAGGGTTAGGGGCAGGGGGCCATCACGAGCAGCGACGGCACTGGAAGCACGCGGGTGCATGAAGAACCGCGAGACACAGCGACAGTGAGAGGGGTGCTGCGCCTGGGCTCAGATTGTCTGCATATTTGTTCAGGTGCTTTCAGGCAGGGCTGGTCCGTCTGTCCCAGGTCCAGCACGTGCTACCTGCAGAGTGCGACGTGCCAAGTGGCCACGCGTGACCTCCCTTCCCTTAGTCAAGTTCTGATTTTAAAGACAACAAAAGCCTCTCATTTCTGCCCTGCCTTCAGACACCACGTCCCAGGGGGATGTGCACCCCTGTGCAAAAAGCCACGTGGAGACATGGGCCCTACTTAATAATGCCGAGGTAGAGAGCTAGGGGCGAGAAAAGCACCAGACGCCCAGTGCAACTGGGAAGGGATCTCAGCTTGCAGGCATAAAGGCATGAGGAAGGGAAGGAAATGTGGGGCTGGCGCTGTGGAAAGTGGGCTCAGCACAGAGCGGGCAAGGCAGGGTTTCAGCCTCCATGGAAGGGATGTGGCTTGGGGTCCCTTTCTAGGGGTGGGACACCCCTCCTCTCATGCTGCGCTGAACAGTCCCAGCCTCTGCTCCACTTGCCCTGCAGCCCCGGGGCGGGGGGACTATTGCATACACACGGCAGCCCCATGCCAGCCCCAAGAGCCCTGGCAGGATGCAGCCCGGCATCCTTGTGATCGTCTCCCAGCCCTGCCTGGCACCAACGAGGAGTGTGTCTCCGCCGGCGGGCTCTGCTGGAAAGTCAGCAAAGCAGCCTCCACATGCAAAAGCCATTAGGCAACGGCAGAGAAGCAACCCATGAACGCTGCCATCTCGACAGGGTGCAAAGGAGACAGCCAGCGCCTGGTCCCCATGGCTGGGCAGTGGCTGGCTCTGTGTCACATGCAAGTGGGTGTTCTCCAAGTGCGTTAGGAGCCACAAACTCTGGTTTCAAAGAAAGCGGCACAGGTCACTCCTCCCATCCGCACCCAACAGCACAGCCAGAGTTTGGGGGGAGAAAGGGGTGCAACACAGGGCCACGTAGCATCCTTCCTACGCAGGCTAGCACCGGGGTCCTGCTGCTGGAGAGGCAGAACCCGAGTGCGTTAGCAGCCAGGCAGGCACTGAAACATCTGTTTTATTTAAGCTGCACTCAGGAAGGCGACGCTGGATCCCACCCTCAAACGCAAGCAGCCCAGCAAGCAGAGAAGCACCAAAATAGCCACGGCACTGTTCCTGCTGCACGAAAATAAGTCAGGACAAAAAAAAAAAGCACTCGCTGGCTCCTCCGGCTCCAAGAGGGGCCCACGAGTCCACGTCACTGCAGCAAGTCCTGCTGCGTCCCCACAGGCTGGCCCAGCACACCGCGGCCCTCGAAACGCAGGACATCGTGTTCCCATCACCTCGGCGCTACGACGCCCCATCCGGCTCCGCTTGCGGGTCGCAGCCATGCTCCTGGAAGGAGCCGCTGGGTAGATGCCTTTAACCAACCTCCTCTGCAGCAAAAACCCACATGCCACAGGGTCCGACTCACTCCACCCCTTTCCGGGGTGTGGCTTGAACGGGGAATGGAGCAACTGGCCAACATAAGAATCCAGCTCAAACTTTCCCAGGCTTGGCTGCTCCTCTGGTTTCTCCCCTAGGACAGCTCGGCCCACACCCTAGATCCCCTCTTTGACAACCACTCCCACTGCCAAGTGGGGAGGAGGTGGGTAATAAACCATTTGCCTCCGCAGAACTCAGTTAACCCCTTCCCAGCATGGCTGACCTTTTCCACCCGGGCAGGGGGAGCGCTTTGTGCACCCCCACCACGCATTCTTCAGCCCCCAGACATCAGGGACAGCAGGTGCAAGCTGCTGCATTCACAGCCTACTGCAGAGGATGCTGCTATGCCCTCCGTGGCTGCTTGGGTCCACCTGAGCCCTACAAAGGGGAGGCCTGGAGCAGCAGCCAGAGGCCTCACCATCACCACTGCAACTCCATCCCGTAACAGAACAAGCAGCAATGGGCTCAAGCTGCAGCAAGGGAAGTTGAGGTTAAATGGTGGGAAAAACTCTCTCGTAGTAAAGCACTGGACGAGCTTACCTAGAGAAGTTAAGGCATCTCCATCCTTGGAGGTTTTGAAGACCCGGCTTGACAAAGCCTTGGCTGGGATGATGCAGTTGGGGCTGGTCTTGCTTGGAGCAGGGGGTTGGGCTAGACGTGACCCCCTGAGCTCCCATCCAACCTGAATTTTCTGCGAGTCGAAGATTCATGGCATTTGCCTGGGGAAATGAGCACGCTGCTGGGAGCCCTGGGTCTCATCAGGGCTGCTAGTTCCTGCCTGGGTCTAAGCAGAAACAAAGGTGGCCCCTTGCTATCAGTGACACTCCGGGTTCAGGGAAACTGGGTGGTGGAGTAGGAGGGTGCCAGTGGGCGATGGCAGAGTCCAGCCCCCAATGCCTCGGTGTTGGCCTGTGTGTCAATGTCAGGATTCCCACGAAACAGCAGTGAGGACATGAGCCAGCGCCAGTGTGAATCTGGACGTGCTCGTGCCATGCAGAACGGCCTTGGTGGGCCAGGGGTTTTCTGCACCCCACTCTCGGTGTTACCCGCTCCAGAAGCTCAGCCTGCAGACTCCACACTAGGCAGGTGTCCAAGATGTTCCCCGAATACAAAACTGTTCCTGAAAGCAAGGTCTCGGTCTCCAGGCTGGCCGATAGCTGATGGAAGACCCTACCTGGAAAGCAGCGGAGCAGAGCACGGTGGCTGAGCCCAGGCTTGCCTGGGTAGGAAGAAAGCTGCAAAATATGGCCCCGGGTTTCAGTGCCTGGCGTCCTGCAGCGTGCAAGAATCTGCTCAGCAAATTGTGACAATAATGCCGAGTAGTCCAGGCTCCCGTCTGATCCCATGCACGCGCACGCAAGCGCGATCACTTGGTGTGCAGGCTGTTCCTGTTCCCATTCAGGGCTCCATATTGCCCAGCCAGATGTTCCCAGCCTTCCTTGGCATGGTAAATGCTTTTGTTTAAAGCACGTGGTGGGAACAGGAAAGATCAAGGCAATTTTCTATGGTGCCTTTCATCTCCAAAGGGTCCCAACACTGCTGCTCCAGTTCTGCGATCGCCTCCGCTCAGACGCGGTCTTTGCCCACCTGCGGGGAACCCACCCTACCCCGACAGGGCTGGTCCTGTTCTCACGTAGCTACATCGCACCTGATGGAAGTGGAGGTTACTCTCGTCTCAGGCCGGGGAGAAACGATAGCCAGATTCCCTGGCAGTGGGATTGTTAGCTACTGCAAAATCAAGAGCTTCATTATTTTCCCCCCATCTTGGTGCAAAGAACAGTATAGGCACAATCCCGTACCCTACAACACTACACCCTGCTGTGCCTGGGGACTTTTCCCGAGACCTCACCCTGGGAGCCCAAGGCTGCTTCTAGGATAGGGTGAGCTCAGCCCCCGAGCTGTCCCGTCTTCTCTGTCCATGCAGTCCAGTCATCACGGGGTTAATAGGCAGCTTGGGAGGAGAATCACCTAACTTCTGCAAATCCTGGGGTTTTAGTTGCTTCTATTTTTCAAGCCAGTTGCATGACTTTAAAATGATCTGGTGCAAACTTGAGGAAGGGACTGAAACCCTGGGGCCTCGTCATGCAATCGCGCTGCTGATGCCCGAGTTGCTGGCCACAACACTGTTATGGATGTCAGTGGACACAGGAGTTTTTATCCTGTACCCTCTGGAAGACCAGCGGCCCCTGAGCGCGGGGTGTCTGCTCCTCACAGGGATTCTTGCTGAAGTGAAATGCTCGGACAGCACGCTTCCGCTCCTGCCCCCACTTCTCCTTCAATCCTTTTCCCCTTCAACTGCAACCCAAGCTCTGCTTTGGGACGTGCAGTGCAAAGAAAAGAGCAGGGACCAAGTGAAAATGAACTGGACTGAGAAGCCTACTACAGGGCCTGGAGAAATTAAAGAAGGATGAAACAAATGCAGGGCAGAAACCATGGGCAGGGAGGGAGGAAGGATGCAGAACAAGATACAACTGGGATTTCCATTAAACTTGCTGTGCCTGGGTGAGCCCTGGGTAAGAGCAAGCCTGATTGCACAAAACCCAGCTTGTCTTGCGCACAAGGAGACTTCCTGCAGGCCAGCTGGCCTCAGCGGGCAGGCAGGATTGGGCCCGTGCCCTTATTTCAACAGGCAAAGGGGAAAAAGGAAGACCCATCTCCAAGGAAGGAAGTAAATAGTAGGGGGAGACCACCCACAGCAGGGGAAGGGAAAGACCTGAAAACCGGCCATGTGAAAACAGGACTAATGCAGACACGGGGACTAAGCAAAGGCCCACCACTTTTTGGCGTTAACGGGACACAGCAGCAGGTCCCTTAAATCTCAACCGCTAACAATGCAGGCAGAAAAAATCTTATTTTCTTTAAATACAAGCCCCATCAAGGCCTTGAGATCACAGGCCACGTCTCACAGATGGATTTTTTTAGGGGGAGAGTTAATTTCTTGATTCAAACAAAAGGCACCATCAGTGAGGTCCAGATGCAGAGTCCTGCCCAAACGGAGGTTGAAAGAGCCCTTAAGAGGTCAAGGCCAACCCCTTGTTTGGGCAGGATCACCCCCCGTCGAGCCCATCCCAGACCAATGTTTGCCTTACTGCACGCCTGAAATCTTCCAACGACTGCAAAAGCCGAGAGGGTAACCTGCTCCAGTGCTGCACCGCCTTAAAGAGTTAGAGTTGTTTCCAGTAACTAACCTACATCTCCCTTGCTGAAGTTTAAGCCCATCTGGCCAACAGAATACTTTGGGTCTGATCCTGCAACTGGATACTCAGGGACATTTGGGAACTGAATGGGGTGCATGGATGGATTTCTAGAAAGCAGTGCCTTTATCCTGCCCAGCTGAGAAGTTTAGCTGCCGTTTCTGCATTTGCCACCTCTAGTCTGATCTGCAAAATGGGGTTGCAATGAATTACTGAGCACACACCCGTAAAAGACCACCCCGGTGAAGGCTTAGCAGGCAAGATGCCTCGATATTGCTCCTGGTTCTTCTGTACAAACGCTTGGCCAGTTCTGCAAGCCGACATGCACAACACTTTGTCACGTCTGCTCCCTGATACACAATGTCCTCAGTGATTATGTTTGTGTTACTGAAATGCTGAACACTAGCAGCAGAAAAAGCCCCAAATTAGACTTCAAAATAAAAAAGGATAACCACCGAAAAGAGTGCTGTACCTGGAACGGGTCTGGAACAGCTGGAAACAGCCGTAAACAAGGCTGTCCAGCTGTGGGGAGCGACTGCCTCCAGCCGCACAGGCACTAGTGACGCTTCCCTGCGAGGGGTTAATAGCACCATCTACATCCCCACCTTGCTCACTGCATTAATTAAAACTGGGCTCAAAAACACAGTTTATTCTGTCCTTGCAACCTCGAGAGTGAATGTGTTTGCACTGAATCCTCTCTGGCCCCTCGACTTGTGCCTTTGCTCATAAAAGTTTTTTGCAAAAGAGATCCTGGGCCTGCAGCTCGGGTGGAGATGAGGACTCTTACTGGAGAAAGACTCCCACATTTGCTAGGAGCTGAAGTGGAGATATTTAGGATCTGCGGGCTGGCGGCTTGCTGCTGTTTTTCCCTTTAATTGGATTTTATTTTTCATTCTCTTTTGGACACCTTCGAGCCTGGGATAAGGGGGTTCTCTTTATTTCTGTTTCAAGACACAAATGTTGTCTCGTGGATGACCCCAAGACCTGCTGTAAATGGCAGAGGCTTGCAAATAAATGGGTGAGAAAATAAATGTGACAAAACACATGCTCCTCTCTTGCAAAATATATTTATCCTGACACGGTTTGCTGAGCTCCACTTGTTTGCTAGGCTGCCCGATGGCAGAGGTGACCGAAACAAGCATTGCAGTGCCCCCAAAATAACGTATCGATAGACCGTACTCAGCACCAATCCTGGGCCGATTTTGCACAGTTACCCTACTCACCTAAGCAGTCTTGCGGGACCTAAAGGACTGCGTGTGCTAAGTGAGTGTGTTCACAGGATGGAGCTGTTTGTAAGTGCTACTAGTCCCCGCTGGCGTTCTGGTGCTAAGTCTCTGCTGCAAACTAACACCACCTTTTTGGACCTCCCCGAAAAATGTCAGGATTGTGGAAGGGAAAATAAGTGATGTTTCCACAGTACATGTGTCTAATAAAAGTGGATTCTAATCCTGTGTAAAAAGTCACCAAAAGAGTCCAGCAGTGTTAGAAATCATCAGCCTGCACAGGGGGGAGGGGAGGCAAGAGGCAAAGCAAAAATCAAACTCGGGATAACTATCTCACCAAAGCCCCACCGACTGCAACACAAAGGGTTGAAGGAAACCCATCAGAAGCCGGAGCAGGAGCACACTTTAAGGTCGTCTGAAAACACTTTTTCAATTGGTGCGAGCGCAGTCCTGCCAGAACCGATGTCTTAAATGCGACACGTTTCAAGCGCACGCTCAGACTGGAGCGTGCTTCGCCTTTCCTTTTAAATCTCAATTAGGCGTGTCTGCAGAACAGCATTAGTGCCCCTGCAAGCCACATTTCTTGATGTCCTATTCAACAGAGCAGGCCCCCGCTTTCATCTAGGTACGCAGACTGGATGTCTGGCAGGGGTTGGGTTTTTTCCCCCCTTGATTTCTTTTGGATGTGGCATTCCCTTTGTGTTCATGGCAACCGCTCCGTCAACGCTGGCAACTCCAAACACGAAAATGCCAGGGCTGTTCTGCTCGATACCGGAGGAATTTGTTTCGCAGACTTTGAATCTAGAGCTCCCCATACGTAATCGCATTCTCCTTCAGCAGAGCAATTACCACACGCCTGACCGCGGACCCGGACGAGTTCGCTGCACGGTGTATATCATCCCTTTTGGTGTTAATAATGTGCCGAACATCACTGCTTTCATAAAAGGCCATTTTCATTTGGTCTCAAATTATCCATAGAGCTCTGATGCTTTTATTACAATATACTCCCTCGAGCGAATGTACAAGCGTAAGTAGCTGAATATTAAGACCACCTGCTTTATGAGTCGGGATTCAATAAAAAGAACGTCAGACCGGGGAGGCTGTGTACGCTGTCTGGTTTCCCTCCCTCCTAGCTTGTGGACGTGCAAATATAGGGGGTCAAACACATATTCTGAGAGCGACACGTATGCAAGTATATCTCCTGCTATGACCTTCTAATGAAGACACACAGAGTAGCAAGCTTGCTACATGGTTTATTTACATGGCTGCATTGCACATCCCAATGCGGATCCAGGAGCTATAGGGCACAAACATCTGGGCAGGCAAAACATGAAAAGCGCATCTTTTAACAGCCTTCACGGTGCATGTTGGACAATGGGGACCCTGACACTGGTCCAATTACGACAATTCCTTACCGGAGCAACGCTACATGTGCAAACCGTCCTTCTCAACAAGTGCCCAAACACATCTTGCTTATTCATCCATGAAGGGGAATTTCTGCTAGTTATAACAACACTATGAAGTCTCGGTCGCCTGACTCCAGAAGAAGTCTTCCTGCAGTTTGGGGGGTTTATTTAGCTGACCCTTAGCGTGCAACTTTGATTTGCAATGACATCAGAACGACCCATCCAGCTCCTCACCTCCACACCCAGTTACACTCCTGATAAAGCCACTGCGATAAGTCAAAATCTTTCCAAAAACCAGACCAGAGGTTCCCGGGATACTCCCCGTTCCCACCGCTCTCCGTGCAAGGGTTTTTCAAGATCCTCACGCAGCCAGGTCCGGCTGCAGTCTGGAGGAACGCTAAGCTTGCAGGGCCTCCACCAGGAATGTCTAGCTCCAAACATACGCAGTCCGGGCAACCAAACCGATCTCACCCAACTCAGGAATTTCTGCAAAAGCTTTTGCTTAGATTATTGCAAGAACATTAAAAACGCGGCCACCAGCACAAGGCCAGGCTACGGCCTCTGCAGCAACCCGCACAAGGTTAGGCTAAGGCCTCTCCTTTCAAAGGTCACAAAACATCTCGGTCTCCAACTTGCATCTCCCTACACAAACACTGAATGCTCCGGTATTTTCCTCTAGGAAAGTACCGAGAACACCCCGGTCTCAACTTCAGGGAAAAGCACTGGCCCTCTCCATCTGGCCCTGACATTAGGGAGCTGGAGCTGAGCTCAGCATCTCCAAGGGCGCTGTGGAAGGTCCGATTCAAACGGGATTGTCGAGCTTTGGGAACGCGGGCATTTGCCTCGTTGCCGTATCCGTCGCAGGTGGGCAAACGGAGGCGTCCCAGCTGTGCGGAGAACAGCTCTCAGGAGCTTTACATTTTCTTTTGGGCCTGAATCGCTTTGTCTCCTGAGGTGCGGAAAAGCTTTTCCCTGAAGTGACAGACCCAGGGCGACCACATGGTCTCTCTAAAAGAGAGAAGAGCAGTTCTTGCATCTTGACCCTAGGTTGGCTCCTGAATCAGGGACTGGCTTGGTGGACTCCAATGACCAGCTGTATTCCCACAGAAGAAACAGGAGTTTTGGTCGTTTCACACAATCCCAACCCGGTGGTAGACAGGTCGCTGTGTCTCTAGACACCCTGAGCATGCACAGCTGAGATGTCCCTGGGCCTCAGGGACATCCCGGGAGCTTCTCTGCATGCCTCCGAGGCCGGAGGGATAAGGAAGAGTTTGCAAAGAACATCACCCGCCCTCCAAGCGCCCACGGCTCAGCAGGGGCAGGAGGCTTGGCAGGGCCATGAGATGCACAGACTGGGGCTCATGTGGGAAAGGCCTCTTCTGCGAGGCAGGGACACAGGGGCACCTCGCTGGCCCCTGCCCGGGCAAAGCTACCTCCCCTTGCCCTGGGCTGGGCCCGACCCCCGTTCCTGCCCTCCACCGCTGCCCTCCTGCTGCAGGACAGGGCTGGAGGGTGCCTGGGACCCAGCGCTGGGGCAACACAGCCGGGGCAGGCCAGGGCGGGAGGGGTCTTCAACAGCCCCCAGCTGCCTCCTGCCAGTGCATGGGCACGCAAGGGGAGAGGAGATCTCCTAGCCCTGCACGCCCTGGTACACCCAGCTCCATGCTCCCCAGCCCTGTGCACCCTGGCTTTGTGTGCCCCATCCCTATGCACCCTAGTACAGCCCAGCTCTGTGCCCCAGCACCGTGCTCCCCAGTGTATCCTGGCTCCGTGCCCATGCCCGCCAATACACCTCAGCGCCGTGCCCCCATGCCTGCGCAGCCCAGTACACCTCAGCGCCGTGCCCCCCAGTGTGTCCTGGCGCCGTGCCCCCATGCCCGCGCAGCCCAGTACACCTCGGTGCCGTGCCCCCCAGTGTGTCCTGGCTCCGTGCCCCCACCCCCGTGCCCGCCAATACACCTCAGCGCTGTGCCCCCATGCCCCCGCAGCCCAGTACACCTCAGTGCCGTGCCCCCCAGTGTATCCTGGCGCCGTGCCCCCATCCCCGTGCCCGCCAATACACCTCAGCGCCGTGCCCCCATCCCCGTGCCCGCCAATACACCTCAGCGCCGTGCCCCCATGCCCGCGCAGCCCAGTACACCTCGGCGCCGTGCCCCCATCCCCGTGCCCGCCAATACACCTCGGCGCCGTGCCCCCATGCCCGCACAGCCCAGTACACCTCGGCGCCATGCCCCCATCCCTGTGCCCGCCTATACACCTCAGCGCCGTGCCCCCATGCCCGCGCAGCCCAGTACACCTCGGCGCCGTGCCCCCCAGTGTGTCCTGGTGCCGTGCCCCCATCCCCGTGCCCGCCAATACACCTCAGCGCCGTGCCCCCATCCCCGTGCCCGCCAATACACCTCAGCGCCGTGCCCCCATCCTCGTGCCCGCCAATACACCTCAGCGCCGTGCCCCCATGCCCGCGCAGCCCAGTACACCTCGGCGCCGTGCCCCCATCCCCGTGCCCGCCAATACACCTCAGCGCCGTGCCCCCATGCCCGCACAGCCCAGTACACCTCGGCGCCGTGCCCCCATCCCCGTGCCCGCCAATACACCTCAGCGCCGTGCCCCCATGCCCGCGCAGCCCAGTACACCTCGGCGCCGTGCCCCCCAGTGTGTCCTGGCGCCGTGCCCGCCAACACACCACCTCAGCGCCGTGCCCCCACCCCCGTGCCCGCCAACACACCTCAGCGCCGTGCCCCCATGCCCGCACAGCCCAGTGCACCTCAGCGCCGTGCCCCCCAGTGTGTCCTGGCGCCGTGCCCCCGTGCCCCCCAGTTCCCCCGTACTCACAGCGCGGCGGCGGGCGCGGGGCCGCGGGCGGGCGGGGGCTGGCGCAGGCCGCGGGACGAGCAGTTGAGCAGGCAGGAGCCGGCGGCGCAGGAGCAGGCGCAGGCCCCGGCCCCGGCCCCGGCGGCGGTGGCTGAGGCGGCGGCTGAGGCGGCGGCGGCGGCGGTGGCTGAGGCGGCGGCGGCGGCCCGGGCCGGGCGGGCGGCGGCCAGGAGCAGCAGCGGCAGCAGCGGGATGAGGCGGCGGCGGAGCGGGCTCCAGGCGGGGCGCGGGGCTGCCGTGGGGCCATTTCCCAAAGGCATCGCTCACTGCGGGCACGGCATGGCCTCGGCCCCGGCCCGCCCGGCCCGGCCCGGCTCGGCTCGGCTCGCTCCTGCCCCTGCCCTGCCCCTGCCCCGTGCTGCGCGGCGCCGCGGGCCCGGGACGATGCGGCTCCGCCCTCCCCGCGCCGCCCCCGCTGCGCCCGCCCCGCTCCGCTCCGCTCCGCTCCAGCCCCAGCGCCAGCGCCCGGCCGCTGCCCCTTCCTGCTCCGGCCGCCGCCGGCCCGGCCCCGGACAGCCCCGCCACCGCCACGGCCGCCGCGTCCAGCACGGGCCCCGGGCCCAGGGGCCCCCGGCACGTGCATCGCACCCGGGCCCATGCACACACACACGATGTGAGTGAGCACCCTGTTCACATGCATGCGCACACACCGTGAGCACCCCGGTCACATGCACACACCCTCTCTGAGCACCCCAGGGAGCCGAGCCGAGCTGCGCGCCAGGGTTCCCACACGCCCCGGCTCTCAGAGCGCTAAAGCAAACCCCTTCCCATCAGTGACATGGTCACAAGGCCTGAATTACACAGGCCCAGATCCCAAACAGCTCACCGAACTCCTCTTTCAGCACCAGAGCTTTCCTGGTTGCCTTTTTGGGTCTAATTCGATATAATTTGCTATTTAAGCCTAGCATCTCAATGGCTGCAGCCAGGCCAGGTCCCGGCTAGAGGCTCAGACCAACCAAATGAGGAAGGGTTTCCCCGTCCCCCAGTCCGGCCTGGGGGGTTGTGATCCTGGCTGGATCAGGGCCACATGCAGCCCATTGTCTGTTTCTAGCAGGAAGCGCGGGCCGCCAGCCAGAGGGAGGAGAGGACAAAGCGGAGCAGACTTGTGGGGCTGCCCTTCTTGCTCAGTGCCTGAGTGCTTGGTTTGCAAGCAGGAAAACTTGGGCAGCGTCCGGGGCTCTCTCACCACAAACAGCAAACACGGGTGCTTGTAGGGCCGAAAGAGGGGTGAGCCCACGGCATCGGACCACAAGCAGAAAGAGGCGCCATGGGCATCCCAGACGGTGCCGGCGCTGGTGCAGAGAGCGCCGTGCAAGGCGGGCACAGGGAGCTTGCCGCCAGCAGGCGGGAGGGGGAGGCCCAGCACCCTCGTTTGCAGACCCACAGTCAAGTCCAGATGTGCCCCAGCGGGAAGGCACTGCTCTAGGCCAGGGGTCTGGCTCAGCATCTCGGCAGAGAGGCAGACCTCGGGAGGCAAGGTGAAGGCGAGATGGTAAGGGAGAAGGAGGTGGGAGCAGCAGTCAGAGACACGAACAGCGTCCAAACCAGCCTTGCTTTGAGGCCAGCTTCTGCTCAGGAACCAGCTGCCCGTGTGTGGCCCTGCGCGTGCAGCCACAAAGCTCTCCTTAGCTGCTGGCTAAGACAGAGCTGCTGGCCCCATGCAGGCACGGGCCTGCCTGAGCTTTGCTGCAGGCTCCCGGTGAGGTGGGCGCAGCCCTCCCGCGACCGCAATGCAAGCCTCCACTCTGCGAAGCTCGCTCGGGGGTTTTGACTAAATAAGGCCTGCAGCCTCCAGTCTGCGATCTTTCTCGATGAGATTCCAGGGATTTTTGCCATCCTCCGCAACGTCTGGCCCTTCCTAAGCAGCAGCGCTGCCCAGCGAAGCCCCCGTGGTTGCAAGTCACGGGAGCAGTGGGGCAGCGTCGGGCCGCATGGCTCCCGGGGCCTTGGCCGGGGTGTGCTGGTGCTTGGGGTCCAGCGCACGCCGCATGGACAGAGCAAAGCCTTGGATGGGGGTTCACTTGAGGGGCCCTCCTCATCCCTCCGGGAGGCAGCACTCAGACCAGGAGAGGTGGGAGAGGACAGAAGGCTGGGGAGATGCAGATGCAAGCAGCAGGGAGACGAGACAGTGTTCAGGGTGGGATTGGGGGTGTCGGGGGGGTGAATTCAGGGGCTCCAGGCTTTGTCTTTCACCACAGCTAACCTCACCTGCCGTGGGGGCGATGTCTGACCCCGGCGGCAGGTTTGTCGTGCATGCGTCACGACTTTTACCCCCTGCCTGGGGAGAATCGATGCTGTTCTTGAAGCATCAGCTCCCAGAGTCAGGTGAACGTGTCGGGATCCCAGATTTCCCTAGAAAAGAGGGCTTCCAGCGCCTCCTCCACGTGGGAGAAAGCTGCACGTTCAAACCTTCAAAACTGCAACCGGGTGGCAAAGAAAGACGAGCTCTACACGTGCCTAGGTCTGACCTCATGACGTTCTTTGAGCACCGGCAGCTGCCGTGTTTGCAGCCCTGGGTATGCAGTCAATATTGCATGTGCATCCTTGAGACATCACATAGCCCTATATATCTGTATACTATAGGTGTCACTCCTATATGCCTCTGTTACCCCTCTCCTCTGCTTGCTAGGCTGGCTGCTCTGCGGTGCTCAATAAGCAGCATCCCTTGGTCCAGCAAAGCATCCAAGCCCCAACTGAACCCTGAGCGTGTGTGTGGCGCCGTGGACGCCGATGGAGCAATGTCAGTCCACACCCGCCATGTCCAGAGCACTGTGTAAGCATTAGGCAATCTCATGGCATCTAGTTTCCCTCCTTGGCAGGCTTTTTGTGTCTGTGAGAGCTGCATTTGTGAAAACATCCGTGCTTTTTGGGCTGGAAATCCCCCCCAAAAGACGCAGCATCCCTTGCTTGATGAATTAGGCCAGAAATAGCGCTGTGTTTACTACTTTCTGAGTTGATTGCGAAACATTTATTTCTGCTTTCCCTGGTTGTAAATATTTCTTTTTTTCTCTAACCCTCTGGCATTAATATCCACATCCGCTACAAATTACCCTTTCAGAAAACGGCAAGGAAAACCCATCTATCCATCTGTCCACCCATCCATCCGCTCATCCATCCATCAATCCACCCATCCATCCATCCATCCAGCTGGAGATTTTAGTGTAATCAACAGCGTCGCTCGTTCCTGTGACTGAGCAAATGAAGACCCGATGGAGTTGCATTTCCCTCCCCCCAAACAATAAAACGGACAAGCTGTTTGGAGGACTAAACAAAGACATCATGGGTGGGGTAGGAAACCACGCAGTGAGTCTTGATAACACTGCAGAGGATGCATGGTTTGCATTGACTCATGCCTGGTCTGGCAGGACGGTCTCGTTACTGGGATGCATTGTGCAATGCAAACTGCGCACGGCCACGGAGGACGTCGTTAGATCCAGGACCGTCTCCACAGAGCGATTCTTCTGCATCCTCACCCGTGGCGCATGAATTGCACATTTCTCAAACGCGGTTTACATGAAATCAAAAAGAAATATGAGAAATCAGCTGAGCAGACGTGTGTTTCTGCCCAGCCCCCTGCCCTGCCTCAGAGACCCCACCATTGATTGCCCACCGTCTAGGCTGTAGGCAAGCATAATAATGTATCACAGGGGATGCGACGTTGCATAACAAGCCAGAGAATGTGGTGGTTGAGCTGGAGCATCCAGACCCTGAGACCCGGGCTGCAGACAGATGTAGCACTTGCCCTGTGACAGCGCGACTCTTACTGCTACAGGCCCCCATAGCCACCTGCGTGCAGCAAAACCTGGGAATGCAAAAACCTAGAACTCTTGGTTCAGAGATGATCCCTCGTATTAGACCAACTGAGAAATTGCAAAAAAATATATCTTTTTCTGCAAGCTTTCAGGCTCACACACCCTTCAACAGGCTCAGGGAAAGTTAAAGATGGTAAAAAGTCCCCATATGTAGGAAATATCCAGCCTCAGCTTCCTCTGTGCGAAAATTAAGTGTTTTTCCTATATGCAAGATCTTTTTACTATCTTTAACTTTCCCTGAGCCTGATGAAAGGTGTGTGAGCCCAAAAGCTTGCAGAACAAAAAATTAAAAAAACCCTTTTTTTCCAATTTCGCAGTTGATCTAATAAAAAGTATCATCTCTAAACCAAGAGTTCTAGATTTTTGCATTTCTTTTTGTCTGGGACCAACACAGCTACCAAATCCATCCACAAAACCCAGGTTCATTCACTGTTCACGTGACAGCCATTTAGCTCAATGGCGTCGCTATGGGAATGAGAGGTCAGACCCCAGGGAAGCACCCTAACCACTAGGCTACAGCATCACTCCTGTCTGCTCTCCCAAAGACACTTTAATCCCCATGTGTGCAGTGATCCCAGTGGGTGGAGGGTGCTTTAACCGCTGGCTGCTGTGCCCAGAGGGGACCACGCGTCCTCATCCTCTTTCGGTCCCTGGGAGGAGCAGAGGAATCCCATCCGCAGGCTCCCAAGCGACCCGGAAGATCCCAGCCCCACCGTTCATTTTTCCCTCTCCACAGTTTCCCGTGGTTTTGCATTACCATGCAGTACATCTCGCCCCTTCCCTGTGAGATGAAATCACAGGGTCCTTATGAGCAGATGTCTCTTGTTTCAAAGGGAAAGAGGGAGCCCTGCTCTGGCTTTGAAAGGGAGCCTGCCTTGCAGAGTGGGCCTGGAGCCCAGGTAAGGGAGGCACCGCCGAGCCAGAGACGGAAGAGACACCCAGTCCTGAGTCTTCTCCTGGGCCGTCCTGGGGTACCCCGTCTCCCCAGGCATTGCAGAAGGCACAGCACCCCCAATAAGTGGGCATTGCATCTCTCACTCTGACTGCACCTTTTCCCTGTTTTAGGTCCAGGCCGTCAAGACCACCCCAGACATTGCAGCGACAGCTCAGCTGGAGCCCAGAGCTCCCTGTTTCCAACCCTCCAGCACACGGACTCACCCTGTCAGTGTCGGCAGGTGAGGGTTTATGACACACAGTAGGGTGGTTTGGCTTCCACCCTGCAGAGGATGGCCACTGACTTGCCCCGCCGGTTCATGCCATGCATGTTGCCGAAACCATTTCGCTGGCACTCCACGCCATCTTCCGTTAACAACGAACACCTCGACAGAGGGCAATTTGCCCTGAATTCAATACCCCATCGATCACCACTGCAGAGAGATGAAATGCAAAACACCACCGCTTTTATTGCCTGCACAACGCACGTTTTTCCGCTCCTGCTTTTATGCATCACCCTTCCCAGGCTTGGAGAGGGGGTATATCTGAGGAGGGAAGCGTGGCTGGAAATTTCCAATACTGCTTTTATCACAGGCCTTGGGGTATTTGTTGGTAAAAGCTGGACTCCGGTTACTGGGCAGGAAGCTCTGAGCTTTTTGAACAAAGGTCCCTGGCTATCGCGGCTGCAGGGGAAGCTGCAATGTACAGCTCTTAAATGTTTCTATCTTGAGGGGCAGACGAAAGCGTGCGACTTATGTGGTGTTTTTAAAAGCGAATGCCTTTTAACTCCTATTTCTGGAGGGGACGGTTTGAGTCATGAATTTTGTTTTTTTGGCAATACCCAATACTGAGGCTTTGATCCAAAGGGAACCAAGAAACCTAGCTCCTGCCTGCCCTCTCCCTGCAAACAGGCAGAAAGCAGGGCCTGCCGGGGTGGTGACGGGGCCTGCTGAGGTGGCTCTTTGTGCAGGGTCCTCAGCGTGGCTGGTGGCCTTTTGGGGGGCTGTCTTCCCCCAAAAGGAGATAAGGGGCAAGTAACTACCAGGTTGGGAAGCATCCCATCCCACGTGGTGCTGGCGGAGTGGCCACCGCTCTCTCCATCTCCTGTCTCTTCCAGCTGCAAAATGGAAATGAGCCCTGGGCAAAGTCACCGAACCAGCGTTTGTCACGGTCCCTGATCCATTTGCTTGGAGCAACCTCGTCTTGCTGGAGAAATGGAGCCTTGCGCTCACCCATCGGCTCTGCCCCACAGCGGCCTACGTACCCGGCTCTGTGTACCCGGGTGCATTCAGTGCACCCCCAGGCTCAGGGCTAGGACCGAGTCAGCGGGGCTGAACATGATTAGCTGCTGCTGCTTAGGGGGCCTGAAGGGCTGAGACACCCTGGCCCTGGGCGATCGCTCCACTTTGCATCTTCTAGCCTGCAGTTCACAGAGCGCTTTAGCTCTTGTCATCAGGCAGTGCTGCGGGCAACGAGTGTGGGCCTCTGTGTGCACACGTGGCAGGACCTGCCGTGGACACGACGATGCGCCTCCACGCCCAGAGGTGAGAGTGGACACCTTTAAGGACAGGGTCCCACTTAGCTCAGCTGGGCCAGGACGACAAAGGGCTGAGCTGGCATCCTACACAGGGGCTGGCACCTGGGTTGGTCCCTCGGGCTCGGTCAGTGCCCTCACGCTCCCTATGCTCACGCTGCCCACGCAGTGTCCTAGTCCCTAGGGTATGAATAAAAGGAGGAGATGGAGGGACCGAGGACGTCTGCTGTGGTTTGGCCTTTCTCCGGTGGCACCTGGAGACTCGTGAGTGCCGCCCACCTGGGGTGGGGGTAGGAGACGCCTCCATCAGCACAGGACCTGCTCTCGGCAGGGCAGCCGCAGCTCTGACAGTCCCCTCCCAATCACGCTACAAACCGACATTGCATTTGTCCAGGGATAAACCATTTTATCCTGGGACAAAGCGAGATCTTTCAGATGTCCGTGTCTGTTGTCCCAGGCTAAATCCTAAGAAGGTTCATGGGATAAGGAGGACTAATGATTTATCCTGGGACATGGCAAAGTGCATCTGAACAGTTATCCTGGGGCTGCATCGTCACATCAGTGGCAGAAAAGCAGCAGTGTCGTTCAGCCACTCACTACAACCTGATAAGAAGGGCGACGTGTGTGCACACCTTTATTTCTGTTCCGGGATAAATGCGGGCACAGTGTGTCCAGGGATAAATGCAATGTATGGTCCTAAAAGAAATGCAAAAAGCTAGAACTCTGGGTTCGGAGATGATACCTTTTATTAGACCAACTCAGAAACTGCAAAACAGTTATCTTCTTCTGCAAGCTTTCAGGCTCGCATGCCCTTCCTCAGGCTCAGGGAAAGTTAAAAGATGGTAAAAAGTCCCCATAGGTAGGAAATAAATTTCATTTTTGTACAGAGGAAGCTGAAGCTGGAAATCTCTTCCTCTGGGTCGTTCCTAGACTTTTTATGCCTGAGATGGTGGAGAGAGAAGGGCCGACTGCTGCAGATCCTCCGCGGGTGGGGATCGGTGGAGCTGTGCTGGGCACTGAAGTCCGTGGCCCGGGACCTGCAGCAAAGCTGTCTCTACCGAGATGTCTTGTCCCTTTTGCTGGCAAACTCCCCAAGGGTGAAGCTGGGTTGTGAGCCATGGAGAAGAAGAAGGGCATTGCCCGCGCAGGCAGAGACGGCCTATTCCCCTCAGCACCATGGCGTGCGGTGATGCCCAGCCTGAGTGAAGGTGCCAACACCTGGCCTGGTTTAAGGATGATTTCTGTGTGGACTGGAACCGGTGCAATGTGTGTTGGCTGGCGATGATGAGGATAGCCCCTGACAGCGCAGCCACGGAGAGGCCTGGGGACAGGAGAGAGCCCTCATTTGTGTCCTCCGCTTGCTGTGCTCCCTGCGGCAGTCACTATAGACGGGGACTTGCGAAATGTTTCTGGCTGGTGGCTGCAGATGGAGAGGCTGGCAGTCTTTTGGGCAGGATTGAAGGGGCTGGTGGGGTGGCTGGTCCCCCCGGTTATTCCCAGGACGGGGCGGCTCGGGTGGTGGCAGGGAGCTCTTGCTCTCACCCGTCAATCAGCCAAGGGGCCTCATGCTGCTCTGCCCTCGTGGTGCTCGGCAGAACCAGCTATGCACTGGAGGGGGCTGGGAAGGCTGGGGGGACCCCGGCTGGGGCATGTCCCACAGCGCGAAGGAGAGATGACATTTGAGAACAGCCATGGGAGTCGGTATTTTTTACTTTCCCAGGGCAGTTCTGCACCTTCCCCTCCTTTGACGCTGGGTCTCCATTTTCAACCAACTTGGGGGTGGAAAACAGTGATTTGTCATTGTCTTCAATCGAAAAGCTGCTCCGGCTTCATCAGAGCTGGGGCTGCTTTTTAGAAAAACATTCCCTGTACGCAGTGCTCCCAGCTGGCCTCGCCCTCAGCCTTGCAGCAAAGTTTGAAGTCCTGCTTTGTGCACTCTGATCAGTGCCATCTCCCCAGGCCTGCCCCGCCGTGTTAGTACAGCCTGCTACAGCATTTGCTGCCCTGTGTCCAGCCAGACAAGGGACTAGGAAATGGGCAGTGGATGCTGGAAACGAACTCCATGCCAGGGGAAGCAGCAGCTGGATGCATCTCTGGAACAGCGATTCAATAAAACATTGGAGGAAGCGACCCAGAGAGGTTGGGGAACCTCCATCCCTGGAGGTTTTTAAGACCTGGCTGGACAAAGCCTTGGCTGGGATGATGTAGTCGAGGCTGGTCCTGCTCGGAGCAGGGGAGTGGACTAGATGTGACCTCCTGAGCTCCCTTCAACCTGAATTTCCTATGACTGTATGGGTGGACCTAGGATTTTGAAAAGAGGGGTGCAGTCAATGGGGCACATCACATAATAGCGCAACACTCCAGTTACTAGAAGCTTTCCTAATATCCTAGGGAGTTAGTGCTATATTATTCAGTTTAAGATTGAAGCAAAAATAAATCTAGCTATTGGAATGTGCACTAATTTGCTAGATTATATATAACGCGATAAAAACACAACACGCCAGGCAAAACATAGTCAAAATAGTCAAAAAATATTGTGTCATCAGTCCTGCAATCATTCGAGTTAAATGTATGTCTCTCATTCAGATTTACAAAACACAGCCTAGCCTTCTTGAGCATCTTGACAGTGCCTCCAAAACTTCACTGTCAGTCATTTCTGCACCTGAGCTAATATTCCCACACTAGAGCTGGAGCTAAAAACAGTCTGCAGGGCAGTGAAATAGAGGAGAGGCCGTATCAGGAAGGACTTAGGGACAACACTGCAGAGAAAAGGATATTTGAACAGTGGAGCATCAAGGCCATTAAAAAGAAGAGTGGGTCGTTCACACCTGTGAAGTGAAGAGATGGGGAGGGCACCCATTCGCTTTGCTGGGGCAGGAGGGGAGGTTTCCAGCAACACCTGCAGGGAGAAATGCATAAAAGGCTAGGAAATATTTACTTGTAAAACCCCAGAGGGACTCCAAGCTGAAGCAAAACCCAAAGCAGCTTTGCGCTCATTTATCAAAGCCCATTCACCACGAGGTCGATGGCATCTGGAATCCCCTGGCTCTGGAGGCTAAGCAGGCAGTTAATTAACTGTCCCGCAAACTTCCCAACAATTTGTTGCTGCACTTGGGAGGGTTTTGCCAACAGGAAGCATTAGACCTGCCCTGCACAACCTTAACGAGGGCCGTGCAAACCCGCAGCATCATCTTCAAACTCTTGGACTCTTAATTAAACGAAATGAGGCCATCTGCCAGCCATCCCGCTTCAGTGCCAGCACGGGAGGGTGCCACGTGGTGAGCAGGAAAAGGAGGAGCGATTGATCTCCAGGCTCATAAATATTGTTAAGAGAGGAGCTGCCAGCACCTAATCGGTGACCTGTCACCAGTAATTTGGCCGGCGCGCTGATGAATCACTGAACAAACTGAGCACTTCGATACTGGGTCTCCCCCATCACTCATCCATTTGCCACTTCAAAGGGTGGCAGAGAAATAGTGCAGATGACGGTGGGCGTGCGCCTTGCTGTGCAGGTTTCTGGGCCTGGCGCTAGGCAGGAGTTGCCATCAGAGCAGGGCTTTGCCAGGCCCTGGAGCCCCAGCCTGCACAGGATACAGGCACCTGCACTGCACAGGGGTGCTCGACCCGCCCTTCACGGGACTTTCACCCTCATCCCAGCCGCCGGCCTGGGCTCTGAAACATCATCTCCACTCCTTCATCAGCGGTCGCTCTCCCTTTTTAGCATCATGCCTGATTTTGCAGGGCCCCAAAGCCCAGCACGCTGCAGCTTTCTGGCAGGTCCCCTCTCAGCCCTGGAAGTCTCGACTCTGCAAAGTCCGCACTTGACTTTAAACACACGCTGTGCCAAGCGGCACCGTAATCTGTGAGCCAAGCAGCCGTCCCCGTCTTCACACTCGCCCCCACTCTGGGGCTCCGAGCACAACCAGCATCGCTCTCTGGCCCGCTTTGGTTCCTGCTCTGTCTGTCTGAGACTGGATGCCAGACCTGTGGTGAAGTAGATTCGTTCTCGCTGACTTGCCTGGTATTACTCTCTCTCCAATTCTTTATACGTCTCTCTGTGTTTTTTCCCCTTACTGTCTCAGGGCATTAAAAGCTGTCTGTTCTGAGCTCTTTGCGGTGATTCATAGTTGGTTTTTCCCCTGACTGGCTCACAGTTACTTCAAGCCAGTCTCATCCCTATTTTTATAGCACAGGTCTGTGCAGGAAGGTTAGCTCAGTGGTTGGCTTGCCATCCAGAGACTTTAGCAACCCTGGTTCAATGCCCTCTGCTACAGCCTGCCTGGGTGACCCTGGGGTCTGTGTGTGTCTTGGTTTCCCACCTGCACAATGGGGATAATAGCCTTGGACTACTGCAAAGGGATGTGGGGTGCCTAGATTTTTTTTTGGTAAAAAAATGTGTGTGTGTGTATGTATATATATGTGTGGGTGTGTGTATCTATATATATACATACACACAGAAGGTATGTGTGTGTATATATATATGTATGTATGTGTGTGTATACACACACACACACACACACACCTTCTAGTCACTGATCATTGCCTCCTTAACCCACCATAGGAGCACATGCCCAGATGCTATAGTAGTCTCCGTCTCAGTGGTTACCAGGTTATAATGTCTGCGACTTTGGCTCTGCTCTCCAACCCGAGACTCTTCCCGGGGAGGTGAGTAGGCTGCGTGTTTATTTTCACTTTGCTCCGAGCTGAGCCCAGCCGCGCAGCGTAGAGCATTGCAATGCACCACATATCCTGGACCCGCCTCCGGGCCTTGCAGCCGGGAAGCTGAATATAATTTTTCCGCTCCCCTGGCCCATATGGGAAAGGACGCGGCTTAAAGGGCTCGAGGATCTGCAACTTCAAAGCTCTTCCTCTTAGGGCACCGGGCACTGCACTGCTGGATGCCCCTGGGCAATTCTCTCTGCTCAGTTTGCTGAGCTATGAAGCAGATGAAGGCCTGCCGTATGTGCCTTGTGGGGTGCTGTGAAGATTAAGAGACTTATCCTTTGCTTGGTATCACAGCAGCAGCAGGAGGTCCCAGCTGAAATCACAGCCTCCATGTGCTAGGTACTGTACGTGTGCTGTGAGACAGCACACAGCCCAAGCAGACAAGACAAATCATTGAGGGGTGACGGGTAAGTTGTTATGCTCATTGCACCCTGAAGAAGTGAGACAGAGATAGAAGAGACTAGCCCAAGGTGACCCAGTGAATCGGTGGCAGGGAGGGGAATGGACCTCCCCACCCTCTAGCCTCTCACTGCTTGAACTTCTTCCAGATCTCCTCCAAGTGCCATTGCTGGAAAGGGCCCCCACAGACCCGATCCTGCTGGGTGCTGTGGTAGCTATTCGGGTCTGGGAACTGTTGCCTCTGGCACACGTTGCTGATTCCTGGGAGTGGGGCTCGGTGATGCTCTACGAGTGATCTCTAGCAGCGATGCGTGAGACTTGGGAGCCATCTGGTGCAAACCTTTCTGGTCCTCAGGGGTGACTAGCAGGAGAAAGAACCCGGCACAGTATCCGTTAAGGGGCCTGTGGTTGGAAACCGGCTCTCCCGGGGACATGGAAGGCCTGGAGGTATCAGTCCTAAGGTGGCAGACTTAGGTCCCACAGCAAAGCACAGCACAGCACAGCACAGCACAGCACAGCACAATCAACCGCTTCCAATTAAGTGCTGAGTGGATAAAAAGTTTATCTCTGACCCTGGTCTTAATGAGGAGGTTTGATGACCCCTCAGCCTGGCAGCTCCAGCTGCAGTGGAGTTGCTCAGCCGTTCTTGCAGAGAGCTGACGCATCCCCTTGGCTTGGCACAGCCCCTGCCACTGCTCCGGCAGGTGGTTGTTTGCGAGCTGCAGACAGATCCGATGCGTCTGCCTTTGCTCACAGGAGCAACCTCCCCTCGCGGGGCCAGGCACCTACGTACCAGGGTGCCAGGTGGGCGGAGAAGATGGCAGTGTAGGGTCCTGGCAGAGGGGGAAACTGAGGCAGGCCTGTCCGGGGGATCGGCATTGTGGTCTCACTCCCTCCCTGACATTTCCACAGTCAGGCTGCATGGCCCCTCCGCATGCCTGATGACTAGCCAGGGATGGCAGATGGAGACAGATGCCTCGTGGGTCCCTGGGGATGCAGTAATGATGAAGAGCTAGACCCAAATTTCCCCCGATCTATAACCCCGTGCAGGCAAGAGACAAATGTGATGGAGGCGGGAGGTGCCAGCCGGCAGCCTGGGCATTCGGGGCAGGAGATGCAACCCCCCGCAGGGAGCCAAGCCAGGCAGTCATTTCCAGCTGGTCCCCGGAAAAGGCCACCCCACAACATGGTAGTTAATGAGCAGCAGCAGGTGCAGCACTAGCAGGGGAGAAGCAAAGCAAAGGGAAGGAGGAGAGCAGGGCAGGGGACAGGTAGCATAGCCTGCTGCCTCTGTCCCCACCAGCCACCTGCATCAGCTGAGCCAGGGGTGGTTTGGGCGATGGCCTAACTCACAGAGGACGCAGCAGGGGCCCAGCGACACCCAATGTCCCCTTGCTAGCCAGAAGGAAACACCCTGCTGCTTTGCAAGTGGATTTGCCTTGCAAATTTGTTCTGGCTCCATATCAAAGGCTTAGCGAGAGTCTGCACTCACGGAGCCGCTAGGTTCCTCCGTCCTTCGGACCTGTGCTCCAGGGACAGGGTGACAGATGTCATTCAGGAGCTCAGAGGGGCAAGTGGCGGCTGTCCTATGCGACAGATGATAGAAAGAAACCAAGAAGCCCAAGCTCCAAAACACGGGGGCCTCAGGGCTGCGAGAGGCAGGGGAAAGAAGCTGGCAAAATCTGAGAGAGACCAGACCAAAAAAGTCTTCCAGCAAAATGGTGGATTTAAACATCTGTGGCTGCAAAGAAGAAAGCCAGGCAACTCCTGAGTGACAATAATTGATGGGCTGCATTTGACGAGATGCTGCCAGAGGAATTTCAATGACAAGCCGGCGTGAGGCTGACAAAGGAGATAAGACTGAAGTGGGAAAGGTACGGGAGCGATGGAAAGGGAGGAACAATCAACGGCGAGGGGAAGGTGCGGCAGCTCGGGCTGTGTGGGCTGCTCCATTTCCAAGGAGAAAGAACTTAGTGTATCTGAGGTGGCTCCGCGCCGGAGAGCGCACCCCACGCACTGCCTGCCAGCTGCTTGCAAAGGCACCTCCAGAAATACCTGCCTTCCTGCAGCCGTGCGGCCCCACAGGCCGCCCAGGGCATCCGCACAGAGATGCCTGGCATCACTGTCAAGGCCCTTCCTGGCTGGCGCCCACTGTCCATCAATACCGAGAGGCTGATGCCCGCCTCGTGAGCTTGTCTCATCAGCCTCTGTCATTAAGTCTTCGAACAAGCATCTTCGGTGCTTTTTCCTCTGCTGCCCTTCATGCCTGCATCTGCAAAACTCTCCCCCGCTGCCCTCCTTAAAGAGGCTCTTCTCCACCAGGTAGCCTACAAAGCCCTGGGGATGGTCGGCCCACTGCTGTGCTGCGACCATTGCCAGACTGCTCCGGTGCCCTCCCACCTGTCCACATCCAACTACCGTCTGTTGATGAGCTCCTTGGAGCATCTTTCTGCCCTGCAGTTGTAGAGGACCCCGCTCCGCTGGGCTGTTGTCCGTGACTGGGCTTGCACAGTGCAAATAACAGGCACCAAAGCCTTTTGCATCCACAGACAGCTGCTGCCTGGAAAGACCGTTCTCTCTGTTGTGGCTCGGAGCTGCCTTCCTCCCCCTGGCAGATGCACGCAACCAGCGGACGTTTCGTGTTGGCTTATGAAACCTGCTTTCAATTAATCAGAATTGCAACATGTTAATAGGCAAAGCTTTAGTTAGACCCTTGAATTGACTCACTTCGTTGTTGTGTAAGTCAGGGACTGCGGGAACGGAGCTATATCTGGGATTTAGCTGGATGCATGAACCCTTTCCTTACCCGGGGAAGTCCAGGCTAAGTAAGTTGGGTCTCCTACTTGCATGGACTTTCAGTGGCTTCCTTTGACAAGTCCAGCCTAAGGGCCAGGTTCCCAAAAGGACGTAGGTATCCAAAGATATAGAAGTGCTGAGGTGAGTTAAGTGCCTAGGACTTCAAATCCTGCAGCCCCAGGAGGCCTCCAGGTGCCCCCTCCCAGCTCAGGCCGGGAGGCTTTGATTGACCGTTGACAATCTCGTGCAGGAAAAGGGGCTCTTTGCTATGGAGCAGCTCGAAACAATACAAGCCCGGAGTGCTTGTCTGCTGCTTTTCATTTGGAGATCTCGAAGCACGTCCCAAGGGTGGGGAAATCACATTATCCTCTCTCTTTTCTGCTGTTAGGGGGAGGTAATTGGCTTTGCTTAATGAGGCCTGTGGCAGAGCTGAGCAAATAGCCCAAGTGCCCTCTCTCTCTGCCTTGTCGATGCTTCATGAGGTTTCACGGCTGCCCTTAGGGAGACAGAGACCAACAGGGCCCGTGGGAGGGAATCAAGGGAAAGGCATTATAGGAGGGTTAGCCAGAAGGTAATGGACCATATTTATCCCCACAAGAACTAGGGTGTGTTTGCCTTGGAGACGGTAGCGATGGCAAGGCAACAAGCTGGTTGGAGTATAACAGATTGGAGGGGCCGATCTCTTCTTGTCTGGGGGAAAAGGCCTGGGGGGATTTGCTTCCAGCTCCAACTTCCCTGCTCCCAGTCAAGTTACTTCACCCACATAATGAAAGGGAAACCAGCCCCTCTGTTGCACCGGGGCCTCTCTGCAGGACTTATATCCCCCTTCCACGTGCATGAGTCCAACAGAGGAATTTAAGTGCCCTGCCTGGTGCAGGCATCCCCTTGCGATGGGAAAGGACACGGAGATTTCAGGCTTCCCCAGCAAATTAGCAGGTAGTTGCATTAACGGCTTGCTGCTTCTGGTGACCAGTTCAGTGTTGTACGAGGCTCTGAGGTTTCCCCTCAGTTGCAAAGGGTTTCATAGGACAGAGGCTGTACAAGCCACCAAATCCCTCCCAGCTTGTAACGGCGCGGCACGGAGCTGGGAAAACCTCACGACGGATGAGAAGCCAGCACCAGACCGTGGGGGTCCGAGGAGAGCGGGGAAGCAGCCAGGGTAAACCCAGAGTCAGGAGTCAGGGAAATGCTCAGGACACGTTGAAGGGAGGTGGGCGCATGTGAATCACTGAGCGAGCGAGCGCCGCAGGGAGTTCAAATGTTCAGCGCTGAGGGGCACCAGGCTTGTTTACAGCCAGCAAAGAAATGAGTGTGCTGGAAGAAGCCAGGCTTTGGATGAGGCGTGTGCTCGAGGGCAGCGTGGCTTGTCCTCCGCTGGCACCGCTCTCGTTGCCGCCACATGTACAAGCGCCCATTGAGGTCCTTCCTGAGGGTAAAGGCTCCGGCAACCTTGGCGGGTTTGGTGCAGGGTTTCAGAGCTCGCCTACAAGTCAGGCCCTGCAAGACCAGGCCCCGGGTGAATTGGTAGGAGGGCAAGTGGAAACCCTGGGGAACGGGCCTCATGGAGGTGAGCAAGTGGCTGGGTTGAAGCAGGGACCCATCCCTTGGAGAGGAACGAACATGGATGGCATGGGCACAGCCTTTCATCCTCTCCTCCCCTGGGACGAGCCCCGTGAGACTGGGGTGGGGGGGTTGGATGTAATGCTCTGCCCTCCGGGTCGCCAGATCCCACTGAGGGCAGAGGATCCTCATTGCATTGTAGGGAAGGGCCAAGGCTGCCATAACCTGCGAGCTAGACCTGAAGGCAGGGCTGAGAGCAGACCCTCGCAAAACAGGATGAGAACTAGAGGCAAGAATAGCACGAGTCCATCCAGAATCATGCCAGCCTTCTTGCAGAAAGGGAATGGCCGTCGTTCAAATCCCGGGACCCCGGTTGGCTTCTGCAGGGCAGTTCTGTGCAGCTCCCAGCACAACGCTCTGCCTTCTCCGGGCACTGTGCAGGCCCCATCGAAAACAGGCCAGGAGCGGCTGCCCCCCCGCGTGCTGGGGCTGGAGTGCCAGGCGCAGAGCAAGGGCACTTGCAGACTGACCATGCCAGAAGGGATCCAGCCCGTGCCGCAGCCAGCACCACGGGTTTGCGATGCGCCGCTGGCCTCAAGAGGGCACCCTCACAACGCAGTATATGTCCGAGCCCGGAGGAGACCGGGGAGACGCGGGACCGTCACCTTGGGAGCTTTGCACCCACACACCCGCATGCAGAGCACCCCGCTGATCTCCAAGATGCTCAGGCTGGACTGGCCCAGGACGTCGGAGGGGCTTCACTTGCAGCTCTGCCTGGGCGAAGCGAACGTAGCAAGCGTGTGACATGCCCTGGCAATGAGAGGGAAAGCCCCTAACGCAGCCCATCTGCGGCTCCAGCTGCTCTCCCCTTGGAGAGCCAGATCCCAAACCTGGGAACTGCAGTCAGGACCTTAGATGCGCTTTGGAAACAACTTCATTTCCATCGTTCGGTGCCACTGTTGTCAGCAAATGCCTCACCAGTGGGAGGAATGTGATAGCCTCAGCTCTGCAGAAGGATAGTGGGCAACCTGGGGATGCAGACAGAGGGAGCGGGATAATTAAGAAGCAGTTCAGGCAGCCGGCACAACCCAGTGAGACTCTGCTCTGTTGCGAAGGAGCACATGCCACGCTTAGTTGGCATCGTGTGCTAATAAAGAGAACAAGTCCCACTCCTCAGTTGCTCTTTTGTTCATTCAATTAGGCACTGCCATTCTGCATGTAAGAGCCTTGCTCTAGCACTCGTTTGATACGGCCACCCTTTAAATAAAGGGCACATTGCAAAATAGCAGGAGAGGTGCTTCACATCTAGCAAAATCTCTCCTCTCACGTGCAGGCCTTTGGATAACCCAAAAAGGGACTCTGCCCATATATCTGGCACTGAAGAAGACAAGGTGCCTTTCCGGGCAGGGCTTTGGGAGCTCAGTCAGCCTCGGGTGGATACCACGGTAGTGCCGATAGCAATTTGCTCATCGTCGTGTGCTGAGCCTTCGTGCGACACTCTCTGGAGCTCTCGGCCACTTGGGACGTGCAAGGTGATGTCTGATAAATCATCAGGAGAAGAGGCCAAAAAAAGTTCTCGTTTAAGAAATCTGCTTGTGCGAGTGTCCCACCTGCGCTGGGAATAACCAGTGCAACACTCGGCCTTGACTCATAGAGGGACTTGTGCACCCAGCAACCCCAAACACGCGTGGTCCCCTTAGTCTGTTTTTAGTGCCTGCATCTCCTTCGGAGCATCTTTCATTTCCAGCAATCTCAGACATTACACTTAATTATTCCAGGTGCAATATTTCCAGGAGTCAACGTGATTTTTAAGTTGACCCTGGCCCTTTGAGCATGCTCCGAGTCCTTCTTGAAAGAGGGGCAAACTTGCTGCCCAAAGACACTTCTTTGTAGAAATGCATTTGCTAATGAATGACTCCACCCGTCTGCACTGAGAAGGTGACATGTCTCTTCTGACCAAAGCTGGACTCCTGGAGTCACAACTGTAGAGGTGAAGGTACCGCAAAATGTTACCTTATGGCACAGCTCTACCACCAAAGCCAAGCCACATATCTTCTGGGTTGGAAAAGCAAGAAGCCCCTCTTCCCCCCTCCCCGCTTCACTCTCCTCCCAGGATTATAAACTGCACAGAAGGCTTTGCTTTTGTGAAAAGAATGCACTGTTTACTATACACCTTACTAGTTCATTAACAACAGTTAATTAGCCCATAGGTCTTTGTCATACTGCAAAGCAAAGCTCATTTTTGAGCTCCTAGGAATCTGCTCTCCTGTCCTTGAAATCTTTGCCTTCTCCCTGTTCAGTATCGGCTTGGGAGGCAGTTTCTAGGAAGGCTGCCAGGTGATCTGTTCTCAGTGGGGAAAATCCAATAAGGCAGGCAGCTTTCCCCAGGTCCCAGGCTTGGCTTTGGGGGAATGAGAAGGGCAGCTTGGATCGCACCACCCTGGGTGCTGGAGATCATCAGCTTCTACAGGAGAGAGGAACAGATGGGGTTTGTGTTCCTACCCCTGCTGCTCCTGGTAACTCGCCACCCCCGTGCTGAAGTGCTCTGCTGTGACGGTGATAAGCCGCTATCTTTGTGTGCTTAGGATCAGGAAGGCAGTCAAGCAGATCTGCACTGCTTGGCTCAGGGAAGGGGGCAGCAAGCTTTCTGGGCTGCGACTGCACAGGTGAGGTGCTGGGCCAGGGCTCTCCAGTGGCTCTGTCCTGGGGGCTACACCTGCGTTGCAGACCCTTGGTCTTAAAAGGCTCATCCCGGCTCTGCTACAAACACCCATGTGGCCTTAAGTTAATGGCCTCGACTTATAGGTGCAGGCTGAAAATGGGAGAAGTCTTCAGATGGCTCCAGTGCCACACTTGACCTCATGCCTCTGCCTCCATCAAATGCAGCCGTCGCCTACACTGTGCCAACAGTGTGTTGTTCAGATACCCAGCCTCGTCCGACGACCTGCCCCTCTGCCCTCGCCTCCTGCTTCCATAATCGTCCCCCAAGCCCAGGCTCGGGTGCGCGAGGGTGGTGGAGCGGACGTCAAGCGTCGCGGCGCTCAGACCCGGGGCTGCCGGCTCCAAGTCTCGCTCTGAGCAGAGGTGGCTGTTGCATAGGCGCGCAGCACCGCCGGGCTCAGCGCTGCCCTTCCCAGCTTGTTTTCCTTGTTTATCATAAATAATTGCAATAGCAATTAGTGGCTGGCTTTCCATTAATAATTCTCCAATCGCCGCCTTCTAGGAGCCAGTTAAACAGAATGTGGCGGATGGTAATGGTCCCTGAATGAGCTGTTTTGGAGAGGAAAGGCTTGCTACGAGAACTTGTTACGCTTGTATCTGCAAGCAAGTCTCAGCGTTAGCCAAAGGGAACATGGAGGCGCTGGAGGATACAGGATTTGCCGTCCAGCCCAGCTCAGTGCCCTCGCTGTTGTCATCCCTGGCACTGTTTCCAGCAGCCGGCCGATACCCAGTGCTTTGGAAGAAGGCGAAAAGCCTCCCGCAAGCAGTTGGCAGATCCGCGCGATGCCCTCACGGCTTCTTGGCCCTTGCCCACCGTCGTCAGGCCCGAGCTAGGGGAGCTGATCTCAGCCGCCTGTAATGAAGCTCCCTCTGCGCTGAAGTTATGCAGGCCTTTAAAAAAAAAAGCAAAAAACCCAACCGCAGCAATTCTGCATCTCGGAAATCCTGGCACGGCTCTTGGCTGTAGGTTTAATAAGTCTTTGTTCCGGCAAAATTCCCTGGGGAGGCAAGACCTGGTTTAATCATAATTGTAAAAAACAGATCGGCGCTGGTCTGTGGCGCGGGCCTGTCCCCTCGCACCGGGCTGGGGCCGCGGGCCGCGGGCCAGGCCAGCACCCGGCAGCGCTGCTCTGCACAGGCGCCCCCCGAGGGGCTGGAGGCCCCGGCCTGCCAGAGGGGGGTCTCGTCACGGGAGCCGCGGGCCCAGCACCCAGGGCGAGGCCGCGGGGGGCCCGGCCCGAGGGCCGCCCCGGCGGCGCGGCCCCGGCCCCGCTGCCTGCCGGGGCGGGGGGAGCCGAGGGCAAGTGGCGCCGCTGCCCCGCTCCTGCCATTGGCGGAGCGCGCGGCTCGGGCGCTCCCAGCGGCGGCTGCGGCGCGCCGAGCCGGGCAGAGCCGCGGCGGCAGCGGCCGGGGATGGGCGCGGGCAGGCGGCGGGCCCCGGCCGGGCGCTGACGGCCCCGGCATGTCGAGGAAGAAGACCCCCAAGGGCAAGGGCGGCGGCTCCGCGCCCTCCTCCGCGCTGCCCCCGGCCCGGCCCGGCCCCGGCCCCGGCCCCGCGCCCCCCGCGCCCGCCGCCCCCGGCCCCGACGGCCACCCCGGGGCAGCCGCGCTGCCCGCCCGCCCCTCGCTCAGCGCCAGCGGCGAGTTCTACGACGTCGCCTTCAAGGTGGGTCCGGCCCGCGGCCCCTCCGAGGTCCCCGCCGCCCCTTCCCCGCGGCCCCTCAAGGGTCCCCGCGGCGCCTCGGGGGTCCCCGCCGCCCCTCAGGGGGTCCCCGCCGCCCCTTCCCCGCGGCCCCTCAGGGGTTCCCGCGGCCCCTTCCCCGCGGCCCCTCCCCCGCCGCCCCTTCCCCGCGGCCCCTCAGGGGTTCCCGCGGCCCCTCGGGGGTCCCCGCCGCCCCTTCCCCACGGCCCCTCAGGGGTCCCCGCGGCGCCTCGGGGGTCCCCGCCGCCCCTCAGGGGGTCCCCGCCGCCCCTTCCCCGCGGCCCCTCAGGGGTTCCCGCCGCCCCTTCCCCGCGGCCCCTCCCCCGCCGCCCCTTCCCCGCGGCCCCTCAGGGGTTCCCGCGGCCCCTCGGGGGTCCCCGCCGCCCCTTCCCCACGGCCCCTCAGGGGTCCCCGCGGCGCCTCGGGGGTCCCCGCCGCCCCTCAGGGGGTCCCCGCCGCCCCTTCCCCGCGGCCCCTCAGGGGTTCCCGCCGCCCCTTCCCCGCGGCCCCTCGGGGGTCCCCGCGGCCCCTTCCCTGCCGCCCCTTCCCCGCGGCCCCTCGGGGGTTCCCGCGGCCCCTCGGGGGTCCCCGCCGCCCCTTCCCCGCGGCCCCTCAGGGGTTCCCGCGGCCCCTCGGGGGTCCCCGCCGCCCCTTCCCCGCGGCCCCTCGGGGGTCCCCGCGGCCCCTTCCCTGCCGCCCCTTCCCCGCGGCCCCTCGGGGGTCCCCGCCGCCCCTTCCCCGCAGCCCCTCGGGGGTCCTCACGGCCCCTCAGGGGTCCCCGCGGCCCCTCGGGGGTCCCTGCCGCCCCTTCCCCACGGCCCCTCGGGGGTCCCCGCCGCCCCTTCCCCGCGGCCCCTCGGGGGTCCCCGTGCCCCCTCGGGGTCCCCGCGGCCCCTTCCCCGCGGCCCCTCGGGGGTCCCCGCGGCCCCTTCCCCGCGGCCCCTTCCCCGCGGCCCCTTCCCCGCGGCCCCTTCCCTGCCGCCCCTTCCCCGCAGCCCCTCGGGGGTCCTCACGGCCCCTCAGGGGTCCCCGCGGCCCCTCGGGGGTCCCCACCGCCTCTTCCCCGCGGCCCCTCAGGGGTTCCCGCGGCCCCTCGGGGGTCCCCGCCGCCCCTTCCCCGCAGCCCCTCGGGGGTCCTCACGGCCCCTCGGGGGTCCCCGTGCCCCCTCGGGGGTCCCCGCCGCCCCTTCCCCGCGGCCCCTCGGGGGTCCCCGTGCCCCCTCGGGGTCCCCGCCGCCCCTCGGGGGTCCCCGCGGCCCCTCGGGGGTCCCCGTGGCCCCTCGGGGGTCCCCGCGGCCCCTTCCCCGCCGCCCCTTCCTCGCGGCCCCTCAGGGGTCCCCGCGGCCCCTCGGGGGTCCCCGCCGCCTCTTCCCCGCGGCCCCTCAGGGGTTCCCGCGGCCCCTCGGGGGTCCCCGCCGCCCCTTCCCCACGGCCCCTCGGGGGTCCCCGCCGCCCCTTCCCCGCGGCCCCTCGGGGGTCCCCGTGCCCCCTCGGGGTCCCCGCCGCCCCTTCCCCGCCGCCCCTCGGGGGTCCCCGCGGCCCCTTCCCCGCCGCCCCTCGGGGGTCCCCGCGGCCCCTTCCCCGCGGCCCCTTCCCCGCGGCCCCTCGGGGGTCCCCGCGGCCCCTTCCCCGCCGCCCCTTCCCCGCGGCCCCTCGGGGGTCCCCACCGCCCCTTCCCCGCGGCCCCTCAGGGGTCCCCGCGGCCCCTTCCCCACGGCCCCTCGGGGGTCCCCGCCGCCCCTTCCCCGCGGCCCCTCGGGGGTCCCCGCGGCCCCTTCCCCGCGGCCCCTTCCCCGCGGCCCCTCGGGGGTCCCCGCCGCCCCTTCCCCACGGCCCCTCGGGGGTCCCCGCGGCCCCTCGGGGGTCCCCACCGCCCCTTCCCCGCAGCCCCTCAGGGGTCCCCGCGGCCCCTTCCCCATGGCCCCTCGGGGGTCCCCGCCGCCCCTTCCCCGCAGCCCCTCGGGGGTCCTCACGGCCCCTCAGGGGTCCCCGCCGCCCCTTCCCCGCGGCCCCTCGGGGGCCCCCGCCCAGCCGTTCTGGCCACCCCTGAAGGGGAAACGGGGTCTGTGCACAAGAGGGGGAAGCCGGCGGAGAGCCCACCCTTCCCTCCTCGTGGGCTCTCCTGCCCCTCCGGTGGGGTCTTCGCCTCTGGCGCTGGCTTCGCCAGGAGTTGGGAGAGAGCGGCCTGTCCCCTCCTCAGGGGTCCGGGCTCCGAGCCTCCTGCCACAGGTCCCCGCAGGACCGAGCCCACTGAGCTGCAGCGCGAGGCATGCACCCAGAGCTCGCTTTCTTTTGCTGCCTCTGGGCACTGTCACCTCTGCTCCCCCCTTGCTGCCTGCAACAGGAGAGGGGCTCTTGGCAACCCTGCCAATGAAATGTTGTGCGTTTTGTGTCTTTATTTAGGGCCTGGGCAGCTTGTTCTCTCCGTTTCGGTTACTTCCATGGCCCCTCTCACCTTTGTCTGTGCTTGCCAGCTGAAATGCATTTGCAGAGCCTCTTTCTCCAACCTCAGACCTGCTGCCAACCCAGCCCAGAGCTCTGTTTCTTTTTCTCTTTTGGGCCCCGCGACCCAGCCGGCTGAGCAGGTCTTGCCTTGAGCGCAGCCTTTCTGCATCGAAAGCTGCAAGGGGACTGATGCGTGTTGCAGCAAGGTACAGCGTGGAGGAAGACTCGGTGCCTTTGGCAACCAGCACGGCCGCGATGGGATTGAAATTCAGTGCATGCCATAACAGATCATTGGCTTTTTAAAAAGCAAATGTAGTGCTCCGGAGAGGTTGCCAGCTCCGTGGTCTGGGAGCCTGTTCGTCTCTGGAGCAGCAGCTGTGTCGGCTCCCCACCCCAGAGCTGCTTTGGCTCGCACCCCTACGTGCCATTTTTTCGGAGCCCCTCCATCCTCAGCCCTGCAGAGCTGGCCAGGGAGGGAGGCAGTAGCTGTCCAAGGTGGGACACCTGCCTGTTAGCACCCGGGCCAGGAGCACAAGCTGTTTCAAATGAGCCACAGAGCATCCGGGAGGTGGAGACCAGTTTCAGTTGCTGTTTTGGGCTTGGCTTTGTCTCTGAAGCCATGGCCAAGAGAAATGGCCCTGCACCCTGTTAAGCACTGACCTGTCACACTCTCGTTCCTCCTTGCTCGAGGCCTCTGGTCCCCAGCCAAGGTGGCGACCAGCTGCGAGGAGCGCAGGCGTGGGGCTAGGCGACGGTGGCCTGCGTCCCCGGATGAGGATCGGGCTGGCGGGGAGATGGACAGGGCCTGTTGTGGCGGTCGCTCAAGATAATGAGAAGCTCAGAGAAAATCAGAGTGGCTTTTTATAGAGTCGGTGCCTGAACCTGGAAAGATTTCTGGGCTGCTTTGTGCTGCTCTCTCGCAACGAGTTGAACCAGTGCAGTTTCCCCCCCTCCTCCTTTGCCTTTTTGTTGGGAGTAAGCGTCCCAGCTCTGCCCATGCCACTAATCTTCCTGCACTTGGACAGGCGCTGAATGGTACAGCGGGCGCTGAGAAATTGGTGTGGACCTGCTCCTCTGCCTGCAGATCCGGAGCAGTGCTCTGCCCTGCCCTGCAAGAGCCTGCTGCAGGTGGAGAGCAGGTCCCTGACTACCAGACCAGGCTAATCTGATGCAAACAGGACTCTGGAAGGAGTGTGGCCTCCTGCCTGGCTGTGGGGGGACGAGCCGGGCTTTTTCCATGGCCCTTCTTGTTGATACAGGTGTCCTCTGGGCTGTCATCTCCTGACTTCAGTGGGTTTTGGGTCTGCAAGGGGCTGGACCCTCCCCTCCCACATTCAGCGGCAGTTCAGCAGAAGTTGCGGGTGCTCTGCCCCTTGGCAATTATCCACAGAAAAAGCCCCGGGGAAGCTTGTGAGAGCCGTGCACAACTCTGCTCCCATTGCGTGGTGTAAAAGGCAGACGCGGCCGAGACCATCAGGCACTGTCAGGCCCAGCTCCAGGAGGAGATGGAGGGACCTCCCTCCCATTATGGCTCCCATTAAAAACAAGGGGCGCTGGCCCCGAGCTACAGGCTCGCACACAAGTGCTTGCAAACGGTGTCACCGCTGCCTGCTCTGCGTCCTTCGGGGGTGGCCAGAAGCAAATCGATCTAGGAGCAGTGTGACCTACATGCAGGTCTCGTCCTAGCCTCTTGTCTGAGACCCAGAAGCACAGGGTTAAACACTCCTCTAGCGGGGTTTTTTGGGAAGCATGAACTATTCCTACTCTGGGCACCCTTGTTACCCATACAGATGTCGGCTCCCTCGTGGGCTCTTGCAACCTTTTGGTCTCACTGAACATCCCCTTGTTCTTGTGTTCTGGGATGGGGAGAACAAAGCTGCCCCCGTGTCGCTCTGTGGACCAAGCAGAGGCTTGAAACCTATTCCCTTGGGTCAGGGATCTGTATGTGTGCTGCCCAAACGGCAATACTGGACCTCAGCAAGGAGCGTTCGTAGGTAGAGGAGCAGCTGACGCTGTGGATTTTCTTCCTATGCAGGGAGGTTAAAGCCAGGCTCCAGGGAAGCAACAGTGTGCACAGCTGGAGCACAGCTGTCTCGACATCCCTTACACGGCCACTTACCAGTGCCTGGGTTTTGCTGAGCTTCTCGCAGAGGTTAACGGGTGCACTTGTTAGGGGCCATTTCTGATGAGGATGCATTGTATGCAGTTCAGACCTAACCCGCGGTGATCACTTAGCAAGAAACTATTAAACGCAGTCGTGGACTAATGAGCTGCTCGGGGAAAACGGCAGTTCGTTTTAAGAGCGGCATAATCACGTCATTCAAGTGTAAAACTCTAAATCGAAGGAAAAAAGGAAAAAACGAAAGCCATGTTATAATTAGAGTTCAAGCCAGCTGAAGCTCTAGGAAGCCGTCTTCTCACCTGACTGACACCTGGGACCTATTTCATGTTCCCTTCGGAGGCCAAATTACCCAAAAACGAACTTGGGAGGAGCAGGCGATCTCATGACA
The DNA here is from genome assembly GCF_052110815.1 of Crocodylus siamensis. Lineage (NCBI taxonomy): Eukaryota > Metazoa > Chordata > Crocodylia > Crocodylidae > Crocodylus > Crocodylus siamensis. The sequence goes on from NC_143406.1 coordinate 48,926,003, forward strand.
CAAAGCACAGGCTGCGTTCAGGGACCTGCTCCCGGCTTGGCTGCGGGGTCTCGGAGAGAAGTGCTTAGCTCCTGTGTCCACTCCTCCCACCCTGCATGCAGTGGGCCTGATCTAAGCCGGCTCTGAGAGCGGCGAGGGCCAAGTCAGCTGCAAAGCAGCTGGAGACGCAGCAGCTGGAGACTTCTGCGTGGATTTTCATACACGGTTGAATTTGCCCAGAAGGAGCTGCTTGTTTCCAGCCTCCAGCTCGCCATCCGATTGACCTTCATTATGGCAGGAGCTGTCCAGCTCCGCTTCGGAGCCAGGCTGGGGGCAGGGTGCTGGGGAGTGATGGGCATGGGTCTCTTAGATCATGCCCTTACAAGCAGAGGACCGCTCTCTCCCCTGGGTTTCGGTAGCTATTAATTTGCTGCGCTGCCGTGCTTAGGCGCAGGCCTTGCTGCCTACGTGAGCAGCCCTTGGTGCTTCGGTGGGGTTCGGGGCAGCTAGTCCCAGCTGGTGTAGTTGCGTTTCCCCCTAGGAGGGTCCTTCTCCTCCTGTTTTCCAAGTGGCACCTGAATCCCCTCTTCTTCCTTCTCTGCAGGTGATGCTGGTCGGCGACTCTGGGGTTGGCAAAACCTGCCTGCTGGTGCGGTTTAAAGACGGCGCTTTCCTGGCCGGCAGCTTCATCTCCACGGTTGGAATTGACTTCAGGGTAAGGCGCTGTCAAGCAGTTCTAGAAACCATTTCTCCACCCAATTTCCCTTTTTGCATGGTTGGAGATGCCAGCCTCTGTGGTTCTCAGGCAGTCGAATTTGATGAGCATCACACCCAGGGAATAATGAAATGTCTCGCCTTCGAAATGACCGGCTCCTCTCCTCCAGGGCACTGCTAGGGTTACACATCTGGGCGTGGCACAGCTGGCAGGTTATTTATCAGCGCCAGCGTTGTAACGATTGCCCCCTAAATGAGGAGGAACGCATGCCTTAGATTGACCAACGCTGGTGACCTCCGGGCAATTGCAGTTACCACCTGTGGCCTCTCCATGGCTTGTTTGATGTATTATTTGGGTTGCGGCGCTGTCCTTGCAGGTGTCGGACATCCCAGTGGGGCCGTATGAGCTGCTACCCTCCCTGGGAGGAGGGAGGTTTTGCGGGGGAAACTAATGTCTTTAGGGCTGGGAGCAGGAGGACAGGAGGCTATTGGCCAGGGGACTCTGGTTCAATACCTGGCCTCCCCTGCCCTGTCTCACCTTGGAGACAGGCCAGGTAGTGGATGTGCCCAATGGGAGCAGGAACCCATGCAGCCTCTGAACGCACATTGGTGGGGTTTGCCTGTCAGCCATGCCCCCTGTGATGGGCATTGCAATGCAAGGGCCCTCCGTGGCTTGGAGACTGGCTAGCCACATGTGGGTCACACGAATGAACCGGTTGCAGTTCTTCCCTCCTCCCAGGTGCTGCTCTGTGTTGCTTGAGCACCAGGCATGAAACCACCCTCCTCATCACGTGTAGTTAAGAAGCTACGTGGCTCATATTCATGCACAGATACCTGAAGGTTTCCCATGCACCTATCTACGTTCCCCCTCTCTTTTTTTTTTTCCCACTGAACCCAGCTTCTTTCACCTCCTGGAGTGTCCCAGTTGCCGACGAACAGCTGAAGTTTGCCTCCAGATTTAAATCATACATAGGCTTTTTATTATTTTTTTAAAAAAACCAAAAGCCAGTCTTTATGCAAAATATTTTCATACGTTGAATAGCCCCAGCTCCTAAAATCCGTATAAGAGCCATAAATAAATAAAAACACCTTGCAATGTTTGCAAGTGAAGCTTTGCGCTGTTGTGCTAAAGCATGAGACCAGGGAGCGGAGTAGAGTGGGAGCTGACTGTGAATAGATGGGGACCCCCGTGGTCTGTTTTCAGTGTCTCGGCTCAGAGATGCAAACAAGTAAACAGCCAGCCTCTGTGGTGCAGAGTCAATTAGACCATTAGAGTTTGTTCAGTTCGGGTAATCTAAAGTGGTGCGAGGAGTGAAGGGAAAGACTTATGTTCTCTGAAAACATAATAATAATCATTACGATGCTGCTGCAACCCCTCTCCCCAGAGACGCTTGCCTTTGAAAAAGGCCTGCGTGCTGTGATTTGAGTTGAGACAGACCTTCTCGTGTAAAAATAGGACCTGCTGCTTGGGAACCTGTTGCCTCTGCAAGATCTTAAGATCTCCGGCTTATAAATCTGGGGCCGCTCTGTTGGTCTCCTGGCTCTAAGTGAGTCTTGGCATCATTCTGCTTCGTGCTGGGGAGCTCTTGACTAGAAATGGTTGAGAACCACCGGTGTAAAAAATAATCTGCAGCAAAATTTTGCATGCGTCGGATGGCTAGATGACGGGGACCGTGCCTACTCTCCGAGCAGTTCTGCATGCACGAGAGATTCAAAGCTCCGTGTGACCCTGCTACCGTTGCTCACGGTGTGGGTGAATAAATGTACAGACCTTTGTGGGGAGGAAGGAGAGCACTGCAGAACTGCTGATGACTGGAGACTTTTCCTTCGCAATGCAAATGCCTTGATACGCTGGTGAGCAAAGGGAGTCGGGCTGCCTGGCGCTCTGGCAGGCATGCCTTTGGAGGCAGCGAGCAAACCTGCTGTGCAAATGTCTGAGCCGAAGCCACCCTGGCTGAGACGATCAGTATTGCAGAGCCATCGCCACGAGAGATGGCTCGGGTGGGAACACGCAGAATGGGGAACAGCCTCCTGGTTCTCAGAAAGCGTGCTGTTTACCTGGCTGTCGAATGCAAAGGGATGGGCATCTGGCACGGAGAGCACAGCTGGGGGCAGCATGGTCGGGTCTGGGAGGACCGTCCCGGCTGATCCGGGGTGCAGCTGAGAGCAGCGTTGCATGGCTGCGGTGCATGGCACCAGTCCCTACAGCCACGCTGCAAAGGTGATGAGACTGTGGCTGGCTGGAGCATTCCCGGAGAGCGCTCTTTGCTTGGAAAGCCCCATCCTGCAAGAGCCTTTCCAAAGACACACACCTGGCTTTCCAACAGCATTTGGGTTCATTTGCACGCTTAATGCTAGTTGTGTGTGCATTCAGCGTTGGTGCCAGGTGGGCTGTAGCAGCCTAGGTTTTAGATGAACTTGGACAGGACTGCCCCTGGGAGTAGGATGCTTAAGAGCCCACTTCTGGCATCCAGGAGAGTTATAGCTGGGGCAGCAGTAAGAGGCCTCTCCCTAGCTATGCCTTGTCCTTTGCAGAGGTGCAGCCCATCCCTGCTCTGCTGGAGGGACGGTGCATTTTGGGGTGACCCTGGGGTACAGCATGCTCTGCCTGGATGAGCTCCTACCCTGGGGAGGTGGAGATTTCCCTGCAGTATTAGTCTCGCGGTGCCATTTCTCAGCGCAGCACTAGGGAGAGTGGCCTTGTTCCCTGCCACTGCTTGCAAACACCGCCTGGTTTATCTTTATATCATTTTGTGCTATAATTAAGGGAGAGTGGTCTGGGGAGAGGAGACTCTACAGCAATAAACGTGGCATTTACTCTCTTGTAAAAGCTGACGAGAAGCTGTTTATTGCCCAGCGAGCTGGATCCGGGAACACCTTGTACATCCTGCCTTATTTGTTTTCCTCGCTATGGCATCTCGCTTTGCACCAGGTTCTCCGCTCCTGGCCACAGCAAGGGTTGACCCAGCAACGGGAGGGAAGGATGCGGTGTTTGCATCCAGTGCACCAGGCAGGCAGCTCCTGTCTGTGGCCGTCTCAGTGAAGGGCTCTGCGTGCTGATGTGCATGGTTTTCATTTCTACTAAGCTTCTCTAGGTCAGTGATTCTCAACCAGGGCTCCTCTGAGATCCTTTGAAGGGTGCCTTGACACGTGAGGAGATGAGCTGAGATGTGCGGGCTTGGGCTTCTCCCTGGCCAGCCCCTCCGCACGGAGGTAAGCGCTGCAATGAATACGTGGTGGTTGAAATGGGATACGGCTCAATTCACACGTGTTACGGAGGGGGTTTGAGTCTACTGAAGGGCGTCTCTTGAAGGGAAGCTGCAGGACGACCGAGCAGGGGTAGGATGAGTGTGATAAATGGTGCCCACCTGGCAAAGACCAGGGCATAGACAAAAGGACCGTGCGGTTCCCGGATTGCTTGGATTTCTTGAGCCCAGCCAGGTATCGGGAGCTGTAGGGCAGAGCTCATCCAGGGGTAGAGCGATTTTTTTCACATGCTTTTCAGCATAGATATTTTGCCATCAACATACTGAAGTGCTCTGGCCCATTCTGGAAGGGACCAAAACATGGGGGAATGAACTTGGGACAAAAGTCAGCCTCCCCCCTTTGCTTTTGGTTTGAATTTTTTGAGAGTGCATCATTGGAAAGGGCCTATTTTTGGTCCTCCCTAGTGGGTAGTGGCTGTGGCACATGGATAAGATGCTGTGTGATAAGTCAGGGTGCGAGACTGCACCACGTGAGCTACCCCACAATACGTGCCTGTGTGCACACCTGTTCCCTGCAGCAGTTGCACCAGAGCATAGCCCTGTCTCTCTGAGGAGTGAGTTACCCCACCCTGATCAAGGTGGAAGAGCATGCACACGGGCACTTATCCCAGAATAGCTCATGCACGGTAAATTCACAGCTCGCTTCACCTCTTGGTAAGCGCTTTGACTGCTGCTCTCCCAGGAAAGCTGAGCCAAGCATGCGAGGGACGGGGGCAAGAGTGCATGTGAGCCGGCAGTAAAGGCTGACTGAATGAGTGCTCATGGAAAAGGCTGAGAATCGCAGAGACCTTTGGACCGAGCACATGGGTGTGCATGGGGCTGGCTGCTTTGTTTCCTTTCCATCCAGACAGATGCTGTCCAGGAGCGGCACTCTGCTGTGTTCCCCCAGTCCCGGTTTATAGCCACAGCTGGGGTTGATTTATTTTTTCCCTCCAGCAGAAGCCATCGTCGGCACCATCCGTGCACGCTGCTGACATCTTGCTGCAGTCGGGCAGGTGAAAGCAGCCTCTGCCCAGCCGGCATAATACTTCCAAATAACAGCGCAGTGATTCCCTTTGAAAAATCCCCTTTTAGCAAGGCTTAGATGTTCAAAGCCTTCTCTCTGTGGCGGCTTTGCTGACAATTTCTGTAATAGGGAGCCAGGATTGAGCCTGTTTCACAAATAACATCCCTGTTTGTCCAGTCACTTTGGAGACAAAGCAGCTGCCTCTGAAATGGGTGCAGTGAGTTCTCCCTTGCGCGGTGCTCTGCTTTCTCCCAGGCACAGCCAGGGTAAATAAATCAGCGTAGCTCACCTGAAATCAGTAGGTTGGAGTCTGCTAATACTGGCTGAAAAGCTGGTGCCGTAGCCCCATGCGAATGTCCCTGCTGTCCCCCCTGATGAAGGGGAGACCTGGAGGGGGAGTGTGTTGTGTTGCCCACTACTCCTCTCTTAGCAGGCTCCAGGTGAGGAGGGTCTGCATGGCTGGGCCGTCTCCTGGGCCACGGGATGTAGGTGCTCAGCAGCTCCTGAACTTGCGGATGTGCAACAAGTTGGTGGTCTCAAGTACTAAAGCAGCAGTCATCAGCTGCCTTCTCCCCCAGGCTTGCCTTGAGAGACCCCTGGCATCTTATTATCTGCCCCTGAACCATCCATTTCTCCTGAGTGTATGAACGTTGCGGTATCTTGAGATGCTTTCCGCTCATTCAATAGCCTCCGGGTAAGCACGACGCAATCCCATGTCCAAGGGAAGAGAATTGATTTCAGATGGGCATATTTTCCCTGCCTGGGAAGCATCTGCATTTGGGAAACTATTTACTTTAGACTGAAAACGTAACGCGGACCCTGAAAACAAACAAACCTGTTCCCTCCGCGCGCCGGCACTGAGGCACGACTGTTTGCAGGCTGCCGTCTCAGAGCCCATGTGCAGCTGAGCGTGCGGGGGAAAGAAGCCTGAAGAGCAAACCGTGCACGTCGCGCAAACCCGGTTGAGGGCAGAGCAGACCTCTCTGCACGCTCCGTCCTGAAACAAAGCGCGTCGATGAAAGAGAAAATCGCCCCACCATTGGAGCTCCCCGGTGCATTTTTGGCAGTGGGGCCGGCCGGATTGACGCGATGCTTATAAAGGCTTTTCCAGGCCAGAACAATGATGATGTTTGAATGAGGGGGTGTCTGCAGACTTGGGATCACGCGTGCAAAATTGGGAGATTGCATCCCATCTGCAGAGGTTTTCCGGTTCTTCTCTGGACGTGGCTGTGCGGTCGGTTCGTTCACAGCCCAACGCATCAAAGTGCTGATGGGCGAACCTACATCCTGTCGCCTTTGGTGGAGCTGCTCCATCTGCTCCTGATCTGTCCTGATCGGGAATGCTTTTCTCAGCGTAGGACTCGCAGCTGCTCGGACACCTAGATATGCTTGCGACGTAAGAGGCAGGATCAATGCATGGGAACGGTTTGGCTTGATCAGTAATAGGGTCAAGGTGGGTGCGTGCAGACTTATCTATTAGCAGTCTGCTATTACTGCACTATTGCTTGTTTTCATTATCAGGAGTTTTTATGATGAGAGAGGGGAAGAGAGCCAGGGGAGGCTGCACTGATGTGGCTGGGGTGATCCCGAGTAGGGACACGCATGGAGAGAAGCGATGGAAAAGAAAAGGCGGTGACAAAGGTCGAGATGGAGTGATGTAGTCAGGAAAGACGCCAGCGGACAGGGGTTATGAACAGAAGATACCCCGGATTGGAATAAATGGAAAAGGAGGATCCAAGGAGCTGCCCCAGCAGTGGCCCGGGACTGAGCCGAAATGAGAGAGGGGAAAAGGCACACGCGTGCTCTCTCGCTTTCACTGCTCCCTTCCTAACAGGCGAGCATCAAGAGCACATCTCCATCGGCACTGATTACGACAAGCCACGCTCTTCATTTCCTCCCACGCACCTCGTGAGTCTGGCCCCTTGCTGCTCAGCCAGCCGCTCGGGGCCTGCTTCCGATCTCTGCCATCTTGGGGGGATTTTCCAAGGCGCTGTTTTGTTCCCAAAGCTTCATGACTCTTGTTTCTGGTGCCTGCTCGAGGGAGTTGGACTTCTCTCCCTCTTCAAGGACAGAGCACTCAGTAATGAGCTCCTGGTAGCAATACTCGCTCATGTGAAAGGTGCAAGCCGGGATGCACGAAGTCCTTTGCACCTCTGCAGTGGTTCAGGTGACAGGAGTTATTCTGCCTTTCAGACATTTTTCCTGCCTTTCTTATGAAACCAGTTTGCTAGTAGAGCAGCCGCTGGATCCATCACTCCACACCTTCCCTTTGTACGGCTGTGACAATCGCTTCGGCCCCAAGCACCGGTGTGACCTGCGCCTTGAGTCTGTGCCTGTCCCGTGACACTTTCCCTGATGCACCTGCCTGTTCCTGCCTGCCTTTTTTTTTTTTGGCAGGCAGCATCTCCAGACTTGCAAGAATCTGGCCCCAAGTGTTGATTAAAAGTGTTAGGTACTTGCTGTGCCTGTGATCTCAAACAGGCACAAAAATATAACCTTGTCAGCTTATTCAGTGTCCTTAATACCCAGACACAGCACAGGGTGTTTGGATTCATCTTGCAGAGAACAAGCACTTTTCCTCTAATAGCTCCTGATTTCCCCCCCCCCCCCCCCCCCGGACTGTTTTCAACACTTCCTCAGATCTGTTTCTCTTGGAGGATTTCCATGAGATCAGCCTGCCTTTCAAGTTGCTAGTAAGCAAGGGTGCGAACAGTAACTTTCTAGTGCTTGTCTTTTCCCAGTACGGTGACTAGCAAAAGAGAGAAAGGGGACTGCTGGCCCGGAAGGAAAAAAGAGACAAGGGTACGTGCAAATAAGTGTAAAATACTGGGCTAGTATATGAGTTGATATAATCCACTGAGTTACTTTGGTCTCCTGGAAGGCGGCAGGGTCCAGTGGTGAGAGCAAAGCACTCTGTATCAGGCCCCTCACACCCTGATCCCAATGCCCAACCACCCCAGCTGCCAACTTTAACCAAGTCACCCATGCTATCTCATGGCCCCCTCCCCCTCTGGACTTTGACAACTGGACTTCAAACGTTAGATTTCGTGATGGATGCTGCGCACTTCCTTTCTGCAAATTAATATTTAAAAAATGTTTTTCAGCTTTCAAACATTCTCCCCTCTGGCCCAGCAACTGTGGCATCAAAAGTCAGTCTGAAAATCTCACGAATTATTTCCTGGGTTGCTTTCTACATTGAGGACCCATACATGTGCATTTATACTGGCTTAAATTTACTGCACAGTAAGTGGGAATAAGCCGGCGTCTACACAGGCAGGCACTGAGGCACATTAGTACTGTGTGTGGACTGACCTGGGACAGTTAGTCCCAAGTCAGTCCAGACGCACACTGTTACTGTGCCGTAAGGCATCTACACGTGCATTACTGCACAGCAACTAATCGGGTGTAAATTTGATACCTGCGTGATGCAAGTATCAAATTTATGTTCAAGTCAGCATTAGTCGCCATATTTACTGTGCAGTACAGGTGTCCATGTGTAGACACTAATTTCGGTTACAGCGCAGTAAATGCACATGTGTAGATGCACTCATAGACAGTCAACTTATAGTTATCTTGCTTCTCCAGTATTATCTGGCAAAGCTGAGTGTATTGGAGTAGTCATGTGCAGATTAGAAGAGAAAAGGGATCAGTGTACAGAGCCTGGAAGTTATTACCAACTTTGAAAAGGTCTGATAATTTTTTTGGACATGAAGGCAGATTTCTGATTGTGTACCTCTCTTCCCATTAAGGCAATCTTATTTGCAGTAACTGTCTAATTGTACCTCTCTCCCTGCATGACAGGGCCAATGAGTATATTTTACTTGATAGCACGGGAAGCTTCTGTCACATGGGTGCATTTGCTTTTAATCTGTGTATCTAATAACAAAACTGTTGCAGCACAACTCCTTATTTTTGGGGGGGGTGGGAATCCAGGGATTTGGAAGCAATTGTTTTGATTAAAGTAAATTAGGGATAAATTGTTCCAAATAGGCTGTAATCAAAGGACTGTATGCAGACAGTAGTGGGGCTATCAGGGCGTAATGGAAAGTGAAAGTAATTATTTTGTCCTGCTGTGGGAAGACCATGGTAAAGTGTGCTGAGAACCGGCTGCAAATGTATCAGGCTGCTTAGTATGCTCAGCTTCTCTGGCGAAGGCTAATAGTCTACAGGAACTGAAGCTTTGTACCGAGTCCTGTAGCCAGTATTGCTACCCTCGTTTTACAGTGCAGGGAGATAGCTTGGGTGGCTTGTTTGAGGTTGGAGGCTGGACTCATTGGTGGTTAGGAACAGGAAGCCCAGGACCTGATGCAAAGGGCTTTGCTCTGATCATTGTACTCTACTGCCTTCCATGCAGCCCAAATGCCCCAAGTGCTCCAGTAACACAGCAGGTTGGGTCAAAGGTTCACGAGCAAAGGTTCGCGGGGATGATGCTCAGGGGCAACCAGCATGGGTTCATTAGGGGCAGGTCCTGTCAGACGAACCTGATTCCCTTCTACGATCAGGTCACAAGATCCTTGGACGCAGGTGTTGCAGTGGATGTAGTCTTTCTGAACTTCAGGAAGGCCTTCGACACTGTGTCTCACCCCATCCTCATTAAAAAGCTAGGTGACTGTGGCATTGATGCCTACACCGTCAGATGGGTCACCAGTTGCGGCTGAGGGGTCGCACCCAGACAGCGGTGGTGGACAGGGCATATTCGACCTGGAGGGATGTGGGCTGTGGGGTCCCCCAGGGCTCGGTCCTCAGGCCCGTACTGTTCAATCTCTTTATTAGTGACTTGGACAAGGGGGTAAAAAGCACCCTGTTCAAATTTGCGGGTGACACCAAGATTTGGGGTGAGGTGGGTACACTAGAAGGGAGGGACAGGATACAGCTGGACCTGGACAGGTTACAGGGGTGGGCGGATGAGAACAGGATGGGATTCAACACGGACAAGTGCAAGGTGCTGCACCTGGGGAGGAAGAACCAGCACCATACCTACAGGCTGGGGAACTCCCTTCTCGCCAGTGCAGAGGCAGAAAAGGGTCTTGGAGTCATTATCGATTCGAAAATGAACATGGGCCACCAATACGAGGAAGCGGTCAGTGAGGCTAACCACACCTTGTCCTGCATCCACAGATGCATCTCGAGTAGGCCCAGGGAGGTGATCCTCCCCCTCTATGCGGCACTGGTCAGGCCGCAGCTGGAGTACCGTGTCCAGTTCTGGGCGCTGAACTTCAGGAGGGATGTGGACAGCATGGAGAGGGTCCAGAGGAGGCCACTCGCATGGTCGGGGGCAGCAGGGCAGACCCTACGAGGAGAGGCTACAGGACCTGAACCTGTTCAGCCTCCAAAAGAGAAGGCTGAGGGGGATCTAGTGGCCTGTTACAAACTAGTCAGAAGGGACAAGCAGGCATTGGGGGAGTCCCTGTTCCCCTGAGCACTGCCAGGAGTGACCAGGAATAACAGTTACAAGCTGGCAGAGGGCAGGTTTAGGTTAGATATCAGGAGGCGCAACTTCACGGTCAGGGTGGCTAGGGTCTGGAACCAACTTCCAAGAGAAGTGGTGCAGGCTCCTACCCTGGGGGGCTTTAAGAGGAGGCTGGATGAACACCTGGCTGGGGTCATTTGAGCCCAGTTTTCTCTCCTGCCCAGGGCAGGGGATCAGACTAGAAGATCTGCAAGGTCCCTTCCAACCCTACAACTATGAATCTATGAGCAGGAGCTGCGAGTCTGTCACCACTAGGCCACGCTGCCTCCGTGGTGCTGCAGAGCCCACCACAGGTAAAAGATGCCAGTTTCTGGGGAGTTCTGCCTTGCTGTGATCGCTACGGCTGGTGGGTGGCCCTGGCTGACTTTTAAGGGGACCTTTAAGTCTCGCAGCAGCAGGAGCTGTCTCCTCAAGCTGCACGTGCACCATGCAGGGAAGTTCAAGGGCAGAGACCAGCAATGCCCTTCCAGCTTGTCCTGCCGTCCCCATGCTACGGAGGGGCAGAGGCGAGGTGCTGCGGGTGCCGGGCAGCAGACCCGTGGACTGTGGGAACATCCCCCGTCATGGGAGAGCAGAGCCGCGGGGCCGTTCCCACGGCTGGGCGGCAAGCCCTGTCCCTGGTGCACTTTGCCAGGCTTTGTCCCTGCTTGCTGAAGCACGGTGCAGGAACAACGTGTTTGTCTCAGGCTGGGCTGCTCAGCACACCCACGCTAGAGCCGCCATCACACATGTCTCTGCTGCTTCTCTCTGGTGTGGGCAGCCCAGCCATGGACAGACCCCTGTGCGTGTAGGCATCTGCCTGTCCGGTTCGGCAAAGGACCACGGGCCCCCGTCTCTGACACTGCCCTGAAGGACAGGCACGCTCCTTTTCCCTCCTGCAGAACAGTGGGGCTGGTGGTGTCGCCTTGCCGGAGGGCGATGAACCACGAGATCTGCACAGAGTTATTGGGGTGATCTAGCTGGAGCAAGGGGTTGGACTAGATTTGACCTCCTCAGGTCCTTTCCAACCCGACTTGTCTATGTTTCTATGATAATAGCTTACATCGGCCTGAACAGGTGTAGATGAGCAGAAACCCATCCGAAATGAAGCTGGCATCGCGTATCCTAATGGGCCATTAGTTTTATTTCTCATTGTTCTGTGATGTGCAAAACCTCCCCCTGCTTGCAGTTTTTCTAATAGTCTCTTGGAGCAATAACCTTCTTTGGTGCAAACGTTTTGTGCAAGTAGTGCCGTGAGAGTGCAGGAGCCAACTGCAGAGGCTTCTAGTTAAAAACAGAAGGCGGCCAAAGCCCTCTGGTTCTCAGGGCAGAGATGATAAGATGGTGTCAGCATTGTTTCTTTTGAAAGTTTTTTTTCTCCTTTTTTTTTGTTTTTTTCGTTATGGCAGCAGCCGCTAGCAAACATCCAGTGCTGCTTTTTTAATAAAATGTCATTTCCAAGCCAAATCGGTTCCAAATTTTGATGGAGCAGAACTCAATTGTTCAAGTCTGTGTATTGCTACCGCTGGCAGGTCTCCTTGAGCCCAGACTCATCAATCTGGAGCTTCAAATCCATGGCAGGTGTCCTGCGTGCAGGTCCCAAGCCCGGAGGTCTTGGGGTTCAGCTGCCCCCTGGTCTCATTGCCATGAGCCAAAAGGCCAAAGGAGCAAGCTAGGGGGAAAGCCTGAGAGCAATCCCCCATCCCCATAAATCGTGTTAACTAGGAAAGCTCCTGTCCGGAGCACTGGAAGCCGCGAGTGCTGCTCTGCACAGTCTGGAAAACCGATCTGGTGTCTGGGTGTGTGGCTCTAGGGCTGACAAAATCCGGCACAGGCCCCCTGCTCAGGGTGTGCAGATGCTCAGCTCTCTCTGTAGCTGCTGCTGAGATGTCCTGGAGGAAAAAATCGAATCCCTCAGCTTTAAAATTGGGGTTGAGCAACAAATTTCCAGCTAATGGCTCATGAGATGCACCTGCTCGCCCTCCTATTCCACCTCTTATTTCCCCCCACCCCATTTGGGGATCATCGGTGAGTAGGCTCCTGCTTTCCCACCCATTGGCACTGGTTCCCACCTCACTCTGGGCGCTGGCTCCCTTGCAAGCAGTTTGGTGCAGGTGTCTCGGCTGTGTGTGCATTGCTCCTGTAGTCCATGTCCTTACGACTATGTGTGGGAAGTAAGTGTAATATTTGCCCAGGATGAAATGCCTCTCTAGAGCCAAGGCTGGTCCCAGGGGCTCTGCCCCATTTAAGGCTTTCCAAGAGAGTGAGCAATGCCAGGGCTTTGTGCTAGAGCCCTGTAAGGAGAGGACCATTTCCCCCTATGAGTGCTCTCCAGCTTTGGTCTCGCCTCTGCTGCATCCATGGCCGGTCCAGGCAGGGGCTCTGGGATCCTGAGCCCTGCTGCAGCTAGGTCATTAAAACCAGAAATGAATGGGCCCAGGCTTCTAATGTCTGCTCGCAGTATTTACCCAGCACTAATTAGAGCTCAATTTGCCCTTTCCCTGCTGCTTTAAACATTCACACTTCTCCTCATTATGGAGTTCAACATGCACCGGCTCATGTTTTGCTTGCTTTAATGGTCTTGGGGAGAAGAGCCTGCGTCCGCTGTCTATTTTAATAGCCACGTGCTTCCGTGATGCATCCAAAATTGCTGGTAGCCGTCTTCCTGCAAACCCCTGCGCCGGCCCCTTCGCCTTCCCTCGAGAGAGTCTTGTGGCTCCGGTCCAAAAGCAAGCGTCTTTTCCAATTTCCTGACCCTTCACTTTCAGGGGCTGTTTTTAAACTGATTATCCTCCTTTTCCAATTTGCATTGTGTTCATCACAGACTCGTTCCTTTTGGAGACTCCTGGCTTCACCAGATTTGTTCTGCTTCTAATGACTCTTGAAGGGGAAGAGCTGTCTTCCTTCCCAGCAGCTTTTCTCTCCAGCGTTGCTGTACCGTCAATCCAGATGCTCGAAGGGGGGCTGCAAAGAGGATGGAGCTGGGCTGGTGTCAGTGGGACCAGATGAGAGAACAAGGAACAATGGGCTCAAGCTGCAGCAAGGGAAGTTGAGGTTGGGTATTAGGAAAAATGCTCTCATTTGGTGGGTGGTGAAATACTGGAACAGGTTACCCAGAGAGGTGGTGGACTCTCCGTCCTTGGAGATTTTTAAGATGTGGTAGACATCATAGGTAGACAGACACTATGGTGGCATGGTGTAGTTGGGGCTGGTCCTGCTCGGAGCAGGGGGTTGCACTAGATGTGACCTCCAGCCTGAATTTTCTATGATGCTAAGCAAGGGGGTTTTCTAGCGAGATCTTTTATTGAACCAACCGTATGGTGGGAGATGTTAGACCAGCTTTTGTCACCTGGGTCCAAAAATTGGTTTAACACTTCTCCCTACTCTACAGTTGGTCCAGCAAAAGATGTCACCCCAACCCCCCTTGCTGTGGGCACATGGTGGCTCTCCCATCCATTGGAGGGAGAGTCCAGAAGCTGGGTCCGTAGAAGGAATAAGCAAACCTTGGATTGCAGCGTGTGTGTGCATGTGTGCACACACGCGCGTTTCTGATGCTGCGTGGGCTGTACCTGTTCGGTGCATACAAAAAGGCTCTGTCTTTTAGGATGGTAAAGCTGGCATTTTGCATGGCTCATTTATTATTCTGAGCTGGGGAAACCTTTGGCCTTTAAAAAAATTGGTATTTCAGACTTCTAAGAAGATGTCGGGGGTGGGGGGCAGTTCTTTTTCTTTCCTTTTTTCTGTCTTTCTTTTTTTTTTTTTTTTTTAAAGTGCATAGTTATAAATCAGCGACACAAATCCTGCACTTGGGTGATATGAAGGAAGCAGAGTCCTGGGGTAATTATGGAAGCACAGCTTAAGCTCTTCTAGAAATTGCGGTTGCACAGTGAAGGCTTGTTCTCTTTCATTTTAGCAACCGGCTTGAGAGAGATCATAGGGAAGTGGTAAAACCAGAGGGCCAATTAGTTCCCAGGTTTATCCCTCTTTAATTGATGGAGGTGAGGCAGGCTTGCTAATTTGGCCTCTTAGTTCCATCAGGTCCTTTGTGTTAGCTCAAGTAGCGGCATCAAGCATGCTCACTTGGAAATAAGAGGTTGATCTGCCGGCTTCGGGATTGTTTGGATCTTCACGAGCCGAATCTCCATTCCCCCTGCACGTACCTTGCGGCTGACGAGGTGTTTACGGCTTTGTGCTTCTCCTTGTCTGCTCCCCGGGTTGTGTGAATTAAGATTTGTATATTAATTGGACCTGAAATTAAAAGTAATGCCGCTTTTTTTTTCTCCCTTCTCTAAATTTTCTCCCTGGAATGAAGCATTAATGAGCTGCCTATTTCCTCCTATTAGTGGAGGAGATGCTTTCCATGCTAATCAGTATTGAGAGACGAGCAGGTGGGGCTCTTTCAGCTGAATTTGGGAGCAGAGCTGGTTTTCTGAGGGTTGTGCCTGGTGTCCGAGCCCTACGTGCTGTCTCAGATCATGTCTGCTGAGCTGTGTCCCCCCGCCCCCGGGCCCGTGGGAGTGAGGCTGGGCAGCATGGGCAGGTACTGTCGGACCGGTGGCTGCTTTGGAGCGCATTGTCTCCTCGAGCTGCCGACAAAGCCATATGAAAGGTCAGGTCCTGTGAATATGAAATCCTGGCCCAGGAAATATTCCTGCAACCTGGCAAGAGCCTGTGTCCCCTTCTGCCTCCGTCCCCCACCCCACGAGATCTCTCGCCGCGTGCCACGCCGCTGGATGCGTCGGTCGTGAGCCCCAGGGGCCCAGGAGTTGTTCTGCACAGAGGCACTAAATAAATGCTGTCGTTTGTGACCCTGAGCGCAGAGCGCTGTGGATTTTCCTCCCTCCTCTGCCACTCTGGAAATAAAATAATAGTGGCTGGGTGCAATGCAGCTCCGCGGCACAAACTGCATTCAGGGGGGTTTAAAAGATGTGCGTGTGTCAGTGCCTAGGAAAAGAGGGGGGTGCTGTTGTATTGGAGAGCCTTGCTTCTTGGGGGGCTGGCTCTGAGCTGGGGAAACGTGGCATTGCCTGGGACCTCACTGGAGCAGAGCAAGCGAGATCCTGGGTGCCCCCCAGATGAAGGGAAGGGAAGAGGAGACGGGGCTGCATGCGTGCGGAGGGGAGCGCTTGCAGTGGAGGTCGTGGGCTGGGTCGCGGTCTCTCCAGGTGCTTCCAGATCAGGTACGTTGGTGTTTCCCCCTCACCTGTTTCCAGGGGGATCTCATGGTTCTCCTGTGCTCAGACTGGGGAGTGAGCCCGGTTCCCCATCTGCTCGTGTCGGCAGGTGCTGCTGGGTTTAGGCACCTCCATTTCCTTCGTTTGGGGGCATTGGACCCAGCAGGCTTAGCTGGTGGGATGAAATGTTGGAGGAAAAGGGCTTTAAGCAGCAGACATGGGCTCAGTCACCTCTTCTGACTCTGCACTGCCAGGATGGGGAGACGGGCTCTCCTGACACATCATCGTAACTTGTGTCTCCCCAGCCAAACTCAGATCCTCCTGCACCTGTGGGACTCTTGGGCAGGTTTGGCACCACGCACTGCAGCCTTTGGGCTGCTCTACTGAGCCGGGACCTAAAAGTACAAGTGAGCAGCCTGTGCCCAGCGCCCAGACAAGGAGCAAAGCAAATGCAGGAGTCAGAGGATCGGTGGGGTCTTGGAGAGCTTTCCTGGGGGCTGGCTGGACGCGTGGGATACGTTTGGCTTTGAGGATGACCGCTTCTGCTCTTGGCGGCTGTTGCTTCCAGCCCCTCAGGGCAGGCCCTCGTGGGAGCCGGTCGGCATCGTTCTCCCTCTGCTTTGCATGCAGCAGGCGCTCTGGCCCCTCCACCGTTCACGAATACTGAGGCCCATCATTTGCATTCAGGAGCTCAGTTGCCAAGTGATGCTGAGAGCAGAGCCGTGGCAGGCTGTCCCCTCTGTCTCGCATCTGCTGCTTTTCTTCCACGCCCCAGTCTTGCAGCACACCAGTGCTCTGTAAGCGTGCGGCTTGGGATCCCACTCCTTTCCTGACTGGGGCAACAGAGAGACCGATGTCCCCGATGTGTGAAAATGCACAAGTTGCCCTTTGCACGGGAGCTGCCAGCTGGAGAGAGCTGCTGGTCCGGCGTCTTCTCGGTGTCCGCAGGCCAGGAGAGCTGTGATCCAGCACCTTCCTGCCCCTGCCAGAGCAGGGCCGTGATGGGAAGGGTCCTCTCTTGGGGAGCAACACCCTGCTCGGGCCTTGAAACTCATCCAGTAGCTACTTGGTGCTTGTCCCCTCTGAGAGCAACTGGTCCGAGTTCCTGGTGTCATGGCGGTCTCTGCGGCTTGATCATAGCCGGCCTGATCACAGCCTAAGCCCTCCCTGTCCAGGACGGGTGGTTAGTCCAGCTCCCGGGCTTGCGGGGATTATGCTAGAAGTGATTTAGTGCATCAGCTTGCATCGAGCAACTGCCTGGGCCATTGGTGACTGGCCCCTGTACATTAGGCAGTCTGCACGTGGGCTCAGTTGCAGGAACCACGTGGCCTCAATGCACCGGGAACGATGCTGTGCATGCTCATAACGAGGCACAAAGGGAAATAAACCCAGCAAACTGGCTGTGGAGACATTGGGGGTCCTGCGGTGCGTTGGAGTGGCTGCTTCCAGCACGAAGTCTGCAACTCCTGTGAAGAGTTGCAAACTCGAAGAGCTGCTATCCACCTGGCAGAGGAACAGAAGGCAAAATAAAGGAGCTTGTTTAGATGCTCGCTCAAAGGCTGGCGGCTTCTCATTTCCTAGAGATGCTATAGCAGGTTGAAGTAGTGGTGATTTCCATATCACACCTGCTCCACACGTCTCCCTGGGTCCCCATGGGGTAGCGGGGAAAGTTGCAAGCCCGCATCTGAGCCCCTTCCCTGCCTCGTGCCCAAAATACCCAGGCTGCATTTTCTGCTCTGACATAGGCATGTGGTCCCAGCTCCGCTGCAGCCAGGAGCAAAACGCCTGCTGAGTTTAAGGTTGGGGCCTGAGATGCTCGTGAAGAGTTC
Source organism: Crocodylus siamensis (assembly GCF_052110815.1). Taxonomy (NCBI): domain Eukaryota; kingdom Metazoa; phylum Chordata; order Crocodylia; family Crocodylidae; genus Crocodylus; species Crocodylus siamensis. Next base: position 48,943,420 of record NC_143406.1, read on the forward strand.
AGACAACTGGAGGACACCAGGGCTTGCTCGGCCGCGCAGCTCGGTCTGAGCATGGCAGCCCCGAGAAACGTGCCGGGGAAACTGTCTTGTCCTCGGCAATCTGCAATGAAAGATTTAATTAACTTTGCAGCAGGATGGGCAGCCTCGACGGCTGATTAGTTTGGGCCACGGGGGAATTGCAGAATTGGCTTGTCAGCATTTTTTAAGAGCTCATCCAGCAGTGGCTCGAAAAACCCCGTCTGAGATGAAAGGGATGGATGGGAGTGCTCATAAAACTGGAACTAGATTACAGATAATAGAAGATTGTCCGTGGGGCTGTATATCTATCTGGTGGCTTCTGTGCTCCTGTTCACGTGAGCCGTAATATTATTTAAAAAGCCGTTGAACTAATGGGGACTGATATGGAAAATATGACTCCTATAAATGCGAAGGAGAGAATGGGGGGAGGAGCAGATTGCCTGCTGAGGATGGCAGTGTTTAATGTGCCCGTGCTGATGAGTGCCTTTGTTTCTGCCTGTGCTTTTCTCTCCATATGCTAACCTGATCCTTCCTCCTGGTTATAAACACTGTGTTTCCCCATGGCCAGTTTCCACCTGGGCACGGTGTGGCCTTTGGTGGTGTCCGAAGCAGGGAGGAGCTGAATTCCCGCCTGCCAGACCGTCGTGCCTCTCTGCCCACTTCCAGGTCGGCGATGGATAGTCTCTGGAAGGGGAATAAGGCACTTTAGTATTTTGCCTGTTTTTCCTGGTCTACGTGATGGCTAGGAGGTGGTTGCGGACCCATCGGGTTGTGCTGTCCACCCCTTGGCCCGCACTGCTTCGTTTCCTGTACGACGCGCTGCTGCGTAGCTGCGCATCTCCAGGGAGCAGCCGATTCTCCAGTGCCCAGCAATGTAGGAGTTGCCTTATTTTGATTTCCTGGGGTCAGATAAAACCCAATTTCTAGTGTTGCGCTAAAGGCTTCTGGGATGAAGGATGGGGGTGACTGGAAATAGGAGTTCGTGGAACTGGAAGGGATGGCAAGAGTCACTGATCCCAGTGCCCATCTCTCCGTGACAGGCAATCCCTTCTGTAAACTTCTCAAGGTCACCTTAAAACCAGTTTGATGTCTTCCCCCTTCCCCAGCCCCTGGCCATCTGAGCCCCTGTCCTGTCTGGTGGTTGGCAACCTTCCTTTTTTACCCCCGCCATGAAGCATTTAGCACCCCAATGCTGGGGCTCTGGCTGGCTAGGCCCCCTGCTCCTCCTTGGGCAGCCAACAGCTCTAGGCTTTTCTTGAATTGGTTTTTCTCAGGCCAGACCTGGCCCTAACTTTGCACCCGAAGGAGCCCCGGCTGCAACATGCATGCTCGCACAGGCTGAGGGGGGGCAGCCTCGGCTCTGGGTGTTCAACTGAGCAAGGCAGACTCAGACATATTTCACGCCTGCCTTTCCAAGGCGGCTCAGCGTGGCATCCACGAAAGCCCGTAGGACTGAATGTACAATAAGGTTTTAATTTATTCTTCCCCACTGTTTCCGAACCGCCAGGAACTTGCAAGTGAAGGCCTCTGTTTTTGGAGAGGAGCTCTAAAAACTCGTGCGTGCCGGAGGCTGCTCCACCCATCAAACTGCGCTACACTGCAGGCTCGCAGCCTGGCAAGAGGATGGGGTGTCAGACCCCCGCCCTGGGTCGTCCATCTGCCCGGGGGCATATCCCCGGGGCAGACAGCCGTGCAACCTGATGGCCAGGTCTGTCTGATGCTGGGCTGTGTTTCCCGTTGCCCTCTTAAATTGTGGCTGGAAAAGCTGATCCACAGGGGAAGAGGGTGCAGAGGAAGGGCTCGTTCGAGGAGAAACCATGTCATCGTTGTGTCTTTAGCACGCCTGTCTTCCCGATGGGCACCGAACACTTGACTACGACTGGGGTTTTGGAAGCAGAGGATTTTCTGTTGCTGATGCCCATGTCTGGGGCTGGGAAAGCGTAATGACTTCTCAGGCAGGTTTCAGGCTCTTTGATGTGAGTCGAGCTGTGGCCCAGAGATAGTTTGAAGTAACTCGTCTCATAGATTTCACTCCTAATTGAAACTGCCGAGACTCTGCTGGCTTTGTGCCGAGGCCCGAGGGCACAAGCTGGAGTGGCCTTGACACGGTCAGCTGGGCAATGCATCCTTCTGCTGGGCTGTGGGAGGGCACGGCCCGCTCCTTCGGTGCCCCTGGAGGAACCCCCCAGCGCTCTTCCATCCCGGGGTGTCTGTGTTTGGACTGGGAGGGGAAGAAAACCACTGTGAGGCTGGAGAATGCAGCTGGACTCAGCCTGCAGACCCTGGGCCATGCTGCCTTGGGGAAGATGCCATCTCTTGGCCCCCCAGTGCTGACCCAGGTGATGCCATGGGTATGGCTGGGAGGTTTAGGAATTGGCTATAGGTTAGTGAGGGTCTTGCACCAGCTGGGCTGGCTCCCTTCCAAGCCCAGGTGGATTTAACCCCTGCACTTTGCCGTGCATGGGCCTCTCTGTCAGTGTGGAGGCCAAAGGGGAAAGCACTCGGCCTTGACCATGGCCAGAATCCCCTCGGCCCACTCCTGCACGGTTGGCCGCTGCCCTCTGCACTGCAGGCATGATTGCTCTGTGCGTATAACCCCGTCTTTGAGAAGGAGAGAGGAGTATGCATCGAATGAGGTCCGTACCAGATCTCCATCCTGCACTGCAGGCTTGCAGAGGGCTCCAAAACTTGGCCCAGTAACGGGCCAAGGGTTTGACACTATTGTCCAGGGACCCCAGGAGACCCATCAGAACTGGGCGAGGGGGTCTTGGAGACTGGATGTCAAGATGGCACTTGACAAACTCTGTCCCTGCTTCAGGGTGTGCCTCAGCCTTACCTGGCTGCTGCTTCTCTGCAAGAGCAACGGACCCTTTTGCATTGTGAAGTGCTGCCCCGTGTCTCCGGGCCTGTCAGCTTTGCTGGTGTACATCTGGGTGCCTCATGTTCAAAAGCTGAATCCGGTTGCAAAATAGCACCCTGTGTTCAGGACGTGTGCGAAGGGGAGGGGGTGTCCGTGTGCTAAAATAGTACCTCAACTTCTGTGAATCTGCGAAACGTGGGGCTGAGCCCCAGGCCGTTGCTGAGATGCTTTCGTTGGGTGGAAATGGGCCTTTTATCCTTTTAAATGTTTGAGGGTTTAAATTTTTGATCCTGTGCTGAAAGCTGCTGGGTTGCTTGAATAATTGACACTTGATCTGCATGGCTTGTGGTGTTCCCATGGGGAAGCAGGTAAAGGCAAGTCCTGCCCGGTTTGCGAATAGCACAGCCACGGGATGCTGTTGTCCTGCCAGGCTTGGAACGGGGACTGCGCTGGCTGCCTTCGCCTTTGCTTTGAGAGAGACTGGGCAGGTCCCAGCCGCCTCCGCACTCTGTCCAGGAGCAGCCCTGTGACGCACACCTTGCACACTCACTCCTGTTCCACACACGGATGCGATGCAGAGTGATACCGTGGGGCACATGCCAGTAATCTGACCCAGGACGGGGACCTGCAGTGGCTCTGAGTCTGTGTGCAAGGCCACTCGAAGGACAATATGGTGCTTCGTCTTGGGGAGTCAGCGGGTCTGCCGAGAGACGGCAGGCGGAGAGCGTAGGTGCAAGTAAGCTACGCTGGGCACTACAGCAAGGAGGCCAGAGTTGGGCTCCCACTTACAATGATGCCTCTTTGCATCCGGGAGCCCCTGGTGTACAGCCGACATGAGTTACATTGCGCTTTCCTGAAGTCCCCTCTTAGCTAGTGATATCCTGAAACTCCAGTAACCTTCTCCCTTTGGAGCAGCTTTTTCTCAGCTCGTGGTGCTTTGAGGCGGGTGAAACGTATAAATCCCAGCTGACAGTGCTGCAAGTACCCGCTGGTTGTGGGGCACGTCGCAAGGCAGTCTTCAGCACTGCCAGTTCAGCCCCGAAGTGCGTGCCTAGCCAGACCCGCGTGCTGCCAGTATATCTAACCGGGCAGCGCGTGACATTAATTTTCTGGCTCAGGTGTTGAGTCACAGCCTGTGCAGTGCTTAAGTGCTTTGCATTTGTTCTGCATGTCCCAGAACGTGCTCTGGGTTTGCAGGGGGAGGCTGCATTTGCCATTTCTCTGGGTGACCTGCGGAGGGAAATGGGTACACCAGCGTTTTGCACGCACCAGTAGTACGGTGCCTCGGTTGCTGGGCACGGTCTCTGCCCTGAGAGATGCCATGGCCCATGTCTGTATGGGAATCCAAATCTACTGTCATACAGGTGCATGCTGGATAATATTTGCCCCTGCTCCCCGGGGAAGAGATTGAGGCTCTTGGTGACTGCTGCTGTTCCATAGCTGTTCCTTCCCAAAAGCACCAAGGAAAACGAGCGTTATTTAGGAAACTAGCAGGACCAGGGCAGCTCAAGTGCTGTCTGGGAGACTCTTCTTGCCTGTCTCTGTGTGAAGCAAATGCAATTCCAGGGACAATGCCAGGGCTGGCTACACTGCAGCGCTTTCCTGGCACAGGTCCCCTGGCCCGACCCTCTTAGTGGAGGCGCAGTTACCCCAGGGAAAAGGCCAGAGCTGAGACAGTGTCTTCCAATTTGGCAAAAGCCCAATCAGCCGACTGCCTTTCCAAGCCCAGCTTGCTATTGGCTGGTGCGGGGAGACCTGGGATCACAGTCCTAAATGGGACGTGACTGGGATCTGCTCCCCGATCCTCCAGTTGCATGTGTAGCATGGCAGAGGCGTGATTGCTGGCGTCGGGGATCACATCCCATCGCGTCTTTAATGGGACATTTGCCGGGGCCCCATACTTGCGTGCTAGCCTTCTCCCCTGGGATTTGCCGAAGCCAGAACGGATGCACTAAAGCTTTTAGCAGCGGGTCGGGGCTGGAGGGAGAACAGGGCTGCCTGGTGAATGGCGCCCTTCGTTGTTGAGCACAGCCCTTGCAACGTGGTGTTCCCAGAGAGCTGCATTGATGAAAGTCCGGCAGTGGCTGTTGACCGCTGGTGGCTTGTTGAGACGGGGCCAGCTGTGGGGCTGTTTCTGGTGGCGGCTGTTCTGGAAGATGCCCCCCGGGAGGGATTGCCCTTGTCCAGCACTGTTGCAAGCCCTTGGGTTGGGTGTGGAAGCTTCTGGTGTGCCCAGCATGTCTAGTGAAATCCCCCTCCTAATTGATTACTGCATCCACAGGTAAGCACCGCCAGGCCAAACTGCTGCAGTGCCACTAGCCATGGCTGCAGAGAATGTGGCAGCTCGGTGTCTACCCCTGCTCTGCCCCAGGAGACTTCTTCCGCGGTGCCTGTGCAGCAGAAGCAATGCACAGACCAGGATGGCAGACGTTGGACAGGACAGTAGTTGCATTAGTACATTTAGAAGTGATTTCCTCCCCACTAAAAAAACTAATTTTCCTTGGCTGGTAACTTAAATACTCTGATTTACAACAGGACCTGGCCTGTACACTAGACGTGGTATTTTCTGCTAATCCAGTGGTACGGTATGGATTTGCGCTGTTTTACACACGCAGCCATGTATCTTAACGAGCAGTGATCTAGATTATGAACGTTAACGTTTGTTATGAAAGGGCGAGCAGGGCATTGCTCACGTTACTAGAAGGTGGGTCATTTTTGCTCCTGACTCATTTCAGGCTCTCTGGGGACAGGAATTGGAATTGAATAAATAATGCACAAACCCCGCGGTTTGGGATTGTTTGCAGTGAAACGTGACTGCCTTCAATGTGCTGACCACAGAATAAGCCAGGCAAGGGCATCCAAGCTGGTTCTCCACGTCCAGCTGTTTTTATTCAACACAAGAAGTCTCTAGCATCTGAGAAGTGAACGGTGTATTTCTGGCTACCCGGCCAGGCAGGGACTTGGACCGGGCCAGGGCCGTGCTCTCACATCTCGGCTCTTTTCTGCTGTTTTAGCTCTGATCGAGTGGGTTCTCCATCTGGACTTGTTGAATCAACTGGAACAAAGCAGCTGTTCTCTGCACCAGCAGCAAAGGCAGCTGCTGAGCCCTTCAAGGAGCTCTGGTTCTGGGTGCACAGTCTGCGACTCGGTCAGCTCGTGGTCGGATTCGGAAGCCAACAGGTGCTGCCAAATACTGTGAAGTTGCATCCTATCGGAAGAGAGCAAGGCTAGATGCAACGTGGCTTGTCACAATTGAGTTTGAACTTTGAGAGAGGAGGTACATTTCATTAAAATAAAAACTCAGAATTAATGAAAACTCCATGGCGGTATGAGAATCTAGCTTTGTAGTCCGCCCTGGGTTGCTGGCCCCATGGCCATCCCCCAGCTGGGGCTACCCTGACTGCCTCCCAGCTACATGTTGCTTCCCTAGAGAAAATGTCCATGCTCTGCCTGCACTCTACAGTTATGCAGCTTGACCCTGGCAGACCACTCTGTGCAAAGGGGGCTCCAATTGAAAGTCATCAATGCCTTGAATTTCTCTGCCCCCCTGTTCTCCAGCCCTCCCCTTCTGCAAAGACTGTGAAATGCAGAAAGCAATGTTTTATCAGAAACAGGAACTAACTACACTTCCCAGTTGAAAACAAACAGAACAGGAGCCACTTGTTTACTTGTCTGCTTTCTCTGTCTATCTATCTATCAGCAACAAGTGGCTCCTGTTCTGTTTATTTTCACCCGGAAGTGTTGTTAGTTATATCTCTATCTATCTCAATTACAATAAATAGACCTATAGAAAGATATTTATTTATATAATATATTTATGCATATAATATAGAATAGGTAGTGTGTGTGTGTGTGTATGTATATATGCACATATACTTAATATCTATCTTATGCTAGTTATAGAAGTAGTATAACATATATACTTAGTATATATCTATATAGATCTATTTATACAGATATAAGAAGCAAATGAATGTGGCAGCCAGGCAGTGTGGGGAGCAGCTCCTGCAGCTCCCTGAAAGCAAGTCTTTGGGGTGGAGGGGAGCATAGATGATGTGTCCGGGGGGTGGGGAGGTGCAGAGGGAAAACTGCCTGCCACCCCACCTTTCTCTGGGGCATTGCCGTGGCCTAAGGGGAGCGGTGGCTGGGCCATGGTGGTGGGGTAGAGCCATGGCCTGGTGCATGAGCAGCTGGCAGCAGGAGAAGGTGAGGCAGTGCACCCCACTACCCCATCCGCTACTCTCTGCGTTGCTGGCGGTGTGGCTGGCCTTTGGGTTCCAGTGGCAGCAATGAGTCTTGCTGCCCCGCTCTGCCCTCCCATGTCGAGTCCCACACGCTGAACCATGGAGGCGCGGTCCCTGCCTGGGCTGGTCCAGCCAGGCTGCATCCCCACGCCCACTGTGAGTGTACAAATCTGGGGGGGCACATGCCCCACACTCCCACCCCCTGCCCTATGCATTGGGGGGCTGAGGCCTGGGGACATGGGCAGTGGGTTGAGAGTGAGGGGCACCTGCACAGCTGGGGGGGCTGCTTTCTACTTAAACTGTTTGCTGGGTTGGGACTGGCCATCCATGTTTACAAATGGGTCCTGGTACAAAAAAGGTTGAGGACCACTGGCTCAGAGGTCACTCTCCCCTTTCTCTGTGCCAGTCTGCAAAAGGTCAAGAGAAAGCCCTGAGCCATGGAGATAATCTTTTGGTGAACGTCCCATTGACAAGGCTTTAGTTGTGCCCTACCTAGATAATACCGAACATTAGCAGCGCAAAAGGAAAGGCCTGTAATCAGTATGCAAGCCTGGCCCATAATTTATGGCTCTCCGGTGCGGGAACAGCGAGTGCCCGTGAGAAATGATTGTCTCCCTCCAACAAAAGCTTTCAAGTGCCTTTAAACTCTGCCTGTAGATTGAGAGGGCGGCCAGCGTGTTGCATGTCTCCGAACAATTGCAGTGTCCACTCTTGTCCTTGGCCGGCTACAAGTGGTGCTGCTGGTTTCTATGGTAATTGGGGAATTGAAAGATCAAGTCCTCATTTACCCACCGGAGCCTTGTCACCGGGAGCCTAAACGTTACAGAAAAGCTCGTTTTTGAAGGGCTTGTGGGAAACAGCCCTGTGAGCAGAGGCTTTGATGAGGACTGCTTTCCTTTGCAGCGAGGGAAACGGGGGTTGGGGGCTGCAGTTCTCTGGCAATCGGGGGGATGAAGAGCTGGAGGGGTCCCCTCTGTCAGCACCCATGGGTGCTTGTGCAACTTGGCCAGGTCTCTGCCAGGCCCACCGCTCTGCGAGTTTATGTCTTGTGCCGCTGTCTCTGTCCTTCTGCATCCGCTGCACAGGAGAGCTGTCGGCAGTGGTAGCAGGGTAGGGTGGAAAGGGCCATGTGCATGCTGAAGGCAAGTACTGGATTCAGTGATGGAGACTGACGAGCTGATAAGAGGACTCTCCCAGCAGGCATGAATTGGTTTTGACTGTCAAATCGGCCTTTCGTGCCTAGTGTGTCCAGCTGAAGTGCGCCGGGGGCTGGAGGCCCAGCCAGAGTCACTGAGGCTGTACCGATGCCTCATGAAAGCCAGTCCCTGCTCTGCAGAGTTTGCAGCCAAAAATGCATGAGGCAGACAAAGGAGAAGGGAGGAATGGCCTGGAATGGGCTCCACTTTTGTCCAGGGGGAATCGAGGTGGGAAGAAGTTGAAGCCCAGGCCCGCAAAGGGACTTTGGTGCCCATCTCCTAAGGAAATACCTGTCCAGGGTTGTGCACGTGCAGTGCTAGATCTGGGAGCCAAACCAAGGTCTGTGGGCTCACAAGTCAGTGCCTTTCCCTGCAAGACCATTCGTCTCCTTCCCTTCCTTCTATTGCAGCAGCATCAGCGTGGGCGCTGTGGTCGTGTTCACTCCCCCAGCACTGGAGGGAGAGGACGTTGGATGTCCCGTCTACGCGCTTGCATCCAGCTGCTCTTCTGCATTTGTCCCAGTGTGCTAAGGGATGCTTCCTTATAGTGCCAGGGCTTAGGTTAGCCCGACAACCCAGCAGTGGTACATGTTAACAGATTTATTATAATTACTTTATATGACAAAAATGCCCCGGGGGTACTTCAGGTTGTATCACGTGAATTTGGTGGTGCGTGGTCTGTCAGAGTTTGGGAACCGCTGGGCTAGGTGCTTTGCTGCTCTATGAGAGGGAGAGGGTTGTGTGTGTGGCGCAGGATCTCCGCTTTCATGATTTAGCTACTTAACGGGCTGATCCTGCCTCTCGCCCAACTCCAGGTATTTGGACTAGGGTTATGGAGTGTCGCATCTCTTACCGCCCCGCGCGGCAACTGCTAAGTGGATATATAACAATTATCCCAATTCCTTTTGTACTCCTAGTTGTCTCTAGCCTGGAGAGTGATGAAGCTGCCAGGAGTGGCAACGTAAGTAATCTCCAGGAGAGGAGCATAATTCACCCAGCTTTGTTTGTCTAGCAGAGGCAGAAAGTATTTTTAAGCCTGGCCAAGCACCGTATCATTATCCTGAAGGATTGCAAAGCCTCTCAGAAGCAGCGGTAAATACTTCCCCTTTATGCCTAGGTCAGGATGGGGACTTCTCCCCGCACATCCTCAGGGGCTCTCAAAAGCCTTGTGCTCCTTGGCCTTGGGGCAGCAATTCCTGCCTCCTGAGGCCGGACATGACCCGCAGAGGTCTGAGGTGGAGTGGGAGATAGCGTAGCAAAAGGGATGAAGCCCCGAGTACAATACTTAATTGGACTTGCATAGTCCTGAATGCCCCGTCTCTGCATGGGTTGAATTAATGAGTCAATGCTTAAGGAACTGGAGTGGACCGCTGAAGAATTGCTATCGCTCTCACTCACCTGTCTTCTTGAGTGCGGGAGCCCCTTTTCATTCAAATTGGTTTTAAAAATTGTCCATGCCCTTTTGCTTAATCCAGGGAGAGGCAGAGGCCAAAGCTATTTTTACAATCCCAAGATGAGGCCAGGTTTTCCTAGCTTAGCCTGTCGGGAGCTAAACAGACCCAGCCAGTGCATTTCTGTTGACAAATTGGATTTTCCATTTGGGTATTTTTGTGACTAAACAACACTTTCTTCACAAAAAGCTCTTGCTTTCTGCAGAAAACTCTGATTATTTTTTTTTTAATTTTTATTTTTTATTGGTGTTGAAAAACCAAATGTGGACTGTTTCAGTTTTCCACCTTCACATTTCTGTTGAAACGAATGATGTTTTGTATGGAAAACTGAGGCAAAAATGCATTGTTCTCATAGGGAATGTCCTGGAGGGCTGGGATCTTATCCTGACTATCTGGTCCCAGCTGAGCGCTGAAAATCGGGCTCTCGGCTTTAGAGGGAAATGTGTCCCCACACGGCTCCCGGGCAAGCACAGGGACGTCTTTCCTGGCCCGGGGCCGTGCTGCGGTGGGGTCAGAGGCTGCGAGTCTGGTTGGAGGTTTTGTGCAAGACTCGCCAGCGAGGCCAGGTGTAAGCTCGGCAGTGACCATCACTGGTCCGCCCCCCCTTGTGCAGAGCATCCAGGTGCATTGCATCTTCCCTGTGCATCTTATGAGATCTGTTCTCCTGGAGCGAGACCGCCCCAGCCATCGGCCTGCACTCTCATGCCTGGAGGTGCTTTGAACCCATGAAAATCCCAGAGCGACAAAGGTGCAAACTAACAAGGGTTTGCAGCCAGATCTCCCCTCTCTCTAGTTGCAAGTGGATGAAATGGAGGCAGGGAGACGCGTCTCAGGTCACAGAGCGAGTCAGCAGCAGGGCATAGCGCCCAGAGGGTTGCTTTCCAGACTCCCGCAGTCATTGTGGGGCCTCGTTCCTCCCCACTTCCCGTGGCTTTTGTGCACAGAGTAGTGGCTGCGGATATTTTCATGGCCTCAGGCTAACCATTCAAACAGAGCCTTCCCCAGCCTGTGCTTGTGCTAATGGAGAGGACGGGCCTGGGTGGAGGGCAGGAGCAGGTGGATGCGAAAATAATAGAAATTGGGGTTGGAAGAGAGCTCAGGAGGTTGCATCTAGTCTGAGCAGGACCAGCCCCAATGGCATCATCCCAGCCATCATCCCAGGGCTTTGTCTACCCGGGTCTTAAACACCTCCAAGGATAGAGGTTCCTCCACCTCTATGGGGAGCCTGCTCCAGTGCTTCACCCCGCTCCTAGGGAAAAAGTTTTTTCCTAATATCCAACCTTGCTGCAGCCTGAGCCCATTGCTTCTTGTCCTGTCATCTGCCCCCATGGAGAATAGTCCAGCTCCATCCTCTTTGCAGCCCCCGGCAGAGAGGTGAAGGCTGCTGTTCAATCCCCCTCGGTCTTCTCTTCTGCAGACTAAATCAACCCATTTCCCTCAGCCTTTCCTTACCAGTCCTGTCCCCCAGCCCCCAACCGTATTCATTGCCCTCCACCGGACTCTCTCCAGCGTGTCCACATCCCTTCTGCAGCGGGGCAAGACGGGTGCAATCCAGCATAGCGCATCCCTGAGAAATGGCCTCGGCCTCACGGTTACGTTCAAACACCAACGGGACCTGGTGGAGGGACAAGGTTTCCGACGGCTTTCACGCAGCCAAACCCGGGCGGCGCAGCCGGCACTACCAGCCCCACGGGTCTTGGGCCTCCGCTCCCCGGCTGTACCCGTGCTGCTTTTGCTTTCCCTGTCAAGCCACGATGCTCGTATGCCCAAGTGACACATTTGGGAAATGGAGGCTTTTGCTTTTCCAGCTTTGCTTACGTGGGTGTCTCTATGGAAACCACTTAGCGACGTTCCCCTCTCGGTAACAGGCTCTCTAATAGAGTTGCTCTAAGTGCAGAGCTTGTATAACATGCACCATTTTACGGCATTAAAGTTATTAGTGAAGCTCCAGCAAGTCCCTGATTTTTCTTGTTCTCTCTCTCTTTTCTTAAAAAGCAGGGAACTGATGCGATGAGTTATCCCGTGCTCTTGTGTCATCGGGCTGCATCCAGCTCGTCCCGTGTCTCTCCAAGGGCTGCCGTAGGTTTTCTGGGAGTTTGCTGTTTATCCTGGCTCTTCACTGAGACCAGCCTCCCGCCCAAGTCATTTGTAAGGCAGGAATTGCATTTTGAATCCGGGTGTTGCTCTGATTGTGCGGCTCTCCGTGGTCGGCAGCACTGCTGGCCCGGTGGCTGCTGTGCATCCATCGTCCCGGGAGCCGGGCTGGGATCAGATCCAAGGTCCTGGTCCTTTCGCTCACCTGGGGCATGACCTGCCTTGCACTGGGCCTTGCGATGGGTGCAGCGAACCTGCCCATGGGAGGTCTGTGCTCTGCACCTGGCAACCCTGGGCAAGTCCTTCCCTCTCCTGCCTTCTGTCTGACTACTTCTTCAAGGCCATGGGCACATGGGTGCAGAGGCAGCGCTTGAGGCACAGGCTGCATTGGAGCTTGCTGCACCGTGGCAGCTGCCTGCGTGGGCAAGTGGGCAGTGGAAAGCCCCGTGCCCACCCCAAGGTAATGCAGCTAGTGCTGGTGCAGGACTGCATCCTGTTTGCAGTTTTCTTCATGCAGGGCAGCTCAGCCCTCTGTGTGCAAAGCTGTGGCTCAAATTGGTCAGGCCTTCAGGGCAAAGGCAGCCCGGCACAATGCCCACCTCTTCCCCTCGGGCCCCTGCCAAAGCTGTCGGATGCCTGGACACAATGCACCACAGATCCGGCCCGGATTTGGGCCCCCGAGCCTGGCTCTGGGCTCCCTGCTGCCAGCCCGTGCCTCTGGCTGCGCTCCGTGGCACCAGGCGGAAGCGCCGGGGGAGGCTGCTACTCCTGTGTCTCTTTTTAGAGCAGAGCACGAGTCTTGGCAGGCGCCTCTGGCATCCCACGCACAGTGCCGCGGGGAACTTGCTGCTCCGCCAGCCTGGGAGGAGCCCGGGGAGCAGCGGGGCAAGGCGTCTTGTGGCCGCCCTCGGGTGCAGCCAGCCGGCTTGCCCATGGCCCGTGGGGTCTGTCTGCACCCCGTGATGGCTCACTGTCTCACACGCCGCGCAGGGGAGAGGTGCAACCTGGAAACCCTGCGGGGCAGAGCGCCCGGCCACGCCGCGACTTGCTGGAGGGAAGGGAGCAGCTCAGGCTGATGGGTGGCTCGGGGCTCGCCAGGTGGTGCTGATGGAGACCTAGTTCCAAGTCCTTCCCCTGGTGTGACAGGAGATAGCACCCTGGTGTGGGCTTTGCCAGGGCCCCCACCTCGCCCAGCGGGAGGCAAAAGTGCCGGCAAGCTCTGCCCTGCTCCCTGTCTCCTCCCTGGGCAGCGAGACCTGGCTCAGCTCTCCTGCCCCTGGCTGATGGAGGTGGCAGGACCAAGAGGCCCCAGTTGAAGCCACAGCCTGAGCCGGGTGGAAGCAGGCGTTGGCCTTGCAGCGGCTGGTGCAGCAGAGCGGGGCTCCTGCCCTGTCCAGGCGCTCGTGTTAGATCAGCAATGCTGCGGGGTGCCCCCCTGCTAATGCAGATCGTTAACCGGGCGCGTGCCTCACAGCTCCAGCTGCAGCCCAGACCCCTCCAGCGCCGGGCACGGTGCCCACACATGGCATAAAGGCCGCGGCTGATGGAAGCAGAAGACAAAGGATGAAGGCAGCAGATGGGGAAATGCAAGGAACAGTGAGCGTGCGACAGATGGGTGAGCGCAAGGCGGCTCCGCAGTCACAGCACGTTCGCCAGCAAGAAGAGCAAGGTGAGGGGCCGGCCTGGGCCCCTCGGCTCCGTGCGGCTCTCCGCCTGCCCTTCCCAGCTACCAGCTGCCACTCCAGGCTGCCAGAAGGCACTAGCTGTGCTGCGGTCGGCATTTTACACATCCAGCAGGTCCCTGCCTGATAGTAATGGATGTGAGGGGGGCACGGCAGGCATGGAGAAGACCTCTGGGTCACAGCAGTCAGTCCGGAGTAGCATCCATAGTCTGCTGGGCTCGGTGCCTTGTCCACCCATAGTAGGCAGGGGCCCGAGCCGGTTCTGCATTACAAGACCGCTTGGGAGGGTGGTCGTTCTCGAGCGCAGGGCATTATTTGCTCTTCGAACAGCAGGTCCCGTAATTCTGCAGCCCCAGAGCGGCCTCCCAGCAGGCTGGGCTCTCAGCCGGTGCAAATCAATGTAGTCGGTGGGGCCGAGGGCACATATATCTGTGTGAGCGTGTGTGTGTGCGCGTGTTTGTGTGTGCACGCGTCTCTCAATCTGTCTCTCTCTCAAAGGAGACATGTGAGGGTGTCTCAAGCTTGCGGCTGCTGGCGTGGGCTCCTTAGTCTTGCAACTCAAATGAGTCAATGGTTTCTGAGCAGCGATTGAAGAAGAGCCTTCCTCGCCAGAGATCACGCAGTGCGAGTTGCAGATGAGTGGGATTTTCTTTTCTTTTTTTTCCACCCTCCCCCCCTTTCTCTCCCGTCCGTGCCAAGATGTGCAGTCGGAGGCGCAGCCGGGAGCAGCGTGAATGGCACCCGGATAGCGAGCAGGACGGTGCAGGAGGGCGACTGACCCGGGCACGCGACCTCTCGCACGCCAGAAGAGAGTGGCCGGGGTGCCTGTGTGTAGGTGTGTGTAAAGGGGAGGTCTCTGTGCCCCCTTTTCCCCTCCCTCCCCGCTCCCATATTGTTGGTGTCTCTGCAAGGTTGTGGCTTGCTGCCCTGACGATGATGGAGCCATGGTGGGGATGAGGGCAGGGGTCTGAGAGCCAGGACTCCCGTGGCCAGTTTCTCTGGTCGGCACTGGGGTCGTGGCCTCCCCTCTACCTCTGTGCTGCTGCTGGTGGTGGCAGGGCCAAGCTACAGCCAGGCGAGATTGGGAGCAGGATACTGCTTCCCAAAAGGCCTTTGCACGGGGCCGGAGCAACCATTAGGTCTGGCAGCCTGCCGACATGTCCGTGATAGGACAGGAGTGTTGCCCGATGAAGGTCAGGGTGAGGGAGGCGGGGCCCACGTGCATCCTGCCCTGAGGCCAGAAGTGCAGGGTGCAAGAGGCTGCACCTGTTGTGTCCAGTGAGGCTGTGGCTGCAATGCTCCCAGATACTCTGGGCTCAGCTTGAGCAGGCAGGAGGGTTTTGCAAACCTCCCTTGGGGGGCTTCCCTCTTCCTTCCTTCCCCCCCAGGGCTGTTTTGCACCTTCCTTCCGCACGTGTGATTCAGCTTCCCTCCCGCGTGTGGGGAGAACTGGGCGGGCGACTCCAAAGGCTGGATGCTCCGGACAGGGAAGGGGTCTGGGGGCTGATGGAGGTGGCAGTGCTCAGGATCAGCTCCAAGCCCCAAGGACCCTCTGGTATGTGGTGATCTTGTGGTGGCGGCTGAGCTTGGCCGCGGGGGCCCAAGGAAGTGCCAGTCCAGGCCTTGGTGGGAAATGCACCTCTGACAGGCACGGGTGACGGCTGCGGCCGCATTCGGGCTCCGTCTCATGGGGCTGTGCTGCAGGGTGCTTCTGTCTGGTTCAGCCTCGGGAGCGTGCCCAGCGTGTTGTAGAGACTCCTGCCCAGCAGGCAGAGGTGCTGTTGCTGCTCAGGACCCTGCTTTTCCAACCCACCCTGCAAATTCGGACCTTATATTTGTGCTGAAACGAGAGAAAGGGCAAGGCCCAGGCCTTAGGTTGAGATGTGTTTATTAGCTGCTCGTTACCACCGTGCCTGATAAGGGCAGGGGGTATTGTGGGCAGGCAGAAATGCCAAGGGTCTTGTGTTATGTTGGCTTTGCTCCCAGCCCCCGGGGGAGGGAGCAAAACCTTCCTCTGAGGTCTCTACTCTCCAGGCAGGACAAGCCTGTGTCTGAGCGCACTTGGCTTCTGTCTCCTGCGTTCAGCGTTGCGTGCTCCCCGATAGAGCCGGCTGCTGACGGCCCCTTCACGCGCGTGGCAGCTCTGCCCAGGTGATCTTGGAAGACGATGACAGGCAGCTGCATTGAGCTGGTGACAGGTCGCGCTGGAACGTGGGCGTGCAACGTGCCGTTCTCAGTGCGGGGTGAATCCGGCGTCATCGGGGGCCTGATTCCCGAGCGGCCCCGAGCCCCGGAGCTTCAGGTCCCCGAACTAGGCGAGGCTGCAGCCCTGATGCTAACATCCGAGCTCAGGGGATGGGGGTTTCTTGGGGTGGTATTATTTCTTTTTTGGAAAAATGGTGACTCTGAACCTTTATAAAGGCATGAACATGCAGTATTAATACATGTGCACGAATTAAAGCACAAAGTGTTTTGTGGAGCTGAAAATAACTCCGTTCTCCAGCAGGCCCTGGCACACGGCTGGCGCAGCGATATGCGCTATGTCAGGCACTGCTTTCCTCCCCACAGACAAGACAGTGGGAGCGATTTGGGGCTTTTTCAAGAGAAGACAGGTGTGCCGTGGGCCCTGGCAGGTGCCTGGGTCGCGGTCGAAACAAGAGCAAGCCACAAAGTGTGACCCCAGCGGCATGGTGGCTGCAGGACGTCTCTGCATCTGCTCAGGGTTGTGCTCACAGCTATGTGGCCGGATCCTTTCCTGGTTTTCCTGCCAGGCTGCCAAACAGATGCCCTACCCCTGCACTTGCAGTCCCACGGCCTGGCTCTGGCCTGCCTCGTGTGCTACGGAGAGGGGGCTGATCGTGGCCTGGCATGCCTCTTGGATTGAATGGGCACGCCTGCTGCAGCCCTCAGCCCCTTCCATGCTCGCAGCCCTGCCCAGGGCGGTCAGTCATTGCTGGAAACTTTAGCAAGCTTGCAAAGTTTTCTCTGTGAAGACGGTGCCACGGGGTGGAGGGTGTTTGTGTGCAGGGAATGGCTTCGCCTGCTGCCCTAACCATGGTCCTGGGACTGGTATGGGAGGGATTGTAGCAGGGGGTGCTTTGCCCCTGGCACTGCCTGGGTTGCCTCTTCGCCTGGCACGGAGCAGCCGCAAGTCCCTGGGAGCTACTGTGGTGGCTCGGATGTGGCCAGGGGACAGTGGGCCAGCAGCCCACCCGAGCCTGCCTGGCAGTAACTTGTCTGCCTGCCGGTCCCCTCTGGGGACGGTCACTTCACTTCCCGGTTCCCTAGCAACGGCGCCGCTGGGTTTCTGCGCTGCCGGGGAGGACGTCTCGTCTCCTCACTGCATCCCGCACCTCTCCTCTCCAGCTCGCTCCCTCCCTGCAACACCCCTGGGTTTGGGGCCTCGGCTACCGGCAGGGGCCGGGTCTCCCTTCCCAAAGTGACAGGGAAATGGGCTTGTTACTTCATTTCCCCTCTCCTCTGCTGCAGTCCCTCCTGGGCCAGTCCCGGGGCCGTGGTTAGGGCAGGAGGCAAAGCCGTTCCCTGCACGCAGATGCCCCCCACCCTGTGGCAGCGTCTCCACGGAGAAAACTTTGCAATCTGGCGGGGCTGATTTAATCACACCTAATGTTGTTGCTTCTCAGCCACCTATGTGTGCTCCGGTGGGCTGGCCCGGGGTGACGAGCGGCCACCTGACCTGGCCGTCCCTTCCAGCCCCGGTCCCCGGCTGTCTCCACGAGGGCAGCCGGGATGCGACTCGGTGGAGCAGCTCCCGGTGAGGGGGCAGGTAAGGGCAGGGGCAGGGGCAGGCAGACAGGGCTGAGTCAGTAAATAGCCCGGAGAAGCCCTCATTTGTATTCGGCCTCAGGGAAGCATCTTCAGGGGGCTCAAGCAGCAGGTTTGATTTCCAGTCCAGTGACTGCAGGGAGGGTAGCCGTGCCGCTGCCCCTGTCCAGGGCTGGGGGGCCAAGGATGCTTGGGCCCCTCCGTGCACGGGACGAGAAGTGG
Organism: Crocodylus siamensis; assembly: GCF_052110815.1. Lineage (NCBI taxonomy): Eukaryota > Metazoa > Chordata > Crocodylia > Crocodylidae > Crocodylus > Crocodylus siamensis. The sequence goes on from NC_143406.1 coordinate 48,960,973, forward strand.
TGCAGACTCTTCTCCGCTCATGTGCCCGCTCTCCGCGGCCTCGCTGGGCTACTGATGCTACGCTGCCATGGGCGTTTTCTCAGCGAGTTGCCAGTGGGCTTTACCGCGCCCCCCACGCTTGTTCCCAGCTGGTATTCGGCAGCGAGGGCTTTCATTCCCATCCGGCCAAGAGTCGGACTGGTGCCATGTTGCTGGCAGGATGTTAAGAGATTGCGGGGCTGAGCGTCCTCTTCCCAATACAGGTGGGGTTGCCTAGGGGGTCCCTGTGGACAGGCAGCGGTCCCCTTATAGCCCTTGGTGCCTGTAGAGCTCAGGGCACAACCTGTTTGCTTTCCCAGCATTAGCCGTCCCATTCACAGCCATTTCTTGCACAGACGCTTAACTTCATAACCCCGTGCGTTCAGGTGAAGAGAAGGGTTGTGGCCTGGGTTCCCGGTATAGCTGCTGCAACGGCGACCAGTGCTTTGGCACGTGCCCCGAACGATCCCACTCTGCTTCAGTGGGCTCCCCACAGGCCGGCTGGGCTTGCAAGTCAGCCAGGCGCCTAGACCCTCCAGCTGGTTGTTTTAGGACGCTCTCCCCTGTACCATCAGCGGCGCTGTGATTCAGAGCTGAGGCTGACTCAATACCGGCCGCTCTCCGCACAGAACGACCGACTGACGCTTGGGTTGTGAAGACGACGCGTCTCGAATGAAAAGCCGTGTGCAGCCCCTTCCCGGTGCGTCTCGTTGGAGCGGACGCGGTGTGTGCCGGCTGGGACGCGCTGGGGCGTGCGGGCAGCAGGGATCGGCAGTGCGAAATTCGTTAGGGCCGATTATAGCTGTGGTTTGTTAGGGCTTCCCCTCCGATGATCTCCAAGCGCATCACCAAGAAGACCCGTGTCCTTATGGGCTTTGACAGGCAACACAGCTGAACGCAGCCCAAGTGCTTGGTCTGTTCCATGGGAAGGAGCAGCTGAGCAGCAGGAGGGTAGCCCTGCGGCATTCAAAAGCAGGTCGTGGGGGTTTAGCGTCCCTCATTCAGGGTAAGAGCAGGCAGATGAAACCATGGATAGATCAGGTTCGGTGTCGCTCCCCTTTTTAACTGCTCCTCTGCTCACGTGGATTCCTCCCACTTTAGGGATGGGTAAACTGAGGAGGCACAGGGACATGAAGAGACATGTCTGGTTTCATGCAGCAGAGCTGGAGGCAGAACCCAGGTGTCCTGAGCCCAGCTCTGGAGCTTCACCCCCCAGGCCCTGCTGACTCCCCTCTCACTAATGATTAAACACCGATGTTGATGAAGGGGTCTCTGTTCAGCCAAGTCTCGTGCAGCTGAATCCTTCCCCCGGCATGTCCCGGCAGGCTGTTTGGAGCCAGCAAAGGATACCTGGTGGCGTGCTGGCCTCAGGCCCCTCTGTTTTGGTGGCATCCAGCTCTTCATTCCCTGCCCGGATGCATGGTATTAAGTAGCAGTCACGTCTTTCCATGAAGGTGGTGCAGCCTGTCCCATAGCCCTGGTCCTCTGACTCCTCCGAAACAGGCCCTTGCTCCCCTCCGTTGCAGTCCTCTCCTCTTCCACAGAGTCGTATGAGGCCCACGGTGGCGGCTGCTCTCACAACTAGCTGTTTGCAGGTGCTGGATTGGGTCTAATGCAGTTACGTGCAGACTTGGGCATGCTGTTTTTTTGGTCTGTGTTAAGCAGAGGTCAAGGCATAAATGCACAAATAACTAAATGTCTCCTGGGCTTTGCTGATCCAGGTGCCTAGATCAAAGCTGCGTATAGCCGCAGGACCCCCTTGGGCTGAGTGCTTTAAAAGTGAGCTACGCTGCCTGGATTTTCTCTCCTTGTTTCCTTTCTCCCAGCTCCCAGGAGAGTGAAAGGAGTGTTTCTTTAGCCTCTTTCGGGGTCCCTTAGTCTCGCTCGACGGCACGGGATTGTCGCATCTTCGGGGATGAAAGCCGTTCTGGTGCCGTGACATCTTTTTCCGACAACTTCTCTGGAAGCCGTTGGTGTTGCTTGCCAGCCTGCTCGTGATTGCTGAGGCTGGGGGTAGCCATCAGGGCTCGGGGCTGCTCTCTGCTGCAGGTAGAGGTGCCCCGTGCGACTTCCTGCAGCCGTCAGCAAAGCCAAGATGCCTCGATGTTGTGGCTATACGTCTATGACAATTTGCAGAACTCATTTAGGAATGGCTTTGTGGCCTTCTCCTGCCTGGCCTGAAACCTGGTTTAGCGAGCAAATAAAATTGCCTGCAGCACTGGCTCTTCTCTGAAGGCCAGGCAGATTCAGGAGCGAAAAGCTCAGTTCCCTGGTGTGACCTCCTGTGGGTCTTCATCGGGCTGGCGAGAGACAGACTTCTATTTTGAGTCATTGCTCTCTGGGGGCTGGCTCGGAAATGTGCAGGCCTCGGGGGCTTTTCAACGGCTCTGCCACCTCCTAAAGGATTTGCTCCTGTTGTTCAAAAAACATGCGCGTGAAGCTGTTTACTGGCAGGAGGGGGTGGTGGTACCCCCCTTTTTGGAAAGATCAAAGCTGAAACATTAATTAAAATGCATTTTGACATTTGATAGTTCTACGCACAGCATTAGCATTCACGAGGATTCATATTTTCAGGACTTTTCTGTATAATCAGTCGGTGGTATTGGATTTCAGCCTTTGTGGCTTCGCAGAGGTAAGCCTCGGGCGCTGGAGCTCTGTCTAATATTCTCTATTTATCCAGAGATCTGTCTGAGTCTTATTTTGGGCTCGGTCGTCTGTTGTTTACACAGATATCGAGTGCAAATGGAACAAGGAACATGAAAGCTTTTGTGCCGTCCGTGGCTGTGAACTGTCTCCCGCGCTTCCCAATAGATTTATCAGGAAGCAGCAGAGCGCGGCGGCTGCGGTTTATGATGATTAGGTGACGGAGATCTCAGATGAGCTTACCTAAACCTCGGGAAGCATCAGTGCTCTCTTGAAATAGGTGTTTCATTTGAGCTGAAGCTCCAGGTCTTGCTGGCTGGTGGTTTCCCCCCACTCCCAAGCTGGCATGCCGTCTCCTCCACGGGAGTCGCATTTATTGTGGCTCGTTACTGCCGGGATTAAAAGTCTCAGCTTTTGGCTGAAATATTTCTTGGTGCACAGCGGTGGATTGGGGAGGCCGCTGACATGGTCTTTTTAAGGCTGCTATGTTGAGACGATGCATCGCGGACAGCGTGCAGTGCTCTGGCGCTCCCCGAATGGGCTCGTGCAGACCTCGAGGGAGCGCGCTTGGAAAGCACGGTAGTTTTTACCCTCTGCATCTCGTCATTCTTCCTTCTCAATGGGATATTCGGGGGGATATTCAATGGGATATCCTGTTCAATAGATACCTCCTGTCCTTAACTGCTGTAGAGTGATTTGATGGGGTGACAGCCCCGCAGCATCATACTCCAGAGCTGGCTGCATTTGTGTCAGGGCATGGGGAAGCCGGCTCTGTAGTGCCCAGTTAGCTGTAGAATCATTTTTAAAGCCTTTTAGGATACCTTAGAGATGGAAGCAGGGAGGCATCTCGAATTGCAGATGCCCAGAGATGTGGCTGATCACTCTACCGCTGAGTCAGGCCCTGATTTTTCATCGGACTTCGAGCTGGCGTCTGAAGTCGCAGGCATGTTTGCACCCACGTGGATGCTGAGCTATAGATATGAAGGTGCAGCCAAGCCACAGTGAGGCTTCATAGTTGTGATGGCAAATAGGGGTCATTGCATCCACGATGCAGGGTCTGCAGGGTGAGAGTTTGAGGGCTGGGTGCTTCTTGCATCTGTCGGTGCACAGTATCTTGGCTGAGCTGGACCAAGTTACGCTGCCGTAAGAGAGGGTGCGGCCAGGCTGAAAGTTTGTCTTCCTGAAAGGTTGGCATCACATCTCAGAAACTTGATTGGAGCTATTATTCAAACTGCACCAGGCAAGTGGAAAATGTTTGGTTCCTGCACAGCCCCATTAAAAATTAATCCGTGCTAATTGCCTGACTGCTGTTTGTGCGTGTGAGACGAGCAAAGCACCCCAGAATATCACGCAACAGATCCGCCGAGTCTCCTTTCCTCCTGCCCCTGTAAACCCACCCCGCTCCCCTGCTCCCTTTGGTCCTGGGAGCTTTCATGTGCTCTCAAAAACCAATGGACGTTGGCGCTCTCGCAGTTTTGCAAGGTCCTTTCGGAGCATGGGGCTTCATCCTGATTAGGGGGAGCTAAAGCCTTTTCCTCTCATACAGCAGAAACCCTGGTTCTGTGGGTTTTGTGTTGTTTCTGAGAAATGCCATTACACCTGGCGTGTTTGCCCCTGCTGCCTGTCCCGTGAGCAGTGTAGGCAGGCACTTTGCCTCCCTCTTCTGTGCTCTGTTTGCTTGTAGGGAGCCCGGGATTATGCAGAGAGGTGAAAACCCAGGCCAGGAGTTGAGCCAGGTTTCAGGGCATGCAAGGTTGGTTGGTGGGTGGTAAAGTGCAGAGCAAAATAATCAGGGTCTCTACATTGATCTTTTGAGTGGATTTGAAGGACTTTGCTGTGTTTGCCTGTCTCCACCCCTGGGCGGCCCTGCCTGGTCAGGTAGCTTGTCGAGTTTAGTCCAAGCATTCAGCTCCCTGGGTTGCTGCCTGATAGTCGGAGCTGTGGCTTTTAAGATAAATGCCGAGACGCTGTGACGCGGGGAAGTGTTGCCATGCTGCCCGTTTCCAACCCAAGAAGAGCGGGTTGCAGCAGAGAGGCAGGGAACTGTAGGCTGGAAAACGCTGTCTCAGTACAGGATTTTCATAGATTTCATAGACATCAGGGCTAGAAGGGACCTCGCGACATCACCGGGTCTAGTCCCCTGCCCCAGGGGCAGGAAGTCAGCGGGGGTCAGATCACCCCAGCAAGACAAGCATCCAAGCATTTCTTAAAGGTATCCAGACTAGGCACTTGTACCACTTCTGGGGGGGCCTATTCCAGACTCTGGAGACTTGAACAGTAAAGAAGTTTTTCCTTCTGTCCAGCCTGAAACGGTCTCCAGCTGTTTGTGACAGTCGGACCTTGTCTCCCTGTGGGGTGCCGTGGTGAACAGAGTTCTCCCAGTTCCTGATGCACACCCGTGATACACCCATGATGTACTTACAGGATGACCATGCTGGCTCCCAGGGCATTTGGGGACCACAGACGCAGGTAGTCCGTCCCCTTACCAAGTGCTGGAGGGCTGAGGTCCCTGTCCTCTCCTGTGGTGCGGCGTCCCCGGCTGAACGGCACCTCCCTGGTCTCAGGTGCTTCAGGCTCTGGCTGAGCCTTGCAAAAACATGCAGTTTCTGGGCCTGGCTTCAGCAGAGGCGCTGGGGGGGCAGCCTGGGCTCCGCAATGGGAGCAGGCACTTGTGTCCCGGGCGGCTTTGCACCACCTGGCCTGAAGTCCCTGGTGGTGCCCCTTCGGTGCCGTTGGGTCTGCGCTAGGGGTGGTTGGTCCGTAGGGCTGCAGCTGTAGTTCGAAGCAGAGGGAAGGGTTGCGTTCCCTCCAGCCAGGTGCTCAGCGGACCTCTCCTGATCGACCCTTCCTCCCCTCCTCGCTTTCTGGGGCTTTGCAAGAGAGTCACAGCATGGTCCCTCAGCCCTTATTCCCTCCCGTAGGAACAAGAGACTGGCTCGGTGTGCGGCTTGGGGTCTCTGAATCCCCGTCTCGGGTGCCCGGGACCCAGCTGTCTGCGATGCCTTAAAAACCTGCCCTTAGCAGAGAATCGAGCACGCTCTCTGCATTTGCAGAAAACCAGACAACGCGTGTCCCGGGGCAGAGGACAGCGGGACGGGTTGTATCTGGAGGAAAGCCCTGGCTGGTTGAAAGCCAGATTACCCACCGTATCTCCTCCCGATTCCAGCTCCATGAGCTGTCCATCACTGGGGGGAGGATAGAAGAAGTGGAATAATTTCAGTAGGGCTTCGCTTTTTAATCAAAAAAGTGACGCGAGATTTTTATTTCCCCCGCAGGGGCATAGCGAGCGGTTCCCCACGCAACATTTATTTATGACCCATTTTTTTTTCTTTTATGGAGCTTTGACAAGCGTTGTGTATACGGCAAATGAGAAATGATATCGGAATAAATGCCTCATAAAGATCTTTGCTTTGTCTTGCTTGGCAGTGGGTCCTTGATGAGGAACAGGAAAATAAATATGTAGGACTTTGAATTATTTATTCTTTATATCGGCACAAATCAAAGTGAGCGGGTTCCCCCCTCCTTGTTTCCAAGGCTGCCTCATTTAAGAATAAGCAGAGATTTTAAAAATATCTTCTCTATTATAAAGTGGAAAAAAATGCCTTGGGTGAGTAACGCAGCCTGAGACTTGGCAGTCATGCTGCAGCGAGAGATTTCAGTGGTGGGAAACAGGGGAGACCAACATGCGTTCAGGAGCCGGGTTTTGGGAACCAGGGGTGTCTCTTCTGGATGCTCACAACTGTGTTAGGGGTGACGCACCGCTCACACCCTCTGGGATCAACTTAAACCAAAAAAATAAGTTCAAGTCCTTAGTCATGAGCTTGGAAATCAGCAGGTGACAATGTGGGAAGCCAAGCACATGCATGCACGACCGCAGATCGAGGCCGTCTAGGATGTTCTTTAGAGCAAGCAAGCCAGGCCTGTGCAGGCTTTTCCTCCCTGTGTTTCTGCCAGGTCTCCCCTTTGGGAGGAAGAAAGAGGGGGATTTCCTTGCAGCTGAAACCCCCAAGGAAATGCCTGGCCCCTAAGAGCTACTTGCTGCTTTAGCAGACCCTGGGTCTGGCCATGTACAGATGTGCAGTTTCTCTTGGGAGAGCTGCTGCTCTCCCAGGAGAAACCACGAGCATACAGATATTCAGGATTTTTCTCCCAGAGTAAAAATGGCTGCTCCAGGAGAGAAATAACCTGGAAACAACCAGGATTAAATTGCTCCAGTGAAAGCTTCTCCTGGGAGAACAAATGTCTCCACACGTTCTCTGCCAGCTTTTCTGCACTTGTTCAGTAGCACGTTGCCCAGCAGGACGGACCCTCATCTCAGAGGTGGTATCTAAGCATGGCTGTAGCATGATGCTGTGATAGTCACAGGCTTGGCATCTTGGAGGGGACACCCGTGAGTTCATCTAAGTTGACTGCCTAAATGTGACCCAGTCATTCCTCTGTGCAGCCAGTAATGCAAACCTCAGCCCTGCACAGACTTGCTCACTTTCTCATTGTTTTCACTGGGGCTGCTCACGGGTGTGGAGCCAAGCGCACAACTGGATCTCTGCAGAATTGGGGCTGGGGTGGTGCATTAATGAGGCAGGAGGTCCTAGGGGAATAGGCAGAAAACCCTGCCCCGGCAGCACACGGCATCTGCTTGGTTGTCTCCCCTGTCGGGCTGCGGCTGGGAGAGTTGTTGCGCACTTCAAAGTGTCGATACTTTAAAGACTTTCTCATGTTGGAATTCTCTCAGATGAGGCGTTCCCTTGATCAACGTAGCTGTTTTGGGCGAGCTGACCTCTGCCTTCCCTGCAGAGCTGGATTGCTGGTTTAAAGAGGGCAGTTCAGAGCCATGCAAGTTGCACCGCCCGGTTTTTTGGCTTTCTCGTACCAGATGGAGATGAAGAGCCTGGCGGTTTGGCAAGCCTGCGGAGGGAATTTCAGCAGAGCCGGGCATGACTTTGCTTGAAAAAATGGGATCCTACACAGACTGTCTTCCTCCCCACTTATCACCACTTCTGTGTCTGCTGGCAGAAAACCCTCTTGCGCACAGATGGACGTGAATAGAGGATAAGCCACTAATAACTTGCTATAGCCAGCCTAACAAGTGAATTGCCTCTTATCTGTACAGCGCTACCAGTCCAGGGAGATATTCATGTCGCTTTGATGCAGCACACAGGTCCCTTTATAAAGACGAACAGATTGGTCGTCTTCCTTCGATGCCCAATGCTGCAAGCATAATTTGAGGAAGCTTGCCAGACGTTGCGAGCTGGCCTCATTCACTCTGGGCTCCCTTTCTCCTGCAGAGAGACAGGGTGTGCAAACGACTGCCTTTTCGAGATAAGGGCTTGACTAGTGCCCCGGCCCTGCAGCTCCACGAGAGATGGGATTTTATTGAGTCCCGTTGCTCTCACAAAGCTGCTAGGGTGGTTTGTAGACCTGAGGTCTGCTGCCGGCACTGAGACGATGCCAATGTCTGGCTTCCTGCCCGTGCGCTTCGGTTTGTCTGGTACATATGGGGCCTGAGCTCTGCTGTGCGTGCCTGGCTGCAGGGCTCTGCCCGTGGCAGAAATGCCTCGCGGTGCATGTTTGGTGGCACGTTGTCCTGTTGCATGGGCTGGGTGCTGCCCCTGGTCTCCTGGTCACAGGTCCCCCTGGAGCTGGGGCACAGTTATTTGATCTGCTGGCTGGGTTGCCACTGGTGCAGTGTTAACTCCTCTGATTACCCTGACGCCTCCGTTGCTTTTAAAATCTCACTGTATTGCTCTGGTGGCCTCCAGGCTTGTCCCATTTGCAGTAGCATGCTGCAATCCCTGGCTGGCTGCTCCACTCAGGGGCAAGGCCATCTCCTTAAGTAACGTGCCTGGGGGGAGTCCTGTCCTTCTGATTCAGGGGCACTTGCTGGAGAGGAGGCGAGAGGGCAGCGCTGCCAGGGGAGCAGTGGGAAGTTGCCTTCCATCAATGGGAGAGGGTTGCCGGCTGCCCTGGAGCGTGCAAACAGCAATGCCATTAAAGTGGTGCAAAAGGGCATTTGAGCTGCTTTAAAGGCCAATTTTGTGGGGTGTACAAAGGCCCTTGGAGACTGAAGGGGAACATTGTCCAGTAGATGCATATTCATCTCTTCTTTGCATGGCCAGCTAGTGAAGGAGGAGCAGGCGCTGACACTCAGTTAAGTGCCGCGAGCATCCCGGTGCTGGGGACAGGTTGGTTGGCTCTGAAGTTTGTCTCTTGCTGACAGGAGCGTGCGAGTCTCTCTTTATTTTTTAAATCGAAAACACAACGAAGTCTCTATTTTTAGCTGCTGAGTGCAAATGCGCAATCCCAGGGAGGACATAAATCAACCTGCACTGGAAAATAAATGACTGGCTTCTCCCCATGGACGACGCATTGGAAGGATGTGGGGAATCATCTTGGTTGTGTGTGCAGTGAGCATCCATCACTGTCTGACGGCCAGCCTGGCACCCAGCGCAAAGGGGTCTGTTCTGCAGGATCTGGCCTTGATTCGGACCTGACTTGGAGAACTGGCATGTCTCTGCTCTTCTCTGCGTGGCAGGCTTTGGCCTTCTGCCTCTGCCCGGCTGTGGCATGGCTGTGGTGCCCTGCAGAAAGCTGACTTCATGCAGGTGTCCATCTTCCATCATCATTGTCTGCAAACCCCGAGCTCTGGGGACTAGGCCCCCCCAGTCTGTTGCTTTTTGCCTGGGTACCGTGTGCCTCCCCTGTGAATCCTTTCCCATCCGTTTGTCCACTCTGCTTATAACTATTCAAAGTGATGCAGCTTCCCCAGCCTCCCCTGACACCTCCTGCTGAATGCAGCTGGCAGCTTGAACCAAGGATGGGACGGGTTTGAAATCCAGGAAAACTTCTGGCAGTTTCCCAGCCCTTACTTTCCTCCCCCTGCTTTGTGCAACTTTGCAAGGGGGAAATTTTCCCTGTCCAAATTTTCCTTGCTCAGGTTCCTGCCATGGGGACCCACCTATTTCAGGCGCCACCTTGACAGCGTTGTGTCAGACTCAGAATAAGGTCCCTGCTGGGTGCGAGATTGCCGCAGGGTCATAGCCCGGTTGCCTGCTCGAGTCCTTCCAGTTTTACCTGTTCCTCCTGTTCTGTTCGGTATAAAATCTGTCCCATCCTATAGTTTCCCTGGTAATGGCTGGGGGGATATAGCTGGCCTGGGGAGGGGTGCAGCTGGGTGCAGCTCTCCCTCCAAACCGTTGCAGGTGCTCTTAAATGCACCGTGTTAGCCTTGCACAGCAGGCAGCTTCAATTCCCCAGCTCAAAGCACCTTGAGTCCCCAGCCCTCCAGGTCAGACAGCACTGTGTCAGTAGGAATTAGACCACCTGCATAAGGTATCTTGAAAGTGAAGCCAGGGCCATAGGATTGTCATCACCTTATTCCCCCCAGGGCACTGCTGGGCTTCAGCCAGGAGGCTGATCTGCAGCAAGGTGACGTGCCACCATGCATGCTTTTAATTGCTCAAATCCAAGGTTGGGGCAGGTTACGGGAAAGAGAGAAATGAAACCATCTCATCAGCAAATGTAGGTGGGCTGTGGATGGGCGGCGTCTTTGCAGGACGTCAGAATTCATCCCTTTATACAGCCATGCTGCCTGTGCATGTATGGGCCTGGGGTGTGGGGAGTATACTCAGCTCTGGGGTTTTATGGCTTGGTGAACTGCACCAAATGATTCGACACCACTGCGTTTTATAGAAAATTCAGGTTGAAGGGAGCTCAGGAGGTCATGTCTAGTCCACCCCGCTTCTCCAAGCAGGACCAGCCCCAACTGCATCCTCCCAGCCAAGGCTTTGTCTACCTGGGTCTTAAACACCTCCAAGGATGGAGAGTCCACCACCTCTCTGGGTAACCTGTTCCAGTGCTTAACTACCCTCCTAATGAGAGAGTTTTTCCTAATATCTAACCTCAACTTTCCTTGCTGCAGCCTGAGCCCATTGCTCCTTGCTCTTCCATCTGCCCCCACTGAGACCAGTCCAGCTCCATCTTCTTTGCAGCCCCCCTGCAGGGAGGTGAAGGCTGCTATTAACCCCCCTTGCTCTTCTCTTCTGCAGATTCAATCAGCCCAGTTCCCTCAGCGTAGTTCGAGTCCGTTGGTGCCAACACGCGCGTGTGTGCGTGTGTGCGTACGGTCCAGGTTCCTGCTCTTGCTCTGTAGACATGAGCTGTCCTGCGAAGCTGGCTGGATTAGCCTCGTATCCTGCCAGAAGGCAGATTGCTCAATCTCTCCTTATCGCAGGCTTCTGATTTTGTTGTATTTTTTGCATGTAGATGAGCATGAGACCGAGAGAGAGCAGAAAGAGAGAGCAGGGGAATGGGAACATTTCCGTGCTAAGAATTTTTCCACCCCCCCACCCCGTTTCTCAGGAACAAGCAAACTGGGGCAAACTTCCCTTGTATTGTTGGGGCAGGGGTTTGAGCCTTGCCCCGGGGCTGTCTTGGGGGGGGTGCACTGGCGCAGGTCGCCTAGGGAGGCTGTCACCAGACGGTCAGATGTGCGGGTGAGAATAACGTGTCTGGCAAGGACGAGGCTGCAGAGATCCTGCCTGGAGCTCGACCAGGGGCCTCCCCCGGGCCCTGCTTCTCCATTTCATGGGCAAGGGTCTTCACCTGAGCCCCTTCTGGAGAGTGCCCGGCTGGCTCTGCAGCCTAGCCGGAAAGGGTGCTCAGAGCCACAGAGGATCCTTAGCTGCCATTTTCAAACGGGGATCATAGTATCGTAGGAAAGTCGGGCTGGAAGGGACCTGGAAGGTCATGCGGAGTAGCCCAGCCCGCTGCTCAGGGCAGGGTCATCCCCGACTAAACCACCCCAGCCGAGCGTCCAACCTGCTCTGCAAAGTTTCCGAGGATGGCAGCCCGTTCCTGTGCTCGACCACCCTCGTGGGCAGGACATTCCTCCCGGCCCCAACCCACATTTCCCTCGCCGCAGCTTGAGGCCGTGGCTCCTCGCCCTGTCCCCTGCAGCCGCAGAGAAAAAGCCCCTCTCCGTCCCCTCTGCAGCCCTCCTTCAAGTATTTGAAAATGGTTATCCAATCCACCCCCAGTCCTCTCTTCTCCAGACTGAATCACCCGAGCTCTTTCAGGCTTTGCTCCTCACCCTCGTCTCCCAGGCTCCTCGTCACTTTTGCTGTCTGCCGGACTCTTTGCAGTGCCTCTGGCTTGGCCGTTACATCCACTCGGAGGCTCCTACATTGGGGTACTCTGGGTTTTCAATGGGACAAGCACAAAATCAACTCTAGGCAACAAGGTTTGCAAAGTTTGACTCTTTCTACATTGTTTTGGACTTGTGTTTTTTTTTTTCCCTCCTTCCCCTCAGTTTACATCTTGACACAAGTCTGTTCCTAGGACTGGAAGTGGCAGTAAGGCGTTTTCCATGGCACTGCATAGCTGCTTGACAAGAAGCACGTCTTTACCCCTTGCAGTGCCTGCAAATAGCTGCATCCCAACCACAAGCTCCTCCATTACTTTTGCACGGCTCATATCAAAACCTCTGCCGGCAGCTCCGATAATCACTTTTTCAGCTTAAATAAGCTTAGCCCTGAACACTGGCAGTATGAGGGCAGGCCAAGCTCTGCATCGCATCCTGCCTTGGCTGTTCCCAGGCTTGCCAGCCCTGCTGGGTGTTTATTAGCTGCGATGCTAAGTTGGTTGAGGAGGAGGAGGAGAGCCTGTGTTTGCAATGGTGAATTCTGGATGGCTGGCCACCACGAGGCTAGCTCCTGCTGGGCGTGCCCCAGTGCTCCCCCGCTGCCCTCGCACGCTAGTGGTGTGTAGTGACAGGCTGGTGCTGGGCCTCGGGTGCCTTCTGCCTTGGGGCAGATTACCCGTGGAAAGTCCCATCTTGCCCACCCCAGGCCCCGTCTCCTGCCCTGCAGCTCTCTCCCAGCATGGCCTCCCGGTCCTGCCTCTCCAGGCTCCCCGGGGCACCAGCTCCCCTCTGCATGCAGCATCCTCTTCCCCGTGCACTGAGCCCCAGCTTGTGTGTGCTGAGCATGGGAAGTGTCTGCTCTACTTGGCTACCCCCTGCAACTCCAGGGCAGCAGGTGAGGAGGCTGTTTGTCCCCCATGGAGGTTGGAGACCAAACCTGGCCCAGAAATGTGCGGGGCCAGGGCATGGTGGGTGCAGCCCTGCACGCCTTGGTCATCCATCGCAGGACTTGCACGTTCTCCCACGTCCGTCGCTGCCCTGCGGGTCAGTCTCGCTGAGCGTGACCTTTTCCTTCCAGGAGAAAAGGGAGGGCTTTTCCCTGTGGTGGAGCAGCGTGATGCGGGGAAAGGGATTAACTCTAGGTCATGAATTAAGGAAATTGCAGAGCAGGCTGCGCGCCGGGGGCAAGGAGGACGCTGGCCTGTTGGTCCTTGTCTGCGCCACCTCCCCCCCCTGGCGCTCGCTCCGTAATGTGATGGAGCCTGGAGGGCAACAGGGCACAGAGACGACCTCTCCACTCCTGCCTTAATAAACTCTTGAAGCTCTCTGCGATGCCCTGGGGACGCCACAAGAAACAGGATCTCATCTCCTGGAAATGTCTTCCCAGCTGTATGATGTGCAGCCCAGTCCATCAGCTAGAGGCACAGCGGGAGCAGCGATAGCTGTTTTCTGTGACGTGTTCCCGTGACTTTTTATTGCTAGGCCGGGGCCATTGTGCTCGGTGAGATGGGGTGACGCGGTCCAAGTCTCTGTGGCAGTCTGACCTCGGGATTGGGGATGGGAAGGTCCCTGGGGTTTTCTTCTTTGACTTTTAGGGACCGCTGGCATGGCCTGGGGGGCAGCGAGGGGGCTGGTCCTGCGGTATTGTCTTGTGCTAATACAGCGGTGCGTGTTCAGCATACGAGCCCAGACTGGCAGACTCATCACGGCCTTTTCCTTGCTCTACCTTAGAAAAGCCGTCACTGTCACTGTCAAGGAAGCTCACTAATTAAGACAGGCTCTAAAGAAAGGTTTGCCGCGGTGCTCAGGAGCCCGTGCGGGGACGGTGACAGGGAGAAGCTAGTCCTGCTGCTGTCGCCTCCCCGCATTTCCCCTCGGAAATCTTCTATTTTCTACTGTGTGGCTCTGCCATAAAAATGTGCTCTGTGCTGAAACCTGGCAAAATGACTCTCCGGCTGGAAGTGAATATTTAATTTGATTTCCCCCCACAGCATTGAAAAGGATCCAGTTGGCCATCGTCTCTCGCTTTCCCTATATATACTTTCTTTCTTTTAAGGAGTAAGTTTCAGGCTGTGCTTTTGTGCTGACGTACTAGAAAAGGGGAGCGCTTTTCGAAGCAAGAATTTGGCTTGTTTTGGGCGTCAGACTGCAGTTGGATGGATGCTGAAGGGCTGGTGCTGCGCAGGGCAGAGTCTGGGGGTCTGCTGTGGAGCTGGTTTTGGGCCAAATCTTGTCTCTTTGGGGAGCTTTCTGGATACCCGAGAGCACAGCTTCAGCAGGAGCCATTGGGGGTGTGCTGTCTGTCTCTGTCTTCACATCTCTACCTGGCTCTTCATCTTCAGTGCATGGTTTCTGAGCTGGTTTCCCCCGGTACAGATGCAGGCCTGGGAGGCTCATTGATTTGCTCTCTATTGCATGAAGTTTCTGGCTCTTGGATCCACCCAGGCCCCACTAAATCCAAGCCTCGTGCCCTAACCCCTGGGCTGTCCCTCCCATAACATGTTTTGCTCTGTTTTGGACATGGGGAGCGACCACCCTCTGTCCCCTCGGCAACTGGGGTTTCGTGCTCTTGGGGAAGCGCCACGTCAGACCTGACATCCCGGTGTGACTCCTGCGCTGTCTGTTCGGCACCACCCCGGGATGTCTCGGAGCCGTTGCAGGTGGATGTTGTCCTGGCTGCTGGTCTGTTCCCAGCAAAGGGAAGGAGATTTGATGCCTTGACACTGCTGCTTTCCACCTGGGTTGCTCTTGGGAGCGTTTTATTGTTCCCTACCCATATGAGCAGTACGAACACGCTAGCTTGCCCTCGGGGCCGGCTGCCAGAGGCAGCAAGAACCGGCCCGTTATTCTGGACCTGGGTTGCAGCAGCCTTGTCTCCATCACGATGGACCAAGGACGTCCCAAGGGGAACGGGATCCAGAAATCACGGAGCCTCTCCGTGCCCTGGCTGTAGGGTGGGGGAAAACTCCTCTGCTGCGCTCGCCATCAGGAGATACCTCCCGTAACATAGCTGAGTGCAATTCTTGGGGAATAAGTTGTTTTTTCCTCCCTCCATCCTGGTGCAAGCCGGGCCGCGGATTGCTGCAGTTAGTTCTGGATTAAACAGTTAGTTACCGTGCAAGTTAATTAGTCTCAGCACTCACAAAATCACCCAGCAAATGTGACACCCCAATTAACACGAATGGGAGCTGCACCGAGGGACCTTCCTTGGAGAACGCCGGCGGGGAAGGTGATGGCCAATTCATAACCCTGCCCGCCCGCCCTATTGCCCTTGGTGTCTGCGGACGAAGGGTTGATATTGGGCACATTAGGAGGGCCACGATGCCTGTGCACGGTGTGTCAGGCTGGCTTGCTGGCGGTGTTGCAATACAGCTAACGAGCAACAGCTCTGTGTTTCACTCGGGGGCTGCCTCTGGGCAGTTTGTGCTTTTGTGCAGACAACACCGTGTGCACACGCACGCTTGCAATAGCAACGAGGTTTTGCATAAGACAGTGGCCAGAGACACCTTCCTGACCGTTGCCCGGCCTTTCTTAACCTTCCACATGAGTTCACCAGCACTGCGCGCCACGGGACACTTGCACCCAGAGAGGCCGAGGGGTGCAGAGGTGCTGAGGGGACGTGTCCTTGCTGCTTCCAGAAAGGAGCTGTGCCCAGGAGGCCGGGGGGATAACTCGCCTGCTCGCCTCAAGCCAGCCCGCTGCCTAGTGCAAACCCGCACCCCCGTGCACATGCATGTTGGACGCACTGGTGCTGCAGCCGCCACAATTTGCTCTCTCGCAATGCAAATCAGCCGGGAGCCTCTGCATGCCAATGACGTTATTTGATGTGCTCTGAAATCAGGAAACGTCGGTGCCAAGCTCCTACGTCTCGTGTAATTGGGTCACGTTGTTCGTGCGTATTAAGGTGTTAAAGTGAACAGCATGTGCCAGGACATAGGGGACGGCATGAGCTCAGGAGGAATAAGTGGTAGCTAGAAGAGAACCAGGAGTTTTGCACCTTGTGCGTAGGAGCGAGGCTTTTCTTGTACATGCAGTGCGGCTTTGCTGGAAACAGCTCGGACAGTGCCCGTACTCCAGGCTCTGGCCGCCGAGTTGACTGAACAACGTATGTCTGGTTAGAGACGGCCGCATCTGCCGGGCTAGTGCTGATGAACAGGCCTCAGCGTTCAATGTGTCTGGTGTTCTTCCACAGCCTCTTCAAGCCAGATCTGATTTTTCCTTTGTGTTTTTTTTTTCCCTTCTCATTTTGTTGGTTTTCGGCAAGTGGCTTTTGATTTGTCAATTTAATTATGAGCTTGGTTCATCTGTGCATCCGATTGAATGGGTTTTTCTTTCTGTTTTTTTTTTTTTAAGGCTTTAATTAAAAAGGAGCTAATGTGTGAAAAGCGCTGAAGGGATCCAGAGCGCCGAGCTCTGGCGCGTCCAGGTGCTGTCGCGCGTCGGGGCGTTGCACTAACAGCTCGGGTTGAGCGGGGCAGGGGTGACACGGAGCCGTGGGTGCACGTGGCGGCGGTGCAAGGCTGTTTCACGTCCTATGTGGGCGGGTGTTGCACACACTGAACGTGGCTTAATGCTCATGGGACGACCCTGTGGATTTAAAGCAGCTGACTGAAAGCCTCCTCTGCTTCGGAGGAGGGGGAAGGACCCAGCTGCAACCCACGGGGAGGGTTTCTGCAGGCTGTGAGGGTCCTCATAAATATGCATCCCACCACCGCGGTGCCAAGCCCTGAAGGGCGTGCTGCCTTCAGTTTAACGGGGATCTCCCAGGAGATCCTGCCGCCCCAGGACCTGCTGGGCTCACTCCAGATGCTGGAGCAGCCTGGTCGCGCTGGGAGCGTGATTCCCGCGCCGCAAAGCATCAGCCTACAGCGCGGCGATGAGCAGGGGTGCGGGGCTGCCAGCATCTGTCAGCCCCCAGGCGAGGCCGCGGATGTGAAGCGGGGGAGCGAGGAGGGGCCTGCCCATATGGTGCTTGGCACAGGATCTTGCTCCAGATCAGGGAAGCCCGCAACGCCGTCCCTTCTCCAGTCAGCGGGAGCAGATATCCGCTGGGCGTGACGGGGATTTCTGCAGCTGTGCTACCCCCAGGTCCAGGGGAAGACCCCGGTTGTCTGTCTCTTAGACTCGAGGGCCCCCTCGTTAGACTCCAGGCCCCCTCGGAAAATGCCGGCTCTTCTCCTCCGCTCTTTTCTTGACTATGGAAAAATGCTGGAGGGATTCTTCGGTGGCAAAGTGCTGGGAGAGACCATGGCAGGGCTGAGCGTTCAGCACTACTGCTTCCGTCTGAAAGCTCTGGGCTTAACCGGTGAATCACACGGAGGTGTTTGCACACCTAATATTGCACTGCCGAGTGCACGTGCACAAACTGCTACTTTGCAACCCCCTTGACGGGGTCTTGTCATAGCCTGGTTGAGGATCACTGGTGTCAAGACAGTTGGGTTGGAGAAGCGTCAGCCTTTCAAACAGGCTTGCAAAAACACCCGACCCTTTTTAAAGGAGTTCTGCTGCATCCCAGTTTAGTAGCGTCTCCAGTTGTCGCAACTTGCCTTTGTGCTGGGGATCCCCTGTGTCTCTTCCCCTGACCTGGAAGGTGGAAGCTGCCGGCTGGGGGGGGTCTGGAAGATGAGATGGGTAGTCTTATCTTGATCTGAAAGTCATCACAGGAGCCTTAAGCGTTGTCTCTCCAAACGTGCTGTCTTGGTGGCCCCTGTGGAGGCCCAGAGATTGGGTGGCAGGCACCGTGCTGTCCCTTAAGATGGGGCGTTGCGAGCGCTCTTTGCCAAGACACACGGATTCACATGCAGCTTCACCCGAGCGCTCGGGAAACGAGCGGTTTTCTTTGCTAACTCTTCCCTTTGCAAGATAACCTCTGATCCAGCTGCGCCCCGTGAGCTTTGGAGAGTGGTGGTGGCTCTGAGCAGAGGTGCCGCAAGGGCTGTTGATGCACAGAGAACAAACTGCTAACGGCTGCTCAGAAAAGCAGCAGGAGTCCATGGAGGTGAATGGTTTCTGGGTGGGAGCAAAACTCTCCTGCATGTTGAGGGACAGGGAAACGGCATGATTTTACAGGTTTCTGCTCATTGTAGCATAACAATACCGTGAGTGCATAGGACTGTAAGGCTGGAAGGGACCTCACTAACAAGCAAGATCACCCATAACTAGACTATCCCAGCCAAGTGTGTGCCCAACCAGCTCTTGAAAATGCCCAGGGAGGGAGATCTAACCCCTTTTTTAGGCCACCTCTTCCAGTGCTTGACCACCCTCCTGGTCAGAAAGTTCCCCCTCGTTTCCAATCTAGCTACAGACAGCTGCGAAGAGCTTTCCTCTGGAGTCGGCGCCCTGCATCGCTCGCTCTGCCTCTGGCTCGAGGCAGCACCTGCCAAGGGTCAGACGGGGAGTCAGTGATTGCTGTGCCCACAGCTCCCTTTGCATGAGCGGTTATAGAGTCAGAGAAAATTTGGGTTGGAAGAGAGCTCAGGTGGTCACATCAAATCCAACCTGCTCCAGGCAGGACCGGCCCCAGCTACATCATCCCAGCCAGGGTTTTGTTGAGGTGAGTCTTCGAAAACTTTAAGGACGGGTGCGTGGGAGACGCAGTAGAGGAAGAGCAAGGGAAACGAGGTGGCCATGACCCACTCCCTGCTGCAGCCCCCCGACCCTGTGAGCGGGCTGCACCCAGGCTGTTGTGCAAGGCGTGTGGACATGCTTCAATGGATGTTGCCTCCATCCCTTTCCCGGGAGCCCTGGGTTAACGCAAAGAGTCGAGAGCCACGGCTCTGCTGCAGTGTGGGAGCAGGCATGAGCTGGGCAGGGGTGGTGAGGGGTGCCCCAGCAAACCCAGGGAGACGGCGGTGAAACAAGCCTGCATAAGTATTAGCTCTGGGATGGGGAAGTGCTGGGTGCTGGAGACCCACGGGGCCTCGCTTTCCCATCATGGTCCTGCGGCGCTCGGATCACACCTCGCTCGTTGTTCTTCAGGATTTTAATGAGGTTCAAGTAGGTTTTTTTTTTCCTGCTGAAATGTAGGTCAGCCGTAATTAGCACAAAGCCTCTACCGCTAGCTTTGCTTTTAATGATGCGCCTCTGGGAAGGTAAGCGCCGCGGTCCGTGCAGCGCAGTGCCACGGCCCGATAGCCCCGCCAGCGTCTGCTCTCTGTGGCTGCCCGGCTCGCCCCGCAGACGGGCACGGCCATGCCGCCTGGCCCGCCCCCGTCGCTGCCTGCAAAGTTAAATGTTCCAGCAGCCCCGACCCTGCTCGTAATCGTTTCGCCGCCTTTGGGTAATGACTTTTATTCAGACACGTGGCAGATTATCATATTCCAATTTTGCTACAGGCCATTATGTCTGAATATTAGCTCAGCTAACTGAGATAAATGGCATTGTCTCTTCCCCCCCCCAACCAGTGATTTATGGGAGCCAGGCAGGAGACGGGCTTCTGTGAGATAAACGGGCACGTTGTCCGCTCGGCGATGCCGGGTTTGTCCTCCGTGCAGCGTGTGGGCCTGGGGTGGCACAGCAGAAAGCCTTCAAAATGGGCCTTCGGTGGACATTTGAAATCTAGCTGGGGTGGATGGCACAAGGAAGCCTCCCGCCGTGGTACAATGCTATTGAGCTTGGTGGGACCAGGCTGGTGAAGGGATGGGTGTATTTGGCTCGTTCTTCGTAGCTGCAGAAAAGTTTTGTGCAGAGCTCCTGCAGGCGCCGGACATGGGCCAGGGACACAGACATCCTGAGGGCATGGGAGACAGGGAAACCACCTTGTGCGTAGTGTAACTGGGAGGCTGCCTCAGTGAGCCGGCCAAGCCGGCAAAGCTTTGCACTGGGAGAAGTCAGGGGGGGATCTGGCCTGTCAGCGGGGAAGCGGGGAGAAGTCATTGCAATGCAGGCAGTGCATCAGGACGTGGGAGCTGGCCTCTTCAGACGCAGGTTTAAACCTTTCCCCCCAGGGAGGGGATTCGATGCGTGCTTTGCTTGACTCTTTCATTTGAGTCCCTCCAGGGTTGGCCGGGAGCCTGGCAGTAATTGGTGTTCTCATCCTCAGCGCAGTTTATTTTAGCCTGGCTTTTTGGGGCCGGTGTCGGCGCTTGCTGTAGACCCGCAGGCCCTGCCGGGGCAGCGCAGCTCGGAGGACAGGCTCTCGCGTGCCAAGTGGTGTCTCTCAGCTGACCCACGACGGGTTTACCCCGCGTCTCTTCTGCCCAGGACGCGGCTGGCTGGTCCTCGGAGAGCGGGCCGATTGCACAGCGCAACTGCCAGGAGCAGAGGGTAGCACCACGCGCCTGCGCTAGGGACTGAGCAGAAGCCGCGGCCCAGAAGAGCCGTCCGTTCACAGCACGGCAGATCCCCAAGACCAATGGGCAAAGGTGCGGGTGGAGGCACAGCCCCCGGCATTCGCCCAGCTATGTCCTGCTCCATCCGTGCAGCCTCATCTGCCTTGTCCTGAGCCACCGTGAGCGTGGAAACGGCTGAAGGTCTCGGCACTCAGCCGGCCCGGAGATGGCCCTGCATCCCTCCGCATCTCCGCCGGCTGGGCGGATGGATGCCGCCTCCGCGGCATGGGCCATGCACATCTGCTGCAGGGCTCTGAGGAAACCGTAGCACTTTGATTCATCCTGCTCATTAAACCAGGTGGAGAGGTGCCACGCACGGCTCCACCAGGGAGCAGAGAGCTTCAAAGGTCTCGCTGGCTTTGAACGGGGACAGGGAGAAATGTCTGGCAAGTGTCAGCCTTGAAGATTAACGAGCTTCAAGGGCTGCGGCTCGGGGTAGGGTTGGTTGATGGGGACACTGCAGGATGGGGTGGGCTGGAAGTGAGCAGAACAGCTTTCCTTGTGCCTGAGGCCGAGCTCCTTGCGCTGTCGTCTGCTCACTAATCACTGTTGTGAGGCAAAGCATCAGCCAGAAGCCTGCTTGTGAGCTGCCTTGCGGGTAGGGGCGTTCGGCCCGTCGCGTGCACCATCGAGGGAGCTGATGGGCAGTGTTCCCCATGCTGTCGTGCTTTGGTTTGTCGGAGACGGAGCAAATGCATAGACGCTCCTGCAGCTCCCTCACCTGCCAGCTGTCCTGGGACCCCAAAGCACCGTCCGTGACAGATGGTCCACGCGGGAGGCCTGTGTCCTTGTTCCCCACCCAGGGCTTTTTGCATTGGAGGACCCGAAACCTCATCTCTGCGAGTGCTGCGTGCTCGTCTGCTGTGATGAGACATAATTGTGGGACACTACAGAGCACCCGTGTGTCTGAGCACGATGGCTACGCCATCCCTCTCTTGCCTATTTGTCTCTGTCTTCCAGTTGGCAAGATGCTGCCGTCTGCGGCCGATCCATATTCAGTCTCCAGAGGCTCTGTACAGACATCTGTCATCTTGCCTATTTGTCTGGAAAATGCTGGTCCCCTAAGGGTTAATTCCCATGGCTGTAGTTCAGCATTTGTTCATTTGTGTGTGTCACCGTGGACCTTTCCCGGAGCCAACGGGGACACGGTCCAGCTGCGAGCAGACTTCTCACCCATTCGTTATGACGGGGAAAGCAGGCGATCCACCTAGCAGGGCCGAAACCCAGAGCAGTCATTTTGGGGGAGAGCTTTGTTCTGGTGCTTTCTACATGGTTCAGGTTTCTTCCTTCCGCTCTCTTTTTTCGTCCCTCTTTCTTTCCCTCTCACATTAAGTTCTATCAGCTTTATTTTTCCTCCTCAAAAATTAAAAGTTTTGCTTGTGAAAAGGGGCATCAGCTCCAGCCATGAGTCGTCGCGGTGCCTTTTGTCTGCAGGCTCACCGAGCCCTTCAGGACCCGCTGTCTCCTCCCCGTGCAGTGCTGGCAGGCTGCAGTCAAGTCACCTCGCGTTGCGAGTCAATGGGCCGACAATTCAGAAGTGCCGGTTGCTTTTGAAAACGGGACTCGGACCCCGAAGTGACTCGGGAGCCTATTGACAATCCACTGCCCCAGCGTCGGGAGCAGGAGGTTGTGGGCTCCCGCGCCGTAATGGCGCGGTGGGCAGACGGCCACAGCGCCTGCACAGGTGAGGCATCGGGGCTCTTCGCTGCAAGACTGACAGCTGCATTGCAATGCAGCGGATGCTGGATGGCAGGAGATAAGAGCATCGCCACGCCCTGCTGGGCCACCCCTCGTCCCACCATGGGGCTGGGAGGTGAGTCCCTTAATGCCAGAGTGGAGCTGAAAGACCTACCTACCTCCAAGAAACGGGTGCGATGTGCAACCAGTGCAGGAAGTACTGGGAGTCAGCTGTCCTGTCCTGCTCGCCAATGCTCGAGCGGCTCCAAGGAAGAGCTCCAGAAGGAGAAGGGATTTGGGTCAGGGTCAGGAGTAGCCCACGGCCTACCAGGATGGCATGAGAAGCTGGACACCCAGGTAGCGGCACGTGCGGTAGCAGACGTACAGTTGTGGTGTGTGCAGGGGGGTGCGAGAGAGCCAGGCATACAGGGATTACATCAGGAACGAGGCATCAGAAGACCTTGATTTCTTCCCCAGCTCTTGCCGTGGGCTGCGACTTGATGCCAAGCTGCTCCGTGACGCCGCAGCGGTACTTAACCTCTCCGCGCCACAGCTCCGCCGGCTCTGGGGATAATAACGCTTGCCTCCCAAAGATTGCAAGGCTTAAATAATGTTTGCCAAGCAATTCGATGAGCTGCGATTGCTAGTTATATTACCGAAGCCGCCACGTTTCCCACGTCTTGTGCATGCTGGGAAGAGGCGGCTCCTGCCCCACGGGTGGGAGGAGGAAATGAAGGGTTGGGGTCCCCATTGTACAGATGGGAAATGGAGCTCAGGGAGGCGAGTGTCAGCCAGGGTCACCCCCCACCTGCCTTTTACATGCTTGTTTTGGCCACGCGCAGCAAAACCTCCCGTGGGCTTAGATGTGTGCCGAGCCAGGCTGCAGGGTCAGAGGTCGGCAGTGCACCAACGGGCTTCGTTCCGGTGAAACCCGCGCTCCTGAAGAGCCCTTTGGGAGCGGTCTTTTTTTAGATCCCGAAATACCCATTGCTGCGTTCCCAGGGCAGCTGTCAGAGGGAAGGCCGGGGCGTCTCTCGCAGGCTGCGACAAGCGCCCGATGCAAGGGCTGGAAAGGGCAAAGCCCAGGGACCTAGACCCTCTGTCTCTGGCTGGGTGCCCGGGGCTTCCTGTCGGGTCAGGGTGCAGGATGAAGCCCTTTCCTGAATTGGGGCTGGATGACCCGGAGCCAAAGCGCCCGGCTGCTCCTGGTGCCACATCGTCCAGCCAGATGTCCCCAAGCCAGGGGCTGTCGCCTGCCCTACCCTGGAGCTCATTGCCTGGCATTTCTGCCTCGGGCCAATTCTTTAATGCTTCTTGCTTGGGGCAATGCTGGTCTACCCCCTCGGAGCAGCGTGGCACTCGGCGCTCTGGAGGGGAGCTGTCAAGCCAGGCCTCAGCCCGGCATGGAGACGGTTGCATTCATCGTTCTGCTGAGCTGAGCCCGGCTGCTGCTGCCGGCGCACGGATAATGAGACTTTTTCCCGGGACCTTTGAAGTGCTCGCCTTTGAGGTATGCAGCGCCCTTGTTAGCGGGTGCAGTTTGGCTGCCGAAGCATAGGCACGGAGCAGCGGATTAGGTCTGTGGTGACAGGTGCTGTCTCTCTGCTCCCAGGGGAAGCGAGCGCCTGACGGGAGCCCTCCGCCGCGTCGAACGGTCCCGCAGAGGCTTGCGTCCCACTTGCCTGCAGCCCCCAAATCCAGGTCGTAGCAGGGCCCGGAGCCTGAGGCCCGCGCGCTGGCAGGGTGCTGGACCCGGGGAGTCGTCTCTGCTATCCGTGCGGTGCAGTGGCCAAGCTGGACGTGAGGCCTCCGGTTATCCTCCTCTGTGCCTTTTGGCAAGGTTTTGCGCAGCTGTTTGCTAAGAGCAGTGCAAAGGCTGGAGGCATCTGCATGGGAGATGAGGGCTAGGAGCGGGTGGGGGTGGGTATACTCTCATGCCTGCCCAGGGTGTTCCCGGCTGCATGAAGTGCCAGCCTGACAGCGCTGGAGTGAAATTCCCTTGGGGGCATCTTGGGCGACAGCTGTGCCAGCGCCTGGCTGCTGGCCCGCGAAGGGACAGCCACGCTCCCTCGTTGGCCCGTCATCTGGACACTGCTGACGAGGCCCCGGCTGTGCCGATGGCTTTGTGACGGGGCCCATCTGTCTCCCAGGAACGGGCCTGAGACCGCAGCAGGTTGTGCCACAGACCACCCAGCGGCCATCAGAGGACAGACATTTTTAGCTCGCTTCCCAAGCAGTCTGGTTGTGAACATGAGCTTCTTGGATGCGAAGCATCACACAGCCTGCTGCCAGTGCCCGAGCTGCCCCGGCCTGGCAGACGGCTCGTTCGGGATGCTTTTCAGGGTCTGGAGCGCTTTTGCTGCATGCAGAGCTTTCTGCCCCGTCCTCCGCAGCGTCCCGCATTCCTCTACCAAGACGTTGCACTGAAGTGCCAATAAAGATTTTCTTTTCATCAAGCAATTAGGTGTGTGTGATGGTGTACTCAGCCGGCATCAGGCACCCTTGGCAATCTGTTTACAGTTGCGATGGTGTTTTGTTGCGTGTCTGTCTGCCGGGTTTTTGCAATAGCTAAGTTAATTTAAAAAAAAAAATGTGCCAGCTGGCACAGATTCAGCAGGGGAGCGGGTGTCAGGAGAGGACCAGCCTGGCCTTGGCACCGTGGGCTCAGGGCTCAGCAACCAGAGTCTGCTCCACCTTCTCCTGGAGCAGACTGCATTCATCCACCTTTGCCGGGAGGGGGATTTATGCTCTGTCTGCTTCAGGAGATTCAGGTGACCTGCTCTTTGCCCTCCAGCCTTGTTTCTGGTGGCAACCGTGGTGGATAAAGGAGCCGCCAGCTTCCTCGGGACTGTTCCTGTGTGGAAAGGATTTTAAATGAACCGCTGGCATTTTGGGCGGAAGTACTCGCGGGTTGGGAAGTGGAGACGAGGTGCAATCCCACACACCAACCCCGGCAGCTTCTGGGTGGAGGTGTCTGAAAACAGGACCCCTACGCACGCAGGCCCACACGTGTGCATGCACATACACAGTACATTTGTGCCTCGTGTGTAGTGCGCGGTTGTGCATATGCTCACTTGTGTTTATTGCCAGGGTTTGCAAGTGTGTGCCGTGAACAGGGTGCTTGTGGATGCTGTACTGTCTGGGTAGCTCCCCTCAAGGGGCATCCTAGCTGCTCCCAAGCACACTGTGGTGGGTCAGCTCTTCCTCGACTGGCACCTGCCAGTGTTGGGGCACCGGGCTGTGCCCATGCCCCAGAGACTACCAGGGTTTGGGTTAAACGGCCCCTGGGCAGGGGTGGTGCGGTAGTCCTGCTCAGCTGCAGCTAGCCCATCTTTCCCCAGGTCAAACCTTCCCCAGCTGTCTAGCCTGTACCAGTATTGCTGTGCCCCTAGGATCAAAACCAGAGCCGGGGCGTTGAGAGGTGTGGAGTGAAGGGGAAAGAGAAACCCGAGGGCAGCAGCTGAGGGAAGGAGACGCTGCTGGATTTCAGAGCATCCTCGGTCTCCGGTGCTGGCCGTCGAGGGAGATGGATCACACTTGATGGGAAGCAGGTGATGCCAAGTGTGGACCGACCAGCACAGCTGCTCCGTGCCCCAGCAGAGAGAGCCTGGCAGGGCAGGAGATGCTGCATTGATGCAGCTGCAGTGCTGGGGATGGGAAGTGCTGGGTGCAGGAGGCTGGATGAGACCTCCCTGGGCTTTTTCTTACACCTCTGCGATGCAACTTCCTCTGACATCAGGCCCTTAGGTCCTTTCACGCCGACCACCACAGGCCTCCCCTGCTCCCTTGTCGCATACCACGCTCTGATCCCCGCTGGCAGGCCCAGGGCGCGTGCACCTCGCCTGCAGCGGCACTAATTAGAGAGAAGCAGCGAGCAGACGTCGCCGGCAAATAACAGCCTCCAATTAACGGCGATGCCGTTCACACCCTAACGAGGCAAATTACAGACGCATACTGGCACCTAATTAGAAGCTAAGTGGTTGGGAATCCGTGCTGTGCAGGGAGCCACGCTTTCTGGGGGGGCTGGGGGGGATGAGGGAATAGGGTCCCTTCTGCGATGAACGTGCAATAAGCCGGCCTCGTCTAGCAGCGTGCTGTGCCCTCCACGCCGATCTTGGCCTGGGTTCCCATCCCCTTCCCTAGCCGAGCTCCAGACTCTCCCTAGCATCATTGCCAGGCCTGCTGGGGTCGAGCTCAGCCCTGCCTTCATCTCGCACCCCTTCTGCCGCCTGCTCCCGCTGGAGCCGAGGCCAGAGGTTCTTGCTGTCCCGTAATGTCCTGCGTCGATGGTGGATTAGGACCGCGCTGCTGAACACGTTGCTGGGCAGAGGCTGGCCAGCAGATTGGGCACGGAAGTGCTTGACGGCATCCCCCGAAGCGTGTGGATGTTGTCTCCAGATCCAGCACCTGGGTTGAACACGGCCTCCAGTTGCCCGCGAGAGGACAGGAGCAATTTTGCTTCTTCGGAGGGTGGAATATGTGACCCGGGATCGAGATCCCGCCGAGTGCTTCTCCCGCCTACCAGAGATCTCCTCGCAGTGGGTGTGTCAGGGGGACGTGATGGAAAGGCATCTGTGCCAGGACCTGTGCCAGGCTCCTGCCCCAAAGAGCTTCCGATCAAAGTTACAAGGGAGGATGTGGAGTGAAAAAGGGAGGACGTGGGTGGCTCCATGGCTGCATACGATCAAGGCTTTGCAACGGGCTCGACACAACCCCATGTGCTTTACCCGTTGTTCAGGTCTTTCTTGCTGCCTTGAACGCACATGCACAGAAAGCGGAGGGGCTGGGAAACAGCTTAACATAAGCTTGCCCTCAGATCGGCTCTGGTTTAATCTGGGGGAACTGCCCCACACGCCTTGGCACTCACCTACCTGCTCTGATGCTGCGGAAGGGGCATTAAAGCACGGGCTTGTGGCAGCATCATGGGCAAAGGCACTTGGCAGTGAAGGGGGCTCAGTGGGCTTTTAACTAACAAAAGGGCTGTAACGGCAGCTGGAGAAACCATGTCTGCGGCTCCACCATCTGCGATTGTGCAAGCCGTGTTCTCTGGCGCCGGCTCCATTATTAATAATTCAGGTCACCCACCTGCATTGAATTCAAGCTGAGCTGCCTTCCTCCCTGTCCGCACAATGCAGGGCCAGTGCAGCGACTGGCTCTGAGGTCCGTCACTGGGCACGGAGAGCTGAGCAGAGAGCCCAGGGCTCTGCCCCTCTCCCTTTTTGCAGCCGGTGCCTGCCCTTCTGGGGCAGTGCAGGGGCAGGGAGGAGCAGGTGGCCGAGCTGCCTCTGATGCCCTGCTCAGCAAATCCATCTTGGGGTACTCCAGTGCTTGGTGCTGCTGGGCACTCTGGGGCTCAGTCCTCTGGTCCCACGTGTGTCCCCAGAGCTGCCATCCTTGTCCCTCAGGCCCCAAGCATTGTCCCTCCTTGTCTGCATGCATGCGCGCGCCCCTCGCTCACCATCTGCATTGCTGACACGTTCGGCAGCCGCTTAGCATTTGTACAGTGGAGAGACGTCAAGCTGTCTTGGGACCCGAGAGAGAACTACCCAAAGGGGCTGAGCTCCTGTTTCCTGCTTCCTCTTGGTTCCTTTGGGTTTGAAAGGCCTGCATGTGCACGCACGCGTGTGTATGCATATGCTTGTGCAAGGCGTGTGTGCATGCATGAGCTTGTGCACGCGCACTGTGCTGCTGGCTCAGTTTGCAGCTGGAAGTTACTTTTTCTTCCGAGGGCCTCTCGCGGGACGGTGGATTTATCGTGTCCTTGTACAGGAGATGTGGTGACGGCGCAAGCTAATCGCAGCCCGTCGGTGACGTCGGTAGCGTGGCGCTCTATTCTCACCTTGGCTGCGTGCTATTTTCTCCTCAGCGGGCGCTCTGGATGGCACCGTGGAGGCTGCAGAGGATGCAGTGCCACAGTCAGTGCCACGAGCCAGGCGCTCTCCCGAGCAGCCAATTTGGGCCTCCGGAGTGCAGTCGGCACCATCGGTGCTATTGACACTCATTTGCACCTTCTGGCTGTCTCAGCTGGGAGGCCAATGGGGGCGAATTCCCCTCCCACCCCGGGAGCAGGCTTGGGATGGAAGACAAGTACAGGGAGCGTGTGTGTAAACGTGCCTGTGCCGCACGCTTTGGAGACTAGCGGCACAGTGCACGTGCCTGAGGGAGGAGAGGGAGAGCTGAGCAGAACGAGACATGTTTGTGGAGCCGGACGCTGCGAATCAAAGGGCACCTCTGAAACGCTGTCCTTCCTCCTGGGTTTTGCTGACCTCGCACAGAAGCAAGGGGACTTCTGGCTGCCCACTCCTGCTGAGCCCCTGCAGCCCGTGTGCCAGCAGGAGTGAAAGGCCTGGTGGTCCCGTCCCCTGCCCCCTCCTCTGACCCAGCAAGATGAGAGGCCAATGGTCTCTGTGTTAACGGGATACCTGGACGAGCTCCTTGCTTGCAGTCCAGTGGCCTCATGCTTGCCCTGGGGAGAGCTGTGCCAGCTTGCCCGCTCCCATGCCACACCGCGGCTCTCCTCCCCGCATCTTCCACAGGTGCCAACCCCAACAGCAACACATCTGCAATGCATGAAGCCACATAAGGACCTGCTGTTGACTGACCGGTGCTTTCCAGCCATCTCCCCACATGTGCCCCGTCCCCTCAGAGCTTGCACGGTGCTGCGGCAGGGTACGGAGATGGAGGGATGATGCAGAGGAGGCTGCTCTTGTGTGCGAGGGGACTGGCTCCAAAAGCCCAGCTAGCAGTGCTGATCTCTGCTATGTCCCCTTTGGCCTGTGCCAACCCTCCAAAAGGGAGCGGGGCATGCAGGACCGAAGCACCTGCACTGCTGGCCTCATGGTTGAGACTGAGCAAGGACATCTGTGCAGGAGGACCGCCCCGCCTTGGCCCAGCTGGGCAGGGCACTGGTGCGGCATCACTGTGCCCGCTTGTCCGTCCGGTCCCAGTGCACCGTGGAGCCGGCTCCTGATGCTTTAACTGCTCCCAGAGCTTTCTCCCTCCCTGCCCCCAAAAAGGCTGCCTCCCTTTCAGCTGCAGGCCAGGCTCCTATTTATACCAGCCCCAGGGCTGTGAATCATTCCTGTCCCTCATTGCGATAGCTGCCGCAAGGGTATTTATAAACTCTGATCAGCCTCCCCGGTGCCGCCTGTATAAATTTAGTGCGTTTGCTGGCTCCTGGACCCTGTCTTCCACGGCTCCATGTTTGAAAGAGCCCAGGGCACCTGGTCCCGGGCTCCTTGGACACTAAGGCGGGGTCCCGTTGGGACGGGAGGGCGACTTAGTTTCCGAACAAGATAAGCAGCAGGCACTCGGCCTCTTTTTCAGCCAGTCTGATCAAGGCGAGTCGTTTCCCTGTGCCGCGAAGTTGCTTTAATCAGTGCTTTATTCATATGCATGTAAATGTCAAAGGCTGGAAAAGCCCTTTTCAGCTTTCCTTGACTCCAGTGGGAAGACGGACGCACCAGCATTAGCATCCTCTTGCAAGCAAACACCGTGAGCATCGAAGCCGATGTCGGATGATCATCGCCTCGCTGGGCCAGCTACGTCATCCAGATGCCCGACTCTGGACCCCTGGAGCAAATTTTATTCTCCCAGCTCAGTCCAGGTATGCGCTCAAGGAGGCAGAGAAAGCACTTCAGAGATGTCCTTAAGGCCAGCTTGAAAAAAATACAATATCTACATCAATGCGGGGGGAGACTATTGCCCTGGACAGCCCCAAATGGAGGAAGAGTCCGCTGCAAGGATCTCTCTACTCTGAAACCTCGCCATGGCAGCAGGGAATGGAAAAGCAGGAACAGCAAGAACCCAGAGCCACCCGCCCTGCATGGAAACGCATGCCCAAGCTGCAGCAGAGCCTGTTGATCTCGGATCGGTCTTGTCAGCCATCTGCAGACCCTTGGATAAGATGATGACGGAAGGCAGTCATCCTTGACTGCAAGGGATCACCGAAAAAGAAGTATCAACGGGGAAAGGTGTCCGGTCGGGGAAGTCCGACCAACCGGACAGAACTGGGGGCGCAGAGCTGCCCGGGAAAGCTGCCAGGCCCCAAAACGTTGCACCTTGTGATCATTGTGATGAGCCTAAGTGGCTTCCCAGGGGCAGAACAAGCAGGTGCGCCCCTTAGGGCTGTGCATGGAGCTGGTCTGCCCCAGACAATGGTATGTGTGTGCATGTGCGTGTGCAGCTGTTTTTGGGTGGCTCTTGCCAAGGTTCTCCAGCTACCAGAGACAAAGGGGAGTGCGTGACACCTTGATGCCAACAGATAGGGAAGCACGTCAGCAAACACAAGAGTAGAGTCTCCTTAAAGCCCTGAGAAGCAGGAGAAAGGAAAAAATAGTGCTTTATGCTGTTCATCGTCATGTATCTGTCTCCAAATCACAGAATCATACAAAATTTGGGTTGGCAGGGAGTTCAGGAGGTCACATCTAGTCCAACCCCCTGCTCCAAGCAGGACCAGCCCCAACTTCATCATCCCAGCCAGGGCTTTGTCTAGCCAGGTCTTCAACACCTCCAAGGATGGAGAGTCCACCACCTCTCTGGGTAACCTGTTCCAGTGCTTCACCACCCTCCTCATGAGAAAATTTTTCCTAATATCGAGCCTCAACTTCCCTTGCTGCAGCATGAGCCCATTGCTCCTTGTCCTGCCATCTGCCCCCACTGAGAACAGCCCAGCTCCATCCTCTTTGCAGCCCCCCTGCAGGGAGGCGAAGGCTGCTATTCAATCCCCCTTGGTCTTCTCTTCACCAGATGCTGCAAGAGGCTCTCTAACCCCCATCATGGAAAAGGGAGAGAAAAGTGGGGCCTGGCATAAAAACAAGGCTTCAGGAGAAGCAGCAAAGGGCGGGGGTGCGAGTGCTGGGACAAAGCAATGATTTTTTGCAGCCGTGCTTCTGCAGAAACAAGCGCAGAAGCCCTGCCCCTGCCGGCGCTTGCGAGCTGTGCGCTACACGCTCTGCCAGGGATGACTGTCGGGGAGAAACTCGCCCTGTTCTGGTCGTTGGCAGGTGCTGGCCGGATTCCAGGCCTCTGGGCTCCCGCCTGCGAAGGAAGGGGATGGTTGTGAAGCCAACTTGCATCGTGCACGGTGCTCTGACGGCTCTGAGGCCAGGGGTCCTAGGAGCAACGCTCCACGCTGTAAGCCTTGCTCTTTCCCTGACTCCAAAGGCGTGCAGCCGTCTGTCCTGGCCCTGGCCATTCTTGGGGCAGTTTAAAACGCACGCATGTGCGATGCCATCTCTCCCATCTAGTGGAAAACGACAAGCCGGCAGCTCCTGGTATGCTGGCAGAGCTGTGGGTCCCCTGGGCTCCATGGGCCAGGTGACATGAGCTGCTGCGGCCTGGGACGGCGATCTGGTCTCCAAAACGCCAGCGCACCATCCCCTCGGAGTCTTCCGTGACACCACGGCCACTTTGCTCCATCTTTCCCTAGCCGGCTAGCGCGTGTCCCGGGGCTTGGGATGCTGGAGTGATTTGTGCTGTCAGGACTCCTGGCTTCTGGTCCCCCGTTTGATTGCACCGATCCAGGAAGGGCCGAGCTCCAGGCTCCATCGTATCTTCCTTTCTGAGCTCTGCGCTGCGCCCGGACACAGCAAGGCATCTTGTGGCCTTGCAGAGGGCTGGAGCCACATCGTGTGACCAGGAGCGGGTTGTTAGCATGGTGGAGTTGGCCGGCTGCTTGTACGCCTCCTCGGAAAGAGCAGCCAGCCTGGGGAGGTTTCCCCCAAGGAACCTGGCCGGTGCGAATATGGGAGCTGGCCTCTACCCCGGGGCATTGCCGTGTTCCCCATCCTCTCCAGACTTGCAGGGAGCACTGCATTGTGGCTGGGGACTTTTCAACACCCCTGCGCCGTGGCTGCTGCTCATTTGATGGGTCTAGCAGGGAGATGAAGGGTCTTCCCAGCTCCCTTCCTTGGCTTTCAGTCTGCAGGCTGGGCTGAGTTTGGTTTCATCTGCCCTGTGAGTCCTCCCTGTCGCATCTCAGCTCAGGGGACCCAGAAGGCATGGCCCCCACCAGCCCCAGGGAACCCCAAAAATTCCCTCTTGATTTGTTTTTTTTTTTTTTCCTCTGCTGAGGTCCCTGTGAATGGGAGGAGAAGGAGAAAGCGGCTTTGTTTGTATGCGAGATGCACGGGTACAGACATGCCGGTGATTAGAAGTCAGGTAGCAATGGCGCCAGAGGAGGTATGGGCAGAAAATGTGTAAATGGGCAGTCATCGGGGAATGCCGTGAGTTGACTCCAGACTTGTAGAGATGCAGCCTGCAGCTGAGTGATTTCTCTCTCCCAGGTGTGTGACCTCAATTAAAGAGAGAAAGGTAAGCAAATACAATTGCTCATCATTAGCATCCTTGAGGGCGGTTCAGCCCGGGCTTGCAGGCAGGGAGAACGGGGATATGGTGACGAGTGCTTGTGATGTTCTGGATGGATCCACTCCTTTCAAGCAAGCTGCTTTGAGTCCATGGGTGCCAGTTTTTGCTGTATCCTACCTGAATGGCATGGGGGTATTTCAGGAGAGTCTTGGCGTATTGATAGTCCCACTTGTTCTAACTATTTATCTAAAGTCTTGGAGATTTGTGGGAGAGCATCCTTGCGTGGGATGAAATAAGGAGAACAGCTTGATGGTGACACGATTCTCCTTTATGGCTTGTCGTATGTCTGATCTGGAGATGGGACTGGTCAGTCCCTGCTTGAGACGGGACATGGCTTGCAAACTGAAACACGGGGATGTCACGGCACCGGAGGTCTGCTCCCATTATGAGCTGTTGCTGGATATTGTGAATGTTAATCACGGCACCTTCAAAGCAGCTGAGCCGAGGTGTCGTGCCTCGAAGGCTTCCCGGTGAAATGTCAGCAGTTGATTCCAGCGGGGAGTGGGGTTTGGGGAGAAATGTAGCACTCAATTATGCTTGCCGTTGCCAGAGCGCTTCACCTTCTTGCTGCATTTGGAGAGCTGACATTAAGTCAGGATATTACACGACACTGAAACCTTTCACGGTTTGGAAAAAGATGATTTCATTACTAGCCGTATGTTCCAGCCCGGATTCAGGGTGAAAGTGCCAAGCGAGGGAATTGGGCTTATGGAGAATGTCTAAGTTGTGGTCGTAACAATGACACCTCCTTGCATCTTCAGAGCAGCATGCAAACAGAGGCGCAGGGAAGACGGCTTTCACCCTCCGCAACCAGATGAGCAAACTCTGGCCCGGTTGGCAAGTGAAGTGTGCACTGGGCCAGGGTTGTGGCTTGGACCCGTGCGTCCCCAGAGACGAGACGGGCACGCTCTGAGCCCACTGCAGAGGCTGAAGGGAATGGCTCTGTGTGACCCACTGAAGCACCTGGCCCTGATACTCTCCTCCATCCACGTCTTGCAGCAGCTGGTTCTGATTCCTAGTTGGAGTAACACACCAGCTCAGCTGCCCCCTCCACACTGGCTCCTTTTTCCCCCTTAGACCATGCACCCGTAGCAGAGGTGCATAAGGGGCTGTTAGGCGTCAACAGCCCACATTTCTACCTTTCAAAGAATACATGAAAACAACAGCCCAGGGGGCTTCTGCAAGGATCTCTTGAGCCTGGAGAGACCCGGGGGGTTGTTAATAAATAAGGCCCCACATGGTGACGAACCCAGGGAACCAGCTGCTTGTGATGGGAAAGGGGGGATTCTGCATGGGGATCTCACGTGGACTCCCAGGAAGCAAATTTTGGAGGGAACCCTGCTGTGCCAGAGATGCAGGGATGGGCAGAAGGAAGGTGCATGGGTCCAAGTGAAACTGGACCATCGCTGGTTTGCCAAGTGAGAGCCGGCAATTCCTGGCAGCTCGCAGGCCACCCCGCGTGCGGCCCAGACACGCAGCGTGGTTCCACTCTGCTGACCCCAGCACATAAAATATGTGGCCTTAATAAAGAACAACACTTCATCTCACCGCAGCTGCTGAACCACTGGCGAGAAGCGAGAGCTTTTGAAATGAATGTTTGATAAGGGAGCGAGCCAGCGAAATGAAGATGACGGCAGGAGGCACAAAGCAAATAGATCATTAAGACGCTGGAGGGGATGTACCGTCTGCCCTCCCCAGGGCAAGGGGCAGGTATCTCAGTCACCAGCTGACCCGGGTGTTACCAGCATCCCTCTCCTGTTTGGCAGCGAGGGCTGA
Source organism: Crocodylus siamensis (assembly GCF_052110815.1). Lineage (NCBI taxonomy): Eukaryota > Metazoa > Chordata > Crocodylia > Crocodylidae > Crocodylus > Crocodylus siamensis. The sequence continues at coordinate 48,994,924 of NC_143406.1, forward strand.
TGGGCTCATGAGAGCCTGAGAGAGTTGGTGCAAAGTGAGGTCACTTTATTAGTAAATGGGCACCTAGTTTGTGGTGGGCCAGCAGGGCGTACTCCTGCACTGAGCCACCCCTCTCACTACACCCTACCACCTACCAGGCTCCGAGTGTCTCCCTGGGGTGCTTCACGTCCAGCTGATCCCCTTCCTGGAGCGCACCCGGAAGCCTGGGGTCATCGTGCCACCACCCAGGCGTCTCGGTCTGTCCGCAGCCCTGTGCCCCCTGGGATGCACAGGCCTTGTAGACCTTGAGGGTGCTCGACCCATTGTAAGACCTTGGGAAATTTCCCATGGCCTGGAGCGCAAATAGTAGCCTCTCTTAGTGAGCCAGACATGAAGGCATGCCTCTTATCCCTCTCCCAATGTATCCACCACACTAGGTACAGTGGAGAACTTCAATATTGGTTACAGAGAGGAGGCTTGGAGATTCAGGATAGGAAGGAATCACAGAATAACCTTGAAGCAATCAGTGTGGCTAGGTAGCCGTTGATTATGCATCTGCTGTACTGCAAGCTACACATCTGGATAGGTTTCAGGTAGGTTTCTCACAAGTATCATCCAGAGGCTGGCTGAGCTTTCCTCTGGAGGCAGCAGTTCAATGTGTGTCCAGTTTCAAGAGAGACAGAGGGAGAGATCCCCCTCTCTCTGTCTGCTCAGTTGTTCCCATGCTGTCCAAAATGGTTCTCCCCCTCCCCTCCTGGGCAGTTCGAGCTTATATAGCCCTTTTGGCATTACCATCCTGAACCAATCCTGGCCAGATGTTGTTGGATGCTAGCCGATTGATTTGAAATGCATCACGGGTTACCTGGAAGAGTGACAGGCGCGCCTGCCCCCATGCCATGAGGTCACTGCTAACACAATAGCAGGGTGGACCTCCCACGCCTGGTTACCTGTAACTTCTCCCATCCGCAGAAGCAAGTTCCCCGTCCCCCAGGAGTGTTTCCAGCCCGGGTCATAATTCACTGCTAAATGCAACAGATGAAGGGGGAGGGCTGCCTGCCCACCGCAGCGGCCACGGCAACGCGCTTCCCGTTGCAGACCCACCCGTAACGGGATGGGTGTCTGGGTGGCCCCATGCCTCCGTCTGATGCCTGCTGGTTTTGGGTCTCGGCCCCTGCTCCTGCGCTCAGTCCCCTGCCCAGGTCCCCTGAAACCCGTGTGGGGCATGTGGCTGCACCGGGACATAGAGGGTCCTGAAGTGGGCCAGCTCCTGGCGTCCTCCCCACCTGCTGGGCACTGTTTTTTAACTCCAAATCCCTTTCCGAGTCGGGCGCTGAAGCTTTCTCCTGGGTCCAGCTACTCCAGGAGGGCTTTGTGTTGGCAGGGTTTAAGATTTGCTGGTACAATGCTGGCAGAGGTCAGGCCAGGGGAGGGAGGTTGATGGGGGTCCTCGCTGCACCACCCCTGTAGCATGCAGCCTGTCCCCGTGGCCATCAAGAATCACAGGGCCCTGCTAATGAGCAATCCCGCTGGGCCTAGCTGGGGCTCTCTCCTCATCCTCGTGCAGTGAGTGTATGCTGAGGGGCTCCAGCCAGGTTTTGCCCCAGTGCTAGCTAACATGTGCTGTGTAGCTAGGTCTGAGAAGTGCGCTGGGGCGGTGCAGTAGCTCATTGCCCCAATAAACAGGGGCCCCAAGAGCATCCTTGCTCTTCATCGTCCAGCTCCGTGCAACCTGGCGCACAGGAGCAGGGTGGCACGAGAGGGCAAGCCTGAAGGCAGAGAGCTGGTTCGTGGTCCCTCTCTCATCCTCCCTCTCTTCTCTCTTCCAGAATAAAGTCCTGAACGTGGACGGTGTGAAAGTGAAGCTGCAGGTAAGCACCCCCCAGGCCTCTGCTCGGTTCCTTGAATGTGGGGGGCCAGCATGGGTGGTGCTGGGGGACACAGGGAGCTTAGCGGGACCCCTCATTTGAAGTTGGCTGCTTAGGTGCCAACGGGCGATGAACTGGCTGCTAACGGGGGCCTGATTCAGACCCGTTCCTAATGCTGTGTGTACTTGGAGTCAGCCCCGGTGTCAGCTGTTGGTGCAGTTGCCCTGGGGAAGGGGGTGAAACCCTAACCCTAAAACCAAGTCTCCCTGGTCTGGATCAGTGTCTTCCTTGCTTCTACGCAGGGGTTTACCATCCTGGCAGACACCTAGGCTGACCCTGTGCAGACCAGGTGAAACCCCTCAGTTCTGTTATCCTGAATAGCTGAACTAGACGGCTTTATTTCCAAGAGCCCGCGAGTTGCTCGGGTCCCCGGGGAGCTGGCTGTGTTCCCTGACCTCTGCACCAGTAGCTCAGACCTGACACTCGTGCTCTCCTCCCTCGCCCGTTGGGCCTTGACGCTCTGCAAGCGCATCCCTGCATTACAACCTGATCGAGTCAGTTAGCGGGTCCTCACTCATCCATCTGGCACGGCGGGGTTCGACGAGGCATGCACCGTGCCGCGCGCTCTTTGTCGGACCCGGTCGTGTCAGCGCGTGGCCGTGCCGGGACCGGCGAGGCGCCTCATCGGCCTCGATGGTGCTTGTCACTTTCTTTCTAGGATGATCCCTGTGAACGTCCCCCCTTTCCCGTAAATGAGCCGCTCGGCTGGCAGGTGGTTGTTAAAATGAAACACGAGTGCGACTGTCTCGGGGAACCCGCCTGACACTTGATTTTTGTACTGATTTCCTGGAAGACTCTGGTCAGGCTGGCAGTCCTCTCCTCGCCTTTCTGAAGGCTGAGCTTTTTCCACTCCTACGCTGCCCAGTCCCTACTCGTTTCCTCCAGTGCATCCCATCGACGCTGATGCTTGCCTGGCTGGGCGGCATCCCCTGGGCACGGCCACGCAGGCTGTCCTGGGGAGCTGGCGATGGGGCATTAAGCACTTTATGTTTCCTTGGCAGCAACTAAGTGAGCCACTGCCTGCCCTCAGCAAGCCAGGGGCAGCAGGCTCCGTGCCCGGTGGGTCTGAGGGAGTATAACTATTTACAGACCCCATCACTGCTCATGTAGAGCAGGGGGGAGACTGCAGCTCCCATTTAAACCCACAGCCTTGCTCTGCGATGTCCCTGGAACTCTGAGCTGAGCTGTTTGCAAGGGGAGCTTTACTGCGCCGGGGTCCCCACGCGGCTGGTGCATGTCTGACGGGCTCTCCTGTGCTTGCCCTTTCCAGATCTGGGACACGGCTGGGCAAGAGCGGTTTCGCAGTGTCACCCACGCCTACTACCGAGATGCCCACGGTAAGAGCAGCTCCGTGGTGCTAGAGGGATGTGTGCCCTGCACATGGGGCTCCGAAAGGCTCCAGGATCCTGACCCTGGACAAAGCTGGGCGCTCACTCACCCGTTGCTGGCTGGTTTGGAGGCTGGTGTGCTACGGTCACCTCCTGTCCTGCATCCCTGCGTCACGGTGTAGGGTCGGAGCCCAGATACAAGCCCCACAGGGGCTTTCAGGCTTCATCCTCTGAAGTCATGTGCAAAGGCAGGGAGGAAGTGCTTTAGCCCCCAGCTTTGCAGGGAGGCGGGAGGCTGCGGGCCCTTCAAGACCCGCTCCGTGGAGCCCCAGGCACGGTCTGCCCAGCAGCCGAACTCTGCTGTGCCCACTACTCCCAGGGGAGCAAGGTGGTGGGACCTGGGAGGGCTTTGTGGCTTGGCACGTGGCCCTGGGAGCCGATACTTGCCACGTCTCTAGCAGCGCCCGAGGCCAGCGCTCCTTCCTGGGTCTGCTCCCCAGCTCGTTGCCATGGGAACAGCTGCTTCACAGGTTTTAAAAAATAAAAAATATATAGGCGTTTCTTGTGCATTGTTGCGTCTGGGTCTCCGTCGCATCAGCCCGGCTCTCCAGCACCCCTGCCCCCTGCGTCTCCCTCCACCCACTCTGCATCTCATGGCAACCGGTGCAGAGCCGGCTCTTTCAGTGAGATGTCTCCCGCGACCGGGAGCCTTACTGGGGGTGCCGGAGCCCTCCGCACCTCCGTGCTGCCCCTCCTGCCCATGCCCAGCCCCGGGAAGCACTGATCGGAGCCTGGCTGCATGCACACACAGGGAAGGCAGCCCTGCCCCCAGGGAGCTGCAATGAGGAGCCGGGGCAGGTTATGGAAAGAGGAGATCTGGACTCTTGCTTAACTAGACCTGCAGCCTCGGGAGTGTCCTGCGAGCTCTGGCTGGGCCGTAGGGAACGAAGCCCCTCTGGCAGACCCGGCAGCTGCACGCCTGCTGGCCCCCTGACTCGGGCGGTTGCTTCTGCCGTTGAAAATTTGTCCGTTCACGTGCCGTGAGCTGAGAACCCGTGGCCACGTGCATGTGCCCCGGTGCGGGCCCGGGCTATGGGGCACGAGGGACCAGCACGGGGCTGGGGGCTGAGCCGTGCTCCCCGGTGTCTTTGGATGCGAGGAGACTTGTGCTGCCGTTCTTCACCCATACAAACAAGCCTCCGTCTGGCTCTTCTCTCCAGAGCTCTCCGGCATCCCTGGAGGAGTCGGCTTGTCAGCAGCTGTCTCCAAATCTCTTTCCAAGTGGCTGGAGAGCTTGGCCGCTCCCTGGGGGCCCATCTCCGAGGCGGCAGCTTCCCCAGTCACTGGAGCATCGGTTCCATTGCATGTGTGCGTTCCCCCTTCCCGCTGCGCGGGCTCCTGCAGGGCCGTTCGGGGCTACGTGACTATCGGAGGTCCTGTTTGGGGGCCTCTGAGCCACGCGCCCCTCGCAGCTGGGCTGGTGTGGGTCACCGCATCTGCTGCAGACTGCTGTCTCTGGGTGGTTTGGCTCGCATTTTTCCTTGCCACAAAGGCAGCAGCTCAGCTGATGGGAAGAGTTCATCCGGTCTAGCTGAGCAGGCCAAGTGCCGTGTGGAAACCTCCGGCCCCAAGTCCTTCCTACAGGGATCGGGGCATTAGCTGGAGTCGACTGCAGTGACCTTCAGCCCATCTCTGCTGCATGTAGTCAGGGTTCAATTGACGGTGCCCGGCTTCAGAGCGCTCCTGTGACGAGGGCATATTGCTTCTCTGGAGAACAGTCATAGCTACTGCCTCTCGTTGGAGATCGTCCGCACGAATGGTCGCTCAAAGATATCTGGCTCCCACGAACTAGGAGACATTTCATTGCTTTTGCTAAGCCAGCTCTGACTGCAGCATCTCAGACACCGCAGATATATAGCTCCCGCCTGCTAATTGCTCCCTGGAACAAAATATTTGTTTTGGGTGTCTGTAAGAGGCATCTCTTCAGCCGCACAGTGAAGCCTGATGCATACAGCAATTTAAGACTCGCTTAGCACAAGGAGAAGGCCTTCTCTGACTGGCGCCCGGGTGCACACACATCCGTAAGCTTCCTGGAGACTCAGAGTGGTGATGCTTCGCCCTGTTTATTGTCAGGCAGATGCTCGGAGGAAGAGCAGATCCCAGGAGACTGGTTTTGCTGGACAAACTGCAGGGTGCCAGCCAGGGTCTGCCCGCACGGGTGCACAGACCCCTCTTCGGTGCCCGGGTCTGCCCGCACGGGTGCACAGACCCCTCTTCGGTGCCCGGGTCTGCCCGCACGGGTGCACAGACCCCTCTTCGGTGCCCGGGTCTGCCTGCACGGGTGCACGGACCTCTTCTCATTCCCCCCCAGTAGTCTGTCTCCAGGGCACATGCTCTCCTTGTTCCCAGCTGGGATGCTCTGTGCTCCAGGGAGGGTTTACGAGGAAGCTGCTTGTCTGCAGCCTTTACCCACTTTACCTGTGGGCAGCCAGCTTGTGTGTGACTTTTCCAGCCCATCAGGCAGATGCTGTTGCTCCCCATGTGAGCTCCAGGGATGAGGGTTGTGCCTTGTGCCATGGGGAGCACTGGTGTTGGATGGGGACTCAGGCCACCTCCTAGCATTTCTGTTCTGGCCTCTGCTGCAGGGAGGTGGCATGTGGGGGGGGCAAGGGCTCGATCATCGAGGGGTCATATAAATCACAGACTCCTATAGCACCAGGGCTGGAAGGGACCTGCAGAGGTCCCATCTAGTCCAACCCCCTTCCTGAGGCAGGATCATCCCTGTCCAAACCATCCTATACAAACCCATTATCTAACCTCTTTGGAAAACTACCATCGACCCTGACGCAGGTACACCCGAACCTGCCCCGGTAAGGCAGGGGAGCCGCAGGAGTCTGCACCAGGCCAGGGAGGTGTTTTTTTCCACGAGGCCAGTATTAAAATGGCTTAAAAGGAGACGCGGCGCTTGGGGAGCACAGAGCCACGGGGCTGGGCATCGTGCAGGACAGTATTGGAGCCCGCCAGGCCCGGGCAGCCATTCAAACACTTCTCTCCCCGCAACACGGGGGCTGGATCAGGCCTTCTCTGCCAGTGAAGGAGGCTGGAGTAAGTGCTCCGGCAGTAACGTGGCGGGGAAGGGTTCAAGCGCCGCTTGTCCCAGCACGAGCTGCTGGATTCTTCGTCCTTTTGGGGTCCTGATCAGCTTCCCTGCAAGAACTGCCTCCTTTATAGAGGCGCTGTACTAGTTTTCTGCCCTGGGATGAGAAATACCGTCAGCTCCAGTGCATCGTGACATGCAAGAGCAAAGCTTTGCGTGCCCCCGAGAGCAGAGCTCCCCAGGGGACTAGGCAATAGCTACCTGCGTTCACTCTCTTTCTCTCTCCCCACAGCCCTGCTGCTGCTGTACGACGTCGCAAACAAAGCCTCCTTCGACAACATCCAGGTGAGCACCGCCCTTCCCCACCCTGCACCGGACGTGGCTGCTGCGGTCTGCATTGTAGCCCGGGCTCGTCGTGGCAGGCTGGAGGTGGCAACGGCATCCCGCGCCTGCTCCGCCGTTCTGCTCCGGTTTGCAGGGGAGCTGTTACAAGCTGGAGGGACCCAGCCCATGGGGCTGAGCCCAGCACGGGGGCTGCTCCTGCCCCGGGAGGGTGGGGAAGAGGTGCTGGTGCCTTCACAGCTTCTCTCCTCTGCATCACTTGGCTGACTTGCAGTGTTGCTCAGGGCTGGTCTGCAGCTCGGTGCGCATATAGGTCTGACCCTGTGCTGGAAGCAAGAGCGAGACCCATTGCTGATAATGGCAGGGGAGGAGTGCCCCTGGCCCTGGCCGAGCCTGCCGGTTCACATGGGCCAGGCGAAGCCCTGCTGTAAACAGAGCTCATTCCTTTCCTGCCCAAACCCTCCGGATCGGCAAGGCTTTGAAGTGGCAAGACAGAGCCGGGCTGCAGGGGTGACACGTTTAAAGTCTGGGTGCGCTCAGGTGTGCTCGCATCCCAGGGTCTTGTTCCACGGTGCTGTCCTTCAGATGCAGAAGGGTCTGGCAGCTGCCAGCTGGCTCCTCGGTGTGCCCGGAGAAGGGAAAGGCTGAACTGGGGCAGGGGGAGAAGCAGGGTGAATTGGGTAGGGTGCTTGTTGCTATCCGTCTGGCTCAGCTGTCACGCTTTGGGGGCAACCGGTCACTGTTTGGGTCGGGGAGGAACGTACCGCCTTTGCCACGTGCTGAGGCCAGTCACCGTCCGAAGGGGAAGGGGGATGCCGGCGCGGAGGAGAGATGCTTGCGTGGCTTTGCCGCAGGGTAGCAAATGCAAGGAGAGTGCCTTGCTTGGCTTGCAGATCCCAGTCCCAGCTCACAAGGGCACCCGAGTCTTAGCGCCACGCACAAGCGCAGCAGTGCAGGTGCCCCTTTGCAGCACATGGGCTGCACTGTCTTGGGGGTGAGCTCTGCAGGGGGGGCCTGCTCCAGGGCCACAAAGGACCTTTTCCTCCCCAGGATTTGGCCTCAGGGTGGGTGATGCCAGGCAGGCACATGCCTCCTGAGCAGGGGTGAGTCACTCATGCAGCATCCGTGCTTCCCATGACCCCGTGGCTGCTCCTGGGTGCTGGTAGAGGGCAGGGTCGCTTGGTGCATTTGCTGCAGCTGTGCCCTGTCCTTGAAGGGCATCGCACACAGACGGGCTGGGGACAAGGAAGGAGCCCAGGAGCAGCCGGGTTGCCTACACCAGTCTTTACTTGGGCCTGAGCAGCACTCCTGGGTTTGTGCTGGTGGAGCTGCCTGTGTTTTAGACGCATGGGAAGAGAGTGACAGTGTTAGGAGCAGAGGTGCTGGCACAGGGCTCTCTGCCAGGGATCAGAGATAAGCTCTCCTGGGAAAGCAGCTGCTGTGCCAGTCTGCCCTGCCCCTCCCTTTGAAGCATGTTCTGCTTTGCATTTTGGGAGGCATCGAACCTCCATATCCCCCCGTGAAGCTCAGGCCAGGCTCCCCGGGGAAGCCTGCGCTGCTCGCAGGGTCACTGCAGCACCTGGGCTTGTCCCCTCTTCCTCTCTCCCAGGCCAGCACACCAGTCGTGCCCACGCAGGCAGGGATGGGCTCAGCCCTGGAGCAGCAAGCGTCTCCCCTGCATGCAGGTGTTTATGGCAACAGGGTGTTTGCTTTGCTCAGGGCAAACATGGCCTTGGAGACACTGATATTTGCAGAGCAAGCCCATGAAGCACAATGATCTGTTGGATTTTCCAAGGCTGCTTCCCCGCCCTCTCGGCGCCCAGCCCCGGCTGCAGGTTTCATGGATGGAGGAGAGTGGCATTTTCCTTTCCAGCCAACCTGCTCGCATGGCTTGTGTGAGCCGGTGAACCAGAGCCCCAGCAATCCCCAGCAAAGCCCGTGCAAAGCAGCAGTGGCCGGGTCCCAGGCCCCGTGGGCTTCCCCAGAGCTCTCATCTTCAGGCCGTGGCTGTATGGGGCTGGATCGAAGGGGCTGTATATGCTCCCCCAGGGCTGGTCTCAGTGGGGGCAGACGCCAGGACACAAGGAGCAATGGGCTCAAGTTGCAGCGAGGGAAGCTGAAGTTGGATATTAGGAAAAACCTTCTCGCGAGGAGGGTGGTGAAGCACAGGAACAGGGGTTACCCAGCAAGGCGGTGGCATCTCCATACTTGGATGTTTTTAATGCCCAGCTCAACAAACCCTTGGCTGAGATGATGCAGTTGGGGCTGACCCTGCTCTCAGCAGGGGGTTGGACTAGCAGGGGGTGACCTCCTGAGCTCCCTTCCACCTGAATTTTTGATAATGCCGTGATTCCCCGGCTACCTTCTCCCTGGCCGAGATGGACCAGTGCTTCCTCGTGCCTGCCCCAGCGTTGCTCTGTGCTGCTCGGAGCAGCTGTGTTTGAATGACCGACGGATGAAATACCACCCCCCTGGGACCGCGTGTGACCCGTGTTCAGGCGGGGGGGCCTGGTACCACCCGTCAGCTTTCCAGCAGGGCAGGTATTTTCATTCTCAGACGAGTCAGCTCCACCCAAACAAAACCAGTCTCCCACCTGCCGCCTGCAGCTCAGCTGAATTAATTCGGGCCTCGAGTTACATTGCATGTTAAATGGCAATTCGTATTAAGCCTCCATGACACTTCCAGTGGTTCTGGGAGTAAATCTCTGCCTGTCTTGTCCCCGCTTGTAAGCATCAGCTGATTATACTCGTTAAGGTCTGAGCCTGGCTGAGAAAAGGGATTTGCCACCCTCGGGTGCTGCCTGCTGTCGCCGTGCTGCCAGTGGTACGCGGGAGCTGGGATGGGCCCAGCGAGGCCCATCAGCAGGGCTTGATCCTGTCAGCATCCAGGTGAACGGGGTGGGCTGAGCCACGTCCATGAGCTCTGCCGCCCCGGCGTTACAGCCCCTGGGACTGTGATAGACCCAGGGGTTTCTCTCCATCCCCCGCCCCTTTCTAGGCCTTTAGCTTTGGCTTCTTCCTTCCTGGGATCATGCTTGCAGAGACCCCTGCCCCTGGGAGCACTGTCGGCCTGCCTGTACCCGAGCCATTTGGGTGGTCGTAGGAGCACGAGGCGCCGTCCCTCGCCCCTTGATATCAAATGCCCGTCAGCAGGACCGCCTCGGGGCAAGTGGGTGCTATGGCGTGGAGCGAGGAGCGGGTGACAGTTTTTGGCAGTGCCCCAGGGGAATTGCACTTGCACGCGGTGCACACGTGGCCCCGGGAACGCCCCGCCTGGCTCCCGGGAGGCAGCGTCACAGCCCAGTCTCATGAAAGGCACTCAGAGGGTGACGGGCAAATGGCACCTGGTGGTGTACAGCTCTCTCCACCGCTGCCTGGGCTCTGATGGGAAGAGGCTGAATTCGGCCTCGACTCCCTGCCCTCATCAGCGGCTCCCGCGCTTGCTAAGTGAGCGCAGTAGGAAGCGGTGGGCTGATGGCCGGCCCAAAGCCCATCCTGGCCTGCCCTTCAGGAACCCCTTGGGGGCATTTATGCAGCAAGTGCAGCCCCAAACAGCATGTGAGCGGGAGCAGATATACCCCCAGTATACCCCCGCCGGCCTGGAAGCCCCAGCCCAGACAGCTGCAGCAATTGGAGGATCTTGTTCATTCACCCAGGTGTCGGGCTAAGGGACCCTCTTGTCTTATCCTGCCTCAGTGTCTCACGTAATGGGATTCCCCGTGTCCCCGAAGAGCAGGCCTGTGGGAGTGGGAACAGGAGCTGGCGTCCCGCGGGCTGCATGCAAGGAGACCCGCAGGAGTGCGCGGCTGAACTCAGTGTTGGGGCTGGCAGGGTTTTTGCGCAGCCCCCTGGGCTTTGCTTTCGGGCACTGGCTGGGCCAGGGCCAGGGATTGCGACTGCCGAGGTGCGGGAGACGGTCCGTGCAGCCTGGCAGGAGCCTAGCCCTGCCCCTCCTGGGGTTCCCGGTCGGTAGCCGGGCGCTGCTGCGTCCCGGCTGGGACCCGCTTTGGGCTGCGTTTGCTGGTGGGGGCGATGCTCAGTTCTCTCTCCCCGGCCCCCCCGTTCGCTGCCTTTTCCTTGCTTGCTGGCAGCTGGATGAATGCGCCCGGGAAAATCAATGGCCAGATTGGATTCAGGCACTCAATCATCCTCTAATTGCTGCCGTTAGCCGGGGAGCACGCGCCAGGCAGGCAGCGCTCCTGCCGCGGGACCTCCCCACCTCTGCGCTCCTCCGTATGCGGGCTTCGTTCCTAAGTTGCCCTTGGGTGGCAGCTGGGTCCAGCCCCGCTCCCCTCCTACCTGCCTCCTCGGCCCACGCCAGGCCAGGGACCCGGGGCCACCCTTGCTTGCCGGAGGCACTTAGCAAAGCCCCTACATGGCCCGAGCCCCAGGGCCTGGCCCTGGGGCTCCCAGCAGAGCCAGGAAGGGAAATGCCCTTGGCTCGGCTTGCCAGCCAGCTGGGATGGAGGGAAGCCCCCGTGCTTCTTGCAGGGCTGGGGAGTGGGCACGGCCCCTGCCTGCCAAGGGCCCGTGTCCTGCCCGGGGTTACCGGGGTTGTTCCCGCAGGAGGCACCTTGGGAAGTGCCGTGTGACCCCAGCCTCTGCCTGCATGCTCGGTTTGGGTGTGGGGGTTTACGGGGCCATGTCTCCCCAGTGCCCCACGCGGAGCAGGGACCGCGGCTCGCAGCAGCACCGATCTTCCAGGCAAAGGCTCGTTACTTTGCTGGGGAAGCGGACCCATCTCCAGCAAGCTCAGCAGTGTTCCTGCCTCCATCTAGCGTTGGGAAGCAGGCACACCCCGGCAGTGGGAAATACACCGTTCCCTGGACGGGAACACAGCGCCTGTGTCCAGAGGCCCCCACTCCCTCCTGTGCCGGGGGCGATGGCAGGAAGGCCCCGATTGTGCCTGCGGCGATGCGGGTTGGTTCGTGTCATAGGGCTTTAAACAGATGCTCTGGTCCCTCGGTGCTGAACAAAGGGGACCCAGCCGTGTCCCTGGTGCAGCAGCCGTCTTCCCTCCGAACTGGGGGCAGCTGTTACCTGGAGCAGGAATCCCTGCGAGGATGCATTCGGTGTCAGCAGGCTGCACCGCTGCCCCTGGCAGAGCATCCCGGTGCCTGGAGGTCGGTGGTGCTAGGGGATTCCTGTTTGGAAAAGGGGCTGAGTGTGGCCGTCTGGACAGGCTTATCCAGCCCATGCCGCCACCTTGTATAAAGGGGAAAAACTCCTGTTTTGGTGTCAAGCCAGGTCCTGTTTTTACAGAGGGAACACTAACAAGGCCTCCGCAGCAGGAGCGAACCACGTGGGTCACTCGTGTCCTGTGTGCCCGGTCGTTCCCTGGTCCTGCCCTGGGAAAAGGAGTTTTCAAACCTGTGATGTTTCTGGGAGGCAAGACTCGCTGCAAGAGCCTGGCCGGGGGCAAGGGCTGTTTCCACCTGCCCTGGCCTCGCTCCCTGCCAGGCCCCGGTAGTGCCTGTGCTGGTTGCGGAGAGGACGCTGGGGCTGGGCTGCAGATGCCCGGCGCTGGGCATGTTCCTGGGCTAGGACCCCCCACCCCAGCAGGCTCCCCACGCCCACACCAGTCCTCACAGGTGCTCTGCTCTGCTTGTCTCCTCCCAGGCGTGGCTGACGGAGATCCATGAGTACGCACAGCAGGACGTTGTCCTCATGTTGCTGGGGAATAAGGTGAGTCAGGTCCACAGGCATTCACGGAGGTCTCCCCCCACTGCAGGGCGCATGGCTGTTGCCCAGCCTCGGGGCACGTTGCATTTGCTGCTGGCACTTGGGAGCTGGTAGGGGAGGGGGGCTGTGCCATCGACAGCTGCCCCGCTCCTGTGCCGCTGAGCTGCGTAACACGGCACTCTCTCGCTGCCAGGCGGACTCCACGCAGGACAGAGTGGTGAAGAGGGAAGATGGAGAGAAGCTGGCCAAGGTAGCTGGGTTGCGGGGACTGGTCTGTCCTGGCTGGGGAGCAATGCCCGTCCTTCCCAGCTGTGGGTGCGAGTCAGTCTCATGGGAGGAACCCACACGTGCACACACAACCCCACTTCCCTGGGGTGCTCTGCTTGCAGTGCCCTGCAGGACAACCTTCCAGCAAAGTCCCCTAAACACCCCAAGTCCTCCTCTGTCTGGCCACCTCCTGACCCCTCCTTGGGCATGCACCGCTGGGCTGCCTGGGGTGGGCCCCCGGGCCCGGGCCTGGGGAGAGCCAGGCTGCTCCGGCACTGACCAGCTCCGGTTTTGCAGGAGTATGGAGTGCCCTTCATGGAGACCAGCGCAAAGAGCGGCCTCAACGTCGACTTGGCCTTCACGGCCATTGCCAAGTAAGTTCATTGCCTTTTTGCCCGGCTGCTGGAACGAAACCTGCCCCATGCCCGTTCTCAGCAGCCACGCAGACAGCTAGCAGGGCTGCAGCATGGGACAAAGCAGGCTGAGGTCCTGCAGCGCAAGCCGCTGCCGGGGTATCCTGTGGCCATGCCCTGGGGTCAGCCGAAGCGTGACTTTAATGGGCACTTCAGTGCTCCCCACATCCCAGCCCGGCATGAGGCTGGGAAGGGGCAGTGGATGCTGTGGGTCTCCCTTGTGGCAGTGGCCCCAGCGAGCGACCCCTTGCCCTAATCTCCCACAGGGAGCTGAAGCACCGGTCCATGAAGCTGCCCAACGAGCCCAAGTTCAAGCTCCACGACTATGTGAAGAAGGAAGTGAGAAGCACCGGCTGCTGCAAATCCTAACATGCAGGCGTCGGCGCCTGGGGCCCTTGTACAGAGACTCGCGTTCATGTGCCATCCCCCTCCTCGTGGCCAGTATGTGCATGTCTGTCCGTTGTGTCTGTATGCGCGCACAGGGGAGCTGAGACGTGTGGGATGAGAGGAGCAGCAGGAAAGGCTCTCGCCAGGCCAGCGCGGTCCGGCCACCACATACCGGAGACCCCACTGCAGCCACGTTCCTGTGCTCGCTCGGTCGGGTGTAAAACCTTGGCGGGCTCCTGCCAGGGAAACGAACCTTTCCTTCCTGCTTCGGTCTTCGCCGGGCTGTCCGGTTTGGAGCCACGGGCTCTGGGGAGGGTTTGGCGCAGGCAAGAGGGAGGTGGTAGCAGTCTGAGCACACTGTGCAGCGTCATCACAATGGCTCTTGACGTCTTCTCCCCCCGTGGCCTTAGGCAAGCCGCTCCACTGCTCCGTGCCTCAGTTCCCCCACCTGTAAAATGGGTGTGGTGATACTTACCCCGCAGGGGGTGCCGTGGAGTCAAGGGCTGTGTCAAGTGTTATTCTTACATGACTGAGGGGAAACTCGTTGGGTTTTGGAGCCAGAAGGGCAGCCCCACTCAGTGACGTCTTCCCCCCCGATCTGAAACGCTGCTCTCCAAACTCTCCAGCCTGGGGCGTGGCAGCTGTCGGCTGCGCACGCCGGAAAGCTTTCCGTCCTCAAGGCCAGTATTTTTGTAGTCGCTCCCCTTGCTCCATCCGTCGGGACTGTCCCTTCCTTGACACAGGCTTCTCCTTCTCCCGGCAAGGGACAAGAGCTTAGATGTCTGTTTCTGTGTATGCCCCATTGTACAGAGGAGCCGTGACCATTTCCATGTTTGATGAAGGCTGTGGCTCCCCCTTCTTGCCGTTTCTAGCATTTTGATTGAGGAAAACCCCGATGTGCTGCCGCTTTTTCTAAGTATCTTCACATAGGTGTGCTCGTGTTCGCAGACCGTACCCGCGCTTTGGTTTCTTTCCCACTCTCTGGGGGCAGATCTTTCCGCTTGAGACCACCGCAGGTCTCAGCAGACCTGTGCAGCTTTGCTGTCATTAGCTGCACAGGTCTGCTGAGAGCCCCATGCCAGCATCATGCACTGAAATCCTCCTTCATCCCCCCACCCTTCCCCCCAGGTCTTTGGCAGTGCTTTTTTCTAATTTTTATTGCACCTCTAAATGAATGCATCTCTGTTGGGCTCAGGCTGATTCTGAGCAGAGGTTTGCAAAGTTTGTGGCCCTGACCCCGGGCACCCAATGCAGTAAACCTCCCTTTTGCAATCCATCTGAGGCTCAAAGCTCCTCCAGCCAAAAGCAGGTGGGGGATTTCTTAGCACCCAGTTCAGACCGGCCCGCCCCGCCCCTTGTCGCATTAAGGTTCGATTCAGGCTGACGGGGGCTGAGTCCATGAGGCCCAGCCAGCAAAGCAGCGAGCGGTCCTGGGCCCCAAAGGAGAGATTTGCTTTTTTTAAAGGGATGGACAGATGCCCTGCGCAGGGAGCCCGATACACAGACTAGCAGCCTAAAACCAAGTTAGAGTCATTGGAACAAACGTAGTGACCGGGACCAGGCAAAACGCCCTGGAAATTTTTTTGGATGGTGGGGAAGAAAAGAATAACTTTTTCTCCTTCATTTCCTGTGACTTAGTTTCTCACCCAAAAGCAGGAAACTGAAAGCAGAAAAAAAAATCTCTTTTTGCAGAACCCAAGCAGCAAACTTTTAGCAAAACCACCCTTTTTGTAATCAGAATGTGGGGTCCAATAATGTTCGGTCAATTGACCGGTCAAAATTGTAAAAAAAAGAAAAAAAGCCAAATGGTCCAATACACAGAAAAAAGCATTAGGTTTTCCACCAAGATGTGTCAAAAAACAATTTAAAAAATCATATTTTTGTCAAGAAAACTACCAAAAAAAGTAGGTTTTTTTGTAAAATTGCTATAATCTTTGACTGGTCAAAAATATGCAGTCAGTTCACAGGTCAATTGACCAGCTTGCCAATTCTAGTTTGGGTGCTAATAAAAAATGCACCGACGGCGACCTGGGCTGGCTGCACATCCAGGTAGCGCGACACTGTGGCAGGGACGCCAGCTCCTCGCCATTCGACGGCCCCAGCACGCCGTTGTTGCCCTGGCGGCTTCGCTGAGACTGTCCGCTGTCCTGGTGAGGCTGGCACATGCCCTGCACCAGGGACCGGAGAAGCCCAAGAGTCACTTCAGGTTCAGGCAGCTCTCCTGCTTGCCCGGTCCTGGCTGCTGTGTCCATCACAGAGGTTGCCAGCTCAGGGGAGAAGCTAGAGGACAGTCGTTGCTGAAGTACTTGCAAAGGTCTGTCTCCCAGTGCAATTATTTTGTGAGCAAACGGCATGTGTAGGAGATGCCGGCTTTGCACGGGAACACCTTGCTCGCCTCCGGTGCCCATGGGTGTCCACAACTGGGCAAGCCTCAATGGCTCATCCATGTTGGCCCTCACTTGGGCAAGCACAGACACAGCAGCAAGGGGCAGAGCGGAGCTGGAAGATGGATCAGGTCTCAGGTCTGCTCCCAGACAGTGGTGCAAGTGGTGCTGGGCTCCTGTAGCTGCTGCTGCCTGCTCAGGGGCTCACTCCTGTCCTCTGCCTGGCACCTGGGGAAATCAGTGCTTTCCCCAGGTGCCAGGCCCATCCCCTTTCTCAGCACGTAAATTGAGGCTGCTGCTGCTCTCCCAGCAGCGGGGCAGAGCCCTTTGTGCCTGACTTTTTGAGAGGTTCCCACGCGCCTCCTGCCCTCACAGGCATGCCTGCAGGAACAGCGCTCACAGTTCAGTTTGGGGCTCTAATTGTGCAGGAAATGTTTGGCGGTGCAGCCCGCTCCCCTCCTGCTCTCCGTTGTGAACTGATCTCTTCTGTACCATAGCAGAAATGAAGTGCTGGTAGCAAGCGCCTGCGTCGGATCCGTTTCCTGGTTATTTTGAACACCAGACCAAGCCACTCTCCTGCCTCTGACTCAAGCCCCTCTGTGTGCTACTTGGCTTCTGGCATGATTCTCAATCCTGACCTTGCCTTCGGTGCAACACCTTCGGGGACTCGGTTATGTAAGTTCTTAGCTTGTTTTTACATGGGCTTGTACTGCCACCCAGCGATGGAGAACTGTTCAGTCCATTCAGTCGTAAATAAGGCTCAGAGCGCCGTGTTACCTGCACTAGACCCTTGCTGGCTCTGGTTTACAGCTTTTATGTTGTTCCTGTTAATAAAGATTTTTTAATGATCCTCCTGGTGTCTTGGCTTTGTGATCCAGGGGGCACTGATCTCAGCAGAAAGGAAAATACTCCCACTTGCCCCGTTGCTGGGTCTGTCCTAGAGCACAGTCCAGCTCCGCCCCATCCTGAAACCCAGTACGCAACTCAGGGTGCAGCCTGAAGAGCCAGCATTAAATGTGCTCATACCTGGCCCATAGCAACAGGCAGAATACGGAAGGACACTGCTATTCCCCCTGTCCCTTTAGGTCAGGGATTTTCATGCAGTGGTCAGTCCTATTTATGGGAGAGGGCAGGAGTGTCCTGAGCATGGTCTCATAATGCTAAATGCAGGTGTCCCTTGCAACAGATAAAACTGCCTTAGATTAAGCACGACTTAAATCTTGGTTGGTCTAATGCAGCGATTCCCAACCAGGCTGACACCAGATCCTTTCCCAGGTGGGAAGAGGGAAGCAGGTAAATTAATAAATCCCAGGCCCTGCCTGAATGATCCCCCACCCCCACTGCCCAGCTTCTTGACAAGGAGGGAAGTGTTGTAATATGGACATGTTTTAGAAACTGGATATCACTACTCCGTTCACAAACATTGAGACAGAAGGTACAAGGCTGAGAACCACTGATCCAATGCAACTCTTGTGATGGGCTGTCAGGCCCAGGAGGTTAAGATGCAGCAGTGGAGGTTGGGGAACTGAAACCCACCAAGTAACCCAACAGTGTCTTTTGCAGAAACTTTTCAAGCTGCTGTTCATAGGACGCTGGGTGTTTTTCAATCACCCTGGCAGGAAGTCACACAAGAGACCTGCCACATTCGGCTGGGAAGAATTTAAGCACCAGGAGAGCTACCAGATGGCGCAGAGCTTTCACCAGGTGGGTGAAGGGGGGCTGCCACCTTTGGCATAGATTAGCAGCCATTACAAAAGTCTTTAGTACCTTGAGAATTAATCCCTGGGAGGTGTCATAGTACAATAGCACAGCTTGATAAACTGGCATTACTACAGTCTGCAAGAGCTCCCTATCCACTTCTGTCAGGGACCTCTTCAGATCCCTCATGCCCTTCATAGGTTTTGGCAAGAGCTCTTCCAAATGCATCTTGCTACTCAGCAGCAGACTGCACTGACCAGTAAAACCCAGTGACTGCAGTCAGCTCCATTCACATCTCATAGGATGTCTCTTCCCCCACCCACTGATGAAAAGGCTTCACAGGTAGAAATCTGAGCTCACAATTACACAACAGAGCAGGGGATACCTTGCTACTATAGGGAGAAATATTTGTAAAGTGCTAAATTACTTGCAGCCTAGCTTCAAGCAACAGACAACTGCAGTGTGCTCTTTACGTAGAAAAGTGAAGCCAGGGCTCCAGAACAAACTTAGGAACAGCTGAAAAATGCTTAACACCTTGCTGCTATAGGGAGAAATATTTAAGTGTTTTTCAGCTGTTCCTAAGTTTGTTCTAAGTAAAGAGCACACTGCAGTTGTCTGCTGCTTTAGGCTAGGCTGCAAGTCATTTAGCTTTGGGCTGGATGAGAGATTTCTGTATGTAATGTCAAGGCAAGTTAAATAAAGGGTCTTAACCCACTGTGCTCTCCCTTTAGAGGCACTCCATAAAGCAATTGCTAGGTGGAGTGAACATACTATTAAACCCTAGAAGTAACGGGATGTATGACCATGCAATGCGGCCAACTCATTCCAATGTGAATACGAGGTTATTAATACAAACCATTTCCCCCTCTAAAAATTGCTTATGACTACATACTAGCTGTTTTTTTTGTGAGCCCGGGGGGGGGGGGTGTTAATACTCCAGGACCTTATACTTAAACATGAGGTCATTTCCAGTATTTCATAAGCTATTTCAGTCAGAAACAGCACATTGAGTTCTGTGCTGTTGATGAGTAAGATTTGGCTTGTTCACAAGGTAGAGGCAGCAATGGTTTATTCTCACTTTTAATTCACATCTGTGCACAATATGATACAGAGGTAAAAGGAAAACCTGGATTTTACTAATTTCATTATGGCTGGATGCACACTTTAGATAGCCAAAGTCAGTTCAGTGATAAGCTGGGGCAAGACTCTACAGAGCTCAGGGATGCTCTTTGCCACTAAAAAGCTATTTCTTCCCTCTGCAGTTTTAATGCTATGATTTAGCGCCGCGGATCTCACCCTTTGTTGCCCCAGGACCCATGTGTAAACACCTACGACCGGTCCTGACTTAGTGCCCCTCACTCCTCACCCCCCAAACCAGACATCCAGTGTGGGGCAAGCCCCCCCAAGCAGCCCCTCAAAGGCTGGAGCTCTGCCAGCCTGCAAGGGAAGAGCCAATGCTTCCCACCTTCTTCTCCTTTAAAAGAGAATCCATTTTTAAAGTTTGTTCACGACCCTTTCATATATTCTTGTGACCTACTTTAGGGTTACAACTCATGGGTTGAAAGCCACCAATCTAGTGCAGCGGGACCCAATCTTTTTGGCAAGCATGCCTTAAAAATCAGCCCTACCCGCTCCAAGCACTGCTGCTCCGCTTTCTGCCCCCCATACACAGAGGCTGCCTTGGACTACGTGCCTCAGCTCGGCCACTGCTGATCTAGCCAGGCTCATATACACCCTATTCACCCCAACTCCAGGAGCTGATATAGTAGTATTTCATACAAGATATAAAAATATCCCTCTGCCCATCACTTCGTGTCTAACCCCCTGCCACGTCCATGTGAGAACAGAAGAGTGCAATGATGGGGGAGCAGAGGATGTCACGTCCCCAAGGCAGGACCTTAAGGTCCACGTCCCAAGCTGAGCTGCTGTCTCAGTGCATCTGATACCCGCCTGCACGTCCAGGCTCTGCTCACCGGTGCCAGGCTGGCTCTGGTGCCCAGGCTCCTGGAAGGGGAAAGAGCAGAGTGATGCCGAGGCAGGCAGAGCTGTCCCCTCACCCCCACCCCAGCAGCTCCCCACCCCCCCACGGGCAGCACCTGAGCCTCAGCACACGGATGTAATCAGCGACTGCAGCAGCAGTGCTCATACGAGGTGTCAGAAGTCAATTGGGCTCATCACTGGCTCGGGGCCGCCATGGGCACATGTGGGGGCCGGGCCGGGCAGTGGGCTCCGCCGCGTGTCTACCTCCCTGTGCCCGCATGGCCCAGAGCGCATGTGCCGTGCAGAGCGAAGGGCAGGTGCTGTACCCCAGGCCACATGCACCGTGCGGGACAGTGGCTCCCCCACACTCCTGGACGCCCAGCGCATGCGCCTTGAGGAGCAACGACTTGCTCCTAACCCAGGGTGCATACGCGGCGAGAGACCACGCTTGCCTCTATGCTCAGCCGGCCTAGCCCACGCGCGGTACAGCCCTGGAGGCCGCGCTAGGGCCAGACCCAAAGCTACGGGCCGCCAAGGAAGTCCCAGTGCCCGGACTCCAGGGCTCGCTTCCCCGAGGAAGGGCTTTTTTTTTTTTTTTCCGTTTTTTTGCACCGGTCCTGGAAGCACTGCAATACCAGGTCAATGCATGGAGTGGATGGAGCACGCTCCGGTTCCACCACCCAATACCAAAAAGAATCTGCTCAATATAGACCTCCTATGGAGGACATATCAGAAGGGCGCAACCGCACACTTACCCCGCGCCTTCAGCGCTGAAAGAACGCGTCTTGGCTCCTGCAGCGCCTTTTATAGAGCCCCCAGCCCCCTTGAGCCTTTGCATCGCCATTGGGCAGAAGGCCGCTAGAAGCAGCCAATGGCTTGTGATCTTGTTCCGACTCCGCCTTCTTCCGGTCCCTATTTGTGCTGGTCCCCTCCCCGCACCAATGAGGTAGCGCGGCGCATCCTGGTTCGAGCGGCTTCTCTTCAAGGCTGCGATTAGCTCAACTACAGGTGAGGGAGGGATGCAAGAGAGCAATAGCCGCGCGGCTTGTAGCAGAGAGTGAAAGCACGGGCACCAATCAGACCAGGGCGCGCAGGGGCCGCCGGGGCTTGTAGTGCGCTCGCCTGCGGCCTCCCCCTGCGCTAAGGCAGGGCCCGGGGCCAGGGACTACGAGCCCCAGCGAGCCCCGCGCGCAGCGCTTCCGGCCCGGCCAGGCGGCGGGCGGCTGACGGCTGGCGGCCGGAGGCGGGGGCGCGATGTGCCGGGACCGGGGGGCCGCTCTCGGGCCGTCGCTGTCGCCAGGTGGGTGTGGGGCGCGACCGGGCCTGGGCCGGCGGGAGCGATCGGGGGGGCCTGGGGCAGCGACTGGGCCAGGATCGGGGGGAAGAGGTGGAATGGCGGTGTCCCAAGGGGGAGGGTCAGCCATAAAGGTGTCCTGGGGGGAGGGTGTCCAATAGGTGAAGGGCGGGAAGAGGGTCCTAGTGGCTGGAGCAGCCGGTGATAAGGGGGGGAGGAGGGGCTGTCCCTGGTGCTGATCTGGGGTGGGGCGGGCTGGCCAGGGAGCTTGGCCGGGGGGGCTGGGGCTGGGGCTGGCAAGGAGGCCCAGCCAGGGCAGGGGTCCGTGGCGGGGGATCTGGCCGGTACAAGGGTGCGCCATCTCTCCCAGCTGCCCTGGCCCCTTCCCGCATTGGCCTCTGCAGGATGCGGCCGCCCCGCGGGGTTGCGATCCGTCGGCCTCTGGGCGCGCGGGTCGCACTGGGGCTCCCCAGCGTTGCTCCGTCCCGGCTGGCCGTGCCGTCCTGGGGCGCGGAGAAGAGCCGGCTGGATGGCGGCGGGGGGGCAGTCACCGCTGCGCACTCGGCCTCTTGCTCTTTCCAGGTGTTTCACTGAAAACTGAGGAGTTTGGTGCAGGAAAGCGGCAGGGGCTTTACTGTTCCTCAGCTTGCACTGGGGCCATTGCTGCCCAGCCTTGAGCCTCTTGTCGCTGTCCTCCCCCCTTGTCTCTGCCGCGCACTGCTGGACGCGCTCCTTTGTCACAGGGTTACCTTGCAAACCTCTCTTTGCCCTTGTTGTTACATGTCTGCCCTGGCTGGCGTCACTGGTTGTGTTGCATTTCCCTCCATCTCCTCAGTACCAGGGTTTCCTCTGGGTTTGTGCCTTTTGCTTTCCCAGCACATCCAGATGCGCGTCAGTGCTAGGTCTCTGCAATTGTCACGGTTTTTCCTCCTCGCTGCAGAGCAGAAAACTGTTCTCTCAGTCTCTTTATCTCCAGCTACTTCAGCCTAATTCTTCCACCGACTTCTAGCTGCTGTCCTTGTGCCCAGAGCTGCTATCAAACACTTTCCCCTGCTTGATGATCAGTCATTTCACCCTGCTGATCCCCTTTGTTCTGCGGAGCTGTGAAGCACAGGCTTTATTTCAGTTCGGCTTGCTTTTGTGCAGGTGTGCCATTGTCAGCTGCTAATCGGGAGCCTGTCTGCTCCTGTGTGCTGGTGGGTGTGAAAGGAAAGCTCCATGCAGCCATCAGCAGCTTTTGATGTCTGTGTACTAAGCCAGGAGCAGGTTGCTGTACCTTCCCTGTGGAGACTGCCGCCTCTGCAGAGAGCTCCTGCCTGGCATTAATGGATTTGCTGAACTTGGAAGTATTGCCGATCGGGTTGTTTCAATTCCAGTGATTTCAGTCTGCCTCCTTCGGGTCCATGTAGTTCCAGCTGGAGGAGGGGTTCTTCCTCACCTGTCCTGTGCTGGCTGGTGACGGTGTTAAGCAGCTGTTGGACTGTAGCTTCAAGCAACTACCTGTCAGCCTGGACAGGTGACACCTGCACGTGCCTCTGGATTATGAGCTTGGGCCATTTGCACCAGCTGTAAAGGGAATGCTGGACAGAAAGAGCACTGGTCCTGGCCAGATGGAACGGGGATGAGGAGGTAACCCACCTCCATGCCACCAGCCTCCCTGCCCACTCTGCTGGATGGGACCCTGGGGAGAAGATGTGATTGTTTGCTTTCTCTGCTTCAGGGCCTCTTGGGAGTTTCCCACTGAAAACAAGTACGTCTGACACTTGAACTTTTTTGTCAGGTAATGGCTGGGTGTGCGAGTCACTGGGCTCCGCTGGAGGTCCCATGTTGACCTCAGCTGTTTACTGTGGGCTCGCAGCCAGAAGTCATTTGTGAGCATGGATTTAAGGCTTGGATTTTGGCCCTGATGCGATCCATCTGCCTTGTTCCCTTCAGCCAGTGCTTGTGTACTTGGAATGCATCTGATGTGGCCATTTTGAAGGTTGCTGGGAGCAGAAACAGACACCCATCCTGCTTGCCACTGGCCTCTTTCTAATAGGGTTCGTCTGCGCTGCTGCCTGGGACTCAGCCCTTGTTGTGTTGGCACTGTGCAGAGCTTTGCAGCTCCCTGCATGGCTCTGCAGAAGAGAAGCGTTCACACCTCTGGAATTGGAGAGGAGAGAGGAAAGAGTTCTTAGCAGCCACAACTGCTTGGGCACCAGGGCCAGAGGATGTTGCTGCCAGGGCAGGCTCTCATAGCCACTCCCAGAGAGGGCACAGGCTCCATCTCCGTCCAGGGTTTGACTTCAGTGACTGCCTCTGCAGCAAGGGCCAGGGTCTGAATGGTCTGGACCATTCCACTTGTCTGGCCTCTCTGCATCTGTGTTGGGCTCAGGGAGGTGAAGTGACCTCCCCAAGCCTAGCCTTAAGTCCATGTAAAGGGCAGAAGTCTGATCCCAGCCCAGCCAAGTCCCCACCCAGTACCTGCCCTACAGCTTGGATAGGCCTGTCTGCAGTGCCTGCTCCATGTCCAGACTCCGGCTAAGCAGCCCCTCTGTCCATTCAAACCAGAGGGCAGGATTCAGTGCATTTTGAGCTGGCCAAGATCAGCTGCCATTGGAGTGTTGTTGGGATGAGGAGTGTTTCACAGCAGATACCCAAGCAGCCCAGCCATCAAAGCCACACTGGTGCACAATGAGCATGGGCATGTGAACATCCCAGGAGTGCTAACAGCTTCCCCACTGATGCCCCAGAATCCAGCTGTTATCTAACAGCATGGATTAACCCCTCCAGAGCCAGGGTGCCCAGCCAGCCAGCTGCATTCTTGCCACCAGAGTCAGAACCAGAGGGCCCCAGTGCTCTGAACAACAGCCTGTCGTACGTGAACCCCTTCCTGGTTTGAACATGCCCTAAGGAAGTTGTATTGTTTGATGAGCTGATGGGGAACGGCGTGGCAAATGCAGCTTCTTTGGCATCAGTCCTGAGTGGGCTGCAACTTGCCGGTGGCTGGCGTGAACCCTGGCAGCGACGCATGGGGCAAGCCCTGGGCTGTTACATTCCAGTCGGTCACCGCAGGGCAGGGGCAGGCTGTGGGGAGGGGGTTTCCCAGCAGAAGTCCCTGGAGCCTCTTCCTCTTGCTGTGGAGCAGGGTGCAGTCTCCAGGATAGGCATCTGGACATCCCACCCCGATCTGCAAATACAACAGGCCACCTGCTATAGTGACGTGTGGCCCAACCTTTCTGCTGTCGCAACCTGTCCTCCCCACCCACTTAGCACAGCCTGAGTTCTGAGCCTCAGCCCAGGTGATGGCATCTCCCACAGGAGCAAGGACAAGACCTAAGCAGCGGTCTGGGGACGGGCTGTGAGAGGGAGCCCTGGGCTTCTCCTCCCGCCGCAGGCAGGTTGGCAGCACAGTGCCTTTAGCTACAGGCTCTGCTCTCTTGGCACCGGCTCAGAGCCCAGCACACGTGCCCTGCGTTGTCCTCTCCTCCGCAGGGAGCTGCTGTTTACGAAACTGCTCGCAGCATGGCTGGCTTGGCAACGACTTCCGTCTTCAGCCTGCCGTCAGCTGGAAGAGCCGGCTAGAGCCAGCCTGCCCTGGCCTGTGGCATGCCTGGGGCTCCTTTGGTTAGAGAAGGAAAGCCATGTGCGGCGAGAGCTTTCCTTACTCACTCTGCTCAGGCTGGGGCAGCCCGGCCGGAGCTGCGAGGCTGCGCGGGGATTGGCTGAGCAGCGGGATTTTCCAGATGCATTTACATATCGCCCACTGCTCCGCATGCCTTTCTGTTTACCTCACCCTGCATACACACGCGCGCGCGCATGCACACACTCTCACAGACGTGCACACGCATGCAGCCAGGGCAAGAGACATTTTGAATGAGGGAAAGGCTGCCCCAGTCGCAGGCTTCGCGTCTCCGGTCCGTGGGGTGAGTCCCACGCCAGGTCAGTGCCTCGCCTGGTGCAGCGAGCAGCAAGTGCGCTGGCAGGGGAGGAGGCAGGTGGGCTGAAGCGAAGGGCACCTTGCATGTTTTCAGGGCCATGTGCAGGGCTTAGCAAGGATCTGAGCTCCTTGTCTGGTCTGGGACCAGCTCCCTGTCACCTGCAGCTAAAGGGGATGCATTAGCCGACGTAACAACTCCCCCACGCCAAGGTTTTATACAGCTATAAAAGCCCTTCCTTGTGCAGCGCCCCCCACCAGGGGCTTTGCTGTGGAGCAGCACTTTTAAGATGAGCTGACATCTCCTTAATGCTTAGGTGGTGGTTTGAAAATGTACGATGCCAGATGCTACGAGGAAGAGACTGTAATTGTTCACTGGGTTGGGGCTGTGGGTTTGGACCGGAGTCTGCCATGGGGCTCGGAGATTCCTGTTGTCACGACTCAGAAGCACAGGGCTGTTTAGAAATGTCAGGGTGCCCAGCACTTCCAGGCTTTGTGAATATCTTTTATAGCCAGAGCAGCCCCCACAGCTGTCTAGAAAGCATGAGAGCTCCTTCCCTTGTTCTGATTTGAGTTAGCAGCCTGCCTGGCAGTAAACATTAGCCAGGTTGCATTGCATTTGGCTGCTTTATGCAGCAAAGTTCATGGGGACTGTGCTAGCAGGGGCAGATGGTGGAAACACACCAGAATCCTTTTCTTTTCTTTGCTTTGCTTTTGTGAGAAAGCTGGCACGTGCCAACAGATCTGTAAAGAAACCTCAGTGTACACGGCAAGGCAGGGTATCGCGTTTCAGAGCAGTGTAGAGCAAAAGCTCCTGACAGTGCGTGTTTGAAGTGTGGCTGTGGCTGCTTTTCCTTCCTCTCCTCCAGAATAATCCTGGCGTGCTCTTGCTGAAATCTCTGGATTCTCATGGGGAAATGCAGCCATCTCTAGGGTAGAACGGAGCAGCTCTCCGGAGATGTTTGCAGCCATTTGGGACAGGAGACAGAGGAGAAATATTCCTCCAGCTGAACTGGCAGGGGTGGTTTCGGGAAGGAGCATGCAGTGTGCCACTCCACATCCAGGTTTTTCCAGGTGCCACACGTGCTGAACATGGGCCCTTTGGTGACTGCTGTTGAACTGTATCGCTGGGTGCCTTCCCTGGTCTTTAAACCCTTCACAGTCCAAACGGAAGGTGGCTTTTGACTCCACAGCGAGTCAAACACACAGGCTGGGGCTGAGCAAGGGTGCAGGAGTTTAGCTTGCCACAGGTGAGTTCCTCTGCTCTGAAGAGCTGAGATGTCTGGTCTGAGTGGGAGGCTGGGAGCTGGGGCAGGAGGTCCTGGGTCTGTCTCTGTTGGGTGGGTTCCTGCGCTTGCTAGCTCTAGTCCTGAGCTGCTCAGTTGGTTTTGAAGTCCTGCAAAGCAGAAGGAGTTGTGTGCCATGCCACCAAGGCTGAGGTTTGGATGAATTTCCTCACCCGCAGGCCCTGTTTCCCCTGCCTGTGCCTTGGTTTCCCCATCTGTGAAATGGGGAGAATAGTTGTTGCCTGCCTTGCCAAGGTGATTTTGAGCAGAGTGGTGAAGGTGGGAACGTTGCCTGCGCAGTCTGCGTTGTTCTCAGGTAAATGGCTACGCCTAGGCTGTGCTCAGCTGTACATTTTTCTAGAGCTCTTAGAAATGGCTTCCATAGGTGTAGTGTTGGGGGAAGCTCTGGAGCCTCGAGTCATTTGCCCATGGAAATGGTGGTTGTCCAGATCACCACTAAACATCCATTGCCCCACCACTCAGCCCTTACCACATGGTTAGACCCCCTGGGACAACCGAGCAGTCAGTGCCAGCAGTGCGGTGGCTTGTGCAGACCACTCAGTGCTGTTTGACTTCCTTCTCTCACCATCCCAGCCCCGTGCGGACACCTTTCCTGCCCCTGGGGTTGGGCTCGGCGACTCTTGCTACGTGACACGATGCACCCTTCTCCCCCACCATGGACTGCAGGCGGGTCTAGGACGTGACGGGGCACGCACAAGCACAGATGTGAGTCACAGGAGGGGTGAGTTGGAGGACTAAGTGTTCCAAGGAGCCTGTGCCTGTGCGACGGGATCCCGAGGAATTGGGGAACATGTTTCCTCTGACTGGTTCAGGTCAGGACTAAGCAGGTGCCAAGTTCTTCCCACTCTGGCTATCATGGGCCTTTCTCAAGTCCAGCCCTGTGAGCTTCCTGCACTGGGCACCTTCCTTCGGTAGGTGCCCCTCCAAGGCAGGAAGGCACCTTGAAACCTGGCTTCTGCTTTCCCTGTGGCAGAACACTTTAACGTCCTGTCACTGACCTCAGAGGGGCTTTTCTTCAACAGTTGAACGTTGAAAGTGAACTTGAAGGGGAAATTGCAGAACAACAAATCATCCACAGGCTGGACTCTGTTAAATGTGCTCTAAACCGAGACTGCGGCTTCTTATCCCATGATCTAGATTAGCTTTACTGATCTCCGTGACCCTCCATGGGTTAACAGCTTTGTTTTTCTCTCTCCCACCCATCTTGGGTCTCTCAGCAGTGTCCCCTCCTTCCCTCCCCTATTCTTTCAGTCACTGCTTTCTGTTTAGCAGCTCTGCTTCCTGCGACCCCGTTCACAGCATCTGATGAAGTCGGCCTGCTGCCTACAAAAGCTTATGCCGGACAGCTCTGATTTGCTTAGTTTAAAAGGTGCAAATCTACCCACTTCTGCCCATGCTCTCCCATCACAGTTGCAATTAGGCTTTAGATTGGAGGAAGTATAAGAGGTTCCCTTCCACCAGAGTGACCTGATTTTTTGATGCAGTTGTAAGATGGTCAGAAAGGTGTCGCCTTCCAGATGTACAGCAGAATATTGCAATTAACTTATCCCCCATGGGGACTGCTCACCCATTCAGAGGGGAAATACTGTGCAAAAGTGATTTCTCGGTGCAAATGAGTGACCTCCATGGCTTTTGGACATGCTCTGCACTCAATTCATGTGTTCTTGCAAGTGGGTGCAATTAAAAACCTGGCTTTCATTTGGATTGGTAACAGCTTTCAGCAGGGATGTGCTGATTTTAGCCTGGTGCACAGAAGTTGCATAATGTTTGGAGGGCAGTATAAAAACCTCAGCCAAATGGACGGGCTGAATAGAGGCCAGGGCAAAACCCGCCAGCCCAATCAGTAATAATGCATTGATTGTATTGATCGTTTTTATAGTATGTTGTCAACATGCATTGTACCCGCCCTTTGGTACCTTTGTAGGTATTCTGCATTTCACAAGCATTTCTTTAATGTAGGTTTAAACACATGGTATAGAAGTCTGTCAAGAGCCCCCAGCCTCTTGTAGTTCGAGTAGTCTAGTATCCTCCAGCTCACTGCAATTCTTTATCAAGCAGAGAAGGTGTGAAATTGCCTCGTAGATCCAGTGTCTGTGAAGCT
Source organism: Crocodylus siamensis (assembly GCF_052110815.1). NCBI lineage: Eukaryota > Metazoa > Chordata > Crocodylia > Crocodylidae > Crocodylus > Crocodylus siamensis. The sequence continues at coordinate 49,023,024 of NC_143406.1, forward strand.
GGCCTCACGTCTGGCCTTGCCTGAGAAGGATTCCCTGCCTTGCGTCCTCAAGCCAGCTGTCACCAGAAGGAGGCCTTTCGATCTCCATCCGACAGGAAATTGTAGCCTGGAGAGAAACCTGGGCAATGCTCCTGGACCAGTTCGTGCAGAAGTTTGTGATTTTTATCACGAAAACACTGACTATAAACAAAGCAAATTTGGTGCCATCCTGTTGGCAAAAAGATGACCCCGCTCCTGTCCTCCACAGTGGCTGCCCAGCACCAGGAGACAGCCCTGCTTGGCATGATGTCTTCGGCCCAGCAAGTGCCAGAGCGCTGCACAGCATTGGAGGTGTCACCAGTGAATGCGGGGGTCGAGGAAAGAGCACACAAGGCTGAGAGGTGTTTGCAGACCCTTTGCAGTGGGATGCACAACTTCCCTGTTCCTTTTTTTCCGGCTTAGTTCAGCAGCAGTAGGAATGACCTGGGGGGTCCCTGCCCCACCGCCGTGGAGGTACCCACGTGACAAAGCTCACTGCTGCCGTTACCCCTCCCGACCTGCATTGGCCAAAGCGTGGGACAAGCGTCGGGTTCCTTATTGGGACTGATTCACCAGCCAGCTGCTCAGACAGGAAGCCCAATGCAGCCCTTTCCCTGCGCATAAGTGACTCCAGCCTCGGCATCGTGGTCCTTTGTTTCTGCTGACGTGACTCACTGGAGAGCGTGAGGGGAAGCTGTGCTCCCAGCCTGCAGCAAGGGGGGTCCTTGGCCACAAGTGAGGCCTCTTTCAGGCAGACTCATCAGAGAGGTCAGAGACTAGCGCAGCCTCAGACTCCTTCCCACATAGGGTTGACACATCTTGGCCTTGGAGAGGCAGCCTGAAGGCCAGGCCACAATCAGCTCTTCTTTGGCTGGAAAATATCAGCCCCTGGGTGTCTTCGCCCCTCCTGGGGGGAGTTTGTGGGTGGCTTAGTTGGGCAGGAGCCCTGAGACCATTGCCACTTCAGGCCTGGGCTGGTACCGGCTCCAGGGTGAAATTGCGTGGGTGCAGCCCCCGCTCCCCCCTCTTACGTGCATCTGGTTGCTATCAGGCATGTGACTCGCTGGGAAGCCGGCCCCGCCGCTTCCCCTTTTCGATACTTGTTTTTGGCAAAAACAGGGAAGTTGCATTGAAAAATAAGCTGCAGGGCAGTGGGGCTTAGAGCACAGCTGCGTTTCCCAAGAAGTTCTCCAGACATCTGGATCCAGTCAGGCCCACCAGCTGTCCGCACGGGCCTCCCCATCCACAAGGTACAGCCCCGTCCCTTTCCTCTAGCCCCGCTGCCTGGCCACATCACCAGTTGGGTTTTCTTGAACAAAAACGCAGCTTTGCCGCAGCCAGGAGCCCCCTGTTTTGACCCTGTGTGGTGCAAGCAGGCCCTGAAAAGTCCCAGGAAACCCTGAGAAGGTTTCTGGCAGCAAGGACTCCAGGCACTTCCCTTGTGCATGTGCCTAGGCCACTAGCATGGGCTTCAGGGGTGTTTGAATGTTGTTGAAGGGCTGCATAATTTCATAGTTTCTAGGGTCGGAAGGGACCCGAGTAGATCATCGAGTCCGACCCCCTGCCATGGCAGGAAAGATTACTGGAGGCAAACAACCCCAGCAAGGTGTTCATCTAACCTCCTCTTAAAGCCCCCCAGGGTAGGAGCCAGCACCACTTCTCTTGGAAGTTGGTTCCAGACCCTAGCCGCCCTGACCGTGAAGTAGCGCCTCCTGATGTCTAACCTAAACCTGCCCTCTGCCAGCTTGTGACCATTATTCCTGGTCACTCCTGGCAGTGCTCGGGGGAACAGGGACTTCCCCAATGTCTGCTGATCCCCCGACTAGTTTGTAACAGGCCACAAGATCCCCCCTCAGCCTTCTCTTGTGGAGGCTGAACAGGTTCAAGTCCCATCGCCTCTCCTTGTAGGGTCTGCCCTGCTGCCCCCTGACCATGCGAGTGGCCTCCTCTGGACCCTCTCCATGCTGTCCACATCCCCCCTGAAATGCGGCGCCCAGACCTGGACGCAGTCCTCCAGCTGCGGCCTGACCGGTGCCGCATAGAGGGGGAGGATCACCCCCCTGGACCTGCTCGAGATGCATCTGTGGATGCAGGACAAGGTGCGGTCAGCCTTCCTGACTGTGTCCCCACACTGCTGGCCCGTGTTCATCTTGGCATCAGTGATGACTCCATGATCTTTTTCTGCCTCTGCCCTGCCGAGAAGGGAGGTCCCCACCCTGTAGGTATGCTGCTGGCTCTTCCTTCCCATGTGCATCACCTTGCACTTGTCCGTGTTGAATCCCATCCTGTTCTCGTCCGCCCACCCCTGTAACCTGTCTAGGTCCAGTTGTAGCCTATTGCTCCCTTCTACTGTGCCCACGTCCCCCCCACATCTTAGTGTCATCAGCAAAGTTGCACAGGGTGCTTTTTACCCCCTCGTCCAAGTCGCTGATGAAGATGTTGAACAGTGCGGGCCCGAGGACCGAGCCCTGGGGGACTCCACTGCCCACGTCCCTCTGGGTCGAACATGACCCGTCCACTACCAGCCTCTGGGTGCGGCCCTCCAGCCGGTTGGCGACACATCTGACTGTGTGGGGTCGACACCACAGCCCCCAGTTTCTTGATGAGAACGGGGTGAGAGACAGTGTCGAAGGCCTCCCGAAAGTCCAGGAAGACGATGTCCACTGCTACCCCTGCGTCTAAGGATTTGGTGACTTGGTTGTAGAAGGCCACCAGGTTGGTCTGACAGGACCTGCCACTGATGAACCCATGTTGGTTGCCCCTAAGCATGCAGTCCCTGGATGTGTGCCAGCATAATTTTCTTGAACAGTTTGCCTAGGATCGAGGTAAGACTGACTGGCCTACAGTTTGCCGGGTCCTCCTCCTTTCCCTTTTTGAAGATGGGGACCACGTTGGCCCTCTTCCAGTCCTCCGGCACCACACCAGAGCACCACGAGTGCTCATACAGCCGTGCCGGGGGTCCCCCAATGACCTCAGCCAATTCTTTTAGTACTCTAGGGTGGAGATCGTCTGGACCGGCTGACTTGAATACATCTAGTCCCTTCAGAAGCTCCCTGACTAGTTCCTCACTGACCCTGGGCCTGGGTGCGCCTCTCCCGGGGCCCAAGGGGGGTCCAGCAGGGAGGTGGCTGTTCTGGTCCCTACTTAGGAAGACAGAGGCAAAGAAATCATTAAACATGTTAGCTTTGTCTGGTGTGACGACCAAATTTCCTAGCGCGTCCTGCAAGGGCCCCACGTTACCCGGGACCTTCTTTTTACCCCCTATGGATTTAAAGAAGGACTTCTTATTGTCCTTGATCCGGGAAGCTAGTCCCAGCTCCATCTCTGCCTTGGCCTTCCTGACCCCCCTGCATCCCTGAGCCACCGCAGTATAGTCATCCCTGGGGACGGCCCCTCCCTGCCATCGGGTGTGCGCCTCCCTTTTAGCTAGGAGACTTTCCCGGATGCTTTTGGTGAGCCGTGGGGGCTTGTGTCCCAGGGATGCAGTTGTGTCTGGTAAATCTCTCCTAGATGTGGTGAGTCAAGTGGCTAGAGGCAAAAGCTAATGCAGTCTGCGGTGCCTGCTGTCTGCCACCAGCATTCCTCCCATGGCTCCTCTTCCTCTCTTTCCCTACTCGGTCTGCCTCTGCTGGGCTGATCGGCCAAGCTGCACCCAGGGGGTGGCTTGAAAGCATTGTGGAGAACCCCGTAGCCTACGCTAGCAGCCCCTTCCTGCTCCGGGACACGATGCAGGGGCTCTCGGTCGTCAGGAGAGTGCCCATCTATCTGTTCCAGCAGACTTCGGAGCCGGCGTACGAGAGGGAATGTCCTCCTTGATGCTCCTGCTTCCAGTGAGCGCCAAACAGACTCGGGCTGTGAATCTGTCACCCGGTGGTTTCCCAGCTGCGCTGCCTGCTCGTGGGTTGTCTGCTTCCCAGCTTGATCTCCTCGTGCTCTAGGCTCCGCTGTGCTCGTTGTCCCGTCTGCATATACCAGCAGGAAGCGATTGAAGGCCTGGCCAGGGGAGGCATGCGTTGGAGGGTGTGTTGTTTGTTAATCCGACCTAGGTGGGGCTTGGGACCCAGCAGGTGTGTGAGAAGCCTTCAAGGCACACCACAGACCGGCCAGTGGGCAGGCTGTGGGGCCCAGAGCAGTAGCGGCTGCCGTGGGTCACCCAGGAGCCTGCGGGGGAACTCGGATCCTTTGAGTCTCCCCTGTTGCCTGAACCCCACGTCCCTGCTCCTCTCCTCCCGGTACTTGTGCTTGCAGAGCCCCTCGGGGAGGACTCTGCTGATGGAGTGCAGGCTCCTCGGGGCCGCGAGGCAGTGCCCTGACTGTGTGGCCCTGGATGGCCGCAGCGCCCTGCTTCTCACTCCCCTTATTCTGAAAGCGGCACCGCTCAGCCCAGCGTCTCTGGCACTGCTCTGGCAGGACTGGAAGAGCTATCTCCAAGGCCAGCTGTGGTCACTCAGTTCCTCGGGCCACAGCTCATTCCTGGGGAGCAGGTATTGGCCAAACAACTGTTCTCTCAGACTGGACGATTGCTTTACAATAAAAGGGCCATGGGGAGCACCAGGCCAGGCATGCCGTAGCACCGTGCTGATGACCTGTGCGGAGGAGGGGCAGTAAAGCTGCCCCAGGCCTCTGCAGGCTTCTCCTGCTTGCAGGGGAACTTCAAAAAGCGAATCCAGAATTACCAGGGTGTTCTGCAATCGGGCAGGGCTGGGCCAGGGCCCAGTGAGGTCTGTGGGTGGAGCACTGGACTGGGACCTGGGTGCCATGCTTCGCTGGAGATCTCTTGGAGATTAATCCTAATCTGCTCCTCCTTTTCTTCTCTGTAATGTGGGGGTGCCACTGACCTCCTCTGCAAAGTGCTGTGGGATCTCTGGTTGCAAAACGCTAGACAAAAGCTCAGCATCATCATTATGATCACAGACAGGACAGAAAGCCAGCCTCTGCCCCGGAGGTCCTGACATCTCAGCCAGGATGGGAGTGAGTCCTGGAGGGGGAAGCAGCTGCTAGAGCAGGGGTCATCTCGTCCGGCATCGCGTCTCTGCCAGTGGCTTGGAACCAGACGCTGTTGAGAAATGGGCCAGAAACCCTGTGTTGGCCAGTCGCTGGCCGTAGAGGCTGCTTCCTCCTCCCTGCTCTCTGCTGGTGGTCCTGAAATGAGGAGTGAGGGTCCTTTTTGGTGAAGCATGCTCAGCCTGTTGGTGTGAGGCACAGCTCTGCCTTCTCCATGCAGCTGTCGGTCAGATGCTGCCTCCCTCTGAATGTCACTGCCCTGTCCAGGGAACGCAAGGATTTAGCCATGCCTCGTGCAAAGCCGGACGTCTCTGGGACTTTCCTCAGTGCTGTGCCTTTCGGATGCAAAGTCCCTTCTTCCTAGGGCGGACCCAGCAGTGAAGACTTCCCCGTGCCGTCTGCAGCTGGCGCCCCTTGGCTTGGAGTAGGGCAGGACAGCTTCCACCAAATCTGTGTTCTGTCTGCTGAAATCGCTGCACTGTGAAACCGGATTGGTCCCGCAGCCATTGATGTGCAGCACTGCAGTCTGCCTCTGTCACACCAGCAGGATCCGTGCAGGCATCGGAGGCCTGACAACATCCTCCACCAACCTGCCTTTGAGCGTGACCTGGCGAGGAGCTCTCTGCCATGCTCCCAGACCCCAGAGCTGCTCCATCCCCGTCAGATATTTGCATTTCCGACTTATGCTCCACGACACGGCTGTTCGTTGCTTGTCAAGGACATGATTTCCGAGAGTCCGTGGTGTCTTGTTGCTAATGCATCCATTTGTACCCAGAGAGATTGTGGGCATCAGGTGGAGAGGGGCTGGTGCCCTTCCACCCAAGAGGCATTGACCCACGGCAGCAGGGAGGGAAGAGTTTCTCCCTTAGGCAGTGAGACTTCTCTCCATAGTCGTGTGACTCATAGCGGGTAGGTAGGGATGACTTGTCCTGAACTTGAACCCACCCTTTCTCTTCTCTCAGCCTCAAGGATGATGAAGGGCTTTCCTTGCAGTGCCTCCTGAACAGAAGATTTGGTGTTGGAGAGCACGCAAGCTACCCTGCCGTTACCAACCTAGGCCCAGTCCATTTTCCAGCCTGCCTGAAGGTCGTGGCCTGGTGACTGCCTGTGAGCATGCACGTCAGATCACAGGATCGGAGCCCAGCCTCCAGTCCCGACCTGTAGTGACAAACCAGGACCCTGACTCTCACTGCAAAACCTGGCACCTGTCCCCTGGAACTGGAGGGATGAGACAGCTGCCATTGGTTTTAATCCTGTGGGCACACAGAAGAAACAAGCACATAAATGAGGAGAGGGTAAAGGGCATGTGAAACGTGGTGTTTGCAGGGCACCAATGTTGTTCCATGCCCGCAAGGTGCATTCACGCAGGATCGGGCTTCTGCAGGTGTTCAAGACGGTGCAGACTTGGTGTGTCGAGGGATTACTACTGGGCAAAAGTTTGACTCTGTGGATTTAACCTAGCAACACAGCTCAAACCACTGACTAAGAGACAGACATGAAAGGAGGAAGAAGCCCTGGGGGAAGCAGCAATAGGGCTGAGGCCTGCCTGACATTTCCAGCAGGCACTGGGACCTTGCTCCAGGAATCACAAAGGTTGAAGAGCAGCTGGTTCCCTGACTGTTGCCCTTCCTACATAGCCCGCTGTGAAAGGACCTGGCGGGGTTAATTTTAACTGCAAAGGAAGCCAAGTGCTGTATCCATGCCTGAGCTGAAGGCAGAGCCCTGCTTCCTCCTGGGAAAGCACAGGGCCGTGCAGGTCCTCTGGATGCTCTCACAAGGTGGCTGGAGCCTGTGTCACTGTCCTCTTCTTGACTGCAAGGCAGCTGGGGCGTCTGGCGCTGACCAGGTGTGGGGCTGGGGGGCCTGGGGGAGGCAGCGTGCTCTGCCTTAGGCAAAGAGGCACTTAGGGCAAGGGATGTAGTTGTCATGGGTGATTTGAATTACCCGGACATCTGCTGGGAGGAGCAGTCAGCCAGGTCGGACCGTTCCCGGAGGCTCCTGGCCGAGATACAGGACCTCCACTTAATTCAGGAGGTGCGCAGTCCCACCAGGGGAAATGCCCTGTTGGACCTGGTCCTGGCCACAGGCGACGACATGGTCAGGGGCCTCCAGGTCCTCGACCCCTTGGGTGACCATCGATCACTGGAATTCACCACCCAGCGCAGGGTGTCAAGGGCCTGCGGCAAGGCGGTAGCCCTAGACTTTAGGAGGGCCAACTTCAACAAGTTGAGGAGACTAGTGGGGGAGGCGCTGGGGTCCTTGAGGGCAGGGGAACTCAGTGTCCAGGACGAGTGGTCGTTCCTTAAGGGAACGATACTCGGGGCCCAAGGGGAGTCCATCCCAACAAGAAGCAAGGGGGGCAAGAGTGCCCGAAAGCCCCCCTGGCTCACCAAGGGCGTCCGGGAATGCCTGATTGCCAAAAAGGCGGCGTACACCCAGTGGAAGGAGGGTGCTATCTCCAAGAGGAGTATACCTCCTCTGCTCGGGCCTGCAGGGGGGCTGTCAGGAAAGCTAAGGCGGACATAGAGCTAGGACTAGCGTCTGAGATGAAGGATAATAAAAAGTCCTTTTTCAACTATATAGGGAGGATGAAGAAGGCACCAGGTAATGTGGGGCCCCTGCAAAGTACGCTGGGCAATCTGGTGGTTGCGCCAGAGGAGAAAATGGACATCTAACCAATTCCTCACCTTCGTTTTCTTGTGCAGGGACCGGGACTTCCCCGCTGTGGTGCCAGACGGACTCGAGGGAAACACCACCAGCCCTCAGGTTGGGGAGGACCGGGTTAGAGAGCATCTGGAGGGGCTGGACGTGTTCAAGTCAGCGGGTCCAGATGCTCTCCACCCCAGGGTGTAAAGGGAGCTAGCAGGGGTTATTGCAGGGCCCTTGGCACGGCTCTACGAGTGCTTGTGGTGCTCAGGCCAGGTGCTGGATGACTGGAAGATAGCTAACACGGTCCCCATCTTCAAAAAAGGGAAGAGAGAGGACCTGGGCAACTGTAGGCCTGTCAGTCTTACCTCTATCCTTGGGAAACTCTTTGAGAAGATCCTCAAGGAGCACATCTGTGATGGGCCGGCTTCAGGGATGATGCTCAAGGGCAACCAGCACAGTTTCATTAGGGGCAGGTCATGTCAGACCAACCCGATTGCCTTTTATGATCAGGTCACAAAGGCAATGGATGGAGGCGTCTACTTGGACGTAGTCTTTCTAGACTTCAGCAAGGCCTTTGACACCGTCTCCCACCCCATCCTCATCAAAAAACTAGGTGTCTGTGGCATTGATGCCTGCACAGTCAGATGGATTGCAGATTGGCTCAAGGGTCGCACTCAGAGGGTGGTGGTGGACAGGTCATGTTCGACCTGGGGAGCAGTGGGCAGCGGAGTCCCCCAGGGCTCGGTCCCGGGGCCTGCACTGTTCAATTTCTTCATCAGTGATTTGGACAACAGGGTGAAAAGCAACCTGACCCCAGCTGACTTCCTGCCCTCTGGGCAGGGGGCTGGACTCAATGATCTCCCGAGGTCCCTTCCAGCCCTGATGTCTATGAAATCTATGATGTCTATGAAATCTAAATTCGCTGATGATACCAAAATTTGGGGTGAGGTGAGCACGCTAGTAGAGAGGGAAAGATTGCAGCAAGATCTGGATAGGTTACAGGGGTGGGCTAACATAAACAGGATGGGATTCAATGCTGACAAGTGCAGGGTGCTGCTCTTAGGCAGTAGAAACCAGCAGCACACTTACAGAATGGGAAACTCCCTTCTTGAGAGCACGGAGGCGGAGAGGGATCTTGGAGTCATTACTGACTCCAAGATGAACAAGCGTCGACAATGCGAGGTCACGGTTGGCAGGGCTAACCGCACCTTGTCGTGCATCCACAGGAGCACCTCAAGCAGGTCCAGGGAGGTGATCCTCCCCCTCTATGCGGCACTGGTCAGGCCACAGCTGGAGGACTGCGTCCAGCTCTGGGCACCGCACTGCAGGAGGGATGTGGACAGCATGGAGAGGGTCCAGAGGAGGCCACTCGCATGATCTGGGGACAGCAGGGCAGACCCTACAATGAGAGCCTGCGGGACCTGAACCTGTTCAGCCTTCACAAGAGAAGGCCGAGGGGGATCTGGTGACTGTCTATAAACTCACTATGGGGGACCAGAAGGGTTTAGGGGAGACACTGTTTTCCCTTCCACCCCCCCGCATAACAAGGAATAACAGCCACAAGTTGTTGGAAAGGAGGTTTAGATTAGATATCCGCAAGAACGACTTCACAGTCAGGGCGGCCAGGAGCTGGAACCAACTTCCGAGGGAAGTGGTGCTGGCTCCTACCCTGGGGGGCTTTAAGAAGAGGCTTGATACCTACCTGGCTGGACTCATTTGAGCCCAGTCTTTTCTCCTGCCCAGGCTGGGGGTTGGACTTGAAGATCTACAAGGTCCCTTCTGACCCTACTTCTGTAATTCTGTGATTCTCTTGAAAGCCCCCTTTGCAAGCCCCCTTCCTTCCCACCTGGCTGAAGCTTGGCGAATGCTGCCAGGTTTCCAGGGGACCCTCCCTTGGCTGTTGGGCGGCCCTGAAGTGAGGCAATGCGATCAGGTTGACCTTGTGCCTCCCAGCGACAGCTCTGGGATGGGAGGGCCTGTGGAGTGTTGGTCTGTATTGGGACGGTGCCTTCAGCACCAGGGTGTGGGAGAATAAATGTGGGCATCCCTGGTCTGTGGGTGTCCAGCCCAGCAGGGCTGGCTCAGCCTGATCCTTGTGTGCTGCTGTATGAAGGTCCCTCTAAGGTAGCTCAAGCCAGCTGTCCTGTTTGCCCTCTCTGGACACACAAGCTCCCCTGTTACATCAGGTTTGTCCCAGCCAAAATTCTCCCTCCTTCTATTGTGTAGTTTGCTGTGCACTTACTGCCATGCTCCACCCCAGAGGTGGCTGCATTTCTGAGGTGCTGTTTGTATGGCACAGGTAGTGGATCCTAGAAAGCAGAGTACATTCTTACTCCTAAAGAGTTTCCTGTGAATTGCCGTGGGTGGGATGCTGTCTTCATGGGGGCTGGCTTCTGAAAAGAGCCCCAGGCATTTGCTGTTAAAATGTCAGCCCCCATGTTTAAATGTTGGGTGATACCTTTCACTGGACCAGCCTCAGGTCAGACCTCAAGAAGAATGCTCTGCATCTGAAAGCTTGTCCCTGTCTATCCCAGCCATGCAGCTGGTCTATTAAAAAGCATCACCCACAAAAATCCTTGCCTCCTATTTCATGGCTACAACCGTGCTCCAGTGCAACCTCAGAAATGGCTAGTTGCTTTGGGTGCCTCTGTTTCTGGCTTTCCAGAGAGAGCCCAAGTGTCTCCCCCTCCTAAAACCTGGACTCCAGTGAGGTGCAGTAAGTTTACCCATTGCTTTTGCAAAACGAGGCCTGGATTAGTACGGATAAGACTGTGCAGGCTCAGGGTATGTTGGAAGGAGCTGAGAACTACAAGGCCTGTTCTCATGGTGCCAGTTGCCCGGGCAGAAAAACAACCACAACAAGAACCCCCTTAACCTTCACGCTCATTCTTTTTTAACAGTGCAAACTTCCCATGACTAATCGATGCTGGGCTAGATTATGAGCTCAAACAAGAGCGCTCGCTACAATCGTTTCTCCAGCGGCGCAACAAGCATCACTACTTCCGAGAACACTAACGGGGTAAGGACCGGGGCAGCCGCAGGTTGCTTCCCTGCGGGGACAGGGGAGCTTACGATCTTCTCTTCTCTCATCTCTTACTTTTGAGAGGATAAATGCGATGCTTGAAAATGTGATCCTAGGGACCCTCTGACAGGTGCAGCCTTTGAAAATAAAGCCTTGGGAACTGCTGGGAATCTCCTGCAGTGGTTTATTGAACTGGGCTGCAGCCCCAGATTGGCTGGACGGGCCCTCGGTGATGTTAATTCTGTCTCTGTTTCAGACAAGAATGGAAACCACTTTTGGACCTGCCTATTCTGCTGTCACAACCATCACAAAAGGTGAGTATCTTCCAGGCTTCACTGACTGCGACAAAGGGCATCACTGCCCCTTCCCAGGGGAACAGGCATCCAGGTGCTGTCTCTAGTCACATGTGAACACAACACTATTGATTCGAACCAAACACCAAAATAGGATAGAAATAACTCCATTGAACTACTCTCCTGTCAGGTGTCCGTTAAACAGGAGTCCTTGAGAAGCCCCTGCTATCCTTAGGCCTGTACAGCCATCTCTGTTACATCCCTGCTTCCAATTACATTCCCCTTCTCCTGATATGCTGTCCTAAGCCCAGACTCTCTGTCCGTGCCTTCTACCTCTGTGTGAATGATTTTGAAGGTTCAGCTCAAAAACCCTTTGCTAAACCTGACTGGGTGGGGGAGGTGGGAAACACCCCTTCCCTTTTTTAAAAAGTCCTTGTTTTTTGTTGACTTAAATCACCAGCCCGACAGGGCTGTGACCCATGGGAAGGTGTTTGACCTGGGCATGTGTCACTAGCAAGGCTAATTCAGGCTTTGCCTGGTTTGCTAAAGGTGCTTTTGATTCAGCAAAGAAGAGCGCCTGCTGCATTTGAAAATGGCACAGGCAGCCTCTGTGTCTGGCATGTGGCAGATAGGGTGTGGAGCAGAAGGCAGAGCAGCAGCTTGGTCAGGGAGCGGAAACCTGAGCAGCAGATCGGGTAAGAGAAAGGGATCAGAGTGGCACTCAGGCTACAAAGCTAATTTGTGGCATGCCTGGCAAAAGGTTGGCCCCAGTACCGTTGGAAGTGCAATCAGCCCATGTCCTGGAAAGCAGACCTTAGCGGGGCAGAGTTGCGGTTACACTTACCAGTACCGGCTTCAGGGATACTCATGCGTGCAGACTGGATGCCAGTCAGTTCTAGGATGGTCGCGCTTCATCTCTGACTCAGTTCATAGTTTCATAGTTGGTCGGGTTGGCAGGGACCTGAGCAAATTATCGACTCTGACCCCCTGCCATGGCAGGAAAGAGTACTGGGGTCAAACGACCCCAGCGAGGTGTTTATCTAACCTCCTCTTAAACACCCCCAGGGTAGGAGCCTGCACCACTTCTCTTGGAAGTTGGTTCCAGACCCTAGCCGCCCTGACCGTGAAGTCGCACCTCCTGATGTCTAGTCTGAATCTCCCCTCCGCCAGCTTGTGACCGTTGTTCCTGGTCATTCCTGATCGTGCTCGGGGGAACAGGGACTCCCTCAGTGCCTGCTGGTCCCCCCCTGACTAGTTTGTAACAGGCCACAAGATCCCCCTCAGCCTTCTCTTGTGGAGGCTGAACAGGTTCAGGTCCTGCAGCCTGTCCTCATAGGGCCTGCCCTGCTGCCCCCGATCATGCGAGTGGCCTCCTCTGGACCCTCTCCATGCTGGCCACATCCCCCCTGACGTGCAGCGCCCAGACCTGGACGCAGTACTCCAGCTGCGGCCTGACCAGTGCCGCATAGAGGGGGAGGATCACCTCCCTGGACCTGCTCGAGATGCATCTGTGCATGCAGGACAAGGTGCGGTTGGCCTTCCTGACCGCGTCCCCACACTGCCGGCCCATGTTCATCTTGGCATCAATGATGACTCCAAGACCCTTTTCTGCCTCCGCACTGACGAGAAGGGAGTTCCCCAGCCTGTAGTTCTAGCACCTGTTCAGGTGCAGGGAATAGCCAGGCTTCCCAGAGGGAAACTGTTTAAATGGGAGATCAGGGCTGCCAAAGGCTTCCTTTTAGTATTATTCTAAATGGCAAAACAGCCATTTCACGTATTCCTCACCCGGCTGTCTCTACAGACCCACGTGTGGATGTTGTGTGTGATTGCTCTGCTCTCCCTGGGGCTTCCAGGGCAGTCAGCGGAGCAGGGAAATCCCTGTTCCTCTCCCTTTATCCTGGCTCTTGCCAGCACCCTGATGACAAAGACATGATGTGCTGGGGAGCTGCTGGGCTCTTAACTGCATCTCTGGCTTTCCAGCGGATGGAGCCAACACCTTCAAGCAGCACCGCCGGACACCATCGTCGTCCAGCACCCTCACCTACTCGCCCCGGGATGAGGACGATGGCATGGTATGTACACCGCTCCAGCAGCCTTTCCCGCTGTGTTTGCAGGGTGTCACAGAGAGAAGGGGGCAGTGCGGGAGTGCTGACACCTGACTGTCCCCTCTGAGACAGCCTGGCAGGGCTGGTCTCTGGCCTGCAAGGCAGCCCCTGGTTGGGCTTTGCATGGGTTAGAGACCTACAAGCTGGGCCTGGCTCTCCGTGTTTTGTGGGCAGAGTTTAGGCCCCAGGTGCTGGCAGGTATGAGCTGTTTGCACTGAGCTCCTCACCGGGGGCTGAGGTCATGCACAGGACTCCAGAATGCAGCTGTAGCTGCAGAAGCAAGGGCCTGATCTTTGAGACTGGGGAGTAAAAATGTCACCTGCCAGATCCTTCTGCAGACCCTGAACTAATGTGCTGACCTGCGCCATGTGAGCACTTGGCCCCGAGTCCATCCTTCCTCCTCTGGAGGGAGAACAGAGTGGAGGGCAAGGCTGGTTTGGGAATAGCTTGAGACCTGTGGGTCCTAGCCAGGCTCCTCAACCCCAGCAGTGCAACTTGGACCAGGAACTGCTTTCCAGGGAGCATTTTCCTGCTCGTGCCTCTAGATGGGGCTTCTGGCCACAGAGCAGCATCAGCACGGGAGCTGAGTATCCAAATCCTTGTCTGCGTGTGACAGGCAGTTGCTGCAACCTGCTGGGCCTTTGGGCACTTTTCTGTCCTGTGGCAGAGTGTGAAGGCCCCACCTGGGGCCCGGACCCTGGCGAGAGGCACTGGACACACACAATGGGTAACAGTCCCTGCCCCAAGGATCTTGCAGTCTAAGCCTTAGCAGGTGTAGTCTAGCTGACAGCGCAGCCCAGCTACCACCTTGTCCTGAGGCAGTGCCGGCTGCCGGGACCTGCTGCTTCGGTGCTTTCATGCAAGCACACCAGTGTGAGGGTCCGCGAACCTCCACAGGCCTCTGGTTTCCATTAGCCCTACAGTCACAACAGCCAGGTGGTAATTTCCAGCCAGCCAGAATGTGGCCGTCTGGCCTGTCCTACTAGCAGAGTTGGATTCACCTCCCTAAATAACCCGACGCACCTGCCCTCCCTCCGGTATGAACCAGCTTGTCCTGGCCCTGCTGCTCGAAGCCTCCGGCGCCCAGGGGTTATCGCTGCTCACAGTGCTGACCCTCCCAGCAATGGTGCTCTGCCCACGTCACCCCCGCAGTGGAGATCTGCCGCAGGCATCCGTGGAGCTCTAATAACTCATGGTTATTATCACTTTCCCCACTGGCAACAGAAATTCCTGGATAAACACGTAAAGCTGATTTCGCCCATTGTAACCCTTCAGCCCAGGTTTAGAACCGTAATCTCATTATTATTATACGCTTTGGCTTATAAGCAAGTGCATTTGTGCTAAGATACTTGACTCTCAGCAGCATACGGCAGCGGCCAGCAAAGCCGTGCAAACCCATTGGGGCCCCATCTCCTGGGCCCTACAGGGAAGGCTCCTTCCCCTGCAGGACATGCTCCAGCAGCTTGTCTGCTTTCCTTTCAGCGCCCCAAAGCAGCCGGGCTCCCCCCACGTCCCCTGGGGATGGCTCCCGACAGCTGTTAGGATGCTACTTGTGACATTCAGCCTGTGTTGGCTCCTGCTTCAGGGGCCCAGGTGACCCATTTCCCCCCGGCCCTTGGGCTGGCTCTTGCAGATCTGTATGTGTGGGGTCCTGCTGGCTTTCATGGGGTTAGGCACAGGAGCAGAGCCCCATGGGCCAGGCCTTTGCAGGGCTAAACCTGTACGTTGTCCCTGCTCGGGCTCTGTTGGCCTCCTGCCCCCCAAGGGGGTGGCTGCTTCCCTTCAAACTCTTCCCGGTTTGCCCGCGCCCCTCTGGTACCGAGGTGCAGTGCCCACACTACGGGCTGTTCTGTGTCTATCACGTTCCCCTCCCCCTGGCTCTGGAAAGCCTTCTCCATTGTTGCTCTAATGATGAGTCGGGCACCCTGAGAGATGCACTGATGGTTAATATTCCAGTGGCAGCATCCTCCGCAAAGCCAATCCCACAGAACCTGCCGCCGGGGTGGCCGTCTTGATTGGTGCGTGCAGTGGCTGCTTCGTTCTCCCCTCCCAAACAGGAAGCGACAAGTGAGGCTGTGACTGAATTGAATAGGAGGAAGTCTGCACATTTACGCAAAGACATTTGGCAGAAGTTAGATAGCGAGCGAAACAACAAGTGCGAGTGCAGGGATTCTAGAAACTGCTGGGCTGGAGCTGTCTCGGGGGGAGATTTACTGAGCTTTCTGCAAAGGATTAGTTCGCCCGAGCCCTTGCTTTGCAAGGAGGCACTGTAAGTATCTGGAAAGATGGACCCCAAGGAGAGTTATCAAGGGGGGACAGCTTAATGCAGTGCATCCCCCATAGCCGCTCTGCACTGGAGCAGCACAACACGGCCGTGTGGGCGTCATGAAGGTGCAGTCAAGTGCAGGCGGGATGACCAGGCCAGGCCGTCCAGCCTGTGGGATGCTTGGGCCCTCACCACAACACAGCTGCTTGGAGGGGGGAGATCCCTGTGCCACGTTCAGGAGTTTGGGGCCGTTGGTCGTAACCGGGGCTGTTTTTGTTCCCTTCAAAGCCTCCGATTGGCACCCCCCGGCAGTCTGACTCGGCGATCTCTGTCCGCTCGCTGCACTCCGAGTCCAACATGTCCTTGCGCTCGACATTCTCGCTGCACGAGGAAGAGGAGGAGCCAGTAGGTATTTGGGGGGGCACCCGAGGGAGCAAAGCGAGGATGCTGGGAGCCTGGGGAGGTCCGTGTCAGGAGCCACAATGCGAAGCGTGCCTGCACCTTTGATGCGATGTGCTTCCCTGCTTTAGGGAGTGCTGTCTGTCCACACTGCCAGGTTCCTAGGAGGCAGGACTTCAGTGCTCTTATCCCAGCTCAGCCCCCAGCTCATCCTTAGGCAAGGCTCCAGGCTGCCCAGCTCTCCAGAGGGCAGGGAATGATGCCAGCATGCCTTGCAGGAGAGCATCCAAGATGAAAGGCACTAGAGAGGGGTTTGGGGTGGATTTCTCTTAGCCTGCAGGTGCCCATGTCCATCCCTGCCGCTTGGTCTGCCTGGCACTCCACTGCAGCTGCAGGCTCCCGTCCGCATGCAGTCTGTGGAAGCACCAAGGCTGCCTTCTTGCAGGTGTTAGCTAGCGGTGGGGAA
The DNA here is from genome assembly GCF_052110815.1 of Crocodylus siamensis. Taxonomy (NCBI): domain Eukaryota; kingdom Metazoa; phylum Chordata; order Crocodylia; family Crocodylidae; genus Crocodylus; species Crocodylus siamensis. Next base: position 49,039,246 of record NC_143406.1, read on the forward strand.
CAGGCCCATGTTAAATTCCTCCAGGACCGAGGCACTTGCAATCTGGGTTTGGGGAAAGCAGAACCTCTTGTGACCCCACGGTACCACGTCTGGGGTAGGAGCTGCTGCCGGCGCCCCGTAGAACAGTAGATGCGCTAACTCCGAGGTGCCCAGTGCGGAGCGTCTCCCAGCGCTGAGCCCCCTCCCGTGCAGCACTGCCCAGGTGTGCCCCAGACACTTGAGGAGCTTGGCCTGAGCCCATGACCTAGTGTGGAGCTGGGGGCTCCCAGCAGAAGCCAAGCCTTTCCTGCAGAACTTGGAAACAGGGATAGAAAGTGTCCTACTGTTAGTTGTGCTGGGCTGCTGGATGCTAGATGCAAGTTACCCCTCTCTACTTCAGCATGGCTGCAATGCAGCCAGGTGCTCCTGCCAGGCTATATAGCACTGGAGCCAGCTTCTCAGCTGGTGCATACTCACCTGACTCCGGCACCTTACGCCGCAGAGAAGTCAGCCTGTTTAGTTTGTGCTCCAGAGCCTTGTCCTGCCAGGTGCCAAGTGGCTCCAGGAGCCAGGGAACGGAGCCATAGCTCAGGGCCTCACCCAGTCCCTGGCGGAGTCCCACCTCACCAGAAGTGGGCAGTTTCTGGAGCTGTTAGAGGTCCCGGTGTGTTCTCATGGTCCTGGCTCTCTGCAAGGAACCCTTGTGTCCCCTGTGTCTTTGCTAGCCCCATGGCAGCATTGCTGTCATGTAGCATCACAGCCCTGGGATGGTTAATCCATTGTAGGTATGCTCACACCTTGCCCCGTGCTCCCTACACTGCTGCTGAGCTGTTGCACCCTTGCCAGCGAGAAGCCCCGGTTTCACATGTGCGCTCTCCCCGTCTCCTCCTCTCCACCTGTCCAGGAGCCCTTGGTGTTTGCTGAGCAGCCGTCGGTGAAGCTTTGCTGCCAGCTCTGCTGCAGCGTATTTAAAGACCCAGTCATCACGACGTGTGGGGTAAGGCAGTCTCGCTCCATGTCACTCGTGTGGGTTTCCCAGGAACACCATGTCACCCGCAGCCATCCCACCCCTCCCCACCCCAATGTGGGGCTGTCAGGTCGAGCGATCCAAGCTGGGTCAGGGCTTGGGCAGCAGCCCAGGGAAATCACAAGGCACTGTGAGAAAAGTGGTGATGACGAAGTAGTATCGTCCCATGTGAGATGGCCCCAATCCCATGCCCCAGTGAATGCCTGCGCCCTGTCAGAGGTTATAGGTGGCAGTTAAAAGACCTGTGGTGCTTTCATGGGAGAGGGGCATGGTTAACTGAACCCTGGCCTCCCCTTGTAAAGTCCCTCCCATCACCTCCACTGGGTCTGTGATGCTTCACCTCCTGTCCGGAGCAGCTCTGCTGTGTAGCCTGTCTGTACTTGGATAAATGGCCATTAAGCTCCACCCCAGAGATGGCTGCTTTTCAGTAATAAAATATTCTGACAGCACAAGGGCATGTGAGGCTTAGCACAGACCAGGCTCGTAAGGGGCTGCGAGAACCTCTGCTGAGAGGCACTGTACATTCTGCCAGGTTATTAAGCACATAAATAATATCTGTGTTATTATTACTTGAATGGAGGCCATTTGTTACCCCGGCTCATGCAGCACAGACAGAAAATACAGCCCCCTGGCTGGTGCATTTGAGCCCCAAATGCTAGGGGAGGACTGGGGGCCCCAGAACAGAGCGAGAGCTATGGAGGCACAGAGTAGGTTGACCTTCCTCCATAGTCAGTGCTGGCTCCCTTCCAGCCAGCCCCTCCATGCCCACATTACCCACAGCACTTCAGAGCGAGCAATCTCGGAGGGTGCCTGAGATTCACTGGGTAATACGGAAAAAGAGTCTGGAGCAGGAAACAGACTGTTTCATTTGCAGCCCTTGTTTGGCAGCTCCAGAGAGAGCAGCCAGCAGCTGTGCAGGGCAGGAAGGGGAGGCAGCAGCGGAGCTGCAGCTAATGAACGGCTCTAATAATGCCTTGCAAACTCTCCAGCTACAAAGCCAAGCTCTGACCCTGCTCCCAGGGGCCCCAGCTGAACAGACTCCAGAGGGCCCCCGCCAAGCAAGTTCGAGCCAGCAAAGCACAACATCGCTCGTTCTCCTTCCTTTACATCAGTGCGCCAGGCTGGGCTGGCACTGGTTTACTTAACAACGGGAAAGCACAGGAGGGATTTAAGGGAGAAGTGCTGATGCCGGGTCTCCCACTAGTCACTTAGGGTGTGTTTAACATGGCTGGTTTCCATCCTCCTGGCAGCACAGCTAGATTTTGGACAAAGGTCAAGGGGTGAAGGAGGGGTGCAAGCCAGCAGACCAGCTTGTCAGGTTGCCCAGTCCAAGGGGGAGTATCTGTGAGCTGCGTTGTTTCACCTTCAGTGTCTATTTTATGGCTTGTTCCAGTGAATTCTGCGTTATGAAGTGGGAGGAGCCCAGGAAGTTTGTCAGGACTAGAAAAATCAGAGCCCAACAGAATGTGCCCTTGGCCCCGTACCCTGGGCAGCGCAGGGCATGTGCAGATCCAGTGGTTTCCGTGCAGGCACTCGGTACCGCTCAGGATCAGGCTGCATGGTCAGCTTCATGCTGCTTTCCCCCCAACACAGGGCTGTGCTGGGGTGTAGGGCATGGAGTAAGCAGAGTCCTGCACTCCCAGGGGCCAGGTCTTTGACCACCTCCCTCCCTCCCCTGGGGGTTGTGTGTCCGACATGGGGGCGTCTAACAGTCATGTTCGTCTTTGTCTCCACAGCACACGTTTTGCAGAAGATGTGCCTTAACATCTGGTAAGTACAGAGCCACCATCCCCTCTCCCTGCCACTTCTCTGAGCCTTTCACTTAACACTGTCTTTGCTGCCTCCTCTTGCAAAACTGCAGCATGTGCAGATAAGTGGCTGGGTACTAGAACGAGCCCCCCAGGTTTGGCCCCAGGGACCCAGTGCATCCCTGACCACCAATAGCTCCTTATCCCAGGCTCTTGGCCTCCCCATGAGCTCCACCTGCCTATGTGCAGCACTTGCTCAGCTTCAGGTCCCATCACCACATGCCCCAGGCTCAGCATAAAGCCTTCAGTGGATTCTCTGTGGCTGTTCATCAGCCCAGGGCTGTGGAGTTGATGGCTCCCAGGCCAGCGGGTGATTCCCATGGGTGGCAGGCCAGTGCTGTCTGCATCTCTGCACAGGGGCATCCTCACTGCTTCCTCTCCACTGGGCATTTTGTTGGGTCCCATCCACGGATCAGGAGTCCCTCTGGGAGCTCCCCTTGGTATGGCCACTTGCTCTCAGTATGCTTTGTTTAGCTCCCTGTTCAGCTGTGGAGGCTTCATTCCCAGCCTGGCACTCCCTGCTGCTAGAAATGCTCTTTGGCTGCAACCTGCACTGGGAGCCATTGTTCTGGCATGAAGCCCAGCTGTTCTTACTGCTGCACTTCACATCTGATACCTGGGAAGGCCCCCCAAGGAGCAGAGTAACTCCCAGCTCCCATTCAAGGCACCAGGGCAGCGTGCAGCAGAGCGTCTCTGCTTGCTCTTAACCAGAGCTGGTTTACAGCTTTCAGCCCGTTCAAACACTGGATGCCCATAGTAAGGGAGCTGCCCCCCCGGCTTGTTGGCCTGGGCATATCAGATGGAGGTGGGGCAGAGCAATGGGCCAGCCCTGCTCCCACTTGGTCCTCTCAGTGTCTTAGTTAGTTCTGGTCCCTCTCTTCCCTGCCCTCTCTCTGCCCCACAGAGAAGTGCCCTGTGGACAATGCCAAACTGACGGTGGTCGTGAACAACATTGCTGTGGCCGAGCAGATCGGGGAGCTGTTCATCCACTGCAAATATGGCTGCCGGCCCGCTGCCAGCAGCAAGCCCACTGCCTTCGAGGTGGACCCCCGCGGGTGCCCGTTTACAATTAAACTGAGTGCCAGGAAGTAAGTGCCGTAATACCAGCGCACGGACTTCCTGGGGAGGGGAGGGCTCCGTTGCCAACCTGTTGCTCGAGTGTTTGTAACATGTGGCTCCTTGCAACCGCGATGCTCTGGTACCATGGCCACAGGGATGGCCGGTGCCTTTGTGGGGTGCCCTCTCCTCACCTGGGTCTCAGTGCGAGCCTCGGACGAGGGAGGTGCTGCCTGAGTCACAGCTGGCCCAGTGGTCCTCACAGGAGAAGGGGCATTTTAAACGCTTTGTCTTAGCCAGGTGCTCCCCTCACCCCCATGTTACAGGCCTCCCTTCACTTACTGTCCTAAGCCACTGTGCAGTGCTTGTAGCTGCCGTGTCATTTGTGTGCATCCGGACCTAGACCATCCATTGGAGAAGCTGGTGCTCTCCACATCTGCTCAGACCTAGTCTTTTGATAAGTCCATCGGCTAAATCCAAGTGGGCAAGCAGCTTTCTAGAGAATTTCAACTACCTGGAGATCTCTGAAGAACTGGTTTGCACTGTGTCCTGCTAAACCGCGTGGTTTCCAGCTGTCTCTCCCTGCCGATGACATGCCCTCTTTTTGTCTCTCCTTGCTTGCGCAGAGATCACGAAAGCAGCTGTGACTACAGGCCAGTGCGATGCCCCAATAACCCCAGCTGCCCACCTCTCCTGAAAATGAACCTGGAGGCACATCTCAAGGAGTGCGAGCACATCAAGTGTCCTCACTCCAAATACGGGTGAGCTGCGCCCGGGGTGAGCTGAGCGGGACTGGGGAAGGGGGCCCAGATCCTGGCATGAGGGGCAAGTTGGACACCGTTCCAGGCTGGTCTTTGCAGGGGGGCTTACTCCAGCTCTGTGAACTCCTGGCATCTCTTTCCAGTGCAGGTAGGGGCCTGAGAGCAAACCAGGTGCCTGGCCTCGCTTGTGAAGGCAGGGAAAGGCAGTGCATTGTACTCCTTGATGAGAGAGCCTAGCCTGTTTGGGTGCCATCCAGCCTGGCCCTAAGAACCAACTGAGGGGGGCCAGGGCTATGACAGATCTGCCCAAATCCACGGAGGGAGGGTTCATACCTGGGCGACAGGGGCATCTATGCAACTGTAGCTCAACCCCATGTTGTCTGTGTCCTGGAGTCTACGGACATGGCTTGCCAGGAGCTGGGGTGCCAGATGAACAGCCCAAGCCCACGCTCCCTGAGGGAGCTGGAGCTTTCCTGCCAGCTCTCCCAGCCATCGGATGGATCTTTACCAAGCACCCGTAGAGCCATCAGCCTCCAAATCCTGCTGAAGTGCTGCTTGTTCTCATACCTTCCTGGACAGGAGGGTCATTGCTGGGCCAGCACACCAGCAGGGACAGCCGCAGCCTCATCCTGTATGTACGGGGGGCCTTTTGTGTGCGATGAGGGAGTCACTGCCCGTAGTAGAAGTGCTGGACCACACGTAGTGCCCTTGCTCCCTACGGACAAAGGGGAGTGACGGGGTGGGGCTCAAGGGATCCCAATTATTGTAAGCTCCCCTCTGTTCTGAAGCCAGAAAGGCAGTATATCCCCCCCCATCCTGTGTCCCACACCCCAGCAGAGCCCTCTCATCCCCTCCCTCCAGGTGCACATTCATTGGGAACCAAGACACGTACGAGACACACCTGGAGATGTGCAAGTTCGAGGGCCTGAAGGAGTTCCTGCAGCAGACGGATGACCGCTTCCACGAGATGCAGGTGGCTATGGCGCAAAAGGACCAGGAGATCGCCTTCTTGCGCTCCATGCTGGGCAAGCTCTCAGAGAAGATCGACCAGCTGGAGAAAAACCTCGAGCTCAAGTTTGGTGAGTCTCCCAGGCAGGCTTTGGGCCCCTTGTCAAGCCCTGGGGGGATGCTGGCAGCTCCAGTAGGGGGTTTTAATTCCCCGTTGCTCCTGCATTCACAGCCAGGGCAGACCCCTGGAGGTCAGAGACATCTTTGGGAGGGGATTTTCTGGACTGCCTTCCTGGTTTAACGGGGCCATCCCTAGTCAGCGCCCATGTCCCAGGATAGCCCATGTCCTGGCTTGGCAATCTTGGGGGTGACTGGCCTGCCTTTGTCACCCTAGATGTGCTGGATGAGAACCAGAGCAAGCTGAGCGAGGACCTGATGGAGTTCCGCAGGGATGCCTCCATGCTAAACGTGAGCTGGCTGCTGGGCTAACCGTGCTGATCCAGGGGGGCTAACCGCCGGCTGTGCTGGGCAGTCACCAGGGTTCAGCAGAGCAAGACTTGTTCTCATCTGCTCTATCCCACCCCAGTGTGACTGGCTGCACCCAGGTTGGGCTCCAGGGTGCACAAAACACACGGAGCTTCGGGGTACAGCTGGCATCTAGCATTGGGTGGAGGATGCCACCAGCTATCTGCCTTTGCTAAGCCATTCCAGTGGCTTCTGATGGCTGCTGCACAGCTCTTCCGCAGCTGGTCTGGGGAGTGCCTGGGGGTGGGCCAGAGTTTTCAGGCATAGTTGGGGTTGTAAGCTCAAACTCCCCAGGGTGCAGTAGCTCCTCTACCCAGTGCTCACTGTAGGAACCCTGCAAATGGGAGGGAAATGAGGCTGCCTTGTGAAAGGTGTTTCCACCCTGACCTGGACCCCGCTAAGCTGGTAGAGGTTCTACCCTGGAGACACCCATGTAGTCAGCCCTGATCAGGGACCCCCTTGCTTCCTGTGACCTTCTTCCCGGAGAAGGTGCCCAAGGCTGAGCACTAACAGGAAGCGCTGCCCTGCCCTGGGCCAGGAGAACGCTGCCTGGAGGCTGAAGAGTTTGAAGGGGGCACGTGACAGCAGCAGGACTGGGGCAGCCGAGAGGAGACCCTCTCCCTCCTAATGCATGTGGTTTGTCTTCCAGGACGAGCTCTCACACATCAACGCTCGGCTCAACATGGGGATCCTGGGCTGTGAGTATGTGCCTGCCCTTTTCTCCCCCTGCCGCTAGGCCTGGCCTTGGGACTCCACGGCGGATGCTGTAGGAAGGGGTAGGGTGCAGAGAGTAGCCAGTGACTCGCAGAGGGTCTGCCAGGCTGTGCTCCTGGCAGGCAGACCCCAGCAGAGCCACAGGCTGCACCAGCATCCGTCTCCAAAAGACTGCGGGGGTGCAGGAGAGGCCACAGAGGATGTGAGGGCTGGGAGGGGAGAGCAAGATGCTTCAAGAGCTCAACCTGCTCAGCTTACGTGAAAAACGACTGTGAGACCACATCAGAGCCTGGGGGGACAGTGGTGCGACAGGGCTTTGTAACCTGGAGGAGAAAGGGCAAGTTGCTCGGGGGCTGAAAGGGGCGGCCAGGCAGATGGCATGGAGATGATTGCACGTTTGTAACAGCCAGGGTGATTCAGCCCACTACGTGCAGCTGAGGCGGGGCAGGGAATTTCTCCATTGCTGTGTCTCTGGATCCAGCCCAGGTGCCTTCGGGAAGAAAGGCTTTAGCTAGGGCAAGTTATTGGGACTCGCGCAGGGGGGAGCTGGGTACAATACAAGGGCCTGTGATACTCCACCGTCCAGTGGTGCCTGCCAGGTGCAGCTCCAGGTCTTAGAGCACCAGGTCAGCCTTCAGGTCTCCACTGTGCCTCATGGTTCCCTAACCCCACCCTGCCTCTTCTCATCCCACAGCCTACGATCCTCAGCAGATCTTCAAGTGCAAGGGCACTTTTGTGGGACACCAGGGCCCCGTGTGGTGTCTGTGCGTTTACTCCATTGGAGACTTGCTTTTCAGTGGCTCTTCAGACAAAACCATTAAGGTAGGTGCCCTGCGTGTATGCTTGTCTGTGTACGTGGGCACTGGGCAGCCCCCAGCTTCAGGTCTGAGCCAGGGTTGCCTTCCCGCCCTGCCTCCAAGCTGACCGGGTCAGTTCTGTCTTCCAGGGCTCCTTCCTAGCACAACTAGGCAAGGAGCATTTTCCGGGTTATCAGCAAGAAAACACTGGTTGTGTTAATCCAGCTCCAGGGGGTGTCCTGTCACCCTGTGAGTATACCTTCGCTCTGGCCACTCGGCTCCTCTCTGTGCTGGCTTTCCACCTCTGAGTCTTTCCAGCTCTGAGCCTCTCTTTTCCATTGTGGCTGAAACCCATTTAGAAAAAAAAAAATTTCCCCTGTAAAATACACCCGTTTCCCACTGCAGCATTGTTGGTTTTTCCTCCTCCTGTTTTCAAAAGAGCCAACTGACGGGGCTGCTCCTGGACAATGAAAGCAGTCCTTCTAATTGGTACCATCTCTGGCCCCTGATCGCTGAGGAGTGATGGATGGGGGTTGGCGAGACTTGCAGGGCCTGGCCACCTGCTGTAGGCCCTACGGAAACCACAGCTGTCATGGTCTCATCTTTGCTACATTTGGATTATTGATTTTTTTTTATGGGAGAGAGCAGACCTGCCTGTTCAGAATTCATATGGACCCTTTGACTGGAGGGAAATTGTCCTCTGCTTCCCGCTGCCCTGTCCCATGTGCAGGAGAGAGCTTTGCTCTGCTCGGGTGGGAGCTCGCTCTTGACAATGGCAAGGGGGACACCAGTTGTAGTATCCCAGCTGCTGGGAGCAGGGCCGGTGCTAAAGCAGGGCTCTGGGCCTGCCTGCTTAGGGCCTGACTTCCTTTTCTTTCTCCCCTTGGCTCCCTTGACTTCCACAACTGCTGGGAGCTTCTAGCACCACTGACAGCCTCTGTGGCAGTGGCTGAGGCTCATTTCCCCCTGCCCCGAAAGAAGGCAGTAGCAGTACTTACCTCCTTCCCTCACAGATGGGGTGGGGATACTTTGCTGCCTGGGAAGTGGCACGAGCTTCAGGCCCCTGGGGCTGGGGAAGCCTGGACTCTGGGCTTTTTCATCCTTCGCTCTAGGTACAGCACCTAATTTCAGACCTGCCCTCCACTGCCTGGAGCCACCAGTGCTGCCGTGCAGGGGTCTCACTCCCTGGCTCTGTGTTCAGGAGCAGGGACATGTTGAATGCACAGGCCCCTCAGCAGCTGTCCTGCAGTGTCTCTTCCACTCACAGAGCCAGGCTCATCTCTTGTAGGCTCCCACCACCCCCGAGAGGGCAGGGCTCCTCTGCCTGGGGTTGCCTTGGAGTCTCGTAGCCCAGTCTCCAGCAGGCTGTATTTTTGTCTTGTCCTGCCCGAGGATGGTGGCGGGGGCATTTGAGGCGGTTGCAGGAGCCTCGTTCCACTGTTCGGTGTCCCTCAGACGCTCATGGTGACCCTCGGCGTGACGTTTCCTTTCCTAGACCCACTTATCTCTCTGCCCAAGAGATGGGAAAGCAGGTGCAGAGTGCACAGCTGCTTCCTGCTCTCCCTGCTCTCGCAGCCCAGCTGCCTTCCTGCTGGGCTGCTGGGGCAGGCACGTGATGCTCTGCTCCCTTCTGTTTCCTGTTAGGTGTGGGATACCTGTACCACGTACAAGTGCCAAAAGACCTTGGAGGGTCACGATGGAATTGTACTAGCTCTCTGCATTCAGGGGTGAGCGCCTCGGTCCTTCTGCGCCTGGGGTCTGTGCTGCAAGCAAGATAGGGGGGACATTAATACCCTTCCAGCCTCCCGTGTGCCCACACATGCTGGGGCCTGGCTCCTGTATGCACCCTATGTTTAGGGTGTGCCCTATGTTTAGGAATCCCAGAGACCTCCTTTTAGAGAGCCAAGTGGGAAAAGGCCTGTAAGGAAGATGCCCCTTCCTCCTGGCCCCCATGCCCCTGGCTGCTGCCCCGCCATCATGCCTAAAGGATGCTGCCAGCACTCAGGGCCTTGTGTCGGCAGGGGTGGGGCGAAGCACTGGGTTCTCGCTGGGCAGACAGGATGGCCCAGCCCGCAGCTCCTGCCCCCTGTGCACTGAGATTGGAGTGGGCTGGGCAGGGAGGGCATGTGCCCTGTGGGCTGTACGGAGACTGTGCTAGGGGCTGGCTTGTCCAGTAGGGCAGCATCCCGCCTTGGGAGGGGGTCAACTTCACCTGAGAGGGGGTGACAAGGGGGAAATGGCAGGTTCTTGGCACCCTGCAGCCCCCTTTACTCTGCCAGTGTGAACTCCACCTTGCTGACAGGCTCTCCTTGCCTTGCGGTGTCACAGGAACAGGTTGTACAGCGGCTCGGCGGACTGCACCATCATTGTGAGTACCGGGTCCCCCACCCCCTGCCCCAGTGCTGCTCCGTTTAGGAGCCCAGACGGGAAGGGTGTAGGATAGCCTGACACCCACGGGGCCCAGGGAGACACTCTTCCCTATGTGTGCTGGCGTTTTTATGCTAACAGGGAGTTGGGTGTGGTCTTCTCCAAGGGTCCCGTGTGTGTGTGGGTGCCCCGTGACCAGCCACGGCAAGCTTGGTCTCAACACCCAGCTCTCACTGGCCAGGGCTTTCCTGGCTCTGCTCTGTCGTGGCCAAAGACTATCTTGGGGTAGCATCCAGGTCAGGAGAGTGGGGAGGACCTCAGACCCCACGATGGAGCCACAGACAGGCAGACCCAGATAGCCAGGGCACGCTGCTAGCTGTCGCTTGGCACCACAGAGCAAATCCCTCATCGCAGCCGCCCCTGCTGTTTCACGGAGTTTCCTGCTGCTGGTTTCTCCAGGGCAGGAAGCCAAAGCTGGGAGGGGGCAGAGGGTTCAGCCCTGGGGCAGCCCAGCCCCTAACTGCCTGATTTCCCCTTTTGGCAGGTCTGGGATATCCAAACCCTGCAGAAGGTGAACACCATCCGAGCCCACGACAATCCCGTCTGCACGCTGGTCTCCTCACACAACATGCTGTTCAGCGGCTCCCTCAAAGCCATCAAGGTGGAGGCCGGGGAGGCACTGCAGTGATGGGATGCGGGGTGCAGGGGGGATCCTTGTTTCTCTTAGCACCCCGGCAGTGCTCCCTGTGGGGCCTGCCTGGGGACAGACCCTCCAGTAGCTGGGCTGCTGTTTCCTGGTGAAGGCCTGAAAGCAAAGGCCCGTAAGCTACAGGTCTTGTCTGTCTGGTTCTAACGGCCTCTCCTGCCTGCGACTGTGGGCATCAGGGTCTGGGCATGTGTTCGCGAGCACACGTGCCCATTTGGGGCTGGGTGCCAGTGACTGACAGCAGGGAGCTGGGCTCGGGGTCCACGATTGTCAAGCTGGCCAGGGGTTTGTGAGTCCGACCTGGTTTTCATACCCTGGCAGTCAGGGCCCCTGAGGGGCCTCAGCTCAGGCCCAGACATCACTCGTTACCGCACTGGCTGGTGCCCGGGCTCTGCATGCAGCTCAGCTGCCAGCTCCTGGCATCGCAGGGTGCTTGACTGGGCTCTGCCCTTCCAGTGCACCAGTCGACCTCCCCGGGGCTGCCACAGGCCCTGATGTTCATCACGGGCTTCGGGACTCCAGGCCGTGCAGCACTGAGAGTTGGGCAGAGCCGGCATTCAGGCATTAAACCCGAGACCTCGCCCCTCTGCTGCCTGAGTAGAGCAGGTTGTGAGGCTGTTGTGAGTCAGATGGCCGTTCCTCCTGTCACGCGTCCATCTGTGCCACCCCCTGCACACTCCTCCATCCGTCGTTTTGTGGGGTGTGTGCAGTCAGGGCACTCCCAGTCCCTTGCATGGAGCCCCAGAGTGTCGGGCAGGGGGGTGTGCTCTGTGTTGCTCCCTCTCTGGCCTGGGCTGCATCTCTGCAGTGGCAGCACAGGTTTCCCAGACAGACACCTTTGGGGCTCTGGGAATGTGCTTCCAACCCAAAGTCAGTGGTTCGGGCTTTGTCCGAGTGAGCAAAGCTCCAGTGGGTGTCTTCTCCCACCAGCCTCAGACCTGTGGGGTATCAGCACGGTCCCCACTTTGGGAAGAAGCCTGTTTTGGGGCTCGGGCTGCAGGGGGGGCAGGAGCTGATCCGCCTTGGCCCCACTAAGTGAGTGCACCTGCCACAGGTCTGGGACATCGTCGGCACTGAGCTGAAGCTGAAGAAGGAGCTGACGGGTCTGAACCACTGGGTGCGAGCGCTCGTGGCCTCGCAGAACTATCTCTACAGCGGGTCATACCAGACAATCAAGGTGCGTGCTCCCCAGTGGCTCATGTCCCTCCCAGAAGGCATGCGGGGTCTTAGCAGAGGGGCCTGCCGGCACTGGGCAAGCAAAGTCCCAGGCAGCAGCAAGCCTTGGAGCCGGGCTCCCCGGCTGCCTTGCTAGTACACCGGCGTTTGCCCAGGGGCCCGTGCAGCTGCTGTGTGACAGGAACCGAGAAGCACGGCTCATAGCCAGGCTTGTAGCTGCTCTGGCGGCTGAGCTGATAAGGGGAACGGGTTGTTCTCTGGACTGCAGAGATCCGCGCTCTGCTCCCAGAATAACCCGGGCCTGCGCTGAGCAGCTCTGCTCTCGTCACCTGGACTGCACTGGAGGGACGGAGGGCTGCCCCTCCATGCTGATCAAATCCCCTACAGTCTCCTGCTGCCTGCCCCTTGTACTGTCCCCTGGTGTGTGCACATGTGTGTGTGCACACATGATACACGCAGCATCCAAACAGCCCCTTCACACCTAGGCTCCAGAAACAGGTGGTCCCTACCCTGGGCCTGCTGTTTCTGGAGAGCACTAAGCAGCCCTGGCCTGAGATCCTGCAATGGGTGACTCAGATGCAGCACTGTGACCGGCTCCTGCAGCCAGGCTGGCACATGGAGAGAGGAGCAGGAAAGCTGGCAGGGTGAAGAGCCCCAGTGGGCCCTACAGCAGGGCAGGGGCCCCTGGCTGTCAGTGGGCTCCCTCAGGACCAAGAGCAGTTTGGTGTGGTGACACATGCCCATTTGCCCTTCTGGAGTGGGGCTGCCACAGCCCAGGGACCCTCATGCCCGTCCCATTGGCTTTTGCAGATCTGGGACATCCGGAACCTGGAGTGCGTCCACGTGCTACAGACGTCGGGGGGCAGCGTCTACTCCATCGCTGTGACAAACCACCACATCGTGTGTGGCACCTACGAAAACCTCATCCACGTAAGGACATGGCAGGGCGTGAACGGGGCTGGACCAGCAGCCTGCTCTCGGCCCCTGCTGAGCCTGTTGGGCAGCTCCTCAGAGCCAAAGGACTATGGGTTAGTCCAGCCCAGGGTGCTCTCTCCAGCACTGGCTAGTAGCAGGAGGGTTTCCCTTCCTTGTCCCCAGCAGTGTTCATCCCTGAGTGCCATCACTGGCAGTCCCAATGGCACTGTGCTCCATCTCTTTGTCTCATCCCTCTTGCCTGGTGCATGACCCACCAGCCGTGCAACCTTTGGTGCTGGAGACTTGTCTTCCCATCCCCACGCATGTGCTGGACCCTTCTCAGACCCTGCCTGGCCTGTACTGGGCTCCCCCATGTGTTGCGCCGGGCTCTGAGCCATCTCCCTCGTCTCACAGGTCTGGGATATCGAGTCCAAGGAGCAGGTGCGGACGCTGACTGGGCATGTGGGTACGGTGTATGCCCTGGCTGTCATCTCCACACCCGACCAGACCAAAGTCTTCAGCGCCTCCTATGACCGGTCTCTCAGGGTATGTGCTGGGGCGGGGGCTTCCTAGGTGCCTTGGGTCTGAGTCCTGCCCTGGGCTGGCAGGTGCCGGAAATGCAGTTCATGGGGGGGAGCCGAGGTGGAGGGTGCGTGGGAGCCAGCTCCCGGTGCATTCGCCCACCAGTTCCAAGCCAGCTTTAAGGCAAGGAGCTTGCTTGGTGGCTCAGGGCTCACTTCCTTCCAGTCCTGATGCTTCACTGATCGCGAGTCCTTTGGCTCTGCCTGGAAAGCAGGTCTGGCTGCCCCCCATCTGCCTAGACGTAGGAGCCCCCCATGCCCCTGAAATGCCTGGAGCCCTTTGCTGCAGTGTTGCTGCTCGGTCTCAGCAGGGTGGAAAAAGCCTTTCTCCCAGACAGGAATCCACCCCTGTGGGTTCAAGTTGAGCATCCGTGGCAGAAGCCCGGGCTGTGGGAGCCAGGTTTGGCGTCATGCCTCCCTTGGGCAAGGCTCCACTCTTGGCGTCATGCCTTCCCTGGGCAAGGCTCAGCATTCCCAGCCTGTGTCTGGGTGCCCTGACAGCATGGGGGGGACTGGTCTGGGCTCATTGTGGGGCCTTCAGGCCCACAGAAGGGCCAGAGCGCTAATGCACAGTGGCTCAGGCCTTCTGTTCATGCCCCTGGCTGGTGCCAGTTGTCCAGTGCAAGCGTCCCCTGCTCTGGCGGGTGCGGGAGAGCAGCTGGTCCCTGGCACTGGGCGCAGGTATCATCCTCCACCGTAGCACCTCTCCTTGGCAGTCCCCGGCACCGGGCCTAGCATCAATAACCCTCCCCTGCGTATGCTTTAGGTGTGGAGCATGGACAACATGATCTGCACGCAGACGCTGCTGCGCCACCAGGGCAGTGTGACAGCCCTCGCTGTCTCCCGGGGCCGCCTCTTCTCCGGGGCCGTGGACAGCACGGTTAAGGTGGGTCCCACGGGGGGCGGAGGGCACCTGCATGTCAGCCACACGTCCCACGGCCAGGGCAGGACAGGCACCAGGCAGGGCCGGGGACACACTGCCCAGCCGTGCCTGTCCTCTCAAGGGAGTGCCTGGGGGCAGCAAGTCCTGACCCGGCTGAGAGCTCCCTGGTCCTCTGCCCTCCCAGGATGGCAGTGCCCGGCAGGGGGGCAAGGATGGGAGTGGGGCGGGGAGCGGCGCCCTCACCTCCGTCTGATCCGGACTCCCTCCTTGGCCCTGGCAGGTCTGGACGTGCTAACAGGAGCAGCTGCGTTAGTCCTGCACACTGAACGACCAAAAACCCCTCCCTCCCGGCCTCCTGGATGACAACACCACTACAAACCGCTGCTGCAGCTCCCCCCTCGCCGGCTGCTGCCCGTGCCCCCCATCACCCTCCGCAAAGCCCAGACTGCAGCCTGTCAGCACCTGAAGGGCTGTTCTCAGGGCTGTGTGGCCCCGGGCCAGGCTCTGCACAGCGTCCCAGGAGCTGATCCCAGCCCCTGGTCCAGAGGGGCTGAGCCCTGGGGCTGAGAGGCCTGGCCCTGCAAGGAGGCGCCATGCAGTGCTCGGCCAGTCCTGGGACTGCCAGGCTCACCCACGCCTGCCTGAATCTGGTCTGTCAAGGAAGGAGAGTGCTGGGGCGCCGGCTTCACTGCCGAAGGTCAGCCGCGTCCATTCCTGTCCCCCACCCCCCCGGATTTAATTTACTGCCAAGACCAGCTCTTTGACCTCGGGAGAGGAGTTGTCCTTGTGTGTCCAGGTACGATTTCTACGCCCCTTGCT
The DNA here is from genome assembly GCF_052110815.1 of Crocodylus siamensis. NCBI lineage: Eukaryota > Metazoa > Chordata > Crocodylia > Crocodylidae > Crocodylus > Crocodylus siamensis. The sequence continues at coordinate 49,054,308 of NC_143406.1, forward strand.
AGCCCCTGCCCACCGGGCCACCCCGTCGCGGCAGCCTCCGCAGCCAAGCCTTTGTTGCGTTTTTACTCACGTTTTGTACGGTTTTTAAGATTGTAATATAGATTTGGTTATCTCCTCCTTGACAATAAAAGGGCAAAGCGTCAGTCTGGGCGAGTGCACGTCATTGCCAGGGCTTCTGCAGGCGTTCAGGGCAGGGGCAGCTGCATGGAGTGGGAGACCGAGCTCCTGGGGTGCGAGTGCATGGGGGCACAGAGGTCCTGCCCCAGCTGAAAGCTGCACATGACCCATCTGCAGTCAAACATGGGTGGTCTCTTAGAGCAGTGGTCTCCAAACTTTTTTGGATGCGCACCCCTATCAGTAAAAAACTTTTGAGCACATCCCCCCAGATATGTATATTTATATAAATGTAAGTAGAAGGTCTAATATGTTCTTCCTGCACCCCAATGGTGCGTCATGGGCACTCCCTGGGTGTGCGCACCCCAGTGTGGAGACCACTGTCTTAGAGGGTGAAACAGCCCGCAGCCCTGCACCGGGTCCAGCCCACGTGCAGTAACACTGCCTTGGGAGGGGGGGAAAGCCCCCCTGGCACCAGCCCCCTCATGGGGAGCCTGGCTTCCCCACCAGGCCTGAGGCCAGGGAGCTGCCTTTGCCACAGGGCAGCATCACACCTAAGGCAGCAGCCAGCAAGCTGGAGGCAGTGGCCTGGCCTTGCAAACCACAGGGCTTGAGCTCCACTCCCCCAGGGTCTCTTCCAGGCTGGGCCCGCAGGGAGACGTGACCTTGGCAGCCGAGCAATGCTGGACCTGTCCGGGGCAGTGCCCTTCTCTTCTGCCAGGCCGGGAGGGCAAGCACTGGCTATGAGCACTGGGTACTCCTGCCACAGGAGCCACCCCCACACCACCCCTCCTGGGGTGAATATCCCCTCATGTCCACACCACTGCTTTTCTCTGCCCCTGGAAATTCCCCTGTCTTCCCACCCAGGAAGGCCCAGGCTCCCCGTGCTGTGCTAGCCAGGTTAAGTGGGGCGCTCAGGCACCTGGGCTCCCTGGCTGTAGCCTCCCCATCGGCTCTACCCTCCCCTGGTGCAGCGCACGCCAACGCCAGCACTGGGCTGGCACTAAAGCAGCGGGGGGTTGCACTTGCAGAGAAGCTGCTACAATAACAGGGTGCAAGGTGTGGGGGGGGGGCTCAGCAGGGCCAAGGGCCAGCGCTGGAGAGGGGGGGAGGCTCCCGCTGCATCTTCCCCTTCGCGTGTCAGGCCAGGGACACCACTAGCAGCAAACGGTCCTGTACATGCCTGGTGGCTGCTCACTACTGCCAGGGACGTCGCTCGTGTAGCCATGCCAGCCTGGGCACCCAGGTCCAGACCTAAGCCGCAGGGAGCCGGTGCCCTGGCACGATGTAGTGCATGGATGCTGGACAAGGACCCCTCCACCTTTTCCCTCGAGAGCACACCCTCAGGAGACCCTGGACAACTCGGCCGTGAGAAGGACAGTCGTACAGCATCTCAGCACCTGCGCTGCATCGCGGACAGCGGAGTAGGTAAGACTGCTCCCCATAAACCCCCATCTCCAGCAGGCTCAGAGCAGAGCTTTGGGGGAGAAACCAGGCCCTGGGATGGTGCAGCTTTGCAGACATTCATTGCGAGTCGCTGTCTGCCGCAGGCCTGATGCAAAGGGTGGAAGGGCCCAGCCCCCGGCCAGGGACAGCTAGGTGCTTCAGGGGCGCGGGATGCACCGGAGGCTTGGTTTTCATCCGCCATTAAAAAAAAAATCCCCTGGTTGTGGTTCCTCATTTACAATCACTCACAATATCGGTGGCAGCAACATGAGATGTCGGTTTATTTCTTTTTTTTTCTTTTTTTGTTTTTTACTTTAAATATTTGTTGCCAGACTTTTTATAGGAGCAAACTTCTTCACAGCACCACGCGCCATCGACTAGTCAGAATAGTTATAGTAAGACTAATATAGGTGGAACCTAAGCACAGAAGAGCAGGGAAAAGCACCAAGATGCATAGATCCGACAGAATGGGAATACAATACAGAGTCCATAACTTAATCATAAAAAATATATATATATGTATATATCCATCATGTAGAACTTTATGGATTTTTTTTTTTTAGATACATATATTTTTTTTTTCTTTACAACAGATATTTTCAGGCGGGTTGTTTTATTCTTTTTTTTTCCTTTCCTTTTTTTTTTTTTTTTTTTTTTGCAAGTCTTTTTTTTTCTTTTCGTTTTTTTTATTTTTGTAAGAAATTTCAAAGTTGTGCCAAACACATTTTGGATCAGCAAACACAACGGGAGAGAGAGGGAAAGAGAGAGAGAGAGAGACCAGGTTGTACTGCTCAAGAAAAAGATCACGTCGACACTTTGTTTGGAAACCACAAGCAAAAATGCATTCGTCAGACTTCAAGCAAGGAACCAGACTCGAAATCATGTTTATACATGAATATACAGCTGTGCATTCCCTGGAATACACACGGACACACACGCGCAAACACACACGCGCACACGCACACCAAACGAATACCAGAAAAAGGAAGAACCGAAACCTGAAGACACCCAACGGAATGAAACACCCTCGGTAGAAGAGATAACAAAAACCTTCAGAAAACAAGGCACATCCTTTGAGTTCTTAAACGGTGTAAAAAAAGAAAGAAGTTACGCTGAAGTCCAACGGAAAAACGAACAACAGAAACCTGTTTGCACATACCTTCAAACAAGATCAAAGGTATCGTCATATAGTTGTGCTACTCTTAGAATGATCGTGCCACAAGACATACAGCTTAGTAGAGTCTAATAGGTTGTTCTCAAGCTAAAATCCAGTTCTCTCTTGATTCTTTTTTATCTGTTTAATATATAATTGATAATAGGTTGTTTTTTTTTTTAAATCTTTTAAATATATATTTGTTAAAGTTTTTATTCCTTTTTTTTATTTTAAATTTCTGGGGTGGGGGTGGGGGTGAAATCTGTCTTAAATCTTTTGCAATAAATTAATACTTCTTTATATAGCTTATTAGGTCCTCATCGCTCCTTGTCCTCAGCAGAGAGAGTTTTTGCCGTGAGTGAGTGCCCGCAGGGGGACACTGCTGCCAGCGGGTGGGTGGAGGCTGAATGCTGGCCGTGATGATCCCCGCAAGATGCCAGCCTGCGCCCCCTTCGCCCTCCGAGCGCCTGCCCCCGTGACCGGATGCTGCCTCTCATCCAGGGAGCTACCAGGCACCCCTGGGGCCCACAGAGCTGAGGTCAGAGGGAGCGAACCCCGCAAAGGCGCAAGAGCGAGGGAGCGAACGCTGCAACGGCCTCTTGCTCCTGGATTTGGGAAGCAAAGGAGAAGCAGCAGCAGCAGGAGCTGGTGGAGAACGAAGCCCGAGCTGTGGAAGCACCGAGGCTCCCCGTGCCCTGGTAGGCAGAAGCCAGCGGGAGCAAGGGGAGCAGGTCGGGGGAGGCGCCAGCAGGGCCTGGAGCCCTTGCAGGGCAGCAGCACTGCTCTGTGCCAAGAGTACGTCCAGCCTCAGGGTCCCTGCAGCCTGCCAGCACCCCCTGCCCAGGGCACGGCCCCCGCACCTCGCCCGCTGGGCCAGAGCGTGGGAGGCGCCCGGCTGGCGTGAGCAGGGCTGCCACGGCGGGCTCAGGCTGCCTGGGTGCTCCGGCATCACGGGGCGACGCTGCTGCAGTACCAGCAGCTTCACGGCGGGGGAAAAGGTCCCCGCAGCAGCCAGCGCGGAGGTCAGCTGTTGGGCCAAGCCGCTCACCCTCACCGGCTTCGGGCAAGTTGGGACCACAGCAGACAAGGGGGGACTGGGGAGGGCGAAGCAGGGCCTTGCACCCCCATCCGTATCCCAGCTCCTGCCCCAACCCCTCTGCCACCCGCTGCTGCCAGCACCACGCTGGGGCATCAGGCACCAGTCTGCCGTGCCCCCACGGCCTGTGCCGGCCTCTCCAGACCCACACGCCCAAGTGCACCAACGCCCACCCTTGCACCACGACCTGCTCCACATGCTGCAACCCCCAGCTTGCCAGAGACCCCTGCCGCCCCCTTGCCAGTAGCCAGAGACCAGGGGGGATAGCCTGTTGCAAACACCCCTCTGCCTGCCCTGACTGGGGTGGAGGGGGCCTGTGCATGGGCACTCACCCAGCCCCTGGCTTGCGGGCCCCTGGAGCCCCACCCGGCCGCCCCCGGTATCCTGCCCCTCCACCCCGCCTCTGCCTCCTGGCCAGAGCTCCAGGCCCACACCTTGCACCTATTGCCCTCAACACCCCCCTCACACAGACCATGACCCTGCCTGGGGCTGGGTGGGCAAGGGCCCAGCCAGCCCCCTGCAGCCATGCCTCCCTGCTAAGGGGTGGGGGGAAGGCTCCTGCCTCCACTCCCTGAAAACCCCCCTGCCCCCAGCTACCCTCCAGGCCCCCCCCCAACACAGCACCAGGCTCTGTTAGTGTGCAGCAGCACCGCACGATGCCCACACTGGGCACCAGCACCCCCGTCTGTGCAAGGGGCTGCACAAGGCTGCTGGGCTGGGCGCAGTGCCCCCGTGCCACGCATCTGCCCTCCCCAGTAGGCACCCTGCAGTGGCTGGGACACCCCCCCTCCCCGCAAATAAAAAAGCTTCCAGCCCCAGAGAAAGCAGACGAACAGAAAGCACTAACGGCACATCAGACGCGGCCACGACACAGTGTCGCACGGGCACAGCGCACCACCAGGCTAGCACAGACACACGCCATCGGGGAACACGCAGCATGCAGTGGACCGAACCCCCCCCTTGAACCCCACTCCCCAACCCACCCCGGGCAGCCCCAGCGCAGGCGGCAGCGCGCACCCAGTCGCCGCGGCCCACGGGAGAGAGACGCAGATGGACTGGGACGGACCTGGGGGGCACAGGCCGGACGGCGATGCTGGGGGGGCTCGGGGGTGTTACTGGACGTGGAGACAGCAGGAAGGAGCGGAGCAATGTCCAGCGCCAGGCGCGGGGTTTGGGGGTGGGCCCCCCCAGGCCTGGGCAGTGCATCCCTGCTGGACCAGCATGGCGGGGGGGCAGCAGGGCAGGAAGCCCCATGGCAGGGCTCTTAGGTTGCTCGGTTTGTGTTTTTTGTTTGTTTTTTTTGCTTCTACAAACCCAGGCCTGGCCGCAGCCGTTCCCAGGCGCCGCGGGGCTCGGGGGGTGGGAAACGCGTGTGCCGGTCGGTGTGAGCACAGTCCTGAGGTAATCTTTTCTTCTTTGTGCAAGCCCCGAAGGCTGGGGGGATGGGCAGGCTGTACAGGGGGCGGCGGGGTGGGGGTAGATCGTTGTGCCCTTGTGCCCACAGTGAATCCTGAGGTTAGCGGGGGCGCGCCGGGCCCACCCTCACTCCAGCATGGCGTCCAGCTGGTCGGCCAGGTCATCGAACATGCTGCCGATGTCATCCAGGATGCTGACGGTGCTCTTCGACTCTGCCGCCACGCTGCGGGGAGGGGAGGGGTACCGTTAGCACTGCTGGGGGGACCCCAAACACAGCCCCCCCTGCCTGCGGCACCCCGGGGTGCTGGGTGCCTGCTGCGTGATGCACCAGGTGGACAGGAGGGTGGATGTGATGGCTCTGGGCAGCACAGACTACCCCGCCCAGCACCCCACTGTGATGGGGCTCATCCCCTCCCGAAACACCCCGGCCAGAGCCCCCTTCTTCCCTGTCAGGCGCCATCTCCCATGCCCCAAATCAAGCAGGGTCTCTGCCAGCTCCACGGTGCCAGGCCCGGACTCTGGGTGCCTCTGTCCATTGGGAGAGCTCAGCTGAAGCTCCCCCCTCACTGGTTTAGGATGGAGATTAGGAAACACCTTCTCACTAGGAGGGCAGTAAAGCACTAATGGGTCACCCAGAGCGGTGCTGGACTCTCCATCCCTGGAGGTTTTTAAGGCCCCGCTACACACAGCCTTGCCTGGGATGATGTAGCTGGGGCTGGTCCTGCTTGGAGCAGGGGGTTGCACTAGATGCGACCCCCTGAGCTCTCTTCCAAACTGAATTTTCTATGATTTGCAAGCTGGACCAAAGCCGCAGCGAGCCACTCAGGGCTCGGTCCCGCTGGATCACCCCCCCAATTCCCTGGGCCAGGAGGCAGGCGAACCCCTGCAGCCGGGGATAGAAACCTAGAAAGGAGCCGCAATAGCTGAAGCCCCGGGGGAAGGACAGGCCCATCAGGTAGATACCAGAGAAGCTGATACCCTAATCCTAGAGGCAGGAGGACCGAGCAGGAAGAGCCGGGGCTCCCAGTGCAAGCGCGGAATAGTACCTGGGATTACAGGATAGTGCGTGCGACAGGAGCACAGCGATGGAGGGGTGTCGCTTGCTCAGGAAGGACAGGCAAGGGCACAAAAAGAGGAGGTCTGTAAGGGAGATGTCCGCGTGCTCAGAGGCATGGTACGAAGCAGGCGGGAGGCCTGCTGAAAGCCTCTGGGTACACACCAGAGGGGGATGTCACGGGGGCCCGCTCCCGGCCACACAACCAGGAGGAGAAGGGGGACAAGGCCTTCTTGAAGCAACAGCAGGACCTGGGTCTCACGGGGGACTTGAATTATCAGGACATCTGCCACGGGGGGGAGCCCAGCAGACCACAAGCAATGCAGCACGTTCCCAGAGCGTGCAGGGGATTGCTTTCTAGAGACCAACAAGGCGGAGCTCACCAACAGGTGAACGTGCCGGGGGAAGGTAACATGGGTGATGGCCATCACGAAACGCTCCAGATCTCGATGGCCAGGGTGGAAGGAAGGAGAGCAGCAGAAAAAAAGACACCGGACTTTGGAAAAGCAGGCTAGCAAACTCAGGATCCCCTGGGAACAAGTTGGAGGGGGAAAGCAGTGCAGGACAGCTTTGAAGAGACTGCGTTAAGGAGCAAGCCTTCCCAAGGAGATGAAGAGCAGGCAACAGAACGGGAGAGCAGCCTGGCTGGGCAGCCATCGCTTCAATGAGCAGAGACTCAAAAGGAGGAAGCCAAGTGGAAACGTGGCCAGAGCACCGGGGCTGAGTGCAAGAGCATCGCGCGGGCATGCAGGGAAACACCTGGGAGGGACACGGCCCAATCTGAGATGCAGCCGGGCAAGGGACATAAAAGGCAATTAAAAGGGAACCTACAAGATCAGAGGTAAAAGGAAGACCAAGGAAAGCGTAGCTAAATGCAGAGGAGGCTGGAGTATTTAATGCCCTTTTTTTTCACTTCAGTCTTTATGAATGAGGTCAGCCACCAGATGATGAGTGCAGTTGGCAGCAAGGGTAGAGAAGGAGACAAATAGCCTGGAGGAGCGAAAGAACAGGGCAGGGATTACTGTCTAGATGCTTTCAAGTCAGCAGGGCCGGACGGGAGGCACCCTGGGGTGCTGGAGGAATTAGCTGAGAATTGCGGAGCCAGTGGCTCTGCACCTTGAGGACTCGTGGAGGTCGAGGGAGGTCCTGGATGACTGGGGAAAGGGGGAACAGAGTGCTCAACTTTAAGAAAAGGAAGGAAGAAGGTCCGTGGAGTTACAGACCAGTCAGTCTGGCCTCGATACCTGGAAAGACCATGGAGCAGGTCCTCAAGGAAGCACCTAGAGGAGAACAAGGTGATCAGGAGCAGCCAGCGTGGATCCACCAAGGGCAAGTCGTGCCCGACCAACCTGATTTCCTTCTATGATAAGGTGACAGGCTCTGCGGATGAGGGACAGCAGTGGATGTGATATATCTTGACTTGAGCAAGGCTTTCGGCCCCATCTCCCACGACACTCATTAGCAAGCTAAGGCAATACAGACTAAAGTACTGGAAGATGGAGAGAGAACTGGTTGGATCATCACGTTCAACGAGTAGTCACCAATGGCTCAACGTCTACTTGGGAGGAGGTATCAAGTGGGGGTCTCCAGGGGTCTGTCCTGGTCCTGGACCTCTTCAACATCTTCTTTAATGATCTGGATGATGGACTTGGGTCCACACTGAGCAATTCTGCAGATGGCACCAGGTGGGGCAGAGCTGCAGATACAGGGCTAGGATCCAGGATGACCTGGATACAGTGGAAAAACGGTGTGCAATCAGATGAGATTCAACAAGGACAAGTGCAAAGCCCTGCACTCAGGACAGGATAGTTGCATGCACAAATACAGACAGGGGAAAGACTGGCTGGGCTGCAGTGCTGCAGAGAAGGCCCCAGGGACTACGGTGGGCCATAAACTGGTGTCAGCCAACAGTGAGCTCTTGTTGCAAAAAAGACCACCGGTATGCTGGGTTGTGCAATGCACAGGAGTCTTGTGTGCAAACCCAGGGAAGTGATTCTTCCGCTGTATTCAGCACCTCACCTGCAGCACCGTGTCCAGCTCTAGGCCCCGCACCTCCAGGATGTGGACAGGTAGGAAAGCATCCAGCAAAGAGTGACAAAAATGATCAGGAAGACTGAGGAGCAAAAGCTGAATGAACCAGGGTTATGTAGGCTAGAGAAGGGCAGGCTTTTGGGGAGGGTTGACAACAGTCTTCAAATACCTGAAGGGTAACTGCAGAGAGGCTGGAGATGGGCTTTTCTCTGTGGCTGCAGGGGACGGGACTAGGAGGAAAAGCCTCAAGCCGCAGCAGGGAAAACGTAAGGGTGGAGATGAGGAGGAGCGGTCCGATCAGGAGGGTGGGCAAGCATGAGAACAGGCTGGAAGCTTTCCCGAGCGGTTCGGACGGACCCTTGGCCAAGATGGTTTAGGCAGGAACGTCCCGCTGTGAGCAGGGGCTGGATGAGATGACTCTGTGAGGTCCCTTCCAGCCCGACTTTCCTATACTGGCACCAAACCCCAGCCCAGACACTGCCATGACACCCACCCCTGGATGCAGGATCCATCCCGTGGAGCCCCCCAGCCCATTGTGGGGACATCTGGAAAGAAACCCTGGGACCCTCCAAGCTGGGAGAGGTCTCGCTGGCCTTTCCTGCTGGGTTCTGCCTTGGCCATGTCCCACAGGGTCCAGGGGTGTCCGTGCGAGCTCCCCGCAGCACGGCCCAGAAGAGGGGTCCCCTGCCGACCCCGGACCCCTCCCCAGTGCCTGGGGCCCTTACTCTGCAGCTTGCCTGTCCTCCTGCTTGATCTTCTCCTCCACAGCCTGCAGCGCGGCCGCCAGCGAGGCGCTGGTCTCCTCCAGCTTCTGGTGCGCCATCTCGGTGCTGGCGCTCTCCACCGACGGCCCGGCGATGGAGGAGCGCGGCGGCTTGACGGGCACCTGCTGGGGCTGCCCGCCGGGCGAGAGCGGCTTGGCAGGGCTGGAGCAGAGCGAGGGCGGCGTGCTGGAAGGCTTGGCCGTGGGGGCGAGCTGCTTGGCGGGCGACGGGGCAGGCGTGGAGCTCGCACTCACCGACTGGATGGCGGCATGGGGCTTGGCCGGCTTGGGCGCCGTCGGCGGCGGGGTGGGCTTGGGGGACACCGGCGGCGGGGTGCCGTGGACCCGCTTCACCTCTGCGGGAGAGGAGGGAGGAGAAGGGCCGTGAGAGGCATCACCGCTCCCAGCAGTTCAAGGTGGGAGGAGCGGGCCCGGCAGTCGGGGCTCACCCCACAACCCCCCATCCCCACCCGAGGATGCCACATACCTGGGCTGCCAGGGCTGGGGATCGGCACCTTTTTGGACGTGGGGGTGGGCGGCCCGGGGACCTTCTGTGCTTGCTGGGGTAACACGGGCTTGGGGGACACCGGTGGCTTGAAGGGCTTCTTGGGCTCCGCTGGCTGCAGCGCGTGTTCGAGCCCGTCGGCAGGCGGTGGCGGGGTCGGGGGGGGCGGCGCGGGCATCTCGGCGCCGCTCGTCTCAGAGGCCGGCCTCCGCTTGATGGTGCCGGTGCCGTTCTGGTAGACGGAGAGCGGGGCCGGCTCCAGGCCCTGCTCCTTGTCCTTGGTCTTGGGCCGCCGCTTGACGGTGTCTGACTCGGTCAGGATGAACTTGACGCTCTCCTGCTGGCTCTGCTTGGCCCGTATCCGCCTCTTCAGCGTGGCGCTGGCTTCCACCTTGGCCAGGTCGCCGTGGCGGTGCATGGGGGACAGTGCCTCCCCCGCCTCGGCCCTGGCCGGCGCCAGGCCGCGGGGCCGCTGCTTGATGGTGAGGTTGCCGTCTTCGGCGAAGGGGATGTTCTCGGACGAGCTGTTCTGGGGGGAGCCCCGCAGCCGCTCCACGGCGCTGCCCTCCTTCCCCGCATCCGACTGCACGCTACCGGAGCGCTCCCGGCGGGCCGCGGCCAGCAGCCCGGTGACGGGGCCGCTGATGGTCCGGCGCCGGTTCACCACCTCCCCGTCCAGCCCGATGGCGTCTTTGTGCTTGACTGTAGCCAGGACGGTGGCCACGCGGCCCTGCTCGGGGCTGGCAGGGTGCACGGCGCCGGGCGGCACGTAGTAGCCGTCAGGCCCCTTCCCCCCGGCGCCGGGCGGTTTCTGCAGCGCCAAGGCCCGGGCACCACCGCCGATGGAGGACATCTCGAGCATGGCGGCGATGCTCTTCACGCTGCCCGCGCTACCCGTGTCCACGCTGCCGCCGAAGTCGCTGGCCCGCCGCTGCTCCACGTAGGGCTCCGGCATCTCCTCGTCCTCGCCGGGGCCGTCCCCCGCCTCCCCGTCCTTGAAGTCCTCGGTCATGTTGGTGCTGGAGATGGCGGAGCTGGAGCGCTTGGGCGGGGGCGGCGGCGGGCCCTTCTTCTTGGGCCGCACGGCGAAGGACTGGCTGCGGTTGACGTTCTTGTCGGCGCCCGACTGAGCCCGCACGGAGTGGCTGCGGCCCACGCGCCGCTGCACCGTGGCGTAGGGCCCGGCGTCCGGCACCAGCAGCTCGTCCCGCTCCTGCTCGCTGTCGGACATGGCGTAGCGGTTCAGGCTGTGCGCCCGCTTCTTCGGCCGGCCCAGCTCCTCCTCCGCCTCCCCGCTGGGTGGCGGCAAGCACAGCACCGGCACCGAGACGGGCAGCACCGGCACGGCCTGGGCCAGCGGACCCGGCGGGTGCCCCGCCTCGGCTTCCACGGGCTGCGGCATGACGTAGGCAAAGCCCCGGTGCGTGGGCGACTGTGGCAGGGAGCGGGGCGACATGGGGCGGTCGGCCTGCTGCAGCAGCTGGGGCGTGGGCTTCACCTTGGCAGTGGCATGCGGCACGCCCAGGGTCTGGGGGGACGAGGGCCGCGGCTTGGTGGGCGTCTGGGGCGGGGTGAAGTGCCCCGCGGACGGCGGGAAGGACTGCCGCGGCTTGCCGGGCACGGGGGGCACACTGGCTCTCTTCACAGGGTGCCCATGCCGCAGGGAGCGCACCTCTTTGGGCAGGCTGGGGGGCCCCTCCTTGCCCTCGTCCGTCAGGTACTCCTGGCTCTTGGACATGGCAGCGCTCGGCCCCTTGGGCTCATCGCCCAGCAGCTCTTGGGAGCTGCTGATGTGCTTGGCTCGGCTGCCCAGGCTGTTCTGGTGCACGTGGCGGGCGGCAGGGGGCCGGTAGCCGGTGCCCTCCCGGAGGTGCGGCACGTGGTTGGCCGGCTTCTCGGGCTCGTCGGGCGCCTCGCCGGTGCCCGTCATGGCCACCTGCAGCTCGCTGCTGAGCTCGCTGTCCTGGAACGTGGTCATCTTGGGGGACTGGCACTCGGCGCTCTCGGGCGGGGGCGACTCGATGGCCACCACATCCAGCGACTGCGGCGCCTTCTTCTTCAGCGTCCCCGACTCATACTTGACATACTCGGCCTTCTGCAGCTCCGCCAGCTTCTTCACCGCCAGCATCAGCTTCTTTTGGTGGCCTGCGGGGGGAACAGATGGCAGCGGGGAGGTAAGAAAGCACCAGAGGGCACGTGCACACAGCCGGGAGCCCAGACCGGGAAGGGTGCAGGCTGGGGGGAGAGAGGAGTGACCGGGACGCAGGTTATCCCCCTTGGAGCTAGGCTTGCAGAGATCAAAGTGAGGTGCCCAAGGCTGCCCAGGGCTTCAGTGGTGGAGCCAAACCCGAGACTGCCAAATGCCAAGCCGGTCCTCTCACAGCAGCCCCTGGCACCACATCTTGCCGGTCTGTACCCCGCGGCGTGGCCAGGGTCTCCCTGGTACAGAGGACTCCAGTGACCGGTGCCGCCCGGCCTCGCCTTACCCAGCTTGGTGATGCCAATCTCCTGCAGGTCCTCCCACGTGATGTCCGTGATGAAGTCGATGTTCTCGTAGCCGTTCTCCACCAGCACCTTGTAGTACTGCGACAGCCCGATCATGGACAGCCAGAGCGCCAGGTTGGCCTGGGAGGGGGGAGCGGAGCCTGAGCGGGTGCCACGACCGCACGCCCGGCCCGAGCGGAGATCGCTGCCTCCGGCGGCGCTGCAACCAGCCCAGCGCCAGCGTGTCCCTGCCCCCAGCACCCCCGCCTCAGAGCAGGTATGGGGCAGGGGGGCATCGGCTTTGAGCTCTGCGCCAACCCACAACGCTGCCTGATGCTGGCAGCTGCAACCCCATGCCATGCCCCCCGTCGCCCCTCCAGCCCAGGGCCCGCTGCAGGTGTCCAGGGCCCAGCACCAGGCCTGTGGGAGAGAGCCGCAGAGCTGCGGGGACCTCACCGGCAGGGGGGTTTCCTCCGGCTCGGCGCGGTCCCGGCGCCCACCGCCCGGGCCCCGCGGGCAGAGCCGTACCGGCTTGTACTCCGGGAGCCACTCGGGGATGTTCAGGCTGTTGATCTCCGAGGCGATCTTCTTCCGGTGCCCGGGCTTCGTCACGCCGATAGCCGTGAGGTCCTGGGGCGGGGCGGGGACCCGTCACCCGCCTGCAGCCACCGGCTGGCCGGGCGCCGGCCCACGGCGTGCACGGGGTCACCCACCTCTCTCAGGCCAGGAGCTGAGACCCAGCCCGGCGGCCCCAGTCCCCCTCCGCGGGGGCTGGAGACCCCCCACCACCCTCCCCTTTCCTCGGGACCGGCTGCCCCCAGCTTTGCTGCCCCGTCCAAGCTCGAGCATGCATGGCCCCGATCCTGCAGCCCAAAGTGGAAGACTGAGGTGGGGGGGTTTGGAGCCACCCGGCCGCCTCCTGGCCCCACGCCTGCCCTCACCTCCGGCGTCATGCGGCTGATGGTGGGGATGTCGTAGCCGGCGTTAATGAAGTTGGGTGCGTAGAGCTGCAGCTGGAACTTGTACAGCCACTGGTACACGGCCTCCGAGCTCTGGGGGCGAGGGGGCGGCATCAGGGGCTTGGTGCATGCGGCCCTGCCCCCGGCCGCCCCCATCCAGATGTGCTGCCCAGGCCTTCCCACTGGGCAGCTTCCTAGCAAGCACAGCTGGGCGCTGCCGGGAGACCAGGCAGCGAGTGCTGCTGCTGAGCTGGGCCCAGGGGGGTGCTGGGCACGCCTCGGGGAGGGGGTACCAACACGGCTGGCCAAAGGGATGGAGGCAGCAGAGAGGGCTGGGGTCCAGCCCCATATTGCATGAGAAAGCTGGCACCAGCTGCACCCGGGCCCAGCCCCGCTCTGGCACCGAGGAGCTGTGAAGCGCAGGTGGCAGCTCAATGAGAGAAGCTGTCAGAGGTGCGACTCCCGCCCCCGAGCAGCAGAGCGGGGAAGGGAGCCCCGTGCCCAGCCCAGGCACTTGCAATGCCAGCTCCGGCACGGGGCACGGGCAGCACCCGGTACCCCTCTCCATGCCACCTGCACCAGCCCCGGGCAACGGCAGCTCCTTGGAGGCTGCGAGCACTGGCACGGCATCGTGGGTCAGAGGAGCAAGACAGAGCCCCGCCGCATGCAAACACCCCCACACCTCCTCCCCAGGCCCCCGAGACCCAGGGAGCAAAGCAGGAGCTGCCTTGCCCCAAATCCAGTTACCGAAGCAGCGGTGCCCGTGTGCATCCCCTGGGCAGCAGCCAGCGAGCAAGCGCTGCGGGCAGATGGCTGCAGGATGATTCACAGCGTGGCCTTGGGCGCTGACTCACCGGCTGCCCGGGGTGAGCAGGGTGGGGACACGGCCACTCCCCGACAGGCGGGTGCAGAGCGCGGGCACCTGGCAGACAGGGCCAGGCATGGCTGGAAGCCTGGTCCCCGTCTCAGGGGCACATCCTGCGTGCCCTCCCCAGCGTCATTTGTGCTGCCCGGATGTCCCTGCCCTCCCTGCAGCCAGTCCAAGCCGGGTCAGGGCCAAGTGTGGGCCCCAAAGGGCCCGGGACCAGGCCCTGGGGGTGCAGGGAGCGAGGGGCACCTCCCGCCTGCATGGGGCAAGGTGTGGGGCACCCACGCGCCGCCCCGATGCAGGCTGGGAGTCGGGCAGGCGCCTGCAGCTCTCCAGCGACGAGCCGCTGCACACAAGCGGGGCATGGGGGCTCTCCGACCCCCCGCCTCACCTTCCCCTCCGACATGGGCTCCATCTTCTTCAGCTGCTGCTCGGGCGGGGGCTGGGCTGCATACGGGGAGCTGGCCACACTCTGGCTCCGGGAGGAACCTGCGGCAGAGCAGGGGTCAGCGCGGTCGGCAGAGACCCCCGCAGCACCGGCCCGGCAGCTCACGGGGGTCGCGGGGCTCCACCTCTTCCCCCGGTGCTGAGCTCCATCCATCCCATGCTACAGCCCGCAGGGAGCTGGGGGGCCGCTGGCAATGGCTGGGGGAGGGGAGGGCTCTGCCCTGCAATCCCCCTCCTCCGCAGAGGGGCAGGGAGGGCCACGGGGAACGGGTCCCAGGCAGCCCCACCACCCACACAGCTCCCGGCATCCCGTCGCAGGGACTGGAAGTGCCCCGGTGGTCGGAGGGCTCTGGCCTGACCTGGCCACAGGATCCAGACCCACGCCGCCCCCTCCTCCGTGCCCCCTGCCCCGGACGCAGTCTGCGAGGGAAGTGGCTGGACACGGGCAGCAATCCCCCCCGTCCTCCCCGCACCCCTCAGCCAACACGAAGCCCGGGCAGCTGCCCAAAGCCGGGCGCCATGGGGCTGGAGGGCTGCCAGGTGGACAGAGCCCCCCCCAGCCAGCCCCTGCCCCCCCCAGCCCTCCCGCCCCGACTAACCGAAGCAGCAGAAGGGCTGGCAGCAGCCGAAAGGCGAGAGAGTCATGTTTACCCGCACACGTCTTCCTCCCGGCACCGAGCAGCCCCAGGCCGCGCCGGAGCCTGGGCCGGGGCTAGCGCCAGCGTTAGCCTTAGCGCTAGCGCCGCGCCGAGCGCCCGGGCTGCCGCCCGCCACGCACCTGCAGGCGACTCCAGCCCCTTCGCCGGCCCATCGCCCACGGCCGCCTCCTGCACCGACGCCTTCTGCGAGAGGACGGTTGCCAGCAGCTGAAAAGGCACCGACGGGCAGGGGATGAGCAGCGGTGAGCGGGGGGCCGTGGGGAGCCGCCCGTCGCCTGCAGGGCTCCGGCAGCCGGTCCAGCGGCGCGGGGGGGGCGGGCGGGCGGGCGGGCGGGGAGGGGCCCGGCAGCGAGCAAGAACGGCGCTCGCAGCACAGATGGTGCCTCGCATCCGGCAACCGGCGGCGGGGGCTGCAGCGCCGCGACACCCCCGCGCCTGCCTGGCAGGCGCCCAGAGCCCACCCCCCCGGATCCCACGCTCGGGAGGCAGGTGGGGGGGTTCCCCGCGGCACGGGCTCGGCCAGGCGGGTAGGGGGTGCAGCGCCAGCGCCAGCGCTCCTGCCCGGGCCGGGGTTGCCGCAGCCGAGCAGGACGCCGGGGCGGACGGGGAGCCCAACCGCGCCGGCCTGGGGGCCGCGTGCGCCGGTCCCGGCTGAGCAAGCCGGAGCGCTGCCCGCGGTGCCAGCCACGCTCCGGTTTGGCGTTTCCATGGCGATCGCGCTCGGCTGGGCACCGGCCCAAGCAGCTGCCCTGCAGCTAGAAGGGGAGGGGGGCCGGCCCCAGGCCCAGTCGGAGGATCTCGGCTCTGCTCCCACCCCAGAACAGGGCAGAGCACTGCATGGGGATGCCCCGGTGATGGAGACCCTGATGCCACCCGTGCCACCAGTGCCAGCTCGCCCAGGAGCTGTGCTGCCAGCTCCCAGCCCCTTACCTTGACCCCTTCCGAGCCGGCGTGCAGGGCGTGACCCCCACTGCCCGCGCTCTGCCCGCTGCCCGAGCTCCGCGCGCTGGCCACGCTGCCGGTGCTGCCCAGGCTGCTGCGGTCGCCACCTGCCACGGGGAAGGGAGAGTCAGAGACGCGGGTGCTAAGCAAGGCATCGCCCTGCCGTACAGGGCCCGGACGCCCCCGGGTGCATCGTGCATGGACAGGTGTGCTGCTGCACGACGGCATCACACAGCCCTGGCTGGCTGGGGTTGCAAGTTTGCTGACGGCGGGCACCGCAGCGTCACAGGGCATGCACCCCCCCATGCACATGCACACGCACACGCACAGCAAATACCTGCAAAGGGTTTCCGCAGCACCCAGATCTCCTCGGCTGGCGCCGGCGTGGCCGGTGACCCGCCTTGCGAGGGTGACAGGTGGGATGGGCTCATGTCAGACCCGCGTGAACCTGGCGGAGCAAAGCAGAGGCGGTGAGCGGGACCAGGAGAAGGGGGTGCAGGAGCAGGGTGGCACTGCCCGGCTGGCATCGGGGCAGCACGGCGAGACCCCCCCCCCAGCTGAGCATCACCCTGAGCCCCCATGCCGCGTACCGGCACAGGCCCTGCTGGCACGGGAGGGCAGGAGGCAGCACTGCCCCAGCAAAAAGACCCCTCCCGGGCCTGGGGCTCCCCTGCAGCTGGGGCAGGCACCACCGGCTGCGGGCTTCTCCCCAGCCAGAGGCACCACACCAGAGACTGCCGGGCATGGCGCACGTGATGCCTACCCTCGCACCTCCAGGGTCACACTGGGGTGTTCCTGGGGCTTGCACTCCCTGTGCAAGGAGCCAGGAGCTTTTGGTCTCATAGCTCAGCCCTGGTGCAGCCACCGCAGCCCAGCTCTCATTCGTAGACCTGGGAATGCCCCCGCAAGCCCTGTGCCATCGCCACGTCCCGCCATGCCGGAGTCAGCGGGCACGGCTCAGCCTGGGGGCCCCTGCCGTGCCGCACGGCCTCTCCCCCCAGGCACCCGGGCACCGGCTGCATCACAGCTCCTGGCGAGTGCCTTCCAACAGCAGCAACAGGGCCTGGCTGTGCCCAGATTATCCCCAGTGTAGCAAGGGCTCAGCCGGGCGTGGGGCTGGGATAGCGAGGGTAGCGGCAGCCCCGATCTCTGTCTCCAGGCCTGGGGCTGCACTGCCCCAGCCCCAAGCCAGGCAGCGGGCCGCGGAGCCCGCCACGGCGCAGGTTCCCTGGGTCTCATCTCCTGCCCCCAGGACAAGGCTGTCATCACCTCCCACCCACGCCAGCAGCAAACCCAAGCGTGGAGGGCCGGAGCCGCGTGTAGACAGCAGCCCCACTACATCAGGTCACTTGAAATCGCAGGCCGCGCAGCCGCCCCCACGCCACGCTGCAGGCAGGCTGGTTAGCACCGCTGTGCGCCAGCCCCCCACGCTAAGCAGGGACGGCAGGCACGTGGAGAGAACCACGGCTGTGCCTGGACCCTGCAGCGTCTGCCTGGTGCCCTCCCGTGCCCATGGACCTGCCGGGCGCAGCCCGATGCCCCCGGCAGCCCGAGGACATGTGGCTCCTTCACAGCACTTCGCTGGGGCTTGGTATAGCCGACGGCTCCAAGTTAGGGGCTGTGGGCAAGCACATGGACAAAAGCCCGCCCGGCTGCAACCCCAAGGGCCCCAGGGCCCTGCGGCGAGCCACGGAGGATGCAATCCTGCTGCCTGTGGCGCTGCCAGCACCCCCCACCCCCCATCGCTAGCACAGGCTGCAGGTGGAGCAGGACCCGGCTCCTCCGTGGTGCTCGGGGACACGCCAGGACCGGCAGGGGGAGCCCATGTGTTGCATTTACACAGAAACCCGCAGGCTCCGGATTCCCCTGCACCAGGCCGCAGGCGCCTCGCTCCATTTCTAGCCCTGGAGAAAGAAAAAGCCCGTCGGCAGCACTGGGGGGACAGAGATGGGCTGCAGCCTTGGCTGGGCACATCCCCAGGCTCCTGCACCCGGCAGCCCTCCAAGAAGGGTGTCCGGCGGCCGTTTCAAGAGCCGGCTCCTGGAGGAGCTCAAGCCCCAGTGCCCGGCGGGCTGGGCCCTGAAGCGGGGCAGCAAGGAGCAAACCCAGCCTGCCCTTTGGGGCCTTTCGGGGCTGGAGGTCTGCCCGACGCCCCGCGCAGCCCCACCAGCGCAGCCGGGAGGTGTCACTGCAGAGGCCATCGCTCTTCGTTAACGGCTCTCGTTAGGCTGCAGGGTGATAAATCTGCCGCGGAGCCAAGAGCAGGAGACGGGCGACCACACTGCTAATGAGCCAGGATGCGGCTGACCCTCCCTGCGCCAGGAGGCAACGCAGGGCCCCGGGATGCACGGGGCTTGCACGCACCCTCCGCTGTACGCACCGTCCCCGCCTGGCCCGAGACCCGCCAGACTCGTTACGCTGCAAGTGCCAAGCAGGCCCCGGACAACGCAGCCGAGGCACGGGGAGAGGATGAGAGACGGGGCACCTGGGCCGCAGTGGGGAGGGACAAGGGGGCACGTGGGCCCGGGTCCCCGCGGGGGCAAGAGCCCTGGCTTCACCCCAGTCACCAGGATCTGCTCAGAGCCATGGCCCGCAGCCGCACCAGCACAGGGGAACCTGCACAAGCTGGGAGACACCGCCTCGGGCAGCACCACAGCCCTGCGCCAGGGTCTCAGCCGACCCCGGGCCCCTTCCCTGCTCCTGGGGAGGGATTCCCCCTGCCCCACCCTGACCCCGTTGGCACCAGGTACCGGGACAGCAAGTCCAAGTGCCAGGAGGAGCCGTGGGGGCTGGCACCCTGCTCTCGGTGTCCCCGACGTCCTTCCCTTGCCAGCACGGCGCTCGACGGGGCTCCTGGCCCCGGGCTGCTGTCCTGGCCCTGCCTGGAGCCTTCCCGCTGCAGTCGGCTGTGTGTGTGTGCGTGCGCGTGTGCATGGGTGTGGGGGGGGGGAGGGGAGGCAGCAACCCCCAGGCCCACCCTCACGCTGGGGCAGGTCCATGTGCCGCACTCATGCTAGGGCAGTTCTAGGGAGGGAAGCAGGGAGGGAGGCTGTACACACCTGCTTGCACACACATGTGCTTGGATGAATGCATGCTCACACACACATGCACAGACATGCCTCGTTACAAATGTGCGCACACACGCACATGTTCATGTATATGCATTCATACACACATGGCCACGCATACCGGCTTGCACCCCCACCATGTGCATACACTTGCCTACATGTGCAGTCGCACATACTCACACACACATACCCCTACTTGCATGTAAACATCCCCACAAGCATGCTTGCATGCATGTGCACAGTCACACACATGTACACACGCACACATATGCCTGCTTGCATGTGTACACATGTGCCTGCTCACATGCACTCATGCTTGCACACACACACAAGCCAGTTCACACGTACACATCATCACACACACACGCACATATAGATACCTGCTCGCATGTATACACACATATATGCCTGCTCACATGCAAACACATACACACAAATGCTGGCACACACATGCACACCTGCTGACATGTACACACACACACACGCACCTGCACACACACACACTTGCACGCACATACCCCTGCTCATAGGTCTGCTTGCACACACAAACCCACATGCTTGCATGCACATGCAACCCTGCTCCCATGCACATACACATGCCTGCTCACACGCACATATGCATATATGCCTGCACACACACATGCCTGCTTGCACATACACACACGCTTACATGCCTGCTCTCACACACACTGAAGCAAAGGGAAGGAAGAAGCCAAATGGAAAAAAACCAAGCCAGCCAGGCCCACCAAAACCCAACGTAAATGAAAGCAATGAAGCGAGCCGCAAACTACCTTGTCCACAGTGCCGCTCCCCCGCAGGGCTATGGGGCAGCCTGTGATAGCCAAAGGAACTGAAAAGAGGCTGATGGGAATGTGATGGAGGAGGTGGAGGTGGAGGCAGGAGATGGAGCGGATGGGCCGAGGCGTCGCCATTAAGCACAGCTGCCCCGGGGCCCGGGAGCGGGATCATTTGATAGTGCTGGCTAATGGTTACCGTTTCCCACGAACCTGATAACAGAAACATAACAAGAGATAAAATGAAAGGGCTCCGGGGCCGCGCTCAGAGCCAGCCGCGCACAACACAGACAACCAAAAGCAAAGCCGAGCCAAGCCCAGCGGGGGCCTGAACGCAGCCTCGGGGCAGCCCTGGGGATCGCCTCTCTCCCCCCACCGCGTGCAGCACACAGGCTCCGGGCCAGGCTGGGAGCAGCGAGAGCAGGCCACGGACGCTGCCCTGGGGCAGATACCCCAGCCACGGCCAACTCTTGGGGGGCAGCGGGGGCTGGCTGATGTCCTGCTGGCGCGGCAGTTCGTTACCAAGGCCGCAGCACCCATTGGCACCTAGCAAAGGCATCCTGACGACGGCCCCTAACGAGGACCAGCTCTGCGGGCCGTGCTCTGGAGCCCCCACCCTGCAGCGCCCATGCACGGGGCAGACGCCGTGGTCCAGACCCCGCAGCTCCCTGCACCCGGAACAGCTGCGGGCAGCGACGTCACCAGGGACCCCCGCCGGCCCCGCGTGCCCCAATCCCGCCGGGATGAGAGCCCAGGTGCCCCCGGCACGGAGCCAGGCTGGAGCAGCCCAGCGGGTCACTTCCTTTGGTACCAAAGACGCCTGCCACACGACCGACCGAGCCTGCCCCGGCCAGGGAGCAAGCCCCACGCACCCCGGGCTGGTTCGCCCCTCTGCCAAGGGGACGTGGCTCTCGGCCCCCATCCCCTCCCGCACCTCTCCACATGCCAGCGAGGGCAGGCCACCCGCGTCCCTGGCTCGCTTCAGGCCCAATTTAGCGGCTGCCGTTTCCGGCACCGGCCTCCGAGAAAGCCAGACAGACCGGCGCTCGGCCCGTGCGACCGCGGCGCGGGGCCGGCCAGGGCAGCGCTCCCATCCACCGATCGATCGATAGCCGCCTTGGAAAGCTCTCGTTGCACCGGCCCTCCCGCCACGCTTGGACTGACAGCCGATGCTCCGGGAAGGAGCCGCCGCGCGCCCTGGGGATGCCGTGGGCTGGAGGGCGGATGGGGCGCCCGGGCTCCAGACGGCGCCGCGCTCCCCGTGAAACCCACGCTCCGGCGCCCACTGCAGACGTGGGCATTGGATGCCGGGGCCTGGCTGGGCTGGGCATGGCCAGAGGCGTCCAGCCCCGCTGCAACCGTGTCTCCCGTGCACCAAACAGAACTCGCGCCCCCGCGATGTCAGCTCGCAGACCCCAGGACCGCGGCAGGCCCGTGATGGCGACGTGCCAGGCACCAGGGACCCTGTGCCCCAGCCACCGGGACAGCCACGGCTCCCCGGGATTCGTGGAGGATAGGGCACGTGGGCAGGGTCTGGTGTGGGGAGAGGGAGGACGGTGGGGATGAAGAGGTGGGTACAGGAGAGGGTCACCGGGGTGCTGCATGGAGACCCCAGCCCCCAGACACAGGATGCTTGTGCACGCGTGGGGTCAGATGGACACACCACGGCCCGGATGGGCTGCTTGCAGGAGCTGCCTTCAGGCTACAAGGATGCCCCAGAGGAGGCAGGATGGGGACAGAGCGGGACCAGCCAGCAGACCCCATCCGCATGGGCACAGACGTGGGCTCGCCCCGGCCACGGCCACCGCACTGACGGGGGCTTTCCCGCCTCTTGCTGCCCCCTCTGCACAGCCCCGGGCACCGAGCCCCCTCCAGCCCATGGCACCAGTCCCAGCGCTCGCACCCCGAGACCCCTCCTCAGCACCGTCCGCCCACACAGCCCACGGTCCGGACTGGCAGTGCTGCCCACAGACGGTGCAGGGAGGGGGTGTGCCTCGCGCCCCACCTCATCCTCCTGGGGCAACCCCCAGCAAGGGGCAGCCAGCTCCAGCTTGGCCCCCAGGTCCCCAGCGCATGGCCCATCACACCGCTGTCCGCAGGCCTCTCTCCCCTCTCCAAAGCAGCTCCCAGGCTCACGGTCCCATCCAGAGACGCAGAGCCGTGGCCCTCCTCCCCACCAAGCCCCGCACTGCGCCGGGCAGCAGATGGGCATTTGCCTGTTCGCTTGCTGATGGCTTCGACGAGGCTGGACGGGAAGTAGCCCACGCGGTCGTTGCCGGTCCGGTTGTCGTGGATGCAGCCCTTCCACCGCCCGTCCGCGTGCTGCTCCAGCACCTGCAGGCCACAAAGGCGCGGGGGCATGGGGCAGTGCCAGGGCTGAGCCCAGGAGCCTCTGGCCTGGGACTCCCAGCCCAGCGGCAGAGCACCCCCCGGCCCAGACACCGGGGATCCGGGGTGGGCGGGCACCTGGCGCGCACTGCTCCCCCACGGCCCCACACTCACGGTAATGACATCGCCGGCCTTCACATTCAGGCTGGTCAGGTCGTAGTTGTTGCAGTAATCCTTGACGGCCCGGACCTGCAGCGCGGCCGAGGCGTCTGCGGGACAGAGTTGGGGTCACAGGGAGGGAGCTCGGGGGGCATCTAGCCCAAGCCCTGCCTCAGGCAGGATCAGCCCCGTCCGTACACCCAGCATCTAAACTCTACCGACGACGACCGTCAGCCCTGACACAACAGACCTCACACCCCAGCCTGCTGCAGGGACCCCGGCAGCAATGTCCTATCTGTGCAAGGTTGTTTAAAAACACACTCCCGAGCCCCGAGGCCAAGACTATGCCCCCACCACAGAGGAAGGCAACCCCCCCCCAGCCTGCACCAGTTTAACCAGGAGGGAAATCCCTTCCCGCCTGCAGCGCAGCATCGGTCTGCGCCCGAGTGCAGAGGCAAGACCCTCCAGATCTGGGTCCCGGGGGAGCACTGGCACAGCCCTATGCCCAGCCTGGGCTGCACCCAGCACCTCTGGGGGAGGCTTATAAAACCCCTGACACATGGAGCAGAAATGGGGGGGCAAGCAGCAGAGCCCGGAAACCCCCATAGTAGCGCACAGGCATTGCTACACCTGGATCATCCCCAATCAGCGGCTGCCCACCCTCCCCTCGAGCCCCTGCAGTGATGGCGAGTCCCCCCCGCCCCTATGTCCATCCCACAGCCTCCCTGCTTTGACAGCAAAGTGTCTCCTGATCTCCAACCTAGACGTGCTTTGCTGCAACTTCAAGGCCTTGGCCGGCATCCTCCTCGCAACCTGGAGACAGCATCAGAGACCCGGAGCCCCCTGCCCTGTCTCACGCTCCTTGTAGGGGCCAAGCTGGCTCCTGGGGGCAGCCCCTGCCTGACCTCAAGCAACGGTGTGCGCTCCCCTCCCCCTTGGTCCTGCACCTCCATGGGAAGGGGCTGGGGGGCTTCTCACCTCGCAGCATCTGCTTGATCTCCTTGCTGGCCTGGGTGGCGGTGAACTGGTTGACGATGTCCAGCGCCGTCTGGTTGTACGTGTTCCTGACGTGGGCATTGATCCCGCTCTGCAGGGCACAGGCAGGGGTTTGGGGCCCAGAGCTGGCATGCACAGCAGGATGCAGCCCCAAGCCCCTGCCCAGCACTCAAGGGGACTGGTACACGCTCAGGGGATGCACAACGACACCAAGAGCGTGCACTACCAGCCCCTGCCCCTGCAGCCAGGTCGTCCATGCCCCCTGACCCCAGCGGAGCTGCGAGGGCCCTTACATCCAGCAGGAGCCGCACCACGTCGGTCTTGCCACACAGAGCCGCCTCGTGCAGGGCCGTGCCCGCCTTGGTCTGCCGGTTGATGTCGATGCCCGCCTGCAGCAGCAGCCTGCAGGCACAGCAGGGGCCAGCTGAGCAAGACGGCCCCTCGCTCCCGACCAGCAGCCCAGCTTACAGCCCCCTGCTCCGTCGGTGCCCACAGCCTGGCACAGCAGTCCCAGCAGGAGGATGCTCCCTCCCACCGTGACCACTTGTTCGGGTCCAGCCCCCGCGATGCTCACCTGATGATGTCAATGTGCCCGTTCTTGGCGGCCAGGTGCAGGGGGCTGGTGCCATTGGGGTCGGTGGCATCCCCAGGCTTGGGCTCCAGCAGCGCCGCACACATGTTGCTGTTCAGCAGCAGCTGCACCACCTGGGGCAGCGACATGGAGCAAGTGGAGACATGGGGACGGGCGCTGGAGCCCGCAGTGTGCAGGGGACTGGTCGGAAGGGCTTTGCCCCCAAACATGGTGCAACAACAGATGCCCCCAGAGTCTCCTCCCAGCCACCCGGTGCCTAGAAGTACCCGGCCTTGCCTCGTGGGGCGTGGGAGGACTTACCCCGACGCGGCCAAACTCGCAAGCCAAGTCCAGCGGCGTTTTGCCAGAGTTGTCCACGATGCAGGGGTTGGACTGGTGCTGCAGCAGCATCTCGGACTGGGAGAGACCAGACTGGCTCAGCACGATGCTCCCAGAGGGGTGGAGGGTGGGCTCCTGAGTGACTGGCCCTGCTGTCCCCACCCAAACCCTCCTGCACACACTATGACCCACAGCACATGCGGAGAACCCCGGCATCCGGAAAGGACCAAGCACGCCCATGGAGCTGCCATGGGGAGATGGGGAGAAGTCCAGAGCCCCCATGCATGGGGTAGGAGGGTCCGGACCCAGGGACACCTGAGGCTTAAGCAGCCACATACCCCCCGCCCCACCATGAAGACAGCAGCTCAGTGCCACGAAGCAGCGATCAGGGCCCCTGCACCTCCCGTACCACGTCGTAGTGCCCATGCTGGGCCGCCAGATGCAGGGGGATCTGGCCCTCATCTGACTGGGCGTTCACAGCTGACCCTGCCTTCAGCACCATCTTCATCGGCTCCTTCTTGCCCTGCCAGGCGGCATAGTGCAGGGGCCGCATCCCTGCGGGGCAGAGGCAGCGCCCGGCTGAGTGGGGGCACCGTGTCCGGCCAGCTCTTGGCTGGTGCAATGTCCAGGTGCCAGGGGACGTGGGCCTGGGCTGGACCACCCCACCCAGAGCGGACAAGGTGTTTAGCTCCGCTCACTGCGGTGCCCTGGAAGACACTCACAGCCCAGGCAGGGTCTGGCTGCCCAGCTCGAGCTGCACGCTAGCCCCCGCCTCGCTCTCACCTTTGTTGTCCTTAATGTCCACGGCGGCCTGGGCTTCCAGCAGCAGCGAGATGAGCTCCGTATTGCCATTGAGGGCCGCATGGTGCAGGGCGGAGAACCTGGGGGTGCAAAGCACGAGGTGAAGCAGGGGCTCCTTCGGCCAGGCCGGCGGGCATCACTCTGGCACGGCACAGGGCGCTGGAGCAAGGCCCCAAGGCGAGGGAGCAGAGCTGCCCCCATCCCTGCCTGGGGGGCTCAGTGCCCCCCTCTTGCAGCTCTTTGCTTGCTGGGCCTGTGTCTGGCCCCCCTCCAGGACCCCCCCCAAAGCCGCCTGGGGGACCCCAGTCACCATCCCTGGCAGCCTCGCAGAGACGCGCTACACTGGACCGCACCACGCGCCACAAGGATCAAGGCCGGGAGAAACGGAGCGGAGCAAGGAGGGTGCACGTGGCACTCGCTCTGCCATGCATGGCTGTACTTAACCTGCCCCAAGGGATCTCTGCTGGGGAAAGGCTTCCCCAGCCGAGCCCCGCGGCTCCGGGGCAATACTGGGAGGCTTCTCCAGGGAGAACTTGGGGGTCAAGTGTCGTGGGAAACCCAGCTGCGTGATCCCAGCTAAGCCCCTGGAGACGCTCACCCGAGTGGGAAGCTCCAAGCCTCCCAGCCCCAAAGGAGATACAGCCCAGCAGAGCCCACCCCGCCACAGGCAGGGGGATGCCCGCAGGGCGAGGCCAGGAGCCAGGCAGGCCGGGGCTGCGATCCAGCCGGGATCGGGGCTGCACGTGCCGCAGGACTCTGAGAGAGGGACGATCGGCAGACGACAGAGGGAGGCCGCTGGTGAACCGCAGACTCCCCTCCCCCTCGTGACCCAGTTCTCCAGCTGCTCTGGCCGAGGCTGGAGCCGGCCACGTGCCACCCGAGCTGGTGGGGACGGCAGACCCTACGCCGGCAGCCTCCGTGCCCAGAGCCCTGGCACGTGGCCGCGTGAGAGCAGATCCACCTCGGTGCCGGCTGGACACAGCCCCGTCGCCATGCGTGGCTGTCTCCTGGAAGCATCCTAACCCCAGGCGGGCTGTGCTGCCCGCGGGCATCGACTGCCCTCCTGCCAGAGCCAACAAGGAAGAGCTGGGGTAGCCCCACAGGGAAACTCGGGCCCGTGCTGGTGGGAGAACGGCTCGCAGCTCAGCGGTCCGCGCCGCGGGGCACAGACCACGGTGGGACGGGGAGGAGCGGGGCAGGTGGGCCACGAGCTCCCAGCCAACAGCGCTGTCGCGCAGCTCATCGCTCATCGCAGCAGGCACGGCTAACCCGCAGCTGGCACGTGGCGGGGGACGCTCCGACCCGCTGCAGCTCCTGCTCCCAGCGAGGTCTGGGGTCTGCCATTGCAACGGTCCCATCCGTGCATCCATCCAGGAGGCGCCCGGGATCCCGCCCCTCATCAGCCAGCGAGAAAAACCCGTGGGGCAAGAGCCTGCCCCGGGACCCACTCAGGTGCCAGCAAGATGGGGCACGAGATGCTGCCCCTCGCCCCAGGCTGATGGCGCTGCCCCCAGCCACAGCTCCGGGGCAGGCACTCACCCATCAGTGTCCTGGAAGTTGACGTTGACTTTCTTCGCAGATCCGAGGAGCTCTAGGAGGGAGAGAGAAGGGGGAATGAGGGCATTTGCCTGGTGCTCTGATCCACGCCCAGGGTAGCGGCAGGATGGCACAGCCCACGGGGCCCGGGGAGGGGCAGTCCGACATGCTGCCTCCCTAGGGTGGCACCTGCAGCCCACAGACACGACGTCCCCGGGGCCACGAGCCAGTCAGTGCAAGTCCTCAGCTTGCCAGAGTGCCCCCTGCGTCCAGGCTCTGGCTCGCACGCCCCACGTGCTAACTGCGTGCACGCACGCATGCATCCATGCACACTCCATGGACTGCATACACTCACATGCACACTCCATGAACTGTACACACATACACACCCATTCACATGCTTGCACACTCTATGGACTGAACACATACACTTATGTGTACCCCCCCATGATCTGCACACACACCCACCCACGTACATGCCTGCTCACGTACACGCTGCATGGACTGCATCTGCACACACACACACACCCCCCATGCACGCTCCATGGACTGCACACACATACATGAGCACACACTGCACAACCCATATGCACACCCCATGAACTTGCCCATAGGTACACACTCCATGGACTTGCATGCACACACCCATGCAGACATCCACAGCCCATGGACTGAACATGCACAGCCCATGAACTGCATACACGCACACCCATGCACATGCCTACATAGTCCCTGGACTGCACCCACACATCCATGCACGCGTACACACACCCACGGCCATGGGCAGAGCAGGCAGGACACCCCGACACCCCGCAATCCACACAGGCTGCTCCTAGTGAACCCCAGCAGCATCTCCTCCAGGCCCCCTCACTCCTCAGCAGGGCAGGGCAGGCCCAGCAGCCTCCTCCAGCAGCTCCCCCAGCCCCAAGCCCC
Source organism: Crocodylus siamensis (assembly GCF_052110815.1). Lineage (NCBI taxonomy): Eukaryota > Metazoa > Chordata > Crocodylia > Crocodylidae > Crocodylus > Crocodylus siamensis. The sequence continues at coordinate 49,081,770 of NC_143406.1, forward strand.
GACGCCCTCTACAACCTCAACAGAGAAAGCACGACTTTGACAGCCAAGGCCATCCCCAGCGCTGGAGCCTGATATCCGCCCAGGCAGCGTCTCTGGCAGTGCCCCCTGTCCTGGCAGCGCAGGCAGCCAGGAGCCCACGCTGCCTCTGACCGACTCAGGGCAATGCAACGAGCAGGGCTGGAGCAGCCAAGCCTGGAGAGCCCGTTTGCAGCCAAGCCTGGCCCCAGGCCACTGCCCTCCCCACGGCCCCTGTGCTGCTGTGCCCTGGGGCATCTCCATTTCCACAGCCCACACAGTAGCCCCTAGGGGCAGGAGGCAATGCCAGGCTAGAGAGCCCTGTCGTGGCAAGGCCAGGGATGCTGCTGTCTAAAAGTCCGACAGAGACATGCAGGGCATCCTCTCTCCAGGTCCTGGCCACTGCAGGGCATCCACGGGAGTCCAGAGAGGTGCTACATGCGGGGCTGGTATCTACAGACAAAGGGCAAGGCGAGGGTCTCACCAATGCAGGGAGAGGCAGCTGTTCCTCATCCACTGTGGCTTGCACCCGGGGAAGAGACCGCTTCCCCGCAGCACGTGCCCTGTGCTCCTCAGCCCCACGACGGTGCCCTCCTCTGTGCCAGGGCAGCTGGGATGAAGCTCCCACCCTTGCCTGGGAAGCTGCCTCCAGCAAGGAGCCCCAGAGCCTCTGGCTGCACCCAGCCACCTTCAGAGCCTCCCGGCTCCTTCCCCACCTTTCAATCACACCGGAAACCAGGCAGGGTCCCAAGGAGCCTGGCACTAAACCGAGCCGGAGAGCTGGCAGGGGCTGCTGGCAGCCTCCCAAAGGCTAGCGGCTGCCTGGCGCGGAGGCCGGACCCACAGCGGGGGAGCCCCGGGGCTCACCTGTGTGCCAGCACCGGGGCGCTTGCTGCCAAGGAAGAGCTCGAGCTCGACGCTCTGTCAGAGACATGCCTTCCTTCCTCTCTCCGCTCTGCTTGGACAAGTCCAGCCATCAAGGGTGGTGCACGGAGACGCTCACACCTGCCCAGCGCCTGGCATAGCCACGCCATCCTGGGGCAGCAGGTAGCAGCTGTGCTGCCGCGGGGCCAGCTTGCTCTCAGCACCCGGCTTCTCTGCACTCAGGTCCAGCCAGGTGCCCCTGCAGGGCGCTGGCGAGCAGCTCTCCAAAGGGAGCGCAGCCCCGCCGCAGCGGCACATGCTGTGGACAGCCCAGGCCAGCAGGCTCGCAGGGCGGATCTGGGGGGGTGCAGCTGCACCCAGACCAAGGCCTGGCAGTGACAGCAGCAGCGAGGGAGTTGCTTGACTTCCTGGCTCATTATTGTCAGCCTGATTCCTTCTAAACTCTTCACTCCACAGGTGTTAATGCCTCTCTCCCCTTTTTAAAATGGTTTTAATGAATCCAGCTCTCCTTTCTGCTGTCTGTTCGCTGCTCCTGGTACTGCAGCTCCTGCAGACTGTTCTGGACTCCAGCTAAAAATATTAATTCAATGTGGAAATCATCCGAGCAGAGACATGGCGCAGGAAGGGGCCTCCAGAAGCCCCATCGAGTCCAACCCCTGCCTGAGGCAGGATCAGCCCTGTGCAAACCAGCCCAGACAAACCCAGTGTCCGACCTCCTGGCAAAGCTACTGTCAACCCCGACACAAGACATCACGCGCGAACCTGCCACGGGCGAAGCAAGGGGACTGTGGAGGCCAAAATCCTGCTTCTATAAAAGGTAGTTAATAGAGATCCCGGGTAGATCGTGCCCCTGCTGCCAAGGAAGGCAAAATCCATACCAGTCCAACCTGGGGGAAAATCCCCTCCTGCCCCAACTACATCGGTCTGACCCTGGGCAGAGGGGCAAGACCCTCTTTGCTCTCCGCGAAGCGCTGGAAGATGCTCGGGAAGGTCGGGCTGTTTTATGACTCTGAGAGCACGTAATTCAAAGGATGATGGGGCTAAAGAAACAACTGCTTTTGATGCTTCTTATGCCTAATTTCTTGTGCTTTTAATACAGAATACAGGCTACAGCAAATGAATGCACATTCCCATAGTCATACTTGTTTTTTGCTTTGATCTGACACTGAATAGGCCCCTGGCTTATAAGGAAAGCTTCTAGTTTCTTGAAGTCTGGAGAAGCGCGGGGGCTGTGTTCAAGGGGACGATCCGTTGCACCCCCTCCTCGAAATCCCAGATCCACCCATGCCTGGCGCCCACCCCATGACCTGCAAACTGAAAGGTGGTAAATAGGCCCCGCAGAGCCGCGTGCCCGGGGGGCCAGCACTGCATCGGGTCTGCACCCTCCCCTTCACCCGTCAGCCCCATCGCATCTCATTCACTGGCCGACGAATGCACACGCAACGAGCTCGCCCCTCCCCGCTGCACCCTCGTGCTTTCCCCAGGGGCTCTGCCAAGGCCGGGTGCAATCCCCATTGCAGAGGCAGGGAAACTGAGGCACGGTGGGCTGCCAGAGCCAGACCCAGCAGTGCTGCCCCAATCCACGGAGCAAGGCTCCCCTCTGCCAGGAGCCGGCAGCCGCCCTGCGCAGCATCCGAGCCCCAGCAGCAGGAAGACAGCCAGGCGGGAGGCGGGGCGCGTTCCCCTGCAGTGCTGGCTCCTGCCCGGCTGTGCAGAGGCCCGGCCGTCCCCCGGGGACCGGGGGTTGGCAGCGAAGCCCGTGCCTGGAGCGGCTGCTGTAGGAGCATGCTAAGCAGAAACCGGCCATGCTCGGGGCCTCCGTCCCAGTACCAACAGGATCACGGGGTCCCGGGGACGGGCTGGAGATCTGCGCCCCACGGCCACCGGGACTGGCGCGGGGGGAAGCCGGGTCAGCGCAAACAGCACCGTGGGGTTTGGACAAGAGCTGTCGGCATCACCCCTGCGAGAAGGGCAGGGAGGAAGGGGGCACCTGCCCCGCCACCTCTGTGGGGCCAAGCCTCGTGCGGGCTCCTGCCTTGGAGCAGCCCCAGATCGCTGTGGGCACCTGAGCAATGAGGCACCCCCAGCCCTGCGTGACCCCCAGCAAGGCCCTGAACCCCCCCCAGCTGCTGTCCACAGCCCTGCAATGGCTCACCGCTCAGGCCGTCACTCGTGGTGTCTCCCCAAAGCCCCCGCGGGAGTCCGGGGCCCGATCCCGCCGCAGCGGCCGAGAACGGCATCAGCGCGTCAGCTTGCCCAGGCCCCGTGCCGAGAGGGGCTTTGCCTTCCCCGCGCTTCGCTCGCAGCCTGCCAGGGGTGATGTAGCCCCCGGCTCTGCCCCGGCACGGCCAGACCCACTTCTGCGCAGGGCGCGCGGTGGCGGGGGCTCGGGCGGTGAGCGGGCAGCAGTGGCAGGGGCAGGAGCATCGCCACTGTGTTGGCCACCGGCCTCTTCGCCGAGCCCGAGCGCTATGGCGCACAGCTGGGCGGTCACCATGGCAACCCCATCCGCTGCGTTGGGGACGATGCGGTGCTGGATCCCGGGGAGGGGGAGGCACTGGGGGCCACAGCGGTGCCAGGCTGCAGGGCCAGCCAGCAGTGCTGGGCGGCGGGGAGGGCACAAGCAGCACACGCCGGGCTGATAAGCCCTGCCGTCCCCTCCTCCAGGCCAGGGGCCGAGTCCCTGGGAGAAGCCCCTTCCTGCAGGAGAGCCCGGCACAAGCCTGCAAGGACTCGGGTCAGGACCTGCCACCTCTCCCTTAGGGCTGGGGACAGCTCTGCAAGGCGGCACCAGGGGAAATGCAGCCACTTCTGGGGTGGATCGCGGCCGGCTGGAACGCAGAGGCCTCCTGCCACAAGGGAGGCCACGTGCTGCCGGGACGCTGCTTCCCCGAGCGGGTTGGGAAGGCGAAAGCGCTTCTCAGGAAGGACTCGCCAGGAAACTCCTGCCCTCCCCGAGAGGAGATGCTTGGCTTGGCATCTGCCAGCGCGGGGGGGGCAGGCGGGCAGGGGGCCAACGAGCTGTCACTGACGCTGCCCCGTGGAAAAACACCATTTTTCAAGAAAAAGGGATTTTCCCACGCTCCAGTGCACGGGGGCTGGCCGTCGCTCCAGAGCTGCCTCTGCTTGGTCCTCGAGCAGCTGGAGAGGGCTCCCCGCTGAGTGACCCCCCGGTGGGGCTCTGGGGCTCGCTGCCTCTAGGCCAGACCCTGCCCAGAGGCTAAGTCTGGGCCCTGGGGGGACGATGCCTCGCAGGTGCATTGTCTACACCAAGGGGGAGCGGGGAACACCACCAAGGGCACTAGCAAGGGGGTGGCAGAGGGGGGCATCTCCTGCACTCCAGCCCCTTGGCTGCCTTCTCACGTGATGGAGCACGTCACCCAGAAATGAGCATCTGGCACAGCTGGACTGAACACAGCCTGCCTGGCTGGGCCTGCTGGCAGGATCGGGGCCCCTAGAGAGACACCTCACCCCTGCCACTGGGACCCGGGGGACCCTCCTCCAAGCGGCCTGATGTTCGCACATGCGCGTGCATGTGGTGCATCCCCTGACCGTATGGGAAATAACTCCACGAAGCCTGACAGCACGGGGAGCGGCCATGCGTCTTCCTGACAGCCCCAGCAACAAATGCGACGGGGCCCGGCACTCGCCAGCGAACCCCCCCGGAAGGGCTGAGTCAGAACGAGGGGGAGGAGGGGGGAAAACAAACGCCCCCCTCAATCCCTCCGCGGCGGCCACGGCCCCTCCCGGCTCAGCCGGGAGCTCTCCTTTTCCGCGCCGGGGGAACAGCAATTATGCAGCACAGAGCGCGGCACCAGCAAAGCTGACGGGCAGGCACCGGGCGCAGCAGCGCAGCTTCGTTCCCAAGTCCCGCACACAGGGTTGTGACCCCGCGGGCACGGCCGTCCCGCCAACCGCTCCGGGATGCCGTGAAGTCAGCTGGAGCCTGCACGGGGACGTGCTTTGAGGCTCCCGGCTGCACGGAGGCAAGAGCAGGGCCCACGGCATGGGCAGCCGGGCCCTGCCAGGGAGCAAGGGGCGGACCTCGGCTAGCTGCCCGCTCCAGCCGCCCGCTCCTGGCAGGGCTGGAGCCCAGGCAAACGCCGCGACCTGGTTGTCCCTGGGCCCTGCGGAGACGCCCTGCGGCATGCACGACCCTCCCGTCCTGCCTTCAGAGGAACGGGTCTCCCCGCGGGCTGCCCCAGGGCCTCCGCTGCGCCGCAGCCAGGTCCAATTCGATCCGCCGGCTCTCGTCGCAGTGACATTCAGCAAGAGCACACGGGGAAGGAGGCAGCTAACTCCCTCCTTGGAGGCACAGCCCTCTGCCCCCCGGGCACTGCTTGGCAGCCCCCCTGCAATCCCAGGCCTTCCAAGCAATGCCCTTTCTTCTCCCAGCTCAGCTTGGGCATGTCTGAGCCCCGCAGGCATGGGTCACCCTATAGCAAGAGGCGTCTCCTCCATCCCCTTGAAATGCAGCCACCTCTGGGGAGGGAAGGGAGCACCACTAAAGCACCACAGAGACAAAGTCCTGCATCCCACAGATGGAGCGGGAGGCAAAATGAGCCCAGCGCGGACCCCCGGACCAGGCACAGTGGGGCTGCCCGGGGTCTTCAACAGGCTCAGTGGGGAGCCTGAGCCAGGGCAGCTCCAGCGCCCGCACTCCCCAGCCCAGCGGCCCCCCGACGCCGCAGCTGCCCCATCCCAGCACCCGCCCTGCCACACGTCCCAGGAGCCTGGGCGAGGGCTCGCACCTCCAACTGCAGAAACGGGGCCGTGGCCTGGGGTGCCCAGCTTGCAAGCCAATGTTCCTGGCCCCCCACGCAGCCCCGCCTGCAGCCACGGCCGCGCTCACGTGGCACATGCGGGCCCGGGCTCCGAGTGCGCGCCGGGGAGGTGGGAGGGGAGCGGCTGCCCCGCAAACGCAGCCCACGCGGAGCCTGCTGTTTGCGTAGCAGACGAACCGAACGCTTCGGCAACAACTTAGCGGTGCAGCCGAGCACGCTGGCATCGTGGATGGGAGCCCGAGGCAGCTGCTGCGCCAGACGCTCCGGACCAGGGCGCTCGGGGCCTGTTGGACCAGATCGGCGGGTCCAGCCCCAGCCTGCCCATGCACTGGACGCGAGGCTTGCGCTGCTGCGGCCGCCCTTGGTGGCGCCCCTGCCATTGCACGTTATCGCCCACCCGGGTCTCCCTGCACCCGGGTTACCTGGAGCGGGGACCCGTGCCACCTGCAATCTCTCGGCAGGGCCCGGGGCAGCGCATTGCAGGCAGGACGCATGGCAAGTGTGCGGCCAGGCCACTTTGGCCCCTGCAGCGCAGCAAATGTCGTTAACCCCGGGGTCGAGGTGCACGGTGCCCTCAGCCTGCTCCAGACAGATGTGGTCTCTGGGCCCCTGGGACTGGCCGACGGCGCCCAGCCAGCTCCTGCATGTCGCTCCCCCGGCTGCTCCTGCGCTGTCCGGACCAGGCCGGCCTCTCTCGCCGCTCAGGCGGGGGGTGCACAGCCTGGCCCCAGCACTAGAACGGGCTCTGTGGGCTCCCCCGCCCCCACGGGCGACGCAAGCTGCCCAGGCAGCCCCAACGGATGGGGCCCAGCCGGTCCGTGCCCAGCCCGGGGCGGCTGCCAGCTCCCAACAAAGGTGCCTTTCATGCCTGCAGAGATACCCCCCCAGGCCGTTTCCGCTCCCGCCCCAGCTCCCAGGAGCAGGTCCCATGCGAGGGGCAGGGCCAGCCCAAGACGCTGCAAACTGCACGCCGACAAAGGGGCCCGGCTGGCACCGGCCGCCTGGACTCCTGGCACCGCACGGGCACAGGAACAGAGGCTCCAGTCTTCGGGCTCCACAGCCTGGTGCAACGGCCAGGGCTGCAGCAGTGCCAGACGGCTCCCCCAGCCCTGCGGCCTCCCTCGCCTTGGACCGAGGCAGCACCCAGCCCTGGCCTCAGCCACTGAGCACGGGCTGCAGCTGCCCAGCACCCCAGCAGCCCTGGATCTGCACCCCCCAGCACCCTGGCACCAGCCCTGCTGGCTTTGGCCCCCCTGCAGTGCCAGGGTTTCCGCACGCTGCACCCACGCCAGCCTCCACTGAGCCTCTCCGGGCTCCAGGTTTCCCTGCGGCTTCCCTCGCAACAAGACTTACGGCCAGACCGGACTGATTGCACCCGATCCCGTCCCGTGCAACAAGACTCTGCTGAGTTTTGCACGGGTGCAACCACAGCCAGCCCCCTGCTCCTGGCCAGCAGCCTCTTGCCAGCCGCGTGCCATGCCCAGCAGTGGGCATACTCGGAGACGTGGCTTTTCCACGGCAGAACAGTTCCCACGGGGCTGCCTCTGCACACACGCTTTTGCCATGAACTGTTCGAAGGAGCTGGGGATGCCCTTGCTGTGGCTGGAAAGCCTCCAAAGCCAAGAAGCTGTTCCCAATGGTGGGTTGGTGTCTCCTAGGATAACACCCGCCTGTGAGCTGTGGACTGCCCTGGGCAGTGGGAGGGGAGAGGGAACGTCCCCCTCGCACAGGACGCAGCCTACAGTGCAACGGGCCCCTCATCCGAAACCGAGTCCGGCACCTGGACATGACGCGATGCTCTGCCTGCTTCGTGCAGGAGCCCAGAGCCCCGCGGGCTGCGGCCTGGCTCCCCTGCCCTCGCCCACAGTGTGCCGGCAGGTTGTTAGCATGACAGGCACAAGGCAAACATGCCGCATCTTCCCCGGACCCCCGCCTCCCCGAGAGCACCTAAAAATAGGCCTGTTCAGCAATTAGCACTGGAACGAGGCATTGTCTCCCGACAAGCAGCACCCTGCCAGCGTGGCCGACGGCTCTCCAGGGAGCACGCACCTGCCAGCCCACGGGCCGGACCAGCGTGGGCCACCAGCCCCGCGGGCAGCGACGGTGCCGCCCCAGTGCGCTCCGGGGGCCCGATGAACCCAAGGCACAAGAGGAAAGAGAAGTGGGGGACTTAAGGCAGGTTCCCACAGGGGGGCAAGAGATGATTACACGCTGGATTTAATTTCCAAGCAGCAGCTACTAATTACGCCCCACCGAGAGCCCAAAGTAGTGTCGCTCAAACCCGATGCGGGCTGGCAGATCCGGGGCGCCACCGCCCCTCCCACTATTGTTCTGTGCGCCAAGATGCCACCTCCTTCCCCGCCGGCACGCAGCCAGGCCCACGTGGCAGCGCCGCGGGGCCACGGCCGGGCTGAGGCGGCTCCGGAGACAGCCGGCCCGGGGGCTAGAGAAGCCGCTGGCTGCAGATGGAGAATCCAGGTTGGGCACCCAGAAAACGTCTCCTAAAATGCCCTGGGCTGGGCTGGAAGGAGAGGTGCTCCCCTGGATGCTGGGCTTGGGCCCTGCCAGGGGAGCCACTAGTGCAAGGGCGCAGACCTGGAGCGTGCGGAGCCTGGCCTGAAGCCGCTGGGGCTGGAGATGGGCACAACCAGCCAGGGGATGCTCCGGTCCCCCCCAGCAGTGCGCGGAGGAGGCGGCCACATCCCCCCAGCCCGCTCCAAGCCGGACAGCATCTCTCTGTGCCCCTGGGACTCTTGCACAGGGTTCATTAGAGCTCTCTGCATCCTGGCTGCCTGGCCACGTGTCCACGGCTGCAACAGGCACCTGCCCCGGGTGGGGGCCAGAGCAAGAGGCAGCACCCGGGAGGGTTCAGGAGAAGAAGGGGGACTGATTTTAAAACCAGGGAGGCCGAACTCCCTTCTTCGCATCGTGGTTCAAATCTGCAAGCAGGAGCCGAGATCGCAACGGCTGATTCGCCCTTGCTCGGCCTCGGCTTACTTCATTACTTCCCTAAAGCAGCGTCGATTGTCACTGATAAAGCATAATTTGGTGCCTGCTTGTGTCAACCTGGAGGACGGACTCTCGCTCTGCGCCGCTACTGCAATAATTACAGAGCCAGCCCTGCCTGCATCCAGCTCCCTCATCTGCGCTATTACGCCGATCGGAAATGGTGAGCGACGCCTTTCCGACGCGCGAGGGGAGGATTAGCGGGGTGCAGCTCATCTGCCTGGGCCGGGGAACCACGATGCAGCCACAAGCGCGCACAACCGGCGGGTCTGGTCGCTCCAACAATGCCCGGAGCCGGGAGGACAGGAGAAAGCTCCCATTCGGTGTTGAGCGAAGAGCACGCGTCCTGCCAGGGGGCTTTGGACCGGCCGGCTCCGGCCACCGTGGTCTGGAAGGATCAGGTCTCGGCCTGCACCGGAGTGGGAGAGGACAACCAGCCTCCTGCTTTCTCAGCCCTGCGCCGAGCGAGAGGAATACAAACAGGCTCGTGCACCTGCCAGAGAGGCTGCGCCTGCCAAGATCTGCTTCGTGCCTCTGCAAGCTCCGACTCCGAGGGCCGAGCCACTGAAAGGGGCCTTTAAAGCGCCGGCAGCAGGCAGGAGCCGCCTGCGTCCCCTTCCGCTCCGCTTCCCGTGACCTTGAGGCAGAGCCGTGGTTGCTTTCCCTGTCATTTTACCTCTCTTCTCTCTGCGGGAGAGCCACTCTGTCCTCCCCATCCCCTCCCACTAACGCACGTGAGCTGGAAGCTGCTGACAGCCCCGGCCAGGAGGACGCCCACCAACAAATCCCACCAGCTCCGGGAGTCCTGCCCGCAGCCCAGCCTCACACCGGGAGCCGGAGCCCATGCACGGGTTGGGATTGTGGCCACCGGACAGGTCGCAGCACAGAGAGCGTGGTGCCACGGGGAAGCACACGACCCTCCCCATCCTGCTCTGCCCTGCCCGGGCTGGCGGCACACGCCGGCGGGCCTGACTGCCGCGCGTGCGCTGCACGAAGCCTGGACAGGGCAGAGAGTGGCTGGACCCCGAGGGACCTAGACTGCAGGTCCCTGGCACTGCGCCCACGTGTGTCACCAGCTCCTGTCCGCGCACGCCGCACCCACCAGCCGCGAGCAGTGCTGGCTCATCTGCAGAGCACGAGGAGGAGGAGGAGGAAGGCCCAGCACAGTGCTGGCATCCACGGGAGAAGGAGAGCAAGCCACACGTGGCCCTGGCATGGTGCACGGAGGAGACGCTATACAGGGAGCGGCGTCTGTCACTCCCACGGATGGGGGAAACGGGGCCAGGTCCCCAGCTGGTGTGGCTGGCACCGCTCCACCAAAGATCTGCCCAGCGCCTGCGCAGCAGAGCCGAGCGCCGGCAAGGGCTGCCGGCACGCCTGCTCCAGGGAGCCACAGCACTGACCGAGAGCCGGTGTCCGGCCCCGAATGGGGCTGGGCACCAGAAACCACCAAGGGGATGTAGGTGCTAGGTCCCAGAGACAAGACACTCGGACTCAGATTAGCAGCCCACAGGGACCAGAAGCCACTTGCAAACCTCAGGCTTGCCGGAGGGTCCCTGGCCCCGGGTCTCCAGCAAGAGGAGGGCATGGCACTGGAGACCCACCACCGCCTCCAGCCTGCTTCTGTCCCGCAGACAACAGGTGCTGGGCCGGGAGAGCTTGATCCAGCCTTTGTTTGGGCTCAGGGGCCTGGAAGGGCAGGGAGCAGAGCGGCTCCCAGCCAGCGCCGGCCTGCACTGCGCTTGCCCCAGGGGATCGGCCCGTTCCGGTTCCCACAGACGTCTGCAGCAGGGAGAGGAAAGAAACGCTGGCTTCATGCTCAGAGTAGGGCGCGCACCCCAGGCACCCACGCCGCAGCGCCAAGGGAAAGGGGCACATTTCCCTGCAGAGACCGAGAAGCCAGGCATGGGGCAGCCGGCCTCTGCTCAGAGCCCCGTGTAAGGGGCTGCTGGCCAGAGATGCACAGTGCTGGGGGGGAGGCCGTGGCGGGAAAGAGGGGGACGCAGGGGTCTGGTTCCTGGGTCACTTGGTGACACTTAGCATGGGAACAGACCCCAGGCATCCCGACCCCCAGCACCCCTCACTCAACCCCGTGCCCCTTCCACAGGTGGAGACAAAACCTCGGCCCTCCAGCTCCCATCCAGAGCGTGCCGCAGGGAAGGGAAGCCTTTCATACTGCAGGCACCACATCCTGCCCGGCATTTGTTCCTGCCCAGCCAGTCCCGCGCGCCTCACAGACCTGGGAAAAGGGGACTTTACATTGCGTGGGGACTGGCAGCTTGACTTGTACTTTGGAGAGCAAGAGCCAAGCAGCAGATCACCCCATGTGTTTCTATGGCAGGTTGGCCTGCAGCCTGGGGAGCCATAGCCTGGCACCAAGTCAACCCCTGGATCCCTGTGGCAGCTTGCCCTGTTTTGTAGAGCTACAGTTTAGGTACCAGGTGGACCCCCGTGTTGCTCTGGCCGCTTGACCAGTAGTCTGGAAAACGAGCCAGGCAGCAGGTCAACCCGATGTTTCTAGAGCAGGTTGACCTGTAGTCTGGGGAGCCATAGCTGGGCACCAAATCAACCCGATGGATTCCTATAGCAGCTTGACCTGAAAGCTGAAGCCAGGCACCAGGGCAACCCCAGGTGTTGCTGTGGCAGGATGGCCTGGTGCCCAGTGCTCAGGCACCAGTCAACCTCGGGCAGTCTTGGTGCAGGCTGACCTGTAATCTTGGAAACCACGGCCGGGCACCAGGGCAACCCCACATGCATTTCTATGGCCGGTTGATCTGGTTTCTGGGCAGGCAGGCACCAGGTCACCTCAATACATTCCTATACTGGGTTGACCTCATGTCCCAGGAGTGGCGGCTGGGCACCAGCCCAACCCTGCGTATTTTCTCCTGCTGGAAATTTATTTCTAAATCCCACCCATGCACCAGGTCAACCCCATGCATTCCTGCGGCTTCCCACGCATTGGCGGCATGGTCAGTCACACCAGCAAAAAGGAGCAGCAAGGCGGCAGGGGGGTGTCGGGAGGGCAGAGGCGCAGGGCACTGGGTCCCCCCCACGCAGGAGCAAAGACGCCCTGGAAGCAGCAGCACCCCCACGACTGCTGCTCTGCTCCTCTCCACCCCTGCATGGGAAGGCAGCAGCTCGCCGGAGACAGGGACCCCCGAGGCTCCCCTCCCACCAGCACCAGAGCGGGTGAAAACCCAGGAAACTCGGCTTAACCACCGCACCGCACAAATGCACCAGGGCCCCCAGCCCTGAGACTTGTCCAAAGGCCCCCAGGCCGGCAGAGCCACGTTAGAGAGATTGCCGCCTCTGCCGAGCTACCCCCTGCGGCATGCCCATTGCCAGCCGCAAACACCACGAGGCCACAGACAGACAGACAGACAGACAGCTGACTATCCTCAGCCCGCATGTGGGGGCAGCGGGAGGTGTGAGCCCAGGGGCCAGCCCATGCCTGGCAGGAGCAAAGACAGAGGGGTCTGGGGAGCTGCAGCCAGGCAACAGGTCAACCCCATGCATTCCTATGGGGGGTTGACCTGGCGCCTGGGGAGCAGCAGCCAAGCACTAGGTCAACCCCAGGTATGCATTCCTGCCCCTCCTCCAGCTAGCACCGTAGCAAGGGCAGCTGGAGCTACCCAGACACATGCCAAGGGTGAGGAAGTCAGGCTCCCCCTCCAGCCCTCGTGGCACCGCCAGCCTGGGCACCAAGTGTGCATGCACTGCAAGAGCCCTAGGCATCATGCTCTTGCTCCCCGCACTGAAACCCTCCCTTCCTGCCCCAAACTGGGATTTGTTAGGGAGCAGCTGCCACAGTCCACCCCAGAAGCAGCAGGGCGAGGCAATCAGGGGTGGGGGGTAGCCGGGCAGCCCTCCCCACCAGTGCAGGGCTGCCACTCTGCCCCACCTGCAGCATCCTGCACCCCACCACGCAGTGCCCGGCGCTCGGGGTCCAGGGCAGGGGCTGCTGGCGCCGCGCTCCCCCCCACCGCTGCGAGGGGAACAATAGCTGTGCAGTGGGAGGGGACATGGCCTCCCCGCCACCCCCGGCGGTGCAGTTATGGCCCTGACAGCCGGCACTTTCCCAGCCGGAGCCACGTGCCGCATCCATCAGCGCCTGAATCACGCCAGGGGCCGCGGCTGTAATTACAGCAGCTTCCGCTCTCCAGCACAGCCTGCTCCGGGAACCCCCCGCCCCCTCGCTGTCCCCAGCCTGGCCCCAGTGCTGGATCTGGCTACGCCTGGGGTCCCAGGCCGCGGCCTGGATCCCATCCTGGGGGAACGAGGGAAATCTGGACTTCAGATCCTCACTCCAGCATGATGTGACTCACCAGGAGCCACCGGCCCCCGGGGGCCATGGGAAGCCGCTGAAATGGGCCTTTTGCAGAGCAAAGAGAGCTCCTTTGTATTAAAGAGAGAGAACGTGCTTCCCTCCAGGGCCGGAGGAGAAGGAAATGCCTGCAACCAGCGGCAGCTGGATCTGAGACCTGCATCGCCCGGAGAGAGGCTGCGGGGTGGGGAGGGGGGACAGCGGGAAGGGGCCATGCCTTGCAGGTGGGCGCAGGGAACGTAGCCAGCCAAGGATGCTCCTTCTGGGCAGCCCCAGCGAGAAGGCAGCCGGGATCCCCGCCCTCCTGCATGCACGTGGGGCAGCCCCAGGTCACTGCAAGGTGCAGACTCCCCAGGGACCTTGCCCAGCTGGGCTCGCCGCGCCGCACCTGGGAGCTTTGCTGCCGACGCGCCCCTGGCCTCGGGGGAGCCAAACCAGCCTGGTGCAGCCTGCCCCGGTCACAGGGACACGGCAGGGCATGGAGCAGAGGGGCTGGCACTGCCCGGAAGCCTCCTGTCTTCCCCAGGACCCGACTGCCTGCGCCGGCCTGTGGCTCTCCAGCACTGCCTGAATGCCCACCCACCTGCTGCATCCTTCCTGGGGGACCAGGACAGGGCAGGGAGGACTGGAGACCAGTGGGATGGAGGGCCCACGAGCGGTTCTCCCGGCCCGGAGCCAAGCCAGAGCTGCTGGGAAGGCTGCAGTGTGGGGCACAGCGGTCCCCCGGTATCTCCGCTCCATGCAAAGCGCAGCTCCAGGAGCTCCAGGCTCCCCCCTCCCTCCCTCTGCTGCACCCAGCGACCCTTGAATAAAGCACAGGCCGATTTGCTTTGCAAGGTCTCTCCGTGACTCATCCTAATGCAATCAGCTAGGCAGCGCGTGCAGCCAGCCTCGGGAGAGATGCGCAGGCTGCGTCGGAGACCAGAGGGGCTGCAGGTGGAGGGCAGGGCGGGGAGCGCCGAGCTGCAGCCCTGCCTGGGCAGTGACCCCCGCCCCCAGGCCTGGGAAGCAGATCCCTTGCACACAGAGGGAGTCTCCACATGCCACTGGCAGTGCAGGGCTAATGACACACAGCCCAGCTGCTCGAACTCAGCAGGGGACAGCGGCCCCACACGCATGCAAAGGCCACGGGCATCGGTGCGAGGAGCCCGTGCCTGAACCTGAGGGCAGTCCCGGCCCGGGAGGTGCACAGAGGCCTCCTTGTTCGCGGGGGCCTGCGATGTGCAGCCACATGGCGCCGGCTTTGCCCCCCGGCTGGGAGTGCTCACAAGAGCCTCTTTCATGTGCACGGCTGAGCTCTGCATGGCAGGAGCACGGCCTCACCCCCACAGGCAGAGACACGGCCCCTCTGCCAGGGGCAGGGGCAGGGACAGGGGGTTACCCGGCAGCAGGGACCTCGTCTTCCCCCCCAGCCTCACTTCTCGACAGGTGCTTTGTACCCACGTGCCCAAGAGAAAGCGGGCAGCGGCTCAGACCCAGCACTGAAATGCAGCTGCCTCTGGGGTGCAGCTTGGCAGCGGCGTAACAGCGCACACAGCAGACGCATGCAACAGCTGGGACCTGGGAGCAGATCTGAGGGAAGCCCACCGGGACCGGGGGTGGATTTGGGATGGGATCTGGGTGATGACGCCCTGATCAGGACGGAGGAGCTGGGCAAAGCTGAGAGCCTGGCCCTTCCCTGTGTCCCAGGCTTGGGCTGCCCACGGGAGCCTAATCCAGGGTGCAGCGAGGGCCCAGCTGGGGTGGGGAAGACGCCGCTGATCCCAGAGCTACCCCGCCGCCCACCCCCCGGGTCCACACGTCACAGCCCCGCTCCTCCCATCCCACGGCCCTGCCGGTCAGCAGGCAGAGACAAGGCCTCGCCTGCAAGTACAGGGCAGAGGATGATTAAAAAACCAGAACCCAGGAACGTGGCAGGTTTCGCCTGCAGGTGCATTCCCCCGCAGGGCGCCAGGTCTCTCCTCATTTAGATCTACAACCCGGGGAAGCAGCCGAGACATGGCAGCCAGCGTCAGCACCAGCACAAGCGCACCCGAGAGCCCTGTCCACGTCCCAGGGCATCCCGCACGGACCCACAACCGTGGCACGGAGCAGAGCCTGGACACGCCAAGTGCAGGTGGGGAAAGCAAGCTCAGCCCCAGCGTGCCCAAGGGCAGGAGCAGGAAGGCAGCCCTGCAGATGCCAAAGAAACACAGTCACACAGGAGGGAGTCAGAAAAGCTGGGATAGGAAGAGCAGCAGGAGCCGGCCCAGGAGGCTGAGGAGGCGCCAGCACTTGGATGCACCGAGGAGCAGCTCGTGCCCCCAGGCTGACAGCAAGCAAGAGAGGCAGGAGCTGAGGCCAAGATTCCCAGAGCACCTTCCTCGTGGCTCCAGGTGCCTCGCAGCCCAGGGAAAGGAGGCACGGAGGTGCCCTAGGCTGCACCCCATGGCAGCGCGGCGGTACCCAGGCCCTGCCTGGATACGCCCGAGCTGGCGCTGGACATGCTGGAGTCCGGCACCCACCGAGCAGCAGCTCCGGCTGCAGCGAACAGCACCGGAGCGGAGCGGCTGCAGCCGCAGGGGGTGTCAGGGCTCCCAGGCGGGGAGGAAAGTGCCTGGATGCTGCTGCTTTGTCAGCAAAAACCTGCAGCTCTCAGCCTGGCCTGGCGCCTCCCCTCCAGCCTGGCCGTGCTCCAACGCGGGGAAAGCCCCGAACCCCACGTCCAGCGTGCACTCGCAGGTGGGCGACCGTCAGGCTCCCCCCGGCCACGCCAAGGACCCCAGGGCATCTCTCAGCACCACGAGAGAAGGCCCCAGCTCGCCCTCCCCTCCAAAATGCACCCCAGCAGGACAGCCGCACTGGCCCCAGTGCCCCCTGCTCAGGCTGCCGGAGGATGTGCTCGGTCCCTGCTATTCTGGGCCGAAGCCACGGCGGGGTTTGCGGAGGGGGGAGGCAGTGTTTGGAGCAGCTCGAAGGAGCGGAGCCGCTCGGCGCCTTTGAGGAACGGGCGCTGCGAGGAGGCAGCTGCAATGCAGGAGCAGCCCAGGCCTGTCAACCCGCTCCAGCGCTAATGTACCAAAAATCTATTTGGGAGCCGCTTGGGGGAGGGGGAGGGGAGGGGAGGCGGCACCGTGCCAGGCTCGAGCATCCTCATCTGGAACCCATCAGCCGCACGCTCCAAGCAGCCGCTACTGGAGCAGCAACGCAGCCCCCCCGCGCCGGGCCAGGCCTGGGGCCAGCAGCTCCTCTTAAAGGCACCGCTGCTCGGGTGGATGCAGCCGGCGCGTGGCAGGCTCTGCCCGTGAACCCCCGCCGGCCAGCGGGGCACTGGGGCCGGAGAGCACCCGCTTGCCGCGGCAGGGCCAGGAGCACCCACCCAGCTCCCAGCCCGTCCCCAGGGGAGAGGAGACTCGCCGCTAGCTGGGGGCAGCATGGGGTTTCCGGCGCACAGCTGAGCAACGGTGAGGTGGGCTCCTTGCTGCAGTGCGGGAGCACGTAAGCCCCCCTGCTCTGTGCACCCAGCCTCCCCGTTGCAGACAGGGCCTCGGCCCCATCTCTCAGGGCCCAGCAGCGGAGGCCAGGGTCTCCTGGGAGCGCGCAGCAGAGCCTGCACCCCAGCACTGAGGACCCCTGCCCAGCCCCACCTCTCCAAGTGCAAACGCAGAGCTGCTGGGACAGCTCTGCTGCCCCCGCTCCACCCCGTCGGTGGATTCGTACAGCACCAAGCACCACGGCACCCTCCCCACGCAGCCACGGTCAAACCAATCCACCCGATCCCCGGCCTCCCCACGGCAGGATCCGGGCAGGCCTGGAGGGGACAAAGAGCCTGGCCAGGGCTCTGCCCTGCCGCCCAGCTTGCGGCCCGCCAGCCAGAGGGGCGCAGAGCCGCCGGGCAGGCCCTGCCGGTGCTGTGGAGGCAAGGTCCCCGCCGGCTGGAGGAACAGTTGCTGGGAGCACATGGCGCAGCAGGGCAAACAGACCCAGCAGTGGCGGTGGTGCGTCCTTGCTGCGCCCAGCGTGGCAGCCACTCTATTTATAGCGCAACTTAAATGGGAGGAGAGGGCACCCAGAGGCCTTGAATGTGTGGGCAAGGAGCTGGGCACTGGGGCTGCTAGCACCTCTCCTGCAGCCAGAAGCTAGATGCCCCCGGCCCCATACCCGCTGGCGCACACGGGTCCGAGGCAGTCCAGCTCCTCCCGTGGGCCCAAGGAGAGTCTGACTGGAGTTGGCAGTACGGGGCTTAGGACACACAGCCCAGCCCAGCTCCACGCACCATGCCCAGAGCCAGGGCTGTTGCCCACGAGCAGGGTAGAGCCACAATGGGGTTTGGAGGCATCGCAGATTGGCACCCAAGGCCTACACTGCAAGAGCCTCACGCCAGCCTGTCCTCGAGGGCTGCTGTCACCAACAGCACTTGGCACCGTGCAAATGCCACTGCATGCAGGCGCCCGGATGGGCGTTGGAGGCAGAGCCTGACCCCGTAGCCCAGCTAGCACCAGCGCCCCTGGGACCGCTCGTCCACCCTGGGGTACACAAGTGCCCAGCCCTGCCCCATGGCCCCATCCCCTTGTGCCCCCCACAGCTGGATGCATCTGTCCCTGGGGCAGCACAGATCGGGTGCCTCGGCCCAGCTCCATCACGCTCGCTGGAGCTGTGGGAAAGGCACCTCCGGCCCCTTGGCACAGGCAATGCCAGGCCTTCAGCAGGCAACCGATCGATCCGCACAGACCAGCAACAGGCAGGGGGGCCAAGGACCAAGGTTTGGTGCAGGAAGAGCTTGTGGGCATATGTGCCACCCCCCCAGAAATCCCCCAGCACCCAGCTGGGAAGGGGCCTCTTAGCAACCCACCCTCCCTGCTGCAGCAGGAATGGGGCGCACTGCATCCCCCCATGCCTGCACCCTGGTGCTCTCTCCGGGGCGCTCCCCCATAGTCCGGACCTGCTGCAAACGGCCTTTATTAGACCCTGCTTTGCCACAGCTCAGTCTCCAGCCAGCATGAAGGCCACAGACCATCCAAAAGGCACAGCTCCCCCAGACACTGGCACCAAGCCGGGTCCCCGGGGCTGCGGGAGCAGGGCTCCAATCTCCGCTTCCCGCTCCCATCTCAGCACCTCCCTGCAAGCTCCTGCAGGAAAGCCCAAAACAAGCCCCTGCGACTGAGCATGCAGCTTGTGCCCCGGCCTGGCAGAGGCCAACGGAGGTCACGGAAATGAGAGAACCGACAGGCAAAGAGCGAGCGAGCTGCGCCCGGCAAAGGGCCGTCAGGGTCTCTGTCCTCCCCGGGGGCAATGAGAGAAGCAGCGCCGTGACTAAGCCCGTGAGTGTCAGAGCCAGGAATAGAAGCCAGGAGTCCTGGCACCTGCTCCGGCCCCCCCGGCTCTCACCACCGAATCAGCTCCCCGAGCCGAGGGCATCGGCACGCTGCCATCTCGTCCGTCCCAGCGCTGCCCGAGCCTGCAGGAGAGCTGCATGCGTGCAGGAGGCAGTGCCCCCTGCCCTCCCATGCCCGGGCACCGAGTCCTTGCTGCCGGGTACCTGCCCCGCCAGTCTCCGAGGGCACCAGGCAAGGGGCACGGAGCTGGGGGCGCACAGAGAGAAAGGTGCACGTCCATGGGGGAAGCAGCCTCAGGTTAACAGGTCCGTCCCCCGCAGGTGGGTGACCCCGCTGCCCTTGCACAGGCGCATGCAACCCCCCGACCTTGCTGCTCCGGTTGCAGCCCTAGACCAGCCCCATCCAGGGGAGAAGCAGAAGGGGTTTGCTCTGGTACCCGCTCCAGCCCCTGCATCCGCCAAGGCACAGATGCTTCGCCAGCCAGGACAGGGGCCGGGCGAGCTACCGCACGGGAGCGGAGCCAAGCACTCCGCTTCGGAAAAGCTGAGACGCGAGGCGAATCCCGTCCCTCCGCGTGAGTAACACCCCTCCCGGCGGGGCCTGGCGCGTGGAGCGCTCTCCCGGCTGCCAAGATCCATCGGGAAGGCGCCTCCGCAGGCAAGTCGTCAACCGGGGAGGGAAATGTTGACACATCATTAAGTGCAACCGCCAGCAGAGCTGGGGCCTGACACCCGGCGCTCGGACGGGCCCTGCCCTGGCACCCAGGCCGCTCCGGCGGAGAGGCGCTGGAGGCTGCAGGAAACCGTTCCCCCCGTCCGGAAACCACTGCTCCCCTCCAGCTGCCCGTGCCAAATACGTGATCCACAGCCCCTGCCCGCCCCGGGCCCCTCCGCAGCTGCTCCAGGCAGAGCGTCTCCAGGCAGAGCCGGCGAGGCCTCCAGGGACACCGGTGGGCTCTCGAGATGGGCCTGTGCCATGCTGCAGCGGATCTTAAGGCCATGGGGCTGTCTCTCCCCCACTGTGGCCAACACACCTGCCCTGGTGAGGGCCCCGAGAGCCCAGAGCTTTGCAGAGCAGACAAGAAAAGAGGCCACTGCCCCGGGGCAGGCCCGATCTGAGCCCCTAAGAGTCAAGCAGCTGCGAGGGGCCACGCTGCATCGCCCCGTTGCCCTGCCCGGGGCACCCGGCAGGCTGCTGCTGCAGGGAGCCACGCCGTAAAGTGTCGCTGACATTTCCTAACGGCACCGTACGAGCCGGGTCCTATTAGCCGCGGTGATCAGAGCAGATTATTAATGCGATCAAATGCGGGCAAGGAACCTGGAGTTCCCCCGCCGCCGCAGAGAGGGGGAGGGCACGCGGCGAGAGGAAGCCGCCCGTCTCGGGGCAAGGTGGCCGCTCCGTTGGCGCGTTGTCCCGGGTCCAAGTCACAACCCCGGCTCCCACGCTCCGGACCTCGCCGTCTCCTCCTGGCATGGCATTCCCCATTAACCCACCAAGCAGACCCAGACAGGGTCCACCTGCCCCACCGTGCAGCTACGGGCCTGGTTGCGGTGCAGGCGGCACACGATGCCCGCTTCACCCGAGCCCTGCAAGCCACCTAGGACAATCAAAACGGGGTGCAGGTGGGTTCGCTGACACACCGGGCCAGTCTCAGGAACTGGGGGCACAGGCGTGCGCTCTCCCCTAGGACACGTGCCAGGTCTGCCAGCCCGTGGCAACTCTGCAGAGTCAGCTCGTGAAACGGTCGCTTGGGGCAGAGACACCATGTTTGCAGCCCTGGGAAGCACAGCCCAGAGCCAGGGACTCTGGGGTCTCCGAGTGGGTCAGAGCCAGCAGGACGGGCCAGCCGGGCTTCCACCAGGCCACGGACATCCCTCAGCAATGCCACAACCGCCGGTGAGCAGGGTCGGCAGGGACCCCTCCGCCGTTACCCTCTTGCCAGCGGCGCCTGGTGCACCTCACGGACCACGCACCAGGCACGGAGGGCCCCACGGGCACCGGGCACGTGGGCTACCCAGTCACACAGCCCCCGGGGCCGGCGTGCACGTGCACTGGGAGGGCAGGGGTCCGTGCAAAGCCGCCAGCAGCCACTAGGTTGCACTGAAGGAGGAAAGGCCACGAAGACCCGGTGCCTGCACTCGGGCAGTTCCCAGGAGACCTAATCCCCAAGGGACCCGGGGACCCGGGTCCTGCCCACCCATCTTAGCCCGTGCACCGAACCGGGCCCACAGTTGCCATGGCAACTCAGAGGCATTCCCGCCGGGGTTTTGGACACTGGATGCACTAAGCCTGCAGGAGGGGCCACAACCGGATAAAGGCGCTGGGCTCCCCGATGTCCTCTGCACAGGCAGAGCGAGGCACTCTGCATGGCGGCAGTTAGCAGGGGAGAGGGGCACACTTCTGGGGCAGGGGCGCCGGGGGCACTGCAGGGCTACAGCGGGGAAAGCTCAAACAGGGAAGCCTCCTGCGGGGGCTCGGCCCTCCCGGCGCCGCTCCCTGCCCCCGAACCCAGCGGGGCTCGGCACTGCACAGGTCCGGCACCAGCTCCTCATGCCTTTGCCTCTGTCCCGAGTGAGGGGCGAGGTGGATGCAGCAAACCAGGCTGGGTGCAAAGCGGGTCCTAGCAAGGACACGGGGACACTCCGGCCCCCCGCTCCACCTCAGGACCACGGAGCGACGGGCCTGGTGCGATGGACACTACCGACCCCGGGGCAGTGCCCGTGGAGCACGGCCCGTGCACCCTGCAGCCGGGAGCAGGGGGACGCAGGTCCCCCCCCGCCCCGGGCACCAGCTTGGAGCGCGGCGCCGAGGGGAGCACGGGGCTGTAACCCAATGCAGAGGGAAGGCGGGTGGGGAGGAGGCGGAGCCTGGCTCAGCTGCACAGCTGTGCGTCGCCATGGCAACGCCAGCTGTGCGTGTGCGAGGCCTGCAGAGATCTGGTGCGATGCATGCCGGGGGCACCCGCCGGGCGCAGGCTGCAGGGGTGCCCCGCGGCCCCGTCAGTCCCCACGAGGGCCGTCGCTGAGCCCTTGGACGCCGGCGTCCGCCCTGACTCGGGCCGTCGGCAGATGGGCCCCGACAGATGTCCCACAGGAGGCGAGATCAGCCCAGGTGCCAGGGCCTCCAGGCTGCCGGGGCTCAGGGGTCACGGGAAAGCGAGGCACCCCCAGCCCTATACCGGGTGCCCCCTCTCCGCCTGGGGGCTTCCAGCGCAGGGGTGACACCGAGGGGCTTGTCCGAGCAGCCCGGCAGAGCACCGGAGACGTAGCCGGACACAGCATGGACCCCCCCACCGTCACCAAACTGGTGCAAGCCACTGTCAGATTGCACCCGGGCCCCGGGGCTGCCCCCCCTCGCCCGGCTGACGGCTGGACAATCGGAGCTCGCAGGCTACCGCCCCAGAGGGGATGCAGCTGGCGCTGGCAGGCCCGCAGCCCCTCCAGCTCCACGGCCCCGGCCCCGCCCCCCCCGCAGCGCCGCCTTTCATCTCCCCGCCAGGGGAGCGCGCCCCCCTCCCTGCTCCGGGGGGCTCCCGGGCGGGCGAGCATCCTCGCAGCAGCTACGCACCAGCTTTCCCCAAAATCTGGGTCTCCAAGGGAAGGGGAGGGTTGGAGGCGATTTGCATATTTATAAGCTGGCATGAATTATTCAGCTCGGCGGATGACATGCCTTTAAACTGAGCACTTGAACCACCCAGTCTCCATCTGAAGAGACATCAGGGGAAGCACGCCCGAGCAGATGGGTCCCCCTGCGCCCGGCTGGCTCCCGGGCTGCGCCCCCCGCTCTCCCAGGGGTAACCTCCAACACAGACGCGCCAGCGAGTAAAGACGCAGGCGGCCGGCCAGGCCTGGAAGCAGCAGGAAGGAAAGGGAGTTCCTGCTTATTGCAAGGTCCGTGGGACAAAGGTGACTTGGCCCAGCCGCTGCCCGCTCCCGTGGCCCCGATCCGGGCCTGATCCTATGCTCTCCGCTGTGCCACGGCTTCCTCTCAGCAGGGCCTGGTCCTACGCCAAGGCACGGCCTGCCCTTGAAGCAGCCATAACCACCGCCACGCCGACGATGCCCATCGCACTGGCCCTGGCTGGGCAGCTCCGGGCAGACAGATCATGCTTAAGCTGCTTGGGAAAGCTTTGAAGAGATTGCTGGTGGCTTTAAAACCATTAAAGGGGCTGTGTAGGCCAGCACGGCCCGGCGGCAGGCTCGTGCAAAGGGGGCTCATCCTCCGGGCACCCACTGCCAGGGCTGGCAGGCAGCAAAGCCCCCCGGGCGCTGGAGATGGGGTCCAGCTGGGTGCTAGGAGGAGAGCAGGGTACAGACCAGTCCCATGAGCAGTGGGTGCCTTTGCATCCTGTGTTTGCACAGCACTGAGCACCCCCTAGGCCCGGGGTCCTTCGCTGGGCGCGGAAGCCACGTCCTGGCTCTGCTGCCATCAGTCACCATCCTGCTGAGTAAGAGGGCAAGGCCCCTGCTGCCCTCCATGCGGGGCAGGGTGGCCTCACCCCCTGCCCCAGGCCTGGGCTGTCCCGGAGCCGAGGCAGGAGGTCCTTTCCCAGCACGGGTCACCCGGCAGGGCTCGGTGACGCTTGGGGAAACATGCTAACTCAAGGGATGCACAACAGAGCTCCGGGAAAGCCCAGCCCAGGCGCAGCGCAGGGCTCGGCCCCCGCCTCTCGTGCAGAGACAGCGAAATCTCTGCCGCGGAAACTGCCGGCGCATCACTTTCCTCCACTCCCGCCCCGGCCAGCGCTCGCTGCCTGTCACAGGCTCAGAGTCCATCCGCAACCGGCACGTGGGCTTCCCTGAAAAGCACCTTGAGCCACGGCCTCCGGCCCGTCACGCCGGGGAGATCCGCGGGGCCGGAGACCGGGGGATCCCAGTCCAAGGAGGCAGCTCTTGCAGCCGCATCTGCGGGAGGCAGCTCGGCGCATCCCAGCGCATGGCGCGAATGCTCACCTGGGGTGGGGACAACGTGGAGAACCTGCTCCCCCGACGCGAGACGGAGATGCGCCCTCCCACCCTGGCTGGATCTGAGCTTGTTTGACATGAGCCGTCGCAGCTGCTGCCAGCGTTTGCAAGCGCACCTCTCCTGATTGACAGCCATCTCCCTGCACGCAGGGCCGCAAAGTCTCCCCCTCTTCCCCGGCTCCAGCAGCAGAGCACGGCAGCGTGGCACGCGGGCGGGCAGACGGGGACAAGCCTCTGCCTCGCGCTCGGCGCGTCCAACTCCTGTTGCTCTTGTCACGGGGCTGCACCCCCGGCACGCTCACACCCGGGCAGAGCCGTTCCACGCAGAGCTGCACCGTGGCAAGTACAGGCACCTAAGGAAGGATGCTGTCCTTGCCTCACCAGAGACGACCTGGACAACCGCGCCTGAATCCCCAACCTGCGCTTCTCCGCTAGCTTCCTTCCCAGGGCTCTCCGCGCCAGGCAGCTTCAACCGGCCTCGTGACCTGCACCAGGGTTGGGGGGCACGCAGGGCCCGGGCTGAGTAACGCGCCGTCCACGGGTTTCAGACAACCCGGCTGGCCCACAGCTTTGCGAGAGCCAGTCTGAGCCCACAGCATCAGCTTAACCCACCAGACCAACGTGCACAGGCCCTGGCTGGGCCAGGCAGCCCCTTGCTGCAGCACCCACCGGACTCAGGGGTCTAACAACAGCCGGGGTGAAACCTCACCCCGGATCCAGGGCCTGCAGAAAGACACTTGCCCTCTGGTCTCACTTCTTTTCCAGAAGAACAGCGAAGCAGGCACTCTCTCCTAGCCACACGCGCCAACCAGCTGCATTAAGAAACCCCAAGCCCAGAGAGAGTTGCTGCATATTTTATACACGCGGTGCAGCCGGGAGTGCGGCGAGGACCATGCACAGCCATTGTTAGGCTCCGGGGAAGGGCAGGGGAGAAGCAAAGAGCTTGGAGCGTTTCCCCCGCACGCTGCTCTGTGGAAGGGGGCATCGACAGGGGCTCTCGACACCCGGATGGCGCGCCGAGGCACAGAGCTCTCATCTGATGCAACATTCGCCAGGGCCCTGGCTCCAGAAAGCCATTTATTCCGTGGCTAAATCCAACGAGAAGCCGCTCCCCCTGCGGGCCACCCTCTCCGCGCGGGTTCAGACCGTGTCAGGCGTTCATCAACCTTATGGCCGTGCAAAATCCAATCGCCCGGTCCAGGCAGCCGAGCAAAGCACCTGCTCCGCGCCCTGCCTGGCACCGCCACCTGACTTGGCACCTGCAATGGCAGCAGTGCCCGAGACGCCGCGATTTTGGCGGATGCAGAGCCCAGCCCCTGTTTAGACAGGGTTCAAAGCGTTTGCCAGGCGGCGCTCGTTACAGCCGAGACATCAAAGTCACTGCCTCCGACAACAGGCTGTGTTCCTGCAGAGCCCTTCCTGCCAAAGCATCCCCCAAGAAGCTGCACAAAAGCCAACAGATAACAGCCCAGAAATGCAACCACCTCTGGGGCGCAGGCCGACCGTCCACCAGCACGCGGGGCTGCCCGCTCTCTCGTTTGGGGTCTCTGAAAGAGCCGGATCCCGCAGACCGGCCTGGGTGAAGCTGGAGTCAACACCCCACCTGCTGCTCACACCCTTCCCAGGGGCTCCCGCAACGGGCTCGTGGGAAACGCTCAGGGGCTTGCATCGCAGCCTGGGTGGGGAGGGATGGCGACCCCAGGTCCCCGGAAAATCAAGCGCCAAGCGCCAGCCCCTGGCCCGCACACGGGGCCCCTGCAGCCAGCAGCTCTGGACCTGCCTGCCCTTCCGCTCTGGGGGAGGGGGCCCTCCAGAAGGCACACAAGGGACAGGAGTTTGCAGGGACTCAGCCTGATGCCCTCCACAGCACTAAGCCATGCCAGGACACGGGCACGGAGCACGGACAAACCCGAGCCAGCCGGCGCCCCCCTCGGAGCCGCTCCGGGCAGGGGGCTCCGGCTCGCCTCTCAAGCTCTGGCACGCTGGCGCGGGGCCGAGGCCGCGTCGGGCTCCAGGATTTACGGCATGAACGAGCCCCGGCGCCGGCCTGCTGCCAGGCTGCGTGCGGCGGGGTGGGCGTGCGAGCCCGCGCGGGGAGGGGTCCCTGTCCCCGGCCGCGGCGCCCAGAGCCCGGCGGGTCGGGCCCACCGCAGCCGCCGGGCGGGGCAGCCCCGCCGGCCGGATGGCGCGGCCTGGCCGGGCGCACACGCACGCCCCCGGGCCGGCTGGAGCGCACGCAGCTCCACGCCCTCCCTACACCCCCCACACACACGCACGCACACGTCCCCCGGGCGGGCTGGAGCCCCGCACACGCACGTCTCTGGGCGCGGATGCGCACGGCCCGGCGGAGGGCGCACCCCACACCTATGCGCACACGCACACCGCCGTGCAAGGGCACGCGCGGCCCCGGCCCGCTCCCGCCGCGGCTCTCACTGGCTTTGCCCGGCTTGGGCCTCTGCAGCAGCTTCTGCACGGCGCCCACGTCCTCCGCCTTCACCGCCTGCATCAGCTCCTGGTCCTTGCCCATGGCGGGCGGCGGCGGCGGCGCGGCGGCGGCCCTCACAGCATCCCCGGGCGGGCGCGGCGGCTGCCCCGGGCGCGGCCCGCCGGCTCGGGCGCACGGAGGGGGCCGGGGCGGCGGGCGCCGCGGGCAGCGGGCGCTGGGGCTGAGCTCCGCCGCGCCGCCTGCTCCATGGCCCGGCCGGCCGCCGCTCCGCCCCCGCCACGCTCACTGGCTCTCCCGCGCGGCCGGGGGCGGGCCCTGCGCCGCCCGCCTGAGGGGCGCGCCCGCCGACGCCGGCCTGAGGGGCCCTCAGGCGGGCAGGCCGCAGGCCCCCACCCTCTGCGGGCCTCTCGAGCCCCGTGCCCCAAAGTCGGGCCCGGAGCGCGCCGCCCAGCCCTGCCCCTCACGGCCCGGGCCCGGGCCCGGGCGGGCGGCGCCGGCGCGGCCCCCGAGCTCCAGCCAAGCCTCGGGGCGGCCGCGGAGGGAGGGCCGCCGGGGGCACGCTCCGAGCCGCGCCGCTGGCTTGCGGCGTGGCCTCGGGCGGGGCGCCGTGCCCACTGCCCCGCAGTGTGCCCGCGTGCAGCCTGCGCCCGTCTTCTCCGCCTGACCCGCGATCCCGTGGGGCGCGCCGCGGCCCGCGCGGGACAGCTGGCTGCGCGAGTGAAACCCCCCCGGCCGGGCGCAGCGTGCCCCCGGGGCGGGTGGCGGTCCAGCGTTGCCACACAGCGGAGCCGAAGCGGCACCGAGCGAGCGAAGGTGAAAGAGCCCGCAAACAACGGGGGCCTGGCTTCCCTCCGCCCGCGAACCGCAGAGCAAGGAGCCCGGACATCGCCTTGACCGCTGAGACTGCTCGGGGGAAGCGCTCTTTCCCCATGCGCGGGCCCTTTCAACGGAATATCCCGGAGGGAAATTCATTATAAATATTTACTGCATCTCCAGACTAGGTGAGGATGTTGCCCCCACGGGCAGGAAGGCAAGCAGGAGAGGATGGGCAGTGGGGGCATCCCTCCCCGCCCCCCATGTGCCGATGCTCTCGCAGCCTCCCCTACCCAAGCCGTGTGGCTCTGAGCCCAGCGCTGGGGAAGCAGCATGGCTGGTTCTGCAGGAGGAAAGAGGAGTCGTGCTGAATCGGAGGATGCAGGACTGGATCGGTCCCCTCTGTCTCTGCCTAGCCCACGCCCCATGGGACACGCATGACCATGCCCAGCCCCTGCTCTTGTACTGGGCAGGCGCGTGCATCCTGCCGGAAACCAGTCTCCCAGTGGCTTTAACGGGCAAGGCGTTCACGGTTTGCCTTGGAGACCTCGAAGCAGACACAAAGTTGGCTTGAGCCATGAGACAGGTCGGAGGGCTTTGCCCGACTCCAGGGCCGGCAGAGGTACATCAGCCCCTGCTTTGCGTCCCTGGCAGGCAGCATCTCCCTCTGCCCAGGGCCCCGGAAAAGCTGTGGTGCTAGGCTCATGCTTGGGGCAGGATGTGACCCTGCTGGCATGGTGCAGTGCTCATGTCGCAGTGCCTGCTGCCCCTTTCCACCCTCAGGAAGGCGTCTTCGCGCCGTCAGCCCGTCCCTGCCGCTCCCCGGACTGCAGCCCCCGGCGTGCTCTCAGCGGAGCGGCCTGCTGCGTTGGCTGGCGGGCTCTGCTCCTCTCCTGTGCCACGCTCGTGCAAAGCGGCTGGGAGCGCTCCCCGCCCCGCTCTCCCCAGGCACCCCGTGCAGCAGCTGTGCGTTGCTGCAGCCCCAAAGCCAAGCAGGGCTGCTCGCTTCAGATCCCCCACCGCGCGCGTGCCGTCGCCTGAGGTGGCAGCCGAGTTCCCTGCGCAGCGGGGCGGGAGCAGGAAGCCACCACCAGGCAGCGGGGCTGCTGCGGGGACTCTCCCCTTCCCGCCGGGACTGGACAGGCAGCTGCCGCCCGCACTCCCGGTGCCGCAACAGCACAGAGGAGTGCTACTGCCGGGCAGAGCACGTGCCTCCCCATCCACGCAGCGCAGCAGCTGGGCCGGAGCAACCTCTCCGGAGGGCACTTTGCCCAGCCCCGCACTCAGGCTCGAGGTCTCAGCCCTCCCCGGCCTCCCTGGGAAGAGGCTCTGGGAATATCACACCATGGCCTGCCTGAGCAAGGCAGGAGAGGGGGTCACTGCCAGGCTTGAGCTCCCCAAGTGACAAGACTGGAGCCTTGACCAGCGTCCACAGCAGCCCGGAGGCCTCAAGAGTCTGGGCAGGCAGCCGTGTGCATGCTCGAGTGAGCACACGTGTGTGCACGCATGCAGAGAGCGGCACCCTCTGTTGGATAAAGCCTCCCAGAGCAGGCCAGAGACCAGTGCGGAGGCAGGGAGCACGGCAGAGGGAGGACAAGTGCCCTCCCGGGTCTGCCACCCTGCCCCAGCCCCCTGCTCGGGGCTACCTGCATCCCCTACTGCCTCTCAGTCCCGAGACTCACCCGAGCACAGTCCAAGAGGGGCCAAGCCTGGCACTCTAATCCCCAGCAGCGCCGTGCCTGGGGCAGAGACGCCTCCTGCCAGGGCTGAGAAGAGCGCCTTGAGCCTTTCAGGCGTGGGACCCATGGCAGAATCTGCACCCGGGGCCACAAGGAGGGAGCACCGACCCCCGGGCCCATGAGTTGGGAGGGCTCAGGGCACCGGCGGTTCTCCAGCCTCACAGTCTTTTGTAAGAAAATACTTTATTGCAGAAGCCGCGCTCGGAAAACCACCCGGCTCCAAACTGTGATGTAGGGGCCGGGATGAGCCCTGCCCAGAGCCATGCACGAACCAACACGCGTGTCGAGCCCTGGCCCCCGCGCTGCCCCCAGGCCTAGGAAGTTGTGCCGGTCAACGCACCAGCCTCGGTGATGCCGGGAAGGAGGGTGCAGCGCTGCCGTGGGAGCGGCAGGGGGTGCTGGCGCACCTGTCGGGGGTGGGAGCAGCCTCCCGAGCCCCTGACCTCCGTGGCTTCAGGGGAAGGCAGAGGGGAAAAACTACAACTTTGGGTTTGGGGCACGGGAAGGGCACAGACCTGCCCCGTTCCTACGTGTTGTTTGCAACTACAGGAAGCGCCACAAGTGGCTGCGCCCCCCACGCACCTACGGAGCGGCTTGTACCAGCACCAGGGCAGGAGCCTGGCTGGGGACGGCGGCCTCTGGCAGCTTCCAGATGGCAGCCGCGGGCCAGCCAAGGCGTCCCCCGCCCTGGGCACCGCTGCTGCGGCCGCAGGCGTGGACGCTGGGCCACGGCTGCGATGGGAAGAGGGGCGGCGCGGGGGTCTAGGCCGGGGGCGCCAGGCAGCCCGGGGCAGGGAGACGCACCCTGGCTGGAGCCACCGCAGGGCCAGGAGCAGCCAAGCAGGCCCCCGGCTCTGGCCCCTACAAGATCTTGGGCCGGGCGTTGAGGCGGATGACCTCACGGTAGTCCTTGACAAAGCGCCGCAGGCGGTCCAGGTAGGGGTTGACGTTCTCCTCCATCCACTCCTCCACCAAGTCGGGGAAGAAGATGCTCTCCAGGTGGGCGCGGAGGGTCTGCACCAGGTTCTCCCAGTCCTCCTGCACCCTGGGGTGGGAGGGGCCGCGCATCAGAGCTGCGGCCAGGGGCCCAGCAAGGCCATGGGACGCTGCCGACCCCAGGGGACCCCGCCCGGACATCCCTGCCCATCCCTGGGGACCCCCAACCCCAGCTCACATACTCGGGGAACACCCACGCTCCCTCTCCGACCCCCTGCCAGCAACGGGACGGGAAGGGGTTTCCCAAGCCGAGGGTGCAGCGCCAGCACTGCAGCGATAGCGGGGGGCTAGTCCACACTCAGACTCCTGCTCTTTGTGCATGCAGGGTGCTGCTTTCAAGTTCCCGAGGCCCCTGGCTGAAAGAGCCCACCTCTGCCTCCCCCCCGCCGACCCAAAGGGGAAACTGAGGCATGGAGAGCAGAAGGGAGGCACCTAAAGTCCCTCGGGAAATCTGTGCCTGGTGCCCAAACCTTGTGACTCCCCATACTCGCTTTCATGGCAGAATCCACCCCCCTTTCACAAGGAACTGCCCGGGGTAGACCCTGTGCCCCGGGACCTCACGTACTTCAACACCTTGCTGCCGAAGCTCTCCATGTTGCGGGGGTTGCCGAACTGGTGCTTCCTGTGGTAATGGCTGAACCACCCCTTGATGGCGCTGGCAAGGGAGACAGACACCACCCAGCAAGGTGACCACCGCACAGCCCGGCCGCCGGCCCCAGCCCCAGCGGGGCTCTCCACCCTCCCCGCCAGCACAGGCCCGCAGGGGAGCTGCTGGAGGCCGCACCCAGGCTGGGGTGGGCACTAGCCCGGAGTCAGGGCATGCGACACCCCTCGAACAAGACCCCGCGTGCCACTTCCTAATAGACTCTGGTTGACTTTAACCCCTGGCCTGAAGGCAGAAAAGGCTCCCCCCTTTGCACGTGCACACATACACACCCCCACACACGTGCACACACACACTCCTGGCTTCGCAAGCTCCAGGAGCCTCTGAGCCCTGCCGGTTTGTCCTGCTACCTCAGGCTAGCAGACACCAGCCAACCCCGGGGCGCAGGTACCTCTCCTCCTCCAAGACCTTGACGACGCTGTCCCTGAGGTGGCCGTTGATCTGCTCCACTATGCGGTAGATCTCGGAGCCAGGGAACCCGCCACCTCCATCGCTAGGAGAAACGCGGGGGCGTGAGGCCCGGGCAGAGCCGGCCGGCTCTGGGCAGCCCGGTATGCCGGACGAAGGAGCCCCAGACCTGCCAGCTCTTGGGCAGATGCAGCCACCCTCCGCGCTCAGGCTGCTAAAGGACGTCTGCACAACCTCTGTAAAGGGGCACGTGACCCCCTCCGTGCCCTTTGGGTGTGACCCGTTTTTGCCATGGGAAATAGAAAGGAGGCCCCCAAGAGCACTCACGGCCTCCCCAGAGCCAGGCATGTTGGACAGCCAGTGCTGCGCTGCGCTGGCCCCGGGCTAAGGGTGGCGATGGCCACGTCCCATGGAGGAGAAGGGACCTGGCTGCACGGGCTGGCAGAGACAGGTGCTGGGGACCGCCCAGAGGCCGGCCTGGGGCATGTTTCCCTGTCTGTAGTGGGCTGCAGGTCAGAGCCCCTCACACCCCGAGATGCCTTCGCCCCTGTGCCCTCAGCGGGGCAGGGCTATGCCGTCCCCCTACTGCAGACGTGGGGACGCAGCAGCTAAGGGACTTGCCCATGGCCACACAGGGAGACGGCAGCGGAGCAGGGACGGAGCCTGTGTCTCTAGTCCCGGCTGAGCGCCCTCATCCTGCACCATCTCACACGGCCCATGCGAGAGCCCCCCTCTGCCCCGGCAGCTCGGGGCCAGGCACCGCTCACCAGCCGGGCGCGACCCCGCCAGAGCGGTTCAGAAGCGTGGGGATGCAGCGTCCCGGCTCAGGCCCCTGGACACCACAGCCGGAGCCGGCCCTTTGTCAAACGGGCAGATTATCCTGGTGTTAGGGCGGCTTTAGAGATAATCTGGGCGGCGCAGGGCTTGGTACACCCCCGGCACTGCCCTGAGCCGAGCGGGGGCCCTCAAGGACAGGTGAGGGAGCCCAGTAAGCCGCAGGGTGGCTACAGAGGGGGCTCAGAGGGACTGTCCCCAAGGCAAGGCCGGGATTAGCACCCGCTGGGGGCACGGCGCTCGGATGCAGCGGGGCAGGGCAGCCCCCTACCACGTGCTCTTCTCCAGGTGGATATTCTGGAAGCCCAGGACATCCAGGACTTTCTTCTTGGTGGCGTCCGTGAACCCACCTGGGTGGGGAGGGAAGGAGAGGAAGGGGTCAGTGGAGGGGAGGAGAGTGCAGGCGGAGGGGCAATACCCAGGGGCAACTGTGGGTCGCTGGGGGCAGCATCTGCATAGCGATGGCTTGGGGATGTGCTGTTGCTTGACCCAGTGAGCTGGCTCCCAGCACAGCCCCAGGGCCCGGTCCCCTGCAGACCAGCTCCCTACAGGCCAGGGGGTGGGAGAAGACACGCGTGTGGAGCCGTGCTCCAATGAGTGGAAAAACACCATGTCCCCACAAAGGCCGTGAAAACACACAGGCACAACTGGTAACACAGACGTGGCTGCTGCCTAACCGTGCCTGGTGGGGCGGGGGGAAGAGGGGGCACACGCTTCCTAAAACCATGGGAGTGGAGCCGTGCGTGGGCCAGGCCTCCGGGCCGTGCCGAGGGTAAGGGCTGTGCACGGGGTCAGTCGTGGAGCCAGGTACAGGGCCCAAGAGCCTGGCTGAGCTGGGGACAGAGCCCGTAGCCCCCCTAAACCCTCCCCCAGGCTTTGCCCCGGGCTAACTGAGCCTTACCCACCGTTCACCAGGGTCTGCAGGCACACGGCCAGGGAGGGGATGCTCACGGGCAGCAGCTCGCACAGCACAGAGTAGTGGTCATACCTGCAGGGAGCGCCACGCGTCATCGCAGAGCCCACGGCCGCAGTGAAGCGCTGCCCCCGGCTTCCCTGGGGTGCAGCACAGGCCCCTGGCGCGGGGTCGGGAGGCAGAGCCCAGTCACCGCAGCAATTCAAGGTGGCCGCGCTAGGGCCCAGCTGTGCTGCGAAAGGCTCTGGCACGGCCCCTGCTCCGCAGCCAGTGCTACTGAACAAGCCGTGCTGGGATGCGGGGAGCTTTCTGCCAGCCCCCCCAGCCCTGCTGGCTGTACCCCCGCTGCCCCCCACGCCTGCTCTCTGCTCCTTCTTGTCGTCATCTCCAGGCAGCCGCAGCTCGTACCCCCGGCACGTGCAGACCCACACACCGTGCTCTGGGTGGGCTGTGCCAGAGTCCGGAGTAAAGCCCGCTGCCCCACGAACCCAGCTGGTAGCTCGTACTGGACAGCGCTGCCACCTCACCTCTGCCACCCCGTGAGGGCGATGCCCTGGAACTTGATGGCTGGGAATTTGGGCATGGCTTGGATCACCTTGAGCCAGCTCAGGTGGTTGTTCAGGTGGTTGCCCAGCGGCGTCCACTGCTGGGCTGGTCCCGTGGTGCCCTTGAAGGAGCTGGCGAACCACACAGTCTGGAAGCCGCTGTCCGCATACTTGGAGAGGAAGTTTCCTGGGAGAGTCGGAAATGAGGATGGAGAGGACAGCCAGCCCTCACCACGCTGGGGCATGCACTGGGGGGGACACGAGTTGGAGCACTACTCCCCTGCCCAGACCACCTTCTCCAGCCCCAGGGAGCCAGGCCCAGCGGCACTGGGGCCCATCACCCAGATGCCCTTCACCAGCCCTGAACCCACAGCGCAGCTGCCCCCTTACCGATCTGCTCGGCTTCGAAGTCGGGCGCGTAGTACCACACCACGGGCGCCGCATACTTCGCAATGCCCGATTCTGCGGGAGACCGAGGCCGGAGGAGAGAGGCTGAGACCGTGACACCTCCACGCGCCCTCTCCAGATAGCTCCAGTAATCGGCATTAATCCCTGACAAGCCCGAGAGCTTGCAACCTGCTCTAGGCAGGAGGGGGCTCTCGTCTCCTTCCCCAGCCCAGCTCCCTCGGGGCACCGGGATGTCCCAGAGACCCGGGCCGCTGCGGCGCCGTGGCCTCGAGCCACTGCTCCCGGGATGCACCCGGCTCCTCCCGGGGAGCCCCGCCGGGATGCCTGCAGAGCCCTGACCTCGGAGGGTGGCCACGTTGATCTTCCGCAGCATGTCGTCCCACAGCAGGACCCGGAGCCCCCAGTACTGGCTCACGAGGAAGCTCACGACCTCCTTGATGTGGTTGAGGTACATCCTCCCCACGTCGCCCTGGTTGCGGTTCAGCCAGTTCTTGGAGTCCATGCCCTCGCCCAGGTGGAAGACCTGGGGCGACGGGGAGCAGAGCACACGTCAGGTCCGCGAGCTCACCCCGCCGCTCCCAACCCTACCATCCCGCCGGTCCTGCTCCATGCCCCCAGCAAGCTGCTAGGGAGATGGGGGCCTTCCTTTTTTGCCCTGCCCCCTCCCCAAGTGCCACAATCCCCTTTCCCCTGCCTGATCGGCTGCCCTGCCGTCTGCTGCCTGCCCAACCTGATCCTCTGCTTTCTGCTCCCCGCCGGATCTGCTGCTCTGCTTCCTGCCCCAGTGCACTGCTCAGTCCGTCCTGCACCGCCCCGTGCCAGGCTACAGCTGCAAGGGGGGGCCCTGCGCTGGGCTGAGACCAGCGTGGGGACGAGAAGCCAGCTGCAGCCGAGCCCGGATGCGAGGGAGGTGCGGCTCGGGCGTCCCCGTTGGCAGCCGGGACCACCCAGCAGCCCTGAGGGCAGGGCTCGGTCGAGCGAGGGGCCCCGGCTCTGGGAGGAGGCTCCCGCGCTCACCTCGTCGGCGCCAATGTGGATCCAGCTGGCGCGGCGGTGCTTGTCCATCACCTGCGCCAGGATGCTCTTGAGCAGAACCAGCGTGTCTGGGACGTGGGGGTTGAAGCTGTTGGGGAAGCGCTCCACCTCCCGCAGGTGCCGGTACTGGTCGTGCTTCAGGATGAACTGGTGAGGAAGCGCAGGGGCCGCGTCAGCCGGCCGCCACGAGCCCCCGGCCTCAGGGTCCGACCAGGGGATGGGGCGGCGCAGGACGAGGCTGGGAGCAGCCTGGCCCAGACACCCCGACGAAGGCAGAGAGGCCAGGCCTACCTCCACGTGCCCGAAGGTCTGCACCAGGGGAACCACCTCCAGCTGACTGAGCTGTGCCAGCTGCTGGATCCGCTCCAGGTCGTCCTCGCTGGGGAGCAGAGGAAGGGCCTGTCAGGGGGCTCTGGCTGCCCTGCGTCGCGGGGCTCACGCCACCCCTCCCACCGGCCTCACCTGTAGGCGTAGGGAGCCCGCAGCACGCCGAGCTCACCCTTGAAGGGGAACATGTCCTCGTACTCGATCAGGACCCCATTGGCACCCAGCCTGGCCAGCAGCGGGAACAACTGTGGGGACAGCCATGGCCAGGGCTGCAGCGGACGGATGGAGCGGGGTGCCCGAGGGCGCCCTCCCCCGGCAGCTCAGGATCAGAGCCCGCTCACCTGCTCCAGGTAGGACACCTTGGGGGCAGCGCCCTTCAGGTCCAGGTGCACCAGCCTCATCTCGGTGGCGCTGAAGTCCTTGGAGAGCTGCTTCCTGGCCTCTTGCTTGGGCCCCGCGGCCTGGGCGGCCTCCGGGTCGAGGGGCTGGCTGCGGGGGTCTGGCTCCGGGAGGACATCCCCGCTCTTGCTCCAGAAGTCGCCGTCCTTGCCGACGTGCTTGTGCAGCTCCAGGGTGAAACTGCGCACACACAGGGCACACCAACGCCCGTCAGGGCCTGGTCTCGGGGGCACCGGCCCCTTTACGAGCCCCACGCCAGCCTCCCTCGTGTCCCGGGCCAGACGAGAGGGGCTAACAAGGGAAATCCGCCTGGCTCGACCACGTTCCCAGCTCCTGCAGTCACTGACACCCATGAAACCGGGGACCCTCTCCCCCGAAACGGCTGCTGCTGCTTCTGGCTAGTCCAGAGCAAGGCGGGGGCCCGTCTCCGTGTAGCCGGCCCGGGGAAACGCGTGCTAAAGCGGAAACCGGGGGGGCAGGAGACCGTACCGCCAGCTCAGAGCCCTCGGCTGCAGGTGAAGTCCACCTCGCTGCTCCTGCCTCGTCCCCCGCTCCCACCTCCGGCAGTAGCCGAGGCTCCGGGGGGGGCACCGCCGGCGGTGGGGACGGGGGCAGCTTCCACCTGCAGACCCGGGACCCCGGGCCGAGCGTCCGTGCCACGCCAGCCCCACCTCACCTGTCTCGGAAGAGGAACTTGATGCCGGCCAGGGCCACCACGAGCAGCACGGCGAGGCGCAGCAGGTGCAGCTTCTGGTTGCGCTTGAAGGACATCGCTGCGGGCGAGCGGGCAGGGGAGGGCTGAGCTGGGGGCACGGCTTCTCCCACCCCTGCAGCACCCCTGCAAGCCCCCAGCCCCACTTCCGCGCAGCAGACCCAGGCTCCTCTCCCCTGCATCCGTGGGAGGATGCCTGGCCTGGGTCCCCGCCCCAACTCTGGGCAGTGCGGGGACTTGCCCCCCGCCCCGAACAGGTGACACCTGGGCAGCTCCTACCTGGTCTGGCGCTGGCAATGTCAGGGCAGGTTTCGGGAGCAGACGCCTGGCACGGAGACCGTTGGGCCAGCGCTCCCCATGGAGGGAAGAGCTGGGCTGGCACTGGGGGGAGCCCCTGCAAGACGGGAAGGGGGACAGCGAGAGGGCTCAGCCCGATGTCTGCTCCTTCCCTACCCTGCAGAAGCAGCTTCCGGAGCAGGACGCCCTCAAGCCGCCCAGCTCTGTGCACCACGAGGCCGGGCCGGGCCTCCAGACCATGCACCAGACCCCCGGAAAACCCCTGGGCACACGTGCGCGTGCAAAGGCGGACACCCCTCCCCACCCCCGCAAGGCTCCCCTCTTTGCCACTTCTCCTGAGCCCTCGGCCTGCATGAAACGCCCCCAGTGTGCAGAGCCCGAGCGCTCGCCTGGGGTCCCCGAAGCACCCGGGCAGCAAAAGCCGTGCGGGGCTGTCAGCCGGCCTCCTGCCACCAACAGCCTTTGCAGCCAGGGATCCAGCAACTGCCTTATCGCCGATCAAGCACCTGACCCGCGCGACTTCCTGCCCGCCCGGGGTCAGGCGCACCCTGGAGATACCCGGTGGGGCTGACTGGAGAGGGAGTGGGGACAATGGGCGCAGCTCAGGTATTTGCACAATGCTTCCTTGTTCACACAGCGAGGGCTTGCAGTACCCCGGGAGGGGCGGCTGCAGCGTGCACGGGACACGCACCGCTTTACCGGACTCTTGAAGTTGTCCCCAGAGCCCCCAGCTGAAATCAGGGCTGTGTGCACATACGCACGCACACACGCACCAGCGGGCACGCACCAGAATGCATGCATGCACGCACCTCTGTGCATGCACGCACGTGCATGCTTCTGTACATGTGCACCTCTGTGCGTGCGCACACACACACACACACACACACACAAAAGCCTCTGTGCATGCACACACACACATAATCAGGCCTCGCTAGGCGTGCACGTATACCCACACAGGTGCACACACGAACACACGCTCAGTCCCGGCCCCAGAGAGGCTACGAGCCCATCAGGCGAAGCAGGAGGCGGGAGGGCACAGGCAGAGGGGCCTGCTCCGATCACGAGGACGGGGCCGCGGCAGGAATAAGGACCCAGGTGTCCGAGTCCCCGTGGGCCGCGCTGGAAGAATCCCCGGCCCCCGTTCACCCCGGAGGCACCAGCACCGCTCGCCTGGCAGCACCCGGCGGATGCTGGCTGCCCCGGCGGGGGAACTGGGCGCAGGAGCTCTGTGGAGGGTGGCATCTGCCCCGCTAGCACCCTCTGCCCGGGCTTCCTCCCCCGGCGCACGCTAGCACCGGGCCTCTAGCTGGCTGCCCTGAGGCTGGAGCTCCTTGGCAGGGCAGAGGCCTGGGGAGACCCGGCTGGGCCCCGCTCTTGCTCCCTCCAGCCTTGCGGGCTGCTGCCTCCTTGCTGCATTTGCAACAAGACGAACAAAGCCGGGGGGACCAAGGCGGATGAAACTTCCTGCAGGCCGGGGCACGACTATGCTCCACGGCACTGAAGTGTTGCAGGACTAATTGATAATGTGGGTGTGAGCGTGTGTACCCAGCGACGCCGCACCCCTGACAAGTAGCTCTAGCAGAGAGGGCCGGCTGGGGGGAGGGAGGGGAGGCTCAGCCCAATCTGTGGCGGAGGGAATTGAACCCTCCCCAGCTCCAGAGGTCTCGGACGCGGTCCGCGAGCAGGATCCGGCCCCGCCGAGTCACAGCACTTGGGTCACAGCAGGGCCACAGCGGCTGCTGCAGAAATCCTGTCTCCACTAGGTCCCGCACCAGGGCCAACCCAACCCCCTTGCCCCGGGGACAGACACCCCCTGCACTCACTGTGTCGCCGCGTCCAGGGGTCACGACACGCACCAGACGGTCGCCCAGGCCGGCGGGCACAGCAACCCCGCTCGGACTGCCCCGCCGCCCCCAGAGCGAGCCGCCGGCCCACCGCGCCTGCCCAGCGGCGCTGGCTCCCTTACACGGCTCGAAGCGACATCAGCAGGGGAGGAAGGGAGAGGGCGCTTACACTCGTGCACACACTACGCTGCACGGGCACACGTGCACAAGCACGGCTCCCCGCCCCTGTCACCAGGCCAGCTCTGCGGCACGCCTGGGCGGGCCGCGGCTCTCATCAGCATCGTAGGCAACCTCGAAACTGAAAGCAAAAAAGCAGCCGGAAACCTGCTGGGCGCAGACAGGCGGGGGGAGAGCCCGAGCCGTGCCGCACGCAGCAGCGCACCCTCCAGAGGATGCTGGAGCAGAGGAGCCCTTTGTTCTCGGCTTCAGGAGGCCGCGGACACGGCCCTGCGAGGAAGTCCCGTCGGGGCACAGCAGCGTTCGCAGGCTGCCCCCGAGCTGGGGCAGAACGGCAGTGACACGTCCTAGAAGCATCCCGGACCTGTGCCCACCACCCTCTGGCCCCGAGCCCCCCAGGGCGACCGTGGCCCCTGCGCAGCTACACACCCAGGAGGACGTCAGGGGCCCTGGGTACACGTGGCCGTCATCGAGGCTCCCCCTTTGCACAAGTCCTTGTCGTGCGGCAAGGGTGGATTAACCCCGGGAGCTGCCTTGGAGCCGTGCCACCCCGCGCCTGCCCGGAGCGCCACGCCGGATGCAGCCACCTGCTCCGGACTCCTGCGCGTCGCAAGAAGCTGCCAGGGTCCGGGATGCAAATACCAGGCGCTCGCTCCGTGCCCGTGCACAGGCCTCTCCCTGTCTCACCGTCGCCAAGCGGCGTTGTCAAGAGGGATGTCCTCCAGGCAGCTTTAATTAAGCCTACTGGCCTTGACGCCACTCCTGGCGCGCGGATCCGCTGCGCCCATTAAACAGGTGTCGCACGGTACCACCGAGGGCTGCCAGCTGAGCCTGGGGCCCCGTGACGCTTGGTATCGTGCACGTACACCTGCCCCCCACGTCCCCAGCTCCCTTCTCCATAAGCTGCAGGACAGACAAGACCAAGGGCGAGCAGGGCACAGCACCCAGCGCTTTTAAACTAACCGTCCAGGGAAGGATGGCGAGAGACAGGGCAAGGAGCGTCGCGGGGCAGACGGAGCCGGACGAACCCGATGCGTCTCCCGAGAGCCAGCGCTCCAGGCAGAAGAAAGGTGATCTCGTTTATCTGGGCTTGGGCAAAGCACGTGATGGGGCGCCACTGGGGAAATGATTAATCAAGAGCTAGGAGGGCGAGCAAGGGCACCAGAAGGGAAGCCAAGCGCAAGGGAGTTCCTCCCGGCTCTGTCTGGGGGCCGGTCTAATTCAACGTTTGCATCCAGGACCTGGGCACGAAGCGCTGCCGAAATCTGTGACCCCACGCGGCGGGACGGCAGCCCAGACCGGGGCGACCTTGAGGGCCACGGCCGCAGAAACGGGAGCACCCAGCAGCAATAAGTGCAACGGGCTGGGAGCTCGCCGGCTGGAAACCACCGAGGAGGAGGAGGAGGGTCTGGTGCGCCGGACACTCGCGGCAGAGCCGAGCGCTAGGGTGGGCAAGCCGTGCTGCACGGCCGCGCGTCTCCTTTACGGCTGGGCAGTGGCGGTGCCACCGCACGAGGCCCTGGCAAGATCCTGCCTGGACGCCGCAGATGATTCGCTCCAGCTGTGCCCAGGAAAGGCACGTTCAGCTCGGGGCAAAGGCAACGATGGATGGCAGAGCGGAGGCGGGGAGCCCTGTGCCGCACACGGGAAGAACTGGGGCAGCCCAGGGATGCTGCTGGCACCAGAACACGTGGGGCTCTGGCCACGAACAGGCCCCGGCTGGAAAGCAGGACAAGGGGTCTCCCCTTCGTGGCAGCCAGGCAGGAGCAGGGGGCAGGAGGGGAGCAAAGCTCAGCCACACTTAAAAAAACCCCTTGAGCAGGTCAGCAGCAGCCCTCCCGTCCCAGCTCGGCCCAGGGAACGTGCTCACAGACGGAGACGGCGGGGTATTAGGGGAGACCTCGCCGATGCCCTCGCTGGACGGGGGTCTTCATGCACTAGGCAGGCCCTGCGGCCAGGATGCTCAGGACCAGGGAGGCCGGGCTCAGAGCCTCCTCGCCGTGGCTCAGGCTGCACCAGAGCTGCCCATCCTCGCACGCCAGAGCTGGATCTGGGTCAGCAGCCAGAGGACACAGCCTCGCTCCCAGCTCCTCCCTGCGCTCTCCGGACACGGACAGCCTGCCGCGGACGGCACCCCAGGCGCAGCCGCTTCACCCTGGCCAGGATAGCGGTAGGCTGGACTGCTGGGGAGCTCGGGTGCTGGTGCTCACACAGGTGCGGGGCTTTGCCAGGGAGCTTGGGCATTGGTGCTCATGCAGATGCACGGCTTTGCCATGCATCCCCCTCCCCAGGAGGGGTGCAGCCTGGGGTACGAAGCACTGGCACAGGGGCTCTAGCCCGCAACCTTGCCCCAAGGCAAGGGGAGGCACGTGCGCCCCGGAAGGGCTGAGGACGCACCGGACCCCCGTCCGCCAGCGCGGGCAAGGGCGAGGGGACCCGCGTGGGTGGAGAGAGCAGCAAGGGAAGGGCTCCGTGGCTCAGCCCAGCTGCCTCCTTGTCCGTGCCGCTGCCTCCCACCGCCCTGCGGGGAGATCGTTCTCCCCTCCCGCTTCCTCCTCCTCCTCCCCCAGACCCTGCCCCCCAGAGCCTCCTGCCGCGCCGGGCCCCGATGCAGGGCTACCACTAGGACTAGCCAGGGCAGCAGCATGCCTGGCCCCGGGGGGCTCTGCCCGCCCCTACCTGGCAGGTGCAGCCGGGCCGGGCTGGCAG
Organism: Crocodylus siamensis; assembly: GCF_052110815.1. NCBI lineage: Eukaryota > Metazoa > Chordata > Crocodylia > Crocodylidae > Crocodylus > Crocodylus siamensis. The sequence goes on from NC_143406.1 coordinate 49,122,329, forward strand.
CAGGGAGCACGCGCGGAGCAGCCGGAGCCGGTGGCATCACCCCACAGCCGGGCGCACGGAGCCACCCAGCCCCGCTCTTAAAGGGACCCGGATTGGGATCGGGGCTGGGCTGCAGCGCAGGAGGGGCTGGTGACAGCTCCCTGCAGAGCTGCCCCGGGCATCGCTCACCTGGGCAGAGGGCTGCCGCGCCCGTCTCTTCTGCACACGCAGCTTTGGGCAGGGATGCCTGCTTTAGCAAAGCCCTGCCCGGTCCCTGCAGGGCTGCAGCACCTCGCACCCCGGGTGCACTGATCTTTGCAGCCCCCTGCTCTGGGGGCGGCATCGCAGAAGGGCGTGGCAGCTGCTCTGTCCCACCAGGGTTTGGGGGTGCTGCTGGGAACTGGAGAGGGGCGTCCCGAATCCGCGGACCAGCCGTCCTATGCCTGCTTGCAAACCGCCACCGTGCTTGAACACACGCCCCTCTGGAGCAGAGAGGTGCTTCCCACCCAGCCCAGCCCCAAACGGAGCATGGGCCCAGGCGAAGCAGCAGGGAAACACGCGTGTGGAAACGTGCCTGCAGCGCGCCACCGCCTCTGGCAAACCCTCCTCGGCCTGATGCGGCAACCTGTTATTAAAGAGGTGCGAGTTTAGTGACAGATCGTTTTAATTTTGCATCCGTGCCGCACTCCCTGCCTTGCCGGGGCTCGGCGGAGATGCTCCGAGCGCTGGCGGCGACACCGAACTCTCGACAGAACGACATTTTCCTGGAGAGAAATGAATGCTTCCCACGGGGGCTTTGCCCAACTGGCAATAAAGCCTCTCCGATTTCAGGGGAAAGAGCTGTTCATCATAACACTGCCTGCACCACTGAGCGTTCGTTCCCTTCAGGAAGCGTGCTCCGAATCTCAAGAGCGATACCTGTGCGCGAGGGAAGACGCGGCGACGAGGCCGGAGACACGCGAGGGAGGGGGGCCACCTCCCGTCCCCGAGCCATCCCCGAGGGTCCAGCAGCATCCAGCGACCCGGTCGCGAGCATCCTTTTGCCGTCGCCCGCCCAGGAGACGTCCGGCCGCAGCAGAGCGCCGGCGGCCCCGGGTGCACCCGCAGCTCAGGCCGAAAGGCCGCAAGCCCCCAACGTCGGCCTTGGATCGAAACCGGCGTAAACTGGCGGGCACAGGGCCGAGCCGGCTCCGCGGGGATGCGCTTAGCAGAGACCGAGGGGAAAACGTCCTGCGGCAAACGACGCATCTGCCGCGCACGTCTCGACTCGCGGCTCAGCCTGGCGTTCAGGAAGCGGCAGGCGGGGAAGCCGGGGGCAGGAAGGGTTCGACAGCCCGGGCTCGGCGCCCCTGGCAGCACAGCCGCCGTAGGCCCCCCGGGCGCCCCGGAGGTGCCCAGCGAGCCCGCGTCGGGGCTGCCAGCGAGAGCAATGCACGCGTCTGGCGCGCCAGGGCTGCAGCATGCACGCAGCGCCCGTCCCAGGGGCTTCCAGTAGGGGCAAAGGTCACGGGGCAACCCTCAGGCAGTGCCCCCGAGCTGGCGCACCCGGTGCCAGGTAGGGGCTGTGCCCCCAGGCTGGGCACCCCAACCCCCTAGGCTGGGCACCAGCCCCCACGCCTGCCTGGATCCCAGCCCCAGAGGGTGCCCAGGGCCCCAGCGCCCAGGCCTGGGCCGCCCCGAGCGCGGCGCACGGCGCTGCGCACCCCGCGAGCAGCACCGCCCCCTCCCGGGGCTGCTCGGGGCTGCAACGCGACACCTACTCTGCCCCCCGCGCTTTGGCGCCGCTTGGGCTCGCCCGAGCCTCCGCGCATGCGCACGTCCTCCCGCGCCAGAGCCCGGCAGGGCACCTTGCACACACGCATGCGCTTGCTGGACGCGGTCGTATCCCGCTCCAGGCATGTACCCCGTTCTGCGCATGCGCCTCGCCGCTGGTCGACCCGGGTCGCGCTGTGCGCATGCGCTGCGGTGCTCCATCTCCCCCCTCGTGTGTCCGCAGGTAAAGGGGGCGCCCCTCCCCCCCGTGCGGCCTGTGGCCCCGAGACTTTCGTGCAATGTGGGGGAGGGGAGGGTGCAATAAGGGGACTGTTGCAATAGGGGGGTTGCAATAGGGGGCTGGGGCTGCTGCAATGGGGGTTGTTGCAATATGGGGGCTGCTGCAATAGATGGTGGGTCTGTTGCAGTGGGGGGCTATTGCAATGGGGGCCTGTTACAGTATGGGGGCGTGTTGCAATATGGGGGTTGCAGTAGGGGCCGGGGCGGTTGCAGTGGGGGGCTGTTGCAATAGGGGGGTCCGGAGCACCGGGATCTACCTGGGTGACCTGCTGCCTGGGGCAGGCCAGGGCTCACGCGCAGGAGTGATGGGAGTGTGCATGGGGGCGGGGGGAGATACTCACCACGTGTGCCGTGGGTGGGGGCTGGGGCATTGCTGGGATCTGCACCAATGACCTTCTTCTCAATTCCTCCCTTCAGGCCCCCACCATGAACACAGCGCAGGGCACCGTGGGCAGCGACCCCGTGATCCTGGCGACCGCCGGCTACGACCACACCGTGCGGTTCTGGCAGGCGCACAGCGGGATCTGCACCCGCACCGTCCAGCACCAAGACTCTGTATCCTTCTCGCGCCTGCACGCGGCCTCCAGCCCCGGCGCCTCTGACGGGTCATGGGCTCTGGTGGGGACGGAGAGCCCTGGCATTGGTTTAATTCCCCACGTAGCCTGTCCTGAGAGGAGAGAAGGGCTTGCCAGGACCCAAAGTCCAACGGGGCTGGAAGGGACCTGCAGAGGTCACCTCTAGTCCAGCCACTGCCTGAGGCAGGATCAGCTCTGTGCAAACCATCCCAGCCCGATCCATTGTCCAGCCTCCTGGCAAAGCTACAGTCACCCCAGACCAACTCAGCGTATCACACCCTAACGTGCCATCGGTATAGCAGGGGGACCACCGCGGCCAACGTGCTGCTTCTGCACAAGGTTTTACTATCTGCTTAAGAAATCCCAAATAGCGGCCACACCTGCTACAGGGGAAAGAAACCCCCCCTCTCCCATCCGTACCAATCTGACCAGGGGGCCAAGTTCCTTCCTGACCCCAATGCAGCGCCGGTCTGACTCTGAGCGGGGGGCGAGACCCTCTAGCTTGGCTCAGCCGTAACGCACGGATCAAACTCTTGGTCTGAGCTTCGATCCGGACTCTCGTCAGCAGCTGCAACCTCCCAAAAGCTGCGACAGTAGCAACGATTGGCTCACATCGTTATATTGCGTGTGTTACATTTGTAGCGTGTCAGGAAACGGGCCTAATGATGGAGGAGACAGCAAAATTATGGACCACAACTGAGTCTGAGTTAGTTTGGTGGGTCAGATGTAAAGGAAACCCCCCGTCCCACCTCTGCGCGTGTACCCATAAAGAAGGGTGGGAAAAGTGTTTCTGTAGGACCTGTCCAAAGGTGGGGTGTTTTGCCCTCTCCTGACCATGCCATGACATTGCCCCAGACTCTGGTTTTCCTAGATTAGTGCAAAATCCTGGCAGCCTCTTGCAGTACAGTTTGCAGATAACCCCCAAAATGGGCGGAATGGTGAATAACAAAGAGGACAGGCCTAGTACGGGGTGATCGGGATTGTTGGTAAACTGGATACAGACGGCATTCGCTGTTCAGCGTGGCCAGCTTGACGTCAGGCAGGCAGGGAGGAGATTCCTTTTCCCCTGTACCCCATGCAGGTGCATCCCCTGCGTCCTGTTCCGGTGTCTGTGGCCCAAGGAGGCTGTGGATGGGTTGGGAAGGTGAAGAGATGGGCTGTGAGAGTGACTAAGGGGCTGGGGACGTGCCCGTGAGTGAGAAACTGCTGCTTGTTGAGCTTAAAGGGAAAGAAGAGGGTCGCTGAGAGGCACCTCGTGGATGGGCAGACCAAGGTCTAACAGGATCCAGAGGGTGGATTTGGAGCTAGAGGAATGAAGGCTAGAAACAAGGCAGAAGTCTTTAAAGGATTCACTGTTGGGACAGCTTACCAGTGGGTCCTGCACCCCGGGCATCACTCAGCTCCTGGAGGGATGTTCTTCCTCAGTGATACTCTGCAGGTCAGACAAGAACAAATTCGGGGCAGTCGCTCGGCCCATGTCACTGGGTAGAGTAGAGTCTTTTGGCTCGGTCATGGATTAATGGTGGCCGGGCAGGGAATGAGCAGACACCACACCGCCTGGTTTTCTGCTCCGATAAAAGCCAAAGAGGAGGGCAAATAAATAGGGGCAGGAGTCAGAGGACAAGAGTGAGGCAAGAAAAGCTGGAGTGAGCAGTGGCTGGGAAAGGAGGGGGTGAGAGAGTGCAGACTCATTGCCCCACCACGTGTACGCATGTTCAGCGAGCCAAAGCTACTCTTTCTGCATCGGGAAGCAGGCCCAGCGATGCCCGGCATCTGTCGTCTCTTCTGAAGGTCCTTGTAGAGCCTCGTGCCTTCAGACCCTCTGACCGGGGCGTGGGGCAAAGCAAAGATCTCTCTACGGTTAGACATTTTCCTTGCAACAGCGCTGTCGAGGCTGAGCTAAACTTCAGAGTTTGGGGAGACCAGGGGGGCAAAGGTAGAGAGGAGCGGTCAGCGGATGGTGTTGGAAGGGAAGGTGTAGAGCTGGAATCGGGCCAGGCCTTTGTGGGGCGGACAGAGCAGGCTGATGTGTCCTGCCATGTTGGAGTCATCAGATGCGCTCTTTGGTGTGAAACATCGGGCGTGCGGTGGTGCGCCAAGCTTCCCTTTCCAGTCTAGATTGTTCCCAAAGAAAGGATGCCCGGTGAGAAGCCCCCACCAGACTGAGGTTTCTCCAGGCAGGGTAAATTCAAGAGAGTGCTGTCTCCTGCTGCAGAGGTACTCACTTTCTCTGTCAACCTTAACCAGCACCTCTAGCAAGTGAATGCTCTGGAGATCACCCCAGACCGCAGCATGATCGCTGCTGCAGGTGAGCCCTGCCTGCGGCCCCATGCCCTAGTTGGGGGCATGCAGGGAGGAGAGGAGTCTGGTGGTTTCTGGTACTGGTTTCCAACTGGTGTGTGGTGACTTCACCCTCGTGCATGTGATCCAGCTGTGGTGCCCCCGGCTACGTGCTCAGACATGCTCACGTGTGGCTCGCCAGGGCTCACCTCCCTGGAGCCCCTGTGACGAGTGTGTCTGCTCTGGGACCCACAGACCCTGCTGGGCAGGGTGATGTGGGGACAGCCTGCCTTCTACTGAGGTCGGGTGGCCCTTCGCAGAGGGGGCTTTGGCCACTGTGTTTGACACCTGCCATGTACGTCTGGGTCCCCGCTCATTGTCATCGTGGCTTCCAGGTTACCAGCACATTCGGATGTACGACCTGAACTCGAACAACCCCAACCCGGTCATTAATTACGATGGCGTAAGCAAGAACATCACCTCCGTCGGGTTTCACGAAGACGGCCGCTGGATGTACACAGGAGGCGAGGACTGCATGGCGAGGATATGGGACCTGAGGTACCCGCTGAGGCCAGCGCTGCTCCGTGGGGGTTCCCTCTTGGGATGCATCTTCTGTCTCCATAAACCCTCTGAGCCGTGACCGTAGCCAGCAGCCACGGGGCAGTACTTGGCTGGGAGACATCCAGGGGGGCCACCCAGAACGAGGGGTTCAGTGTCTTTCCTCTGAATCAGTATTGCACTGCTTCTGGTGCTCAGAGGCTGCTGGCGGTGTCATGTGGATAAGAGGTAAAAGTTGGGTCCTGTCCATTTGTGATCTTTAACTATTCCCTGGTGCTTCTGGTTCAGTCCAGGGGTCCTGGCTCGTTTGGGTGATGGCCTTCTGCCTCCCTCTGATCCCTTTGGAAGTTGCAGGTGGGGCCGGCAGGCTTCACCTCCTACCCAATGCCCTTGCATGCAGCGAGCAAGCCCTCTTCAGCACCTGCAGGGGCGGCAGGGAGCTGGTACAGGCCTGAGGGAAGCAGGAGATCTCATTGCAGCTGCTTCTCTGACTCTTCTCATTTGTGTTCATTCTGTTGCAGGTCACGTAACCTTCAGTGCCAACGTATTTTCCAAGTGAATGCTCCTATTAATTGTGTCTGCTTGCATCCTAACCAGGTAAACGCACGCCGTTCTGCGCTTGCTAGGCTCGGGGAGGCTGCTACAGATGTTCTGCGTCTCCCAACTAGAAACCTGACGGGATACATGACTGGCAGTCATTGCAGAACATTGTGTTTTCTAAATGGACTTGTTTGCTGCTCTGACAAGACTTGAACTTGCTAAGCGTGAGCTCCTGTCTCAGCATTAAGTACCAGACATGGGTGTTGGTCAAAATTGAAAGAGTTTCCTATATCTGGCAGCTGAGAAAACCCCCTGAATCCACACAGAGAAGCATACCCTTGAGTACAGGCAGGTGATCAAAACTCTCGTGATTGCTCGGTGCTGCTCCAGGCACTAGATGGTATCACTGTGTGTGATTCTGTCATTTATTACCTGAGCTCCTTGCCTCTGGGTCCCGTGGGAGTATCTGCCTGTTGACTTAGGTTGAACTGAGACCTTGGACCTGCTCCGTGGAAGTGCATTCCCTCCCTTTCTGCTCATGAATGCAAAACCTCCCTTGTGTGGGAGGATAGAGAAAAAAGGAACCGAGACTACAGTTTCCCTTTTCAGTCTTAAAACAGGATTGCCCCTGGATTCTTTCGAGGACAGAGTGGCATAAACAAATGTACAGATCATTCCCTGTTTCTTAGAGCAGAAACGTTTAAGTTGCACTTTGCACATTAAGTTGCAACGTGCTTTAATTTCTGTTACTGTTGGGCTAAGTACCCCTAATTCCTATAATAAGGGAAAAACGGAATTGGTGTTGTATTTTACTCAGCTCAGTGAAAATTGTCCCTTTGGCTTCCCTTGTGTCACACAGCTCACTTGTTACTTTCACATCCTTACGTGCCAGCCCAGTGTTGCAACGTCTGGGCTGCAAACAGCGCAGCGAAGGATTGATGTGTCTCGCAAAACAAACCGTTCCTCTTTTAGGAGGACACGCTGTGGAAATGCTCCTTTGGCTTTAGGCCTTGTGGGTGCTTTAATTTTGCAAGACCCATGTTTTACTTCAGATCGGACATGACCTTTGCCTCATTAGCACTAACAGTTGTGCGGTGTCGGCACATCAGGAAGACTACATGTTGTATCGGTGTCAGCTGTCGTGCAGGAATTTACATTTGAGAACATGGCCAAGCAGACACTGCCATGTTATGGCCTTTATTCTGGAGCGAATCGGACTGAGTTGGGGATACCTGTGCGGGGTGTCATCAGCCTGAGCAGCTCACAGCTGCTATCAAGCACTGCCAGGGGGTTGTTATCAGTTCAGTGACTGCTTCTGCAGCTGTGTCTACACATACTAGGAGGGGGCAGCCCCTTTCAGGGTTCAGGGTGCAATCTTAGCATTGCAGGTGGCCAGGGAGGGACCTCTGCCCTACACACTGGATTTGGGTATGTTTTGGGCAGTGGATTTGGGTATGTTTTGGGCAGTGGTCCTCTTCCTCCAAGGCAGGCTGTTGCACACTGGTGGGCACACGACAAGGCTGATCCATGGTTCAGTGCAGTATTGCTGGTGCACACCACTGATAAAAGCCAGAATCTTAATGGAGAGAGACAGCATTGTGTGGTGGTCTGAGCACATGACTGGGAGCCCAGGCTCCTAAATCCCAACCACGGCTCTTGGTTGGATCTGCTCCCTGACTGAGAAAGTTATGTAGGCCATAAATGCCAGAAGGATCCATTGAGTTAGAAAGCTTCCATTGCTGGGTTTTCAGGGGTGCCAAGCATGGCTGGCTTTGGTGGGTCACAGCTGCTGGACAGTTCTGGAAATTGGGCTCAAGAGGTCTGGAGCTGGGCCCAGAAACTTAGTGTACACTTCTAAAAATGCCTCCTTGGCTCAGTTTCCCTATCTGTAAAACGGGGATAAGGCTTATTTAGATTGCAGCATGGTAAGAATGTGCAAGCAGCTGCAGATCCAAAGTGCCGTCGTGCTGACGACTGGGCAGAACAGGAACATCTGGGCCAGATAGATGGCTGTATTGGATGCACTTAGGTGCAGGCACTCTCTGCACTGCCTTTTCTGTTTCCTAATTGCAAATTGTGACTTGGTCCTTTGCAGGCTGAGCTAATTGTCGGGGATCAGAGTGGTGCTATTCACATCTGGGACCTGAAAACAGACCACAACGAGCAGCTGATTCCCGAGCCAGAAGTTTCTGTCAATTCGGTTCACATCGACCCTGACGCCAGTTACATGGCGGCTGTCAACAGTTCGGTGAGTCCGACTGGAGCCCTAGGAGCGGAGTAGCCAGGGCTGCAGCAGTTCTGCCGTTTGTCCCGTCGCAGGCTTCTCGGCACGTCCATTGCACGAGCTCGCTGCGCTCTGGGGCAGGCGGGCGGGCGTGCTCGTGCCCGTTGCCTGCGTCCCTCGTGCCCCTTGCGGTCCAGCCTAGCAGCCAGCTCCTCTCTGTCTGCAGGGGAACTGCTACGTCTGGAATTTAACCGGTGGCATTGGGGAGGAGGTGACTCAGCTCATCCCTAAGACCAAGATCCCGGCGCACAACCGCTACGCCCTCCAGTGCAAGTTCAGCCCCGACTCCACGTGAGTGCTGCCAGCTCGCTGCTCTGCCCCAGCCTTGAACAAAGCCGGTCTTTCAGACTGGGTCTCAGGAGACCGACGGGGGCCCAGCTGCTGATGCAGGTCTGGCTCCATTTCCTCCTCCCAGCAGCAGGAAGCGGAGAAGGCAACAGCTGAGCGATCAGTCTGGCCTCTCACCTAGTGCCCAATTGTCACTTCACGAGTTTGGCATGGGTAGCACGTAGCCTAAGGAGCAACGTACTGACTGCTCTGAGCCCATAAACCTGGCCTGTCCTTTTCTCAGCCCTGTGCTTCGCAAGAGGTGGAGCAAATAGTAGTCCTTCTCTTCCAGCATGGGGGCTGGCCCGGGGGGTCTGCGGCTCCTGGCAGACTGTGCTGTCTGTGTGCTGGGCCCTGCAGTGTGTCATGTTTCCAGAGCCACTGCGGAGAGCATCCCATGGTAGCAAGGAAATGAATCCTGACCATGCTCCTGCATTGCTCCCCTCCAGGCTCTTAGCTACATGCTCTGCAGACCAGACCTGTAAGATCTGGAGGACTTCCAATTTCTCACTAATGACAGAACTGAGTATCAAGAGTAACAACCCAGGGGAAACCTCTCGGGGCTGGATGTGGGACTGCGCCTTCTCTGGGGACTCGCAGTACATCGTCACTGGTAAGATAGTGGGGCCCTCTGCGCAGCTGGCTGTTGAGCCCGGCTGGGGCCACAGGTTTTGCTGGTCTGTGCTGTGGGTCCCTGGGGATTTGAAAGGCAGATTTTCCCCATCAACTCCCAAGGACACCTGTGGAGCTGGGAGGTGGATCCCCTTCCTTCCCCTGCTTTGAGCAGAGGGTTCGACTAGATGACCCCTGAGGTCGCTTCCAACCCTCATTTTCTACAGTTCTGTGAACACACATGAGCTGGTTATGAGCACACGGCTCTGCTCTGCTGCGTGTCCAACTTAACTCCCTTTGGGTGTGGGCATGTGGCACATCTGCCATATAATAAACTGACTTTACTGCATCATAGGGCTGGAGTGAGCACCCAGTGTACAGCCCAGGTTCACAGCAGATGGCTCAGATGCCACTCAAGAAATGTGCTGTGGCTTCACTACATGGGAAAGTTACCGTGCAGAACACGTTGTCTGTCTGCTTTACCAGGCAGTAAAGTTACTCCACAGTAATATCCAGGGTAAAACTCTATGCGGTAACAAAGGCAACGTCTATGGCTGGCACCATTCTGCCTCGTCCTGTTTGTAGCAGGGAATCTCTCGACCCGTAGGGCGCACTGCTTGTTTCATTTGGTGGAAGAGCAGCCTCGTGGTATTTACCACTGCACTGCACATCCCTCAGGAATATCAGAAACCCGGTTCGGGCAGATGCACACCGTGATACAAGACTCCCTGCCCTGTCTGCCACTGCCAGGCGCTCTGGTGCACTGGGCTAACGAAGCAAGGAGCTGGGGTTCTTTGCAGGAGAGAATGGGCAGGCATTTTGCATTCAGCCTCTCCTCGTTTACCATTCCAGCTTCCTCGGATAATTTGGCCCGGCTTTGGTGTGTGGAGACGGGCGAAATCAAGAGGGAATACAGCGGCCACCAGAAAGCTGTCGTCTGCCTCGCTTTCAATGACAGCGTGTTGGGATAGCAGGTGTGAGGACAGGTAAGGGCCCGAGCCTGCAATGTGCTGAATGATGCCATCAGCCAGCACCCTTTGCTGGTTAGGAAATTCACTCAGTGAAGTATTTCCTTGAAAAGAAGGACAACTGTCCCCCAGCCTGGGACCCATCATGGGTCACAGTGGGTGGCATAGCACACCGCATGGGACCCTGCCCAGGCTTGGTGTCTGCAGCGCTGACTATTGAATTACACCCTGAGGAAGTTCCTGTGTTACCCAGGGCAGGCGGCTGCCCTGCTGTCTCTCAGCTTGGAGTTGCATAATGGAGTGTGCAGGGGAGGGAGAGGAAGCGCAGGCCTTCTGTTCTGTTGCAATTGGTTTATTCACTGCTTTACAGGCTTGATGGAAGATGGGCTTGGAATGGACTCAAGTGTACCCGGTTCAGCGGCTGACCAGTGGTGCAGGCAGCTGCAAAGCTTTAAGAAGCCCTACTCCTACAATGTGGAACAAGGGTGTACCCTCGCCTAACAGCTGCCAATCTAAAGGGCATGGCCCAGGAGCACGGTTGTAAATAAAATGTATATACTGACAAGGTCGGAAATGGGCACCTGTCATCATAATCCTCTGGCTCTCTCCTACCCTCCCTTGAGCAGCACCATGCAGGCAGCCTCATGGGGTGTCTCGTGTAGGAATGAGCTGAAGAACTTAGCCGCCAACGTATGTGTTTAACTCGGAGGCTTCCCGGGAGTTCAAGTATGATGAGGCGTGAGTGGTGGGGGAGGTGGGTCCCCTGGCTGCCGGGCTTACTCAGGAAGGTAGTAGAAACAGATGGACACGCAGATGTTGCTTGGGAAGCAGATGTCGATACACAGGTAAATCAGCCGCTGCTTCCCAGGCCCTGCCAAAAGAGCAAGTGGGGGGAAAGGCCTTGTAAGCAAGGCTGGTTGTGTAGCAAGGCCCTGGTGGAGCCCTGAGATCAAGGCCCTTCTAGTTCTTGGGATTGGTTCAGATAAAGCAGTGCCAGCTCTGGTGGGCGGCTGTCAGTCGGTGGGAGTGGACATGAACCCGTGGAGCTGCTGAGGGCACTCGGTGACTGCTGAAAATGGACGCATTTGATTTCGGCGGTGCCTGCTGAGCTGTCATGGAGAGCCCCTACAGCTGATGTCCTCATTGGGCCTGAGCAGAGAGGACATGACTGGACGGGCTGTGGAGACTCATCAGTGGAGGGTGTCTGCTCTAAGTGGGGACTCGATGCTCTGCCTGGTTTGGACAGGAAGGCTTCTGTTAGTACGGCCCTTGCTGTCTGCTGCCCTGGGGATGTGCTTCAAGCCTGGAGGCCATCTGTGCAGCACCCTTCCCCTGCATAAAGGTCACTAAATGTCTCTCTCCTGTAAAGGGACAGCTTTTGCCTGACACAGACACTCAAAATCACCCCGTGCTGCTCTGTTTCCCTGGTTCCTGGCTGAGCTGGGCTTCTCCCTGGGTGCTGGAGTAGTAGTGATGTCTCCACCTCGTTCAGAAGGTAATTCTTCCCACTTACCATCCCCTTTCCTGACCCAGTAAATGGAGCCCTGTTCACAGAGGGCTTGGACGGCTTCCCCCAGACCTGCAGGGTCCACCGGTGCAACGGCCACAATCCCCAGGAACTCTTGGAGGTACTTGGTTTGGTTGTTCTGGAGCAGCCATGGATCATCCTGAAAGAAAGGCCACCCAGTTACATGGTGCAAGGGAGAACCTTGTCCTCACCAGGCACTTCTGCTTCCTAGGGTGGTTTCCACACGGGCCTCCTGAGTGCTCTCTGCCCACGTGACAGGCATGAGAAGCATTGTAGGGAATCCTCAGTCTCCTTGTGCTGCTACCTCACAGGCACCTGCCCTCTGGCTACAGAGGACAGGTTGCCCCTTCCAACGCTGCACACTGGCCAGGGAGTTTTCCATACAGGGGATTTTCTCTTTCCCAGGATGTTGCCTCAGGCAATGAGAGCTCTCTTTGCCATCAGGTAGGTGGGTCACTATAACCATGCAGCTCTGAGTCCCCTACTACAGCCACACACACCTTGCACACATGGCTCTGCCAGTGCAGCTCAGTTGGGAGTAAATTTCACACCCCCTACTTTACACATGGGGATCATCGCAGAGCTTGTGAGTCCATCTCGCTAGCTGACATGGCTCTGGCTGGAGCCTTGGCCTCGTACATGCACCTCCCTGGGTTGATGCCCAGGGCATGGCAGGGGAAAGTGTAGAAGCGTGCAGCAGTGGAGCAGACTACCTGGAGAAGCTGTGGCATCTTTGCTGGGAGGGTTTCTAGAAGAGGCTGAATGAGGTGAGCATTTGGAATGGGCAAGGGATCAAAATCCTGCATCGGCGCAGGAGTCAGAAATCGAAGAGCTGGAAGGGGTTCCCACCATGCTGCGCCCAGTGAAGAATGAGCAATGCTCTGAGCCCCTGGGGATGGGAAGAACCCCTCTCCTGATTGCTGTTTCCCTGCTCTGGTGACCAGCTGTGCTGCCTCTGCATTAGCCAGGCATTCTCCCTTCGCTTCTCTCAGAGGCGTGAGAGCCAGACTATGGCTTCCATCCCAGGGGCCTCTTCCCTGGCTGCATGTGGTTAACGGCATTCTCATGGGTCTCTTGTTCCTGCTGCTGTTTGTGCTGAGTGCTCCTGACTGCTCAGTGTGGGGATGAGAAGAGGCAGTCAAAGGACAAGCGACCTTAAGCTCCCCCCTTCCCTGCAACAACAAGGTAAAGGAATCCAGCCACCTGCCCAAGGCTTGGCATCTGCTTTCGAGTCATCAAAAATGGGGCCCTCTGTCTTCCTGAAACAGAATCTGCACCTCTCCCCGCTATGAAACCCATTAACATTCTGTTCAGAGGGTTGTTAGACATCATTACTCCAACTTATTTCGCTGTGGATTTGCTAACAAAACACCCTTTGTTTCCTATTCCCTGGAGTTATCGTTAGCAGGTAACCAAATCCAGCAGGATTGGATTTTTTGAAAGCCTGGTGACTTCAAACCTGCACGGCACTGGTGTCCTGCCCTTCCTCCCCCACTCCTGCTTCATACAAAGACATTCAATCAATAAAAACTCCATTGATTACTTCCTTCCAGTTGAGTGTAAGCCACACAGTCAGACTCCAGCCGGGCTGCTATTGACGGGCAGAATTAAGGGATGCACTTCTCCTAAGAATAACTCCTTCCTCAGAAAGTACAAACAGTAGAGAGGCTTCACAGCTGGAAGACCTGATGGATTTGACTTCACTTGTCCCATCTCACTTCAATAAAGAAGAGCGCTCCCTGGGAACATGTGAACCTGGTGCAGGGGACTCAGAGAAGAGAGGCCTCTGCGATGCTGAGGGCCCTTCATCTCCCCGCAGTCCAACCACCCCTCTGCAAAAGTCACATCCCTGCTCACCCTGTGCACAGACGCATTGAAAGACAGCTGGATGTTCTCCAGGTCCTGATGGTCCATCCTCTGCAGGAAACACGCACTTTGCTCTGCAGGTTTGTAACAGACGTAGCCCTGCGGGGCAGAAGGAAGGGCCACAGAAAGGTTCATTTTATTGACAGACAGCCCGCATGGGCACAGCACTTAGCCACTGCTGAGATCTTAGCTTGAACACTCCTGGCCCTTCATTGGGATATGTTTTTAATAAAGCAACATGGGTTGTCTCTCAGTAGGAATGAGCATGCCGTGGAAACAGCAGATCTGGAGTAAGCCATGGTGGCAGATCAGTGGTGGGAGTCTGCAGAACAGACAGTAGTGACTCTCCTAGTAGGCTCCACAGTGCAAAGAAACCTCCGTGCAAGCTGGTGATGACATCGTACTAGCGGTTCTCGTTTGTATCTGCTAAATTACATCAGAGGAGAGGAAAGCACTGAATGGGTGCAAGGCGTCCAGGGTCACTCCAACCTGCGTGTGGCTGCCTGCCTCAAGGCCTAGCCTGCGGCTACTTGTAACAGCAGACGTGAGCTGCTAGAAAACCAGATGGACTCTCTCAGGCTGGAATCACAGAAAAGCCAGGCTGGAAGGGACCTCCAGAGGTCATATCTAGTCCAACCCCCTGCCTGAGGCAGGATCACCCCTATCCAAACTACATTATACAAATCCATAATTTAACCTCTTTGAAAAACTACCATCAGGCCTGACCCAACACAAGACATCACACCCAAACCTGCCACAGGTAAAGCAGGGGAACCAAGGCAGAGGAATCCCCTGCTCTTGTCCACACCCTGCACTCAGGATACCTGGCAGAGTTGGGCAAGCTTTAGTCACAGCTCCCTGAGGAGGCATGGTCCCTAAATTGGCTGTTGCAGTTGCAGGATTGCTCTCCCCTGCCACCCTTTTATGCAGAGCACGGTCAGCTGGTGACAGCCACTCACATTCCGGCTGTCAAACAGCACCACAGCTGTGCGGTTACTCGGTGAAGTCACATAGTAAGTGATGGTGCTCCTGGACTGGTCCACAACAGCCGACTGGTTCACCAGGGAGCCATGCTGGTCCTGAAAGGTCAGCCGGGCAATCTGCAAGAGAGGCTGAGCACAGCCAGGGTGAGCATCATGCCCATGTGCTTTGTCCCACCCAGCACCGTGGCTCTGGAGTCTGCAGAGTGAACCGTGGGAGGCTGCTCTGCCCCGCTGTCAGTCTAAGCTCCTTGGTAATAACCAGGGGCAAATGCAGGTGAGCAGGGTGAGCAACTTCAATTGATGAAGGCTCCAGCACGAGTGCGAGCAGGCACATACCTGCTGCACTGCCTCAGAGTGCTGGAGATCTCACCCCTCATGCAGGCAGGGAGGCCTGAGCCATAGAAAACCTGGGCTCTAGCTGGAAAATGTGGAGCCAGTGCACAAAGGCTGCCCCCTGGGACAACAGCTGGTGCAGGGGATCATCTCACCCAATAGCATCTTGCCCTGCCAGGACACCTTCCCTCCAGCACAACTGGTTATCTTGCTGCAGAGACACCTTAGGCTTTACTACATGGCAGGGAGCTGCCATTCTACACGCACCTGTTTCAAGCTCTCTGCAGACTCTGGCAGCCATGACAGGGGCGGTCTCTAGGGTTCTGCTTTCAAACAACTTTGCAACCACAAAGGTAGAGATTTACTGAAAAATAACTATTCTCCATTAAAGGTGAGACTCTGAGATGGTCATGAAGCCAGCACCTGCGGCAGTGACTGGTGCTTAGGGATGAATTGGTCCAGCATGGCTTTATTTGATTTCTCAGAGAGGAGTAAACACTGCTGTTTTCTTTCTAATCCCTGACCTGATGTGTCAGATCTTTCAAGAGAAGAAAGAAATTTCTTCTGACTCCAGCCAAACAGCCTGATGGGGATTATGGAGAGTGAAGCTGCTCTCAGTAGGAAGCAGCAGGTTTACGAGAGAGAAAGATATTGGGAAAAACAAATGAAAAATTGTGTTTGTCCTCCCCGAGGGGAAATGCATCATTTGGACCAAACTGTTACCTCCGTGGCCCACTGTGGGACCCCACTGACCCTAAGTTTAATTGAGAGCAGAATTTGATAGAAAAAATGCTCAACAACTAGAAATATTTTTAGGCTGCCTATTTGTAAGAAACTGTAAAAATGAGGAAGGAAAAAGATGCCCGGAAACGCAAATCAGTTTCAAGGTTTTCCCAGAAGAAACTGACCTAAGTGATCCCCAGTTAACTTCTTACCTTGGCAGTGCTCTGGGCGAAGCTGAGAACACCCACCACACTGATGCCGACAATCGCAAAAAACAAGATTATAAACAAGATGACCCAACATATCCTGGAGCGGGGTTTCGATTCTGCTGCAGGTCTGCTATCCTGGGAGCCAAGATACACTGATCAATATGTGAGATGGCAAATTGAGTTAAAAACAGAGTTGACATTTATTTCCCTCAGCGGTATGAGCAAAATTATTGTGTGAAATGCACATGAATGATAGCTCTGGAGATTGAAGGCAAAATATTAGGGCTTGTTTACATGGAAAAACAGACCAGCAAAGCTTCCAAAGCTGAGTAATTATACTGGAATAAACCTGATTTTATTTCAGCATAGAGAGTATCCATGTGGACAGATATACTGACTCATTATTGTGGTATAGCTACAGCACTGCAGTTTAACCGGGCGCTTTCCCCATGTAACAAGGTTTTCAGAATGCTTGTGAAGCCACCTGAATAGTCCAGGTTTTGTGAGTGGGAGAGCAGCTGTCTGAGCTTTTGCGACGGTAGAAATATAGAAGAAACTCCCTCAGTGTTCAGTGAGGCATAATTACCACACTTTTTAAATTCCCTGTAATCAACTGTTCCTTGCCCTTCTCCTTACAAAATGTTTGCTTGTATTTTAATTGTCCCATTCAACTTGTTGCTTAATAAGAAAAGCCCTTAAAGTTGGGAGTCAGATTGGTATTTCTAATATTCCTGCAGGACTTTTCCAGCAGTTTAATCAAAAAAGGTTAATTCTCACATATCTGCATCTATGAAATACTTTGCTTGTAACAATACAACAGACTGGAAAGAGTCCCAAGTTCTGCACAAACCCAGAGTGCAACATTAGAAGAAAAAACAGCTAGTACAAAGAGGCAGCTAATAATTGCACGCAGGTAAATTTGGCTAGAATCAAACCACAAGGAAGCTTTTCTATTCTGTCAACACATTGTTAATTCACTTATATTGAAACCCACAATTTATGTGCTTTTGCAGTAGTTGAAATATTCTAGGAAAACGTAGTAAGTGTTAAATTGCCCACAAGAGGCAACAAGCAGAAAAATTAGAGGTACTTGTATTTGAACACCTGTCTGCTTAGATAGAAACTTGCACAACAGTAATATGTCTGAGATTTTCAGTAGCAAATGAAATTGCCATGAATTTTAGAGACAGATTTACAGTGACAGGAAAAACCTAGTACAACTAAGTCCTGTCTTTCCCACTGCATCTTTCTCTGTAATTCTGCAAATTCTGGAGAAGTTGCAATATAAACATTGTGATGTATTAGCATCACTGTCATTTGATGTTGCTAAATACACATCCCTAGAATTTCACTCATTTTGTACATCCTCCATGCTGTAAGTGTAGGGGATAATCTTCCAGGGAACAAACCAGAGGTTTGAACCAGTTGATAGGGAGTCAGCTTGAAGTGGCTGAGGCTCCTTTGAAGTGCTCAGCACCTACAGTTCTTGCTGGGGTCCATTTGAACTGGAATTATTTAGCACTGCTTGGAAATGCAGGCAACTCCTTCTCCCACCACCCAGTGTTTGTGAAAATACGGCACTGAGGACCTTGTGGAGGTAGAGGGTAGTGAGATCCCTTCCCTTCTGCCAGAGAGACCCAGGTGCCACAATACTCACTACAGTCGTAGTCTTGGTGCCACTGCTCCTTCCCTCCATCCTCCCAGTCTAGTTGCAAGCCTTGCTCCTGCAGCTCCTGACAATGTGCAGATTGTGTATGACCAGATCCTCTGAATGTGCCTAGAAATGTAAGCACATGTCCATCACGGCCAAGGAAACTTCCAGCCCTGCCATTCAGCTCAGGTGTCTAGTGGAGCTGAAACCTTAGATGCCACATTGGAAGAAGGGGGAATAATAGTGCAGAGTGATAGTGTCATTAGCCTACAGCAGCTCTTCCTGCCTCCCTGGGGCCAGCTGAAGGCATTTAGGTAGGATACAATCAGAGGCTTTGTGCAGGGCTGTCCTGGCTGGCAGGTGCCATGCGCGTGGCTGGACAGATCTCATTGACAAGGGGATAGTGAATAAGGGAGGGCAGCTGCTTGCCCTTGTCATGTGATTACTTTTGGATTTCCAAGCCAGTTCAACCCTGGGCAGACAGCTCTGCATCCAGGACCGATGCCACATGGATCACAGCAGCCTGGACTCATCTCAGGCTTTACTGACCCACCTCAACCAATTTAATGTGCTCAGTCCAGCTCCCACAAGAGAGAGGATCTGCACCACGCAGCTGTTACCAGAATGGTTAGCTAGATCTCTGACACGTGACCACCCCAAGCCTAGCTTCTGTTCTTATAAATGCCAGAGACTCTGCGGGCCCAAAGAGCAAAGTTTCTACCAACCACAGCTAACCTACTTAAGATCCAGAACCCAGCCCAGTTTCCTCATACTCCTAATTGCTCTAGCCAGGTTCAGTCTTCTTCTATGGTTTTCTAACAACAGCAGGAACAAAGCTAAGCTGACAACTTACCCTTGGATTTCCCCCCCACTCTTTTTAAGTCATTTCTTTCCCCTCTGCTCCCAGTATTTCCTTTCAGTACATTTCATTCTGTAAGAGGAAT
Source organism: Crocodylus siamensis (assembly GCF_052110815.1). Taxonomy (NCBI): domain Eukaryota; kingdom Metazoa; phylum Chordata; order Crocodylia; family Crocodylidae; genus Crocodylus; species Crocodylus siamensis. The sequence goes on from NC_143406.1 coordinate 49,140,741, forward strand.
AAAGATCAACAAAAGCACAAAGAAGTTAGACATCAAGAGCAGAGAAAGTGATGCTGCTTCTCATTATCCCAGATTCTTTTTGTAGGACTTGAATTCAATGAAACCATAAGGTTTATATATTGGAAAACAAAATCAAAGCTAGCCAAGAGTCTTCCATCCTCCCTGTTCTGGCCAGAGAGGGTTCTTTTTTACCAGCCCTCAACTCCTTTCAAGGTGCAAAGGCAGTAAAAGAAAGTAATGCCAACATGTTTTAAAAACGTTAACAGTGGAGCACAATAGTATGCGTCTCAAAGTACCCCCACTTCTAATGAAGCAAGGGTAGGCAGTGAAGCAACTAAACTACAAGGCTTAGTTCTGCAAAACAAAGACACAGAAGGTGTCAAGTCATTCCCCAGGCATCCTGTACTCTGACTTGCCTCCATGATGATGAAACTTATGATTGTATTTCATCAGACCTCTGTGGAGATCTCTCCCCACCAGTCTGTCCTTCTGCAGATAATATTTCAAGAGCCATGCAACTTCTCTGCGCTTTTTCACTCTACCTTTGTTTTAGGCATAGTCATACTACCTGTAAACTTGAGACACAAAAATCTAATGAAACCTGGCACCAGATGATTTTTGTATATGTGAACACAAAGGGGCAAGGGAGTCTAAAAGCACACAGAGAGGAGACCATACAAATGAGAAAAGCCAAAAGGAAACAGATTTACAAGTTTAATGTAGATTCAAGTATAGGATCAACAATTCCCCAACAGTTTATACAGAGACCCTTGTAACATGATGCAAGTCTTCGCCAATGTATTTCCACAACATGTGGGGAACACTGTGAAGAGAGGTAATGGTTTCATTGCATGGAGAGCTGTTTGCAACAAGGATGACATGCAGCAGTGACAAGATTTAATACCGTAATTGGTACTTCCTCCTTTACTTGACATTGATTGAAAATCTATTGACTTTTGATACGCACAAGTCTAGAAAATTAAATCAAAGAACCTATGGTCTCTAAAGCCTGCCCTACCCACAATAACACCACTACGTCCATTTCTACATTAGTAGTGTCAAGAACTAGGTCTACCTGATAGACATGTATTTCTTTCAAGCCTGAAGAAGTCTCCTAGCTGGAGATGTGATACAAGGAAGAGATAACTCGCGTGCTAACAGAATTTGAAGTTACAGACAGATGCTGACATCAGTCTATAACTACAGTTATCTTTTGCAAGAACGTTTTCAGCTAATATCCTGGTAACACTGAAAGACATAGTGAACTCTGAAGTTATTGCTGTATGAACAAGGTGACGTGCGTATACATTTCAAGTGTTTTAAGCATGAGGAAATGGTACTGGAATACGCTGCCAGAGTTGTTCAGGCTAAACAACAGGAGGTAAATGGAAACAGACTCTGCTTTTCCCACTGAGACTGGAATTACTGTGGAGTATTGGAACACTCAAATTGCATATGTGATTTCTTGAGCAATTTTTGAAATGCGAAAGCCAACCTATTCATTGTGGGCCCCAGGTCAGCAAGGACAAAAGCTATCCAGCAGCCTGAGCTGGGCATCACCCAGGACCAATTTTAAAACTACTACAGTATAAAAGAATCATTAGTTCTCATCCAGGGAAGCGGCTGATTGCGAGCTCCCACATCAGCTGTGCAAGAGGCAGTAAGATTAGGAAGAAAGAGGAAGCACTATGCTGTTAGTGTACTTGGTCAGTACTTCACCACAATTAGTCCAAGTGTGAGAGAGAGAGTTCATTATCTGTATTATAATCGCCTTTCAAGGATGGGGCAGTTTAGAATCTGCAGCCAAAGCTAAGGGCAAGCAATTATTTTGATACTAAAGCACCAGGAAGGTCCGAGTATGGTTTGAACCGACTTTAAAAGAAGTGAAATGATGGATCCAATTCATTCTCGGAAATGCTAACAACAGAGGACATTTCTGTGCTGTTATGTACTTATTATATTACTGACTTAGGACGCAATTAGGTCAAATTAACCCTTCAATACTCAGTGAAGTAAATTCCTCCTAGCCTCCCTTTGGAAAACAAAATATGTTCTCATATATTATATTTTAAATATATTTCTGATATATAGTTATTGTCAGGGCAGTTCCTTTATATACATGTTCTTTACATATACATCCAGTACTTGGACACATATACAGTATACAGAAGAAACTATTCATACATTTTGCACGTCAGACCAGTCCAATTTGTATTGCAAGTGCAACAGATGCAATTAGAAACAGGGTGCGCGCATTTTGATTTCTTCCCCCCCCCCCAAGTCGCACCAGCTCTGGGCTGCTTGTCTAGGTCAGGTTCTGAGTAAGCAAAGACGAAACATAGGGCCAGATTTTAACTGTGCCGGCCTGTGCAAACATCAGCACAGAGCCACTCAACAACTATGCACTCAGAGGGTTAATTCCCTGAATTAGAGACTGCGCCACACTGTAGGTTTGTACTGGTGAAATCTACTCTATTTCTTTTAACCCAGTTCAGAAGGACAATCCTCTGACACTTCCTATTGCAAACATTTGGCTGTACTTGTCGATTTAAAAATAAAAGACCCACAGGATGACTGGGTGACACCATAATGCCCTCTTCTTTCCAAAGTGCATTTTAAAAAACAAATTTGTAAACAAAATCATCCGCAAGAGGACTCCGAGGTTAGAGCTAGCAGAGCTGTAATTTCGAGTGGTGTCACACTGAGCATGTGAATGTAACCGAAGTGATTAATGGCTGCCCTTCGCTAGTGAGGATACCTTTTCAGGAGCTGGAGAGGGGGGCTTTTTTCATTTCTATTTTAATCTTCAAGTGCAGGAAGAAGGTCAGCTATGCTATCAACATAGTAATCAGGAATCAGGTTCTTCCTGGCAGGGCAGTCACTCTCCTGGTGACCTTTTACTTCTTCCAAAGTGGAGACTCCGGTCAGCGTCAGGATGGTGGTGAGGCCACAGGTGTTGCCCATGAGGATATCTGTGTCCAGCCGATCTCCCACCATGATGGTGCGGGCAGGGTCGATGTCGAACTCACTGACCACGCAGTCAAAGATGTACCGGCTGGGCTTCCCAATGATGAACGCCTCACGCTCCGCCGCAACCTCCACGGCTTTCACAAGGCAGCCGGTCCCTGAGGGCAGAACCAAAAAGCAAGTCAAGCAGGGTGCAGAATTCACAGTTAAAACACTGCTGGTGTTTCACAAGTATGACCCCCGCTAGGACACGTCTCACGTCTGGCCGGGGCAGGTAGCTAACAGAGAGCAGGTACAACACCTTTGTGTGGTAGGAGCCTTCAGCCCATGGCAGGTTGGTCTGCGCAGAGCAGCTTGGTGAGAAGCTGAGCAGAGTGACCGCCGAGGGCCTGAGCATGAATGGCACATGCTGTGAAAGCAAGGGGGAGGGAGGGGGAGATGAAGGTTTGTGAAGGGCAGGCAGTGAAAAGCTATAGTGTAGAGGTGGGAGTAAAGGTTTCCCTTGCTTTACATGGTACATGTGTTACTGAAACTGCAAATTCACATCTAAGGAACCCGCTTTATTATGCAGCAAATAGGGACACCCCAAGAACCTGACTCAACTGACACAAGGGAAACCTGTAGCAAGAAGCTCCAGCCCTGGAGGGCCAAGGCAGCCGGCGTGAACCCCTCCAGCCCCTCGGCTTGCTGCACAGATTTCATAGATTTGGATTTCATAGACGTTAAAGCTGGAGGAGACCGTGTGATGGCCTTGTCTTCTCCAAAACCCAGGCAAGGGCTGAGCAGAGGCACCCATGGCTGCCAACGAGGCCTGGAGGAGCAGCGCAGAGCCACTGCCCCAACCAGCTCAGGGAGGACACCCCCCACTCTCCTGAATCCCATCCCCAGGCCTAGTTTGGAGACCTGACCCGACCCCGAGCCACAGTGCCAGATTTGGGACTAAACTACGTTTTAGGGCCTCACAATATGAGGGGCTTCTAAATAAGAAAAAATGGACATTTTTGTTCCAATATGAATGAGGGGCCCCTAAACATGAAAAAAATGGACATTTTGGTTGTAATTAAAAATGGATGTATTCATATTACAACCAAAATGTCATTTTTTATTTAGAGGCCCCTCATATTTGTATTAGAATATGTGCATTTTTTAATTTAGAGGCCCCTCATTTCTGTTGTAATGTGAGTATGAGGGACCTCTAAAGAATAAAAAAAAAAGACATTTTTGTTCCAATATGAATTTGAGGGGCCTCCAAGTAAGGAAAAAAAGGACATTTCTACTCTAATATGAGGGCCTCTAAATAAGAAAAAAGGGACATTTTTGTTGCAATAGGAATAAGAGGGGGCCCTATATATGAAAAAACTGGACATTTTTGTTCCAATATGAATATGAGGGTCTCCAAAGAGAACAAAAGTGTCCATTTTTTTCTTAATAGGAATGTGGGGCCTCTGAATGAGAAAAAAAATGGACATTTTTGTTGCAATATGAATGCGAGGGGTCTGTAAACGTGAGAAAAAGTGGCCGGTTTGCCCCGCACGGGGCAGTGCCGTAACCCTCGCGGGGCTGGCACAGGGTTGGTGCGGACAGTGGGGGCAGAGGTGCCACCCCGGCGGCGGGGAGAGGCTGCTCCCGCGGGTGTTTCCAGCGCCGGGCCGGAAGCACGGTGTCCCCCCCACCCCGGGCCGGGCACGCACCGGGGATGGCGGCGCCGCCCTCGAGCGGCAGGCGGTGGTCACGGTTGGTGCCGACGAGCAGGCAGGCGGCATCGCCGCGCAGCAGGTAGCGCAGCGCCTGGCACAGCTTGGCATAGGCGAAGTGCTCGTCGAAGCCGACCAGCACGGCGCGCACGGCCGGGTCGAGCGGTGCCTGCGCCCAGTCGGCGGGGCCAGGCCCGGGCAGCGCGGCGGGGCCGGGGCCCAGGTGCGGCACGCCGGCGGCCTGCAGCTCGGCGCTCAGCGCGGCGCCGCCCAGCACGTAGGCGGCGGCGCCGGGCGGCAGGGCCTGGCGCAGGTAGCGCGCGGCGCAGTAGGCCGAGCCGAAGACCTGGCGCGGGGAGGCGGCAGGGAAGCCGAGGCGCCGCAGCTTGTCCGCGTAGGCCTGGCGCGTGCGGCTGCTGTTGTTGGTCACGTAACACAGGCGCTTGCCCGCCGCCTCCAGCCGCGCCAGCGTGCCCGGCGCCCCCGCCACGGCCGCGTCACCCCGCCACAGCACGCCGTCGCAGTCGAACAGCAGCGTGTCCGCCGCGCCCAGCACGGCCCGCGCCGCCGCCGCCTCCAGCTGCCGGCACGGCCGCCCCCCGGCCGCCATGGCGCCTCTGAGGAGAGCCGCCAAACCGCGCCGCAGCACCGCCTCATTGGTGGCGCGGGCGGAGGGCCCGCCCCCTACCGCGCTCCATTGGCTGGCCCCTGAGGGGGTGGTGCGGATAGGGCCCCGCCTGCCGCTTGCTATTGGGTGAGGGGGAAGAGCCCCGCCCTGGCCCATTGGGGAATAAGAGGCTGGAACCCGCCTTCTATTGGATGAGGGGGGCAGAGTCCCTCCCCACCGCGCTTTCCATTGGGGAACAGAGGATGGACCACGCTCTCTACTGCATGAGGGGGTAAAGTCCCGCCCCACTGCGCGACCAATTACGAAATAAAATGGACCCCGCCTTCTATTGGACGAGTGATCAGAGTTCCGCCCCATCGCAAGTCCCATTGAGAAACAGGAGGATGGACCCCGCCCTCTATTGGGTGAGGGTTGGAATGCCTCCCCGCCGAGCGTCCCATTACGGAGCAGGGCGATAGACCCCGCCCTCGATTAGATGAGCGGTCGGAGTCCCGCCCCGCCCCGCGCCCCATTGGGGAGCAGGAGGGATGGAGCCCCGCCCCCTATTGGGTGAGCGGTCAGAACCCCGCCCCCCTCCTCCGCTGATTGGCTAGCCGAGCTCGCGCCGGGCTGCCCTCTTATTTCACAAGTCCCCTCCGGGGCCGGGGGTCATGAGGGCGCGGCGAGGTCAGGGGTTAGCGCGGCGCTGCCGGCGGGGGCCGCCCGCGGCTCCCGCCCCTCCCCTGCCACGCCCCGCGCGCGCGGCCCGTTGTTATGACGACACGGCCGTAAAGCCGCCATCTTGGCGGTGCGGCGCGTTGCGACATGGAGGCCGCGATGGCAACGGGCGCGGGGCCGGCGGGGCTTACGGCAGCCGGCCCAGCGGGGCCTGAGGCGGCCGCCGCCCGCAGCCCGGGTCCGCCCGCCGGCCCCGCCGCCTTCCTCGGCCTCCCGGCCGCCTTCAGCGACGGAGGTAACGGCGGGGGAGGAGGCCGCGGGCTCATTATTGGGGGGGGAAATCCCTCAAAAACGGGGAGGAGGGGGGTCTTCCGTACGACACGACCCCCCCGTTCCCCTCTCGCTCGCAGCTCTGAGGGGTGAAGCAGTCCGCACAGGGACGGTTTATTCTGTGGAAGAAGTTTATATGCTTTCTGACTGTTCTTTTTCTGCCTGTGGGAACTTTTTACTGTCTTTAATTTTCCCTGAGCCTGAGGAAGGGCCTTTGAGAGCCCGAAAGATAAAAAAACCAAAAATGTATTTTGCGGTTTCATAGCGGGTCAAATAGGAGGTGTCATTTCTGACCCACGAGTTCTCCGTTTTTTACAGCGGTGTCGGTCACGGCCGTGTTGCTCTAAGGACGCAGGCAGACAAGTTTCTTTGGGTGAATCTGATATCTTTTATTAGACTGACTTAAATAGTTGGAGAAAAAATTTTAAGCAAGCTTTTGGGTTCAAAAGCCCTTCATCAGGTTGAGGTTTCAGCAGTTGGCGCATGCTTGTCCTGGATGGAGCAAGCATCATAGGGAAGGGATCTCAACAGATCATCGGGTCCGACCCCTGCCCTGGGCAGGAACAGCTGCCGGGGTCGTTCTGCTGTTTTGTAGGTAGGGGGAAAAAACAACAACTGCCCTATCACTAGCATAACAGATGCAAACAGCTGGGGTGTATAATCCTGGTATGTGCTTCTAGGATTCCAGACCCTGGAGCCATGCTCTTGGTTCTCGCGGCCTCCTTTCCCTGTTGCATGAGCAGCCCAGCATTGCCTCTTGAGCGTATGGCTGTCACACCCCTCTGCAGACCCCAGGCAGAATTACTACGGGAGCAAAAATACCTGATGGAGTACATTTTTTACACCCCTGACTACCATCGGCTTCCTCTCGTAGCAAAGGAGATTTAAGAGACCAAGCGGGAAAGAGTTGTCGTCACAAGGTCCTGAGGGAACGTATGTCATACTTCCAAATGTCATCGCTTCTTTCGTTTCAAAACGCAGATGAAGATGATGTGCACAAGTGCGGTCGCTGCCAGTCTGAGTTCACGTCCTTGGAAGAATTTGTTCAACACAAACTACAAAAGATCTGTCAGCGGACGCAAGAAGCCATTACTGCCACGTCAGCAAATCTTCTTGGTCAGGAAGCACAAAAGGTGACAGCAGGCTTACACTCCAATAATTAGGATCGAACAAAGTAGTGGGGTAGATGGGAGACAACGTAAGACATGATTTTAATGTTTCCTACTAAACCGTTATCTGTTACAGCAGGTTGTTCCTTCTGTTGAGGAATCTATAACTGTTGCTCATATAGTTGTTGAGACCTCTTCAATAGCAGAAGAAATCAGTAATGCATCAGCTATAGTAGGTAAGTTGCAAGGATTAGGTGCCTTGTCATTGGCACTGTTTTTAGAGATTTTTTTTTTTTTGCCACTTTTTGTAGTTGTGCTCTAAAGGTTTTTGATCAGTTTGACTGGTGACCACTCTAGCTGTGGGCAGTTTGATCTAGCGTAGTCAGAAATGGAAGAGTTCAGGTCTAAGTGGGATGGTGCAGGGGGCGTTATTTTGTGTAAACCAAAGTAAATTATATTTTTTAGGGAGGTAACTGGGCTGAAAACTACTGTGTATCCTCATCCCATGACAGTTTAATGGATAGAGGTCTCTAGTTTATCACCAAAATGACCATGACTCCTTTAGAAGTAATTTGAATCTTCTGGAGTGAATCTTAACATTTATTTAATTGCAGTTTTTGGCTGCATTTGTTTAACAAGCATATGCAGGTCCTTCCTCGAGAAACTATTTCTGCAACTGATCCTCTCTGAAATGCTAGATTTTAGTTCAAATGGAGTTGTGTTAAAATATTGATATTCATAATAATTAGTGGTGGAAATATTCATTCTCTCTCTGTCTCACACTTTTTTAACACTTATCTTTCTGAAGTTTACTTATTCCCAGGATCCATTTCCGCCTGGGTTTACATTAGTAAATTCATAAGTCTTCTTTCAAAAAACAAAAGAGAGACTTAAATTACAGAGTGCTTGCCCTTTTTTTCATCTTCCCATAGAAGCTTTACTTGATTAGAATTTAGAGTTTGGAAAGCTTGATTAGACTTTTTGGCTTTTGTAATGGCCACTTCCATTTGGTGTATAACCACTGTGTCCCTGTCCTAGGGTTTGGCACATGCTGCAACGGAGTGGACCAGGCTACCCAGCCTCTGCTCTCTCCCAGCACAGATGGTTGAGTCATTCACAAAGATCATGTGAAATTACATCCCTAATTCTCTTACACGACCATAGGCAACACCTTTCTGATGGATTTGATGGTTGAGAGAGGTTGACCTGTTGCACAGGGATGTATGTGAGCCTTTGGTTTGATAGTGTTAGGAAGGCAGCATGCTGAACTCCTGCTAGGATGGGATGGGGGGTAGGAATCCTGCACGGCCCCTTTCTAACTCCCACCTGGTTATAGCTAATAACTATTTTAATTTTAAACTCCAAAAGCGTTGATCCTACCCTTGGCCACCTTTGGCATAGTACTAGAAATGCAAGAGTTACATACTTAGTCAATATGGACTTTGCCATGCACTGTTCCTTTTTAAAGGCACCTATTTCTCTTACCTTTCTGTTATCTGAAATCCTAAACATCAAATCCAGTCAGTGCTCTGAGTTAATCTTTGGTAAAGAATGTAACTGTCTTCCTATTCTTTTCCCAGGAAGTGGGCACATCAAAGAGGTCATTGTTGCAGGAGATCATGTTTTTGAAAATCCCAATGGTGACATTGATGGTGAGATCCCTGAAGGGCAGGACAGCCCTGACGACAGAGAACAGGGCGTCTCCACAGAACTCATCAAGGTGAAGCTGCTGGTGAATAAAGAAGGGCGATATGTGTGTGAGTTGTGTCAGAAGACATTTAAAACGGTAAGGTTTGCTTTGCAAGTGCTCATGGCACCCAGTCCTTAGGAAGCCTATGCCTCGGGGTCTTTGCACACCCGCTGGAAAATGCATTTTTGACTGCATGGTGCTAGTATTTACAGATTCACCTTATCTCAAAATAGTATCACCCTGAATAATGGAGAGTCATGCTAAAGCATTAACTGCCACTTACCAGATCAGAGCATTGAATCAAATCTTATCTGGAATCCTGTCTCTAATGGTGGCCAGAAAGAAAACTGTCAAATCTCCAGAATAGTTGAGCATCATAATAACCTGCGGGGGAAGCTGCTGCTGCTTCACCTTGGTGATTGGCTTACACCCTGAGGCACAGTGGTTTGCATCTCATTTGCATGTAGTGCATCACATCCAGTTATTGTAATATCTCCCACATAACCTGTTGTATTAAGCTGTACGTTCCAGCAGGTCCAGTTTTTCTGCATATAAGGCTACATGCTTATGAACCACTTTAACCTTGACAACATTTGGAATGGTTGTTCTCTGCCTTCTAGCACATGCACAATTCTCTCTTTAATGACAAATAGCTTGGTTGTTCTTGAATGTCTCTTTAATTGATGAAATTGTAAATCACTGATAAATGTTTTTCCCAATTTTTAAATGAACTTGCTAGGCCAGTATTCTCAAAGCTCACATGATCACTCATAGCAGCAGGAAGGACTATGAATGTAAACTCTGTGGAACATCCTTTAGGACAAAGGGCTCTCTAATCAGACACCACCGGCGCCACACAGGTAAGATGCTTGTTCTTTCAGCAAAATGTTTCTTTCTGGCTGGACTAGGCTGGACTTGGTTCTTCCATGGTACCTCAGTGATGAGCTGTCTGCTTTCTGTCTTCTGATCTGAGCACATTATACATCCTACCATATTTGGGCTTCTCAGAGGCCAAGGTTAGAATGCTTGTTTTTGCAGATTATGCATGTAAATGAATGGAAGGTAAAAGGCCCAGACTGGCACGTGTGCTCCAAAAGGCCACTAAGCACTACTCGCAAAGTATGGCTTATTAGTTCAAAGCTCTTGATCAGCATTGATGGATGTCAGTGTCCAGTGTGGTGATTCATGCCTTCTCCTTTTTCTTGTTAAGATGAGCGACCTTACAAATGCAAAAAGTGTGGGAAAAGCTTCAGAGAATCGGGTGCTTTGACTCGGCATCTGAAATCCTTGACGCCTTGCACTGAAAAAATCCGCTTCAACATGAACAAAGAAATAGTTGTTAATAAAGATGATTTGCCAACAGGTCAGTGAAATGGCAGACGCATGCACTTTAAATCGGATAAAGTAGAGGTCATGTTCCTGGCACTCAAATAAAAGTGTTCTTTCCTCCGTGTTTGTAATATAAATAAAACATGTTTCTCCATGTTAAAGCACTGGCTCAGAGTGCACGTGGAGAGGCCTGACATGGATGAATAAATCTAGGTCATAGAATGCAAGACTTATTTCAGAATTTGGCAGCAGGAAGACCATTTCACTGAGCACAAAACTTAAATTTCCACTCTGAAAATGGGAAATATTGGTTGCTGCTTATACAGAAAGAGTGATTAAAGAAAATGAGTCATGTTAAATACAAGTAGTAGTCCTTAATAAGCAAGATAGTGATATTCTTAGATACTTGAATAAGACCAGTGAAGTAGAACTAAATGAATGTGTAGCTGGAAGCTGGGTGCTTCTAATTCTACTGCTTCTAAACTAATGTAATTGGTTTTTAATTCTGGTGCTTTTCTTGAAGGATCCTGTAGTTCAAATGCAGAGACTGTTTCATCTATAACAAGCGAATCCATTGAGACATCTCCTGTGATTCATCTAGTGACTGACGCAAAAGGCAATGTTCTTCACGAAGTCCACGTCCAAATGCAGGAACTGCCTGTTGTTGATACTAAATCCTTGGATCAAGATGTGAGTGGTGTGTCTGTAGCATAAAACAGATAAAGGGATCCAAAGAAGCAGAAATGCTTTTCCTTGGCTTCAGGGTCCTGGAGTTGGAAAACAGCTCCGCTCATTTAAATTCTTCTTATCAGCCTCAAGGTGGTGATGAACGTTGTTTAATAGTCTCTTCCCAAAATGAGCAGCTACAGATGCATAGTTCAAGCTCAGATCCTGATGTTAGCTGGCAGCACTCTGAGGAACGTTGCATGGTGGTTTTATAAAGGACAGAAAGAAATTTAAAGAGGACTTATACATACCTAATCCCCATGAAGACCTGAATAGACTAAAGCTATCTCTGTCCTGTTCAGTAAGTAGTGTTCCTGTACACCGGTTTCAATGCCGTATGCAAGCATTCTGAGTTCAGCTGCAAGTGGCTGCGTAACTCATACTGCTGGGTGCCTCGTTCCAGGGCTGAGAACTGGAGGCATCTATAGCTGCGCATGTTCCTTCTTGCTACTTATTTGGAGAGGAACAAAATTCTGTCATTCAACAATACTTTCATTATGATAAAAGAAGATAATAAGTAGTACACCTGCAGTCAGGTGAGTGTGAGGATGCTTCTCTTACCCCTGTTGTGAAAATTGACTCCAAAAGCAGGTAGGAAAAAGCCTTGGAAGTAAAGTAAAAATAGTATCTAGGTGACTTCTCTCAGCTGTCACCATCACAGAACTGGTCATGCTGGTGATGAGCCCCATTATGCTTGGAGTACTGTTGCCTACAAGATTAACTTAATGCTTCCTATAGTTACCGTCTGATTACTTGATTTCCTGCAGCCATCTAATCCCGAGGAGCTGTCATGCGAAGGGGAAGTGAATAGTGAGAATTTGCTGAGACAGGCCATGAGGAATTCTGGCATTGTGATTGAGAGAGTCACCATGGAGGAGATTCAGAAATCCGATGAAGCCAGTGCAGCTGCTACTGAAGAACTAGAAAATGAAGGAGTAGAAGCAGAAGAAGAGCTATGTGGAGAACAGTGCATCGAAATAGAGCAAGTAGAGACTGTACGTTTTAAAACCTTGTACTTTTCACAGAGCATAACTTTTTTTTTCCATAAGAAATATCTGGGCTCTGCAAACAGAGTTTATGTTTGAGCGCTAGCTTCACTGTATCTGTTTTAGTCTTGCTAGCGCGCAATTTGCAGTGGATTAGCAAAAAATTAGAGTAACGTTTTTCTTGCATGTTAGAACATGTAGCATCAACACCATCTGTCCTGTTTCTTAACTTTATTCCTTTGTACCAACATTTGTGTGGTTTGAGTCTGACTAGCAGTATGCATTTCCCAAACTCTATTGAAAGTATTTTTGTTGTGCTGTTTGTTTTTAATAGACAGATTCACAAACAACAAATGGCTACAAAAGTTACGTTTGCTCTCATTGCACTGAAGTCTTCAGTGAGGCTGCTTTCCTTGAAACACACATGAAAGAACATTTAGGTAAGGCTGCAGTGAATTCTCTTCTTGTCCAAAATTAATTCTCTGCCAGTGTCGTAGCACTTTCATTCCCTCTTTGTGTGAGGTATACTACCATCCATTCTAAAAAAATGACACAAGGATTCAGCTAGTGTTTGAGAACCAGCAAAAAAACCCGAAGAGGTCAAACTGGCTGAGAAGAAACATTTTGCTGAGATGTGAAAACTTTATAGAATCACATCTAAAAGAAACACAAAGGCAGCTCTGCATTGCAGGTGATGCAGAGGAGACGGCTTCTTTCACTAGTGGTCATAAGACTGCGCGGAGAGGCCTTGAGCAAGTTAGTTCTAGTTGAGCAGGGAGAAGGCTGGAGAGAGACCAGGTCAGTGGATTTGGCTGGAAGAGCTCCTTGAAGGACTCTAAAAGCATATAATGGTGATTGAAGCTGAATCCTGTAGCAAAGGGGAAGCTAACAGAATTAGCCAAGACTGGGGCAGAGCCCACATGCTACTTTTAAATGCTGCTCCTTCCCATGTGCTTTCCCTCTGGTTCTTGGGGAGTATTTCAGAACTTCCAGCAAAGGTAGGGCGCCATTAGCAGCAGGGTAGGCTTCCTCTCTGCATGTTGCCCACGGGGAGTCTAGTCTCCAGCCCGTCTCTACCTAGGAGGGCGCCTAACAAAGATACTAGCTGTGGTGATCGGATTCTCTTGCTCTGCTGTTGCCGGTTGCCCAGTGCAGATCTCCCTCTCTAGAGTACAAGCCATTTAGATGCGAGGAGTGTGGGAAGGAGTTCCCCAAGGGCTACCTGTTAAAGAAGCACCAAGAAGTGCATGTCCATGAGCGGCGCTTCCGCTGCGGGGAATGTGGGAAGCTGTACAAGACCATCGCACACGTGAAAGGCCACAGGAGGGTCCACTCGGATGAGCGGCCGTACTCTTGCCCAAAGTGCGGCAAGAGGTACAAGACCAAGGTAGGCGTGGCTGCTGGGCTGGTTTGGCCTTCTGGGTTCTCTGTGGAGCCAGAGCACGGGGACGGTTAGCAGGCAATGTCCAGTGCTCATCAGGGCTCAGGGTGACAGATAAAAGCCCTTAAGCCAGGGCAGAGGAGGGTCGCTGGGCTGTGAGAGATTGTTCTGGTAAATCGTTTAGCAGGATTTGAGAAGAGATTAGATGCTAGAGAAAGTTGTGACTAAAGATAAACCCTTGTGCTCATAAACAAGCTAGTCACTTCTGGGGAAGGGGGTTTTCTTTGCATGCTGCCATGTTCAGTTTCCTCTGAGTTATGAGGTGCAGGCTACTGTGAGCCAGAGCAGTAGGGCACTGAGGTCAGCCTCCTAATGAGATTCCACAGCTGACACCTAGTGCATCGCAGGGATGGCAGCTTCATTCTCTGTTAGTGGCCATTAACTGTTCAAAGAGAACAGCAGAATTCTGACCTGCCCTTAGCAGGGAGAATGGTGTTGCAGTTCATATAGCTGTAGGGAGTAGAAGGGAGAGCGACTGCCTTCCTGGTCAGAAACAGCCTCTGTCGCTGCCTGGGAGAAGAGCTCAGCTGGCAGTAACTGCCATGTGTCATGCTTCAGCTGTTGCCCCATCACATGTCCTCTGTGCCACAGAATGCCCAGCAGGTTCACTTCCGGACGCACCTGGAGGACAAGCCCTACGTGTGCCAATACTGCAGCCGGGGCTTCCGGGAGAAGGGCTCGCTGGTGCGTCACATCCGGCACCACACAGGCGAGAAGCCGTTCAAGTGCTACAAGTGCGGGCGGGGGTTTGCGGAGCATGGCACACTCAACCGACACCTAAAAACCAAAGGTGAGAGTGAGGGGCCGTCAGGTCCCCAGGGAGTCCAGTTACAGCTGTTGAGACATGTGCCCTCAATGGCTCAGTTGTTATGACTGTCCTGTGAGAATCTATGCGGTGTAGACCTGTGATCAGAGACCACAGGGACTGGTCAAATCGCACTGAGCGATGTTACTGCCTAGTAAGAATGGGTCCCATTTGCCTCTCTCATCAACTGAGTGGCATCAAAATGCATAACGTTCATTCTTTAAACTGCTCTCTGAATTCTTTTCAGTGTGCCCTCTTAAACTAAAAGTCACCATGAGCAGGAAGAACGAGAATTGGTTTGCGGGTGGTAAGAACTGGTCCAGCTATCCCAGTATAACAGTACCTAAAAGCAGAGCCCAATGGAACTGAATTTGCTGATGTGTTAACTCCGAGTAGCAAAAATATCTCGGCTGTCCACTTGCTTCACAGTTGCCGGCAAGATCTAGATGCAGCCTTTTGGAAGGGAAAGGTACCATTCACAATTTTTTAAATGCATAGGGGGCAAAAAGAAGGTACCGGGTAATGTGGAGCCCCTGCAGGACATGCTAGGAAATTTTGGCAGTCACACCAGACGACAAAGCTAACCTATTTAACAACTTCTTTGCCTCCATTTTCCTGAGCAGGGACCAGATCAGCCCACCCCCCACAGGCCCCAGGGGAGGTGCACCTAAGCCAAGGGTCAGTGAGGATCTAGTCAGAGAACTTCTGGAGGGACTGGATGTATTGAAATCAGCTGGTCCATACAATTTCCACCTCAGAGTGCTGAGGGAACTAGCTGAGGTCATTGGGGGAACCCTGGCATGGCTTTATGAGCACTCATGGTGCTCTGGTGCGGTGCCAGAGGACTGGAAGAGGCCAACGTGGTTCCCATCTTCAAAAAAGGGAGGAAGGAGGACCCGGGAAACTATAGCCCAGTTAAGTCTTACCTCAATCCTGGGTAAGCTTTTGAGAGAATTATCCTGGCACATGTCCACGAGGGGCTGGGGGGGAGGTTATGCTTAGGGGCAACCAACACGGAGATGGACTCGATGATCTCCCGAGGTCCCTTCCAGCCCTAATGTCTATGAAATCTATGAAACAGGTTCATTCGAGGCAGGTCCTGTCAGACCAACCTGGTGGCCTTCTGTGACCAGGTCACCAAATCCTTAGATGCAGGGGTAGCAGTGTATATAGTCTTTCTGGACTTTCGGAAGGCCTTTGACACTGTCTCTCACCCCGTTCTCATTAAAAAACTGGGGGACTGTGGTGTCGACACCTACACAGTCAAATGGGTCACCAACTGGCTGGAGGGCCGCACCCAGAGAGTGGTGGTGGATGGGTCATTTTCGACGTGGAGGGATGTGGGCAGTGGGGTCCCCCAGGGCTCGGTCCTCAGGCCCGCGCTGTTCAACATCTTCATCAGTGACTTGGACGAGGGGGTAAAAAACACCTTGTTCAAATTTGCTGATGACGCTAAGATGTGGGGGGATGTGGGCACGCTAAAAGGGAGGAACAGGCTGCAATCGGACCTAGACAGGTTACAGGAGTGGGTAGATGAGAACAGGATGGGATTCAACACTGACAAGTGCAAGGTGCTGCACCTGGGGGGGAAGAACTGGCACCATACCTACAGGCTGGGGAACTCCCTTCTTGTCAGTGCAGAGGCGGAAAAGGATCTTGGAGTCATCATTGATGCCAAGATGAACATGGGCCGGCAGTGTGAGGAGACAGTCAGGAAGGCCAACTGCACCTTGTCCTGCATCCACAGATGCATCTCGAGCAGGTCCAAGGAGGTGATCCTCCCCCTCTGTGGCACTGGTCAGGCCACAGCTGGAGTACTGCGTCCAGTTCTTGGCACCGCACTTCAAGAGGGATGTGGACAGCATGGAGAGGGTCCAGAGGAGGGCCATCCGCATGATCAGGGGCAGCAGGGCAGGCCCTATGAGGCAAGGCGATGGGCTCTGAACCTATTCGGCTTCCACAAGAGAAGGCTGAGGGGGGATCTAGTGGCTGTTTACAAACTAGTCAGAGGGGACCAGCCTCTGAGGGAGTCCCTGTTCCCCTGAGCACTCCCAGGAGTGACTAGAAATAACAGTTACAAGCTGGCAGAGGGTAGAGTCAGACTAGACATCAGAGGCACTACTTCACAGTCAGGGCAGCTAGGATCTGGAACCAACTTCCAAGCTTGGTGGTGCTGGCTCCTACCCTGGGGGTCTTTCAGACAAGGCTAGACAATCACCTTGCTGGGGTCGTTTGACCCCAGTACTCTTTCCTGCCATGGCAGGGGGTTGGACTTCATGATCTGCTCAGGTCCCTGCCGTCCCTACTAACTATGACAAACAGCCCCCATGCTGAGGGGGGCAGGGGTTGATCCATGATGGCCTCCAAGAAGCTAATCCCAGCTCACCTCTTTCTCTGATAGCAGCAGAGGGATTAAAACACAAAAGAAACTCTTGGCTCCAGGAGCTTCTTAAATTTGGAATTTAATTACTGTAATGGAACTTGTCTTTGAGTAACTTCACTCATCAAGAAACCACTCTCCTCTTGCCTTTTTCTACAAAACACCGTAACAAGGCGTGCAGCTGGCATGGTCTGCTGAGCAGATGTTAATAATGTTATGTTCAAGATGCTAGCAAATAGTGAGCCAAATGACTGGATTATCTGCAGTGGATTCTTTGTTTAAAGCTATGCTTGCTTAAGCCATAATGTCACATGTGCGTGCCAGACGGTACCGGTTCTACAGGATAGTTGCACATCTGCTTCTGAAAATACATTGCATAAGTAGCTGAACTGTGTATTGATACAGTGGATTATTGGGGAATCTCTGGTCTAGTCTTGTGTGTTTATGAGGAACGTTTTAAGTCTCTTGTGATTTCAGTGCTCAGACTGTCTTGTATATTCCTAGTAATTCCAGGAAAGTCAAGGCCAGATTGTAGTCTCCTATAGAGCATGACTTGGAGACGGACATTTGGGCTGAAGATAACTAACTCCTCCCAGTAACGTCTCGTAGAAGGTGTCACTAGTTTCACGTGATATCAAGTGGAACGGGTGCAATTCCGATGCTGAAAACCTTTGTATCTCCTGGATTATCATGCAGGTGGCTGCCTTCTTGCATTGAAGGAGGCTGAAGAAGTGATGGTTTCAGAGGAAAGCCAGTCAGCTGACAACTTAGCTGCCACCGTTATTTCTGAAGATCCTCACACTGTTCTGGTGGAGTTTTCCTCTGTGGTGGCAGACACTCAGGAATACATCATCGAGGTAATATAGCCAAAACCATTGAATGAGGAAGGACAGTGAGAAGGAGGGCTTGTTTTGCACTGAAACCAGTGCAGTGCTTGGCCACTAATGCCCACACAGCTGTGCATGTTCCTCCCCTGGCTGCTGTATTGGGAGGAGCAGGGGAAAATGGGGCCCAGCCAAAGCCACCTTCTCCCCCAGGGCTGCAGAACATGCAAGAGCTGCATCCCCACCTGTGAGGCAGAAGGACCTGTGTGGTTCCTCCCCTTTACCCTCATTTCGCGTGGCCTTGGGGGAACTGGGGGAGGAGAGAACCGGGTGAAGATTCCAGCCAGTCCTTATTCCCTCTCAGCAACTCCAGTTCACGGCCTGGGGGAACCGCAAAGAACTGCCCACTTCAGAAGATTATTTGACCTAGAACAAGGAAGTCTTTTCAGGAGATGCTTACAGTCCTAGTCCCTAGCTTCTCCCCAAACAGGATTCTGTTGTAGTGTTTTAAACACCATCTTGTTGTCTCTCTCAAGACCGCCACAGAAGACATGGAGACCAGTGAAGCTACTGAAATAATAGAGGGAACAAGACATGAGGTAGGCAGGCCCTGTCACCATGCTGCTTTGCTATGCTACCCATTATGCACTCCCCTTGTTTAAATGAACTCTAGGCATCCAAAAAGCCACATCGAGTAAACCAAAGCCTGGCTGGCTTGTTTTGCTGGAAAGATGCAGTTTTGCAGAACTGGCTCTGTGGCCCGGCCAAAAATATTGTACCTCCTGGCTAAGTAAAACAGCGTGTTAACACCTTATGGCCTCTGTGAACCTGATCCTCTTAACAAGTCACAGAGGATACTAAAAGTAAAGATGGAATGGAACAGAGGGAATGTCAGCACTACACATCCCTGCCTTGTCTCACTGTGGTGACGGACCAGTCTTCTGCTGAACAGCGTGCAATTCCCATTGTGATTTGTCCAGCCTTTTAGGTTTTTGCAGTGCCGCTATCGCTGTCATTTTGAGTAACTAGTCTGTGACCTCCAACCTCAAGCAATCATTTAAGAATAACTGAAGTTGTGGCTTATGCAAAATAATTTTGTCCCCAAACATGGGCAAAGATTCATCCCTTAATGACATACAAAGATTCACTCCTCAGTTCACCCCTCAATGAAATGCATCTCATCCTCTTGCCGAGGGGCCATAACTTCAGGAGATGGTGGAACTAATTTGAACCTATTCAGTGTTGTCTGTATCAGTTGTAAAACTACTGGTTGGCAGTCACATGTGTACCTGTGACATAATTGGCAGGGGATGCCAAGCAAATTGAACTGTCAACATTTGAAATGCTTTTTAGAAAAAAAATAAGGCTGTTTCTCTTCTTCTTCCGCACAGATGGACAGTCACATCATGAAGGTTGTACAGCAGATAGTGAACCAAGCAAACTCTGGCCACCAGATCATTGTGCAGAACGTTACGGTGGCAGAGAACTCGGAGGTAACCACTGATGCTGCAGACACGATCACCATAGCAACTCCAGAGAGTCTCACGGAGCAGGTTGCTATGACATTGGCTTCTGCTATCGGTGAAGGAGCGGTGCTGACGACAGAGGGTAGCATTGAGACGGAGGAAGCAACAGTAACGATGGTTGCATCAGAGGACATTGAAATAATGGAGCACGCAGGAGAGTTTGTTATAGCTTCCCAGGAGGGGGAGGTGGAGGTTCAGACAGTGATTGTGTAGTCCTTGGCACAGGGTGAGTGGCAGATCCCCAGCGCATCCAGCAGCATTTCTCTCCAGGGTGGGGAATTAGGGTAGAGCTGCATAAGCTGGCCCATCCCGGTGTCTGACGAGTGGGAGGAAAAGCCATCTTGCATACAGTTATATATAAACCAAACCAAACCAAACCCTTTATAACCAGATGGAAGTGGCTTGAATCAAATACAGCCCTGCTATTATACTTTTCAGTTGACATGGAAATGTCAGACTCCTGCATGGTTTTACTGTGGAAGTGACTGCTCAGTCTTGACTGCCACAGACTCCGTGTTTTGTACAGCTGCCTCAAATAAATGAACGTCCTTTACAAAGTAGTAACCTTGGACCACAGGACGGTAGTGTTCTGAGATTTACCTTTCAGCATAGAAGGTAAAGCACGCGTGTCGTTTCTTGCAAGAGAGACTCCTCGCTACCTAAGCTAACTGTAGTCAGTTAATAAACTCTGAGGCATTTTTGGGGTGAACTTACCAAAGCTGGAAGGCTTCTACTTCCTGCCTTCGAGCCTCCCCTTGTAATGGTAATGCAGGTGTAGCTTGCTTGATCATGAGAACAGCCTTACATACATGTGTACGAGCAGTACATCACTTGCTGGGTCACAAGGCTGCTCCAAGAGCTGGCCTGTCCATGTAGAAAGCCATACTGTACATGATGTTTTTTACCCAGGTACAGATTTTTAATTGCCTCCTGTACAGTTTCAGCTTGTAAATAAAAAAAAAAAAATACATTTTTTTAAATAAAATATATTTTAAGTTGCTTTTGTTGCTCTCTGATTTCCACTGTGAGTGAAACAGTGACCGTGAGAACAGTGAGGTGTCTCTGCCACAAGAGCAGGCTTTGGGTATCTTTAATTCAAAACCAAGCACAAATCTCCTACTTGCTGATGCAGCTGGGCTACAGCCTGTTAGGCCAGGAAGCCTGCAACAGAGCTATGATAAGTCTTTGGTGAGGGGTTTGGATGGCTTTTCCATTTATTTTAAAAGAAAAAATATAGAATAAAGTATTCAGCAGTCCTATACAGATGAGGTGGCAACAAGTAGTGCGGTTCTTGGTAATACATGTGAGCCACGGTTTTCTCAAGGGACCCAAGACCTAGATATAATCCATAAATCTAAGATTAGCTGTACAGCATACTAGCGCTTTGGGCATACTCGCACAGAGCTGATATGCCTACATAACTATAAGATTTAACACGTTCCTTTCATGAACTGTCTGTTTACCCTAAAATGCACTGAAAGGGCCTTTTCAAGGACTTGTATGTTAATTTTATTACAATACTTAATACAGTTCCTTGAAGGCTTTATTTGCATAGTTTGATATTTTTTTTCTTCCTTTTGTGATAGTTATGATCCTGCTTCATGTTCTTTAGTTCTTAAGCACATATGAAATGTGGCTTCCCCAAGGCTAGCATCATACCTTAGCTTTAATTCTGCCACTCAAAACTTACTGAAGACGACAGAACATTTTAGGATGCATTGAACTATAATCGCATCTTAAATGGCTGCTTTCTACTGAGACCCATCATCTTAATCAATTATGTTCAGTGGCACAGATATAAACTGATTGCTGTCTGCAAAATGAATGTATTAACAACTGTATTTTACAGTTATGTTCTTCAGAGCAAAATCCCTGAATTGTAGCACTTAGTGGACATTAGTGTCCTTTCAAGAGTCCTTTGTGGCCTAGGAAACCCCTGGCAGAAATTAAAGAAGACATTTTTAAAAAGAGTTAAATTTCCTCAGGTTTTTTTCTTTCTTTCTGAGATTCTGGGAGGTTTAATGATTTCCTTTATGTTGATCCAAACTCCTTTAGAGTATGCATTCCTGTATGCAGTGTGCTTGTTGTGGGGCTGCTGCGCCTGGCAGTGAGGGCACTCATATCTTCTCGATTTATACCACTCATTGGATGTTTGGTTCGTGAGAGCCAAGTACAGAGTGAAACAGCAGTATGCCCCCAGTACCAGAGAGAGGACTATCACAAAGCCAAGCATAAAGATGATCCTGGGAAAGATCAGGAACAGGTGCTGCAAAGACAGACAAGTAGTAAGTGGCTTTAAAGGCACAGGCCGTACCCTCTGATTTCAGAGCACTCCAATCAGTGCTGTTAATCACAATGCAGTTCAGCTCTCTAAGGGCAACTCCAAAATGAACCACTTCTGCATTTTGGTTATCTTATCTCCCCAGTTCTGCCGGCCCACGGGCTATGTGTGTAGTCAGAGTTAACCAGAAATACACCCCTGGGGGAACCGTGTATCTAACAGCCCTATGAGATATTTAACTTCCACTGGATGGGAAGGGGTCTGCTTTGACATGTCAAGGACAGTAAACAATCTGGCATGCTCCTTTAAAAACTCATTTGTACGGGATAATGTTAACCTGATTTCTGTAAGACCATGTCTGTATGTATCAAAGCTTTGCATTGAGCTGGAATTCAGAGAAATGGCTTTTCTGAAGAAACTGATACCTACGACAATTGTATACTTTGAAGTGCCTGTGATGACAATTCCTCTAACAATATGTCTGGGCTCCCTGCTATGAAGCCCATAGGCCCTCCACCCTTATATAAGAGATGGATGTGCAAGAGGATTCTTAACAGATGAGACCAAATCAAGCCTTTGATCAGGCTGCACACTCAGAAGCAGGTTAAAGTCTAGATACTTGGAGTTTACCTGAATAAGAAAGGGAATCTCAACCTCGTGCTCCTGCCCTTGTTCATCAATGTAACTCCCGTACATCATATTTGATAGCAGCACTACTTGGATTAGGAAGGCTACTGTTATGATTGCAATGTCAGCAGCCATAGCAGTCAGAGTGAAGAGGTAAATGACGAAATATCTCATGTTGAAGGCCCCGATACAGTTGTTGACCCAAACACAGTGGTGGTCAAAACGATGTACACAGAAGTTACAAACACCTGATCAAAAAAGGAAATACAAGGCAATGTAAGTTATCTGGCTTTTAAAGGACATTGGAGATTTTTATGCAGCATGGCATAGTTCTTTTAAAGGCCTGTCCAGGACTACGATGAGCATTTGCTGTTCTGGTACAAGCAGAGACAAGTGCCTAATCTTACAGGGTTAGGTGCGTGTGCAGGAGCATCTGGTGGTGGTTGTGACAATCTAAACAGCCTTCCAAGTCCCTTCTAACAACCTGGTATAGTCATAAGACTCAGAGAAAAGCCAAAAAACTTTTCCAAGAGCACGTGTCACTTCTGTGCTTTTAAAGGATAAATGAGAGAAACTGCTTCAACTTGTCCATCAGTTAGAAAAACTTAACTTCAAAAAGATCAACCAAGGCTAAAACTGCCTACAGCGGCACAGGCAAGAGAGAGCAGCTCCCTGCTCTGTTTTAGGTGATGGCAAGACCACCATGTTCTTCAAGAGAAACACAAATCCTGAACTCGGGTCTTGGGAGGTAAGGCCTTTTCATGTCACTGTCACTGCTCTAACTTCCCCATGTGGGTAGCCAGCTTGCTTTCCCAGTGTCTTTTCTACAAAGTGCAAATCTAGAGCCACACGTAAGAGACTGTGCCTGCAAGACATTCTCCGGAACCAACCAAGGTTCTAGTCTCCACAGCTGTAGTCTCAGACGCCTGGGAACCTCTGTTCAGGGGGTTTATAAGCAGCCAAGCTATGGAGTTGGGCTAGTGAGCTGGAGGCCAGGCCTTCCTACAAATGAACAAGAACACCAACGACCTTGTGCTAGACTTCATCTGGGGAACTATATTAAAGGCATGGGAGTGGCCATTATTGGTAAGAAATTGATTTAGTAGAAGGTTGATTTTGTTTTATATCTCAACAAGCATAACGATGACAACTCTTACTGCAGTGCTTTGACCTGGCCGGCTTTTCCATGTGGCACGTGCGACACATGACGCCTTTCTGAAACATCGCACCGTCGTGTGCGTAAACCCGAAGATAAGACACTTGATTTGATTCTGTTATTGTACCTAGAAGAGAAACAGTGCCATGGAGGAGCAAACTCTTTCTCTTCACAACATTTAGTAGAGCACAGGGCTGCTTCTGCCTTTCGAATCCGTCTGTGTGTTGCCAGAATATGGCAGGAATGTTGATGGCTGTAATGAATTGCTAAGGGTACTAAGCCCATGTTTGGCACTATTCCCTATGGCAACATCTTACTGGATGGAAGTCAAGTTACAAAATACTGATGTTTGCAACTTGACCCAGACCCACGAGAAACACACAGCAAACAGAACAAAGGGTATAAAATCAGGAGGATGGCAGTGCTTTGGAAAGGGGAGGAGTGCACTATAAATCATCCCCTCCCTTGGCTTTCCCCCTTCAACACCTGTTCAAAAAATGCTCTCTCTTGGTTTCAGAACTCTTCCAGGATACTTTCTGCTGGCAGCCATTCTCCGCTCAGACCCCTCCTTTCAACCAAGCCCATCACAGCAGGTAGCAGTTACAGCGGTGATGGGTGGAGGAAGAAACGGGGACGTGAGATCATTTGACCAAAGGTGCAGAGTCAATTAGGATGCAATCCTGGCTCCTAATCACAAGAGTTGCCAGGTCCCACTCCCTGTTCTGGAAGCTTTAGCATTCCAGCCTTCGGAGCACATAGGCACAATACAGAACATACAACCAGCCTGCTCTCCTCCTTGCTAGTGGGTAATTACAAGCAAAGTGCTCTTAACATCCCCCCATTCCCCCCCCCCACACACACACACCATAGTTTTTTGTGGGGGAAGTGCTGAGGGGAAAGGTCAAACTGCCACTTGTCATTTCAATCCTTTGTATTTGGAGCACTAAGACACTGGGATGCAGGGAACAGTGCACCACACAAGGCTGAGAGTGCTTCTGGTCAATTCAAGGATGCGCTGAGCCATTGGAGGAGGCACTAAGTCAAAGGCAACGTGACCGTCACTCACACAGCGCACCCATTTCCCCAGTAAAAGCTGCATGCCTTGGATTTCTAGCAGGACACCACGTAACGTCTGAGCCTTCATTTACTAGTCACTTTGTTTTTATATTCTGTTTTCACACAGCTGCCACGGGCACACGGCCGGAGCTTACCTGGGTTGGTCAAAGCGCACAGCACGAAAGCCCCCGTGTTCACCGCAAGCAGCAGGTATGGCAGCAGAAGGAAGCCCGTGTTGAACTCCAGCTCTTGGCAGTAGCCAAACACTTCCCAAGTGTATTCACCGTAAACTGCTGCCTCCAAAGCTACGTGCAGGCCAGCAAACAGGCTGTTTCTGGAACCAGAGGGGAAGGGCAGCCCATTTCACAACCAGAACCCAAGTCGTGAGAGGAGCTGCGCTTGGACAGAAGGCTTCAGCAGCAAGGACTTTCCCCAAGCTCCCCGCTGGGTTCCCGGTCTCACAGGCCTAACTCAGATTCCCCAGCAGCCCAGCCAACTGCTCTCTTGCCTGGTGTTACATCGTGAGTTCTCCTGAAGCCAGCAGAAAGAGCTCTCACAGCTGGAGACCCCTCCCTGCATGACCTTCCCAAATCTGCTTGCTTGTTCTAGTCAATCTCAATAAGCCAAGTACAATGTCTCATAATTAAGAGGGGCCCATGTGGGCACCGACATTTGCCATTATGACAGGCCAGGTCTCAGACAATAACACAGTGCTGGCAGAGACTTGGCGTGATCCCCAGAACTGTTCTAGAAGCACTGAATAAGCCAATTCAGCACCATCTTCACTTTAAGAAATGCACAGCTTAGCAGTCCAAAGGGAAAGGCAGAAGCAGCAAGTGAACAGACGGGTGGCATTTTGGGAGGTTATTAAGGGCAAACACGAGCTCAGGCCTGTGAAAAAGGCTGCAGATGCCACTAGAGACGTTTGAATTGTGTGCTGTTTCTCTAACGTTTGGACTTGCAGGACGTACAGCACCCTGAGCCCAGCAATGGCCCAAAAAATGGGTGCACCAATGGTGGAGGCTGAAGGGAAGGACAGGTCCGTTAGCTCTGCTGCTGTGTCACAAGTCAACTAGCACCACCCCATTAGGTATCAGTTCTATGCTATCAGCAGTGCACACTTTATTACAGCTTGAACTCTCCATTGCCAAAAAGGCTCCATTTTATGCTACGGTTTTCATGCTGCTCTTGACATCAATTTCTGTGCGAAGTCCAGAAATAAATTCCAGATCTGTCTCTGCTTTTGCTGGCTCTCGTGACAGCCTGGCTGACTAACCTGAACACAGACAACTGGAGCTCTCCCAGTACCCAAAGTACCTAGAGAGAACTGTTGAGCTACATTATGTTATCTGTAAAATTTACTTCATTCTTTAAGGGTTAACATCCTCTCAACAGAGGAAGAAGACCAGAATCCATGGTAGCCCCTGACAAAGACAGAAGTGCATTTAAGTGCAATCTAGCATGGCTTTGCGGGTGCCAGTAGGATGATCAGAAACAGGCCAGGAAAAGGGTGTTAAAGGAAAAAAAGTGTGGTACCGTGTGTGTAAGAGCCTCTGAAGCACCCTCTGCACTGCTCTTTGAAGCCGTGTTGGGACTATGAATGAAAATACCTGCAGCAAATGAAAACACCATGTCACTTGAGTTGCACTTGAGTGCTTGTTCTCCCCTGTGAAAACTTCAAACAGTGTAATACTGAATGTGTCTGTTGCACCTTCCCTCTGGGCATTCCTGAGTGTAGGACAAACATTAATAACACCTCCGAATGCCTCTGAGGTAAACATTATACCCATTTTACAGGCAGGGAAGCTAGTGAATGGGGGGCTGGATTTATACAACGGCTATTGATGCCCCTTGATAAACAGGTAGGTGTGTTTAAAAATCCTACTTGATCTCTAAAAATTCACGGAAACTAATCCTAAGCCTATCCAATTCAACAGCTTTATGTTTTTCTGACTGTTACTTCAAAACCTGCCATATGCAGAGGAGGGAAGAGCTGCCTGCTTCCATTCAGGAATACACTTAGCTGACTCAGTGCTGCAGGACTGCTCGTCTCTTCACGAGCCGTGCACAAGACAACTTATCTCTATAGCAACACTCCACTTCATCAGTGGTGCAAGGTGCACAGCAGCAAAGCAGAACAGCTACCCGTGACGAGCAAGCAAAAATACACTGCACCTCATGTCTTCTCTCAGATGTGACAAGACAACAAGAGACATGAGGCTTGGGAGAGATGTTATGCATAAGTCTTCTCACTGGTGTGTCTGATGGCTGTTTGCAGGAGATTAAAAAAAAAAGAGGCTACACTAGAGGTGTAGGAGGTGCATTAGACACAACTAAGCATAAAAACAACTTACCAGGAGTCTTTCAAAACCCGGTTTTCAATTAACAACACGGACATGTGTTAATTGTCATCCATTGTTGATTTGAGAGCTGGCAAAAGGAAACACCCAATTTCCTTCCATGTAAAAATTAATGTGGTGCAGGATAAGGAGCTCTTTCAGAGGGCTTCCCCACCCCCCTTGAACTAAACAGCATTCATGTTAGCCAAAGCACAAAGGCTCTTGAGACTGTTGCGTTCGCCTCCAATGGTTACAGAAGCATATGGAGAGACCTGTAAATAGACTGCAACCATTTCACCCCAATGAGCCAGTGGAAGCATGAAAACCAGAACTGTAGGATGGAAGCTGACCTGTCAGAGAGCTAGAAACAGCTGTGGTATGTGTAAGTACATCATTTTATTGCTCAGAATATACATGCAAGGTAGTTAAAATAATGCAGCCAGATCCGACTTCTACAACCTGTGGATTTATGCACTTTGGAACCAGGGGCTAGAAACCGTCGTTTAAAAGATACTTTTTATCGATACTGGAAATTGCCCTGCCATTGATTATCTTGTGAGAATTTCAAATTACATTTCTCTGAAGAAACAAGTACTTCTTTACATCTTAAATGGTATTTATAATATATTTTGTGTTCATGGCAAAAAAAGAAAAAGTCATTTTAAGTAAGAAAGGAAGGCTGATGAGTAACTTGCTCTGTGTATTGATTCAAGACCAGTATAATGCAAAAGGAAAAGAAAATACTGCCAGTATTAAAGCCAGGATCAGCTCAGTTGTATAATTAAATGTTAAATGCGACTAGTTACTAGACTGACTTTTCAATGTTCTTTCCCTGCCTATAGTACAGCATTATTACTTTCTGTTTACACAGAAATATTTTGAAGAATCTAAACTATTTGTTTCTTCTTGTTCTAAATTCTCTTCATTCATGTCATTCAAGTAACCCTGAAAATCTTTAATCCTCTTTTAAAATTCCTCACTACACTTGTTAGCATAATCTAGGCAAGCAGCACTATGACATCCGTGTTGTTTAGTAACATTTGACAAATATTTTTTTTCTGAAAGGTTTACAGTCAACTTCCAGGCGTCTGTTATTTTTATTCTCCATCAAAATTCAAAACAAACTTTTGCTGTCAGCCACAAATGCTGTAAAACACGAGTCCACAGGGCTTTGGGGCTCTGAATTATCATCCAATGCCACTGAACCAATGTCATTTTTCAATTGTCACATGCAAGCTAGCACTATTTGGCAGTCATTCCATGCACCGAGTGGTATGTTCATGTGCGCTAAATTTTGGTGTTGGTTTTGCAGCCCCAGATAATTACACCCTTCGTTTATCTGCAGAACAGAAACAACGCAGAGTAACAGCTGTGCAAACTTCCCCCTGCTGGTGAACAAAGGGATTTGCTGAGTGGGGAATTCTGTGTCTGCAGCTTGTGCAGATTTTGGTGCTTCTGCTGAGACCAGCTGCTAAATGTGATAGCGCAATCTGACAGAAAGAGCTGTTAACTGGACAGAGATCTCACTGCAGAAAGGCCATTTAGTATGAGATAGCACTGAGTTTTGGTCACTCTCTGCAGCGTTTGAACTGGTGATTAAGACATGGAGGAAACTGCATTTCTATTCATGATGTCTGTTTACATCTACTTAGAGGGGTATGCCTTGGGCTCCATGGAGGTGTCCACATGAAAATTACGTCGCCACCCAAATTCCTTGAAAACTCAGAGTCCAGAGATGCTGGGTAGAATCAGGGAGAGAGCTCTTCCCAGCTTACCATAGGCAGGCTGATATAGGCTGTTTCTGCTCCATCCTCTGCATTCTTGGATGAAAACCTGCTCACTAGGGCGCCCCAGGGGAGGACAAGCAACAATGGCCATGAACTGTTAGAGGACGGTTTCAGGTTGGATGTAAGGAAGAGCTTCTTTATGGTAAGGGTGACCAAAATAGACTTCCCAAGGAGGTGGTGCCATCCCCAACCTTGGAAGTCTTCTTGAGGAGACTGGACACTGACGCCTTGCTGGGATTATTTGATCTCCACAGTATTCCTGCCCAGAACAGGGGGATTGGACTCAGTGATCTTTTGAGGTCCCTTCCAGCCCTTAATTGCTATGATTCCTCACACACTGTCATACAGGGATCTCCCAGGAAGGAGCCAACCCACATCTCTATCATCCCTCATCTGTTCTGCCGACGGCCTCTAAACCTGCAAGGCCTGGACAGGACTGAATCCAAGCAAATAAGTGATGAGCTCTTTTCTACTTTCTGTGCATTCTGGGATATAGGTAATGTGCCAGATCTCCCTGTTCTGTATGGTTTAGCAAGCACCATGCTTAGCCCCGCAGAGATGCATCTTGTGCCCATGTGAGTCAGAGACGGAGACTCACCCTGCGCTGGTGTGCACTCATATTTACACTAAGGAGACGCTGCTACTACCTGGCACGAACGTAACGGTTAATGTTGGCTTGCTTACCTGGGTTATGCAATGCATACCTCTGGCAGGGACACGCTGCTTTCTTCCTGCACAAAAGCAGACTAGAGCAACGCCAGCCAGAACTAAACACACGTAAATCACGAAGAGAGCCAAAAAGTCCATCTTGAATCCTGCAACACAGCAAAAGCAGCTTGTCAAGTTTGCCTCCTGCTGCACTTCAGTGTCTGGGATTAGAAACACTGCGTGTTGTTTTATTAGACCAGTAAAATACAGGAACTGGCTCCGAACAGTTGATTTCAGAGCACCGCTTCCTGCGCAGCTTCAACAGTGCACGTGAGGCATTTCAGAGCAGGTGGGTATAAAACACACACAAGGACAAACAGGAATGCACGACAATGGCACTGGAAAGCTACGGATCTGCTAAGACTGCGGCGCCCGAGCGGTCTCTGGGGTTGCTGAGGATGCCTGCAGCCGGGAGAGAGCTGCCCTTCCTGCCCCCCGCGGGCGCCACTGCAACGCCCGCTCTCGCCCACACGGGAGGGGCAGGGGTGCCTCAGTGACCCTATGGAGGTGTATGGAGGGTGACGGGGTGACCCTATGGTGGTTGTATTGGGGTGCCAGTGACCCTATATGGGGTGTACAGGAGATGCTGGAGTGACCTCATGAGACATACAGGGGATTTTGGGGGACCCTATGTGGGGTGCCTAGGGGTGCCACAGTGACCCCATGTGGGGTGTCTAGGGGTGCCCGAGTGTCCCAACGCGGGACTTGTGAACTCTATAGGGGGCCTCCCGTGCTCACCGCCGCCCAACAGCGCTCGGGAACCGGCCGCCGCGCTGCGCCCCGCGTTACGTGACCCGCCGGCGGCCAGCCCTGACAGCTGCAGGGGCGGGCCTTCCGGTTCCTGAAGCGGAAGTGCCTCCTATAGGACCGGAAGTCCCCCTCAGGCACACCGGAAGTGACCCGCTCTATCTCCCCAAGACTCGCGCGGTCGGTGTGCGCCTTGTGGTGATGTCACGCCCCCTCCATCATCCCCGCCCCCCGCGTGACATCACACCATGGGCAGTGTGACGTCACATCGCCCAAAAGTCCTTGGTTTGTGTGACGTCATGTTCTTGTCACGTGCTGCTTCACGACGTCACGGCGCTCGCATCGCTGTCACGGTGAGCCGAGGTCACATCACCAACTGCCTTGCGTGGGCCAGGGGACTCAATGCCCCCCAGATGTCTTCAGCAGGATGGGGCGGAGATGGTGGGGATTGCCCCCACACTGGCAGCATTCATGGGGACATGAGAGACCCCGCTTGTGAGGAGAAGTCTGCCTGTCCAGCACTCCAGTTGCAAACGCGGCACAGCGATGACCACAAATGGCAGGCAGCCGGGCAAAGCAATGAGTCCTCCAAGCTGAGAGCCCATCTGTGAAATTAAAAATGAACAATACAGCCCCCATTTCCAATGTCTTACCAGAAGGCCCAGTTGGAAGCGCCGAGGCACACCTCCTTATTTATTTATTTACTTTTTTAAAGACATTGTTCATGTTCCCCACCAAATCAAGTCAATCCAGAAACATAAATGGCCCTACAACCGGCATGCATCCTCCACCTCGGCCCCGGGGCTCCAGATATTTCCAACGTCTCCTGGCTGGCATCCTACTGCAGGCCCAAGCCCGGAGGCCGAGGTTCGGCTGCCCCCAAGTTTCGCCTGCCCTCAGCCGTACGGCCGCAAGAGCAAGGTAGAGAGGAGCCTGCCCTTTCCATAAAGTCAGCTTCAAGCCCCAGCGCTAAACCATGCCAGAAAAACAGTTATCCCGTAAGGAAAACTGCCTTTGTTAACCCAGATGCAAGGTGTTTCCCCTGCCAAGGAGCACCTCCTCGCATATGATGCGGTCACGGCATCAAGGCCACATTTGTTACTTCGGCACAGGGTGGTAAGTTAATCCCCAGGCAGCGAAGTCTTTGGTGACGTTGCCTACGGTTCACAAAACAATTCCCCAGATTCCAGAATTGCAATCCTTTGTGTGGCTGCCTGCTTCCTCTGAGCACAAACCCTACCTCAGAGCTCACATCCTTGACGGAAAAGCTTCCCCAGCTCTCCTCCAAGGTGTATCGCTCCTGAGACCTGCCACCTTGTTACCAGACCCGCTCCTGCGGGAGCATGTTGTGAGGAAGGGTTAGCTCAGGAATTCCCAACCAGGTGCCGGGCCACCCTGGGGCGCTTGCAAGAGTCTGAAAAGGGTGCTACATCTGGCTTGTCCATGCCTGGCCATTCCCCTGGCCCCACTACCCAAGGAGGTTAGCATTGTAATAAATAAGTTCATTTTTGAAATGGGGTGCTGCTCAATTCCCAAAAGTTTTGGAAGGGGGGCCCTTGAGTCTACTGAGGGGTGCCTCGAGTCTAAAAATGTTGAGAACTGCTGGGTTTTCATAGATTTCATAGACATTAGGACTGGAAGGGACTTCGGAAGATCATCGAGTCCAGCCCCCCCGCCCGAAGGGCAGGAAGTCAGCTGGGGTCATAGGATCCCAGCAAGATAAGCATCCAATTTGCTCCTGAAAGGGTTCAATGTTGGTGCTTGAACCACCTCCGATGGCAGGCTGTTCCAGACCTTGGGGGCTCGGACAGTAAAGAAATTCTTCCTTATGTCCAGCCTGAAACTGTCTTACAGTAGTTTATGACCGTTTGACCTCGTCATCCCTTGGGGCGCTCTGGTGAACAGACTTCCCCCAGATCCTGGTGGTCACCCCTGATAAACTTATAGGTGGCCGTCAGATCACCCCTGAACCTGCGCTTTTCCAGGCTAAAGTGCCCCATGTCATTGTAAAATCTGTTTTCCTGACCTCTGATCATGCGCGTGGCTCTCCTCTGGACTCTTTCAAGCTTCTCCACATCCTTTTTGAATTGTGGAGCCCAAAACTGGACGCAGTACTCCAGCTGCAGCCTCACCAAGGCCAAGTACAGGGGGAGAATGACGCCCCGGGATCTGCTTGAGAAGCATCTATGGATGCAAGCCAGCGTTTTGGTTGCTTTACTAGCCGCAGCATCACATTGCAGGCTTATGTTCATCTTGTGGTTAATGATGACCCCCCAAGTCTCTTTCTTCTGTAGTGCTAGCCAGCATAGCACTGCCGAGCCTACAAGGATGCTGCAGGTTTTTTTTCCCAAGGTGGAGAACCTTGCTTTTTTCGGTGTTAAACACCAGGTTCTCGTCCGCCCATTTGCTGAGCCTGTCCAGGTCAGCCTGGATCACCCACCCGCCTGTCTTCTGGTGTGGATGCTTTGCCCCAAAGTTTGGTGTCATTGGTGAACTTGGCCAGTCCACTCCTGACTCCAATGTCCACATCATTAATGAAGATGTTGAACAGTATGGGTCCAAGGACAGAGCCTTGGGGGACCCCACTGGTCACAGGACACCATGATGAGTGTTTTCCATCAATTACTACCTTCTGGGTCTGACCATGGAGCCAATTTCCCAGCCAGCGGATCATGGTGGACCCAAGGCTACAACTGGCCAGTTTCGCCAAGAGGTGGTCATGGGGTACCAGATCGAAGGCTTTTCTGAAGTCAGGATATAGGACATCAATCTCTTTTCCCTTGTCTGGGTGATAGGTCACCCGGTCGTGGAAGGAAATGAGATTAGTCAAGCAAGACCTACCCGTAACAAACCCATGCTGACTATCCTTTAGGATATTGGCATCAGCCAGTCCATTAAGGATGGCCTCTTTAATAAACTTTTCTAAGATCTTCCCCAAGAAAGAAGTCAGGCTGATGGGCCTATAGTTAGCTGGATCCACTTTCATCCCTTCCTTGAAGATTGGCACCACATTGGCTTTCTTCCAGTCTTCGGGCACTTCACCAGAGCGCCAGGAGTTTTCAAAGATCCGTGCCAGGGGCTGGGCTATGATGCTCGCCAGCTCCTTGAGTACCCTGGGGTGTAGACTGTTAGGGCCAGCTGACTTGAAGGTATCCAGCTTCTCAAGATGGTCATTCACGAGGTCAGCATTAATGGAGGGCAGGGGATCTCCCTCACCTTGACCTCCCTGTCCCATAGCGGGCATGGGTGTCCCATGGGACTGATGAAAGACTGACACAAAGTACCATTTAATAGGTTGGCTTTTTCCTGGGCATCAGTTGTCAGTTGTCCCATCTGGTTCAGCAGGGGTCCAATGTTGCCCTTGCTTTTCCTCCAGCTCCCCACATATCTGAAAAAGGACTCTTTATTGTCCTTGATGCTCAAAGCTAGTTGGAGTTCAGTTGCAGCCTTGGCTTTCCTGGTTTGGTCCCTGCAGGACCGGACCAGCGTGGAGTAATCCTCCTTGGAGGTGAATCCTGTCCTCCATCCTTTGTAGGCCTTTCTTTTTAGCCTCAGGAGGTCTGCTAGGTCCCTGGAGAGCCAGGGGGGCTGCTGTGTCGTCTTGCTGCCTTTTCTCTAAGATGGAATAGACTTAGCTTGTGCATCGAGGATCGCTCCCTTGAGGAGCAACCACTCTTCTTGAATGGGAGTCAGATTGCACATCCAGGGAGCAGGCGAGAGAGATAACATGACAAATGTTTAGGGTGCAGTGATAAGGGAGTCATAAAGAATCCCTTGGGGCCAACTTTTTGAGAAGAAAGGCAGACAGATAGACGAAGGGTGCCAGCATCCAGCCCCATATGGCAAGAATCACGAGACAAGGTAAAGTTGAAAGACTGCAGCTGGTCGTTATATAATTGGATAAGCCTCTATCACTTGGGCTCCCCCAGTAACCTCCTTTCAGATAGCTCAGTCTGGCATCATGACCCCTCGCAAACTGATTTTTAAAGCTGCCTTTTTTTTTTTTTTTTTAATGGAACATGCTGAGAACAGTGGAGTGGTAAAACAAGGACAAACCGGAAAGTGATTGCAGTTGCCTCTGACCTGGGCAGTGCAGGGAGGGCTGGTCCCAACACATACTTGTGCTTCCCTCTCTGAAGATTTCTGATCCCAGAGATAACTCCCTGGGCATCTCTAGGAGCAGTTGGACCTCAGTTGCTGCACGGTGCCCCTCAGTAACCGATGTCATATGTGCTGTAAACCTCTGGAGTTAAAGCAGGGATGAGTTTGTTGCAGTGTCTGATGGGAGCAGCATCTTGCCTTGCAGGTCCACTGTAATCTGCTTCCTCACCTTTTGCTTGCCATATACACCCCTTGGAAACTAGCTCCAAGTTGGCTAAAGCTTTTAGAGCCTGAAAAAATTTCTCTTGGTTCTTCGATTGGTGACAGTGTCAGCTGAAACCATTCCTGTACCTCCCAGCACACTCTGTACTCCTGTTCTGCAGGATGCTCTATAGCGCAGC
The DNA here is from genome assembly GCF_052110815.1 of Crocodylus siamensis. NCBI lineage: Eukaryota > Metazoa > Chordata > Crocodylia > Crocodylidae > Crocodylus > Crocodylus siamensis. Next base: position 49,175,036 of record NC_143406.1, read on the forward strand.
CTGCTAATGAATGGCCTATTAAGTTACCGTGCCTGGATAGAATTTGCCATAGAAACTCAGGCAGTTACCGCCAACAGGTAACTGATCCAAAAGCTTTGAAGCTGTTGTGATGGTTTTGTCAGGTAGCCTTCCTGGTGCCAGTCTGCCGCTGGCTAGACCCTGTGCACAAGAGGTAAGCCTTGCATGGGATGCTTTCTCACTAAGGAAGCTGATTCATCTAGTCAGGAGGAGTAGCTTCAGAAAGCCAGAAGGGTATTTCAGGTAAAGGGAGCCAGTCCTTGGTTAAATTCCTGACAAAGACAGGGCTGAAGTAGAACCTGGGAGGCAGCAAATGCAACCAAAATATTAATTTGTGGGCAGCACCTACCCCAAGTGTAACCTCGGGTCAAATATGGCGCCCTGTCCGGCAGTCCATGGTCATTCTGTCCCTCTCTTTGCGTGGTAGGACAGAGCCAAGGAGCTGCAGATTTTGTTTGCTGGTGGATACAAACCACAGGCACGTTCAGTGCATTGCTCCAAGTACAGGCAGCTATTCTGGGGGTGGGTGGGGGTTTATTTGGCATACTGGATGCTTGTGCACGTGAGATGTGGCCCTCTGTTCCCAGCTGTGTTGTTAATGGGGTGCTTAGTTGGACATGGTTTGGGAGCCCTGGTTCATGTCTAAATTTGAGTGTAAGATCCTAGGGACAGGAACTTTCAATATTATGTGCCTGCAGTGCCGTGCCTGCCTGTGAAGCTAGCTGTCAAAATCATCATAACTAAGAGTGCCACAGAGCAGCACAGGCTGGGCACTGATACCCATCAGCAGCTGGATATTATTTTGGGGTATAGTTTTCTAAAACGTCTTAAAAAAAACCCCCACCCAATAAGTCCAGTAATAGTAGGATGAGTCTGAATTGGAAAGAGGGGAAGATTATTCAGGCCAAAGGCCATGGACAGCAGTCGCCACACACTGAGCTTCGTCTGACCCAGAAGTCTGGAAGGTGGTTTGCAAAGAAACAGGAGAAGTCTTTTTATTATCCATAGCTTTAGCCTTTTGATCTGAGGTTTCTTCAGTGTTACAGCAGACAGGTTCCTTTTGCTGACTGAGGCATGCAGCTCACTGTCAGGCAGCGTTTGGTGGTTTGAATTACCCAGTGACTTTGAAAATATATTGGAAAAAGGAGACAGGAGGGTTTTGATTTCCTAAAGCTGAAAATGCATCACAGTTTTTGACCTGGATACTGAGTGGCTTTAATAGTGAGAGAAAATCTCTTTTGACATTCCTGTGCACATATGTGTGTCACCACCAGAGAGCACAATATTCACCACCGAACACCCCCATCCAGGCGTGATTGGCTTCAGCTGGTGAAAGAGCTTTTTTGCTAGGTAAAGGTCTTCTAGGACCCGGTCCCCCAAACACAGAGTTTGCCTTTCTGCAGTCCCAGGGCATCCTGACCTTTTCTGTCTTCTCTGCTAGGACCTGGACATGGAAACACCATTTATTTCAGTTGTTTAATGTGGGACTGGGGCCCTCAGAGGAACTGCAGCATGGCCACTTGTGTAGAGTAGAGCTGAGGTAGAAGGGGAATGAGGAGAGAGGCTGATATCCTCATTCTGTTTATGGCAGCAATACGGTTACACAGAGCTCGTAAGTGCTGGGCACAGACGGAGCATCATGTTTGCCTTCTAGCAAGGCCGGAGCATTGCCTGCAGCTTCCTCTCCAAGGCTTTATGCAGTTAAATTTTAAGTGTCTCCAGTAATGGGTCTCTTGGGAGATTGCTGTTCTGGACCACCGCACTAAGCAGCATCACCTGGTATTCAGCCCTCACTGGTCCAGAAGAAAGCCTTTCATATGGTTCATACTGGGATGTTGTGTCCCTCCCCCAGTTTCCCATCTGAGTTGTTCCAGCTGGTGTTGCAGCAGGAGGTATAATACCCTAGAAGCTCTTAGCTCACTAAGCCCTGGGATCCTGAAGTGTGAGGAAATAAAGGGGGGAAATCAGAGGATAGCCATTTAATAGCAATGTGCATTATCATGGGCTTCCCTGCCTTCCTGGACTCCCATGTCTAGCTCTGCCAGCCTGGGTCACGGTGATGGAGGGTAGCTACCTGGTTCTGATCAGGCAAAGCTGAACGCAGCTCTCAGCAGTCCTTTCAGCACAGGCTCAGATGCATGTAGGTATATCCCTGCCGAGCCCAGCATCTCTAACTTTCTCCCTAGAACACCTGGAGCAGGACCAGACCAGGCAAGGCTAGTGCTTCCAGCTATTCTGGAGCTATCTCTGCTGCTTTGCCATCCCATTGTGGTCTTTTTTGATTTGCTGTGTGGGCAATGGGTTTCCCTGCTTGAACTCTAATCCGTTTAACTCATTTCAGGTCCTAATTCCTCTTATAGATCTCCAGTCTCAGCCATTGGCAGCACTGTAATTAGTCTGTCTGCAGCCTCTTTGGGGTGGCAGTGAGACTAACCAGAATAAGAGAAAATAGGCACAAAGCCCTACCTTCTTTCTTGACACCAGCTCCTAACACCCTGCAGGGACCTTCCTCTGGTCTGAGGAGGATGGAAGATCATTTCAGTGGCTGTGTGATGCGGTGATTGAGGGGAAATGAGTCTTTTCTTGATTGAACCTGTGCTGATCTCAGCACTTTTCCATCAAAGGTGCCTTACAAAAGGTTTTTCCAGTTCCTTCATTATCATGGGTCTCAAAAAAGTGCCTGGGCTTTTCTTCCGCTCCGAAATGCAACTTGTAAGCTGGACTGTGGACATAACAGCTGATAAGACCAGGCTGCTTAAAGAGGTCTGAAGAAGTTGTGTGGATCAATGTGACGTGCTTCTGAGGGAAACAGGAAGATGAAGAAAGTCATGAAACCTTGGAGGGACGAGCACGGCCTTTGTGAAAGCCTGGCCAAGCCAACACCCATGGGCTCTGATTTCTGTAAGTCTTTTACCAAACCACGGGCTCATAGGAGTTAGAGACGGGGGTCTTCTGGTCCATCTCCCTGGAGCCAGGGCACAGCTGCTTCCAGCATCCTCACCAAAGCTATACCTAGTGTTGTTTTAAATAGATAAACTGCAAGTAGCTCCGTCTGTCTGTCTCTACCTGTAGTCTTGCTATCTGCTTTGCAGTCCTTGTTCACTGAGGGAGATCCTTCTACAGGACAGCATTCAGCCTCTGCTTCCTGTGATTAATTCCCCCCCAGGCTTGCTTCAGTGCTGCACACATCCTCTGCCTCCATGACATTTACACCTGGTGGGGACATCCTGACGAATGCGTTTCCCCTTTAATGTCATAATCAGGATAATACTTAGCTCTTGTGTAGCACTTTGCATTAACAGATTTCAAAGTTCACTACATAACAGGCCAAGAGTACCAGCCTTAGAACTTTATTTATTGCTTATTCTTTAGTACTTTTCATATGTTCTTTCAAGATAATGCTCCCAGTTCCTTTCAAAGTACAGCACAGGAGCTATTTGCAGCAGTAGATCCAGACTCTGATTATTAATACAGGTTTCTATAGTAATGCAGTGCTCTCTTGCTCACTTCCACCCCCACTGGTGTCTCCCCAGGAACAGGCTGTGCCATGTTATCCCTGCTAAGGCAGGAGGTTAGAGACTTGTCTTTCATCTCCTTGGATCGTAACAGGAGATGCACAGTCTTGTTTCTTGCTGAATTCCAAACAATAGCAGTGTGGGGAGGACACCTCCAGACCTGGAGGAGAAAAGAAAAGACCACTTGGACGCTGATCTTAGGGGTGGGAGAGTGAAGCTGAGTGGGGAGGGCCACAGGATGGAAGCAAGTTGCAGTGATGCCATTGCAGCTGTGACATGGATGCTCCTGTACAGGGGATGGACACAGGCTGGAGTGGGAGACAGCTGTGAATGCAAAGGCAGAAATGCTGCTTGGGACGTAAATCCAGAACTCTCTTTACACTGCACCCCCAAACCCTCTATGTTCTCAGCAAAGACAGGCACAGCTGGTGGGTGACTTTAAATAATACAGAAGGAATGAGTTTCAGGTGTAAGGGACGCAGCTCCCACTGCTGTCAATAGGATTTAGGCACCAAACTGTCCTCTGCACCTTTGCAAATGTCCCTGAAAACCTCATCGGTGCTTGGGGAAGTCAAGGAAGTGTCAGTCAAACTGCACCGGTTGGATGTCTGACTCCTCCAGCAGATACAGGGTTGTTGAAGCCAGCAGGGGAGTCTTAGAGGTTGGCTTTGGCTGAGCAGCCATGTGTTCAGACGCTGTTCTAGCTCTGGCTTATCCCAGCAGACCCAGGACACACGTGAGCTGGGGGTGCCTTTGCATCAGGGCAGGGGCTGCCATTGGGGCTAGTTTGGAGCCAGGCCTGGGGCCTCCCTAAAACCACTTGGTTCTTGTGACTTTGTTTTTTGTTCGCTGTTCAGACCTTTGAATCCGAACGGTGCACAGATAAAAGTGCAGCAGTGATGATATTTGAGCCCAGCGATTATCATCATTAATAACTTTCCTGAAGGGAATTTGCCCAGTCATTTCTGGCAAGCCACTTTCTGCCTCCACGGTTTTCTTGTCTGTGTTAAATAATATGTAATAAATGGATCTGAGCACAAACAGCATCTCCATGCCAAAGCTGGATCAAATGGAGCAGGCAAGTCAGCTCGCAGATTGTCTAGGAATAGTCAAGGACAACTAAAGGTGTATATGCAAGTTTATGTAGTGGGTCCAGTGCAGCTGAGAAGGAGCTTTGAGGAGGCTGCTTGTCTATGCTATAAGCTTCAAGATCTAATGTGCCTGTTTCCCCTCAAACATGCACCTCTTCAACAAAGCATGCCTGGCTGCTGGGCCTGATACTTCCTTTAGGGCTTGATCTGCTCACTTGGGTTGACAGCAGCTTTTCCCTTCCCTGGAAGCAGAGGTGAATCCTTGGTTCTTGCTTTTGAGCCAGCCTTTCGAACACGGTCCCTTGACATGCTGGATTTCCCCATCGGCGTGCCGTCTGTGGATCAGGTATTGCAGGCCTTCCTGGTCCTGGCCAAGCTGGTGCAAGTACAAGGCAAGGAGCCCAGCAGCAGGTTCGGGAGGATCTGGCCAACACGAGTACACGTGCTTTGGCAGCTAGTGTCTGATGAGACGTGTTTGTCGCAATAAGCCAGTGTTGAGTCATCTGTTGCTGTGTTTTCCAGCGTGACATTACCAGGAACATGAAAGGATGGTTTTGGTACATAGGTGGATGACAATTAACTTATTCACATAGCACAGGGGTTGCGTCACAGCCATTTAACAAACTGAGTAGACTGACCTAGAACTGATGCATTCTAAATACCAGGTCACGCTGCATTAAGACCTGGCCTTTTCCATCAGTTCAGCTTATTTCCGCGCTGCTGATGAAATTGGTGCCTCTAAGACCATGAGATGGGAAAGATAAAGGGCAGATTGTGGGGTGGGATGAAGGGGGCATCTCCTCACCTGTTCAGGGGCATTTCTTTTCCAAAAGGATGAGAACACGGAGAAAACCAGACTGTCCGCAGGAAGATCTCCCATGTACATAACATTGCCAAGGCCTGACATTGTTACAGTAGGGAAACAGTCTCACTGCTTTTTCTCCTGCTCTCCTTTTCCAGTTGCCACCATGCCGACTTCCAACCAGGGCTGGCCCGAAGCTTTTGGGTTTAAGATAAGCGGCAATGGTCCTTGCTACATCCTTGCAGTGGAAGAAGGCAGCAGTGCTCATGCCGCTGGCCTCCAGCCAGGAGACCAGATTCTGGAGATAGAAGGGCAGCCAGTCTCATCCATGAGCTGCGAAGCTCTCATCAGCCTGGCGAGGCAGTGTGAGAACGTGCCTCCCAGCATTGGTGTGGTCTCGCGCATCCAGCAGATGGACCTCAAGCCTGGCCCGGATGGGAAGTTTGGCTTCAACCTGATGTGTCACAGTGGCAGCCCCCTGCAAGTGGAGAGTGTGGTCCCTGAGTCGCCTGCTTGTCAGCGTGGGATCAAGCCAGGGGACTATGTGCTGGAGATCAACGGGCTCCCGGTGAAGTTTTACGAAGTGGCTGCTGCCATGATCCAGTCCTGCCAGGGGAAGGCTCTGAGATTGGGGCTTCTGCGTCTCGGGCGGCTGCAGAGATGGGGCAGCAGCAGCATCCGGGAATTTGTCCAGAGCGCTGACGCCATCCATCAGGAGAGGAAGCAGAAGGCCCAGGAATTCAGCAGGAAGGTAGGGCTGAGGGGACAGGGCTGGGCACAGGGGCTGGCAGGGGACTGCTGTCTGGTGGCTGTTGGAAGGCTGGGGCAGAAATGAGCTCTGCCCAGGGAGAACAGCAGTGTCTTAGCAGATTGGGTAACACAGACCTGTGCCCCTCTCCCCTGCACCAGAGTCATTGATCCCAGAGCTCAGTGAACTCCGACACATCTGTTCTTATGCATTTGAGGTCCCTGGCGTCTACCTGAGAGCACAGGATGTGCTCACAAAAGGCAGAGACTAATAAGGATATCCTCAGCTGGTGGAATCATTGCGGCTCCCATGAGTCTTTTGATGTGGCTGTCATATAAAGCCACCAGTCATCCCAGGCACACTTTGGTATTGGGAACCAGATGTGTTTTGGACAAGTGTCTGTAGAGGAGGCCATTTCCTGGCCAGGGCAGGAGCCTGTACTGGCGCACACACACAGCAGAACATGCCTGGCCACTTGACCACTATCTGTTAATCTACCTGCTTTCCACAGTGTGGAGTTGTACTTCTTTTGCCATTTTTTTTGCAGAAGGCAGGGCCCACTCAGCCCTGCAATGCTGCAGGTTCTTTGGCCAGCCTCAGCTTTCCTGATGTGTATAATTTTTACAGAGCCAGGTAACACTTGGAGGATCGGCACCTACAGCTCCCCCTAACTTTCCCCTAAGCCCAGGCTGAAACCAACCAGAGTCCAGGCAGAGGAAAGGCTCACAGAGGCAGCTTTCAGGGGTGCTTTTTTCAGTCTTATTGAAAAGCAGACAGAGGATGTTCTGGGGAAAGAAGCCTAGTTGGTCATGATGGCTTGTGGTTAAAACAAAGTTTGGGAGTTAGGAAACATATGCCAAATCCTGTGCTTGGTTGCATCTGTGTAAGCTCAGAGTGCCTGATAAAGTCAGTAGAATTACATTACTTTACAGCTGTGTTAGTGAGGCTAGAATCGGGACTCCTGTGGGTTCTTCTCTCAGCCCCACTGCTGGGAAGCGAGGTCAGACAAGTCACTTTCTGCAGGGAGCATTAGCTTCATCATCTGTGAAAGGAGGTTAGGCATAATCATGCTATTTTAATGAGAAGGGTCACAGCATGTTTGCAGAAAGCGTTGAGATCCTCCAGGGACGGGCACTATGGATGGCCAAGCTCCATGAAAGGGTAGTAACTGTCAGGCAGTAATTGGGATGGCCAGTTCGCTGCTCCAAGTAGCTGTAGCTCACATTTCAGCCTGCCATCCTTGAAAAATGTTAGCAGCAAAGGAAAAAATAACTAAGTAATTACATCTTTATTGTGTTCCTGACAGTTACCCGGTGGATAATTTCCCAAACTTATTACCTCTTGCCAATTATAAATTTGATCACAGTTATTTTTTAATCTTCTTCATTTCCATTTAAAAAAAACTTTAAAAAAAAATGCTGTTATGAAAATAACCAGGGGTCTGGTTTTTTGATCCTATGCTGACAAAAAAGGAAGATGTTCGTAGAGTGATTCATAGGTATCAGAGGAATCTCCATTAGTCTGGCTTTACATTAAGGCTGTACAACATGCCGAACAATAACAGAAAGAGCTATCATTTGTGCATAATTCTGGAAAAATAACTAGTTTATGACAAAGACACAAGAAGAAGAACGTGCATTTATTTTAGGATTCTTGAAGTGGTTTTGTTAAAGGTTAGACACATCCCCACTGATTACTGGGGATTGTTGAAAGGCTGAGAAGTCACTTCATTTTATATTAACCAGTGCATTCATATTGCACCACAGAAAATATTTCTTAAAGGATTTCTGCAGTCAGTGGGGACATTCACGAAACTGGAGCTGGATACGGCTCCATCACTGTGCTTCCTACCTCTTTACATGATGCTGATACCCTGTGCTGCTTGCCAACCTAGCATGCTCCTTCCCTACTAGACATCCCACCCCGCTAGCCTCCAGCCTCTTCTCATGCCCCAGAGAAACTGAGTGTAAATGAGTTTGTAGATCATCGTGGGCTGCTGCCTTTCAGGAGCAGTTGCGTGGCCCAGCTGGCAAACAGCACTCTGGAGGGGAGGAGAATGGCTCAGATGTTTTAAGTTGCTTAATTTTCGACAAGCTGCAGAAAATAATAAAACCCAGTGGGGTGCTTCCCCTCTGCTGTACCTGCAAACTCAGCTGCACTTCAGCTGCTGGTGGCAGAGCTGGGAAGACAGCCCAAGGTGCCAGGAGGGAGCCTGGGGATGCTGCTTATTAGCATGTCATTACCCAGGATGCACCACCAGCTCACAGCTGCTTCACTGTGCCACTGCAGTCTGGGCTCTGGCCGTGTGTTAGGAGGCGTAAGGAGGTGTGTGGTTTGCACTGGGCCCTGTAAGCCTGAGATGTGAGGTTTTTCTCTCCTGGATTCTCAGTGTTGAAGGCCTCACTGAGGGATGGGCAAGCAGCAGACTTGGCAGCATCTTCGCTCCTGACCTGTGATGTTTATGAGCCTGTACCCAAACCCTCAGCTGGCCCTGCTTCTGGATCTGTTCCTTAGCTAGTCCTAGGTTGCTACTCTTCTCTGGCCTACTCCAGGGTGGGTGGGGAGGATGAGTTGGGGTGGGACTCTGGCCTGTTTCAGGAGGCACTGCATTCCTGCGCACTGCAGGTAGTCCCTGTTGGGCTGTGCAACTGTGCCCTGTGTACCGGGTCTGGGAGGTAGCTCGTGGGGGGGTGCCCACATCACAGTTTGTAATACTTGGCCCCCTCCTTGACAGGTCTCTGCAGAGAGGCCAAGGCCTGAATGGACAACGGAGCATGGACGTGCCTTGCCTCTTCTGGCCAGGGTTATACACTACAGCAAGGCAGGTCCATGCTGCCACAAGCCACCCTGTACCTATTCTCTGCATAAGCTGGGACTTCAGGCTCCAGAGCTGTCAAATCAGCTACCCTGAGGTGCCAGTCTCTTTCCCAGCCACATTTGGGCAGGGAGGGAGGCAGAGGACTCTCCAGCTAGCTAGATCTCTGGGGTTAGGGCTGCAGCAGCCTGGGGGCACCCAGGACTTTCTCCTTTCAGGTCCAAGTCCTATCTGGCTCTGGCAAAGCTTTAACTGGAGAGCCCCAGGATTGGGCTCACTGCAGATGCCCAGCTCTTTGTCAGCACTTCACTGGGACAGGAGTGAGATGCAGACGTATGCTGGAGAGCAGCTGCCTTGACTGCTCTAGATTTAATAACCTTGAAATGTCTGCTGCTTCCTGGGAATTTCAGAAGTGGTCACATGATGGCTTTTTCAAATTGCCAACTACCTGGTGGCTTGTGATGTAGGTTACCAGGGCCTGTAATCACTGACTTTGGAGAGCTTCAAAGTGGAACGCGCGCCAGGAGGCAGCGACTTCCTCTTTCTTGTAAAGCCCTCTCTCCCCCTGCACCTTGCACTTTACTTCCTGCTGGGCATAGGTGCTTTGTGGTTTGGGGAGCACAGGGAAGGCAGATGCCCCTGTTACTCCGCGGGCAGGGGAGGGTGAGTGAGCTCTCTGCCTGTGGGTGCTAACTTCTGTTTGGAACCAGACACCGCAAGACTGGGGACATTGCTTGGATTTGCAGGACCCTGCACCCATAGAAAGGCAAACACAACCTGGGTGCGGGGGACACCACTCCTGCATTCTTGCATCTGAAGGATATTTGCCCACATGCGGAATCCCTTGAATCATCTCTGTCAGAGGAGCAAGGTGCCCATACACCAGCTTGCCCAGCTGCTTCTTTCTTTCTAACGTAACTGGAGCTGTAGAGTTACCAGACTGAGACCTTGTCCCCAGCTCTTCCTCCTAGGCCCGATTCATGCCTCCTGGGCATTTTTGTTGTAGAGCGTGGGGTTTCTCAAATCTGTGCCAAGATCATGACCTCCTCCTCAGGCTCCACAGCAGGCTGGAATGGGTGGTAAGAAGGCAGGGCAGTGAGCTGAATACCAGCATAAAAGCTATTAATTGTGGTGGGAAGAGAGGGCTCTAGAAACCAGTCACAAAAGCCTCATGTCCCACCTGTGATGTCCCAGTGCCTGGGAACCACTGATTCACTGCAGCCCTTTTCCATGTACTCCACTACTGCACAGGCTTCAGCTTCCTATTTCTCTGCAGCATTGCAAGAGTTCACAGCAAGGACATGTCACAGTCTGGCCAAGGGGTGATTTAAGGTCTGTTTTCAGTGCAAGCTGTTCCCCCTGCGACATGGCATCAGGACTGTTCAGCTGTGTCCTCAGACTGCACCACAAGGAAGTTCTCTTTTAGCTCGTGCGTGGGAAACCTGTGCATTTGGAGCAGTAGGATTTCTATTCTTGCGGTTGCTGTAGAGTTCTCCAAGACGATAGCATGCCACACAGTGACAGCTGTGGAGTCTTAGGGAGTTGTGGATTTTTGCCACAATCATTTGCAATTTGTAGCGGGGGGATGAGTAGATTGTTTCCCCTTCTCTGACTGGTCCGTGTATTATAAATAGATGAACGTGCTGCTGCTGATTTTATTTCTGCTGAGCTTTCTGGCAGTGTCTCCCTCCATTCATATGTTTCTTGTTCCCTCCCCCACACAGGTGGATGAAATCCTGGGTGGCCAGCCAGAGGTGAAGGAGAAGGTATTCATGATCTTGAAGCAGTACGCAGCTGAGCGGAAGGTGGAGTACTTGGCTTATGCCCTCTCCATGATTCTCACCAGTGAGTCCCACCAGCTCCTCATTGACAACATCAGGTATGGAACTCTCAGTAATGACTGCATGATCCGCTGGTGATTAAAACATGGGGTGACTACACGTGCGTGATGGCTCAAGGGCTGTAATTAGAGAGCATTCCAGTAGCTCCTTCTGCCAGCCTTTTGCCTTCCTCATTTGGAAAGTGTCAGGTTTGCAGGCAAGCTCCTAATTGAGACCATCCCATCTTCACTCCTGCCAAGGGCAGCAAACTTTCACCTGAGCTGAGATAGGATCAGGCGAAGTCAGTGTGCAGCTGAGATTTACTCAGCATTGCACAAGGACAGATTATTCACAGGACTGAGCTGCTTTCTGGAGGGGAACCACTGGGTGCAGAGGCTGATCTGGCCACCAGTGACTAGCGTTCCAGTCCTCTGCTAGATGGGGCATTTTAACCCCTGTACAATGCAGGAACATGTTGCCTGCTGTGGGAGGCAGTGCTGAGAATTGCTTTTGAACAGAGGACTGGAAGGGTCATCCTGCCCCCAGTGATTCCAGGCAATTGTGTCATATTTGTCCAGAATGGTTCACGAGAACATCCCCTTTGTCCCTTCACATATGTCACAGCCCAAAGCACCCCAGGATGAACTTAGGGTCTTTAATACAACCCCTTACCACCCAAAACCCTACAGTGTGCCACAGGAAAGCAGCAGGAGAGACCAGGGCACCATTAATACCTTGAGAGAGGGCTTGTGAGTGACAGGAGAAGGATTTGGATTCTTCCCCCTGTAAGGTTCATGAGGCCCCAGCTTAGCTGTTTTACTGACATCCAAAGCAATCACTATAGAGACCACAAGGTTCAGTAGTGGGTAGATACAAGTGCACAGTGAGAGGTTGGTGCACTGCCTGAGTCCAGTTCCCTTGGGAGATTCTTCCCTGACCTGTGCATCTCTCCAGCAAGGAAGTTGTTTTAGATCTCCCTTTGCTTAACCTCATGTCTCAGCCATTATTGGAGGCCTCACTCCCTGTGCTACCCAAAATGGTGCAGGTCTCATCTCAGTACCTGCACCCTTTAAAATCTTCTGAGGGCAAGTTCTCTGCTCACTTATACCAGTGACACCTGGGCATAACTGCACAGAAGTCAGTAGGTTTCTCCTGACTTACACCAGAGTAAATAAAAGGAGAAGGAAGCTCACAAACTATTCTCATACCTCTGTCCGTCTTGGCTTGATTCTCCCTGCTTTGCCCCCTGTGCTGTCACTTGCATCTGTGCCCGGCTGGTGCAGAACGCTGCACCCTGCCAAAGGCAGTGGGGAGCTGGGCTCTGCATAATTAGTGCAGTTCCCATCCCCGCAGAAACCCCCTGCCAGCTTGTAATCACTGAGGCGCTCTGTTCCATGCAGCAAGTCCTAATTCTTGAACAAGAGCCTTTCTCCAATTGATCTGAGATAGGAAAGCATGGTTATCAGTAAACAGAGGGAGTGTCTTCAGTGAAGTATGGAGATACCAGAGCTCAGTTTGCTCTGCTTTCTGCTTCCCTGCCCATCCATGTGTGTATGTGGGAGGCAGGTTTGTTGAGTCTGGGTGATAAGGAGATGCGGTGTACATCGTTGTGCTTGTGTGTGTGCAGGGTGTTTGTGCCTGTGCACCAAGGGTGGTGTACGTTATGTGAGTGTACATGCAAGGCTGGTGGGTGTGCGTGGGTGTGTGCACACCTTGCGCAGGCTGCCTGTGCATGCCTGGGCTCTGTACCCAACTCGTTCCCCACCTGCTGGTTCTTTCACAGTCACAGTGATTGTTTTCTCTGAGGCAGTGCTTTTAGCACAGCTTGAAGCCTTCCAGAAAGGTTAGGCAGGAAAATGGCTGCCTTTGAAGCTCCTTTCCTCAGTGAGGGACAGAGAGCCTGGTCTGACCTGCCGTCCGTCGCCTGAGGAGGCTGCAATACAGCTGTTGGGGGCTGGCATGGGGAGACACCATTGCACAAGTGCCCAGTCTCTTCAGGTGTTCAGAGTGGGAGCCTGATTCTCGTTCACACTGACTCTTACTCTAAGGGTTTCACGCTGCTCTGACCATGACTGTAAATGCCCTGTGCACTTCCTTTGCAGCCACTTTACACTGCTTGTTTGTAAGGGGCACTCGGCCCAGGTAGGGGTTTATGCGCCACACACAGGGCTCTGAACGGCCAGGTCTGCCAGTATAATCCAGGCATGACTGGGACTAGGGAAGTGGCCCTGTGGCGATCAAAACCAGGGCAGGCCCCAGCCTGTGCAGCGGGGGCTGCGTGCTCTTTTTGCGGTCAAACAGTGTGGGTCTGTTTTGCAGCGGAGGCTGCCACTGCACAGGACACGTGCTGGGGATTATGGCCAGTGAGGGATGATGGTCATTAGGGAATCGGGTCTCCATCTGGCTCCCTTCCGGGCCGGGCTTTCCAATTCCTCCTTTAATCAGTGGAATTGTAAGATATTACCGTTACCATAACAACGGTGTGCTGCGCCCAGGGTCTCCGAAGCCGTAGCAGTGGGAGCCACAAAGTGGGGGGAGTGATGCATGCTGTCTCACCTGCCTTGCCCATCAGCATTACCCTATGTTGCCAGTGGATGTATGGTCACAGTACCATGTGCATTCACTACGCAGTCAGGAGTGCCGGGCGCCCTTTGAGATGTGACCAGGGGGCAGGCTCTTACGGCTGCGTTCAGCCTCCCTGGACCCTTCCATACTTGCTCCCTTTCATCAGCAGCTCTTGTGTGTCTGAACTCCTGCTTCTCATTGAGCTGGTAGCAGTCAGAATGGGTAGGCTGCAACTTGGAAGATGCTCTCCTTTTGCTTCAGAAACCGGGCACCCAAGGCAAAGCGCCTTTGTACCTCGGGGAGAAGGGTATAAAGCTCCTTTGCACCGAGAAGCAGGAGGTCACATGTCAATGATGCGTCCAGTCTCAGCCAGGGCCACTCCTACAGGCTGCAGGCGAGGCAACCGTAACTGCCATGTAAATATTCCTGGTGCTCACCATGGATTTTGTCACCTTTAGCTGAATGTTGTTCTCTGTCCAGCTAAGCCTCCTGCCATGTGGAGTCTGCCTGGGTGCTTAGCTGCTTATCCAGAAAGGTTTGGAAAGGAGGGGGGAGCAGGGACTAGTGCCCAGTATAGGATGGCAGGAGACTGGCAATCTGTTTCTGGCCTTTGTGAGACCTTGTAAAAGGTCACTCCGCTTTGTGCCATCTGTGAGACACCTCCCACCTCCTGGGATGCCCATGATATGTCATAGCAGAGCTGCTGGCAGGGCTGTTTAAGGACTCACGGTGCTCCAGTCAGGTCCCAGAGGACTGGAAAAGGGCCAATGTAGTTCCTATTTTCAAGACTGGGAGAAGGGAGGAACCAGTTAGTTAGTTAGTTAGTTAGGCCAGTTAGTCTCACCTCCATCCTTGGGAAAACTCTGGGAACAAATCAGTAAGGATCACATTTCTGGGAGCCCAGCAGGGGAAATAATGCTGAAAGGAAATCAGCATGGATTCATTGCAGGTAGATCCTGCCTGACTAACCTGGTTTCTTTTTATGACCAGGTCACAAAATGCTTAGACACAGGAGTCGAGGTGGATGTCATCTACCTAGACTTTAAGAAGGCCTTCAATACGGTATCTCATTATGTTCTTGTAAATAAATTGATAGGCTGTGATGTAGGTGATTACATGGTCAGGTGACAGCAAATTGGCTTAGGGGTCTCACCCAGAGAGTGGTAGTGGACGGGTCGATATCAACCTGGAAAGATGTGGGCAGTGGAGTCCTGCAAGGCTCGGTCCTTGGACCGGTGCTGTTCAGGGACTTCATCAGTGATTTGGACGAGGGCATGGAGAGCACCCTGGCCAAGTTCGCAGATGATACCAAATTATGGGGTGAGGTTAACACACCAGAGGGTAGGGAATGAATCCAGGCAGATCTGGACAGGTTGGGAAAATGGGCAGAACGAAATAGGATGCAGTTCAACAAAGACAAGTGCAAAGTGCTGCACCTGGGCAAAAAGACCCACCAACACACTTACAGGCTGGGGGATGACCTTCTCAGCAGCAGAAAGGGATCTTGGAGTCATAGATGAACATGAATTGTCAGTGTGATGAAATGATCAATAAGGCTAACTGCATTTTATCATGCATTAGCAGATGCATGTTGAACAGGTCCAGTGAGGTGATGCTTCCCCTCTATGCATCACTGGTCAGGCTGCAGTTGAAGTACTGCGTCCAGTTTTGGGCGCCACACTTCAAGAGGGATATGGACAACATGGAGAGCGTTCAGAGGAGGCTGCTCGTACGGTCAGAGGCCTGCAGGCAAGGCCCTACGAGGAGAGACTGAGGGACCTAGATCTCTTCAGACCTCACAAGAGAAAGCTGAGGGATGATCTTGTGGCTGCCTATAAATTCATCAGGGGAGGTCAGCAGGGAATAGGAGATGCTGTATTTACTAGGGCACCCCTGGAGTAACTAGGAACAATGGCCACAAACTGACGGAGAGCAGATTTAGGTTGGATATCAGGGAGAATTTCTTTACAGTAAGGGTCGCCAGAATCTGGAATGGGCTTCCAAGGGAGGTGGTACTCTCCCCTACCCTGGGGGTCTTCAAGAGGAGACTGGACAAGCACCTAGTTGGGGTCATCTGATCCCAGCGCTATTTCCTGCCCTGGGCAAGGGGTTGGACTCGATGACCTACTGAGGTCCCTTCCAACCCTAACATCTATGAATCTATGAAAGAGCCTTGACTGGAAGATAAGATAGAACATTACAAGATATGGACTTTCATTTTTATTTCAATCCAGACCCTCGGGTACGGGACAGTGTACACACATAGGACATGACTGAACTGTCCAGTAAAGGAGCTTATGGGCTGAGGAATTTTCTTCACTTTGAGGGTGCATAGTGGGAGATGTCCAGCTATGGCTGTCCCTTTCTGGGTTCTTTCAGTGTGCAAGCCAGCTGGAGCCCTGAGTGGTATCCTGAGCTTTGCCACCGACTTGCTCTGTGACTTTGAAGACGTCGTTTCATCTTTCTGGCCACATCTTGCTCATTGGTAAACAGGGTACAATGATTCTTACCCATCTTTGTCAGGTGCTCTGAGATCCAGTTGTGAAAATTGCTCTCCAGCTGTTGAGAGTCACCATGACTAAAAGCACATAGAAACATGGATGCAAAATGTAAGTGACTGAAATCCTATGGGGCTGTCAGGACAGACAAGAGAATCTGTCTGCAAGCGATTCAGCCTGGATAAAACAGAGATTAAAGGATGACCTGCTCAGCCTTCACCTAAATTCACCCCAACCTGAACTTTAGGGGAAAATAACTGTAGAAGAGATCTTATTCTCTGATAAATTCTGTAAGGGGTTCAAGTCACTTCTATAGAGGTCTTTTGTCTTTATCCTTCTGAACCACTGTAGGATTTTCCATATGAGGGATTTAAATAAGCTTCTGAACGTCTGTGTGCTGATTCCATCTGGACCCCCAAGCCCTTTGAGTGGTGCCAGTCCTTGGTTTCCCTCCCTCTTCATCTTATTTCAGGATGCACAGCATGTCTTGGCAGGGGCTGAAGTCAAGGAGAGCCACTGTCCCTATGGACTCTCCTGATGATAATGCCTGCATTTGAGGCTCAGTCAGAACTGTCACTGCTCAGCATCTGATTCCCCAAAAGGGCAAAACCATCAAGGCAGCTTCAAATTATGTTTCTTGTGCCTTGGAAAATAACTGGTTAAAAAAAAGCCCTTAATCGTTCCCCATGCCTGGTGTGAAAGGATAGGACCGAGGCTGGGGCAAGGAGGCTCAGTGTGTCGGGAAGCTAATCTTGGCTTAATGTGAATGAAATACTTAGCTCAGGGCAGAGACTTACCATCTAATCTTAATTAAATGAATTGGAGAGAAAATGCTGCTTAAGAAGCCAAGTGCAAGGAAATCAAGTTTCTGCTTTCCCAGATGCCTGGCTGGAAGCATGAGCCATTTGATGTCTCTTCCTTTTGTAACGTCTGAGCTGCCCCTGCTGATTTTTTTTTTCAGTGAATCAGTTGCCTCTGCCGGGCTGACTCTGTGGGCTGGATTCAGCGTCTGCTCTGGTTCCTGTGCACCACCCAGGTGACATGAAGGGCCTGGATTCTGGTGGTAGCTTGCTAGACAAGACTGTCTGTGGCAGAAGAGAACTCCTTGCTGGAGATGGGTCTGTTCCTAGACAAGCACGTGGAGCCCTTACTCAGCCTTGCCAGACTAGGCAAAGGCAATCCACCCAGCACAGCTGGCCTGTCACATCTGCAAGCATTCCTGGCCAAGCGTATGGAGCCGGTGAAAGGATTGTTACCTTTCTGTCAGGTCCCCAGCTGTTTGCAAATATGTTTAAGCAAGCCACTCTCCCTCTGCCTTGAAGGCCAGCCTGAAGCAGAGGCTTGTCTTGCGAGGGGCCGCAGGCAAAAGGCCAACAGCTGAGGGGGCCACTGAGCCAGCAGGAGGTGGGTTTCCAGGTCAGGGTGGAGTGGAGCAGAGGGACCGGTGCTTTTCCTGTTACTCTACCTGTGCTGGAGATGAGCAGAGCAAAGGCCACTGTCCAGGCCATGAGCTGGAATGGCAGTGGGGGTCCTTGTATCCTCTCCACGGGAAAGCTTAGGTCTGTGGATCCACATCCTACTTCCTTGTCCAACCCTCAAGCTCCACTCTGCACCATGCAGGGGGCTCACTAGGTCTCTCTGCTCCCCCCACCCCGCCGTGAGATGGTGGCAGTTTCTCTGCTTGTATGGCCTCCCGGGCCCGTGCATTGTGTGTGTGGCAGGGTGGGTAGGGGCTCACCCCTCCACTCCTGTCCCTACTCCAGACTGTAGCATCCCCAGCACATTCTTGCCCTGGCTAAGCTGCACCTCTGAATGCGACGCAGCTCTCTGCGCACTGGCATGTACCGTATGTAAAGGAATGCAGCTTATAAATCCCCAGTTTAGCTGCTAACCCTTGCTGTAGCCTGATTGGATCTCTGCACTAGCTGTATTTATTTTTGGGACACTGCTGCTGCTGCTGGCTCTCCTTTGATTGCTCCACATGTCCCCTCCTTATTCCAACCCCACCCCAGTGATTGCACCGATTTTCTGCAAGGTGTTTGTTTACAGGATAGTTGAGGAGCCCCCGATCCAGTGCACAGTCACATCGACAGTCTGCGAAGCATCCTCTGCCCTCCGCTCTTCTCTCCATCCCAAGCTTGAGGGTTTTTTTTCTTAAGCTCAAATGGATTTCAACCCGTTTATCCAGAATTAAGCTCCTGCAGATTTTAATTTGCTGACTTTTCCTCCATCCATGTGGTTGTGGATAGCGGGGATAATGCACATGCTGTGCCAAGTCCTCCCAGTGCTCAGTCCCCCTGCCCATATGCTTGGTGTCTATAGTAAAAGTGCACAATTCTAGGTCTGTTCAAGGATGAGGAAATACAGCAGCGAGAGGGAAAGATGAGCTGCCTTGGGTAAGTGACAATCAAGACCTTTCCAGGGGACCAGGTGGGTGGAACTGGGATGATTTTTAACCATTTAATTCTGCAATCTAGTGACAGCACCAGATACTGTCAAATACCTGAGGCTGTGCAAGTTAATTAACTCTTAGCAGCATATGGGAGCGTGTCACCAGGGGCTCAGTGGTTCAGAGAGACTTATGGAGTAGAGGGAGAGAGGGGAAACTTTTTGCTTTGTATTCTTTAGTCACTTGGAAATGTCTGGCTTGTTCTTTTCACAGAGCGGTTGCTGTAAGCCAGAGAATGCTTCCCTGTTGAACATGCGTGCGTGTGCATGTGTGTGTTGGGGCTGGGGGGACTGTTGTGCATTCAAATTAGAAGGTGACCGTGCTGTGCTTTAGGTTATTTTGGGGCCCCCTGGGACCCTGGCAGCATGTGAGCCTCGGCTCCTCTCTCCTTTCTCAGTTGTTTCCAGGCCCTGGGGAGTTTCAGTCTCAGCAATGCCACTGCAGTGCCTCTCGGGCTGAAGGGTACCATTAGGAGGCTGTTTCAGAATGACTGAATTGTCTTTTTTCCAGCTGCTTTAAAAGAACACTTGCAATTAAAAAAAAGCCCAATGCGTTAGAAGCAGACTTCTTTGCCTGGGCTGCTAACAGCACTGTCATTCCTCATCAGTCTGGTTTCCCCCTTGCTGTTTCTGGTCTCTGTTCACATTCTGCCTCTCTCGGCTTGGACCGTGAACATCAGCCACATCTGTTTCAATTCTGGTCACTCTGAGATGCAGCAAACAACTCTTTTCACCCGGGTTGTTCAATGATGAATATGCGCAACTCCCATCAGCACAGCATAGGATGACACCTTCTTGTGGCTTTTAGTTTTGTAAGTGCTTCTTCTCACCGAAGTCTAACTGTCTGCCCTACTTAAGTCTATGCGGTCCCTTAAACATGAGACTTGAACGGCTGGATGTGCATGCGCGGTAGAGCACAGTGGGGTGCTGATCCTCTCTGGGGCTGTTCCCCCGGCCTCTGGGCAGATTTGTTCGTTAGGTGATAAATCTAGAGACATCGTGTAGATGATTCCATTTTATCCGTGCCTTCTTTGAGCCTTTGCCTTGGGTTTCTTCTGTGCTCAGTCACAGCGCATTGCTTGTACTTTCTGCTTTGTAAATGGTCTGTGCATCTTTTGAAACATCTTGCATTTGTTGAGGGAGAACACCACCATTTCACCAGATCTCGCACTCCCCGACTGTGCCCACTGGCAGCAGGGTGGGTGTGTGTGCGCTGTTTTGATCACAGTCACTTTTGATCTCTGGAAGAAAAAAAAACCTCTGCCCATTGGGGGGTCTCCCATGACTGAAGAAATTCCTTGCAGTTCATTTTAATAATGGTTCAAACACAATCTATTTTTCTCAGCTTGTTTTTCATGGCAATGGAGTCGCCGAGAGTGTGCCAGTATTAGCATTTTCCAGCCATCTGTGAGTCTCCGGGTAAGAAATTTCTTCTCAGCCATCCGGATTTATATATTTTAATGCCTGAAATATTTTTCCCTCCCAAAATCTCTGTTCCTCTGAGATATGATGGATGCTTTCTCTCTCTGAATTGCTGCTTACAAGAGATAGAAACAATATCCCTGCAGGAGCCACTCGCTTCCTTGCTGCTGATTTTGTAGAGAATTTAGAACTACAAATTAAACAAAGCGTTCTCCTCTACCAGGCCATGCACATCCTCTCTGAAAGTCTGTGAATAGCCGGAGAGATAAAGAAGAAAAAACCTCTTTTTGTCTGTTTCCCTCCAAAAAAAAAGAAAAGAAAGGAATTGCTAATCGCATATCTGGACATGTGTTGCACTGCCCCAAAGCAGAAGTAGGGCACCAGGAAAAGCATCTGCAGTGGGACAGCAAGAGTGAATGTGTTAGAAGGTCCCCCCTGTGAGAAAGTTAAAACTGATCACGACGACTGTTGCCAGGTGTGAAATCTCCGGTCAAGATATTACTCTGTCTTGTCAGGCCAATCCAAGGGATAACAGAGTCCTGCAGCGTGGTCACATGTTATAATTGAGTTCGAACCGTTGCATTGGAAAGGAATTGCTGAATCCAAACCGCGTTCTGACTTTCTCTTAACAAAAGAGTCCGGAGAAGCTGAGCTCGCTGCGCCAGCTCCATACTGAGGAGCTGTGAAAGACCAAGTATATCTTGAATAGAGCACTTTGAGCGTGCTCTGACAGCCCCAGTGCCAGAGCACAGCCATTCCTTGGAGCGGGACATGGGGTCACGTTTCTTTAGTTTCTTGGACTGGTTTTATTCCCATGAAACCGGATGTCTTCCTCCTCCCTTCCGATACAGGCCCCTCGCAAGCAGAAGTGAGAGGTCCCAGCAGCTTCCTGGTCCCAGCAGCATCACATCACGGTGACTCTCCACTCTTGCTTTTCACTGTGGGGCGGTGAGAAGAAAACTGGGCCCAGGCTTTTCACTTTTAGTGGGAGGGCCACAGGTACTCCCTCACGGCCCTGAGAAGGAGGCGGGTTCTGCAGAGATCCTTGGCCGCAATGCAAAGCTTGCCTGGTACAGAGCCATGTAAGGCTTGTGAAGCCAGTTTGATGTGACTGTCAAACAGCCCCCAGTGCTATGCTCATCTTGTCCAGTGGTTGCAGTTTGGTTCTGAACAGGTTTGCCTAAGAGCCCTGTTGGGTAATGAAGATGCTGGCTATGGCAGGGACACAAGGCTTGCATCTGGGAGCACACACAGCTATTACAGCCAGCTTGGTGGGGCCCTGGGGATGACTTAACATCCCCCGGAGGCTCCCACCCCAGGTATCAAGAAAGCACAAAAGTGATATAAAGCCACTTTGTCCCCTGAGTCCTGTACTAAACAGACTTCAGCCAGACCACACAACCTGGCGGCACCCTGACTTTAGCTGTTCCTGGGGCCTGTGATTCACATATTCAAGGCACCTTGAGGGGCCTCCAGATTGCAGATACCAACTGAGTGGCTTCCCTTTCTTCCGCTCCGCTCCGGTTCATAGGGCCCCTTGTCCTGAGCGGTGCCCTCCTCTTGCTGACACTGTTGTGAATCCAGAATGATGTTGCTGTGCTCAGTGGGGCTGCTCTGCTCTCCAGTGAGCTTGAGAGTGGAACCAGGCCCCCTGCCTGGCTTTTCTGTTTGGTCAGATGTTTGGTAGAAAAACAGCAGGCTCCAGTCCTCAGATTCTCCTCTTCCTGGTGTCTTGTGCCACGATGTGCCTCTGAGCAGACTGCGTTCAGCACTCACACCAGCATTGGCTTTTCCCAGCTGCTCCACGCCAGTGTAAATGGCAACACAACATGCACATAAGGGGCTGCTAAGCCCCGGGGCTCTACAGCACCCGGTGCTCATGTGTGCTTGCACATGGTCCGCTTCTGGCTGGACATGAAGACCCTGGCAGACAGGAATTAAAGGACGGCACATGAGCAGGAGTTATTGATGTCTGAGTCTTTGCAAAAGCGGCTCTCATCTGGTGCGAGTCTGCTGGCGAACGGCTGACCAGAGGCAAACCTGGCAAAGGGCTGCGGTGCAAGCTTTCATCCTTTTCCCTTCAAAGCACCTTCCACGCAAAGGCTTCTGCTGGCTCTGTCAGTATTAATGAGTTATGCTTCCCAGCTCTGCTGCAAGGGAGGAAAGTGTTATTTTACAGCTGCAAGAACTGGCAGGTTACCTCCCGCAGCCAAGGTCACAAAGCGATTCTATGACAGGACTACAGTGCCCCCCTTGCACTGAGGAACAGACTATGTGGGTTAGCTTTCCCTTGCTGTAAGGTAAAAGCGGGCCCATGGACGGCTGATGTGTGGCAGTGCCTTGTCCTGTGCCTTTGTCTATACCTTAGTCACAGGAACATTCCTCCGGAGCCACCAAAGACTGCTTTGGCCCTGGTGTAATGCAGAGCATATACGGGCAGAAACAGGCCCTAGGGACTGCTAGGCCACATGGTGATTGTCAGATCACTACATGGTCTGGATACGCCTTCGCACACCCCCATCTGCCCTGTCACACCAGATGTACCAGCTGGAGAAAATGAGCCCTGCGGGTCTCCCGTGGAAACTATTTCCAGGCTCTTTTGTGCTGCCTGAAGGTAAGATCCTGGCTCTGGATCCCTGCCCTTTCAGGATGGTTGGATCAGTGATGGCCCCTTTCTACACTTTTGGCCCCTGGACTGCACCAAGAAGTCCTCCAGGGTCCAAGGCCATCTTCCCTGCTAACCCTGCTTCTGGTCAAATGACCACGCAGGGGAAGATCAGTGGAAATACAAGCCCGGGGAGCCCTTGTGGGTGCTCAGTCAGTGTGTGGGGCATAGCGGGAAGCAGAGCAGAAGGAGCTGCAGATGGCAGTGAGAAAGGTGCTGGGCAAAGTGGTGTGTGGGAGCTGACAGCAGATGCTCGGTTTCACCAGCAAAGCGGCACTTGCCTGCAGGGACCAGTGTCAGCGAGGTGGCAAGGACATGCCGAACAGACAAGGGGAGCCAGTCAGCCTGCGCTCCTGGCTTCATGCTGTGCACATGAACTGGGCCAAAACGTCCCCCATGCAACACAACCCTCGCAGAGCCCTCCTTGGCTGGCTTCTGTCTCGCAAGCCATGTGGGTCAGCTGTTGGGGATGGTTCCTGGCAGCACTGGTTCCCTATGAAGCGCAGGTTTTCTACAGGCTGGGGTTGCCCCAGGCAGTTCACAGAATTCAAGCCCGCAGTCACCTGCTGTGGCCCAGACTCAGTGCAAGAACCCATGGAGGTGCATGATCCCAGCCAGACTCTTCCCTCCTGATCCGGGTGTTTCCTGTGTGGTTCCAGATGCAGGTTGCTACAACATAAGGCCTCAGTGCAGGCAGGTGTGATGTGGGGAGGGTGATGGACACTGTCTGCAGAAGTAGCCTCTCACCCCTCTCCTGATCTCCTGATGGCTGCAGTGAGCTGGTCTGCAGCTGCTGCTAGCTCAGCTCAGCCCAGACTCTAGAGAGAGGCAGGAAATTAAGCAGAGGACTACAAAATGACTTGGAGAAGGTGGTTCTAGGGCTTTGGTGGCAGCCTGCAGTGGAGGAAGCAGTTTTGCTGTGGATTGCACTGTAGCCCCTGCTGAGAGGTTGAAGCAAAGTCATCGGTACAGACCCTGTGGTCTAGCCCATGGGGTGCATGTGTTCATAGAATATTCCTGGTAACCTGTGGGCAAGGGGAGATGGGCCACAGCCTGTGTGTGCTGCTAGCAGGGAAGGGCAGCGGTCACTGGGCTCCGGGGCCAGCCTGCAGCATGGGACAAGCGAGCCCTTGTCCCTCGGAGCAAGACTGCAGCTTGTGAATGGTACTGACCGATCTTGGAATTCGTTGGCTCCTTTTGCGTTTCAGCGCCGTGTCCCTGCCTCTCAGCAGGACCATGGGAGTCACACTTCATAGTGGAAGGACAAAGCCACTTGATCCGAATGGATTCAATTACGTGAGCAGAAGGTTACATCAGCATCAGTAGCTGAGAGGCACATTCCCAGCCCGTGTCCCTCTCTGCTGATTCCTGCTAGAGTCTGGAGCTCATGCAAGTGACAAGTGAGAGCCCCCCAGGGACCCACCTCCCATCTATTAATAGGGAAGGTCACCTGCTAATGAACACAGCGTGTTCCTGTGGCTCCAGGGGAGCTCTGGCTGGCCTTCTGCTCTGAGAGACGATGCCTGAGCAGTGATGGATAGCTCTCTGAGCAGAAGGCAGCATAGTGCGAAGTTGTGCAAAAGGGATTAATGAGATGACTTCAGCCGTCTGGGGCAGGGATGTCACACCAGCCATACACCAGCCCCAGGATGAGGGAAGCCAGTCCTTCTGCTTCTGATGCTCAGAGCAAAATCCAGGGACTCAAAAGGGAATCATACACAGTCCTCCTCAATGTTGGGGGCAGGGACCACGACCACAGAACAAGTACTGGTCTTCGCTGCACTGGGACTTGTGTGGGCCTCTGCCCCTGTGCAGAAGGACTAGAGGGAGCAAGAGGAAACGGAGAGGGAAGAAGTCCCAGATGAATATTTCTTCCTAAAAAGTGTAACGGCACTGGACGTGCCTTCTCTCTTACTTAGACACTGACCACGATGCCTTCTTGACAGCCCTAGGCTAGTTATCTGAGTCAATAAGTACATACGAGATCAGTTTTACTGGCTCTGAAAAAAATTAACTTTTTCTCTCATCGCTTCTCCATGGTGCAGCAAACCTTGCTTTGGCCTTTCATAACATTTAACAAGGACTCGGGGCCGGGGGAGCGCTCTATGCTATCTTATGCCAGACAGTAGGAATCAGCTGGAGTAGAGGGGAGTGCTGGGCCCGTGTTTTTGTTTCCGACTGTCCACATGGCTGTAAAGCTATCAGGTACTGGGCAATGGGAAAACAGGGCTGTGCTGTATTGATGAACTACCTGGGACATAGTGCAGCACTGTGCATCTTACACACCTAACCTGGTGCTGCCAGACTTTGCCTCCCTGAATTCCTTCTGTAGTTGTAACTGCTGAAGTTATTCTCCTCCCCCCCGCCCAAAGGACTGATTTGGGGTTTCTGAAAGAAGAAGGCAGCCCCTTTCCATGCTGAGGGTGCCCAGCTGTCAGACTCGCTCTACTGGCTGAAAATTGCTTTGAGGGCCTTTCAAGATAAAAGGTGCAAGAAGGAGGATGGCTAACCCGCTGATCAGGAGTTCTCCACTTGCTGCTCTGGCTAACAGAGCTCATGCAGTTGCTCAGTATTATAAACAGGGATGTATTGCCCAGGAGTAGAGAGGGGGGTTCCCATTGTAGATGGCATTTGTGTCCAGTGTGAGCACCCATATGCCACAGACAACGTTGAAAACTGGGAAGGATCCAGAAAGGAGCTACAAGAATCATTTGAGGTCTTAAGAGATCTCAGCAAGGGACTAAAAACACTCACTCCAACCTTACCGAAGAGACAGATAAGCAGTGACTTGATCATAGTGTATGGGCATCTACGGGATGGGGAGTTTCCTGATCATGGACGGCTCTTCAGTTTAGCAGACAAAGGTAGGACAAAATCCAATGGCTAGAAGCAATGGCTAGAAACATTTGGACTGGTGATAAGGTGCAGTTTCTTAGGCACTGGAGGATCCTGCAATGCTGTCTTTGCCTGAAAGGAGCTACATGGTCCAGTTGCCTGTGAGAGCTGGGCGCGAAACTCTGTGACCGACTGATCCTTTCCATCCCTGTGCTTCTGAGTCAAGACTGGGCATCTCTCTCTGAAAACTCAGGACTGGCTCAGCCAGAAGGTATGGACTTGACACAGGCATTCCTGTATAATACTCTTGGGCTGGTGTTTCTAGGAAGTCAGACTAAATGATCTTAATGATCCCTTTAGATCTTATCAGTTAATATCTTGAGGGTACCGGATCCCATTTGCACTGAGCCTTCGCCTAAGTTCTGGCTGATTTCAAACAGCTTTGCACAAGTAAAGATCTGGAAAAGCCTGGTTAAGAATTCAGGATTCGACCCACTGTCATCTGTTGTTCTCAGCCACTCATGGTTTACAGATGGCTATTGCATAATATGACCTAAGCCAGAACTCGCTTTCAGGTGGAAAAGTGCCTTCATTTCACTTTCATGAACATGATGGTCACATCTGCAAAACATCTGTGGCTAAAGGAACAATTATTGAGCCGTCTGTAGCAGGGGATAATAGTCTGGTGCACACAAAACTCCATTGTGTGAAAATTACAGTTCTGCACTTGCCACAAATGCTGAAGTTATAATTTCCATTTGCAACTCCTTCTTGTGCACAGCTTGCTCTGCAGAGGCCCTGGTGTTCCTGCATGGTGGTGGCTGGTTTGATGTCAATGGCCTGATTCTAGGCGTGAATATTGCTGATTCTCCAGTCCTTTTTCTCCCCAGGGTGGGCAGTATCTTTCTGTGATTCTGGGTTAGTCCCTGGGCAAGCTAAGAGAGAACACCCCCAGCAGCTGTGAGGTTTGGGACATTACTCTATTGAACTGCTGGTCTATTAAAATGCTGGGCTAGAGGCCTGCTAGCTCTGGGACTTCAGCTCTCTTTAATAGTATGCGGTTGCAAATAAGAGCTCCCATAAACCCTTTTAAGCTCTCTAGGGTACCTTGTGGTACAGCTTCTGCTTTGCAGGGGTGTGAAGCAATATCATATGCAGAATCTGCCTCTTTGGTACCATAGACAGACATGACCTCATGGTGATGCAAAGGCAAACCATGCTGCTGTTATATGACACCATTAGAAGTGTTCCTGGATGCTTCCACTGTTTGACACAGGATGCACACATCTTCCACTGACTCCGTTCTGTGAAAACCTAGTGGGACCAGCCGAAGATCCACTTGGAGCTGAGCAAGAAGAACATGAAGTGGCTGCTGGCAAATTGCATTTGGCCCCAAGGGAAGGTTTAGGAAGAAGAGAATGTTTCAGAACTCGAGACCTGCAGAAGTTCTCCCGCAGATTAGTTTTCAGTCCTGAGTTTTATATTAAAGACATGAACTGTCACCTGCAGCACAGGCTGGGTCGAATTTGTAACAGTGGACTAGTGCAGGGGAGCCTGCTCACGGTCCACAAGGGAGTCTGATCAAGGGAAACCCCAGAACTGGTGAAAATAGGAAAAAAGTGCGTTAGATTTTAGCCAAAACTGTTCACACTCCTAACCTGAGCTCCTCTTGCATTGCTCCAGTAGCAAAGACCCTTGTACAAATAGGTGGTTTTGAACATGGCAGGGTACCTAAGGCCAAGGCATCTCTCCGGGCTGGTAGTGGTTTATACAGCACCACGGAGATGTAATCCAAATGTAGTTCAGTATTTTAATCCTCCCTGGAATGTGTTTCCCTGCGCAGCTGACAGGCTGAAGGTCAGGTTTATATTAGTAGTTGTGGTGATAAAACAGATCCTTGTTGCCGTCCCAGCTACCTGCAGATAATCTTTTACATGGACAGCTGAGGAAAGCATGTTACCTTCTTTATTCATGAGAGAACGAACCTGGCTCTGAGCAGTTATTAAAATGAAGGGATTTGGTTTTTTGAATAGTAAAGATTTTACTTTCCAGTATTGCAGAACTGGCTTGGCATGGTGCAGACAAAGGGCCAACTCTAGCTTTCCTTGCTCCTCTCCGCAAGCTGCCACTGCCTGGCACTTTGTGTCCTCATTCACACTTCTTGGACTGGGTTTATAGTCCATTGCACCTCCCATAAGGGACGCGGCAAGATGCAAAGCAGCGGAGGCTCAGGCACATCAGGAGAGGGACTGATGTGCCTGGGAATACTTATGTGAGGAGGAGCTGGCTTTGGCCCTGAGTTACACAAGCTGCTCAAAGCAGAACATGGAAAAGCAGGCGAGGGTTGGGGGAGAGGTTCTGGGGGCTGCTGATCATGAGAAGAACGGAGGGAGGATTCTTGGGGAAGTGGAAGTCAGGGCTTGAGATGGTGGCAGAGGAGGCCCAGAGGTTGTCTGCAGGGGCAGGGGAGAGCTGATATGAAGACAAGAGGGAGAGGAGGAGATAAAAAGCTCTGTCTTAGCAGATGCAGAGCACACCCTGCCAGGAGATGGAGTCAGCAGTGCCTCCCAGGCCCTGGCCAAAGAGAACAGCCTGGGCAGAGCGGGGTGGGGATATGCTGCTCCTCTCTTGCCCACACCGGTGCTGGTGTCACTGCAGCCACCTGGGGAGAAGGTGAGAGGAAGCAATGCACTCGGACTGCGTGACTCGGCTCTTCCGAGCACGCAGCATCCATGAACTTGCCTTGCTGGCCTGGTGCGGATGGGCAGAAGCACAGCCTGTTCCCTGCTTGGAAGAGGGGCCTGGAACAGAGCGGGTGTGATCCATTATCAGTGTTTTGAGGCCGGAGCCCATGGGGAGGAAGAGCTGTCATGGCTGGGAGGGGGAAAAGAAGAGCAGCCTGAAGAGGGTCAGTCTAGTGATACATCCTCTACTGGTGGGGCTGGACACGAGGGCACATCCTGGGAGAGGCTTGAACCCATGCCCCGCTAGCCTGGAGGCCTCAGCGCCCACACCTGAGACACGATGGCTCTGACTCACCAACACGTGAGTCTGAAAACAGAAACAACCCGGGGAGGCTGGTGGCTGTTTTCCTTTAAGATTTCTCACCCATTATCATGGCATGTAATTTAAACAGAAACACTTTAGAAGTCAACTAATTAGCACTATCAGAAGCATCCCTCCGGAGTTCAGGAAGGAGCAGTGCCCTCCTTTCAGCTCAGCGATGCTGCCAGATTGTAGTTCCAGTTGGAGACTGAGACTGGGGCTGCGGCTTTAGAGGAGGCAGGAGGCTTCATAGCTGCTTTGGGGGGGACACGGGCAGGTGCATCTCTCAACCCGCTGGGCACGAGAGGAAGCAACGCAGACATTATAAAGCAGAACTGATGAACCAGGAGGAATTCAGGATGTGGTAAAACTGGAGCTCTGGGACAGAGGGAGCGAGGCACAAGGCAACAAGAAAGGGGAAGCAGTGTCATCCCAGGTACTGCTCCCAGGCAAACCTACTCCATCTGGATACAGATCCCCCCGCACCGAGGGGGTGTCAAGTGGCAGGGGTGCACCGGCTGGCGTGCGGTTTGTATTTGTTTGGATCGGAGCATGTTGTGGGCGTGATCCTAGTCTGTATCTCATCTTTACACGGATCGGAAGAGTCTCCCTTTTGTTCCTGTCACACTTGCAAATGGGAAAGGACCGGAGTTTCTCTCGACATTTTCGGTACGTTTTCTGATCTGTCTCTCCATATATAATGCATGATTTAGCTTTAATGAGACTATCTCATAATCCTTGGCAAGGCAGACTAATGGGTCCCACCCACACAAACAGTGCGGGGCTGGTTTTACCAGCGACTTCTCTTGTCGCTGCTTTATTAAACTGTATTCTTCAAACACATTCTCTTGTGCATCATGTTGCAAAGCCAGGAGATAAGAATTCTGCTTTAAGTAGCTCTGGAGTGACTGTACTGGGAACATGGCTCCATGTTATCTGAGGGATACTGAGACATTGGAGAAGCAAAATAAAAAATTCAGGGGGCTGTAGGGATTGAGGAAAGATTGAAAGAGTGGAATGCGTCTAGCTTGGCTATGCAGGAGACATCATAATAACCTGCAAGTATCCAAAGGCTGTAATCACCGAAGATGGAGGGGAATTATTTAGGATGATACATAATCCGGGAGCAATAGGATGGAAGTTGGAATGGGAAGACTGAGACCAACTATCAGAGAAAACTGCTGGGCAGATGAAAGTACCAGGGTGCAGAGTTGTCTCTCCCAGGGCAAGGGGTGGAAGTTCATTGCTTGGGATTTTTAAAGCAGGACTGAACAAAACACCCGCAGTACTGAACAAAACAATCCTGCACTGCTAGGAAGATCAGCCGGATCAGCTAACAGGTCTTTTCTCCCTGCTGTCTCCAACTCCTCCACCTCCAGTGATGTCGGTCTTCTTAGCTGTGGACTTGATCCTAATTAAATGAGAGTTCTGCGCAAACAGGCAGGTTTATGTCCTTTGCCAACTGTGGTCAGAGCTGGTTCCAGTTTCCCGTCCGTAAATGACAGGAGGTCAGGACTGTCACCCTTCACCACGGGGGAGTCTAGGCTGCAGTAGCCCACAATTTAGAAACTGCACGCAGCACAGAATATAGCGAGATGGTTCTGGTTTTCACTCAGGGACTCTGCTCCGGAGAAGAAGTGTCTTCATCAAGGTACTCCATGGGGCACTGATAATAGTAGGAAGAGAGGAGGGAACTTGTTAGCAAGATGTAGGAAGGAGCAATGGGAATGTGCATTATTAAGAGAGACAAATCAGTACTGCCAGCTTGTGAGTTTTTAAAATATGGATAGTAATGATCACTGAGAAATTCACCTGCTGTGGGTCTTTTGCACATAATAAAGAAATGAGTAAACTCAAGCAGTTCTTAGATAACATGGTGATCGGGATGACATCTTGCTGTGTGCCTGTTTGGCTCTGGAGCAGGAGACATGTATCCTTCGGGCAATCGGCACAGATCTGCAGGAGACTGGGCCTGCGAGACGTGTTCGAGGCTGAGCCAGCCCTCTGAGAACCTGTCCATCCTGAGGCACTGCGCTGAGTTTGATTGCATGGTACCTCACACAGATAATATTAACTGTGGTTTTACTCTGGCTGTGAACAAAGACAGCTACATTTAAAAATCTGTTAGCTCATTGTGGATAACCCTAAATAAAACCTTGAGATGTGACTGTCCTTGTTCACAGTCAAGGTGCATTTAACAAGTCAGTCTGGTTCATGCATTAGCTTTGGCCTGCTTTTCTGCTATAGCGGTGTTCAAAGACACGCATCAGTCCTGGCCTAGGGTCAGACATGGGGAGAGGGGGCCCAGGGCTCTCCACAGCTCCCCAAAGGAGACCAGACCGAGTCCCATCCCTGACCATGCTCTGGTTTCAGTGTAGGTCTGAGGCTGCCTTCCTGCAGTAGAGGCAGCTCCCAGCAGCCGGGGAGATGGGAGGGGAGGAAGCAGAGGGCAAGAAGGACAAATCCCCGGATTGCCGGCAAGAACATTGCCATTTAGGGCATGCTCCGCTCTAGGCTGCACAAGTCTCCTGGTGACAGGCACCTTGGCCATCCTGAGACTGGTTGGAGAGATGGAGGCCAGGGGCATGCAGACACCATGCTATCTTTCTCCTTCTGGGTAACGTGCCCATCTCCTGGGCTGGCTGTAGACAGGGTTTGCACAGCTGTCCTCTAACTTTGGGGCAAGCAGCAGTTTCAGACCTCTCTATATTTTGGCCTGGAACTATGTGAACTCAGAAGCTGGTATCTTCCCCTTTCTATGAGCAGGTGCAGAGACTGCTGTCAGCCAAGGGTCATGCACCGTTCATGCTGAGTTCGCCAGGCCCCAGGGATGGCTTGTGTGATGTGTAGCATACTGGGAGCTTGTGAGGAAGGGTTTGAGCTTTGTATAGGACTGCTGACAGGAGGGCAGGGGCAGCGCACTGAACTCCACCCCAGGTGCAAGGGAGATGGCAGTAGTTGTTGTATGGAGAGTGTGCAGTTCCAGTTCAGCCTGGCTGTAAAGCAGCCCAACAGTTACCGAGTCAGTGGAAAGGAGCATGAGAGGCAGGCATACCTGGGTCACGGCATCCCATTTGAGAATTGTCCCTGTTCTGATTCTGCAGCAACTGTATAGCTTTAGCCTGCAGTCGGGTGGTGCAGGGGCTACCTGAGGCCCCAGGTGCCCACGAGCTGCACAGAGCAGTGCTTTGATGCGTGCACAGATAAAGCACTGTGAGGCCTGGAGGGTCGCTCCCGCCTGCCTCCCACACTGCCGTAAATGGATATGATACTGGGACGTTTCTGCATGTGAGCTGTTTGCCAAGACGTTCTCGCTGGCCCGGCTCCACAGTTCCCGAAGAGCAGAGTCTAAGAGGGAGACAGAAGCTGGGGTCGCTGCTCATTTGGCTGTCGGAACGAGCGCCTTCTGCAGCGCAGGGCAGAGCCAGCCAGAGACTCTCCAGGGAAGAGGCTAGAGCTAATGACGACGATGACTAATTATGGAAGTTTGGAGAGATGACTCAGTGCAAATGAAGGCTAAATTGTTCATCTGTCCCTCGGAGCTCCCTGTGTCAAGTGAGCCGCACAAGTCAAACCCCCATTCCTGTGATGAACATACCCGTTAGCAGGTGAAGCAAGGAATGCACCTGGCCTGCACCTCTCCCCTTTGCAGGATGCCCCTGGTATTTCTGGTTCACCAGTGGCATCCTCAGAGCCTGGTCCTGCAGCACGGAAGGTACCAGGAGCCCCCCCAGCATTTGTGATGCTGTTCTGGGACAAACCTCGGTGAAGCAGTGAATGCTCAGAGGATTTCCCGGTGTGAAAAAGTGAAGGAAACCCATTTCCGTGCTGCCTGCCTGCCTTCACGTTGCTGGGGAGAAGCGGCATCCCTGAGATTTGCATAGTAGGTTGGTGTGGAACGTCATCTTAGACTTGACTGTGGACAGGACATAGCACGGCAACTCAGTGCATGCTTCTGGCCTGGCTTCAAGTTTCCCTGGTGCTCTAAACTGCCCTGGCCCCTGTCTGAGAGTTGTCTGGGGAAGAAACACTGTACAGAGCGACCGGTAATGGGTGATCTGAAAGCAGGTGTTTTGGGGCTTGGATGGGGGCCTTCCCAGGGGAAAGTCCTCCAGAAATCCACGTGTTAGCAATGGTGAAGGCCTGTTTATGAAGCGGCTCTGAGAGGGGATGCAGAACCTTTCTAGGACACTGCAGGCATAAAAAACCTGATCCTTGCTGAATCTCTTGGCTTCTGTGAGGCCCAGCAGAATCTTGCTGGGCTCCAATCCGTGGGGCGTTGGGACCTCTGCTGCAACACACGTGATTTCCAGCAAGCTTCACGGATGCGCTCCCTGCTTTAATGAGGTTCCAGGGCTTTCATGGCCTGACAGCGATTCAGGATCTTCTGAGACATTTTCTCCTGGTTCCTTACAATCCCTTCATTGGCTTTTTGCTAACCCAGTGCAAGGTTGTTATCGAGGAGGAGGTGTCCCCAGTTCACAAGGCACAAAGGAGAGCAGCGCGGCAGAAGCATATTGCAAGCAGGTGCACTTTTGATGCAAGAACGACCATGCCCAGCCACCTGGTAATCACTCTCCCACCAGGGGAGCGGGTTCCAGATGGAAGAATCCGGGGCTTGGGCTTCCCTCCAAAACCTGCCCAAGGTTTGCATAAGCATTAATTAATTGGGATCTAATCTGTCCAGTGGCCAGACAGGACTGAGAGGCCTTTTCTCTTCTGCCATAACTGAGAGTTTACAATAGCAGATACGCTGTCCTAGTACCTACATGTGAACTCTAGAGGTGCAGGGAGCGGGCACTGTATTCAGCCGTGTTTGCTAGTGCAGACACATTTTCTATTTTCTGTGGGTTGGAGCAGGGGAGTGATTGGCTTCTGGGCCAAGCCCAAAGTGGGAAACCTCCCCTTGGGACAGGGTGCCTTGCTCGCTCCTTGTCCCATGCTGCAGGGCTGCGTTGTGCTACCCAGTGATCATACCCCACAGCAAAGGTGGGGGCATTTGGGAGGCAAGTGCCGTGGCCCTTGTGTGCACTGCCCGGTGTAAATGAAAGGCACCATGGAAATCATTAAAGCAGGGGAAAGTTTGTGAAACAACCTTTTTATCTGCTGGCACTTGCTGATTCCTCAGAATCAGCTCTTGCCCCGAGGGAGCTTCATTTGGAGGAAGGCTCTGCGCAGCCTCGGCAGGGGACTGACACAGGCTTGCCAGCCAGGTAGGTGGTTCTTGGCAGCCTGTCCGGTTCCCTGTCCATCCACCCACCCGGCCCCACAGGCTGGACTGCCTCTGCAAGGGACCCCGGGGTTTCCAAGGGGCTGACTCTGGGTTAGCTATTAGGTGAGTCAGGGACCTGTAGCTGTGCGAGTGTGCGCGTGGGCAGGCTCGAGCACCTTCTGTTGCAGAGAATTCAAAGTTTTTCATTTTCGTTCTCGAGGGGAAGCAGGATCCCCTTCCCTGCACAGGTGTAGTCAGCGTGTCAGCATTTGTTGGGCGCTCTGAAGATGAAAACCTCATTGCACAGCAGAGGCAGGAGTATCTTTGTCAGCTGCCCTCTCCCTTGTGCTAGCAGCCAGCTTGTCTTTTTTAGCACTGAGTAAAGCATCAGTGCCACATGTAAAGCTGCCTTCTGCCTGCTTGCAGCATGAGCTCTCCCTCCGCTGGGATTTTTGGTGAAAGGCCTGGGCTGGATCTCAGTTGGTGTAAATTGGAGTAGCCCTACTGACTTCTGGGGAGCATTGCCAGTCTTGGCCCCTTCTCCATAAGAGCTGACACAGGGCCGGGAAGTCTGTTCCTGCTGCAGCAGGGTGTCACCTTCCCCCTCTGAAAGGGGGATTGTACTTCCATGCTTTTGGGAGGATTGAAATGGGAGCGGGGTGAACTCTGCACCTCACCTGTCCCCAAAACATTTCCCTGCTTCTCCTTGAGCCGTTTAATCACCAGAACAGACCACAGCCTTTGCAAAGGTGCGAGTTATTTACTAATTGTTTAGCACGGGCACGTTTCTGCATGGGGATGAGCTGCTTGAGCTGTTGCTGCAAACTCTGCCTTTCACTCTGGGGGAGTTAAAGACGTCACCGTGCTTTATGGACGTGGGACTCAGCTCACTCCCCCTCCCTCACATCGCCCTTCATTTGACCATTTTTCTCGAGCACCTTTTCCAGAGCTGCCTCAGCAAGGGGAGGATGCCGTCCAGGGCTGGCTGCCGGGACAGGTGAAGCCGCCAGCACCTGACAGCGACTGCGGTGGAGACGCGCAGCATTCCCTGAGGAGGATCAGTGATCTGTTGTTTCAGTGTTTTCAAGTGGACGGTAGTGGTGCAGCCAGCGAGCCCTTTTTGCCATTGCAGGATGGGCATAGCCCGGCAGCAGTGGTGCCAGCTTCTGCCTCCCTTTCCTGCCAACTCTCTCCCAGCTTGACCTGCAGGATCCCCCTTGGGGGAAAGGCAGTAAGTCAGGCTCCATGACCCAGCCAGTGCTGGGATGGTTGAGCACCATCTGGTGCCATTTGCATTGGCAGTCCAAGTGCACTGGCAGCTGCGCCCAGGACCTGGGCTCAAACCCGTGGGACACCAAACAGACAGCAGGTGCTTCTGACTTCTGGTCGCTCCAGGCCTGCACTGACTGATGATCCTGGGGTTCTGCCCATCTCCATTTCCCCTGGCATTGTCGTTCAAACCCTTTGATTGTCCTTTAGCCACTGGGGTATCAGCTTTTTCACTGCTGGCCTCTGTTCTTTAGTAGATGGTGGCTAGAGTGAGTGCCTCTGACGGAGTACTGCATGTGGCCCACTACTTCTGTTTATAGGCCAGCAAAAACTGGATACAAATCCTAAATGGAGTTTATTTGGAAACTGGAAGTCTTGTGTCTCCAGTTACCTGTCAGTAGTAGACTCTCTCCAAGCCACATGCTTGTTTTTATTACCAGTGGGTCTATGAAGCAATACAGGTCCTTGCAGGACTTTCATCTCCTGAGCAGGTGGAGACTGGCATTAAGACACCTGATGTAGGTGTACTGAGTTACGAGGATGGTTATGATAGAAATGGTAAGAGACTCCAGTTTCTCAAGAAGCCCCTAAATAGGCAAAGCAGTTGGGTGGGAAGCAGAGAATGCGGCCCAGATTTCATCATTCAAATCAATGAATGGGACAAAAGGAAAGCCCCACATGCTGCATTGCATCGGTGACACTCAGGAGCTGAGAGGAGGTGGAGGGGGAAGAATGGGGAAGTCTAGGAGGGAATACGGGGAAGGGTTCAGATCTGTTTTTCAGAGCAGCACGTGGGAGGGGATGCAGCCAGTTGCTGCTAGCAGACAGTGCAGGCAGGAGACAGCTCCCTGATGCAACCATCCCCACCACATATCACCTGCAGAGCCCAGGCCAAATCCTGTCTTGACCTGACCTGGTGCAAAGAGGCTGGGATCCTGGAAATCCGTGACTCCAAGCCAGGCGGCAGGCTGGGGCTCCGTGCCATTTGCTGCCAGCTGGTTTTTGACATGAGACCTGAAAAGCCCTGGCCTGGTTTCCCCTGTGCAGATCCTGACACTTCTGGGGACACTTTTGACACGTCAGGGTTTGCTCAACTTCCCTTGACTACAGTTTCTCTGTTTCCCATCTCTGCTATGTGGGGTCCTGACCCCCCAGCAGTGGTTCCACATATAGACGATCTGGGAAGCACTCGGGATCTCGCAGGACTGAGACACTGACACCGATACAGAAACTGCCTTTACGCTTCCTACAAAGTGCGAGCTGGGGGGCTGCCTGTTCTGCAACAGCCGTCCAGTGGGCGTAGCAGAGGCAAGGAACTAGTTTTAAGATGGAGTTTATGAATGGGATTATAAAAGATGGCTGTGTACTAGGATCCAAGAGATTACTCCCCTGTTCCTGGGGGTAGCCCATCTCTTTCTCCAGCTCGGTGATATCGCTCCTGGCTGGTCCTTTTGGCCGCCTCTCTTTCTAGCTAATGTTGTTATCCTGGCATGCATCACCCTGGCATATCATGGTGCCTCCTTAGGCTGATCATAATATCCTGCTATCCCTTCCTCATTGCCAAATAGCCAAGCTGAAAGAGAGGAGAGCAGGTGTGTGTCGGCGTGAGTCGGGGGCTGTGCAGGCGAGCGTGCGGGAGGGGTGGTATCTGGGAGGCAGCTTGCCCACGGGAGGAGCTGGTGAACGGATGGGGGTGGTAGCGCAGCATCGTCAGCCAGAGGGGCTTGCCTGGGGGTGTTCGTGCACCTGAACATCCGGATATGGGAGAGCCTGGAGGGAGGCAGCCGACTTGGTCCCGTGCGTGCTCTCAGTGAGCAGTCACTCTGAAATAGCTGCTCAGAGACCCTTTCTGCGACAGACTGTGCTTCAGAGCTGCAGGCTTTCACACAAGCAGCTTCCAGGCACCGCAGGGGGAGGGAGAAGACATCAGTGGAGTTGTGAGCCACTGGAGCTGAAGGAAACTGGTCTTTGCAAGAGAACAGGAGTGAGCATCCTGCTCCCTCATTCCCAGCGGCCTGGCAAATTCTGTTGGGGAGGGGAGGGGGAAGTATTTAATCCAGGACTCGAGCTGCACCTTGTCATTAGCAGAGCAGACGGACCAGCAGCTGACGGAGCCTCGGACACAGGACACATGGCAGGGGCAAACAGAGTTGTTTAGCTTGCGCTCTGCCAGAGCAAACTCCTCCTGCCTTCACAGCCGCGTGCTCCCAAACTGCAGGTGCTCCGGAGAGGGCGGCATTCGGCTCTCTACAGAACGAAGTGGAGCTGTGAGGAGGAGGAGGGGTGGGGAGGACTTGGCAACCGGATCCCACCAGAATACCCAGCAGCTGATTTAGCCAAAGATGAGCTAATCACCCCCGCTGCACGCAGCCCCCATGCCTGCTCCCTGGGGTGCTCGGAAGACCGACGCGGGGTGCTAGGGCCACAGCAGGCCACTGTGAGCAGTCTCCCCCGGTCTCTCTGCCCCTGCCCCTGCCAGCAGCTCCTGATTTGCCTCTTCTGTCATGTTTGCCAGGATCTTCATCCCCAAGAAGCACCGGCAGCGCTTCGACGAGGTGGTGTCGCAGAGCCTCATCAGCAAGCTGTGCCGCACCAAGAGCGAGCACCACACCAACCGCCTGCGCCGCAGCCGCAGCGAGGACCACCAGGAGCGCCTGCTGGTGTCCACCCGGGCCAGCTCCGTGCCCCGCAGCCACGAGGAGCTCAGCAAGAGCTTGAGGAAGACCACCTCGCTCATCACCAGCAATGTGGCAACCGGGGCTGGCCGCAGGTAACCCTCTCCGTGCACCCTTCCCGGGCAAAATGGGGCTGTGTGCAGGGTGACAGAGCTCTGTTATCTTAGCAGTGTGATGGGGTGGGGGAGGCAGGAGAGAGGGGGCAGGGCTTTGGGGCTCGGTGAATCCGGTGCAGGAATGAGCCTGAATGGGGACTTGCAGGCATTGGGAAAGTCTGGACTCCGTGTCCCAGCTCAGTTTGTCTCCAGGCAGGACCCTTCCACCTTGAAGGCATCTTACTGCTTGTTCTCTGGAGGTCTTTGTAACCTGCTAGGGCTGCAGAATTGCTGCCCTCCCCACCCCGCCCAGAGGCCTGGGAAGCCTGGTCTCCTGCCAGCAGGGAGGGACGCGGCTTCCTGTCCTGCAGCCAGGGCATACTGGATCAGCAGGTCCCTGGAAACTCCTTGGAGTCAGGCACATGAGGCCCCTAGAAGCTGCAATGCGAGCTGGGTGAAGGAAAACTGGGACTGACGAGAGGCCTGAGGTATCCCATGTCCCTCCTACGTGCTTGGCCTCAGTCCTTCTGCAGGCCTAGAAGAGCCAGGTCCAGCCATTCCCTGCAGATGCAGGACACCTTCCCATCACTGCATGAGGGAACATGGAGGCTTACATAGTCACAGATAGTGAATGCCCCTAAGGGGATGGACCTACACAGCCGATCCCATATCAGAAGTTTCTGTAGCAGTTCCTCAGCAGGGTGCCCATGGCATCTCACACAATTCCCCATGCCACATTCTGCCCTGGCTTCTACTGGGTGCAGCGAAACCGACAGCAGGGCAGGGGCAGGGGCAGGGCTGAGTCCACGGACACCAGAGCTAGACCTGGCTGATGGCTGCATCCAGTCCAGGGCAGGATTGGTCCCTGCCACCAGCATTCCCAGGCTCTGCGCAGTCTCGTTTTCCATGTTCCAGGTTGTGGGGGCTTCCACCACTCCCCTTGGGAGACGACTGACCAGACAGACAGCTCTGCCCCAGGCCGCCTTTGCCTCATTTCATTCCCTTAGTCCCAGTGCTGTCTTAGGTACATCTTCCCAGGGGTATCTGTGTCTTTGGAGACTGCATCTGCATATCTTTGCTTTAAGAACACAGCCGCTTTGAATGGCAGCTAAGTACACTTGTTAAATGAATAGCTTTTAAGGGAATTTTCCAGAGTTGAGCTGGAGCAGGGGAGCTCAGTCTCTGCTCCTAAGACCTGAGCAGCTCTTCCTTCTCCCAGTGTCTCTCCCTCCCTCTCACAGGCCCTTACAGGTTTTGTGCCAAAACCTCTCACATCAATGTGTGTTAAGCTTTAGCATCTGGAAAGCTTTGGTGGGCTCCAAGAGAGCTTGATGGCTCCAGGAGGGATGGCTTCACCAGGCTGGTCTCAAGGTGAACTGCACACACCCATGTGCGACAGTGATGGCGTGCAATATAATCCGCCCTGCACTGCTGACTCTCACGTCACCCAGGGTGATCTCACACTCTCCTAATGGATCCAGGGGACTCAGCTGTGGTGCTTGCTGGTCTGCAGATGTCTCAGCTGGCTGGTTAGGGGGATGAACGGTGTTTCCAGGGAGTTCTGCATGATGCTCAGGCATTAGTGAACCGCAAAATTGCAGAGCTCCTCCTTGTACCAATGTTTCTACGGGGCAGTCCCTGTCCACTGCAGGTCAGAAACAGCTCTGTCCCAGATCTTCCACTGCTCCTGGACTCTGCTGCCTGCAGCTGGGCTTTCCGATGCCAAGGCACACCAAATCAGTGGCTGCTTGGGAAAACTGTGACTGCCATTCCCGATCCCACCAGGTGTGGATTTAGGGACAAACCATCTAGTGCAGCGGTTTTCAACCTTTTTCCATTTGTGGACCCCTAAAAATTTTTGAAGGGCGGTGTGGACCCCTTTGTAAATTTTGAATGGAGGTCCCAGACCCCTTTGAATTGTAAGTGTGGGTATTCACATACTTTTTGATTGATCGTAGTCATCTTTCACAGACCACTTAAGACATAATATAGAGACATTGCAGGTTGAAAACCACCGATCTAGTGCAATGTAGGGCAGCCTGGCTCACCGCTAGTGAAACCCTGTATAAGAAAGGTGCTTCTGAGGTCTCATGTAAGCCTCTTGGGGGTCGGTGGTCTGGACAGTCCGGGCTGAACAACACTTCAGGTCAGGAAGCGCTGGGCTGGAGGAAGGGGGTGTGAAACCAGAACAAAATGCTCACTGGGTTTTGCCTGGGCTCTCTTCCCCCTGCAGAACCGTTCGGGTTTACAAAGGCAACAAGAGCTTTGGCTTCACATTACGTGGACATGCCCCAGTGTGGATTGAATCCATTCTGCCTGGTAAGCAACCATGACATTGCTGGGTATGCAAGTCTGACATGTTTGCAGAGACATTATTAGGGCATAAATGCTGAGGGCTACACAACTCTGGTCCAGGGGTCCTGATGGGGGAGGCCTTTCTGAAGAAGCCATTCTTTCCACAGCCCAAGCGCTAAGAAGGGGTCTTGTCACCAGAACTGCAGTGCTGTAAGGCACTGGGGGAATTGGAAACCTTCATTTGACTTCCTTGCCAAGAGCCTTCCCCATAGGTCTGAGCTCCTCTGTGCATGTTCCCCCTGGAGACTCGATGCCAAGTGACCATGGCTAAGTGAACTTAGTGCAGAGGAACTGAATTTGTGCTGAGGTGGGAAGGGTGGCAGTGAGTCCCCTTCTGTTGTGAAAGGGTTTTCTCTGGGTGGGGCTCTTCACTGCCAAGGTGAAGCCGATAACAGAGGGGGTGGCCTTCCCTGACCTTAGCTATGGGTGCCTTGGCACAGAATGAATGGAGAGCTCAGGGGACTTTGATACACCTCAAATCAGTGCAGCTAGACAACACATCTCCTTTCTTCTTGCATTCAGGGAGCCCAGCTGAGAAGGCTGCTCTCAAGCCTGGAGACCGAATCCTATTTCTCAATGGGCTGGATATGAGGTAAGTTGCTGACTGCTGAAACTTGGCGTACAAAATAACTCAAGTGAGAAGCCAGGAGGGTGTTAATTAGCCCAGCACTGCTGCATTCACAAGTGTGAGGGGCGTGTGAAGTTTGTGAGCAAGAGGTGGGAAAGGAGATGGTAGGCGTGTGCTAGATGGCTCCCTCTCCAGGGACGGGGCATCTAACTACACATGGGCCTGGGTGCTAGAGCAGCAATCCTGCCCCAGATAAACATCTGGTGTTATGCTAATATCCTCTTGTTTTGTCTGCACGATAAGCAGCTTGGCCCCTCTCCTCTCCTTTCCTTCCTTTACTTACAGTTCACTCTGCTGACAGCCATGCATAATTCATGGAACATTATCAGCAATGCACGTGCAATGTGGCCATTCTGGAGCCCCCAGCTCAAGTCCTGGCATATTAAGCTGCACGTGTGAAATGGCTGTTTGTGGAGAGGGCAAAGTGCAGACCCATCCTAGGCACTCCTGGGAAAGGATCCTGCCCTTAAAACCATGCAGACAGTGATGTTTCTGTGGAGACATTTACTCCCAGATCTGCACTTACAGAAACAGAGCAAAACTAGACCATTGTCCATCTTCATCAATCCTGCACTCCCCCACGAGCCTAGTAAGAGTAACAGCTGTTCTGGGGGTCAGTCTCACCACATCAGAGACAGCAGCAAAGGGGTAGCACAGACACGCGGTAAGAAAGTGATGAATATTTAAAGGTTAAACATCTGATGCTCCTTCAGCTGGTTCCTGAGTTCTCAGCTTTCGGCTGATGCAGCAAAATCTTGGCT
Source organism: Crocodylus siamensis (assembly GCF_052110815.1). Classification (NCBI taxonomy): domain Eukaryota; kingdom Metazoa; phylum Chordata; order Crocodylia; family Crocodylidae; genus Crocodylus; species Crocodylus siamensis. Next base: position 49,216,318 of record NC_143406.1, read on the forward strand.
GAAACCAAAGAACAGAGCAGCCGTATTTGTCTTGTATCCTTGTATCCTGCCTTTGGGCAGGTCTCTGAGCCCCCCATGCTGCATCCAGAGTGGTTGGCTCACATGTAGGAGAAAGGCATCTCGCCTTCATTTTGTATATTCTCAGAACGTGGCAGGGAACAGGGAGACCAGGCTCTGATGTTGTTTGTCATGTTAGCCGGGAAGATCAGTCACGGGCCCTCTCAGCCCATGCTGAAGATGCGCTGGTTCTGCAGGCCATGACAGATTGCCCAGGCTGTTCACACACACCCTGCAGGGCTGTTCTGTGTCAAGGCCTGGCTGAGCTCTGCTAGTAGCTCGTGCTTGCCTCTGCTCTGCGTGGCACAGGTGGGACAGAGCAAGGTGGGGTCACTCATCTTTAGTGCAGAGCTGTAGCTTTGTACTGAAAGCTGTAGCCAGAGCCATTGCTGCACCTTCACTCTCTGTAGGGCCCTTTGTACCAGAGATGGAGGTAGCTGTGACCCCTGCATTTTTCAAGTGCTTGTTATACCCATCAGTTTGGACAGGGGGTTGGACTAAATGACCTGTGGCAGTCCAGTCTGGTCCTACGTCTCTAGGAGTTCAGTGATCAGGCCCTGCTGTTGGGAACCCTGCCAGGGCCCCCCCTTCCAAACTGGTTGTGTTTTTCCCCATGGCTGTCTGCCTATCGGTACATTGCTACACATTTCCTTGTGAATCACTTCCTGCATTATGAGACCTCAGGGTTGCGGTCAGGCAGTGGGGGGTATGGATGCTGGAGGTGAAACTCATGTGAGCTCTTTCTCCCTGGCCATGCAGGAACTGCTCCCATGACAAGGTGGTGTCCATGCTGCAGGGCAGCGGAGCGATGCCTACACTGGTGGTGGAGGAAGGGATCGTCAATTTTACTAATGGTAAGAAAAGGTTCAAGTGCCCTTTCCCCAGGTCTGCAGAACTGGCCCGGCAAGCTTGGGCAGGTTCCCCTGCAATCCCTATCTGGTTTCTCATATGGGGTTGAGCCTAAAGTTGCTCCAGATCAGTGAGAGTAGCACTTCCTCTCCAAGATACTAGGCTTTCTCCCTCTGCAGTAAGAGTGTCTTCAACCTGTGCTGCTACCCAAGGGACCCATTGCACTGCCTGCGGTCTTGCGCCAGCCCGTCAGAACGATCTGTACTCAAAGCCCGTGCTGTGTAGAAGACTTGGCTAACACAGTCCCTCAGCATAGGTTGCCAAATGCCTTTATATCAGGACTATGTGCATGTGGTGTAATGCTAACTCTGCTGCACTTATGAATAATGTAAGTGGCGAGTGTGTGTACCTCTGGTGACCACGTCCAGGAGCGATCGGAACAGAGAGGGGGCAATTCTAGTGTTTCGCCAGCGTGGGTCCGCTGACGTCAGTGGTGCTGCAGCAGTGCAAGTGAGAGGAGCGCTTGGCACAGTGCACTGGCATTGGGACTGTTTGCCAAGCAGGGGGCTGGCACAGCAGCACTTCAGGTCGGCACTGACCATGGACCTCCTGGGCCTAGGAAACAGCACTGGGGAGGCAGCAAATGGCTCTCATCCCTCTGTGTTGCTGTGGAACCCTTTCCTGAGCCTGGCACAAGGGGCTTGCTATGGTGGAAGGCCAAACTGGGAGCCTGGTGCCTTGTGGCCATTCAGGATCCAGGGGCACTTTTTGGAAGTGCCTGGTAGCTCAGCTGGTCCCATTCTGCATCCCCAAATTCCCCATGGGATCCATCACTTCCTGTCCCAAGATGCTGTGCAGTGTTACTGTGCGTGGCTAAACAGCTCCTGTGTGCCACAGAGGAGTGGTGGAGGTGACTTGGCCTTTTGTGCCTCACTTAATCTATGTGTGACATTTGACAGATATTGTCCTCATAGAAGCTGTGGTAAGGATCGAGTCAGTGCTTGCGAAGTGCTCAGAGACCCAGCTGGAAGGTGCTAGAGAAAGGCCTTCATTTGGTGTATTTTTCCTCTACTGCAAAAAAATAAATTATTCTCTTCTAATATGAAAAAAATCACCCCTCAGTCTAGGAGATAAGATGTGAGGTGATGAATTACATCTGAAAGAATGGGGAGAATTTCTGTGTGTATGGATTCAGTTTACAAGCCTGTGGAAATAGAAGCTCCCTTGGAGTTGACTCTGTCTCTGTCAGTTCGGTACATTTAAGAAGGGCAAGGTTAATGATAAGCTTTGGTTCAGCCAGAATATCATCCCTTGCACACAGCTACCAGACAGCTTGTGACACGCTAATGTGCCCTGTTTGCACCACGCTGCTTTTCAGGAGCTGCAGCATTTTTGTAAATTAGTCTTTTTAAGTCTGTGTGTTTCAAGACAAGGACGCACATGTCTTCCAGTAAGAGGAAGAGTCCGGTACATCTGGAAAACCCAAGCTGCAGGTGTGCTGGGATCAGGGAGAAATACTGGGCCAGTCACACAAGTTCTCCCCTGATGCCTGCAGGAGCGCTGCCTGGGAGAGGTGTGTGGGATCCGGCCCTTCCCATGTCCAAGTGCAGCAGTTGGCCCACAGTTGGGTTCTCTCCTCATTTATTTTATTATCTGAACCTCCTAGCCATGGGAGTTGGGTTCCTTCCAAGGGAACAAGCTCTCTCTCACTGCAGGGATACTGTTGGTGGACTTGAGGCCTTCTTGCTTTTCATGAAAGCCTTGACTACAATCATCCCCAGGTCCTTCATTAATCACCCCTCTTCATGCTGGAGTGCAGCTGCCCTAGAGCTGCCCTGGTTGAATGAACCTGGCCCACGCAGGCTTCCCAGCCTGAGGCTGAGGTTCAGTGCTCTCCTCTCTTTGTGCTCATGTGCTGCAGACTCGGACTCTGGGGACTCCCCGAACCCCTCCTCAGCTCTCACCTCCCTGCAGTGGGTGGCAGAGATTCTTCCCTCCAGCATCAAGATCCAAGGAAGGACCTTCAATCAGCAGCTGGAACATCTGCTTACGCCACCCGAGCGCTACACCATCTGCAAAGCACTGGAGGGCTTCTTCCAGCATCGGTAAGCTGCTAGCTGCTTCATTCAGGTACTCCTTTGGGCAGCCGGGTTGGCAAAGTGTCCCAGATAGCAAACTGCCTGAAGCAAAGCACTGAGGCTTCAAGCAGATACCAGCTGCGCTGACTCTGTCAGCATTGCCCAGCTGCCTCTGCACTGTTTCAGCTTAGGACTCCATATGACAGTGCTGAGAATGGCCAAAGGGAACCAAGCATCCTCAATGCCTCCGACTTTGGTGAGAGCTTAGGCCAGCTCAGCATCTTGAGTCTTGCTTCCTTGCATGACCAAATGCCAAACTCAGCTCCTTCCTGCAATGCCTGAGCCCAGAGTAAATAGCGCTGGATTCTTCAAGGCAGGTGGCTTGGCCAGGACAGGACTGTGGATGGGCTTTCCCAGAACACGATTCTGGGCTCAGCTGCAATTCCTTTGCTCTGGTAGCCAGTTCCCAACAGTAGCCCACGCTCTGGGGTGAACCTCCCACCCCTACCCCAAGGCTGCATTTTAGGTGGCAGTTAGAAGAGAGCATTAGAAAGCATCCTGAAGTGCATGTGTTGGGACCCTCATCTCTGTCCCACACCTACCCCCTCCCTCTCCATCAGAGAAAGAATGGGGGTACCAGGGTGCAGAATCTTTTGCTGCTAGCCCAAAGAGGGCTCAGAGAATCATTCACATCTATGAGCTTTCCCTCATAATTGCCCCTTACTCCAGCAGAAGAAACAACCTCGTTTTTGTGCCAGCCGGGAATTCTGTTCCTGTCCGGCCAGCCCCCGTGCTAACAGCACAGCCTGTTCTGACAGCCAGCTTTGTTCATTTAGCTGCCACCCTGTCTGATTCCCCTCGCATTGCTCCTTTCAGCATTTTGGCAAGCTGTTCCCTTGACCTCTGCACAAGGCGGCCAGCAGCTGGCAGCACTTTCATCCTGTAACTTGAACACCTTGCTGTGGCCCTGCAGGCCCAGCCTCAGGAGGGCTCAGAGCCTCAATAGTGCTCCTGTTTTGTGCCTTTGACCCTTGCCCTTTTTCATGTGGTGCTGATACAGCCATCACCGAGCCTGGGGTTTGGATGCTGGGTGTGTTTATATGCTGAGTGGCTGCTCAGTGTCCGCTTGCTGGGGAAGTCAGCCCAGCTCCCTGCTCCTTTCCACCCAGAGACCAGGTGCTGCAGCAGGGTGGCAAATGAGAAATGCCAGGGATCGCATTCTGACTTCTTACTCCATGCCTAGTCATGCAAACTCCCAGAGGCTTCACTAGGAGTCCTGCCTGAGCCAAGCTTGAGGGGGAAATGAAGTAAGCAGCAGCAGGATTTGACCCATTAATTGTGCTGGGAGCATAGTATAGAAGCCTTCAGAAATGTTGCACCATTGAACCTAAGGGGCTGCACAAGTGCACAGGGAGGGAAGAGGGAGAGCAGGACTGCTCACCGCACTCTTGTCTTCATTTCCCCTTGAGCTCTGGGGCTTAAAGTGCAACCCACTGAAATCACCTGCCATCCCTTGTGCAGCCCTGCAGCCTGGGAGTTGGAAGCAGAGTTTCACCCTTCATTTCAGCGGCAGCAGGACAGGCCCCAAAATACTGAGAACAGCCAGTCCCTGGCTTCCCTTCCCAGGTGCTGCACTGTGCAAACAGCTTGGTCCTTCTGGCAGTTTCCTCCCTCTGCCCATGGGTGACTATGGACCCTGCAAGCCAGAGTGCTGTGAGTGTTGGACCAGTGTGAACAGAGCAGAGGAAATAGCATCATCTGCATGCTCACTGGATGACTGCTTGTGTCGGTGTTTGCCAGGTGTTTGATGAGAGAGACCAGATGGGGCTGCTCAGGTACATGCTACAAGGTCAGAGCTCTGTGGTATCACACTGCCCATCTCAGCAGCCCTCCAGCTATTACAGCAGTCCCCTCTCTGACAAGGGTGGTCATGAGGGCTATGGAAGCAAGATGCATATATTTAGTGTTGATATCTGCAGCCTCCAGAAGAAGGCAGCATTTTCTAGGGGAAGAGGGAGTCAGGACACCTGTGCCCAGCTTTCAGCTCCCCAGCCCATTGGCTTGTGATCTCCACAAGTCCCTGCACCTTGAAAGCTATTCTTCCCATCAAAGTCTCTCTCACGAGGATGTAAAAGAGGGTTAACAAACATGACACACCTCAAGAGCTGTGTGTGGAAGGAATGGCTGAGACAGGCTGTGGCCCATGGAGCAATAAGCAGCACCAGCAGCGTCCTGGGAACTGAGCTGCCCTGTGAGTGCATGAGATTGAAGTCTGTACAGTGCTCTGCTTCTGCCTGGTCTTGGAGGATGCCCCTTGCCAGTGGGGTCATCTTACCCCAGCAGTCTTTCCTGCCCAGGTGCAGGAGGGCTGGACCTGGTGATCTCATGAGGTTCTTTCCGGCCCCTAACATCTATGAATGCAAACAGCCTCACTGCACTGGTCTCAAGCCTTTCCACCCAGGCATCCCTTGCTGCTGCACAGCTAAGGCAGTCCATGCTCTCAGAAGCCAGCGGTAATTCTGATAGAGAAGCTTATGAGCTTGGCCCCAGTTTCCTTCCAATTTATTGTGGCCTGGTTAGCATTAGCTCTAAATGACTACACCTGCAACAGGGCAATACCAGCTAAAAGCACTTGCCCTCTGGCTGCTACCTGCTTGTCCAGTCCCTCCAGAGGACCAGCATTTGGGGTTTAGTGCAGACCGCACCTAAAATACTCTTCCTCATTGAGCACGTGTAAGCCCTATGTGGCTCCTTCAGCCTCTTTTCAGACTCAGGACACCTGTCCTGTTAACATGGGGCTGTCCTGGGCTACAGCTCTTTACCCTCCATTTACACTGCCTTTCCCTTCTCATGCTAGAGTCACTCAGTTTTTTCTCCAGCTTTGCTATCCTTTTCCATGGTACAGAAATGTCTAGACCACCTATAAGATGGTGCTGGGTAAACAGACCCAGCCCAGATGCCTCCTCTTGGCAGAGGCTGTTCTCCACACTCAAAACCCCCAACTTGCTTTTCCCTGGGGTATTTCCTGCTCACTGCCTGTCTAGCCCTCAGCCCTCCAGAGGGTTTCATTTTGTGAAAGGCTGTCCTTTCCCTACCTCTAGGTATAACCCCACCCTCAACATGGCCCCCGTAGGTCAGCAACCGAGCAGAAGCAGTGCTTTTTATAGCCAGGTTGTCCCATGAGCTGAGACTCCACCTCCTACCAGGACCATCAGGAGAACTACATTTCCCAGAATCCTTTAGCTTTAAAAGGACAGGAACCAGGTGCTTGCCCAGCATTCCCTCTTAAAAAAAGAGAGAAGCCTTCAGCATTCAAGTATGGGTTGGACAAAGGATATAGAGGCAAAGGGAAGTTAGAAAAGACATAATGCAGCAAATGTGCATGCCCTGTGCCCGCAGGAACATCGACACGCTCATTGTGGACGTGTACCCTGTGCTGGACACGCCAGCCAAGCAGGTCATTTGGCAGTTCATCTACCAGCTGTTGACATATGAAGAGCAGGAGCACTGCCAGCAAAAGATTGCCAGGTTCCTCGGCTACAAGTCCTTGGCAGGTGAGAGGAAAGCGCCTGCCCTCTGACAGATGTACAGGGGCTGGTCTCATGACTCCCCTGGGGAGAACGGCTTATTGCCTGTTATCACTGTGTAGTCCAGAGCTGCCTGAGGTTAGAGAGAGGAGACATAAATCACCACAGCAGAAGGCAGATTGCTGGCTCTTCAGGAGGGCCTCATTCTGCCCTGCCTCATGCCTTCTGCTGTCCATTGTGCCTGGGGGCACTTGAGTAAAGCGCAGTCCCATCCACCCGGCAGTGCTGCGCAGCCACTTTGCAGGGTTGGAAATTACTTTGCAGCCCAGGGAGCAACACAGACAGAAGGCCCGTGTGCAATCACATCATTCACGAGATACTGAACTGCAGATCTCGGGCCAGACACTGCCTGCTCATGCCTGAGGGCCACGTGATTTTGAGGGGGAAGTGTTTGTGGCAGGCTGCTGTAAAGACAGTGGGTCTTGGGAGGCTGCTCGGAGGGTTAGACTGTTACAGAAGGCCCAGGAGGAATGGATGGCCAGGTGGACAGAAAGCAGGGAAAACAGCTGAAGGGGAGAAATGAATCCAGCATCTCCCATGACACCACGTGGTGCCAGGCTGGTTCGGTTCAAACTAAGGCCCATGATCAGACCACATCAGGCGGATGAGGGATGTGCTCGATTCCAGCCAGGAGGCTTGTAAGAGGAAGTGGCGTTCTGTCACAGAGCTTCAGGATGGTCTTAGCAATTCACTTGGCATCCTGCAAGGAAGAAGTCCACAATATAGCTCTTCCTTCCTGCCACTATCAATTGTTGCTGTAGCAACACACAAGCTGACTATGGTTTGCTAGGGATTATGGGCTTTAGTCAGGCAGCAAAAAGGCAGGGGAGATAAATTTAGACTGAAAGGTTTTAATCTTTGGATCTGGGTTTATTAATTACTTTTCAATTCCTGTGTTTTAACCCATTTACTTTTTGCCAATGTGTTTATTTTAAACTTAGTACAGTGATAGCTGGAAGAGGGCACTGGCAGTGTGAAGAAGGGGGAGAACTTTTAAAGGCACTAGGATATTTTTAACACAGGCTCTATTTGCAGAGTGGCAGACACTCCTGTGGGGAACAGCAGCTTTCACAACCATGGTGCAGCTGTTTAGTATTGTGAGTCCAAAAATGCTTGTGCATGTGCTCACACACTTTGACTGCACAGTTAATATGGCTTAATTCATGAATCCAGGAGCTGCAGCAACATCCAAACCAGCTGTGGCTTTCTGGGGATTGTGGGTTTACCATCAGACAGAAAAAAGGGTGAGCGTGAACATAAGAATGGAAAGCCGTCATGATTTTACATATGCCTTCCAAGAATTCAGACCTCTGTTCAAAGGTAATCTCTCGCCCCCTCTATGTTTTCAGATCAGATATGTCTATTGTGCATCACAAGATGTGAACTTTGGCTTCTGAGCTGATTAAATAATATCCCTTGCACTCGCACATCATGTTTCATCCTCAAAGCACTTCACAGAAAGTATGCTAAGAATCCTCCCTGCAAAGTAGGTGCTATTGGCACTATTTTACAGACAAGAGGAATGGAGCACAGAGGGTTGACACAATTTGTCCATCTTTTCATTGCAGCAGAGCCAGAGGCTGAGGAGCGGCACCGGAGCTCGGTGAGAGGTGCCTCTTTGTGTCGAGGAAGTCTTCGAACCCACGGCCCAGAGGAGAGCAGGATGGCTGGTGGGTAAAGACTCCTCATGGCCAGTGCCTCTGGCTGTTTCTGCTCCCCCACAGGCCCGAACAGCCTGCAGAGGAGCATGTGGCAGCACAAGGCATGAGCTGGCAGAGCCAGGCTCAGGGTCTCTGCTAGAAAATCCCCCTCTGTCAGTCAAGAAAGCCTTCCTGTAAAAGCTGCCTGGACTGTAGCTGCATGTTATGTTTACCATCCCCAGCCTCGTCTGGAGGAGAACGACCAAGGGCAGCTGCTCTGGGGGTGAGTGCTGAGCTAAGACCTTCAGCTTCCTGCCCTGGGCTTCCTCTGGGGATGAACCTAACTCCAGCATTAAAGATGCAGCTAATTTCCCACCGGCTTGAGTCCCTGGTTGCTCTCAGGACCCCTCTGCCCCTGTTTGGACCTCCTCATTCCCACCTCCGCAAAGCTCACACAGGGGAGAAGCTAGTTTTGAAGGGTGTTGTAGCTTCTTAACCCTTGGAGCAGTTCTTAGCCCTGCTAGGCCCCCCTGGCCTCCTAGAGCCCCTACAGTCTTCCCTGTCCTGCTCTGCCCTGCACAGCAGCTGCAGCTAACATCACACCTTTAGTCTCCCACCTCCTGCACCTCAGTTGTGTCAGGTCCCTCCTTGCTAGCCCAGTCCCTGTCCCAGCCATGACAGCTCTGGCGGGAACTCCTCCTGTGGAGCCTTCTCACACATCAGCTTCCCAGAGCCCTCCCTTCCTCCATAGCCAGCTGAATTCCACTGCTCTAAGTCTCACGCGTTCCCCCCACATGGGGATAATTGGACTTCTCAAAACAAGACCTTAATTCCTTAGGGGACCCTGTCACTGATAGCAGGGACCTCAGCATCCCTGGCCTATCACCAGAGGGTGTTGTTGCAGCCACCAGCCCTTTCCTTTAACTGCAGTAGAGAAAGATTTGCTGCACCTGACACTAATGCAGGGAATCCACAACAGCTGCTCTACCCAGAACGGAGCCTAGTGTCCCAGACAGATGTTTGGGGCTGGTAGGTCAGGACTTGTGTCCTCAGCTGCCCTTCCAAAGCTGAGGCAGGGCAGAGCCTGACATGCTGCCTCCATGCTAATCCGACTGAATTAATGTGGAGCCCGAGGAGAAGGCTGGGAATGGACCCTGCCCGGGAGGTTTCCATCTCTTTTTGTTGCACAAGCCATTAATTTAGAGAAGGGCTTTCTAGGTCAGTGGGGTGAAGAGTCCTGCCCGGCAGATGCTGGCAGCCCGCTCCTCGGAGCAGGTGAGGGGCAGCCAGGGTCAGAGGCACACCCACCAACTACGCAGGCCCCTCCTGTGCATTCCAGCACTTCCCTCCCTTTGCCCTCACTACTCCTGCTCCTGCCCACAGTGCTGGATCAGTCTGTTGTCCAGAATGGCAGCAAGCTGAGGCGTCTGAAGGAAAGCAACAAGACACTCGTGAAAAAAGGGGGAAACCTTTGGTGCTGCAGTGAGAAATGCCTTGGTGCGATGCCACAAGGATGGCTGCATTAGAGACCAAATGGGCAGCACTGGAAGGCAGAATGCCAAAGAGATCACTGCACTGGGAGGGGAAAGTCGATGTGGCCCCCCCAGGAAGTGCATGTTCCACGCTGCTATCATACCAGCACCTTTCAAATGCTGAGGATTCAGGGAAGCGTCACAGCAGCCTGCTCCAGTGGTAGGCAGAGAAACAGCAGGAGCCTCCCTCTGTAACTGCAGAAACAGGCACAGAGAAGCAAGGTGTCCCAGGGCAGGGAAGGAGCTGCTCTCAGACAGGCAGCTAGCACTCTCCCATCCCGTGCTGCCAGGCCTGCATTCAGCTCACCTTAGGCTTTGACTGTACAAGGGGATCCTTGTGCCTGCCTGTGTCATGTCATGTGTGCTCCTGTGGGCACCTGGAGTGGGACCCAGGAAAATATCCCCATTGCCTTGTCATTAAGGCTTGAGGACTCAGCAGTCCCTGGAGGTCTACATCTTGCTGCAGACCCAGAGCCTCCATTGCTGGGAACGAGATGAGCTCAGTACCTTGTTCCTCATGAATCAGTGCTCCCCCAGCTCTTGGCTTCAACCAGGTGGCAGGTGCAACAGTGGGGCGTGGGCTGCTCACCTGGGGTATTCCCTGACTGGCATTCTCTTTCCCTTCTCTGCAGGCCAGAGTGACATGGGGGAGGTCCCAATTCGACTGGCTCCTGGAGAGCGGCAAGCGGGTGACGGCACATCCCTCCCAGAGACGCCTAACCCCAAAATGGTTTGCACCTTTGCTGTCCGGCTTTGCCCTCCCTCAGGTGTGCCCCCAGGCAGGTGGCAAGCACTCCCTTCAGGGGAGAGAGCAGCTGGGCAAGAAGTCTCCTGGCAGGATGCAGCCTGTTGAACATGCTGTATTGTGGTTTCACTGAGAACCATTTTACATTAGTGTTGGGAGGCACATGAGCAAGGGAAGGTGATATGAGTGCATACTGCATGAAGATGCAGATACGCTGTCCTGACCTCAGCGCTCCTGCCTACCCATGTTCCTTCAGCATGCTGGCAGAACTGCTCCCTTCACCGATACACTGTCAGGCAGCTTCCTTTCAGAGCCTCAGCACAGCCTTGCTAGGGAGGGAGTTTCTGGGATTCAGGCCAGACAGTAGCAATCCACATGTGGAGTAAGGTGCTTCTGGAGAGGTGTGTCTTAAAACAGGATCACTAGGTACAAGCCCAGTTGGGGCTGGTCTCCTTGATGGCATCAGTGCTGCTAGTGTTGGGCACTCCTGGTAGTTTCCTCCCCTTTGCTTTCAGATGTCGGCTGTCTACGCAGAATTAGAAAACCGCCTGATTGGCAGCTTTGCAGGAAAGATGGCCAATGCAGGCCCACGCAGAACATCGTCCCCCGTCTCAGACCAAGTGAATACTGCAGGTAAAGTCTGTCTGGCCTCTGGCTCCAGGACAGAGGAGTTCGGGTTCCCTGGCTGGGTTGATGGTGACTGGCAACATGCAGGCTTGGTGCTAGTCATGCAGCTTGAGTGTTAGGTCAGAGGGGCCATGCGTGAGACTGCGGTAGCCTCCTAACTCCCCACTTGAGTGGGGAGGAGCAGTCGGTGGGTGGGTCCCATGCTCCAGCGTGAACTAAGAAGCTTTGACATGCTCTCTGGTGCTGCTGGGTGCACCCGTATCTCAAGTCTGCTCCGTTGGGGGGGACATGCAGGCCCCTGCACCCCCTTGGTGCAATGGCCATGATTGGCAAGGCCTGGCCTCCTTGCCAGGCCCCAGGAGTTCTTGATCCTGGAGATGCGTTTGCTCCCTGCAGGTGCTCGGAAGTCGGGCCTGACCATCTCCTGGCAGAACGATCCTCTGCCCTCGCAGCAGTGCTACTACCACCCGCATGGCAGCCTCCCTTCCCCAAGCAGCACGGAGTCCAATCCCTACGTCAGCCTGGACAGCAGCCCTGCCCCTTCGCCCAAGCACATGGACTACACGCTCAGCCCCCTGTCTCGCCGCAAGAAGCTCTTCACCTTCTCACGGCCCCCGCGCAGCCGGGACACAGACCGCTTCCTGGATGCCCTGAGTGAGCAGCTGGGACACAGGGTCACCATCGTGGATGACTTCCTCACGCCAGAGAATGACTATGAGGAGGTGAGCTCCATGGCCCGGTGCCCCATGCACTGGGTCCTTGCTGGGGTGGTGGCACAGCATGGTCAGGCAGGAGGGGGCAGTGCAGGCATTACAGCCTGGGAGGCTCCTGTAGTCCCTGTGGTGGGAGGATGATGAAGGAGCACAGTGCTCCAGGCAGGGAAGTGTGGACCAGGGCTCTCCCGGAGTGCGGCCCTGGATGCAGGCAGCTCATCCGGGGGTCCTCGCTGCAGAGGGACTCAGGCTAGCCCAGCTGTGCCCTGTTGGTGCTGCTACCCCCAGGGCAAGCCCTGTGCAGGCATGCCCGCGGGCACTCCACGTTGCATGGCACTGCTCAGGGAGCTGTGGGCAAAGGTCTGTCCTCCATGGCATGCAGCAGGAGCCAGGGAGGGGAAGGTGCTGGAGGGCTAGTAGCACTCAAGAGCTGTAGCTGCCCCTGCCAGCCCGAACACACTCCAGCCTTCAAGGGCAGAGTGCGGGAAGGGGAGCTCGGCTGTTCCCATGCTGGGCGGCTGGGAATGGAAGCCTTCCTTATGCTCTGGTTCCACCCTCTTTCCCAAATCAGATGAGTTTCCATGACGACCAGGGCAGTTACATCACCAACGACATGAGCAGCACTAGCGAGTACATCAGCAGCAGCGATGAGGGGAGCTCCCTCACCTACTCCACCCTGTCTGATCACATCCCCCCACCCCCACTCAGCCCACCCCCGCCACCACCCCCTCTGCAGTTTCACGACCCCAAACTGGAGGCCACAAAAGGCAACCCCTCACCTGCCACCAAGCCCCTCATGAGTCACCTGCACCCTGTCCCTCCCCCGCCCCCACCCCCACCTCCCCCACCTGTGCCATGCGTACCCCCCATGCTGCACCGAGGCCTCATGCATCGCCGGAGCGAGTCCAACCACATGAGTGTCAAGCGGCTGCGGTGGGAGCAGGTGGAGAACTCTGAAGGGACCATCTGGGGGCAGGTATGGGATGGAGTACGGCTGGTGGAAGCAAGGAGTTGTTGGTGGGGGCAGGAGGGTCTTGTGTCCAGAAGCTACACTGAGATCTTAGCAGCAAAGCTGCTGATCAGAGTGACCAAACCCAGCCTCCAAGGCTGGAGCTCGAACGGTCAGGAAGGAACCGTTGCCCCAAGCAGCAGCAGACTCCAAGTGCACTGGCTGGAAGCATCTTTTCCTTCCCTTGGAGCATTAGGTGCTGGAAAGGAATTGGAGCAAGCGGATGCAGTGGCCTGTCCAAGGGGCTGTTCTTAGTCTCCTTGTCTGGATCAGAACCCAGGGCACCAGGCAAGGGTCAAGCACGGTGAATACTGAAAAGCACAGGACATGTTCCTGTTGCACAGTGCAGCGGGGAACGTACCTTTCCACGTGGGTGTATCAATGTGGACAGGAGCTGTCATCAGTCACCAGCTGTAGGAACCTCTAGAGAGGCAGGAAAGCAAAGCCCAAGCTGCCATGAGCTGAAGCTCACTTCCATGAAAGGATATACAAAAAGCAGAGTACAAGGAGAGAGAAATTAGGAAGGAGAGTGAATTAACATCAAGTTTGCTTGGCACCTTAACTCCCCCCACCCTTTGGGAGGCCTGGGAAGGAATTATTTCCTCTCAGGGACTTCCCAGCTGCAAAAGACCCTTGAGGTCTCTGGAATCCCCATTTTGGGCTTCAGAGAAATCACCTCCACCTGGGCAACACGCTAGAGAGTGTGATGAGTACTCTGTAGCATTTAGTGTGTGTGTGTGCGTGACCTGCCTGGCTAACGCCACTTGGGGGAGCCTGGGGGCAGGAGAAGGGGGCTGTCCTGAAAGAATGAATCACTGGGTTCCTTCCTCCCCTCTGAAAAGAGACTAGGTCCTTGGGGATGCTGTCAGCTCTGCTATCTGAAGTACCTCAGTTCTGGGGCACTGCAAGAGGCAAATGAATTACCAGAAATAACAGGCCCCGGGGGCTGCTGCAGTCACAAAGAAAACGCCACAGACTAGCTCTGAGTTTCGGTGGGGGCGCGCAGCACTGAGTTGCGGGGTCTGGAAGGGAGGGGGTGCAGCTTGGCCTCTCCCCTGGAGCCCCACTAACCACTGTCCCCCTCCGTCTGCTGCAGCTCGGAGAAGACTCCGATTACGACAAGCTGAGCGATATGGTCAAGTACCTCGACCTGGAGCTGCACTTTGGCACTCAGAAGCCTACGAGTAAGTCTACGCGCTTCCTTGCGCATTCACATTGTTCCAGAAGTGAGACTGACACTGAGCAGAGACAGGGGCACTCTCATGGCAAAAGAGCAGGGGTTAGAAAGAGAATGCCTTCACCCAGGCAGGCTGTCAGCATAGCACTTGTCCACTGTATTTCACAATAACATCCCCCATGATCTTAACAATGGAGATTATTGAAGCAGAAATCCTCTTAAAATCTCCCTCAATTGTCCATCGATGCTGTTTGTTTTCTCTGCATTTCAGTCCCCCGGGGCAGTGAAGCTGAACAGAATGGTTTCGCATTCTGCTGCGTACCTGTTCACTTTCACTTCCCCGTTCTCATGCTGTTGTGGTTGGGCTCCCCACCAGCTACGACAGTGATGGGAGAGTCAATATGCAAATATTGCCTTTTGCTGCCATGAAGAAAGTCTTTTCCAAAGGACGGAAGCTTAGACCTAGCCCCCTAATGCATGCGCAGTGTTGTACCCAGCCACAGCACACGACTGCGACAGCTGTGTGCACCGTAGGGTAACAGCACGTGCAAACGGCCAACCAACCCCTCGGCCCTTTGCCCAGGCGGTTGCTGGTGTATGTTCACAGGAGAGGCAAATGTGAGTGAGGGGCAGAATCCTGAGGTTCCTTCTGTTCCTTTGAAAACCAGGCCTGGGAAAGCCATGAAAACATGCGAGTTTACAACAGGCTTGTGTGTTGTGAATTAACTGAGCTTCAGCTAAGCTTGTGAACGGGCTTGTGAGCACGTCCAATACATTCCCCAGATCTCAATTTTGGGTCTAGTGGTAGTTGACAGAGTCCTCTTAAATCATCAGTGTGGTTCTGGGGTGTGACAGTTACTGCTCTGGGTCTAGGATTCCTAAGTCACAGCTCGGCTTTCATCCCAGGAAGTCAGTCCGTTCCCTAGAGGTCACTGAGCACCACAGATTCTCCGCAGGGCAAGGGTGGAGCTGGGGCAAGTGTCCTGAGGGTGTGAGGGCTAAGAGTGCTGCCTGGGCTAGAGGAAGCATTCCAGGTGCAGCAGAGAGTGGAGCCTGGGAGTCCTGGTCTGCTTTTGTAGCAGAGCAGCTCTCAGGAAGGGACAGTCCATTTTGACTGTTTATTTCTCTTTGGCTCTGTGCATACATGTGTTTATTTGTACGTGTGTGTGTGTGTCTGTACACAGGCATGCACAGGTGTGTGTGTAAAGGGGGGCAGGGCTTGTTTCTTCCGGGGCAGAAAATGTATAAGGATCCCTCTGCCTCCCCCACTGGGGCTGGACCAGCAGGGAACCAGCTCTTGGAAAGACAGTTTGACACCGAAGAGCAGGGGCTGGGGGGCAAATGGGGGTGCCAGCTTAGGAGGTTGGAGGGGGGTGGGTTTGGCAGGCCAGGGTGGGGCAGGGCTTTTCTTAGGAGCTGTCCCCCCAGGCAGGTCTTGGAGCAGTGCAGATTTCTGTGCATCTCACCTCTTGTTTTGCCTTTTACAGCTCAGCACGAGTCTTCCATTCAGGACATCTTTGAATCGCAGCATTCAAGGATTCCCAGAGCCATTGTCATGCATCAGGCATCAGTCCTGCTCACTCACTCTTTGGTGGTTTTCAGCTATTTCCTTTGTTTGGAGCCAGCAGAGCCTGCCCTTACCTCTGATTAAATCTTTCAGTTTCTCTTCCAGAGCCAGCGCTCATGCCAGAGTCCTTTAAAAAGAAAGACGTGGTTGAAATTTTGTCTCACAAAAAGGCCTACAACACATGTAAGTAGATCCCAGAGTGAGTGCAGCACCTGCACGGGCCCCAAGCTGGAAGAGCGGGGGCCTGGGAGGGTAGAACTGGAACGGTAAAAGGAGAGTGTGTCTCCTGGACTGGCGGCAGTGAGCAGGGCCACGCATAGAGCCAGTGCCATGCAGTGCCCCTCACAGCAGATTCAGCCTGGGCTGTAAGGGAAAGGAAGGCTCAAGGGAGAAGTCCAGAAATGGGACGGGGAGTTTAGCCCACTGGTGGGCTAAGATCTCCAGGTAAATGGGGTGGCCCCTTGGAAAGTTGCCTCTTCCTGGCAGGCAGGGGATGAGGTGCAGAGCAGTAGTGATGGCAGGGCAGGACCTAAAGCATCTTTACAAGGCTCCAGAACGAGCCAGCATGTCTTTACCCAGTGACCGGCTCAGGGCGCTGCCCCCACAGGCCCAGGCGTGAGGTGAAGGGCTGGCTTTGGCAGCACATCGTCGCCCACCCAAGAACACAGCTGGACTCGGTTGCCTTCTGCCTGGAGGCACTGGGGGATGCTGAAGAGGAGGAGGTTTCATGCATCCTCTTCTGTGCTGCCCTCCCTCTACCCATGGGATGTCACTGAGCCCCCAACCCTTAGCTCAGCTGGGGTCCTGCCAGGAGACCAACCCCTGCCACGTTCAAGGGTCTGCTCTCAGTTATCAGTGTTGATGTTCCCTGCGTTGCCTTCTTATTCCAGCTGGAACCATGTTCCAAAACCACTTGAGATAAAAGGGCCAGGAGACGGGACCAGGCAGCTCCCGCCTCAAGGTCATGGCTTGCAGTGAAGGCCAGCTGGGAGGGCCTGGGATGCTGGACTTGTCTGGCCCAGTTCTAGCTTGGGCAGGCATCCCCTTCTCCAGCACAGTGTCTCTGCTGGCCCCACTCCAGGTTTCATAGATTCATAGATGTAGGGTCAGAAGGGATCTTGCAGATCTTCTAGCCTGACCCCCTGCCCTGGGCAGGTGAGAAAACTGGGCTCATATGACCCCAGCTAGGTAATCGTCAAGCCTCCTCTTACACACCCCTAAGGTAGGAGCCAGCACTACTTCCCTTGGAAGTTTGACAGAGAGGCTCCCACATCAGAGTGGGGCACTGGGGGTGGCCCTGCCTTCCCAACTCCATGGAGACATGCAGCATAGCCCCATGTGGGGATCTCGGGCTGCTCCCCTGCCCCTCCACTGATGCCCCTCCTTCCCCCAGCCATCCTGATCGCCCACCTCAAGCTGTCGCACATTGAGCTGCGCCAGATCCTCATGACCATGGAGAGCGACCGCCTGGAGCCCTCGCACATCAAACAGCTGCTGCTGTATGCGCCTGATGCTGAAGAGGTTCAGCAGTACCAGAGCTACCAGGAGAGCCCCAGCAAGCTGAGTGAGCCCGACCAGTTTGTGCTGCAGGTAACGCGGCCCACAGCACACGAGGGCCTGGGGGTCCCAGGAGCAGCAGTGTCCATGGGATGGTCCTGCCGAGAAGTCTGCCAGCAGGAGGGGAGAGGTCACATGGCTGTTGCCCCCAAACACTCAAGCCCATGTTATGACCGCACGGTGTGGTGTAGCTGTGAGGTTCTTTGCATTGTGTTGTCCAGTCTCTGATGGATATCGATTTCAGTCAGTCTCAGTCCATGGCAGCGAGAATGCAAGAACCGCCGTTTACTGGGTCAGACCATAGGTTCATCATGCCACATCTCCTGTGTCTCACAGCAGCAGAGAGTGGAGGCTGAACGGGAGAGTGAACTGGGTATGACCAGGGGTTTTTTCCACTGTTCCTTTCTCCCTTGCAGCCTCCAGCATTTGAGGTCTTGGAAGTTCTGATGCAGTGGCGATGCCCCTCACGCCCATGCTCAGTTGTGACTGATGCCCCTTTCTTCCAAGAATATGTCCAGTCCCTTGTTAATCTGGCTGAACTCTCAGTTCCCACCACATCTGGTGGGCACGAGTTCCAGCCTTTAATGCCACGCTGGGTGAAAAAGTACTTGTTTGTCTTAGGTTTACACTTACTGCCTACTGGTTTCACGTTGTGGCCCCCCATACTTGTATTGAGAGACAGTGGGCACAGCTACATGTTCAGTAGATTTCATAGACATTAAGGCTGGAAGGGACCTCATAAGATCATCGGGTCCAGCCCCCTGCCCAAAGGGCAGGAAGTCAGCTAGGGTCAAAGGATCCCAGCAAGATAAGCATCCAAATGTTTCTTAAAAGTGTCCAGAGTAGGTGCTTGTATCACCTTTTGAGGGAGTCTTTTCCAGGCTTTGGGGGCTCAGACAGTAAAGAAAGTTTTTCCTTACATAAGGAAATGTGTAATGTGTCATAATTATGGTGTATTACAGGTACTAAATTTAATGCGCTGTAATTGGCACTACTGTGCAGTAGCACTGGTGCATGTACTTTTGTGATGCTAACGCGCAGAAGACTAATTCTGCTGTGCATTAGCACTGTTTTTGCCTGCTGTGCTAATGTGCAGTAGAGTTACTCTACTGTGTTCCTAGCGTCTTGTGTAGACGTGTCCAGTAAGTAGTAAATCCCTATTTACGTTCTCTTATCATGTCCCTCACCTCAAGCGTCTCTTTTCTTAACAGAATAGGCCTGGCCTCTTTAGTCTCTTGTCATACAGAAGCCCTCCCATACCACTAATCGTCCTTGTTGCCCTTCTCTGAACCATCTCTAGTTCTTCTCTGTTGTGGATGAGGTGTACGGACCAGAACTGGGCAGTCTTCAAGGTGTGGATGCACCATGGATTTATACAGGGGCATGACAATACTTTCCATTTTGTTCACAGTTCCCTTCTTAATCATCCCTCACATTTTGCTTGACTTTTTGATGGCTGATGAGCACTGAACCAATGTCCACAGCTAAGAGTGAGGGGCTGCTGAACAGCAAGTGCAGTGCTTCCCAGTTCCTGCACTGTGCTACCTGCATGCGGCTGCCAGGAGGGGGAGTGTTTCTGGGAATGCTGCAGGGGGTCGAGGCCAGCCTTTGGGGCCCACAGTCACATCTTGCTCCCTTTGCTCTCAGATGCTGTCAGTGCCAGAGTACAAAACCCGGCTCCGCAGCCTTCACTTCAAGACCACACTGCAGGAGAAGACGGAGGAGATCAAAGCCAGCTATGACTGCGTCTGCAAGGCCTCCCTGGAGCTGAAAAGCAGCAAGAAACTGGCAAAAATCCTAGAGGTCAGAATACTCCTTCTTATTTCCACTCGCAGCCGCTGGGGGGTATGCGGTCTCCACCAGAACAGCCAAGCGTCTGCCTCACAGTCCCCGGCTCCTTCTCTTCTCGCAGGGGTCTGTGCTGGCATTGCCCTGAGGCCTGCCATGACAGCAGTCAGATACATAGATTCATAGACTGTAGAGTCAGAAGGGATCGTGTCTGACCCCCTGTCCCTGGCAGAAAAGAGTACCGAGGTCAGAGGACCCCAGCGAGGTGTCTGTCAAGGCTCCTCTTGAAGACCTCCAAGTTAGGTGATCGCATCACCTCTCTTGGAAGCCCATTCTGGATTCTGGCCACCCTTACTGTAAACAGTGTCTTCTTAATGTCTGACCTGAATTTACTTTCCACTAGTTTGCACCCATTATTCCTATTTACTCCTAGGGGTGCTGTGGCAAATAGCGCATCTCCAATTCCCTGTTGTCCTCCCTTGATAAACATATAGGTGGCTACAAGGTCTCCCCTCAGATATCTCTTGTGGAGGCTGAACAGCTCCAGATTCCTCAACCTCGCCTGGTAGGGTCTTTCACAGAGGCCACTAATCATGCGAGTGGCCCTCCTCTGAACCCTCTCCAGATTCTCCGCATCCCTCTTGAAGTGCGGCGCCCAAAACTGGGCACAGTACTCCAACTGTGGCCTGACCAATGCCGCATAGAGGGGGAGCATCACTTCCCTCGATCTGTTGGTCATGCATCTGCTAATACACAACAAGGTGCGATTGGCTTTGTTGATGGTTTCGTTACACTGCCGGCTCATGTTCATCTTGGAGTCAGCTATGACTCCAAGATTCCTCTCAGCCGCTGAGCTGGTGAGGTCTTCCCCCAATCTGTAGGTGTGCTGGGGATTCCTCTTCCCCAGGTGGAGTACCTTGCATTTCTCTTTGTTGAATTGCATCCTGTTTCATTATGCTGATCGATACTGCTAACCTGTGCAGTACTGGGAACGCTAAGTCCAGGGATCCTCTGCTCTGGCAGGTACCTGGGATATGGGCAGGGAAGTCCATCAGTGGAGAAGTCATGTTGAATCCGTTGATTTGATGCAGAAATCCTGCTTCCAGTCAACCTCCCTGTTCCTCCCTTTTCAGTTACTCAGAACTTTCTCTTCTAGTCACTTGTTTGTAGGTCGGTACTGCTCACCTGTGCAGTGTAATTGTAAACTTGGACCAGCCCTGAGCTTTGTGAGGTCCAGTCTGCTGGAGGGGATTCTGCTCCAATTGCCTGTGGGGGTGTCTGCTGCAGGCTTCTTCCTTTTCCTCCTAGGAAGATGAAGCTGCCCTGTGACTAGCAGAGCTTGCTTGGGACTGGGGCACCCTGAGTGAAACCGTAGGGGGCTGTAGTGCCCACCTAGTGCACGTTCGGGGCTGGCCTCGTTCTAGGCTTCGCTGACCTCCTGCCGTTCTTCCTTGTCACCTTTAACTTTAGGAGATGAAAGGCTGTATCTCCCTGTGGCCGGCTGGCAGTTTTTTGTAGCAGCATCTGGGGCTCCAGCTCAGCCCTTGCTGGGAAGCGCTTAGAGCAGAAATACAGGCAGAGTGACACATCCTCAAGCTCAGTCCTTGCTACTCCCAGGCTAGTCACCCTGTGGAGACAGAGTCCTCCTGCTCTTGCTGCTAGTGTGTCCCTGGCCTGGCAGACCAGCTCTTATCTGCTTGAGGACCTGCCCCTTGTTAGCACCCAGTCCTGGCTTCAGAAGCAGCAGGTCGTAGCAGAGACCTTTCCACATGAATGAGGGGCCATCTTAATGATGCCTGCTTCCAGCCTAGATCACACCTTGTTAACACTTCAAAGGCAACAGATGGGTACAGATTAACCTGGGGCTCTGAGAGATTAACCTGCTCCAAGACTGGAGTCCAGCTGCCAAAGCAAAGGGAGCCCCCCTTTTCCATGCAACTCCCCCACACTGTGCCCACATGCAGCTGAGCATTATACTGAGCTCAGCCTGGCGTCCCACGAAGTGCTGCCATCTGGACAGTTGGGGCCGCAGACCAGGGCACAAGGACCTGCCAGGAAAGAGGGTTCAGTTTCACTGGAACTCAAAGCTTAAGGCCAGATACCCTGGGCTACCAGCAGCCTGCAGCTCCCACTGTGCTCTTTGATGACCAGGCCCCTCCCAGAGGTCACTCAGCAGTAAAGTAACCCAATGTGGAAACATGCAACCCTCTCACCTTTCCTGAGGATGCCTTGCCGTTCCATGCACTGGGCGAGGGGCTGCGTTCCTTGGCCCCTCCTCCCAGGCAGCAAACCAGGAACACTGAGTCCAGGGATCCTCTGCTCTGGCAGGCACCTGGAATATGGGCAGAGACATCCATCAGCGGAGAAGTCACGCTGAATCCATTGATTTGGTGCAGAAATCCTGCTTCTGCTCAACCTCCCCCCTCCTTCCTTGTCAGTTACTCAGAACTTTCTCTTCTAGTCACTGTTGTTTGTAGGCTGCAAAGGCCACTCCACAAGCATGATAAGCATCCTGGTTGCAAGCCTCTGCTGACTGTTACCATTGCTAGGTTGTTACCAGTACCTGGGCTAGTTAGCTTAAAACTAGCATTAGGACTTGTATGCTGCATTGCCGTCTGAGCAGCGACTGCAGGGTAGACATGCTCAGGCTGACATCTTGCTCACTGTTTGAGCCCACAAGTGACTGAGTCTGGATATTAGCTCGGCTGAGTTTTTCTTAAGGGGGAAAAATGACCCAGACTGCACAGTCACATTACTCAGACAGCTGGGCAAGGCAAGCCTGGTGCGATCTGCAGCCATCCTTTGAAAAGGGAAACAGTTAAAAGTTGGAAGAAAATCAGTGTCCATAGCTGATGGGGGTGAAGACGGTGCTCCTTGGGAGAGAACAAGCTCTGGCCACCTCCCAGCTCCCTGCCTACATTGCCCTGGGGTGCGCTGCTGCAGACCGCATCCATAGCCCCCGAGCTCGCAGGATGTGCTGTGCCTGACTCCTGTACTGATATGCCAGCCTGAAGAGGGGCTCCATATGCAACTGCCTAAATCTTGCCCTTGTTCCTTTAGTGCCCTGTAATGAAACACTGAGGTTTTTCCTCATGCTGCTCAAAGGCTGCGTGTGTCTGGCCCTGTGTCCCACTGCTCTGGTTCAGAAAAAAGAGCCAGTTCCTCAGCATCTCTCTGATGGATGCTGGGTATCCCAGATCCAGCGGCAGGCTTGGATCAGCCTCCCCAGGTGTTCCAGCTGCATCACCTCCCATCCAGGGCCTGGCACGGAGGGGAGGGAGAGATGAGGTGGGAGGTAGCAGGCCAGGGCTTGGTGATGGAGAGTTCACAGCGTTTCTCTTTGCAGTTCGTGCTGGCCATGGGAAACTACTTGAACAATGGGCAGCCCAAGACCAGCAAGACGACGGGCTTCAAAATCAACTTCCTCACTGAGGTGAATGGGTGGGAATGCTGCCTGGGGTGGGGGTGTTCTTGACACCTGGGGCACAAGCTCCAAACGTGCTGTACCATGTGCATTCTCTAGCAGTCATGGACCACCTAAGCACTCCATACAGGGAGCATGGCAGGGGCAGGGTGCTGGGCCCTGGGCAGCAAAGCTGGCCCTGGGGCACGGTGCACTGGCCTGCGAGGGGCTGAGATGCCTTTGGCTCCTGTGTTGGGAGATGCCTCTGGGGCTGAGGCAGGGCCCCTGCTGGGATGGGAGAGGATGAGCATCTTTGTGCCCTGAGGTGTGCTGGTGTCAGGAGAGGGCGCTGCTCTCCAGTGTCTGGCATTCCCATGCTGGATAACCATTAAACTCCCACTTGAATGTTAATCCCTGAAGTGCTGCAGCTGGTGGAATGGGAAGGGTAGAGTGAACTCTGTGGGGCAGGGGGTCCCCATGCTGGCCCTGTGGTAACCACATGTGCCAGCTGGTCAGCTGGCTGGCTGTGCCCTCCAGCACAGAAGCATCTCTTCCCCCACTCTGCTTTGTTCCAGCTGAACACAACCAAGACTGTGGATGGGAAATCCACGTTCCTGCACATTCTTGCCAAATCACTAAGCCAACACTTCCCAGAACTTCTGGGCTTTGCCAAGGACCTTCCCACAGTGCCGCTTGCTGCCAAAGGTAAATGGGCGAGATCTACAGGTAGCATCTGGCCTGTCATGGGGCCCAGGAGGGGCTCTGCCTCTTCGCCCCCTTGGATAGCCCTGGGGAAGTACCTCAGGACTTAGAATCATAGACTTGGCACAACCGGCCACAGGGGCAGCTCAGGACCTGGGAGTTAGTCAAGATTTGGAGCCATAAACACTGGGACACAGAAGCAGAAGCTTCCTCCTGCCTCACTGGGCCCCCACGGTTGCTGCTGCAGGCGTTTGCAGGTGCCTGGAGCTGGGAGGCTGGTTTGGAGCTCCTCTGAGCTGAGCCTCTCCTGTGACTTGGTTAGCCTTTGGAAAAGGTTAATCCCCAGGCTGTGCCAAGGCCCTACTGGTATCTGGTAGGCAGTAGAGCCAGAAGTACCAAAATACCACATGGGAGGCTCTTTTCATGGCATTTTTGGCCCTGTGGGAGGCAGGAAGCACCAGCTATCTTGAGAGTCTGCCCCTGCCACATTCCAGAGGCCCAGGGCTCCTGTGCCCCTCAGTGAAGCATTCCCCCTGTAGGGCACATATTATTCAGCCCAGACCCAGCCCTGACTTCAGCAGCCATTGCTGGAACTGACACAGTGCCTGAAGGAGCAGCGGCTGCTCAGTCATACCTTGAGTCTCCTCTGGCTTTCTGTTTCCAGCCAAACCCTGCTGCCTCACTGGAAACATCTGCAAGCTCCCATTTGGTGGGCTTACCAGACATTGGTTCCTCTCACCACTGCTGCACAGCTGGGCAGCAACACTCAAAACTGCCCAGAGACCACAGCAGAAGCAGGCTGGGAGCCAGGCAGCTGTACTGTCTGCAGCCCCTTCCATTTGTGGTGCCAGCACGGGCTGTGCTCATTATGGAGCCTGGCATGATTAATCACTATGATACACTACAATAATGTGTAGCAGCAAAAAGCGCTCTGGTATGCCCTGTGGACAAGGTGCAATGAGGGAGAGCCACAGGCTTTGCTGAGGCATGTTCAAAAAGTCCCATGGTGCTCAGGCTTCTGCTGCTGGAACACAACACACACTTGTTACGTATGCCAAATACAATACACAGGGCTGGATTCCCTTTCATGCTGCCATAAAGTGTTTAGGAGGGATGCTCACTGAACCACACTGGGGTTAAGGTGATGTAAAGAGGCAGGAGTCAAGCCCCTGGATCTGAATTCCCCCAGTGGCTGCTTTTTCCTTCCGTGCTGGGGTTAAGCTCGCTGCACCCCCACCAACAGCACCTTGCCCATTGACTGGTAATTGCTCCTCAGCCCTTGCACTTCTGTCACCTGCTCCATCTGCCTGAATGGGCAGTTCCTCCGAACCCATTGGGGTTAGGAAGAAAGTCATATTCTCTCCTCCCAGAGGCCCGAGTTCACCCACAATGCAATGCAGCTCAATTACCCCAATCCTATGGGAGCAGAGTTCACTGGGACCTGGACAGGTGACACCTCTGGATCAAGGGGGGGGGGGTGGCTGTGAAGCTCTTTGTAGAAGTGTGCAGCCCTGCTTGGAGCTGCCTGAGTCATGTCTGCATCTCAGTGACGCTGTCTTAAACCCTCCCCTCGTTTAGTGAATCAGAGGATGCTGACAGCAGACCTCAATGACCTCCACACCACTGTCAGTGAGATAGAGACAGCTTGTCGCAACATGCCGGCTACTGCAGAGGACCGGTTTGCTGTTGTGATGAGTGTATCCTTCCATAAGAGGGGAAAATCACAAGCATCCCTCAGTGCTTTCCAGTTGAGGCACTCGGTTGCCTTTGTTCTCCTGTCGGGTGAGTAGCCAGTGTCCTGGCCAGCCGGCCAGAAGTTACTACCCCATGCTTAGTGAAGAGTACGCCTGGGACTTTAACGCCCTGTTCAAGTGGGGAGGCCCCTCGATGCAGCCACGCTGCAATCCTTGCAGAGCTGGAGAAAACCGCCCCCATTCTGTGGCCAGCAGGCTTTCCCTCTGGTCTCCCCTCCTGCTCAAGGTGGTGCAGGAACAGAAGTGTACACATGCTCAGGCATGGAGTTCTGTAAAACTTGTCTCTCATGTGCAGCCGCAGCAGATCCTTCCTTACCCTATGTGTGCATGTGTGGGGAGCATGATCCATTCTGGGTTGGTTTCCCTTAAGCTGCTCCTCTCAGTCCTTCCTGGAGAGTTCCCGTCCTGCCATCCAGGGCCTGGAGGAGCTGCAGCAGAAGTCCATGGAAGAGTTCAGCAAAGTGCTGTCCTTTTTTGGGGAAGACTCCAAAGCGACGACATCTGAAGCTTTCTTTGGCATCTTTGCCGAGTTCATGAGCAAGTTTGAGGTGAGCTGCAGTTCGGTGGGGGCCGTCAGCAGGGGTGCTGCCTCCTTGTGGAAACCAGAGGTGCCATGGGGTCAGTGCAGGTTTCACTGGATGCTTGTGCCCAAAGACGAGTTAAATCCACAGCTTTACCCAAAGCTGAATTCAGCAGCTGACCAACTTGGGAGGCTGGCATGGGGCCACATGACTTCACCTTGGCAGCCTGTGGTTTGGATCCTGACAGGGGAGAAGATAGTAGCTGCTCCTTGCTGGCTCTTTGGAAGGGAAAGCCTGCCCTAGGTGTGAGCACACTGGGTCCCACAGTCGAAGCTGACTGGTAGCCTTGCAAGTGGGCCCAGTGCAGGGGCTGAGGACCGCCTGGGTATGCTCACATGGGGACCGGTGGTCCTTTAAGGACAGATGCAAAGCCCTGGGCAGAGCTGGCTGTTGCTGATGTCCCATCTCCTTTGTTCTCCTTCTCTCCCTGCAGCGGGCGCTGGGGGACGTGCAGGTGGGCGAGAGCCAGCGCAGTCCCAGGATGACCTCCCCGCTCGCCTGGTGATGGGCTGGTGGTGACCCGAAGGGCAACGCTTCATTGCCAACCAAGTGCAATCAGTTCCCATGGTGTGGGCTGTAAATAGGGGGTGGGCGCCAAGACCAGAACGGTGGCCCCAGGGGGAGGGGCTGATCTGTGCTAACAGGGACAGTGAAGCAGCACTGCAGGTGAATCGAGGGCTGGGCACTGGGGCACACCCAGGGCTGCCGCTGCAGCAGAAGCACTGTGCTAGCCCTCGCTTCACGGTCTCCTTCCTGAGCAGCCACATCCCCAGTGTGTTCCACCATCAGCTGTTCAGGTGCCTCAGGCTACCAGAACCCCCCTCTGGCTTTTAAGCTTCGCCTGTCCTGGCAGTCACAAACACTCCTTGTCCGGGACTTCCACTGCAGGTACACGCAGGCCCTTCCTCTGCTCCCTGTGCAGCCAGGACCAGGCTCTCTGGCACTGCACCCCACTCCTGGACTGGTGGGCTGAATGAGAGCAGAGTCAGGTTTGCCCTGCCCTGGGCAGGCTCAGACCCTGCTGGAATGGGCTTCCCCAGGAACTGCCAGTGGGTCCTGACAAGTCAGGCCGACCCCCTTCTCCGACCACGCCTCTGCACTGCCAGCCCCTGCACCCCCGCAGTGCCACACACCCAGTCCTGAGTCAGGCTGAGCCAGTGTGTCAGGGTTCAACCCTCTGGCCTAGGGAGGATGGAAGGAAATCAGCTTCCAGAGCTGTGCACAGGAGAGCTGTTTTGCTCCTGAACACAGATCCCATCTGATTCCATCTCCCTGCCCTCTTCTGAAATGCACGTGCTCTTTGCTTAGGCCTGTGTCTGTGACTGGTGGGTCCTGACGGCTCACTTGGAAGGTAATATCTTCTGCTTCAGTTCCACGCAGACTTGCCTGGGAGAGCGTTTTGATGCCTCCAGGGAAAGTGCAAATCCCTGGGCCATCTGCAAAGCACTGGCATGCCTTTCAGCAGCAGAAGACTTGCCTTGTAACGTCTGAGACCAGCCAGGGAGTCTAGCAGAAAATGCAATGGGTGCTCTACCCTTTGAGCTGCTTCCCAAGGTCCTGTAGTCCCCCAGGGAACATCTGTGACCAAGCCCGCCTGGCCTGTGCACTCCAGACCCACACACACTACTGTCCCCATGGCTTCTGATCATTCCATATGTAAATGTAATTACATCTGGGATGTTGCCCTGGGACTAGAGCTCTATGCCATTCTTATGGTCAGCGCATGTGCCTCTCGGCAGCACAGCTCGCTGCAGTCCTGGCAGTAGTGACCTGCCGGTGCATTAACATTGCGAGGCATTACTCTGTGCAAAACTCATTTGTTGCCTTTCCAACATGACGTGCTCTGACATCCCACGCCACGAAACGCTCCAGCAGCAGCCCTGGCCTAGGTAACACCCCCCATCCAAACACGTCTCCTCGCTGAACGCCAGAGCAAAAGTCCCATCACAGTGTCCGCCAACGGCACTGACTCACCAACCGGTGCATTATTTACAGGAGACCTTATCAACATCCAGCCCTTTGTTTTCAGTATTTTTTTTTAAGCCCTGCTGTAGACAGTGATGTATACTTCCACCAGTGTTCTCCGTTTAAGTGCCAGGTAGCTTTCAGCATCGTATTACCAGATGCTCAGGCCTGTCTGTCTTTTTCCTTGATTGATGACGATAGGGCAATGTGTACGTATCTCCTCTGTTCTTCGTTTCAGATGCTGCAGACTGTGTCCAGCTGATCTCTCTCTCCTCTTTTTTTAAGGACACATTAAATATTTAAACCACTTGAGGCTCTTTTGAAACGGTCACTAGTGAAAATGCTGTACATGGATGTTGCTCCCTGTTGTAACTTTACTGAAGAGCTAGGACTCAGATCCCTTTGTTCCCAGATGGTATTTTTATGTGAATATTCTCAAAGACTCAGAACTTTGGAGGTACGGTTACACGATTTGATATAAGGAGTCTGTGTATATCCACAGGTCAGCCTCTGCACAAACCCTCTCTACTCCACAAAATAAAGCTGTTGCCTTCTGTCTCCCACCTACAGTCAAGTCCATCTGATGTAAACCCTCCTTTATAACACACCCTTGTTTTTCACAACAGCCTTACAGAGAAGGTGGGGTGGGTTTCTGTGGTTGGCTATGCTGCGGCAGCACATCTTAAGACCGAGTTTTTCACACAGCTCTTCTTATTCCCCGGAGAGATAAGTGCCCAGGTAGGCAGAGGTTTAACTTGTTTTACCATCTCAATGGCAACAGCAAAACAGAAGGGCTAATTGCATAAGTGGGAGGGAGGCTCCCTGTGACTCAGGTCTCAGGGCAGCACACGGAGTTTAAAATAGTGCTGGCCGTGCTGCAGTCCTCAGAAGCAAATATTTAGTGTGGGCAGGAGCCAGTAACTTGCATTCCTCTCCAAAGTGATTTTTGGCAAAGTTTGCATTCCCTGGGGGCTTTCTCTTCCACAGCACTAGCTGCATTTCCGCTAGCAGGGAAGAAAGGGTGAGTGATCTCTCATCATGCCAGCCCAGGGTCTTTTTGCTCTTGCTAGTTTTGCCTGTCTGCAAAGGTTTGTGCTAAGCCTGGCTCAGTGAGGCCTTAGCACAGGCCTAACAGTTTCACGAAGTGTCAGGGACAAAACCCACTCAGTGGGCTGGTGCTCTGTGCTGCAGGCAGTTCAGATAGATGTATCTTCCTCCCCAAAGCTCTGAGCCATTCACAGCTGGCTCAGACAATGTGACAGCCCAGACCGTAGAGCAGTAGCCTGAATTAACAAGCACAGGCCCAGTGAAGGCAACCTACAGGGTGCCATTGAGCGTGCCAACCTGGGGCCAGCTCTGCGGTGATTCTGTTCCCCAGTTAAATTGGTTATGAGGCCTCAGCACAATATACCCCACCTTTCCTTGAAATCATTCACTGCTTCATGGATACGCCCCACACTCCAGATAGACAAAAGCAGCATAATTCGAGCACTGCCCCTTGAGCCTTGGGCCATTAATGGTTAACAGCTCGTGCCCAGCCCTGCCACTCGCTCACTCATTCATCAGTGCGCATGGCCTTGGGAAGGAAACACTGAATGCAGGAGACAGCCTCGTGACCACCCTGAGCACCATGAAGCGGCCAGAGCTCCTTCCTGGCCTGGCACAGCCTCGAAGACATCGTCTCCCTCCCACGCAAGCAACAGAATCATCCCCAAGCCATTGTTGGGCACACTGTAAATGAAGCAAATCTGGCTGGCACTGTGCTTTGTGCTGGTTCCCACGAGAAGTAAGGAAATGCTGGAAAGACGGTGAAAAGCCTAATGGAGTCCCAGCGGAGCTCGGCCTGAACCAGTCCCTACAGGCTGCTGGGCTGAGGCAGAACAGCAGCAGCTCGGCCCCAGCCAGGAACCAGCCCCTCAGCTTGGCTCAATGTATCTCAAAGTGAGTCCAAGTGCCTCGCTCTGTTCCTGGTGGCTCATGTGTGGTGATGCTGTGTGGGTGGGTGCCACGAGGGAACCTGCATAGACAGATGGAAATCCCAGCCAAAAGCGCTGTCCCAGGTGCTTCTGGGCTGCAGGGGCTGATGGCCATGCACAAGAACCAGGGGCTGGCAGGTGTCTGGATGGCAACCCTGAGCCTTCCCAAGGCCTGTCTGTCACTGGTCACAGCTGCGGTTCTAGACGATCACTGGTATGGAGCAGGGCAGAGACTGCATTCCAGTGTTGCCTGCCCCAGGCAGCCCAAAGCTATGAGTTGGCCCCCAAAAGTCCTGAGATGGGGCATGAAATCCTGGGCTCATCGTACTCCCTTGACCCCCAGGGCTCTGAGCCTTGGCGTGTGCTCAGCTTGTCCCCGCTTGGACCTCCAGGCCTAGAAAATGAAGCCAACAGACACGGAGTTTGCAACCTGGCTCCTGGTTCTGGTAGCCAGGGCGCTGGGAGGGACACCAGTTGTTCTGAAAACTTTGGCAAAACCACAATGCTCCTGTGATCTGGGGGGGGCTCACATTGACAACAGACAGGACAAGATACTTCTATTCAGCTGCAGCTGATGACGGGTCCCTGGGGAAGTTCACTGCAAGGCCAAGCCATGAGATGGCTGGCATCTCAGTGGCTCCGTTCCCAGCTGGCGGGGCAGGTCACCCCTGGCCAAAGCAGAAGCGAGGCCAGGTCAGCTGAAAGGCTGGTAAAAATACCCAGAGAGAAGGAAACAGACTGAAATCCTAGCAAAAAACCCCAGCACCTGGAAGCAGGTCGTGCCTGGGCTAGCTACATGACTGGAGGCACACCAGTGTCTTAAACACCCTGAAAGCATGGGCTGGGGCTAGAGATCAGCTCACCTGACACCAGGCTGAGCATGGCAGAGGCAAGCATTCCTGGGCAGTGCCCAGCCAGATGTGATTGGCATGTGACCGGTGCTGCTGGTCTCAGAGAGATATGCCGTGCCCCCCGCTGTGGTGCCTCCTCCCCTAGGAGGGGTCTGCTTCCTCTATTGTCCATTTCCTATCTGACATGGGTGCTGTACTTCACGTGTTTCTCATACGCTTGGGCTGGGAGCGCAGGTCTGGATTCAGGCTGGGCCCCGGGTGTGAAACAAATACCTGGGGTTGGGATAAGAGCCCCTGGGGCTGGGACTAGGGGAGATGGGGCTTGGCTCTGCTCTGTACAGCTCCAGGGCCGGGGGGTGAATTGCAATCTCAGCTCTCCAAGAGGGTGGGGAGGTGGAAGGTGGGGTAGCAGGGCACTTCCCTCTCTGCCACTTGTTTCCCCTTTAGCTAGAATGATTGCTTAAGTGAATGGCACACTTTGGAGTTTGACCCGTGGGCCTTGACAGCAAGAACACATTTCTCACCAGAGGAGCCAGGGACACAGAGAGCATCTAGGGGGTGGGGTAGGCCAATTAGTTTAACTTTGCCCATAAACTTTCCTTCTCGTCCCTTGTGACACCGTTCACAGCTTCGTTGGCAAAGCCCAATCCCCTGGCAATATTTAAGCCGTGCTGTCAGCTGGCAGGAGGCTGCTGGTGCCGCGCGCAGGGGAGCAGAATGAGACCTGGCCGGACACAGTAAGTGCCCTCAGCTTCTACCTTGCGCTTGGGAACTCTGGGGATCCTGGCAGGTTCGGTTCTGCTCTAGGCTTCGCTAGCCCTGTGCAGCCCAGGGAAGGCTTAAAATATCCTGCATGAGAAGCCGTGGGAACAATACAGTCCCCCTGGTGTTGGGGACCACGTGGGCAGCCACCTCGGCTGGGACCATTGATGCAGGGCTGGCTCATTCTGATGCCGTGGATGTCGTCCCCTCCAAGCCCCTGCCTAGCGGAGCGCTGCCGCTCATGCCAAGGGAGCCGGGGAGACCAGGCTGTGACCTGAATTCACAACACAGGCAAACTTTCCACTGGCCCCAGGCACAGCAAGCACTGACAACCAGCAGCAGCAGAGCTTCCTATGCCCCTCGGGCCCTGCCAGGGGATCCTGCCAACAGACCAGTACCTGTTTAGCCAGTCTCCTCTGGGAAGGTAACTCCCTCCTGTTTTGCTGGGCACTGTACAAGTGTTGCACCCTAGACCCGCACACGCTTCAGGAGAGGCAGGAAGGAACCAGCCCCAGCGCAGAGGGTCCAGCCCTCCACATGGTTGAGTGCCTGCAGCAGGCACTATAGGGCTGTGTGAGGCTTTGGACAAAGCTTTGGATCCGGAGAAGCTTTAGACACTTCGGGGTCCGAAGCGGCATGCCCAGGTCAAGGCGCTGGCCTCATTCGGCTTCCCGAAGCGCTTCGAAGCCGCCTTGGAGATCCAGCCATAGGGTATAATGGGGAAACAATAAAATATCTATAACTTTGTTGTTTTTTGTCTGATTTGGATGAAGGTTTCAGGGGTGGTAGGCACTGCAGAGAGGATGAAGCCTGCCAAGTTTCAAGAAGATTGGTGCAGGGGTTTGGGGGGAACAGCACCCCAAATTCTTGAAAGCAAAACTCACGTCACGTCTATGTGTTACACCCCAGGGGGGTCAAAACTGCAGGGGTGGCAGCCCTTACTGAGGCCACGAAGCCTGCCGAGTTTCAAGCAGATCGGTGCTGGAGTTTGGGGGGAACTGCCCCTCAAGCTGCAGACAAGCAAAACTGGTGCCGGGGTGCTGTGGGACTGACTGTCACTGTCTCGGCTGCAGGCCTGGCTGCTGCGCTGCTGTGTTCCCAGTTACCAATCAATCAATCAATCATGATTCACTCAGGGACCAGGGATCAGCTCAATACACAGGACTCAGCTACTACACAACGACCTAAGGAGCGTCAATTAGCACCTACAACACCAGGCTAAGGAGAGGAAAGACTCAATACAGACAATCAACTGCCCCAAGACAGACACGGTCTTGGCACAAGTTGTGCCCATCAGCAGCTAGGGGTGCGGGGCCCCAGGACCCCCCTGCACCGATCTCCTCCACACCTGGCAGCATCACAGCAGGGGCCACCATCCCTGCAGCTGTCACCCCGCCGCGCCTTAGCACACGCAGTGTCACCCACGTCACGAATTCTGCTTGTCCACAGCTTGGGGGGCAGTTCCCCCCAAACCCCTGCACTGATCTCCTTGAAACGTGGCAGGCTTTGCGGCCTCAGTAAGAGCCACCACCCCTGCAGTTTTCACCCCGCTGTGGTGTGACACAACCGTGATGAGTCTGGCTTTCAAGAATCTGGAGTACAGTTCCCCCCAAACTCCTGCACCGATATTCTTGAAACTTGGCAGGTTTCGTGCTCTCAGCAGAGGCTACCATCCCCGCAGGTTTCATCCAAATTGGACAAGAAACAACAAAGTTATAGATATATTTTCATTGATTCCCCATTATACCCTATGGCCAGATCTCTGAGGCGGCTCCAAAGCTTCGGCTGGATCGAGGTGGAAACCCAGTCAGAGGTCTGGATCGGATCGCCGACATCCAAAGTGCCCAGATCCAAAGCCGGATCGGATCGCTGTCAACTCGCGCAGGCCTAAGGCACTACCTGTCAGCAGAGCTTCAGGGACCAAGCTTTGCTTGGGCCTGGGGCTGTGGCGAGGGGAGGGGTGGAGTAGCTGCAGAAATGCCAGGCGGCAGCAGCACCAAGTACGGTGCATTCCCATGTGCTGCTCTCAAGACAGGCACTGGACCATAACTTCCAAGGGGACTCGTTCCACCTCTTCCAGGTGTACAGCCACAGCTCCCCATGATGCAGCGTGTTGGAGGGCTGGGCTCCAGACAGGCATTCAGGATGCAGGGGCTGGCCAGCCAGCTGCCCAGTGCACTGCAAAGCAGGGAAGGCTGTGCTGTCCTCCTGGTCCATCTGCAGTGTTGGCTCCACACGTGATGGCATTAGATGAGCTCCTGGGAGCCTGCCCTATGCAGGTGCAGGGACAAGCTGTGCCCCACAGGAAAGCTGTGTCCAGCCTGTGGGCTGTCTGGGGCTGGTAGCTGCTGGTCAGAGCTGTCTCCTGGCGATGCTAATTCAGCCTGTGTTGGGCAACAGGTGAGGCCAGTGATGGAAGCACAGTGAACACTCACGGAGGAGGGGCTGTCCCAGCTCATGCTTCCTGGAGGGGGCTGGGACGTCCTGTGGGAGAACTCGTTTGTCTGCTCCTGGCTGCTCCGTGCTGCACAGGGCTGCTCCGTGCCACTGCCAGAGCAGCAGCAGGCAGACGCTGCCCCGCAGAAGCAGGGTGCAGCTCAGTCTCAGGTCCCTTGAGGGAGGCAGGCTCCCCCTCCCCTCTTTCTTCGGGTAGAAGCACGAGGGCTGTGCTGCAAGTGCCCAAGGGATCTGCCTGTCTGCCAGTGGGTGCCAAGGGAGCAAGGAGCAGCAAACGCCCCCAGCCTGACCAGGCTGTCACCAAGGCCCCGGAGCCGCTTCCACCCCAGCCCCCTGAGGGGCTATGACACAGTGAGTGAGCCCCTGAACCGGAGCCCTGTCCTAGGGAACCACCTTTGTGCACACCAGGGGCAGGAGAGGTAAAGGTTTTTCAGGGCAGCACTGGACAGCGAGATGCTGGTGGGACCCAGGGAGACCTCGCTCAGTGCGCCTTCTCAAACTGAAGAAGGCCCGGTGGTGGGAAGGGGGGGGGGGGGGGAGGATACTCCCTGGCCCCTACAGCATCACCTGCTCCCTGTCTGTGGCTGCCGGAGCCACTCACCTGGGACCTGTCCTGCAGCAGGTGTTTCCCTTGGAGACAACGGATACTGACTCCCAGCCTCCAGACTCTCCCCAGGGAAAGCATCTGTGCCCTAGCTGCACAGGGCACCAGCAGGGCACTTGGGCTGCTCAGCCCAGCCAGTGCCCCACATGCCGCCCTGCAGCCAGGCGGGGAAGAACAGGCTCATAAAAGAGAACTAAAAATTGGCCCATTCCCCCTTGCTGCAAGTGCCCTGGGGATGCAGGAAGCCCCTGGTTAGGAGCCGGCAGCGCAGCCCTCTGACCCCGCTGCAGGATTCCAGCCGGTCCCTGCACACCCTGCCCAGGCTGTTCGTATATCAGCTGCTCACACAGGGCTTGCCCTGGGACCTCCATGCCCTGCCCAGGGCTGAGGGTTCATACTCTGCTTGGCGCGAGGCTGCCAAGTCTCCTCATGCTGGGTGCTGTGTGGAGGGGTTGGTTCTCAGAGCCAGGAGTCTGGGCTTGCCAGTGAGGTGATTCGAGCTGGCTCCTCTGGGCCTGGCCCAGCCCTTAAGAGGGTCAAGCAGGAAAATTTCCACTGCTCCCCCCGCACTGCTGGCTTCACCGACTAGACTGCCCGAGCCACCCTCCTTGGCTCAGTCTCCAGCTGCTCCATGGCAGTGACAGGGATCCCTGGCCGCAGCTGAATGCAACTGTCTCCCCTGCAGCACTGGCCTGAGCAGAATCCTGGCCACAGCCAGGGTGCCCAAGCCCCGCGGGGCGCTCGGCATAGAGTTGTGCTGCTGGAGCTGCGTGCCTCCCAGTAACAGTGAGCCTGCTCTCACCCAGATAAATGCACCCGGAGGAAGAGGAGTGCCGCCCTGACCAGCAGCCATGGAGAGCACCCACAGCACTCCGCCTGGCACCTCCATCACGCCCAAGTGGGACGCGTTTCCTCAGCACACGCTGGAAGCCATAGACATTGCTGTCCTCGTCCTGTACTTCCTCTTTGTCCTGGCCGTCGGACTGTGGGTAAGGCAGTACCTCTGCAGGTCTCCCAGCTGCGCTGGCATAGTCCATCTGTGCCTGGCTCCATCAGGTCTCCAGCTTGGCCACGGCATCCCACGGGCTGTGCTGGAGAGGTCTATGCACGGGGGACTCCAGGGTTGTGAGTCTGGTCCCAACCTGATCAGTGTTACCCGGGATGCAGCGGATGTCAGAAGACACGTTGCTCTGTACCATCATTGGCTCACGCGCCTCATGGATCTGGAGTGGGCCTGTTGGCAACAGGGCACTGGGCTTGCAGGGTGCTAGGGCCACGTGCATGGGGGTCTGACATTCTTGCCCTGTCTTTCCTCCCCAGTCCATGTGGAAGACCCAGAGGAACACGGTGAAGGGCTACTTCCTGGCTGGTGGGGACATGGTGTGGTGGCCCGTAAGTGTTGCCTGGGTGATGCTTGCATCCTGTGGGATCCCTGTGCTGAGAGGATGCCAGTGTATTGCAGACACGAGGACCGGAGTGTGCCGCTTGCTTCCCTGGTGCTCAGCTCCCTGGCCAGGCTCAGTGCTTTCCTCCAGTTTTGAGCTGGAATTTGCAAAGCCTGGGGTGGACAGGTCTCTGGGAGGAGACACCCAACTGGTGCCCTGGCATCCTGGACTGCTGCACCCATTCTCACAGGGCCCCTTTGCTTGTCTGAGGGGCTCCCAGTGTGGAGGCAAGGACTGTGATGCCCTGGTGGCAGGCAGGAGGAAACTTCCGGCCTGGTTCTGTTCCTGTGAAAACGCCCTGCTGACGGGAACACCCTGCTGAATCAGAAGCAGGGAGCCCTGGAGCAAACCTTGGGATGAGCAACAGGCCCTGAGGGAAGGAAGGATGCTGGGCAGAGGTGCCTGGAGAGTAAAGCAGACAGGGAAAAGGGGAGGAAAGGCAGCAAGGGATGGCAGGATTTCACTGCTTTGGGCTGCAGGAAGGTGAAGCCCAGGCCCTGGAGCTGGCGTGACTGCGTGAGTGGTTTGGATGAGGCTTACCCAAGGGTCACCCCTAAGTCTGACTCCCTCTTTCCCTGCAGGTGGGCGCCTCCCTGTTTGCCAGCAATGTGGGCAGTGGGCATTTCATTGGCCTGGCAGGATCGGGGGCAGCCTCGGGTATCGCTGCTACAGCCTACGAGTGGAACGTGAGTGCGGCCATGGCTCTCGGGAGCGTGGGCCCCCGTCTAGCTCCTGCCAGGTGGCACCACTGAGTCGCTCTCCACCTCTCTGCTGGAGGATGCTCTGCTTGTGCTGTCTCAGGATGAGGCATGACGAAGCTGGGAGGTGTGGGTCCATTGGGCTGCACTCTGAGTTAGGGTCCTGCCCAGCTGTACTGTGCTTCTGTAGCAGCTCAGATCAATACACTCCTGCTGCGCAGGCTTGGTGGGGGCAGCACTGTCTTGTCACTGTGCTGGATCCAACAGTTCCTCTCCTGATCTGGAGTCTAGTCCCCAACTCCAGATGCCTAGAGCCCTCCAGGATGAGCTGGAGAACCGTGGCCAGGTGCTGGCTCCACGGAGCCTCTGTGACAGCTGGGCAGAGGCCCAGACACACGGTCACATGTGGAGGCATGTGTGTGCAGGAGCTATCTGACCCCAGCACTGCCAGCCCCTGACCTGCATCTCCCCTTCCTTCGCAGGGCATGTTCTGTGTCTTGGTGCTGGCCTGGCTATTCCTTCCGATTTACATAGCAGCAGGGGTGAGTATACAGCTGGGCTGGGTGCAGCAGTTGCCTTCGCAACCCTCTTGTTCAGTGCACAGGTTTGGTTAGGAAGGCCGGTGCTTCAGGCAAAGCTCCTGCAGAAGCTGTGTCCCCTTCACTCACTCATGGGTCTGCTCTGCTCACTCAGTGACAGTCAGCAGGTCGTATCCAGGGGCTCTCCCCAGGGAGGGGAGTCAGGAAACTCCTTGCAGGAAGTTGTGACTGCCCAAGTAAGAGGGGGGATGAGGAAGGGGTGGCCTAGCCCTTGCCTGGATCCCTGGATGCTATGTTTCCCTGCCAAAATTAAGTGCCCCCTTGGAAACAGACACCTGAGCTCAGGGGAAGTGGCACATCCCTGACACAGGAATGGGAGGAGGAATTCCTGGGTCCTCGAGACAGACACAGCCAAGCCACTGGCACAAATGGCTTTACCAGTACAGGCGATCGCCTGGGTAGCAAAGCCAGAGCTCTGGGGCTCAGCACTCCTGGCCCCAGGGGGCTCGAAGAGCCCAGAGAAAGCAGAGGATAGAGCAGGCAGAGCTCTCATAGCACTGGAGGGGAAGCGGGCACTGTTATTGCCATCTGCAAGTGGCTGCATTGGCCCGTGTGCCAGACCTGAGTGGCAAGACACTGGTGCTGTTCAGTGCCCAAGAGACCATGATACTGAGGCACATGCAGCCCAATGCCAACAGAGCCACCAGCTGGGACCCTCTGCCCAGCCTCTGCCACTCAGAGAGAGCTGCTGCATGGCCCCTCCTCTGGCAGGCTCTCCGTCCATGCAGGTCACCACCATGCCCGAGTACTTGAGGCGCCGCTTCGGAGGCAAAAGGATCCAGATCTTCCTGGCGGTTCTCTACTTGTTCATCTACATCTTCACCAAGATCTCTGTAAGTGAGGGTATGGGAAGGCAGCTGAGGCAAATGCTCTTGGGAGGTGGCTGTCAGCACTGAGAAATACAGGTGGGGTTTGGCCCTGGACACATCCTGCAAGGAGGGCTGCGAAAGCACCCAAGGGGGCACAAGAGGGAGCAGCAGGATGTGCTGCAGGAGCAGGGAGCATGGTGAGAATGGCTCATACCGCCCTCGTTCCTGTGAATGTCTGGTGTTCAATCCCTGCACCAGGGTAACTGCCCAGGTCTTGCCATGTTCAGACGCGACCCCAGTGTCAGCAGGATGGATGGGAAAGTGTGAGCCAGGAGCCTGCTGTCTCCTCTAGTGATTTACTGCTCTCAGGACTTTCAATAAATAATTTAATCAATCCTTGTGCAACACCTTGCTGGCTACTAATTAACTACCCCATGGAGGTGGGGTTGGGCCAAATGAGAAAACTCCTGGCAGGTGTTTGTCCTCTGAGTCCAGGGCCCAGCTGTGCCTGGCTGCACCTTTGAAGCTGACCATGGATGGGGGGCAGGGGGAGGAGGTGGGGCTGCACTGGGGAGTGATGTGCCTCAGGGAAAGCTGCTCTGAAAACTGATGGAAAACAGCCAGCCAGAAGGGAGTAAAAAGGCAGGCAGGTTGGGACCCACTGCACATCCTGCACTCACACAGCCCCACTGGGCTCACTTGTGATGACACTCACTCTCTCTGCCATTAGGTGGACATGTATGCGGGGGCCCTGTTCATCCAGCAGGCGCTGCACTGGGACCTCTATGTGGCAGTCACGGGTCTGCTGGCCATCACAGCAGTGTACACAGTAGCAGGTGTGTCTCCACACTGCAAACCCCAGACAGGACATAGCACCGTGCCACAGCCCCCCTTTGCCCAGGTGTACAGGATAACCTGCACTGGCACCGTGCTTGCTTTGCTCTCTGCATGTCCCACTGTTGATCATGCCACAGCTAATGAAAGGTGCTTGCCCTTTCCAGCAGCCAAGCCAGGCAAAGCCCTGAAAGAGGATACAGCATGTAAGCATGTGCCAGTATCATCCCTTGGTGCCCTCATGGGCTGCCCAAGGCGGCCTCTGTTTCAGTTCAGCCCATGAGCAATTTCAGGCAAATGTCCCCAGGGAGCTGGTCTCAGTCCTCCCACTACAGTCAGAACAAGCCACATCTTTGGGACACCTCAGGCCAAGCCTGGGGGCTGGAGAGCTTGGCAGCCCCCTTTGGCAGTGCAGGAGCCGTCGCTGCTCAAAACAGCCCATCCCCCATGACTCATCTCTTCTGCTTTCCCATCAGGTGGCCTGGCAGCTGTGATCTACACGGATGCCCTGCAGACCTTCATCATGCTGATCGGGGCGCTAACACTCATGGGTTTTAGTGAGTATGCACCAGGGAGCCAGGGGGGCCTTCACCTGACAATGCCCGGGCTCCCAGCCTGAGCCTGGGCAAACAGAGCAAACCAACCCACTTCATTGGTCCTGATAGTCCCAGGAGAACAGCTGGGCTTGCCATTCATACCATGATCATTCCCAATGAGGGAAAAATGCATAGATGCTCCATGAAAATATTAAAAGGAAAGCCATGGTCTGAACCTGCAAATACCATATCAATACCATACCAGAGCCATCCAAACCTCTCGATCGGTAACTAATGACATATAAACTGTGATTGCCACTCTAGATCCAATTCCACTAACATACCTGAGGGGGCAGGTAGTCGTGGTAGGCTGTAATCAGGCTGAAGGCAGGGCAGGGTTGCACCATAAAGACTAGCTTGTTCTGAAAGGCATAAGATTTCATGGGCAATGCAGCATCTGCTTCCTGTGCTCTCTTTTAGGCTTTGCTAAGGTCGGTGGGATTGAAGCTCTGCAAGCCAAATACTTCAGTGCCATTGCCAGCAGCCACAAAGCAAACAGCAGCTGTGGCTTGCCGCGACACGATGCCTTCCACATTTTCCGAGACCCTGTCACCTCTGACCTCCCCTGGCCGGGCGTTCTGGTTGGAATGACCATCCCGTCCCTTTGGTACTGGTGTACAGATCAGGTGGGTCATGGCTTGTTGGATAATATAACCTTTAG
Source organism: Crocodylus siamensis (assembly GCF_052110815.1). NCBI lineage: Eukaryota > Metazoa > Chordata > Crocodylia > Crocodylidae > Crocodylus > Crocodylus siamensis. The sequence continues at coordinate 49,255,941 of NC_143406.1, forward strand.
ATGTGCTGTGAGGCCAGTCAAGATTCAGAACAGCCCCAGGCTTGCGACAGAGCCCAGGTTGACTGGGAATCTGGTGGCTTCAAACCCAAATCCGGAGTCACTGACCCCCCGGCAGCGTGTAGCCGACTGCTTTAGGACCGTCAGAACACAGGAGTGAAATGTGCACGACACGAACCCGCAACAGAAGGGGCTGGCATGAACCCACATGACCTCACATCCTTCTCTCTGCTTAACGATACTAATGGCCTGATTGCTCATTATCTCCTGCCACTGACAGCCAGATTATCTTGGGCTCCCAGAGCCAAGGGGCAGCCGGACACAGAAACCCACATCCCACCACCATGTTACTCTTTCCACTTGCCACCAGACCCTGAACAAACTGTTCTCCTGATTCACAGGTCATCGTCCAAAGGTCCCTGGCTGCTAAGAACCTCTCTCATGCCAAAGGAGGCTCACTGATGACCTCCTACCTGAAGATCTTGCCCCTCTTCATGATGGTGATGCCAGGCATGATCAGCCGGATCCTCTTCCCAGGTAAGAGCTGAGGGAGATGTGTCCAGGTCTGTCATCATGGACTGCAGTGGCTGCGCAGCACCCAGTGGACAGGCCCTGCAGAACAAAAAAAAGGCTGTGATGGCTCAAGTGCCAGGAGCAGAAGGGTGCTATTCACCCCAGAGATTTCCTTTCAGGTCACAGACCTGGTCTTACCCTGGTGGATTCAAATAAGGCAAGCTTGGAGTGGATGGCAGTAACTATTTTTTCCTTCTAATGGATTTGTTAGTCTGCTCCTCACTTGCTCTTGGGAACCAGACCCTTTCCTTAACGAGGCATGTCTCAAGCCACCAGGACTCCCAGTACTAACTCAGCTCCCGATGCTGCTTTCTTTGGGCCTGGAGCCCAGGTCTACAGCACTGAGGAAAGGGACAGCCTTGAGCCACTAGCCCCCTAATGGTGCCCAGGGCCTGGCCACACACAGGCCAGCCTTTGTCAGCATGTGCCATTCACTTCAGGCAAGACAGCTGTCACAGGGAAGGAGACAGGGCATGAGGAAAGCCAGCTGTGCAGCACATTTTGGATGAGGGCTGTTTACACTGCTGGGAGCTGAGGAAGGCAAATGCCCAGTGCTCCACATGCTCCTCTGCCTAGAAGGGCAGGCCCACATCATCCTCTGCTTATAACTTAGCAGGACTCATTCCTCACAGCTCCTGATTGCTGCCCCCTCCCCAATCTCTCACAGATCTGGTGGCTTGTGCGGACCCAGAGGTCTGCAAGCAAATCTGTGGCAACCCGTCCGGCTGCTCTGACATTGCCTACCCCAAGCTGGTCATCGAGCTCCTGCCCCTAGGTAAGAAGCTTGCTCATGAGGACAGGTGCAAAGCTAGGCCTACAGCACCAGTGTCATGGCGAGGGGAGTGGGTCACCGAGAGGCTGATCAGGGGCTGTCAGGGACTCCCCAGCACTTGTGATTTCTAAGCCAAGACGAGATGTTATAAAGGAGGTCATGGTATAAACAGGAGTTACCCCCAGTGGCTCCTGCATCTGGTATTGTACAAGTGCTTTGACCTGATGGTCCCAGGAGCCCCTGCCAGCCCTGTCCATTATCTTCCTGTTGGGGAGCCTGGCTCCAGCACATGGAAAGTCTATGTATGCCGCTGGGCATGGCTGGTTCCCTAGAGGGCGAGGGCCATGGCTGTGACCATCACCATAGCATCTGGGTATCTGGAGCCCTCCAGGGAGCACAATCACTGTCCATGCAGGAGTGGGCAGATGGGGCCTGTCCCCTACTTGTAGCTCAGGTGCCTCTCAGCCACCCAGCAGGCAGGACAGAGGAAAGCCTGTGCCCCGCCCCGCGAGGAGACTAGGGCAGCCATAAGGGTACAGGGGGATAAGCTTTTTTGGGCTGGGGGGGCTGCTGCCTGCAGCACAAAGGGTCAAGCTCAGGAGTGTGCAGCAGGTGGTTGTCAGAGGGGCCTGCCCCGAGAGGGACGCTGGGCTCAGGCTGCTTTCCATGGGCAGCAATGAGACGGGTGCCCCTACCTTGGTCTGTAGGGCTCCGGGGCCTGATGATGTCAGTGATGATTGCGGCCCTCATGTCCTCCCTGACGTCTATCTTCAACAGCGCCAGCACCATCTTCACCATCGACCTGTGGCGCCACTTCCGGCCCCGCTCCTCAGAGTGGGAGCTCATGGTTGTTGGCAGGTAGGGCCCAGTGCAGCCCAGCAGGCTGTGGGGTAGGCAAGTGGGGCTGGGGCCTGGAGAGGTTCCCATGGCTCCCGTCTATCCTGGTGGGACCTAGGAACAAAGGGGAGCAGACCCAGGCCCTTCTGGCTCAGGGCACGTTCTGCGGAACAGCCACAGTCACAAACTCCTTCCAAGGGTCTTGGGCAGGAATCCAACCCCATCGGCTGATGGCAGAGCTGAGGCATGGTGAGGTCACAGCAGTGGCACAGACCATGTAGAAGTGGCATCTGTGAGAGGCTGGACTTGGCTGAGAAAGGAGTGGGACTGAGCCACATAGACCATGGACCAGATGACCAAGAGCTGAGTCCTGAAGAGCACCATCATGCTAAGAAGGGGCGATGGGGGTAGAGGGGGAATTGCTCAAGCAGTGGCTGGAGGAGAAGGGGCAGTGACTGGCTTTCCTGGGCAGGGTGTTTGTGCTGCTGCTCGTCGTGGTCTCCATCCTGTGGATCCCACTGGTGCAGGCCAGCCAGGGGGGGCAGCTCTTCATCTACATCCAGTCCATCAGCTCCTACCTGCAGCCCCCCGTGGCCATGGTTTTCATCCTGGGCTGCTTCTGGAAGAGGACAAATGAGAAGGTATTACCCCAGTGCCCCACGGTGTGTGCTGGGAGCTCAGCTTAGCCTCCCTCAGAGTAGCCAGAGGGGCAGGGGCTTGGTGCACCCACAGCACAGCACCTGCAGTATGACAGTGCCTTGGGAAGGCCTTACCCCGATGGGAGGTGCCAGGAAGTGCACCCACCCCATGCCACTGCCCTGCTCCTCCTGGGCAGCCAATGAGATGGTTGCATGAGGGGATAGAGCCTCTGCCTGGTTCCTCTCCATCAGCAGGACACTGGCTGGGGTAGGGCAGATGTTCGCACACAACACCAGCATGAGGAGGAAGACATAGTGGCTGGGCCAACCAGGCTCCCTTCCCTTCCCACCTGGACAGAGCAGCTAGCAAGGTGCTGGGCCTGGGTGCTGTGCACAGACAGAATGCCAACATGCGCTTCCTATTCCCATGATCTTTGCTCCCCAGGGTGCGTTCTGGGGCCTGGTGGTGGGGCTGCTGCTGGGCCTCATTCGGATGGTGCTGGACTTCATCTACCCCCAGCCACAGTGCAGCCAGCCAGACACCAGACCCGCTGTGGTGAAATACGTGCACTACCTCTACTTCTCTATGATCCTTGCTGCCATCACCACCATCACGGCCATGGTCGTGAGCCTGCTGACAGACCCCCCTTCCGAGGAAATGGTGAGTCACCCCCTGTAGGTTCCTTTTGCTCCTCTCTCACGGAGGTGTGGGAATGTCCCAGGTCACACGTATGTCAGCAATGCGGGACGGGAGTCTTCATGCATCCTTTGCATGTGGGAACATCATGATACCACAACAGGGCCGTGGTCTGGACAGCCGCCCTGTCCTGTGAAGTCACAGCCCCAATATGTCTCACTTCATCTGTGACGAATCTGCCGCTTCCCCCAAATAGTTTTTGGTATCAGGTGTCTCCTTGATGAGCTCCTGGCTGGTTCCCCACAGAACCCCTTGGCTAGATCCCTTCTTAGGGAAGTACACATAACCCATCCTGCTTGATACAGGTCAAATCTCACCAGGCAAACAGAGGCACCTGCCCCCACCAGGGCCTGGCCCTGCATCATGGTGCCATAGCCCAGATAATGCAAAAGGAAGAGCCCTGCAGAACCAGGCACAGGTTGCAGGCCTGGGGCAATGGGCCACCTGCCACGTGAGGTTATCCCCCATGGGAGCAGAGCTCTGGCACTAAAAATTGTCCCTGTGGTTAGTGATGTTAGCAGCTCTGAGCGTGCGGCTTGGGTGTCAGACCAGAACTCAGCCCTGAGACTTCCTAAAAGGTGCCGCCCCTCCAAGCTGATGCATCCCCTTAAAACTACTTTCTATAACACCCCTCTTCCTGCCACCAGATCAGTCGTCTTACCTGGTCCACCCGCTGGGATCCACCACCCACGAAAGCTGCAGCTGGTGGCTCTTTTCCTGATGCTGTAAGTGGAGGAGGCAAAGCTGAGTGTCCGGCCGTCCCGATGGATTTCAGTGTCGCTTCTGAAAGCATTCCCAACGACAACACAAGTGAGTGCCCCATTGCTCCCCACAGCAGCCACTGCAGTTAAACCCAACCCCAGGCACTTCAGAAAGGCAGGAAGCATTAAATGATTCCTGCAGTATCTTTCAGATTGCTTGTCTCCACGATACTAAATGCCTTTTACCTGCTAAGACTGTAGATCAGGGGCTTATGTTTCACCTACACCTCTTGATAGAATGGCACGTGCTTGCTATCAAACAGGGAGCTGGACAGGGACAGGGCACTGAAAATGGTGTGCACCACTGTGTTAAGGGGTTGAACTGCCCATGGGATGGGAGAGCTGAAAACTGGGAGCAAAACTGCAAGCATTTCCCTGAAAGCCCACTTCTCATCCTACTGGTATCTTCAGACCAGCTCTTGCATCAGGGAAAGCAGAGAAGTCCAAGCTGCACTCTCAGGGGGCGGTGAAGGAGGGCTTGCTGTTTTTGTTGGCATGTTTTCCTTGCCTGCGTTGGGTGCAGACATGTCACCCAAGCCTGCATTTCTCACACTTTAGAAATGATGACTGTCACAGGTCTGGAAAGCCTGGGCTTATTTCAGCAGCTTTCCAGACTTTGTGGCTGCAGATTCCTTTACATGCAACAAAAGCAGCAGGAAGAGGGGCAAGGAATGAATAGAGAGGACTGAGGGGGTGGGCTTGCTGCAACCGGCATTCCAGCTCCCTCCTTGTGTGCTGGGTCCTGGCATTCCCGGTTCCTCATCCAGCTGCACGTGCCGTCCTGCAATGGAGTTTGGGGAACCTGCAGCCACAAGCCTGGGGCTTGGAATAGGCAGAGCGCTAGTCCGAGAGGTGAAAGCACAAGGAGTGCAATGGGAACTGATGGGCACCAGCTGATACGGGTGATGGGTAGTGTCCTGTGAAACACTGGGGCTGCAGGTTTTGAACTGAGACCTGCAGGGCAGGAATGAGACCGCAGGGATAAGCGGAACCCACTAGAGGAGTCCCCTAGATCTTGGTGGTTCACACGCTCCTGTGAGGAGCTGCAGCCTGGGTTGTGTATGTGGCAGTGTTAAAGTGATGTGTTTAGGAGTGCTGGTGTTCAAGGCTCGTCCCCTACATGGACTTCGCACCTCACTGTTTACTATTGCTCTAGGTGCTGCCCGCACCAAAAGGCGCTCCAAGGCGATGAGGATCTTCCTGTGGCTCTGTGGGATGGAGAGCCAACACGAGCGCTCCCCTGAGGACGCAGTTCCCACTAAGCCCGAGCCGGTTGTGGCTGCCCTGCATGAGGACCCGTTGGTGAAACACGTCCTGAACGTGAACCTGATCCTCTGCATGTGCGCCGGGATCTTTCTCTGGGGTTACTATGCCTAGTGCTTCGCCACAGGACACCAGGGACACCGTCACCTAATCCCAGGCCTTCCTGTTTAGATGGGTGTAAATAGTAATAATTATTAACTAAGAGGTGATGCAGTCTGCGATCCTTCCTCACGTGCCGCAGGGGAACACCCAGAGAGAGCCTTGCCGCCGCGCCGGACGAAGGGCTTGGGCCCACCTCTAGGGCCAGGACGCCCAAGCACGGGGAGCTTAGCCACATCCACCGCGGATGGGCCCGCTGGGAGCCGTTCCATGGAGCGATGCATCCTCCGACCACTGGGAAAGGGTGGTCTGAGCATGGCCCCAGGGCCACATCCACCTCTCCGAGCAGAGTCGCCTGGCCCACGCGGTCTGGGGAACTGAACGTGGGGGAGCGGCGGCCACGCTCGCTGCCGGCAGCCCTGGGGCGATGCGCGCTGCTGCCGCTCAGCCTCCCACCCCGGCCCCAGACGCCACATCTGCCCTTCTCGCCCGGGCCGCCGACCCCGCCCCGCCCGGGGGTGCGACCATCGAGAGGAGGTGCCAGAGCGCCCCGCGCTATGGTGCGGCCGAGAGGGCGCCGCCATGTCGGGCGCCCACCTGGCGCTGCGCAAGGCCTCGGGCCGGGCCGCGTCGCTCGTGCCGACGCCGCTGCCGCGGAGCACCCTGCTGGGCGCGCTAGAGGAGCGGCGGCGGGCACAGTTCAAGGTGCCGGGGGGTCCGGGGGGCGGGGGGGCGCGGGGAGGGGAGCCTGCCCCGGCCGCCCGCGGAGCCCCCGGCGCTTGTCTCCGCGCAGAAGTTCCTGCTGCACCGGCTCTTCTTCGTGGCCAGGCTGCCCGAGGGCGCCGACGGCGGCGAGGTCACAGGTACATGCGCCGTTACCGCGCATGCGCGCGACTACCCGGGGCCCTCGCGGCCGTTACCGCGCATGCGCAGAGCTGCCCGGATCCCAACCGTCCCCCCAAAACCAGTTGTGGTGCATGCGCTAAGCGGAACGGCCGCCTCCTGGCTACTACTGCGCATGCGTGTAGCTGCCCTGCCCCAACTGTTTCCCTCGCTTCCTGTGCTGCGTCTGCGCCACGCTGCCCAGCGCCTACCCTTCCTTCACGGTCGCATTGCGCATGCGCTTGGCTGCTCACGTGCTGGCACCAGGTCGGGGCGCCCTCTTGGCAGCGCGAGGCTGGCGCATGCGGGGGCCGCGTCCGCCCTGTTTGTCGTCGAAGGCGTCGAGGCGGAGCAGCAAGAGCCGCCTGTGCAAGGGGACAGCTCGCGGAGGCCGCCACGTCTTGCACCCAGGGCTTGCAGAGGGGTGGGGCAGAAGCCATGCAACAAGCCCCCCGGTTGCAGGCAGGCCTGGAGGCATGGGTGAAGGCCCTGGTTGGGTCGCCGCATGAACGCGAGCGGGTGGGGCAGGAGCGGCTGCGTTTCTTTTTGCTCACCCGCCGCGGCGCTGGGCACCATTCCCTCGGCCACACAGACGTGTTTTTTACAGCCCTCTGGTGGCACAATCTAGTGCACCCTCCACATTTGTGCCTGGGCAGTGATGTCAAATAGCAGGAACCACAGCAGTGCAGTAGCCTTAGTTGGTGCAGCCTCTCTAGGGGCAGTGCCTGCGGGTCAGTACAGCCCCTTTATGCCATCCTGCACATGGCCGCCTGTGCTTTACAGGCCATCCGCACCTCCCAGTAAGTGTGGTGGGCCTGTTGTGGCAGTGACGAGCAGCGTGCCCCCCAGACGGGCATGGTGCCTCTTGGCAGCACCGGCGGACAGTCATTTGAATTCCCTGGAGCATCAGGCTCTTTCACTTGGTATCTCCCTTTTTGCTAAGGAGTGGCGCAAAGAGGGCGCCAAGTATCAAGCCACGCTGAAGTGAAAGGGGAGATGCTGTGTTTTAAAGCAAGACACGGATTTGGTGCCCCACATTCAGTGAGGACTCTGCTCAGTCGGTCATGTGATTAGAGTCTGGTGAATGCTTTGCTGGAGGAGCAGAGGTGCTGCACCAGCTGGCTCCATCAACAGACAGGGGCAAGGATTCTTCTCCCAGCGTTTCGTAAGCACACTCGGCTCTGCGGGACCTTGAGTGCTTCGTCATTAAAGCCCACTAGCTACACAGCTAAGTATTAAGCACATGAGATAAAGGGAATTTGGGGCCATCTGTATGCTTTGGACAGTGAGAACAAAGTGTTTTTGGTGCGCTGTGCTACGAACAAGCCCGATGCTGACTGCCTTTGAGGCTGAGATAAGTTCCCATAGGATAACCATTTATCCAGTCTTTGCTTTTCAAATAAGGTTACCATGAAAGGCTGTTTCAGAAGATATTGAAATACCACCTTGGAGAGCCTGTCTCGGGTCTGCTGCTGCTTTACCCCAACTCTATTCTTCATATCGTAGAGGTAGGTTAAGTAGATCTCAGTGTTACTATATTCTGCAGCTTCTGAGTCCACGCCAGGATTGAAATACAAGGCATGAGGCCTTTCAGTGGATGTAGTGGTGTTAGCAACTAGAACACCAAGGACCATCCCATTCCACTCAAGCAATTACCCTGGTTTGTGAGCCTGCCTTCAGAGGCTGGACATATCCTGTCTGGAGTCCAGGGGAATGATCTCCTCACCAAAGGCTGAGCACACCACCCACCTCTGGGTGGGAGCTGGAAGGGATTCCAGTCATAGACCAGTGAAAGCTGACCAGTTGTTTTATACACTTTCGTCGTTTGGGCCTAGTTTGTAACAGCTCCGTCTTCCCTTGCAGTCATCCAGTGGCACAATCTATCGTATCCTCCACGATCTAGCTTCTCTCCAAAGTCAAGGTCCTAGGTAAGCGTTTCCCAACGGACAGGGTGCTTCCTCTAGGGATAACATGAGCTTCTGGTATGATTATAATAAAACTTGACTCAGTTAGTGTTTCTTTCTGGCAAAGGCCTGGAGACCATGATATCCATGAAATCGGCCTCTAAGCCTATTGCACTTTCCTCTTTAAAGTCAAACATCTCTATTTAACCCCCTTTCACCCTTCTGGTGTCCCATGCTCCTTTTCTCATTCTCTGCCAAATGGAGAAACTAGGAGGATGACATTTAGACAACTGGCAAGCCCCTTGGACTTGCTCTCTCCAGTATGCCTTGGATTTTAATTTTTAAGCAGAAGCCTTCATAATTCAGAGAACAGCAAGTCCAAGTCCTAATGTGATTTCAGTGCAATTTCTGTATCTTGCTTCAAAAAGAAGGTGATGTGTAAAATGGGGGAGGGCAGCAGATTGATGTGGTGAGAAAAATCACCTCTCTGAGGCTTCTGCTTTCATTTTGTAACTAGCTCCCATCACACATCTGTACGTGCTCCTTGTTCTACTAACACACAATATTGTATCTTCCAAGTCCTAGCTTCCTTCCAAAGTGAAGAGTAACGTGTAATTACCCTCCTAAGCATCAGATTAAGTTGTGATGGGGTAAGGAAATCAGGTTTTCAGTTGCTAGATCCAAAACAGAGATGGGGAAAGTACCAAAATATGAGCAGTAAGTTTCCCCGAACACATGGTAGGTAACACCTCATTGTGCAGAATAATCAGACTAATGCTTTACCATCAGTGCTTTGCTACAGGAAATTAAGATTTTAGTGGTGTCACATAACATCCCAACCAAGCTGTTCCTGCAGTGGTATGTCACCATGGTGACTCTGCCTGTGACATACCTGGAAGATGTGACACAATCACAGTCTACAGAAGAGGTTGTCACCGAGTGCCTTACTCTCCTGCTGAAACTGGGCGCCTACATTTCAAAGACATTTAAGGTGACATTTAAATGGATCTAAAGGGTAAAACTAAAGGCAGAGGTATGAGGCTTTTTTTTAAGCAAGGTTGCTTTTAGCAAACTTGCATTAATGGATGCTAACGGGTACTGGCTCATGTGCATTTAGTGACAGAATCTAGCAGCTGTATAGGGATGGAGAAATGAAGGCCTGTGATGTCTGTTTTTAAACTCTTCCAAACTACATTACCTGGGTGTTGAAATAAGTTGTATCTTGTAGTCCATCAAGTAATATATTAACTCGAGTCGAAGACACTAGACATTTTTCTCCTGAACTTAATGACTTAATTGACCATTTATAGAGTTGTCAGTCAGTCCACTCTAACACGCACATCCCTATTAAAGGGTAAACAGAAAGGGGCAATAAAACCTGCTGCACTGTGCTGGGCACATTGCTGGGTAGCGTCAGGCAGTATTTTTCTACTAATGCTGAACATGATCCTGAAGTATTCTCTCTTTACCATGAAGGTTAGCAGCAAGGCATTGGGCAACAACCTACACACACTTGTACCCAACCTCCTAATCCCAGCAGAGACCATTAACTATTTGTGTAATGCCAAGGACTGTCTGAGTCCAGAGGAGTTCCTGAAAATGTATAAGGGCCCTTTACAGTCAGCCATGGACTCAGGTACATTATCACCACAGTTAAGAGTAGAAACAACTTATCTGTGGCAACAGGATAGCATTTATCTACTGAGCCAAAGTACAGGGTTGACTGTCCAGGAAGAGTATACAATAAAAGTTGAAGAATCTTCCAGTATTCGACTCAGTAACCGGAGTCTCTCAGCTGGCTATTCCCCCCCACCCCTCCAGTAGTGGCTGGGGCAAGTTATCATCATCCTTTTAAACAGCTCCTCTGCAGCCATGGCCCTTGTCCTGTAGGTACAAAAATGACATGGTCCCTTTGGCATGAGAGGAATGCAGGTTTATGCCCATTACAGAAAGAGCCTTGAGCCTCCCTTCATGCCACCAGCCCGCTCAGGCTGAGCAGAGGCAAATGTGCCCCTGAAGGTGCTCTGAACACAATGTGGTTTCAGTTTCCTGTGCACACACGAAGCACCAGCTGTGTAAGGGGCTGAGGACCATGGCACATCCTATTTCTTTCAGGCGAGCTTGCTGTTTTGACTAAGACAGCTAGGTAGATAGCCGGAAGAGTTTGGCTTTAGAGGGATCACTCAGCTGCTTGGGGGAATATTGGCTTGATTTTTTAAGTGCTTCAGCTTTCGTTTTCCCCTCTCACAGAAACTGTGTGGCCTACCCCTGGTCATCTGTTTGCCTAGACGTATCAGAACCTATCCAAAGCATTCTTCCTTAGCATTTGAGCATGTAGTCATAGTGCAAACAGCAGAGAAACAAAGGAGCGCAGAAGAACACAGAGCTAGCATGGCGGTCGGACACATAGTAGAAGAGGGGTAGTCATTAGTCCCCTGGTATTGGCATGGAAGTACATGGGAAGGAGTCAGGAGGCCTTCAGTGCAAGTCACTTGTTGATCATCTGCCGAATTGTACACAAATAAAGAGACGCTTTTAAACAATGTCGTGGAATTAGCGACCCTTTGTGCAGGAGTTATGCCAAGGTGGAATCTAGCTCTGAATCTTACACTTGGATGACATGAGTCACTATATTAGGAACAGTTGCTATCTTCGTGCCAAGCACATAAAAATGCAAACGCAGCTCCCGGTCTTAATTCTGTGCAGATTAGTGTGCACCAGGGTTCAAAGGCAGCAATGGAGCAGCAGAAATCCTGCTTTCTGGAGGCAATGACAGGGAGAGGTTTTTTGGGGAGTAGAAAAAGCAAACCTTCCAGTGACAAAAAGAGAGGATTCTTTAATTTTATAAAGGTTCACCCAACTGATGAATCCGAACACGTTCAAAATGCTTTCGCAATTCAACCAATTTAGAAAGAAAGCAAAAACAGTTCCACAGTTTCACCTTGAACCAAGGTTATGAAATTTCACATAAAAAGTAGGTATGGTTAATACAAATAACTAGGAAACAAGGATAATGATCAGTACTTAAGGTAGCAATGAAATGATTAACAATACAGTAAGTTTCCTTCTACAGTATGACAGTCCTTCAAGGCACTAGAATACATCCACAGTTTTGACAGGTGACCGATAACCAGCAGTCACCACCAGCATTCTGGCTTTTTTGGTTCATACTTTAGCAAAGAGTCTGCAGCAAATCAGTGAGGGGGAATGTCTCTGGCAAGGCATCTCTGTTTTAATACCATGTCTAAGGACTAGGGATAAAAATCTAAACCGTGACAAAATAAGTAGGTTATTTCCATAATACATGCACTTTAAATAATAGCTAATGACTGCTCTTTATTCTTTTGGAACTTCTGCTAATGCCATCTGTATTAACAGCAATTAAGCATCCTATGCAAGTCTCTGCAGTAATCTGCTCTTTCCATCCCGGATTTTGGAAACCAGCATCGAGACACAGATCATTAAACTTCTTCTGGATGGCTGTTACCTTCTCGATAACACTGAAGTGGAAGCTTTGTTCAATTCCACGTCTTCAAAAAAAGCTTTTCCCTGTTAGGCCTCGACTCGCTGGCTTCTCACCAGGGCAGAAAGGGCTGAAAGTTTGTCTCCTTTACAGAGCCGTGCTTTCCGTGTCGTTGTCGATGTCCAGCATGAGATGGTTTTGCAGTTCCTTGCCTGTGGACTCTGCAGGAAGCTCTGAAGAGGGGCCTCTAAGTGGTTCTTGAGCACTGGAGTTGGAGTCTGCGGGGGCAAAACATGGGGGAAAAGCATCAAAATTGAGCAGCATGTGGACAGTGGCATTTTAACCACTCCTAGATTGCTAGTAGCACTTAAAAAGGGGGGAGATGAACAGATGCAGGTAGGGCAACAAACCAAGGGCCTGTATCTGTGCACGTAACGGGATAAGCCAACTCAGAACTGGACTGAGGTTGGGCAGCTTGTCAGTCACCTACGTAAAAGGGAAAGGTATTCACCATTGCATAGGTTCAATGAAAGCATCAAAGGGTCCACAGCCAAGATGACCATGACCTGCAAGATTCCTAGCTTCTGTGACAGGTGCCAGGAACAAGGGAATTCAGCAGTAAGAACCAACTTGGCATCTGGGAAATGTCAATCAAGCACCCCCCTCCCCCTCCAACCACTTTGGCAAGCAATGTGGGCAACCAGCAGGATCATTTAATACAGGGAGGAAGAAATTAAGTAACTAACAGAGAAACTGGGATTAATGGCTGGGATCAAGGCCCTTCCCTTGTCTTCTGGTTCACCTTGTCTTGGATCAGTGACAGGAGTTTTGTCCCGATCCTCTCTGGTAGGGGTGGCTAGAAAGTGAAACAGTAGAGACCTCACCGCTGCAGCTCCAGTGACTCACTGCACTGATGAGCAGGATAGAAACTCCCAGGACTTGAAATCAGGAAACTTCAATGAACACAGTTAACTCCAAATATTTATGCTGAAGGCAGGGCAGTGGCACCTTATAGACTAATTCAGAGTCATACACTCGACTGTAGGCAGGGGACAAAGTTGGAGATGAGGAGGACCTTTCTGCCCCCAAGGGTGGTCATGCATTAGAACAGGCACCTAGAGCAATTGTGGAATCCTCATCCTTGGAAGTTTCCAAGAGCAGGTAAACGGAAACTTGGCTGGAGCAGTTTTGTTAGGGATGATCCTGCCTTGAGCAGGGCACTGGACTGGATGATCCAGCCCTGCTTTCCTATGATCCCACTTTGTGAGATGCTCTGAACGCACCTGACAAGTGAAAGGTAATGTAAGAGTGATGTAGCTGTGATGGGCCAGAAATTATGCGAGGCAGGGAGCTCTTAGGGCAATATCTTTTATTGGCCCAACTACATAGTTGGACCAGAGTCAGGCAAGCTTTCAAATGCAAAACCCGCTTGTGTTCACAGCGCCTGACAATGCAGGCTGTTGCTTATGAAAGCATATGGCTTTGAACTGGTGGATCAAGGTGCCACTCTGCCCAATTTCGCACCAGCATGGCTAACTACCAATCCAAAATATTTGTGCATTGCACTCGCTTCAGAAGAGAAGTGAAGTGAAGTGTCACCTACTGTACCACACTGGCATCTACAAATACAGATTATAATTCGTTGCTCAGCTCAAGGAGCTTGAAGAGGCAATTTCACAAGCCCGTCCTAAGAGCCCAAAATGCACCAAGCTTCAAACCCAACCAAAAATGTGTCATTTACTTAACATGTTTAAATTTAAAGCCTTGATGCTAAGTGATTTGCCGAGAGAGGCAACAATGGGTTTAAAATACTTCAAGTGCAGCCTTTCTTTCCTGTTTTCAGCGATAAGTATTTAAGCAAATCCTGTACCCGGGGTTGACAGAAATGCTCTTGAACTTCCAGGTTACAGGAGTTAAGTGACACTGCTCTCTCCCAGATGGCACTTCAGTTGCTGAATCAATACCTCGGCCAAGGTCCTGAACTGATCCAGCTTTCTGCAGAGAGCAATTTGCAGACTTCACTAACTCATTAAACAATTCCACATGCCCTTTTTTAAGAAGAGGCTTCCGGTTTCTGCATCTTTTGTCCTGCGTTTCCCTGCACAGCTTCAATTGACAAGCTGTGGTTTCCTCCGCACAACACAAGAATAAGTGCCATACTGCACCCAGGGGATCATTACGCTCGGTGTCAAATGAAGTTACTCCAAACAGCTCAAGAGCTGTAAAATGAACAATTAAGATGCACAGCAAAACAAAAGAGAAGAAAACAACTTTTTCCCAAGCTTGCTGCAAGTTCAATAACTTTAGCGAACCACTAACATTTTTCTTCTTTTCAGTTTGACATGTCTTGGTTACATCCACTGAATGTGTGCTCATAGCGCCCCGTTTCATTGAGTGGAACACTCATCATCTGACTGATGGAGTCAATGGAATCAATAATTTCTCCAAATCAATGGGAAAAAGTCCAGTAACAATATTTTCGGAAGACCAAATTCTTGCTCAGCCTCACATGCAAATGCCTTTGTCCACAAAGTATATTATGAACTGAACTTAAGACTGGCAGGCCATTATCTTGCTAAAAGGTTCTCAGCTTTTACCATAGGCACACTGTGGGACACAGCAAACCACTCTTTAATACCAAAATAGTACACAACGTTAGGATTTTTGGGGGGTGCAGGGAGGGGGGTGTTAAGAATCTTAAAACTGGCCAATTCCCTTGCTCCACACTCTCCTACTGCTGGCACTAGAAGTGACATGACATGCTATTCAGTAGCCTCCTAAGAGCAAAGGTTTCCAGTCCCTGACTGGATGCGGAGGCAATGAGAAACGTTTCAGGCTTTTTGTCTTTTCAGACTGCAGATAAGCAAACTTACATTTCCACAAATGGAAGAGACTCAGGAAATCTAGCCTGGTCTCATACACTGCCCAGACATCTACTACTGCGATTCTGCATTTGTAGTTTAGCCTCATCTACAGAATCATGTAAGACAGCCTTAACCTGAGAAAGAAGGCATGGGGCAGGAGAGCTTCCCATGACTATGTCATTGTGAAGGATGAATTCGGAAAGGGAGTGGAGCTATTACCAAGGGGCTTAGGAGGGCACGAAGGGTATCTAGTTATGACACAAAGTGGTAAAAAGTAGACGGCTTCTTTACAAGTAGCGTGGTGATAAACCCACCCATACAGATTCCCATCACATGAGATAAAACAAAGGGTGACATTACTGATACAAAACATGACAATTTGGGGCATTTTAGTCTCAAACGTATTTAGTATGTTAAATAAAGAGCAAGCACAAAACAGAAGAGCCATTCTTGATGCATGCTGTGCTAATTAGATGGCAAAGCAAGCCATGTTACAGTGACTGGTTAGTAATGGGAATTAGTGCACACATGATTATGAATTAGCAATGCTTTGGCCAATCATATGCCTTTTCCTTACCATTAAACTTTCCAATTTCAGTTCCTACTGAATGCAGGTCAAACATCTAGATTGTTTAATAAAATTTCCAATTAGAATATTCTTTTCTCGGGCTTATCATTTTACAGCTATTAATAGGATTTGAAGCATTACTGAAGTCTAGAGCAGGGAGGGAGGAATTGGGTATGCCACTGCTCTGAGAGCTCTTCAGGTGTTGCAGTTCACGTTAGATGTTTTCTGCCAATTTTAGTTTGGCATCCAGTTTTCCAGCCTGCAAGTCAGTTTTTCTCTATTATGCATCTTACGGTTAAACAAAAATGCAACACATCATACATTAATTAATTTAAAAGTCCAACAAGAGAGTTAATTTAATGAAAGTTACAGCATCCGTTTCAAGATAAGTGCCTATGAAATGCCTGGAAAGTGAGATCAGACATTCACAACTAGCACAATGTCCTGGGTTAAATTAGGATTTCAGGATAAAATTCTACGCATAATCCCAACTATCGGGCCTCAGTTTGGAAACTTAATGATCCTCTCCTGCTGAGAGGGGAAGCTAAGCATCAGGTTTCAGCTATTTCTCAGTCTCCTAGTTCAATCTGAAACAGCGAGTGTGTTTGTGGCGTTCATCTAGAACGCAGCCTGTTCCCCTTTTCCTCAACTGGCGTTGTTCGGGGACAGTTCTCAGACTGATGTGCCCAATAAACACTGTCCAGCTGACTTTGGCCTGTTTGAATATTTTGCATCTTTCAGCACTGATCTGTGAAATGCTAAGACTGACACATCTGAAATAATGCAGTTAACAGTGTCAGTCACTGGTTTCCCCATGAGGCTTTAAAAATTTGATCCAAACTGCAAGAACAACATAGTTCTGCTTCATGTCGCTGATTTGAATAAGTGGAAGTCCAATTCCCCCAGCAGAGATTTGCAGAAATGTTCTGCAGTTATACACTGATAATGTCAGGGCTGCCTGTACAGAGCAGCATACAGTCCCTCTGTTGTGGGAGTCTTGTTTGTGTAAGCATTTTATTACAAAAAGCGCAGATCCCTGCACTGAGTGGCTACCAGCTAGAGGGAAGAGTTTGTTTCATTACATGCTTGTTTGGCATTAACTATACTAGAAAAACAAGCCTCCGATTGAAATTTTTCTGGCTGCTTGTCAGAAATAAAAGCTATTCCCTCAAATGAAGGAGATATTTTACAATCACGTGGAAAAAGATAGTAGGTGCCACTAAAGCAAAGTACTCAAACGAACGTATCCTGGGGGGAAAAAGGCTGATCCCCAGAACAACTCATTTACGGCATTTCAGCTGCACCAGCATTTCCCAGGGCAGTGCTGCGACATGCTGCAGTTATTCTGAAGACATGACATGAGTGAGGCTGACCTGTAGACAAGGGAGGGGAAGGAAAAAGGCATGAAAGGTGAATTGCTTTTTAAAGCAACTGACTTTTCAGACATTTAAAAGCAAGCTGCTATTGGTAGTTCTCTTGTTTAGGCTTCAGTTTCATACCAATTTAAAACACTTCCTGGAATTAACTGTATTTGGGGGTATTCAGTTCAGATGGGCACCCCAGTTTGCAGCCTACCATAAAGTTACTACCGTAACAGGTAGCATCTCAAGAGGCATTACATTAGGATTGTGAGGCTTCTAAATAATCCGTTCTTTAGACAGTTTGTAGCTGGATAAAGACTACAGCACTGTTAAGGAAGCCAGGGAGTTTACAGAATGCAAATGCCAACATGCCAGGATACAGAGATGCTGCCAGGTGCTTTTCTGCATAGGGATGTGTGTGCTTTGCATGAATAAGTTCCAAGCAGTTAAATACAATTGCAAACCCAGGGTAAAAAAAACCCCAAAACACAAACTACATCAAAACAAAAATAGGAAGAGAGGCAAAGTTGGCCTGCGCTGACTGCACCCAACTTCTGCTTGGCAAAAGTCAAGAGAACAGACCTATTTTAAGAAGTTACTACTTGACACTAGGTTCCCGAGAGGTGTAGTTCTGGCAGATGTGGCATCAAGCTTTTAAATTACATTCTTTGTGCTGTTCGTTGAGAAACAGAGTTGTAAAGTTAATATGTATTTTTTTCCACACTGGTTTCACAAAGGACTGAGAATATCGAAATGAAACACAGTCTCAAATATATATGTCTGTCGCAAATGGGGTGGTGTGTGGTAATGAGCTATGGTGCAATTGTGACAAAGAGCACATACTCCAAAGCAAATGTATAAAACAAAGCTACAGAAAGATAGCTGTGCAGGAGCATTGAGCTGTATTGCAGGTGTCTGATCAGTACAAACCTTATTCGCAGTAACCTTCCTCACCTGTGAAGGCATCATGGGGTACAGCTGTTAGGCAACAGAATATATTTTGCATTCCAAAACAGAATTAGTTTTTATTCTAGGTAGCTGCAAGGTCATTGGAAAGGGTTTTAACTGTTAATGAATATAAGCAGATTTAAAAAGCATTACATTCACTGCCTTTCCCCTTCAAAGGATCTAAAATAATGATACACTTGAGAAAAACAATTCAGACATGCTAGTTTTTATGCTTGCGACTGTAGCAGGTATACTTTCACTTCGGGTTTTAAACTGTCTAGTACTACTTCTCAGTGGTCGACCGGGAGCGCAATGTACTGCCTCAGTCCTCAAGAGCAGTGAGCGAGGTGGGGGAGGAATATATGCATATATTCTCATGAGGCCATCTAAGAAAGTATTTGCTATTTTTGGCAGACCAACTGGAAATACCTTAAAAGGAGCCTGGGTTTCAGAAAATACTGATTCTCACCCTTCAAAGTACAAGGTCCATTAAAAGTGGTTTTAAGGCACCCAAAACCAGGAGCTGCCTTATGTATTTACTTAAATACACTCCTTGCCTATGCCTTCCAGATGGGTGGGATCTGCTATTTTGGCAACCACTGCCCAGTGTAATATTGGCTGTTAGGATGCAGATGCATTGGGGCGAAGCTGGGTAATCAAGTCCTGTTGCAACACTCTGCTGCCCGATCTGGAAAGTCAGATTAATGCACACATCTGGTCACTGGAAGGAGCTGGGCCGTTTTCTGCTCAGTGATCTCATAGAGCGTAAGCAGCAGCTGCGCATTTCAACAGGAAACTAGTAACTGTACCTTAATGGCACATATATATTACAGGAATTATTCTAATACGATTCATCATTACCTTTAAACATGGCATTTATCGTTGTAAAAAGATTTCCCCCTCCCCTCAGAGATGGAGAGTAGACAGAATCCACTTACCAGTAACTATTTTGGAAGCAGTTTGAGAGGGGTTTGTGAGAACGCCGTCTCCAGCCGAGTGAGGGGCCGGGGGATGGGGCGGAGGGGGAACGTTAGGTCGGTTCCTGGGTTTGGGTACTGGCCTTGGCCGTGGCAGTGTGCCAGTCTGAGGAGGAGATGGAGACTGTGGAGTTTCCTGGGTGGACGACTGCAGCTGAGATAATGAGGAACTAGTTTGGTGCTTTCCTAGAGGGGGCGTATCAGGAGGCGTTGGAGTCTGCGGTGGCGAACAGGACGAGTGTTCGGGTCCATGCTCAGTGCTAGACACAGCAGGTGGAGAAGGTGCTTGACTGTTGAGTTTTGGCTGCAGCGGAGGAGTAGCTTGTGTGGGGGGTTGTGGAGGGGGGTGGTTAGGTGCCTGTATTGGGGGAAGGCTACTGGAGTATCTCCGAGGAGCAGAAACTTGGGAAGAAGCAGAGGTCTGGGCTGTCCCTACATTTGCATGCTGACCAGGAGGCGAAGGACTTCTGGCAGTTGGTTTTGGAGACACTGACGGTGGCTGAGCAGCTGGAGCAGAACTTGGGCTTCCCGGCTGTCCTGGGGGTGGATTTGCCGGTTTAGGAGGTGCGGGTGCAGGTTTTTTAACGGCTGTAAGAGACATTAATAAGAAGGTGTTTGTTATGGTGCATGGCCTGGAAAGGGAAGCAAGGGACATCACACAGGACATCTGTACGTACTTGCCAAGTGACGTTACTTCCCTAGGGATCCACCTTTTGTTACTTCAGAGAGATACCACACGTAGGCAAGTAAAAGTTACTAAAACAACTTGGAGTGCTGCCACTAAAGCGCTGGTAACAGCACAATTTATCATCATGGGAGAGTAGGATGAAAGCAAGTATGGGGACAATACTGTTCAGATGTGTGCTTTGGAGCTGGGTTGGTGCATGTGGGGGGGTGGGGTGGAGGGAGCTTGAAGAGAGAAAAAAAAAACAAACACATCCATTCAAATACACCGAAGATTAGAAGAAAAGACGACATTGGGTATTGGTTACTTCGGCAGTACTGGCTATGAGGATCACATTTGGCATGACAGACATCCAAGGAGGTATTTGGTCACGGTTTGAAGACGGAGCCAAGAATACAACATACCTCTTCTCACCGAGTGGGGGCTGGGCCCAGCTGCGTTCTGTGGCGGGTTAACAGAAAGCTGGCTAGGGGCGCTGGCTGACTGGGGCTGGTGCTGGGGAGTGCTTATATTCCCACCGTTTCTGACGGGTGGAGGAGTCGTGGAAGGCACAGTGTCCCTGGGCTTGGCAGCACTGAAAATTAGAAACGAATCAAGAGGTGTTTTTTATAAAAAATGCTTCTTCCAAACAAGCTGCACCGATTCCTGGGCCTACCCTACAAACAGTTACTTTCCTCCCACGCACATAGGTTTTTGGAAACAAGCCCTATACAAGGGTGCTTTTAAAAAGGGAGCTGTTAGTTACAGCTGAGCATGTTCACAACCGTCTCATTTCTCTGCTCACTTGGGTAGACTTCCCCGACTGCTGCATGCGGTATCCCTACCTAAACAACAGTCCAGAACTATCTTTTTTGTAACCTGTCCATATAAAGACACCTGAACCTACCGTTACAATGCAAGTATCGGCTGTATTGGACCACGATGAAGCAGCAGCAGCAGCACCACCTTGAATCTCATTCCTCAGGCTCCCAACACAAGAGCTCCTATAAGGGCTCCGATTACCACCCCTGCACCCCCCAGTCTCACTTCAGTCTAAAGCCCTCCAGGCAAAGAGGCTTAATTTGCATTTTACCAGAGCACCACAAAGCAACCTGCAGACAGGCACTGCGATAACTACTCCCGGCCCGAGCCCCTGGTGTCGCAGACTGACCACAGCACGGCGTGCAGACATTACACTGGGTGCGGTTTCTGGGGGCAGGAAGGTGGGCACAGGGAATTCCTTCACCTCACTGGGGTTGGCTGGAGGTCTGTTCTCATCTCCCACCTCGATTTCATTTTCATCTGGACGTAGCCAGTTAAGAGAGAGAGCAGTGCTTAGTCTCCACTGAATAGCACAGAAAAACAGCCATCACTTTTTGGGGCTAAGACATGGCTAAAAAATTGGCCCCACTGGGCCACCAGCATTAATGCTCAAGGCTATTGCTTCAGAGCCTCTGCAGATTCTGGAAGACCTTAGTTAGATGGGAAATAGTAGAAGTGTGAACAAACAGCAGTCCACTCACAGATTCATAGATGTAAGGTTGGAAGGGACCTTGTAGATCTTCTAGTCCAACACCCTGCCCTGGGCAGGAGAGAAAACTGGTCTCAAATGACCCCAGCCAGGTAGATGTCGAGCCTCCTCTTAAAGACCCCCAGGGTAGGAGCCAGCACCACTTCCCTTGGAAGTTGGTTCCAGATCCTAGTCGCCCTGACAGTGAAGTAGTGCCTTTGGATGTCTAGTCTAAACCTACTCTAACAATTTGTGGCCGTTATTCCTTGTTCCCAAGCACTCCCCGGGGTAACAAGGTCTCTCCTCCCAGACTCATTTTAAATGAAAGACGAGATTGAGGAAAGAGCAAACGGGAGGTGCTAGGATGGCACAGGCAGGTTCTTGCTGCTGGAGGTCTGAACACATCACACGCTGCCATGTCTCATTGCCCTGTGGTCTGCAGAGAGCCAAGCAGCAGCGCGATGCTCCGGGCCCCAGGTAGGAGAACGGAAAGCACTTTGCTGCAGCTGTCACCGGGGAGAGCAGCTGAAGCTGCCTGCCAAAGAAGCAGTCGTCTCCTTTCTTCAAGAGCTCCAGAGAGCTCCCAGAAGAGCTGCCTTCAGACCTGCTTGAGAGAGAGAGACCACTGCTGAAGTCTTCTTGGAGGGGATGAGGAGGGCTCCATCCTTGGGAGGTTTCAAAACCCAGGGAGACGAAGCTTTGGCTGGGATGATGTAGTTGGGCTGGGGATTGGACTGGATGTGACCTCCTGAGGTCCCTTCCGCCCCTCATTTTCTTCGATTCTGTTGTAGCAGAAGCTCATGACGGATGTTAAGGAAAGGTGGGGCCCTTTCCAAGATCTCAGCATTTGGTGGCAGGGAGGAGGCATGTAGCCCAATTCCAGGAGGAAGGAGTAAAAGGAACTGGGGAATAAGGACAATGGAACTGGGAAGAAAACTATACTGTGAACACGCTGCGTGTAGTGGAGCCGTCCATTGTCCCAACCCATTTGTGACTTTCTTCCCCACATGCTGCGCAAATCAAATCCTCTCTCCTGAAATCCCCTCATGCTCCATTCCTGCCTCACAGGAAAGGGCAGAACGAGCTATGTGGTCAATCACTTTTGCTTATAAGATGCAACCCACTTCCCTCCCCCTGTGTGTCAAGCGCACACAAGCACAGCAGACAGGCTGGTGGCAGGCTCTCTTAACTACCATGAATACGAGCCAATCTGTTCACCTCTCCTTGGTACTGGGGAAAAACCGAATTGTAACAGGAATCCAAAGTTCTGGGTCCCACAAGGCCAACTCCGTTAAAGAATTAATGTTAGTTAGAAAAATATTTTGGGTGCAAATATATTTTAAACAAAATTAGTTAGGAAAAAGCCACCTGTACATCGTTGTAAAGATAAACACCCAACCCCTTTATGCTGTACAGTCCACTAGTACTGATCAGGTAACAGCCCAAGTATTGCAAGCCTCCCCAAGCTGGAGATGTGATCATAATGGATTTGCCTCTTAATATCTCTAAGAGCATCACCTAGAAAGAAAAATACACTAAGAAAATCATTGCTCCGACTACTCCAAAAACATGGTTTGTAGCCTGTGTCATGATGTAGGGGACCGAAGCTTGGGAAGTACTAGTCTTGGGCACTTAAATTCCTCAGCTTTCACTTGAGCTGCCAGAAGAGTGAGAGCAAAGTACAGCTTCAACCCTAAAGTATGGAAAGGAAGGGACCAATCTATTGCTATTGGTCTTCAAATCAAAGTTCATGACAACTTGAAAAAAAAAGGTAATGGTTGCCTGCAATTTCCCAGTAATTAAGTGGCAGAAACTTAAAGAGCATCACACTCAAGAAATTCTGATGCTGAAGAGTGATAAACTGACTTCTGAGTTGCTGGTTAGAAGCAAATCTGTTCCTCTACTAGCTAACACGTACTAAAGACAAGTGAGGCATAAATCCAAGTTATTAATATGAAACGAGAGACAAAACCTATAAGCTTCCACTATTGCCACAGATAGCTTTGTTTCTTTCAGCAATAAACTGACCACCATGCGGACGGCAAAGATTGCAGGAGCGGGACCTGAAGAGATCAGCCAGGAGCACAGGGAGCATGCAGTTTGAGAACTCTCCTCGAGAGACAGGCTTTGGTGTAATTAGTGTTGAGCACAAAACATCTCTTGTGCAGCGTTTTCTCCTCGTGCAGCGCAAGGCACCTCACACAAAAGAGGGCGATCACTGAAGTGGCAGAACCTAGCTGACGGCCACGTGGCAGGTCAGTTTGTTGCTGAAGGAGCGGGCCCTTAGCGGACGCCAGCAGAAGCTGTCCTGCTTACCTGACATCCTCATTTCCTTGACTCGGTAACTGTTCTGCTGTGCCAGCAGAGGGAGCAAAAGCAGCACCCACTGGGCTGGTTTCAGCCACAGCACCCTGCAAATGCTGCTCTGCTCCGAGCTGAGCCAGCGTGCCAGCCTCCGTAGGTGGGAGCGGTGGCTGGAAAGCTGGGGATGTGTGCTTTCTATTTATAGTGCCACATCTCCGAGGATTCACTTGGAAGTCCATAACCTTGACACCAAAGCTACAGAGAGAAGAAAGAGTAAACACACCATGCAAGCCAACTCCAGGTACACTGAGCAACAGGGCGATACCACATGTTATAATGCACAGAAAACAGCAGCAACCCCTGTTGCTCAGTACATGCAAAGCAGCAACAGGGAAAGCTTCAACTTCCTACATGAACACCATTAGTGTTAAGACATGCAATGCGACTGGGCTTATCCACACAGAGGGCAGACACATGTCCCTGGGATTCAGCTTCAATTTGGTTTTGAAGACAGATAGCAGCAGCAAGGTCCAGCTGCTCTGCTTGGTAGTTTTACCGTGTTAATAAGTTACCTTCAGCACCCAGGTAGGGGCTGGTCCTGGTTGGAGCAGGGAATTGGACTAGATGTGACCTCCTGAGGTCCCTGCCAACCTGAAATTTCCTATAATAATTTTTTCATTATAGTTTGCAGCTTTTTCCCCCCCTTAACAGGCATTCTTTGAGTCATTACATACATTTGACAACAGATGTTAGAATGCGGATATACACTTCTATAAATATGCTTGGTTTAAAAACATGAAAAAAGGAAAGAAGTACAGGTCCTTATTTAACTATGGGTAAACGGACTGGAATTCCAACAGACAGCACAACTTCAAACTTACGAAGCACTGTTAAAGTTCACTACAACGAGTTAAAGGGAACTTTGAATTCATTTTTGATTCCCTCCTCTCTCCCCCAGCCAATGCTGTTCAGTACAGGAGAGCAGGGAAATCCAATTCAAATAACTGATAAATGCAAATTAGCCAATACATTTGCATGTCTAACCATAGTTAAATTGTTACTGTTTTAACATTTGCATGAAGAGCTTAAAATAACAGCACAATGCTTCAATACTCAAGATACAAATGACAACAAACGAGCTTCCACACTACATGTTACATGGGGGACACAGCACAGTTTTAGTGAATTGTAGTATCTGCTGTGGTATCTTTTACTATCATCAAATCAGAAGTCTTTTATCATGAAGGCACCAGATAACACCACTTCTGCCCATGGGCTTTAACCAGAAGCCTCAGAACATTCAGAAGTTAGAGATATCCATTCAAAGTGTATAAATATGATTTGGGAGACTCAAAACCTACGAGCTGGGAATGTGATAAACAGAAGCAGTAATGGTCTGCTTGGCTTTTCTCATGCAGAGAGCATATGTTGAAGGAAACACCAGTACGTTACCTCTGAACCTTTCTCAGGCTGCAACAACATGAGGGGAAATAAAAATCAGTAAGACGTTACCTAGAGGGTTTCCATGAAGTTCCCCTTCTGAGGTCAACACACAAGGTGTCAAGCTACACTCATCAGTAGTTCTGTCCAAGTGCAGGCCAGTGTCTGGAGATCAGTGTAAAGAGCCCAACGTACCTTTCTTTCTTCAGCAAATCCCCTTCCATTACAGCCATGCTGACCGGCCTCTTCCGTTCCTGAGTCCCCGACTCATACTCATTCCCAGTGTGAGACAAGTGATTCGAATTAACAGCAGGAAGCAGGACAAATGCCCCAGACACATTAAAATCAATTTCTGAGCAAAAGACAGACAGGCTATGGTAAGGCATGAACACACAAGGTAATGTACAGTCTTGGCAATTTAACTCCAAGAATATCATGCAACTAGTGTTGACAAAAATCCTTGCACGAATGGAAGTCCTTACCTTCAGGAAAAAACCAAACTGCATGCTGAATGATTGGCTCAATAATTGCTACCACATGGACTGAAGTTGCTGCTGCCATTTCAGCAAGAGATCTGGGGAAGAAATTCAGAAGACCAGAATCTTTGAAACAGACAGCTCTTCCAAGGGGAAAACCCCATTAAGTGTGTTTGGTAGTGTTGGAGTGTAGCTATATGGTGGTCCAAGAAATTGTGGGTAGTATACCTTTTGAGACCAACCACTTAGTTGGGAGAAATTTTGGCATGCTTTTGAGCATAAGGTGCCTTTCCGTGGGTAAAGGGCATTTGTTTTGCATGCCTTAAAGTGCAAATCCAAGTTGAATGGGGTATGGCAAGTCTAATTGCCACCCCACAAAAAACAAACCAAAACAGTACACTCCCAAGTATTGCAGACTTCATCACAAAGCTTACAGAATGCACATTTCTAAAGAGCACCACATCTGTCTGACAGATGTGTGTGACATTTCATGAAGCTCCCTGGAGGAGAGATGCTTCCGAAATGCGATTACAAATCTCTCCACTTCTTGATACTTTACATTATTTACACACTGGGATCTAGGATAAAGAGGTGCTATGGTACTTTAACATTCAATAAGTGCTGTTTAAAAAAACCCAAAAACACACAACTTACCCTTCATTCTTTGCCCATAACAAGTTGGGGCCTAATACTATCGCAATGTTGCTGGGAGTCATTTTATTTATGTCACTGTTCTGTGAGAGCTTTGCCAGGAATTTGATTAAATACCTATAAAAATGAAACATATGTCCTTAAGCAGTTACGGTAGAAGTGTACCACACAGGACTATGCTAGCATCTCACAAAGATTAAGGGGTACAGTCATTTTTACATCAACGATGTCACCTGAGAAGATGCTGCAAACCAGGACCACACACATTAGCAAAGCTAGCATTTTAAGCAAAGCTTCCAAGAACTCTTTAGGACAACTGCAAAGTGAGACCAACAGATTTCATGATTTGCAGGTGGCCATCAATTTTTTGCCCATGAATCAATGAAAACTGAAGTCAGTGGGAAGCGATTAATAGGATAGAAGATTTTTCCCTACTAAGTGGACGAAAGCAAATGTTTACTGAACTTTACTGAGATCAGATGGATCATGCACTCTGCAATCACATTCAACAAAGGTGAGCTAATCCGTATTTCAACAAATGCTTTCCCATTATGCACTTAAGACTTCTAAAAGCTGAAGAGATCCATTTCATGTCCTTGAGGGTGAAAGCCAGCTAGAGATAAACTGCAAGGAAAGAATCCAGGTGCAGCTTCCATACTTGGAAAGCCTCAAGGGAAAGAAATGCTAAGTGATGTGGAGTAGTCTTGCAGAGAACGTACACTCTAGAGTGTCTATGTCAAAGTTTCACTGGAGCAAGGCTACAGGGACTGCGCTATCTCCGCTCAGTTTGTGCTATTAGGGCATAAGGAACTGCCACATGCAATGCACTATTCAATTCAACAGCCAACATCCATACTCTCCAACTCTTTAATCAAACAGGATGTCCTTTCAAAAGCTTACATGGAACTTACCCAAGTAAAAAATAAAAATAAATCCAACTAGAAACTGTGACAAGCCAAATCTTTGCAAGCGGCTGTTTTCTGCTATTGAAACTACAGTCCTAAGAACTGTAGCAATCGTTGACGCACCTGAAATTCGCCAGGTTATGCTTGGGCAGTCTTTGACAGATTCTCCATAAGTCTTGCAGCTTCTTGTCCTGGTCTTGTACACTGTGGAGAGGATAAAGCCTTCTTTAGACCAGAAGGAATTCTGGTCTAAAGGACCAGAAGGAATTCTATTTGCTACCAAAGAGTGCAGGCCTTATGGTTTTCATTTATGCATAATTAGCCCACTCTTTGCACATTAAATTTAATCAACTGCTTTGTAAATCCATTAATTAGCTGTAATAAGCAATAGTCTTTACACATATTGGAGTATAAAGCTACTTCAAGTAAAACAAACATTTCAGTGCAGTTACAACCAAAGCAGTACACTCCTTTAGCATGCCATTGCCTGCCGGAATGGAACAAGGATGGGGCAACTGTGTACACGTGGAAAGTTTTCTGTGCGTTTGAGGGAAAGTGAGAAAAGCCCCATTCACGCACGCACTGCTCACATCTGTGTTTCCAGCACTCTTACTTTGCAACTTGCGTCCACTCCTCATAGAGGCTGTAGGTCATTAAGGGTTCCGGTAACTCTCGTAAGTAGGACTTCAAGGCACCTGCAAACAGACCAGGAGAATGGGCATCTCAGCCATTTGAAACGCTGACCTCAGTCTTGCGGCCAGACCCTTACGCTGTTGCCAAGCCCTGCTGAAGTTTGTGCAGAGACACATTTCAACAGTGCGTCTGTCCAGAACCCAGCAATGGGGCCTCCCGGTTACTACAGTAATCAGCACCACCACCAACTTCTTTAGAATTTCAAAATGACTCTATGGACTGAAACTGCAGCTTCAGCTGCGCATGGCTCTGGACTCAGACCTCTGTCATGAGAAGAAACATGACACTGGTATGAATGCAAGCCACCTGAATTTTGAATACTGCTTAGGCCTTACAGAAATAAATATTCCACGTGTGCCTGGTATGCGTGCCCTACACTTGATCTCTGCAACACTGGTGCATTGGGCTGGAGGGTTCATACTACTTGCATTTACAGTTTTTATCTACAAAAATGTCTCAATATTGTAACATGCCAATGACAAATGAAAGGCATAAGGGATACGATTCAAAATGGTCATGCTACCTGCTACAGCATGAGGGTCCGAATAGAATTCATCAAGCTGGGAAGTGGAACAGTCCAATGCAGCTTTCAGCTTCTTCAGTTTGGAGGCTCCGGCAGCAATCCTGAATAAGCCCTACATCATGAGAGCAAGGATCAGTTCCCATGACTGACAGCTGACATACTGTCATTAAAACCAGTTACAACAATGCAGTGACAACCTTCCTTCTTGCAACAGTTACAAGATTCATGTCTTTTTTGTGTCTGCAAAGTGAAGTTAGCTTTGACATATCAATGCTGGTTCAATAACCACACAACACCTTCCCCTCCACTGTCTCCATCTCTGCATTTTCACATTCAAGTTAGTCCCATTTCGTTCCCAAATACATTTGAAGAAGTTGTGGGGATGGGTGGGTTTTCCTGTCAGGAAAGGCTAAGTTACACAAGGGGACAAAACACCCTTGCATTTGTGTGCCATGCAGGCTTGCTTACACGGACGCTAACCCCTTCCTCAACAGTTATACTGACTGGGCTTTGCCTCTTCTTAAGACCTTTTACACAAGAGAAAAAGTTTACTGTCCAGTTTGCAGAAGTTCCTACCTCTTCTTTCATTCCTGTTTCCAAGAGCATCATAACACAAGCCTCAATAGGGAGTGCAATTTCACGACCACTGCGTTTGAGGTGCTCCTCCAGGGGTGTTCCAAAGGCTGGCTTTTCTGTCCATTTGTCTAGTTAGAGAGTAGCAAAACACTGAGCAACATGGTGAAGGGAACAACTTGAACTATGCTCCAAAGAGGTTTAGAAGAAAATCAAGTGTGATCACAAGAATGTAATTACAAGTATTGCAGCCTTTGATTTGCAAAGTCTCTTTGGTCATGAGAAAAGAGAAAAGCTTGCAGGTGTGAGCAAGACAGTAAACCTCTTGTCCACCTCTCTTTGGGTGGCTTATCAAATTAATTATTCTTGTGTAGCTGGAAGATGTTATATCCACCAGGTAAATGTACTAACTTGTGTTTGGTTTTCAGTTGAAATTAATTCTGATTTACTATAATAATTCAGATGCATAGATTTTTGGCCCTTTAAGGAAAAAAAAAAGAAAAAGTATTTTTGTTTTTGCTCAGGACAATTTCTTATTGCTTGGCCGGGCTGCCTGTAATAGGATTGTACCTGCAGCTGGCATAGTGCACGTTAGGCCAAATGCAAAGCCTACTATTGATGGCAAGAGTCATGTATGTTAGTAGCCCCAGTATCTCTAACAGAATCACCATATTTAAGGGTCTGTCACTGTTCCAGTACTAAACCCCATCCATCTGTTTCCAAAAAGCATTCAAAGCAGCTTTAAAATTTTACTCTTGGTTGCATTTTTTTAAGCAAAATTTTGACAAAAGGTCTTCCTCACAGAAGGCTGACTCTCCTTGCCCCTTAGAATTAGCTTATTTCCCCCAGTACTTTTGAGCTGTCACAATTGACAAATGAAGATGTGAAAGCATTACATGACTGTTAGTATCCAAGCACCATTTCTTTTAAAGGGGAAGGAAAAAAGCCTGAGACACCATGTTTTGTAAGATACCAGCAGGTTACACATGCCATATGTATGAACTGCATCACCACTGCTTGGGTTTTAGCGCTTTTCATTCATAGACTGCCCAGCACTTCAGAGGCAAATAAGCATTTATCATCCCCAATTTAGCAAGTAGCGGCAGAAGGGAAGTGCAGACAGCTTTAAGTGACTCATTCAAAGTTACAGCAACTGAGAGCTGAGCTAGGATAGAAGCAAAGGCATTTTCTCCCAGCCCCAGCTCTTATCTCCCGAACCACACTGCTTCCCAGCATGCTTTCCAAGTGCTGATGTAATACCTAACACTTGTGCAGTACTTGGCTTCTCAAGTGCTGTACACACTAGCTAATTAATCAGTGAGGAAGCAATCCAATACAATCAGATCTATTTCCCTCAAGTAGAGAATTGACCTCACTAGTCCATAATGTTCCACCATGAAACTACTGGTTTCACTACTCTGCTAAACAGTACCTTCCATCAGGGGCACTGAAGAGCAGATATTACATGCCATGCTTCTAGCAGTTATCATTTCCTTGTTTTGGGGGCATTAAGACCTTCCATTTGATCCACAGCCCAAAACACTCTGCTGAACTATCAGCACACATGGTTCAGATGACACCCTTGTCTCAGATTTTGTTCAATACAGTCCTTTAGTATTTGTGACTTCAGTGCTCATAGTAAGCACCATGCTGATAAGAATAATGCTTAGGATGGCAGCTTCTGTTCCAGGTTTCTATGTGCGACAGCACACAGCGCATCTCCACACCATACGGTAAGCCAAGGGCAAGGTCCAAGCCTAAGCTCAAGTTGACTAATGCATAACTTGATAGCACCGAAAAGAGATAAAGAATTCTTGTTCACTTGTACCCTCATGGGTGAGGGAGGCCTGCACTGCAGTCCTGAACGCTTCAAATAAGCCAGAGCTCAGTAGCCAAGAAGTAGCTGCAGTACAATATGAACATGTGGAGAAGGGATGCTTTTGCGGGGGAGCATAATCAGCTTTGCAAAGTTTGGGGGAGGTCCTTGGAATTCAAATCCCATAATGCTGGTACTTTAGGATCCTACTTTGTTTCTTCCTCATGAAGGAGTCCCCTTTGGGGCATGTGTGCCAGGGAAGGGTTACTGAAAGGTTCCCACTATGTCCAGTTAAGAGAGAGGGAACACATCAGTGCAACTAATTACAGAAGTCTTCCCTTGCTTTCTCTCAGACAGACAGACAGACCCACCCTTAATGTTACATTAGTGTGTTAATATAGGGCTGGAGGAGCTCCAGAGAACGCAGCAGCCAAAGATGGAAGGATTTTGGGGGATGTAACGTTGTTAAGAGATTAAAATGGCCTTTTAAACAGGCTCTGCATGCAAGAGTCCAGAAGGGAGAAGAATATAGGTCAGAGGTGGCACAGGCAAGGAGAAGCATCAGCCAGAGCACAGGTTACTTTACCTTGATGGGCTTGAATTTCAGGGAGGACCTTGTCTAAGACTGCTAATGATTTTCTATGGTAATCTGCTTGTGCTTCTAATAACTGAGAACAAAACCCACATTTCAAAAAAAACAAAAACAGGGTTAGCTTCTGAGGAACACACATACAACGACAAGGTTTAGCACATGAAAATGTCATCTTTCAAAATGAAGTGGTTTTCCACAAGTGCCAAATCTGATCAAACAAGACGACACTCACCGTGACAAAGTATCTTGCATACTCCCCTTCTTTGGATACAAAGTTATACATGTCTGCTGCAAGTTGGTCCTTTGATTGGGGGGGGGGGGAGCGGAGGGGAGGGGGGGGGAAAAAAAACGGTAAGAAGCCTAGCTGGTAATTTAACATAAACCACTTAGTCTACACTGTAAGAATCAAATGGTTCAGCATTGCCATCATTTGCTTTACACATGGTAGGGCTGACAGCAGAAAAAGGCTGTTTGAAGAATATATTTAGCTTACCAGAAATTCACATGTCCACTATGGATTGCAAGGAAAACCTATCACTTGTGGCAACATTGAGAGCATCTTTAAGCAACTGGATTTTGCTCAAGTTTGTTTCCACCCACTACAGCAAGGGCTGTTGTTTGTTACATTTAGCAGCCACCATGGGAGTGTATTTTACATGCATGTAAAGAACTGGCTATTTAAAAAAACAAACAAACAAACAAAAAAACATACCTTCCTCAACATTTTCTACCCCACACCACAACAGCAAGATGCAATATTTCTTGATGACTTTGTAATCAAGTGGAAAAATCAAAATGCTAAAGTATCTTAAGCAAACAAAGCCTGGTCAGAAATCTTCAGTGTGAGGTTTGGAAGCCTGTGACACTGACAGCATCACCTAGGTCCCTGGCTTGAAATCTCCATGTAGTTAATAGGGCTGTACAAAGTTTCAGTTGCTGATTCGATTCAGCAGAGATTCGACCCAATTCACCGGCTGAATCTCTGAATCAGAATCAAAATCTGGAGCCCCATTAATCTCTCTGAATCGAATCAGAACCCTCTGAGTCGATCTGGAGAGATTTGATGATTTGGACATAGACACAGTTTTGTGTTTTTTCTACGTACCTCAAGGTACCAGGTGACTCGCAAAATGCTGAGGTGCTGGGGCAGATGGAGCATCCCACGGAAGCGTGGAGGGGGGGTCCCCAGAGTGCTCGGTGGTGGCCCCGGAAGTGGACCAGAAGCACTTCCAGGTCCACCATGGACACGCCCCTGGCAACTGGTGCCTCCTGGGTCTAGGGAGGTGGACACCCAGGGTCCCCCAGTGGTTGACTGCTGAGCTGGGGGCAAAGGCGCACGCAGGGTTCCCCAAGTGCTCATTTTCAGACCTGAAAGTACTTCTGGTCTACTTCCAGGTCCACTGCTGAGCATGCAGGCTCCCCTGCTCCCCACACGCACTCCTGTGGGACGCTCTATCCGCCCCAGCTTTCACAAGCCGCGCCTAGTACCTCAAGCTATGTAGAAAAGAATTTAAAGCTGTGTCTACATCTGAATCGCTGATTCTCCAAATTGGAAGGGAACCTTCAGATTTGGATTTGGCCGAATCAAGTTGGGACAGTGATCCGAATCAACACATCGAAACACTGTCCCCTGAATCAGGCCCAATCAGATCTGAATACAGGCCACTTTGCACACCCCTAGTAGATGGCATCTGATGGATATGCAACAGCTGCATGTGCATGCACTGGACACCACAGCCCAAACCTAGAAGCTGTAATAGAAACACCAGCCCATCTCTACTGGTCACAGTCTTACAGATCCAAAAGTCAACAGATCACCAAAATCAAGTTCATTTTTGGGAAGACAGCCTGGGGCAACATTTTACTTATCGAATGGACTACACCACACCTGACCTATGGAAGAGTGGTAAAATACCTCTGACCTCAGAAATAAACATTTTCTTTAAGCTAAAGGGATATAGAAAATGACTCACTTGACTTGATGCAACTCTTAAAGATGCATTGCTTTATGATAATTACCACCACTTACAGTTTGTGAAGATAGTGCCAAGGAAGGAGTTTAGGGGATCAGATGTAACAATTATGTTGCTATTGACAGGTATAACCAAGGAGAGATTTTGCAGATTAACCCATACCTTGCACTGCTCTACTTTGTTTCCAGCCTCATCCATCTCTTCCTTAAGGGAATCAATTTTTGAGGGATGCACTTGAAAATTAGTTCCTGAAGTCTTGTGGACTTGGTTATACCTGCAGAAGAGAGGCTTCAGTTATTCTGTGGAGATTATGCTAGGTTTATTAATAAAAATGTAACTGACCGTCTCTCTCTACATCAAGCAGAGTAGACTTAAGAATCACTATTTTTTTCCTATCTATGCTGGGAGGTGACTACCCAAGATTCAAGAACCTGACCTATATAGTGCAAAAAGTCATGTCTTTTTTGTACAGCTTGAAGCTTTAGGTTTAGCTAATTTTCCTCTAAGTGTTCACATGTATACAACAGTGAATTAGACACAAACGCTAGAGGAATGTCGGGAATGAGAAGACTTCACTGTAAAATCAACACTTACCATGCAATTTACCAGTAGTTGAAGTCATTTCTTACCTGGCTCTAGCAGAATCCCAGTCCAACACCAGCTTTGCAAGCTGCTTCCTCAGCTTCTGAATGTTGGGAATTTCTCCCTGAAACCAGACATTTACTGTTTATTTTCATTTGAACAAACACTCTAAAAAAATTAAGTTATTTCAATCCTATGTTATGTTAATAAGTTTCATAGTTTCTAGGGTCGGAAGGGACCTGAGCAGATCATCTAGTCCGACCCCCCACCATGGCAGGAAATAATACTGGGGTCAAATGACCCCAGCAAGATGTTCATCCAACCTTCTCTTAAAAACCCCCAGGGTAGGAGCCAGCACCACTTCTCTTGGAAGTTGGTTCCAGATCCTAGCCGCCCTGACCGTGAAGCCGCGCTTCCTGATATCTAGCCTAAACCTGCCCTCTGCCAGCTTGTGACCGTTATTCCTGGTCACTCCTGGCAGTCCACAGGGGAAATAGTGATTCCCCCAATGCCTGCTGATCCCCCCTGACTAATTTATAACAGGCCACTAGATCCCCCTCAGCCTTCTCTTGTGGAGGCTGAACGGGTTCAGGTCCCATCGCCTCTCCTCATAGGGCCTGCCCTGCTGTCCCCTGATCAAGCTGTTTCTTATCTTTTCACACAAGCCAGTCCACGCCATATCTAGCTTACTTTGCTCAGTAAAATGAAGTCAGGTTTATTTGCTGAAGTGGGCTGAAGCAACCTACCTCTGTGAGTTGGAACAGTGGTTCCAAGATTTCTTTTTCAATTTGTACCTCGTGGTGAGAAAGCTCTATTGCTAGTTTATTCTCTGCGTCACCACAAGTATCCAACATTTTCCTGTGTAAAAGAAGAGAGCACAGGAAGTCACTGTGGAGTCTGAATTACTACAGATCTCAGACTAAAGAATACAAAATTAAAAAAATTGAGAATGCTACAAGTGTGAGTTTTGCTAGGACAAGAGACTACAGTGCTAAGCTAAACACTATGAGTTTAGTCTTCAGAATGCAGTACTTAAACAAAATTAAATGTTATCTTTTATTTTAAGAGAGCTTTCCAATACTTAAAAACTCTATTACCAGAAAACTCCAGTCAGTGATGGATCACAGCTTCATTGAGAACCAGACACTTACCCCAGCAGAGTTTCATCAGCTAGCTGGGCAGACCCTTCTTGCATATTCTGAGCAAGAGCCGTTAAAGGAAGTTTTTTCTGTAGAGCAGAAGAGATATAAGTATTTTGCCTCCTCCCCTTACATGCTGTTCTAATATATCTCTCCTAAAGTTCTTCTTCCTGTACCTTCTACTGAACTATTTTTTTCTTTAGCTCTTATAAAGTCCAGTCCCAAAACCAGGTGCTGATCTGGATTACCTTAAAAAGTGACGCTTGCTATTTTTTGCTACCATTTGGGTGCCATATGCCTATGGTGAAAGACCAGCTCCAATGCTAAGCCACCTTTTTCCAAGGCTCTCAGGAGAAGACTGACTATATCAATCAGTTGGCAAGATTTACCTCTTGCACATCATCACTGGTTAAAAGCATTTAAGCGTACACAATTTGTGAAAGTCAAGTGAAACTTCTTACAGAAAAATCTCACACCAGTCAGATCTGAACACTGAGCACATGGCACAGTTGCTCTCAGTGACTCTACTGAAATGCCCCCTTCCTTTTTACCTGATCTATACAGAACAAGCAGCTCAAAGAAAACTGGCCAATAGTGTTGCAAGTACAAGACAATCCAAAACTTGTTGCTTGACACTTATTATGAGAAGCTTCCCCGCCCATCAGATGCTCATCCCCAGTGACCCTAAAAACATAGGAAGTGCCAGACTGGATCAGACCGATGGTCCGGTCCATCTAGCCCAGCAGCCTGATGTTTTTAGGGGAAAAGCTCTAAACAGGCTTCATCTAGTGTGATGTATCCTCTATTCATTACCCTCCCCAGTATCCACCATCACTGGTTTAGAGATCCCACAACATCTCCAACTGTTCCGTTTGACAGTCATATTAATAAACCTATTATCCATGAATTTGTGTAGTCCCATTCCGAACTTGGGTATATCAGCCTCTACAACCTCCTGTGGCAATGAGTTCCATGCGTTAACTATGTGCTGCATAAAGTACTTTCTTTTGTTAGTTTTAAACATGCCTCCTACTGATTTCAGTGGGTGCCCTGTGGTTCTAGTGTTCTGGGACTGGCTGAAGAATAGGTCCCTGTTCACTTTGTCCACACCCTTCATGTTTTTATATACCTCTCTCAGCCTTCTCCTTTCCAAACTGAAGAGCCCTGGCCTTTTTAGTCTCGCTGGGACAGCAACTGCCCCATCCCTTTGATCAGCAACTGCCCCATCCCTTTGATCATACCCCCTGGATGTACTGTTCACAGAAAACAGAGGAAGCACCCTGGGGCACTTTATAAAACAGCTATGCTATCCAAGCTAGATCGTGAACTGTGGCAGACATTCTACTTTGTTAGAAATGTCAACACGTGGGATGACTGCAATTTTGTTCCATTAGCCGATGCTGGGCATAGCATCCAATCAGCACACAAAAGGCTTTTACAGACCAGACTCAGAATGCTATCCGAAGACCTGTTGTACTTACATGTCTCTTATCAGCATCCGTACCATGCTGGCCTTGAAAGCATCCTATTAATCGTTTCTGCGTAAGATGGCAAACAGACCTCACTGTGTCAAGACGTCTCTCAATCTAGCCATGGAAGAGGAAAAAAACAGAAGTTATTTTCTTGGTCTCAGCAGAACATCTTCCTCCTGTGCCACTTTTAGTTCACGTTTGTGTATTTCTCAAGTTCTACTGCTTACAAAAAAATTCAGATGCTTCACTGTAAGATCCAGATGGCAAACTTATTTGGAAGGGGGTTTACATCTGTGGTGGCACAAACTCTCCCTGCTTTTGCAGGTGACCTGCAGCCTCCCAGGGGCTCCGGAAGACAAGGGGGAAGATGACTAGAGTATGCTGGTACCTGACAGAGCCCCACTAATACCCGCTATTTTCAATTTGATGTGAAAGCAGCAAGTATGTTCACAATATGACCCATGAACAAGGCCCCAGTAGGGATTCCTGTATCTTCTCCATTCTCCCCAGTTGCACAGTGAGGGGTAGCAAACTACCCACGTCATTCAACTATAGCTAAAGGGTTTTGCTCTCTTGCTATTACCTCTAAAAGAAAAGTTTCCAAGCCCTGTGCAAGGTGGACAGGGGAAAGACTTAAACTTAGGAAAGTACTGAGGGTTTCTCTAGTGTGGTGGGAAAAAAAATAAGACACACAGACACAGGGTACAATTTAAGACAGGTACTTGCATTCATCTTAGCACAGCATATTGGAACCCTTAAGCTCACTTTTAAATACGGATGTGTCCCGGTAAACCAGAGCTAAATTCATTTCAGATTAGGTTGTTCTTGAAACAAAGTAAAGCCAGTAACTGAAACAGTTAAGATCCTCTATTTGGAAGAATTTTATCAAGAACAATTCTCCAAAAGTAGCAGTGCTGGGGTAGGACTGCTTATGGCACTGGGAACCTCTATGCACAGCATCAGAGGAATGCAGTTTATCTGCGTTTCGATGACTCACCAAGATTAAAGGAGGCTCTCTGGAATGATTTTTATTTAAAAACAACCAGAAACACACAGAACAAATTTTATCTGTGAAACTAATTGGAAAAGATGCAAGTTTTCACTTGGAGCTTCTACAAATTGCTGCTAGTGCCAAATAATTAATCCCTTCCAGGAAGGTAATACATTTCTCAATTATGTCTACACCTAAAAATAGCTTGACCTCTAGTATCCAGAACAAATTTCAGTATTTGCTAAGTTATCCCCTGTGATAGCTCTCCTTAAGCACACAGCAACTGGTTTTAAAAATAGAAAGTGTACAAACTGCTGGCTTCTCCACAAACAGCAAACTGAACTTCAACAATTCTTATGTACAGAGAACACAGAAGGATATTGCTGCCACTTCTCTTCTCCATTCAGAGATCCATTTTACACCCAATGTCCTGGTGAAACTCTTAGTTAGGTTACAGTTCTGGAAGCCAGTAAGAACTCTTTTCTTGGGCTGTTTTATTCCAAGTGGGGAAAGTAGTTGTACCCTTAATGTACAGCCTTCCAGGTTAGAGATGGGTAGTTAGTCATGGTAGTCTGTAGTCAGGCAAAGGGACCCACCTTAGGAGACTAACTCGTTTCAAGAGGGAAGCTTCAGAGCAAAATCGCCTCCTTTATTCAATGCTATGAAGCTTCTGTCTCTGAAAGTGGCAGCAAGGCAGGGTGGAACCTTAGAGAGACTAACTCATCCAGAGAGGCATAAGCTTCATAGCATCTGATGAAGGAGGCAGGCACCTCTGAAGCTTATGCCTCTCGGAACAAGTTAGTCTCTAAGGTCCCATCCGGCCCTGCATTCCGCTTGACTTTAGATGGCTACCTACCTGCCACCCTGCCCTGCCTTCTGCCTTCCCAGGCTGCTATCAGGCGGGGTGCTTGTGTCCCATTACCACGGTTAAAATGACCAGAGATGCCAATCAGAAAGTAAATGCTGCGTGAGTCACAGCATTACCAGACAGGGACAGCATGAGCAGGGTGAAGTTATGGGCAGAGCAAAATTTGAGGGAACACTGAAAAAAAAAAACCACCCAGGTACACGGTTGCCTTTAGGGGTTTAAAAAATAAACAAACAAACCCCCCACCTAAATACAATCACTGAACCCACATACTCTAGGGAACATCTCCGATAGAGACATTCATATTTTAAATACAGTTTAACTGCAGTCCTGGCTCTGCTTTGAAAAGGAACAAATTTAACTGAGGATATTTGGGAGAGGAAAAAAGAAACAACTCTCTTCAAGGCAAGAGGCCGTTAAAAAAAAAAAAGTACCAAAAGCAGAAGAACCAAACAAGAAGTAACACTGCTGAAAGCATGTTCATAAAATGAATACTACCAAAAACTAACAGGCAGTTTAGTTAGATAAGAGGTTGCCCCCCCGAATAAATGAGTGAATAAAATCTTCCACTTGGGTGTAGCCCGTCTGTGCTGTGCCTGGGAAAGCCATGCTCGCAGGCATTTTTGGCAGCCATAGGCAGGGAGAGTTTCTGGCTTTAATTTCATGCTAACGTTACATCTGAAAACTAGGAAAAACAGATAAACTGCATTAAAACACCTTGAGAGCTTCCAGGACTTGATTTTAAGCTTCCGATCAGATAGTATGCTCCCAGGGAGGAAGAAGCGGCACCATACCTACAGGCTGAGGAACTCCCTTCTTGTCAGTACAGAGGTGGAAACGGATCTTGGAGTCATCATTGATGCCAAGATGAACATGGGCCGGCAGCGTACACGGTCAGGAAGGCCAACCGCACCTTGTCCTGCATCCACAGATGCATCTCGAGCAGGTCCAAGGAGGTGATCCTCCCCCTCTATGTGGCACTGGTCAGGCCGCAGCTGGAGTACTGCGTCCAGTTCTGGGCGCTGAACTTCAGGAGGGATGTGGACAGCATGGAGAGGGTCCAGAGGAGGCCACTCGCATGGTCAGGGGGCGGCAGGGCAAGCCCTATGAGGAGAGGTGATGGGACCTGAACCTGTTCAGCCTCCACAAGAGAAGGCTGAGGGGGATCTAGCGGCCTGTTACAAACTAGTCAGGGGGGACCAGCAGGCACTGGGGGAGTCCCTGTTCCCCTGAGCACTGCCAGGAGTGACCAGGAATAACGGTCACAAGCTGGCAGAGGGCAGGTTTAGGCTAGACATCAGGAGGCACAACTTCACTGTCAGGGCGGCTAGGGTCTGGGACCAACTTCCAAGAGAAGTGGTGCTGGCTCCTACCCTGGGGGTCTTTAAGAGGAGATTAGAGGAACACCTGGCTGGGGTCGTTTGACCCCAGTAATCTTCCCTGCCATGGCAGGGGGTCGAACTAGATGATCTGCTCAGGTCCCTTCCGACCCTAGAAACTATGAAACTATTTTCACAGGAACAGAGAAGGCTGAGCTATATCAGCATAGCATGTTTTACAAATACTCAAGATGAGGGGTCAGCAACCTTTTCGGGATGCTGGCTGGAATGGCCCAGCTCAAGTCCGAGGCAGGCGGGTGGTGACATTAAGACCCAGGCACTGCCACCACTTACCCTGTGTGGCATCACAAGGCAAGGTAGAGCACCTAAAGCCCACCACCACCAAGCCCCATGTCTACAGGCTGGACCCAACCTATGGGCAGTAGGTTGCTGACCCCTGCCCCAGACAGTTATGCTAAATTCAAACATCACATTTTTAGAAACAAGTGAAAGTTTTTTCCCAGCCTTAAATGGAACATTTGAAGAGCCTCTCAACTTTGGTAGAGACAGCTGCCCTGGAGAGTTCAGAGAGGAAAATTCTAGGTGCCTTGAAAATTTAAGCACGTTACGAGAGACTGGCAATTTGCACTCCATCTGAAATTACCTGTGACTGAAAATGACAGGTTACTTTGCTCAAGTTTCCCTGCCAGTTTCAACAGCTTGGCTGTGTTTTATGAAAAATTTCCCAGCCACCCCTGATTAGATTACTGTGCAAACAAAAACAAAAACAAAAAAACCCAAGAGGAGAAACCACTTAATGAAGAAAACCTGTTAAATCTGTCAGCGAAGGCTCTTTGGAAGTCTAACAATAGTAGCTAAAAAAAACAAACAAACAAACCAGGCACAAGTGATGCACCTTTTGGTATTTTCCATTGCAACTCAGATTACAGCAATTTATTAGCACAACAACTACGAGGACCATTACTGCATAAAACTTTAAATCATCAGCAGACCAGGGCTTATTCACAACTCCAAAGGGGTTTTTATTAGGGTTGCTGGCATTGCTGGGGGGTCTGAAAGCCAACAGGTATTTACACAGCTTCCTATATCAGTCAACTTTTTCATGAAATTATCAGGAAAGAACACTGGACAGAAAAATTATAGCCTTCCCCCTCCCATACTCAATTCCCCGCCCCCCAAACACCTATTAAATTGTCCCCAAAATTCATGAGGAAAGTAATTCTTCAGTTAAAATTGATCAAAAACTCATACTGTAAAACCATTTGCTCAGTACAAGGCTTTAGTGTCTTTATTTTCAGCCTGGATCTCTGCTCAATATGCTTCAGCTTTCAAATCCTCTTTTGTTCATCACATGTCTCAATAAATAAGAAGAGAAACTAAGTTGTATCACAGCCTTTCCACAGTCTGAGGGAACAGACCAAGCCACAAACACTACTTTGTGTCCTGTAATCTTCAAACCATTTCACAAGCAGCACATATAAAGAAGCATTTAAAGGATGTGCATTAAATGAGTTTAGTACCTGTAACAGATCTTCACTCAGGACTTCCGTTTTTTCAGCTCTGGAAAAGAAAAGAAAAGCAGCAGTAAGTATTAGAAGAATAAGCAAATAAAAAGGCAAAGCTAAGACAAAAAATAACCCACACAAACGTTAGAGCTAGGAACCCATTCAGAAGAGGTCACCCCACGTGTAAACTACGATCCAGCCAGAGGTTCATGACCATCATTCCAACACACAACACACACTGCATTGCTCAGGATTAATCCTTCACCTCTTGTGTCATGCCAAAGATTAGTCAGATTATACAGAAATTCTCACATGCCTGGCGTTCCAAACCTACCACACGAGCGTGGGAAAAACAAGTAAATAGGACAACTCAATTTGCCTATTTCATATTATTCATTAGGAGAAACAGTAAGGCTCTCTCTTTTTACTGTCTTTTCTTTGATAGTCCCACTTTTTCACCATTTCATGAAATGGTTTCCCATTGCCTTTCATGTTTGCCATAAATCTCTGGATTCCTTCTGCTGCTGCTGCTGTCTTTTCAAGGCAGGGCGACCAGAAATTAATAGTATTCCATGTGGAGATATTTGGTAAGAGCCTTAGTACAGTGTATGTTTAATTCACATATTAACACTGCTGTGAGCAGTTTATTGTAACTATACTTTCCTTGAATACTCACACTGTAGATGTATAAGCAAAAAGAATTCAAGCTACTTTCTTTCACATTTCTTAGTAGGTGCTAGAATAAATCTTATTTTATACTGTCATGTTTTAGGATTATGAAAGTCAAGGGACCTAACCAGCATTGTTCACTTTTGCCAAACATCTGCTCTATAAAGGACAATACTGACATTTTGCCACATAGAAAAAAAAAAAATTAAGTGACTTGCATGCAACACCCCCCACCAACAGCTGCTGGAAACTGTGGTGCACGTGACCTGTACGAAATATGGTAAGAATCGTTTCTGCTAATTTGGGCAAATGTGAAAGTAAAATCTGGGAGACAAACAGCTACTCAACTGCTTACTGCAAGGAAAGATCTTTTCTCTTCATTCTGCCTTTCACAAACACGGTGTATATTGTATTCCCAGGGATGTTGTACGCAAGAAAAGATGGTATTATTTGTTATCCTTCTGTTCTGTCCTGCTGAGTACTTACCCATATTCACCTCCTATGAAACTATCCATCAGTTAAACACACAAGACACCTCCAAACACAAGTTTAATTCAAACTGCCAAGAAGTATACGATTCCAATTTCATGGCGACTTATCTGTCTTGGACTAACAGTTAACATTCATCTTAAGGTAATACTCAAAACCTCTATGAACACTTAGAACTCAATCCTGTAGAGAAGTTATCATTTAAATCCTTTCTGGTAGCAATAAAAGGGCAAAAGCTAGAGGTTTACCACCTTTCTGGCAAGAGTTACGTGCATGCAAGATTCAAGCATTAATTTTCCTTGGAAAACAGGCATGAACCTGGCTGATGTTTTCCAGCAGGGAAATGAACTGATCAAAAGGGCTAAAACTGAGATAAGACCAGGTGCAAACACATATTGAAAATCTTAGGGAACAACTTTGTAGCCTAGAGTGCTCCAATAACTAGGGTTCCTTTTTGTTCTTAAGAGTGTTATTGTCTTTGCACTTTACACACCAACATTAAATTAAATTACAAAGGTCAACTAACTTACTTGGTACAAATACACTGGGCCACCACATGTCACTATGGGAACAAAGTCTTATATATGTACAGACTGGTTTATACAAACACTTCTGAAATTTGGTAAAAGACCAAATTTTGCCCTATAAGATGCATCACTGGTCTCTAAAGATATGATGACTTAGTATTTCTGAAGACTATGAATCAGCTGTTTGGAAAAAAAACTCCTTCAGAAATGGGGTTCAAGTAACTGAATGGAGCTATTGTTTTCAAACCTTCTACAGATATTTTTAGATACAGTTCTGTTCTTAGCCCCCCTTCCAACAAGAAAAGCAGATGCCTGAGCTGCCAGATCACATAGGAGTTCAAATTCATGCTTTATTAAGTCTCTCCTAATTTATCTGTTTGTGCCCACGCTAAGTAGACACCCATGAAACAGTCCATCAGTTTAGCTATGTATGCCATGTAGGTCCAAGTATCCCCAAAATGAGCAGACGGATGAGAAGCACATCTTGTTTCACATAAAACACAACCAACTGCAATCTCATTTTTACACACAACTCGGACTGCAATGGATCACTGAATGACAGGCCTAAAACTGCAGATTATAAAGCAAAGCTCTAGAAAAAGGGGTTGAACAGAAGCTGTGTTTTAGCTTAAGGGCAACTCGGTATACTTCAAGGTGCCTCCTGTACAAAAGTGTGGACGTCTCCCAACACATACAGCCATAAGACAACCTATTGTTAAGTTTGATAAAGATTTTTTCTTTGTGAACTGTTAAGCATCACATTAAATATTGGTTTCTACTAGTTAAATCTACAGCTAATGAGGTCCGCACCAGGCTGTATTAGAAGGTTATGAAGGACGGTGTTGAGTCAGCATCCAGCTTGTCACTCGCATCTCTGCTTTGCAGCAAATCATTCTTCTGCTTATTAGTTTTAGTGTCACATGGTGAACTTCTTCTGATTGAATACTACTAGGTTTTATACTAAGGATGTGAACATTCTTTAAAATAGTCTTGGCACAGACATTTAACAAGAAGCTAATTTCAATAGCCGATTTCCTACCTACAATTTTTTTTTTTCGTTACAGAAAGCCATGATTTAAGACCCAGGCTTTGAGAAACTTCACTTCTGACAAAGTAGAACACCTTCCAGTTTATGAATCTATGAAATACAGTAGCCAATACACCTCAGGTAATGTAATTTGTAGTCAGAATTAGTTTAAATAATTTAAAGGAATCTTCTTTCTTACTAGAGGTGTACACACACGTTTCAGTAGTTTATCTATATATGAACATGACCACCACCACTGAAACATTACATGGAAAGGTCCAATTTTCCCCTTTTGCAGGTATAACAGTTCTTTCAGTAGTTGTGCTCAAGTTAAGAAATCCACATGGTCACGCACACACACACACTTTGAAAAGTGAGATCTATTATCCTAAGAATTCAAAGTACTAATACGCAGCTTTTGAGAAACTTTCAGGAATTCACTTTTCCTCCTTCCACTCCTAGTACAGATTTTAATTGATCCAAGACAGCAGGGAGAGTATAATCCCAAACTATATTGTTCACATCTAGCTTTCTATATAGCTGCCTCACATGATCTTATGCAGTGATACTCTAAGCATCAGGAGAGAAACAATCTGCACTTGCCCCCTCAGAATCCTGTATGCACGACATAAAGCTTTCAAAAGTAAAACATGAACGTGAGTTTCTGAACCAGCTCCTGTAAAATTAGTGGAAGACCTGCCATCGCACACCAAAAGAGTATAATGGACCAACAGGTATAAATGTAGAGCTCCTTAGCCCAAAAAGCCTGACCATAGCCGTCAGATGGCAGGGTGTGAACTGAGAGAGAGCTCGGAGGGGGCTGAGCACCTCCATAAGAGACTAGAGCCCCACCCCCCCCGTAAGATTTTCAAATATCGACCGGGGGGGGGGGGGGGGCGGGGGTGCCAATCAATTTGCTCCTTCACTTATGTGGACTTGTTAATCAATTAACTGGTTTATTTTTTTCTGCAGACCCCCCAAGAATCAAAGTGTAATTCAAACCCCGGATGGAAGAATTTAAAAACAACA
Source organism: Crocodylus siamensis (assembly GCF_052110815.1). Taxonomy (NCBI): domain Eukaryota; kingdom Metazoa; phylum Chordata; order Crocodylia; family Crocodylidae; genus Crocodylus; species Crocodylus siamensis. Next base: position 49,300,303 of record NC_143406.1, read on the forward strand.
TACTGAAATACTGATGATGCTAGCTTGCATTTTACCCCATTGAAAGAAAAACACTATTTTTAGAGGTAAAACAAGAACAAAACACTAAATACAACTAAAAAACCCCATGCAATTGAAAACATTTAAATTTAGTTCTGGAAAGCAACAAAACATACAAGATAGCTTCATTTTTAAACACAAAACATCCATGGGTCCATTAGATTTTAAAGATTTGACTATGTATACACGTTTCAAAACAAGTAGGTTTTAAGACAAATGGTTTACTCTTTCAGCAAGTATCATTTAACAGGCAGCAGTGTCTCTGGAAACACGTTCACCTAGTATTTTGCACAATACTAAACTTTAATGTATTCCAATTCATCTCAGAAGTACTTAAAAAATAATTTCAGCCTTCTTAGTTAAGTGCAACTAGAAGCAGAATTTGGTCCCAACTGTGTAGGGCCTCAAATAACACATGCATTGATTGATGTATTGCAAGTCTTTTAGATATCACTACATAAAAGAATAAGCTATGTAACAGTTTTGAACAAAGGTTTTGCCACCTATGCTACCCCTGCTAGCCAGATCAACACATGCTTTGTGTGTTGAGACACACCAGAGCTTTTAGAAGCTTAGACAAAGAACAAATTGGACCATTCAGCTGAAAGTCTAGATGAGTGTCTGTCACTCTTCACTTTCCAAAAATAATGAGAATATAGGTCAGCAGCCAGTGCTTTTTAAGCTCCTACTGAAGAGACACTACATATAGTTAGCAACATTTCAATTAAAAACCTTCCCAACAAACGCAGATGGATGCAAAGGACCACTTTGTTAAAAGATGCCTTTAAACCCTTTTTATTTTTAAAGTTCCCTTTGTTATGAAACAGTCATGAGACAGCTTTTAGAGTCATGTAACTCACAATAATTTAAGCCATATCTGGGCTAGCATTTAAGCTTTGATGTTACCTAGTCCAGTGGAGGGCAAGTAAATGGTTTGGGGGCTGGGGTCATGACTTGTGAGGAGCAGCTGAGGGAATTGGGTTCTTTTAGTCCCCATCAACCCAATTTTCTGAGTCTGCTTGCCATGTTTTACACATCAAGTGTAGACTAGAACCACATGCTGCCTTTGATACATGCTGAACCACAAGAATGAGTGATTTGATTAGACTGGGTTAGAATGATGCAACCTGGCTCCAAATTCTGCTTAAATTTGTAGTCATTCCAACCAGCAGCAAGGGTCTGGGCCTCTTTCTCAAGTGCTCATGAATTAATCAGTGTTCCTGGACTGACCACAGCAAAGCCATTTAGAAGACATCTAGTTAAAGGTGAGCTCTCTTTCAACTGCCAATTAATATCCAGGCTCACATTAGACATAATACTGAAAGAAAGGCTGCAGCTGCCTTCTGCGTTACATTTTCACCCAGATAAAGTTAACACTCCTTCTAAGCCCTCGCCTTGTTGCCTCCCAGAAGGCCTAGCACTACCGTTTAGATGTGAATTACAGAAGCTGTCTTGTCTGTTGCACCTCTGCAATGAGCCAACTGTCCCAATACATCTTGCTCCAGGACAACTTTCAAGCTCTGAGAACAAACAACACAATTCAGCAGATGTGCTTTTACTGGATGCACCAATACAACGTACCAGGTCGTGCTGTAGCTCTGAGGCAGTCTAGAAATTCTTGCACTCCAAACAAAGGTTAAAAGTAGATTGTACCTGAAAGACCCTAACGGTAGTGCTACACAGGGTCTGGTCTGTCCACATCTTATCAGAACCCAGAGGGCTTTAACCTCAGATGTGGCCCTAGCACACAAGTGAGCATTTCTCTGGCCTGACCCCTTTAACTCTTTTAGCTGTTATGCTAATTTTATGAAATGGCCTGAAATGCAAATATGACAGTGAAGTCAAGTGGTCAACCCAAGCAAACTAACAATTTTAGCTAAAGCCCCTGGTACATGTTGATTTAAAGGTGTCATGGGATCCGGGCCCTGATCCCAAATCATGCTTCCTGCCAGGCCAGCATGTCAGAGCAGACTTGATTAATTGAGTCTGCTGGAGCATGCTAGTTAGCACACCTGCAGGAGCTTCTGCATCTCATGTATCAGCATTGTCAGCTTCAGAATGGTGACAGGGGTGCGTTCACTAAAGCTTGTTTAAACGCATTTTATTTAAAGCATCCCTGCTGCCATTTTGAAGCGTGGGGACGCTGATACATGAGACACTGTGGGCGCTTTAATTACAGCAGCTCTTGGAGCCACTTTAATTAAAATGCCTCCTCCCTTCCTCCACACTAGGAGCACGTGTAAAAACACCCATACAGTTTACAGAATGGGAATGTACAATAAGGTCCTTTCCAAATGATGACTAACTGAAAAAGCATGCTTGTGTCTTCCCCACCCCTCCCCACGTACCAGGAGGCCCAAAGCATTCCAGGTTTGTGACGGGATCTGCTGTGTGAACTTCCGGTATGCAGAACTTACTCGTGCGCGTTACAGAAACAGCTTGTTTAAATCTACGGAAGTTCCCTGACACATCCTATAATAGAGATAGATGGACATGACTGACTGTAAGAAATGTGATGGGTCAACTAATTCAAAGATGTGGATGTCCTGCAAACATCAAGGTCCTGCTGAAATGCTACATTTATTTCCACAACAAGTGGCAAGCTGATTGCTCAGCTGTTCGCATGGTTTTGATAAGAAATAGCTGCTAAACTGGCAGCACTCCACCAAAACAGTAACAGAGTTGACCTTCTGGGAAAGGAAGGATACTGAGCACTGAAGGACAGGTGATATGATACAGCACAGGGTACAACTTACCAATAGCTGTTCTGAGCAAAAGAGTGATCCCATTTTCTGAAGTGACACTTTGTTTAGTGACCATCAGGGTCCAAAGCAAGTCATGTTTTCAATTAAGATTTATGAATAGATTCTGAAGAGCCTTAAAAATCCCAATCAATCACACATAGTACTGAATTATCATCCCATAATATTGTACCTCTGGGTTTATAACCAGTTTGACCAAGAGCCCAGCAAAACAAATAATTCCTGTAAATATGGTAATAGTATATTTAAAGCATCTTGGAAAAAAACCCCAAAAAGACTTATTTAATCCCTAGTCTTAAACCTGCAGAGTCCTCAAATTGTTCAAAACTAGGCAAGAGTGCTCTGATGAAAGTTACTTTTTTCTAGGTATTATTCAGCTTCAACATGCATCTCACATCATAGTATAACGTGCAAAACCTCAGTAGTTTATTCTTGTTGAGAGGATGTTTATAAATGACCACTTTTAGAAATGACTGTACCCATTTACATTGGAGCGCATCACTCCGCCTTATCAAACAGTGGATAGTTAAGGCAACTGCCCACTTCCGTGCCTGCTCCAAACAAACAGCAATATGCACAGGAACACAGCTCTCAAGTTGGTCTAATAAAAGATCTAATCAAGTTAGTTTGTGTAATAACAGATAACAGATTTACCCAAAGAATCTTGTCTGCTGATGTCCTTCTTAGACCAACACAGCTACAACCTATACCCCAGCTCTCAAGTGTCATTTTACATTTAAATAGTTATGAAGTTACCCCTCCTCGGTAGCAAACCGTTTCTTCTTAGGAGCTTTGTAGACAGATGTACTGCCTTTACTTTACCTCCCTTCTGGAAAAGGCTGTCACAGTCCACTAACCCATGGAGACTCGGGAGGTCTACACGCCATGTTGGACTTGGTGGCAGCCCTGTTTTTAGTTAGGCCACTGGAAGGGGAGCAGCTCACAGCTACTCCTTCACAGTAGGGCTTTCTCTTTCCAGTAAGTCAGTCTCTGCTTCAAGTACTTTGGCTAGGGGTGAACTGCATTTAAAATGCAGATCAGGAAGAACTCAGGAGCTGGGCTCATTCATCTTCTGATGCAGCAAAATCTACTAAACCAAAGCTGAAGTGGAGCTGATCCTCAGTTAAGCAACATCCAAGGCCACACTGCCTTTGGTGTGGCCACAAGTCCTGTGCACCATCACAACATCCTCACCCATTAGGGATGAGCTCAAGTAGGTCGAAAGCTACAAGTGGAAACTTGATGCCCCTTAAAGGCTAGTAAGGAAACAGCAATCCCAACACTAACTGCCATAAAAACTTGGCCATTCACTAGAGAATAACTGAGTCAGTTCAAGTGTCAAGCTGAAAAACAGAAACCTTGACTCACGTCCTGTAAATGGATCGTTGGCATGTGGGTAATAGATGCTGCTTATGGGAGTGTATCTTGCTTCATGATGAAACAAATGGCCTATGCTCTTAAATTTTGACACAGCGCAAGTAAAGACAAATAACTACCCACCCGGAAAGTGCGACAACTATTTACATGGCAACTGAAGCTAGTTTTTCCAGCTGTTTGATTTTCCTTAACATGGGGCCTATTTCCTTGCTACCCAAGAGCAACCAGATTAGCCGTTTTTTGGCAAGTTAGCACTTCAGAGCACCTTCGTAAGGGAGTAGCATTCACAGCACATCCTGCTTGCTTTCCCAAATACAATAGGCATGATTTGCTGCCAGGAAAATGTGGAAAAGCCAGGAACGCTGTTAAAAAAAAAACAATGAATCCAGAATTAGAGGCCAGTTTTCCTTCTCAGAGCCCTGCTTTCCTACAATTAACCAAGAAATTCTGTGCATAGTGTAACTTGAGAAAACAGGACATTTCAAGCGTTGGTTCGCTGTTCCTTATCTGACACTGGTAAAACAAAGGCATCTCTGTGCCCAAATTCCAGCCCTTTAACACTGCAGGAACCAGATACCTTCTCCTCTGAAGCAATTCCAGACCTGAACTAAACAGTTCTGAAAGAAAAAATGCCAATAGAGGAAGAGACATGAAATCACAGATTAAAACTAGAGCAAAGAATTCTTAACACTTTCCGATTTCTAGCTTCTCCGAGTTGAGAACCTAGCATCCTAGTTCCCAAAAGGATAATCCTTGCAAAGTCAGGGCATTTTTGTATTTTGGGAGTTGGCTGAAATTCAGCTTCTCCAGTTTCACGTTGCCTCTGTAAATATATTTAAAGAGCGATTGATTCAGAGCAATTTTCATGTAGGGAAATTATTTGCTCTTTTTGGCAACCTGCACCCACGTTCAGCTTTCTGTATAACAATCTTCTGTAGGAGTTCTGATTTTATTTGCATAGCATTGTGAAGAGGCCCAAAGAGCAAACCCATGTTTAGTCAACTGTGTTTTTCTCACCACAGAAACCAAAGTTACAAAATTTCAAAATTAATTTAAATATTTTCAAAACCAAGAAAATGAAAGGATCATCAGCAGTGATCTCTCTTACTTGGCTTTCAGGTGGAGCTGGTATGACAGTTGCTTGCTTTGTTTCTAATAACAATTTTAAAGTCACCTTCAAATATTGATGCCACATCAGGTCTTTCAGCATTTCTGTCAATAAGTGCTCATTTAAAAATTTAAGCTATTATCAGCAAAACAAATTTTATATGTAATTCTGAAATTCAATTGATGTCACTGTTTTTTTCATATGCTTTTCATACCACACAATCTGGGCTGTAGTCAGACATGCAAGCCTTAAAACAGGAAGGGGACAGTCTGAATAATTTAAATTACTCTACAGTTTTGGGGAAAAAAAAGTGAGCTGAAGAAGATAAACACCACCTTCGTGCAGCTCCTGTGCTTACCCTATGTCAGTCACCTGGCTATGTCAAAAGCAATTTTTATTATTTTACTCCTGTTGCGCTACAGTCCATGTATGCAACAAAGACGTCCTGCTACGTAATGCTTCTAAATTATAGACTAAGAATCATGACAACAACTGGTTTTTGAGCAGCCCGATTTGAGTTAGTAGGGCTTTTAGCTGTAAAGATGCTTTTTAGCTTTTTATTCACAGATTAAACAGATTTGATGTGGAAATGGTCAAAACATGCAGCTCACTGTCTTCCTTCCCACCCGCTCTGCAGAAATGCTTTAAAATTTTAGTTTATGCAGATGAGGAGAGTGAACATCTCAGAAAATTAACAGAAACATGACTCTGAATGACTGCATTGGCCATGAAAACTCATCATTTTGACTTCTTCAGCCTTATCAAGTATATTTAGTTAGTGAAAAAAAAGTTTCCCTGAAAAGGTGCTCTCTCAAGTTGAACTTTTAATAATTTCTGCTGTGTGATAACAGCAACCTTTGAAAAATATTCAAAGTATTTAAGCACCGTAGCTAAGAATGCTGAATTTAGCATCATCAGTTCAGAATCACATCCGAAAAGCAATCGATAAATCCTGATATGCAATCTGATTAACACGAAGAGGTAAGTATGTCCGTTTTTATAAAGCTCCAATGTTGTTACTATAGGAATACAGGCAGTCTTCGACTTACAACATTTTGAGTTGCAGTGTTTTGCACTTACAACCTTTGATCTGACGCGATGAGTGACGCAGCAAACTTGTTCGCTGGCATGGCATCTCCCTGGAGAACATCTGTCCAAACCTCCTTGGACACTCGCTTTAAGAAAGCATACAAGACTCCAGAAAAAACTTGCAGCCAAGACTCCTGAGAAGACCAAGAGCCCTTCAAAAAGTCCAGCAAAGTTACCTCAGATAAGTCCTTCCAAATCAATGTGACTGCCATTTACAATATAAATATATTAACGTAGCTATATTACTCATCTATAATTGATTGAGTACAAAATTCTGGGGTGTTTTTGGTGAAAACAGGTCATAAGGCCTTGGTTCAGGAACCAATCCCCCATTTATAACATTGTTTCTTATGAGAAAATTGGTTTTGAGTTGCAATGTTTCGACTTAAGATACAATTGGTTCCTGAAAACCGCATCATAAGTCTGAGGACTGTCTGTACCAGTAAAGACAGTCACCAATAGTCCCAACAATCCCTAAGCAGTTGTATGGAACTAGCTACCCCAGAACACCTCATCTAATGCAGTGGTTCTCACTCTTTTTGGGCTCCAGGAACCCCTCAGCAAATACCAGCTCTTCATTTTCACCTGTTTTTTTTTTGACTCCAGAAAAATCCTTGAGCAATTTCTCTCTTGCAAAGGACTCAGTAAGACCAGAGCAGGGCACGATACTCTTAACACTGTGAATTTCTATTTGAACTTCCTGGGTTTCTCTTGTGAATCACACCTGCATACCTAACAGTGCCATCATTGCCTTCAAAATGAACTCAAGGCACCCCTGGTCCTGTGGCACCCTAGCTGGGAAGTCACTGATGTAAGGAACTGTCTTGACCTATTTAATACTTCAAATGTTGACCACTATTCTGGTTCAGTCTTCAAAACAAGGAACAAAATTAGCACTTTCTTTTAAAGAAAGTGTCTTTGTATTCAGAAATACTTGTCAGCACCACAATGCCTACTTAAAGTAGCTTATGTTCTAACTGGCAAAACTAGCACCACTCTTTGATCATGCAATTACATCTCTTTTTTTTTTTTCCTTTCAATATGCCATAGTACACTCCGAGGATGGAGCAGAAAGGAGTGGAGGTCAAAGTTGAGAGCCGTTTGGTCCAGTAACTTGGCCCATCAAAAAAAAAAAAAAAAGTCAGCATTCAATAGTCTGGAAAGAAATGGGATCTAGCAATTATCAACAGCATTCTGTTACCAAAAATACCACTTGTTAAATTCAACATTATTTTGAAATTTAGTTTTGACAACTTCACTCCAAGATCCTGAAACTTATCCCATATCCTCACTTATACAATTTTTTTTCACTTCCATCCAACTTTCAAAACAACTAGCGAATATTGACCACTGTAACACCCTTTGTGTCCTGCTGAATTAACCCTTTGTGCAACTGAAATACAAACACGTCCTTCCATCTGCAGGGAAATTAAGGTCACAGCTAGTTGTAAGCCTAGAAGCATTAAAACTGCCAGACCAAGCAATGTTGTTCGTCCCATCAGCCTGAAATCCACCGACCTGCTTTAAGACTGATCTTCACTGTAGCAAGATCAAGATATATCCAAATTGTATATACTATTTTAACTGTCTATAAATTCAGCTGAACAAAGAACCCTCCCTAATAAATTCCATCAATTATCGGCTGCTTCTTTAAACCCTGAATCTTTAATATATTTGGATTCACTCTTGGAAGGGCAAGCTATCACATTAAACAATGAATTCAACAACAGCTTGGATTTTGACAGGGAATAACCTCACACCACTTAGTTTGCTATATCAGCAGAACGTTAATAAGTGGAAGTTGAACAATTTGCTGGTCAGCTGCAGCAGTACACAGGAAAAATATAATGCCAGTCACCATCTCTATTGATTTGAGTGCAACTTGGGGAGTTCTGCTTTATAAGCTTACATCCACATTTGTCACTAATTTTAAAACTTCCAGTGCAGTAGAACGATTATAAAAAATAATTCTGATTATTATGAGTCATTCATGTATGTATGAGGACAGCCTCTATCCCAGTTCTCTCGGAAACATCTTTAAGTCTTAAGCCATGTGAACAAAAAAAGAACTGAAGGTTTTTTGGGGGGTGGGTTTAAGTCAAGGTACACCTCGACTATAATTTTGAAACCAGGTACCATGTGACTTTGCCCCACCCATCTGTACCTGGGTTAAGCAACAGTCTGAATTGTGAAACCTGCACTTTACAGGTCTTCAGTCAAAAGAGTCTGTACTGCTGAAACAACTTTTTGGCTTCCAGAACTAATTTAATACACACTCTTCGGGGCGGGGGGGAGAGAAAAGAAAAACCTAACCTTTGAAATGGTGCAGTGCTGCATAACTGGACTGCTAGCATCAAGTATTTCACTAGTTTAGAGCTGCAAGGTGAGAGGCTGGAGAAGCAAAAGCCTGTAGCTCATTAAGTTACAGCAGTGCTTCTCAGCCTTTAGACTCAACTCGCCCCTCAGCAAATGCCAGGTCTTAAAACTTTTACTTATTTCTTAACTAAAAATATAGTAGAGCAATTCTTCTGTTGTAAAGTACCTGGAAAAGGCCACACTAGGCTGGAATGTTTTTGACCCTATGGATTCCTATTTGAAATTGCTGCGTTCATCTTTTGAATCATATGCAGGTATTTGCACCCCAAGCCAGCCTTAAAAAGATCTCACAACTCAGGGTGATGCAGTGCTGTGCTTGAGAAATCACTGGGTTAAATTTTTCTACTCCCACCTCTGCTCATTGAACTCGTTCAATGAACTTTGCCCAAAGTTCTGGCCCCAGTTCTGGCTTTCATTTAAATACTATTCCTTAATTGAAGCCACTAATACTTTCATCTCAGGTACAATTCCAGCCACTCTTCTTGAACAGCCTGAAATGTGTGTACTCTCAAGGCAGTCCAGCATGTTCCACAGATGATCCTGGCAGGGAAGTGCACTGGATTGCTCCCTCATGGTTCTGGGGAAACCCATGGCACAGAATGTTCTCATCAGTGGATCTGGAATTCCTTAGCAAGTGAAATGGATCCAAGTCCTCCCCCAAGCGAGTCAAGAGACCTGGCCATTAAACAACTGCAGTTCAGGCCAATTCCTACTTGAGGATCACAACTTCCTGCACCGAGCCCCTGTACTACATTTTACAACCCACTTTAAGCTTAGACATTCAGTTAAATGGCCAGAGAACAGTCAGAGTGGATCAAAGCAAAATCTAAGCTACTGCCTTATGTTTATCAGTATCAATAAAGTAGGAACAGGCATTGAAACAGTAGCTGAACTTACATATGCAGTATAAATCCAAACCACTAATGCAGAGAGATAAAGGGTTAACCTTTTTTTTTTTTTTGCTTTAATGAACTGGTCACACTTTCTGCATGTAGTTTGGTGGTCTAAAAATACAGCATAAGAGTCAAAGCAGTAGTTTTGGCAGTCCACAGTGATGTGAAGAATAAAATTAGAAGCAAATGATAACCAAGTCCTTCTGGTGCAGTTTGTTATAACAGTTTTAGAAACTTGCTGGTGCTATACTACTGTATGCTATTACATACGTTGAAACAGTTTTAGCAATTGGGGCATCAGTGATTCAGTTTCCTGCATTTTCCCAGATTTTTAAAGTCATTAAAAAATAACTTCAGTCCCACTTCCTGTTTAAAAAACAGCAGAAACTTCTTAGTTCTGAAAGCAACAATTGAGATACCAATAGCTGAGCTGGGGAATAAAAATCCCCAGACATTCAACTCTGGTCAACATGAAGACTAGCATCATGAATATATTTTAGAACTTTCCATTTCACAGGACACACAAGTACCTGAAATATCAAAACCTGACGCATTCTGCTCTTTTGGAACACCCATTTGATTTTTCAGCGTGTGGCACATCAGCCCTTTGCTTGGCACCACTGGGAAGGACTTAGGGCTGCACTGCCACAACAAGGATTGGGCCAACTGCAGCTCCCCTGCCATCCACCCCAATGGGCTAACATCTTATGAGTCCAGGTTGCAGGTGCTTTTGGCACCCTGCCCAAAAACATTGCCGATCCCCAATATATAGTAAACCTATATACGCCTTGTGTATGTGCGTCTACAACCTAATTTAATTAACATTACTATCTAGAACCTTGATTTTCCCCTATCTGAGCTATTATATTAAACCAAAAGTTACTATAACGTACTGATTAAAATCACCCGTTTCAGCCAAGCCCTTTGTCAAAATAATTTCACTTGCCTGATGTTCACTTATATTGCAGATTCCATTAACTAGAAAGCTTTTCCTCCAAGTAGGCAATTTGCCTTCTGTTCTACTTGAATAGGCAGAGCTTTTAGGTCTTTCTTCCATCACTTCAGCAATCAGATGCATCTGAGCAATCAGTGTCAACTGCTAAGGCTACCTACTCATTTAAATTTCTTTTGGTAGCTTAATGTCTTCTAAACAATCTCTGCGATGAAATAATATACTTCTATGATGGTCAAAATTGTTGGGGGGGGGGGTCCCCACAGAGTGACACAGATTCACGAAAGTTTAGGTCTGGAAGGGACCTTGTGAGATCCTTTATGCAATCAATCCAGAAAATTAAAATTTGCATGAAAGCTGCTTTAATTGTACTCATAAAAGGTGGTAAAAACATCCTTCAGAAGCAAGCTCAATGCTCCAAGCAGGTTCACATTATAAATTTTAGTGTTAATTTATTCTGCACAGAGTTAAGTAAATGACTCATATTCTTGGATAACAAAATAAGTCAGAAGTTTCCTACATGTGGGCTTGGCAAGTTTTAGGTTTGGACACAGACCAATTCCCTTGCCAAAGCACCTGCCAACCTGAGAATTCCCTTACATTCTCAACCTAAGCACCTCCACATTTCTGAACAGGCTGTTTTTCATTCTGCTCGCTCAAAACAAGGGCAGAGAAAACGATGTCTTTTGACCATGACTTACAGTTCCATGATCTCCGTAGCAGAGCATTCTGTTGATCAATCACAAATCAGAAAGGCCTTTTCAATCATTTTCACACAATGATACATTAAGCGTAGTATGCACATTATTGTATATTTAAATAGATGAGCATGCTGTCAATTTTAAGTGCTGCACACTACTGAAGGCATATGCAAAAGGAAAAACTAACAAGCCATAAGCAAAAATTGATAGAGCACATTCTGCTGATAAAGAATATTGTGCTTTTGCTTAGGCAAGACTGAAATCATGCCTCTCAGCCATATACAATATTCCCCTAAAATTAAGAAACAATGTGAGACTGTAAGTGGACATTAATTATGGGTGTCTATGTTTTAATAAATTTAAAACACCCTTCTAATGAGTATTTAATATTTATGAATTCACAATAATAAGTCCCTTTGGATATCATGATTAAGGAAGCAAACAACACCAATCAGCCTCACTGCACCAGTATGAATCTGTACCCGTACTACACAGTAGCAGTTTTATACCAAAGAATCTGGATGATTCAGAGTCTAGAGCAAAATCAGAGATAGACATGAAAGTTCTGTCAGAGACAAAACCATGAGAAAAAGGAACGAACAACAGAAAGCAGGAACATACAGAAAAGGAAATGAAACATGAAAGGATGGAGAGAGCGTGGCAGGAGTGGGAAAGTGAGTAAAAAGTAGAGGGAGCAGGGGAAAAGGAGAGGAAGGAAGAGCAGCAAAGGGAAATAGGACTCCAACAGGAGACAGAGCTGGCTTTAATAATTGTGAAGAGAGAGTGAATAATTCCTCAGTCCTAGTTGAGCATTACCCTGATTTTCTGACAAGTGTGTGCAATCATATTTCGCTACTAGAGACAGTCTTAACTGGGTTCCCACCTAGACTGGAATCTCATCTTGGGCAGCTAGATTTCATCTGAGACGACTCATCTGACTACTATGTTTTGCATCACTGGACATTCAGGTCTGTTTTTATGTTGCTTAGCTACAGCGTATACAAAGCCCATGTTAATGTGTATAACATGTACAGTTGCACCATTACCCTCCCACTATGTGTCACACACATTTGTGCTGTTGAAGCATGAAACTGAAAGTTAACACTACTAAGTTTCTGAGAATGAAATGTGAACCTTTGAGGCCAGTCTAATAAAGGATTACAAACCTTATAATATAGCTTAGTTTAAGTTTTAGTATAACTGTGTGCGTGTGCACACGGGTGGCCAGTAAAAGCATCTCAAACGTCTTCCTATGTGCTGCTGTTATAAATGCATTGTATGAAGGCCCTTGGTTCTTATCAACAGACCAATCTCTGGCTGTACAAGCCAGTTAGAAACATTTCTTCAAAAGTAACATGGAACTGCATTTCTATTTCTGTAGGAAACAAACATTTAAGCAGCTTCATGTTGTGGTCTCCATTTTATACACTGTGGTTGCTTCATCTAAAGCAATGCTACTATTTTAGACCAACTTAAGTATGAAAAACAGTTCACATTTTTCTTGCTAGTGCTAAATTACATAACTAGAGAAACTGGAAAGGGAGGATATGGGGGAGGGGGGAGCAGCATTACCAAGCTTGGGAATCACTATCCAACTGCAACCCAGCCAGAGGTTGGAAGACCTGAAACTGCTGCACAGGTTTATCAGGTTTTTAACATTTAGAGACAGATGCCGTAGAAGGGAAAATGTAAAGGTAATCAGGAAGTCTTAATCAACATTTAGCCATATCCTCATTTGCAATCACTTCTAAAACCTAAATAAAGCAGCAAAAACATCATCATAGTCAACCAGGAATTTCACAGCTTCTATGGCACAGCCATCATAATTTTACACTCATTCTTTTGATCTTCAGCCATGGTTTAAAAAAGAAAAAAAAAGAACAAAAAAGATAATGCAAATGCCTAAAGTATAATTCTTTGTTCAATTTAAAGATTGTAGGATCTGTTCTTAAGATTATTTGAGGTATTTAAATTTTAACCAAACTTCATGGAGTATCACTGTCTGCTTCCAGGTATCTACCACATGGAAATACTAGTTGTGCAACACTGTCAGAATAACTGGGCTATGTGTTGCTTGCTGTTTAGTTACTAACCTATGCTGAACCTTGTTTCTGTCCTTAAAAAAAAGCCATAATGAAGGCAGGCGTTTTATTTAACAATCCTGTCCACTAGACAGCCCAAGACACAACAAAATGAAAGGTGTTCTAGAGCCTATCATTAATGTTATTGGTACTTTCTTCATTTATATGCTACTTTGAATTTTATAGTTCATCTAAACTGTATCAGGGTAGCACTATTATACACATTCTGCAAGTCACAAATACATTCTCTCTCTCTACAATGACCTTCAAAGAAAGTGCAGTTTTCTTCCACGACCTTGAGAGCTGCACATGTCTCTTGGAACACAAAATTATTACAATTTAATTACAAGTTATGCTTCTGAGACCCTTAACACCACAGTTTGCATCTTCCTGGCCATGAGAAGGGCTGCCTTTTTCTTTAAAAAAAAAATTCATCTCATTTCTTAAATCACATTAGGTTGCTATTTAATGTTTTACAAAAACTATAATCCTGTTTTTTTAAACAAAACACACACAGAGCAAAAATACTGTTTAGTCGGTAGGCTAGGATTTGTTACCGTTTGGTCTTAGTGACTTGTTTATAGGTTTCAACAGGAAGAGTAAACTTTGGAACAAACTGCAACACTTTTGCTGTTTCCATATAGCTTAAAACCTTCAGATTCACATCCAAGGTGTCTCACATTCCAACAAAGGGTTAATCCTATGAAAACACATTGACCTAATTAGCTGTATCCATTTTCTGTGCCTTATCTCCTGCTGGATCTTTTGCAGTAGAAATGTACAATCTACTGTTTTCCCTGCAACAACAGACGAAAACAGTGACCCCAGGCAAAGGAACAATAGCTATGCTGCCTCTTTTACATGAATAAAACATTAGTTGTACAACCATCATCTATAAAGCAGTTTGAAACTAAATTCTTAGTACATTTAAAATTACACCAGAAAAAGTATAAGCACTTGTATAGGCATATTATGAAAATGGTACAAACATTAGCAGCACGTGCCAGAAATACCACAAGCAGATTTCAATTGTGGCCTACCGTTTACATGTCATCATTTGATTAGACACACAAGCAGCAGTTAACACTGAGTTTTGCATTTTATTCAAAGCAATGCTAGAAGTGCCACTAAATCCCGCAAAAGCATCCAATACAACTTAAGGGCATATTTACACAGAATTTTGAGCAATCGTTAGTGTGCAAGTTGACAACCAAGGAACAAAAGGATGATTTCCATCTCCAAGATCATGTTTTTTTTTACAAAACGGAACTAGTGACAGTGCATTATTTTGTAGTCCTGGGCTTTGATTCATTGCACTGCAGTTACTTTAGACTGTTCCTCTCACTACATGGTACAATTAACCTCACCAGAAAACAATGTGGCAAGGAGAAAAGCCTCCACCTTACTTAAGTGAAGAACTTGTGACCCCACCCAGCTAGGTTTTTATTTCTAAAAAGTATGTTTCCTGTTGACACAACAGGATTGCAAGTATTAAAAAAAAGCCTAAGACACACTCTCAAAGGCAAAGGAGCAGGCTTACAAATTGGAGAAAGAGTCACTATACAACTGGCTTTAAGGATGATGTTATTCCACCTTTCAATTTCAGCAAACAATTCAAAAACAATTAAGAAAATGCTGCAGATGGGAAGACATTTGAAATCTTCCCTGGTACGATTTGTGAGTGAATTAAGTGGCAATTTGCTCCGGGTAATGTTAATAAAGCTCAGGTATGACCTTATTTCCAAAAGTCTGCAAACTACCAAACAAACAATGAGCTACCAGCAACAATCAATGGGGTAACCAGCTACAGGGAAGATTCATTGAAACCTCTCAATAAGCCTTTGTCACAAGTTTTGCACAGCTATGCTGTACTGCAGCAGAGCAAATGAACTAGAGCTAATCATATTGGAACATCTGTAGAGAGCCTGGACCTCTAGGTCTACGTCAGTGTTTCCCAACAAGAGTTGGCACAGGATCCCCTTGGGAGTGCTGCAATGCAGGTGCTGGTATGGCCACTGGGGGTGGGGTGGGGCGGGGGGGGGCAAATAAAGCTGCCCCATGTGCAGAGCTGCTGCTACTAGACACCTCTATGTCCTTCAAATGTGTCTTACCAAGTTCCTAGTTAACAGGGCATGGTGTATGGACAAACGATGGAACATGGTATATGGACAAACAGTAAGTGGGCACAATCCAGTAAAATGCAGTTAAAACCTGTTACCACAAGCTTACTCCAAGCACAGCGTACAGGTATATTCTATTATTAATGCAACTAAAATACCATGTGTGGCGGGCCAGTAGGGGGCACTCCTGCATTGAGCCACCCACCTCACTGCGCCTGACCACCTTCCAGGCTCCCAGTGCCTCCCTAGGGGCGCCTCGCATCCAGCTGACCCCCTTCCTGGAGCACGCTCGCTAGCCTGGGGGTCATGTAAGCTGCCACCACCACGAGAGGCGACCGTCTCGGCCCAGTGTCCTTGGGGAAACACAGGCCTAATAGTCCTAGGGGTACTCAACCCAGTACAGGCACTTGGGGCACTTCCCCAAAATCGGGGGCCAAAAAGGAAAGTCTCCCTTAATCTGCCGACCTAAGGGGCCTCTTAGGCATAATTTAGACCCACCCCTCAATAAGTCTCCTACACCTGTTCCAAAGGAGAACTTTATTGATTACAGGGGTAGGGTGAAAATAGGGTACAAGATAGAGCAATATCATAGGAATCCCATAGAGCAAAACACAGTCTGGCTGATCACGCATCTGAGTTACTGCCAGCTAGATATCTAACCAGAACTTGAGTAGCTTACTCACAAACATCATCCAGAGGCTGTTGGAGATTCCCTCTGGAGGCAGGCCGTTCCTAGCTCATGAGTTATGGGGGAGAAAGCCAGTTTCAGATGGTAAAACTCCTCTCTAAGTCTGAGTCCCCTGCACGGCTGCTGCCCCCTCCTCCTGGGCAGTCTTAACTTATATAGTCCCTGTGACCTCGTTCACCTGGTCCAGTGGAGGCCAGCACCTGTTGGCTGTCGGCCAACCAATTTGAAATACATCACTAGTTGCCAAGCAGACTCTAGCCCACCAGGTAGAAGCCCCTCACCCAGGTAGCTGATACCAGTCACGTAGGCAGAGCGAGCAGGTTCCCCCCCCACCCCAGGAATGTATCCAGCTCCGGTTACCTAAAGAGATAGGGTAAAGGTGCGTCTCCTCTGCTGGGCCCATCCTAATCAAATTGTCACAGGGCAGAGATTTTGGGGAGAAACAAAAGGTGGCTTCCTGCCACACCTTGTAGGCATCTAGCAAAGCATTTCCTCTAGCCAAAGGAATGTGTTGCATTGCTTATTCTGTAAAAACACCTCACTAACACATACGCATTTTAAAACATTAAATCATTCCTATTTTAGGATTAATATGAGCATGAGTTGGCATTAAAATTAGCAGCTCAGAAGCCACACCCAGGTCAGGTCTTCATCAGGGATGCTGAGATTCTTGCCTATGCCATCCCAGCAGAGTTTGGACAATACAAGAACATTTTTAGAGTACCTCAAAAAATTAGTGCGCAGTTCTTTGTTTTGAGAGCTCATTTGTACAGCTCCCAGCAAGTAGATTAGCTTCTCCTCTGGTTTCTGAAGTTCAGGGGGTGGGAGCACGCTAAAGCATGACCTCTGTTGAATCAGATGGTTTGTACACTTCAGCCATGTCTGCTGGAAGCTTAAGAAAGTTGAGCATATTGGTGTAAAGTCAATGCACAAATTAAAGCATGTTTGTTTTCTGAGCAGATGCCCTAAGTAGTGGCATTGCTAACAGCATCCATGTGGAAGTGTACCATTCTTTAACCTCCAAACACTAAATTTACATCTTGAGCCAATTCACCTTAAGCTTTCCCAAGGCTCCCAAGGGGTAGACAAGCCCTATGAGATGTAAAATCCCTAATGAAGACACTGGAAACAATTTAAAGTTACACCTTGTTCCCATTTCTCTCAAAGTGCAAGTCCACATAATTTAAGCTACATCCATCTTGAGTAGTCAGCATTTCTTAAATCCCAAGTCCTGGATCTTGGCTCATTTTATTTACTGTAGCAGAGAATCAGGCATGCTGTACAGTCTGTCCATCAGCAGATGGTCTGTTGTAAGACATCTGCAGAACAGCTGCACATCACCACAACTTGAGTGGCATACTTTAATCTTTCCAATGCAAAGACTGACAACTTTTTATTGTGGAAAAGATCTTGCTGCAAGAAGCAGATCAAAAACAGAGATCTCATAATACACACATTATCAAAACATGAATAATTTAGTGTACATCACTTATCAATGCATCTTAACAGTATGACCCACTGCTTTTTGTACACTTAAATAGCCCTAGATGAATACTTCTGCAGATGCCAAGATGCTTACCTCCTACTTACCTTACTTACCTTGGCCAGATGGTCGCACCCAGACAGTGGTTGTGGACGGGTTGTTTGACCTGGAGAGATGTGGGCAGTGGAGTCCCCCAGGGCTTGGTCCTGGGGTCTGTACTGTTTAACATCTTTATCAGCGATCTGGATGTGGGTGTGGAAAACACACTGTCCAAATTTGCAGAGGACACCAAGTTGTGGGGTGAGGTGGGCATGCTGGAGGGGAGGGACAGAATCCAGCTAGAAACAGCCCGGGAACTGACTGAGGCCGCTTGCTCCAGGACCTTGGTTGTCATGGGTGACTTCAATCACCCGGACATCTCGTGGGAAGATCACTCAGCTAAATCTGAGCGGGTGCAAAGCTTTCTCTCGTGCGTGGATGACCTCTACCTGACTCAAGAAGTCTGTGGGCCAATGAGAGGCAAAGCGCTGCTTGACCTGGTACTGGCTACGGGGGACGACCTAATCAGCGACCTAGTGATTGATGGGAAGTTGGGTGACAGCGACCACGAGCTGATCACCTTCACCATCCGCCGTAAAGCTGGCAAGTCAGTCAGCAACACAGAAGTCCTTGACTTCAGAAAAGCCGACTTTGACAAGCTCGAGAGGCTAGTCGGTCAGGCCCTCAGGGACCATGACCCCAGGGAGATGGGAGTTCAAGAAGAGTGGTTGCTTCAAGGAAGCGATCCTCAGTGCACAAGCTAAATCTATTCCAACACGGAGGAAAGGCAGCAAGAAGGCACAGCAGCCCCCCTGGCTCTCCAGAGACCTAGCGGACCTACTGTGGCTAAAAAGGAAAGCCTACAAAGGATGGAGGACGGGATTCACCTCCAAGGAGGATTACTCCGCTCTGGTCCGGTCCTGCAGGGACCAAACCTGGAAAGCCAAGGCTGCAACTGAACTCCAACTAGCTTCAGGCATCAAGGACAACAAAAAGTCCTTTTTCAGATATGTGGGGAGCCGGAGGAAAAGCAAGGGCAATGTTGGACCCCTGCTAAACCAGATGGGGCAACTGACAACTGACGCCCAGGAAAAAGCCAACCTATTAAATAGGTACTTTGCGTCAGTCTTTCATCAGTCACACGGGATGCCCATGCCTGCTATGGGACAGGGAAATCTGGGTGAGGGGGATCCCCTACCCTCCATCAATGCTGACCTCGTGAAGGAACACCCTGAGAAGCTGGATACCTTCAAGTCAGCCGGCCCTGACAACCTGCACCCCAGGGTACTCAAGGAGCTGGCGAGCGTCATAGCCCAGCCCCCGGCACGGATCTTTGAAAACTCCTGGCGCTCTGGTGTAGTGCCCAAAGACTGGAAGAAGGCCATTGTGGTGCCGATCTTCAAGAAAGGGAGGAGAGTGGATCCGGCTAACTACAGGCCCATTAGCCTGACTTCTATCCTGGGGAAGATCTTAGAAAAGTTTATTAAGGAGGCCATTCTTGATGGACTGGCCCAGGCTAACATCCTAAGGGACTGCCAGCATGGGTTTGTTGTGGGATTTCCTTCTACGACCAGGTGACCTATCACCTGGACAAGAGAGAAGAGATTGATGTCATATATCTTGACTTCAAAAAAGCTTTTGATCTGGTATCCCATGATCACCTCTTGGCAAAACTGCCCAGTTGTGGCTTTGGCTCCACCACGATCCGCTGGCTGGGAAATTGGCTTCGTGGTCGGACCCAGAGGGTTGTGATTGATGGCAGTCACTCATCATGGTGCCCTGTGACTAGTGGGGTCCCCCAAGGCTCTGTCCTGGGACCCATACTGTTCAACATCTTCATTAACGATGTGGACATTGGAGTCAGGAGTGGACTGGCCAAGTTCGCCCATGACACCAAACTTTGGGGCAAAGCATCCACGCCAGAAGATAGGCAGGTGATCCAGGCTGACCTGGACAGGCTCAGCAAATGGGCGGACGAGAACCTGATGGTGTTTAACACTGAAAAATGCAAGGTTCTCCACCTTGGGAGGAAAAACCTGCAGCACCCTTATAGGCTCGGCAGCACAACGTTGGTTAGCACTACAGAAGAAAAAGACTTGGGGGTCATCATTGACCACAAGATGAACATGAGCCTCCACTGCGATGCTGCAGCTAGTAAAGCGACCAAAACGCTGGCTTGCATCCATAGATGCTTCTCGAGCAAATCCCGGGACATCATTCTCCCCTTGTACTCGGCCTTGGTGAGGCCGCAGCTGGAGTACTACGTCCAGTTTTGGGCTCCGCATTTCAAAAAGGATGTGGAGAAGCTTGAGAGAGTGCAGAGGAGAGCCACGCGCATGATCAGAGGTCAGGAAAACAGATCTTATGATGACAGGCTGAGAGCCATGGGACTCTTTAGCCTGGAAAAGCGCAGGCTCAGGGGCGATCTGATGGCCACCTATAAGTTTATCAGGGGTGACCACCAGGATCTGGGGGAATGTCTGTTCACCAGAGCACCCCAAGGGATGACGAGGTCGAACGGTCACAAACTCCTGCAAGACCGTTTCAGGCTGGACATAAGGAAGAATTTCTTTACTGTCCGAGCCCCCAAGGTCTGGAGCAGCCTGCCATCGGAGGTGGTTCAAGCACATACATTGAACACCTTCAAGAGTAAATTGGATGCTTATCTTGCTGGGATCCTATGACCCCAGCTGACTTCCTGCCCTTTGGGCAGGGGGCTGGACTCGATCTCCCGAGGTCCCTTCCAGCCCTAATGTCTATGAAATCTATGAAATAGACAGGTTACAGAGGTGGGCAGATGAGAAAAGGGTGGAGTTCAATGCAGACAAGTGCAAGGTACTGCATCTAGGGAGAAGGAACCAGCAACACGCCTATAGGCTGGGAACACCCTTCTTGTCAACACAGTGGCAGAAAGGAATCTTGGAGTCATTGTTGACTCCAGGATGAACATGAGCTGCCAACACGAGGAAGGGGTCAGTAAGACTAACCGCACCTTGTTGTGCATCTACAGATGCATCACAAGCAGGTCCAGGGAGGTGATCCTTCCCCTCTATGCGGTGCTGGTCAGGCCACAGTTGAAGTACTGCATCCAGTTCTGGGCAGTGTACTACAAGAGGGATGTGGCCAGCATGGAGAAGGTCCAGAGGGCCACACGCATGGTCAAGGGGCAGCAGGGCAGGCCCTATGAAGAGAGGCTAAAGGGCCTGAACCCATTCAGCCTCCACAAAAGAAGGCCGAGAGGGGAAATGGTGGCAGTTTACAAACTCTCCAGGGGGGACCAGCAGGAATTGGAGGCGGCTCTGTTCCCCCAGGCACCGCCAGGGATTACTAGGAATAATGGCCACAAATAGTTAGAGAGAAGGTTCAGGATGCACATCAGGAGACATTACTTTACAGTTAGGGCTGCCAGGCTCTGGAATGGGTTCCCAAGTGAGGTGGTGCTCTCTCCTACCTGGGGGTCAAGAGGAGGCCGGACAGATATTTGGCTGGGGTGATATGATCCTGGCACCTGCAGGGTAGGGGGTTGGACCTGATTATCTGTTTAGGTCCCTTCTGGCTCCAAGTACTATGATACTCTGATTTGATGCTAAGAACAAAAACTGCCAAGGTCATGGGGCAAAAAGATACTTAGTTGTTTTCTATTTGGTAATAGAAGCCCAGATTCAGAGTTCTTACATAAGTGACTCAACGTAGGAGGTTAATATAATTATAACCTGTTCAGGTCACCAGTGCAAAACACTGACCTGGTTAAAGAGTAAGCACCAGCCAATATAATGCTTGCTTCCCCCCTCAGATACCAGCAGTGTAACAACATGCTCTATATTGCCATGCAGAAAACAGGTTCATTTCCAGGTCACTTATTCCTTCTGCCATCATCAGCAGATAGTTTTAGAGGTACCTTGCACCTATTGTGTTTCAATAGCCTTTTCTTTGATAAAAGAACAAATCATGTTAATAATGAATATAATTCATAGGTGCAAGTGACTGTACAACTCAGAAGTATGTAAGCATACAGGAAAATAAAATCTTCAAGACTTCAGTCAAGCATTGCCCACTTAAACTTCTCCTTTAAAACGTCTTCTATACATCAAAGGGGCCTACTTCCATTTCATTTACTAAACAGGATTTAAAGTCCATTTTGTAACAGTGAGTGTATGAATTACAGGTTATATGTAAGATTTTTTTAAACCACACAATTCATAATATCCAGAACACCCATGTTTAAACTAAAAGTAGTCCAGGATTGTGAAATGCTACTTATTTAGACTAATTGCAAGGTAATTTTCAGAGTGTAAGCATGCTTTCTAATTACGTACCACACAAAATAGGGAAGAAGGAATTCGTTGGTCCAGAGAGGACATTACTACACTTAAGCAGAGTGGAGGAAAAGTTTCAAAACATATGCCCGTGCCACATGTAGTCTAGAACATTGGCTCATGGTTCTCACTGATGATATAACATGCAGCTGGCCAACATTTTTCATAAAATAGACATAGTAAACATTGGGAGAAAGGGAAAGGAGGAGGGAGAGAAGAGAAACATTCAAAAGGTTACAAACAAACAAACAAAATTTGGATGAGATGTATCAAACTAGCTGCAGCCAAGATTAGGGAAGAAACAGAAATATTTCTAGGAAATTTATTTTAAAAGAGAAATAAGTTAAAGATAAACCCCTGAAAACACGTTTTGTATCTTTTAAAGAAAAGCTGTTGGTTGACCAGAAAAAGAATTTTCCAGCTTTTCATTTTGCCTAAAGAACCAATGTAACTATTATTTTCTATACTTATTGTTAAAATACAATTTAGATTAAGTAACAAAAGCTTATTGGAAGGGGGGGCATTAAGACAGCATACAGAAGGAATAAAAAGAAGAAATAACAATGCAGCAAGTATTAAACAGAAATGTATATAAGGAAGAGGTGTTTGAAATAGTCTACAAATACCCTGAATTTACAGTTTCTGCATGATGCTGCAGTATTGGAAGCCAAAGCTTTAACATGTTTGAACAGAGTTCTTCATTAGCATGGACCACACTGATCTATGTGGAACTTAATTGCTAGTATTTTGTAAAAATTATATTGACAAATTATACTAAAGGTAAGACAACATATTCTTGATTCCACATTCAAGCCTTGAAGCGTGCTAAATCACTTGGAGAACTACTAAATATAGTTTAGCCCAATCATTTTTATTCAGGGTGTGAGCTATTAAAAGATGCATTCAAATACTTCTGTTGAGTCACATTGTGCCCAAGCACTGGAGAGTTAGCTAGGATGATACCATAGCAGCTTTGCTGTCCTTTCTCTCATAAGATTTCCTAAGAAGATCTGAGGTGAACACAGAAAACGGGTTATTCAGATTTGCAGCCTATGTTCTAAATTATTTAAGAGAAAATCTAAACATCTCTGACTATGAACCTCAAAATTTAGAATAGATAGGATGATCCTCCCAGTCTATTTGTCCTGTGGCCCCCCCCCAATTATAAATCACTTTTTGGTAAATATATCCTAAAAGCAAAGGAATTGCTGTAAACAGTAGTGGAATCAGGAAAGAGGCCACATGGTTTAGATGTGGCCCAGTGACTGTTACATGGCAGTCTCATTAACTACAATCCCATTTCGTTAACTAGAGAGCATGTTACAGAAATACACCCTTATAGTCACTGCACATGCAATGCATGTGACCATGCAGTTCAAATAAGTTATGATTATTCACAATGCTTGATATCCTCCATTAACAATATTTTTAGAACCTTCGTTTTGTTTTTGTAATGATTACAAATTACACATGAAAAGGTGAATTGTCAAGCTTCTACCCCAAACCTTATTTTCTCATGGATACACTTTGGTGAGAACCTGCTGATCTTGGTTATATGGAGACTAAATACTTCCATGCAAGTTGTAAGAGAACCTTTTGACCAAGTCTCATTTCTGGAACTGAAATGAAAGGAGCCTGATGTCTACTAACTCAAGAAAAATACAGAGTAAAGATAAAGAAATTATGCTGCAGCACTACTTTGTTCTCTCCCCAAATGCCAGAGAACAAGTGTTGCAAAATATTCTCTGCCTTGCTTAGAAAATTACATCTAGACAAACAGAACTGAAAAATACAGCAGGTTTCTCCTACTGGAAGATGTACAGAGTATGGGAACTTCTCAAAGACTGAGTCCTCTTTGATGGTGGTTATAACAAAATAAGTGCCCAAAGGAAAAAAAAATAATTCTAAATTCTATAACAGACCAAACCCAATTAGGACCACAACCAATTAGAGACTACCCACTACCTTATTATGAGGCTATGAATAAAATAAAGCTACATATGAGGATACAGGTCAATCCATCCAGTATTAATACTGTTTCCTCTAAGAATCATTCTAATAAGCTACACTTGTAAGTAGAAATAAAGGGTCTCTCTATTTAAGGCAGGGGCACTAATTCCATTTTAAATTCAAGACAAACCCACAGAATTTTGGCACCTGATTCCAGTGCATTCCACTTGACCACTTTCTCAGGTCATTAATAGAAACACCAACATGGGAAGCAAATTTCAGCCAGCTGGCTTTGATCAATGCTCAGTTTTTATACCAAAAATGTGATCCATGTCAGAGATTGACTAGATAAACCTAAAAGAGTTGACATTGCTGGTAGCCTTGCAAAGCCTTTTGAAAGTCAGATCTAGAAGATGAACATTTAACAACCCAGAGGTAGCCTGTGGAATACACTTCCATTATAAAAGGGTAAGAGCTCTGCAAGAGTCATAAAAAAGGACCAGATGTTGATACACAAGAACATCCACTGCTATGCCGAGATTTGACATTTGAAAGAGACATAACCCCAAGGCTTTGAAGAATAATATCACCTCACTTGAGTTAAAAAGAAAGTTCCCTGCTGGAAAGGTTACAATGAAGTTGCTTGCAACCTGATTTGAAGCAGCAGTTACCAGCTATCACCACACATGCTTGAAGAGCACATTAATTTTTGCTAGAACCCCTTCACTTGTATATTCTTGCTTTCAAGGATTTTAAAACGTAAGAAATTGATATTTTGCTTTATGAACTGACAAAAGTTCTTCAAGCTCTATCCAGCTCACCCAGAACTTCTCATTTCTACAGCTGCATGATTTGCAAGAAAACAGTCAAGTACTAAAAAGCAGATAGCTGATAGTTCTTAGCTTCCTTACTTCATTTTGTAACATCCACAATAGGTGCAGAATAAAGTTTGGCAAGAGAATAATTTTGGAATCCTGCTCCACTTACCTATCCCCTCTTCACTCATTCTCTCTCAAATCCCTTAAGATTTTTGTAATTTTACATTCTTCTTTCACAAGCTTACAGGTAGCCCGAGATGTGTCACTCTTCTGCTCAAGTGTAGCCCTTCCCTATTGCTGCTTTTTTCTTCTCTCTTACTCTCATAAATTGCTCCTTATTCTGCAATGCACATCTCATATGCATGCCCCAAGAAACAGTAAAGAACCTCATTTCATTTCCCATCATGTTCCTGTAATTCTGCTTGCTTCTGACTAGTCTGTTGTTGTTGCACCACTGTAAGCTACACCTGGGGCAGAAGATGACTGCTGTGGAGAACCACAAGAGCTCCAGCAGGGGACAAGACTGTAAGTAACAGAACAGATGAGCTGCCAAAATAAAGTCACAATGGTAGCCTGGAGTATGAAATACACAGCATCCTTTTTACTGCAAGAAAGCGAGAATCATTCATACCCATAGCAACATCAATGGTGTAGGTTCCTATCTATCCTGAAAGAGATGCCGCAATATTTTCCATGGTAAAGTCTCCCAAACTGCAGTGGCTTGATCAATGATGCTTTGCAGCCTCTTGTTCATAACATGGTGCCATCTCTTTTCCTGGTTTTTATTTCAGAGAACCAAAACTCATGGAAGGTGGAAGTGAAAAGAAAAGCAGAAGTAGACTGTGCAATTAATTCTGTCTAGATATAGATGCCACAAGGATACTATGCAAGGCAAGCATGGGAGAGGTAAGCTGGAGTGACACCAGTCACTTTTTAAACTAAGGCTGCATGCACATTTACAGTTTATGGCCCACTAGTGCGTAAAAGGTTTGTGCCCACTAGTGCATAAAAAGAAATTTTTTTTCCAGTGTTAGAGCAGGGCTGGAGTGTTGCTGTAGCCCTGATGGTCTAGGAAGCATGCAGAAGGCATGGATTGTACACGATATCTTTTACTGGACCACGTGCACAGCTAGGGGAGCTGCTGGATGCGCTTTCACACCTCTTCAGGCTGCTGGATGAGCTCTCTCAGGTCACCATTGCTCAACTTGCTCAGCTATTATTTTCTTAAGTTTAGAAACAATAACTATTTAAAATAACTATTAAATAATGGCTCAGGAGCAACATATTATTTTTCACTAACAGGATACCCAAGCTTTATGAAAGCAGTGTGCACTAAGTGGATGTGGTATCACAATAGGTTTCTCCTTAATAATGGGAAAGGAGAATATGGGGGACAGAGGGTGGAAAGATCTCCAAAACTAAACCCAACTAACTTGCAACTCCAAAGGGGAGTGATCACGTAGATTGCAGGGGTCTTCATAGTATGAAGCTTCCTCTCTTCCGTACTTTGAGAAGCTAAAACATTGTAAAAAAATGCTGACATTTAAAATGTTGCTTGTATCTGGAGTGAACACACCTATTGAAACAAACACAGTACACACCTCTGAGCTATTGTTTAGGACTCCCTGCAAGCCTCTTATAGGCCTCACTACATTAACTAACTTAAAAAACATGACCTGAGTGCACAAGTGAAAATCTAAATAAAAGTTAGACTTGTGAAAGACAGTTGTGTGGTCAGTCGTGTAGCCACATGCACATTAAAAAACACTGCTTTGAAACCTGCCAACTTTGTTCCCCAAATCCCTACCGAAGACTAGTAGTTACACGGCATCCTGTAAGGAAATGTGAAGGCAACTGAAACCTCCGAGTTCTCCTTATTTATAATGCCAGCAGATTTCTTGGTGATTTTATTCCATAGCTTTTAGAAAAAGAACGGCTTTTTTTTTATTATTATTATTTCCCTGAATTTCTTTTGTAATCAACATATTGTATCTACAGATACTGACAAAAAAATAAAAATATGCAAGTTTATAGTTAGGAAAGGTATCACTACGGAACAAAATTGCATTTAATCCACTCCAAAGCTGTGATGAGCAGAAAGAACCAAATATATTCAGCTAACAGTAGTACTGCAGATATGCTCAAGCAATCTGAATTAAGAGCATAATTAATACAGAATGGGTAAGGTGCACCAATCTAAAATTTGATGCATACTTTCTTCTAGATCCTTTATTCCATATAAGTATTTGTGCAGCTTGAAAAAGATAACTGATTTAATGCTGTTTAGAAAAAGAAGTCACACTAGTACCTTGTATCCACTAGACACCCAACAATAAGGTGTCAGGAAATGTTTTTATTTAAGGCTTAAAAAAAACAAACCCTACAACAAGCAAAAGAGAATATCTAAGATTTTTCTAAAATCTTTCAGTGTTGACTTATTAATAGTCATGTCATTTAAAATAGATTTTTATAAGAGAGAATTTTGTGCATTTGTTTACATTTTAAGTTAAATCTGTAAGCTTCATAACATCAGTCACAAATGCTAGGTAACCTCCTGTTGCCAAAGAAAGGCATGTGAACAGCAAGTCAGGCCTACATCATAACCACACCCTGAGAACAGCAGTAAGGAAACTACTTTGATAGCTGGGTATTCCATTAGGACTCTTGTAATAGATATTTCCCTATTGCATTAGTCAAAGGTCATCTTCTAGCCTGAAACTTCTACTTCCTATCTTCACATTCCTACATACTTTTAATGAGATCTTATGCACCTTGTCATACATATTTTTCTGAGGTGGGAAACAGCATGTTGCATCTGTTCACCCAAACCACTGAAACCTAGATTACAGCAGCTGCCAGAAAATCCAGTTAGGACCAGGGGATATTGTATAAGGCATAGTATAAACACAGGGGGGCACATCTACATGTTCATTAATGCACTTTTGCTAATGTGCATTAAATGTAGTACCTCCATTGTGAGGTACTAGATAAAAGGTGTATTAGCCTATTTTAATGTGCATCAGCAAAAGCGCACATTTTTTGTGACGCTTTAACGTGCATTAAAATGCACGTATAGAAGCAGGTCAGGGATATCAACTCTCATAGGTCGATTTCTTGTCACTTAGAGAATGAATGCATGGTTGTATAATGTCAAAGTGTCACTATTTTACAATGAGAAGTGAAAGGCCACCTCACACAGTCTTCAACCAGTATTTTTGGCTGACATTTTTTTCATCATTCAGAAGTGGGTTCCTGAAGAGAAGGATGGACACCAGGTATAACGAGAGACTTAGTCCCAGCAAGAAATATGAATCTGCAACACAAAGCAAGTGAACAGGAGACCTATAAAAATATAGATACACCTCAGAAACTTTTATTTCAGAAAAACGACGTTACCATTTTCATTCTTCAGGACATGGAAGCGATACAGAAATACTGCCTCAACACAGACAGCAGAAGCTAAGCAAGACATCCCAAAACATCAGAAACTAAAAAATGGCAGCATTTATGCGTTGTAAGACATGCCCTTGACCCCTGCCCTGAGCTGAAAGCATGTGAGGAGAGACATGTTTGGAACAGGCCAAGGATCCCAATGAGAGTTGATATCCCTGACCTGCTTCCATACGTGCATTTTAATGCACATTAAAGCGCCACAAAAAATGTGCGCTTTTGCTGATGCACGTTAAAATAGGCTAATGCACCTTTTATCTAGTACCTCACAATGGAGGTACTAACAAAATTTGCAGTTCGAGTGCTAAAAGGCCTATGAGAAAAACTTATCCTTCCTCTTCACCTTAATACGATGCCTACCAACAAGTCCAAACAGAATAAAAAAAAAAAGACCACACTGAATAAAAGTTTCAGGAAATAAAAGCAAACAAGTAAAAAAGAAAGGAGACCCACAGGCAAAGTAGCCAAAAAACTTTGTGCAAAGCTTATAGTCTTAAAAAGAAAAGATGATGCTGTCTCCACAGCCAGACCAAGCTGCTATGCAGCTGCTCCCAAGCAGGGCCAGGACATTTATCTAAATATCATCATCACCCTTATTTCCCTCCTTCCTGCATCGACACCCCCTCGCACAGAGGAACGGGTGTCAGGACACCAAGCAATGCTGAGCGCACCCCTCCCAGCAAGAAACCGCACACTTCAGACGAGGCAGGTGAGACCCCCACAAGCTGCGCGGCTGCAGGACCCCCGCCGGGACCTCCCAGGCAACCTCCTCCGGACACCAGCGAAACCAGGAGAGAGGTTCAGGCTGCCCATCACTCCTCACGCAGAGATGTGCTGCCCCTTGCCTCATCGGGGGCTCTGCATCCCCTCCTGAATCTGGTATTGCAAACCCCCTTCCCTCATATTTGCGAGCCCCTCCCCCCGAAAAACCCCAGTTGCTGTCAGTCGCTCTTAAAGAAGGAAACTGGTGAAAGAGAAGCATTTCTTGGTGGTCCGCGGGCCCTCAGAAGGATCCAAGCCTGAATCCCCGCAAGCCCACCTCCCCAGGGTCCAGACGCGCGGGAAAGGGAAGGACGGACCGGCCCCCACCTGCCCACGGTCTGGTTTGCCAGCTGCTTCATGCGGTTGAACTGCTTCTTCATGATGGCTCCGGCTCCGGCTCCGGCTCCTGCCCCTGCCCCTGCCCCTGCCGCGCCGCGGGGAACCTGCTGCTGCTACTACTCCTGCTGCCGCCGGCCCGGATGCTCCTCAGCGCCGGAGCTCCCCCACACGCCTGACCACACCCACCGGAAACCCTCGCCGCTACTTCCGGCCCCGCCTCCCCACGGGGGATGGGGCACAGAGCGAGTCGCTCTCCTGGGACGGAGGACATCCGGGTGCTGGAAGTTGCCCGGATGTTGTTGTGAGGGGCGGAAATGCCCTGCTGCCCCGCACGCGGAGGACTCGGATGTGGAGGTGCCTGTGGGCACGTGACGTGGTGGGAGGAGTGGGAAGTTCGAGGGCTGTTACTCTTTGTTACCATTGCTCGGGGCCGCGTTGTAAGATATGCTCTTGACCCTCGCCCTGAGCTGAAAGCACGTGAGGAGCGACATGTTTGGAAACAGGCCAAGGATCCCAATTTGCAGCTCAGCACTGCCTGGTCTCCTCACTACCAAACCAGCCCTGGGCAGGGAGGTCATTTTTTATATTCAGCCCTTGCAGCAAGCAAGTCAGTCCCTCGGTACAGATTATATCATGGCATGAAGTCCCATGAAAGTGACATCTGCTCCGTGCTGGGCTCTGAGGAGACGAGGAAGATGATTTGGGAGAAGGTGAAGTGTTTGTGAGCGCATGTAACTTGCATCACTTAAGAAGCAGCATTCATGTGTCTCCCCCTGCTCCCAGCCCCAGTTTTGGATTCCAGGAGATGATGCCAGTTAGACCATGTATTATTAACTGTTGGTGTTTTAATATGTATTCCGAGTGCCTGCTGCTCCGACAGGCTGGGCCGAACTGCAATCAATGACATGCATACCTGGAGGAGGTCACACCATCCCCAAAGGCTTATGGAGTTGCCTGTGGTTAAGTGGCAGAAATCTTCATCTGCCACACAAGGTTCAGTTCCTGGGGACTTGTACGACTACAGCCATGGAAACACAAAGGGTTCAAAAGCACACTGCTGCCATTTTCTCAGCACTGATGTGCATTTGGCCATTTATACCAATACTCAAAGGGCTTCTAGCTTAGAAGACTCATGAGTATTGGTATAAATGGCCAAATGCACATCAGTGCTGAGAAAATGGCAGCAGTGTGCTTTTGAACTAAAACACATGAAGGGTGTTTTAGTTCAAAAGCGTGCTGCTGCCATTTTCTCAGTGCTGATGTGCATTTTGCCGTTAACACAAACGCGTGCAATGCAGCACCAGGTGCTTCAGTTTGCATGGTTCACAGACTTGATTAACTGAGTCTGCTCCCAAGCACTGGCTTTCTACCACACTGGAGCACACAAGTGTATGGGTATAAATGACTCAAATGTCTGGACTCGGTCTGGCCTTTGGATTCTGTCTCAATGGTGTAAAACGGGGTGGGAGGTGTGGGCAGCCTCCACCCCTCCATACTCCTGCTGAGGCAGATGTGTCAAAGGTCTGGATGACCACTTATGCACCCATCATGATCGATGGTTGCCAAATCAAAGGGCTTCTAGCTTAGAAGACTCATGAGTCCCTGAAGAGGTGCAGGACCAGGGTGGATATCTTTTATTAGACCAACTCAAATAGTTGGAAAAAATCTTTTTTTTCCAACTATTTGAGTTGGTCTAAAAAAGATATCAGATTTACCCAAAAAACCCTGCCTGCCTATGAGCAAAGGGGTCTCTCGACCAACGGCAGCGTTCCCCACCCCTGCCTCTTTGCTGGTGTTCTAAAGCAGGTGCATCAGCTAGGCAGGCTCCGGGGATCAAAGACTACAACTCCCAGAGTCCCCCCCGGCACCTTAACCTCCCTTGGGCAGGGCTTCCCGGGGTACTGCGTTCCTATTGGACGGCATGGGAGCTGACAGCGCAGCTACCCAATTGCGTGCTCAGGTTCCAGGCGCCGGCGCGGCGCTCCTAGGCCGCTGGCCAATGAGAAGCGCCGCGGCTGGGGTGGGGGACGGAAGCCGAGCCTAGCCGGTCGCGCCCAGCTCCATGTCCCCTCTCGGCTTGCCTCCCGCCGCCTGCCATGGCCGCCCCCGGCCGCGACCCCTTCCACGCGGGCAGCGCGGACGAGGCGGACGAGGCGGTGCGCGGCACCTGCGAGGACGCCTCCGTCTGCAAGCGGTACCGGGGGCGGGCCGGGCCGGGTGTCGTGCGTGTACCTGGACCTGTCTGTGTGCATGTGCACCCCGCGTGTGCCTATATGCGTGTGAACGTGCATACTGTGTGCGAACGCGTGCATACCTGTGCGCATGCGTGCACATGTGCATCCCTGTTGGGAGCAGACGTTGCCCTTGCTGGGTTTGCCCCGGGACAGCAGCATCCCGCACCTGACAGCAGCGGTGAAGCGAGCCCAGGCCGTTCCTGTCCGCCCAGCGGGTCGCTCGGGGCGGAGCTGGCTGCCAGCAGACGCGGGGGGAGCTGATTCACAAGGGGCTGGACACGGGCTTGGAGGAGAGGGACCTCTGGAGCAGGGAGTGAGGGGCACAGGCTCTGCATCGGCCCCGCCTGGACCTCAGTGCTGGAGGCAGCAAGGGGGAGAGCGGCAGGGGAAATCCCGGCTTGCACCGTGGTCACTCTCCCTCCAGCCTCTGCAGTACATGGCAGTTCTTACGTTCTTGTCCCAGATTGGCGCGTACACACATGGCCCATCTAATTGGGGTTTCGCAAGTAGCTAAATGCCCTTGATCCAGTGAAGCCATCCTGGGATAAGCGCTCGGATGCACTTTGCAGCATACCGGGATAAAGTGTCCGTGCTTCATCTCCTGCAAACTTTTTAGGATTGATCCTGGGACAAGGGATGTGAGCGTCCGAGCGATTGCACTTTGTCCCAGGATAAAATGGATTGTGCTGGGACAAACGTGACATCAGGATTTGTAGCCATAGTTGGTGTGTAGCGTACTGCCCTCTTCCTAGGTTGGCAGCGCTTCGAACCTCTGGTCCCTTGGGGCGAGGGGGAGATTTTTCTTCCTGGGCCCAGGCTACTGGCTTCAGTGGAACCCAAAACTCTGTTTGTTTAACAAAACATTTGCAAAGCTGAGCTGGGCCTGGAGCTGGGCAGTCGTGTGGCCCACTGGGCTGTGACTCAGAGCTCTTGACCTTTCTCGGCAGTGAAAATAACAAGTGTAAGATGAATTTTGCTCTCTTGAATGCTTAGAAAAAAAGCAGCAGCACCAGGAACTGCTGATTGGGAGGAAGGCTTGAAAACAGGAGCCTTGGGCAGGAGTAGCGGAATGGGAGAATGAAGCTATGGGAAGCAAAAAGGCTGGATGAAATGTAAGGCAGGCCAAAGAGAGAGAGGGTGAGAAGGGCAAATTCATCAAAAGATCCATGGAAAAGATGAAAGGGACAAATGCCCCAGGGTGGATAAGAGCCATTTTAAAAATAAAACCTGCAAAATGGGTGCAGTAAATTGCATTCTCCAAAGTTATTGAACCGAGGAATCTGTGACAGTATTGTGCGATTACATGTAATCCGGTGCTGTATAAGTCACTTACATTGCGGGTGACCTTCCCTGATGGGAGGGGCAGGACATTGGGGCAGAGAGATTTTCACTGTTCCAAGGTTTGGGACACATCTTTGAGTCCTTTTCTTAAAAGAAAAAAAAATTCTCCTTTTAAGTGCAAGTATGAGAGAGAGCATGCACAATAAAGGGAGTAGTAGGAATTGTCACAATAGTTTCCTCTGAAGAACCTTTTGCTGTGGTCTGTGTCCTATCCTTGTTGTCCTTGTCGCAGTGTTACACACTTATTTCCTCCTTGTTTTATGGCACCATGCAGAGCAGTCGTACTGAACCTGGGGCCTGCAGGCCCTGCAGGCAATGTCCCCGCCCCAACCCCCCTCACTAACATTGTTTGGTGCCACCAGGAACTTTGCTGTCCCCGTCAAACTAAAGAAACATAAAAGCAAAAAGTGATGTTGCCCACAGTGCATTATTTCCTAGGTCAACACAGGTTTGGAGACCAGTCGTCCAAAGGTTTTAGTACAGGGGCAGGCAAAATGCAGCCCACGGGCCAGATATGGCCCACCAGCCCATTCTATCCGGCCCGCGGAGCCCCTAAAACATTTAGAAAATGTAATAATTATCTGCCCCTGGCTGCCTGTCATGCGGCCCTCGATGGCCTTCCAAAACTCAGTAAGTGGCCTTCTGCCCAAAATAATTGCCCATTCCTGTTTTAGTACATGTGCAAATAGTCCACAGGTCTGGTTAGAGCATGATGTGCAATCCTGAGAATTTTAGATCTACAGCAAAAGTTCATTGCTGATTGAGCCTTAAGGGGGCAGGTCTTGCTCCAGTCTCCCCCGAGGCATTTCCAAAGCAGAGAGAAGCACAAGTTACTATTTAATAGGGTGGCCACCACCATTTCTACTTGGAATGATTTCATATAGTTTCAGGTATTCAGCAGTGTTTTAAGTTTCTCACCCGGACGTACAACAGTGAAGGAGTGGGCTGGGCACCCTTGATGATAATTTGTCTGTCTGGGTATAGTCTCATAAATTTGATGTCTGTCTTTGGTAATCCTCTCTTTTCGCCACCGTTTGTCAGATTTGCTGTCAGTGTCGGCTACTGGAAGGACCCCTACATCCAGTATTTTGTGAGACAGGCAAAAGAAAGGAAAGCACCTGAAATCAATAGAGGCAAGTTAGCATGTGAATGTCTGTCTATATCTTCATTCTCTGAACATGGGGGTTTCTTGAAGAGTAGCAGGAAGATTTATTGCATTATACTGGATGTCATAGCGCATGATTAGGAAGCGTGTAATGGGTTGATATGCGTACTCTGTAGTCTTGAGACTTACACACTGGATCTTCACTTTTGAAACATTGCATTTCAAACTGCAGTGTGTATGGAAACACTCTCGTCATCTGTATTATAAACACAGTGCAACAGCTTGATTGAAAAATAACATGCTGCCCAAAGACACCAGAACCTGGACATGACCTATGGCTTTCAAGGACAAGGTAGTTAATTGTTTCAAGTAGAAACAGGCAGACATGACTTGAGCAGCAGCCAAAACTCATCTGCTAAGACAAAACATGATGGGAACTTCCTTACACTGAAATTTGCAGCTCTTGGGTATCAACTTCCATTAATAATTGTATATCATTTTTTAGTCCTGCACATCTGGTAGGGAAATATGTTAGCCCTTCCAACCAGCTCCAGCTCAGCAGACACACAGAACATTTGCGAGGAGAACTAAGAATACAAGGGCAGGTTGACCAGCCGGTAACGTTCCTGGGTACAAATGGTTATAGTTAAGAAAACAACTGGCTTTTCTTTTGCAGGGTACTACGCTCGTGTCCATGGGATCAGTCACCTGCTCAAGGCTTTTTTAAAGAAGACAGAATGCAATTGCCAAGTCATAAACCTTGGTGCTGGTATGGACACCATGTTCTGGAGGCTGAAGGTGATGGTAGATCAGAATAATGACAGTAGCTGAATGAAGATTTTTGCAGATATGTGAAGTGCTATCTTCTGACCTCCTTTCTTGCAGAGTGTTCAAACACTGCACGTTGGAGTGCAGTGCGGAGATAAAGAAGATAGTTTGGATCCTGGAAGCTTCTTGCTGTGGTAGCATGGAGCTCTGTGAGC
Source organism: Crocodylus siamensis (assembly GCF_052110815.1). Lineage (NCBI taxonomy): Eukaryota > Metazoa > Chordata > Crocodylia > Crocodylidae > Crocodylus > Crocodylus siamensis. The sequence goes on from NC_143406.1 coordinate 49,335,309, forward strand.
TGACTTATCCTGCTGCCTGGGGACAGCTTGCTTCCAGAATCTGGGCCAGCAAAGGTGTCTCCTACTAGTAACACACTGGGCCTTATAAACATCCCCTAAGAAACTATTATGTTTCATTGCCCAGAAGTGCTGTCTGGGGCATGTGGTGCATCTAATGTGACCTCTAGTGGTCATTCAGAGAAGTCCTAGATCTTTATTCCTTTTGACTATCTCATCATCTGTAACTGTGGAGCCAAACCTTTTGGCAGGTGTACCACAAATTAGCCTTGCCCCCTCAGTGAGTGCCTCTTTGATTGCCTTCTGCCTGATCTGCTGCTCTGCTTTCTGCTCCCTGCCCTGTCTGCCACCATGCTGCCTGTCCCTTCCCTCATCTGCCATGTCCCCCACACACAGGCTGCTCGTGCCACTTGTAGTAAATCGGCCACCCCAGTTAAGTAACCCCATTTTACCTGTGGTTCACCACTGCAGTTAAGTAATCTCATTTGTGGTAAGTTGACCACCGCAATTCAGTAACCCCAACGCCCTTTCCTGCCTAGAGCAGGGGTCAGACTCGATGATCTACAAGGTCCCTTCCGACCCTAGAAATCTATGAAATATATAACCTCTCCCTTCTCTCTGCTTTTATTTTACCTACTGAGAAAGATTTGGTCCTCCCTGAATTGCATCCTGACACTTCAGGGAAAATGTGGGCACCTACTCCATAAATGGAAAATCAGAGAGAGTCTGGGTTGTGATTGTGGTGCAGTTTTTCAGACAGTGCCACACACTGTGAACGATTGCCCAGTTAGATCATTTAATGGCAATCTAAAATCCATGCAGCTATCCCTGAGTTATCAAATTTAGATATTGATCTATGAATATTGTAATCCTAAAATGTCATACAAAAGAGAGAGATCTGAGGGTCTTAAGGCAGAGCAAACAAAATGCTGAATATCACCTTCCCTAACTCTGCTTTGTCATTACTTAGGACATAGACTCATGAGCTGATGACTGGTGGTAAATGAGTGGGGATTCATAGTTTATCAGTTGTTCTGCTCTAATGGTCCGCTGATGTGCTCTCACCCTTTATCACAGAGCAGCTGACCTGAGGTGAAGCAGTAACTTGCAGTAACATGCTCGTGTGCCCCAGCCATTAGAATCTGTCTGGGCTAGATGCAGGTATTCTGATATTACTCTGTGTAAGCACAAACTCTAGTCTTTCCAACTCTTGTAGGAACAAAGGCTGCTTAGCACTCCTCAGAATTAAGTCTAATGAATGTAAACTGATTGCTGGAAGACAGCCTGGACTGATTAGGCTTATTTAACAAGGCCCCAAATGATTATCAAGTGAATATGCTTTGTTTAAAAAAAAAATATATGAAGTGCTGACTAGCAGCAACTCATGCTACAGCTTTGTTGGAACAACATTTTACCAAAACTGTCTTAACAAAGAGCAAAGCCTTTAATTTTATCTTTGTTCCCTCTCTTTTCCCTTCTTCCTGTCCAGTGGGCCTAGTGTAGGAGAAGGGTAATGGTAGTCTTCAGTGATGGAGCAGTAGTTAACACAACTCTGTTAATTTTGCATTTAGAAAGGTACATGACTGGCAGCTCCGGAGCTGCCAAGACACCTCTGTTCACAGCAGAACTGCAGCCAAGGCAAAGGAGCTGTGCAAACTTTCCCATGCTGTCTAGTCTGGGTGCCTCGGTTTGGATCTGGAGAGACTTCATGGTAACAGGGAGCACAGACCTCTGAAACTGCCAGTCTGTGTACAGGTTGTGGAGCCGTGGCTTTCTGAGTAGACACTTGTTGTCTAGGACTAAATCCAAGTCTTTGGGTTTTTGAGATACAACAGGTTTGGTGCACAGTGATTGTGTCTTGGAGCTGGGGGTGGGGAAGATGAGGACACTAATATAAGATGGTTGTATGAATCCCTATGCAATGCTTCTGTTTGCTTCCATAAGCTATGTTGAGTGACGTATAGTTAAGGCCATGAAGAAAACTTACCTGTTGCTGCAATGGGCTGTTGAATACTGTAGCCTGATAATGTATTGTGGAGCAATTGCCAGTAGGATGGTGATCAAGCTGTGGCTTGGATTGCCAGATTATTTGCCTGATAAATTTGTTTTCTTTTTGTTAGAGGTTATGTTAATGTTCTCTAATTTTTAGTTCATTTGTTCAATTTCTGTACATTAAAGGACAATGAACTGGAAAAAATGATGCGACTTGGAACAAAATAATTCTGGGGAGAAATAAATGAAATTCTCATTTGAAATATTCATATTTCCCAATGTTGTTCTTTTTATTCTAATTTCCAGGATGAAAATCTTCTTCCTAGAAAATATTTTGAAGTGGATTTCCCAACGATAGTTACAAGAAAAATATATAACATCAAGTAAGTGGGTTAGCTATATGAAGCTCAACTTATTGTTTCTACAAATACAGCAAGATGTGTTGTGTACAAGCCTCCTGTATTGATAACTGTGTTTCCTCAACAAAGCTTTAGTCTGTAGGAGTTAAATTATGAAAGTGACTGGACAGCCTGAAGTCTAACTCATGTGCATTAATCAAATGAATGAAAGGCTCCTAAATTATTTCTGAATGTGTGGGAGTGAAAATTTTTTGGCTCTACCATTTCTTTCTGAAAATACTTGGAAGGAGGTAGCAAATTCCCAGGGTCATACTTGAAGGTGGTGGAGCTGGAGAGAAGAAGCAACTCATTCATAAACTGAGGGCCATGGGGAATTTAGAGAGTGCCTGGATTTGTCAAGAAATGGCAAGAGCTTGTATCAAGGCTTCAGAGTTGCTAGGACTCAGCGTGGGGCTTTTCTTAGTTGAACTTGTCTCTTGTCCTTTTAATTATAGAACAAATCTACAGTAAACAGATGCAGTGGTGAAGCTAAATGCAGGTGTATCTGTTTCCAGGAGAGGGCAGTCAAGTTCTCCAGTCCTTTGAATTTGTGACAAAATGACAGCACCTTTAAACCAGCTAACTGCTCACTGCTTTCCTCTCCCACAGATCAAAACCTCCCCTGTCAAAGCCAATTATGGAATCCCATTCAGGGGAGTCTCTCTTAATAGGTGAGTCATCTTGTCAGCGATGCACTGAAACACTTTTTAAATCTCTGCACTTTGGTATGTGGGCAGACTTTTAACATATTTTAAATGTTGGGGGAGAAGGGGGGAAAGGAGAGCTCTTTTCTTCCTCTTATCAACCTTTTTATTTGCTCCCCTGTCATGTTAGAAATGTCTTCTCTCCAAGGGGCCTTGACTTTGTTGCAGAGGGTTCCCCCCTGCCTTTATCACAATGTAATTTAATGGTTATGCTTTCTTCTAATTCTTGGAAAGAGAAGAATATTGTAAGTGATCACGTGTTCAGTAGCTTGCGTCAAGAATCAGTTGGCTGTTATCCCTACCTCTTTGTTTCATTAATCGCTCAAGTGTTTATCTGTAGCTGCTATCTATATTTTCACAATACAGTCAGTCTGCGTTGTCCATTCTCAAAGGTCAAGGCTAGTCCTTGCATCCTGTGCTTGGTTTCTTCAAGTTCTGGTCTTAAGAGAGAGCTGGACTCCCTGTTAAAAAGCCTCCCTTTCACAGCTGTTGTTCTGTTTGTGCCAAAACAACTACCTCCCTGGTAGCCTGGGCACGCTGCTTCCACAGAATGGGCTTTCCTACCTGCTCAGCAGAAAGCATACTGCTTTGGTTGGGTCTTTAGTGAAACCTGCTTCTGTGCCAGGATCACTGTTCAAAATGCATCCTTTTGCTTTTGGGTGCTGGGGCGCTGCCTGAGCCGTGCCCACAGACTCTGGAAAGAAGAAGGATGCATAGTGCTCACAGTATTCTAGCTGCACTCTTGTGCTTGTGGCATTCTTTCACCCAAAGCTAATCTCCTTCAGCAAGAATAGCTGCATGATAACTTCACTGAAGGGATTCAGCAGTAAACTCCCTGGTAGGAACAGTTCTGTTTCCTTCTGGCTAGGAAACACCAGACTTGGGTATGGCCATCTGCATGGCTGGACTCTGGAAAAGAGAGTCCCAACAGGTGCTTCTGTCTTCAAAGGCTGCCTGGCATTGCCAGCTAGAGATCCCTTGAACATCTGAATTTGGATCTCGCCACTGGAATGGATACTTGTTACTGGTGCATTTTAAAGGATCTTAGGCTTTAACTAACCAACATTGTATATGTCCCTTGAAGTGCTGTGAATTTGGGTCTCAGGGGGAATAGGTAGGCCCCAACTCCCTGATGTCAACAAGCTTTTTCTGATTCTTCCAGTGAGGGGGAAGAGGTAGCCTGGGTTTCTTACTGACTGTGGGGTGATGCTTCTGATGGGCCAGAAGCCCTCCCCTGCTACTAGAGATTAACATGAGAAAATAGGTTGAGTTGTAAATCACCCCTAAAAAAGTTAAGGGCTGGCTGATGAACTTTGTATTCTATAATGCTTGTTATTGTCAGTGCAGCACAGATTTGTACTAAGAAAGCAAGTGTAATTGCATACCCATCTTAATGTTGTTGCAGTATATTGTAATCAAGATCTGTTAGCTGGTGCTAGTTACTGTATAATGGCTGCTATCATTTCTATATGATTGCCAGATTACTGTAGTTAATATGTCACTACTACATGAACTGACTCTTGGTTTGCTTCTCCAAAACAAATTTAAGTTCATCTTCTTGTTCAGTGTTGTATTTTTAGCTCTCTTGGAACAGGGGCTGTGTTTTCTAGGTTGGTTCAGCCGTTGGCATATTAAAGCCTCTGGCTGTTTCTAGAATTTAAATATTGGAACAAGCAAAGAAATCTTTGAAGAAGTCCTGGCTTAAATTGGCATCTTCTGAAATACCAACTGTCATAGAGATCCTAATGGGGCATAATGGAAGAGCATCCTCTGGGGATAGGGGAATTTTATTGTCATCTCTACTCTAACCTTTGTAGTATTGACATTCAGCACTTCTGGATAACATTTTTCATCTTAAATCAATTCGCTGCTGTTACTTCTTATACACAAATCACTCCTGATATGTTTGCTTTAGTATCTGCCACCTGAATTGATGAAATGCCTTCTGATGGGACTCTTGTCCTATTGATGCTTTTCCTCCCACAAGAACTAAATGGCTTCAGATCTTAGGACAAGTGCTAACAAATGGATTTTTCTTGGCTTCAGGACAGCATCTGTTTCCTCCTTGTGCCTTCTAGACTGCATAGATTGCAACTGGAGTGTGGATGTCTCTGGGCTTTTTGCCCCTAAATGGAGCAAGAAGATGCTTGTTGTCAAATAGCTTCGTTTTCCTGTACTGAAATCTTACATCTTCAGGGAGGAGCTCAATGCCTTGCTGTGAATTGTATAGCAATTTGGAGCCTCTATGCTATGACATTGCGATGTTTGTTCCCTTGAATGTACGGGATCCCATGAGACTTCTCTTGAAGCTTTGGATCCATGTGGTAACCTTAGGAAAAGTCATGAATGTTAGGAAGGTTGTTCTTCACCTCTTGCTGCTTTGTCAGTATTAGTAAACTCTTGTGACGATCTCCTAACCATGCAGCTTTGTCCGTCACCCCAGCTGGTAAGCATGACTATGAAAACTGAGAAGAAATGTATTCTGGCTAAGCATGAATCTTGCAGAGAGATAGGTGATGCCACCTACTCTGAAACTTCACTATAACTGGATGGATGTGTGAATCTAACTCAGATTGTATGGGCCAGAAACAGTTTTTCCAGTCCCAAACATCTCAAAATTATCTGGAAATGAGAATAAAAAAGTGCCCTTTATAAAAAAAAAAAAAAAAAATAAGTAAATTGGAAGAAGCATAAAAGCTGCTGTGGTCTGGCTTTTCATAGTTTCTAGGGTCAGAAGGGACCTGAGCAGATCATCGAGTCCGACCCTCTGCCATGGGGTCAAACACCCCAGCAAGGTGTACATCAAGCCTCCTCTTAAATACCCGTTTGGCAGAGGTAAGTCGATAGCTTAAAGATGAATATATATTTGTACCAGTGAGTTTGAAGCTACCAAAAAAACCCCTTACAGACAGAAATTTTTTCACTTGAAATTCCATCTGCTCTGTGTCTTTTGTAGCTATAAAACCAATTCCTTCCTCTGTTTTGGTGGTTGCTTTAAGACTCCAAAACCACCATATGTTAGCTGGCGGGTCCAATTGTTGTAATGATGAAGTACAGCAAGCTAAACCCTATTAATCAGTTTGATTTACTCTTAGAAAATCACCAGTGGTGTGTAATCTGCCTCAAACAAATGCTCAGGGGTCCTCTCAGGCTTGCATTCAAGCTATGAGCTGAAGTCCTGCTTCTCAGGGAGCATTTTTGGTGAGGAGCGCTGCAGTAAAAATCACTGACCCCTGAGTCAGATCAATAAAAACCAGAGCTCAAGTGCTGTATCTGTTTCTAGGCATCCTATTTAACTTTTTGCTTTTATTTATTCTGTGGAAGTAACTTGGGGTCATACTGTGTGCAAGTGATTCAGAGAGAATCAGCTCTTCAGGGCATGGGGCAGTCGCAACTAAAAAAAAAATGTTAAAGCCAATTTACCAGAACACCAACTCAGTACCAATGCAAGGAAAGCTACTACTTAGGTAAAAAGTGAGGAAGTCTCCAAAGTTTGTGTGCTAATACTTTGCAGGAAGCTATTGTGTGAAAAACTGGGAAAGTCCAGTATATGTTTTAGAGTGAAACTCCTAATGAAAATGCATTAAGTAGATCAGATCCGTGCTTGATTCCTCTTGGAAGGGCTCCAAGGGAAGTGTTATGCTAAGTAACAGAACTGTGAGTAATTGAGAATCCTTCTGGAAGGGGTTATGCTGTTCCCTCACATGTACCTGAGATGCTGAAATGCTGCTCTCGTCACCAAGTTAACGTAGTGATAAAAGATTTTGCTTGCAGATGAAACAAGTAACATAACATCCTTCTAAAGTGGGGCGTAATTATAATAGTAAGGGCAAGAGGCAATCGAAGGCATCTAATACTAGCATTTAATTATAGCAGTGGCACCCATGTTTAAAATGCTTGTGCTTGTACTTCCTTCCTCAAAATTACAGGGGGGATAAGTGTGGTGTGTTCACATCTAAAAAGTCTTGTGGCATGTTGCGCGCAATGAAAGGGAATATGCCCAATATGAGGAGGGAGCTGAGGGATACCAGACCCAAAGGAAACAATCAAATAACGAACCGCTTAGATGTGGGACATGCAGTTGATATCATATACTTGGATTGTAAAAAGGCCTTTGATATAGTCTCTCATCACTCTCTTTTAAAGAAAACTGGGGGATTGTGGGCTGGCAGAGTCTACAGTCAGGTGGGTTGGGAACTGGCTAAGGGATTGAACCCAGAGAGTGGTAGTGGATGGGTCTGTCGCCTTGGCAGGAGGTGGCCAGTGGTGTCCCACAGGGTTTGGTTCTTGGTCCTGGGCTGTTCAACATCTTTATCAACGATTCAGATGAGGATGTGGAAAGCACACTGGCCAAGTTTGTGGATGATACTAAGTTATGGGGAAAAGCAGTCATGCTAGGGGATAGGATGCAGATCTGGACAAGCTGGAAAGGTGGACAGAGTGGAACCAGATGCAGTTCAATAAGGATAAATGCAGAGCGGTTCATCTGGGGAGAAGTAACCAGCAACATGAATATAGGTTAGGAGGAGATGTCCTGGTCAGCACAACAGCTGAAAGCGACCTCGGGGTCATGAACGATGCATCCCCCTGGCGCCTTGGGGGGGGCACGGTGGCAGCAGGAGCTCCCACAGATGCTGTCAGCGGTGTGGGTGGGAGAGCGGTGTGGCAAGCGGCAACTGCCCACTGGAGCCGCCGACACTGGGGTTTTTGTAGAGGATGCACCACCACGCTCAGGAGCTGCATGTGCACTCCTTACATGTCACCCCTGCTTGGGGTTATGGTTGATCACAGGATGAACATTGGCCTCCAGTGGAACAGTGTGATCAACAGAATTAATAGCACACTGGGATGCATCAGCCGATGCATTGCGAGCAGTGCTAAGGAAGTGATACTTCCTCTGGCCTCAATGCTGGTGAGACCCCAGATGCAGTATTGTGTCCAGTTCTGGGCACCACACTTCACAAAAGACGTGGAGAATCTTGCAAGGGTTCAGAGAAGGGCCACAAGAATGATCAAGGGCCTGGAGGACAAACCTTTTGAGGAAAGACTAAGGGATCTGGGATGGTTCAGCCTGGGGAAGAGAAGACTGAGGGGGGCTTGATGGCCATCTGTAAGTATGTGAGGGGTGAATATCAGGAGCTGGGAGAGAAACTGCTCGCTAGGGTGCCCCAAGGGATGACAAGGAGCAATGGCCATAAACTAGAGGATGGTTTCAGGTTGGAGGTAAGGAACAACTTCTTTGCAGTAAGGGTGACCAGCATCTGGGATAGACTTCCCATGAAGGTGGTGCAGACCCCAGCCTTGGAAGTCTTCAAGAGGAGACTGGACAGACACCTTGCTGGGATCATTTGATCTCTCTGTATTCCTGCCCAGAGCAGGGGAGTTGGACTCGATGATCTTTTGAGGTCCCTTCTAGCCCTTCATGTCTTTGATTCTATAAAAGATAGGTGAAGGTAAGCAGTTTTAACTCTGGCGTTTGCAACCTCAGCTGAGAGTACTGCAAAGTAAAGCCTCCGGCACCGCTGTGCTCTAGAAGAGACCATCAATAGTTGTTCAGCTGTGCTAAAAGCCTCAGTGAAATTCTGCTTTAAATGGATTACATTGCCAGAGCATGGCAGGGGCAAGATGGTCATGTCGGCACTAGAGCAGTGCAGATAGGCCTGGTTGAGTCTGAGCAGGAGGAACCAAATGGCTCAAGAACTCTGCCAAGGGACGGAGATTTGCAATCAAGGTAACAGCAAAATCATTCCTGGAAAGTAAACCTCCCTTCCATGTAATTCTAGGTTGTGGAGAGGCTGCGTGAGCTTTCCCTTCGCATAGAGCACAGTCAGAGCCTGGCTGTGAAACGGGGGGGGGGGGGCTTTAGGAGAAGCAGGGCACAGTGAAAGCTGGAAAACTGCAACTTTTCGTCTGCAAATTTCAAGGCTCAAACCAATACAGATCAGGTGACTGCGACACCTTGAAGTTGCCATTGGCTTTTTCTTGTGCTGCACTGTAGAAATGGATTGTTCTAAAATACTTTCCAATCACTGTTGCTTTACTGGCATGGGCTGTAAATATGCAGATCTCTAAATGGCTGTTAAATTATGCAATCAGGGTTTCAAAGATCATAAGCTAGCATTGCACTATTTCTAAGCTCTTTATGGCCTAGGTTTGACTTTTGGTCACACACCTGGGAGTCCTAGGTACAGTATAGCCCCTTGCCCTGACTTGGGTGAGTTTCTGCTCTATAATTGTAAAAGGGCACTAAGCTTTCCATTTAAAAAGGTAGAAAAGTATTACCTAATTTTTAATTTTCTCATCTGTTCACCTCTTAAGCTGCCAAATTTCTCTAAAATTTTACCACATCTTGTTATTAAGGCAGAATCCTATAGACATGGAAGACAAACCTTACAAGGAATTTTGTTTCTAAAAGCTCTTCCTTTTCAGGGACTCTTCATGTCACTTCTGTCTAGTCTCACTTTCAAAACAGCTTCACTTCACCCTTGTGCTTCATTTCTCAAGACCTCCTCACTAGTCCAAGCATTCTTTACAAACTTTTGCCAGGAGCAAGGAAGAAAACGAAACCTATTCAAGGCACTGTCACCTGAAAATGGAACATCCAAAGAGAATCCAACATGCATTACTTGTTTCTAATTTGCAACCTTTGCAAAAAGTTTGCAGTCAAAGATGAGAGGCAAGTGAAGCTGACAGAAAGCACCATGGACCAGGCACATCTTATTTGGATGAATCCGAGGAAAGAGAACTAGATGGCAGTAGGCATTGGACACAGAAGGGAGACAATTGTGTCTAGAGGCAGGAGGCTTTGGGGGGAAGGAATAGAGCTGATTCCTGAACAGATTCCTATGTCTGTAGCAGACCATTTTGCTGGGGTATTGTTAAAATTGTGCAAAGCTATAGAACGCCTAGGCCTGAAAACCCTTCTTAACCTTAATCATGAATATGGTCTATGAGCCAACCTAGCCTTAAGGTCCCCCCTCAAGCTTTCTCAAAAAGTACGATAATGAATTTAGCTGTAACCAGATTGTGGTTCTGTGTTGTATCTTTCCCAGCTTCTCCTTTCCTTTCCCCATCTCCAGCAAAAAACACACCTCCAAAACGAATCCTGATTCCTTGACTTTTGTTCTAAATTGTTCTTTAGAGTGCTGGCAGCACCCAGACTATCTAAACTGGGCCCAACCAGCACCATCCTGAGCATAAGCAGAATTCCCCTCCTCTCCTATACTTTGTTACCCAGTCTTATAAAAATTGAGGTGGGAATGGTTTTTTTGTGAAGAGAGGGCAGTCTTGCTACCATTTTAGGAGGCCAGGGGTAACACTGTCTGAGGGTTGTCGTGTACTGCAGTAGAGGGATTCAGTTGCCTGTGAGTTTCTCATTAAATATTTCCAACATGGAATTGCCAAGGTTGCGTATGCATCCTTATCTTTTGAGAGAACCTCTTGAAGTACAGTTTCTGTTTCAACTGCAGTTTATGAGGTTTTTTTCCCCAGCCTTTAAGTTAATGAACTCAGTTTATTATCTTGGATTATGCCTATGGATTTAAGAACGGCACTGCTGAAGAATTGTTAACCTAGAAGTTGAACTTTCCTGTTGGTGAAGGACAGTAAGGAGCAGCAGAAAGCCATATGCCCTTTATTTGCATATTTTTTGGCTTAATGCTATCTCTGATTGTGTCTACATGTGCATTAGATCCGGGAGCAGGTTACACACGAGTAAATGCTCCCAGGCAGGCGTCTACATGTGCAGGGTCTCTGGAGCAGATTTGCTGTTTGTGGCAGCAATCTGCTTCCACCCCTGCTGGCCCTGCACTGTCTCTGCAGCAGCCAGGGGGAGCTCTGGGTTCCTCCTGCATGCTAGCCCCTGGGTTTTGGCTGTTCCCTGCCCCCCCCACCCCCCAGCTGCCTGTTGCCAGGGCGGGGACAGTGTCTCTTTGCCCTGGCAGCAGGGAACTCCTGGCCCCAGCTCCAGGGCAAGAGACTTGGAAGAAGCTGCAGGGGAGGGGCTGACCTGCCCTGATCTGCCAGTGGGGTAGCTAGCAGTGCTGTGGGTAGGGAGCAGGGGCTGGGAGATCTTTGTCTCCCAGCACCAGCTTCATGATCACAGGGCCGGTGCTGGCAGATCCTTCTCTTCCGTTCTCTTCCAGCCTGAATCCTGTGGTTGCGGAGCCTGGCCCTGGCTGGGAGATCATCACGTGGTTGTGGGCCTGAGCTAGGAGACAAGGATCTCCTAGCCCTGGCCCCAGGATTGCAGAGAATGGGCTGGGAGCTACATGCTGCCAGGGCAGCTCCTGTGGACAGGGAACAATCTTCTGCCCCTAGCTGACCAGGAGCAGATTTGATCCCAGTCAGGGGTCTGCATGTGTGCTACTGCACCATTGCTAATCTCAAGTAAATTTGCTACTTGCATTTGCAGTTAGTAGATTTACTCACGATAAGAGCCAATTACTGCTCAGTAAGCATCTGCACGTGTAGCTGTAGACACTTACTGTGCAGTAATTAGCTCTACTGCGCAGTAAATTATCTCATGTAGACGCACCCTCTGTCTAGGTGACCACTGTTTCCGTTATTTGAACCTTCGTGCCATTTGTTCCTGCTGCTTTAAACTTGATTTGAATGACAAACTTGAATGTGCCCAAGTTTGATGAAGTGGGACACAGGAATTGCATTAACTCCACTGCTAATTGGGGTGACTGACATTTATTTTTGTCTTCTGTGTGGAGAGCAAAGTTGAACTAATTCTTGCATCGCTGAGCAGGCTTGTTGCTATCCAAGGGCTGCACACTTGTGGCCCTGGTATAAAGACCTAAATCGGTGGTCGGGGTAGCAAGAGTGGTGTTTAAAGAGCATGTGGGTGATTTCCAAATGTTGAATCGCTTGCAGATGATGTGCCCCACTTTTACCTGACTTCTCCTACCTTTGAGTGAGCTGTTCTGCACTTGCCTCTTTCTCCAGAGACTGTGCTGGGAATAGCAGCGTTCGACTTCGCAGGTGCCCGTTGGGAAGGCTGGTCACTTGGCAGCTAGGCAGAGTGGTGCCAGTCGGAGCATTTGAGGCATTTCTTGAGTTTAGTTGCTTCTCAGTTATTGCTCTTCTGAAATGGAGAACAAGTTCTCCCGTCCCCAACCACTTGACTGCCCGCTCTTGCTCTACCTGGCTTTCCACACCTGCTGCTATACTGAAATACAGAGGCAGTGCCTGTCTGCAGCGATGCTGCAGGCTTCCAGGTGGACTAAAGCCAAAGCCAATGAGCTATATTGCAGGTGTGTGTATTGACCAAGCACTACAAGGCCACTGGAATCTCTTGCTCTGGGTTTTTCCACTGTTTGCTTTACCTATTTTTATTGCTTGCTCTCTGGCTGTCACTCTCTTGCTCGACGGGGGGAACAATGTGCTGTTTTGTCCTCTGCTTTATACTGTAGCAGGTGTATAAATCAACCAGCAGAGCCGTCTGACTCTGTACCTGGTGTGCGTCAAATGCCACTTCTTTCCAGGGTGCTTTTACAAGACCCCTTTCAGGCCCAGTTGTAATTTGTGGAGTGATTTCACTGGTGACTATCTTGGGTCTGAACTGGATGCAAGAATAATTTGACTTGCTTCCATGCCCAGGAGCCTACTGCTAGTGTAAAAGCCTGTCAGTGTCTTGATTTCAGGACTGAGATGACATTTATCACATCGTGATTCGGCTGCTCTTGTGTTTTCATGGAGCACCTTTGCTCCTACAAAACCCCTTTCCTTTTATTCACTTACTCAGGGAAGACTAGACAGTATAGGAACTAAATGCGATGTCTGATCCCTTTTTCTGACATTAACAGTATGTTGCCCTTCACCTCAGCTGTGCTCTTTTTCCATCACTAACTTGTGAGAAACTCAAAATCATAGTAAACCAGAATGTGCTGGGGAAACACCTGGGGGTTTACGGAGTCAAGCTTTTGGGCAAAGCCTCTCCCTTTTTGCTTTTGTCTCCTGCTCTTTGGATGCAGCCTGCTATCCTTATGCTTTCTCTTCTCTCCATCCTCCCTGAAACCATGGCAACAGTTGAAACTACCTCTCCGCATTCTTGTAGTCAGAGAAGCAAGAAACCCAGGTTTGCCACGTCTCGTGCCAATGCATCGCAGTGTATAAATATCAATAACTGTCATTTGCAGCATTTGGTTTGTAGAGGGAAGTTTTCAGACTGCTGTTCACTTCAACAGACAGTAGGTCAAATTTGAGCTCTCAGATTGTTCATGTCTTACTTCATTAAAAGTTCAATAATCTCAATGTCCTTTTCTTATCAAGAGCTCAGCCATTAATCTTTATGCTGTCTTGAATTTGCAGATGCTCACAGCCTAGATTCCTGTCGATATTCTATCATTGGAGCAGATCTCAGAAGCTCATCTGAGCTGGAGGAAAAACTAAAGAAATTTAACATGGATACACAGTAAGATGATTGATTTCAGAGGCCTATGGAAATGTACTGGTGAAGTTGGGTTGGGGCACACAGTATCTGCATCCATTTTTTATTATGCTATTTCCATGGTTACCTTGTTCCAAGCCTTTTAAGCAGAAGGAATTGTTCCAACACTGCATGTAGCTTCCCCGAGCTGAGCAGGCTGTTACCGCAGTCCTTGCCTGCATGGGTCTGTGCTCCTTCCCCATGCAGCCCACTCCATGAGACTTGTGTTCTTCCTACCCCAGAACATCAACCCCCATAGGAGCAGGAAAAACCACTGCTACCATTATGTTCGCCCTTTGAAAGGGCCATGCATGGCATGTGCTCATAAATCTCACTCTGTTTAAAATAAAAGCACAGACTCAAAAACTTCCTTAAACATTTCTTATCTGAACAATCTCTCTTAGTAACTGGATATTTGCTATATTTCAGGTGCGTCTTATTAATGACCATGGGTATCTAGTGACTTATTTGCTTGATGCTGTCTTTACTGTGTGTGGGGATACGATGTGAGTGTGTCTGGTTGGTCATCTCATAAAATAAAGAATGTAACATGCACAAAGATATTTTTATAGGATTTTTACTTTAGTGACTGGTTTTCTGTGTCTTTCTCTGTAAAGCTGTTTTTCTTTATTTCCTGAAGTGGATGATGGCAGAATCTGTCAAGATCCCGTCCTAGAGGTAAAAGACTGGGATTTTGGTTGCTGAGAAACTATGCTCTTTAGTTTCTCTACGTGATCCCAGAGAGTTGGTAATGGACATACTTTCCCAATCGAAGAGTTATAAATAGAGCATAGCTGGCAGAGAAGAGGCACATGGGGTAGGCAGGATGTATCAGGCTGATCTTTTATGCTTTCATCTTAGAAGCTCGCTGTCTCGTTGCTTGCCTACACAACTTCTCCTTGTGGAATTCCTTTTGCTTTTAGTGCTTCTTGTTCCTATTCATAATGAGAACTAAAAGCGAGCTTCTGACTTGTGGGCCATGTTACTCATGCAGATTTTGGGTTTTTTGTTGTGGGTGGAGGGGGAAAGAAAAGCAATTTCTGAATCATAAGGATAGCTAGCAAAATGTGACTTATTGAAGCCTTTCATAGGGATTTGTACAGTTGTATTACTAGAGCTGTTCTTAAAAGGTCATTTCTCCACTCCTCCCCCTGCCTTTTTAAAGTCTCTCCTTGCATTTAATATCTTTAGTGCTGTTCAAAAATAAGAGAACAGGGGCTGTGTGTGCATTAGGTGGGGTATGAGTATTTCTCCCAAGCCATGTCGTCACAGCCTCCAACTCCTCCTAAGGGACAGGAAGTGATGGTGGAAGTGAAGTTTCCACCTTTTTCCTAATTACTCAAAGGAGTTGCTGTGTTCTTATCTGAATTCCAGGGAATTCATCTTGTCTCAATGTCTGACTTGTTCTACCAGGCTTTTAATAGTTAGGAACAGGGTATGAATTCTCAGCCCGAGAGTTGTGAATAGGCCTGGGAATCGTGGCCATCTTCCTGTCCCATCCAGGTGAATGGGGAAAGAAGCGATGTACTATATGGCTGCAGCGTGGCAAAGGTTAGGAAGCCACAGAGGAAAACTCACAACTCCTGTACTTCGTACCCTGTGCCGATAACATGCGGGTTAAGGGCCCAGACCTAAACTTTGCTTGGTTAAAATGATGATGTCTCATTTCCTCGAGCTGTCGAGTTCATTTGTGCTTATGAAAGTACTTGTCTGTCACTGATGATTCTTGCTTGGTGTTATTTATTTTAAAGATTGCCAACGCTTCTGATCACGGAGTGCGTGCTGGTTTATATGACACCACAGCAGTCTGCAAGTCTTCTGAAGTGGGCTGCAAGCACTTTTCAGACGGCCATGTTCATAAACTACGAGCAGGTAAAGACAAACCCATGCAGCTTTTCGGCACGGAGCTACTGGCACGGAGCTACTGGCACAGAGCGCACAGAAAGCCATGGGGATTTTGTCTGGGATGAGAGTGGAGGCTCTGAGGCTGAATGCTTTTGACTTTGTACAGAGCTGTGCAACTTCAAGAAGTTACCTGGGCTGGGGATCTTGGGTGTTCGGGCCATCTTCAGTTGTTAGCAAACCTGCAGGGCATGCATGGTCTGAGCATAATTGACTAATGTTGTTTGCATCCATCATGTGCTTCCCTGAAGCAAAACGACTGAGACTCTTGCGAAGCCCTAGATGCCAGGGTCAGTGCTGAAGGAAATAGCACTGAGCACTCTTAGGCAAGCCGGTTACAGATAGTCACTGATCGGCTCCATTATTAAAATTGCCAGCCTGTATCAGCCTGAAGATGAGCCTTTCTGTGTGGCAGCAGAAAGTTGCCTTTTGGGGCTTGGGTAACTTAAGGAATGGGTAATGAATTTTTGACTTTTCAGGTCAATTATTTGAGCCCAGACTCAGCTGGTAGCAGCCAGAAGTCTTTGCTTTATGATAGGCTTTTAGCAGTCCCTGTGGAAAAGGGCTGGCAGTCCTCCGATCCTGTTCATAGTGTGCTTTGTTCCTAAAGAAAAAGCTGTCATCACCACAAGGCCTTTCCTTCTGCTGAAAGTCCTGTTTGAGGACCCAAGGACTGCCGTAGCTGTGATTGAGAGAGCTACATCAGGCTGGTGGGAGAACAAATGAGGCTTTTGCTGCCCGCAGTATAAATGTATGGGGCTAACAAGAGGGCTTCAGTTCAGTTAGTGCTTTCTGCTGTAGTTCAATCCCTTTTGAGGCTGGAGCTGGACTGTTCTCAGTGGGGGCAGATGACAGAACAAGGAGCAATGGGCTCAAGTGGCAGTAAGGAAAGTTGAGGTTGGATATTAGGAAAAACTCTCTCATTAGGAGAGTGATGTAGCACTGGAACAGGTTACATAGAGAAGTGATGGAGTCTCCATCCTTGGAGATTTTGAAGACCCAGGTAGACAAAGCCTTGGCTGGGATGATATCGTTGGGGCTGGTCCTGCTTTGAGCAGGGGGTTGGACTAGATGTGACCTCCTGAGAGGTCTCTTCCATCCCAAATTTTCTATGATTCTATGAAAACCAACCTTGTCTTCCTGTTTTCCCCAGGTGAACATGGCTGATCGGTTTGGACAGATTATGATTGAGAACTTGCAGAGAAGGCAGTGCAACCTGGCTGGCGTGGAAGTCTGCTGGTCCTTAGAGTCTCAGGTGAGCAGTGCAGAGCAACAAGGCATTTTTCTTACCCGACACTGTTTAGTCTAAACTGCCAGCTCTGCTCCTCGGGGTTGGGCAGCTGCAAGGCTCAGATCGGTGAACAGTGGCTGTTCACCCCAAACCAGCTTCTTCCCTTCTCCTCATTCCCCATAACCTCTGGGAGTGAACCCTGCAGATCAGAGCTGACTGGCATCTGCTGTTTGTGGCGAGTGAGAAAAATGGAGTAGAGCCAAAATACAGCCTAATTTAGCCCAGCACCAAGGTTTTCTGTATTCATTTGGCTTAAACAAGCTTTGCTTAGAAACGAGCATTAAACATCTTTGGAGAGCAGGTTGAGGAGATGCTCTGTACGGTCCTTGGAACAAGAGGCCCTTGGGACTAGTCATAGTTCTACTCTCCTCTAGAGCCCTCTGAGTCCTGTGCTTCCTGTTTCTTTTACAGAAGGAGCGATTGTTGTTAAATGGCTGGGAAGCGGCAAACGCCATTGACATGATGAAAGTCTACAGCTCTCTGCCACAGGCTGATGTCAAAAGGTACTGGTGACCCATCGCTGATTGCCAGAAATCACCTTTGCTCTCCTCTTCCAAGATAGCTTGCTCCAGTAATTAGTTTGGTAGCTGTTGACGTGGCCTCCTCTTTCTCCTGTGAAGCAGGGTGTAGCTGAATCTTACCTGTGTGCAGGACGTTAAGGGTAATGCCAGGAGCCCTGCTAACAAGCCAGTGGCTTGCTCTTCTCCCTTCTCCCCCTGCATGGCAGTGCAGTGTGCTGCCAGGATGGTGGGTGTCCTCTGGCTGAGCACAGAGATCCGTGAGTGAAAGATGCAGTAGAAATGCTAAATTCTGCTCTAAGGCTCCTGCGGCATTTCTTGCGAGCCCCTGGCCATTGCAGCTCTGCATGTACAAGAACTACCCGCAGGGCTTGACTGGATATTTTGAGAGCTGGGGGAGAGCCTTGCCTGTCATGAGCACAACAGATCAGGTGACCCCACTGTAACCATCCTCTGTCTCTGTTCTTCAGTAGTGGTAATGGGTAATTTAACCAGGAGGAAGCTGCCCCCACTGTAACTTCCACTTATGCAGACTGGATAGGAGCAGGCAGACCAGATGGTTACAGCAATCCAGCTGACCTACCAGAACCCCATCCCACCATTTTTAAAGCAGTATAATTGTTTCTCTTCATGCCTATGCTTGCCTGGGGGGATGCTCATGCCCCCTTTGCTGCTTCTAGGGACTGCCCAGGTCTTTGCTCTGAGCATGGGTAGAAATCTGTTTGCAGCTTCTCTGGGACAGGTAGGTAGGGAATGGTCAGCCTTTGCTCTGCTCCCCTATGTGCTTGGTAGAATAGCTGAGCCCAGGCAGAGAGTAACTTAGTGCTAGAACAAGCCAGCAGTACTCTGTTGTACTAGGCAAACAAGTGCAGTAGGAGAAGCAGACACATATGGCACCAGGCATACAAGTGACAGTGAACTAGATGTGCATCTCAGACCTTGTTCCTAGTTGTGCCTGTGGACAGAATCTCCCCCAGAGAAACATCAAAAGGGTTAATGTTGTTTCCTGGCCAAATTGTAATCAGGGTGGTTATGATCTAGTTTTTCTGAGCTGGGTGCGATACTCCCCGCAAGGGAGGTAAACAACTCCAGAGTGGTGCTGCAGGCTGGTAGGGATCCTCCATGCTGCACTAGTGCAAAGCCATTGAACAGTTGAATAATTCACTTCTGCCAGCAAAAGGCAGGAAGGGACGCTTCCTACTGCACTTTCTTCCCAGAGCAAGCTCCCGGCAGCCTCATTAAGTAAGCTTTCTGCACGGATGGCTGGCCACTTGTTTATCCATTTCATTGGAGTCTCCTATTTTTAAATCTTTTATTCTGAAGTTTAATCTGAAGTGTGGACCATTAGGAAGTCGTCCATGGGCTGTGCTCCGAGCCAGCCGGGCAGCCTGCCCTGGTCAAGATCAGACGTTGCCCCATGGCGAGTTCCCACATTGGGAACGGGAAGGGGCAGGGTCAACAATTTGTTGGCCATTCTCCGCCAGGGTGACAGGTGGATTTTCGCCACCTGGCTCTTAGGAAGAACTACGCTTAGTGCTTTACAGCACTGTTCGAAACGGGGACTATTCTTCAGCTTCTCCCAGCTGCCAGTTAAAAGGCCAGCTCAACACTGACCCTCAGCACAACATGAGGATAATCCTGCCTTTTATTGCTATAGCAGCTCTTGTCCAGGGGGTGTGGACACACCACATGCTTGCCACGGAATAAGTTGACCTCACTCTTGTAGTGCGAGTGGAGTGGGCACGCCACGCTCAGTCGTACGCTGGCATAAGTCACTCTACTCCAGAGGGGAGTTCTCCCTCAAAGCGAGATGTACGTTACACTGGAGTACCTGTTGCTTCTCTGCTGCCATCATTCATTTCATCCTGGGGTAGCCTTTTGCTTAAGGTAAACCTGCTACCAGCCCCTGCTACCACTTCCTGGCCAGGTGTGTGATAGTGCCCACTGCCGGCTGTCAGCTAGAAAGAGCTGCACTCCTGCTTTTGCAGTAAACTTATTACAGAACCTGGATTTTGCTCTGTAGTCATGGTTGCCTCCTCCTTGGTGATTTCGCAGCCTTAACGAGGGCACCTAGGAATTGCTTGTCCCTTACTGGAAGCAGCAGCACTTCAGTGGTTGTTGGTGCAGAGTAAGGTGTATGGTATCCAACCACATGCTGGACTTGTCAGGTGGCACGCCATCTGGGGCAGGACTAGTGTTCCTTCTGTGATTGCTTTGTGCCCTGGTCTACAACTGGGGACTAAACCCTGCCACGATAACAGTTGCACATCTCAGTCGGGAGGTTTCGGTCTCTGCTCAGTCACCCGTGCAGGAGAGTGATTTTTCTGGAGCCAGGTGGCATGCAAAGAAATGAAAAGCCCTGGCTTTCTCTGGGCGGTTATTTGTGGCTTTGAGAAGAGAATAATCAAAAATGATACGCTGGAATTGCACAGCAAAACAAAATCTGTCAGCCCATAGCATTGCATCCCTGTGGTAAGTAAAAGAGTGGAGTGCAAATGTTAGTGTTCTGACATAAAGGAGCGCGGGCTAGCACCAGTACACTGAACCCTAGGAATCGGAGGCAGAGAACACTTCATGGGTCATTAGTCCCATACTAGCTCAGCATGCTGGCATTTTCCCTTTCGTGGGTTTACCTGTATTCATACAGGAAAAGGTAAGTTGTTAATACAAGTGACTACTCCCTGGGCCTTGCCATTTCTGGCACCACTTGCTGCTGTGGGATGAACACGTGCATGTTACAGAATGCCCTGAGGGCTTGTTTTCAAATCCATTTCTTTAATTTCCCTACAGAATAGAGGGGCTTGAATTCCTAGATGAAAAGGAGTTGCTTGAGCAGCTAATGCAGCACTACTGCATCTCCTGGGCTACAAAAGACAGCAGTAACCTGGGTAAGGACTCTGCAACTTGGAATGTGAATCTTCCTATTTAAAGCATATGTGGGAAAGAGGTCTGTGCAGCAGCAGGATGTACCGTAGGAGTTTCAGTAGCAGGACGGGGCTGCTGCTCTACCAGTGTTTGTGCAGGGAACAAAGAGCAGCCTTTCCCTTGCCCCCCGTGGTTGGTATAGGCACTTGAATTGCCCCCTCTGAAAGCCCATTAGGTAGAAAGGAGTTAAAACTTGTAAGTTAAAAGGTGTTATGGAATCTGCATAAAGCGACTGCTGGTTTTAAATGTTGTCGCTGCTAATGAAGTGGGCTCCAAACTCCTGCATGCGTTGACTGTCAGGTCTATTAACGATCTTCCGTAGTGTCTTGACAGCACTGAGCTGCACCTTTCCTAATTGGTTTAGGCTTTGCTCCTTTCATGTTTCCCCCCAACATTCAGATCTGTCTGTGTTTCCTGGGAGGCTGCCTCTAGGGAGAGATTCCCTCAGCCCAATGCTTCGGATCTTTCTCCTGGTCTTACAAGGCATTTTGCTTTCCTGTGTCTGCTGTACAGTTCTGTTCTGCCTGATGCCACCATCCATGTCCTGGTGCTTCAGAAACAAAGCTTAACCGATGGCTCTGGTTTTGGATATGGTGTGTCTGCAGCCTCCACGCGCCCTACTGCAGCAGGACAGAGGCTCTGCTCATGACAGTGACTGTTTTCTGCTCCTTTGTGGAGTCAGAGTATTCCCAGATTTCTGCAATTCGTTTTCTTGCTGGAATTAATTCGCCATGAGATGAAGCAGAGCAGGCTTCAGTACAGCTTTCATTCTCTCTTCGCTGGCTTGGTGTAATCTCTGCTAACATGGCTGCATACTTATTTCAGCAAGACTGAATGAGCTATTTCAGCCCCCAGTAAATTTCTAGAGGATGTGTAAGAGGGAGTGGAGAAATGGAAAAAAGGAAGAGGAAAACAGAAATGAAAGAAAAGAGAAAACTCTGCACCATTTTGTAGTTGGTGGAGAGATTGAGGGGTGGTCTCGCGACACGGTGCTCTTTTATTATCTGTAGCCCAGAGCCCTAGGGGTTCCCCTCAAGGGTAGGCAGCCCAAGCCAGCTGAAATTTCTGTTCTAGCTCAGGAAACCGAATCTCTAGCTTCCTGCGCTGTTGCAGCATAGGGTCTGACTACAGCATCTGCTAAACAGAACCCTCCTCTCCATCTCCCGTATGTGACGTTGCTGGGGTAGCTGGCTCTCCTTTGCTCACAGGAGCTGAGAAATGATGATGCTGTAGAATTGCTTCTTGAGGAGCAAGCACAAATAGTTCCCCTCTTAACAGCACCATCATTACTGGAACCTCCATCTGATTAGAGAAATGCTTTGAGCAATAGATTGCCCTCAGGTCAGAGGCTCGGATGCTATCAGCAGGAGCTGTATGTGCAGAGACTGAATGTCGCAGCATATCAAAGGCAGAGAGAGGCAAAGCCTGTTGGGTTATCTGCCTTGTTAGTGCAGGGATATTCCCTAATCTGAGGCTGAATCTAGGCCACAAGCTCACTGTGCCTTCAGCCACTCCACATGGCTGCCTTCAAGGCTGGCAGCAGCAAAGCTGTGACTACACGGTGCTGCGGGTGGGGTAATTCACACTGTTCATTCACCTGCCCCGTGCCAATTACCCCATGCACCGTTTCTGGTCCAGGAAGCAGCTTGCATGGCACAACACCTTGTGTCTGAACACGCCCTGAATGCCCTGGGGCTTGGTCCCATCTGATCTGCATGTCTCGAGCCAGTGGCACGTCCCTTCCTCCCGTGGGTCAGTTCCTCAGGCATGCAGCTCTGCGTTCTGGCCCTTGGTGCATCCCATCTCTAGAGCTGCCTGCTCTGCCCTAAAGAAATCCTCTCACTCCTCCAGATTGCTTTACGCCCTTCAAATATCTGCATGCATCCATCTCTTAAAAAAAAAATACAGTAATTTGCTTAAATCTTTTCCCGAAGCCAGCCCCACAAGCTGTCAGTCAGCCCTGCTTCCCTTCTCTTTCCTGGGTCTCTCCGTGTCTGGTGCTACATGTAGGACATCAGTTTGCTGCTGGAAGCGGCACTGAGAGGGTCTAAAAACTTGCTGCTCTCCGTTACGCCTTGATGCTTCCCCTGCCTGCTTCTCCCTTTCCAGGGCTCTTTTGCTCATTGAATGAGAGTCACAGGTAACCTGTAAAATGGAGGAGGGCCCAGTATTTTGAGGTCCGGAGCCCAGGTAAGGGGGATTTCATTTTAACCTAATCTTTGAATTGGTGCTTATTTCTTGGTTGCAACATACAGGTTACTTTGCTCCCACCCCACTCTTCCGATTGAAGAGGTTTTGAAGCATCCCTTGTGCTCCTGTTCTGGCTGTTCTGGAAGCAGAGTGCATTTGGCAGGGGGTACACTTTCTCTTTCGCTTTCTTTTCACCCAGGTCTTGAAACCATCACGTTTTAATGTACTCACTTCGAGGGAACCCCGGGCCCCACATCAAAGCTGCCGCCTGCTGCTGGAGTCAAGCTCCCACAAGTGATGGGACTGTGCACGTGCAAGCTCCAGCCTGCCCACCCTCCGCCCAGTGCCAGTGGAAAGAGAGTGACCGGTGCAGTGCTGCTGATGCTGACCCTTTCTTGTTGGCTTGTCATTGTTTTTACAAATCTCTGTTGTCCTTTGCGAGCGGTTTTGTTCTGATGCAAGATTCGTCTCTTCTCAGGGACGTGGCATTGGACTGCTTTTGGTGGGGGTGGGAGGGGTTTCCCATGTCAATAACTCCTGTTTAAAACCCTCGTGCCCTTCGAGAGAGCAGTTGTGTTTTGTTTCTCCTCTCTTGTCCCTCGGCATGTGTGTGAAATGCATTTGTGAAGGGCAGACGGGATATGTCATGCCTGTGGCCTGCATTAAAGGGTATTTTGTTGCATTGCTTACAGCTGATCATGGAGGCTGGGGTTTTCTTTCTGTCCCGATGTATTTATTTTTCTTTATGGCATATTGGCTTCTTGCCGTTCCTTAGGCTCGCTCCAGCTCGGTGGCCAACCCTCAGCTTGGTTCCTGCCCCTGCCCCCTGACTCTTGCTCAATGTGCAGGAGAATTGGTTGTCATCCAATAGGATGTTGAACTTGGAAGGGCTGGGCTCGCCTTGCCTTGCCTTGCTTGCCAGCCTGGATGGCTAAGGTGAGGAATGAAGCCTTGTCTGCTTCTCGCTGCTTGTGTCCTCGTGCCGATCTCACAGCACCCTCCCCTCAAATGCTGTTCTGCCTGAAGCTGAGTTTTGCAGTTGTTCTACAAGAGGGCAATAAATGTTTAGTATGTACAATTTGTCCAATGTCTTATTCATAAGGAAAATGTACCTTTTTAGTCACTGGCTGCTTTCATTTTGCCCCAGATTTGTTCAACAAAAATGTTTTGAGCAGCGGGATGCACATACACACAGTCATCTTCATGTTTTACACTCATTTATCCGGTGTAACATCGTATGGTATGCTGGGGGCAGGGAGGTGATTAACGGTGCTATCTTGGTAGAAGCTTTTAGATGTAGCACTTGTGAAATGACTAGAGGGGATGAAAAACTGTAGCAAAGGGAACTGGGCCCCCTTCCCCCTGCCATGCACTTCACCACATCTGTGTTTTTCACTTGGCCAATAAAGTGCCACCAAAGTCACGGCTGACTGCAGTTTCCTCTGCTGCCGTGTCTGTGTCAAGCTATTTTCTTGACTCACAAGGCAAGCTGCTATAATTAGCTGATGCCCTGCGCAGTGAATATGCCCTTAAGAAGGCTCATTTTAGATTCCCCCTCCCCTGAGCCAAGAGGCTGAGGTCTCCTGCATACAGGAAAGCTTGCAACCTTTGCTACCTAGATACCGATCTGCCCGGTATGCCGGCACCTGTACCCTTTACACATGCTTTTGGCTTAAGTGTGCTGTCTTCCTCCACCAGGCACGTGCATGCTGTGCCTGTGATAGCGCTGACCCTTTGTGCTAACCTTGGCACAATCCACCTGCACCTTTCCGCCCTCCCAGCTCCTTCCTCTTGCAGCTGTTCCCGGGGCTCATGGTGTGCTCTGTCCTCCCCTTTCTGGCATCTCTCTTCCTACCTCACCTACTGCCCAGCTTGGGGGTGCAGCTGGGATGCTGTCTTTCCCCACCATGGAAGAGAGGTGGGGAGGGGCTGTCACTTCAGCCATTGTGCGTGGACTGTCTCCAGGCTCTTATTGCTTAAACGCCATTCTTCTGCCCCCGCTGCCATCCTCTTAACTTCAGGCTCAAATTTGGCAAGGAGGTGTGAGAATTTGACCTGCTTAGACCCCCTTAACTCTACCAGCGTTGCAATGGGGTAAGTGACTTGCATGTCTTGGAGGAGGTGCCAGCTACAGTGGCCCTCTGCCCTGCTCTCCTGTCTGCCTGCTGGCTCCCCATTGGCAAGGGGGCATTACTTCTCCGTGAAGAGCAGGAGGGAATCTGTCTTGAGGGGCAGGGGAGGTGTCTGAGTGCAGGATACCTTTAACCATTGTAAACCTCAATTTTTCCCATCTTCCCTCTCACTTCTGAGCTCCAGCCCCTATTCTTTGGTTGTGTTAGAGCAAGAATCATGAACCTGTCTAGGCTGAATAGAGCAAAGCTAGTAGGGCACACGGACCGTCCCCAGCTAGTGTGAAAGCACCTAGCAAGTTCAAACGTTTCTTAGTAGTCATCCACCAGCTGGATGCTGTGCTTGAGTAGGGGTGGGGTACAGCTTTCAAAGCAGGCCTGTGGGATGGGGAAGAGGGGAAAACCACTCCCTGGCTGGTGCGTTACCAGCTCTGCTGCCTGGAGGGTCAGTGCAGCTGACACAGCTGTGGATTTCTGAAAATCGGGGATCAATGCAGTCTTGTTTCACATAGGCAGTGAAAGTGGCAGAAGGTGCCAGAAGATGGAGCGTTCAGACTCTGACGGGCTCAGGAGGACAAATGGATGTTGACAAAAGCAGCCTGTCGATATTTCAAATGGGAAATGATGCAAGCAGTAATTACACAGAGCATGAAGATTAATTGCCGGACAGGCTCCGGAATGGAAAGCTGCATTGTTCTCTGGCCATATCGGTCTCCTATTCATTTCTGTTCATGCTCAGGTGCTGAGGCTTGACAGCAGGAAGTGCCTACTGAAATGTAGCCTTTGCAAGATGTTGACATTGGCAGTAGGGTTTCTGTCATGGGAGTAGGATGAGATGGAGCCAAGGATCGATAAATTTACCTCTGAATTGAAGTTCTGTTTTTAGACAGGCAGTAAAACTTTTGCTTGCTGCCCCTCCCCTGCCACTTGTCTCTAGGACCTGGAGCAGTGGTGTTAAGTTAGGAGTAAGTGTGGGAAGGCAAAATCTATTTGAGTGAGTACTCCTTAAATTTGATACTTAATACTTCAAGCTGCAGCACGGGAGATTTAAGCTGGATATTAGGAAGAACCATCTCACTAGGTGGGTGGTAAAGCCCTGGGGCAGGCTCCGCAGAGCGGTGGTGCAGTCTCCATCCTTGGAGGTTTTAAGGCCCAACTAGACAAAGCCTTGGTGGGATGATATATGTGGGGCTGGTCCTGATTTTGAGCAGGGGGTTGGACTAGATGTGACCTCCTGAGCTCCCTTCCAGCCCTCGTTGTCTATGATCTGGCTTTCTAAGAAAGTTGTTCCACATCTTTTTAGGCTGTTCCATACTATTGCTGTTCTTCTACGAGCCCCCACAATTGTACAATCTCCATCCTAAAATGTGGAGTCCAGTCCTGCACACACTACTCCAGTTCCAGCATGGAGCTATGTAAGATTTCTCCATATTTTGTGTCGAGAAGTGGGGCACCTCCAGCAGTCACATGTAGTCAACCCCCTTGCTGAGGCAGGATCTTCCCTACCCAAACCATCCACTACAAATCCATTGTCTGGCATGTTAGTAAAACTACTGTCAACCCTGACACAACACAGACATCACACCTGGACCTACTACAGGTAAAGTAAGAATGATGTAGCTGGGGCTGGGGCTGGTCCTGCTTGGAGCAGGGGGTTGGACTAGATGTGACCTCCTGAGCTCCCTTCTACCCTCATTTTGTATGAGGTAAAAGCCATGTGCAATATTTCAGCTTCCCACTGTGGCTCAGCTTTATCCTGTGGCATCTCTTGGGATTTTTTTCAAGTCATGGGCTCACCTTCAGTCCAGACCTGACCCACCGTTGCTAGTCCAATCCAAGCCAGTCTCCTCTTGGCACGGAGCAGGCACGAGTGTACCAGTGGAGCGGCGGTGGTTTTATGATGTTGACAGTCCATTTATGAGCAATTTTGGTGAAGGATGCAAACTTCCTTCCTCGGTGATCACTATGTGAACGCTTGTCTTCAGAAGCGAGAGGTTAGAGACCTCACTACGTGGCTTCTGCTGCTTTAACTGCTGTTATTTTTACATAGTTTCCCCTCCCTGTCTTTCTTCCTCCTGCACCTGTTCCCCAAGGTGTGAAATACTAATAAATCTTTAACTGGGCCAGGAGAGCCTGCCAACTTGGGGTTTCATCAGGGTTAAATCTCGTGTCACTTGTCTCGGTTGATCATTTGATTGTTCATTTCTTCTTGCCTTGTTACGAGCTCCTGAAGCAGCACAGGGACCCTCCCAACTGTTGTGGGTGATTTTTGCATAAGAAACTGGCTTCTGTTTTCTGTCAAGGCAGGTCACTCGGTTCAAGAGAAGGGGTGCTGGAAGTGTAATGGGAGGTCAGCAACACTTGGCTGAGCTTATTTCCAGGGCTGCAATGTGGTTGTGCCCTCCTGAAATAGCAAATGGGGAGCGTTTCGCTTCCTCCTTCATACCATTTATCACTGTGGTGCGTGGGCCTCCAGCGGCAAGTCTTGTCGGCCAGCGTGTCTGGTGTCATAGCAAAATCAGGCTGGAAGGGACCTTGGAGGTCCCATCTAGTCCAACCCCCTGCTCAAGGCAGGCTCAGCCCCGTCTAAACCTTCCTGAGCAAGTGCTTATCTAATCTGCTCTTAAAGTTTGGGAGCAACCCTCTGTAGCAGGGTGGATGTCTTGCGGGGGCTACAGCTCAGCTGCAGGGGTGAGAAAGAGACTGCATGCCTGCCTAGGAGGGCTGGGCCAGCTGCTGAGGATGACTAGCTGGCCCAGAGGAAGTTAAAAGCTCCCAGGGGGTAGGGAGAGGGCAGGCTTGGGAGGCTAGGGATGGCAGCATCAAAACAGGGTACTCTCTCTGGGTCTGGGAAAAGACCACAGGGTCTGGTTAACCCTTTCTTGTTTGTACTGGGTGTTCGACGATTTATGACTTGTGTTGTGTCCTGTGGGGCAGGTTCACCCCAGGGAAAATAAGCCCTGCCACAGTCTGTGCTGATTAGTATGGGGTAAAATGCCTTCCTGATGCCAAATGCGGTACCTGGTCTGACCCCGAGCGGAGGGTCGGGTTTTCGAAGACCTCCCCTGCAGCTGTGCTGAGCTGATGAAATCACTGTGTCGATAGCCTGATGGCTTCTCTCCATGGAGCAGGTGCTCTGCTGACCTCTGACTGCTGCTGGCTGTATTTGGCGGTTTGTTTTTGCCTTAGTATATTTATAGGCTTGTGCCATTTTTTTTCTCCATTATTTGAACAATGGCTCAGTCTCAGCTGTGGGGCATTTTTGTCCTTTCTCTTTTTATCGAATCCCCCCACGCTCTGCTCTGTCTGCACTTTTTAGCATTGCCGTTTCTACAGCAGTGGTGTCTCGAAGCCTTGCTCGAGATGGGAGCCCTGTGGCCTTGCAGTGAACGATGGGATCTGCCCTGAACATCCACGATCTGAATTAAGACAGGAAGTGACAAGTAGGTGGAACAAACAGTTTGAAAGTGTTGTGGGGCAGGAAGCTGGGGGAAGAGGGGCAAATACACATGGTTACACAGATCAGTTATGAGCACAGCATGTTTCATAAGCCTGTTTCTTGCCATGCAACTATAAAACAATAACCCCGGTGTGCTCCATGTTCCAGTGCCGGTCATTGCACGTCGGGCCACACTTGTTTCTTATGGTGTTGCAGACAATGAAGGAGCAGTGGATAAAGGCATGCACCACGATGGAATCACGTCACGACCCTGGTGACAGTGGGTGAGTCTCAAACCTCATAGCATTGTAATGTGGGTGAAACCCAAATGACCCACAGCCAGATCACACTGTCAAGCTGACACCTTGACTGCCACGGCGGATGGAGCAAGAAAGGGTGCCCCTTTGGGGTCTGTGACCAGTGCAATCACCCCCCACAGCTGGTGCAAGCTGGGTTTGCATTCAGTTTGCTAGAGGCAGGTGTCCAGTGCTCTCCCCTGTGCTCCCTCTTCAGCCCCACCTGTCTCCCCAGGTGTCTTTGTGATGCTCTGGGTCTCTCCGCCCTTGGAAACGTTGTTAATCAGAAGCACCTTCACTACGAGGTGAAGGCAGGCAGGTGTTAGGAAAGTTTCTGCTGGTCAGCTGCTCTGATTCTGCAATTCACTCTCCTGAATAAAGCACTGAGATGTGCAACGTAAGGAGTTAATAGCACGGTAGCCGGAAGGGCAGGGTGTGGAGATGCTGCCCTCCTAGTTCGTCGTCCTGCTAGCTGTACATGGTCCAGCGCAGGCTGTGCAAACTGGACTCCCATCTCCATCTTCCATCTTAAGCCTAATAAAAGAACAGCAAAAAGGAAAGTGGGTTCAGCCAACGGCTGCAACAGCCGGTTCGGACCGAGAAAAGGAGTCCTGTCTTCTTAGACTTGCTCTTGAGTTTTTAGCCTGTTTCCAGAAAATGAGCTGGAAAGTAGGTCATGTTTTGCTATAGGGTTACCATAAGGATCAAGGGAGCTTGTGCTATCTCTGCTGCTCTAAGCATGCTATTAGGAAGGCAGATGTGATAAAGTCCAGCGTTCACGATTGCGTGTGATCATAAAGCAGGCAGCTCTAGAAAGCGCTTTCCCTTCCCTGACTGTTGGTTAGGAAGTAAGTGCCCTCGGAGAGCCGGAGCATAAGACCCAGTGTGGAAAATCATTACCTGGAGTAGTGCGGGGGCACCTCGCTTTTTAGGCAGTGGGAATAGGCTCCTGCTCTTTCTTTGTGCCTTCTTTCGCTGGCGTCTGAAATGGCTTCCTTCACCTGCGGGGCGGACCCCATCCAGCCTATTGAAACCGAACCTGAACGAGGCCTGACTCAGCCCCATGCACGTCCTATCGAAGCCTGGCGTTCACAGTGCAAACCTCCAGGCCCTTTGCTCCCTGCATGTAGCTGCAGCCCAGTAGCTGCCAGGCATCAAGAGCGTTGTATACAAGGGATTTCTGCGGAGACAACCCGCCAGCTGTGGCACGAAAGCCGTTTCAACCCCAGGGGGCTTGGGGCACAGCTGAATAGGAGGAGCCGGCGGCACACGGGATCGGGCCCAGCGGGGCATCCTGCTTCGGAGCCTGCGGCTCGCTTCCCTCTGCATCGGGTCCGTGGCTGCGAAGCATTCGGGCAATGCGGAGCCGGAGTCCTGTTGCCATGGGAAACGGCAAGAGCCAAAGCGCATCGCTCTCGCCTGCCACGAATCCATCCCGACGGGTCTCGGCTCGGGGCTCTGCCCGCGGCTCCCTCGGGTGGGATGTCCGGCTCCCGTGCAAAGGGTCCGTTCTGTCGGCGCCCGCTGCCCTCCGGGACCTTTCAAGGGCCTCGTTAAAACCACCCGTTGCGTTCCCGATGGGGACCGGCCGGCCGCTTCTCCCTTGGGACCTCGGGAGCTGCCGGCAATGTCCACAGCATCTCTCAGTGCTGTGCCAGAAACTTGTAACTGGCTGTACTTTGTATTTACGCCCGGTGTCGGTGACCGGCTCTGCTTTGAAGTGTGTCTTCTCGGGAAGTCCTGGCTGGGCTCTGGGCACTGCGCAGCTCCTGGACGGCGCACCCGTCGCAGACGCGTGGGGCAGGCCGGCAAGTTCAGGCGCTCGTCAGTTGAGGGCTGAGGTCTCGGTGGGACTTCGGTTCTCCGACTCCCCCCCCATTTAGCTGTAAACTGTGAATCTCCACAAAAACCAAATGGACTTAAACTTCCTTAAGGGAACTGGCCCAGTTCTCTCCACATCATCTAAGGGAAATGGCAAATCCCTATAGAAAACGCTCTTGGAAATTTCCATCCATGTTTTGAGCAGCTGGCTGGCACTTTAAAGGAGAAGTATTATGAAATGGGATCTTTAGGTGTTCATAGGTCTATATAAATCTGACTTACTGCTACCCATTGCAAATGTTTTTGCTAGTTCTTATTCAATAATGGTTATGTAACCTTTGGATTATTGGTCTAAGATAAATGTATATAAAGATAAGATGGTGTCAAGTGAGTTGCCTTTACCTTCTTTTTTTATTGCTGTTTAAAATGCATCTTGTTAAAGAAAATATGTTAAGTATTTAGGCTGAATTGTCAGGAGGCTGGTTGAAATAGGCTTTTAGATTATGTGCCGGGAATACAGAGCATGCTTGTCAGTACAACCTTAGCATTAGTCAGGGCTGGCCTAGGATTCAGGGGATCTTATCTGGATTAAGGGCTGGGGTGGATCCAAAGCTAAAGAATTATTCCCAAGTAAAGGCAAGGGCATGCAAACAAGTTACTAAGGGGTAAAGGCAGAGTGGGGCTTTACCTGGCTACTCTGGGGACTGCTTGCATTCATACCCTTACCCCGTGGTAACCTAAAGCTATCTCCAGTAATGCATCTCTTGTCATTGCAGACCAAGGGCACTGGAGGCCGGCTTGGACTTACCACGGGAAAAGAGCATGTGCACAGGCAGGGATGGGGTACATGCCTGTCCCCTTCTACTTCTCAGCGATTTGCATGCCTATGCCCTATGTCCTGGGGAGGGAGGATTTTCTGACTCTGCAGGAACAGCTCCTGATCTGAGTTCGGCTCAGTCCATTTCTGCAGCAGAGCTGGGATAAAGACCTGGAATTTGTGTCCCCCAGAGCGCTGTCCTGCACAGACCACAGCTCATCGGCTCTTCTGCAGTAACGCCCCATACAGACAACCCCTCGAATGGGCTTGGCTCCTCCTTGGTGCTGCTTCTACCACAAAGTGCAGGGGTGCCGAATGCAAACCCTGCTATAAAAGCAAAAGCAGCACCGGGACCGTATCCGTGCATCTGCTGCATCCGTGCCCCATCTCCCCTCTGCATCAGCCCTTCCTTGTCCGATTGGACCTCCCTGGCCTGTTTCGCTGCCTCTGACCGTGCAGCTGGTCCCAAATATTAGGGAAATGAATCATGCCCCGGATCAGGTCCTCCTAACTAACAGCCAGGTGGCCCCAAGCCCTTTGCAAGGACACAAGCCAGAGGCTGCTCTGCTGTCTGCCAGCTTGGCTTGCCGTGCTTTGTAGTAGCTTTGACATGGATTCCTCTGTCTGTGTTGGCATTTGGCATCCCCCTCCCTGGCCAGGGTGAGGAGCTACCAGCAGGTGGAAGGATGTGCCTTTTGCTCTGAGGGCATGCTGCAGCTGCCTCAGTGGAAGGCACCTTTTCCTTAAAATGTCTATCAGCTGAAGCCAGGGGGTGGTGAACCTCCTCCCCAAGGATCAAAAGAGACCCCCTGCTAGAGAGGCAGCACAGGTGAGAGAAATGGGTCTGTTGGAAGAGGGTCCCCCATGGATCTCTGTAGACATTTCAGTGCTGCTCTCTGTGCGAATCCTCCGATATTCAGCAAAGGACTTAGGCTTGTGCTTAAGTCTTAATGGGACTGGAGCCGTGCTGAGCTGTAAGCATGCACCAAAGGGCTTTGCTGGATCCGGGTCTTACCAGCTATGCCAGAACCCGGAGGCGAGGCACAGGGAGCTGCCTGCAGGTGTACGGGATCCAGGATATTTTCAATGCAAAGCCTAGAAATGCCTGCTTGGATGGAGAGGTTTTCACCTTGGAGGTGCCTCTGAAAGGGTAGGGTCACTCTTTGCAACTGTACATCGTTGCGCCGTAATTCCCAAGAGGGATACTTCGTTGGGTGGCTGTGTCTTCTGTTTTATCTGAATATTTTGTTTCCAAAATGACACAGTTGCTGTTGTGGCTTATTTAACAAATCCCCACACACAGTGCAAGCACAAACAAGGAGAAAATAAATATCTGCTAATGGGAACAGATTTGCCTGTTCCCAGCCCCACGCCTTTGCCTAACTCTGTTGGTTTGTACACAGCCCTACTACACAAGTCAGAAGCTTATTGTAAATGAGTTTAGCTGCCAAATGCCAGATGTATTGCATGGGGAAAGAACCTGTTTGATTCCTGGCATAGTCATGGCCTCCTTAAACAAAAGAGTGAAGGTCGCTGCTGCTTCCCCTAGCATCGTTTCCCCCAAAAAGCCTCTGGGAAAGCATACGGGCCGCTTAGGGGAACACGCATCCAAGGGCTGATGTCGTTATGCTAACTAGCTAGCACCCACACAAAATGCAGGGAATTCAAGGGTGAAGGTGGTGATGATCCGGACAAACCTCTGGTGACACCAGGCACGAGCCACGTGAATTTGACTAGTGCTTGCTGCTCCAAATGAGATTTGCCTCCCTTTAAGGATTCATTTACTGGGCTGCTTCTCCTTTTACGTGTTCTAGTGTCAAAATGAATTCAATTGTCTTGCAAAAAACGGACTTGATTCCTTTGCAGATTCTCAGGGAATCCGTTCCCCGCGCGCAGACGCGACACTGTCTGTTTGGGGAGGATGCCGGGGATTTCACAGATTCGCAGAAGTTTAGGGCTGGACGGGGCCTGGTGAGGTCATGGGGTCCAGCCCCTCTGCTCTGGGCAGGAAAGACTGCTGGGGCCAAATAACCAGATTTCTCCTTCCTGACGTAGCTAAAGCCCTATTTCAGCTGTAAAACTGAACCCCGGCTTACTGCACTGGGGATAACAATACAAATCCCATTCAGACCCTAATGGAAACACGTGCACTAGTATTTATTCTACCCACAGCCCTCCCGAAGCAGTGACTTGAAGCCAAGAGCAATGGTGTTACTTGGACCGGACACTTGCGGGGTATGTTGGCACCAGCACAGCGCGATTGGTTTTCTCTCCAAGTCTGCCTAGAACCAGTCCACGCATCGGCCGGCGTGCAGCCGCTAGTGCTCAGCGCTGCTGGGGCGCTAGAGGTTTGATGTTGATAAGCAGGGAATAATGTCCAGTCTCGTTTCTTGGCACTTCTGGTTGGAGCGGGGATGAAAACGTCTGCGCCCGGACCGAATTCCGGCTTGGTGACTTGCTTCCTGCCCTTAATCTCCCTTCTGTTTGCTGTCTTGCGTGCGTGGTTGGATCAAGTCATCTGTGCTTCCGCGGTGGAAGTGGTCCTTGATAATGTGGGAAAATACTGTACTGCCAGCACAGGCCATTAAAATCACATTGATTCAACTGGTTGGCCAATATTTGATATTATTTAATTATGCGCTATAATTATTGGTAGCTACAGACCAATCTGTGCACTGGTCTCCGGGGACCGTTTGTGCTTTCTTGGAGTTGTTTTCCAGTCCTGTTCTCATTTGAAATGAGATCCACTTCAGATGTAAGTGCTCTTTGGGGATCTCGTTGCAGTAGGTCATCAGCGTTTTTGCCACGTAATTATGTATTTCCCTCAAGTATTGTTTGATCTCCCACAGCCCCTTCCCTATCAGTTGCGCAGTATGTAAGCAACTCCCCCAGGTACTAACTGAGGTTAATTAATGGCAATTGCTGGGTTTGAAAGAGGTTTCAAAGTTTGGTCAACAGCAAGAGATAACAGTAAGAGAAGCAGTTCAGAGAGTTGTTCTTCATCCCACTGAAAGCTCTTTTCTTGCCGAAGAGTTTGAATGTGACCTGTTTTAGTTTCGCACCCCGCTTTCTGTCCATCCGTCTGTCTTACATTTTTGTCTTTTTTTGCATTTTTCATGTCATTACAAGCTGGTTCTCAGGAAGCCAGAAATGTTGCAGTAAACTTGATTAGTTTTTCACTGGTCCCAAAAGCACAGGCAGGAGGAAAATACACTTATGAAAAAGGGGAGAACTTGGAAAATGGGTTTTTCTCCCACAGGATGGACCAGTTTTTCAAAACAAAGCCATTTTTGACGCCCCCAAAAACTTTATTTGGAAAAATTTCTGTTGGCCTGGAAGTGGGCAGTAACTACCATGGGTGAGTGGTTTGAATGGGGCCCTGTAATCCACCTGAATGTTCAAAGAAGGATGTTTCCGACTATTTGAGTTGGTCTAATAAAAGATGATCACATTTACCCAAAGACTCTTGTCTGCCTCATTCAGTGGAGGCACTTTGCTGTGGCTGCTGGCCGGAGGAGGGTCTGCACAGGTGTGCCCCACAGCAGCCGTCTCCTCTGATTTTCCAGCTGGAAGAACTTAGTCTTTTAATTGATAGATGTGACTGGCCCAGAGGAATGAGAGGACAGTGACTTTACTGTTGCCTGATGCTTTTCTTGCATGTCTGGGCTGGGAAGGGGCCTGGCTGGATCCATCCCGGGACTGGCACGGGCACCAGCAGTGCTGCCGTCTCACCAGGGCGTCTGGTCTCGGGATAGTCCAGTTCAGCCTGGTGGACTCGGGTGCTCTGGACAGTTTGCAGAAGCACTTGGAGCTGAGCTCACGTGTGAACTTCCCTGCGAGATCGTCCTCAGATCTGCCCTCTCTGTCGCGTTTCTGCTTCCCGGCCTGTGCTGAGCAATAGCGGCGGTCGTGCAACGCCAGAGCATTTCCTCAGCATGTCCCAAAAAAACCACGCACAAGGAAAGCTTCAACAAGGCAAGGCTGCTGCGCCGATCCCACGTGGGAGTTGGGACCTAGGGGGGCCTGAAGCCATCGCTGCCTCTGGGGAGGCTCCAGGGGTCTGTTTCTTCTCCCCCCTGCAGCAGCTGCGCCCCCACGTGACTCCGGTGAAGTGGCCCTGGGTTGATCCATCGCTTTGCTTTGGCCCCTTCCCATACCTGTCGCCTCGTGGATAGTGCGTTGCAGTGGTGCTTGCCAGGCCTGAGCCTGACTGGGCTCTGCCACTGCCCTGCTCATTGCCCTTAGGCAAGTTATTTTGCCTCTCAGGTCCTCTGTAAAATGAGGCTGATGCCACAGCCCTTGTGTGCAGAGTGCTAGTGACAAACACGGGCCCGGTCCTAAGCATTTCTTCCGCTTATCTGTGACAGATTATCCCGAGACAAGAAGCAAGCATGAGTCTCTTGAAGGCAGCTCAGGCTTTCACATAGATTGCAAATAGGAAGACCCCTTATCTAAGCAATAATGCGGGGGGTGCAGGCAGGTGAGAGGCCAGGGTGACGCGGTGGCGCAGACCCCAGCCAAGGCGCTGAGCTGCTGTTGTTTATTAGATGGGGGCAGGAGTGTCTTTCTGGGAGCCACAGCTTCCTCTGGGCCTACAAGGCGAGCCAGGCAGGCTGTCTGAATCGGCCCCGGCTTGTCGCTCGTTTGTCTAGTGCCAGTTGTTCTCAGCCGGGCTGTTGTGGGGTGTCATGCACTACCGGCACGATTAGGTGTGCCAAACAAAGTAGTCCTTGAGATGTCGAAGAGGAATCCCTAGGGTCAGAGCCACTGTGGGCTATCTGGGCTCTGCGATAGAAGCGTAGCTCTGTGATTTTTTCATAGTGAAAAATGAGTGAAAGCAAAGAGCTGGCATTTTCCAAGGGGGGCTTGGCGTCTAGAGGGGGTGAGGACCACTGCTGCGCATGGACAAAAAGACCCGGGGTCTCAGGGAAGAGGTGACGAAGAGCTGGATCTTGCTTCGGATGCGCTGGGGCAGGGTTTGCCTCCGTCCCCTCCGTGCTGACCCACCGGTGCCCGCAGCCTGCCCTGTCCCTTGAAGCCGGGCTAGTGGAAATTTCCTGCCCGTCCCCGCAGCCTTGTGCAAACCTCGTAACAACCTCCCTGGGATTCTTTACCTTTACTTAGCAGAGAAAACAGACCCATAAACCAGGCTTCTTCATTACCCGCCACAAGCAGTCGGGACTGCACGCGATTGCTCAAGAGGGCAGGGCAGCCCCGTGCTCACGTTCCAGCCGGATGTTTGACATCCCCGCCAGAGCAGAGGCACGAGCGGTCTGCTCAAGGCCTGCTTCTCCCGCCCCATCCACCTCTCATCGCAGCAGCTGCCTCTTGTCTGTGCGTCCTAGAGGTGCCAGCATCATGCCCCAGACCTTTGCCACCTTGGGGCTCTGCATTTCTTTCACCATCCACGTTGGCCTGCAGTGGTCACCCGGGGGCCGGGGACTCTCCTCCGGTGGCTGAGCCCTGGAGGGAGGTGCAGAGGCCGGCAAGGCAGGACGGATGGTCTCATGGAGGAGACTCAGGGCTGGGCTTCAGAGAGCTGGGTGTGATCCAGGGCTGAGACACAGGCTTCCTGTGTGCCCTTGGACAAGTCACTTAATCTCCCTGTGCCTCAGGTCCCCACCTGCAGCAAGGAGATGGGGAGAAGCCCTTCTTCACCTCGCGTTGTCTGAGGACGTTGGTCTTGTCAGGGGCCCTCAGCACTCACAGAGGGATAAAGAAGCCTCTGATGTTCCCCAAAGCCCGGCCAAGGCTCTGGGCTCGGATCAGCTCCTTGCTCAAAGCTCCACGAGAGCTGCTGGGAATTTTTCTGAGCGAGGGACACCAGCCCGGACCAATTTGTGCACAAAGGGGCTATTTTTCTTCTCGCTGGAGCTGCTTTCATGAATGTAATGATGGGCAGAGGACTTAGCAAGGGATAAGAGCCCCAGCACGTGCACTGCTCAGGCCCCTGCTCCCAGCCAGGCAGCAATCCCATGCACTGCTTAGCTCCAACAAAACCAAGCCCAAGGTGCCCCGTGCGTCAGGCCAATTGTGCCTCTGATACGGTGTGTCCCCAGCAGTTTGAACTGTGAAACAAGCCACGTTTTCCAACTTGGCAGGATTCCCTAACGAATCCTTGAACCACGGAGCCATGGAGATAAATAGAGTTGACACATCTATGGGCCGGCCTATCGCATTTTATTGCTTTTTTTTTACAATGCAAATCCAGTCCAATTTTTTAAAAGCCATCCCCTTGTGCAGGTCAGGTAGGGAGCATTCGGGTGTTCCTGAGAGATAAGTAACCCATTCCTCAAGGAGCCCAGCACTCATTACCTACCGAGGTTTTGCTGGCATCAGTACCTGGGGCAGAGCTGCACCCTCCAAACGTAAGTACCTCCACACCATGGGTGAACTGAGTTTTAAGCCCTGCATTCGGAGCCTGGGCTAAGAGACAAGGGGTTTTGAGGGTGATGATGCCTTGCAGGCGGGTGTGTCGGAGCGCGTTTCCACGGGTGCAAGTATAGTAACAGGTTCTCGTGGTGGGGTAAGAAGGCAATGATCAGTGACTAGAAGGGGTGTGTGTGTGTGTGTGTGTGTGTACAGACATATAGATATCTATATATATCTATATATATATATATAGAGAGAGAGAGAGAGGGAGAGATCTATATAGATATATATCTATATATAGATATATAGATATATATACACATACATCTATATCTATAGATATATTGACATCTGTAGATATCTATCTATTTGTCTGTCTATATATATCTCTATAGATAGATAGATATTTTACCAAAAAACCCTCCACAGTAATTGCCTTAGAAAAACAGAGGGGGTTTGCCTTTCCATCCCCTTTTTGCTGACTTGGGAATGGAAGAGCCTGTGTTTCTCGCGGGCTGCGTGACATGCCTTCGCCTTGTGGAAGCACATCGTGAAGATCGGAAACCGAGTGCTGCCTGCTTTCGCAGTCTGCAGCCCCTGGAAGGGCTAACCGGGGGGGCTCGTGCCCCATTGGTCTGACCCCCTTGCTGGCTGCCACCTTCGCGGCAGGTCGGGGGCCGTGCCCAGCCACCCCTCAGCGCTGCCTGCTTGGTTTCAGGTCGCCAATGGCTGATGCAGAGTTCGGTGGCATGTCCATAAAGGAGGT
Source organism: Crocodylus siamensis (assembly GCF_052110815.1). Classification (NCBI taxonomy): domain Eukaryota; kingdom Metazoa; phylum Chordata; order Crocodylia; family Crocodylidae; genus Crocodylus; species Crocodylus siamensis. The sequence continues at coordinate 49,373,301 of NC_143406.1, forward strand.
GGAAATCGAGGGCAAGCACAAACCCTTGCAGCCTCACTGGTATGAGGTGTACGTCCAGCCCTGCATAGCCGAGCTCCTGGGCTCTACCCTCTTCATCTTCATCGCCTGCTGTTCGGTGATCGAGAACGTGGAGAGCACGGGGCGGCTGCAGCCGGCGCTGGCGCACGGGCTGGCTCTGGGGCTCAACATCGCCTTTTTGGGCAATATCAGGTATGGGGTCTGTGTGGCTCTGGGGTGGGGGGGGCGGGTGGGTTTCCAACGGGCTACCGGTGCCATCCAGGTAAGTGGATCCAAAGCAGAAAACCCCACAGCCCCTTGGAAGGGAGCATGGGCGGGCCCTGTTTCGGAGCTACGTCTGCTGCTGGGTGGGCAGACAGACGGACAGACAGGCTGCCTCACTTGTTTTCCATCGCTCCTTGCAATTCTTTGTTTTACCATATTTTACAAAAAATGCTCCTCTTTGTGATTCTCACAATCCTGTCCAAAGCTAAGGATCATGGTGGCTTGCCCCATGGTAGTGACCTGAGAGCCCAGCTGAGGTCAGAGGTTCTCTGAGCAAGGGGCTGTCCACGGGCAGCTCCTGCCCCGAAGAGCCTGCAGCCCACACAAAGGCGGGGGATAAAGGCTGCGGGGGAAGCAGAGGCATGGAGCAGGGACATGGCTGGTGAGGTGCGCTGGTTCCCAGCCTGATGCCTTGCTCTCAAAGAGCTTTGCAAAGGCAGGTGTCTGGTCAGATGCCCATTTTACAGCTCAGCAAACTGAGGTCCAGAAAGCTGGATCGCAGAACAGTCCAACTAGGAGATTCACTGGACTTAATGACCAAATCAAGGCATTGAGGAAAAAACTCCAGCACAGGACAAGCCCAAAACACCTCGGTCAGTCTTGTCTGAAAGGCTTCTTCCTGTGGTCGGGTAGGAGGTTACAGATCCCGTCAGCCCTCCTTTTTATGGCTTTCTTTTTTTTTTTTAATTGAAGTGAAATTCCCAGCGCCCCCTTTTTAAAATGGCAGGTTGGAGCCTTGCCTTTAAAAGCCATGCAAAGGAGACCTCTCCACTTTTTCAAAGCGTCCTGTTCCTAGCCAGATATCTGCCAGGTTGGGCCTGAATTCACGAGTCATCTGGGTCTCTCTGAAAGGCCATTTTTTGGCACTTATGCCATTCTCTAAGTGAGCCTGTCCAGCTCCGATTTGGGTGCAGAGCTGCTCCGGGCACTGCGGGCTTCCCATCCCATGCTCCCCCCATCACGTCTGTTCAGCATGCGAGGTAAAACCCTCCTCACCCTGCCGCTCCAGGCTGGGGCGGCTGCTCAGCCGCCGGCACCTCCAGGCAGAGGGGGCAGCGGGGACGTTGTCGATGAGGGACAACCCAGCCGTGCTGCCTTGTGCCGTGAGACCGGTGGGAGAAAGGAGAAGTAAAGCACCGAGATGCTTCAAACCAGTAGATGCATCTCTCTGCAGGTGCTCGGGGAGCGAACGTGCATTGTACGAAGTGAACGGTTTTAGGATGCATTCTGGTCCCAGCTGGGCACTAGCTGTCTGCAGGAAGAAACAGGATCCAGTCCCTGCTGTTTCTCCAGTTGCTGGGCCCGCTGCCTGCCCTGGCACAGGGGCATCCCTTCCAGGTGCTTAAGATTTCACCTGGTCTCTGCGTTTATTCCTCCAGCAAAGCCTCTAGGTCAGAGCAAAAGGAGCATCTGCCCAGTGCTCTTTCTGGAGCAACATGGTGGACAGTAGCTGGGGACCTGGCCTGGGAATGCAAAGTGATGTTGCAGGGCACGGGAGGTGATTATATGGCATGACGCTTATTTCCATGAGGGCTAGAGAGCTGTTGGGGGAAAAGAAATTAGGTCCACGGCCTCTGATTGGGGCCGTCCAGTGACCGAAAAGGGTGGAGAGGAGATACTGAAACTCTGCAGTGCTGAAGGGGATGGTCCTCCGCTGGGTTCATGGCTACCCGAGCAGGTGGTGCCTGCACTTTGCGGCGGACCTTTGGGGTCATTTGGCTTGGAGCAGGTCATGGGGTGTGAGGTTAATAATTTAGCATCGGCCTGTGCTGACGAAATCAAGTTGGGAAGTTTGTCTGCAGGACAGAACAACAAGGCTGAGCAAACGGGGCTGTCCTGATTAGCATGCCCCCCACAGACTAGGCTGCAGTCCGGGTTTTGTGACTTATTGCTAACGGGCTATTGTTCAGCGTTATCTGTGTGTGCGTGCGTGTGTTCAGCGTTATCTGCGTGTGGGTTAACGTATAGGCAAGTTGGCAGGGAAAGCCAAGGACCTCGGTAACCGCTGCCGGATTCAGAGGAAAGGAGTGTAAACAAGGCTCAGGCTTTGTGACAGCAGTGGTAGACCTGGCACTCTCCCCGCTGGTGGTTAGATGAGCCACGGTCTGATGCACTAGAAGAGGTGTCTGGGGGGTCCCCGAGTGCCAGCGGCCCCGACTGGGGTGCAGGGTGTTGGACTCGATTTACCTCCACCCCCAAGTGCGCTGCCACCTCTGCCAGAGACCACTTCGTGTGTCATTGGGTTGGAAACAGAGGTGGGAAATTCACCTTTTGAGGTCACTGCTTCCCCCTCCCCAGCCAGGCCCGGCAGGTCCCTGCAGCCTGTTCTGGGGCTCTAACTCAATCCTGATTATTCAGGCCCGTGCCCCAAAGGAGCTCGCGGTCCATTCCCCTTCCTCGTGCCTTTGAACCCTGTATGCCTTCACCTTCCTTGCAGCCAAGCAGTTAGCACGAGGCACTGGCAGCTGGAAGCATGTCCTAAAGGCCCCGTTCCTCGCCTCGAATGACACAAACCCCAATGTGCTTTCTCAAATGGGGGCCAGGCGCTGCAAAGGGTACAGCACCAGCCGGGAAACCTTCCCCAGGTCAGGCCCATCCTTCGCACACTCGGCGCCACCGCAACAGGATGATGTGGGAATTCACACCCACGAAAGCCCACGGCTCCAGGAGGAATCGGACACGGGGCCTGGGAGAAGCCAGCCCCAATCCTCCCGCTCGACCAGCCTCGCTGCTCCAGTCGGGAGGCTTTCTCTGCGGGGCGGGGGTGGTGGGAAAACGTCTTTCTCCTTCCCGGCCCATCTGTCTCAGGGCCAGCGAATTCCCGTTTGCTCTTGTCCTGCAATGCAAATAGCTCCTCTCCCTCCCAGGTGCTTCTCCCCGGTGCATTTAGATATAGAGAGCAATCAGATCCTGTTCCACCTTTGTTTTACTAGGCTAAACAAGACAAGCACTTTCGGCTCCTCGCACAAGACAGCTCTTTAATTAAAGCCGAAGAATAAGACATAATCGTAGTTCCTAAACTCTCTGACTCGGCGGCTTCAACAGCAATTTATTATCAGGATTTATCGGTTATGAAGCGGGTTCGTTAATGAGCGTTCCCCTGGTAATCTCTTTTAATTAAAAGGAATTAGGATTTGTTTCATGTGAGGCGATCGAGGCGCTGTCGCAGGAGCGGGCTCGACCGCGGTGGACGGAGAGCACTGGGGTCAAATTGGTGCGGCCCTTGCGAGGGGGGTCGGCCGTTGTCCCGTCTAGGGGATGGATCTATGCTTGCTTCCACCCAGTGCTTTGAGCTGGCAGCAGCCCTGGACTCCTGCCTGGCGCTCCCTCCAACACGCTGTCTGCGAGAGGCCAGTATTGTCCATGCTGTCCCCATTCCACAGATGGGAATACTGAGTCCCAGGAAGGCATGCCAGGGGACCTGATGCAGGTGCCCTGCCCTGCCCTTCTATTGGCCCCAAACCCAAAGGCAGCCTATGCAGGGTTTGCTAGGCAGCCGTCTGCGGTGGGAGCCGGGCAGGGCATCTCCAGGCCAGACTCTGCCCTTGCTCAGCACCGAGGCAGGATGCCGGCTTTGGGCCTCGGCAAAGAGCGGCCTGTGCCTGACGGGGAAGCAGAGGCAGACAGCAAGGAAGAGCGCCTCTGACCCCGGCGGCTGCTTCCTCAGCCTCTTGCGAGAGGAAACCGCAGCGCCCCGTTCTCGGGGTAGCTCGCCCGGGTTATTTATAGCTGAGCGGCGATGGCACCGTCAGCTGCTGCGAGACCTGCAGGTGCAGGGCTGGGAGCTGTCCGTGCAAGCCCTTCTCTGCCCGGCAGCAACGGTCCCCGACCTCCCTTCCGCCCCATCCCGTTTCGGCCGCCCCCACCTCCGCCGAGCTGCGCTGTGGTCAGGTTGCAGCGCTCTGATGTCTGGCCGGCCGCCAGCGCGGCACCTGGCTTCACCCGTCATCCCACGTCCAGCACCAGCCTGGCTAAAGCCTCCGAGCGGCACACACCGCCCAGACCTGCCTTGACGCTGAGTTTAAAAAACCATGATGTTTAAAGAGGTCTGAACCCAACCCCCAGGTGTGGTTTTGAGGGAGGTCAGCTTCCTAGCCCTGGTGAACCTCTTAACGACTCTCTCTGATTAATTGCAGTGGTGGCCATTTCAATCCAGCTGTCTCCCTGGCGGCGTGGCTGATCGGCGGGCTGAACATCGTGCTGCTCCTCCCTTACTGGGTTGCCCAGATGTGCGGAGGGGCGATAGGTGCTGCCTTGGCAAAGGTATGCTTGTTAGGGAGCAGAAAGGTTTAATCTGAGGGGGGTCATCACAGCCATGGGCACAGGCCTTTGCGGGCCAGGGCATGTTTGGGGGGTTCTGCCTTGCTCCATACCAGCTTGTCCCATGATGCTGGGATGAGGCCGGGGCCATGCTAAGCAAGCGGGCGGGGGAGAGGCCCACTGGGCTTCCTTCTGGTTTTGGCTCTGCCAGGACGCCTGGGTTTGACACCCCGCTCTCCTGCTGGGAGCTTAGGGGTGCCTGTTGCCAACGGGGATGTGCTCGTCCCTGGTACCCGGCTTGTTCATGGGCACTTGATGGCAAGAGCTAGTGACGCAGGACACGCGCAGACGTCTTCTGCAGCCACAGGGATCTCGGCGTCCTGTTCTGCAACCGCCTTCACATCCTGTGCTGGCTACAGCAGCGTCTGCAGACTCCCAAGCAGCCCTTTGGAAACCACTAGGCAGATGCACGAGGACAGTTCCCTCCTAGCTTTGCTAGGATCGATGGGGTCTGGCTCCCTTCCAGTTACCTCAGGGCTGAGGGTCTGTGTGCGCGAGCAGTTAGAGGGGACTTTCAGAAGGTAAATGCCGGGAGTAGACCGACACGACCTCTCCCACACGTGTGCAGAGGAATAAGCCCAAGCCTCGTTCTCTTAGGCCATGACGGCGGGTGAGAGATACGTCAATGCCACGGGCGGGGCTTTCTCCGCCATCACGTCCGACGAGCAGATCCCCGCGGCCATCGTGGGCGAGATCGTCATGACCTTGTTCCTGGTCCTGGCTGTCTGCATGGGAGCCATCAATGAGAAGACCAAGACCCCTCTGGCACCCTTCTGCATCGGCTTCACGGTCACGGCGGACATCCTGGCCGGGTGAGTGGGCCCGGCCTCCCCGGAGACCTGGAGACGGAGCCTGGACGCAGTCCCTAGAGCGGACAGGTGTCCGTTCAGGCCCAGGCACGGTGGGAAACGCGGTGGGGGAAGCGCGCCGGTCTGACCGCTCTCCTCCTGGAGAGGCTCTGCGGTCTGTGCTGGGCAGGTGCCGCAATCCCTTCCATGACTGTCCAGCACCGTGCACCGGCCAGAAATCTCAGCGGGGAGCTTGTGGCACGAGCGCGCGGGAAGGTGCCGGTAAAGCCGACCTTCGGGGACCGGCCGGCCGGGGCTCTCGAGCCAGGCCGAGCTGTTCCCTGGGTCCTGGCGCGCGGATAAAAGCCCCGCTGGCACCGTTGGCTCCGGCGGCAGAGCGCGGCCAGGGCGCTGGGAGCTGGTTCTCGCCGCGGGCTCTCGCTGCTGTCCGGAGGAAAGGCCCAGCCAGCTCGGCCTGGGCGCGCGCTGCCTGCAGGGGATAACGAGAGCCGGCAATTATGAACGCCGAGGGCTGCTGGGTTGCGGCAGGGCCCCCGCACCCGGCGCGCCAGGGCAAACGTCTCTGCTGTGCGGAGGGGGAGGACCGGCGCCGGCGCCCCACGCGCTCCGCCGGGCCCGTGTCACCAGGCCGGCCGCATGCACCTGGCTGGGCCGCGGGCTGCCGCGGGGCCCGGGGCAGCTCCCTGGGCTTTGCGGCCGGGCCGGTCGCTTGTGGAAGCGACGTGTCCGCGGCGGCCTGGACTAGCCGGCTGACCGGTGGCTCCTGTGTCCTCTGTCCTAGGGGCGCGGTATCGGGGGCCTGCATGAACCCTGCCAGAGCTTTCGGGCCAGCACTGGTGGCAAACTACTGGGACTATCACTGGCTTTACTGGGTGGGGCCCATGGTAGCCAGCCTGATCGCGGGGCTGCTGCTAAGGTAGGTGCTGAGACGCGGCGGGGAGGGAGGAGGAGGGCGGCCTGCCCCAGGTGTGGAGGGGTCCCGTGTCCCAGCCCCGGCTGCTGTCGCCTCTGCCTGGCCCCCCTTCCCGAGCCAAGCAGCGGAGCCCATCCTGGCCCCTGCGGGGGCCTGCCCAGCCCTCCCTGGCCCCGAGCCAGATCTCAGGACTCCGGAGGCATGCGCAAGGGGGGTGTCTGGGGCCAGGCTTCATTCGGGATCCGGCCTGCCCCCGCTCGCCTGCCGGAAAGCGCTGGCGGGGGCAGGCGCTGGGCCCGGATACTCACCCTTGCTCTCCTCCCTCCAGGCTCCTGATCGGCGGCAGGGAAATCCGCCTGTTTCTGAAGTGAGACCGGGCACGGGGCTGTGCCTCGGCTGGGTCCGTGGCCCCGCGCGTGTTCCTGCCGGTCGGGAAGCTCTGCCTGCCCCCGCGCTGGCCGTGGCATCGCCGGCGGGGCGGCGGTGCCGGGACTCGCCTCTGAAGCTGGGGAAACCTGCGGGGTCGTCGTGAAGGGTGGGACCACGCGGCTGCACCCCACGGCTCCGGGCGCTGGCCGGCCCGGGGGGCAGACGAGCCGCGGCGGGAGCCTGGAGCGCGGGCGTGCAGGGGCCGGCCGGCGGGACTGACTTGCTCCGGCCGCGGCGGCTCAGCTCTGCCAGCACGCTGCCTCTCGGCCTCCCCGGCGTGGAGGATGCTCCGGGGGCTGCGGGAGGCCCCCCGGGCTGCACCGCTCCGGCAGACGGGGGCCTGGCTCGGCTCTCGCCAGCTGCGAGCGCGGCCGACGGCTCTGCCTGTTGCCAGCCCCAAGGGGCGACCCAAAGCAGAGCAACGGGGGGAGTCCCCGCGCCGGGCGCCCGACCCCGAAGCTCTTTAGGGGAACAGAGGGGCTGAAGGATCGGCTCAGGCCCGCGGGCAGGGAGGCCTCCCCGCCGGCACCCGAGCCAGGCATGCTCCCTCTGCGGCCCGCGCTTCCTGCCGCCACGGGCCGGCTCCTGCCTCGCCGCGCCGCTGGGGCGGGGACCGGCCGGCGGAGGATGCTGGAGCGAGCGGTCCTGAGCCGCAGGGACACGCGGCCGCGTGGGGCCGGGCCTGGTCCTGTCCGCGCCCCTCGTGGCTGCCAGTGCATGGAGCAGTCTTTGCAGCAGGGAGCAGGTCCCTGGCAGCCACTTCGGGGGCCATCACGCTGCTCCGGGGCTTCAGGGGCATGGGCTCGAGTCCTTGCTCTGCCACGTGCCACCTGTGCAACGGGGAGAACAGCAGGGTCCTGCCGGCGTAAGCGTCTCGCAGGCTGTGTGCGTGGTGACACGCTCAGGTGTGCTGGCGACGGACCCACCGTGCTGGCAGCTTGCTGAGTGCACAGGGTTTGCACAGAAAATCGGAGCCCGAGCTTGCGCGGGAGCCAGGGAGCCCCGCGGTTGTGGCGCTGGGGCGAAAGCCAGGAGCGCCGGGCTCCAGCCTCTGTGCCCTGCAAAACTCTGCCACTGCCTCCCAGTGTGGACTTGGGCAAATCACGTCACCCCCTGTATACCTCAGTTTACCCATCCGTATAATGGGAAGAGCGATGCTGACCTGCTCCACAAAGGCGCGGCGGGATGTCTTGCCCAATAAAGTACAGGGTGCCACAGAAGGGCTTTGTGCTGCTGCTGATTTTGCAGGGTCTCACAGTTTGGCCCCCAGCTTCCCGTGCCGGGCAGAAGGCTGCATCCTTCTGGGAAGTTTCCGCCGCCTGAGCGGCTTCCAGGAACGAGGTTAGAGGAAAACACGTTGTTTCCCAGCACTAAGGCCCAACAGGCGTTTAACCGGGAAGGTGTAGTGCTCGCGTGTCCGAGGAAGTGCTGGGGCCCGGCGGGGAGAGGGGCCGCCGCCGCCCCCGGAAACACCCGCTGGGGCCACCGCCGCTCGGCAGAGACCCCCCCCGCGCCCCTTTGCGCAGCCGCCCGGGCGGGGGCGGCCTGGGCACGGCGCGGGAGCGGGGCCGGCGGGGGAAGGCCCCTCTCCCGCCATGCAGCCCGGGCGCTGCGCGTGTGCCCCCGCGTGTGCGCGCGTGTGGCTGGGCCAGCTGAAGGCAGGGGCTCTCTCCCGGCTCGGGGGGGCCGGAGGGCCCCGGGCAGCGCGCTGCCTGCACCGTGGTGCTGCTGGTGCCGTGTTCCCGCCTCGTCTCGTCTGCTTTTTTCACGCGCCCTCGTTCCCCCGAAGCCTCTGCCGTCACGGCCCGGGCCGCTCGCGCGTGTGACCTGGCTCCCGTCTCAACGACGGGGCTGCCTCCTCCGCCCTGGGCCCCGGTGGCGGCGCCCGGCCGCGGCCCCGTTTGCGCACCGCCGCCGCCTGGAGAGGAGGCCGAGCTCGCCGGCGGGCCCTCGGGGCCAGGACCACGCGCGCCCGCCTTGCCCCGCGCCGGCGGCCGGGAAACGCGGCGAGCGAGGGCGGCCGGCCCCGGCGGCGCTCCGGCCCGCGGGCTGGGGGAGAGGCCGGCGACCCGCGTGGCACCGGCCGCCCACGCTGCGAGGGCGGCCGCCGCGGCAACCCCTAAGAAAGCCCAAGCGCGTGGAGCGAGGAAGTCGAGGCGAAGTTTGCCTCTCGGCGGTGCAGGATCGGGGCCCTGCCGCGGCGAGCCGCTCGGGAAGGAAGCCGGCCCCTCCAGCACCGCGCCCGCTCCCGAGCTCCCTCCGAGAGCACAGCGGGTCCCGCGCGCACGTCCTACGCGCGTGGAGCCGGCCCCCGCGTCTCCCTCTCCCGCGTGCCCAGGCCTCGCCGTGCTTTGAACGCGGGGCTGCACAACAGCTGCCCCCGGCGCCGCTGGCGAGGCAGAGGGGCACGGCCAAGGCGCTCCTTTGCTCTTCCACTCGCGCGAGGCGCCGAGACGGGTGCCTGCGGGGGGGCGCCGAGAGCGCAGCACATGCGAGCCGCCGGCTCCCCCGCCAGCCCCCGTGTCTTCGGCGTGCTCCCGCTCAGCCTGTCGGGCAGCCTCTGGAGCAGCGCAGTGGGTCCCCCGCCTTCCTCGGTGTTATTAAGATGCTTAATTTACGCTAATTGAATATCGATTACCTTCCGAGCACTTGGTGCGCTCTGAAGAGGTAAAGCATGTCTCTCGCCCCTGCGATGACACGTGCGGAGGCCGGGCGGCCGGCGCCGGGGGGAGCCGGGCCGGGGGCGGGCAAGGCGGGCCGGGCCCTGGGCGGGAGCGTGGCCCTGTCTCCCCTGCCCGCCCCTTGCAGCGCTCGCCCCGCCGCGCCCCTGGGAGCTCGAGCCGGGGGCCTTCCAGCCCGGGGCCGGGCGGGGGGCGAGGGCGGACGGGGCCGGGCCCCGCGGCCTGGGTGACTCTGAAGCGCTGCCCTCGCTCAGCAGCTGGGCGTTTCGCCGTCTAGTCGCCGCCCGTGCTGCACGCGTGGCCTGGACGTCGGCTCCAGCCCCTCCGCGTGGCCGGCCCTGGGAGCGCCGGGGCTGCGGGCTCGGCCCGCCGGAGCACGTCCCGCCGCCGCGTGCTGCGGAGACCCCCGCCCCCCGCCCCGAAGCCGCCGCAGCTCGGACGGCCCGGCGTGAGCGGCCGTGACTCCGGAGCTATTTGAGCTCGGTTATTCATAGCGTGACTGGGGGGTGGGCCCGTTGCTGGGGGCGGCTCCTGGCACACCGGCGGCGATGGCAAGGATCTGTCCTCTCCTCCCCAGCCCCGGGGGCGATGTCCGGCTGGGTGAGATGTCCAGTGCTCGCCCAGTCCAGGCCAGCGCCTCCGGCTCTGCTCGCCATGCCCCTCGCCCTTGGGACGGGGCCTGTGCACCAGAGCAGCCGTGCCCAGGCCTCTGGGACCGCCGTGCGATGGGGGCGTGAGCCGGTGGTCGTCCAGCCCCTCAGCCCCGCCGGGCTCCAGAGCTGCTCCTGCAGCCCGGCGGCCGCTCGCCCCGCTCCCGGGCCCCGTTCCCGGGCCCCGTTCCCGGGCCGGGCCGGGCGGGCTCGTCCTCACGTGGGGAGGGAAGCCCGGAGGAACCAGGAGGAAGGTGTTGCTCTCGTGTTTAATGCCGCGGCCGGGTGTCTCCCTGCACCGGGCGGCGCTGCCTGACCCCGCTCGCGTGGCTGCAGATCCCTTGCGAGCCCCACGCGCGACCTGCCGGGCCGAGCCTGCGGGTCCGGGCCCCTTCCCGATGCACCCGCGGGCTGCGGGCTGCGGCCTGCCCCGGAGGCGGCGCAGGGCCCCGCTCGCATCGCTGGGGCTGAGCTCGGCTCCGTGGCAGCGGGACCCGTGGCCGCCGCCCGCCACGCGAGTGCCAGCCCCGGCGTGCGCGGAGCTGCGCGCTCCGACCCTCGCCAGGCGCTTCCCACAGCCGGTTAGCTCTGCAGCCGGGGGCTGGATCCTGTGCCGAGGAGCTGCCTCTGCAACATGCAGGCCGGCTCCCCTGGGGCCGTGCGCGGACACGCCGGAGCCGGGAACCGGCCGGGGCGGCCCTGCAGCCGGGCGGAGCGGCGCGCCCCTCCCCGCGGGGGGCTGAGCCGTCTTCCCGGCTGTCTCTGCCCGCTTGCCACGCGGGCTCGCCTCCGCGCACACCGCGGTCGGCCCGGCAGGCAGGGAGAGCGGGGCCGTGCAGTGCCTGGGATGCTTAAGGGGGGGAGGCTGGCTGGGCCGGACCCTGGCGGGAGGCAGGGGTGAGCAAGGCCTTCCTCGTCCGCCCTCTGCCCCGGCGCCATCCCCTCTGGTCGCGCTGGCAGCGGCGGACGGCACGGGTGGGTGCGGAGCGGCGAGCAGGCCCCGGCTGACACGCGCGGAAGACAGAGCGAGCAGAGCTGGTCGGGCTCCGGGCTCATGCGCGCCTGCCGGCAGCTGGGCCGGAGTCAGCACACATGTGCACACCCATGCACACGCACGCGCGTGCCGTGCCACAGGAGGGGCTGTCCCTGGGGACAGAGCCGGGCGCCGACGCTTGCGGCCCCCCCCCGCTCTGGGCTCCGGGGAGCCCCGTGCGCGGCAGGGCCCCTGGGGACACAGCTCAGAAAGGTGGGGAAGGGGCTGCACGGGCCCCCTGCGCCGACCCCCAGAGCGTCAAGCCAGCCCAGAAACCTGGCCCGAGTGCCTCCCGGCCCTGCGCAGAAGGCGGATTTCCCGCTCTGTGCAAGCCCCGGGGTTTCCTAGCAGGAGGGGCCGGCTGAGAGAAGCCCCCACACGCGGGTGCTCGTTAGAAAGGGCTGCTTCCTTAAACGCGGGACAGCCGTGCTCGTCCCAGCCCGGCTGTCGTCGCGAAAGGGCGCTCAGGGCTGGGCTGGAGAGAGAAGGAAAGGCCCCCCCGCACGCGTGCAGCCTCTCCCTCGGCTCTCCGCACGGCCGTGGGGGTAGGTCTCGCCCACCGGCCTGTCCCGGAGCCTCCCTTGCCACCGCTTTCCCGCCTCCCGCGGCGGCGGGGTCGCCGCGTCTGCTCGCTTCGTGCTCCGAGCTCGCCGGAGCGCGGAGGTCAAGCGCCCGCGAGACGCCGGCCGCCGGCCCCGAGGCGTGAACCCAGGCGCGGGCGCTGCCGCGGGCGCTGCGGGTCCCGGGCCGGATGGGCCCACAAAGCTCCTGCTCCACGCTGGGCCCGCGGCGCCTTGGCCCTGGCAGGTGCCCTCTGGAGCCTGGCAGCTTTGCCCCATCCGGGCAACTTCGGGTCCCGTGCGCTGTCGCTAGCGGGGTGCAGCTCCCATGCTAATGCAGGGATGTGCGGTACTTCCTATTTTTGAAGAAGAAGTACCATGCATCCCTAGCTGTGCACTGGATGGACCTTTAGACGGAGAGGGGTCCTACTAGGGGCGCAGCCATGCTGTGCCCGGGCGCAGGCTGCTGCGGGGCGGGGGGGGGGCACGCTGTGCTCCCCCGTGCAAGCCCCGGGGGCTTTTTCTGCCCTGTCCTATGAGGTCCCACAAGTGTTTCCTTTGCGCCTGAGAGACGAGGGGGGTCTTGTGCCACTCGCGTGTCCAGCTCTCCTGCAGCAGCCGAGGTGAGGTGTGTGCCCGGGGCTGGGCTTGGTGGGTGCCTGAGTGTTTGCTCTCGGGCTAGGAAGATTGCGGGGGCTTGTGCCTGGGCAGGCGAGGTGCTCTGGGCAAATCTGGTCTCTTTTATTAGATCAGCTCAAACAGCTGGCAAACTTCTTCGCAAGCTTTCGGGTCCCAACACCCCTCGCGAGGCGGAGGAAGCATCTGCAGGTCTGTCTCGCGCTGTTGTCTCCGTGCGGTGGTGGGGGCTTCCCCTAGGCGCGGGGCCTCACCCCAGGGGCGAGCTCTTCCTGCACCCGGGAGCACGGACCCGGGAGCGCCCGGGCAGCGGGCGGCACGCTGACCTCTGGGCGAGGCAGGAGGGAGCCCAGCCTCGCAACCCGCCCCGGGGCTCGGAGAAGGGTTTGAGCGCCCCGCGGGGAGGCAAAGGGCCCGGCAGACCGGGTGCAGCGCTCGCGGGCTGGGGCCGGCTGCATCTCTGCGCGGCGGGACGGAGGCCTGGCCCCGGGGTGCCTCGCACAGCCCCCGCGGCAGACCATCCGACCGGCCCTCTTCCTGTCCCGGCACGCGGGGCTCCATCTCCCGAACCGGGCGCGGAAGGAACCGCTGTCCGGGGCCAGGCCCTGCCCCGAAGCGAGCAAGGAAACACGTCCCCGCGCGGGGAAGCTTCTCAGCTGCTGAGGGCGAGGCGGCGGCCATCGCGAGGCCCAGGACTTCTCCGTGGGCCGCCCCTGGAGCTGCGGATACGGACCGCGTGCTCCGACCACTGTGCGGGCCGTCCGCGGGCCCGGGGGCGCGGAGCGCCTGCCGTGTTCGCTGCTTGGTGTGCGGGGGACACCGGTCCCCTCCTTCGCTCCGCTGCGGTGCTCTCGCGACGGGCCTTCTGCGGATGAGCGCTCCTGGCTCGTGTTTTCCGGCCAGGGCGAAGCGCCTGGCGCGACATTTAAGAGCTAATTCCGAATGGAGGAAGTCTTTTTCCTATTAACTGCTCTTAGGTGTCGGCACTCGGCGTCCCAGGAAGCTGCAGGAGCCAAAAATGCAGCAGGACTGGCCTGCTGCGGAGCGGGGCTGCGCGCAGGGGAGAGCACGCGTGGCCCCTTCTTGCCCCGGCCCCAGGAGGCGCGTGGGACTTCTCACCGCTGCTCTGCTAAGTCTACAACCGGAAGAAACAGCCTTGGAAACACGCGGTGACTCGATCCCTGCAGCTTGCGTCGTCCTCCGCTGCATCCATGAAGCATCTGGGACGGATCTGGGGTGGGGGAGCTGTCTGCACGCGCGCCTGGATCCGCCTCCGAGACCCTGCTGCCCAGCGGCTGCTGCGAGCCCTGGGGTAATGACCCGGGGGCCGCCCCCGCCCCCGCCCCCGCGTCGTTTCCACACCCGGGGGAGCTGACGCGGCGCCGGCTCCGGCCGTGGCACGGCTCTCCGTGCTTGTCCCAGGCTCTGCCTGCGCACGTCGCTGCCGAGGCTCCTTGCGCACCACCTGCGATGGACCGTGCCCCGCCAGCGGGAGGTCGCTGCTTTCCCAGCCTGCGTACTGCGTGGGAAGAATGGGCCGAGCGGCTCCCTGGGCCCAGCCTGCGGTGGAGCGGGCGGGAGCCGGGGTGTGGGGGAGCCCCTCTAGCTACACGGAGTCATTCAAGGCCCCGGGGAAGGGGAAGGCCTGTCCCATGCGCTGGAGGCAGGCCGCCTCCGAATCCAAGGGTCTCAGCTTTGCAGTCTATGGCGATGGGGGATTGCTTCGGGGCGCTCCTTGTCGTTTGCTGTTTCGGCTCAGGGCAAGCGAGACCAGGGGGCATCTGCACTGTCAGGACCTCCAGGCCTGCACGTCAGATGCCTGCCCTGGATTTGGGAGTACCTGAAGCCCCAAGGGGACTCGCAGGTGGTAGCACCACGCAGACCTGCACGACTGAGCTCCGCTCAGATGAAATTTGGAGCTCAGTTCAGAACTGATTTGTCTTGGAAACGAAATTAAAAAGGTGGTGGAAGTGGCAGCTTCAGCCCTGCCCTTGTGCGGTCTCAGCCTTGTCGCACCCAGGAGCTGCCAGGATGCTGTCTGCATCTTCCTTTGCCTGGCACTGCGAGCGAAGGTGGGCAACGGGAGAGCCAGGCAGGCAGGCCGCGGGCCGCGGCGCTCCCTGGGACGGGGAAGAGATGCCAGCATCCGCCCTCAGGGTCCGGTTGGCCCAGCTCCATAATCGTCAACCCAGCCTCGCTAGGATGTGCGCGGCTCCGGGGGAGGGGGGGTACAGCCTCCTCTGCACGCTCGGCTTTGGCTTGGGGCGTTCACAGCCCAGGGTGTCTCCTCTGGGACCAGCTGCCGCTGCTGCAGTGCTGCGGTACTTCGTCCTGGGTTGCAGCGGGGGCAGAGGCAAGGAGGAGGGCCAGACTCCTGGCTCAGGGGCACGTTCCTGCTGCTGGTGCTGCAGTTCTGACAGCACCCTTCGTTTTGCAGCGGGCACTGCTGCCAGGCGGCCGCGCACGGCTCCTGCGCTTGCCGATGCCCGGCGGAGAGTGAGGCCTGCAGGCCGGAGACCAGGACTAGGGGCCGGCAGGGGCGTTCCTGGCACGTCTGCTGCGTTGCCGTCACGGCCCTTGCTGCGCCCCTGTATCCATGTCCCGGTGCCCCTTTTTATTATAAGAGCACCGGAACATAGATCACCTCGGCACCTATTTGTCACCCCCTCCAGCCCTTTCCTAACTGCAGCGTTGCCTTCCGCCGCAGGGAGCTCAACGCGAACAACGCGACCCCTCCTCCTGGCATTGCCTTCCCTTGGGCAATCCCGCGCTGCCGAGGACGATCGTCCTCCACGTCGCTCGTCCAGCGGGAAAAGAACAGCCTTGTTCCCACTTCCCGCGGTCGCCGGGCTGCTGCGGCGCTCCCTGCGGCGGCACGCCTAAAAGCCGGGCCGGGTGGCCTTTAAGTAAGCCCCCGTCTCTCTGCTTCCACTCACTCCTGGCCTCCTCTTCCCCTCCGGCCGCAGGCTCTCTGCGGCACGGCCTGAGTGCCTTAAGTCCCAGCCTCGGGCAGTCTGTCCCGCTGGATGGCAGCCTTTCCGGTCCAAAGCGGTTTCTAGCTTTCCATCAGGCTGCTTGTCCGGGTGCTGGGTGCCTCCCGCTGCTGCGGGGCTGTTTCTGGCCGGGCTCGGAGCGTTGTTTGCTCCAGGGGAAGAGTAAACGCGGACCAGCAGCCGTCCGGAGTGCGAGGAACGGGCGCCAGACCCACAAAGCTGAAGCTGGGCACCCGCTCCCCAGCTCCTCCTGGCACTTTCCTCGGGTCGTTCCCGTGCTCGGCTGCCTCGTCCTGCGGCCACAGGGGGTCAGGGCCTGTCCCGGGGATGTTTCTGGGGGGCACGTGCCCCAGAAACGGGTGAAGCCTTCATCTTGCCACCCTGCGAGCTGACTGTTGCCCCTTCTGCGCAGCCCCAGCGGAGCTGGCTGGGGGCCTGGTGCTCGCCTGCCCTGCTGGGACGGGGAGGGTCAAGTTCACCGTCAAGGGCCGGCTCCCTCTGGGGATGAGTGAAAGCCCCCCGCGGCAGGGCGGTTCAGGGCTGCCTCCCACCCACTTCAGCGGGCGCTTGTACACGTGACGATAGCGTCCGTGCCCCGCTGTGGAAGTGGTCTCCCCGTGGGGCAGGCCTGGGTCCTGCCCGCGTCCTGCGCCCGGCTGCGGGGGTGTCTCGTTGCTGCCGCTGGGAGCTGCGTCCTGAGCGAAACCGGCGCCTCCGTCTCCCACATTATCAGCACTGGCCCTCCTCCGAGCACAGTCTTATCCCTGCCCCTTTGCCTTTCCTTTTCACGATAAGACACAGGCCGCGGCCTGGGGGAGTTTCCTGCCACACTTCCTGGCCGTGCTGGTGCCTTCCCCCCCCCCCCCCCCCGGAACTGCCCCTCTTGCCTTGTGCTGCCGGCAACAGGCCGGGCACGCCAGCGTTGCAAGCGCGAGGGCCAAACCCCCAGTGCCCGGGCCGGGCTCGCGGGTCTCCCGGTCTCCGAGCCTCCCCTTCCTTCCCCGGCTCGCCGCCGGGGCGCCCACGGGCGTCCAGACACGGAGCTGGTGCTGCTGAGGCTGCCCCAGCCCCGAGCCCTGCCACGGAGGCCGGCCTGCGCCTCCCCTTCTCCCGGGCTGTGCGCCGCACACGGCTGCGCTGCAGCTTTGGGGCACCGGCTCCCGCGGGGGCGACGACCTCCTTGCGGAGCCGGCGTCTCCGCTTGCAGACGGGGCCCGGAGCGCGGCCAGGCCCGGACCCTCTCGGCGTCGCACCCGCGCCGGCCCCGGCGGCCCTCGGCGCCAGGCGCTGCGACGAGCGGGGAAGCTGTCGGGAAGAGGAGGGGGCTGCTGAAAGGGTCGGGGGGCTTTGCTCGCACCGCGGCCGCTGAGCGTGTCCGCTCGCCCCGGGGCAAGGACCTGCGCGCGTGGGAAAGCCCCGTGCCCTGCGGTACACGTGGATGCGGTCCCTGTCGACAGCCAACGGAGCTCCCACCGGCCGTGCTGCGGTGGGGGCTTCCCCCCTGGTTTAAAAGGAGGCTGGGCCTGCAGCCCGTCTGCGCAGCAGGGTCGGGGCGCGAGCCCCTGGGTGGGGACTGGCCCCACGGGGTGTGCTCCTGGGGTCGGGATGTCGGGTATGCTGTGCTGCTGGGACGGGGTGGAGGGCTTTGATCTCGGTCCCTCGCCCCCCCAGCCGCCCAGACTGGAAGAGCGACGGGCAAAGTGATGGGAGGGCTCTGCTGGAGAGTGCGACGCGCCGGGGTCCCCAGGGCACGATCCAGGGCACTCGCAGCACGTACAGACACGTGCCTGCTCCCTTTGCACCTGCGTGTGTCACAGCTGCCCGCGTGGTCCCTGCCCAGGCGCGCACCCTCCAGCCTGTCCTGGCGGCCCGCACCCAAAGCCGCGCTCAGGAGCGGAGCAGGCCCTGCGCCGGGCGCGACCAGCCCAGGCCCGGGAATAAGCAGGGCAGACTGCAGCGAGGAGGCCGTTGCCCAGGCGCCGGGCTGGGAGCAAGCACGGGGTTAGCTGCAGGCCTGGGCTCTGCCGAGAGAGAGACGGGGCTGGCGAGAGCATTGCCTCCCCGCCCGCCTGGCCCCATCCCCTCCGAGCAGGGGAAGCCGGGGCGGGCGGCGAGCGAGGCTTTTCTGCGGGGCACGGCCTCCAGCTCAGCGCAGCTCCCGCCTCCTGCGCCGGCTGCACGCAGAGCGTCTCCGGCAGCGGGGCTGAAGCCGCATCTCCTGCCTGCCCCTGCCCCGGCGAAGCCTGGCGCCCGCTTCCCTCCCCGTGCGGTCTCCCACGAGGAACTTCCCCACGCGGCCAGCGCGGCAGCCCGCCCCCGGCAGAGCCGGGACGTGGTTCTCGCGGCTGAGCCGACCTGCCCGAGGGTCTCTGTCCGGTAAACGCGCCGCCCCCTTTGCAGGGACGCCGGTCCCCGCAGCAGCGACGTCCGCCGCAGGCTGCCGCGCGGGGCAGGCCCGTCCCGGGGGCCGGGGCGGGAGACGCGGCCGCGGGCTCGGCCTCCCGCGGCAGAGGGGGCGCGGGGCCCTGAGGACGTGGCCGAGATCCCAGCGCGGGATCTGGCGCACTTCCGCCCGCTCCCGCACACCCGGGGCGGCGCAGGCCGGCGGGGCACACGGCCTGCCACGCCGCCCGCAGCACCCGGGGCCGGTCCCGCTGGCCGAGCGCCCCGGGCTCCCCGCGGCGGCGCGTGCACGCGGGCCTGAGGGGTGCGCGGCTGTGCGCGGGGGTGCGCGGGGGTGCGCGGGGGGATGCCGGGAGCGGGGATGTGGGTGAAGAGCGCGCGCCCCCGGAGTTTTCAAGTAGCTCCGCAGGCAGCTCCCCCCGCTCTCGTGAGGGCGGGCCCCGGCGCGCGGCGTGGTGCGGGTGCTGGGAGTCACCTCCCCCCCCCCCGGTGAGAAGAGGCCAGCCCCCGGTGACAGCAGCCCCGCTGCCGCTTGGCTGCGCTCCAGGCAGCCTCGCGCGTGGCAGCAGCGTGCAAGGAGCTTGTGCTCCTGCCTTGCACGCTCCGTCTGCCTGAGATCCCGTGCGCTCCCCCGTGCTCTTCCCTCCCCCTCCCCAGCACACGCCCGTCTCGCCCCGGACGCCCCCGCCCCTCTCTGCCAGGGCGCCAGAGCCCCTGAATCCCGCGGGGCAGGATTGCGCTCTCGCCGCCCCCCGCAACCCGAGAACAGCCCCAGGCCCGTGCCGGAGCAGCTTTTCACCCCATTAGCATACGCACAATGAGCGCTAATGAGCGCTGACACCAAATGCAAATGTTCGGAGGCTGTTGTTAACGCCTGGAGCGCCGCGGCGGTGCCGGGGGGGCTGGAGGCCGCCTTGCCCAGAGCCCCCCCGCAGCCAGCCGAGGGAGCAGGGGGTTCCCCATGAAACCAGCCTGGGGCGCGCAGCTGAAGGCTGTCCTGTCTCCCGTTCCCCTGTTTCGCCTACTGGATCCCCCCCACCCCCCCATAGATGAATCTTTCACGAACTATAATCCTTGATCCTCCGCAAGGACAGAAACGCATGCGATGGCCCATTTCCGGAACCAAGCTACAGCTGGGAGGAGGAGGAGGAGGGAAGTACACGGGTGGCTTCAGATGGGGTTCACACACCCCAGGGCTGCTGGAGGCTGATTCTTTCGCCCTCGGGGTAAATCGGAGCTGCCCCAGGGCTGCTCTAAATGCAGTCGGAGCGCGCCGCGTCCCAGCGGGGCCTAACGGCTGCTGCAAACGCCGGCGGCCTCTGTGCGGCGAGTGAGCTGTGCTGGTTTGATGCCAGCCGGGGATGCCAGCGGTCCTGCTGAAGTTTCCATCCCGCCGCGTGTCTGGCCTGACTGGTAGCTGAGCCCCCGAGCTGGGACTGGCCTTCTCCCCCGCGTCCGGGCGAGCAGCACTTGTCTTGCGGATCTCCAAGAAAATACGTTTCCTTGCTCACTGCATTTTGGGGTTAGGGCTTGATTTTGAAGGCTTTTTTTTTTTTAATAATTAATTTAGATAACAGCTGTTTATTTCCAAAGAATCCTTTCAGTTTTTGCCAATTTAAATGTTGGCATCAGAAGGAAAAATAAACAAAAGGCTGGCAGCCCAAACCCGCAGCTCCCGGCGCGGCCCTGCGCGCGCAGCAGGGCTGAGCTCGGGCAGGCGAGCGGGGGTCCGCCCGCGTGCCTCGTGTGCTGCCGGATGTGCGGCGCAGCGGCTCCTCGCCTGCCCTGGGTCCCGCAGGCCTTTCCCACCCGCTCTGTGGTTTGGAAAGACATGGCAATTTGGCATTTTGGCATTGCCAAATTCGGGCCTGAGTCTTACTTACTGGCTGCAGAATGAAAATGTCCTCTTGCTCCTGTTGTGCCCCCGCCCAGGCCCCCTGGGAGAGCGGGATATCGGCTGGGGGCTGTCTGCGGAGACCTGAGAGCAAGATTTAGAGCGGGCTCCACCCGCCCTTGCGCGCTCAGGGCGATCTCTGTGCCTGGGAAGAGCGCGGCTTCCCTGCCCCGCAGACGGACCTGGAGTCTGAACGAGAGGTTCCTAATTCCTCGTCTCTTGACCTCTCTCCAAACCTGGTTAGGACACAGCAGCCCCAGCCTGTCTTCTGGGAACCAAGTTGCGATGGATGTCTCGCCCCCCGCCCCTGCCCTCCATCCGCAGCGCTGCCCGGGCTTGCCCCCTTCCCTGCCGTGCTCCAGCTCGGCTGGGCCAAGCAATGAGAGAGCCCTTGGATAACAGCCCAGGATGATCCTTATGGGCTCTCCCGACTTCCCAGAACAGAGCTGGTATGGGGAAGCCCCGCGGACCCTGCAAATTAAGCTTTTAACTTAATTGCTTCTCGTGGGCATCCATCTCCTTTGGGCCACGGGTCATTACGTGTCAGCACCTGATGCTGAAGTGGGCGCTGGCGGCTGCCCCTGCGGCTGCAGCAGAGGCTGCAGGGCCTGGCGAGGTCTCCCCAGGGAGAGTTTCCGCAGCCCCTTGCTGCGGCCGGGTGTCCCTCCGGTTCGGGAGGAAGGAAGCGATGCCCGCAGCTGGGGTGTCAAAGTGGGCGTGGGAAGAGCACCGCACATCTGAGGCACTGCCGGGGGGGGCGGAGCCGAGGCCCCGATTCAAGGGGATGCTAATCCAGCTCTGGGCTGGCAGCCCCCGGATGCTGCGCAATCAATAGCCATTTTAATTACCGCACAGTATTTATGAGATCGCTTTCTCATTTGGAGAATTAAAACCAGCGCTCTCTGGGAATGACCAGCGTCGCGCAGGCTCGAGCGAGGGGCTACGTTGCTGCTAATGGGAGCATAATGAGTGCCTAGCTGGCGGAAGGGCTGCATGCTCATCGCTGCGGTTCATGTTGGGACTGCGAAAATCACCTTGCGTCGCTTCGCCAGCTCATCAGAGCCATGTTTGTCCTCTGCATCTGGGGGAGGGGGAAGTGGGAGAGGGGGCTCCCGTATGTCCCCTGCGGTGGGCCTGGTCCAGCTATGTGGGGTGGCAGGATTTGGAGGGAGCCTGTATAGGACCCTGGGCACTTTGCAGCTCTGCTGCATCCGGGCCCCATGTACAAAAGGGGCTCTGGGGAGGTGCTGATGTCCCCAGGACGACTTTTTGTCAGCATATGGCATTCCCCTGGCTGCATCAGCGTCTCGGCTGCCCATCTGGCATTGCTCCCACCACCCTGGTACCAGCAGCCCTGGTGTCACCAATGTCTCTGGTGGTATTGTGAACCGTGCAACATGTTGTGGACTGCTATGGCTTCTTCAAGCCATAGCTCCTGGAGCCAAGGGATAGCAGGGAGGTCTTGGCTTTCACTGAAAGAGAAGCAGAATCGTAGTCCTCCCAGGCACAGGGAGATGTGGGGAAGCAGGACTGCAGAGGGCCGGTGCCATCCTACAGCCCCAGGGGGCTTAAGGCTGTCAGGGGAGGCGGCTGAATCCTGACTTTGTGGCTGGTAGGGCTGTGGGTGTGCAAAGGGAGCTGGCAATCGCTGCTGCTGGGAAGAGGGGAAATGTCCCCAGAGCACTTGTGGGGGGGGGGGGGGGTTCTCCCCGTCTCCTGAACCATTCTCCATGCAGAGCTGGGCTCCAAAGCCCAGGGGCTGTAGCAAGGACTGGGCCTGGGGTAGCCCTGGTCTGCGGTTACTGTGCCCTGGAACATCCGGCAGTAGGAAGCAGCCACATCTGTCCAGGGCCTGTGGACGCTCGCAGGGTTTTCCTGGCACAACTGCATGGTAGAGGAGGTCGCGGTAGCAGAAGCGCAAAAGCAATGGATGAAGACCTGGGGGCTCCCTTCAGTCACTGGCTCCTCGCCCGACGTCAGTGCTGCCAGGTCTGAAAGCAGGCCTTCCCCAGCCGGGTCTCCGGAGGTCGCTGGGTGTGGCTGAGGAGACGGAGGGCCCTCAGATACCCCTAGACCGTGGGCTGCACATTGCCAATGGAGACGGGACCTGCTGCTCGCTGCCTATTTGAGCCGTGTGGGTCGGACTGAGTCTCCCAATGGGGCGAGTGCACAAAGCGCCCACCGATGACGTTTTAAGATCCCATTCCCCGCGCACGCAGCTTGGATATTCCCCGGCCAGGAGCACTTGCAGCCATGAACACCCATGGCACAAGGGCTAGCGGGCAGGGGCAGGGGAGCAGCTGAAGCCAGTATCGCACGCGGGCCGGCCTTGCCCGGAGGAGCTCCCTGCCCCTCGAGTGGTGCAGCAGAGCCAGGCGCCGACCCCTCCAAGCTTGGCGCCTGTGAGGCGCTTGGCATTGGCTCTGGTTGCTCGCTGCGGTTGAATACGCGCTGCCCATTGCTTTCCCAGGGCTCTGCCCAACTCACTTCTGGGTTTCACGGCAAACGCGCCCCACTGCCCTGCTTGGCACCGCAGCATTGCAATGACGTTCTGCGGCCGGCCTGGTGCCCCCGCAGAGGGACGCTAGCCTTCGGCAACCCCCAAGCCCTGCTGTGCGTTGCTTGCGCTATTTGCAAAGAGGGTGGGGTTTTTCCTCCCTTTCCCCCCTTTTTTTCCCTTTTATTGGTCTTCCTTCTCTCTTCCTTCCTTGCAGTACTTCTGTTGCCATGGAAATGATGATATCATTAGCCTGGGTGGAGCTTCATGGCATCTGTGCGTGCAGTGTACATGTAGCTTATGTAATGGTTTGCAAAGTATACCCCAGTTCGGGCCG
Source organism: Crocodylus siamensis (assembly GCF_052110815.1). Classification (NCBI taxonomy): domain Eukaryota; kingdom Metazoa; phylum Chordata; order Crocodylia; family Crocodylidae; genus Crocodylus; species Crocodylus siamensis. The sequence goes on from NC_143406.1 coordinate 49,395,738, forward strand.
TGCAGGCAAGGGTCATCCCTGCACGGGAGCCACACCGGGACCTCGGCTCCCAGCGTGGCGTGCTAGTCGCTGCCACGCTTCCAGGAGCTGACTCCAGGGCACAGGACATAGGATCCCCGAGTGCCTTTGTTGGAGCTTAAAAACACATTGGTGTGTCTGCATTCATAATCCACACGCAGAGCCATCGCCGCGGCTCGCACCCATCCAGTATTGCAGGGTCAGGTGGCTATGTGGATACCTGGCACGCGCTCCATCCCAGGCGCGGGTCTGCACGTACAGTGGCTGCATGTAAATGAAGGCCCCGCTGGACCGGTGACGGGCAGCCCCGTGAGTCAACATCCTTTCATGGTGGAATTTAATCCTGGCCCTTTTCATTTCCTGGAAGTGATATTAATTACAGCAGGTGCCAATAACCTTTCTTATTCGATTGCTGAACCAGGGAGCACGCACAATGGGACTACAATGGAAAATAAGCTATGTTAATTTACTGCTTTGCAGCGAGATTACTTTAATGATGGGAGCATGAATAAGGCCCGACGTTTGCACTGTATTCTTGGGGAAACATCAGAAGTGGGTCACGCAGAAGACTTCCAAGGGCATTTGAAAAAGCAGCGGGATGTAATTATGAGCAGACACCTGCCGAGTGTCTAACAGGTCGTTCCAAATTTGAAGAAAGAAAGGAGGCGTGGAAAACCGGTTTTGGCGGCATTTCCCCTGGTAAATATTTGTTGGAGAGAGAACGAGCACCTGGCTGGCCCTCGTGTGCTCGGAGATGGACGCACCCAGGACACCTACTGCTCATTAACACGAGGTGTCATTTCCGGGGCTGGATTACCACCGGCGGAGGGACCCGGAGCAGTGGGTACCAGGCGGGCAGGCTCTGCCGTGAAGCCTTGAAGACTATTTAGTGCCCTACAAACTGGGTGGAGGTGAGCTGGTTTGTCACAGGCTGCCAGCTGCAAAGCCAACCCCCCAAAAGTGAGCTTGAGTCGAGCACCGAGTCAGTCGGCCCCACGCTCTTCCTCAGGCTGACGGTTGTGCCTGTCTCCATCAGTGCACCCGCTCTCCAAGCTCTGTGCTGCAAAAGCTGGGCCCGGGCTGTGGTTGTTGAGGCCCCGAAAGGGCAGGAAGGAGCAGAAACAAAATGCTTGGCCTGGCAAACCCAAGAAGCAATTTGCTGCTGCCTCCAGATGGCAGCTGGCACCATCTGACTAATGCACGGAGAAGCGGGAGTGGAAGAGAGAGAGAAGCAAACCAGCCGGCTCCTGCAGCGAGACACCCCGCTGGAAATGCCAGGAGACCGATCCCTGTAGCGATGCCAGCAAGCCCGGAGCCGTCGTGCAGGTGCGAGGGGCACGTCTTCTCTTGGCTCGCCTTGGATTTCACCCAGCACGCGCAGGTCGGTGCCCTCGAAGGAGCTGCTTACCCAGGCACCAGCGCTGCAGCATTACTCAGCTTTGCAGCGTGATTTTGGAGTCACTTCCTTCGCCCCCAGATCCTGCCTCTGGGGGGGGAAGCTGCACAATGAGCATCCCTCCTCCAGCTGGCGTCTCATGCGGGTGCTTACTCACCGCGTCCCTTTGGGAGGAAAACACCACGCTCACTGCTTTCATTGACAAAAATTGCAGGGTAGGTGTCGGCAGATGCACATCACTGGGGCAGAGCACTTGTCCCCTCACCCCCCGGGTGTCCCGGGGCTACAAACGAGGCAGCAAGGGGAGGGGAGACTGGGGGGGCCATCGCCTGCGTGATCTCTTTGGCTGAGCTCAGCCTCCGCCATGTCCAGCACCTGCAACACCCCCTCCCTGCTCCCTTTCCTTCTCCTACACCCCTCTGGGCCCTCTCCCATGGCTGCAGTTTGCTCTTTGGCGGTACCCGCAGGTGGGCCCAAGGGACACTTGCAGCTCGGATGCAAAACATGCCAAAACTTTCAAGAAAAGCCCTGTCCATCTCCAGGGATGATGCCTGGCTCTGAAAGTAAAATTAACCTTTGATATAAATGATGTTTGAGAGCAGGCCCAAAAGCCAACAAAGAAAAATACTGCTGAGAGGCCACAAACAGGATAATCACGAGCTCTCTGCATGCAGGATGACCTTTGGGGTGCGAGCTGATAAACAGGGATGGTACAAACTGAACCTACCTTGAACCCACTAGCATAAGTAACAGTGCTGAAAAGAAAGTTGCATGTTTGATAATAAGGAAGATGCTTATGTGTAAGAACTGCTCAAAGCCTATTATTGTGTAGCTGTAGAAATTAACTGACAAGACCACAGATAATAGTGCAGAAGTTATCTATAAAGCAGAGCCAGTGCTTCAAAGACACAGTTGAGACAATCAAAGATGCCGTCCTCCTCCCTATCACTTAACATTTCAAAACGAGCATATAGCCAAAAGCCAGTTTGAACTAATTAGGAGTTTTCTCACACTAACTTGATATCTTTTCTTCTACAGTGGGAAATTCCCACCTGCGCGTGTCATGTGCACTAGAAGTTTTTAACTAACCATAGAGGTTGAGTCGATTAAGTGTAGAATCTGTGACGCAAAACTGTCTATATAAACTTGCTGACTTGTTATCAAGGGGGCTGGTTCCTGGAGGAGACGGGCTGCTCTTTGTTGTTGTGTGCACGCTTCAATAAAGAGCTTTGAGATAAGACCTTGCCGGTGTTGCCTGTCTCTTGTGGTCAGACAACGGACCTGGGAAGTCGGGGTTCGAGTCCCTGACACCTCGAATTCTGCTTAGGTCCAAATAATCTGGCTCAATTCTGAGTGATTTCTGGCTCTCCTCCTTGCTGAATCCTCCAACAGAAGCTCGGTGGAAAGCTTCAAATAAAAGTTTTCATAGAGTTTTTGTTGTTTTCTTTTTCGTAGCAAAACCTTGGGGAAGAAAAGAGTTGTTTCTCATTGTCTGGGCAAAGCGATAAAGTATTTATTGCCCATGTTACTGACATTTTTCATCATCTACCATTTCTGCCTTTTCAAAGCCATGAGTGTTTGTCATGGATAGTTTTATCCAGCCTTGCTCCAAGCTCCTGAATCCCTGCTTGCTGCTGGGAAGGGGCTGCCAGAGCCTTCCCTGCAAGTTTACAAGAAGTGTGGTGCAAAGTCTGGGGACGCTATCCTGCCTGTGATGTTCGGGGATAGCAGGTGCTGCATCCTTCTTGTGCATTAAGCAGCAAAGTGGGATGGGCAGAGGCACAGAGCTCTCCTCGAGTGGCGGGGGCTCTGCTCCTCTCAAAGCCAAGCTGTTCATTTTCTTCCCTCTCTCCACGGAGCAGGCGAGGGGCATCTGCTTTACCCATCTCTTCCCTCCCGCTGGCTCCCCTCGTGCTCTCCAGGAGCATGGGGCAGCGTGGGGAGCAGGGCCCTGGTTCTACCCAGGCTCTGCACCTCGTGCTGCCGTTTTACAGGTGAAGAGTTTAGGGGTAAAACACAGCTGGATTGCACCCTTGCCCTCTCAGCCTTGCAGCTACACTCTTGTGCTCCTCGTCTCCCTTTGTGCTCTGCCTGGAGCTCAGTGGCTTGGTCTGCAAGGCAGGCTTTGCCAGCGAGTGTCATCAGGCAATAGTGTGGAAAGATCACAGGCTGTAGCCAGCAGAGTTGTTGGCACACTTCCCCTCCTTCCCCACCATGGAGGAGAGCTCCTGCCAGCTTGGCATCTGCTATTTGGGGACGTGGGGTAGTTCTGCCAGGTGAAACCCCCTTCTGGTGTCATATGCTGCCAGTGCTGTAGCAAGGGGGGTAGGGGTGAGCAGGGTGACTGCCCTGGTGCTGAAACAACGGGGTGCCAATGGGAGCTGCCCAGCTGGAGCGGGGTGCAGGATGCAGCCGTGAGCGGTTCATTTGTGGGGAGCATGGGGACGGGGGCAGGCAGCTTCCACTACTGCGTGCACACCTGGGCAAGCCTAGGGGAGCGTGTGCCCCCTGGATCTGTGTGTGGGGCAAGGGCAGGCTGCTGCTGTGGGCTTTGCCCCGGGCACCAAACTTAGTTGCTACAGCACTGTATGCTGCAGAGATACTGTGGAGTGGCATTGCTTTGTCTTTGCATCTCCTGGGGTCTCGAGGGTCTGAGCTGACGTGAGGAAGCGTGGATGCAGGAGGGCCCTGCGGGATGATAAGTGAGGTGCTTGCACTGCAGTTGGGGCAATGGACCAGCAGAGGCAAAGTGACAGTTCTGAGGCCACATGGGAAAACAGTAGCAAAGCTGGAAATAGAGTTTCCACCGTGGACTCCAAAATGCAGCAAAACTGGAAATAGTCCCTGGCTTCTGGAGAGGAGTGCAGGGACCTGGGTGTAAATCTGGAGGAGCCCCACAGAGCCAGTGCAGTGACACTGGCACAAGGTGCGGGAGAATCGAGCTCATAACCTGCATCCTATGGAGGCAAACTCTCTGCTGGGCATGAGGACCCCAAGCCTTCAACCAAGGCAATGACCCACTGGGCTTCCTCTGACCATCCCCGCCACATTTCAGAACGGCCCCTTGTCGACTGCTCTGCTCCGAGGCCAGGCTGGACTGGCAGGGCCTGGGCAGGGGTGGAACTGGCCCGGGGACAGTGTCGCCGCAGGTTGAGCGCAGAGGTTGGACGCCACCGGGAGTTTCTGCCCATTGCCATGTGTAGTTGCATGATCTGAGGGGATAAAAATAATGGCGTTGCATGAAGTGGCAGGCTCCCGGGGTCAGGAGGGACGATTTGTCTGCTCCCGTTGACATGTCCTAGCTGCGTCATTGTGAGGCTTTTGTGTTCCTCCGAGGCTGCTGTCAGAGCAGAGCCCTGCCCTGGATGGCCCAGCAGATGACCGCACCACAAAGCCTGCCTTGTTCTTACCGGCGCAGACTCGGACACTTTAAAATCTCTCCCGCAACTTTGCCCTGGCTGGTGCTGCTGTGACTGACCCTGCAGCGAGCGTCCCTGGCCGAGCTAGCTCGGGGGCTGGCCGTCCTCGAGCACGGCGGCAGGGAGCTCGGCGCTGCAGACCAGGCAGCGTATTTATTCGTAGCTGGGCCTCGCAGTCTGCGCTGGGCCTCGTGCTGCCACGACCGTCGGAGCCAGGCAGCTCAACGTGAGCTCGGGAACGTCTACACTGTGCTGGCACCGCGGTAGCGACTCCCGGTTCGGCACGTTCTCGCGGCCGGAGCTCCTTGCACGTTTCCCCAGTGGCTTTTTCTGGCAAAAAATGGTTTCAACCCAACCTGCCCTGGGGAAAAGCCAGTTCACTTGAAGCCATTTTTAAAAATTAGACTGATTTTTAGGAAGTTTCCTTCTGGGGAAAAAAGAAGTGGGGATTTTTTTTAACCCCCCTTTTGTTTGGTAGGAATCAAAATGCTGGTTTGAACTTCTGCAATTACAGACTTCCACTTTGTGTGATGGGGTCAGCAGTTTTCTCCCAATGCAAATAGAAAATGCTTTCATAGTTTCATAGTTTCATAGTAGCTAGAGTCGGAAGGGACCTAGGTAGATCATCTAGTCCGACCCCCTGCCTTGGCAGGAAAGGGCACCGGGGTCAGATGACCCCGGCAAGGTGCTCATCTAACTTCCTTTTAAAAATCCCCAGGCTAGGAGCCTGCACCACTTCCCCTGGAAGCCGGTTCCAGGCCCTAGCCGCCCTGACTGTGAAGTAGCGCCTCCTAATATCTAATCTAAACCTACCCTCTGCCAGCTTGTGACCGTTATTCCTAGTCACTCCTGGCAGCGCACGGGGGAACAGGGACTCCCCCAATACCTGCTGATCCCCCCTGACCAGTTTGTAGCAGGCCACAAGGTCCCCCCTTAGCCTTCTCTTGTGGAGGCTAAACAGGTTCAGGGCCCGTAGCCTCTCCTCATAAGGCCTGCCCTGCTGACCCCTGATCATACGAGTGGCCCTCCTCTGGACTCTTTCCATATCGTCCACGTCCCTCTTGAAGTGCGGCGCCCAGAACTGGACGCAGTACTCCAGCTGCGGCCTGACCAGTGCCGCATAGAGGGGGAGGATCACCTCCCTGGACCTGCTCGAGATGCATCTGTGGATGCACGACAGGGTACGGTTGGCCTTCTTGACTGCCTCCCCACACTGCCGGCCCATGTTCATCGTGGAGTCAATGACGACTCCAAGATCCTTTTCCGTCTCCGTGCTGGCAAGAGGGGAGTTCCCCAACCTGTAAGTGTGGTGCCGGTTCTTCCTCCCCATGTGCAACACCTTGCACTTATCAGTGTTAAACCCTCATCCGCCCACCGTTGCAACCTGTCAAGGTCAGCTTGTAGCCTATTGCACCCTTCTAGTGCACCCACATCCCCCCACATCTTAGTGTCATCAGCAAACTTGAACAGGGTGCTTTCTACCCCCTCATCCAAGTCACTGATGAAGATGTTGAACAGTGCGGGCCCGAGGACCGAGCCCTGGGGGACCCCACTGCCCACGTCCTTCCAGGTCGAGAAGGACCCATCCACTACCACCCTCTGGGTGCGGCCCTCCAACCAGTTAGCGACCCATTTGACCGTGTGGGCATCGACACCACAGTCTCCCAGCTTTTTGATGAGGACAGGGTGAGAGACAGTGTCGAAAGCCTTCCGGAAGTCCAGAAAGACTACATCCACAGCAACCCCTGCGTCTAATGATTTGGTGACCTGATCGTAAAAGGCCACCAGGTTGGTCTGACAAGACCTGCCACTGATGAACCCATGTTGGTTGCCCCTGAGCATGCATTCCCCCGCAAGGCCCTCCTGGATGTGTGCCAGGATAATTTTTTCAAAGAGCTTACCCGGGATTGAGGTAAGACTAACTGGCCTGTAATTTCCCGGGTCCTCTTTTTTTCCCTTTTTGAAGATAGGGACCACATTGGCCCTCTTCCAGTCCTCCGGCACCTCGCCAGAGCACCACGAGTGCTCATAGAGCCGCGCCAGGGGTCCCGCAATGACCTCGGCCAGTTCCTGTAGAGCCCTAGGGTGAAGATCGTCCGGACCAGCGGACTTGAACACGTCCAGCTTCTCCAGAAGTACCCTAACTAACTCCTCGCTAACCCCTGGCCCAGGCGTGTCTCTCTCGGGGCCCGAGGGGGGCCCAGCAGGGAGGTGGCTGAACTGGTCCCTACTTAGGAAGACAGAGGCAAAGAAATCGTTAAATATGTTAGCTTTGTCATCTGGCGTGATGACTAAGTTGCCCATCGTGTCCTGCAGGGGCCCCACATTACCCGGGACCCTCTTTTTACCCCCTATGTATTTGAAGAAGGACTTCTTATTGTCCTTAATCCGGGAAGCTAGTCCTATCTCCATCTCTGCCTTGGCCCTCCTGACTGCCCCCCTACATCCTCGGGCGACTGTAACATAGTCCTTCTTGGTGATGACCCCATCTCTCCATTGGGTATATGCCTCCCTTTTAGCAAGGAGACATTCCCGGATGCTCTTAGTGAGCCATGGGGGTTTATGTGCCCTCCTGCTCCCTTTGACCCTTGTTGGGATTACCTCCCTTTGGGCATGGAGGATCGTCTCCTTAAGGAGCAACCACTCACCTTCGACATCTGGTTCCCTTCCCCTCTGGGTCCTCAGCGCTTCCCCAACGATCCTCCTTAGCTTGTTGAAGTCAGCCCTCCTAAAGTCTAGGGCTGTTGCCTTGCTGCAGCCCTTTGCCACCTTACGCTGGATGGTGAATTCCAGCAAGCGATGATCACTGTCTCCCAGGTGGCCCATCACCCGCAGCCCCCTCACCAGGTCATCACCCGTGGCCAGCACCAGGTCCAACAAGGCGTCTCCCTGGTGGGGCTGTGCACCTCCTGGGTTAGATGGAGGTCCTGCACTCTGGCTAAGAACCGACGTGAGCGGTCAGACCTGGCCGACTGCTCCTCCCAGCAGATGTCCGGGAAGTTCAGGTCCCCCATGATGACCACATCCTTAGCCCTCACTGCCTCTGCGAGCTGACCTAAGAATTCCTGGTCGAGCTCTTCTCCCTGGTCGGGAGGTCTATAGTAGACCCCCACCATTAAGTCTCTATCCCTTGGACTGCCTTTTACTCTAACCCAGAGCACCTCAGAGTGCCCCCCCCTCTACCCCCTTGCTAATTGACGAGAAAGTATACTCCTCCTTGATGTAGAGTGCTACTCCTCCACCTTTCCTTCCTATCCTGTCCCTCCTGTATAGCCTATAGCCCTTGACACTCACCGCCCAGTCGTGCGATGAGTCCTACCACGTTTCTGTGATCCCCACTATGTCAGGGCTGGTGACAGCTAGGAGGAGGGCGAGTTCCTCCTGCTTCTTCCCCATACTTCGAGCATTCGTGTAGAGGCAACTGAGGCCTCCAACGGTTGTGCCCACTGACCCCCTAGTCTCAGCAATGCCCCGTCCCCCATCGCTTACCTGTTTCTCCCTTTTGACCATTGGTCTGGGCTCGCTGGCTGTTGCTGGGCCTGGTAGTTCATCGTCTCCTCCGCCCTCATCTTCCCCCTCCCCTGACGAGCCCAGCCTAGATTAGCATGTTTCAGTCAGCAATAAACAGGGGCTGCCGTGAATGATTTTAAAAATTAAACAACATGGACCTACATAGCAGGATATTTAAACTATGGTGTTAAGTGATTTGACCTGACATCTTTCTGTAATGTGGTCCGAACATCCGAACACATAAAAAATAACGCACTTAGTATAAGAACAGAAAAGAAAACTTAAAAACATCTTGGGATTCAAACTTTGAAACTGTTTGGAAAGTTCATTTCATGGGAAATTAAACAAATATTTGGATTCTTATTTTGGTGGTTGTTCTCATTTGGAGTGAAAAAACGATCTTAATGGTGGCGTTTCCTGACTTTCAGCCAGCTTTGCCTCCGAGGGGATTTCAGATGCTGTCACAGGCCCGATGCCGTTTTGCCACACAACTGCTGTGGCCACTAACGCGGGGACGAAGCCAGGCCGCATCCTGCAGCGGTTGGGCCATGGACGGCGAGGGGCCGCGCCACGTGGTGTGGGGCTGATGACGTATCTGAAAGGTAACAAAGACCACCGGCAGCTTCTCGATCCCGTGGGTTTGGACGCAGGTGGCAGAAGTTGGGGAGTTTTCTAACGCGCTCGGTTTAATTGGCAGCGCGGGGGAGAGGATTTGAAGCCATTTCCAGGTGCAGGAAATGGTATGAATGTGCTGCTCCTGGAAGCCCAGCAGGCAGCGTGAGGGACATAAAATATTGAAGGAGCCTTGCTGAGATTTGCTGGGCTGCACACGTCTGCTCTGCACGGCTGCGTCGGCTGCTGGCGCCGAAGTCCTGACTGGCACGGGCTGTGCGGGTTTATTAGCCGGGCTGCGCCTGAGCCCCCGGGGCTGGTCTGCGGCTGCCCGTGGCGGGGGTCCAAGTGCGCGAAGACTTAGGATTTTGGTGGTTGGGTTCGCTGGGCGCCGGAGCTGCTGCTTGCTGGCCGCCCACCCGCACAGCGCGGAGAGTCCAGACTTGGAGCCGGAAAGCAGCTGCCTTCTCTGAGCCCGCGCCTGGCACTCATCTGTCTCTGGCTAAGAAACCCGCCCGGCCCCGATTTCACACCCTGGCTGTTCTCCTTACCGCACGTGGGCGAGTTCAGGTTGGCCGAGACACTCGGGCCCGTGCTGGCTCAGCTGCCCAGAACAATACGCCTCTCATCCATAGCTCTCACAACAGTTTGACAAAGCATCGTTACTCCCATTTTACAGGGAGGAGAGACTGAGGCAGGGACGAGTCGCATAGCTGGGCTGGGGATGGACGGCTAGTCCAGGCTCCTAGCTCCTGGCTGTGATACCCCCAAGGACCATTTTAGACCCATTCAGCCACTTTGCACAGCCCCACCTGGATAAATCCTGGTGCTTTAATGTGCTTAAATCCCACCCAGGCCACTCTCGGCCAGGCTTTGTGGGGAGCTTTGCACGGAGAACCTGCATAGCTGTATCTCAGACCTCATGTGTGGGATATTAATATGTCCTGAAACACGAAGAGAAAAACCCTCCTGAAAGATGGGCGTGACCCCCGCTCCTGAACGAGACCCTGAATTCCCTACTGCCCTCCCTCCTTGGCCTGCAGACCTGGGGACCGGCTAGCAGCCTGCCCACAGCAAAGCTGTCCCGCGCCGGCCCCACGTGCTCCAGCCGGGTGCAGGTCCCTGTGCCTCACGCGGGCAGAAAACCAGCAGCAGTGACTGTGGGGGATCAGCGGAGCCACGACTCTGGCTCTGCCTCAGCGGGGGAAGCCCTCGGTGTCCCCTGGGGCCTGTCTCCGTGCAGCGACTTGAAAGAGGCCATGGCTTGATGGCGTCGTCACGCTGTCCTCTGCCTGGCAGCTCCTTCCTCTCCGCCTGCAGCCTGTTTCCTCCAGGCCGCACGTTCCACGGGTTCCCAGGGCCAACGGGCCTGTTTCACGGGCTGCAAGCAGCACCACCGTCATACAGTCATAGAAAAAAATGGGTTTGGAAGGCAGCTCAGGAGGTCACATCTAGTCCAACCCCCTGCTCCAAGCAGCCCCAGCCCCAGCCCCATCATCCCAGCCAAGGCTTGGTCTACCCGGGTTTCGAAACCTCCAAGGATGGAGACTGCTCCGCCTCTCTGGGTAACCGTTCAGTGCTTCACCACCCTCCTAACTTTTTGAGAGGTTGTATATTAGGATGGCGGTGAAGAGTTTTTCCTGATATCCAACCTCACCTTCCCGTGCTGCAGCCTGAACCCATTGCTCCTTGTTCTGCCACCTGCCCCACTGAGAACAGTGTCGTCCTGCTCCTTCCACCCTTTACACTTCCCCGCTTACGCATTTCGTCCCTACAGCCCTAAATAAAACCTAAAGCAATGTTTGATTCACCTTCCAGCATCTGAACACACACGTGTGCGTGCGTGCACGTGCATGCAGCGCAGGTTACAAAGCAGTGTCTGAACTCCAGCGTCCAAGCAGGTATTTAAACAGCTCGGTGGAAGTCAGTGAAGACAACAGCATCTCTCCTCTGAAACAGGGCAGTGGCTGTTTCCTCCTAGTGTCGCTGCCTAGGTTTGCCTCTGACTCTGCTCATCCTTGGCTGTTTGCTGAGGGTTGATCTAACGCTCAGGTTCCAACATCGGCTGCTTCGTTTTCCCAGAGACGCGGGGTGTGGAAAGCATTCCTGCCTCCAGTGCGTGTGCGCGCACGAGTTGCATGCATGTGTGTGCAACTAGGTCGGGCTCTCTGGCTCCCTTCTTGTCTGAATTCAAATGCTCTCTTCCTTCCTCCCTTTGCCTCCTCGGCTCTGATGATACGAAATATGCAAAGATCTGAATGCAGAAAATAAAAAAGCGCAAAGCCGCCGACACTCGGGGGCCTGGGGGCAATGCAGCTCGGCCGTGCCCCCAGGGCGGCTGGCAGTGCCCGCGCTAAGAGAGGGCCGAGCCAGCGGCCGGCGTGGCTGTAATGCAGTGCGGGGCTGCACCACTGCAGACCCCCCGGCAGCTTCTGGCTGTGCAAATTCCCCGAGAAGCCCCCCGCGTCCCTGGGACCGTGCCCGAGGCCTTCTCTTTGAGAAGCCGGGGCAGGGCAGGGTGGAAGCTGCTTGGGGGTGTGGGGCTGGAGAGGCATTACCGTGGGGCATTAACCCAAGGAAGGTTACGGGGGAGGCTTCGGGAAGGTTGCTGGGCAGGGCCGGAGGACCCAGCTGCCCTGCAGCCCGGGGGGGGCTGCAGTCCACAGTAGCAGAGGGCCACACCTGCAGCTCCCAATGTGTTGTAGCACGACTACTTTCCCGTGTGTCCATTTAACGGGACGTCACACGGGCGACGGCTGCAGGCGGCCCGCAGGGCGAGAGCCCCAGGACCAGAGCAACAGGGCTATCCCGGGAACTGGGGCGAGAGGCAGTGGCCTTGCGCACGAGAAGTCGGGGCTGAATGCTGCTGTGCACGCGTGCGTGTATAGAAATGCAGCGTGCTCCCAGCGTGCCGGGGACACCGGGCAGCGGGTTGCTGGGCCCCAGCACGTGCGAGGTGCTGCAGGCAGCATTGCTCTTTGATTTCACTGAGGTCCCTTGGCAATGCATCCGCCCAGAAGAAGCAGCGCGTTCCCCAGGCTCTTCGGGTTTTATTGCAGGAGCAGCCACACCGGGCGTGCAAGGCAAGCGGGCTCCTCGGAGCCGACGGGCACGCAGCACCGAGCGGCCGTGCCCCCCGGGCTGCCCTGCGGGGCCCGCGGCTCCCGGGCAGCCGCTTGCTTGGACACCCCCGCCTTTCAAGGCTGCTGGTGGGGGGCTTCTCTGCGGGCAGCGGGATCGCCATCCTCCTCCTCCGTGGTCCTGCCCTCTTGCTCGAGAGCACAAAACCAGGGTTTCGAGCCTTTTTCGCCATCAGCCGATCCGTGCTGGCACCACTGTAATTTCTTGCAGCGGGTTTTTTTTTTTAATCAAAAAAAATTACCCGAGGAAAAAAGACAGCCAAGCAGGCACGAGGCAGGAAGCGCAAATACAACCTGCAATTACATTGTATCCCTGTAACTTGCTGCAATTGTTGCGATTTCACATAGTATCAAGTTCCCCTCCCCCCCTCCCCCCCTTTATTTCTTGGATCAGTCACAGAAGAGACGCTGTATTTTATTTTTGCAATGATATTTTCCCTCCTGTCACTAAAACGTGGCCAACCTTGGGCTGCCAAGATGCAGCTACTCCATACAATGTATGCACTTCTATAATGACACGACATATTGCTCATTACCGACTCACTTCCATCACATTATGCCGCGGCTCCTGTTTTGACACGTTCTCAGATACAGTCGCTGTGCTCTTCGGCCCGGACTTTGCAAGGTGACGGCGGAGGTGTACTACCAGCCCGTCTCTGACCTGTAGACCATAGTGAGAGGCGTTGCAGACGCCCGACGTGCCCACGGCACTTCGGAGCGGCTCCTCCAGTCCCCCGTGCTCACGGAACTGGTGAAGTCCGTGCAGCCGCGCCGTATCTGGTGGGCACGAATGGCTGGAGAGCCAGACCTGCTGGTGCTTGGTCTCGGCGCTGGACGCCTGCCTGGGCAACCTGCTCTGCCTCCACCGCAGGCCCCCGGGCACAAGGCGGGAGAGGCTCGGTGAGGCCAGCGCGACGAGCACCGAGGTCCATCCTGGAGAGGTGTGGCTCGTGATTCCGGCGTCTCGCCTCTCCCCCAGGGTCCCGGAGGAAAAGCAGAGCCCTTGCTACCTGGCTCTCAGGTCCGCCTCTTCCAGTGTTTCCCAGGAGCGGCGTCCAGTTCAGCCACTTCCCGTGGGAGCCGAGGCCTGCCCGCGCGTGGGTGAGGCACCGTCCCTCGGCCGCGAGGCGACACGGCCTGCCCCGCTGCCAGCGGTCCTGGAGCCGCTCCCGTTGCCGAGGGCCTTGCTTTCACGCCCGCCGGCCGGGCGGGGAGAGCGGGAGGAGGAGGCCGCTTGCCCTCCCTCGCCAAGGGGCCGCCGATATTCTTGGAGTCTTCCTTTTGAGAGGCTGGTTCATTTTCTGCAGCTGAAACGCGGCCGGTGTCGGCCCCGGGGAGAAGGGACCTGGCGCAGCCACCGCCTCCATCTACCTCCTGCATGGGCTTGTGCGTCAGGAGGCAACTGCCAGCCCACGTCTTACTCTCCGTGTCTTCAGCGTCTTGCCCGGGGCAGGGGCAGCGCGGACACGGTAGCGTGCAGCAAGTTCAAGGTTGTAGCAGAAGCCCTCATCTCCGATGCCTGCTAAATACCTCGTCACAAGTTATTGAGCAAGGAAAGGGTCTTGCTCCCTGAGCCAGCCAGGAGTTGCTGTCACCCTTTTGGAGGAGAGCCGGCAAGAGAATCGGCGCTCCGCGGTGTGCCAGGACCGGGATGGGAATGAGCTGGGCTGGGTGCCCCTGGGCAGCCGTTTGGAGCGTGCTCGTATTTCACTGCTTTCATTGCACTGGTGGGGGATTTTCTTGCCTTAATAAAAACAATGGCATCCTCAGAAAAAGGAAGCGCTTGGAAGCGTAGGCTGACCGTTTTCAGAGCTGCTAACATTAAACCTGGCCTTGGAAATCCCGGCTTTAACACCATCTGACTGCCTATGTGTGAATTAGGCGACGCGCGTACTAACCAGGGGAATTCTAGCTGGTGTCGCACCTCCTCACACCCTGGGACCTGGGATGCTGGCCCAGGGATATTAACACGCTGATTAACGTTTGCATTGAAAAATGAAGGGAAAAAGGTTCCCTGCATTTCTGGTACATTCAGTGTCCACGAGCCACAGCTCTGCAGGCTGCATTTGGAAATCAGGGCAGTTACAAGACCAGTGAGCAAGAAACAGGCAAAGTGCACTTAGTTACAATTAAAATGGAAAAGAACTTAGCACAAGCATGCCAAATGTAGCACACCCTCTGGAGAGCTTGCTATTCCTTTAGTAAAAGTAATCAAGAATGGGCCATTCTGATCGCCTTCCTTGTGTGTGTGCGCGCGCGCGCGTGCAATGCATCATTTCTGCGTCTCCTGCGGAAAGGGCCAAGTCTGGCACAGCCAGCGCCTTGCGCCCCAGCGCGGGAAAGCCCGTGCGTGCAGAAGGCACCCTGGGCACTACAGGGTGAGTCACTTTCTGCAGCGCTCCGTGGCCAGCGCGGCGGGTGACAAAGACATCCCAGACTCCAGGGTATGGCTGCAGCCACTGTGTTTCCTCCTGCCTTCAAGGCGGGAGGCTGGCCGCCTACTTTCAAATCACAAGGCCCTGGGTATTAGTGACACGTCGCTTCGTTCCCAGGAAGGACGTAGCAGTTGCATCGCCTCCTAACCGACCTTTCCACATCTTCGACCCGGTGCTGTGGCGCGCTGGGCAAATACGGCGGCGACGACGATGGTGTGGGGCGGTGGCACGCACTGGTGCAGGCACCGACCGCGACAGGGCTGGTTTCCTCGGAGGAAAACCCCTCCGGCCATCGCCGCGGGCCAGAAGAGAGCAGCCCTTCGCCTGGGCTGCCAGCCCTGCTGAGGCCCCCGCCGGCGGCCCGTGCCCCGCCGCGCTCGCCTCCTCGGGGCACCGGGTCGCTGTCATGCCTAAGGCCGCCGTCGCCATCTGCGCGTGAGCGCAAACGGCACCCCTCTTCGCTGGGAAGTCCTGTGGCTAGTTTTGCTACGACCCCTCGACAGAGCAGGACAGGTCAGACACGTTTTTGCCCATGGTCACGACACCCTTGAAAACAGCTGCATAACCACCGCGCTGGGGCCCATTTAAAAAGGGCTGCTGAGCGGGGACGGTGCGGAGAGCCTGGCCCCCGGGCCGCCACGCGAAGGTAGCGCGGTCGCGGAGACGAGCGCGGGAAGAGTTTGCCGCGGGCCGGGGCTCCGGCTCGGGGAGCCGCGGTGAGCAGACCCGTCCGCCTGCGCGGGGCCCTCCGGGCGCGCCCCTGCGCGTTACACGTCCCCGGCGGCCGCTTCCACGCCGCGCCGCGGCCCGGCTCGCGCCACATCGGACTAGGCCGTCACGGTTTCTTCTGGCCTGAAGTGCTCCAGGGCCTATGGGGCGCAAACCTCTGGGCCGCTCGGTTCAGAGATGATAACGGGTATTACACCAGCTGAGAAACCGTGGGGAAAAAACAGTTCTCAGAGCCGCGCAGCGACCAAACACCTCCCGCGGTTTCAGGCGTCTGCAAGTGTTGGAGCGAGCGCCGCGCTGCTCGCCGGGCCCGGGGCTGGGCTCGCCCGCCACCGCTGTTTTCACGCCTGTTTCACCGCCGAGGCCCCGCCGGCGGGGGGAGGGGGCGGAGCCTGGGGCAGATGGATGCAAATGAGGCGGGCGTGGGCGGGGCGCGCGGCAGGGGCGGGGCTATGCAGATGAGGGCGGGGAGAGCGCAGTGTGTGCGCCTCGGGCTCCCCCAGCTGCGCGCAGAGGTGCGCGGCGGCGGCGGCGGCGGCGGCGGCGGCTCGGGGCCGGGGCCGGGGCCGGGGCCGGGGCAGCGCGGGGCAGCATGGCCGAGCCCGCGGGCGCCGGGGCCGGGGCCGGGGCCGGGGCCGGGGCCGGGGCGGAGGAGGGCGAGGGCCCGGTGCGCTTCGCCCGCAAGGGCGCCCTGCGCCAGAAGAACGTGCACGAGGTGAAGAACCACAAGTTCACGGCGCGCTTCTTCAAGCAGCCCACCTTCTGCAGCCACTGCACCGACTTCATCTGGTGAGCGCCGGCGGGCGGTGCGGGGCGGCGCGGGGCGCGGGGCGGCCGCCGAGCTCGCTCACGCCCGTCTCCCCCCCTCTCTCTCTCTCTCTCTCTCGGCAGGGGCTTCGGCAAGCAAGGCTTCCAGTGTCAAGGTGGGTGCCTCCTACCGCTCGCGGGGGGGGCGGGGGGCGGGGGGCGGCCCCGCGCACGTCTCGGCGTCCCGGGCCCCGGGGGCTGCCCCCGCAGCCTGGCCCGGGCGCCTGCTTCTGCGCGGGCAGCGCCGCAGGCGAGCTTGGGGCGGGCGGCAACAGGCGGGTCGCGGGCACCCGGGCGTCGTGACACCCGAGCGGCGCCCGGGGCTTGGCGTAGGCAGAGCTCTTAACGCCGCGGTTTCTTTTTCGGCCGGTTATGATGCATCCGTATTCGCCGAAATCGGTCTGGTCTGCCTTGGGGGGCGGGGGGGGTTGCCGCTTTTGGGTCCTTGTGCAGGGTAAGACTTCGGAGAGATTTTTGTCCCACATAATTACGCACATGGGAACTATTTTCTGGCTGAGGTAGATGGGTTCAGGTTCGCACCGGGATGCGATTTGGGATTGGAGCCCATTCGGGGCGGGTGGTATTCGCTAGCACTGCAATCTTGTGCTTGCGAGGGTGGCTCCCAGATAGTCATCTTGACAGGTGCCTTTATCCCAAAATGAGCCAATTTGCATGAGAATAATGCCTGTGTGCAACACCAGTCTCACTGAAACAGCTAGTCCTGGCAGACTTCATCTGCCTGAGCCAGGAAAGACGCTCCGTTAGGCCTAATACGTGGCCCAGACTTGAAACTGCCACCTAGGCGGCTATCTGGAGTTGGCATCGCCAGGGCCGCTCCGCTTACATCTCTTCTGGGAGCTGGAGCTTTTCAGAGGATAAGGTTTACTGCGGCCTGTCTCTTGACTATAATGAAGTTTCCAAAATGCTTTGATAAGACCGGTTCTCATCTCAAAATGCTGCCGATAGCATCGCTGCAGAAACTCTTCCCGGGCCCGCTGATATCTACCCGCAACGGCCAAAGTCATGCGGCCTGTCGCGCACAACTGCGTAACGTTGTCCGTGGACGTCGAGTAGTGAAAGCAAAGACGAGAGCCGAAGCTGAGCTAGAGGCCCTGGCTGCCATGCTAGCCATCACACCTGTTTTTCTCTGTTTCCAGCAAGTCCTACTGATGTTAGTCAAGGTCGCGGTCTCATCTGTTAAGTTCCCAGGGCTCCTTGTGAGGGTCTTGGTATACGCAGCAGCAGCATCGGACGTGTCCACGTAATTGTAGCATCGCTGCAATTCAAAATATAGCAGAAAAGAGGCACCTAGGATTATCCATCTATTTGTTTTCCTCCCCCTCCCTGCTGTGTGATTTCTAGAGCTATGCTCTCAGTACCTGTTGTGTTCAGCAGCATTTAATTTCAAGCTTTTAAAGTCTCTCGGAGCCATTGGGAGCTATTGCCCGGCCCTGTAATCGCACGCTTGCTCCAGGGCTTAACCTGCGTGTTTGTACCCAGTATTAAAACAGTCCGCGGTGCGGGGTCAGTAAATAGGATGGATGAAGGCACTATCGGAGATCCCAGCGCACAGCAGTTGACCTTCGAATGAGGCGAGCCCGTCTTGTTGCTTATTAAACAAAACCCCTGCTTTATAGGCGCCGAGGGTGGTATTTCCAAACCCCAGGAAGAGCTGTCTTGGTGACTTTCAGCGAGAGTTGGGCACTTTTGAAAATGCCCCCCCAGCTCGTTAAAGTATCTTCCTACCTTAAGAAACCATGCCGCAAGCTATTCTAATTTGGCAGCCGTCCAGACCCCCTCATTTTGTATTCCCAGAGACCCCAGAGGCTCCAAGCGGATCCTGCGCTTTCCTTTACTGGGAGCGGTGCGATCGTGACGTTGGGTAGTTTCTGCCCCCAGACTACCTCCCAACTTGTTCCCCTTGTTCGTGTCACTTCGCAACGTGCTTCGGGATGGGTGAAGTGAGAGCCTTGCTCAGGAGCTTCCTCGAGACTCAGACTCTGGTAACTTAGTCGAGCTCATCTTTATGGGGGCAGACGCATCTTGTAGTGTGTGCACTGCAGTCTGCAGTATATATTTTTAGGGTAGCAGTCGAAGGTATGGACTAAAACTCAATATCGTGCGCCCTCAGACCACCGCTACCCAAAGGACAATTCCTGGTGGGGTTTTAGCTTTCCTTGTGGCAGCAGGGGATGCCGGTCTGAGTCTTGGGTACCACTGTTTTCTGTCTTCCTTGGAACTGATGAGTTTATTCCTAATGGTCCTTCTGACTCCATCGCCTGTCAGCCTGGTGCCAAATTTGTAGTCTTATTTCATGGAAGTCATGCACTGGGGTTTTTTTTTTTCAGAGGGTACCCACCCTCTCAGCTTTCCAGTCACGTATGGTTCAGTAGCATCTTAATTTGACTTAGGAGAAAAATCCTTAACTTTTCTCTCGCTCTCACTGATCAGAAGGAAGGTTTCATGCTCTGGAAATAATCCAGATTTTATTCTGTTTCCAATTTAGCATATCGGTTTTGAGGAATTAAAATGACTTCACAGCCAGTCTTCTGCATGGTGGTTGTAGCCTGTTACCTTTTAATTCTTGAGATAATTAACTTGCTCTTGTTTGGGTGGGGGTAGTTCATGGTGCTAGGTGCTGTACATACCCGGTGCAGTCATATGCAGCCTGGGAGACCCATGTTGTTTCAAATCTTCAGGCATGGAAATGAGACCCAAAGAAATTCGGCCGCTTACCTGAGATCCAGCAGGGAGCCTGCGGCAATTGGGAGTTGAGCCCAAATCTCCCGGGTCCTAGGTCAAAATTCAACCCCCTGCACCCCGCGCCCATCTGCACAGTGTTCGGGGTGAACATGAGCAAAGCGCAGCTCTTAATTCTGAGTTGGTGACAAAAAACCAGTCTCGTGTCTTTTAGTAACGGCGTCGAAACGTTTGGCTCTGAATTGATCTAGGCTTGCAGTAAATACATGAAAAAACCACAATTATTTAAGTGTCATGCATCTCATGGGCTCTGTCTGCAGTCACTAATTGCATCTTTGTTGTCGTAGGCCTGACAGCAGGAATGTCTCATGCCCTTAGAAATAATTTCCATTGAGAAGTGCTGTTTCTTTAGTTGTCAGGCCCTTACCATAAGCTGTCCTTGAGGGTATAAAAGACTCTATTTCATTCAGATTCAATTCAGGTTTCATATTTTGCCCAACTATTTTTATTCCCTTCTGTAAGAGAGTCCAGGAAACATGGCTGAAATGTGTGCCTTTCTCATTTCTAAACCACTTTCTACTCCCGTGCTTGCTTAAATTGGCTTTCACATGCGCCCTGCTTTCTTTCTAGGACATCGCCAAGAATTAGCGTAATTAATTAACTCTTTACTTGCAACTGTCTTGGTATTGAGTTTGGGGACACCGTCTGCACCGGCAGATGGAAGTAGTTATCCGCACTAGTCTCAAGTCAAGCAGAAGGCAGGGTAGATTAAATAAATGGGAGATGCTTAAGCTATATTCACAAGTCAGCTGCTGCTTATGAAAGCTTATGCATCTCTGATTTAGTTGGCCTGTGTGGTGCAAATCTACCCTGCCTTTGGCGCTGATAGATACCATGGATTCCACATTGAACCTTCAATGTACTGGGTCAACTTCTCCATTCAGCTGGGGGAAGTCACCCTCTGTCAGCCAAGAGCAGACCTGTGTGTCCGTGCTACAGCCACGAGTAGAGCCTGGTCTGTAGAAGCTTATAAGCGAATGATAAATGTCAGTGTATGCTAGGAAATAGCAATATTAGAAACATTAAGTCACTGCGAGAGAGAGTTCAACATGCGCAGGCTATGTATAAGCAAAGAAAAGATGCAGATGGAGCTTGTTGAATGTGCCATAATGACCTATCATGTCTGAAAGGTAGGCAAGATTTCATGTGGCCTTATGAAAAGCAGGGAGGTCAGGGTGGTTTCTGTTTTTCTTACTTTAGTACTTTTAAGTTCATTCTCCTCTCTGCAAAGCAGTGCAACGGACTTTTCTCCATGCTTTCAGAAAGGGGGGGTTGTGTGCGAGAGACGGAAAGTCTTGTGTTGGCTTCTTGCCTCCTGCCAGAATGAGGGATGGTCTCGTGCTAGGGACTAGTGGCTGTGCCATCTAGGTGTCCCTGGCTCCTTGGTAGTTTGAAGCTGATATTAAATGCATGGGTGAACGTCACGTGCCCCTTGGCAGAAATGTCACCGTGGTGCACAGCGCGCGGGGCTCCAGGCCTTGTTCAGGCTTGCTAGACCCAGGCATAATGCAAGAGTGAGTTGCAGCTGCATGGGGATCGAACCAGGTGCTTCTAGACGACTGGTCTGGAATCAGGTTTTGCCCAAAAAACCTTTCTCGTTGCAGAAACGTCTCTGAGAGGCTGAGGGTGCCCTGCCCCCTCCCTGTTTCTGCAATGCCAAAAAAAAAGGAGAGAGAGAGAGAGAAAATGGTGCTGGTGAAAGGGGCTGGCTGGAAAGCCCTAGAAAATGAAGTCCCTTTGTTTAGTCCCAGAACGTGGACAGCCTGAGAAGCAGTAACGCCAGCTTTCTGCCACCGCTTTCCTGCTACTGCGTGCCAGCCCTTGGCAGGAAGGGAGCAGCTTGCTCCTGTGGCCTGTTTAATCCGGGGTCCCTCCCTGGGGCGCTGGCTTGCTAGTGGTTGTGCTACGAGGAGATGTGCCCGCCCGGCCCCGGGCTCGCTGAGCACGGCGTCGCCCAGCCTTGTGCATGGCTCTCTCGGGGGAGGCCCCGGCTGCTGACCTCGGCGTGAGGAGCCAGCAGTGCGATGCTCACGCGGGCACAGATACAAAATACCGTGCTCCTGTCGCAGCTGGCAGCCTTCTGGATGGACGGGGGGGGCGGGAAATGAACCTTAAAACGGGCAGTCTCGTTGAGTCAAGGAAGCCTAGCTCGCACCCTCCGGTTTCCCTTTCGTCTGGCCCCAGGGCTGGACGGGCCAAGCTGCTGGTGCTTGCGAGAGGCGACATTCACTACTTCTGAAAATGCAGCTCTTGTGTTTGACGCGGGTTTCACCCTGATGCTCGGTGGAAACACGAGTGCTGCTGCACGTTAGTCCAGTTGTTTTAATCGGGGAGAAACACTTGCTTCGAAGGTATCTGCACTTAAAACCCACTCTTTCCTTCCCCTACCTCTCTGCTGCCCTCCGAACGGAAACGAAACCCATAAAGCATTCTAGTTTCTCTAAAGTTGCAACTCATACTGCTGCTACGTTTTGTCGCGTTTCTGCCACCATTAGCTCGATGCAGCTTCTCAATTTGCGTCCCTTTTTGACTGTTTTTAGGCAAGCAAGAAACAAAGCAAAACAAACTCCAATCATTCAGAGTTGCCTCCAAACCAGTAATTTAGCGTTAACATAATATATACACTGGAGAAATGTTAGCCATCAAATAGACTAATTAAAAATGTTACTACAATTACTTTTGCAACACAAATGTTGCTAATTATGGAACGCTGCAGAAATTGGAAACATAATTTCGGAGAATTTGGGGAGGACTCTCTGCGGTGGACCGATTTCCTAATATTATAGCGTTAGTGCGCATGGGCTCACTTTGCTTTGCTGCTAGAACCAGCACATTTTTGAGCAGGTAGAAATAGAAAGGGGAAGTTGGTCTGGTCCCCTGCTTGCTTCTCCAGATGGTGTTTAGTTCCTCAGAATTGTGATTAAAAATATATTTGACAGACATGAAAGCAGGGTCAAAAATTGACATTTCCTTCAAGGGCTGATTTAAAAAAAAAACCAATAGAAGCAGGTTGAGGCAGCTCTTTTAAACATTCGCATATCTTGTTCTGGGTTTTTTTCACATAATTGCCTTGATGGCTCATTAGCAGGTATTGAGAGGGAGCGCTGGGATTGCAGAAGTCGGTTTCTCCCGGGGATCCATCCGCATTCCTTTTGTTGCGGCTCGCGTCGCTTAGTACGTTAGAAGAGGCCGCAACTCAGTTAGCATCTTTCTCTGTTGCGTTCATCGGGGAAATCCTGGTGGTTCTCCTTTTCTGATCTAGCCTCAGTGGATTTCCTTTTCCGGTCTCTGAAGACAGGGTGAAGTGATTGGAGTATTAATGCTTGAATACTCCTCCTGGCAGGGGGCTGTTGTCAGGCCTGGTCCAAAATGCCTAGAAGGCAATAGGGGTCTCTTGGCTTTGGGCTGGGCATGTAGTCCATCTCCGTGCCTGCTGCTGCATCATGGGGAAGGACGTTTTTCCAGTTCTCTAAGCCATCCAAGTGTGATGGTTAGTTTGATTAAATCCTCGTCAAGTCACTGTATTGATTTCAGGGCTTAGCTTCCTAAACAAGGATTGCAGAATAGCTGCCTCCTACCCCATATGTGGGCTTAGGGTTTTTGTCCTCATTCCCTTTCCTTTCCACAGCATCCTGATGCACCAGGAAGCTGGCAGAGGTGTAGGGCACGGCGTCCTTACTTTACTGGGTTGTAGCAACGGGGAAGAAAATGAAGCTGGGGATTTGATAGAGGACTTGCAGTTCCTCCTGTTCGAAGGCTCTTCCCTGCTCAGGGCCTGGCTTTGAAAAGTGGCATGAGAAGCATCTCTTTTCTGATGGGTTTGCCCACTGTCGTGGTGGATACATGTGCTGGTGTGTGTGTTGGGGGGGGGGTGCATCAACCCTGCTGTCGGAGGAGTGGTTGCGGCTCGCATCGACGTCCCCAAGTTCAGCGCAGCTCGGACGCCTGGGACGGCGTCATCGCAACAGCCCGCGCGGAGCCTGTGCTGAGCTCCACGCAGCCGCGGCTGCTCGCCATTGGTAATGAAGCGGACTGCGCCGACGGAGCCGGTCGCTCCAACCTTGGGGCCTGATCTCGCACTTGGATCTGCATGGGTGGGCGCTTGTGTCTGCGCCACTTGCGGTGGAAGTCGTCGGGGCCCCGCGGGGGTAGGCTCTTACAGGACTCGGCAGCCCGGATTGGGCCTTGCCGGCAGGTGCAGGAGGGAAGGCAGCTTTGCTTATGCTTAGACCCAAATTTAGCTCAGAGTTTGACTGGCTCAGGGGAGGGCGAGACCAACGCAATATCACTTTCTAATGGCCAGCCCCACTCCGTTTTTAAACGCGCCTCAAAGCAAGAGCCCTTCGCGTCGCCTTTGAACTTGTCAGCTGATAGGCACGCGTTCGCTGAGGCTGCGACGTTCCCGCCCGTGCTCATCCTGGAGCTCGAGGATGAATGATGTAGAGCACTTAATTAAAACACGCGCCGTCGAAAATAAAATGCTGAGATGCTGTCTCGTGTTGCAACCCACGGACATGCGCAGCAACGAGAAGGGACGCTTCATTGGGGCGGGTGGGATGGGATTTTGCCCAAGATAAATGTTTGGGTGTTTTCCCCCCTCCACTTCTTCCAGAAGCCAGCTGGGAAAAGAATTAGTGTTGCTCATTAACATAAATACAGCTCTGGACCTGCCAAGGTCCAAACGTGGGATAGGAGCCTTTAAATGCACGAGAAGGCTGCGGCATGAAGGACAAAACAGCACAGCAGCGGAGGCTGTTTGAAGCGCCGTGCGATTAATTCCTTCAACCTTGCTTCATGATTCATTATTTGGTAAGCCGGTAAATTAGAGCCATTTAAAAAGGTGAAGAAGTCTGCGTAGGAGACGGGTGGCTCGAGGTCTTGCGGGGCTTGTCCCTTGCTTTGTCTGTGGGATGCGAAGGCCGGAGCTGCCCTCGCCCAGGCAGCAGGGAAACGGCGCTGCAGAAGCAGGACTCGCAAAGGCCGGGAGGTCTCTCCCTTGTGCGGCAAGCCTCGCTGTCCCCGATACCCCGTCGCTCGGCTGCCCCGCTGGCTCCCCCCGATGCTGCCGTATTCCTTCGCATTACTTGAGCCTGCCTTGCTGGCTGCGCATCTAAAAATGAGGCGAAGCAGGGAGACGGAGAGAGAACTTTTCGCAGGCCATCCTCATCCCCAACCGGGTGCCCGGCGTGTCCCGAGTCCCGAGGCTGCGTCGTCCCCGGGACTCGTTATTGCATTGCCCAAAGTCCTCGCATTAAGAGTTACTGCAGGCGTTGCGTGCGGTCCCTGGTGCTCGGCCGTGTCTGTCCGTGGTCGAGGGAAGGCGTCTGCTTACGCAGGCGCCGTGGGCGACGGAGGGAGGTTTCCTTCTTCCGTTTCCCCTCGTGAGCTGGGGGCGAGGGGGTGCTGCTTACCCTAGTGAGGGGCATGAGGGGGTGGGTTTCTGGTTTGGATAGGGGAAGTCTAGCCCCCGTCCTCCTGCGAGGTGGGAACGGGGTGGGCCCCAGGGTCAAGCATGTGTCCTTAGCTGGCCCCTGGGGGGGTGTTGATGGCCGCTGGCAGGGGAAGTGGGCTTTTTGGGCAGAGCTCCCCGTGGCACACAGGACTGGGGGGCTAGAGGGGCATTGGAGGCAGAGAAATGAACGGAGGTCAGCTAAGACTGACCCTGCCAGTGAAGAAGAGAGGCTTCTCCAGTGGCTTTGCTGCCCCACGTGTCCCCTGGCTCTCTGGTCTCCCCAGTCCTGCTCTACCCAACGTGGAAGGGAAGTCGAGGTTGGTCATTAGGAGAAACTCTCTCATGGCGAGGGTGGCAGATCCCTGGAACAAGCACCCAGAGAGGTGGGGGACTCTCCGTCCTTGGAGGTGTTGAAGACCTGCCCAGACGAAGCCCTGGCTGGGATGATGCAGTTGGGGCTGGTCCTGCTTGGAGCAGGGGGTTGTGCTAGATGTGGCCTCCTGAGCTCCCTTCAACCCTCGTTTTCTGTGACTGTGCACTGCTTACAGAGGAGGAACTAAGTGTTGGGGTTATTGTACTGGTCAAGGATCAAAATCCTGCACTGGAAGAGACCGCACGGGCAAGCCACTCGAAAGGCCCTTGTCCCAGGGAGCTTACTGACTCCCCGTTGCATGACCCCGGGCCCAGCCGTCACTTGCCATGCGGTGCCTGCCCGGTGCGACTCCACGGTCGTGACATAACATCCCCGGCCAGAAGTGGGTAGTGGGGGCGGTGAGGAGCGGGCGTTGCCCCCACCCTGCTCTAAAGACGTGTGTGCTCCACGGGGCACCTCCTCTGCTTGTAGCAAGGGGTCTGGTTCAGGCCGAGCCAGTGGAGACGCAGATGCTTGCCGAGAGGGCGCCGCCTGGGATTCCCCTACCCCCCGCCCCAAAACCACCCGTCGGATCCTGTTGGGAGCAGCGCTTCTGTGCATGCAGTCTGTTCGAGGCCAGCTTGGAGGAAGGAGGCAAAGGGCAAAGTCTCTGAGCCGGGGGAACGTCCTTTGCATGCCTTTCCGAAGGCGCGGAGGAGCTCCCGGCTGTGCAGGGTCCACGTGGTCAGTCGGGACCTTTTCACTATCGAGATTGGGCGTAGGTTGCGATGGATGTCTTGGTGGGCGATGCCACGCTGCCGCGGGACCCAGACAAACAAGCACCCAGCGCCCTACGCGTGTTTCTTTCCTGGATGGCATCTTGGGAATGCGGGTGTCCTCCTCGGGCACCACGATAGTCATCGGCCAACCCTTGGAAGTTATCAGTTCTTTGACGATAGGGTGGTTGACCTGTTTGCCGGCGTGGGAGGGTTTCGACTCACCTTTCATGGGTCAGACCCGCCGGTGTAGCCTAGAACAGCTGAAGTCCTTGTGCTGCTTGCAGCGCCTGAGCGTCACCCCTCCTAAATGGCACGTCTCTCCTGTGCGAGCACAGCGGTCCTGTCCGTGCGGATTTGGCTGCTGGTACCCTTCAGCCAAGAATTGGCCGCGGGTGATGGGAATTGTCTGTTGGCTGCTTGCTGCTCTGCAGTATATAAATCACGTCTGGACAGTTCCTCCTGCAGCTACTTCATCTGCAGTTTAACACTTGGCACAAAGTACAATTGTGCTCATTGTCTCTTGGGAGGCAGCTCTTCCTTGCATTGTCGAAGCCTATTCTCTTCCGCCCGGCTTCCCTGTATGCGGGGTGCTGCAGGCTCCTTTCCAGCCTCGTCCTAGATAAATGCAAGGCTTCTCTTCTTAAAAGGCTGACTCTGTTATGAGTGGCACGAGACCGAAGCAAAAGGATCTTCTGATTCATTCAAATTCCCCCTGATCCTTATTCTCTGGTTACTTTTGCAAAATGCTTTTGACTTAGCTGCTGTTCTGCCTATGACTGCTACTGCATTTCAGTACTGAATTACCTGCATTAAATATCTGCAAGAGCCCGGGAGCTGAGTGAGACATGTTCTCCAGCCGGCGTAGATCGAGCCTGTGACTAACCGCTCAAACGTATGTTGTAGCTGGGCAGTTTTTTGAGGATGATAGTTATCCCGAGTGCAGTCATGTCTATACTCGGAGTGGCTGGCATTTGGGGGCTTGGACTGATCCCATGGCCAACTCTTCTCATTGTGCAGAGAGCTGATCTGGGGGATGAAGGCAAAGCGAGGGGACTTTTGCCTTGAGACGCACTGCAGCCAGCGCACCTGTAAGGTCGCTCGCTCCCTGTCCAGGAGGCTGTTTCCTTGGCACTGAGGCACAAACGCCGCTGTGACCGAACTCCCCAGGCTGGATTTAAATTGTATTGATTTTTAGAATTGAGTGCATTGCTTCTTATTGATTCGAGTACCCTGCTTCCACTTTTCTGGATCTTGCATCTCTTCCATGCTTTCAGGCAGGATGTGCATCTCCGTGTCACCTGGAGAAGAGACTTGCTGCAAATCCGAGGTTGGCCGAAGGCAGCGGAGTGCATGTGTTATTGGATTTGCTCTCCTGCTGTGCACTAAACTGCACTTCCAATTAAACCTCTTCTGTTGCATGCAGTCCCTTTCCCTAATAGCCAGGCTGCTCGTGAACTTCACTGATGAGGTGGAGGTGCTGGTTCTCCCGACCGACCCTCTGGGCTAGCTTCAAGCGCGATGCAAAAGGGTGATTTCTGGAGCAGAGAAAACTCGTGGTTGGGCCTCGCCTCTAGCAAGGAGAGTTAAATCGTGCCGTTTGCAAGGTCTGCAAGCTAGAGCGTTGTAGGGGTTGGCGACGCCTTTTCATGACTTCTGATTAAAATATGAGACGGATGGAGCGAAGCCCTTGAGGTGCAAAACCCTCTCCTGGGGCTCTCCTGAAGGCTTTCTTCACTGGTAAAGTCTCTGCAGGCCACATCCAGCGCTGTGTTTGTTTTATAATCTCAATAATAGTCTGGAGTGAGGGGGAAGCGGCCTACAGATTTTATTTGCAGTGCTTTAAACAGTTTGGATATGCTCCTGAAGTATTATAAAATCCTTATTTACTACATCTCCACATCTTTTGTCCTTATTGATACAACAGATTGGACAGACGTTATTCAGAGATCAGTTTATCTCGGCACTTTATTCGCCAGGGTCAATTACGCTTACCATATCAGCAAAATGGTGGTGTTTTCAAGGTCATTAAGCTTGTACATGCTGTGCCTACCCTGAAGAGGCTGATGGATTCATTTAAGCTCTTTAAAGCAAAGTGTTTTTTTCCTTTGCATTAAACCAAGGAAAAAAGCATTCGCATTTTGAAACATGAAAATCCTACACAGCTCATTGTTAACATATAGAGGAGAAAAACAGGAGCCTGAGCTAAACAATGGAAGTAGCGTAGCATATGCTCCTGCGCCTGCTGAGAGAGAAATGGGTTTCTGCCTCCTGGCATTTGAAAGCGTAGCGGCTGTCATGGCAATGGGCGTCCTAAGACGGGTGAGGAATGGTACCCGGGGCGCTGGGCACGGCGCGTCCAGGCCACCCCACCTGGCTGCCGTTGCGCGGCCCCCCGGACGCCGCTTTGCGGGTCATTTTTGTGCGTCACACAGAGGTCCCTGCATCGTGACCTCTCGCCATTCACGGGGAAGAGAACGAGCCCCGAGGGCCGCCAGCGGGTCGCGCGGCGCTGTCTGGAAGCGTAACCGGGCCTACGCTGGCTTCGGCTCGTGCACGCCGGAAAGAGTCGTTCTGAGACGGGCGAGAAGTCGGGCGTTTGTTGAACGTGCTCGAGAGCTGGCCACGTCGGCTTTCCGAGAGCGTTATCTGGTTACCTGCCCCCGAGGAAAAGCTGTAGTTTCCGCAAAAGGCAGCGGGGAGCGGGCCTGGAGTGGGGGGACATCATTGGGCTTTTTTGGAAACCGGAACGTCTTGGAAATGGTTTACGCGTCAAAATTCATAGCAAGTCCCATAGGGAAACAACCCCTGGCCTCCCCCGGGTTTTGTGCAGCAAACAAGGTTTCTGGAGATCAGTTTAAAACGGACCTGGTTCCAGCTTTTGGAGACTTGCGGTCTGAAATGCCAGCTCCGGTGGCTCAGTTCATTAACGTCCAACTTCGTTTCTATCATTTGTTTCTCTGACGGAAAGGGGCCTCGGGCCTACGTTCGTTCTCCTGGAGGTCGGGCGCGCTGTTCTCCGGCTGCGGCGCCTTCGTCGCCGCAGGCCGATGCCATGAAACGAAGCCCTCTGCGGTGATGTCTTGAGGAGTCGTCTCGAGGCTTCCTTCGGGGGTGCGGGGGGTTTTCTCGATGTCCCAGACTGAGGTCAGCCCTCTGTCGCCTGGCGGACGGCGCAACGCGTTGCTTTGCGGCGACTGCCGTGGCTACCAGCTGGGCTGCAAGAGCAGCCTGAACTGAAGGCCAGCCCCAAGGCAGCGTGTGCGCATGCCCGGTATGCCGCCAGGCCGTCCTGAGCACACGACTGAGAGCGTAACGGGGGTCCGGCAGGCACCATGTGCACCGGCGAAGCAAGTCCGCAGCTCCCGTGTCCTGGGAGGGCTCGGTGCCTTTGCTCTCCCGGGCGTGACCGGTCCTTCTGCCCAGCCCGTGCATGTCGCCTGTGTGAGCATCGGTTCCCCAGGACCCTGGGCCCTGTGCAGCTCCATCTTTCCCCCTCTGCCAAACACTCGGGCTGTAGTCCACTGCACGCTGGAAACGCAGAGCCAGCAGGGCTGTTGGATAGCCTCGACTCCTGGCCGACCCCCCAGCCCCTTCCAGGGCTGCTTCTGCGGGCAGAGGTCATGTCACGGCTCCCGGGCTGCGGAGCAGCTTTCCTGAGCCGCCGCTCAGCGGGGCGGCACTCGAGACGTTTAGGAGGAGACGCTTTAAAAGAAGCTGCAGCTTCGCGGGTAGGGCTGTCGCTGTGATTAGCAGGTGCGTGTCAATGGCTAAATTCTTTCAAGTAGTTCCTTTTTTTAAAAGCTAATCTCCCCAGGCAGGGAGTTGGAAATACTTTTCCCTTGTGGGAAGCTGCAGGAGCACCAGATCTTTGTCACAAACCACGTCGGGGTGCTTCGGTGTTTACGGCTTTCCGTGCGGCTGGGCTAGCTCTGCTCCGAGGAAAGGAAGCATGTACTGGCTGTGGACAATCCCGCTGTCAAATGCAGAACGAGAAACCGCTTTCCCTTCCCGGCCTGGGAGCAGAACGAGCCCTTCAAATGTCTGCACAATTAAAAAAAGATTCTGCCAACTTGCATGCGCCCAGAGAAACTGAATATTGAATAACCAGGTTTCTCACTACGAAGGGCTTCTGGCTCGTTGTGGGCTGGGAGAGTTCGTTGTTTGTAACCTAGTTTTGCTGCTGGTCTGAATTCTGGGCATTTCTCATCTGCTTTCCAAGCCTTCGCCTTTGCACCGTAGCATCCCAGAGCCATGTTTCCGGACCGCGTGGCGCACCTCCGAAAGCTTGGGTAGCGGGCTGGCAGTTGCCGACCCCGGCTGCTTCTCCGGCTTCGTAGGACGGTCTGCGAAGGAGTTAATTGCCTCCCGGCAGTTGCTGGGTAACAGCTTGAAGGTGGCCGGTCCTTTTAGCCAGGCATGGATAACTGTAACGTGATGCTTGTTTTCCTGCGTCTCGTTCGTTTAAGTGGTGTCGCTGTGTGCTCTGAGAGCAGCGTCGCGGGAAGTTTGGGATCTTTCCTGCCACGTTGGGCCTGTGGGCAAATGTCTCATCCTAAACGTGCAGCTACCGTAGATGCCAAGGACGGCTCCTTTTGGGGCTGGTGAGAGACTGGCTCGGCCCAAACAGAAAGGTGCTGGGCTGATTATCGACTCTCCAAGCTCTCTCGGCGTGAGCCTGTTGTGAGCCGTGGGTGGGTGGGGAGGGGGCGTCTCTCGGCGTGTAACGTTGCAACCAGAGATCCCCGACCTTTGGATGTGGAAGTCTGCCTTGGATAACGTAGGGAGGGAGGACGGACCTGGAGAGAGCGATTTCATAGATTATAGGGGCTGGGTGGGAGCTTGCAAGATCATTGGGTCCAGCTGGAAAGACCGCTGGGACCAGATGACCCCAGCAAGGTGGGTGTCAAGACGCTTTGGGAAGATCACCAGGGTGGGCGACGCGAGGCGGCTGCCGGGGAAGCTGTGTCGACCTCGAGCATCCTCGGGCTTTTGCCACGGGCTCGGTCAGAGGGGAGTTCTCTTTTTCTGACCTCTAAGCAAAAAAGGGCGTAGGGTTAGACTCTTTTCCCTTCCTTGAAAGAAGCTCCTCATACTGGATTTCTTAAAGCTGGGAAAACCATTGCCTTTAGCTTCTATATTGCATAATGAGACCAAAAAACGATTCCCAGAGAGAGCCCCCGCTGAGTGCAGTCAGTGGTAGGGCGCTGCAGCGATGCCCCGTGCGGGCACAGGCCGTGCAAAGGTTTAATGCAGCCGCCCTTGGTGCGGCAGTGGGCACGTGCCTTCAGCTCTTTCCCTCGGTCGGGCTGCTTGGCGCGCCCCACCGAGGGCAGCTGTGGGACCTGTCCCCTGGGTGTGCTGGGCTGGGCGCTCTGGTCTGGCCGCTCCCCCTTCGTACTCCAGAGGCAATTCCTTTGCTTGTGGAAGAGGATGGTTGTGCAGGCTTAATTCTTGTGGAGGGATATTGAATAAGCCTTTTAGAGGGGCCATTTTTGAAGCCAGCGGAGCCAAATGCGTGCATCGAACAGAACTAGATTTCCATACCCGTTTTTTAGGTGCTGCTCGTGGCCTAATCGCATTCCCTGCCTAGGTCTGACCATGCAGGTGTTTGTACACATCTGTACTGGGAGACTGCTAAGAAGGTAAGTGTATAAAAGACTGAACGGTGTCTGCTGCCTGGCACTTGGGTGGGAAGAGAGGTGAAGAATTAAATAGATATTGCTCCACCCTATCATAGTGTCCTGCAGGGTGAAGCCGCCGTATTTCCCCAGCCGCTAACTGGTATTCAGGAGGTGCCTAGCAGCTGCGGCCGTAGACCTGCGCGCTGGACCTCCGCCGTGCGTCTCGGGACACGGAGGTCCCTGCCGCAATGCACTTGCAAGATGGGAACGGGGGCGCAGGCAGATGGACTAGGAGAGAACAAAGCAGCAGCAAGCCACGTGAGGGGTGACGCGGCTGTGCCGAGACGCCGCGGTGAGCCGGTCAGCGCGGGTTCAAAGACGGCTGGCTCTGAGCCCCGGGGAAGGATGCTGCGTGGCCTCGGAGGGCTCTGTGCTACTAAGGCTGCTCCTCGACGGGTGGTCGGGGAGTGATGTGTTTTCTATGAAACGCTCAAGAGCTGAAGGTAAATCCCAGCAAACCATCCCTGGCATTGCACGCTGGCTTCTGCACGCAGCCCAATGACTCTGTCAAATCCACGTCGAGCTGATGGCAGCCGAGCGGCTGGAAGCCGCGGGAACCCGCGGACCCATCTGGGCCAGCCTGGCCTGTGCGGTAGCAGGTGTTTCTCTCTCTCTCTGTGCTGCGTGGCTCCTTTTCCAGCCCTGCCCCAGCTCTTCCACTTCAAACCTGCTCTGCAAATGGGCCTGAGAGATGCAGGGAGAACATCCCCTTTGCCTTCCTTCTTACATAGGAGACAGTTGCGGGATAATTCTTGCCTGTGGATGTAAGGCAAAGAAAGCAGTGTTCAGACATCCCTTCGGAGGACCTTCTCCATGTAGCCGCAGATGCAGAAGTTAAAGGGCTTTTAATGGGGCTTTATTGGCACCTGCTCCTCGCGTCCACCTTGGTTGGGGGCTGGGGGAATAGGTGCTATGTCTCTTTGTGGATCCTTTCATCCCCAGTTCACTGTTTCCCTTCCTGGGTGGGAGGTGGGTCCTGGTGGCTGTGCGGCTGCAGCAAATCCGGCGTTGGCTGCATCGGCAAGAGCTGCGCGCTGGTGTGTGTGTCCTACCCATCCCTTCTGCTGCTGGTGCCGGCACATCTGGATGCAAACGGGGATTAAGGGCCAACTGGCACCGGAGTGATTTCAGTGTGTTTGCCCTGGTTGCGTTTAAGTAGCAATGAGAAGATTAGAAATTAAATTTGGTAACGGAAAGGCCCCACGTGCAGAGCCGTTGCACAGCCATCCTGCGGGAACATGCTGGCACACTAAACCCCTGGCTCCTGGGGGGGCTCGGTTGTGGCTAGCTGCGCACGGTGCTGAGCAGCTGTAGTGATGCGTAGATCTGCTTCCCTTGCGCAGGAGTGTCCGTGCACAGATGGGGTAGCTGGCCCGCTCGTGGCACATGGCAGGACCTCGCCCTGTGTCACGCTGGCTCTGGTTTTGGGTGGCTGCTGCTTGCTTGCATGTTGGTCATGCCTGGAGGCCCCATGTAGATATGGGTCTCTGGCAGGCTTGGCACCACAATCCCGTTGCACACGTGGGTGAAGCGACTTGCTCAGCTCAGCCCGTGTGTACCTGGCAGCGTTGTGGCCTGGATCCAGATCCCCCGCCAGAGTCGCAAGACCTACCTCTTCCTAGGGGTGTCTTTGGGATGCGGCACAGATGACGAGGCCCCCCTTGAACGAACCTCTCCGCCGTTCCCATCACTCCTACCTTCCCTTCCTTTCTGCGGATGGAAAAAACCTTCTTTTTGTTTTAAGGAATCAGCCAAATCTGTCTCCATGCAGAACTTGGCCTTGAACACACGCGTTGAAGATTAAATATGTACCGCTGCCTTCTGTCAAATCCTCTTCCTTTCAGGGTAGGACTGCATGGGGGCTGGCTTGGCAGCAGCGGGACTTCGTTTGCGAGCGCTGGGGTAGGTTGGGTTTTCTGTTCCAGAATCTGGTGTCTTGGCAAGCGTGTGAACTCGGCTGTGGCACCCTGCACAACGCTTCCCCCTTCTCATGGGCCGCTCGGGTGTCGTCGTCTTTCATTTTGTCAGAGTGAAACAAGAGCACTTCTTTAAAAAGCCGGAGGAAAATCATGTGAGTAACCAGTCATATATCGGTGCTTAGTGCCGGGTCAAAATAGCCCGGCTATATCGGTAACTTCTGGGGAAGGGCTGGCGGGCCGGGGCTTTCTGCGCCTTCCCGGTGCCGACTGGGAGGTCCAGGGAGCCCAGGGCCCCAGCGCGGCGGCCGAGGTGGGAGGGCGGTTCAGGGCCGGGGTGTGAGAAGTGCCCTCCAGCTCCTTCGCCGAGACCGGGCTTGCACCAAATGACCCTCGAGGCCCCTTGCAGCTCTGTTCTCCTACTGCTGAGCCTTTGGGCACCCATGCCTCCGGAGGCCTGGCTGCTGCAGGACGTGGATCCCGTTTGTGTGGCACTGCCCCCCCGGCAATGCACGGCTGAACGCTTCCTGTGCTGCATCATTGATACTGTCCCCTACGGCAACCACGAGTCTTTCCCCGGGGACGGGGGTTTGGAGGTGCCGCTATCTGGAGATCTTGCGGCTTCCCGAGAAGGGCAAAGGTGTCCCGGGGGTACTGAACCCATACTTTCAGAGGGGTGCCACCCCTCCCCCTCCCCGCACAGGAGGACTTCCTATGGGCTATGGGTTTTGGTTGCCTGAATGGCTTTCAAGTCGCTGTCGGTGGGAAACGGCTGTGCAGAAGAGCCGGTTTGGTCTGTAGGGGAAGGGTGTCTACCCCCAAACCCGCTCCCTTTCCTGTTGTGTGTTGGCCTGATTGTGTGCAGTTAGCAGAAGACCTGCTGGCCCGGCTGGCTGTGGGGAGCACGCAGGGAAGCCCTTCGCTGACGAGCGTCTGATAAAGCTGCAGCTCTCGCGCGCGTCGAGGGACCAGCTGGCATCTCTGCATCCCGCCTGCCGCGTGCGTGGCCGGAGGAGCCCCTTTGACGGCTGTCGGCGGGCTCGGCTGGAGTCTCGCGAAGGGTTCGGCTATGGATCTGGCACGGGGCTCGCTAGGAGGGTGGCGGTGCATGGACAGAGGAGGAGGATGGCGTGTCTTTTTGAAGTCTGTGGGGCGTTTCTGCTGCCGGGCAGGATGCTGCTGAAAAGCCAAATGCTTTCTGTGCAGTAGTGTTGACCAGCGACCTCCGTCACCGCGTGCCTCACGCCTGGAGCGGGAAGCGCTTTGGGTTGGGTAAAGAGGTGAACTCTTGCATCTGCAAACTGTGACACGCCCTCCCCCCAACACACACTTGGTTTTCTTTTTATTTAGAGGACAAACCCTCCACAGCTGTCAAGTCAGCACTTCTTATCGGCAGGAAGAAGTTTCTCTCTTCAAAAAGAAAAAAAAAAGCAGAGCACTGAGTACCCTTGGAAAACTAAGGCAGACTGAATTTTCGGTCGTGCACTGTTCTTTGCATCATCTGATGTAACAGCTTGCCATTAATAAGGAACACACAGCTTTTTACAGCTCCTGTGACATGAAGCTACAGCAAATCTTGCAGGAAAGGGCTCTGTTTTTAAGTAAATGGGGGGGCATGGACGTGTACCCAACCACTGTCTGAAATCCATGCGGCAGGACACTGCGGTGGGGCCGCGAGGAGATGCCTAAACCAGCTACTGTTTACCCCATGTTCACGTTTTGGAGGCTCCTGCTTTAGGAACCACAGCTTGTGCTGCCTGTATGTGGCTATAGCTGGAGTCGGGGCTGTGCACCCTTGCCCCATGATGTGTGAGTTTAGTTGCACTCATTCTCCGAGCTGTGAATTAACCTGCCATTTGTAGACGCACCCTGGGTTTTTCATTGAATCATAGAAAATTTGGCGTGGACGGGACCGCAGGAGGTCACATCTAGTGCAACCCCCTGCTCCAAGCAGGACCAGCCCCAGCCCCAGCTACATCCTCCCAGCCAAGGCTTTGTCTTCTGTGCTGGAGAAATATTTGGAGAGATCCCTCCTCGTGACCTTGGTGTAGGGAAGTACTTACGTGCTCACAGCCCACAGATATCAGTGCGCCTTTAGGAAAACACGTCTGACTCCCTAGCGGGCCACGGCCTTGGGTACAGGGGCCGTGGGCTAAATGGAGGGGCACCGCCTCATTGGCGTGCGGTAAAGGAGGGTGTTAGGCTCGCGTTGCTCCGCGGTGACCTTTCGGAGGCTGGCTGCCTGCCCCATTTAGCTTCGTTACTGCACGCGTGGGTCCTGTCCCAATTATGCTTTTATTTGCTGTTTAGAGTCTGCTGTATTCGAGCTGCCAGGCCATTACATGGAAATGGGCAGCTTAATTGAGAAGGCTGGTGTGTCAGCACTGCTGATAACCCCCGTGGCGCACAGGTCTGCAACAGCCCCAGCTGCAAGAAGCAGTCAAAGTCCTTTAATAGGACAAGCTGGGCTCGTGACAAGCGAGAACATCTGTATTGCTGCACGCGTGTCTTGTTGGATACCATTGCACGTTGTTGCAGAAATAGCCATGGAAAGCGACAGAGATGGAGACACCTAAAATTACCCTCCCTTCCCTCCATTATTGCTGTTCCTTTCGTCTTTCTTTTAGCATTTTGGGAGCGCGGCTGGCCGCGTTCTCTGCTGCACCGGAGAGATGAAGCTGTGCCGGGAGGAAACACCCAGCACGTAGAGCAAACGGGCGCTCCGGTGCAGGGACGCCGCAGCGCGTGCATGCCTCTGGCAGTGGGAGGAGCTGCCACGGGATGGCGATTTGAATTTCTAAGGCTCTCTCTGGAGCAGAACTGGGCAGCTGAAGGGCTGCAGGCAGACTGCAGAGGCAGCGTGCTGATCTGCACCGGCGTGCGTCTCTGTAGGTTTAAAACATGCAAGCGCAAGTTTAAGAGCTCTGCAACCTCTGGTTGCTCTGGGTTTGCATCTCCTGGGGTCCCGTTCCCTTCTCTTGGTTGCCAAGCTGGTTGCATTTCCCCTTGTAAATCCTATGGGACAGAGGCAGCGTCTCGATGGCAAGTGGGGGCTTGTGAGCGCTCCCTGCATGAGAGCAGCAAGGCCCCCGTCTCCATCGTGGATGGGCCTCCAACCTGGAATGGACTCTCTCAAATCCCCCCCTCCTGGGTACAACGGCTCTGGGGACCATCCACACGTCTCATGTGTGTATTGCTCGGGGTAACAGCCCCGTTTCCGTATTCCTCCTCTTGTTATTTCATCCCACTCCCTTCCCCTTTTCCCCCTCCTCAAGATCACCTTGCTTTTTCTTCTGAAGGGATGCCAAAAGCACATGCAGAAGAGAGCTAGATTTCTTTTGCTGCTGTACTACTTTGCAGTGCCTGGCTGGTAAAGGGGGACCGAATGGTATGCGTGGCCTAAATCTGTGCGGCATGATAAAACGGGCCCCCGTGGTGCTGCTCTCTGGACCGTAGCTGGCAAACTTCTCCGCTTCTGCACTCTGCGTCTCCCCCTGTTTGTTCCTCTTCTGCCCCTGTGCAGCACGCTGCTCGGTTCGGCTGTGGCTTGGTCACAAGAGGCGGGTAACCTGACTTGTTCCTGTTTTTGGCCTTGTCCTCCCAAGAGCTCCCTGTTCAGCACTCTGGAAAAGCCCGCACGTGACTCTTCCCTCTCCCGTTGGCGTGGGACCCTCTCTTCCTAGCTCAAAAGGAAGTGAAAGTCGCTTCTCTCGTCTTTGTCATACGATTTTGCATGCAGGGCTGTCTTGGGGAGGCGCTGCCCTTATCAAGGGGAAATGTTCTCAGCTTTCTCAACTTTTTTTTTTTTCTGGGCCCTGGCATCACTCCAAGGACTTTTTTTAAAACTGCTTTTCATAAAGTAGCTACTGTCTGCTGCTGGCTGCTAGCAGCAAAACCCTCCCTGGCGAGGCACACAGCCAGCGTGAGCTCTCCGGGCCGCCACTGCCCAGCCCGATTCAGTCGTGGTATTGGGAATGATTCCTTCTGGGCTTGCAAGAAACCCTCCCGGCTTTGAAATCACCGTGCAGATTCTGGCAGAATTGGTTGATTTTTCTCAGCATTTGCATCTTCCCCTTTAAAGCTGAGGAACGCATGTTGGAGAGCCCTTCTCGGGTCCCGCTGTCAGTCTGGATGACCTGCGGAAATACTGTGGCAACGTGGCATGACAGCCCTGGGCGACCACAGCTGCCCCTTGCTGGCACGAGGTGTGGAGTATTCCTGTCGGGGCTGGTCGTGTGGTCCAAGGGCCAGACTCGGCTTTGGAAGTGCCCGAGTCAATTTTTTGGCTCTGCCACTGTCTCCTCAAGTGCCCTTGGGAGAGTTACCCATAGGCCAGCACCTCAGTCCCCTGTAAAAGGGGCATACAGCCTGTCCACAGGGCCTCTGGCAGCTCTGTGCCTCGGCGTGGGGGCGGCGTAGCTGCTGAGATGGGCCGTCAGTAAGTTGTGTCGCCGGCGTGTTCGCTTGCACGCACCCAGCGCTGCGGCCCGTCACCCCTGCTTCAGGATGCAGCGCGCCTGCGCCGCCTCGCCGTGGTCCTTCGCCAGGCCCAAAGAACTGGGGGTCTTAAAAGGGAAAGAAAAAGGGATGCTGAATTATGCAGTGCTGCATCCTTCAGAGGTGCTCGCCACCGCCTTTGCACTTCACCGGCAGCTTAAAACCCTGCCCAAGTGCAGGGGGCTGGATGCAGGGATCTGTAAGGTCCCTTCCAGCCCTTCAAACTATGAGAAGCTGTCTGAGCCGTGGATGGGCAAAGGCCTGGCCCTGCCACAGTCGCTGGGAGTTTGCCAACTGTTCATCCTGTGCTGTTGCGCAGGACCCTTTTCTTTTCGGCCACGTGAGAGCCTCAGCTTTTGTTTTCGATTTCTCGCTATTGCCCGTGGTTGCGGGGGGGGGGACAGGCAACGTGGGCCCTCCTGGCTCCAGTGCGAATGCAGGAGCTGGGGGTTGTATTGGGCACTTTGAAGTCCCGCATCTCCTTTTTGTGTTTGGGTTTGGCTACCTGACCCGAGCGTGCGCTCCTCTACCTTTTATTTTCTGGCTCATTTCAAAGGTCTAATCTCCCCTGATCTCATTAGACTTGGGTAACAGGCTGCGTTTTATAGAGCAGAGCACTGTCTGACCGCTGCAGGTTTCCGTGGCATTGCAGCCGTGTCTCCATTCCCGCTCTGCTGATTAATTCGGTTCACTTGCCTCCTCTCCTTTCATGCTGCACTTCAGTTGTCCCTTGCCTTTCTCAAGGGGCGCAGGTTGTAGCCGCGTTGGTCCAAGGACGCAGGCAGACGAGGTTCCTCGGGTAAATCTGATATCTTTTATTAGACCGACTCAAATACTTGGAGAAATTCTTCTTTGCAAGGGAGCAGAATTTAACCTCGGCTCCATAAAATCTGGGTGATGACGAGCAAAGGCCCATGGGGTAGCGTCCTACACAATGCAGCCTGTGTTTCTTAAAGCCTCCAACTGTTGCTGGGATTTGGGGCAAAAAGGCAGGTTTCATTCTGCATTCACTGCTTACGACTTGAAGCTGAAGCGGCTCGCGCCGGCTGTCGGGCTGTGGAGGCTGGGCACGCGGCTGCTGGGAGGTTGCACTGGGCTTCCAGAAGAGCTGCGCGCACGCTGTGTTGAAGCTTGCTGGGACTTGGGATAGCACCGTGCTACGTACTTCTACGGTGTGGGTCGGGGTGCCGGCACCTTGCAGCGTTCGGCGAGCACGACTTCCCAAGATCAGCCCTTGAATGCAGATTTAGCAGCAATCTGGCTGTAGGAAGCAGTGTGAAATTATTCTATTTTTGGAGGGCAACTTCCTCTCTCCATCTTGTGCACAGAGCCGGCAGCACGGCTCACCTGTTACGGGAGGGCGCGCCAGCCTCTCTGGATATCTGTTTTCTTGGACAAAACGAGGGGGGCTGAACTCCATTTATACTGCTGTGTTTTATAGAGCCGTGCCCCCGATGCCCACTCTTAATAGCTGACCCTCCGACCGCTAAGGACACGCGGCATTTGCATTCCAGCATCATCCCGTGCGCGCCATCAGGGGCTCGGGCCGTGAGCCCCGGCTAATCTGTAGGGGTGGTGTGCCTTTAGGAGACGGACCCCGCTCGCCCCCCGTGCTGATAGTTTCACTCAATTCAGCTCCTCACAATTAAGCTTTTCCTCGGGGCGTTGCAGGATAGGGGCTTTTGGGATGTTGCAATTCTTCCCTTCCCTTGACCGTGTGAAAGCGTTCCCGGTCTCGCATGCGCCCTGACTGGAGGTAAAACATACAGCCCTTGTTAGAAGTGCTCGGCATCGGAGCAGCAGTGGAAACGGGGGAGGATTTCCCCGCGCGGCCCATTGTGACGGGCCCACCAAAGCGCGCCGTGCCTGGAGAGCGCGTGGGAGACGCGTTTCACGGATCCGTACAGGGGCAGCTTGCACTTCGGTTCTCCTGATAAAAGCGGTTTAAAAAAAAAAAAAGGATAGAAAGCAGCAACGGGCTCTTTCCAAAGGCCTCTAATTCCTTTCGTTCGCAACCCCTTCTTCCAAAGGGGCTTTCAAATCCGCCCCCCCCGCTGACTCTACACATCTGAATGCTCCTGCCCCCTTCCTACCCATTGACGTCGTAAATGCACGGCCGTGGCGAGCGGCTTTGTCTGCTTTAATGGAGACCACCGGTCTGCTGCAAGCCGAAGGCTGCAATCTTTCCCTGGCCTCAAATGCCATACAATTTTTCTGGCTTGAAACGTAGCTATTTTCTCCCCCCACAGATTTCGAGCTGACCCAGCGCGAGGAAGGGGTGGGCTCTTACGGTCAGTGCAGCGCTTCAAGTTTGGAGGTGAACAGTTTGAGGTTTGACCCAACTCCGCTTCTCCTCTGCAGGGAAGGCCCGTGACGATGCTCTGCAGTGCTAAGGGGCCCGCGGCTCTATATTTAGAAGTGCTTGCTAACGTCACGTCACCAGGCCATTAAAGAAGTGTCCAGCTAGAAGCAGTGCAATTTCTGTCAAAACCTATTAGCGTGACCCAGCACTTGCTACGTGCCCATATTTTCTTTTCAGTAAGGAGCTGTTTATAGGCTTCCCGCACTGCTTTCAATTTCTCTTCCTCCGTGAGGAGTCTTCCTCCGTGGATGTTGAATGGTTGCGGAGGAGCTCTTGGTTATCGTGCGTCGGAGAAGCTTTCCCTCGCTTTTCGTGCATCTTGCATGCCATTCGGGAGAGCTGCGGAGACCTATTTGAGCAGGTCTTGCGAGACTTCTCCCCTGGCAAGACCTGTCACAGCCTCTGGCCTGTCGCGTCTCAGCTGCACTTTCTGCGCTTGCTTCTGCTCTTCCAGTTGAGTTTCCTGCCCGGCTGCCAACCGAGCAGGGCCTTTCCGGGGGCGGAAAGGACGAACGTTCGAGTAGATTAAGACCTTCCTATTTCAAGGGCTTGTGAAGATGCTGGTGGCAATAAGCAGCTCCTGGGAGGTGCCTTTGGTCTGTAACCTAATTTAGTTGCTCAGAAATAGAGCAAGGTAATAAAATGCAAGCTGCTGTTAAATTTCCGTTTGCACAAGTACCTGGAGGCGGCCTGAAAGCCCTTCCTCCCGCCAGCTCCCCGTGCTCCGTCCGGGTCCGTGGAGCCGCTTGTCCCCATCAAACCTTCCCTTCCTAACGTAGCTTCGTTCCGCCTGGCTTGGCAGTTGCTAGGCTTCCCCCGTTTCCTCGAGGAGAGCGCGCTCTCTCTTCCCCTCGCCTGCCTCGAGAAGCCTCCTTCGTTATCTGCGCCGTTGCCTCGCAAATTAGCTACGGCACATCCAGGGCGCCGCGTTCCCAAGCACAGCAGTGAAGTCGGCCCATAAAGATGCAATTACGCCGTGCTCGGTGAACGCGGCCTTGCCCCGTGGAGGCAGGAAGGCCTAGTGCGTACCTGGAGCAACATGGGTTCAGTTCCCCGCTTGGCCCCGTGTGACATGGGACAAAGCACTTGGCCTGTGTGTGCTGCAGTTCTGCACCGGGGTGGGGGTCTCTGCCCTGCCCTACGAGTGCATGCCCTGGACATCACGAGGTATTCATCTGGGGATGAGCTGAGCCTCTGGGAGCTGGGGTTGTGGTTTGCATTACTTCCTGCCAGCTAATGAGAGGCTATTTGACATGGTGCAGACTTGTCCTGTCTCCTCCCAACTCCTGAGCGAGGTGCTGGGCAGAGCCGTCTTCCAGGCCCAGATGAAATGCCTTTCCCAGCTCCCTTGGCACCAGGTTCATTACCGATGAGCCCACGGGAGCGCACAGTAGCAAGCGCTCGTGTTCTCGCTGCCGCCTCCCGGAGCACGGCTGGGGCGGTTTGAGTCCCGGACGCTTCGGAGCGAATGTTGCACGATGGCCCCGACGTGCAGAATTAGTTGCACTTTTAGGTTGTGGTTAAGCCTTGTGCTGACTCACTTCCATCTTCCTGATGACTTGAACACGTGACTCCGTATCAAAGGAGCAGAGCAGAAAGGACGGGAGCAGCGTGTCCTTTGCAGAGGGATGTGATGGTTATTCCTGGGGAGCAGCTATTGTAATTGTAGAGCAGTAGCATGGCCCAGCGGTGAGAGAGACCTCTCTGTGGACTTGAGGCCTGGATAGTCCCACTTAGACTAGATCCAAGCCTCAGGTCCAAGTGCTGAGAAGTTGGGAGCTCTTGCGGTAAGCTGCACTGCTCGCTCCTCCAGCCCCTCCGACACGCACGTGCGCCTCAGCGCTTCCCAGTCGGGGTTGGGGCTTGTGGGGCCTGGGCTCTGCCTGCTTGGGTCATATCCCTGAGATCTCTCCCCGAACCCTGGCTTGGAGCGTGCGGAGACGACGCAGTAGCGGATGGGACTGACGAGTCTGCTGGGTCCAGGCTCTTTCCTGATCCCCAGTGGTTAAAGTTGGGTCCGAGACCCTAAGTCTGAGACTTTCTCTTCCTTCCCCCATTTAAATAGGGACTTCTTGGTGGCTGTGAACCTGTCCGGTCTGTCTTGCAACCGCCACGCCTCGGCCTCGGTCTTCACCGTTGCTTTCCGGAGGCAGCTGTGGCCAGGCAGGTGGCAATGTGTTGCAGGTGGACTTGCCCTTGTGGGGTCTCCTCGGTCCCAAGGGCAGCTCTTGTAGTCGTACGCATGCCAGCAGTCCTGCCTCCTGTGCTTGGGTCCTTGCTCCGAATCACTTGTGCGCAGGGTGCAGGAGGATGTGGGCATTGCACTCTTAGAAACCACGGGGGTGTCTACCCTCACGCAACAACCCCACCTGCATCCGTGTGCTAGCACACCTGTGCCACCTTGTAGGGGTAGCGGCAGGGGCCAGCGTGCACACCCTGCGGGGACTCTGGGCGTGCTGCGCGGCCCCGTGCGTGGTGAGGCTGGTCCGTGCTGCACTCGCACCTTCCCTCTGCATCGGGCTTTGCAGGGCGACTCGAGGACGAACTCCCGAGTGCGCTGTTCAGCGCAACGTGGGATGGCTGTCGGGCAGGGAGGAGAGAGCTGGCACACGCTAACTTTTCTGCTTTCCCCTTAGAAAATACACTATCGGCGCCCTCTCGCTGAGCGGTTGCAATTTTAATCACCTGCCGCCCATGCTCCAGCGTGTTGCGAGTCCTGCACGTCGTCTTCAGCAGGCTTTTGCAGAGTTGCAATAGTGCTGGCAGCCAGAAACGGCAGCGGCCAGCTCTTTTCTCGCTGCGGAGGTCTTTTCGCGACTCGTCCAGGTCAGCGGGAGAGGGTGATTCTCCCTTGGTTTCAAAGCCGGGTGCGGCTGGGTAGGAGCAGCGACGAGACGTGGGGGGAGCGGTGGCACAGGGCTCGGGGTCATCCCTCCGGCGTCGTTTCCTTCAAGTTCCCGGGATCTCCCGGTGTAGATCCCTTTCTCCCCTTAGGCATCTGTGACCTCATTTCTTCCTTTTAGCCTCGCTCTTAAGCCTGAAAAATATTGCTCGACTACCCTGCTTGGTGGTGACCTGCAGGTAAGCCCTGGCCCGAGGGCTTCGTCTGGGCACCGCCGCCAT
Source organism: Crocodylus siamensis (assembly GCF_052110815.1). Lineage (NCBI taxonomy): Eukaryota > Metazoa > Chordata > Crocodylia > Crocodylidae > Crocodylus > Crocodylus siamensis. The sequence goes on from NC_143406.1 coordinate 49,438,726, forward strand.
CCTGAGTGACTGCAAGCACCAGGCGGTCACCGGCCTCCGGCACTTCACAAGTCTTGTGAACTCTTAATTTCATCTGGCCTCGTTTGTGCATTTTTGGCGCGTGCAAGATGCTTTGGACAGGAGCGCTGGGGAGTTGCAATCTTGACAGACAAAATTAAGGAAAATGGGGAGGGTGAAGGGGAAAATGCAGTGAGCAAACCACGTAATGAAGAGCCGCGGTTAGTGTGTCTGGTTGCGTTTAGTGGGCAAGTCGTGGTTTCTTTCAGAAAAGCTTCACAGATAAATGGCCGGGACCCTCCACTGTTGAGGTCTCAAGCTTCGGCCTTCTCGGTCTTCGGGTGGTTTCAGGAACACAGCTGGAATCGTTTCCTGTAGAAACTTTTTTGCAAAAAAAAAAAAAAAAAATTAAAAAAATCATTTTGTGGAAACCCCCCGCTTTTTGTTTAAGAAAATTCTGGCCGATTTTCCTCCTGTCTTTACTGCATTTTCTATTCTGTTTTGTTTGATGGCTTCCCTTCCTCTGCAACAGGGATGAGAGGGGCGAAGGATGGAAGGACGGGGCTGGGATGAGCACAAGCAAAGTGTCTGCGGGGTGATGGCAGATGGTCGTGCTGAAGGTTTGCCATGGCCTGGTTGTGTGCCGCATCTCCCCGCAGGGCCCCAGCGCCCAGGTTCATGTGCACAGCCGTGAAGCCAAAGGGACCCGGGGAGTCCAGAGACACGGGCAGAAAACCATGCACGTCGCGAGCTCCCGAGTTTGGGGGAAATAACAAACCCAGCCCAGCCCTGGGGGGAGAGCTGCGAGGCCGTTGTGCTGGCAGATGATCTGGTGTACGAGCAAGCAGCGCGAGACGAGCCAAGCAGACCAAGCTGGTTTCGGCTACGCGGGCAGGACAGTATATTGCTCTCCACAGGGTCCTTCCTCTCTACGTGGCTGCGATGAGATGGGGAAATGCCCTGCCATAAAATGGGATGGTTGCTCGGGCCACGGGGGAGCAGAGGTATCTTTCCACCTCTGAATCATGAGATGCATGCACTTCTAGACTGGGCACCTCCGATTTTCCGCCCAGGAGACTTGGTGCAAGAATTGCTTGAGAAATGCTGAAACTTCCTTAGCCTCATGAAGGGTTTTTGAACCCAAAAGCTTGCTTAAAAATTGTTTTCCAACTATTTAAGTTGGTCTAATAACAGATATCGGATTCAGCCAAAGAACCTGGTCTCCAAACACTGGCTTTCAATGAGTCCCCTGCTCCTGGGTCGTGGCAGGCGAGGCTCTGCCGGGAGGATGCGGGGGATCAAAGTGAACAAAGCGGATCCCGTTCTTTTTGGACACTAATGGAGAGAGGTTCATGCAATCTCCAAAAAAAAGAAAGAAAGAAAGAGAAAGTGAAGGAGAGAAAGCAGCTCCCAACGCACGTGTAAATAGGGAAGGGGAAGCGGCAAAAGCCACGGGGCTGCGAGTGGGCGCGGAGAAAGCGGCGCCGGCGGGAGTGGGTGAGAGCGAGCAGAAGCTCGGAGCAATTGTTCCACCCGGAAAGCATTTGGGGAGGAGTAGGCTCCGAGGCTCGTTAGTGCTCCTCTCAATTACATCTCCCACTTGAGCTGGAATTAGCAGAGAGCTCTGGTGTCTGTCCCTCAACCAGCTCCTTCTGTCCTCCCAGCCGGCCGCCTCCTGCCGGGGCGCCACGGGGAGGGCTCCCAGAGCCCGTGGGCTGCTTTCAAGTGCTCCCCCTGCTTAGCCTGCCCCGGTCCTTCGCTTTGGCGGTGGGGGGGATCCGTGCACCCAGGGAGGCTTCTCCCAAACCGGGAATGCAGGGTGGGCTTGGCAATGGGAGCTCTTCCACAGCCCGTGCGCCTGGCCTCGCGAGATCCTTGCAAGGGTGCCACGCAGCATGAGCCCTGTTCAGTGTGCAAACACCCGCACGTGGTCCGCGAGGAAAACCCTGCGGTTGCAAACAGGAGTGCCCATCCTGCTGACCCACTGAGGGCTTTGCAACAGGTAATGCTGCTCTATTATTTTCCCGTAGTTAAAGAAATGAGTGAAAGCAAAGAGCTGGCGCTTCCTGAGGGGTGCCAGAAAGCCCCGACGGGTCCAAGCACGGCCGGTTTGGTTGTCAGCCCGTCCCAGAGCACGCCCGCTTGAGCTGTCTCTTGTCCTCCGGCCATCTGGGGTCGGCCAAAAAGGGCCCAGCTGTGACTGTCAGGTGCGAGGTTGTACTTCCCGGCTGAGGCTGCCTGCAGGGGTCGAAGCTTTTAGGGGCAAGAGTTGGGTGGCTGGGCCCAGCCCGGAGAGCCCGGGCGGTGCTGGGCGCTGGGGAGGCCGGTTCCCCAAGGACGCTGTGCTTTTGATGGGGAACCAGCAAACGTCTCCTTCCCCTCTCCCTAGCTGAAGCGCGAGTGTTGCTTGCAGGGAATACCAGCCTGCCTCCAGATTTCTCCGCTTGCCTCACCAGACCTAGGTCTCGTTTTGCTAAAACAGCATTTTATAAGGTTAAGTCATGCCCTTAAAAATCTGGGGATGAGCGCGTCTAATTCCTCGCGCTCCAAGGCGAGGACGGCGTTTCCTCGGCACGGCAGAGCTATTCTTGATCTGTGCCGGCTCGTCTCCCTCTGCGCCTGCTCTCCCAAACCGCCTGCGTTTCGGGGGTGCCCCAGGTCGTACGGAAAATGATCCTATGAGCCTGGCTTGAGCAGAGGCCGGGCGAGGTGCAGTCTCCTAAGGGGCCTGCCCTGCTTTTCTGGGACTCGAAGGTGGAGAAGGGAGAAAGATTGGGTTTCCCCTGGGTGCGGCTGGCTCTTTTTTGAGAGTTTCTTGCTCTTCAAGGAAATGCTTGGCCTGGGCTGGCTGCAAGCTCTGGGCCGTGCAGAGGGCGCTCCTAATAGACAGCCCAAAAGAGAAAGCGGGGGGGGGCAGGAAGTGTTTTGCTGTCGACGTGGGCGGTTTCGCCGAGAGGCACGGTGCAACCCCGTGCTTTCTATGCACTCCTCCAGGGCACGCAGCCATGCGAGCAACACGCGCTCGACAACCCGGCGGCGGTGGGGGGGAGCCCTGGAGCCCAGCGACGCGGCAGCCTGCAAGCGCCGGGCTCCCCTCGAGCCCAGCACGCCCCGGGTCGCGCACGGGCGCGGGATGCAGAAGCTGAAGCGATAGCCTTAGCGAGCGAGCCGGCGGCGCGTTTTTTTTCTGTCTCGCGTGCAGACCTGGCAGGGCTTGCTCCTTTTGTTTGCCTGAATTTCGTCTTGTGTGACCCTGATGGCCAAAGCAAAATGCACTCGAGCCGAACTTCGACGTCCTTCAGTGGCTCCCACCGGACTCGCTGCCGGCTTTGCCTTTGGATTGACACGGCCGCGCAAAGCTCCCCGTCTTGGGGGCCGCGTCGTCTTCATCCAGCTGCAAGCCCATCCGGCCGGCGCCGTGCTGCGGGAGTCGATAAGGCGCTTCCTTATCTTCGCAGCCAGGAATCGCAGGCCCTGAGAGAGGCTCCAGGAGCTGGAAACCCCAGCGGTGCTGCTCCGTACTGGCGCGGGAGGCGCCGAGAGAGAAATCAGAGAGTTCGGGACCCCCTGGCTGGGGCTCCTCTTGCCTTTCATTTTGCAAACGGGAAATAATGACCTGATTCTGGGTGGCCCCCGGGGAGCTGGTACAACTCATGCCCCCACTTCCCTCTCTCGTAAGCCCTGATGTCCGTAGATTGTGTAGGACATTAGGAAGGGAGCTCACAAGATCCTCGGGTCCAGCCCCGTGCCCCAAGGGGCAGGAAGTCTGATGCAAGGCACCAAACTCCTGTTAAGCTCCCGAAATCCCAGACAGAGACCTAAGGTCATAGGATCAAAGAGAAGTTGCCCGGGTGGGACCTCAAGAGGTCATCGGGTCTGAGTCCTGGTGCTTTCCTGGCCAGGACCCATGCCAGCCGGGTGGCCCGGTGTGTGCCAGGTGCTGCAGGATCTTCTGAGTGAGGTGCCCAGTGGGGCTCTGGACCATTTAGCAAGGGCCTGGCACTTTATGCTGCGTTGTTCCTGGCACCTCGGGTAGGATTTTAACCTGTAATGACTGGACTTCCCTAGGGCTCAGCTGCCGTTCAGCCGGGGTGTTGTTCATCCCCTGCCCTGAACAGCTGGATGCAGTGTGAAGCAGCTGCCGCGCGCTGCCCTGCAGGCATTTCAGCGGCAGGTGCCCTGATTTTGTGTGCGTGCATCCTACGACCACAGCATCTGCGCAGAGCAGAGGCTCCTGCGATGGCCTTGGGAAGCAGGCGGTGAAATGATCGCCTCTCTTTGACTTCACTCCCCTGTACTGCTCCCTCTCCTCCGCCACGATGAATAATGCAACTGCTCCAGGCGGGTGCAAGAAAAACCTTTGTGCCACGCAGCCTCTTAATGCACCCGGTGCTCCGCGCTCATGCTCGTGGGTATGAATATTTATAAATCGGAGGCGTCGCACCAGGCTCGCGGCAGAGCCGGGCTGGTGTTTGCTAGTGGTGAGCTTGGAGAGCTCCTCTCCCCCGTGACCCTGATGTGCATCAACCAGCCCCTTGCGCGGTGTGGGGCTGGGTGCAGCCTGCGGTCCCCTTGGCCGCTTCCCATCCATCAAACACCAGCATGGTCGACGCAGGGGAAAATGATGCTCCTTCAGGTGCTGCATTGTCTGGAAGTCAGGAGAGAGAAAACAGCGTTTCCTTCTTCACTGGCATCCGCCATAGAAAGGTGATGCGGTCCTCTGATCTGCAGGAGGCCGAACCCATTTGGAAACCTGCAGGGTGGATAAAAATCAATAATTTTAAAAAAGATTTTTTAATGTAAATCAGATTATTTTGATTTAATTGTATTTTAATATTTTTGGTTAAGTTTTTTTTTTTTTTTTTTTTTTTTTTTAAAAAGCAGCTTGTATAAAGATGGTTTTAATTTAAGATACGGTAAAGCTCAAAGATATCAGCATGACATAGGGATTATATTTTTGAATGATTTACTATTTGAGACAATCTACTCATGTGACCTATTTATAAAACTTCTAAAAAGGTTACAACAGACCACAGACTATATTGGGGCCCAATGTTGAGGCTCCTCTATAGATTAGTAAAGGTTAAAGAAAACCACTCTACACAGCGGGACTCGGTGCTCAGTCTAGAGGATCCCATTGAGCATCTCTGTGATGCTTAGTCCTCACACTGTGGATTTGTCTCCGGGGAGCACAGGCAGACGAGGTTCTTCGGGTAGATGTGATCTCTTTTATTAGCCCAATTGAATAGTAGGAAAAATTGTTCTTTGCAAACTTTTGGGAACAAACAGCCTTCTTCAGGAAGAGGGAGAGTTTGCGTCTCCAGAGATGACGTCTTTGTTCACAGCAGCATGTGGGGGTGGGGGAGAGCAGACCCCACGATCCTCCACCAGCCCTCTGGTCTCTCTGCAGGTTCACGTGCACAGAGTCAAGCCCTTCCCTCTGCTAAAAGTGCAAAGTTTCAAGAAGTTAAATGAATAAAGGCTACCAAACAACAAGAACGGGCTTTTTGTAGAAACCAATGATTAAATCAAAGCTTCCTGACCAGGGATTTGAATTGATTTGCTTTCAATCAAATCCACCCTGGAAACCTGCACCTCTGTGGAGCACGTGGATCTTTTATATTGTTAAATCACCATCGTGTCTACAACATAACTAGCTTTTCAGACTAATAGGGAACTCACTAGGGAACTGCTTTTTATTAATATATGGATATTTTCCCTTGGGACTAACCCTTTCTCCCTTCCGTGTCAAACTTCATATTCTCTTCTAGGGGAAAGGAAACCCTCTGGCGATGAAAGATTGTTTTTAAAAAGGCACGAGTCCAGTCTCTTGCCGTCAGCTGTGAACAGATAATCCCACGTTACTCTGTCAGCCTGGAAAATGTATTTTAATGAGCTGTAGGACGCAGGTGCAGAAGTATTGCTAGATCGGGGTAAACGCCGATTCCACAGGGAACAAACGGTGATTTCTGAGGCTTTCTCGAGACTGCGCTCGGGTGCTGTGCATTGCCCTACAACCGGCGAGCCGTCCTCCAACCCAGGCAATCGCCCTGGGACTTCAGATGCTCCCAGACCCCTTGGCAGGCATCCTGTGTGCAGGCCCAAACCCCGAGGTTTTGGGATTCAGATGCCCCCACTTGATTGTAGCCCACAAGAGGCTGAGAAGCGATGAGAGCAGGTCTACGCTAACTTATGCTGCGACGAGGGCCTTGCCTGGTGTCAACTTCCAGCACTGCAACCCCCCCAGTCCAACCTGGGTCACTCCCGGAGAGGATCTGCTTGGGAAATACCTCGGTTTTGAACTATTAAGGGCCGCGGCAGTGGCCTAAAATGAGACGCAACAGATCAAAGATGTGTCTGGCCTCTCGGCGCTGTTGCTGCATCTGGGCCGGTCCCCTGCTCCTGCAGGAGCGTCAGGCTTTTGTAGGAGGAGAGAAGTGATTCTTTCATCAGTCAGCCCGGCACCAAGGGACAGATTGGAGGTGAGGAGCTATTCCCCAGGCGCTTGGAGAGCGCTCGCTCTGTGCTATTCTGGGACTTGGCATCCGCTGCCCTGCACGGTTTGCTTTCCTCGTCGAGGCCGGCATGCAGGCTGGTCCTCGGGGTTGCATCCAGCAGCATCCGAGGGCGCTGGCAGCGACGTGGACCTGCTCAGGGCTGCGTGACGCTGGCTGCAACGCAGGCGGGCAGGCCTGCTTCTCAACCACGTGCGCAGCCTCGACGCGCCTGCCCCACGCGCCTTTGACGGATCCTCACGGAAGGGGACTTTAAGCCGGGGGGGCAGATGTTGGCCTCTGGCGCTCGCACCCAGCAGAGTGCTGCAGAGGTGCTTGCGCTGCCTTCCCCTGGCAGCTGCATCACGCGGGTCCTATTATCTCTTACCGGCAGCGTATAAAGTTGAGCTGATCAAAACACTCCTGTTGAAATGTAATTTGATAGAAAAGGGCACTTTTCCAAAAATACCCTGTTAAGAAAAACTCTGTAGCTTTCAAACTCGAAAGTTTTTTGGGTTTTTTTTCCCTAGTGAAAAGTTGTTGTCAGCCAGACTCCTTGCAGGGGAGTTTCCCAGCAGGTTCTAGTCAAAACGCGGTTGTGTTGATGGCAGAGGGGACTGGGGCAGGGACGGGGCAGACTTGTAGCAGAATAAATATCCCACCTTCGGGGGGGGGAAGCTTGGGTTGAGGGTCTTCTTTCCAACCATCAAAGCAAAACCCTGGGGCCGGGGTTTGGGTGCCTCGGAAATCTGTCCTTAATGCTTGGTGCAGGGTGGAGCATAGCCTGCTTTCCCCGTCTCGCCAGCCTCTCCCCCTAGCACCTAGTTTCCCACATCCTTCCAGACTGCATCCTCCGGATAGACCTTCATCCCTGCAAGGTGGAAGCCATGGCATGGCTGCACATTTGCATGTCAAGATAGCCTGGTAAGGTGGCACTGCTTATTTTAAGGGGATTCATCACCCCACCCTGCCCCCTGCATCCAACAGTGCTGGTTCTTGGTCTACAATAACCTCTCCCCCGTCACCCTTCTCGGGGGAGATCCGCTACCAAAATCCTGGACCTGGAGCTGCCAAATTGTCGTCGTTTTCCAACAGCTTTGCCACCCTGGTATCCCTGGCACGTCTCTCCGGTTGCACGCATCTACATGGGAGAGAGGGAGTGGAGCCATTGCAAGAAGTGAGACGATGCTAAAGGCATTGCATGGCAGGAAAACAAGTGATGATGCCTGGCAGGAGAACTGGTGATGAAGGGAGATGATGCTAAAGGCTGCGCACGGCACAAAAAAGGGTGTTTACCGGAGATCGAACCTAGGAGCTCCAGGGCAGGACCTTGAGCCGTTGGGATTTGAGATCAAAGGCGAGTCTCCCCATGCGGCCCTAGCACGCTCCCGTTCGCTGTGCATCGGGCGCGGGTTGCGTGCGTGTTGGGGAGGGCATGCTAAGCAGTGGCTGCAGGATTGTGCCTTCGGGAAAGCTGCTGAGGCCTGAGAGGAAAGGGTGGAAAGGAGGCCACGGAGGTGGGATCGGGATCCTGCCGAGCTTGCAGCGACGTTATTCATGTTACTGTTTACGCCGTGCCGGAGGGGCAGGGGCCGGGCAGCCAGCCGTGGCACCCCGTGGCTTTCTGGCGAGGTGGACGACGAGCGGAGCTGGCAGCCGACGTGGATGGGGGCACGTGGGGCAGCGGCGAGCAGGCGACCGATGCAGCCCGAGCGCACGGCTCCCTGCTGCGTGCCAAGGGCTGCTCCGGGGTCTCGGAGCCCGGGGCCGAAGGGTGCTGAGCGGCGCTGCCACGTCCTGGCTGCCGAGCGAGACCGCCGCGGGCAAGTGGTGGCAGGGGAAGGAGCCGAGAGAAAGGGGGCTCGCTGGGCAGGTGGGAGTGGCGACTCCATCGCGAGCGCTGCGACGGTGCCGCGTCCGGGAGAGACGATGCACTTCCAGGAGCCTGCAACGCCTGTCGCGGTGCAGACTCGGGGTGCGAATACCTGTCCTGCTGAGGCTCTTCAGGCAGCCACAGCTTTTGGCCAGCAGTAGCTTGCAGACTGTTTCTCCAAAAAAAACCCGGGGGGCTGCACCGCACGACCGCAACCTGCAGCCTGTTCGGGACCGTTCCTTGCTTGGGGCACGTGATGGAGAAACCTGCACGGCGCCGGGCCCAAAGCGAGCGGAAGTGCACGTGCCAGACCTGCCTGACGCGGGCACGTGGGGGAGGCTGCTTTTCGCTGCGTGGGTGAGTCCGGAGCTGGTGCTGCGGGGCCCACCCCGTCCAGGGGAGTTCAGGAACAGATAGTGCTGGGTCCCCCCTTCGCATGAACCCGAGCTCTCTTGCTGCCCTTCAGGGGTTGCTGGAACCCAGCTGCCAACTTCGGGAACTGTCCGCTTGCCGGTCCGTCCTCGCCGTGCGCGGGGGGACAAGGGGCCCCCCTAGCAGGGGCGCGGCTGCGCTGGGGAGATGTGGCTGGCGCCCAGAGCAAACCGAGGATGAACACGTTTCTCCGTCCTGTTCCGGCTGCAGGATCTCAGGGGCTGCATAACCATCGGCGAGACGTTTCTGACAGGTTAGAGGGCTTTTTTTTAGGGCAATGTCCCTTTTAGGACTTTACAGATGGCTTTACAGCTTTATTAAAATAAAAGACAGCTAAATGTAAAGGCTGCCTTTGGGCTTTCTGGTGACAGCCTGCATTTGTCTTATTGATGAAGCAGTCGATAGAAGCCAGTGGAAACCATGCCAGCTACGGCAATGCACCCGTTAGACAAAATTACCTCCTTCCACGGGAGAGGCTCCAGCTTATGGCGCCTTCAGATTTTGAGGAGACGAAGCAAGGCGGTGGGGTTAGAAACGCCGACAGGACATGGATTTTTTCTGCCGGGGTCCTGGAGACCGGCGTGCTAAAGTGGGGGGTCAGATTCCCTATCTGAATCGCGTTTAAAAGGCAAATTTGCATCTTTCCCTGGGACAAAGTTGCATGGAAAAAGTAGGCCATATCATAAACATTAATAAAGGCATGTTGGCCAGCAGGGACACGGATGTGGAAAGCAAGCCAAAAGAGCTCTTTGCGTAGCTCTGTGTAAATAAAACGAAACTCTTTTCTCCCTCTCTCTTTCTCGCCTCCCCTCCCGCGAAAGCTGGCAGCCCAGATAACATTGTAATTGAATACGGTGGCATGTCATTGTAGAGGACCATTGCCCAAGAAGAACAAATCCAATTCATATCATAATGGAGTTTCGATAACAAAGCAGAAGCCGAATGCGCTGGGCATCTTCTAAAGGAGCTATAGCAAAATTCACTTAAGCAGTAATTGCTTTAAAAAAAAAGGAAAGAAAAAAAAATCCTTAAGCAGAACTGATTCGTGCTCTCCATAGACGGTGCTTTGAGAGGCCTCGCTAAATGTGATGCAGCATCGCGCCCAATTCGCAGACCTCGAGTAAGGGCCCTGGCGAGTCCGTTCGGTGACCTCCGCGGCCAGCTGGCCGTGCTTGCATTTCTTTCCCCGAAGTGCAGCATCTTGAACTTGCCTTTCAGCAGAACTGGAGCAGAAAGAGCTAGCTCCCCCTCGGCCTACACATCCTCTCCCCAGTCTGCACCCTTGCCCCAGCCCTCTGCACGTGCGCGCACACCCGGACTTAAAACACAAGTGAAAGTCTAGTTCTCTAATGGTAAGATGAAAGGGGGGGAGGAGAAGCAGCTATGGCACATCTCCATGTTCGAAGTGTTTTCTTGGCACGGCCTGCATACGGTATCAAACGAGTGCAACGTCTGTGCTCCCGACCTCAGCAGCTGTATGCTTCTGAATGTCTCGGAGGCAGTAATGTTACTGTATAATAATATATGGTGCGCCTAACTGTCATGAGATAATGGCCTGTTCTCCCAAAAAATATATAATCTACTGTCTTCTCCCCAAAGCGGCGATATGACGGTTGCAGCACCTGTTTCTGTAAGGGTAAACAGTAAATTACTCCTCTGCCGAAGAGTGCTTGCAAGCTGTCCTCCACTAAGTGACTGCTCACAGCCTACCTGCAGCCGGCTGGCGCGGGAGGTGTTTATACAGCCGCCGTGCTAAGAATAAAGGGGGATGAGGAGGCAAAATGCTGATGCTGAACAGAGCCACCTCCTTCGGCTCGAGCATTAAACCCATGTCCTCGCTGACCCCCCATGCTGGCCGGGCGCGTGTGAGCAGTCCTGAAGGTGGAGGAAAGCCCTGCTTTGAATTGAACATTTGATTGTCTAAGACAAAAATCGCGGTGCCGTACCCTGTGCCAAAGGGCTGCGGGGGGACGCCTGCTGATGCAGTTTTTTTTTAATAGGGAAAGTAATGAGACTATTTACCAGGAAATGCGCATCCGTCAGGGGCCTGTCGTCGCTCCCGACCAGCTCCGGTCTTTCCCAGGAGACCTTCCAAAGCCCTTCTGCTGAGTTTGGATCCTACCTAGGAGAGCAAGGCAGCCTGATGACTTTTGGATGGTTGCTGTGGAAAGTCCCTCGGTGCCCTGGAGTCTCTAATGTAAATCCTTGTCCCTTTGAACGGGCAGGGGGTGCAAACAGAGGGTTTGACTGGGACTTGGCAAGAAGGGGTGGCATCAGATCACAGAGCGAAGAGCCAGGACTCCCCCGTGTGACTGCCATAGCATCTCTGCCAGTAACATGGAGGAGAAAATTGGGGTGAGAAACTGTTTGCAAAGCTTTATATTTTTGAGACTTCAAAACTATTCCTTCTCTGTCCTGAGGCAAGCCCAGGACCTGTCGTGATTTGGCATGGCGAGTAAGAGAAAGATGCAACCATCCCAGAGCAGCTAATAGCTCGGTGGTGAGGACACGGGTGGGTGACGTGGGAATCGCAGCCTCTCCGCTCTGAATTGGTTGGAGCGGGGACTTCAGCTAAAGTCTCCCATGCCCCGGACCAGTGCCTTTGCTACTGGGCTTTTCTGGGTTTACATAGCTCTGGTTTGCATAAAAACATCCCATCCTTCTTTCTAGGAAACTTGTCCTGCCAGAAGCAGAGCTCCTAGGATCTGTTTCTGTTCCCATGGAAGTGTTGGTTTTGATCAATCAACATTTCCAACAGGAAAAATCAGGCGATTTGGAAAATTCCTGCCCTGCTGCAGTTCTCAGGTGGTGGAGGTGGTGGTGGGGGGTTGTGAGGATTAATGCCTACAGTGTATTGCGAGATCTTCCAATGAAACCTGCTGCCCAGGTACAAAGTGCTCTTAGGGCACGTGAAGGGAGGTATTTCCAGCCGAGATGATACCAGTGTTGGAGGCCCCGGCGAGATGCCTCTGGAAAGCTGTGTGCGGAGCCAGCGACCCCCGGCCCGTCGAGATGAAGCCGGACCAGACCAGGTGCGGAGGATGGGCACGAGGCTGGCCAGCCCGACCAAATGAGAGAGCGTGGCTTGTTTAGCCTGGCAGAACGGGGCTGGTGGAAGTGGTCGCTACATGCTTGGGTTGGAAGTGGATATCGGCTGTCCATGGGTGCATTTAACTTGGAAATGGGATTCGAGCCGAACCTCAGAGGGTCTGGAATGGCCTTCCAGTAGGAGCACAACCCCCCAAGTTTTAGGGAGGTCTGCAGTGCGCGTGTGCAGAATTGCATGACTTGATGCCAGCAGCAGGAGGGGGCTGGGCTGGACCCTGGTCCGCGTGGTCGTACTCAGTCGCCCGGCACTGAGCCGGATGCATCTTGCATGATGTGACGCACATTGCATTGTGGCTTGGAGCGCTGCAGAAAAAGACTGTTTTGACCTTCCTGCATTAAGCAAGGTTCAAGATGGGTGTTGTCTGCATGGGTGCTGGGGAGGAAACATCATGCTGATAGTTTTCCAGTGCTCTGGAAGAAACACTTGCGTTTCCTCTGATGCACGGTTAGTGTCTGGAGCCCGCGCAAAGCCTCGGACACCTTCTTGAGGCAGAGCAGCCAAGCACAGCCTGTGCCCATGCACTCCTCCCGGGTACGTCTGTCCAGCGGGAGCAGAGCAGCTCTGGCTCGGCCTGTGTGCATGCCCAGTTGGACCCAGCCTTCTGAAATGGGGCTAAAAACCAAAGCGTGGGATGAGGCGAATGCCCCAGGCTCGCTGACCGGCCTCCTGAAAATGCTACGAGTGGGACTTTGGCCCGTCATTGCTGAGCTGTTGTGTCCAGCTGCCGTCTAAGTATCTCGGGTGCCTCCTTGCTGGGGACAGGAGTTTCTGGCTTAGTCACAAACCCGCTGTGCAACGTCAGCAAGTCCGTTTCCCCGGGCGCTGCTCGCCTGCATAGCTGCTGCAGGGATGCTCTCTCGTACGCGCGCCCCTGAGGTCGGCGGAGTCTGCTCTGTGCCGGCGTCTCCAGCATCGCTGCATTGCAGAGAGCAACGGCGGTCACGGATGCAGCACGGCTGAGTTTACAGCTCAAACCCGAGGCTTGATCGCAGTTCTTGGGGAGAGATTGCCTTTGGAGAGAGGCACTGCATGGCAGTGAACTTCACGGCTGCTAATCACTCGCACGTGCCCATGGCTTGGGTTGCCACGTACATTTGTAAATGTAGGCCACGTCTGTTCTGCCTGCATTCACTTACCGTGCCATTAAGCCACTTTTCCGTGTGTCCAGATCCTCTTCTGGGATAGGGGTTTTTTTTGTTTTCCTTTTCCTCCTAAGAGGAAAGGACTTAAACGTGTGTCTGTAAATCCAGTGGGATGCCCTGTGAATGGATGGCATCCAGACCCTGGTGCGACAAATCTGTCTTTCACTTCCGCTGGATAACTATGTGCCAAGGCCGTGGAAGAAGGCAGTTTCCCCTTGACTCAAGCCTTGACTCGGCAATTTAAAAAGCACCTGAGGATGTGTACGAGTTTCTGTTCGGGCGAGGATGATTGCAAGTTTTTTTGTTTGTTGTCTGTTTCGGGGCTGGAGACGATGGGGGCATCTCTTTGATACATCCCTCTAATTAGGAACTCTGCGCTGGCAGAGGCTGCCCGGCGGCGCTGGCTCTCCAGATCCGCGCCCTCAGTGCGAAGGAGACTGCTGTGGGCATTTTGTTGCATCCCTTTCCAGAGGAGGTGTCGATACAGAGCTGCTTTCTGCGTGGGGCCTGTGGTGAACCTGGGTAATGGCTGTGCATTTATCAGGGAACCTGGCAGCATGAAGCATGCAAAATGGCTTGATGTAGCAGGAGTGTCACTGAGCTGGCAGGCTTAGCCGGGGGCCTCCTGGGTTCAGCGTGCGTGGAATGGAAATGCGGCTCGGGCGCTCGCTCCCAGGTAGCCCGGGGAAGGGAGAAGAAAGCGCGGCCCGAGACGGTGCAGCCCTTTCCGGAGAAAACCACGTAGGAGCCGTCAGCACGCGGAGGCTTCCTGCTCAGAGCGTGCAAGCCTGAGTCTCGCTCTGCCCCTCTTTCAGTAAAGGGGGGATTTCTACAAAGAAGTAAAACTATCAAATGAATAAGGTGGCAGTGAAATGAGCCCAGTGAGGATGAAAACCAGAGCTGCTCCTACCGCCTCCTTCAGCGCCCATCCCACGGCTTTTCTGGTGGCACCAGCTAAAGCCGTGGCGTGTTTACTGCAGGAGGATTAGCCTGCAGAGCAGTGATCAGGTAAATGCATCCATTAGTCTTAATGGGGCCGCTGGTAATTCAGCGGTGACAGGACCTGTCAGTCGCTGCACTGGATTTCTGCCGTTGCTTTCAGCAGCCAAGGACGGCAGTGGCTGGCTACAGCAGAGGCACCCTTTGCTCTCGTGGCTTAGGGTAGCGGTGTGATCTGCCTGCAGTCTGGGGGTGGCACCTGCCGGAGACGAGGGCAGTCGCAGGGTGGTCCTGTGCCCACCACGGCGCGGAGGGCATCGTCACACAGCCCAGCACCGAAGTTCATCCAAGACTGCTCGGACTCCAGTGCCAGCCACGCGCAGGAAGGGGCCGTGTTGCACCGTGGGGCAGGGACGCAGCCGGAGCACTAGCAGACCCGCTTCTCTGCTTCGGAGGTGGCAGAAAGCCAGGTACTTAACGAGGCGGACCACGTGCATCTTTCTAGCTGGCAATTCCCGTGGCCTGCGATTTCTGTATAAGCTAGGAAACTTGTTGGCTAATGAGACTGTTCATCTGAATGCGGAGGCAGATCGGTGGAGATGACAGCCTGCAGACTGGGGAGAAGAGGGACCGGGTGGAAGAAACCTCTGAAGAACGGGTGGAACAATGGGGCATCACCCCCCACCGGCTTCCCTGCTGCAGGCCCTCGTTGCACTCGCACGGAAATATGAATCTAGGACATTTGGATGCTGCTCGTATGGCTCCCGAGAGCTAACGTGAATCTGCAGCAAAGGAAAGCAGCAGTAAACCAAAATGTACCCTGAAATCAGCTGCAATGACTCCCCTTCGCCTTTGGATAGGCGCCACGTAGAGTAGGTGTGTTAATGCCAGGAGTCATTAGTGTCTGTACGTGACGGCACTGTCAGTGCAATTAAGTGCACGGCACTTTTTTTTTAAACCTCTGAAATGAAGCAAAGCTGGAGAAATCCTGTTTCAGAACCGGGGCCACCCAGGGAAGTGTGTTTGTTGCTGGCGGACCCCCACCAAGCCGCGGTCAGATGAGAGAGATGCGCACGATTTTTAACTATGGGAAATCTGAGACCATTCGCTTGTGCCATAAATGCAGTAATGATCTGGAGCTTCCTATTTCAGATTGAACGTTAGAAAAGGTTTGCAAACTGTGCTGCCTTCCATCACATTTAATCTCCTTTCTTTTTTATGTACAAAGCCCTTTCAAATTCTAGTAGTATAATAAAGCAAATATCAAATGCTACCAAAACAGTGGTATCTATTATTAAAAAAAACAAACAAACCAAACCCCAGGTTTCCGGTGCTTTAAAACCCAAAGGACCTTGCAACACATCTGCTGCTCGGTACCGTCCTCCGTGCTGCCTACTCAAACACCGGGGACCTTTTGCGACCGAGTTTATCACCAGCGTCTGTGTGGGGAAAGCCTGGAAAGACTTTGTCAGGAAGACTGCACAGGCCCTGGAGAAACGCAGCACCCGGATGACGTGGTGCTATTTCTCCGACATGAAGGGTAACGCGTGCAGGAGAGCGTGTTTGCGAGGGAGGGCGGATATCTTGTTCTTTCCCGGCAGAACTAACACTCTGGATGTTTGTTCATGCCACGGTCGCTGTGGCATGCAGACATAGAGGCCCCACTGATTTCCTGCAAGCGCACGGCACAAACCCTGCCTGAGGAGCTCACCTTTGCAGCCTAATGGAGATGGCACAGCGAGTCTCCTGACATGCAGGGCCGTGCCCGGGGAAAGGATGCGTCGGTTCTGGTCGGTGGAGGGAGTGGGCAGATCAGCACAATGCCTACATGTAGGATCTGGCTCTTAAATGCAGAGCTGTGCTCCCCAGACTAGGCAGCCGCACGAAATCCTGCCCTGTCCACTGTGCTGTCTCGCGCAGCCTTGCTCTTTCAAAGCCAGGCTCTTTCCCACGCGTAAGAAGCGGGGGGGGGGGGGAGGAGGGTCCCGGAAAGCATGCTATGCTGCCTTTTAACAAGCTGCAAGTGCCTCTCTTGCTATGAAATACCAGGATTGGCTGTTGGCTCCCCTGAAAATCCTCAGCTCTCAGGTGTGATGTGGCCAGTTGAAAATGCAGACTCTGCACTCGTCCAGCTGAAGGCAAAGATAGGAGAAACACGAGCATGGATGGCATGCGAGGAGCAACAAAACAGGAGAGAAAGGAGGGAATCGCTGACCAGAGGTGTGCAGGGGGCTTCTCACTAAAGCACGCTCTTAGCTCTGCGCTTTAAATAGCAGAGAAAGGAAGAAGCAGGTATCGCGTCCTTGCTTCTGCAGGGACGCAGAGCAGACTGGTCCTTGCTGCTCAGCAGCACTTGTGGGGGAGGGAGGGAATTTGCAGCCCCTTCAGAGATTTCCGGACCCTGTTAACCAAAGGCATAAAACCCCGAAGAGAAGTCCTTTCCTTGCGTTCCCAGGCTGCCTTGCGTCAGTGCAATCTTCAAATACGCTCCAGTAGCTAGCAGAGCGCGCTGTCTGTGCTGAGTGCGCCTGCCTGTTCGCCCAGGTGCCGAGCGGTCGTGGTTCAGTGCAGTTAATGTGATGGGAAATTGAGGTGAGGAAGCAATGCTAGCAGGTCAGCTGCGTCGGCTGTCAACCACGGGCTGGCACTGAAGCAGCCTTTCTCGTCCACTTGAATTCTGGGCACATCCTGGAGGGAGGAAGCGGCAAGGTCTCCCAGTTTGCCTTGTGTTTCCATCGGTGAATCCCTAATTTGCTTCTCCTAGGAGCGGTCGCCACCCTAACGCTTCATCAGCACCGAGGGCCAGGCGCTTGGTTTCATAAATGCCGTAGACATTCGGGCTGGAAGGGACCTCGGAAGATCATTGCGTCCGGCCCCCGCCCCAGACGCAGGAAGTCAGCTGGGGTCATAGGATCCCAGCAAGATGAGCATCCACATTTCTCTTGGTTGCAGGAGAGAATTGTTTCCTGCCTGTGCTCGGACCCTAGGCTTTGCAAGGGGCTCTGCACCAGTGAGAGTCGACGTGGGCATGGAGGCCCATCAGTCGACTACCTGCCCAAATCCACCTGTGAGCTCAGTGCCCTGCAGGGCATCGAGATAAGCCCCGGTCCACAATAGCAGCCCTTTGTTCCCAGTCTCTGGCGCGCATCGGTTACGGGAGCCGGCTCCTCTGGAGTGTGCCGCATCTGAAAGGCTCCTCTTCAGAAGCGGTTGTCAGCGTTGCATCGGATCTGTGAAAGCAGCAGCGCGGGTTACTCTGGCTAGGCCAGACGCATCTGTTCCTGGGATAAGCGTTTGCAATGTTGCTGGGATAAGAGTGCTGCTGTTCAACCCGGTCGTGAGGTTGTCAAGGGGGCAACCTTCAGTGGTGTAGTTCAGGAGCTGTGCTCTGTTCTGTGAGCCAGTGTAAGGGACTTAAAAGTACCCCCCAAAACCCTGCAACAGAGACGTGAGCAGAAAGGATTGCAATTGGTATAGGAAGCCCGGGAGGTTTTATTCTCTCGTGCTGCTAAGTGACAAGTCGGTGTTTTATTAGTTATGAAATATGTATTGCGCTAAAGGTCAAATGGCCTCCCCTGGCGCGGGCGTTCCCCGGAGAGCGTGCCGCCCGAGCAAAGGTGACGGGGAACGAATGAGGCTTGGGGCTGCCTCCGGGCCCCGTGCATAACTTGCGGTTTCTGACTATTTACAATTCCCAAAGCCCCCGAAGCCTACTAATGCACCTCCCCTCCAAAGGGAAAATGAACCCGGGACCTGCTGCTCCCTGTGCAGCTGTCTCTGGACCCTTTCCCTGATCTACCGTCCCGGGTCTTCCCTCTCCTTTGGAGCTCGGTGAGGTATATCTCGCCGGGAGGTGCGTGTTGCCTCTGATACCGTATCGGTGTGCTTGGAGATGCCCTCTTTCCGAGCTACTTTGCTTGGGAATCTGAAGCCACTGAAATGTAAAAGATGTCTGTATAACCATCAGGATGACTCTCATTTGTGCTCTGTGCAGGGTTGAGTCTCCAGAGATACCTACCTATATCCCTCCCTCTTCTCAGGAGGTCAACCTGAGTTTCAATTACAATGTTAAATTACCAGGTCACTTGAGTTAAAGCTGGCCTGCCAGGTTTTTAATGATCCTCTCTGTGTTGCCGTGTGGGGCTTTCTTTTTTTTTTTTCCTTTCCTTTTTTTTTTTCCGAGCCTCCTTTCAGTCTCTTAGGGCTCACTTGAGTCCATCTGTAATTTAACACACGGTCACGATGAGCTCAAGAAATGAGCAAACGGGTCAGTTGTGCCACTGAGCTGAAGTGCGAGCCGGACGGCAGCGGGACCCTGCCTTCAGTTCGGTTCTCAGGTGACCTCGTGGTTTTCCAGGCCCTGCGCGTGAGATCCAGACCAGGTGCGTCGGTCCCTGCAGTTAGTCGGGTCTTTAGAAACCCTCAGAAATGCTGGAGCGTTTGGGTTTCGGGGTCTTGCTCGTGGAAGACTTCCAACAGGGTTTGAGGTGCAGCTCTCGGTTTCTGGAGTTCACGTGTTTTGTAAGGTCTCGCAGGCTGCAACCATTGACGCGTGGCCAGTTGGGACGTGGCTGGAAGTTGTTTCCCTGGAACAGCGGCCTATGGAAAGGGAGCTGAGAGAGGCAGGTGTGAGTCTGTCCTGTTCCCACTGGGCAAATGTATGTGCACGGGTTCCCTTACCAGGCCCTGGCACAAGGGTGCCCAGGACTGCACGGGCAGTGGAGATGGACACTCTTGCTCGTTTTAGGGGCCCCATGCTTAAAATGAATCCAGAGCAGATTGCTGATGGGACCTTGACTGGGACTGCCCCTGCTCTTGGGTGCATCTACACGTGCGCTTTGATGCACATTAACTTATTTTAATGCGCATTAAAGCACCCAAAAAAGTGGGCACATCTGCATATGCGCTTTAATGCTCATTAGGCTATTTTAATGCTCATTAAAGCATCACAAAAAAGTGGTACATCTACACATGCGCTTTAATGCGCATTAAAGCATCGCAAAAGACCCATTCTTTTTCTAGTACCTCACAACGGAGGTACTAAATTTAATGTGCATTAGCAAAAGCACATTACCGAACGTGTAAATGGGAATACATGGAGAATACCTTGCTACAGGGCAAGACATTGCTAAGAACTTTTTTCCAGCTATTCAGTTGATCTAATAAAAGGTGTCCCATTTACTCAAAGGACCTTGCCTAGCTACAGGGCGGTCATTCCTGCATCTCCAGCAACCTCAGGAAAAACCTTGGGGTCTTTTCAAATTCAGCTAATCCTGCCCCTCTGTACCTAAAGTGAGCGGCTGAGAATCCAGCAAGCCACGGGCAGGCTGAGGGTAGCGCTTGGGAGCGTGCACACATGTGTGCTTGTAACACCTTCTGACTGCCAAGTGGTATGCTTGCTGTAAAGAGCACATGGCTGCCCTGCTGCTTTTGCCCTATGCCTCTGCCCCTCTATCTTGAAAGCAGAAGTACATCGTTGAAGATATTGCCATGTGCACAGTAGTATCTGTTTCTGGCTAAGAGTGAGATGAGGATAATAGACTTGATGCTTATCTGTTCCTGCTAATATCAGATTCAGAATTTAAGAATATGCAGCATCTTTTACTGGGACAGATTAACCAGACCATCTCATCAGACCCAAGTGATGTTTTTTTCAGCTTCCAGAGTGGTATCTTTCACCTGCTGTTACTCGAATAACACCTACCCTGAGTAATTAGAAGAGGTGAGAGAGAAAAAAATGTTTTGGGGTGTGTGGTTTTTTCCCCCTTATGGTGCATGTGACAGTGTAGTGGTGTAGCTCGTTTTGCAGTTTCATAGATTTCATAGATTCATAGACATCAGGGCTGGAAGGGACCTCGGGAGATCATCGAGTCCAGCCCCCCACTCCAGGGGCAGGAAGTCAGCTGGGGTCATAGGATCCCAGCAAGATAAGCATCCAGTTTTCTCTTGAAGGTGTTCAATGTATGGTGCTTGAACCACCTCTGCTGGCAGACTGTTCCAGACCTTGGGGGCTCGGACAGTAAAGAAATTCTTCCTTATGTCCAGCCTGAAACGGTCTCGCAGGAGTTTGTGACCGTTCGACCTCGTCATCCCATGGGGCGCTCTGGTGAACACACGTTCCCCCAGATCCTGGTGGTCACCCCTGATAAACTTATAGGTGGCCATCAGATCCCCCCTGAGCCTGCGCTTTTCCAGGCTAAAGAGCCCCATGGCTCTCAGCCTGTCATCGTAAGATCTGTTTTCCTGACCTCTGATCATGCGCGTGGCTCTCCTCTGGACTCTCTCAAGCTTCTCCACATCCCTTTTTGAATTGTGGAGCCCAAAACTGGACGCAGTACTCCAGCTGCGGCCTCACCACGGCCGAGTACAAGGGGAGAACGATGTCCCAGGATTTGCTCGAGAAGCATCTATGGATGCAAGCCAGCGTTTTGGTCACTTTATTAGCCGCAGCATCGCATTGCAGGCTCATGTTCATCTTGTGGTTAATGATGACTCCAAGTCTCTTTCTTCTGTAGTGCTAACCAACGTAGCACTGCCGAGCCTATAAGGGTGCTGCAGGTTTTTCCTCCCAAGGTGGAGAACCTTGCATTTTTTGGTGTTAAACACCATGAGGTTCTCGTCTGCCCATTTGCTGAGCTTGTCCAGGTCAGCCTGGATCACCCGCCTATCTTCTGGCGTGGATGCTTTGCCCCAAAGATCGGTGTCATGGGCGAACTTGGCCAGTCCACTCCTGACTCCAATGTCCACATCGTTAATGAAGATGTTGAACAGGATGGGTCCCAGGACAGAGCCTTGGGGGACCCCACTGGTCACAGGGCACCACGACAATTGACTTCTGTCCACCACCACCCTCTAGTCCAACCATGGAGCCAATTTTCCAGCCAGCGATCGTGGGGGACCCCAGGCCACAATTGGCCAGTTTTGCCAAGAGGTGATCGTGGGATACCAGATACAAGGCGTTTTTGAAGTCGAGATACAGGACATCAATCTCTTCCCCCTTGTCCAGGTGATAGGCCACCCAGTCATAGAAGGAAATGAGATCGGTGAAGCAAGACCTACCCGCAGCAAACCCGTGCTGGCTGTCCCTGAGGATGCCTCAGTTGCGTGTGAACTCCTGGTGCTGTGCGCGAGCCGGTGGCACAGCGCAGGGCAGCGAGCACGCACAGATAAAGGCAGCAGGAGGGAAAGGCAGAGTGAGCGTGAGAAGAGAGAAAAGGGAGCTGTAAAACCACACAGTGGTTTCCTCATGTCCTGGCCGGTTTAGGCCACGAACCAAATCAATTAGCGGCTCTCCACGTCCGTTCCTAAACTTGTTTTTCTCGTGGGCAGGTCTGTAGGTGTCGGTTCACGCGTGGCTTTGTTCGGTGGTAGCCCCAGAGGCCAGCTGCCCTCTGCGCGGCAGAGCTCGGTGCCCAGTCCGCCGGCGTCAGCGTTGCAGGCCTTAGTTTTCCTGGCGCTGCCAACACAGCAGCGGAGGCACGGGCTGCTCCCGGTAGCGAGCGCGCTGCGCGCCCGGGCCTCGCTCGGGAAGGCGGCAGGCCCCGTCCGCTTCGCGTACTAGCGCCTGTTTGTGCAAGCCGGCTGACGCGGCGTGATCTCCGGAGCGGCTTAGCAAGGCGCCTCATGTCTCGCTACGGAAGCAAGGGCCGACACGGGGCCGGGCCGGCTTGTGTTGGGCGAGGGAGGAAGCAACTCTGCCCGTCTCTCCTGCCAGGGGGGTGTGGTGGGTGGGCTGAGAAATGACTTCCCTCGGGCAGTAAATGCTAGGGTGGTAGCGGTCTTGCGTTTCGAGAGGGATGCAGGACTCCTGCAGCATCCTCTGTGCAGTTTCCATCCACCCCCAGGGATTAGACTGGCACCCAGTGCTCGACGGGGGGCATCGTTGCCCCGGGCAGCGTCCCTTGCACCCGGACCGCGGCTCCAGGCGTGCCACAGCGAGATGCACGCGGTCGGGACTTGAGATCCCTCCTTCCCCCAGCCTCAGCACTCGAGGCTGTCATCTTTCCCTACCCCGCCCACACCCATTATATTTTGGAGCATGATTGATGCCCCTGCTCTTGCCTGACTTCACGGTGTTCATTGTCATGCAGAAAGCATTGTCAACCCATTTACTGCAATTTCATTTAAAAGCCACGGGCTATTTTTTGATTGTTTTGTTCACACGTTCCTGAATTCTTGCAATACGATGCGCAACTTTATGCAAAGCAGTTAACTCTTCTTATAAAGGGGATGCCTAAAAATATCCTTTGAAAGCTAAGTGCTGAGCAAAAAAATGCCTGCCCCTTGCTAAATATAAAGGTTTTTGTCCCATGTATTTTTAACACCAGTAGTGTGTTTTCCCCATATATTTTAACACCAGTAGTGATGCTGGGTTTTGGAGAGCCTCCCTGGTGACAAGTGTCTGAGCTTGAGAACTGAAATCAGTGAGGCTCCTTTATGTGGTGCAGGACTCGGGTCAGCCCAAGGGAGAGGGATTCAATTTGGAAAGTAGATTTGAGAAATAATAACGGGGTCTTAAAACAGGAGAATACTTTAGCACGTGCTGCTGGGCACCACAGAGCCCGTACAGCCGACTTTCCCGACCATCCTCCTAGAGCTGGTCAAACCTCTGTCGCTGGGACGGTTTGCCAGCGGGAAACGTAGTTCGTCCGAAACCCAAATATTTGGGGGAACCCCACTGATTTCAGCATTTTCAATGGGGAAATACTGAAATGACGCTTTTTACTTTTCAGTTGGGGAGCTACCAAACATATTATTTAGATCATATTGGAACAAGATTTCCATTGTTTATACGACTAATTAGTTTGCAGATTAGCCTATTGAAACAATTTGGTGGTTTCAAATTGAAAACTAATGCATATCCCATTCGTGGGAAATGACAGCAACTTTTTGCCCAGATGAACTGGATGAACAATTTCATCTCCTGTCAGACTTCCTCCTACAGCAGGCATTTCTTTTTTGGAGCAGCAGTGCTCAACACCAGGTTTTCTAATCCTTGTGGGCTCAAAGCTGGAGACACTTCTCTAAATTTTTTAATTTTAGCAAGCAGTAAATGTGCTTGAATGCAGTTTCAGTAGATGTCCCATAATTTTGGCTGGAAAGAGGTTTTTCAGGGCTGGATTTACGTGGTGGCTGTGGAGTCATGAAAAGGGGATGAGCAGTCGTGTTCACCCACAGCTTCTGCTCCTTGCACAGTGCCTTGAATTTATGTCCCTATTCTGGGAGGAGGATTGTGAGGATCTCAGTGCCCCCCGGCGCCTGGGAGACTCGGCTTGAGCTCCACACTTTTGTGTCCGGCGTGACCTTGAGCGAGTCGGTGAGTCTCCTGTGCAAGCCACGGAGGAAGCATGCACGTCGTGGGATCCACCAGATTGCTTGTGCCTTGCAGTTCCTGTCGTGCCATCGACACCGACCTCGGTGTGATGGACATGGCAGGGATGAATTATTCACCGGAGCAGGGACGAGACACAAGTGTCCTGTTTCCTGCCTGAGCATCCCAACTGCTCTCTTGCAGTCCGTCTTAATGAGTCTTTCACTCTCCTGTACAAAGAGAAACTGGCTCAGCTGGGGGGCAGACTGTTCTTCCCCGTGATTAGCATGATCCCTGGGTGGCGGGAGCCTGGAGCTCAGACACCCTGGGTGAGTGCATGAGTCCTTGAGATGATGTTACGGTGGAAGGGGGGATGAACCAGGCTCACCCTCAAGATTTTTATCTTCATCCATCATTTCCTTTCCCTTGCCCAAAATGGGAGCATGAGGGAGATGGAGGGCAACCACCCCCCGCAAACCAACACCTCCTATCACCGAGGGTCTAGAGGAATGTCTCCTTTGGGATGAAACGCTGCCTCATCACAGGGGAAAAAAATACATTTGATCTGATCTGAACTCTTTTCTCCCCAGTTCAGCTTCTGAAATGAGATGATGTGCCCTTGTGCCAAAAAATGTAGCCTTAATAGTGCAGCATGTGCACATGCCTCTGTACATGCCTGCGTGTGAGCAATGGTTAACTAGTCTTTTTTCAGCTGGGAAGCATGGCTGGCATGTTGGATGTGAAGGTGGCAGAGCTGGTTGAGCTAGTGCCCCCTGTAATGGGTGATGTGTCCTAGCTATAGCAGGCGTTCGCTGTAGGGAGAACCGCGCATAACCCGTAGCAGCAGGTGTGATTCTTCTCAAAAGAAACCCTTGGAGGATCACTAGGGTGGAGCTGTTGAGGTCTTGCTGTGGCCATGCTAAACTCCCCGGCACCCTTTGCCGATGGCCTGGTGCTGTAGTATTACACAGAGCTCCTCAGTGTGCTTGCATTGCAGGCAGCAAAATAGTACTTAATTTAAATCCCTGTGCAAACCACTCTGGGCTGACTTGGCGATGCTGCTTTGGGGCGGGTGATGCTCAAGACTGTGATGGGTAAGCAATGAACAGGAGCGTGGGTGTGCAGTGGAGACACTTGCACACCAAGGGCCCGCGTGGGGCAGGCTGGCAGGTCGGGGTGCAGGTGGGGGTTAGCAGTGGGATATTTGCGGGGTGAGTGAACCTTGAGAGGAGGAGTATGTGAACGGCGAGTCTCCCTGGGCTGTGGGATGGGGCACACGGTATGGGGTGAGGGCCGGGCTGGACCAGCCTAGCAGGCTGTGAAATGGGCCAGTCAGCGGCAGATTACCAGCTTTTATCTATGGCTAGGTAGGAAGCAGGCTGCACTGTGCCAAGTGCAGTCGCACCGAAAATGAGAGCAAAGGAAGGGCCTTTCAGTGGCTGGGGCAGAGTCTGAAGACTGGAGACCTGGGTTCAGAGCCCTGCTCTGCCACTGACTTCTTGTGTCACCTTGGTCAAGTCCCTTAGGGATTTAAGGCGCTAGAAAATGAGGCTAGCAGCAGGGAAGTTCAGTGGGGAGCTGCTGTGCCGTGGTCCCAGGAGCCCGAGAGGTGCCTAGGCCCTGTCCTTCCAGATAACCAACCGAGGAGCAACATGCGTTGTTTCTACCCGTAAGGCTCCCGAGGCATCTGAATGCAGTTTCTCCCTCTTAGCGCCTGTCAGGAGCGCAGAAACTCTTCCTGATTAGGTTTTCGGGTGTCTCTGACTCATTTGTGAGCAGGCCTGCGCTCTTCTCTGTGTGCACCCGAGCGCGAGCTGCGCCGGCTGATGTCTCACTTAGGCCCGGGCTTGCTGGACGTGCGCTTTCCCGCAGGCCTGGCTTTGGGCCGTGGTGCCCAAGCCAGGAGGATAACCCCGCTGCACGCAGGTGCGCGCCCACGTCTGCCAGCCTGTAGGTAGTGGGTTCAAGCTGGAAAGGCTGCAGCAGTAACCTCTGGTAGCACCGAAGAGAGTTTCGAGCTCACAGCACACATTAAAAACATAATAAAGAAAAGCCGGCACTTTGTGCGTTCGGTGTACCGCGAGCCCGCGTGGTGCTGAATTATTCAGTCTAAAAGTAAAAGCCCCACGCGAGCCGGCGGCGCGAGAGGACTTGATGGAGTGTCTGTTCCTTCTCCGAGCCATTTTCCGCAGCGCCGGGACGAATCTTTCTAAAGTCAAATTAACTTTTTCCTGTTCCTCTGAATAGATAGAGCTCGGCTCCCGAAACCGCAGAGCTCATCGGGCCCGTGGCGTCTGCTCCTAATACAGGACTTGTGCAAAGAGGCCCGTTTCGGACTGGCTGGCCCCAGCCTTGCAGAGCCTTTGCAGGCTGTTTAGGGTCTCCGGCAAGAAAATCCGCTCTGCTTCACCCCCTTGGCGGGGGAGAGGGTAGAAGCGACGGAAACCGAATGTCTTGGAGCTGGGGGCTGCTTTTCCTTAGAGCAGTCGGGAGTCTTGCAGGTGGCTCTGAACCGGTGTCACGTATGCGAGCCGCTGAAGAACAGAGTGGTTTCTAAATATAGTTGCATGCAGCTCGGTCTTCACTTGCTCTTTGCATCAAAGAGGGATTTCTGCTCCTTGGGAGATGAATCTCCTGGCCCTTAATCCTCACCTGAAATGCTAAACCCTTCTCTGATTAGAGCAATAGTCTCCTGGATGATGGGGAAGAGCTGCAGGAGGGGCAGATGTGCTCCTGGGAGGGAGCAGGGAGAGACGTAGAAGTAGTAGTGGAGGATGCGTGGACAGGATGCATTTTGCTGAAAAGGGGGCTGCGTCGGCGTGGGAGACGGGCCTCGCGCTCCTGGGGCAGCGCTGGTAGCGTCCAAATAGAGTCGGGCCCTGACCCAGCAAAAGCTGGCACTTGTATGGGTCAATTTAAAATGACTCGTGGGTCAAGTTACTCCTGCTTGCAGGGCTGGGCAGGCTTCCCTCCAGCAAACCCTGTTTAGATGGGACCGAGTTCCCCTTGCCTGGGAAGGATGGTGCTCAGGCTACAGGTAGCCAGGATGCACGTGAGATGCATGAGCAACGTGAAGCTTTCATCCTGGATCTCAGACCTGGGCCTTCCTAGCAGGAGCTTTATCAGCCCTTCTTCGAAAGGCCGAGCCTCTGACGCTCTCCTGAAGGGCTTTCCTTCCAGCTGCTTGCGAAGGTTTTGAGACGGGCTGAAAAATCGCTGCCACTGCCTCAAGATTGAATTCAGGCTTTGAATTCAAAGCAGTCGAAATGTTCCTGCTCTCTCCGACACCCCCAAATGCTGAAAAGAAGGGGGAAAGATTTCAGGCCTCTTTCACGCGTCAGACGCAGTCAGGGCAGCACAGAAACGCCGTTCCCGGTTCCCCTCCTGCTGCAGCTCACCGGTGTCGTGTGCTCGGACAAACCAGCTTCGCCCCCTCTTCCTTTTTTCCTCCCTTGGAACAAAGGTTCCTTGTTCGAGATGGTAAACTTTTATTTCCTCTTCTCTGGTAGCAAACCACATTGCTGCCCAGCTGCAGCAGATGGGCGGATTCTCTTTGCAGGGTCCTTCTCTCTCCACGTGGCACCTGCTCACTTGCCGTTTTAACGTCTTTGAAGGAGAAGCAGTTGCTTTTTGCGGCTTCTGTCCTGTGTCCGTGGTTCTCAACCTCTCTCAATTCAAGACCCCCTTCAATAGACCCGAGGCCCCCCTCCAAAACCCGTGTGGACTGAGTGGCACCCCGTTTCAAAAAACAATTTATTTATTACCATGCTCGTCTCCGTGCAAAGGAGTCAGAGAGCTGGGGCTGGGGAATGGCCAGGCAGGGAGAAGCCTGATCCTGCACTTATTTGCCCATGTCCTCGCCCCTCTTGGCACCCTTCACAGGCTCTCGCAGCACCCCGGGGAGGCCCCGACGCCTGGCTGAGAACCACCGCTCCATTGATTTGCCTCTGCGTTATATTTAATACGACTCCGTGTTAAGGATGGGAGCCTGCTGACAAGAAACACGTTTCTGAGTTGCAAACCAAGGGAAATAACAAGGCAGAAAAATGTAAAGTTGGGTGTTAGATTAATTGGAAAATAAGGAAAGATAATTGGAACTCTTGACACAGCAGCCATCCAGCGCGCAAGAACTGCAGCGCATAAATGTGTCGCAAAAGCAGAAAATCCCTTCGGACAAGAGGGCCAGAGGGGCCAATTGATGGATTTATTTTTTTTTAGGGAAGGTTCTGGCTGCGCATCATGCTCGCAGGTGGCAGCGGTCTCCTCCCGTGGCTTTTAATGTCCTTTCTCACCTCCCACTCTTTCTTCCGACTGCCGGAAGGGCGAAGCACTCCCGAAGTATCGCGCTGATCCGTTTGCAGGTGCGGGGTCCGGGTGCCCGAGGGCCAACGCGCTTACGCTGCCGTGCTGTAAGAAATGCAGAGGTCGCCGGGACTTGAACTGCAAACAGGTTCTCAGCCCTGTCTCTCTCCGGTTTAGCTGATTTGATTTAATTCAAGGTCTGCGAAGCATTGGCTGGAGTCCCAGAGGTCCTTCGTGAAGTTTTGTCTCCGCCGTCGCGCTGTCCACATCTTCGTGTGCGGTCAGGAGAGACGTGCCTCTCGACGCTGCAGCCAGTTGTACGGAGGTGTAAAAAGTCTTTTTAAACTGACCAAACCCGGGTGCCTTTTAAAACCCATGTCCGTGTTTCTCCAGGCTACGTGGACAAGGGCAGAGATGTTATTCTCTCCAGTCCTCATCATCTGTATGCAGTCTTCATTGCTCTGAATCACTCTAGTGTAGAAACTTTATCTAAATGAAAAACCCCACGGAATTGCAAGGGCGATAACTACACTCCATAAAACTTCCAAATTACTGCGAGACTTTTATGACAGGGATACCATCTCGTGTTAAATTACAGATGATTTGAAAGCGCTCGCTCTCTCTTGAGTATATAACTGTTCAATTCTGTAGGTTTCTAGAGGAACTTCTGCTGAACCCGTTTGACTCTAGATTCATTAAACTCCTTGTGCAGGGACTTCAAACAATACCTCGTTTCCACAAGCCGGAGCACAGTGCCCCACTTGGGTCACGGTCTCTCCAAAGCATTCGGCAGCCCCGGGAAGGGTAGATGCACGGTAAATGAGCGCAAACAGGAGGAGGAGATGCCGACCCCCAAAGGTGACCTGCGCGAGCGAGTCGTTTGCTGACGGGCCGAGTGAGAACTGATTATCCCCTTCCTCCTGTCTTCCCCCACAACATCAGGATGAAAGGAAAGGGCAGAGAATTGGAGATCAAGTCAAGGCAGCCCCTGAGGCTTTTCAGGGCCGGAAATCTCCCGCTCTGGTACTAGGGCGAATGCTGCTCTCGGGCATGGCGATCCTAAGGGCGCTCGCTGTCTTCCACGAGGCCGGCGTGTTGGCCAAGCTGGTTTCTGTGCAGCCGCATTGAAAAGGCCTACGCTAGGTCTGGGAGACTTGCCCCGCGGCACCCCCTTCCCCCGGCAGAAACGCTTGCTTCGGTTTTTGCTTGAATTCTGCTTGCAAACATCCGGCGCATCCGGGAACCTCTTCTGCGAGCTGCTGTTTGGCTTTCCGCGGTCCCGAGTCGGTCCGGGCTCCATCCCTGGGCCCCCAAACCGTCTCCCGTGCCCGAGTGTGTTCAAGGAAGGGTTTTCCTGCCACCGGCTCTGACGAGAGCTTTCCTTTAAGCGTGCACAGTTCGGTACTGTGGAGTTATTGGGCACCTTGCCCAAGCTGTCGGCTTTGAGAACAGCATCCATACCGAGATGGAGCATGCGAGGTGATGCGTCTTGCATATGGCGGGGAAATTCCTGTGCATTTATTTACATTTCTGTAAACAAAAGACCAGAAAAAAGAGGAATATTCTGAGCCAGGAAGGAGGTGTGCGTGTGCGTGGGGCGGCGGAGGGGAGCAGGCACAGAAGAAACAAATGTTCCTTTTGCTGTAAACAAATCTGGCGAGACACAAAGGATGAGATACCTGCATTGCTCGTTGGAGATCAGGGGAAATCGGCGCTGCCAGGCGGAGGGCTGGGGGTGCATCTGGCCATGGTGGGAGGACGCTGGCTGCAGCGCTGGTGGGAGGCACGAGCAGCTTGCTCCCGACTTGGCCTCGGGGTGGCCGCTGGCTCGCGTGGGCTCTGCTTGTGCTCCTGTGGCTGATTTACGACAGCAAAGCAAGAACCCAGAGGCATGACGGTGTGGCGCTGGCACGCCGACGGGCAACGGAGACCCCCGAACTGGTGAAACTTTACCGGATCTGGTGGAGAATAACCCCTGGAAGGACTGGGGCAAGGCTTGCGCTATGCAAGTCACCCTGGTTTAGGTTTTGCCTGTCTGCTGGAGAGTCACTTGCTGAAGACCAGCAGGCTGTTGCCTGATTTCCCAGGCGCGGCGAGGAGCAGCCGGCTGGCGAGCTACCCCGTGGTAGCCGCACGCGTGTCCGTGCCTAATCCAGCGAGGCCGGCACCGAGAAGGAGCTGTCCGGCAACACCGTGTTTGCTCACGAAGCCGTTTCGGCACTGATGCTCTGATGTACGAGGGTGCCTGTTTGTGCAACCCTGGGTGGTGGCTCCTGACAACTGGAAGTCAATTCAGCCCGCAGGCCCCGCGGCTGGACTGAGCTCGTTGTCCCCAGTACAGATCCAGTGGTTTATATTGTCGGCTTAGTTTCCAGACATCTCCCGGTGGGCCCGCTTCTGGGCAGCTTGTACAGGGGTCAGGCTGCCCTCTCAGTCACCGTTAAAGTCTCTTCTCTGTTGGGGAGCTGAATGCCTCCTGCTTTGCTGATGCTCTTTGTTGCCTGCTCTGCCCTTGTTCGCTGCTTAAAATGACTGCTCCCATTTGGATGAGACCTGGGGCAGAGGCCGAGCCCATGGGGGAAGCGTGCTGCGATCCGGAGGACCAGAAAACAATCAAAGATATGCAGATTAGCACTCCCTGCATAGCTCGCATCAGACACTGGGTTTGGGGAAAGTCCTCGGGGGCCGGGTTTCCTCCCAGGGCAGCCCCCGTGGAAGACGCAGCCCGGTGTCTCACTTGGCTGTAGCTGACCTGCCACGATCTGCCCCAACGGCGCAGAGTGCGATGGCGGCGCTCCTGCATGATGTTGAGCGTGTCTGCACGCAGCAGGCAGGAGACGGCCGCGCGCCTCTCCTGCTTTGCAGTTTTGCTCGTTAGGACCCCCCAGCTCGGCCTCTGTCCTCGCAGGGCCCGCAGCTAGACTTGTCCTCTGCAAAGTCGCAGCTTGTCCCCAAAGCGTGGACATGTTTTCCTTGGACAGGGATGAGCTTGGAAATGTTTTTATAGGCCGAGAGTCTTCCGAGTGATTTTTCTTTTCACTGCTTTCCCCACCCTCCCTCTTTCCTAGCAGCAGAGTAATGTTGGCTCCTCAGGTTTGCAGACGCACTCGTGTCCGGCTGTTTTGCTGCACTGGTCTGCTGGTGCGATCTTTCCCGGTTCTCGGAGCCAGAAACTCTCTTGCAGCAAAGTTTTGAACCAGCAGCGACTTGGCGGTGCGTGTTTTGCGTCACCTGCCTCTCGCGGGAGGAAGACCAGGCCCTCCCAGTACGACAGCGCGATGCTTCATCTGGCAGGTTTCTACTGAAGCCAGGCATCCGGGTCCTTGCAGGGCAGGTTTCCGTACTTGGCTGGCTGATGCAGTGCTGCTTTCACACGGCTCCTCTCTCGACGATCTCCCTTGCCCGGCAGACCGGGCAGCTCTGCCACGCCGGGCACTTTGCAGCACGTGGCACACGAGCGACCCTCTGAACCTTGTGCAAGTCGCTTGCCTGGAAACTTCCCGAGTCCCAGGCTCATACCTGCGGCGAAGATGCCACGTCCCACGCGTGTGTGTGTGTCTAAGATGTGCCTCGCTTCCCAGAGCCGGGAGTGACCCCCCTGAACGGGGGGCTCTGTCCTGAGCTCCCTGCATGGTGATGAGGGATGACCGCTTCGGTGGCCCCAACTCCTTTGGCTGGATGCTGCCTTGAGCATGCAGCTCATTACATGTCGGGCGTTGAATCCAAGTCTTTAGCTGGCCCCCAACGCTGTGGTAGAAAGGAGCAGTAGGAAGGGGAAAGATGCTGCACTTCATGCTTCGGGCCCAAGCTGAGTCTCCCTGCCCCTCAACCAGGGAAGCCTCTCCCGTTGTCTCCTTCGCTCCCCCTTGTCCAGCGTGGAGCAGTTAGCCAGGGGCAGGACGATGATTTTATCTTCATATGAAGCATCATATAAGTATCAGCGGCAGGACACGGCTCTGAGGAACCAGTATTCAACCTGACTTGGAAAATGCTGCCTTCTCTAAAGAACTTTTCCAACTTCCTTTTGCAAAGAGCAGCGGGGTTCAGAGGGGTTTTCACCCAGGCGGTGGTTTCTCCCCACGGTGACTGTCCTGGAGCTGCCAGGCATTTGCTGAATGGGGATTTTGGGCCAGCAGAAGTTCCCGCAGTCAGCAATGACAAGTGATGAAGGGTAGTTTGTGGGTTTTTCAAAGCAGACTTCTCAGGATCTGTGCAGCTCATCTTTGGGAATTGATAACTTTATTATCCTTATAATAAGATTCTCAAATTAACAGTCTAATTAGTGACCTGGGGAAGCTGCTGCTTGTATCTGTGGCAGTTTAAAAATTATCCTTCAGTCTTACAGCTCCTCAGTGTTGTGAAATGAGCCCAGTGGCACCACGGCGTGCATCCCGCAGACACGCGAGGTGCGTGTGTGGCGCTGGCTGGCTGCCTGAGTGCTGCGTTCGTGCAGGAAACCAGACTTTGGCTCTTGCTGAAGCGGAGATGTTTTTCCAGGATCAAACAGCAGATCAGTCACCTGAGGAAATATCTGTTCGGTCGTCTTCTTATGCCCTTGCTGGGAGGGACGCGTCTTCAAGGATCACGGCGTGATTATCTGTGCAACTTTCCTCGTCTGAGCCATCCCGTTGTCCGCTTGTCTGCAAGGGTTTTCTACTTGCCCAAGCTTGTGTGCAACTTTTCAAAGGGTCTGCTCAGAGGTTTGCAGAAGTAGGCCTAAGGGCTTGGTTCAGAGCTCATTAAAATGGGTGGAAAGCTGTTCCTGGACTCTGGATTGGGCCTTGAAATGGGGAAGGAAGGGCGGGGTGGGTTACACTTCAGCATTTTCAAATGGATTTTCATTACCTCAATCCATGTTATGGGCACAGCAATCTGTGTTCATATCGATTGCTGAAAAGCCTGCGACTGCTGCTCAATACTCAGCCACTGCAAAGATGATTTGCAGAGGGCAGCTATCACTTACTTAATTGAGCTGCAGTGTGCACTGTTTTGAAGGCACCACAATTATTTTTCTGCTTGGTGAGAGAGCGCTGCGTGGCTGATGAGCGCTACGGGGCCCCACTGAAAGGCTGGGAGGTGTTAACTGTGTGTATATTTAATGACTTGTTTAATTATTGAAGTTTGGAAACGAAACCTCAAAAGGGCATGGGGAGAGGCTGTAACACAAAACTTGGAACGGGTTTGAACTCCTCGGCTCCCTTGCTTCTCGTGCCAGCAGAAACAGACTTCTCGGAGTCTCTGCCGCTTGCAGAGCTGGAAAATTACCACGAAGGCGTGGTGCGTCCCCCTACCTGCCAGGGAGAGGGTCAAGACCAAGCGGGACCCCTGGTAGGGTGTGTAGGTGTCCCCTCCATACCCGTTGTGCTTGCTGGCTTCTGGCTCTTGCCATCTTCCATCCTTCCTTTCTTGTTTTTACAAAGTGAAATGCTTCGGTGAAATTCTGCATTTTAAGCTTCTGAGGTGGAGAGCTGTTAGTTATTTTTCTACCCTGGCCTGTCCCCTGGCTTGCGCAGTGCAATGCTGTGGTTGACAGTATTTCCTGTAAAACTTTGATTATTTTGGATGGAAACGCATTGCAGTAAAAATCCAGACCTTTACTGGCAGGTGTGCAAGGCCCGTTCTGGGAAGAGAGCTCTGTGAGCATATGAATAGCTTGAGCATGGGCACCTGGCAAAGGGAAGGGGCTGGCATGGGCTTGAAGAAAGGTGGCTAAAAGATGACATGAAGATCGGGCCCTTCGGGGTCCGCTCCTCCCACGTCTGCGTCTTCAGCCTCATCGTTTCACTCCGGAAGGATGGCTCCTTCCTTGGCCGCCCGACAACAGCCCCCCCAGCCAACGTGAAAGCGGCCCACCCAGGAGAACAACGTCGGTCATGAATCTCTGAGACGGGGAGACAAAATTAGGGGCCTTGAGGGTTCATGGAGTGGAGGAAAGTTTGGAGAGGATCTGTGTAGACAGCGTGGTCGGTCAGGGCAGCTGCGGTCGTAGCGCCAGGCAGTTCACCTGGGTGAGAGGCAGTGCGATCTGGATGCTGCCCTTTCTCTTGTATTAAAGCCGTCGGGAGCTCTGGGGGAAGCGTGGCAGTCTCATGCGGTTTTTTGCAAGAATCCCACCCAAACGGACCCTTTTCACTCTATGCATTTGGGGTTGAAATTTTAAGCAGATGCTAATTTTCCAACAGTGCTACGGAGGAAACGAAGGTGAACGTGCTATGCTGGAAGAAAAGCACCATCATTTAGTAGCTGGAAACTGGGACAAAGTGCTTTCCTCCCCCCCCCCGCAGAGAGGATGGTAGCTGCTGCTTGTATCTTGTGGGCAGCCAAATTGGTGTCGCCGAACATGACCTTGTACGTCCTTCCTTCGAGACCTAAGTATTACGTGGCGCTAGGTAGGCGCGCGTTGTCTGCGTGCTTTCCGAGCCTGACGGCTTCTGGCCGGTGAGTCATTCTGCTCCGCCAAACTCGAGTGGGTTGTTTTCCGGGCTCTCGAAGAGGAGTAAGTGCCTCCCTACAAAGGCAAGACAAGATGACCCCTGCCTGGAGGAGTTTAGAGTCTGAAGTCACATGCGGTGCAACGAGGTGGAAATGCTGACGAGCTGGTGGGGGTGGGAGGCGAAGGCCGGTCAGTCGGATAGGTCCTTGAAGGGGAGGGCTGGGCTGGGCAGAGGGGAAGCAAACCCCCAAAACAACGTGCAAGCAACAACCTTGGTCGTGGGTGGTCTGGGACTGCTTCCCAGCAGTGATGTTTCGTGTGCAGAACCGGGCCTGGCAAAGCTAGGGGAAGGAGATCATCTTTTATGTGTAATGCTCCGTTCTTAGCATCGGGGTCCTTGACCGCGCACCTGCCCCCATGCATTGGCACGGGAAATGGGGCCGTGCTGGCAAGTGCGACGAGGATGGCTAGGGAAGCAAAGCAGAAGAGGGTGGGTTGGCTGGGGGCCTGCGGGACGCCCCACTGAGCCTCGGGGCATGGAGTTTCATAGTTTTATAGTTTCATAGTTTCTAGGGTCAGAAGGGACCCGAGCAGATCATCTAGTGCGACCCCCTGCCGTGGCAGGAAGGAGTACTGGGGTCACACGACCGTTATTCCTGGTCCCCCCGACTAGTTTGTAACAGGCCACGAGATCCCCCTCGGCCTTCTCTTGTGGAGGCTGAACAGGTTCAGGTCCCGTCCCCTCTCCTCGTAGGGCCTGCCCTGCTGCCCCTGACCATGCGAGTGGCCTCCTCTGGACCCTCTCCATGCTGTCCACATCCCTCCTGCAGTGCGGCGCCCAGAACTGGACACAGTCCTCCAGCTGCAGCCTGACCAGTGTCGCACAGAGGGGGAGGATCACCCCCCTGGACCTGCTCGAGATGCATCTGTGGATGCAGGACAAGGTGCGGTTGGCCTTCCTGACTGCCTCCCCACACTGCCGGCCCATGTTCATCTTGGAGTCAATGATCACTCCCAGATCCCTTTCCATCTCCGTGCTGACAAGAGGGGAGCTCCCTAACCTGTAGGGATGGTGCCGGTTGTTCCTCCCCAGGTGCAGCACCTTGCACTTGTCTGTGTTGAATCCCATCCTGTTCTCGTCCGCCCACCCCTGTAACCTGTCGAGGTCTGATTGCAGCCTGTTGCATCCTTCCAGTGTGCCCACGTCCCCCCACATCTTAGTGTCATCAGCAGATTTGAACAGGTGCTTTTTACCCCCTCGTCCAAGTCACTGATGAAGATGTTGAACAGTGCGGGCCCAAGTGTCTAATCTCACGGGGCCTTTAAACCCATTCGCCTTCCTCGCAGCATTTCTCTGGCACCTTTCTGCCGGGGTGCCCTAGCCCCAAGCTGAGCTTGGGGGAGGAAAATTGTACCATCAAAACTGAGTCTGCCCCCATGGAGAGGTTGGGTAGGCTTCCCGGAAACCCGGCTTGACGCTCTCCAACCGGCGCAGCCAGCTGGGGGCTGCAGCTTTCTGTTGCAACCCAACCGGGCTGGATTCGCTATGTTGAAAAGTCCCACGACCCGATAACGAGTCTGAGCCACCCACTCTCCTCCTAAACGCCCGCTGAGGTTATTAACTGATCGGTCGCTGCTTCCGCTTTTTTAAGGGGCTGCAACTCGTGGACAAGTGGATGGATTTCATCTACCAGCCACAAATACGAGGTGTCATCTTGGGTTTTATCTTTTGTACCCACCGTCGTCATTCCAGTCCGCTCTTTTTAAGCTGCTCAGTCCTCGCATGTAACGTTTGCTTGTCCGCGGTGGATAACGCAGTTTTGCTGCTGTTCGCAGTTGGCAGCTTGTAGCATTGGGAAGCAAGCCGTAATGTCGGCTCCCGACTGTCCTGGATGCAGACTCCGCTGAGGGCGCGAGTTGGATTTTGTGACCCTGAGCAGAGTAACCGAGACGGCACGTAGCTGTCTGCTACTTGCTTTTTGCAGGGAACGTGGCATTCAACAGCAGGGTTGGGTTTTTTCCCCATTTTTTTTTCCTTTCGGAGGCGTGGAGGGTGGGATAGGAAAGGCCGCTCAGCCCGGTAACAATTTCACCTCCTTACTCAGACAAATTTAATCAGACCCCGTTGGGAATAGCTCGCACTGCACTATGGCCTCCAGCTTCAGCATGCAGCATCCTGAATGTCTGCACTTGCCTGCGTGTTGGAGCCAAATTGAATCCATACCAACGTCCAGGACAAATCTGGGCTAATAGAGTTGTGATTTCTTCCTTCCTGCTCCCCAGATGCTGCCGCCGCCTCTGTATACCAATTAGGTGAACAGGAGGCAGAGGAGAGTTGCTGAGGGAGACTCGGTGGTTCAAGACAAACTTGTGCTCGGAGAACATGGAGCAACCAGGAAAAGTGTCCGAGGAAGGGGAGATGTGGGCAGCGGTCGTGGGGCTTGTTAAAGGTCTGCCTCCATTTCTTCCCCACTGGAAAGCTGCCAGACGGGAAACGGAAGGGCCCGCGCCCTCCACCGCAAGAAATTGCTGCAGCGATCGCTGGCCCTCCCCTAGGTCCCACGAGTTTTCATTTGTACGACTGAGTTTTCATTTTTGCATGCGCCCGTGTCCCCCATCCCTCCACCTTCTCACGGCCAGCCCGCCTCCTGATTGCCCCTGAATTCGGTGTGCAAGCCGCTCTAGGGAAACGGGTTTGCTGCAGGGGCAAAGGCCCGCCGTGAGGGTTATGAAGCCAGAGGGTTGTCAAGATTGCCTTACAGCTGGTCTTTGCTCATGAAATCCCATGCAATTAGAGCCACAGCTGACTATGAGCTTAACGATGTTGCCTTCGGTTCAGATGGGGGATGCGTGCGCGAGTCCGATCCCTGCTGGCAACCGCGGCGTGTGCGGGTAGCCCCCGGGAAGCGTCTCAGCCCTTGCTGCAGAGGCGCCGAGTCTGAGCCTTGGCTTTTTACCTCCAGCTGTGGTAAAAACCCGTTTACCTCCCGTTTCTCACCCCAGAGGCGCTCAGCCGAGATGGGTCCACCCTGTCTTCCTGCGGCGATGGGTGCAAGCCTGCACGGTCCTTCTGCTCAGGGATGCCGTGGCAGTCCAGCGCCTCGCTGAGCCGTTTGAGCCCTTGCGCGTGGGGGCAGGCACCCGACAGGGTCTGTGTCCAGCCGCTGCGCGGCCCTTCCCTTTGACGCTAGCTGGGCGCGAGCGATTCGATGCACGAGCTTTGATCAGTGCAGCAGGACTCTTCCAAGGCTACTGCTCCATTTTTCCTCTATCTTGTTTGCAGGCCTGGATTGAGCTCTGGGCTCGGTGCCGTGTCATCTTGTTTTATACCTTCACAATTTGCTTGCGTCTACACCTTGGACCTCTGACTCAGAGTACCCTGAAGCCTGTATTTCCCTTTACGAGATGCTGGTGTGAAAATGCCAGGCGGGGATAGTAAATATCAATTATTTTTTGCTAGGGCAGTATAAAGCTTGCCAATGTACACAAGCACTCAGGCCAACATTTTCAGCCTTCGCTGTGTGGATATCTAAATATGGATTTGATTTTTAAATCACTTGACTTTTACCCAGATAAACCAGGACACTTAAGTGGCTGCATGTGGCCCTGCAAAGAAGTGAGACCAGATTTCTAATGGTGTTTCAGTGGTCATTAAGCAGAGACACAATCTGAAGGATATAGGAGTCCCAGACTCCAGGCTTAATGACTTTGCTGGATCAGGTCGTATGATTCAACATGAGGCATCTTCATGGGTATTATAGTGCGATGCATTTGACGGTGATGCTCCCAGGGAAGACGACCTCCCCATGAAAGCTTTCAACTGGGGTTGCATTTCTAGCGTGTGGTATAAAAGTCTAGAGGAGGGGAGGGGATGAGCGGTTTCTTGGTCGGCAACTTGGGGAGGTGGGGAAAAGCATAGAGAGGTTTGGGAGGAAGATGAACCGGTGTCCCTCTTAAAATCTAGATCTTGAATATAGCGTATAACCCCATAGTCTCTATTTGGAGGTAGCTCTTTTTCAGCACCAGACATCTGAGGGCAGAATTGCAGGGTTGGAAGGGGCCTCACCGGGCATTTAGTCCAACGCTTGCGCAGATCCATCGTGCAGCACGGGCCTCTCAAAACGGGCAGTGTCCTTGCAGGCTGGAGGAGCTGCACGTGCGAGAACTGCCGCGCATGTGCGATGAGGATGCTAAGAGCCGAGTGGGGTAGATGCTAATCGGTTTTCAGTTGTGGCTTCTGATGCATGTCCAGCTTTTCCATGCTGTAAATTTGTACTGGGGGGATGTGATCTCTGGCTCACGGGAGGCACCAAGACTTGGAAATTTTTCCATGGGCTTTCTTAAAAAAATATCAAAAGTGACCTGCCATAGGAATTATAGAAGCCTTTTAGATGAGCAACAATAACCCTGTTAATCCTGTTTTATAACATTAAAACAATATTTCGAAAACCAGCTCTCTGAGGTAGCTAATTAACCCAGCCTCACACAGGAAGGGGAAGTGAAAGGTAACGTTCCAGCACATCTCGGTGTACAAAGCTCGCGCCTGTTGAAAAGCCGTGGGCCTTGGATGAATGTGGCTCGCAGCCTTTAATTTGCCTGTTGATTGACACTTCCCCTGCGTTCTCTTTGCAGTTTGCTGCTTCGTTGTGCACAAGCGGTGCCATGAGTTTGTTACTTTCTCCTGCCCCGGTGCTGATAAAGGCCCTGCCTCTGATGTAAGTAAACCCAACTGTTCCTCTCCTTTGCCCTTCTGGTCGCTGGCCCCGGGACAGCCGGTCCCTGCTTCCACCACCACGTGAACGCTGCATTGCAAGGTTTGCACGTGAACAACACTTGGGTGCAACGGGCTCTTAATATTGTCTTTTGTCCACAGCAACCTTTTTGGACTCAACCCACTGCCCCGTTAGGCTCGGCCCCGGCGGGTGAACTGCCAGCTCTTAGCTTTCACTTCTTTTCAGCAGCGGAGAAATATTAGAGCAATTCTTCTGTTGCAAAGAGCTCGGCCCGCAGCCAGTCAGCATGGCTTGACCCCCTGGATTCCTGTTTGAAATTGCCGGGTTGATCTTGTGACTCGGACACGGGGGTTGCGCACCTAGCAGCGCTAATATTGCACCCTTAAGAGGATCCTGGTTGAGAATCCCTGGTCCAGGTCATCTTCTGTGGTTGCCGCTGTTGAGGAGAAATCCTCTTAACGTGTTTTTGGCTGACGGTGACACAGGCAATCTCATACGAGCTTCTGTTTCCGTCCTGCTTGTGGTTGGGATCTATTTGCATGGCTTTTTTTGAGTTTCAGCTCAGAAGCAACTTGGTACTTGCTGGGCACAGAAACCCCCTTGGCATCAGATCATGCAGCAGGGAGGTTTCCGGAGAAGATCAAGAGCCTGCCTTCTCGCTCCTCTCTGCTTTCAGTGCCTCGGTCAAGTTGCTCCCTCAGTCTCTCTATCATTTAAAATACTATTGATATGTAACGTCAACCGGCTTGAGCTGCCTACCTCATTGTTGCAAAGATGAATTAATCACTAAGTGCTGCATATTTATGTTAATTGCCCAGAATTTGACCTGTGGACGGCTGCTGGGGTTTTCTCAAATGCCTACGGCTCCTCGTGTAGGCAAAGTAATTGAGAGAACAACCCTGCCGTTTTAAAATGTTGCGCTCCCGGATTGCTAACCTGCGAGGTTAGTGCCAGGGAATCTCTCGGACCATGTCCTCCTGTCGCGATGCCCGAGCCCAGTCTCTTGTTCACGTGCCAACCCTATCCACTGGTCCAACATTTGATGAGAATTACTGCTGGTAGAACGGAGACTCGTTTTGCTAATACGCTGTCTTTCCTGATTATCTTAATCCTGTGGGCGTTTATCAGTGAAAACATACATACTGCAGTTAAGATTCCTGACAAATATCAGCTCACAGGTTTAATTAAAATTATGCATGTGTTTGACACATCCTCCTCTGTTCACCTGGAGAAAACGGTAACCTTCCTGCTTTGCGTGGCCCGCGTCGCGCCCTTGGATGCGGTTTTCCTCCAGAGGTCTGCCAGGAGACTGACCAGGTAACGTATGGAGCGGTGCAAATGCTTCCTCTGGCCTTGTGCACTACACGTGAGGCCTGGTAAACTATTTATGATGCAAAAAACAAAAAAAAATGCAACCCCTCCACCATTTCCAAAATCAGCTGCTCTGAAAAAATCGGGAGGTGCTTTTAATAGGGACTCTTCATTTTCCTCCTCCCCCCCACCCCGTTGAATCCCAGGGTAATGGGCAGCGTTGGGTGCAGCGAAGCATGCCCGAGTCATGCTTCCCTGCGCGGTTCTGCCAGTATGCCTTGGGTTTGTCTGGCAGTTTTGCCTCTTTGCCATGGAAACTGGATAATTTCAGGAGCTGCTAGGAGAGAGGAGACCGAATCGGAGAAACTACAGTGCACCAGGACTGCAGTTAAAAATAGCAGCAGTGGGAACGGAGAGGCTAAAGCCGAACGGGTCGTGGAGGCTGGATAAGCACCATCATCCCATTCGGGACCGAGGGGGAAGCCTGCATTAAGTGGGGCAGTTTGTGAAGGGCAGCTGCCCACGCCACGCCACAGTGCCGCAGAAGGGTTTGTTGGCTGCCTCCCCCCCAGGCAGGTCTTGATTTTGGGGCAGGAAGATTTCTTGGGTCAGGGATGTAATTTCTGGTGAAAACAAGGCCCGCTCCAGAATAACCAGTACCCTTGCCTGGGATGTGGGAGGCTAGCCCAGTTGTGGGGCTCAGGACTCGGTCTTCCCTTCTGTAGATGCGTGCCCAAACCACTTGGTTCTTCTCTCTGCCTTCCCACCTGCTTCCCTTTGAAAGGTCTTGGCTTTGTTGTGATGCTGAAGACTTGCAAGCTCATGGTTTCCTGAGAGTGGAAAGTGGTTTCCTGCCCAGCCCTGGATGACGGTGTCTGTCTGGGCCTGGGAGCGAGTGTCGCACGCTGGGGACTTCCCCTGTGGTGCAGCTGGGCCCGTGGATCCTTCCCTCCTAGGAGCATGTCGGATGCGATGCCGATGGGCGGATCGTGTCCGTGGGCGCGGGCGCCTCGGGCCTTGGTGCCGCTAGCTCTGGGCCGGCACTTGAGCACTGCGGGACTCCGTGTCATCACGGGGGGCGCTCTCGGGGAAGTCTCACGGCCCCCGTAGTCCCATGGTCCCTGGGATTGCTGGCAGCATGCAACTGCGGGGCTGGTCATCGCGGCTAGGGTGGCCTGCGGTCAGTCCGGTGGCAGAGGCACCCGTTCCCGTTCCCACCGTCCTAGCCCGCTGCTCGCACCGGAGCTGACCGGCAGGACCGGTGCCCTTTCTGCTGCCGCGGTCGATCCGGTGTCTCCTGCTCCTGCTCTTTGCCCTTCCTGTAGGTCAGTCTTTGAGCAGCTGCCGTGGAGCTGAGCAGAGGGAAGACTTCTGGCTTCGGTGTGCATTACCCCTGCTGCGAGCAGGACTCGCCATACCATGCAGTCTGCTTCCCAGCAGGGCCGGGGACCTGGCAGACAGCCTGGTTTTGCTGATTTGCAATGCACCTTTGGTCTGGGCAGGAACGGAGCGGCAGGCTGCCTGGCAGCACGGACGCATTTGGTGTGGGCAGGAGGACAGGGGCCCCAGCCAGTTCGTTCAGTCCCGCAGCTAAGCCAGGCTCCCAGGGTTATGCTGACTTCTCTGGGAGCATCTCTTCGCCGTGCTAATGGCTCAGCTCTCCAGCTCAGAGTAGTGCACTTCAGGGTATTGTCTGCCACACAAGAGCACTTGACCGTGTGGCCCTTCAGTTGCAACAAGGAGGCTTGGTGGAGCTTGATGGTTTTGATGATCTGGCAGCGGAGGGTGACGCCGGAGCACCGCGTGCAGCTTTTGCACGTGGTCAGCCAACCTGGCCGTGATGTCTGGGGGCCGAGGACTGCTGGCTGCCGCGGTAGTTGCTTTACAGGCGCTGGGCTGGTGGTTGCCAATCCCCAGCGGCTGATCTGGGCAGCCGGCGGATGTGACGGGCACTGATATTCGGAGACCCGTGAGGTGTGTTACATTTGCACGGGGTGTTGCACTGCCGTGTAGGCTGCCTCCACCGCAGAGCTGCATGGCCGCGGTGCGAGCAAGACCGCCGGCTCGCGGCACAGGGTGGGCATCCGGTCTGATCTCTTCCCTTGACGGCGCTCTGATGTTGGGGGTGCTGGACTGGGAGCGTCCTGCAGACCTTGGCAGGTGGGTAATAGATGCGTCTCGGCCGCGGTCCCCGATACCCGTCTAGGTGGTGTAGCAAAGCCTTTTCCTCAAGCGCTGCTCGCTTTCTTTCGGAGCGCGGCCCCCGCGGCCCCGGGTTTTGCTTGTGTGCATTGTGAAGGGAGAGGCCAGTTTTCCTTCCCCTTCTGCACAACGGCCTGTCTCATTGACCGATGGATTTTTCCCATAGGCACTTTGCCTAAGACTATTGCCGTTGTGGTTCAATGCTTTCTTTGATGTAGGGGAGATTGGCTAATTACAGTCAATTTTCTAATTATTGAAACTTATGAA
The DNA here is from genome assembly GCF_052110815.1 of Crocodylus siamensis. NCBI lineage: Eukaryota > Metazoa > Chordata > Crocodylia > Crocodylidae > Crocodylus > Crocodylus siamensis. Next base: position 49,481,270 of record NC_143406.1, read on the forward strand.
TTAGTAACTGGAGAGAGAGCAGAAATGCAATAAGAAAAACAACCCGAAAGACGCTAATGCCTACGAAATATTCCTTTCCTGGGGACAATTAGTCTATACTATTGAATGCCATAGACTTTTACATTTTTTTAAGGCTAAAAGAGCCTGTTATGGCCCCCTGCTCCTGACTGCACAGGCTGGAGAAATCCACACAGTGATTCTTACTTAGAGCCATTTATTGGCGCATCTTGCAGTCATTCCTGCTTTGTAGCACACTGCAGTATTTATACAATAACGGGATCTTCACCGCGTGTGGCTTGACTGCAACATCTGGGCTCTCGGGATGTGGTGAGAAAGGAGACGTCTCCTTCTCTTGGTGAGCTCTGGGGGCTGTGCACGAGTGGGCTTCTGCTCCATCTGCAAGGGCTGGCACGGTGGAGGGATTTTGAAGAGGCCAGAGGACCGTCCCCTTGTTTTGAAAGCAGGAATTTTATCAGCCCAGGTGCTTCTGTGTGCTGAAGGACGTCACGGTCCCTGCGCGGCAGGACAGTGCTGCTGCCCCCCCCCCAGCAGACAGGGCACCGAGACACTGAACGACCAAGGGATTAATTAGTAAGGGGGCTTAGGTGCCCCACTCCCATTGGCCAAGTCATTTCTAACGGGCCTTTGGGTGTTTAAACAGCTTCGCAGATCCATCGCAGAGGGCACGCCTGCCCGTGTCACAGCACAGATGCTCCTTGCACACCTGCTCCCGTCACGTACTTCAGGCTCAGAAATACCCCAGCAGAGCTGGTTTGGAGGCGCCCCGGTGACGGGGCTTAAGCACCTGGGACGGGTCTCGAAAGCTGCTGGAGCCAGGGGACGCGCCCCAGGCTGCTCCGGTGGTGCAATTCCAGGTCTGGAGCCTGGGAGTGGGAGCGGGAGAGTTGGTGGCATCTTCGTCTGTCTGCAGCACGTTGCAGCAGACATGCCCTAACGTCGCACGAGACTGCTAGGGCTGCAGGGACACGAGCCCAGGTCTCCCATGTGCCCTCCAGGCAGGTAACTTCTTTTCTTTTCAACTCGCCAGCCTTTATCTATTATTTTTTCGATAGACAGCGCCTATGAGAATGGAGCCTGATGCAACTGTTTCCCATGCTTGCCCTTCCAAGGTCAATTTGCAGGCTTATTTTGTATAAAGAGAGAGGGGATGTTTTGGTGTCCGTGACGTGGAGTGAGGTGGGTAATGAGGGCAGAGGAAAGGGACGTCTAGCGTTGCCCTTTCTCCCCAAACAATTGGTCCTGTACAGCACATAATGAGAGTATCTGGTGGAGCTGCTAACCGACGCCGCGTGGGACCTGGGCAGGGCCCTGGGACAGACGAGCTCGGCTCTGCTTTCTCTGTCCTTGCAGGAGCTGCCCAGGCTTGAGTCACCGATGGTAGCTAAGAGGCCGAGGAATGATTTCCCACTCCCGGGAAGCATTTCCTGACGTTCGGCATGTGTTTGCCCTTAGCCAGCGTTGCGAGAGCCTGGCCCGGTTGGGGCCCAGCTCCACGCGGTTCGGCTTTGTTCCTGCTTGGCTGCGCGCAGCACTTAATGAGCTTAAAGAAATGAGACGGTGAGCTTAACTAGAGATCCTGTAATCGCTATCGGGCTGGCTGGCGGAGGGAGGTGCACGGGGGCCGCGTGTCTGACGCGCGATAGCACGGCTGTGTCTTTTATACCTGCGCCAGGCATTGAGCACGCACAGAAAAGAGTCCGACTGCGATGCTTCCAGATAGCCACGCCGGCACACCCGGTCTCCCGACTCCAGTGCCTTCATCATTAAACCTCCCCATCCTCCCGAAAAATGCATTGCTTGACTTGTCTTCCAGGTGCCGTGAAACGCCCCGCTCACTGCATCTTTGGCAGCACAATCAAGACCGGTGCGCTCTCAGCCTGGCATTCACCGCTTCCCGGGGAGCGAGAGGGAAGGGGGAACTTGGTGTCTACCGCCCGTGGCACCGTGCCGACCTGCTCTGCAGTACCTTCTTGGCAGGCCGTGTTGGATCCCTTGCCCTCGTCCCCTCCCGCGAGGCAAGAAACCCCAAGAGAAAGGAAGGCCGAACCACGCTCGACGGATCCGGCTTCCTGAGCAGATAGGCAGAGGCGTGCGCATGTCCTGTGCACAGGGACGGCTTTACTTTTCAAGTCACCTCCATCTAAACGCCCCCAGAAAGAAGGCTGCAAAGGCGCCTGCTGGGCGGACTTCGGGCCCATCCACGTGGCGTGTGCTACCTGTTGCTCCCCCCGCCCCGCACATGCAGCCGTATTTCATGTTCCTAAGGGCTGGTCTTGGGGTCGCTGGCTTTGCCATCAGCAGTTCGCCCGGCTCCTTGTGGGATGGCCACGGTTGCGTAGGATCGGTGGGGCACGCGCCCTGGCATAGTGCTGTTTTTACAAAGCTCTCGGCGGAGGAGATGGAGTCGGGGGCTTTGCACGTCGTTTGCTTTCACGTGCCTGCATCGCTGCGGAGCAGCCTGGCGCTTAGGGGGTTGGAAACACAAGTGAACTGTTTGCCTCAAAATAAGCTGGGGGGAGATGGCTGGAATTGGCCTTTGCTGTAAGAGGCACGTGCAGCCGTTCTCCATGAAAGGAAGCGCTCGATCCATCCGTCCCACGCCGCCCGCAAATGCGATGGCCGTCGTACGAGTCGCGGGGACTGGAAGCGTGCTGGCTGAGATCCGGCGCCTGCTGCATCTCCAGAGTTTCCTGTTGTCATTTTGGAAAAAGCCATTACACGGAGCTGCAATCCCGCGCCTCTGGAGCATGACTGATTTATGAGCCTGGCACGGAGGTGAAGCGGGACCTCTCCCACCGGGGGCTGGAAATAATAGAAAGTAGTCAGCAGGCGCGATTACGGCAGCAGACAAAATGAAGGAGTCTGAAATGGCTGAATTAACCTTAATTTGGTTGCGTAAGGGTTTCTGACGGGGTTTGGCAGGGGGAACGCGCGGCGCTAGATGCCGCCACCCTCGCTCGTCTCGGCGGCCAATACTGCTTCCGCTTGCCTCCGGCCACCGGCAGCCTCTCTGGAAATACGGCGATTTCCCCCGGATTTAATTTGGCTCTGGGCCCGCTCTCCTGTGCCTAACCCGTTGCATTGCCCTGCCTCCCATTGGGACCGTATCCGGCTTTCCCGGCCCCTTTCCTCACCTTCTCAGCGCGGCTCTAGCTGCAAGACTCGATCCCCGGCAGCTTCGCCGCCGAGCAACCCTTTGCCCGAGCGGGGCGGGGGACGCGAGCCTTTTACTGCCGCCCCTCTTGGGAGCGCGGCCGAAGGTTAACAGGCTGTGGGCTGCCTTTTCCTAGGACGGGAAAGGGCTCAATTAAAACTAAATTGCTTCATTTCAAGAGCCGCCGCTTGGCGCCAGGGCGAGCGTAAAGCGTGTCGATCGAGGCCTCCGTTGCCTGCTATTCTCGCCTTTATCCGAGCATTACCACTGCCACTGGTGCTGCTGGCAGGTGAAGGGCAGCCCAGCTGGCATTAATTAATTTTTAACATGTTGTTGTTGCAAATAAAGGCAGGCAGGCAGATGCCTGGGCATTTCAAATGGGGAAGAAAGGCTTCTCCTCGTCTCGCTGGCTTTCTCCCCCTCGGCCCAGCGACCGCTGATGTCTGGCGCGTGCCTCCAGCAGCCGTCGCTCGGGAGAGCTGGAGAGCGCACGCGGAGCAAGCTTGCTGCTCCCGGTGCTGGGGAGGATCAAGCTTCTTGCAGCTGTCTAATCCTTAAGGAGCTTTAAGTCCAGAGACCGAGAAATACTTTGGCACATGGAAGTCTCCCATCCAGCCCGGGAACCGGTTGAGGCCACGGCTTTGTTTTGACCCGAGGCCAAGCGAGAGCTTTCCTTTTCGCTAGAGATGTTGCTAATAACCGTGGCATCGTTCCAGATCAACCTATAATTATGTCAAATAATGATAAGGTCTAGGTTGTAGCAGTTTCGTTGTGCATTTTCATGGTAATGCAGCGATCTGGTAACTGTGGGATTTAATTGGTTTTTAATATTCGTGAGAGGAAAGACAGATAGCAGAAAGAATACAATGTCTAGGATTTGCCTAAACCTTACAATTGACTTGAAATATCCTTGGGATTACTCTCCATTACAATGGGCCATATGGCTCTTGTGGTGCATGAAGGAGTCTGTGCTGTGCCGCACCGGCTTGCTTTCGGAGACGGTTGCCGCAAAGTCGCCAAACTAAAATCAAGCCAGCTTTCCAGTTAACGTGGCGATCTGCATGCCAGCACTGGCGTCTCAGGGAAGACCATCATCTACTGCATTTTGAATATGAATTGCAGAAATATAAGTTGATTACATTTTATAGCCGTTTCTCGGTGTCCGGGTGCGGGCCAGGTGCCCGCGAGGACTGCTTTCTATCCTGGGGCTGTGTGGAGCCGAATGCCGAGCGTGCACCCGAAGGACGAGCCTGTGAAATGTTATAGCTGCTCATATACACACGTCGGGACTCGGGAAGCCGTCTGAGCCTTTGCAGATGAGCGCAAACCTCAGCAAAGCATTTGTCAAACGTGACACTAAAACCATCCCCCAGCCCTCGTTTTAAATCCTTGCTCGTGAAGCAATACAGTTCAGCATGTGACTGAAGACAGTTTGAGCAATACTTAGTGCAACAACGCCTCCTCTGCTGGGAGCAGGATTACCGTCGGCGGAGGTTTTAGGGTGGCCGCAGCTAATCAGCGCTGTCTTGTCTGAAATAGGCCACTTGCCCCGGAGCTCCCAAACGAAGCATCCCAGTGCTGGGGAGCAGCCCTGGTACTTTACCCCAGGTGCCCGGGAACCTCGTTGGTCCTGAAATCTTCTTCTGGATCTGGTTGGAAAAAGCCCCTCTTCTTCCCCGGCAGAGGCCCGGCCCAGCGTTTCCAGCGTGGAGCTCGAAACCCAGCTATCTTGTAGGACACGTCTGCCCTTGCTCTTTGATCTCGCGGCTTTTTGCCCTGGTTACCGTCGCTTCAGATTTCAGCGCAATCTGGCTCCGATCCTGCAAGGTGCTCGAGCCCGTGTTTGAATAGCGCCGCTCACTTCCCGTAAAGCATACGGTCGTTTCCCTTACGCAGATGCTGAAAGCGCTCTGCAGGATAAGGGTGCGACCCGGGGGAGACGCTGCCATTTAAACTTTTCAGAGCATAATAAAATAACCCGGGGGAAGAGAAATGTCCAGTCTCTTCCTGTTCTCAATGGGAACTCTGACTTTTGGTAAAGTCATCCTTATGCTGGAAGCTCCTAAAGAGAAGTGTGTGTGCATGTGTGCACGCGTGTAACCTTGCAGAGCCTCTTCAATATGAATGTCAACGTCTAGGAAGTAGGGGATAATTATACCGACGTGGCAGAAAGAGTAATCATCATCTTTACAACTCTGCTAGACCTGGGTGGATTTTCCTGGAGACAACAGCGGGCATCTCCGGTGCCAGGACCACGCGTCCAGTCCCTGCTTCCCAGCACAGCGATGCCAGAAGACTTCGAGGAAACTTTTTAGAAGATCTCTTAACATGGACCAAAACTCGCTTTCCCAGCCTGGTTCTGAAAAACGGCTGAATTGTTTTCACTGAAACATTCGAAAAAGTGAGGAGATGCATGGAAAACTTCAGCAGGGATGACTACAGTACGGGAAAGCATTAAGTTGCTGAAATCGGGCGACTTTAATGGAACATGTTAGACAGCCTTAATTATAGGTGGAGCCGGTGGTGACATATGCAATAATTCAAATTGTAGACAAAATAATCTCTTTGGATATCTAAAATGACCCTTTCCACATTCTCACGTAAATGTTGTTTAATCAAGGTCTACGAACGAGTGTTCGATTTGCTGCGGGAAGGTGGCAAGCCAGTGCAGTTGCAGTTCACTTTTTTGGTTTTGTTTTTTTAATCTATACCTACATTGCTGGGGAAGTCTTTGCAATACAGGCATCATGGCATCGACGGCACGCTGGCGTTGGTCGTCCACGCTCTGCTCACCTGGGGGAGAGTCATTCATCTTCATCTCGGCATCCCTGTCTTTCACACCGGCTTGCGGGAGGGCCCGCTGGCACCGGCGTCGGTGTCGTCTGCCGAGATGATGGATGGGTTATTTTCTAAGCAGTTAACGCTACTGATGACTGCCACAGACGCGGTGTATTAAATTTGTTAGCAGCGGGTGTGTTTTGAACTGCCTTGGAGCTAGAAAGGCAACGGGTGGAATTAGCCTGGGGAGGACGGCACGGAAAGCTAGCCCGCCTGCACCGCCGGTGCTTGTTCGGGGTATTTTAGGGGAGCTACCACTTCCTCGTTCCCTGCCAGCTTCACAAAATCCTGGGCTGTAGCTGCTGTGCGTGGAGCCAGCCAACGTGGAAACCCATCGTCGGAAATATCCAGCTTGCAGCAAAACGGGCAGCCCCGAACCGCAGCGGTGCCCTGAGCAGGTTAAGGTGGAGGAAGCCGGTTCCCTTTTCTGCCGTTCACAAGGTGGAGGATTCTGGTTTGGGTTTTTTCCCCCAGGGCTGGCAGCAGGAAAGGACAATACATCTCCTTCCGACGTAGGTTGCCTTAGTAGTGCATGAAAACCGGCTCGTCCAGAAAATGTATGAAGGAGCTGGAGGCTGTGCGAGAAGGGCAGGCTCTGGCCGCGGTCTCGTTGCCTCCAGAGTCGAACCGTGGCGCGCCGCAGAAAGCTGCTGGGTCGAGCCGGGCCCCTGCCGCGAAGGCACCGGGCTGGGCTCTCCGACGACGCTCGTCTCGATACCGCGTCCCCTTTCTGCAAGCCCGTGACTGGCCGTGATAGCGGAAACTGCTCCGTGTTGAATCCTTGAGGTTTTCGGTCTTCCCCTTTTCGCGTGGGATTTGCTCGGGTTAGCGGAGCAGTCTCGCATCCAAGACGTAGCCTCCTCGTTCGACTTTTTGCTGGTCGACGAGATCTCTGTCGCTGTTTCCGTTTGGCCTCTGGCGGTCTGGTGTCGCCGCGTGGTGCTTTGACCTTTCAAACAGATGCTTCTGGGACCGCATCGTTTGCAAAGGCTGTAAGGAGATTAAATGCAGACCTTTGCATGAGAGGAAGGCTGCCTAAATACTGCAAGCCGTCTCTGAAGAAAAAAGAAGGTCCTGGCTCCTGTTGCTTCAGGCGATGCTCGCTTTCTGGCTATTGCAGGAATGTTTCTGGGCATAACGCTGTTTCCTGCCACCTTCTAACAGTCCTGACTCTGAGCATTCAGCAGTAAAATAAGCAGTGGCTGGTGGCAGTGGGAGGGGAAGATCCCTAAAGCAGCTTGGGCTCGCGTCTAGGCCCTTTGAAAAGGAGAAGGTACACAGGCACGACTGAAATACTACCGCACGTTGTTCGACTCGGACACGCAGCAGTTGCTCGAATGCAGAGGGCATGTTAGCGGTGACGTTTGGTTCCTGCCATTGAACAATTTAATTTGGGACTTTGGTCATTGGGAGCTCGCCGGGGGCTGGGAAAGGCGACCGAGCGGAGACGAGGGCAAACGCTCCTTCGCACGGCCTCCAAGGAGATGATGGGGCAGGAGCGGGAGCCTGGCTGCAGCCATCCGTCATCCGAGCGCAGAGCGAACCCTGCGACTCGGTGCAGTAATAGCCGCGGCGATTGTTGTAAAGCAAAATCTGTCCACAATGTGCTTTGGCTTGCACGGGCTGTCTTCAGAGGCCATCACAACCCCGCGCGCCTTTTGACAGGGCCCATATGTAAGAGAATGCTGCAAAATCGCAGCAAATGAAGGCCAACGGCATAATCGGTAGGTTAATTTTTGCGTAATTAATCCCGCGTAGTGGGGATCTGTGGGATCGAATGGCCGCAAACACAAGCACAGTTTGGCTTTTAAGTTTTAAGAAGTCCAGCTTCATTGTCCTGTTGGTGTGGAAGCACTTGCTCTGGACACCGGACACGTCTACGTGAGATGCTTCATGCCATTGGACTAGTTGTGCTAACGCACAGCAGACGAGTCCAGTCCCTTGAAAAGCATCCGCTGCGCGCTTGCGCAATAGTGCCAATTACCTGTTAGTTCTGTTGCAGGTAATTGGGGTGCATTAACGAACATGTAGATGCACCCACCGACAACAGGTGGAGGAGGAGATGTCGGTCCACAGCAGGCGAGCAAGGACGAAGCGCATGTAGCTTGTTTTATCAGATGGCTGCATTTTTTGTAATTTTAGCCACTGCCGTTGACGGGCATTGCTGGTCCGACGGTCTGGCACTGGCGTGGGCTCCGTCGGGCCGTGGAGCCACCCTTTAGCCCTCAGTCGAAGGGGGAAGAGAAGAGCAAGAAGGGCAGGGCCATCCAGTCCCGCGCCGCGCAAGATGGCACCGGGGCCTGTTGTGTGGGGAGCGAGGGGCGTCCTGGTCCAGATCCAGATCCAGACCGAAAGCCCTCGTGGCCTCATTTTTGCAAAGCTGCGATTTATTCTGCAGCTCTCCCATCTGTTTCTCTTGGGAATCGGCTCCCTGCTGCTCAGCTGAGCTTTCTCGCTGTTGAAGATTCAGCTTTTTATTTCCAGTTATGTCCTGAAATCTAATAAACAATTATTTCCTCTTAAACAGCTGACAATTTTTTCCTTCTTTTTCTCCCTATTGTTCCCTGTCAGGCCATTTTGTGCGTCTGTAGAACAAGCTGGACTGGCTCATTTTATTATGTGCCACAAGGGAGTTTCCCAGGGGCTATTTGAGAATAAGATGCACCAGTATTGATTTCCGAGTCCTTTAGATGCATGTAATTAGGTGGAGGCAGCACATGGCTGCTGTGCTGGGTTACTACACTGCCATTATGCTGTAAAATTGCTCTGAAATTTATTTTTAAAAATGCTCTTTTTATATTAGCTGCTTATCAGTACTTCAAAAGGGAAGGGAAAAAAACCCCAGCAAGGCTTTCTTTGGACTGAGCGAAGGGAACATCATTTCAAAGCTCAAATTCTGAGGCTGTTTTGCAGAGTCCAGCAATTTGGAAAGTTCAGAAGATCAAAATCTCACAAACCATCTGTGTACTTGCGTGCCGAGCCAGTGGCCGGGGAGGGGGGATTGCTGCTGGGGGGTAAATCGGATAAAGCAGCTGGGGGGAAGCGGGGGCACTGGGCGCTTGTGGCTGCACTGTCTGATGATGGAGGAACAACTGGGAAAACTTCAGTGCCTTTAATTCACCAGCTGAGATCAGATAGCGGGGCAGCCCCTCTCCCCGGAGATGGGGCGTCTCATTGCACAGCGCGGCCAGTCATCCCAGGCATCGGTCCCGGGGGGATGCAAATACCCCCATCCTTTCCCTTCCCGTTTGAACGTCCCGGATCTGAAGATGCTGCTTTTCCCAGATAATACAGCGCTTGGCAGGATAAATATAGCAATTAATAAAGATGAAGACTCATTATCCGACGCTGGTGTCTAACCCTGGGTGAGTTAGATGAGGAGCAAGATTCACAATGTATATTTAAGTGGCTTATAAATAAATGAGAACTTTTACAGCTGGGAAGTCATCTGTTTCAAAAGCAGCAAACCCTAGCCATTATAGATGCACCGTTGGAAGAGAGCCGTTCCCCCATGCTGTCCTCGGGCTACATCCCGACTGACGGGTAAACTTCAGCAGGATAAAAATATAAGAGAAGGGAGCGGCAGAAGCGAATGATCCTTGGAGTCTGACTCTCCGAGCGCCTCCGATCTGCAACGAGCTGCTGGGAGCTAATGGCCCCGCGGTGGCGGGGGGTGAAGCCGGCTGTTCTCCCGTGCTCCCCTCCGAAGGACTTGGAGCTTCCACAAGCCAGGCACCCCCTTATTTCCCTTTTTGAGAGAATAATTGCAAAGGGAGGAGATTTTTATTCTTATTCCACTTTTGGAGGTAACTTTAAGACTGGCGCTAGGGGGGAAGGCCGACCCTGGCGAAGGCAAAAGCAAAACCAGGGATGTGTCTGCTGTCCAGGGTGCAAACTCTACCAGTTGTCCAGGGTGCCTGCCCCAGTTCAGGTGTGCACGTGTGCTGGGCAGCCTGTGCCGGGGTTGTGGCTGCCCAGCACCCTCGGCTCGCGCGCGGGGTCACCCCGTGAAACGCGAGCGCTGCGGCGCGTCCTTGGGCACGGCGCGGCGTTTCCCTGCTGGGGCGGCCGGCGGGAGCTCCCTTCCGGCTGCTGAGTCAGAAGCGATGTTTTTGAAGGAGCCCGTTTGACAAAGCTAAAAATATCCCTTCTGTCAACAGCTCCCGTAGGTGTGCGCCAGCTGCGTGCCCCGCTCGCGGGCCCGCGGTGCAGCGTCTCGGCACCAGCCTATTAAAACCTCAAGCTGAAGCATTAATTATTGTCTGCCCTCTCTTTTGCAGAAGAGCTCTGCAGGGTCGGCCCTTTCTGGGGGGCGTTGAAGTGCGTGTGTGGGGGTAAAAAGTCAACGCCAGGTCCCCAAGCGCCCGTGGCTAAAGCAGGGTTTGGCGGCGTGTGAGGTTCCTCATCCAGGCGAGATGCGAGCTCCAGCAGCCTGGGGCTGGAGCGGTTGATGGCCTTTCCAAGCAGGGCATTGCAACCTCAGGCAGGCTGGAGATCCTGCTGCGGGCCCGGAGGTTTATCTAGCAAGGAAAGCGAAATCCTGTCCGTGGGCTCGTGCAGGGGACCGTGCATGACACTGCCCTGGTTGTGCCGTACTTTCCGGCCTGGAAACATGAGGGGAAACGATGGCACACCTAGCGCTGCTGTCTGCCCGGAAGCTTTTCCAGAGACTGAGCCTAAACCTCCCTGCACTTGGTGCCCTGCACCCCTCCTTGCCCCCTGCCCTCCCGGTCCCTTCGTCCTGCACTCTCCCACCCGTGCCGTGCTGGGGGTGTCGTCTCAAAGCGCCGGCGATGTTTTGGGGGCAAGGTGAGGTGTCAGTGCCAAGGGCCCTGCTGGCATCTGCTACCTGGGCGTCTGCTGCAGCACCTCCGTGTCCCGTGGTCCCGACACAGTTCTGGTTTCCATCCATCTGCCTGGTCGTGGCCACCGCCCCATTGCTGCAGCTCGGGAAAACCCGCCTTCGAAGCCCACGCCCGGTGTTGAACAAGGGCTCCGGCCCCACTTTGTGCATCCCGGCAGCATCAAAGAAGCATTAATGTAGGTGAATCGGACCCAGCAGCTTTGACCGGCACCTGGTTCTTGCTTCTGAGAAAGCAGAGACTCGTCCCTCGCCGTCAGTGAGGAGCGAAGGGGCTCAGCTAGTCCAAAGGCTTTTGTGATCCCGCAGCCCACCCGCCTCGTCTGTGCCCCATGCACAGCCCCTGCCTCCTGGGGGGCGGCACGCACTCGCTCTGGAGGAGCAGCCCCGGGTTAATTAGTCCACCTGTCAGAGCTAATTGGCACCTCCTGCAGCAGCTGCTTCCCAGGCTGGAGCCAGCGAGCAAGGCGTAGCCGGGAGCCATGCCGGCTTCAAGCGCCTCCGTAGGACGCCCCGAGGCAGCATCAGCAGCCCCTGGAGCAGGGGGGACGGAGACCCCCGGCTCTGGAGGTAACGTGCTGCCTGCCGCGGGGACTGACCCCCTTAGCTGGGGGCAGGACACTTCCCCACCCAAAAACCTTCCCTTGCTGCTCCTTTCCCTGCTGGCTCCCTTTGCGCCTCCGTGGGCTCGTTCCTTTCTATGATGATTATTTTGCAATACTTTGGCAAAAGCCAGGCAAGCGCCCGGGCACGCAGTTACCGGGACCAGAGAGCAAATCAGCTGATCGGTAACACCCACCGCCTTGCCGCACGTCGCTAGAAAAGAAGCTCCTGAATTGGCACATCTGTCCGTTCAATGGGGAAATGTATGTTATGCTAATTATAGCTGGCCCACGCTGCTCGAAGAGATTAGGGGCATGTGGCCACAGACCCTCGGTCCGTCAAAGCCGTGAGTTGAATATTCGCTTCGTGCCAAGCTTGCCTGTTTGGGGAGTGGGCTGCCTTCAGACCAGTCCCCAGCACAACCCCGTGCCCGGGATCCGCACGTTGCACGAAGGAGGATGTCCGAGAGCTGTGCTAAGCAGTGCTTTCCCCAAAACCCACCTGCCGTTCAGCTATTTGGCAAATGCGTGCATCATCCCAACTGCACGGCGCTCTCGCAGGGACGGGACACCACAAAGCCTACCCCGCGAGTCCCCGACAGCAGCACGGGCAAACCAGGCAGCCCTCCTGCCCCGCTCAGAAACAGAAGACGGCCTCCGCGTCCGGCCGCGGGATGCTCGCAGCGCCCTCGCAGAGCCGGCGTCTGCTTCCGCCGGTCCCTGGCAAACGCAGCGTGCTGCAGCTCGTACCCCGAGGACAACGGTGGACTGCACCGCCCGGGGCTGTGACCCAGGCTTGCAGCAGCTCTGGGTAAAAGAAGGTCAAAGTCCGAACCGCAGCGCTTGCTATAAGTCTTCAAATGCAATAGAAGTCCCTTGGTGGTATTTCCCAGCCCTCCGGGAAGAAGCTGCCTCTTCTTTAAAGGCTTCTTGTTCCTGTTCGTTAGATCCCGGGTGCTGCGCTCTCGTCGTTGTGTGCATGTCGTTGCATCCAAGGAAATTCTTCTGAAAAGAGGCAGCGATGCTTTTTTCTGCCCCAGCACCCTCTGAGGAGACCAGACCGCACAGGAACCAGGCAAGGGCTGTCGGAGGTATCCCAGCACCCGCTGGGGAGCTGCCTTGGACGGAGGGTGGTCTTGGAGATGACCCTCGGAGGACTTGGGGCTTGCTCATGACCAGAGCTCTGCATTGGCAGCCCATGCAGTACGGGTGGTGAGTGGCCTGCTCTGGACTAGGACATCGACAGTGGAAGGAAAAGGGATTTAAAATCAAGGTTCTTGTCCCATGTTTCTCCATGTCTTGGAGGGGAAGGGATGCAGTCTGTCTTGGCCTGCTAGAGATGGGAGGAGCTGCTGGTCATTCGGGGACAGAAGCTTTTCCCAGGAAGATCCGCTCTCTGTGGACCACCTCGGCCATTGGCAGCCCTGTGCCTTCGTAGGCGGGTGAACGGAGCGCGCACGTTTCCTTGGAAATGGCAACTGGATCGTGGCCCGTTTGGGCGGCAGCACGTCTCGCAGTCTGGAAATAAATGGGAGATGCCTCACGGCCCCTTCGCCGTTCTGCACAGGTCTCCGTGGAGGGGGGCTGCGGGGCTGGCCAGTGCTCTCCTCCTTGTAAAAAGAGGCAAACCCCCCCTTTTTTTGCAATCCTGGTTTTGAGTCTCTCGATTGCTTTATACACAGCAATCTAATCAAAGATTAAGTCCTCTCAGACTGTGGCTGGTGCAAAAATAGTCCTTTGGAGGAGCACTTTGGATGCTCTTCAGAACCGGAGCCTGGGCTCTGGAGAGGTTCGTTCTCAAACGGTAGTCGCCATGAGCCGGTGGCCTTCAGCCCTCTTGTTTTCATCCACCGAAGCAGGTGTGCTAGCAGAGGGCAGGATTTCAACAGAGACAGGTCAGCTTCTGCCGGGCCACTCTCAGCTACCTTTGAGACGCTTTTGGGAGTCTTTGCCGTGGCCAAAGCTTTCTTGTTGCAGGTGCAGGCAGGTCCATCCCTGCCAGGGCTGGGGTGCTGTGATGGAGCAGCTTGGGTGAAGCTTTCCTTGCCGCCCCTTGCAGTCCCCATGTAGATAACGACACGCCGCGATCTTCGGTTTATACCTCGTCGTGGCAGTTTTATCACCAACGTGCCACGGGTTTGGTTTTTCTCCCCAGTGGGAATGCAGCCTTCTTTCCGCTTAATTGAGAGCCGTCCTGGTTTGCGCAGGGTTTCTTTCAATGGATGACTGGAGCTGTTGTTGCTCGAGTGAATCAGTGTGTCCCCGGGAAGAAATATTCATTTAAAAAATAAATTCCCTTTCTTGTCTCTCAGGCACAGCCCCAGAACGGTATCGTGCTTCGCACACCAGGACTCCATGGGGAAGTAAATGCAACTTGCCTGTCTTTCCTCAGCTGCTGGGAGGCTGATCCTGGGCTCCTACCTTTGCACAGATGCACCTCTGGGGTCGTTTCCCAGGACCCTCGGCCCGTGGGTCTGAGCTGGGTGCACGCAGACCTGGTTCCTTGAGTGACATAAAGCCACCACAGCCAGTCTGCAAGAATGACCTCCACATCCCCCAGCTACTGGCTTCCCCTTTTGAGGGGGGTTGTAGCTCACCCCAGGGCTACGGCAGCAGCCAGCATGGCTGGGAGCTGCTGAGATGCTCTGTGCCCCTAGCAGACTCCCCTCAATACGTGCCCTGGGAAGCGGTGCCTGTGCCCCTTTGCAATAACTTCTAGGAAACTTGTAGGCCCTTTCCAAAGTGTCTCATCTCTCGGGAGGTGCCCTGGGCCAGGCTTTTGCATGCCGGCATGGGACGTCGGAGAAGCAGACGTCTGCAGGCAGATCAGCATGGCAAGGGCTTTTAGGTTACAGAGCAGAGGCTGGGTGGTTGATGGGGAGTTTTTCCCCAGGAGGCACTAGCCAGCGATGCCGGCAGTTTGCGAGATGCCGCGTATGTGTGAGAGCCCTATGGGGGGAGACTATTTATAAGCTGGGGGTGTGATCTCCGGGGTGGAAGCATTCCCATAAATAGCAGTTGCACTTGGCTGATGTGACTCTTCCTATGTCGAGTGCACAGTGTTCCCGCCCCTCCCCCTCCTCCTCCTCCTCCTCCTCCGATCGAACCGCTCCAGGGAGGCCTTTTGGAGAATGACCTCTGCCAGACTCCTCCTCTGCCTTCCCTGCGCTCCAGCAGTGCCCTGGTGCTGGCCACGCGTGAACTGCTTGCTGCTTCAGAGGAAGACACAGGGTGCAAAGCACAGATGCTACATGCACCAGCCACGCTGGTGCTCAATAAATAATGAGTGCGTTCCACAACTTTAGCTGAAGAGCTTGCTCGTGCCGCTGCCGGTGGCCCCCGTTGTGCAGCTGGTGTCAGCATCGGCCTCCTCAAAGTGCTGACCCACGTGCCCTGCCGCCGCTGGCCCCACACGTCCGCCACAGCGAGGGGTGAGCTCAGGGACGTGGCTTCTGGCTCATCCCAGTCAAAGAGCGGATGAGGGCGATGGTCTGAGCTTCTGAACAAACAGCTGGATTAGGACGAGTGGATAGGGATTGCTTGTCAGGCCCTCGGCGCTGGGGAAGTGTTGTGCTGCCTAAATCTCTAAGCTCCTTGTAACACGTGGATTTCCGTGGTTTTCCTCCCTGTGTTTGTGTTCACAGTGACTTGCATTTTCTTATTTGCAGGCTCCTATTCGGTGGTCCCCCGTATGACACGAGCTGCACAATTTCACCTGCTTGCTTCAGTACGATTACAAATAGCTCGGTCAGGGCCATGGTACTCCTTCCAGAAGGGCATCCAGTCAGCAGCCTCCTCCTGACCTATTTCCCCTTCCTCTTTCAATATGCAGCGACACCAGACATATGGGGCCAGTGGCCGTTGTTGCTTCCCTATCAGCCAACCGGGCCCGTGGGCGCCGTACCCTTGGAGAGGAGCTGGGGGCGTTTTTTTTACGCAGCTTTGCAATCCCGAAGTTTTCCCAAGTGTGCAAGTTTCTCCTCCCACTTCTTTCACGCTCCCCCTGAGTTTCACTTGTCTCTCATGTCTCGTCGCCTCTGCAGAGAGCGCAGAAGAATTTCAGCAGTACAGTATTACTTAATGAACTAGCTTTTTGGTGTCTGGAGGTTTTCAGAAGACAGGTTAATTGTTGTTAACCCTCCGCTTCTCAGGCTTCCTATTATCCAGCTGACAAATCAGTTATTAAAAGAGCGAATCTTACTTTCCAAGTCTGAGCGAGGTTTGCTTAGGGTAAAATATGAAACGTCTTCAGTTTCGAATGCAATTAAATTTGCTGAAGCATGGATCCAATACCTTGCACTTAACCAGATTGAATTAAATGAAGTTCAATTATTTGCCCATCTCTCCAATATCGCTTGAGTTGTTGGGGGTGTTGTGAAAGGAAATGTGTAGTGTATCAAAGTGATTAATTCAACCAAAAGCTTAAATGCAATAAGGCTGAGAAAATTTAATTTATTGGGGACGTATTGTATTGACAGCCATGTTTAGCTGAGGCAGGGAAGAGCTTTCCAGCTCCATTCTTCATCTTAGTTATTTATTTCAACTTATAATGCACAGAAAAGGTGCCTTTCTTAGTGCCTGGGCACCTATCCAACCCATTGGAAACCCAGGAAACTTAAAAGATTGAACCAAGAGCTACTGCTTTCCCCTCAAGCCAGCAGACCGGCAACCAGCAATGAAATCAATGCAGTCCTTACCGGGGTCCCATTCTCGAAAGCCCGCGTGGGGGGTCGTGGAGCGTGCCCTCCGCATCAGCATCGTTTGGGCTGCGGGACGTCTGCTCCCAACCCAAGGTCCCCGGGAGGAAAACCCTGCCGCGTTGCCTGTCGTACGCCCAGGGGCTCGGGGAATACCTGGATGGGCTAAAACGGTGCCAGCAATGTGGATCTAGGGTCCTCTGGTGTAAGCTAGACGCCTGACAATGCACTCATTGCCTAAGGAAGAAACCGGGCCCTGGCAGGGGAAGACGAAGGATGCTGTTGTCTGCCAGGCCCAAGCAGAGCAGGAGCCCCACAAGCAAGAAACCCTGCTCCTCTGATTTGCGGCCCCAGCACGCTGGCCGTGGCTGCGTCGTTAGTCTTGCACGTCGAGCAATTAATAGAAAACGAGGGTTGGAGATCACCCAGTCTGATCCGCGGGGCCCTGTACCGAACGCATTGCGAAGCGGAGAGGGACGCATGGTTTTCACTCCGGCGGCAGGTGGAC
This sequence comes from Crocodylus siamensis, assembly GCF_052110815.1. Lineage (NCBI taxonomy): Eukaryota > Metazoa > Chordata > Crocodylia > Crocodylidae > Crocodylus > Crocodylus siamensis. Next base: position 49,497,951 of record NC_143406.1, read on the forward strand.
GTTGAAGAAGGGGTTGCAGCGAGGCCCCGAGATCCTTTGCCGGGTGTCCGGTGTTTGCAGAGGTGCTCCCTTCCCACCAACCAGCGCCACGTGGATCGAAGGACCCTCCTTTCGCACGCGGACACCCGTCACCCTTGCGAGGTCGCGGGCGTGGGGCTCGGGGAGGCCGGCCGGGAGGAGCTGGTCGTGTCTCAGCAGTTTAGCCGCGCTCGCTCTACGGGGAGGAGAGCTGGGAGCAAACCCTGGGAAGCGCAGGTCGAAACGGCTGGAAGCCGCGAGGCTCGCAGGGGTCAGACTGGCCGCGGCGTCGGCGCAGGCTGCAGGTCCTCGTCGGGCTGGGCAGAAAACTGATGAGGGTTTGGCTGGGACGCGACGGGCAGGCTTCTCGTCCTCCCCAGAGGGACGGCGCCGTGCCGATCGAACCGACGCGAGCATCGGTGCGGGGAAGCGAAGCCTGGCTCGGGGTCCAGCAGCGCTGCCCCGTGGGCGGGAGCAGGGAGGCGAGGGCAGGGAAGCAGGATGCTCAGATCTGCAGCCGGGACCGGCCAGGGCGGCCCCTCACCCGGTGCCGAGGAGCAGACAGACCCTGGGTGGGGAGGAGTGACGCTCGGCGCTGCTGTCCCGCGCACGGGGCTGAGCCAAGAGCTGCGGGAGGCTGCGGGGCTGGGGGCCGAGGTTCAGAAGAAGGCTTGGCCCGGCCCGGCCGAGGGGCTGGGATTTGCCCCTGCTTAGGAAGGACGGAGGAGCCAGGGCTGGGCTTCCTGCCGCTCCCGGCACCCGGGCGAGACAGCGACACCTCTTCCAAGCGCTTCGGGCCTCGCTCTTCCCACGCGGCGCCGTCCGCACGTGGGCGCCGGGCCCGGCGCAGAGCCGGATTTGGGATCCCTGAGATGGAGCCGGCGGGGCGCCCTGGGCCCGCCCTCGCCGTCTGGACGAAGCCACGAGCAAACGCTTTCACCTCCGGCTGCAGACCTGGGCGCGCAGCGGGCCGTGAGGCGACGTTTCCCGGGAGCGAATACGGATCGCGGCTAAATAAAGCCTTCCCGGGCTGCCCGGGGGGTCGGTTACGCAGGGGGAGGCTGCCAGCGCCGGCGGGCCGTGGGGGCTGTTTGTGGTCGTCTGTCCCGGCTGCTGGCGGTGGTTAGCCCGGTTCCCCTGCACGGCGGCGAGGCAGGAGGATCGGAGGCAGCGGGGATGCAAGGCGCGGACTTTGTCTGGAGCCGGTGTCTGGCGTCCCGGGGCCTCCAGGGCTGTCCAGCCGGCGGCTGCGGGACGTTTTCCCCTGTCGAGAATCCCAGAAACGCTGGGTTTCACTGCAAACCGAAATGCAACCCACCGCTGAAACAGCAAAATCCCCCCAGCTGGTACTGCCTTCTGCAACCTGGTTCAAGCTACAACTTAGGTGCTATCTTCCAGGGTTTGGGTCAGTCGTCAGAGAGGGCTGCTTATGTCTTCTCTGCACTATCAAAGGCTCCTGATGCCGTCGGGAACTGCGGTGCCACGAATTCATGGATTTCATGTGATTTCAAGGCCTGAATATGCTACTGTATGATGTGACCTCCCGTGTAACGCGTAATGCCGCATGTGCGGCGTTGCCCTTGCACTGAGCCCGATAACTCGTACTGACCAATGCTTCCAGTCTTGATGTGGAGATCTTAAGAGATGCAGAAATCCCTGACTCCCGTGGTGTGTTGTAATGGTTACGTACCCTTACCAGCATTAAAAAACAAAAACAAAAGCAACCCACCTGCCTTACTGCCAGTGTGCAATTGCCTGGCTTTAATTCCAGCCCCTGCTTCTTGCAGGGCCTTTCTCCCCCAGGCACCGCGCTGGGATCGCCACCGCCCAGCATGGCCTGAGCTCTGGGAGTCCGAGTACCGCCTGGGACGGGTGCCGCTGGTGTCAGTGACTCCAAGCATTAGAAGAAATGAGTCCTGGGGGGTTTTTCCTAGGTTATTTGCTCCTGAAGAGTGGACTGGCCGGGGGTTGGTTTTCAAGCTGGAGGATGTTTGTTGGGCGACTGGTCTCGGGGGTTTTCTCTGCTCTTGCATCCTGCGGGGCTTGGCTGCGTCTCGGCGTCGCGCTGGCTCTCTGCATGGGGTGAAGACGATGTCACCTCATGGTTTCTTAGCTACGATCCGGTCGGTGAAGCCGCTTTGCTCGTTCCTTTAATTAAAGATAACCGGATCGCTGTGACCTGCTCCGGTTCTGCTGAAGTTGGTGGGAGTGGGTCGAAGCCCTGCGATCCCGCGTGCGAGGGTCTGGACGGCGCAGGGCGGTGGGTCCGGGCTGCTACGCGGCGCGAGTCCAGAATCTGTCTTGACGCTCACTTTCTCTCTCGTTTCCCTTTCAGGACCCGAGGAGCAAGCACAAATTTAAAATCCACACGTACTCCAGCCCCACCTTCTGCGACCACTGCGGCTCGTTACTGTACGGACTCATCCACCAAGGGATGAAATGCGACAGTAAGTGAAGGCCCGCGGGGCGGAGCTGGGGAGGGGAGAAGCCGTCCCCAGGCCCCAGCCGAGGGACAGGACCAGGCGGGGTCCTGGGGTCACCAGCAAGCATCGAGCTCCTTGTCCCGCGCCCGGAGGACACGCAGGCTGCCAGCCCAGCCTCGGGCCACGCTTACCCCGGCTGCTGGGCAGAGCTGGGCAGATGCGGGGCCCGGAAGGGAGAAGGGGAGCTAAGGGCCAGGCGCGTAGATAAATGATGTAAGACTCCCTAAACCTAATGAAAAGGAAAAGACAGACCGGGTTTTTCCAGCCTGCATTTGATTTCTTTCTGCCCTCCGGTCTGCCAGCCCTCCGGGGAAATGTGTGAAGTGTCCAAGAAGGTCGAGGAGCTTGGTCTGGAGCTGGCTGGCCCCGGGCCTCGGCCGGAGGAGGGGTTTCAGCTGGATGTGGGGAAGGGGAACGCCGCCGAGCGTGAGAGGCGCGCTCGCACACGCGGGCTGTGGGTGACACCCCGTGGCCATCCTGCTGCAGAGACGAAACGTCCTGCGGTTTGCACGGCTTTGCAGCAGCCCCTTCTAGAAAGCACGGTCTTGCTGCTGGTCTGCGGGGGGAGAAGCAGGGAGCGTGGGCTTAGTGATGGGGTTGTCTCGCGGGGGGAGCTCACGGCTCACGGAAGGAGCGATGCCCGCGGAGCCAGCTTTCCTGGGGGAACTGGCTGAATCTGCAGGGAATAGCGTGGCCCGGTGTTTGAGAAGAGCCAGTGGCTCCCGAAAGATCAAAACGTGCTGATTTTATTACAGGAGCAGCTTGTTCACAATCTGCTGCAGCATGGCACGTGCAGAAGTATTCATGCTGCACAATCAATGCCTCTCATTATCATGCATGCATGCATGCCCATGCATGTGCACACGCACACAGGGCCCTACCAAAGCTACCCGTGAGGCGCTCACACCAGGTGCATTTGGAGGAGCAGAGCCCCTGCCTGTCCTTGTGTCCCCCACAAACGTGCCCAGCTCGAAAAAGTCTCCTCCTCCCCCCTTTGCCTTCCCTGTGCGTGCGTCCCCCGGGGCTCTGCGAGGAGCCCGCCCCAGGGAACGCGACCTGCCCGAGTAACGCCTGCTTTCTCCTGTGCAGCCTGCATGATGAACGTGCACAAGCGCTGCGTGATGAACGTGCCCAGCCTGTGCGGGACAGACCACACCGAGCGCAGGGGCCGGATATACATCAAGGCCGACATCGAGAAGGACATCCTCACCGTCCTAGGTAGGCTCATGCCCGCAGCAAAGCACGAGGCCCCGGTGCTCGTAGCACCTCGGTGTTGCAGTGGGATGGGAGTGGCGGTGTGGGTGTGAGGGCCCAAGGTGTGTACGAGAGGTGAGGGGGTCTGGGGATGTCTTTTCATGTACCCACAGGCCCTGTCTTGTGTTCGCTAGCTGAGCCGGTATCTGCTCCTCCTTCCTCAGCTCTTCTTTCACCCGTGCAGTGGGGCCAGTGAAGGCTATCACCATCACCATTGCAGTGCCCAGCTGTTGGCATTTTGGCATGAAAATGAGAGCGCCCGTGCTCTTTCCCTAGCACCTGGAGCCCGCCAGCGTGGCAGTGCCCTGTAGCCTGCTTACTGCCCCTTTTCCTGACTGGCAAGACTTCGCAGCGTCTCTTCCCAATCCTGTTTAGCAAACCAGTGACCCCAAACCGCCTGCCCCAGCCCGTTTGCCGCTGGGACGCAGCAAACTGAAGTCCCAGGGTCTGCCTTTGCTACGGGTTTGCCTCTAGGTGCGAATACGATGCAAACTGGAGCAACTGCTCCGATTCTCCCGGCGCGTTGCCTGCGGCGTAGCCCCAGAGCGGTCCTGCAGCCTTGCGAGCACGCCTCAGGGCCGTGCAGGTTACCTGCAGGTTGATGCTGCTGTTGATGCACAGGCTGGACTTTATCCCTTCACGCTTTCCAAAGAGGAGAAAGGGCAGGGAGCGCGGGCATCGCTGGGAGGAAAACGTGGAGCGCCAGTGCCCTCTCGTGGTCCCGGGCGCTCAGCACGGCGCGACGCCGAGGACGAAGGCAGGCGGGCTGTTCTGGCTGGGCGATCACTGAAAATTAGGGTGGGCAAGCTGGTCAGCTGACCATCGAATACGGCCAATTGACCGGTCAGTTGTCTGCGTGCATCCAGACCAGTCAAAGATTATAGCAATTTTACAACAACAAAAAAACCCCTCTACTTCTTTTTGTAGTTTTCTGGATAGAAATATGATCTTTTAAATTGGTTTTTGACACAGTTCTTAATGGAAAATTTAGGCTTTCTCCGTTGGCAGTTTTTACAGTTTTTGACCTCTCAAACACCCAACCCTACTGCAAATATGACCTTCGGATGGGGCCGGAGGACAGTGCGTGGTGGCTCTGGTAGCAGTGTCAGAGCTTGAGGGGCGGAGGGGGGCAATCCCTGACGGGCTGGGGGAGACGGACACCCACGGCCGGTGCAGACTGGCTGCGAGCCGGGCTGGCGGTGACCCTGCAGGAGGGTTCGGACCGAAGCGGATGGCACGGTGCTCCTGGGTGGTCTCGGTGACCCATGCACCACGGTGGGGGGGTGGGCATAAAACCATATTACAAGCAGGAATCGAAGCCCTGGGGTGGGACGTAGGGACCTGTTCCCCTGCCTCCAGGCCCAGCCTCATCTTCCATGGATGACACTGGTGCCGTCCTGCAATGTGGCTCTGGCTTCTGGGAGGGGTCCGTGGCCGTGTGCTGCCCCGGCGGTCCCTGCCTAGCGGTCAGCGGCTGGGGCTGGACGGTGTGTGGGTGGGGTGACCCGCGCTCTGCTTCCCGAAGCCGGCTCGGGGGCAGGCTGCTGCGGTCCGGAGCGAAGCCCAGGCAGCCCCGGGGCAGTCTGTTCCCTTGTGCGCCCACGTTGCGCCTCCCTCTGACGCGTGTCCCTCGACTCCCCGGGCTGCGTAGAGCGAGTGGGCTGCTGTGTCTGTGCCTCTCGGGCCTACTACGTGTTTGCAATGGCCCGAGACCCAGTCGTGTAACAGGTCGCAGGACTGGCCCAAGCAATTGAGGCGAGCAAGTCCTTGCAGCTGTGGGGGCCCGGCATCCGGGCTTGCCCTTCCCGGGCTGCAGTAGTGGGTATGTGTGTGCATGTGTGTGCGTGCCAAAACCAAGAGGCACTGGCACTTCTTAGGGAAAGCCGTCCTGGCAGCGAGAGACTCGGTCTGTTCCTCTGACCGGCTGAGAATCCCTCCGGCCGAGGTCTCTGCAGCCCGTCGGGCGAAGGCAGGGCGCGTGGCGGTGGCTGGGAGTTGAGTGTGGGCTGCGAAGCTGAGCATCGGGGCTGCCTCTAGGCACTAAATCAGTCCCCCCAGAGCAGGAGGGTTCGGACCGATGTGGATGGCACGGTGCTCCTGGGTGGTCTCGGTGACCCATGCACCACGGTGGGGGGGTGGGCATAAAACCATATTACAAGCAGGAATCGAAGCCCTGGGGTGGGACGTAGGGACCTGTTCCCCTGCCTCCAGGCCCAGCCTCATCTTCCATGGATGACACTGGTGCCGTCCTGCAACGTGGCTCTGGCTTCTGGGAGGGGTCCGTGGCCGTGTGCCACGGCCTAAATCAGGCCTGGAGGTCCCCTGTTGTGAGCCGGCCGCAGCTCGCCCCGAGCTCCCGTGCTCCGGGCTACCCCGTTTGGTCTGGAAGTGTCCTGGGAAATGCCGTGTCCACGAACAGCACTGCTTTGGGTGGGGAATATGCAGCTTTGTGACGAAAAACGTGGGGGCGGTTTTTCTCTTCTTTTTTTTCCTTCCCAGTGGAGCTGTCACAGTCCAAGGGGAAATCATAACTGGAAAAAACAAAACAAAAAGTCGGTCAAAACCTTTCCCGGGAAAAGCCTCCACTCCTAAGTCCCCATGCAATGGTGACATGTAGGTGCCACGCTTCCCAGAGCGCGCTGGGGAAAGCCTTTGACACCTAAAAGGCCTGGGGGAAGCGCCTGGGGAGACGGAGCAGAGACGTGTCATCTGGCTGCTTTTTAACGAGCGCCTTCGAAAGCGAGTTTTATTTCGGGCCCTTTCCGGGGGCGTGGGTGAGAGCCTGTCATCTGCCGGCTGCTCCAGGGAGGCAGGGCATGCGCTCGGGAGGGAGGGAGGGAGCCCCCAGGCTGGCGTCCCTCCCGGGGGCGGCTCCTGGGAGACTGGACCCCAGGCAGGCGCGGGGTGCGCCGGAGGCCGGGAGGGCCCCCGGCCCCGGGGTCTCGTTCCCGCCACGCGGCTGTGCACACGGCCGCAGCGTGCGTGCTGTCTCCCGCCCCGTGCTGGGTGGGGCGGATTTTAATATCATCGACGTTCCTGTTGCGCACGTGGGCAGGAGGCCTCGGGCCGCGGACAGCTGGCCAGCGGAGTTGGTGGAGAGCGGGATCAACATTTTGGCCCCCGGGCGGGCGGCTGATGCGCCAGAGCCCGTGGTGACGGCGATGTCTCTGGGAAGCCGTCCTGTCCACGCGCTTCCCACGTGGGGCTTTCCTTCCCCATCCGAGAGGTGTTTTGTTGCGACCCGCTCCCTCGTGCTGCGGTGGGACAACCCCTCGCGATCCCGTGCACGTTTCTGTTTGCCCGGCGTGCCTGGCCTCTGGGCGTGGGACCGCGCCGTGGCAGCACGTTGCGTGGCCCCCGGGCCAGGGTGCTGGGGCCGGCGTGTTGGCCGCCAGGTGGCAGCAGGCGACCACGAATCGCCTGCCGTGGGGCGGCTGGTCCTTGGGCAGCTTCGAAGGCCTTCCCTGCAGCAACCCGGGCCGCGGACGCAGGCGATATCTTTTATCAGACCAACGAGATTTTTGCAACAACAACAACAACAATTCTTTCATCGCAAGCTTTCGGGCACAAACACCCTTCCTCAGGCATCGGGGAAAGAACTGACTTCCCCCCCCCCAGCTCAAGCCCATATGTTGTGACCGAGCTCGGAGACCTTGTGGGTTTTCCTTCCCAGGGAAACTCCCCATAAAGAAGAGCCTGCTGCGGATGTGCCGGTGCCGTCCAGACGGTCGCCGGTACCCTCCTCTGCTCTCGGGGCCGAGCCCCGGGGGTTTCGGTCTAGCCTGCTCACCGCCGGACTGCGCCGGGGACCCTCGTTCAAAACCCCAAAAAACTCCCGGTCTCCGGAGAGGTTAGGCACCAGGGCTGGTCTGTCTGCAGGCCAGAGAGAAATGACAGGCAGGTTGAGGCTTCATGTGCTGCAAGGGGCAGCTCGGTGAAATATTCCTTTTCTTCTGCTGAAGTACAAACGCAGGTCGGTTGCACAGGTTCACCCTGGCAGCTCGGCGGAGGGGAGGCAGTGCCGCCTTTTCATGCCCGCCGGGGGCCCGTGGCCCTGGGCTTCAGGCTCTTGGGTGCTGTGAAATGCAGGTGACAGTAGGAGCCCGTGCTCCCGTGCAAGCCAGGAAGGGCTGTAGCAACCCTCCTGGCTCAGGCCCCGATGAATTAGCACGGGGTCCTTGCACCTTCCCACGAACGGCCCGTGCCTGCTGCTCCAGGAGCCAGGACGTCAGCTCCGACTCCTGGGCGCGCTCGGGGGGAGCGCTGCCCAGCGCCTGGCGAGGATGCTGCCACCGCGGAGGGCTGCGAGGAGCAGCTCCCCAGGGCCTGATCTGCACAGCCTTGTTCTTGCACCATGGAGAGAAACAGCTGGCTGTGCATGGCTTCTCCTTAGCCGGAGACACTTGTGACCCGTGCCCCACGGCGTGTCAGGGAAGCGAGGGGTTTTTGTGCACGGGCTGCAGAGCCAGGAGCCAGGTCGAACCCAGCGCGGGCGAGGCCAGGACGCCTGTCTGACTCCCATAGCACAAGGCCAAGGCCGAGGGCAGGAGGGAGGACAGCATCCTTGGGCTCGTTTCCCTCCCACGGCCTTCCCTGCCCACCGCTCAGGCAGCCGAGCCACGCGGCCCTCTGCGCCCGTGACGTTGCATGGAGCGGTGCTGGCTCGGTGCACCCGGCTGCCCGAGCAAACCCTCTCGGTGGGCAGGAGCTGGCTCAGAAATCGCGAGACCAGCTCCAAAACAATGTGGGTTTTTTTCCCCTTTGCAAAAAGCAGGCATGTTTGCATGCTGCCTGCCTGCCTGCTGTGTCTGGGCTGGTTGCACGTCGCCCTTCTCAAGCCTTTTGCTACAGCAGGGTGGGCTTGAAGCTTAATATTAGACGAGGAGACCCCGGAGTCTCTCATCATCGCTTTGCCTGCTGGCGTCGGGGTTTTCGGGCGTCCGGGAACAACCAACGGTGCTGTCTCTCCAAGTAGCCCCTGTCAGGGGTCGGCTCGGGGCTAAGGGGCTTTGTGTCCCCCGCTAGAGACGCCCACTTCCATGATAGCAGGGACCTTCGGGGGGGGCAGAGCGGTGTCCCTTGCTGGCGGGACTGTTTCTCGGGTAGTCAGGAGCCCACAAAATATCCTGCAGTGCTTGGCTTTTAGCAGCTGGAAAGGCCCCCAACAGACACCGGGAGCATTTAGCTCGGGGCCACGGACCCCCCGGGCATCAAGCCGTCTGCCCAAGTGCGCGGCGTCTGCTCCCTGCTTCCCCACGGCAGGTCGGTGCCTCGGCTCTGGCCCGCTGCGCGGGACGCGACGGCCCCAGAGCACCGAGGGGCGAGCGGGGAAAACCCTTTACTGCAAAGTGTATTGGGAAACTGTCTTCTAGGGATGAAAGCCTTTGTAGGAAACTGGATTTTGTCGGCTTGGGTAGCATTTTTTTTTTCTCTGAGACGTTTTCCTTGATCTAAAAGCTCTGCTTTTTTCCCCACTCTGCTGTTTTTTTCCACCAACAAAATGTTGGTTTTCGTTTAAAAAAAAAAGCTAGAAAAGAGAGAAGTGCCTGTTTTTGGAGCCTCAAACAGTGGGGTGTTTGAGACACGGTGCAACAGGGATGCTCTGATCTGCTCCAGGGAGCTTTGCTCTCTCATCTGGAACCATTTGCATCAGAAGTATTTAATGGTGAGAGCAGGTGTTGGGAGGCGTTTGTATTTAGAGCCTCAGATTCAGCCCTGATTTCATCCTGCCGACACAACACACACATCACGGACCTGCCGCCCCCCCCTTTAACTGCCCCAGCAGGGCAGGCCGCGCCGCCGAGCCGCTAATTGCTCCTTTGTGCGAGGAGAGGGGCTCCGTTACAGCCCCGGGCTGTAGTTGTGTAATGGGCACACCCAGCAGTGGGCTCGGCGCACGGCAATCGGGGCCTTGCTAGCCGCGGTGCCCGCCGTGGCACGTGCCACCACGAAGCACAGGGCTTTCTGGAGCTCCCAGCACTCAACGACTCGCTGCTTAAGCTAACGGCAGGGTTGCGTGCATCCATCAATGGCAGCTTCGGGACCGGGCGGCGTCTGACCGGAGTGGGGAGCAAGCCCGCGGCGGCAGGACGGTGGCGGGGGAAGATGGATGTTTTGGAGTGTCCGAGGGTTTTATACGAGTTGCTTGAGGATTATCGGCTTCCTCCTGCAACCGCCGTGCTCTTTGCACAGTGGGGGAGCACTGGAGCCCTTGGCATGGGGCAGACTCGGAGCCCCTCTCCGAGGGCCACCCAGAAGCGGGGCCCGGGTCCCATGCAGCCAGGACCCAGCTCCTGCTCACTCTCTTGCATCAGGAGGTCTGGGATATTCTTCCTTAATCATGAAAATTGAGCAAAAGTCATCTTCTAAAGTGATCGTTGCATGGTCGAAGCCCACAAAAATTAATCACGCTTTTGGATTGGACGGGGGGCGGCCGGAAAGGAGGAAGGCTAGGTCGCTCTGCTGCTTTCTAAGCCCAGGTCGGCTCTCTGGCAGCTTTGACATCAAACAAGGTCACTTCCTCTCTTGCCCCCCCCAGAAATCTCATTAAAATACCACTTGCTTCTTTGTATGTATTACTCCCTCCACCCAAAATACATCCCAGCCACTTGCGTGTGGCCGTGTACTTGGATCGCTTGGGGACGGTCCCCGGTCGTCTAGAAGGGGGGTAGGGGTCTGGTACCGCTGGCCTCGGGCACAAAGATAAATAATGTGGTTCTCCAGAGGACCAAATCGGGGCTTTTAAGATGCGGTTTATTCTAACGCCCAAGTCGATGGCCATTGCGCTTAATCCCAACTCGCAGCACACCGTGCCTTCGCTGGTACAGAAGTAAATGTGGTGTCAAAAGACCCTGCTAAGTAGGTAGGGCTGTGTATATTTATACGCATTGCCTCAAGCGAGAGGCAGAAGTGATGGAGTGTGACAGGGTGCAATTTGGCTAATGTCGGACCAGAGAAAATGTATTTTTGCAGCCTGTGTTCTGAGGTGGACTTTGATCAAGTATCTTATTAGAGGGAAAAGACTAAATGCTGAATAAAGTGGGAAATTGTAGCAAATTAAAATGCCATTAAGGTGTTGCACATTTTTGCTTCCATAACGTAGCGGCTTCCCGGCGTGGGTTCTTCTGAGCCCGCCGTCCGAAGAGCGGCGCTGGCTTCTCTTGGCCGGATGGAGGAACGAGAGAAAATGAAGTCAAGTCATTGATGGGGCTGGAGGTCTATTAAATGCATCGCGACTCAGCTCCTGCCTTTCACGGGCGCTGAGACAGTCTGTCCCACGTAGCTTTATCAGGGAAATTCGGCCTCAGACTATTAATGTGAGGGGCTCTCCTAGTGTCGAGCCTCTCCCGCCCTCGCTCGGTGCTGCTGGCTCCGTCTGAAGTACGTTTCCCAGCTGCACGAGTCCCTTCGGCGCGGCGTCGCATCCAGGCCGTGTGACGCCGATGCTCGCAGGCCGGGGGGTCTCTGTGCCGTGCCGGGAGACGCGGCACCCCGACGGGCCTGGGGAGATGCCGGGTGTCGGGCCAGCCTGTCCCAGCCGGTGCATCGAGCGAAGGGAACAGCTCATAAATCAGCAAGCCCTTTGCTGCCTTGACGTTTGTGGACAGTTTTGTGCCCGTTGCCTTTCTGGAGCAAATCCTACATAAACCATGCACCCCCGAGCACAGGCAGAGCAGCTCCAAGAGCATCTCGTTGCCCAGGGGAGCAGCGGGTTAGGGTTAGGGTTCAAGGGCTCTTCTGCCCTTTAAGGATCTAAATTGAATTGGGAGGGTGGGACGGGGAGGGATGGGGTGTCCCAGCTCAGCAGGATCAGGCCCTTTGGAGAGGCTCAGTGCTAGAAGCGCATGCATCTGCAGCTCCCTGGGGCGGGGGGCCCGTACCGGCCCCCTTCGGAGGGAGTGCCAGGCCCCGCTGCAGACCAGGGAAGGGCTGGCTCGTCCCCGGCCCTGCAGATGGGCCGTCTGGCCCCAGCAAGGTCGCCTGGGCAGCGCGCCCGTGAGCAGCCACCGCGCCGAGGCGGGGGGAGCCCTCCCCACGGGTGCCCGTGGTGCTCCCATGCGCCGCGGGCCTCGGTCCTTGCCATTTACCAAGCTGATGAAGTAAAACATTGACTGAAACTGAAACCAATTACGCTGTGATTAGATAAACGAGCTGGGAGCGCATTAATTAACAGCCACCGGGCCGGGACGAGGGGACTGTAATGAGCCCTGCACTCCTCCCGTGGCATAACCCTGTGCAAATGCGTTCCTCCGCAGGGTGGGCATGAAGGGGGTCAAGGCGCTCGGGTGTGACGTCGTGGTGTGGCACGTCTCGCTCGGGGGGAGATGGGGACCAGACCGTGGCGCCTCCCCCCCGGGCCCCCTGGGCTCCTGCCCCTGGGGCGGGGTGCTTGGAGGAGGCCGTCTGTGCGCTCGCGGGCTGGACCCCTCCTCCACCCGGGTGCGCTCCGGGGCATTTCTCCCCAAGCCCGGTACTTTCTCGCCAGGCTTTGCTGAGGGAGGCGAGCGCCTGCTCCCGCGTCGGTGCCCGCTGGGCCGGTTGGTCGAGCGACTAAAAGAGGTTGCCTGAATAGTTCATTGCAAACGTTGTGGAATGAATTGGCCAAATGTCGTCCGACCAGCCCTGCCTGCCCTGGCCCTGGGGGGCTTGGGAGCAGCTCGCTCGCCCGCACACCAGCAGGCTGGTGTGCCGAGCCCCGGGCTGGGCGGGGGAGAAGCCGCTTGTTGAGTCTCCGTCGGTGCCGGCGTGCCGTCCAAGGGCAGCACGGGGCTGCGGGAAGCACCTTGCTCGGTCTCGTTGGGCTGGAGGAGCAGAGCCGACGGCATCGGTGCAAACCCCGGCTGATGCCACTGTTGCTCGTGGATGGAGATGCTGCGAGGGCCCCCGGCACGTGGCTAAGGGCCCCTCCGGCTGGCGTGGCGCGTGTGCGTGGTGGGGCAGGCAGGCGACACGGCAGGTTGTACTTATGCACGTGGGTGTACTTGAGCAAGAGAGCACTTAGCTATTGATGCTTTGCACACGCACGTGAACACACAACATATGCAATGCACTCGCCTCTGTTGGAGTGGGGGAAGCGTGCTGTGCCTGTGCTGTCCTTGTCCTGTCCTCCACCGTTCCTGAGGAAGCCCCAAGAAGTTCAGGTCACTTCTCGCGGCACCCCCACGGCTTGTCCTCCGCCCCAGCTTCCCCCTGCTCTATGCAGCACTGGGGAGGCCACATCTGGAGTCCCGTGTCCAGCTGTGGCCCCCACTGCAGAAAGGATGCGGACACATTGGAGAGAGTCCAGCAGAGGACAGAGAAAATGGTCGGGGGCTGGGGGACAGGACTGGTGAGGAGAGGCCGAGGGAGCTGGTTTGCAGAAGAGAAGACCGAGGGGGATTGAACAGCAGCCTTCAGCCCCCTCGGGGGGCTGCAAAGAGGATGGAGCTGGGCTGGTCTCAGTGGGGGCAGATGCCAGGACAAGGAGCAGAGTTGCAGCAAAGGAGGTTTAAGCTGGATATTAGGAAAAACTCTCTCATGAGGAGGGAGGTGCAGCACTGGGTCGGGCTTCCAAGCGAGGCGGTGCAGTCTCCATCCTTGGAGGTGTTTAAGACCCAGGTAGACAAAGCCTTGTCTGGGATGATGCAGTTGGGGCCGGTACGTGACATCGGACTTGCAGGCAGGAAGGGGGTTTGGGAATGAGCCCTTCCTGCCCAAGCTAGCGTCCAGCCTCCGTGCTTGGAGCTGGGCAAAACGCTTCACCGGAAGATGCAGGTTGGGATCAGCTGAAACATTTTGCAAATGTGCATCGAAGTCACCAAACTGTTTCGGTCACAAGCTTTTTCTCGAGGAGATCCCGGCGTCTCCCTCTGATGGGCTCCAGATGAAGCATATTGATTTTTTCCATTTAAAATGTTTGGCTTTGGCACTTAGTTGCTTTTCTGCTCTCTGGCCAGGGCGGTTTTGCCTCTCTGCCGTCTCTAGCTCTGACGCTTCCTGGTGCTGCTCGGACTCAGCTCTCCTTTCCTGCCCAGTCCGAGCAGGCTTCAGGGGGACGCCCTGGGTCCCGGGAGAGCCCGGGAGGTTTGAGACGCATGGATGCATCTTCCTGAACTGCAGCATTGAACCCAATGCATGCTTCCTAAGCAAGTGTCAGCTGGGGAACCTAAATGAATTTTAATCTGATTGCCTTAAATATGACTATAATATTCCTTCTGCAGCAATAGTGCTTTTGCCTGAAGATGCATGCCGCTATTACAAGGTGAGAGAAGTAGGAATATTCTGTAATTTAATTTAACATTAGAAGAAAATCCTTAAATTGCTGGAATAAATCATGTCTTCTCTGCCGTTAGGCCAGTTCGCCCAGCTTATGTATCATGTCCCGCTCCGGCGCCACGTGCGAGATGTTGAAGAATTTGCTTTCATTCTCCTGTTTTCACTTGGAAAATTAGGAAGCGGCTTCAGTTCCAAGGAGGGGCACGATGCAGGTTTTGCGTTTGATGGCTGGATAATTATTTCCTCAATAACAGCGCATCTAGTGAGGCCTGCTGAGATGTGCCGTGCTCTGATTTCATGCTTCAGGGCAAAAACGGATGGAGCTCAAGGGTGAGGAGTTTTTTGCGCCTGGTACGTGATGTTTCGTAGGGGCCCGGTCTCGCAGGGCGTTGCGCCGGTTGGTGTTGATGGTGCAGCACTAGACGGGCCGCAGCATCGGTCTGATGCGGTTGGGCATCTCTGCGTGGGAGCTGGGTGGAGGTTGGACAGGGCTGGGTAAAATCACCAGTGTCTGACCCTTGAGAGAGCTGATCCTTCCCCGTGTGGGGGTTCCCATCGTGCCAGCACTGATGCACCATCGAAGCACCCCTAGGAAATCTGAGGAGTCCCCGAATTTCTCCAGATCTCTATTGTCGATCGGGCTTCATGGAAATCTTTTCGCTACAGCAGCCAGTGCAGAGCTCTCTCCAGTCACCTTCCCCAGCTGCTGAGTGCAGGATGGCTTTTATGCCCCTTGCTCAGGTTAGGAAAAGAGCCGGCCGCACCAGGCAGGCCCTGCCGCAGGTAGGACGGCGGGGGATAGCGGCTGACTCCCAGGGGCCGCTGCATCCAGAAGCACTGGGACACGGTGGTTTTGCTGGACTGGTGCAGCTGCCTGGGGTGGTTTCGTGTGCGGCAAACCCGAGCGCACCCAGTGAGATCAGCAGGTGGAACGGGTGATGTTTGCATTGCAGGAATCGGGATCTGCACAACCGTAGAGGAACTGCATTATTTGGGGATCACTCCCATAAATGCACTGTCCAGAGTCCAGGAGCGACTGCGACTCCAAGGACTTGGAGGGGCATCGTTGTTGCTGGATCTTGGTGCTAAAGACAGGGGCACCCACAGCATCTTCCCCCAAAATCAGTGGACCTGTGGCCAGGGGCATGAGACCCAAAGATGCTTTGCTATAATCCAAGCTAATTTAGAAAAGGAAACGACAATCCCAGCTGGAAGAAAGAGCACCGGGCATCCTGTCTGGGGAGACATTTCATTCTCTTAGTTTTAATTTTGATATGCACCTTAATCGGCAATATTTATTAATAGACCCCGGTCTCATTATTTAATAACAGAGGAGTTGGGTCAGAAGCAAGGGCGGATGTGTGGGGGTGTTAAGCAGCATGCGTTGGAGGGGGGATGTGTGCACATACACACGTACATAGCAGAACCAGGCAGATGATCGAGAGGATTTGAGCCAATGAACGAAGGAGTTAAGAACTAAATCAAGATAAAGGCACTGGCCTTTGGGGGAGAGGTCCTCACCAATGCACAGCGGCGTGGGTAGTAATATGCTTTTAATACAAACTGCTTTTTCACTCTTACAACTGGCATTTAGCAATTACTTGTATTAATTTATAAACGGCGTCACAAGTGCTTTTGGTCTGCTTTGGTTATGGGGCGGGTGCTCGCTGCTGGGGCTTTCTCTCCTTTCCGTACATTTCGTATTTCAGACTTCCACCATGTGGTTATGAAGATAGGCTTTTTCTATCAAAAAGGAGCAGATAAAAGCCCATCACAGCGATGAGAAAATATGTATTCTTCTCCCCTGATAAGGGGCGGGAGGAGGAAATCAGTCCCGTTGTAGTGGTGCGAAGCCTTCGCAGGGGCCTTGGAAATTAAACTCATTACTTAGAGATTTCACACAGCAGATTGCAAGGGCTCCAGCCCTTTCTGCTTGGATAGTACAAAGCTTTCTAGAGGCGGGTTTTGACGGAGAGTCCAAATTAACCTGCAGAGGAGTAACTGTGCATCTTCTGAAGCAGGGAGCTGGTATTTAGGTCTTGGCTTAAAAAAAAAAAAAAAAAAGTGACTAGTTTATTCAATGGCACATGAAAGCATAAAGGGCACGTCGCTGGTGTCGCAGGGGGCGACCGGCTACCGTTGGGCGGTTTCGATTCCCAGGCGGGCCGGTGGAAATAGCACAAGAGAACCAAGCGCTGAAAAGCCCGGCTGGGCGATAGCTGAAGTTAACGAGCAGAGCCGCCCGCCTGAAGTGTCCCGTCGACACCGTCCGTCTGGTTCCCCGGTGCATTTGGCGGGGTGCTGGCTGGGCGGGCGGTAGCTCAAGGAGTGTTGGGGTTCAGCAAGGACAAGTGCAAAGTCCTGCCCGTAGGGCCAAGCAATCGCATGCGCCGGCGCAGGCTGGGGACTGACTGGCTGGGCAGCAGCTCTGCAGAAAGGGGGGTGGGGGTGACAGGGCAGTAAGATGGATGTGAGCCAGCAGTGTGCCCTTGTTGCCAAGAAGGGTACCGACATCCCGGGCTGCGTTGGGAGGAGCGCTGCCGGCAGCTCGAGGGAAGTGATTCTTCCCCTCTGTTCAATGCTGGTGCGGCCACATCTGGAGTCCTGTGTCCAGCTGTGGCCCCCACTGCAGAAAAGATGTGGGCACACTGGAGAGAGTCCAGCGGAGGGCAATGGAAATGTTTCAGGAGCTGGGGGACAGGACCGGCGAGGAGAGGATGAGGAAAATGGGCTGATTGAGTCTGCAGAAGAGAAGACGGAGAGGGATTGAACAGCAGCCGTCACACCTCCCTGCCAGGGGCTGCAAAGAGGATGGAGGTGGGCTGGTCTCAGTGCGGGCAGACGACAGGACAAGGAGCAATGGGCTCAGGTTGCGGAAAGGGGAGCTGAGGCTGGATATTAGGAGAAACTTTCTCACGAGGAGGGTAGTAAAGCACCGGGACAGGTTGCTCAGAGAAGTGGTGGAGTCTCCATCCTGGGAGGTTTTGAAGACCTGACTTGACAGATCCTGGCTGGGACGATGTAGTGGGGCTGGTCCTGCTTGGAGCAGGGGGCTGCACTAGATGTGACCCCTGAGCTCCCTCCCAGCCCTCACTGTCCATGATATGAAGTGGAGTGGAAGTGCCTGAGGCTGCACAGGGTCGGTGCCATCATCACCGAGCATGGTGCAGCGGAGCCGAGCCAGCGTGCAAGCGAACGACCATCGTCCCGTGCCGGGCCCTGCGCAGACCCGCCCGGGAAGGGGGGTCCTCGTGCGGTTTTGAGTGTTCACCCACGCTGCAGGGAGAGCACGACGGAGGGTCGTGCCCTTACCCATGCTGTGCCACCTTCTTCACCGACGGGTTTATCCGCAGGACCAACTGCTAGCATTGCTTGCACCCATGATGGGCTTCTTCGTGTCCCGAGCTAGCCGGTGGCAGGCTGACCACCTGGGAAGAGTTTCACATCGGATCCTTTAATCAACCAGGCAGTTGCTGCTAGCGGCGTTTGCCGAGAGTCATCGCACGTGGCCACGTCCCTGCGTCCCCCCGATAGAAAACAGCTATGTCAATGCAAACGCTTCGGTGCAAAAAGCAGCTTGTGGATGTCAACTTCTGATGCTCTCGGTCCCGGGCGCTGCGCACACTTCAGTCTGGCAGTGACGAGCGAACCCTTTCGCTGGCGCTGGCACGCTACGCGCTTCTCGGTGCCGCCGGTGATGAAGTCGTTTCTGTCCCCTCTGTCAAAGGTGTGCAGCGCGGGAGGTTTCTGCTGCTCGCCTCAGGGCTGTCTCTGGAGCCGGAGGAGCGTATAGAGCTACAAAATCAACGACGCTGCCCAGGTGCCTTGAATTGGACGGCGAGCTCTTGCCGCGCAGCCCTGCCTCGCTGGCTGCTGCCGGAGGTGTCGGGTTTGATAAATGAGCTGGTTGATAAATGCAGATTTGATTGGTGGCTACGAGTTTTATTTCCACGGAGCCGGAAATTGGGCCACGCTTCAGGGGGACGCGTGAGATGGCAGGGTCGGAAGCATCCCCCCGCTTTGCAGCGCGCTGGGCGGCTGGGGTCCTGCCGCGGGGTGTCACCGTGCAGGGTCTTCAGGGGCCGCGACCCACGTTGAGCAGCATCGTGCACCCCCTGCGCGGGAGCAAGACGCTGCCCAAAATCCCACCTCACCCAAGTCAGGGGTGAAAGCCCTGTTGCCTGCAGCCGGGCCCTGATTTATCCCCTGGATGCTTGGTTTCCCAGCTGAGACCATGGGACGTGAGCTTGACCCCCCAGGGCTGCTGAGCCTCCCCGAGAGGTGAGCCCGAAAGGGAGAGGCGTCCCTGACCTGGCATAGCCCCTCGCAGGCGACGGAGCAACCCATTGCTCAGCCTGGCAATGCAGAGGCAACACGGGAGAGCATCTGAGCACCTTACTGTCTGCCCAGAAAGGACACTGGGTCAGTTGGGGAGCGATTGAACCATCTGGTTGGTGTCCCCAACCCCTGGTCAGCCCCGGTGTCGTCTCTGCCAGGAGCGGTAGTCGCGCCTGCCCTTCTCGGCCGCCCTCACGCCGCGCCCTTCACCCCGAGCATGTCCACGCTGAAGGACTTCTCGTGTCCCCCCGCTCCTCGTCCTCCCTGCGGCTGGAGAACAAGCCCGACCTTTCTTCCCATGCACGGCCCCGCGCTGGCACAGTCGGGGGAACAGATTTATATCGTTCTAATTTTATTGCATTTGCAGGCGCTGCAATCCAATTACAAGCCCTTCAGGCAAGCCGCACATCTCCCCTTCCCCCCCGCCGCCCTGCTTTCTCTCCACCGATTAATTCTCCGTGAATGCCGTAAAAATGATCTTTATCCCGTGCTCGCCCAGCACCGTGGCGACGTGGGTGCCTTCGCCCTCGGCATCCGGCACCTCGTGGAAAGGGCTTGGTTCCAGAAATTATTACGAAACTCCCTTTTGTTGGGGTAAAGTGACACGTTCATGCACGCCCTCCACGGCGACCCTCCACCCTTTGTGGGACGCTGCCCTTTTCTTCATCCCCGGGCGCCAGGTGCAGGGAGCGGGGGGCCGCACTTAGCGGGTGTTGTAGCACATTTACGAACAGTACAGCGCGAACCTTTGCCTTGACGTCCTTGCGGCACCCAGGGCTTCTCTCCGTCTCTCCAGGCCGAGAGATGCTCCCTCTCCCTTGTTATCTCTGGGCTGGGGCCGAACTGGACCCCCCGTAGCCTGAGGCAGTGCATTGATCCTGCATCTTCATTCGGGAGCTTTGCAGCAGAAGCGAGGGCAAGTCGACAGCTCCCCTCCCATGCACCGGCTCTAGCGTCTAATTCACTCTTCCCAGGGGTCACTTTGCCGTTTCCCTCGTCTTTCTGGGGAAAGGACGGTGCAAGATCTCCCTCCTCTTTGCTCTGCTCCGTATCCTTTGTGCTAACGATCGTGAACCCTAGTTTTCATCCATGCACTAATCTCCTGAGATTTTGCAGTCACGCTGATGCCCAAACTCACTTTGCTTTTGTTGCATTGCTTATTCTCTTTTTTTAACTGTGTGGTTGGCAGGACTGGACCGACCTGTTGCTGCTTCTTGTAAAGTGCACTGGTAAAGGCATCCAGTCTTTTGTCTCGGAGATTTACAAAGCTGCACAAGGAGGTTCATTGCCCGTTATGATGGGATTGAACCCTCATGATCTGGGCGTGGGGGGAGTGAAACAGCTGCCATTCATTTGGGGAAACTAGGGGCAAAATGTGCTTCTTGGTGAAATGAAGAAGTTGAAACAGCAGCAACTCCCTTCCCCCTCCGAATACCAGAGGTGTGCGTCACCACCCGAAGCAATAGCACGGGTCGGCAAAGGGGCTGTGTCGCTGGTTGGGCAGAAGGGCGTGGGGGTAAAGAAAATGCCCCAGAAGCGCAAACAGGGACGCCCAAGAAAGAGCAAGACGCTGAGCAGGAGCCCTCGTGGGACCGGTGTCAGACGAAAGGGGCTGGGAGCAACGGAAGAGTCCCTTGCCGAATGGATACCGCGGTGAATATGGCCTGCAGTAATTCAGGAGCACAGATGCTGTGGATCAGAGTGGAAGTGGTGCTCCTAAAGGCCGCGGGTACTAGGAAACCCCCTAAACCATGCGTGCCTATTGACCCTCCAGGAGGCAGGGAGCACCCCTTGTGCCTGAACCTGCTGGGGATGATATTATAACCACCGTTGTCACCGTCACCTAAAAGTGACATCGTTATTTCAGAAGGTCGTAGGCAGTCGACTGTGGGATTCGTGCCACAGGCAGTCGGCGAGGCCAGGAGTTTGGCCGTATTGACGTCTGGATTGCGCACTTCTATCCAAGGCTCGCACCGGTTTCCAGCCAGTCCCTCGCTCTGGGAGATCAGGACGGCGATAAGGGGCGGCTTCCCGCGCGCCCGAGGGGGTCTTGCGCTGCGGACGGGGTCCGCACCCCGCTAGATACCGATAGACCTGGGGTCTAACCCCGTTTGGCAGCTCCTGTGGCCTTAGCGGGGAGGGAGAGAGACGAGGCACCCGGGGAGCCCGCGTGCCCCGTGGGCTGCAGCAGAAGAGCGGGCGCGATGTATTCAGGAATTAGCTGGGGGAAACAAAGACTTTGAGCCCACTGTGTCAGCAAGCAAACTGCAGACCTGATACTATGGGAATACGGTGATTTTAATTATTAAAAGATCCCTACGGGTCTGGGGCTCCGAAGCGCAACAAACGGCCCCCTTATCAGAGAGAAAAAAGAGGCTTGTGAGTGGTCTGCAGACCTGAACGCGTATGGGAATGGCGGCTACCCACGGTTTTTTCTTTGCATAACAAGCCTGCGTCTCTTCTATTGTAATCTCGGTCTGCAATAATTCAGTTTTCAATCACCGGTTTCATTCCACCAAGTCATGAATGCCCTGAAACGCTTTCAAGGAAGCTGAGGAGCTGTGTATGCTCTTGTGCTTTTTCACATTGAACTTACTTGCCCTTTTCTTTCTTTCTCCGTAGTAAAAGAGGCTAAAAACCTAGTTCCTATGGACCCTAATGGCTTATCAGACCCCTACGTGAAACTTAAACTAATCCCTGACCCCAAAAGCGAAAGCAAACAGAAGACCAAAACCATCAAGTGCTCCCTGAATCCTGAGTGGAACGAGACCTTTAAATTGTAAGTACCGCAGAGCATTTTTAATCTTGTAAACTAGCCCCTCTTGCCCCCAGAACGAATGGGAATGTATTTGCTGTGCTTTAATTATTCAGAGAGATTAACCTGATTCAATGGAGAAGTAACTTTTTTTTCAGTTACATAAATGTGACTCGGAAACGCTCTGACTTCTGCGCCGTGCCCTGATCAAAGTCTTGCATTTCAATGAGAGAACTTCACATTCTGCGTTTGAAATGCACGCTATCGGGGAAATTAAACATTAGAGAGCCCTACTGTCGTTGAAGACCGTCACTTCATTTCATATTCATTTATTTATCGAATGCACAGGGGGAGCGTGTGGAAGCGTGGAGATAACTTCCACCGCCGAAACGCTCCTTTTTCGTTTCTCTCTTCCAGTCAGCTGAAAGAATCGGACAAAGACAGGCGGTTGTCCGTGGAGATTTGGGACTGGGATCTGACCAGCAGAAATGACTTCATGGGCTCTCTGTCCTTCGGGATTTCTGAACTGCAGAAAGCAGGCGTGGACGAATGGTAAGGGTCCAGTTATTCGGAAGCGACAAGGTCGTGGCCTAGCAGCGTCACCTCCTCTCCCCTCGGTGGAGAGTGCCCGAGCCTTTCTGGTGCACCTCACCGGAGGGATCTCGGTCGTTTCGCACCCAGAGGTCCCCCTGTTTCGTACAGCGTTGCTGCCCCTCGCCTCGTGCTGGTGCAAATAATTCACATCGGGAGCATGGATCAGGTAGCTGAGGTGCTAGAAGGAGATCAGCAAAGGGAGAAATTTCCCCGCATCGTGCACGCCCAGCGTGGCTTACTTTTATTCCCTGTGTTTTCGGGGTTGTGTTTTATACCTTGTTTGGGGTCTGGCCATTTTGGAGTGCCCAGGGCTTCTCTTGCATACGTGCCTACGGGAGACCCACGCGGCGTCTAAGTCGCGGTCTCGAGGCCTGACGTTTCTTCCCGCGTACTACCGTGCACGTTTCGTAAGGTCAAGCCTACGTGGCTGCACGGGAACTCAGAAGGCATCATCTGGCATCTCATTTTCACTCCAGTTTTTTAGCTCCGCTGACATACCGAAAGAGCCATTGTGTTGATCATAAAGTTTAAAAGCCAGATCAGTAGCTAGTTAAGAAAGCCTGGAGAAGAAGCATGAATTCTGTCTGAGGCTGTTGCCTCTGCAGCATGTGGACTCGCAGAAATGATGATTAGGGGTTTCTTTCAGTAAAAAGAAGAAATGCTGTCCGAGGCATGTAATTACTGTCACTTGTTACCATACGAAAGATGAACACAGTGGGGCCCATAAAACTCATGCTGAATGGGGCCTATTCATTTCCATTTTATCTTCCCCAGCAGGATACATGCCATTTTAATTTCCTTTTTTAGCCACCGATGCCCGAAAGCGACGTTACCTTTCCACGGGAAGAATTATCATTTAAAATCAGTATTGTATGCCTCTTGCAAGCCAAGAACCACATGGTATCAATTTACATGGCGTGAGGCAAACGGCCTCCTTGGATTCCCCCTTCTCCTTCAAGGCGCTGCCTGGCAGCTCTGCGGGGGAAGCACGCGGTCGCTGGTAGCTCCCGCTTCGCCGGGGAGGACGGCTCTGCAAACAGTGGTCAACACCTGGGACGCAGCTGTGACTGTTGTTATTTCTCACGAGCACTGACCTACCCCAGGGCGACATGCCCGTACATCACGCCGCGCCTGCCCGCTCTCTGCAGCCAGGCAGAGTCGAGCAGGCGCTGGTGAAGCCCAGTCCCTTGGGCAGAGAGGGGCTGCCAGGCCCCGTCTGCTCCCAGGCCGTGCTTCCGCATGGCCGCTGTCGTAGAGGTGTGGAGCAGCTCCGGGGAGCTGCTGTTTCAGTAGCCAGCAGGAACGTGCATGGGGAGACGACGCCCTTGGGACTGCTCCGTCACGGGGGTCATAGCGGGGCGCAGCGCTGTCCTCGTGTCCGGCCTTGCAGCATTTCTGCTAACAAAACAGCAGCGATGCTCTGCGTTTGTCCTCTGGAGCTCTGCGCGCACCTGACGGACACCCGTGATGCCGCCCTGCCCCTGTGGAAAGCAGCCCGGCGCTGGGGGTAGAAGGATGGAGGGAGGCAGGCGTGGCCCGTTCAGAGTCTGCAAAGCTGAGAACAGCTGCCCTGTTTCACAGCCCTTCATCAGAGATGTAGCTCCTATCCCGAAAACACCCGATTTTCGCATCCCTCCAGGGTGCACGGTCAGCTGCAGAAAGGCCCGTGTTGCGGCGCAGCGCGGGGTGCCACCTCTTTTTCACACGCGCTGGAAATGGTTTCCCACAGACTTTTAAAAACCACGTCAGCTGCAATCTCAGTAATTTTCCCGGCCGCGGCATTTGGCTGGGATAAGCCCCGGTGGAAGGCTCCGCTGCCTATTTCATATCTCAACAACTGCAGTTAATGGAGGAACAGCCTGTCCCTGTGTTATGCAAATAGCTCTTTGTTCATCTGCGGTAGACACCAGCCTCTGTAGATAACATCCAGCCGATCGCCGGTCCTCTCTGGCGGCTGCAGAAGAGAGTTCATTGATGGAGCTGAGGCTTCGCAAGACGCCTCCGATCTGAGTGACGCCTCCTGATTTCTGATAATTGCCAGTTAAAGTTTCTTCCCTTCCCTCCCCCCCCAGCTCTTTCTTTTCACGAGACTCTGGGCTTTGCTGCAGGATGGCACCTGTTGCAATGCTGCCGTCACGTGTACGAGCGCCCTCAGTAGCACAATCCTGCTGGCCTCTTTGCACATTTTGGGAGGTGCCCAGGCTGGCTCCAGAGCCCACTGACAGCAGTGATTTCCCTGGGCTTTTGGATCAAGCCCCTAATGTAGAGAAGGCTCCGGTGCCTCCTGGTGCGTACGCGCCTTTGTAGCAACAGCCTGTCACCAGCAACTCCCCGGAGGGAAAGTTTTCTGTGCCAGGGACAGAGATGTCACTCCCTGTACCAGCAACAGCCTCTTTAGAGCAGCGCAGCACCAGGGCACCCACTTGTTGGTGCAAACAGGGTCTGACTGTATTCAGGTTGAGCCGGGGGTGCGCCGGCTGCCCCAGCCCGGAGGTAGCCCCCCAAGACTGCACACCTGGCAATCTGGAGGGGGTGCGGAGGGGTGCAGTGCCTGAATGGGATCATTTAGGCTCTGATAAAGCTAGGAGATGGGCACGGGCCAGGGAGAACCATGCACAAAAGCCCAGCCAAAGATGAAGCCCAGCTGGTACCCGAGCTCCAGACGGGCCGTGGTGACGCGCTGCTTTTGCCGTATGCTTCCAGGTTTAAGCTGCTGAGCCAGGAGGAAGGGGAGTACTTCAACGTCCCGGTTCCTCCCGAGGGAGAAGAAGGAAATGAGGAGCTCAGGCAGAAATTTGAGGTGAGCGGACTTTTCCTGAATGCCTTTACAGTGGGGGGGGGGGGTGCAGGCTGCAGCGGGATCCTCTGATATGGTCCTCAGCAAAGGGCTTTGCTTTCTCGGGAGAAGTCCTGGAGTGGAGCAGCGCTCTTCTCCCCTCTTCCTGCCTGCACACGACGCAGCCGGGGAGACCCCGGGGCCGGCCCCCACTCCTCCCCTGGGCTGGCCCGGCTGCCTGCAGGTCATCCCGAGACGGGCTTTTGCACGGTGAGTTTGTCTAGCTGCGTTTTGATGAGAAACCACGTCAGGGAGTTCAGCGCTGCGTGGCTATACGGAGTGCAACCCGTGCAGAAGTTTGCTGAGTGCAGGAGTGCGTTTGGGGCAGGCACTTCAACCGTGTTTGCTGAATGGTAGTTTCCCCCCACCCAATGTTGGGAGGAGGAGCGTGGGGGAACGGTGCCGTCCTAGGCGTTCGCTCCACTTGCCCCATTCAGATTCGGGAGACGCAATATGCAGCTGAGGCTTTCTCCACGGAGCAGCCGTATGCTGAAGGTCATGGCAGGTGTTGCCCAAGCTGTCCACCCTAACTCGGTCTTCGCTGCACAAGTGCAGGGCTGAAGGTTTTGCACACACCTTTGAGGCTTGATTTCCCGTGCAAGCCTGGCTATGGTGTGTGCCACAAATGGGTGGTTTCATTCTCCCTTGCTTGCTCACGGGCTCCGTCTCTCTCGGCATCCGTGATCAATGCCGTGATAAAACCGTTCTGTGAGCCACATTTAACCTCAACTTGCACATTTAGGCTCTGTGCACTTAACGATTTTTGTGCATTTCTCTGTCCAATATCTGTTTAAAATAGCAGCGCATCTATATGGCTGGACTGTAGTGGCTTATCTCAACAGTTAGATGGAAAGGAAGCCAAATGCAGAATCACTGAGGCTTGGGGCCGGGGGCGGGGTGCACAACAGTTGCATGCTCGCTCTTACTGACACGGATGTGCTTCTTATTTATGGCCTGATGGCAGGGGTGGACCCAGGGGGTTGCACTGGTGCACTTGCACCCCTCTTTGATCCCTGCTGCACCCCACGTTTAACACCAACAGTCTGGCAGGCGCAGCAGCATTTCTAGTCAGGCCGGGCTGAGGGAGTCACTCCATGGTTATTATCACCTACCTGACCCCTTGTAAACCCTTCATTTCAGAGGTGTTAACGACCCTCTCTTCTTTTTAATGGTCTTGATTTTCCACCAGCCAAGCTCACCCCTGTTCCGCCATGCTGCTCCTGGTCACGAAGCTCCTGTTTCACAGCCCTGCACGTTGTTTTGAACTCCCTCCAATGAAGTGCTATTTGTTTTTTGCTTCAGTGTTAAAGTTTCTAGTTTATTTTTATCTGGAGAAAAATGTCTTGTGTTCTGCGTGGTGATGCACCTCACCGCGTGCACCCCTCTTTAAAAATCCTAGCTCTCCCCATGCCTATTGCATGTGCTAGTCTCTTGCCTTCTCTCAAATATCGTGCATTAATTTGGTGTGCACTTAATTTTCTTTGGAAGTGTGGGTTTGCTGCCAAGAGGAAAAGCCAGCGTGACGCTTTGGGAAGTAACAGACGTGCCGAGGGCTCTTTGTCAGGCACGGCAGACAAATGCTGCACTGAAGTGCCGGTCTGGATAGTTGCTGCTTGAGGGTCTTTGCAATACTGCAAGGTATTTGCTCAGTCCAGGGCTGAAGATATGACACTTACTGCACGCAAGAAATGATGATACAGTCGGGCTGCAGTTTTTATTAGAAGCAGCTTTTATTCCTTGTCTTCTGACACGCAGCTGCATGACAAGCTCGGCTTTGCCAGTTCATTTTCATCTTTCCAGATTAGATCTCGTCATTATTGTTTGGGACTCTGCAGTGTTCGTATTTGTCAAAACGAACGTAATGTAGCTGGAAGAGGAAATTCATTAAGCTAATGCATTTCTAAGGCTACATGTTAATTTAGGAAGGACAAAGATTGCGTCCTGTGACGGCCTAATGTGTTCCTAATGTCAGGACAACGGAAACATTGTTTGAAATGGCAATTTTACTCCCATTTTGATGCACAATATAATGATATCTGCTATAATCTGCTTTATCTGCAGCACACAAGGTTATAAATTAATATGATTAAGATGCATTAAGATATTGGTATCATTGGACTTGAGGCGAAGCTTTGGAAAGGGATACTTAGATAACTGAACGCTAACGAGGAATTGATCTTTTAGAGACACTTTGTGCTAAACTGGGAACTGGCAGAAAGTGCTGATGAGATTATCAGAGACTTAAGCGTGGAGAAATTAAGGCTAATGAGACCCCTTTGAATGTGCTTTCTGACTTTATCCTGTCTTCAGTACGGTTGCTTTACCCAGCACATTAAAGCTGTCCACCAAATTATGGGGGGGACGCTGCATCGATTGGACTTGACACTGATTGGCAAGGCCAGGGGACTGTAGGGCAGGTGGGGGATGTGGCCTTTTTGTGAAGCTTGCAGCAGGAGTGCAGCGACAGCGGTGGCGTCAGGTCCAGGTGTGTGAAGGAGGAGCTGAGAGCGAGCAGAGCCTCCTTTGGGCAGCTGGGGCTCGGGGTTCGGGGCTCTTGGAGGTGCCGCGCGCCGCGCCGACCTAGCTTGCTCCCTGTCTCTTGTAACCGTCGGGGTTTGCTGCCAGCTGCTTGTCATAACCCAGGGCTCTTCGGGAATGCTGGAAGTCCTGGCAAGGTCTTTTCTTCTGTGTATCAACTTGTGGCATATGGGGAAGGTGTACCTTCCTCGTGAGAAAATCCTTCCTAATGTCCAACCTCAACTTCCCTTTCTGCAGCGTGAGCCCATTGCTCCTTGTCCTGCCATCTGCCCCACTGAGAACAGCCCAGCTCCGTCCTCTTTGCTCCCTGCAGGGAGCTGAAGTCTGCTATCATATCCTCCCTCGGTCTTCTCCTCTGCAGACTCGGTCAGCCCAGGTGCCCTCTCCTCACCAGTCCCCCAGCTCCCGAACCATTTCCGTTGCCCTGCACTGGACTCTCTCCAATGTGTCCACATCCGTTCTGTAGTGGGGGGCCACAGCTGGACGCAGGACTCCAGATGTGGCCTCACCAGTGCCAACTCTTGCTGGCATGGATGTGTTTCTTATTTATGGCCTGTTGCCACAGGTGGACCCAGGAGGTTGCACTGGTGCATTTGCACCCCACTTCGATCCCTGCTCCACCCAGCGTTTGAGTGGGGAAAAATCACTGCCCTGGATCTGCTGGCAGTGCCCCTACCCATGCAGGCCAGGGTGCCGGTAGCCCTCCTGGCAACAAGGGCACACTGCTGGCTCCTGTTCAATTCATTGCTCACCTTCCCCCCCCAGGCCCTTTTCTGCAGAGCTGCTGCGCAGCCCTGCCCCGGTGCGTGGGGTTGTTCCCCGCTCAGTGCAGGACTTCGCACTTCTTGTTGAACCTCACGCGATTTCTTTTGGTTCAGTCCTCCAATTTGTTGGGGTCTCTGTGAATCCTACAACTACTCTCCGAATCCTGTATCTCCTACTCCCCCGCCCCCCAGCTTGGTGTCACCTGCAGACTTGCTGAAGGTATATGTATTGCTATAGCAGTGGAGCTCAGAAATAAAATCCGAATAGTCCCATTTCACACTCCCCATCGCTGGCAGCCCTTGACTTTCTTCATCATGTCCTTACAGCCTGGATAGGCAGGCCCTGAATCTCTGATTGAAGACCCAACTCTCCCAGTCACCTGTCTGCTTAGTCAAACTTTTGAGGAGGCCCTTCTAGGTCGCGAGCGTGCAGTATAGCGCTCATTGTCATGCAGCCGGCAGGCGTGCTGCCATTTCATTCAAAACGATAAGGGCTAAGAGGAATCCAGCAATCAATTTGCATTAGCCCTGCCTGAACTTGCCTCTACCTGGGCAGCACAAATCAATAGGGCAAAGTTTCGGTCCTGGTGACAGCCGTGCGTGGCGGAGGCAGTGGACAGCGGAGGAGCTGCGAGCAGGCGCTGCAGGAGAACGGCGATGCGTGGGCAGCTTACCAGGTCCTCACAGGCCTCCCATCCCATTTCACGTGCCACGTTATCCGTGGCACACCTGTTCATGGCTCGTGCCCGGCTGACATGCCGCCGGCCCCCCTCGGCCCAGCGACACTTCTGGAATAAACGCACCGAGGCTTGAAGCGTGTTTTCTTTAACGTTTATCAGGCGTTTGCAGGGACACCTTGATACGCGTGAACCTTGGAGCCTGTTGCAGAAAGGCAGGTGCAGCGAATGGATGGCATCAGGTTGGATGGGAAAGTGAAGGTCAAGTGCTTTTTTATTGTTATGATTTTATTTTTTGGTGGACAGTATTTGGCATGGTTTCCTCATTAGTCAGAGAGAGAGCGCATTAAAACAGCTGCGAGGTAGAGGCACAGGGCTGTTGATGAAAGACAGCAGACTGCTGCCCTCCTGCTTGGGGAGCGGTCTCCTTGCCTCCCCCGACTCTGCTTACAGAGACATTTCGGGAAAGGCCTTTTTTCTCCTGACCTGGCTGAACGCTACGCCAGATCTTCCAGGCAAGCGGTGCTGTGCTTCCCCCCCACTGCTGCCCTAGAAATTCGTGCGATGTCACATTCAGGTCACACGCAAGATACAATGCGATTTGAGGTGGCACTTCTCAAAGAACAAAAACTCCAGGAACTTCCAGCAACGGCTCGGGTCGTCGTGAAAGATCAGGCCTGTCATTGCAGTCCAAAGTTGGATTATAACTTGTATTTAGGAAACTGCCTCTTCCCAGGTCACTAGTAATACTTGAGACAGCTAAAACAAAGCCAAGGTAAATCCTTGACATTATTTTTCAGTCTTCGTGTTGTTCGTGTTACTCCCCGTGTTTCCCTGAGCAACAGAGTCTCACTTGAATGCACCAGAGCTCCTACGTTCAGGTTCTCCGTGCTAGCGCAGCGCCGCCGGGCCTGAGTGATGAGCATGGCAAAGGCAGCGCGCTTTCCTGAAACTGAAAATGTAGAAGGCCTCACGTTCATGGCAACGTTATAACTACGCTTAAATACTGTAAGTGTTTGTTTTCACGTGGGTGAATTCAGTGTCGGATGTGACCTGATGAGAGTGACATTTTTAGTCCCAGGTAGGAGTCCTGCGTCCAGTGTTGGGCCCCCGCTGCAGAACGGATGTGGGCGCGTTGGAGGGAGTCCAGGGGAGGGCAGTGAAAATGGTTGGGGGCTGGGGGACAGGACTGGTGAGGAGAGGCTGAGGGAAATGGGCCCATTGCAGAAGAGAAGACCGAGGGGGATTGAATGGCAGCCTTCACCTCCCTGCAGGGGGGCTGCAAAGAGGATGGAGCTGGGCTGGTCTCAGTGGGGGCAAATGACAGAAGGAGCAATGGGCTCAAGCTGCAGCAAGGGAAGTTGATATTAGGAAAAGCTCTCTCACGAGGAGGGTGGTGAAGCACTGGACCAGGCTCCCCAGAGAGGTGGTGGAGGAGTCTCCATCCTTGGAGGTGTTTAAGACCCGGGTGGACAAAGCCCTGGCTGGGATGATGTAGCTGGGGCTGGTCCTGCTTGGAGCAGGGGGGTGGACTAGATGTGGCCTCCTGAGCTCCCTTCAACCCCAATTGTCTGTGATAGGACGTGGGAGAGCTTTGCTCTCATGTGAATACTCTCTTTCATTGTGCTGTTACTTTTGCATATATAAAACAGCCTGGGAATATGACAGGTAACTCCTGCAAGCAAAAGGGCACCACTCAGGTCTGGCTTCCATGTTTCAAAGGTCAGCCGTGTTTCATTGCAGAGGTATAAATCCCTCTTAAAACAGATTAAATGCCAGCAGCGACGTTCTCCCACGGCCTGGCCGCGTGGTCCGAGGCTCCCGTGTCAAGGAGGCCGGGCGAAGTGACCCGGGCCGTGCCACTTGCATGTCCTTCTCCACCGGCGCTGGGATTCCCTTTCCAGGCCAGAGCTGCTGGTTCAAGATAAATGCTCTGTCTGCCAGGGGCTCATATTGGACACTTCAGAAAGACAGGGTAGAGTCAACGCCCTGGGGAAAGTTACTTGCTGTGCTTCCCTGTTCCCACCCCAGACAGAGGGACCCACAGGGAGCGCGCAGGTTTTATTCACCGTGCCACGGCTGCGTCCAAGCTGTAAGAACACACGATGGGTCCAGCTAGGTGTTGACCTCGGCTCTGGAAACGTTTTTAAAGCCTACACATAATCATGATAATGTAATGGGGAAGTGCACCTTGCTGGGAGGCTGAGTTTGTTGTTAATGCGTGTCCTTGGTTGTCACCGCGCCTGCAGCAAGCCTGGGACGGAGCGGCTGAATGGCACAGCTGCTCCTGGGAGCCCTCCTCTGCAACTGCTGCTGCAGTAAGCCTTCGGGATTTGCATCGTTTCTTCAGCTTCCCACGCGGGGCTTTCTGACACGGGGTGGGAGAGCTGCAGGTGACCTTGAATGGGGAATTTTACGGCCAGGAGAGCCTTGCAATAACCAATTAGCGGTAGCAAGGCTTGGAGATTACCTGCGAGCCTCCTATCTGGAGGAGCGGTGAGCGGCCGTCGAATTGAACGACTGGCATCGGGTTAATGGAATTTCATGCTAGACTGAGCTGCGTGCAGCCTCTACGCTGCGGCGTATTTCTGAAAATTAAAACTGAATAAATTGTGAGGGAGCCTTTATAAATTCTGGTTCAGCACGTTAGATAGTCACCGGACCAGAGGCAAGGCACCGAGCAAGCGATGAGATTTAGCGTTTAAAAGTGCGAGCGGGTTTTCTTCCCTTTTCTTTTTTGCATCGCTTCTTAATAAGCAGCCGCGATTCAGCTGGGTCGTGCGATTGCTTTGAGGAGCGGGACAGGGCAGCAGTCTGTTCTGTTTTCAAATGTATTTTGGGGTTCATGCATTTAGCCCAAACTGACACCGGAGTGCCCTTCTCTTCGGTATCAAGCGTGATAAAAATACAGCTTAATAAATCCCGCCACCCAAAAAATAACCCCTCCGCTTATTTTGCTGTAGTGTGTTTGTATTCAGCATGGCCCTGGTCGCGGTGTGAGACGCGCGGCAAGCCCAGCCTGGCATTGCGAAGGGAGCCCTACATCGTCTCGAACGTGTCACGCTTGACCTCCGCTGCCTCCCAGACCCACGCTGAGGCGCAGGGTTTAAAATCCGAGGTTAACTTGCGACTCGCTCTCGAGCGCTCCTTGGCAGACGGTCGAGTGCTGCCATCTGACAGCAGCTTGTGAGGACGAGCTGGAGCCACGCTGCTCGCGGGGGTGACGCGCGCCGGATCCCCGTCTCCCCGCAGGGGCGGTGCAAGCGCCCCGGGCAGTCGCTCAAACGGAGCGGGGAAAGTCCTAGCCGGGCGTTTCTAAGGGCTAGTCTGTGTGCAGTGTGATTGGTGTCTTTTCCCCTCTCGTCTCGCCTTCGGTATCTCCTCCACGTGCCCGTCCCGAGAGCTTCCCCGGGGACCCGAAAGCTGGGGGCTTGAGTCAGCCTTTCGGCAACACAAAGCCCTCCAATGAAGGGTGATGAGCAGATAATGATTCGTGGTCCCTCTCAAAGAGATCAGTTTAAAAGGAGTTGAACAATGTCACGCATGGTGTTGCGTTCACCTGTTACAGGGTCAGCCTCGGTGCTGTTTCTGCCATGCGTGCGGGAGAGACCTTCCATGGCTCAGCCTCGCGCGGCTTGTTTAACGTGGGGTCAGGAGGATCCTCAGTCTTCAAACAAAACATTTTGTCTTATCATTTTCTTCTCCTCTTTTTTTTTCCCCCACTCCCCACCACCTCCTTCCCTCTTGCAGAGAGCCAAGATCGGCCCGGGGTCTAAAGCGGCGGACGAGAAGACGCAGAACGCTATTTCCAAATTTGACAACAATGGAAGCAGAGATCGGATGAAGCTGTCGGATTTTAATTTCCTGATGGTGCTGGGCAAAGGAAGCTTTGGCAAGGTGCAGTATTTGAAGGGCTGTCCGTGCACCCATGGACAGCATCGCGTTTCGCGTCGCTGGTCTGCTGTGCTTCCTGCGGCCCCAGTGGTCCAGGCAGCACCTCTCCTATACCTGGGCATAGGAGCATGGGGAGCCGTGCCTGTCATCTGCATGAGTTCCCCGTCTCATTCGATGGTGGTTAAGATGGAACGGAGTTTGCATTTGAACTCGAGACGTGTAATCAGAGCGGTCGCGGTGCGACGGAGCAAGGGGTGAGAGCACCCGGCTCCACGTCCGCATGTTTGCCGTTGTCCGGAGAGGCAGGGCTCGCTGGCGTCTCCTCCGCAGTGCCGGCGGTGGGGATCGCGCTGGGCTGTGGCACTAGACACGGCCCCTGCCCAAAGCAAAACGTCTTGCTGCCGCTCGCGGGCTCTTTGGGAGGGAGCTGGTTGCGTTTTACATCCGGGAAGCGGGCGTTGTTCCCCACTCGCGCCGTGTCCTTGGGCGGCGTCAGCGGGAGCAGGGCACGGGGAGCGCGGGCTGTGGCGCTGCTCTTCGGGGGGCTGGGAAACGTCTGATGTTTCTCAGCGATGGCGAGCTCAGACGTCTGGTTACTTCACTGCAAAAATTAGAAATGCTCTTTGTGGAAGCAGGGCTCGGTTGTTCCCTGAAAAAGCTTTTCTTTCCTGTTTATCTTCCTCCCCCCCCCCCAAAACACACACCTGATTTAGTCATGGCAAACCTGCCTGAGCCCTTTAATTGACTTCACAGGATTGCTTTCGTGGAGTAATCGTGGGACTCAGCGTCTTCATTTGGTTTGGGGTTTTGCCAACTTTATTGTGATTTGCATTCCATGTTCCAGCTCAACTTGCTGCTTTAGCTTCATAGCCTAGACTAGGCAGGAGGGTGTTTTTCCCCCTTTGCTGGTAGATCAGTGCCGTGTTCTCTGCCGTGACAGACGCCCTGACATTCAAGTGTTTACTGAGGTGTTTTAATAGGGGTCAAATATTCCTCCACCTCTGTGCAAGTATCTGAGGTGGGCTGCCGAGAACGGACGTGCGGTGGCGCATCTCTTCCGGGCTCTGCGGCTCATCCCTTAACTCGAGTCGCCGCCTCCAGGAGCCTCTGTTTTCCCATCTGCAAAATGGGAATATCTCTGAACAGCGGTACAGAACGAGCCGAGATGAATGCATGCATTTCCTCCCCCAACCCGCTGAACTCGTGTGCGATGCTCCCAAGAGGAAGTCATCTGTGGAAAGTCTTGGCACAGGGTCTCCGGAGGGGGCTGTGGCTAATGGATGATTTAATAAAACCAAAGCCTCGGCGAAGATAAAGGTAGTCCCATTTGCTCTATTGCTTTTGCCTTTAAATAACAAGCAACCCCCACATCCAGAGCTCTAGACCCCCTAACAGTTAGCATCCTCCCAGCAGTATTCAGCAAACACATGCAAATTAATTCAGCCGAACCCGCTTCGAAGCCACAGGAGCATGCCGTGCGCGTCTCCCCCAGACCTAGCAAATAAATGCAGAAAGCGAGCGCGTTCTTCCAGCCGTTCAGCAGAAGGCGCTTTATCGCAGCCCTGAGCAAGGACGTTTGCAAACGGGGACGCTGGTGAAATCTTAACTGAAAGCCAGTTGTGGCTTTTGCCCCCTTTCCACCCAATTAATCCCTTCTGAAGCCTCCCACGCGGCATCTGGGAATTGTGGAGCTTTTCCTCCTGTTTTTAATTTGAGAAACTTGAACAACCCCCTCCGTTGGCTCCATGGCTTATATAATGGGAAAGTGTGACTGAAGCTGTTTTATGGAACAGACTGTTATAAATATGCTAATTAGTGCTTGTTAAAACAGAACATTGGCTTATGTGATTAGAGCCAGCTTGGTTCGCGCATGCGCCCACGGCTTACGGGGGTAGCATCCCCTGGCTTTGCTTCTCATCC
This sequence comes from Crocodylus siamensis, assembly GCF_052110815.1. Classification (NCBI taxonomy): domain Eukaryota; kingdom Metazoa; phylum Chordata; order Crocodylia; family Crocodylidae; genus Crocodylus; species Crocodylus siamensis. The sequence goes on from NC_143406.1 coordinate 49,532,276, forward strand.
TCTGCTTCAGAGACATCCCGTGCACGCGCTGGACTCGGCGGTTCCAGCTGCCTGCACCCCTGACAAAGGGGCATCCAGGAGGGCACGTCCGAGGGCTGAAGCTTTGCTGAGTTTGGCAGAGATCACGTCCTTAATCATCATTGTTATTTGTGTCCCCCGTGGCTTCAAGCCTGCACGGAGGGCCTCGACTCCCTGCCCCGCCGCGAGCGAGGTCGTGGGGCAGAGCTCGTGCAAACGGGCATCGCCCCATCACGCGGCACGTCGCGGTCTCGGGCGCGTCTCGTTCCCTGCAGATGCCCGGGCGTCCGGGCTCTGCCGGGCAGGCGTGAGAAGCGAACCCGGCCCTAAGCGCGCGCGCGCGCGTGGCTGGTTGAGCCGTAATTTGGGCCCATCACAGCCGCTTCTCGCAGCTCTCTCCATCTCTGCAGCCTCACCCCTCCACTTGCATGTTTTGCTGTACATTGTCAACCTCCTTCTCCCGAGTCATTGATTTTTAGATTCAAAGAGCCGTGCGAGTGTGATCAAACCTATTTCCGCAAGTCTCTGGAATAAGCACGTTAACCCTTCGGCAGCAGGAGCTCAGATTTGCTGCTTAGTATTCTCTTCGCTCGCCGGCGGTGGCTAGCCGGCATCAGGGAAATGCGGATATTGCCCTCGGTGGAGTTGAACAAACCTGTTCGCTTTTCATCCAGAGTTGGAAGCTCTCCAGTTATGATGCTGGAGCCTTCCCAAGCACATACGCTATATTACAGAAATAAATCAAGTTAAATATCAACTTATTGTGCACTCGGGAAAAAATATCGCGGTCGGTCTTCCAGAGTGTGTGCAGTAGGCGGAAACCCACGGCAAGGGCTGGCGTTGCAGCGCGGGGGATGGAGCCGTCCTCCCGTCCTGTTGCTGCCGGGGGACAGCTGTAGACTTGTCGGCGGTGCTGGGGGGGCACGTGCCCCAAGCGCGCACATCCCCCCGCCCAGCCTGGGCCCCTCGGCACGCTCTTGGGCTGGGCACCAGCCAGCGCGCCGACCCTCCTGGGAGGAGCCGACCAGCTAGAAATGAGGGGATTTCTCCTTGAACCTTGGCAAGCGGAGCCCTTGCCGTTGCCCAGGCCTGTTGCACTTGGCAAGGCCTCGGGTCATGTTGCTTGGCTCGACAGTAAATCTCGAAAAGTTAAATGCTGCAACTTGCTTGTATATTTTCAGCAAATCGCTGTCGTGCTCTCAAGCGGTCGGTCGTTCCTGGGGGTTTTCTGGCCAATTCCGTTGCTTCTGCTGTGCAGGATGAGCAGGGGGAGAGGGGGCTTGTAGGTCCCATGAACACTTTCAAGGTTGATTTTTACAAAGCTCCTGCTCTCCAGTGGGGCAGAGCCTGGACCTTGCAAGACTGTGTTTGCAGACCGAGCCCCGCAATGGGCTGGTGGTTGGGGCAGGGCACGCAGAGACACGGACTGTGGCAGTGAGCACCCGTGGTGACTCCTGCTCTTGCTCACCTGGAAATTTCGCCTGCCGAAGGGCTCATTAGCATCAACCTTTCTCATGGCAAACCTCAGCCTTGGAGGGTCGAGGCTTTCTGACGAATGCTCGCTGTGTGCATCCAGTTAAGGATGCCAGCAGGCTTCCTTGACCAAATTCAGTTGGCTTGATTCCTCCTCCCTCCCCTGCTTCCTTTTATATTCCCCTTATCTGTTTTTAATTCACTGCAAAACACATCGAGGGTTGCTGAAGTCTGCCCTCCAACGACCGTTCCTTTTTTATCCTGAAACTTTGGATCCCTGGCAGACACGGATCCCTGATGTCCACCCGGAGACAGGAGAGAGGATGTAGAGATACCTGAACCGGTTCGGGTACTGGGGGAGTTTAGCTTCAGTCGCAGAGAGTGGGCTAAGTCACGTCTGTGCTGCATTGCAGACGTGCCCTTCCCACTTTATATCGATGCTCCTAGTCGGTCCTCAGCTGCTGAGATGAAGAAGGGTGGATGGGAGTAGTAGCAGGCAGGAGCAAGATGGCCCTGAAGACAGGAGCATAAACCTCCCCATTGGTTTTTTGCTTAAATCTGCATAAGCTAGGAGCTGTGTTCTTATGCAGCGACTCCATCCTTGGAGGTTTTGAAGTCCCGGCTAGGCAAAACATGAACTAGTTGGGGCTGGTCCTGCTTTGAGCAGGGGGTTGGATTAGATGCAACCCTCCAACCCTGCATTTGCTGATTCTTTGACTCCGGGACCTGCCGCTGCATGCGCGGTCCTTCCTAACGGGCCCAGGGCGAGACGCAGCAGTCGGTCGTGCAGGTACAAGCTCGGAGGTGGCTCATGCCTGGGGGTTACTCCAGATGTGCACCTGCAGAGCCGAAACCTAGGTGGGGGCCCACAGGCCTGACCGTTCAGATGCAAAGCAGAGCCATCCGGGTTTTTGCAGCGTATGTTTCTCCTGGGCAGACGAGCCCCGCTTTTCTGCCGACAGACACCGCAGCAGCTGTAAGGGTAGACGCGCTCTTCTGCATCCCAGCAATGCGCTGTTGCTGGGCTTGGCCACCATACCCAACGCTTCCAGCTCAAACCTGGCAGCAGCTTTTCGCTTTTAATTTTGCACCGGGGTAAATCGCTGCCTCGCTCCCCGGCAGAGGCGAAGCTGGCTGGCGGGGCCACGGAGCCGCCCTCTGATTTGACGGGAGCGGTGCGCAGACGTTGCGCTAGCGCCGTCCGGCCATCGACGGGATGTTCGCCCGGGAGGGGTAGACGCCAGATGAGTTCAAACCCACCGCATGATCGTTTGCAGTCCCCGAACTCTGTTCTCCGGTGGCTGCTTTTATCTTGAAATGTAATCAATTTTCTCTTTGTACCTCGGGGAAAACTTCCTGCTGTGTTTATTTCGGAGTGTGTTTTGTTACCGGAAAGATGCAGCCTGCTTCCCGGAGGCTTCCAGGCGCATTATCTTTTCAAAGCATGGGACTGTTGTCCCAAGTCTGTGCCGCAGCACCGTGTCTGGGAGCAGCGCGCAGCCTGGCCGTCCTTTCAAGGAGGCAGCCTTTGTTGCACGAGGCTGGAGGCGCCAGCTCCGGAGATGCCCGGTCCGTTCAGGATGGGTTGGGAACGGCAAGGCTGAGCCTGGCATCTTCCAGGCACCCGCATTACGGTTTATTCCTCCCCCCCGCTTCCAGATCCGTCACTCTCCCCAGGCCACTGCCCAGCAGTCTCCCTGTCCCCAGTGTGGCCGGAGCCCCCTGCTTTGGATAAATGAGAACTGACTCTGTTGATTAAAATCCAATCAGGGCGACTTGTAAATCTGGAGAGCCTCTAAGAGCGTGGAGAGGATCGATGAGTAATGTCCCTTCGATCCTAACCAATCGGAAGAGATTGCACCGTGCAAGCGGGCAGACTAATACAGTTTTAACCCCAGGCTTATGTGTTGCAGTATCCATAAAACTTTTCAGGCATTAACCAGATAATTGCTACAAACAGTCTTGCAAGAGGGGTGAATTCTGCAAAGCCAGCTGTGTGGCAGAGGGACAGGTAGGGTGGAGATCTGGTTCGATGCCATGCATCGTTTGCAGCAATCGACCCCTGCAAGGAGATTCTGGCTCCTAATCCCCTGCTCTGTCTGCAGCATCTCTCGGCAGGTTGCAATCCCTGTCTTTTGAAAAAGCACCAAGGCTCCTGAGCTCCTGGGTGCACCAAGGTTTTCAAAAGTGGCTTGAATCTGCAGGCAGCTGAAAACGGCCCCCCTGACGGTGTGAATTGTCTGAGGTTGCCACTGCTGAGTATCCTAAAGGCTGACCCTTTTGTGGGGATATAAATGTCGACAGTTTTTTGCCTAAGCAACCTTTTGTAGACTCGTTCCCCTTGCTGGACTCAAGGGCTCCCTTAGAAGATGCCAACTTTTAGCTCTCGCTCATGTCTTGACTCTGGAAAAATAATAGAGCAGTTCTTTTGTTGTAAAATGCTCAGAGAGCCGACAGCCGGCCTGAGTGGTTTAGGCACTCTGGATTCTTGTTTGAAATCTTTGGGCTTCTCTCGTGAATCGTGCATCGGTGTTTGCACGCCTAACAGTGCTCATGTTGCGTAGCACCTTTCCGAGGATCTCGGGGCACCCCTGGGGGCTCTGCTTGAGAATCGGTGGTCCGAATACTTGGACTGCGTTCAGGAGCTTTGCTTGCTTCTGATCGTCACGCAACACGAGGCTGAATTCAGCGCTGTGACCCTCGTTTCAACTTAAAGCTCCAGATCTTTGGAGTTATTCTGGGTTTGCAGCGGTGAATTGGGCTCCGTCTGCCCTGTGTAAGGAAACCCTGCTCAATGCTGATGTGAACCTTGATGTTCTCGCTGTGTTTCGTCTTCCTCGGGTCATGCAAAGCCTGGCGTTTTTGCTGGAAATCCAGTCTCTTGCCTTTCACAACTAGTCTGCCAAGGCCTTTCCTAGCATTTTCTTTGCATATCTGCTATCCTCTGAAATGATCTCTGTTCCACTCAGTTGGTGCTGATTTCCCATAACTTATTTTCAAAGCGTCTTAACGTACGTTCCTGTTGTGACCTGAGGATTTCAACAGTTTCTTTTAAATGCAGAGTAATTCAGTTCTGCTGAATATTTGAATTCAACACAACGACAGGGAGGGAAAACAAGAGGCAAACCACGGTCTCCGGTGACCAGGGTTTGTTTCGGAAGCAGTCCCACAGCAAACTGGAGCAATGTGTCTTAATAATGGGCAGGGTGTCGATGGGATTTTTTTTCCAGGTTCCTCATTCAGGGTGATTTTGATTAATGAGAGAAAGTGGTATTACCAGGAGGGAGTGCAGCCCGGTTTATAATCATAAATAAATCTGCAAAGCGACTCAATTGGTTTAAAATACCAGGTGAGCAAATTCTTCTGCAAGAGAGAAAGCAGTTGCTGAGCTCGGGATGCATGAATAACTGTGTCTTGGTGACCATGTGTAGCACTGGAAACCCCGGTGCCTCTTGCCCCTGCTGGGCAAAGTGGGAGGGAATTATCTTCTTTGGTTCAGTTTTTGTCACTGTTGATAGTCTTGGAAGTGTCCTAGTGTCCATGGCGCTCCACGCCTTGAGAGCCACGGCATCTGGTGGCAGCTCTCAGGTGGAAGGTGGTCTTGTGACCGTTGCAAAAAGTGGTTCGAGAGGTCTGGGCAGTGCTGCTGACCCCCTGCCTGACCCTGAGTGGGTTTTAAAGGTGCTGAGATCAGTGAGGCCCTTGGGGCGCTTGTACACGTCACGGCATTTGTGGCACTTGTGGAAATCTCATTTGGGGTGTGAACCTTCAGGTACCTCCACCCCTTTAAAAATTTGCCCTGTGGTATGTCTGTGCTGCTGTTCCCCACTTTCATGTGGGGAATGAAAGCACCGAGACCCCTCGCAGGGATGCTGGGAGGATGCATTCACAACTGCGGCCATGGTCTTGGGGGGCACAAACCCAGCGTGGACCTCCTGGCATGTGGGATGGTGAAGCGGAAGCTGCAGAAGCTCAGGGGATGCGGCTGCCTCTTGTCATCTCCCCCCTTCTCCCCGCGCAGGTCATGCTCGCGGAGAGGAAGGGCACAGACGAGCTCTATGCCGTTAAGATCCTGAAGAAGGACGTCATTATACAGGACGATGACGTGGAGTGCACCATGGTGGAGAAGCGCGTGCTAGCGCTGTCCGGGAAGCCTCCCTTCCTAACGCAGCTCCACTCCTGCTTTCAAACGATGGTAAGTGCGCGGCGGCACTCCCGTTGCCACGGGCTTGTGCAAATCGCTTCTCTAAGTGGCATCGCTTGATTAATGACCTTGCTTCGCACGCCAGGCTAAGAACCAGACAGGGAGTGCCCGCCTGGTCAGGGCTGCAATGGGAGTTGGAAGTGTTGGGGAAGGGGCTCTGTCTGACCAATCCAGATAGGAAATGAGACTTCCTTCCTGCCACTGTCCCATCCTCCCTGGCCCCTATGATCATAACACACCACACACTTAGAATAATAGAAAGTTAGGGCTGGAAGGGGGCTCAGGAGGTCGCATCTAGTCCACCCCCCTGCTCCAAGCAGGACCAGCCCCAGCGGCATCATCCCAGCCAGGGCTTTGTCTGCCCGGGTCTTCGACACCTCCAAGGACGGAGACTGCACCACCGCTCTGGGTGACCTGCCCTAGTGCTTCGCCCTCCTAGTGAGAAAGCTCTTCCTAATATCTAACCTAAACTTCCCTTGCTGCAACTGGAGACCATTGGCTTCCCCTCTGCCTTAGGGAGGGGCTGACACATTGCAGGGGGCTCTGGAAATGCCTGCTCAGACTCTGCCCAATATGCATGCAAAAATGGAGGCAGGAAGGAAAACATTGGCTTTGTGCATGCTTAAAAATGGAGGCTGGGGTGGAAAGAAGCCAGACCCCTTGAAGTCTTATCGTTGGCCAAACTTTGGCTGAACTGGATCCAGCTGCTTAGGAAAGACCCTTTGCTAGGAGCTGAGTTATAAACCAGAGAGCAGGATGGAGTTGTTTCCCCCCCATGAGATGCGCTGCGGGGAATGACAAGGCCGAGCTGGTGGTGAATCCTAATAAGTCCAGGAAACGCGGCCTGAAACGGGCATGCTATTAAACTTGTGCAAATCAGAACTGGGGGGAGAAGCTTCTTTAAAGCAATCTCTGGCCAGATGCTGAGCAACACGTCAACAAAAATGCCCAGGTACTTGTCAGCCGGAGCAGGGAGCAGCAATCGGCAGAGTCCTTTAGACAGGCAACAATACAGCCTAGGAGGATTACATTTTAATAGTATCCCAGCAATTTGATTTACCAACCATTCAGAGTATTGAAAGCGTGTGGACCAGCTTTGCAGTACCGTAATCAAAATATGGCAGGGGAAGCTATTTCACTCACCATCTTTGTGACATCTGAAGTGAGTCAGTGCAGGATTATTTCTAGGAGACCTACAGTAGCTTAATAGTAATCATATTTGTAATGTAATCAAAATGTGTAGCTGAGTGTATTATCGAATGCAAGCACAAAGCACTTTGATTTCTGAGAGCACTGTCTAGAGCGCAGTTCCCAGCCCGGGCTGTTAGTGCAGTCGGCCAAATCCACGTCTTAAAGAACGAGGAGACGGGAATGAAGAAGAACGGCTGTTCAAGCCTGTAGGAGAAGTCCCCGAGCCTCGCACCCTTGCCTGCCGGGAGCTTGCGGACCGGAAGAAATGGGTCCGAGTCACAGCGTCATTACAGAGCAGGAGGTAGGGTCACAGACAGGGGGGATTGAAGGGAGCTCAGGGGGTCGCACCTAGTCCAGCCCCCTGCTCCAAGCAGGACCAGCCCCAGCTACGTCATCCCAGCCAGGGCTTTGTGTACCCGGGTCTTCGACACCTCCAAGGATGGAGACTCCTCCACCACCTCTCTGGGTAGCTTGTTCCGATGCTTCACCACCCTCCTCGTGAGAGAGTTTTTCCTAATATCCAACCTCATCTTCCCTTGCTGCAGCTTGAGCCCATTGCTCCTTGCTCCGTCATCTGCTCCCACTGAGAGCCGTTCAGCTCCATCCTCTGTGCAGCCCCCCTGCTGTTCAGTCCCCCGCGGTCTTCTCTTCTGCAGACTCAATCAGCCCAGTTCCCTCCGCCTCTCCTCACAGTCCTGTGCCCCAGCCCACAACCATTTTCACTGCCCTCCGCTGGGCTCTCTCCAGCTCGTCCACATCCTTTCTAGAGCGCGGCTAGGAGATGGGCCCTGGTGGGTGTCCTGCCTTTCCTTCCAGCTGCGATGCGGAGCAAGGCGGGATGATTCGAACTCAGCAGCTGATGTGCAGAACGAAGCGCTCGTGAGCCCAAACGCTTCCACCTCTCCGCCGGGGTTGTAGGACCCAGGGGCGGGGGCTGCTTCCCTTGGGGTGACTGAGCCCAACCAGGCACCCCGGGAACGTGCCGTTTTCCAGCAAGTTCGTTTTCCCGGTGCTTATGCAATCCTGGTGCTTTTTTCTTTTTCCAAAGATAGGAACCAGGGTGGCGTTTCATCGCCGGGTATGCATCTCCCCGCCTGCAGCCAGACGAACCATCTGGCGGCTTTTATTCATAAAACAACTTCTTTTTAAGCACAAACTCACTGTTTTGCTCTAGACGGAGGGAAGCTGGAGCCCTGGTTATATGACAGTAGCCATCTCCTTAATAGTCTTCTCCCTTGACATTGATTGATGTGTTTAGGAAACAGATGCAAACAAGCTGAATGCTGTTTTGCTTCTGAGTTATTACCGTGAGGGAATTAGTGCGACCGTGGAAACAACTGTCCCCTTGCCTGGTGCGGAGCTGGATCATGAGCAGAGAAGTGGCTTCGCTGATGATCCTGAGTGTGGTGTTTCCTGGCCAGCTTCATTGCAGACCTGCCCTGTCCCAGATCCCCCTGGGCAAATTAGCAGCTTTCCATGAGACTCCAGCAAAGAGCGCCCCGTGCTTTGAAAGGAGCTGGTGTGTCTGTCTGGCCACCCTGCACCGTGCGGCTCCAGACATCGCTGGCACTGTGTGGCAGGGGCCAGCGCTTACAATTAAGCACTTACAATATATAATGACAGACCTGGGGCATTTTGCAGAGGCACAAATGGCCCTTCTGTGCCGCTGACAATCAAGCGCCCAGCCTGCGGCTTTGCTGAATTGCATGCTCTGCTGCAGCTGCTGTTGATTTTCATCTTGTTCTCTAGGATCGCTTGTATTTTGTGATGGAGTACGTGAACGGCGGCGACTTGATGTACCAGATTCAGCAAGTCGGGAGGTTTAAAGAGCCGCATGCTGTGTAAGTCCCGCGCGAACGTTTGTGCTTTCAGGGGAGGCGCTGGATGCTTCGGCGTAGCGCCGCCGGCGCCTGGGAAGCAGGAGGGGAGGGACATGCCTCGGGGTGTCGACCGAGGTGCGTTCAGCAGTGTTGGCTCTGCTCTCTCTTCTGAGCTGTGCATCACCATATATTTCACCAGAAGCTCAATAAATGAAAAGCCTCAGCACATATTAGCTGGCTTGGGACCACCCACCCGTGCAAGGGGAGCCACATCCCTGTGTCACGACCCCCCGAAGCACAGAGCTGGTTTGCGTCCTGGCCTCTCCAAACCGACATGTAACTTTGCATGCGGTATCCCACCCGGTCCTGGTAACAAACCGCCAGAGACTGTGTCTCTGCGTTTTTAATGCGAATCTATGTAATCAGAAGTGAAAGCCACACACCAGCCCGCAGCAACCCAGTCGTATTATTGTGATCCCTGTGGGGCACGCGCCAAGTTATGTCACCGCCATGTGATCCTCGTCCAGTGTTTCCACAGCGCGACTGTCTTGATCCTGCCGTGCTGCGCACCCAGCATGCCCCAGCCCGTGTAATTAGCTTGGAAGGCTTTTCATTTTAATTTATCTGCATTAATTATCTGCGTCTTCCTGTTAAATCTTTCATTTCAGATTCTATGCAGCTGAAATTGCCATTGGCCTCTTCTTCCTGCAAAGCAAAGGCATCATTTATCGGTAGGTGAGCATGTTTCTCCATCTCGTCCCCCTCTCAAACGCACTGCCGAGCAAACTGGGCTCTGCTTTTTGGGCTGATTTGCAGCTGGTGCTTCGGGCTCGAGGATGCAGCGGCCTCGCGTTCAGCCTTCTTCGAGGGCCGTCCCCATGTCACGGCTCCCGGCTTGGCAGCGCTGAATAGATCTGCCATAAATGGAGCTTGGTGGCCTGTTAATGTCACTGGCTTATGAGCAAGTGTTCGCCTTTAGGTTTTGTAGGGAAGAGAGTTCATAAAAGTAGCTTTGATGCTTCTCCTGACACACTTGCACACTCGCTGTCTCATGTTTCTCTTTGCACATTATAAATCGTGGCGGAGTGATTGAGATGTGGGTTTTACCGTAAGGCATTGCTTTCTCATTATTGAGGCTTAAATGAAGTGCTTATGAGTGGCTTGTCCTGAGACTTCTGGTATAAAGCTGAAGCTCCCTGTTCAGAGGCCTGCGCTTCGTTTCACCGGGCAGCGTGCCTTGCACCACCGCCGGCACCTGGCAGCGGGGCGGCGTGCCGTCGCTCTCCCAGGCTGGAGTCCCCACAAGGTCCAAGGAGGGCAAGAGCCCCTGCAAGGACTGCCAGCTGCCCTTGCCAGCCCGGGGAAACCAAACGCCAGCTCCACGCGGATGCACTGAGGAGCGACCGCAACTCTGCTCCAAAGACCCAAGAAGTGGGGGGCCTGCCGCTTGCCCCCTGGGGTCCTTTTCCCCTCTCTGAAATTACACGATGCCTCGCACATGTCTGGCCTTGGCCTGTCCGCGTGCTCAGCTCTGCCGCTGCATTTAGCACAAAGAGAAAATAAAAAATGAAAAAAAAAGGGAGAAACTTAAAAAGCAAGAGGCTGCAAATTCCCTGCATTTTCACTTTGTTGAGCAAAGATGTGTTTAGCTGGAACGGAGGGCGTCTTCCTTCCCGGGGTGGTTTTGCAGATCAAGGGACCTTGGTTCCAAGAGGAGCTAAATATCATTGTCCTGCGAAACGGGCCCTTTCCCAAATACTGTGCTGAGCTGTGCGCCCCGAGGCTGCAGGGTTAGCCCACTGCTGTGCCGGCGGCCCCCAACATTTTGGTGCTGGACCCGCAAGACGGTGCCGTGACTTGTCCGTGCCCTTCAGAGCAGGGCAGGGCTGTGTCTGGAGAGGGCAGAGGGTGGTGGAGCGCGGGAAGAGCGGGGTGGGATGAAGGCCAGCTGGCTGCCGGCTGAGGAGCGCTGAATATTTAGGGGGGTGCTTTCCAGCCTCTTGCAATGGACTCCACCATAGCTCCCAATTAGAGAAAAGTCCTGGTCATTTGCTTTGGAACAAAGTCAGGGTGTGAAAAGGGCAACCAGGGAATGGCCTTTAACGAGCAAGCAAACCAGCCCCGAAATGCTCCTTTGTTGGGGCTCGGCTGCTTGTCTGCACACTGCCGTGGCCTGGAGGCTCTCGGGGAGACCTCGGGTGCCCTGCATCACTGAGGCGCTGTTGAAGTCCAGGGAGCTGCACTTATTTATGCCAGCTGGGGACCTGGCCCTGTCTGCGGAGGGGAAGGTGTGAATATTGCTGCAATGCCCAGTTCGTGTCCCGGCCCGCTGGCTCGTCAAAGAGATCGGTGGCCCCTCGGTGCCCGTGGTGGTTGATGGCGGTCGGCTGGGAGTTCGCGGTTTATACCCTGACCACAGACCGCTCGGTCTCCTGTCTGGTGGCTTCACCCTCGCTATTGGGCAGTGTCTCGGCACACGCGCCACTTCCCAAGCTGGAGAGCTCGGAGCCTTGCTTCCTTGCACACAGCATAAATAAGCCAGTAGCAATGCAGACCGCTTAAGTGCTCAGTAATTACGTGGGAGACGATCAGCTATAATTGAAGCACTGAGCACGTCCCAGCCGGTTCCCCATAATTCACTGGCCAGGACAAGAGCCTGAGCCAGGGATCTCGACGGCAGAAGCGACGTGGTTTTGTAGCTCGAGCCAGGCAGCCCAGCACTTGGGCCAGGAGCTAGAGCAGACTGTGTCTTGCGTGGGTCGGGATCAGGACGGTGCTGGCTGAGCGGACTTCGGGAAGAGACGTAGATGAGGCAAGAAGCTTTTCCAGCTCGGAGCATACCTTATGATTGCTTGCAAACTTGCAAAACTCTTTGAGTTGCACAGAAGCTAGAGAAGAAAAATGATCTATTCAATCGGTGTGCTAGCCAGCACAGGTTTTTCTTTAATGAGTAGTTCCTGGTACTTTGTCCAGCCCGGTATTCATGCAGAATGAACGTTTTTCAAATAAAGCAATCTTGGCTGGCATGCTTCTGATCTCCTTCCTCCCCATTGTTCCCAGAGCAGCTTTTTATGTCGAGCGCGTGGCGGGGGGTACCCAGGAGAAAGAGGAAATGAGAGGGACCTTTGCGTGAAGGGACTTGGCTTCCAGATGCCTGTCAGCTTTGCATACTACCTCGCGCCATTTATGCTCTCGTGTGTAACGGTTGTCTTCCCCTCCCGCTGCAGAGACCTAAAGCTCGACAACGTGATGCTGGATAGTGAAGGGCACATAAAGATCGCCGACTTCGGCATGTGCAAGGAGAACATCTGGGACGGGGTGACCACCAAGACGTTTTGTGGCACGCCTGACTACATCGCCCCCGAGGTGAGCCAGCGAGACCGCAGCATGACTTCAGACTGCGGGCGTGGGGGCGGTTTCGAGGCTTTGGAAAATAAAAATGCCTCCTGGGAACGTGTGCTGGCCTCTGCGCTCCTGCTGTGGGCGAGCGCAGGTGGAGGAAATACAATGGCTTGGGTGCACTTCTTTTTTCCTCTTGCAGTGGGTGTGAGGATGAGTTGCCTTTGCCACAGGCCCTCAAATGATTATTGGCAGCTGGCTGAGCCCGCCGGCAGCCACATTGATCTAAATCAGAGAAGAGAGGTCTTCTCAGGGCTTGGAGGACACTTGCAGAGCAAAACGAGAGCTAGAGCTAGCCGGAAATCTCCTCTCGGCTCCAGCAGGAAATGCTGTTTCTGCAACATCGAGCCTAAAAATGTTCAGCCCTGGCCCTCGTGCTGGGGACAGAGGCTCCACGCTGCTGATAGGTGCGATCTGGTGCTTTCTGCCAGGGTGGTACCTTGGAGACTAACTGGTTCAGAGGCAGGAGCTCCTTGCACAGGAAGACTCCAGCGGGAGCGGGTGGGCAGAGTGCCATTCGTACCGGTCTTGACTGGCAAACCAGTTGCCTCGCGTAGGTGGAGCCTCAGCCCTGCTTGTAACGTCTGCTTTTGGGTAGGATTGGAGAAGGGAGGATTATGGAAAACAGAATTACCAGGAAATAATCTTCCCCCATTGAAATAAAACCCTCAGGTGTCCCCCACCGCGTTGCAGCGAGCGCTGGCAGCTGTACATTGGAGGATCGCCCTCTCCGTTCGCGCCGAACTGCTCAACATCTTAAGCCGGGTGTCAGCATATTATTTTAACGACTGATGGAGTCGTGTATGACAAATGGTGCTAAAAGCACTGTAGGGGCGTATTTTAATAATTTATTCGGGATAGCCAGTGTTGCGTTTGATCCTAAGTACCTGTCCTCCCTGCAGAAAACACAAACATCAAATCTTCTTGCATTTTGCTGAATGTTCAGTTCAGCAATGAAATATTAATATCTATCCATTTAAATATTTTAGGGAAATAAATCTACTTCACGGATGTGTCAAATTATGCCCCAGTATTCGAAACTGCGTTGTGTTTCATTACAGCCAGGGAGAGGTTTAATTACTAGTCTAAATGCATGTTACGCAGCCTCGTTCTACCGAGATTAATTCTAGTGTCCTGTTGGCACGTAGCTGTGTTGCTGCGTGTGATAAATACTCTTTCAAAACAGGACAAATGACCGGTTCCCTTGGTATTTTGCTGAGCGTTAGTACTTTAAACCCTTATTTTCTTCTGTTTGCTCTAATTCTTTTTCCCCTCCAATAGAAAAACAAAGAATGGAGGAATTAGGATGCAAATTACTAATGGCTTCGGGGATAATTGTAATAGATAGGCTGTTATTTAGTGCTTATGTACCTGTAGGCTCAAAGGAGGTAAGTAGCATCAAATCCTAGAAAATTCAGGTTGGCGGGGAGCTCAGGAGGTCGCATCTAGTGTAACCCCTGCTCCAGGCAGGACCAGCCCCAACTTCATCATCCCAGCCGTGGCTTTGTCGAGCTGGGTCTTCAACACCTCCAGGGATGGAGAGTCCACCACCTCTCTGGGGAGCCTGTTCAGTGCGTCACCACCCTCCTCGTGAGAGAGCTCTTCATAATATCTAACCTCAACTTCCCTTGCTGCAGCTTGAGCCCATTGCTCCTTGTCCTGCCATCTGCCCCCGCTGAGAACGGTCCAGCTCCAATAGACTGATACCTGTTTTATAAACGGAGAAATCCTGTTCACAGACCTGGTTATGAGAACAGGTTAAAGCCCAGATTGCAGCCCCGGGTAGTCCCCATTGAGCCCGACTGACTTGCTCTGCAGCAGCATGTCTTCGAGTTAAATATATCCTGCGCCTTGTCCAACCCATTGGCTTGGACTTTGTCTTTTGGAAGTTTCCCATCCGTCCCCATGGTTTAGAGCAGCTTGGAAGTAGCCTTTGATTTAACGAAGACTGAGAACCCCTCGTTGGCTGTAATCGATGATGGGACGAGTCCACGTTGGACTGTGCGGCAGGTTGCAGCGGTGTCTCCTGAGCTGCTCTGATGGGTCTCTTCTTCAGACTTGCCAGATACGAGAACCGCTCAACTCGGCGTGGCTGTTGCCATCCCGGCTGCGGCCAACACCTGTTTGCCTTTCCGAAGATTGAAGAAGTCGTTTGAAACGCTCTTATCTGCTGGAGGGGAAGTGAGATACGCAGCTTTCTCGGGGCATGGAAGAGGACCAGAGAGCTGGGTGGGCATGGGTGGAAGAGCCAGAGCCTCAGGCACAGACTGGGGAGGAGGGAATAACGAAATAAAGCCTCCTGCATTGCTGTCTGTATGGTTTCCTGTGATTAGCATGTGATTTGCATGCATATTTGAATCTTTTTGGAGTCGGGTTCTGCGATTAGGATGAATAAATTGTGTAATTGTTTTGCGGCGAGTGACAGATGGCAAACCCTAAGGCCCGTCGAGGTCTCCGAGGCCTGTCAGCAGCAGCTAAGCAAATAAACCAGGGCTTGAAGGAGCACTTCCAAACAGGCTCCTCTCCCAGAGCCGCCCGCCGGGGCCCTTTGATTCGGAGCCTGGCTGCTGCAAGCCTTCCCCGGCTCTGGCGGCGTCTAGCGACGGCTGCGTGCGCGTGTTTGTTTTATTTCCACTCTAATTTCCTGCCTCCCCTTGCATCATTTGTACTAAAGAGCAATCACCGACGGATGTGCGAGAGGGAAAGGAGCCAGTGCCAGAGGCTTGTACGCGCGAGGTGCCCGGGAGGCACGATCCCATTCGGACCCAGACGGCGCTGGCCGGAGTAGCTCAGCGTGGCTCTCCTTTGCTCCCCGGAGGCCCGGCTGCTGCAACGGTTTCCTTCGTTCGGTAGCGCGGCGATTTAGAGAGCGCACGCTAGCAGCACGGGTTGGTGGGCTCTCGCAGGGTTTGCCATTAGGAAAAAGCTCCTACCGGGGCTTTAGTTTGATACCAGTGCAAACACGACGACCGTGTCATGCCAACAAAGATGCATTGCACCAAAAACAAAAAGCTGTGTTAAAATTTTCATCGACACACGCCCAGGGTGTCGAAAGTTGCTTGTGGTCTGAGTGGGTGGGCATGGTCCTGGCCCTGCCCGAACAAAGCCTTGAAAGCGTGTGCTGATCTCCAAGCCTTGAAGCCCCCCTTTTAGAGGGGACTCTTAAGTGATTATACTGCAAAGAGGGTCTTAAAAGAAACCAGCACGACTGGGGCAGCTGCCCCTGGCCCAGCACCATGCAGGAGGATGCTGATTTCTGGAAGCAGCCTCTGGCCTGCTCTCCATGCAAGGCACTCGTGAGCCATTTGTCTCAATGCCGAGATACTTGTTAAAACTACGAAGCGGAGGAAGCTCATTAAGGTACATTGGGACTTTCTTGCTTGGGTCATTTTTCCCCCCGGAACAGCTTGCCTCTTGAATTGGAGTTTTTCTAGGAGCAGAGTTGTGCTTGGTGTCCCTCTCCTCTCCTGCCCCGTACTGACTTCCAGGCAGGGGCTCAGTTCCCTGGTTTCTTAGAGCTGAGACTTAGAGCAGACCATATTTTAGGTTTGTTCTGTATTAGTAAAAGGTTAGCTGCAAAATCAGAGTGAACCGTCTCTTTTGCCCCCAGTGCTAACCTAGCCTGTGTCCTATGAGGGCAAGACAGCGCCCTGGCTTTCCAGGGGGTTGAACCCATCCCGGTCGTGCATGTTTCAAGGACAGCTGAAACGGCTCGTCTATCACTTCTGAAAAATCAGGTCGCCATTTCCATGTCCTTCTGACCCGACCTGGGCTGAGGCTTGGCGTCGTTTTGCCTTGTGCCAGCTGGCTTCAAACGGAAGTGTAATCCCGCTGTTTCTCTGTTGTTTGCAGATAATTGCTTATCAGCCCTATGGAAAGTCGGTGGACTGGTGGGCATTTGGCGTTCTGCTCTACGAGATGCTAGCTGGCCAGGTAATTGCATTGTAATTGGCTCCCGTGGGACTGTGCTAAATGCCGTTTACGTGTCATTTACTTTTGCTGTGGCCAGCCGTGGGGTGCCATGTTCTTCATGCCAGGCTGGAGTTCACCAGCCGGTCTCCCCCCGGGACCAAATCCCCCGGCTGCAGTTCAGGGAGAGATTAGCCACTAAGGAAAGGGACAGCACGGGCCTGACTTAAGGACGGACGCGTGTGCAAGCGAGCGAGGGCGTCCCCGCTGTTGCATCGCTCCGAGGAGAAAGACGTGCCGCTACACTCCCGTTGTGTTCTCTCCTCCTCCACAGGCTCCTTTTGAAGGCGAAGACGAGGACGAGCTCTTCCAGTCCATCATGGAGCACAACGTAGCCTATCCCAAATCCATGTCCAAAGAGGCTGTGGCGATTTGCAAAGGGGTAAGGCCTGACCCTGGTTTTTCCGGTGGGAGGAGGTGTCTGTGGCGTGGTTGCACTGCCTGGGTTTACATGGGTGGTTCCCCTGCCGTTGCAAAAACACATTGCAGAAAAAAGCAACAACCCCAAACCAGGTGCAAAACACACCGCAAAAAAAAAACCCCCAACCCCAGACCAGGTGCAAGTGGCTTGTTGCTATTGCCAGGTTTTGGGGGCTGCCCCCTGCTCTGGGGACGAGTGAGCTCCATGCTCGGACCTGCAACAGGCAGGGGGCCAGGCAACGGGTGGTGTCACAGCCCCTTCTGACCGCGATGTTTGCCGGGTCGCGAGTATATGAACCGGCGCGTGCTCGGCGGGTTCCCAGCTCGGGCCACGGCGTTCGGGGTCACTGGAGATCGGCCCCCCGAGCTGTCCCAGCAGAGACCTCTGATGTGCAACAAAACGGTGGCACTAACATCTCTTGGCTGGAGCGGAGGCCGGCGCTCGCTGTTGCGGCAGGTCAGGGTTTCCCTCCCGCGCCCGACTGTCGCTGTTCCTGTCCTGACCAGCCCCGGTGCTGCAGCCTCCCGCGCCAGGTCCCTTGCTGCTGATGGGTGGTTTTCGCAAAAGAATTCGGGACCGAACACCGAGCAGTTTATTAATGGCCAAAAGGCATCGGGAGCAGGATCAAGCCCTTCTTCTTCATTGATCTCTTTGTGGCAGCGTCGAGGGGGCTGACCTGGTAGGAGCGTGGCAGTCTCGAGGCAGCCTGCGGGGCTTGGGGCTGCTCGCCTCGGACGCAGGCTCCACGCTTTGCGCTTTGCAGCGACAGCAAGGGCAGCCCGCGCATCCGTGAAGGAAAAGCAACACGCCACCGGGTCCCAAGGGGCCTGGGGAGGTTAGTGGCATTTCTGCCCGTGTTGGTGGAAGCCCATCTTGCAAGGCTTAGCATTAGCCCCTGCAGCTGTTGACGTCACGCAGACAGGGCGGGCACGCTCCCGGCCAGGCAGCGAAGGCAGATAGCGCCTGGATGGGGCTTTATGGCCAGGGGCCAAATCTGGTTTATGCTGGGAGGGCTCGAAAAGTGGTTTTCGCTTTGAATTATTCAGTCCACTTAGAAATCAGGCCTGGGCTGAATGGCAGCTAGCATCGCCATTGCATTATGTGACACGGCCGCAGCATCTCAGCCCTGCTTTCAAGTCAGCGGTCTGCATCGCGCTGGCTGGGGTGGGTGGGGGAGAGGGGTGTTGCCCAGGCGCCCCAGGTTTTCGGGGGTTTGTAGGGAAAGGAGAGTTTACCAGGTAGTTTCAGGACAAAGGAGCAAAGTGCATGCGATAATCACAGCGCCGTCATCTTAACACCAGCGGGATTTTCTGCAAGCCTCTGTCTTTCGGTGGAGGCGGGGAGGCTCTCGCCTGTTTCTCTGTGCCCGGCCAGAAATGAAGAGGAGAAGATTTTTTTGTTGATATGTTAAACATCATTATCCCCACGGTGCTGCAGGGAATAACTCTGGCAAGTGATTAGAGATTGGAACAGTGATAAATCTAGCTGTCTGCTTTATTTTCTGTCGCATCAGTCAAACCCTGAATGCCGCAAATCGACAAGAAGACCATGATTAAAACATCTGCTGGATGTAGCTCTAATGGCTTTTCTCACTTCTGGCAAGCATGAGGCTGCACAGAGAGAGATTTAACCGTGCATGGAGGTCTGCTGTCCTCTGTAGATTTTCTTTCTTGCTGCCTTGCCTTGAATGTGCTGCCGAGAGAGCAAAGCGGTGTTCAGGACACGAGGGACGTGACAGTCTTCCCTGTCCCACCCCCTAAAAAAAATCACGGCCATTTCAAGGACCTCCAGCAAGCTGAAAACAAAGTATTTGCTTAAGCCTCTCTGCAGGGGAAGATATCCTAGCGCTAATGAGCACAAGCATAGAAGTCCAAGCCTCGTTCTTCTGTGTGCATACGCCGTGCGTTGTCAAGGAAAGGGTTTTGTTAGCTACGATGCAAACCATTGAGAAAGCCGCTGGAAAAAGCTCTGCATCGGCACATGAAAGGTTTGGTGTTTCACGGCCGCGCTCTCTAGCAACAATTGAAGAGGGATGTTGTTGTCCCTACGCAATTTTATTCCACCGTGCCGGTGCCAATCATTACTTAGCGTGGGTTTTGGATGCAGCACCGAGCCGCCAAGAGATGGAAAACGGTTTGATAAAGAAGCCTTGTGTTTGTTTGAGCCCAATGGTAAATATTCATCCCAGATGTGCTGACCGGGAAGCAAATAGAGTAGTACCAGGAACATGTGTCCTGGACTCGAAATGAAATGTCAGCAACTAGATGAGGTGGAAGAACATTTGTCCTTCTCTGGTATCAGCTTATTCTGATTTGTTTTATTAACAAAAAATAATTGACTTGGTCTTGGGGAACCAGTCGAAGGGAGGAGGGGATGGGTTAGCGCGCTGGGCTCGGCCCATTGAGACCGAGCCAGGTATCGAAGCCAGCGTTCATGCCGAACCCATTCCCCCCATCAGATCTGTGCCATAGTTGAAAAGGCTGCTGATTTATTTTTCCCCTCCAGACATCCTGGCACGTGGCAGCTAAAAAGGTATCTCGTGCCCTTTTTGAAGGGCAGGTGCATGTTTGTAACAAAATGGTTTTCCTAACGCCTCTTGTTAATCTGAGCCCTAAAAATATAAGCTATTTTCTCACTCGCGTGGAGATTTTTGAATATGCCTGAGCAAAGTGACTGTTTCCAGGTGAACAGACTGCCTGTGAATGCAAGGTCGCTCTCTAATCGCGGCTAGGTAGTGAAGGTAGGAAATGCCAGCCTTGCCTCGCTAAAGTCTGCAGGTATTTGGGGAGCGGTATTCTCAACGACCGATACCCGAAATGAGAGCACACGGTCTAACCGGCACGCTGGTTCGGTCATTTCGGAGCTAGAATAGACGTGTCAGGTTCGACTCGAAGGTGACGCCGCTACGGAAGTGACCACGCGCGCTTTCGTATTCCCGGTGGAGTCTTGTATAAGAGGAGGAAAAAGGTAGAAAAACTTGCAAAACATTTTCTAAATCTAGATATTTAATTTTTCCTTTTGGCAGCTGGGGAGGGCTTTTTTAATCTTGATTTTCAGTCTGCCCAGTAGTCTGGGATATTGCTAGGTAGGGCATGTCATCGGGTTGATGGTTTTCTGCGAAATCCTGACAACACGCCGAATGCCTGTCTAGACCGCGGCACGCCGCGTGATGTAATATCTCAGTGCCGCACGGGCTGTGCATCTCGCCAAGTGGAGACGAATGTAAAGGCAGATTTGACAGTATAACAAAGTGAGCCCAAATTCTACATTCGAAAGTACCCTTCTCTTCTGCCAAAATTCAACCCTTGAGGGGCAGAACCCCTTGAAAATGTTCACAGAAATACTTGAGTTTTTCATCCAATTGGACAGTGTTTTATTTAAACTTTATACTCCTTAAACCGCTCATTAAACCGCAAGTTCCCATTTTCCCTTAAGATTGTGCTCAGTTGGCTTTGTCGCATTTTAAAAAGACATAAGGTATAGCGACCAAACTCCAGCCCTGAAAATCTAGGAAAGTTTATAGATCTTGGTTTAGTACTTGAAGCCTTTTGAGACAACTAACAGATAATGAGGATATTAGAGGTGCTTTTAGTGGGTAATAAATAGGTATAGATAGAAAAAATATATATCTATCTATGCAGCAAAGATACAGATCCAGGTTTGATAGCCAGATTACCACTGCCCTATATGCAACTCTATTAATGGCCTGCTGCAATAAGTATGAAATAAAGTCAATAGGTTACACGCATATGTCGTGGTTTTATCACCGAATATAGAGACAGACATAGATCTTGTGGGTGATTTTCCCCTGCCAGTAAAGGATGGTCTGTATTTAAAAAAAGTCCACAAAGAAGTCATTCCCCTGGTATTGCTGTTGTCCAACCCACCCATGCAAAGAGAAGTTAAGGACTTGGGTCAGCAAAGCCGTCAGTAAGTACTTACTCTGCAGCATCAGGTCCCAAACCGGTAGACATTGCCCACCTTGCCAAGATTAGGAATGGTCTCCTTGGATGATGCATTCATTCACAAATTCTCCTTTGGACTTAGATGCACATTGGTCCTTTTCATCAGCAGTGATGTGTTTTATTCACAGTGTTAGTGTAGGGATTAAATCGACACGCTCCTATTTAATGCAAACAATGCCAAATGATTCCTTTGTGTGAGCCAGAAGTATAAAGCTGTAGGCTTTGTGGGGGTCTGTGTAACAATGGCAGATGGTACCTTCATGCTAACATGAATAAAAGCACAAAAGGAAACAAGAAGATTTAATTTCTGGCTGCATGTATTGAACCGACAGAATACCTGCTTTGTGGTGTAGCCCTGTGCAGTAATGCAGATAGGTACCTCAAGTAGAAAATTAATCTTTTCTGATTCATTAATCAGCCTGAGCTGCTCTGAATCGGGTGCGTGTTTGTGTTAAATTCAGGAAATGGTGGGTTTAACGGTGCCAGTTAGATGTGTAAAGTGCGCATTTAAAACAACCACCATGAAAAAGCAGTAAGCAAGCTGCAAGACTGCAGCTGGGGGAAGCTAATTAGGGAACGAACAGAGGCTGTATTTGGTGATGTGCATAGAAAACTGTTGGTAAAACAGACCTCCAGGGGAAAGGAAACAGGTGGTAGTTCACGTTTGCAAAGTAGGTACCCACGGCAATGAAACTATAAAGCTCTGCCAAGAAAGGCATGTTTGTCCAGGTCCATAGGATACCACCAAGGATCTAGAGAAACCAAAACTCATCAGCAATTGTGTTGATGCCATGCAATGAGGGAGGACAACAGCTCCAGTATGTAAAACACGGTGACATGTTCTGGCGTTGGACTGTTCAGCTAATTACATGTCTTTGAGTACCATTGTGTTTACACGCAACAAATCCATGGACACGACACTTTAAGTCCTGGTGAGCCAAGCTAAACTACATCCAAAGAGTTTGTTTAATGCACCAGAAAGACTGTTAAAACGTCCGGAAATCCCACTCGTGCAAACAGTCATGCAGTTGCAGTGCAAGAAAGGGCAAAAACCGTGGTGTGTACAAAGATCGTTGGTCTGATATCTGCTCTGGAAACCAACCAGCCACTCCCAGCGGTTGCTAGAGCTACTGGAAACCCACCAGCGCCACTCAAGTTTCTGTCTAATTCTTTCCTTTTAAATTCTTTTGTGTGGGCAGAGCATGTTGGCTTCACGTGTGGGAGGACAGAGGCAAGGGCAATGTGGTGATGACTGACAGGCAGGATGGAGCAGAGCTAATGGGAGTGCCGAATTGCTGTAAAACCCAGGGGCCAGTGGGAAGCAGACATCTTGGCAGGATTTCTAATTGCCACCATCAGATTTTTGCAGAAGTATCCCTCCTCTTTCTCTGCGGGGTGCAGTCCATTAGCCCTGCTGCCCCCACCGAGTCTGGCTCCAGGCTGCTCGAGCTGGATGGGGTTCCTAAACCTCCCAAGTACCCACAAGCCGACAGTGCCGCTCATATCCACCACTTAGCTGTGGATTAGTGACTTCCCATCAAACTCAGCCTCTTCTCCTGCTCTGACCTACACGGAGAGAAACAAGCTGTGTGACCCAAGTGGTGGATGGTTCTCAGCTGACACTTTGGCCTCTCGTGGCTGGATTTTAGCTGAGCTGCCAGCACCTGCTCCAAAACCCAGCGAGGAGGATGAGGAAGATGGCTCACTGCCTTTAACTGGGTGTGCTTCGTTATACAGAAAGCAAAGGCCATCACTCAGCATGGCTCCCCCACCTCTTCCCCTGTCTGGAGTTGCGTAGCCTTGTCTCCGTAATATACCCCCGTAGCAAGAAGCTGTGCACGAGAAAGTAGGGGCATTATGAAACCCGCTAGCAGAAGCACTGCATGGGGGCCGGGGCGTTCTCCATACCCCTTACCCCCACCCTGCTTGAACCAGGCAAGGATTGTGCGTTATTAGATGCCAAAGGCTTGTTGCCCCGGAGAGATCCAGGACCTGAGTGCAACAGAGCGCCGCAGCCTGGACCTCCCCACCCCTCGTCCCCCGGGCTGTCGAAAGGCACCCCCCCCCCCACCTGTGCAGCCTCCTCATCTTGGCCGGCGATCAGGGAGCTTCTCTCTGACCTGCACCCTCTGATGCAAGCCTGCAGGGCTTGTACAATAATATTTGTTCGTGCTCGTGCAGGAGACCAAGGCACCGAGGGAGGGGATGGTTGACATTGCCGGGATGATTGCAGCGGGGACTTTCTCTTCTTGCAATGACTAGCATGATGCGGTGTCAGCTAAGGCAGTAATAGCTGAAGCAGTCCACGGCGAGTAAATGAGCTTCTTGTCCCTTTCTCTGCTCCCCAGCCCCTCGATCAGGGGGATCCAGGCACCCTCTGAGCTCTAAGCAGCCCCTGTTGAAGCATCCTTCCTCCAGCAGGAGAGGATGGTGAAGGAGGCTTGCTTTTCAAGACTGGTGCTAATGCCAGTCTCCTCAGCATGCTAAAGGGTGCTGTGGTTCTTGCCCCTAGAAGACTAGTGCAGTGTCTGGAAAATGATGGATCTGTGGCTCTGAAGCCAGGGTTTGCTGCTGGCTGCCTTGCTGTTAGCAGAGGCGATGCAGGATCCCTGGCTTGCAAGCGGGAGCATGGGAGGGGTTAACTGTAGTTGTTTTCCCAGCTGGCTGGATGATGAATTCACTGCCGCTTGCCACCCATCCAGCTCCGTGGCTTGGCATTGCTATGCATCTGTTCTCTTTTGTGCAGGCTGCTCCTTGCCAATAGGTCTCTGCAGAGCACAGTATTTTTTAAGATCGGTCTCCCTGGGCAGCCTTATTATGTGCAGTCGTGGGTGACACGGCTGATGCGTGTCAAAACATTTGGGACCTGGAGAAGAGAAGCCGTCCGTGGACATGCGTGTCACGGGCACGCGGCCGGGCCGGGCCTGCAGCAAAAGCTGTGATGCACGCTGCGCTGGGACCGCAGCCGTGATGCGCCCAGGCAGTGCTGGGCGTGCCAGCCACGCCAGGCTTCTCGGGGACCTTTTTGATGAAATTTCTTTTGCTGGAAAATGCCAATTTGTTGAAACCTGAAGCAGGCTGTTTACAACCTAATGAATGGCTGGGCAGAACCCTCTGTATAGCCAGGGCTCCCCTATGCAGGTGAGACCCCCCCAAGTCAAGGCCGTGCTCCAGGGTAAGGACTCGAGCCGGGGTCTGTTGCAGCTCAGGTGAGTTTCTTAACCACCAGCCTCGGGGGCCACGGTTGTTCTGGCCGGGACTTCGACCCTGGCCCTGACACATCTCCCTGAGCAGCGTTTGGTGAGACCCAGCGGAGCAATGCTCTGCCTGACCGGGCCTCAATTCCCTGCACTGGCTTTTGCACGGCGTTGGCAATAAATGTCCCCTAGGATGGCAGGGCTGGTTTTGGGGATAGCCTCTCATTTTAAGTTAAATTAGCTGTGTTCCAGGCAAATGCAACATCCCGCCACGTACGTACATCAGAAATTAGGAGCTGTGGATGAGAAGTGCTCACTGGATGCTATGCTACAGGAGCAGCCCTGCCACGCGGGAAGCTTCCTGCACAAATAACGTGGCCTCGTGTCCCAGGCTGGGGGTGTTCAGCATCTATGGGAGTGAGCAGCGAGAGGGTTTGGACGGGTGCCCGTGGCAGGAGTGGGGTGCTGGGAGTGTGTCAGGGGCTGCATTGCAACCTCCTTGCTCAACTTGGGGGAGTTGCCACATCTCTTTTGGAGCAGGGAGAGGGGGAGGAGGTGAGCCCATCTCCCCAGGCCTCTCAAGCAGTTGCTTCTTCCTTGGCCTTTTGCAAACAGGTCAGTAGGTTTGTGCAACTGGGTGGCAAGAGGGAGCCCCGGGATCATGCAGCCTGACGCCGGACAGATTGCACCCCGCAACCCCGGTGCTGGGCCCTTTTGCAAACCCAGGCCCCTGGGCTATAGAATAAGGTTGGCTCCAAACTCCGGGCCCCCTCTGGTCCAAAACGCGGGGTGTGGTAACTGCACTGCTTCTAACGAGGCAGTCTAACGAGTTGCAGGTATCCTGCTCGCTCTCTTCCGGCTTATCGATATTTTCCAAACCTCTGGTGTCTGCATCTTATCTCCGAGCGCAACCCAAACGATGCCACCAGGATATCAATGGTTGTGTGGCCTTGCCCTTACTCTTCCACGTGGCGTATTGGGGCTGCAAAAAAGGACGGGTTTAGATGATAATGAGCTGCTCAGTCTTTCCTCTTGGAATCGGCTTTTTCATTAATTCTGGGTTTCTCTGCTGTCCGTTGTCCTTTCCGGGGACACGGGGGCTCTGCTGCTGTTGCTAATGAGAGGTTTTCTGAGAGTAGGTGGTTCGCCTCTTCACCGTGCCCGTGCCAAGACGTGTGCTATTCCAGACAACTTCATGCAGGACTTCTTGCAGATGTTATATGCACCCACCCACCCCTTGAATCCTAGAGGTCCAGCCCTTTTGCTCGGCCCTGGGGTAGGGAAACCCTGCCGTGCCCCCGGGCCCTGCGGCCTGGGCTCCGAGAAGGACGATGCTCTGGTGTGACATGGGCCGTCGGTGGGGTTTTATTCAGCGGTTTGGCCTTTGGGGGACAACTGTTTCTGCTTTTTCTCTCCCTAAGCTGATGACCAAGCACCCTGCCAAGCGCCTGGGATGCGGCCCTGAGGGGGAGCGGGACATCAAGGAGCACGCCTTCTTCCGGTACATCGACTGGGAGAAACTCGAGCGCAAGGAGATCCAGCCTCCGTTCAAGCCCAAGGCTGTAAGTCTGGCTGTGCAATGCACGGTCCCCTCTCTCGCTCTCCTGCACCCATGCACGCTTCCTTCTCGTGTGCAATTTCTCTCTTTCTGTCTCTTCCTTCCTCACACACACGCATGCACGCACGCACGCAGACGGAGGTGCTGCTCTCCTTACCTACAGAATAAACGTATTGCCTTTCTGCGATTGCTTCAGAGGATCACGCACCCACCTGGCCCACGTCTGACGGGGCTCCTGACAGCAATTCATTCTGCCTCTCAGGGCCCCGCTCTCGTGTCTGTGGCTAGAAACACCACATGGCTAGACGGAGGATTTTATTGCAGTGCAATACTTGTCTGTTCCTGATCCCACGAAAGAGGAGAGACTGTGGTACGGTCTCTGGGTTGGTCTAAACTGCTCTTCAACATTTGGCTCAGCAAACGACTCAAAGCTGGAATAGCTAATGAAGCAGTATTTCACTCGCTGCCTTGTGCCCAAGGTAACTCCAGGAAGGCTGGAGCCTGAACGGTCTGCGCGGTAGTTCACACTTGAGAGGAGTGCCTGCCAGGGGGAGAAGTTGGGTTTCCTGCACTGTATCTGGATATCATCACAGGGGACTGTGCGGGGGCGTGGGGTGCAGCGTGGGAGGGTGCGGGGGCGTGAGGAAGACGTTGCTAGCGGTTGGATTGAAGGAGGTGTATCGGTCTGCAGGCCACGGAGCTGCTCTCTGGTACGGGGACAGTTAGGTGGGCAGCCCTCTTGTTGGCATGGTGGGATGATCTGGGCAGCATCATCCTGATCCGTGTCTCTTGCATGACGAGCACAGTAGCATTGCCACAGGGAGACAGATGGGGGGTGGGAAGTCCCCGCTCCTCACCATCTCTGTCTGCAAGGACCCGGCTACGGCGGATCTTCGACCGTCTCTGTCGTGCTGGGAAGCTCGCAGGGTAACCGAGCTGTGATGGTCTGTGCGTGGTGGCCTTGAGACGCTGGCTGCTCTGCTCCCAGCTGCCGTTCCCCGGGTCGGGTACTTAATCCGTGCGTGATCCCATAAACCCAGAGCTGCGGCAGATCGCGTGACTGGCGTTTCTATTTCGCAAACGTGTGCTGGGCTGGGCGGGAGCCCTCCTGCTCGCCTAGTCCATTGCTCTGCATCGCACCCGTGCCTGGGGCAAAGACGCTTGTATCCGGGTCTCTCTAGTGAACTCCTCCTCACCATTGCAGTTTTAAGGACTTTTCTCCCATTTGACCCAGTCTTTCCCCAGTGCTGTGCAACTCGGACTGATTTTCTCCCCCAGCTAAGGATGTGGGCACAGGACACAATTGCTAGGGAGTCATTTACTTGTGATTTCCTCTGCACACAGCTTGCCCAAGGGCGGCACTGGCTCTGCTCCAAGCCACCAGCTGGAGTGCCTGGAGCAAAGGGGTATCCTGGGATAGAGCTGATCAGGGAGCGGACACACAACTGGGATAGCAGGGTAGTGCTTTGGGAGGGTGGCTTTACCCCCGGGGAGGGGGTCTTACCTTGGCACAAGGCTGGATGTTGTGTGTCTGCTCCTCTCTTTCCCCAGAATAGCCGGGGTACGATGGAGCAAGTGTGTCATGTGTCTGCGTGCTTGCTCCTTGGGATACTCCTCCAGTGTGCAGAACAGATGGATCGCATGCCCACAGGAGCCCAGGGACTTGCTTTTCTAAACCCGTACGTAGTCAGACACCCCATCTCTAGCAGCCCCGTCCCCTGCAGAGCCCCTCGCTTGACAGCTCAGAAGCGGGGGCATCCTTCTCGAGGCAGGGCGCTTAGCACCCTCTCCCCCAGCCGTCCCACACGCCCCATTTGCCCCCTCTGCACTCTTCGTGCAGCATTTACTCCGGTTACGGCACGGGAAGGAGACCCAGGAGAGGGGGGTTCAGTTCCCACCTCCGCTGCTGACTCTCTGCAGGGATCGTGGGCCCGTCTCCTCTCTGGGGCTAGGATAAGTGCCCCTGTGCTCGCTTGGTCTGTGTCTCCCGTTAGCACGGGGGCTCTGTTGGTCTCCCAAGCACCAGGGGAAGCCACCAGCTTCGACTTCCTTATTACTCCATTAGCACTGCTGGGAATTGGGGGATGCTGTCTTGGGAAAGGGGCATATGACCTTGGAGCTGCCTCTTGGCTGCAGAAAGCGCGCTGTCCTGTCTCCAGAGCCGTGGGAAACGCCGCAGCTCGCGTGTGCAGGTGCCCCAGCGTGGGGATAACCCAGCAGGTCCGAGCTGCTGCCTTCGCCTCCGTCTCTCCAAAGGGTGGGGGGAGCCGTGGTGGGAAGACGCGTCTATGCCGCTGCATCTCTCGGGGCTGGCTGCGAGGCTGCCCCCGATCCGGGACTGACGTTTCCCTGGATTGCGTCCCTGTGCCGGAGCAGACGCCCGGGCTGGGCTGCGGTGAGCGTCCCGCCGCGCGTTTCCAGCGCGCGGCCGGTGACTTGCGCTCCGGGGCGCGTGTCGGGACGCCGCGGCCTCAAGCCCCGCGCCCAGGACGCTCGGTGTCTCCCTCTCGCGTGGCAGGGGCCCGTTTCCTCCGCAGTACATTCTGCCTTCGTGCTCGCTTTCTAAGCAGAGCTTTTGCTTCCTCGTGCTGACCGTGTCCCTCTTCCTTCCCGAGCCACGTGTCTCGGCGCTCCTTCTGCCACTTGTTGCATCTGTTGTTTTTCACCGTTTGATTTCAACGCGAAGGCTGAATCCTGGCAGCGATGCTTTCTCAATCTAAAAAAAAAATGTGCAAATTTGGGCTTGCTTTTAAATGCCTTCTTTCCTTTCAATCCTTTTTGGAACGGACAATGGGAAGCTACTGTCTCTTGTTTCTCACCTAACAGCTGGCCGCAGGACGTCATTGAGTATTTGATAGGATAGGGAGATTAGTATAAAGGTAGGTACAGTAGATTTGGGATTAGGCAGGATTAAGAAGGCTCAGATACCTGCTGAAAGCTGTTATTTCAACAGTCATGCATCTGTGTTGAAAAATATTATTGCTTTAATGCCATCTGTAGAAGCAGATCGAAGGAACAGAGAAAACCAGTGCTATCTGGTTCTCGAATACCCTTTTGCGGGGTGTGGAAAATTTGCATTATTTCAGGTGGATCGGCAGGGAAGGTTTTGCTGGTCACCTCTAAAGCCCCCCTGGAATCGAAGGCTTTTAGCGGCAGTCGGAACGGGCTCCTGCCAAAAGGCGCCTGCGATGCCAGCGTGCGCTAGTCTGGCTAGCTTTCACCTACAGAAAAATCGTTTTCTTTCAAATTGACCTTTTAAAATGATAGAAAGGCAACAGCCTGTCGGGATTTCTGTGCAAGAGTCACAGCTGTGATGCTCTCCGCAGGCACCTGCAGCGTGGACAGGTTTGCGCGGTGCTTTGCCGTGTTGAGACGGGGCTTGAGCGCCGGAGGTGGCTGGGACGGCGCTCGCCGTGGAGCCGTCCACGCAGGTCAGGCCACGCCGTGCTCAGCTGGCCGCAGCCTCGCTCAAATGCAGGCAAGACCGCAGGGGCCACGTTGGTGCTCAGTGTTGGCAAGTAGACGCCAGAGCTGGGAGCTAGCAAGCACCCAGGTGGCAGGAGTGGGTCTGCCAGCCCCGTGCCCACGCCACGTAGTCGCCTGTGCAGACGCTCTCCCCTGCGCAGCATCCGAGGAACGTTTGCAGCCGTCTCCCCTGTGTTGGGCCAGCCGCAGACACAGCGCCCGGGTTTAAACGAAGCCTTGGTTTGCTCTTGTCGTGCCCGGCTGCTGTAACGGGCGCACGTTCCTCCCAGACCATTGCATCGACAAAGCAATGCCCGTGTCTCACCCCGACCTGCCTGGGGCCCGCTCTGTCCTGCGAACTGAAGCTCCGTGGCTGAGCTCTCGTGGTTTGCTTCCTGCTCGGTGCTTGATTAACCTTTATCACAGTGACTTGAACGAGACAGATTGGGCTCAGAGTTGTCTTTGGTATGCAAAAACCCAGCCATTTTTGACACGGAGCTGTGCTTGGCTGCTCCCAGGTTTTGTCTGCGCATAACAATTCTCTGCATGGGTCTCCACTTACCCTGGGAAGTATATTTACACTCATGTGCTCTCCCTGTCTCTCAGAGAGATAATTATTGTTTTTGGTGTCTAATTGCTCCTTTACTGTACAGAAAGCCTAGTGATTTCAACAGGCGCCTCGTTTTGAAAGCGCTGAAATCAAACAGTGCGGTGCTGAAGGGCTGACAACAGGAGAGTCCATGGGTCTTTTCTTTTCAAAAAATTATCTTAATGTAATAATTGTGCAATTGCACAAATTAGACTGTATTTGAGTTGTTTGGAGTCGATAAATATTGAAATGCTGCTTGGAGCTGATTGCTTCAGAAATCACAGCTCCGCGTGCCTGGTGCTCGCTGCTCTCGCTGCTGTAGCTGGAGCTTGTGTTGCAGTGAGCTGGGTCCAGTGCTTGTGCGAGCATTTTTGCACGGATGCAGGGAAGGATGTGGAGACGAGCGTGTGACAGCATGCAGTGCAGATGAGTGTGCAGGGCTGCGCTTGTCGGGGTGTTTGGCCGGGTCAAACGGAGCCCACTTTGTAGCCAGGGCTCCCCAGCGTGGTCCAATTTACCTGCTTTTCCCACCAAGCCAGAAGTCGGATTTTTGCCAGACATGCAGGCAGGATGCGGCGGAGGCAAAGCCAGCTGTTCCTCTCGGTGTTTATGACGGTTTAATTTCCTGGGTGTTATTCCCTCGTCCCTTCTGAAGCAACTGCGTCTCAGCTGCACAAGGGCTGTGCACGGTCCCGATTCAGCAAATACTTCAGGCATGTTGAAGTCAACGTGACTTAAGCATGAAGTCCTCTCCTTGCTGAATGTTGTTAGCCAGCTAGCTTTTTACCTGGTGAGGATGCCACCTCACGCGCTCTGCAGGAGTTTCCCCAGGCAGCAACTGGGATACCCAAGGGTCAGAGTCTCAAAGGCATTTAGAGGTCTCTGAAGGATCCCCTTGGCTGCCTGGCGGCATAAAAGCTTTGCAAGTCTGACGGGAGTCACTTGTGCATCTGGACCGGTGGGATGTGGCTGAAACAGCGCTAATATTGGAGCAGTTTTGCTCCCTTTGCATCGTTCCCACCTTGTCCGCATGGAAGGGTTGGCGCGCAGCGGCTGCTGCCCTCTTCAAGCCGCTCCAAATGTCCGTGCATCCCTAGCCCGATCCTCTGCGAGCGTCTCCCACCGCAGGCTGTGCACAGAGGAGGAGGGCAGGGGCGTGCGTTTCAGCCGAGCTCTTCCCAACTTTGATCTGTCCTAGGACTTAGCGCAGTTCCCAGGTGTGGAGCAGAAAGCAGCCTTGGCAGGCCTGCGAGCTGTCTTGCTCTTCCCAAGCCTCACGTTCTCCCTCTGGTTGTACAAGCGCTCGGCGCTCCTGGGATTAAGCAGCTCTGGGTGTCTGCTGGACAAGGAAAGGGATCCTGGCACGGTGCTTGTTGAAGCTTCTCGGGTTTTGCCATGAATAGCTCGTCCTTCCCGTTGCGAGGCCCAGTGTGGCTGGGTGCAAGCAGCCGTGGGTTGCACTTATCCAGCTAACCATTGCTCTTCTTCTGGCTGTTTGGGCACGAGCTCCACGGCCCGTCTGGGCTCAGCTTTGAGGCTGGAGAAAAATTTGTCATAACATTGATGCCAGCTTTATGGGGTTTCATTTCATCTTAAGGATCAATGGCAAATATTTTACTGTGCCTTTGTCTCTCTTTGAAATCAAGCTAGGAATTGGTCAAATAAAAAGGCTATCTTCTCAGTTGACAGTTTTATTTCTGCAGCGGTAAAAAAGCCATTCTGTGATGGCTATAAAAATAGACAAGACACTGGGGATTTCTGTAAAATAAATTCCCACCTCCTTGCATTCCCCATTCGGGATGGAGCTATCTTTGTGCGTTCATGGAGTACTCAAATGAGGTGGGTTTGTCACTGCGTGGCTCTTGTTAAATGGAAAAATTCATATGGGGCATCTGCACCGCTTTAGAGACGGGCCCGATTTTAGAGGCAGTAAAAGATGGTGCCGCTATGCTGAGCAGCTGTCGACTGCCTGGCACAAAGGGAATTCTTCTTTGCATCGCTTGTCAGTGGACAATGGGGGGTACCTTGCTTTCAGAGAAAAATGGGTGACCGTGGAGCTTCTTGGTGCTTTCAGAAAGGATTTGGTGGGATGCGCATGTTAGACTGTGCATTCGTGGGGAAAATGTCAGGATGTGGCACAGCGGGGTGACGGGGACCTTCATGTTGGCTGATAGGTGCCTCTGTCACCTTTCGAGGAAGCAGGAGCCACGGTCACGGCTGACGGCCGAGGGAAGGCGAATTCGGCTGGCTGCAGGACGCGGCCCCTGCGAGTTCAGCGCCGATGTCAAGTAGGCGGCGCGGCACGGCACGGCACCTCTGCCGGGCACTTCGGCGGCTGGGGGGTTGGTAGTAGCCCTCGCAGCCCACAGCCCTTCCCCCCTTGACTTTGGTTGAAGCTTATTTTGCTCTCATAGAAACTCTGCAGCATTGCTGTGGGTAGGGGACCTCGACCCCTTGTCTGGGCTGTTCCTTGCAGCTGCAAGAACTGCCGGATTGAAACTCTTTCCTCAGCTCTGGAAGTTAAATTCATTGCATCTAGATTTTCACACACACACACACACACACACACACACACACACACACACACACACACACACACACACACACACACACACACACACACACACACACACTTTTTTCCTGGAAGTTAAATTCATTGCATCTAGATTTTTACACACACACACACACACACACTTTTTTCCTGGAAGTTAAATTCATTGCATCTAGATTTTTTTACACACACACTTTTTTCCTGGAAGTTAAATTCATTGCATCTAGATTTTTTTACACACACACACTTTTTTCCTGAAGACTTCAACCCCGGTACTCTGGCCCTCGCAGATTGTGCCCATCTCTGGCACCGTTTTGATTAGCGTGACGAAATATTAAGGCTGCTTTGTCTTTGTACAGACCTCTCCACCCCGATACCGGAATGCAGTTGCCAGTGTTCATTTTTCAGCTTTGTCCAATTCATCCTCAGGCAACACAGGCTGTGGGTTTTGCTTTAGAAAAATGCAGCACGTTTCTTTAAAGCGCGTGCAGGTCTAGCGCTGTCAGATGCTTCAGACGAGCTGCCTAATGTCTCTCCACCAAGAAGTCCTGAAGCTAATGGGTAGTGACAGCTACATTTTCAAAGCCCTGCAAAGCTTTAACGGTATACTGGGAGCCGATGGCATCTGCAGGTGAACTGCTTATTAGCAGGTACGCTTTGCTAGGCCACATATTTCCCTACCGATAACCTTAAAGCCTTGCCTATGTCTCCAGTTATCCCCCCGATCGCCTATTTTATGTGGACACAGTGGGAGGGAATTAGTGACGACATGGCCTAGAAAAGCCCAGACCTCTTCGTCTTGCCACTTTAGCCTTGAGGGTTTGTGGAACTGGCAAATTCCTTTTTTGTGATTGATTTTCTATGTTTTGATGCTAATCTGAGGGCTTCTAGGCAGCGGCCGGCTGACACCAACACCTCCCATGGCTGAAATATTCTTTGCAAGAGTCCAGGGCGGGTGTTTCATTGCAAGGCTTGGGCTAGCGCTCAGCGCTTTGCAAAGGCGCTTGACGTCTTGATCGGGAACGTCCGAATTTCCTCTCTGGGGATCGTCGGATCGGCATGAAACAACCGAGCCATTTCATCCTCTCAGTTCCTGGAGCCTGTGAGAGCTCCAGCTGTCGTGCTTTAGAAAGAAGTAGCACTTGTGCCCATCCGGCTCGGGGCTTTTCTTGCCACCGACTCCCTACCCAGGCTTATAGGCGGATGCATATCTGTCACGTGTTGGATCAGTCGGTCACAGGAGATTATCAGCCATCAGTGACCCAGTGGCACCACAGCTCTGGTTTTCACGGCCGGAGATATTTGCTTGCATATCTTTGATGTTTGGAGGGACCCCGGACAAGACTACGTCATTAAAATCCCAGCTTCTCGCTGCTGCTAAACAGCTGTACGTGAACCGTGCGGCTTGCTGATTCTTCAATTGAAAAGGAAGCAAACGATCCTGCTGAAATGCTAGAAAACGAATGCATCTAATCTAATTAGTGACCAGTGTTACTGGGAACGAGGCAGGAAGAGTGAGGGGTGGCCTTGATTGCTGCCTTTCGTCTCTCCTGAATGTCAAGGAGAAGAGGCAGAAATACGGTGGTGAATGGGTGCATCGGGGCATTGACTCACAAAGCCACTTAGGGGCATAACGATAGTCTTAATATCGACGTGGAGACCAGGCACCTGATGACAGAGAGCTCGTGAATCTAGCACAGCCCCTGAATCCGGTGTTTGGGAGCTGCGTCGTGGTAAATCCAGACTAGGGAAAAGGTGCCGATTGTTATCAGGGACGGTGATGAATCCAAGGGAAATCTTTCCCGGGTGACGGTGGGTTCTCCATCCCCGGCCGTGGGTGTCTGTGCAAAGAGGGGCCGTCTTAGCCACTCGGCAGCAATTCGGGGTTTGATGCCTGATCTTTAAAATTGATTATTCGTGACTGAAGTGCATGCTTCCTAGCCTGTCCAACCAGGAGCAAGCTTAAGCCCAGGCTTAACTCTGAGCCAGGGCTAAAATGCTGTGTTGACTCTCAGCACTGACGGATGGGACGTGAAGGGAGCAGGGTGCTGGGGAAGGACGCGTCCAGGAGATGAGCGAGCAGCCTGGCCGTTGCTGTAGCCAGCATTTAAAGTCAACTCCAGCATTATTCACTGAACTTTTAAGTGACTTAGGGATAATCGCATCTCACTTGGTTGCTGTAAGAAGGTTATAAAACATGCCGAAGGGGCCGGGCATTGGAGGTCTGGCCGATATTAGCACTGTCTTTTCTGCAACCTTGTTGTCGGTGCTTACAAGAAGCTGAGGCGTTCTGACAGCTTACATGTATTTGTCTTGAATATTTAATTTTTGAAGTCAGCCGTTTATTAAAAATGTAAATCTGTTTTCTCAGCAAATGAAAGTTAAATACCACGGAAGAGGTCCCAGCATCTGAAGCATATGTTCTCCTTAGAGGAGTGCGCAGGAGGGAGAGGGGAGCGTGCTGCCTTTGCGTGGCGGTCGGGGTAGCACGGGAACCGCTCGAGTACGGTGTTGTGCCCGTTCACACGGGATGGGACGTGCGTGTGGCTGCGTCATTTGCTAGCAGGGCGGTGATCACCCGGATGCGTTTCCGCTCAAGCCCAGCAGCCCCCTATTATTAACTGTCCCCAAATGCTCATTTCTCACACCCAAAATTACGGGTGCTCTTTGTTCAGCTTCTGTTGCAGGCACTGGGCACCGGCCGTTCCTGTTGCTCTGTTCCCCTCCCCTCCACCTGGCCGCTGGGCTCGAGCGGGCCTGCTCGCTGCAGCCCGTGGAGCATTGCAGCTGGCAACCGGAGCAGCATCTGGTTTGGGGACAGCTGTGTTTGCCCCTGGGCTGAGACCCCGGAGTGGGGCACGTCCGCACGGGGCAGGGAGTTGGGAACTTCGGGTTCCTTCCTCATCCTCGTGGCCTGGGGATAGGTCTCTTCTCTGCTTTAATTTGCTTTTCCTGATTGTAAAATGGGGCTTAGCCTTAATTCCCTGCCTTGGGCCCCATAGAGAGTGGGAGGGAGATTGGCTGTGACTGCAGGCAGAGCGTTTACAAAGCGGGCACTAGGGAGACCGTAATAAATGCAAGCGTTTCTCTGCAGGAAGGGAAAGCAGTGCTCAGTGTGTGCCTGCGTGGTGCCCAGATCCCAACAGGGTTGCACAGCAAGGGCTCGGCGTGTTTGGTTTTTTTAAAATCCCATTTCTTCTACTCTCCTCCTTGATAGAAACACCCCTGCTTGCAGGGCCCCTTGGGTGTTTTTGCACCCAGGCCCTCGACACGGTAGCACATGCGGAATGCAAACCTCTCGGTGGGCCGCAAAGAATACCTCGACCTCACCCTTCCAGGGACATTATCCCCGGTTTGCAGATGGGAAAACTGAGCCATTTGCCTGAGGCTAGGCAGCGATAACTTGCCGGTTTCTGACTCCTAGACCAGTGCAGAGCCCACCGGCCCATGTCTGCAGGGTGCTTGGTGGTTTGACCGCGTGCTGCTGATGCTGCGATGAGGCTGCTGCGGAAAGGGGCTGCCTCAGCGATGCAGGGGAGGAGCGATGCAAGTGTGTGCAAGACATCAGGGCTCTCTGCACGGGGAGCGCTCTTACAGCACTGGCCTGTCTCTGGAGGCCGCGACCCAGCGGTTAGCTTTGCAGGAAGGAAACGCAGCCCACGCCGCCCCGGCACGTGCGGTGTGCGAGGGGGACGTGCTAAATTTCTCCTGTGGTGCCGGGGGCGTCTCGGCACTTGGCGTTCGGGCAGGCGCGAGCTTTCCACGGTTTCGCTGTGTACCGTCGGGACTCGCGGGGCGCAGCCAGCTCGTTTGGCTCCTGGGTGGCCGAGCAGGCGGGGATTCGGCGGGGGGTAAAGCCGCGGGCGCGCTGTGGCCGGTGACACTGCCTCATGCTTAGCAGCACCAGTAGTGCATGCACCCAGGAACCGCTCGGCAAGTAATTGCACTGCCATCTCATTCCTCCCCAACAATTACTTGCCACGCTGCAGCCTGATAGCTCATCAGCCTCCAGCTCCTCCATGCAAAACAGCCTCACAGTTAACGAACTCCATAATTTGTTTTGCATCTCTTTTTTCTTTTTCTGTTCTTTCCCTCCCCCTCCTCCCCTCTTCCTCACTGCGCTAACCGGCTCTGCCAGGTGCGGCTGGGAGGGGACGGCTGCAAACCGCATCCCGTTCGTTTTGCTTTCTCCACTCTCCACCCACCACGAGTTCTTTTCTTCCCCTCTCATAGTGCGGACGCAATGCTGAAAACTTCGACCGGTTTTTCACTCGCCATCCACCCGTCCTCACACCACCCGACCAAGAAGTCATCAGGAACATTGACCAATCAGAATTCGAAGGATTTTCCTTTGTTAACTCTGAGTTTTTAAAAGCTGAAGTCAAGAGCTAAGTAGCTGTGTAGACCTCATTCCTGCATCTCTCATCCAGTCCCAACGGCTGTTGTGGTGACATTCTCCATGGCAATAGTTGCATTCATGGTTTTTCTTTAGTCCTGACGCTAGAGTGACCATATTTCAAAGCCAGAGGTGTCTGCGCTCTCTTCCTGATGCACGTGCTGGGAGACGTACCGCAATCGCGGTTTTAATCAAATTTACTTGTGGCTCATGGGATGGGCTTATTGGCTAGCGGGTGGTTGCATCGAGTGCTCAGGTGCTGCAGACCGGGAGAAATCTCAAAGCCTTCGCCTTGGTTCCTGTTTTTTCTTTCTTTTTATCCTCTAAAGCTCATGGAAATATCGTCTGCAGTTATTTCAGCCCTTTCCGGCCAGCGGGCGATTTCGCAAAACCTTTCTCCGGGACCCCCGTGCACAGTGGTGACATTTATAGGCTTCTAATTAATCCTGCAGATTCCCCTCAAAAGTAAATAGTTTGTCAGGAGATTAGATGTGGGACTGCTCGTCTCATCCGCAGCCTCGCCACCTCGGGGGCTTTTAACCTGCTACAAAATCTCCTGCTTGGTTCAGGCCTGAACCTATTGTTTTTCGCTCAGGCCCAGCCCTCCCCATTGGGTCTCTAATAGCAGGATAAATTGCCGAGAAACCAGGGCCGCTGCTTCCAGAGATTTCTCCCGATTGTGCCGTTTCAGGAGCAATTTAAAAAAAAACCGAAACACGGTGGATCCTATTAGAAGAGGGGTGTTTGAAAGGACCCTTGAGAAACGCTTTCAAATCCATGGTCACCCTAGTAATACCAGACATGACATTGTTTTTACATTATTTCATATCAAAAACTCTTTTTTTTCCTTTGGGGTTTTTTTTTTTCCCAATGCCAAAGTAATTAATTCAGTTTGTTACATGCGCTTTAAATGTGTCAAAAAAGGGTATTAACAAACCTGAGCTGATATTTAACATTGAACAGTATTGTGAAATCTGATATGAAGCCTGTAAAGAATTTTGTTTTAACAAATATTCCTACTTAAACACAAAATGCCGCTTGATATTTAAACTGCCTAAGTTTGTTTCTGGCATCAAAAAGAAAGAAAGCTTCAGGAAAAACGAGGTTCTCTTGGAAGAACGAGTCCTCTCCCTTTCTTTTCTACTCTCTGCCAGATGTCTGTGGGCTGTCACTCTGTATCAGTCAGCTTCGAGTTGTAACGTGCCAATTTTTTTTTCCCAATACTGATTATAAAATAAAAAATAAGTCACAAGATTGTCGAAGAAACCTGCATTTGTTTGCGAGGGATGGATCCCGGCGCAGCTCTGGGCTCGAGATGCCCGGAGCCGGGAGCACCCGGTCTGGATGGGGCAGCCGCGGCCGTCGCCATATCCCAGAGACTTTTTTGGTTATTGGCCTCCGCGCCGCACATCCCAGAGGCTCGAGGTCCCAGCGGGAATAGCCCGCAGCACAGCGCGACCTCCTCTTCCCCCCTCCGGCTCTGGGGCCGAGCTGGCTTGTGCCTGAATTACTCCCGCAGCCTTGATCCGCTGCACCCTCCCCTTTGCGCCCCTAACGCTCTCTGCTCTTATAGGCAAAAAACCCCCAAACCTCCCCCAAAATGTGTCGCGGACGGGGAAACGGTGCCATCCTTGCCACCACCGGCACTTGCTCGGCCCTTGAAACGTCTTGAGCAGGAGGCGCGGGACGAAAGTCTCCACACCCTCCCGGGCAAGCCTCTCCGCCGGCATCGCCCTCCCCGGGGCGTCTCGAGGGAGCAGTCGTTAAAGCAATCTCCTTCTCCCGGACGTATGCGTAGCTCTCTCGCTTCCTCTGGAAATCCGCTCCCGCTGAATTGCGGGCGCGTCCCAGCGCTGCCCGATTTCCCCTTCGGGACAACAAATGGAAAAGCTGGACCCACCCTGCGCTGCCCGGGGCTCCCAGCGCGTAGCAAGGGGCCAAACCGGGACAAAAGGCTTGAGGAGAGAGGCCCCCGCGGGCCCCGGACACGAACGCGGAAAACCCTGCGATGTCTGCGGGGCGGAGAGGCGTCCGAGAAGACGTCGCCCGTGCTCACGCAGCCCGTCCCGGAGGGGACCTGGCCCCGGGGAGGCGTGCGGGAGCCTGCCTCGGGGGTGCTGGGTCCGTCTCCCGAGCGCAAGGACTCCCGGCTTCGACTCTCCCTGCCACGCCACGACCTGCCTCACGCTCCTGAGGCTCGGCCCTGCCTCCGCCGCGGCCCGTTTCGCGCCTTCGGCAGGGGCCGGGCTGGCCAGCATCTCTGCCCCGCTCTGCGGGCAACCCGCGGGTTTCTCTTTGCTGCTCCGGGGCCTTCTCCTTGTGTCTTCTCTTGCGGGGCTTCGATAAGCAGCCGCCGGGCCCCTCGAATCTGGAGTCCGCGAGCCCCTTCCGTCGACGCGTCGGCGTCCCCCGTAAAAGCCGTCGTGTCCCTCGCCCCCGGGTCTCCTTAGCGCGGGAGCGCTTCATCCTGGGCGTCCGCTCCGGGGCACTGGTGCTCCCCGCCGTGAAGCGGGCCCTGTTTCTTAGTCCCTCCTGGGATGGGTGGCAGCCAGCGTTGCCCCGGGATCGTGCCGCAGCCTGCGCGCCCCGCGCCCTGGACCGAAGTTGCCTTGGCTGCTTGGATAGGACAGCGTGCTCCCCGGCTTCCCGCAGTCCTGCCTTTGCGTGGCTTTCTTTGGAGCCTGCTGCCGGATTTGGCGCTCCCCGTCTTGCCCTGGTTCCCCCTAGTTTGCTCTCGGCATCGCCCTTGCTCCCTGGACAGCGGGGTGCACGGGTGGGCTGTGCATCCGCACCTTCACGGGCAGGGAGCTGATGGGATGGACGGCGCCTCCTCCCAGTCCAGACCCATGTTAGCTGCAGGCGGGTGCCATCAAGGGGGGTAAGCCCCAAACGAGTGCCCAGCTTCGATGGCCTGTGAAGACCTGCCGCCGAGGGGCGCAGAGCGGACCCCGCTGCAGGGAAAGCCTGGCTGAGGCCTGCGCCTGCCCCCCCCGCCAGACGCGGCAGCATCTCTGGTGAGCGGGAAAGGCGCGTGTTTTTTCCAGGATGCCGCCCAGCACACTCGCACACGCATGTGCTTGCTCTTTGTCGCACTTCCTGGCCTGGTCCCTCCGAGGGGGGCGATTGGGTTGCAAGCGGCTGGGGCTGTCACTGACGTGCTGCTCCTGTTCGAAAATGGGAGCAAAATGGCTCTCACGACAGGTAGCAAAGGGCACGTTGGGGAGCGTGACGGAGAGGCCCGGGGAGAAGCCTGGGCTCACGGGGACAACCCAGCAGGACTGAGGCAGCCCCGGGAAGCAGCAGCCTAGGACAGAGGCCACGCGCAGCCTTGCTGCCACTTCATCAGTAAAGAGAAGCCGGCGGTGAATCACGGCGCCGGGCTGGGAGAGGAGCCTTGAGGGTAAGTGCACAGCCGCGCGCTGCACACAGACAAGTACATGCATTTTCATTCAAGCCACCGTGTAGCTGTCAGGGCACGAGGCATTCAATCACCGAGTGACGGCCTCTTCCCTACGTGCCTCTGCTTCCCGAGCAGGGGACTCGCAGCCCACAAGGACTGTGCAAAGCCTGTGGCACTCGCTGGCAAGATAATAAACCAGTGGTGGGGCGTAAAAGCGCAGAGCCTGGTGAGTCTGCCCTTGGCTGCAGGGAGCTCGCTCAGGCTGGGGGAGACGGCCGCGGGGAGACCGCTTGTCCGGTTCGAGGGGGCACGAAGTGGCCGACGCGGTTGTGCCTTCCGAGACGAGCCACGCGACGTGTGCATCACGCCGGCAGTGTGGCTCTGCTACCAAGAATCGGGGCGCGTGCGACTTGAAAACCTCCGAAGCGGCGCTGCCCGTAACGCTGCGTGCTTCGTTGCAGGGCCTAACAAAGAGCGAGTCTGGGGTGTGGGAAGCACGCCTCTCCCTCAGTCTGCTGGGTCCCCATCGCTGGCCGGCATGGCTCGTGCTCCTGATACCTCCGGCCTTTTGCAGCCGGTATCGCCAGCACCCGCCAAGTCTGAGCGCCCCTCTTCCCTCCCAGCCAGGTGGGCTGCGCGTGGCCGAGGGCTGCGATATCCCAGCCGCTGCCTGGCGGGGAAGGAGTGAGCGTGGTTCAAAACACGTGTGTGAAAGGCTATAAAATCCTGGAAGAGAGCCTCTTGCACTGTCTAACTCTACCCCAGCTGGGAAGTTTGATCCCGTAAAAAAAGATCCTGGTCTCCCTGAAAGCTGGGCATCATGGCCCGAAACTTGAACTTGAGCCTGATGGTGGTCACCCTCTGTGACTACTCTGATGTGCAGCACGGGCACTCTGGGGACGCCTGGCAGAGACTTATTCCCCGCTCTCTCCAGCCAAAAACCAGCCCTGCCTGAACCGTTTCGGTCGTCCTGTAAACTACTGAGACCTTTCTCCAGCAAAGGGGCCTGTGCTGCGATTTCTGTTCTCTTCCTGGCAGCCCTCGGTGGTTCCCATCCGCACGTTTCCTTTACTGATGAAGTATTTCTGGTGCTTAGACTGCGCCTTCGCTGCTGCTGGGCTCACGTCCCAGCCCAACTCCTCGGCCGTGGTAGAGCCAGCCCGTACCTCGGGTGCCGCAGGCGATATCCTCGGTGTGCACGCGCATAAAAACGACACCGCTTCCCTTCTCAGATGTGTTGGCTCTTCAGTGCTAATAGCAGGACATCGGCCTAATTGCTTTGCTGTAGCTGAGAAGCCTGTATTTTTGTGATCATCCGAATCGGAAAAGGTTGCAGCTGTGTAATTTTTTTATTTATCTTTTTTTAACTTCAGGTTTTTTGGCCCAGTGTGTATTTTCTGTATGACCCTGGAGAAAATCACATACTCCTCTTGAATGAAATAGCTGGAACAGTGTGGAAACTGCACAATCCCAGAGCTCAACTAAAATGTCAAATGCCTAAAAATACAAAAAAAAAAAAAAAGAAAAAAAGGAGAAAAAACATTCACGTCCTATTCCTAAACTTTTTTGGCTGGTTATTTTATGGGTATTGGGAAATTGTATTAAATGCTTATTTCCAGGACTGGGGCATGTTGCTTTCTCCAGGACTTCTAATTCCCCCCCCCACCCCGTGTATTACCAATCTGTGTTTCCAGTGAAAGTTTTGCATGCTGAGACGCTGTTCTTTCTAAAGCCGCCAGATAAGGGGGGAGAAACACTTCTTTTGTGAGCTCCGTGTCCTTTCTGTAACGTGCTGTGCTCTCATCGTGTCTCAATTTGCCTCTTTTGTTGGGTATTTAAAGTGAGTTGGATAAATTCATTTCTGTTTTTGCACACTGTACCTGATTGCATTTATTGTATAAAGGCGGCTGCTGAGTGTTTGAATGTCGCGTACCTAATCTAATGTGTATTTCTTGAGAGAAAAAAACCCCACCAAGCGTTTCAGAACATATATCCCACGAGCAAATCTGAAAGTGCAGCAGCAAGCAGCCCTCCGAGTGCCCGAGGTTGCTCACGTCTGCCGGGTTGAATGACTTTCCTGCTTTCTCTCCTTGATGATTGTGTTTAATTCTGTGCTTTCCATTTAACAGAAGGACAAGCGAGACGTTTCCAACTTCGACAAAGAGTTCACCAGGCAGCCTGTCGAACTCACCCCTACGGACAAACTCTTCATCATGAACTTGGACCAGAATGAGTTTGCTGGATTCTCCTATACTAACCCAGAGTTTGTCATTAATGTTTAGCCGCGCTGCAGACTTCCCGCTCCGGCTCTGCAGGCCAAACCGTCCCATCACCTTGTCCATACGACACCAGTCTTCCGGGGTTAACAGTGCATCCATGCATATCCTCATCCAAACCATGGAGATAGCTTGTCTTAGGAGGCCTTTCTATGTACGTGTCACTTGCTAGCTTGGTTTCTACATCTGGAAATGTTTCGTTTTTGAGTGAACAAGCAGTAATACCTGTAAAAACTGCGATCCATAGTTACTGCTTTTTAAACTGGTCAGAATATTGTCTCGAATACCAAATTGCTACAGTCTTTGTCATTTTTGAAATGGGATGCTGAAATGCTGGTCAACTTCTCGTTATTCACAATTCGTTTCCTTTGAATGCTAAGCATGGTTGGTATTTTAAAGCGTTGTGCTGAAGCTTGCCATGACTGTGAACTTGTCCTAGAAGAGCCTTTTGTGCAAGAATTGAAATGGTTAAACCTGATCAATGTGGAGAAATCTGCTTATAGACATGTTTATATTTTTAACTGCGTTGTATCTCCAGTAAAACTGGCTCGATGAAGCGGTCTTCCTCTTTCGCCTACTGTCGACGTGTGCATTTCCATCCGTTCTTCTTTCCTATATTAATTACTCAGGCATGAGACTACAAAATGAATTTCATTCCAGTCCTTGTAAATCAAAGCAAGTCTTTTTTTTTTTTCCTAAGTAAAAAGGTGAGATTTTTTTATTTTATTTTAAAAACATCTGGGACAGTTTGCAGTTTTGATATGCTATGTCGGCACTCTCCTAAATCTTTCTCCTGTTTTGTCACAGACTCTGTTGAAAGTTAACAGCTCTGTAAAGCATATTATTAATCTGCCAGAACACACACATTTGTAGTCTCAGTTTGGTTAGCGATTGAAGACACGCTCGCTAGGAGAGGGCAGTACTGGGGGCTATTTCTAAAGGTAACTTTTGTACTATCCCCCCTCTGCTATATAATCTAGACAATCAATATAAGTGATTCTCCACGTGCCCTGGCTTGCTTCATTTTGTTCTAGCGTCCTGTTTCCAGGGATTTTATTTAGCAATCGAGGACCATTTGAAAAAAGAACGACGCCAAGCGCGGTTTTTAATAAAGTTTCAATCGGGGCACAGCGGAGGTGCCACGTGGAAGAGGCCAGTCCGGCGAGGGGCACAGTTTGTCTTTCAGCTGGCTAAGCATCCTTACTTGTTCCCCGTCTTATGTAGACACAACACAAGTGTGGTGAGCGTGTCGTACATTTGGAGTCACCGGTTGCTAGTCCTCTCTTTGGGTAATAGTGCAGCTGGTTTCCAAAGGTTTGGCATTTGAGGGGTTTTTTAAACGCTACCTATTTGAATGTAAATACCCATTAAGCCTTGATTACGGGGAGAAGTGAGGGTGAGTGTAGAGGAAATACCAGCTTGCAGGGCTTTTATAAAATGTCAGACTTTACCTTTGGGGATCTATTTTTAATGATTTATTATTGGGGGCGGGGGGGAAGCTGCTAAAAGCTTTAGGAGCTCATGTCTTTAGCTCAGCGGTAGGCCTAATGCCATGAGGAGTGTGCAGGCAGCCACAGATACTCTGCTCCATTTAAACGGGCCCCTGAACTTCAGGGAGGGCGTCCCAGTGGGGTCTGTAGCAGA
The DNA here is from genome assembly GCF_052110815.1 of Crocodylus siamensis. NCBI lineage: Eukaryota > Metazoa > Chordata > Crocodylia > Crocodylidae > Crocodylus > Crocodylus siamensis. The sequence continues at coordinate 49,575,812 of NC_143406.1, forward strand.
GGGGATGGGTGGTCTCCACGGGCACTCAGGGACCTGCGCTGAGGAAGCAAAGAAAATGAAACGCCAACAAAAATGTAAAAAAAACCCAACCCCCAAAACTGCAAATTGTGCCAGATGGATTGGGAGGTCCGGGGGGGACTTTGCATCCGGCCAAGACCAGAGACATGGTTTCCAGTGAGAGCTCCCCTAACTCCAACACATTTTGCAGAAGACGCCTCAGCCTCTTCTGCAGCTCACCGTTGACTTTCCAAGCATGCAACTTGCTGTAATGACTGTAACTTCCAAATATATTGCTGCAGAGTTTGTGCTACTCCCGTCGTGGATGGCTTTAATTTGTCTCTCTCGTATCTTAAACCCAGCCTCTGTTACCTCAGTCTGTCCCATATCGCGATTGCCCTTGTATCAAGGAAGCCACCCTGGTAACTCGAGTGCGAGTGACTTGTGCACGGAGGCTGGCGGCGGGAGCCGTGTCTCGTCCCTGTAGACATTTCCAGGTCTGAGCGACACTTCTGCATGAAGCAGGATTTGCTTAAATGCTGAACAGCTCAGGCAGCTTCTACCCAAATAATCCACCCCCCCAGCCCCTGCCACAGCCCAAGCGCTGGATTTGCTCATGAGGACAGACGGGTCCAGCTCAGGTTTGTACAATGAAACGTGCACCTACATTTCTGCAGACATCCCTTCCTAGAAATGCTTGACAGAGCCGCGATCCAAGGGCCCTTTCGTGAACCACTTTGCTCACCTGCTTCCCTTCCTGCAGGATTTAGGACCTGGAGCGTGTACCGTCATGACCCCATCCATACTACCACTGCCAAGGGGTTTCTTGCAGGGTGTTTTTGCGACTCTTTTTGGTGAACAAGAGTGACGTGGAAAAGCCTGCTGCTTTGCTAATGCTGAGATGTGCAAGGACTCTGCCAAGGAAGAAGGTGACAGCAGTTGACTCTGCTTCTATATGTTGATTTGTGGTAGACAGGGAAAAAACAGCAATTTAAATAGGTCTCGGGAAGCCTCAGGCAGGGCCTTTTACTGGTGCTTTCTGGTATGTGATGGACTCCTGGTAACCTGGACGCTGCGCGGTGCAGAGTTGCTACGCTCTTGGCATGGATGCATGCAGATGGGAGGGACACGTGGATTATAAGTCTGTGAAAGGGGAGGGCAGGGTGCTCCCGGGCAAAAAGGGCCTTTCAGCCTGGAGGTAGAGCAGAGCAAAGTCTGTGCTGGCTAGCAGGCTGCACGGCCCCCGGCCCGGGGAGTTGCCAGGGCTGCCTCTGGAGCGCGGGACCCAGGGTGCGGAGTAGTGTAGCAGAGGCCAGACGACAGGAGGAGCCGCACGGGCACAGGGAGGGCTCGGGTCCAGTCCTGCACCAGGCTCAAGTCTGTTGACGTTGGTGTTTCAGCTCTGGGAAGCCAGACCCTGCAGTGCAGGGCCACGGACACGTGGCCCGGGTAGCTGCGTGTCCGGCGAGGGCTGGAACGGGCTGGGCTGGGTGGCGGGGGCACGAGGGTGAGGGTGCGTCCGTGCCGGATCTGAAGGTGCACAGGCCTGCTGTACAGGTGTCAAATCTGCACGGGTGGTACCTGTGCGTGGCAGGTAAGCAGGGTCTGGGGCACACGCGTGGCTTGGCCTTTCCATGGGTTCCTCTGGCGTTTGCTCATGCCTTGTTAGCCAGCACCCCAGTAAATCGGGCCCCGTGGAGCCGTATGCAGAGCTCCCTGCAAGGAGACCGCCTGCTCCTGCACCCAGCCCGGCGTGCGGTGTCGGGCTGGCGTCTGCCGGGGTCCGTGGCATGAAGGGGGATGGAGCCAAGCTGGGCGGAGGCTGAGCAGCTTCGGTGCCAGGGTTGTGCAGGTAGAGCAGGGCGGTGTCGCTGTTCTTCTTCCCAGGCTTTTGGGAATGAATTCCCCACCATTCGCGTCTGCACGAGCGCTGAGCGCTCTTGTTTCAGGCTCGTCGGAGCATCCTGCCCCTCAGATTTACTGACTCCCTTGCTCCACAAGCCTCTACCATCCCGCCCGCTCTCATCCCTGTCGGGCCACGGAGATTTAATTGATTGTCGAAAAATAGCTACAGAGCAAAACTGGCAGGTCTGTTTTGTGCATGTGCTGGCTTTGGTCCGAGATCTGGAGCGTTATTTTCGGAGGAGGGAGAGAAACCTGGGTGCGGAGGTTTGGGTTCACCGGGGTTTGCTGATGCTGCGTGTCTGAGCCGGCCTCTGGAGTCCCGCGATGCCTCGTGCGAGCTGACGGTGAGCACCAGTCACCGTGTTTCACAAGTGCCCGGGGTCGGTCGGTGGCAGGTGTTTCGGATGCTGCCCGTGTTTGGCTGATTCCAAGTGCCTTTGGTTGTGTCCAGAAACAAACCGCTTCCCCCGGGGATGTTTGTGCCAACGTGGTTGTTCTCACGTGTCTCGCTGGGGCCCGGGGACCATCACAGGGGGAAAGTGAACCGAGGAGTAGATTTAAACAATCCCCTCCTGCAAAACAGTTCCCTGCGCCGTGCCGAGCCCCACCTCTCCCCACGCAGGAGGCCAGGGTTTGTGTCAAAAAACTCGCTCTCTGCCAAGGGGATGAGTAGGGCATAGGACACGAGGTCCTGAGGTTAAAGGCTCCCACGCACACTCACTTGCACGGAGGGCACCAGCGGCTGCTCCAGTTGCATCCCAGCTAGAGCCGGGTGGGCAGCATGAATGGGTCTCCCAGCCTCTCCCCCAGGAAGAGCACAGCACCCTGGTCAACCCTGATGCTGGCAGGAGCGATCTGGGACACTAAGTCCACGATTAGTCCTTATGTGACCTTGGTTACATCATTTAATCGCTCTGTGCCTCGGTTTCCCACCTGCATGATGGGAGATGACAACAGCGTCCCCCCTCGCAGGGGGGCAGGTACGTTAGCGGGGGGGGCGCACAAGTCGAGCACTAAGGGGGACCAGGCAGCTAGTTGGGGGGCCAAGCGCTGCTGTTGCTAGCGGCTGTCACGGCAGGTGGAGGAGGCAGATCCTGCCAGCCCCATTCAGTGACCTGGTTCCCAAGCAAGCGCCGTCCAAGCCCTGCTCCCCGCTTGGAGCAGGAGCAGCCCTGGATCCAGTTTTTCAACACGTCATCAGCAGGCCAATTATTTTATTTTATTTTTTTACAGTAGCGTGGTTCGTTGCTTTTTTTTTAATCCATGAACCACTCGGCACGGTTAAGGCGAGCGCTTGGCGTGTGAGCCCCAGGGACCGACAAGGTCTGAGAGCCTGAGACGCAGCTGCAAAGTGCTGCTTTGGCCCTGCGGCACATCCCCTGAACCTCGAGATGTCTGCAGGACAGACGCGTGCCTGGGCAGACCCGGCTCTGCGCAAGCCACAGCTCGCGGCGATCCCATTATCATTGTTATCTTCGTTATCATGATTGGCCTCATGATGATTATTATTATTGGTGGTACAGCAACACCTAGAGGCCTCCAACAGAACTGGTGACCCCTGTGCTAGCTGCTGTACAAGCAGCTTGCCCCCTCGCTAAAGGTAGCAATGGGCTAGGTAGGAGAGCAAAGCTATAGAGAAGTGACATGCCCAAGGTCATCCTGCAGGTCAGTGGCAGAGGTGGGAAGAGGTCCTTCCTGCATTCGTGCCCCCGCCACCAGCTGCGGTGCTTCTCCCAGGTCTCCAGAGGAAAGTTTATCAGCGTCCCCTCCGCGCACATCCCCTGCAGCTAGAAGTCCCAGCAGCCCCGAGACGTGGCCGTGTAGCTCTGTGCCTCTGCCGGCCCCGCGGCTGCAGACGGGGGCCAAGAGCAGCCGGTCGCAAGTGGCAGCGCTTGCAAAATTTCGTCTGAGCTCTGGCAGCTTCGCCCTTGGCAAGTCAGAGATGCGAGCGGCACCGTGTCCAGCGCCGATGGAAGCGCACGGTGGTAGGGCGAGGCGGAGGAGCCTGGAGCCCGGTGGGCGCTCGGGCCTTGGCCTCCCGCTGCTCGCCTGCGCGCACAAATGACGCTAGCTCAGCCTCGGCCCGGCCTGCGCAGCCTGCTGCCGCGTTCCCGCCTGCTCTTGGTCAGCGTGGCCGTTTTGGAGTTGTCCCAGATTTCTTCCTAATCGGTTAAGCAAACCAGAGCGCGTGTGTCCACACAGCCTTCGGAGCTGATTCATCGATACGCTTGATAATGAACCCAGGGCAAGTCTGCGAGTTGACAAACCCACAGTCCCTACGGCTGCGAGGCCCAGCAGGCCTTCGGGGCAGAGCGTGCTAATCTCAGCATCTCCGGCGCAGAGGGAGTCGGTGCGATGGGCTTTCAGCGCAGGGTAGCAAGGAAACATCCTGTGCAAGCAACAGGGCTTACATTGCTTAAACTTCTCAAACTAACTCCAGCAAACAAATGCTGCAGGTCCCCTGCCTTCGCAGTGCGGCCAGTAAGAGAGGCGCCAAGCGTGACGCTCGGTGCGGGGAAGTGTCCATCCCGATCCAAACTGGACCGTGTCCCAGGTGGCGATTAAAAGAAACACCCCCCGCAGCCCCGAAAACAACCGTGGTTAATCAGTTTGTGTTTGTAAATTGGATTTTGCCTGCAAGCGTCCAGCCACTTCTCAGCGATCTGTGTGTGTCTGCTACAGGATTCTCCCCGTTAGGCGCACGTGTAAGCTTTGTTCTCTTGGCTGTATGTACGAAAAAGCAATAAAATATAACGTTTTAAAGGAACCCACGTAGCTCGGCCGTCCTTTGCTGCGGGGGGTTGGGGGACGTGTGTGCACGTGCTGGAGGGAAGAGGTGGTCATTTGGCAGGACTCTCCAACGAGTCAGCGGGCATGTCCTCAGGCACGTTTTAACTGGGCAGTTCTCAGCGGCCACCGGCTGGCTCGTTGAGCCCCAGCTCCTCCGCGTCTGCCTTGAATGTTGCAGCGGATAACGTCGAAGTGATCCATTTCTTGCTGCAAAGGGCAGGGCCAACTGGGAACTTTAGCTAATTTTCAGGTAACGCATGTTAATTCACACCGTTGAAGCTCCACGAATGCTCCTCTCTGCTCTTCACCCCGTGCCAGGTCTTTATGCAGGTAAATCCATTCACGGGGGCACCAGGGGCCAGCTGAGACCCTCTGTTTGGCAGGAGGACGCGGGGCCAGGCTGCGGTCTTGGCCCAGCTTGACGATTGAGACTTGCCTGTAGGGCACCCCCCGGCCATGCCACAGACCGGCTAACCTGACACGGGGATGCTTCCCTGCCCACCGGGGAGGCAGGGCTACAGGTAGACTAATTAGCCCAGCCACCCAGCAGTGCTAGTTAGCTCACCTTCAGCATCACCTGGACGTGGCTGGATTGCTGCTAGGTCAAGAGCTGGCACGGCAGAGCCAGAGGTCTCTCCTGCCCAGTGCCCTGCTGTTGCCGGCAACTGATGCTTCAGAGGAAGAGCATTAGAAACAGGGCATGTCCCACACCTCGCAGACCCTCCCCGTGCCCTGCAGCGCGTGCAAGGGCTGTGCTCCCTGGCACGGTAAGTGTGTGGCGTGGCAAGGACGTGGCTCCTCGCCCTGGGGCGCAGCACTCTTGCATCCACTGGCCCCTTGCCCTTTTTGTGAAGAAGGTTTCCCTTCAGCTCCTTTCGTAGCCCTTCAGATAAGCTGCAAGCCCCTGTATACTTCCCGGGAGCCATTCCCCACACAAGCAGGCTGGACTGGGGCGCACGGTGCCCGCGCAGGAGATGGGGAGCAAGCAAAGGAGGCTGCCGCGGCTCACCTGCTTTCCGGTGCAAGTCTGCGTCCTGGACCCGCACCCACGTAACAAGCCCCTATTGTAAAGCTGCGAGGCAAATCCCTCAGCTGCCCATCCCTTTGCAGAGGTGCCGCGTGGCAGAGCGGGAAGGCAATGAAGCCAGCGGGCTGTTTGCTCTTGCAGGGGTGCAGAAATCCCGGTGCAGCCTGCAGTTCTGGGTGACGCTTGCCTCCGTTCCCAGAGGGCTACATTGGGACCGCGGCTGTCCTACCAGGGGGGACCGGGTTTCAGCTGAAGCCAGCCAGTAATCAACCTGGATACCTGCAGCAACCCGTGCTGCCCCGGGGTGCAGGGGTTTGCAAAGCCGGGTGCGTTTCCTTCCTCCCCTGCCCTCCCTCTGCCACAGTGATAACGAGCTGCGTAGCTAACCGGGGGCTCCCAGAAACTCGCCCCCCTGTGCAGGGTTGCAGGAAGGCCGAGGTTCACTTAAATCCCATCCCGAGTAGCGCACGGGCTTTGTGCAGGGCACTGCACTGTGGGGAGGGTCGCGCCCACCGCCGGCAGCTAAGAGACTGCCCTGGCCAAAGCCAAAGCGTCCCCGGACTCCCTCGCAGAGCGACTGACCCTGCGAATCGCTCCCCCGGCCTCCCCCTCTGACGAAACGTGCCCTCGGGCACCTCCTTACCACGCCTGTTCCTGCCTTCTCGCCCGCTGCCCGAAGGCCAGGTTCTCAGAAACCATCTCCCCAATGGTGCCGTTGGCTTCGGGGTGCCCGAGTGCACGTGCGAATCTTGCTGCTGAACCGGGCAGCCAGTGGCTTCGGGCCATTGCCAGCTCTGGAGCCCGGGAGACGCTGGTGGACCACGGGCTGATTTTTCACACGGCATGGCGTGCCCCCACTGCACGCCTCGTCTCCTCCTGAGGTTTGTTGTACTTCAAAACTGGGGAAGTTTATGGTGGGGATAGGATTGGAGGCAAATTCTTATGAGGTTTTTTTGGAGGGGGAAAAAACAACACCTTGACTGCAGTTCTGGGCCTTGTCCCCAGGTGCAGCCTGAGAGGAGAGAGGCCCAAGGTAGGTTTGGTCTGGCCAGATTACGTGTTGCTGAAGAGGCATCTCTGATGTAGTCTGCCTGTGGGCCTCCTGTGTCCCATAGTGCTTCCTGGCAGGACCTCAGCCCGACGGCACGGCTTGTGCCGAGTGCCCGGCTGGGGAGACGTCCTGGAGGTGGGGTCACGGTCTCGGTGTGGGCAGAGGCACAGGGCCCGGGGGAGCCCCCTCCCCTGAATTCACTGCCTGGCACAGCGACACTTTCTATGACTTCCCAGCTTCAGCTATTTTGGCTTGTGGAAAGGAAATGTTTGGTTTTCATGACACCTTCCTTAATTACAGGAGCTAATGACAAAACCATTGTGACAAATGAGTCAGCTTTTTGATCGTGAAGTTAATTCAATCTGAAGTGGAGAGAAAACTCGGGGGAGAAGTCCACTCATGTGGCCCCACGCGGGCTCCCACGACCCACGTCCTCACCGCGTGGCAGGCGAAACGCTCCCCGGCAGGAGGTGGGCACGGTCTGACGGGCACGAGAAGCGCTGAGGATTGGCACGAGCCGGCGCTTTCCTTCTCCGCCGTCCCTCCATCTGTCAAAGGCCTCATTAATGCTCGAGAGACTGACCAGCAGCAGCTGACCTTCAAGAAGCCGTCTCCCTGTGGCCTCCTTTCACCCGTTTTGTTTGCATTATGGTTCTGTTTGCCTCGTTATTCTTGATCCGCTCCCCCCTCAAAGAGTTTAAATCAAATCAATCATGGCCACTCGGGCCGGAGCCGCAGCAAACCTTTCATGCTGGAGCAGTGCGCTGCAGCTGGGCTCAGGCCAGGAAACATCCCTTCGTCTACCGCTGTTTGTGCCTTTCATTACTTCGGTGGCATGGTGGCCTTACGCAGCCCTTTGTGGCATCTCTCCTCCTCCGTGTCTCACCCGAGGAAGGCCGGTGGAAAAGCAGAGGGTGGCTGGGTCAGAAGTCTCAGCTGTCTGCAACGCTCATCATGCGGCATTGGGTATGCTGGTCTCTTGGTGTTCCCTTTCTCCCCACGGTCGGTAAATTCACTGACACTCTTTGTTTCACGGGTGTTGGTTGTGGCCATGCTGGCAAACAAGGTTCTTTGGGTAAATGTGATCTCTTTTATTAAACCAACTCAGGTAGTTGGAAAAATTGTTCTCTGCAAGCTTTTGGGTACCTGACAAAGGGTATTTGTACCCGAAACCTTATTAAGAACACTTTCCCCAACAATTTGAGTTGGTCTAATAAAAGATACCAGATTTACTTTTGTACCTGAAAGCTTGCAAAGAACAATTTTCCCAACTATTTGAGTTGAGTTAATAAAAGATATCAGATTTACCCGAAGAACTTTGTCTTGACACTCTGTGGGCACCTCAGGGCATATCTACATGTGCGCTTTAATGTGCATTAGCCTATTTTAATGCACACGAAGGCATCACAAAAAAGTGCTCTTTAGCTAATACGCATTAAAATAGGCTAATGCACCTGTTTCTAATGCCTCACAATGGAGGTACTAAATTTAATGCGCACTACATAAAGTGCATTATAAATGTGTAGCTGAGCCCACGGACAGGAGGCAGCCGGAGCTAGCTGGACCTTTTCTCAGCTTGTCTTGAGCCCCTGCTGCCCGGGCTGGTCTTGTGTAAGTCATGGCAGGCTGCAGGGGGATGGCCGTGCGCGCGAGCCCACCCGTGCTAGCTTCAGCTAGCTGGCCTGGGTAGGAGTAGCAGGGAAGCACCAGCCGCACAGGCTTTGAACACCAGCTCCAGAAGACGGTCCCTGGAGACCTCGTGCTCTCGGGCTGCCAGCGCCCATTGCTGCAGCTCTGCCATGAGCGTCGAGTCCTGCCGCGGCACTTAGCACTTAGATAACACGCAAGTTTTTCAAAGCACTTCCAAACATCAAAGCATCCTCCCCAAAATCCTGTGGTACAGAAGGGAAAAACATGATACAGAAGGTGACATGACTTGTCCAAGCTCCCTGTCCTGGTCCTTGTACCCTGTCTTGCACCCATAGCAGAGTCGGGCCAGGGTAGTTGAGACCTCAATGCCCCCCCACTTTACTCTTAGCCTGCACAGTCCTTGTAGACTCTCTAGGCACCTGCATCCCTCTTCCTTCAGCCCAGTCTCATTGAATGAAAGATTTATAGATGTTGGAGCAGGGGGGAAAGATATCATCTAGCCCAGCTCCCTGGCAATGCAAGATTATTCCTTGGGACATAGCACACACTATTTTGCCCCCATACAATTCATAGTGTCATAGTTTCTAAGGTTGGAAGGGACCTGAGCAGATCATCAAGTCCGACCCCCTGCCATGGCAGGAAAGAGTACTGGGGTCAAATGACCCCAGCAAGATGTTCATCTAATCTCCTTTTAAACACCCCCAGGATAGGAGCCAGCACCACTTCTCTTGGAAGCTGGTCCCAGACCCTAACCGCCCTGACTGTGAAGTCGCGCCTCCTGATGTCTAGCCTAAATCTCCCCTCTGCCAGCTTGTGACCGTTATTCCTGGTCACTCCTGGCAGTGCTCGGGGGAACAGGGACTCCCCCAATGCCTGCTGATCCCACCTGACTAAGTTGTTACAGGCCACAAGATCCCCCTCAGCCTTCTCCTGTGGAGGCTGAACAGGTTCAGGTCCCGTCGCCTCTCCTCATAGGGCCTGCCCTGCTGCCCCTGACCATGCGAGTGGCCTCCTCTGGACCCTCTCCATGCTGTCCACATCCCTCCTGAGTGCGGCGCCCAGACCTGGACGCAGTCCTCCAGCTGTGGCCTGACCAGTGCCGCACAGAGGGGGAGGATCACCTCCCTGGACCTGCTCGAGATGCATCTGTGGATGCAGGACAAGGTGCGGTCGGCCTTCCTGACCGCGTCCCCACACTGCCGGCCCATGTTCATCCTGGCATCAATGATGACTCCAAGACCCTTTTCTGCCTCTGCCCTGACGAGAAGGGAGTCCCCCAGCCCGTAGGTATGGTGCTGGTTCTTCCTCCCCAGGTGCAGCACCTTGCACTTGTCAGTGTTGAATCCCATCCTGTTCTCGTCCGCCCACCCCTGTAACCTGTCTAGGTCCGATTGCAGCCTATTCCTCCCTTCTAGCGTGCCCACATCCCCCCACATCTTGGTGTCATCAGCAAATTTGAACAGGGTGCTTGTTACCCCCTCGTCCAAGTCACTGATGAAGATGTTGAACAGCGCGGGCCCGAGGACCGAGCCCTGGGGGACCCCACTGCCCACGTCCCTCCGGGTTGAGAAGGACCCATCCACCACCACCCTCTGGGTGCGGCCCTCCCGCCAGTTGGCGACACATCTGACTGTGCGGGTGTCGACACCACAGCCCCCCAGTTTCTTGATGAGAACAGGGTGAGAGACAGTGTCGAAGGCCTCTGAAAGTCCAGGAAGACAATGCCCACTGCTACCCCTGAGTCTAAGGATTTGGTGACTTGGTTGTAGGAGGCCACCAGGTTGGTCTGACAGGACGTGCCACTAATGAACCCGTGTTGGTTGCCCCTAAGCATCATCTCCCCCCTCAGCCCCTCGTGGACATGCGCCAGGATAAGTCTCAAAAAGCTTGCCCAGGATCGAGGTAAGACTAACTGGTCTATAGTTCCCGGGTCCTCCTTCCCCTTTTTGAAGATGGGAACCACGTTGGCCTCTTCCAGGCCTCTGGCCCCACACCAGAGCACCACGAGTGCTCATACAGCCGTGCCGGGGTCCCCCAGTGACCTCAGCCAATTCCCTCAGCACTCGGGGGTGGAGATCGTCCGGACCTGCTGATTTAAATACGTCCAGTCCCTCCAGAAGCTCCCTGACTAGTTCCTCCCTGACCCTTGGCCTGGGTGCGCCTCCCCTGGGGCCTGATCTGGCCCCTGCTCAGGAAAATGGAGGCAAAGAAGTCGTTAAATAGGTTAGCTTTGTTGTGTGGTGATGACCAATTTCCTAGCATGTTTTGCAGGGGCCCCACGTTACCTGGTACTTTCTTTTTGCCCCCATGTATTTAAAAAAGGACTTCCTGTTGTCCTTGGTCCAGGAAGCTAGTCCCAGTCCCATCTCCGTCTTGGCCTTTCTGCCCCCCTGCAGACCCGAGCAACCGTGGTGTAGTCCTCCCTGGTGCTGGCTTCTCCCTGCCATCGGGTGTGCGCCTCCCTTTTAGCTAGGAGACATTCCCGGATGCTTTTGGTGAGCCGTGGGGGCTTTTGCGCCCTCCTGCTCCCTTTGATCCATGTTGGGATTACCTCCCTTTGGGCTTGGAGGATCGTCTCCTTAAGGAGCGACCACTTTCCTTGGACAACTGGCTCCCCTCCCCTCCCCTCCGGGACCTCAGTGCCTCCCCAACTATTCTCCTTAGCTCATTGAAGTCGCCCTCCTGAAATCCAGGGCTGCTGCCTTGCTGCCGGCCTTTGCCACCCTGCACTGGATGGTGAATCCCAGCAGGCGATGATCGCTGTCGCCCAGGGGGTCGAGCACCCGCAGCCCCCGCACCAGGTCATCACCCGTGGCCAGCACCAGGTCCAACAAGGCGTCTCCCCGGTGGGGCTGTGCACCTCCTGGGTTAGATGGGGGTCCTGCATTTGGGCTGGGAACCTAAGTGAGCGATCAGACCTGGCTGACTGCTCTTCCCAGCAGATGTCCAGAAAGTTCAGGTCCCCCGGGATGACCATGTCCTTTGGCTTCACTACCTCCGTGAGCTCACTTAAGCATTCCTGGTCTAGCTCTTCCCCATGGTTGGGAGGTCTGTAGTAGACCCCCACCGTTAAGTCTTTCCCCTCGACTGCCCTGTAATCTAACCCAGAGCACTTCAGAGTGCCCCTCCTCTGTCCCTGTGCCAACCTAGAAGAGAACACACGCTTACCTTTGGGGGAAAGGTGGAGCCCATCCCACCCAAGCATCTCTGTCGTCGTGATGTGAGGGTCGTTGTCGAGGAAGCCAAAGCCCGCCTCGCGACACCGTTCCCGAAGCTGCCAGTCGGTCTCTGCGATGCACGTTGCATGCCGTCTTCCACGTCCGCTCCCTGGTAGGACAGAAGAGAAAACCACCTGTGCCCCCATCTCCTTCAGCACACCCCCAGAGTGTGGTAGTCCGCCATCAGGAGATCAGGGCTTCTCCTGGCCGCATCATTAGTACCCACATGGATTAGGATCATGGGGTAGTAATTGGTGGGCTGGATCACGGCCTGGATCATCCCCAGCCCATCCTGAATCTTTGCTCCGGGCCGGCAGTAGACCTCATGTGTTGAGGGGTCCTGGCAACAGATGGGCCCTCTGTACCTCCCAGGATGGAGTTGCCTGTGATGGTCACTCGGTGCTTTCTCCTCCGGGACTGCTTAGCTCCTTCGGCCTGCTCGGATCGTGGAGAGTGTGGAGTTGCCAGGGCCTCGTACCAGTTCTCCAGCCGGACTGGAGGGACTGGTGCTGCTGTGTTATGAGCAGCCCTGGCTCTGGAGGTGACCGTCTGCCACTCTGCAGTGGGGGCACCTCCCGGGGTGCTTCTTCCTTGGGTGCATGGCCCTGCAGGGAAAGGAAATAGCCGTCAATTTCTTCCTCCACCTCCCTGATTCCCCTCAGCCTGCTAACCTCCTCCTGGAGCTCCCTCCAGGGCCCTAAGGTGGGTGCCTGAAGGACAGGTGTGGGGGTCCCAATCCCTGCCCCCCTGGGCCTTGCCAGGCAACCCCCGCAGGCCAGTAGGTGGGGGGACGCCAGCTCCCCCATGGGCTCTGTCTGGGTGGCAGCCTCGGACAAGCCCCAGGTAGGCTGCGCCCCCCGGGCAGAGGCCCTGGCAGCACACCGCGTCGACACCATCGTAGGAGTTGCTGCTTGTTTTTAGCTTAGTGCAGTGCCTTCGCTCTGCCCTAGCAGGAGTCTCCCTCCTGGCCCTTCCTGCTCGCCTGCCACGCGAACGCCAATGCAAACGCTGGCGCACTCTTACAGACACAATGTGTCCATCACTTGGGGCAAAGACTTTTACAGCCCGGCATGTTGGGGTTCTTGTCCCTGACTACAGGTGTTGGGTGCTAGCATGCCATGCCAATAGATAAAACAATCTTTATAATAATTTAAAAAATGATTGCATGGCTTTGGTGCACTCTAAGGACGAGATCTAATGTGCAAAGAGGTAACTCTCTGCTGTGGAGCCAAGCTTTCCAGTGTAAAGCCCTTATATAAGCATCCTCTTATTTGGGCACTGAAATGCCCAACACACCCAGGTTCAGAAACCCGGTGATTTCAGCAGCTTCCTCAAGCACAGATTGTCACGGCATGAAAGAAGTAGATGAAGAGGGCAAGGGCACTGAAGATCAGAGGAGCTGGGGGTGAGAATCAAAAACCAGAAGGAAAGAGTAAACTAGCAGTTGGAGGAAAGTTGGCTCCAAGGTGAATTGAAACAGGCTTGGGAAGGGAAGGGAAATGAAACGAGGAGTGAAATGTAGGTCAGCGAAGTCAAAGACTAGAACAGAAAGGCGAACGCTTGCAAACCCAAGTGGCGAAACGGCAGCAGGGAGCAGAGACGTGGCAACACAAAAGGAATCTAAGATTCAAAGGGCAAGAAGAGAGGTCTGGGGACAGGAAACGCCAGGCTCTTTCAGTGAAGTTCACCCGCTGAGTCAGCTGAATGGATCCTCTCCCCGGCAATGCTAATGAAGAAGGATTTGAAATAGTTCAGGTAAGAAAGAAATCAGGTTTGGCATCAAAGGAGGAGAGAGTTAAAACTCAGGCAGCTGAAGAACTGGACCTAAAGCGAGGAGTCAGCGCTGCGGTGGGCAGCCCTTGGTGCGCCCAGGAGTCGGCCTGCCTCCGACTCCAAAGCTCCTGCCTGTCTCCTCGCCGCAAGACGGCTGCGAAAGCCGGGCTGAGACCGGAGCCGGTCGCTATGGCTGCTCAGCGCGTGCCATTGCAAGGCCCATTTGTCAGCTGTTTATAACTTTGCCAAAGTTTAGCCACGTGGGCTGAGTATTTCCAAAGCGCAGGTGTCTGCCTCCGGCTCAGTCTTATTTTTTCAGTCTCAGCTAAGGCCATTCAGCTGCTTCTGAAGGGCAAAAAAGCCCCATGTTGTTTTGCCATTCAAAACAGCTCCAGTGACCTTTGAGGAGCGCTAACAGCCCTCTGCTTTTGAGCAGAGATTTGAAATTGGGAACCCGTTTTATGTCTGAAAGGAGCTTGTTTCAGTTTCTGGACAAATCTGCCCATTTGGAAAGCTCCTGGCGCTCTCCGCGTGCACGGGCCCGGTCGGCACATTGGGAGCATGGCTGCTGGGAGCTGCCAAGAGCGTGCTCGCGCCGAGCGCGGCCCATTGCCTTCAAGCCGCCAGGGCTGATGCGGTGGGGACACGGAGAGGGAGCAAGGACGAGATGGGGCAAGGTGCTTGGTGCAGCTGGGATGGGGAGAGAGACCGTGAGCCCTTTGGGGGTAGGGGGACCAAAGCGGGCCAGAAAAGGAGTGACGCTGGAGGTTTTTGCCGAGCTGGTTGGGAAGATGGGGAGTGGGAGACAGGGCGGAGGTGCTGGGATCGCAAGCTGGGAGCCAGTTGCTGGAAGCAGGGCGAGGGGACCGGGCTGGAGAAGGCAGCAGGAGCCGTGCAGGCACAATGAGAGCGGGCGGGTGGAAAAGGGGAAGCGGGGCCTGGGTGGGGAAGGAGGACGGGATTGCCATGGGGAGTGGGGAGGAGACAGGCCTGAGGTAGGAGCAGATGGTGAAGCGCATTTCAGGTGCATCTGTGATTGCTTCAGGACACTCAGGGGCTTCGATCGCCTTTGATAGCGGTTGTGCAATGCACGGCGGGGGAGGGGTTGCTCTGCTAAAAGCACACGCCGCAATGAAGTTTTTCTGTTCAACGTGAATTCCCCACCCCCTGCTGCACGCTACGGTGACACGCTCGCACGCTTGAGCGGGTCCAGGTCCGGTCAGCGAGCAGGACAGGCCTCTGTCCAGGGGATGCACGATGAAGCAGGCTGTTGTCTGCGGGCCCCCGACCTCCCTCGCTGCAGACATGGGGCCGTGCGTCGTGCCGAGGGAGTTCCAGGAAGGGACGGGACAGTCTCCCGGCTGCCCTGGAGGCCTGGATTGATTCCCTGTGACCGGCTGCTAAGGCTGTATCCCTTGCTTCAGGGGGTTGCTTGAGATGGATGCAGAAGTGCAGAGAGCTGACAGCACAGACACGGTGCCGTGCAACGCAACGTCCTCCAAGGATGCTTTTCAATGCCTCTCCAATCGCACATCCACCGTTCACAGTCGCTTTCGACCACTGCTCTGCGTCCTTGCTCCTCGCCCATGTAATAGCAGCGTTTCCACCTCCTTACCTCACCGAGGGCAGGGTGAGAACAAATGAATGAACGCTTATGAAAGGTTCCCACGCTAGAGTAACGAGCCTCATAGAAGAGTCCAGGAGGAAATGAATGCCTATCTTCAGAGCAGGCGTAGAAAACGTGCGGCAAATAAGCGGTAAGACCACAGGCCGAACACGGATGCAACAAAAGAAGGAATAGCTACGCATTAAGTTAGCAGCGGCAGCCGCTCTGTGCACTGGATCGGGCAGGAGCACCGGTGCAAGAGCGGTGTGATTGTGTCCTCGAAGCCCGCACGCGCGCGAGCAAGCCAACTGGAGGCCGCACAAGCCCCTTTCATTCTGGCATTTCCTAAGTTTCCAGCGCTTGACTTGGCAGCCAGCAGAATTTTCTTTTAATGTAAAACTTGTGGGCGATGGAGAGGCTTAACAGAGGTATACACGCACGTGCTTATATAATGATTGTTGTCTATACCGAGTGGCAGCAGATTTTACCAGGTAAAATCATTTGTTTTCATCTCTCTCTCCCTCGCAGCCTTAAAAAAGCTATTCATTTTCGAGCCGGGTGTCTTAAAGGCGGGTTTTAAAGGCTGCATTAGTCACAATCTCCTCCAGCCAGCTGCAAAGAAATGGTTGATAGATGAGGGGGAATGAGAGAGAGAGCATTTAAACCAGAGACAAAGTATTAAGAGGTAGGATATGAAAGACCCTGCAAAATCGAATAGCCATTTATTGAAACTTGGCTGGGGTTCGAGGCTGTGATATCGCGCGGTGAGGTGAGAAAGATCTGCAGCATCCTTGTCAGCAGTGCGGGGGGCGCGCTCTCTGGTAGGAAAGCACGCACGTGTGTGCACAATCTCCCCAGCTGGATGGGGCAGTATGGCGGGGGCGGCTCTGGAGAGCCGAGAGCAATTCCTGGCTTTGCCACAGGCTCTGGGTCCGACCCGAATCGAGCTCTGTACCTGGCTGGGTCTTAGCTCCCCATCTGCAAAACAAGGGGCATTAGCACCTCTCCTCCTGCTTGTTAGCTCAGTAGCTGGGACCTGGGAGAAGCCTTTGCTCGCGAAACAACCTAGCCCTTCGCCGGGGAGCGAAGGTAAGAGAGGGTCATGGAGAGAGCTGGGCACGAAGCGCAAGGGGAGGAAGGCCTAAGGCTCCACCCCATGGGTCCCCTGAGGAAGGCACAACCTGCAGCTCCGGATGGATCGGAGGGTCCTTTCCTCCCACTGGACCCTGCCCATCCCCAGGTGCTTTTGAGGAAGGGCAAGGCTCTCAGGCTGTGCCGAGGCCGGGCACTCAGCTCTCCTCCGAACCTGAAGGTTCACACGCCTCCCAAATACAAGTCTTCACATCCACGTTTCCCTCCCCTCCCAGCTGCTGTCCCCCACAACCTGCCTAATCAGCAGGCGCCTGAAGATCAGGGGACGGTGACAAGGGGGAGCGCGGCCCTGGCGCTGCTCCTGCCAACGGGGCCTGGGAGCTTCCCTGGGCTCTTCCAGAGGCTGGCAATTAGAAAGCAATTCGGGGCCAGTGCCCTTCTCTGGCCATGGGACCAAGGGGAGCAGTTTGTACCGTGATGGAGAGGAGTGCCCAGTGTGCAAGGGGGTGCGACAGGCACAGGGAGGCATCGCCCTGCGACTGGCAGCCAGCATGCTTTGCCTCTGGATTTCCTCCCTTAGCACTTTCCAAGAACTTCCCCTTCCTTTGAAGACCGGCGAAGAGGCTCCCGGCAAGGACAAGTTCCCCATGAAAAGGCCCGGGCAAATGGAGATTAACGAGCCACTTATCGCACCGCCACGGAGCTTCAGTGCCAGCACACGCAGGAGGGACGTGCTCAATGACTTCCAGCTGGCGCGGGAGACGCGAGCCAGCGCTCGCTGGGTGAAGTGCAGCTGAGGGCCCCGCCGCGCCTCCTTGCAAACACAGCTGGTCACCGGTGCCTCTCCTCTGGCTAAAGGCACCGGCGCTGGACCCGTCGGCATCTTAGCCGGAGCTTTGCTCAGACTTGGGACCAATGCCTTGGAAGTGGCTGGGAAGGGCCAGGAGGACGAGGGCCCTGGGGAGGGCAGGGAGAAGACGCTACGGGGATGGGAGCGTGCGCGGGCCTGCTGCAAGCCTCTGGTTGAGCTTCCTGCGCGCGGGGCAGGCGCGGCTTTAGACTGGCATGTCGGGTGACGTGGCCGGGGCAGCGCTAGCTCTGCATGCAGCTGGCTCGTGTGAGGGGACTGAGCTTGCACCAGGTCTTGCCGAGAGCTGGGGCGGGGGGTCTGTACAGGCCCTCCTGCCCGGGGACTTAGGGGGTGCTGGTGGGTGGGGCTGGGCAGCGGCTCCCTGTACTGGGGCGGGGGCAGCCTGCTCTCCCATCCCCCTGCCCCACAGCCGGTGGTCCCAGGTGGGGACCTCACACCCCTGTCAGCAGCTCTCCCCGGGCGACCTCCCTGCCATGGATGCCCTGGCTCCAGCGCCAGCCCAGCCTGGGTACAGAGCAGGGGCTGAGCCATGGGTGAGGGTGGAAGAGGTGGGCATGGGCAGTGGGTGCCAGGGAGTGACGCCTGTGTGTGGGGGGCGGTGTACAGGTGGGGTGAGCATAGGTGTGCAGGAGGATGTGCTTGTGCACAGGGGGTATGCATGCAGGTGTGCATGGGAGTATGCAAGCCTTCATGGCAGGGTGTATACAGTTATGCATGGGGATGTGCACGGGTGGGAGGGTGAGTGTGTGTGTGTGCATGGGGGTGTGTGAGCCTGCATGGGGGTATGTATGCGGGTGTGCACAGGGGTGTGCATACAGGTGTGCATGGGGGTGTGCAAGCCTGCAAGGGGGTGTGCATGCAGGTGTGTATGGGAGTGTGCAAGCCTTCGTGGCAGGGTGTATGCAGTTGTGCATGGGGATGTGCACGGGTGGGAGGGTGAGCGTGTGTGTGTGCATGGGGGTGTGTGAGCCTGCATGGGGGTATGTATGCGGGTGTGCACAGGGGTGTGCATACAGGTGTGCATAGGGGTGTGCAAGCCTGCACAGGGTGTGTATGCAGTTGTGCATGGGGGTGTGCATACAGGTGTCCATGGGGGTGTGCAAGCCTGCAAGGGGGTGTGCATGCAGGTGTGTATGGGAGTGTGCAAGCCTTCGTGGCAGGGTGTATGCAGTTGTGCATGGGGATGTGCACGGGTGGGAGGGTGAGCGTGTGTGTGCGCGCATGGGGGGGTGTGAGCCTGCACGGGCGTATGTATGCGGGTGTGCATACAGGTGTGCACGCCTGCATGAGGGTGTGCATGGGGGCGGGCAGGCATGCGCGGGCATGTGCGTGCAGTTGTGCCCGGGGGCGCGCGTGCAGGTGTGCGAGCCGGCCGGGGGGGAGGGGGGCGCGCGGCAGGAACCTCCCCCAGCGCCCGCCCCGCCCCGCCCCTCCCTCCCTCCCTCCCGCTCTCGCGCCCGCCGGGGCCGGGGCCGGGGCCGGTGGCGGCGGCGGCGGCGGGGACTGGGACGGGGACGGGGCCGGGGACCGGGCGGCGGCGGCGGCGGCGGCGGGGGCCGGGCGGGCGGGTGCAGAGCGCTGCCCCGCCGCGCCCGGCGGACATGAAGCAGCATGAGGATGTGTGAGCGCGGCGTCCAGATGCTCATCACCACCGTGGGAGCCTTCGCCGCCTTCAGCCTCATGACCATCGCGGTGGGCACGGACTACTGGCTCTACTCGCGCGGCGTGTGCCGCACCAAGGCCACGGGCGACAATGAGACGAGCCGCAAGAACGAGGAGGTGATGACCCACTCGGGCTTGTGGCGGACGTGCTGCCTGGAAGGTAGGCGAAGCCGGGCGCCCCCCCGGCCGGCCCCAGCCCCAGGGCAGGGGACCAGCTCGGTCCCGCGTGGGGATGAATTTAGCTGCAGCTCCTGCCGCGCCTGGTTTGGGGGAGGTGGGGTGGCACACGATCAGTAAGCGCAAGCGTGGCCCGCGCCCGGCGGTGAGAGGGAGCAGCGAGGCAGAGCCGAGGCGACCGGCTGGGCAGTAACTTTCTAAATGAACTGCAGCAGCCACCGAGCGCTCTCGTTCAACGCGCACCTTGCCAGCCAGGGCACGAGGGCCCGGCGGCTCCCTTCCCCTCGCCTGCCCGGGGAGGTGGTCGCCAGTGCCCCCGGGCGGCTGGAAGTGCTCGGTGTGCCCATCACAGCACCTCCGTTGCACGGTCTCCGGGTGCGGGCACGAATGGGGGTAAACCCGGGCTCGCCGGCTGCCCTGCCCTGGTCTCCGTGGGCCCTGGCCTGTGCCCTAATGGCGCAGTATAGGTGAGGACAGACCGCTTTGCTCGGGGGAGGAAAGGGAGGGCAGGAGGTGCCCGGGGCGCAGGTGCTTTCTGCGTCCTGGCTGCCGCGGTGTCCCCCGTGCACGTGTCTGCGCTGCCCCCACCCAGCGCTGTCGGGAGAAGCAGAGGGGACAGGCCGAGCCCGTTCCTAGAAACGCGGCCTCCCCGGCGTGCGACGCTCGGGATCGGGCCCGGCCGTGTCAAGTGGAAGCTCACGACCGCCTGACACAGCGCAGATGACTAAGGGCACAACCGCTTCCCGTCTGCCTCCTCGCTCGCTTGTGCGTTGCCTTCCTTCCCTCTCCCTGGCTCGTCCTTTAAGCCCCTGCTTCTGTAGCGCGTCGTTTGGGAGAGGGAGGCTGCCCCGAGCAGAGACCGCTGCGTCCACTGCCGGGGGTCCGGTCCTGCACGGCACGCTGCAGAGCGGGGCCGTGGCACGTAGGATCTCTGCCCGGGGACCCTGTGTTTGCATGCCGCCTAGTGCCGCCTGTCCGAATCGGGGCCTGGGTGGGCACGACTGCCGTTGTGCCCGCCGCTCGCTGTCTGCATTGGAGTCGGCACCCGAGATATTTCCGGCCGAGCCATTCGGTTGCTCAGCAAGTAAGCTGCCAAATTACAAATGCAGAGGGATGGCCTGGCCACATGACACGAGAAGCTCGTAACACCCTCTTGATTTTTGTCTCCGAAATTAGTCTGTGCTTTGCAATCTGCTGGCTGATCTGATGCTGGAAACATCGGGTTCGCCTCCAGCAAAGGGTGAGCAGCAGATCAGCGTTGCTAGCGAGATACGAGGGGACGTTTTGCTGAAATGAAAGAGCTCTGAATTTCCTCCCTTAATTCAATATCTTTTGTACAGCTGTTATGCTAGTCACTTTGAAAACCTTCCCTTCTCTGCTGAGCGGTGAGGTGGGTGGTTGGATCGTACACAAAATACTTCTCATGCACAGCAAATGCTGCCTGGTTTCTGCTGGAGGGACTGCCTCCGATTGTGCTAAATTTGTGTACGCTCCCTTTTTTCTGCACCGAAAATATTTGATTTTGGCCTCTATTAACATTAATTGGAAATGAACATTGTCAGTCCAAGGGGGCTCATCTTCTCTGAATGCAGAACATGCTGGGAGCACTAACAGGTGCCCCGTGAGCCGTGCAGAAGGGCTGCTAGGCCCTGAACTCTTCCCTGTAATGGCTTTTATGCTGGAGAAATTAAATAGCAAACTTTTATAGCCCTCCGATTTTTAATTTCCCATTATCTGAGCGCTCCTGGCAGATCATTAAAATGACCAACGTGAGCGCTGGGTTCAGACTGTATCACGGCTGCCTTTTAAATGCACGTCGGTTCGACACACACGGTATCTGTGTGGGAGCGATTTTCTGTCACGTGACCGCTAAAAGCCCCTAGGCACAAGAGGATAAATCTTGAATGAAGCCGCAACCGACCTATGTGGAGCACCCACGCTGGAAAACACAAATTACCAGTTGACTCAATATCTCGAGTCTAGGCAGGAGTTTGCAGACGACCGTGCTAACGTAGCCTTTGTTTTAAATTGCAGCGTTCGGATTTTAATTATCACTTGTACAACATGCAAATATCTTATTGCGGGATCTTATTGTACGTCTTGCTCAAACTTGACAAATGTGTTTTGTTCCCGTGCGTCCTCCGTGGCTGTTTATTACGAACTCTCGTTCCTCCTCGTTCTTCGACTGTATTACTGCTATAGAAAGGTGTGTGGGGGGGGGGGGGGTGCAGTACTCTGAGGGGCCAAGTTCAGGTTTAGGAAAAGGGTGGCCAGAGCTTTCCTCCTTTTCCTGCAGGGTAATTGCTGGTCCAGGTCCGTTGCACTTGCGTTAACTCAGCCGTGTTGAGCTCAGGTCTTGCACGACCCTCTGCCTTGTGGTTGTGTAACCTAGGCGTGCCGTGGCCCTCGGTAGAGACCGAGCCAGCTGAGCGGGAGGAGACTCCAGTCCAGGCTGCTTGAACAAATCCTGTGTTTTGGGGTTTTTTTAATGTTGTGGCACTGTTTTGCTCGCTCGTCTCTCTTTCCGGCACCTCCCTCCCCATGGCCAAGCACAGGCCTCTTCACCCTGCCTGTCTCGAGAGCCACAGCTCTGGCTCACCTGCTCAGTGGCCGCGACTGTCGCTGGTTCGCGGGGGCCCGCTTGTGGTGCTGCGCGAGAGGCCCAGAGACGAGGGGCTGGCTCCGCAGCCGAGGTGGTTTGCGTTGGATCGGGTCCTGGCCCATCCAGTCCGTTCGGCCTCTAGCAGAGGCGCTGGGCTGAGGCTCGAAAAGAAAAGGAAACTCTCCAGAACGCACCTGATTTACAGAGGAGAAATCGCTCCGGACCTGTGAAGGTGATCGGCTGGTTTCCACCGTGGCACGGTGGCCCCGTCCAGTTGCTCAGTGGATGCCACGAGAGAGAGTTATCGACGGCCGTAAAGCTAATGGCCTCAGCGGCCTCCTGCTACGGGCGCTGCGCTGGAGCGGCGCGAGGCTGGGCGCGCGTCTGCTGCCGGTCCTCTTGCATCCTACCCAGTGGTCCCAGCATGGTCCCGACGGGGCGAGCGCACGGTCCCGTCTTCAACTCCTGCAACCCAAAGGGACGCATCGAGGGAGCGGGCTGGCAGCAGAGAGAAGGGACGGTCATGCAGCAGGGCGGTGGCACGGGGGGGACCCCGAACCCAGTGGCCGGGATCTGCGATGACGCTTTGCATGGCAAGCAGATTCCCATTTTTCCTGTCAAAGGCCTGGAAGTAGCGATTGGGAAGCCCCCTGACGCTGGACTTTATCCTGCATCGTTGTGGGTAGATAGGATATCAGGCCCCCCTCAGTGCTGACTCCTGTACTTGCGTGGGGAGGGTTGGAGCAACGGGTACTTGCAGAATAGCTGCGTGACGGGTCTCGGAAATGTAGGGCTAGATGCTGGTTCGCTCCTCGGGCAGTTGAATGGCTGCCTTTCCTGGCCTGCACTTCTGGCCTCTGAGCAGGAGTGTGCTGGGGGCAAGGGGTGATCAGGTCCCCGGGAGCCGCGGGGGGCTGACTAGAGGGCAAGGAGGGATCGGTGTCCCCAGCTCTTTGGACTTCCTGCATAGCAGAGCTGGACAGGAGCATCGTTCTGCGTCTTGCCCATCGGTTTGTTTGAACTGTAGCATATCTGCATGGTAGCTGTGTGGTCGAGACATAAAGAGATGGGGAGCTGAGCACATCCCGAGGTCGCATGTTTCGATGGCTCACCACCTCTGCTGTTTTACAAAAATGCACCTTCTAAAATAGGCTTGTCCAATGCCAGCAGGCGCCCACTGCATCTTCCGGTTCAGTCGGCGATCCCTGGGCCGCCAGCATCAAGTCGCCTCATAACCTTTTCTTTCATCCATCACAAAGGTTGAGACTCTTCTTGAAATGCAAGAGGTCGCCTCCCTTCCTGCTGCACGGTGCACGACAGAGATCGCGGTAGCCTTTTTAGCTACACCATCTCATGAGGGGCTCAGGGCAAGTTGTTTGTCCCCAGCCCTTTTCTTGGTGTCCAGTCTTTAAACGCTTCTCTTTTTCCTAGACGAATAACCTCCCAAAGCAGAGCAGCATGCATATTGTTCAAACAAGCCTGCTTTCCCACCCAGTCTGGATTTATCTGGGTGACTGGCCTGTCTCCATTTAGTTAATGCTCTGCTGGGTTTGGGGTCATCCACTAATTTTACAAGCAATTGTGTTGTATCTATCTATCTATCTACCTACCTATCAAGACCTATATACTGTCAAGATAGATGGACAGATTTATCTATCTATCTATCTGTCTATCTATCTTCAGATCATTGAAAAAAGTCTCTGAATAGCACACCCCTGCAGGACCCCAATAAAAATATCCTTCTGCAGATAGTTTGCTGTATCCCTGTTGACCAGTTCTTAATCCGTCTGAGATGGGCTACGCTGGTCTTGTGCCTTCTTTATTTATTTTGTAACAAGAGCGTCCCATGGGCTCGGCCGTAGACCTCACAGCGGTCTGTTATGTTCATAGTTCCCTTTAGCTGCCAATCTTGTCATCTCTTTGGGAAAGATTAGCTGATATTTTTTACAAGACCTGTTTTCTATTAAAATACGTTGATTGGCATCAATTTTGTAGATGCCCCTTCATTCTTTTCTGTACCAGCCCGTCCATGGTTTTGCCCAGGACTGAGGCCGGGCTTCCCAGTGACCCAATGTACTTTTCTACAACTTCCAGAATGTCAAGATTTGTAAAAAATCAACATTAGTGGTTCAGAAAGCAATTCAGCTCATTCTCCAAATACTCTGGGGAGCAAGGTATCAAGTCCTACCAACTTAAAAATGTTTAAATGTTCAGCTTAATTACTGGTGAAATGCAGAGTACTTCTTTGTCACTGTAAGGCATGATATATCATGTCACTTCTTCCGAAATACAGAACTGAAATATTTATGGAATAAATAATTCCAGTTCTGCAACATGACTTACAATTTTACCATCCTTCATTTGTTCCTATTATTGTGTTTAAAGAATCCTTTCTTTGGTCTTCTAAACCCTCCTGGCCAAATAGATCTATTTTCAACTTTGATATCTTTAACTTCCCTGATTTATTCTGTGCATTTCTAATAGATGATTTATGCTCATTGCTAAGAAATCCCTACATCCCCTTTTTAAATTTGAAATACCTCTTTTATTTGAATTGCTATTTTTATGTAACCCGGGCAGTACTCCAAGAGGTACCCCTCTCCAATTGAATGGATCAAAGCAGGTGCACAAGTGCTGTGGGAGGTGTAGGGACCCTCCTCCCCCTATAGAGCAGAGCCAGACCACCAGTGGGGGCTTAACCATGTACCTTTTAATACTGGGAACGTAACAGGCATAAATCAGAGGGTATAGTGGACACTACAATGCCCCGAGGGGGCAGGATTCAACAAAGGTTAGACACTTACAATCATTGACAAAAAACGGGGTTAACAAAATATAAAACGCGAGCAGCAGAGCAAACAATACAGGTTGGTGAAATATAAAAAAGGCACAAAATGCAAAATGTCAAATGACAAGGAAATATAGGGCCTTGGTACCTGGAAGGGGAGAAAACACAGTGGCCCCTTTCCACTGCAAGAAGATTTGCTTTTTGTTAGCTCACTCGCTCCAAGTCACCTCAGCTGGGACTTGAACCCAGATCTCCCACGTGGTACTGCTCCAGGCTGCGTGGGGTCTCGACCTTCCCGGAGCCCGGCCTCACGTCGAGCTGCCCGGCCTCGGACTGGGGGAGCTGGAGGCAGAGCTGGGAACCCCTCAGGTCGCTGCTCAGATCCTGGCTGGAGCGGGGAGCCTCTCCTGGGGGCTGCAGCCTCTCCCAGGGGACCCTGGAGCCCAGCGGGGGCCTCTCCTGCCGGCCGCACCCGCGCTGCGGAGGGTCCCACTGCTGCCTGCAGGTCCTGCTCTTTCCGGCTCTTCCAGGGCACTGCTCCCACCCCGCAGGCTCAGCTCTTGCCAGCTCTGTGAAGCTCCTTCCTTGTTGTCCCTGGCTGGTCTCCCCTGAGTCAGCTGCGCTGCCCCTTTTATCCCCCTCCAGGTGACCCAAGGGGCCAATCAGGGGACACGGGGGGTGAGTCTCTGGGGCCTGATTGGTGCGGAAGGGGAATCCCAAATCCTCCAGTCATCTTTTGCCCTTTCAAAACCCCTGGGCCAGGTCACTGCCAGCCAGCCCCTCACATCTACTTCCCCAGTTCATTGCAGTTGTAGAGGGTTTGGAGCATCGAATACTCCTTCCACGGCTCCCAGGTACTGTTCACACTTTTGTTTTCACATTTTTCTTCCCACTCAGTTTTTCTCATAACTGTTTTCATCTTTGGGAAAACATCGCTTTCATCTTTCATCCCTTCCAGCAGCAGAACAGAGGCTGTCTGCCTGGAACCAGCAACATCTGGTTGCATTCACTTGAACTTGGGCAACTGCTAGCTTTAGTTCTGCAATCAATTCATCCTTACCCGCCCCAGTGAGGTGTGATACAGAAGTGTCCCAAGTTGATTGCAATCCTCTTAGTATTCGAACGACTCCAGCTATGATTTGTAGAAGCTCCAAGGTGGTCTGATACCTCCAGCCCATTTACCAGTTTGAAACCATCACTGATAAAAAACCCCACCTTTTTATTTCTGCTCATTATGCAGCGATGCTTAAGGGGCTGCTCATCCCATTCCTTTGTCTGGGCTGGTGTCTGTAACAGACCCTCATCAGCACCCCAAGCCGTGAGTATTGCTGATTTACACCACCTTGCCCTTCTGGCTTGCCAGTAATTGTCAAGGCAGCGAAGGTCTCTCTGAGGATACCACCCTCTCCGTACTCTCCCCCACACCAAAAGGGTGTATGCTTTGGTCTTTCACTTTCCAAATGCTTTTGCGTGCAACGGGATCCAGAAAACCCAGTCCCCAGCCTCCAAGACGGCCTCCCACTTAGGACGTCTCTGTGCAGGTGGTTTCTGGATGTCCTGATTTTGGAAGGTGACCAAATACCAAGGGCATGAAACGCCTGCCAGGCTCCTGGCGCTGGCAACACCCCCGTGCCCAAATCACCCTGCCACTTTGGCCATTTCTGCAGTCAGCCCTGGCCCTGAGCGGTTCTGTGCTTTCACCATCTCCTGTGAATTTATGGTGAAGAAAACGTTGGTTTGGATACAAGACCTCGAGTTTGCCCTTTGGGGAGGATGCTGTGTTTTATACAGACAGAAAACCTGTGTTCAGGGGAGGTGGAGATTGATAGTTCCCACATTGGCTGTGAGTGGCCCGTGATGAGGAAAACGTGTGCTGTGAACAGGCTCCTGGAAGCGGGCGGGCTATGGCTGCTTCGCCGTCTGTATAGTCTGTCATCTCGAGAGCTGTTTCTGTTTCATAGAGGTGGAAGCCTGAATATGAATGAGGCTCGCGTGGAATTTTCCCAGGCAAGGTCACTGCTGCCATTATAGCTGTAAATAATTAGGGGTGGCTAACGCAGGCCGGGAAACCCAGAGTTCGGGCTGACAGATGGAGCAGGGAGCGCTTGGGCTGCAGGAAGACCGTCCCGTTGAAAGGGATCTCCCTCTCCCTGGCAGGGCGTCTGTACCACGCCATCCCGTTGGGCAGCTTAGACGTTTCTACCGACGTCCTTCTCTGGGGCGCATGAAGGCAGGGGGGCAGGACGCTGCCCCCACCCTTGACACCGCAACCTTTGCAAAGCCTTTTCCCTTTGTGCAAGATCCCAAAGCCTTCCGGAGGGGGACGGCCCCTGCTCATGTGTACGAATGTGGCTCGGGCAGGGCCTTAACGCGTGGTGGAAGCAGGGGTTTCCTCACATGGAAGCTGTTAGCGCTGCATTTCCAGCGCTGGCGCGTTTTCGCGGTCGCAGCGTTTGTCTTCAGCCCCTGCCCTCGCTCACGCGGATCCGCTGCGGCCACGGCTCGCTCTCCAGCACGCGCTGGCTGTACTGCACGCAGATCAGGAGATCAGACGGTGGCCGATTGCACTTTGAAAAAAGAAATAAATGTACATTTTCCCAAGTGACTAGTGCGTCTGGGAAGGAGCTGATTTTGCCGGGGCGCTATCTGGAAACCAGGCCCCTCCTAGGTGTCACCGGCTGGACCCCCCACCCTCCAGCCACTTTGGGAAATGTAAGCCTTTAAGAAAAGCTTGCCCATCCCAAATGGGACGGGATGGAGAACGATGCTTCATGCGCCCGAGGCGCCTCGTGACCGCCCCGCCTGTCTTGAAAGACGTTCGGATGCGCTGGCCACGATGGCAGGCTCTGCTAAGTGCCTGTCGAATCACAGTAATTACTTTTCCCATGGATTTTTAATGCACGTGATGTGCACTGCAGTAAACAGGCAGCAACCTCATTTACCAAGTAAATAAAATGGCATTTAAAAACATATAAATACATTAATGTGGAAGAATGAGCTCAAGCCCTTGGCTTTCCTTTCTGGCGACCACTGCCTCAGGCAGATGTATGGCATTTATTACTGTTGAATCTCAAGGGCAGCGAGCATGAGGGTTTCAAGGGGAGTAAGGCACCCACATCCAATTCAGTGGGGCTGCTTTGAAGAGCCCAGCTAGAAAGCAGGAGCCCAGATGGAAAAGGAATATCTCAGCCTGCTATCCCAGTCCCACATTGTCCTTGGATATGCATTTCCCCATTGCATCTGCAAGGCACATTTGGAGCCATCGGATGTGCGCATCAAGGGGAGGGAGGTGCTGGCTAGTGGTTAGAGCACAGGGCTGGGGGCCAGGAGTCCTGAGTGATAGCCCCTGCCCCTACCCGACACCGGACTTTGTTCATGGCCTTGGCAAGGGCTGGAAGGGCACTTGGACTTTGTTCCCTGATTTTGAGACGCTTTGAAATACCGTCCTAAAAGCCAATTTTTATTTGACTCTGATTTAGCTTAATCATTGGCATTTAGGAAATGGCTTACTGTTCCCTTTCAGAAGCGCTCGGCGGAGACCCGCTGGGATTTAGGCTCCGTACTTCGCCCGGAAGGTTATTTGTGTCTTTCTTTTCTCTGGGGTTAAACAGGCAGATTTAATGCATCCTCTCTGCCGGCCTTTTTGTGAGTGCCAAAAGCTCTGGCTAGAATGAACCAGGGCTCCCGGGGAAGCGAGACTTCAGGGGAAAGTAAGGCATTGGCGGGCACGTCGAGAGATTCCTTTGATTAAGGAGACACCTACTGCGATAAGGAGTGACAGCACCTGCATGATAACCGGGATCCTCTTTCTTAGCGTATGTATATTGACAGAGCCCCACAATAGCTCAATAAAAAGCAGACGTTTCAGAGCGGGTGCGCAGGGACAATATTGTATTCTTCATGATATCATCTCCAGCCAGGGATGCAGCTGAAAAAGTGTCGAACCGCTGTTTGTGTTGGGGGCTGCTGGGGTCCTGATGATTCACGCGTGATTTTTTTTTTTTTTCCATATTCTTGTTACCTTTGAACTGTAGACTTAGGTCGAGCAGAGACTTTTCTATTTAGGAACATCTTCTGTTTCAATTCCAGTAAGGCGGTGGTTTGCTTCACAGTGACATTCATGCCCCCCCCCAAGTATTATTTACATCACGGGGATAAGACAAAATCGTCTGCATAAATATTACTCCCATCGTTCCCATTACCCAAATCAGCCGGCAACGTTGCTTATAAAGACTCGCATCTATTTTTGGTCAAATTGAAGTTCGGAGACAAAACTGCTGCCTTTGAGAGAAGGCCCTTCGCTCGACGAAGGTGGGGGAGACATTTGAAGTGAGTTAACCTGATGGACTCAGAAGGGAAATGAACCTCGGCCGACTGTACAGGCAGCAGAGAGGTGTTAGGACACGAGCCACTTTGCACTCGAATGAGCCCGTGCTTTGCGGCCGAGGGGATGCACAGGCGGCACTCTGTAGGTGTCCGAAAAATCAACCCTCACCCCCCTTAGCAAGGAATACAATCCCCCTGTGCTGCGGCTGGGTGCATAACGCTGCACAAAGCACATCCTCATCTGTGTGTGCATTTACACCGTCAACAGACGTAAATGCGGCTGGTATTTCAAGTATCCGGGTTGTAGCCGGAAAAAGCGATCAGGACTCGTGGCAGAGGTGATATCTTTAATTAAACCAACTAGATTTCCAAGACACGGGCCTTGCGCTGGGCGCGCAGCCCGCAACCCTGTCCCTGAAGATGACCGAACACTTAACTCTCGAGCGAGAGCAGGGCGAGGTTACGCTGTTTTCTATTCTGGTTTCAGTCGGCACCCCGGGAGCGGATTTCACTTTCTCACCATGTTCTGCTGCAGACGGCTTAATGAGTGAGACTAATTTGCCATTGTTTTATTATAATTCCCATCTCGGGGATGATAAAGAACAGTACCAGCATTTTAATCCTCAGACACGAGGGGAGCTGCAACTCTCACGTTTTCTCCTTGAACTTCTCCAGGGAGGGGCTTGGTGCGTGTTGGCCGTTTTTCCCGTCTTGGCTCCAACCAGGCGCAGAGGCACTTGCCCGTGGCCATCCCACGTGTAGTTCCACAAAGTAGGATGACGGTCAGCTCAGTGTGGCATCTCGGTCCCTTGGGCCACGTGTCTCATGGCACCTCTGTCTCTGTCTCAGCCTGGCAAAAGTCATGCTCTCACCCAGGGCAAGTGACAGGCTTGAAAACAAGCTTTTTTATATATCATTGCGGTAAAAGGCAGGCAAATCGTTTATTGTTCCTAACCAAGTAATGTCTCATGACAATTGTGTTTTTTAGATTCCTGTTGTCTCTTTCTTATCTACCCGTCACCTCAGTATCCAGGCACTGCTTCCCGTGTGAAGAATGACACTTTTGTTCTGCAGAAGTGTCGTGTCTGCTGATCTTTGATAGAGCCACTGCTACATGAGTGTACCGAGTACGTGCTTTTTATTGTAGGAAGGGAAAAAAAAACACCCCACCCCGTGAATACGATCTCAAGTCATTTCCATATCCTCCCGTCATATCTCACGTTTGTTGATGGCTTCACACTGCAAGTCGAATTGAAGCACGAGGTCGAAGAGAAGCAAGATGGGGCGGCCAAGTAAAACGGGGTAAAGTGAGAGAAGCCTTGTGCTGGGATAAGGACCGGCAAGGGCCAGGCCTTATGAAAGAGCAGGGCCTGATGGGTGCAGGGTGAGTGCTGAGCGCCCCCAAATCTCCCAACCTTAAGTTGGTGCCTCCACGGGAGCGCTGAGCTCCTGACGGTCCTCCTCCCTTCAGCATCAAGACGGCCCATCCCGTAGTTCCCAATTAGCCAGGCAACTCGGAGCCATCCCCTCTCAGTCGAGGACATATTTCCCCGCCTTTCACGAGCTGCTCATTCAGGAGCATCCGTGTCACTTAGCCTACGGTTCCAGTTTCCCCGTGGAAAAAGACCCAGCGCAGCGATGCCAGGCTGTTGTGCTGCAGTGTGAAGGGTTAAGATGAGACGAGAAAATGGCATGTTGTTCCGGCCCCGCGAGCAGGCAGCGACGTCGGGCAGGGAGAGAAATCGTTCTCTGCATTTTCCCGTGTCCTTGGGATGCCACGCGATGGTGATATTGTAATTAGCAGGGCTCGCTGCGTGACTGCGCGGTTTGCAAGGGGATAACAAGAGGCGGCGTGCGAGCGGGGGGACAGTTGCCTGCGTGCCCCTCAGACGCTCATATTTTAAGCTCCTCTGGTGAATCGGTAATTAGCATGCGATTGTACTTTGTGCCCTGACTTAGGACGGGGGGAGAGATGACAAGCGGTTACTAACAACCAACTGCTGCTGTTTGCATCTGTGGCACGTTTAACCTCTTACAAAGTGCTGCCCCGCCGGTGCCGCCGGTCTCCCCTGCATCGTCCGTCCTCCGGCAGGCAGGGTCTCGCCGGGGCTGGTGCTCCCTGACCCGTGGCGGGGTGGTTCGTGCATCCAGCGGCGGTTCCCGCCGCTCCCCGGAAGAAAGACTAGCACGTCCTCCTAGGAGAGCTGGCCGAGCCAGCCTGGAGAAGAGCGCGCAGAGCCGGTGAAATGGGCAGCGAGCCCCTGGCTGCAGCGCTCCTGGCTCCGGACTTGCGGTCTGCGGCCCGTGCAGGCTGGGTGCCCCCCCGCCTCCCACGACCGTGACTCTCTGCGTGTTCTTGGAGGCCCAGGGGTGGGAGGTGGGTCGCTCACCTGCTAGATCCGCTTGCCCGTTGCCTGGCCCCGGTGCGGCGTGTGAAGTTGTGCGAGCAGTGCTTCCTGGTCCGGGGGCGCGTGGCCGGGGGAAAGCCATTGCAGGACGTCGTGCTATTCCCTGGGGTATTTAGCCAGTTAGGGGCTGGGTCCAAATGACATGGGGGCATGCTGCAGCTGGGCTGTGCGCCAGGAGCGGACTAGCACTGTTTGCTCGCCCTGCAAGGCGCCAGGCACTT
This sequence comes from Crocodylus siamensis, assembly GCF_052110815.1. Classification (NCBI taxonomy): domain Eukaryota; kingdom Metazoa; phylum Chordata; order Crocodylia; family Crocodylidae; genus Crocodylus; species Crocodylus siamensis. The sequence continues at coordinate 49,606,976 of NC_143406.1, forward strand.
TGCCAGACCGGTGTGGGACCCTACAAAACCAGCAAAGACGAGAAACGAGCAGAATCAGCTGGAAGAGGGAGGGGGAGAGGGACACGGTTACGAAGATGTCAGGCAGACGGTTCGCGTGGTGCCCCCCGTTAGGCATCTCCGGCGGGCAGGGTTAGCTGCGAGCTCCTTCCTGCGGGCACCTCGGGGCTCCGGCCTGTAGACGGGGGCCCGCAGTCGCTCCCGTTGTTGCTGCCTGCGTCCGCCCTGGATGCGACGTCCCCCTGCCACGCGAACGGAAACCTCTTTTGTAACAGACTGGCTAACGCTCGTCTGGACGCGAGTGACCGGCCCGCCAGCTGGTGCGGCCTCGGTTGCAGCTGTCACCGAGTGCCTCGATGCAAGCGCGTCGGCAGTCGCGAGGAGCCCTGCCGGGATGGACTCCACAAGTCAACAGCCATTCTCTTGCCGAGCCCTCTCCCTCCCCTCCGCGGTATCGTTCAGCAGCACAACGAATGGTGTCTTCCGTAATCTGGAGGAGTGCTTATCGTTTGTAAGGCATGCAGAGAAAGAATGGGACCAGGCGCCTTTGGACGTGGGCTCTGTCACTGCTGGTGCATGCCTTCAAAACTACAGCTTTCCCCTGACAGTTCATTGAGCTGGTAATGAGCCCCGAGTCACATTAAACACCTGCCAAGCCCTCCGTCTAGCTCAGGTCACCAGCGCGGGTGCAGTGAAAGCTATTGCAATATGGCCAGGCGGGCAAAGTGATAAAGCAACCCGGATTTGCTTCTGAACCTCTGTCTCCAGCTACCCCAGTCGCTCGCTCTGGAAATCGCAAAGCATCAGGACGGTACGCAGCATCTGCTCCGGAGCCGTCTGCCAGATGTGCGCCATCTATCATCGTTAGCCTCCTGATCTGGCAAACTGACATGCAGGCAAATTTCTGGGTTGGGAGTACAAATCGGCAGTTGTCTACAAGGTGCAGCCAGCCAGCGAGCAAGGACCGACCCTCACGCGTGTTTGGAGCAACAGCTTTCATTTCCATGATCGGCACCGTGCTCGCAAGCCGGCCCTGACCGCCTTGCTATCGTGCGTATGGAGTTTGCCACGCTGTCCTCCGGTCCGCCCCCTCCAAGGAAGGTGTGTGAGCTGGGGCGCGAAGAAGCCCCGAATCCTCCTGTGCGTCTGGAGCACCGACTTCAGTTCAGCTCCTCGCTGGTCCTCAAACACAGGCATAACAGCTGCTCTCTTTCCCCTGCCTGTTTGCAGTCCAAGTGAGACGCATCTGTAAGTGCCTCCCTTCACGAAGCAGGGTTTCTACAGCAGCCGCATCTCTGCGCAGGGGGGACCTACAAAGGTCCAGGGCCTATGGTGCCTCGTTAGCCCAAGATCATTAGCACGAGTGAGCAGGGCGGTAAAACAGATGTGAAACGTGCGGCCTCCAGCGCACGCCTGTGCACTCGTGTCAGCTGCACCGCGGCGCTCGCCGTGTATCCGGGCATCTCTGCTGCAGGAAGAGCCGGTCCCTTTGTGCCAGCCGGGTGCCAGGCAGATGCTGGTCGCGGGCTGTGCCTGCAGCAGGAATCGAGCACACGGGTGAGTCCAGCCTCTCATTAAAGACCAGCTGCAGCTGGGTGACTGCTTTCTGCACCCCCTCGCTCGGGAGCGGCTTTGCACAAGCACAGAGCAGGGGTTTTAAGAGCTCCAGAGGGGCCACAAAGCCAGTTGCACCGGCCTTAGGGGAGGGTTTGTGTCCTGGGTGCTTTGGAAATCTTCCCCAGTCACGGTCCAGCCCGCCCCGGTCGGAGGGGAGGCAGGGCTGGTGGCGCTGGCTGTTGGGAGTGCTGCCTACCGCTTCTCGTGGGAAGGACTCGTGTCCAGTTGCTTTACAACTTTGCCAGACTTGGACCACTTTGACTAGCACGTTTCCTATCCGGCCGTCTGTCTCAGGCTGAAACATCTGGTGTCTTGTAAAATTTTAGCCAATTTAAAAAAAATAGGGGGAAATGCATTGTTTTACCCACACCGAAAAGAAAAGAAAAAATCTGGCTGCTTTTCTTGGAGTAGCTCGAGCACTGCCAGGCTTTGGCAGGGGGTCGCCGTTGCATCTGGGATGCATCTCTTGCCGTCCCTGTGAAATCCTTCCCAATGCTGGCTGAGGTATAAGCCATTCAGCAGTCGCCTTTTGCACAGGCTCGGCAGAGATTTCTGAGATTTCAGTAGCTACGAGCAGGCCCTGCGCTGCAGTCGTAGCTGGGGCTGGTCCGGGCCAGATAACCGAGCAGAGCGCCTGTCGTGGGGTTTGCAATAACCTTCCTGCTGAGCCCACGCAGAGGGGAGGAGGAAGCTCAGCTCATCTGAATGCAAAGGGGACAGAGCAAGACCTGTAGGAGGTAAAACAAAATAATGATGAGTTGCTGATTAAGTGAGCGCTGCCATCCTGTGTTGCGGATGAGGCGGGAACGAGGCCTGCGTAATGGTGCAATTAAAGATGATCGGCTGATGTAGATGGATATGCCGCGGGTTCAACTTCAGCTTGCACAGGCAACCTGCGTTTTGGTGCTTCCTCAACTCTGAGTGCAAAATAAATCCTGGTTTTGAGAGGCAGATGAGAAAGCTAGCACGGCTCCGGGTCATGACTACCTATCTCCTGTGGCTTTTAAGTTGTATCCACGAGAGAGCCATTAGAGGACGTGTTGCTTTTCGGGTGTGGACAGACCGTCCAAGCCTGCTGAGCTCTACGGGGGTTGGGGAGACTCGCTGCCGGGTGGTCTGTCCGCAGTAACTGCTTTGGGATCTGCCGTACGCCGTGGTGAGCGGACGCTAACCGGGGGCAGTTGTTAAATTGCTGCCATTTATCTTTGACTTGGTGTGGGATACTGCTGACACACGGCGCGATTGCTGCAGACCAGATGAAATGCAACAAGGAGGAGTGTGATGTCTTGCACGTGGGACAGAATAACTACATGCACAAATACGGGCTGGGGGGGGACTGACTGCAGAGGAGGACCTGGCGGTTACCGTAGATTTCATAGCGTAGGCCGTAAGCTGAACATGAGCCAACAACGAGCTCTTACTGCACAGAAAAAGGCCATTAGTGTGTTGGGTTGTATTAATGGGAGAGTCATTTGCAAATCAACTAGGGGTCTTTATTTTGGAGAAAAGGAGACTGAAGAGGGGCAGGGTGGACGGGTTGATCAAATATACCCAAAGGAGAGTTACGGAGAGGATGGAGATGCGATTTCTCTGTGGCTGCAGGACTAGAAGCAAAGGCCTCGAGCTGCGGCGGGGGAGATTTAAGTTGGAGATGAGGAGAAGCTTCGTGCCCAGACAAGTTGTGGCATCTCCCCCCCGGATGCTTTCCAAGAGCAGGTTGGTCAGACGCTTGGCTGGGATTTAGTCGAGGTGTTCCTGCCTGGACTAGATGACCTCCTGATGTCCCTTTCAGCCCTATTTTCCCCTGATCCTATGCCAAGGAAGTCCCGCTGCTTCAACATGGTATACCTTGTTCCCCTGTCCGCACCTCTGATTCCTACGACCCGGTAAAATGTTGTCTTCCTAGGACTTCGGGGCCAAATGACGGCGCTTCTGCTGCTGCCGAGCGCTGGGAAAAGAAGCAAAGCCCGGGCGAGGAGCAGCCAACGCCTGGGGAGCCTCGCGGGTGGGAGCTGGCTGCAGGGAGCGCGGTCGTGGGATTTCAACGCTTGGACGACCGGGTGCTTCTGCGGTACCCGGGAAGGCGATCTGCCTGAGGCCGGCACAGCGCCTGCAGGCTCCGGCCGTGCTCGGTCTCCCTCTGCCGCGTGGCGGTGGCTGGGGCCCCGGGCGCTGTGCAGGGGGCTCGCGGCAGACTTCCCACCGTCGGCCGCCCCGCCGGATCGGGCCGCGCGTCGCATTGGTGCAAGAGCAGAATTCACGAGAACATGCGAGACGGGAAGTTTTCTGCCCGCCCATCCCCCCGCTCTGGGACCCGCTCGCCTTCTCCCTCCCTCCTTCCAATCTATATTCAGTCCCTGCCTTCCAAGAAGAAAAACTGAGTGGGAGTTCAAATTGTTTCAAGGCAACAGAGCTATTCCAGCAAAACGCTCCCTGCTTTGAGTCAGATCGGAGAAGCCTGGGGGGAGGCAGCTCAGCTAGCTTCTCGCCAAGGCGGCCTCCCAAAGGCACTTGCTGTTGGGTTGCACCCCGCGTGCGCAGAAGCACGAGTGGTTCACACCCGGCGGGTGTCGCACCTCGAGTGCAGGCACGCGAGAGGCCTGGATGCCTCGTGGCTTGCACGGCGGGAACGTGGGCAGCGGGGAGAGGAGGGCAAGCGAGGTGCCCTGCAAGGGGAAGCATCCCCGAGGCTTCGGCCGCGGCGCGGGGGGGCCTCCCGGAGCCGCGAGGCTCAGCTGAGCGCAAAGCGAACCGTACGCCTGCAGCCAACACGCGCCAGGCTCGGGAGACCACCTGCGGACGATACTTAGGGGAAAGCTTCCTCGTGGGAAAGTCCTGTGCGCCGAGCAGAAATGACCTGGGCAGAGACTGAGGACTTGTCTATGGGGCCTGCTCTTCTCTTCGGTGGGACTTCATAGATTTCATAGACATCGGGGCTGGAAGGGACCTCGGGAGATCATCGGGTCCAGCCCCCCGCCCAAAGGGCAGGAAGTCAGCTGGGATCATAGGATCCCAGCAAGATAAGCATCCAATTTACTCTTGAAGGTGTTCAGTGTAGGTGCTTGAACCACCTCCGCTTTTCATTCCCCCCCGGGGACTGTTCTTGCGCCTGCCTGACAGACTGAAGCCAGTTGGACGGTGTGGCCAGTAACGAGGGATCAAATGAGCCATCTGTCTCTGAACGCGAGGTCTGACCGCGGTCTGAGCCTTCGTTTCGGTCCCAGCCGCCAGCTGGAAGTAGGCTCGGTGCAAGGGCCCCCTCTGCCTTGTCTTGCATAAGCTCTGAGCAGATAGCGGGAAGTTTTCAGCCTGGCTTGCTGCGTCCATGCCCCGGACCTAACCCTGCCCCTGGCCTCGATCGCAGCTTGTGACTCCCTGTTTTTGGAGTGCTGGCTTGTGCCATTGCAATGCAGGTGTCCTGCCCCCACAGCCCAGCCCATTGCCCTATGCAAAGTTTGGGGAGAGCGTGCTACAGGCAGCGTACTATCGAATGGATCCCAGCCTCCAGGCCGCAAGCAAACCAGAAAAGCCAGCTCCTTGCGCCCTGCGGGGAGAAGCCTGCCTGGATTTCAAGTCACAGAGCGGGCCGGGAAAGTCCCAAATGGTTTTGGCTGTCTGACCCCGGGGGGGTGCTCAGCTCCCTGCCCTTCAGGTGCTGCAGATCCCCCGAGGCAGACAAGGCTGTTTGGGTAAATCCCATATCTGTTATTAGACCGACTCAAAAAGTTGGAAAAATTCTTCTTTGCAAGCTTTTGGGAACAAACACCCTTCTTCATCCTGGAAGAGCACAAAGCAATGCTTCCTCTGCCAGAAGAAGGGTGTTTGTACCCGAAAGCTTGCAAAGAAGCATTTTTCCAACTATTGCATTGTTCTGATATCGGATTTACCCAAAAAGCCTTGTCTGCCCGTGTCCTTAGACCAGCACGGCTCCGACCTACGCCGCAGATCCCCCAAATCACTGGTGGCTTTGGAGACCCCGGGGCTCGGTGTCTCTGGGCCTCGGGTGTTAAGTGGGGACAATAGCACTGGTCTGGAGATCACAGAAGAGACTGTGAAGATAAGTGCATTCAATTGAGGAGTGTTCGAATTAAGTGCCGCACATTCACTGGGACGCCTGGACCAGCTGAGCCTCTCTTCCAGAGGTGACACTGTCCATCTCTAGGAGAGGTCTTAAATCTCTCCGGCTTGCGAGTTAAATATGAATTTTTGAACCTGCCATCATTGTGGTTTGCAATCATTTCCCCACTAGCGTATTAGCAAACACCCAGCATGGTACCCATTGAATTCCCTGAAATAAATAGGCTTTGATGGATAGACTCTCTTTAAGTGCACACGCTGAAAACTTCAAATATTTATATCGTTAAGGAGATGTGACAGAAGGAAAGTAATGGCAGGTGTTCTGAGTGACAGTCCAATATTTGAAGTTCAAATACTTAGCATCAAACGCGCAGTACAGAAGGGCGGGGGGAGGAAGTCTAATAGTGGTTTTGCAGTGAAAACAGGCCGCCGCGCCTCCTCCCAGCCTGAGCACGGCTTAAAGATTGACTGTGCGGCTGGAAAACTATCGATGAACTGTAAACATGAAAAGATCGCCCTGATCATGGCCTGTCAAAACCATTACGCTGGCGGGGCTCTGAGCTGCGTGCCAGTGTGACTCACCAAGTCTCGAGCAAATGTGTTTATTTGTAAAGATCCTTATTTCAGAAATACTGACCTTTTTTAATGCTCGCGCAGCAAGCTCTGGAAGTCTGAAATGCCTTTTGGCAACTTTTTAGTCTTGCTAAGGCTCCAGCAGTGTGATTTCCATGGCGATTTACATATATTTATCTGCGATATCCCACGTTGTACGGCGTCTTTGAATAACCATTTACTTTTCGTGGCGCTCATAATGCAACTCGGCATCTGTAGCACGCGAATGAGATCAAAGCGTAAAAAGAGGGCACGGAGGGATTCGCTCTCTTGCACACGGTAATTAAGCTAACGACAGTTCCTTCACCCTCGGTGTCTGCTGGAGCAGAGTGGTGAGTGGCACCATCGTCCGATCTCCACCATGCGTAACCAGGGGATTACCGCGTGTCTAGCACTGCTGCCGTGCGTCATACGACTGCAGGCTGACTGCTTCACCCGCCTGATAAATGCAAAGACTCGTTAAGCCTGCGCTAAGGCCTCTTCTTGCTGTTCATGAAACGACTCAGTGCATCCACTAAGGAGGCTTTGCTATGTCACGGATAGATGGGACTCAGAGCAGGTGAGGAGGGCGTGTTGGTAAGCTCTGTGGGTGCGTCCACACATCCAATTAATGCACTTTAGGTAATGTGCATTAAATCTAGTACCTCCATTGCGGAGTACTAGAAAAATGGGCATTAGTTTATTTTAATGTGCATTAGCTAAAGAGCATGAGTTTTTTTGTGATGCTTTAAGGCACATTAAAATAGGCTAATGTGCAGTAAAGTGCATGTGTAGATGCACCTTTGATAACAACCATGCGCGCTGGAGCCTGCGGTAAGCACATCATCCCAGGCAGGTTGAACTCCCAGCCTAAAAGGTGTTATGGTTTTGCTGAGCTCTCCTGTGTGATTGAATGAGCAGCCTGCACTGGGCTACTAATGCTGGCTGTTGAAGTGAGGATCTGTCCTGTGTGTGTTAGCAAGAGGTGCACACCCCATTTCCAGAGAGTTCAGAGAGGATGGGTTTGTATTTGAACTGAAGAAATTGAGCCAGTTTATCTGCAATCCTACCTCTGTCCAGGTCTATGTATACGTATGATATGTGGGGAGGGAGAGGTCATGATCCTAGGCTAATTTTACTATCCTGGCCACCTCAAGCCCATAGAGTCATAGGACACGAGGGTTGGGAGGAGGCCACACTGAGTCCAACCCCCTGCTCCAGGCAGGACCAGCCCCACCTACATCATCCCAGCCAGGGCTTTGTCTATCCGGGTCTTCAAAACCTCCAGGGATGGAGAGTCCAGCACCTCTCTGGGGAGCCTTTGCCAGTGCTTTACTAACCTTTGCAGGTAATATCCTTTTTTATTCCCCACTCTTTTCTTCTTGCTCGAAGCTAGTCGTGATGGCACAGCCAGGAAGGACTGCTGCACCCATCTTCTGTGCATAGGACTTCCCTGAATTGAACGGGGCAGGTCTTCTGGAAAAGCCTCCAGTTTGGAGCTGCACATCTGCAGATCCAAGGGATCCACCACAGCTCAGGTGGATTGTTTGGAAGGATCCTCATTGCTGAGGGCAGGGTTAGCAGGCTTTATTTCCAGGCCGGATGTGTTTATCTGCAAATGGCTGTTCCAAGCCTAGGTATTCAGCGACTGCGATCGAGGCACCCTTATTCGTCTCTTTGGCAAGCTATATTGAGCTCCTGGCATCTCTCCCTTTGCAGTGCAATAAACTCCTGTAATTATTTGCCAATGTCTTCATCTTGAGCTGTGGATGCCAAGATGGGTCACGGCAATCCAGTGTCAAGGACAGGGGTAATAAAACCTCTTGACCTGGTGGTCCAGGAGACTCCTTTCCAGGCACGTGTTCCTCCTTGCTCCTGCTTGATTTTTTCCTTCGTACATCCAAGGATTGCAATAGCCCTTTGGGATCCCATGTGATGCTAGGAGCTCCCGCGACCTCCCAAGTCCTTCCAGGACTCACGGCCTCCAAGATGGGATCCCCCCTGGACACCACCTCTGGGTTTTAGATGTACAGCTTTTATCTTTGGCAGTATTAAAAGGCACCTTGTTCCCAACCTTGCCAAGTGATCCAAACTGCTGTGTATCAATAGCTTGTCTTCTCTGTCGTGGTGTATTATACACCGGCCTTTGCATCATCTACTACATCTTCATCTGTAATGATGCTTTCTTTTCTTCTAAACTTCTTTAAAAATGTTAAATAACACGGGGTCAGGAACCAGTCACCGTGAGACCGTCTTTTTCCTTGTGCTCTTTTGCTTCCCTTGTCAGTGTCCTACAACTCCTCTGATTTACACTACCGTAATTACTCATGGCTTCCACTTTCCCCCCCTTTGTTTATAACTGCTTTGAAGTCTCCCACAAGCTAAGTTAGTATCTAAAATAGCGTGGACATCTTTCTCACTTGTGGGACTGTGGCTTTTGGGGTGTCTAGCAAAATGCGCTTTCCTCATTTCCTGTCGTTGTACATATTTTTGTGCTTAAATCCATTCTCCTAACAGCTTGGTCTCATAATAGCTTTCAGCTTGTTATACTGACCACTTTCAAGCACCAGGAACATGTGTATAATGATTTGGGGTTTTATTCTGTTTGCATGTCAGAAGTGTACACTTCTTAAGCAACCACTCCTTTTTAATTCTGTGCTCAGTTCCTTTTTGGCTGTCAAGAGGAGGTCGAAAATAGGATTCTCCTGGGTTCGATGCAATGCTTTTGGTGTTAGGAAGTTGTCAGCTATCATTTTTAGAAATTTGGAGGATGTTTCGGTGATGGAAGCACGAGACCTCCAGCACGCGGCTCAGACTGAAGTTTTCGGTGATGATGAAGCTCTTTCTCCAACCTGGTGCAGAAAGGTGCGTAAGGGGCCCCTCGTCCCGTTCTTCAGGATGATTTGATGGTGTGCGGTGGACAGCAACTAACACCCCATCTCGAGCCATATGTTTTACAACATTGATTCGTCGGCCTTCGAGGTAACTTGCTTCCAAGTTGTCAGAACACAAGTAAAACCATTTTGACATTGAGTCCTGCTCCTCCTCCCCCTCTGTCCCCACAGTCCTTCCTAAATAGGTTTTGACCATTGATTTTTTTTTCCCTTCCAGTCATGCAAACCTTCCCACCAGGTTTCAGCAATACCCACCGGGTCAAATTTATGCTAATAGAAGAGCCCTTCCAATCGCTCTTGTTTATTGCCCGGGCCCCTGGCGCGGTGTCTGTGCAATTAAAGAACTACCCTCTGCTCTCTTGATTAATGTTGCTTTCAGCCGCTTGCTGACTTGGTGCTCGGTTGTTCCCCCTTTCCCCTCCTCTCCTTCTGTTATTGGTTTCGCGCCCTCCGACGGGTCTGTTGGATGAAGCTCTGGCCTTGTTCACCGCTCCTGTTTTATGGCGCCGCAAAGGTCACCGTGCCCGCGGACGCCGCGCGGCCCAGCCCCGCCGCCCGCCGCCCGCACCAAGCACACGCCTCCGGGGCAGTCGGGGCGTCCGTCAGGGCACACGGTGGCACCTGCCCTCTAATCACGAGCTCGCCAACCCGCGCGGTCGCCACGCCAGCCCAAGCAGCAGCAGGATGATTGCAGGAGAGAGAAGGAAATCTGATGTCACTTAAGAAATAATTCTTTAATTACGCCCCGTCCGTCTCTGTTTGCCCGCTGCGGGAGGGAGGGCGTGTAGGTGGGAGAGTGACATTGCCGCCAGCCCGGCTGGGGGCTGGTGACTAACCGTGGGGGAACCGAAGCACGCGCAGAGCTCGGGAACGGGGACAGCTGCAGCCGGCATCAGGAGGACGTTGTCAGCTCCCGAGGAGTCAGGCTCTGGCAGCAGATCTGGGGGCTTTCGTTTAGATTCAAGAGGTTTTGCTCAGAGGAAATACAGAAAACGGCCCTCCTGCTAGCACGGAGCTGCTTACCCATCCAAACTGTTGCAGAGCTGCCTGGCCTGGCTGAGCCGGACCAGGCGTGCTGGCACCTGGGGCATTTCCCCGCCCTCCCTGGGCGGTGGGGGTCCTTCTGAGGTCTCCCCGGGGCACTGCCGTCGTTACCCTTCTCACTCCCGCTGGAAAGCATCCCCGCGGGTGCATCGGTCCAGGAGGATGGGAAGTGCCAGTCGTCTCTCCAGGCACAAACAGCTCAAGCCCAGCCGGGTCCAAGGTCTCACCCGCCTTTTGCTGGTGGTGGACCTCCCTTGCTGCGGGTCCATGAGTGCGACCTGTCCACAGCAGGAGAGAGACGTGCCAGGCCCAGGGTTTTGTGCAGTCTCTTCCCTGGGTTAGGGAAAGCACTCGGACACTGATCGCTCGCTGGGGTAAAACAGGAGGGAAGTTGTACAAGGAAAGTCCCTGCGTGAGGGCAAGTTCTCGCGTCAAGCCGTTTAGGTATGAGGTGGTACCCAGGTTGTAGCCGTATTGGTCTAGGGGCAAAAGGAATCGAAACTCGTGCCCGAGATGCTGCCTTCATTGCCCAAGACGCGACTAAGCCACGCTCCTCATTTTGAGCCACCTGCTCTCAGCGAGGAGGCCGTCAAGGGGACTTTGCCAGGTGACGCTGGCCAGGGAGCCGGCCCTGAAGAAATGTGGTTTGGAAAATAGCAGGTTGGCCTTGCGTTTTCAAGTCCGTTTCTGTGCCGGTGCGAGAGACGGGACGCTGGGTTAGGCGGAGCCGTGGGAGTACGGCGCGGTTTGACGTTCGTCTGTGCTGCGCGTGCAGCCACCTCCTCTGTGCCTGGGCGCCTCGTGGGGGAGGGCTGGGCGCCCGTGTCCAAACACAACCTGGAGGAGCGGTTGTGTCTGTGCTAAGGCTTGCCCTACAAGCACGCAGGTGGCCTTGCAAAGCCCTTTCAGCTGAGCGGATGCCGAGTTCAGACCCCAGCGTTACCTCGGGCGTGGCATTGGGTGCCTCTGGCCTGCAGCCCGGGAGGACCTGGGACTCCGGCTCCCATCTCCAGTCCCTTGTTTGGCAGCGTGTGTCGAGCACAACGTCCTTGGAGCAGGGACAGGCTCTCGGCAGGCGAATGCAGCGCCTGGTGTAACCGGGCTCGGATTCTCAGTGAAAATTTGGGGTGGGCGTGTTGTGCCAGTTGGGGCAGCCAGGCAAGGCTGACAAACGAGGCATGACTAAACAGCCGTTGGCAGCACAAGGAGCGTTGCCTGTTGCTGTTTGCATCGCACGTCCCTTCTCAAGACTCTGTTTTCGGTTGCTTATCACTTTGCCCAACTTTAATTTCATAGATTCATAGATGTTTGGGCTGGAAGGGACCTCAGGAGATCATCGAGTCCAGCCCCCTGCCCAAAGGTCAGGAAGTCAGCTGGGGTCATAGGATCCCAGCAAGATGAGCATCCAATTTACTCTTGAAGGTGTTCAGGGTAGGTGCTTGAACCACCTCCGCTGGCAGGCTGCTCCAGACCTTGGGGGCTCGGACAGGAAAGAAATTCTTCCTTATGCCCAGCCTGAAACGGTCTTGCAGGAGTTTGTGACCGTTCGACCTCGTCATCCCTTGGGGCGCTCTGGTGAGCACACGTTCCCCCAGATCCTGGTGGTCACCCCGATAAACTTATAGGTGGCCACCAGATCACCCCTGAGCCTGCGCTTTTCCAGGCTAAAGAGTCCCGTGGCTCTCAGCCTGTCATCGTAAGATCTGTTTTCCTGACCTCTGATCATGCGTGTGGCTCTCCTCTGGACTCTCTCCAGCTTCTCCACATCCTTTTTGAATTGTGGAGCCCAAAACTGGACGCAGTACTCCAGCTGCGGCCTCACCAAGGCCGAGTACAAGGGGAGAATGACGTCCCGGGATTTGCTCAAGAAGCATCTATGGATGCACGCCAGCGTTTTGCTCGCTTTACTAGCCGCAGATCATTCGGACTAAAATTTTCCATGCTGGACATCAGCCTCAAGCTGAATTTTTTTTTTTTTTGGAAAGTTTTAGCTAAAAGCATTCAGGTCTCCCCAAAAGCAAGATCAGGGGAAAGCATGTTGGCTTGCCTGTCTTAAAAAAGAGCGAGACATAGCTATTGTATTGACAGCTCTCGTGCTTCCAGTCTTTGGCCGAGGCTTGATGATTGTCAGGGGCTGATCTGGTGTCAGGGAGGTGCTTTGCCATCTGCATGGAAATCTGCCCCAATCTGGCCATATTTTAAGACCCTGGGAACTCTAATAGAGGCTTACACAAGTTTTGCAGCTGAAGTCTTCAAAGATTCAGTTTGCCTGAGCATGCTCCAGGCCCTTGCACACCAGGTAGGAATGGACGGTGTGCGCACTGTGTCTGCAGGGTGCCCGAGTGTGCTCCAGGCTGGGGTTGCTGGGTCTCAGCAGGACTTTGCGTGCAATTGCTGTTTCCAGCTGCTGGAGCCAGCGGTGCCAGAGCTGGAAGATCTGGTGTGTGGGGGCCCTCACCCTCCTGCTGGACCCCAGGGGAGGGAGGAAACCGTCTGAATGTAAAGCAGAGAGGTGCGAAAGGGGGCCAGGAATGAGAGGAAGAGAGGCAGGAGCTGGGAGCATGGGGCAAAAAGGGGCTAGGAGCAGAAGCTGGGGGCTGGCAGGGGCCGAGGCACGTCTGATGTGGGCAGAAAGTGAGAGGGGAACAGGAACAAGATTGATCAAGCCCCATGTGTGCCTCTGACCTGTAGCCCAGCTGCAGCTGCACAGACAACAGGTCAACCTGCTACAAGAATGCACTGGGTCAACCTGGTGCCTGCTGGGCATCTGGAAAACTTTTTGCCCGGACTGCAGGTGAAGGCACATGGTGGCCCTGGTGCTTGTCGGGCATTTAGAAACTTTTTGTCCAGACTAGAGGTGAACCCGTCATAGAAATGCATGGGGTTGACCTGTAGCCCGGCTGTGCCTGCCCAGACAACGGGTGAACCTGCAGTGGGGTCTCATGGGGTTGACCGGTAGCCCGGCTGCAGCTCCCCGACAGCCGGGCAGCCTGTCCCAGGAACCAGACCGAGGAAGGGCAACGGGTCCAAAGGGCAGAGGTCATGAGCAGGGCCCGGACCTGCTCACGATTTGCTTTTCTCCTTGTCGTTCACTAGTTGGCTCCGAGCCTCTCGGTTTTGGCACATTGTTCGTTCCACGCAGGGTTTGTAGGGTGATTAATTTTCTCAAGGGCTTTTCCATATTGTTCTCTTCATCGCCTCCCAGCCATTCACAAACATTAATGCCTAATCTTCACAGCCCTCCTGAAAAGAGAGGGAGGATTTCTATTCCCATTTTACAGATGGGAAATGGAGAGCCTGTCTTGCCAAGGCCTTGATGTTCTTTATAGGCTGGGGAAAATACTTCTCGACTGCATATTTGTCAGTAGAAATAATCTATATTCAGCAACAAGGAAATGTTTCATAAACTTTGCCCCGGTTCTACTGATGTTTCTTTGTCATGTAAAAACAATGGGAAAAGTCAAAGTGTTTCATTTGAGCATTTTCCAAGGATTCCAGCAACTTCCCAACACTTCTTTTTTCAATGCTGAACAGCGTCATGTCTCAACATTTCCTTCAATTTTATTTTGAAAAATATTTCCCCAAAGTAAGTGTTTGAACCTGAATTGTATTTTAAGGCAGACTTGAAACAAAGGAGGATCCTAGAAATCCCGCGGAGGGGGGGACCTCGCCGGGTTTCTCCGCCAGGATCGCTCCGACCGAGCCCGCCGGCTGCCGAGGCTTGCCGGGGCAGAGCTGCTCCGGTGCTGCGCCACCCCCAGAGCCAGCAAACGCTCCTCGTTTCCAGCCTCCGTTTCCTCTGCTGCCCTTTGAGCCCATCGTCCCTCGTCCTGCCCCTTACAGCCGTGGGGAAAAGCCCATCTCCGTTCGCTCTCTTTTTCAGGTTTTTGACAAACAAAGCAACAGGACGATTTGGTTCTGGATTAGCACAAAAAACATTTCCAGTTTCCAGATGTGCTGGGAACTGAAACGTTATTTGTGCAACTCCATTTCCAAGGCCAGGGCCAAATTCCCATCGACTTCACCTGCCAGTGCTCAGCGTGTTTACGAGTCTCAGGGACGAGATGAGGACCAAGCGGTGCACGGCACTTTTGAAACTGCCGATTTAAATGCATTGCCCAGAATCCCAGCAAAACCCTGGGGTGGGGCCGGGGTCCCCAGGGAGCAGCTTGAACCATGAGACCTCGGCATCCCACCGTCTTCTTTCCCATTCTTCTTCCCGTTTCTCCAGCGAGCAGAGCTGAATCCTCCTCCTGAATCCGCCTACTTCGCCGTACCGCCCAGTTTCACCTCCAGAGCCTGGTCTGGCCTGCGTCCTCTGGAAGGACTAGCACGCCATCACGTCATCAAGGCCTGGTTCACAGTGCACGCGCCCCGGTTGTGCAGGCAAACTTCAGTCTGGCATTTCCTGGCTTTTTGATTTTGCTGCAGGGACGTTCTGTAACGTGCGGGTTTTAGGGCAAGAAATAATAGCGTGCTTCCTCTCGGTTATAAATGACGCCGTCCTCTGCATCCCAAGCCGAAGGATGCCCGCTGGAGGTTACCGCTTGTGCCACTGAAAGCCAAAGACAGGCTGGAAAGGGGCATGGCTCGGCGGGGGGCAGCTCCTAGGCCGGCGAACAGGGACTCAAAGTGTTAAAGTGTTGTGAGTAATAGGAGCGCCAGGAACGAGCTGGGGCTGCTCCGGGGGAACGTGTGTGCAGATAGAAGGAGCCAAGCTGAGCAAATAAATTATTTGCTAGGGCTAAAATTCGTCTGCCGTGTGCTGGCGCTGTGCCCAGGGCACATCGTGCCCCGCCAGGAGCTCACCACCTCCGCTGAGCGTCCAGCAGTGGGGGCACAACTGTGAGCCCTGGGGTCTGACTTCGCCGGTGCTGTATAGCGGTCGTCCGTCTCCGCTCGACGGACAGAGGGGACTTTAGAACAACATTGCTGGGATGGTATTCATTTATAAGGATGAACTCAATCAGCAGAGCTCATTAGTTTCTAACGCATCCCTCGTGCGTGCCGGCTCTGCGCTCCTTTCTCCGCCGTAGGAGCCTCGATTACTTGTAAAAATCAAAATCGATGTTTATTCACTGTTGGGAATGAGACCGGGAGCGGCGTCCTTAGGGAGGATGATTAGCGAGCTCCTCCTGGGCCCCCTCCGAGGCTGCTGAGCCGGTGGGGATCTCCTGGCGGGTCCTGGGTCGTCCCACGTACCCGCCGCGCGCCAAGGTATCGTCCCAGCCTGAGCTCCGTGCCCCGACTTTGTTCGCTGGAGGCCCGCTGGGTCTCGGCTGGGGTAATTGTGTTCTCCTCATCCTTCTGGTTGACTTTACAGTGTAGCAAAAAATGAATTGGGAGGGGAAAACAAACGGGGACGTCACAAGCTCTGTGGTTTGGCCCCGTCCTCCAGCCATGGGTTTCCTTTTTGGTGGCAGGGCTCTTGGCTCGAGGTCATTGCGGGCTGTTGAGCTGTGGGTTCGTATTAGCGCTTCTCAGGCACTTGCACGTCCTGGGGTCCGGACTTGGTCTCTTGTCGCAGAGCCGACCTCCTCCTGACGTTGAAGTTGGGGGATTGCCTCTGCAATGAATTGGCTCGCAGCCGCTGTGCGGTCCCTCCCCGCCGGCGATGCGGGGAAGGGCTGTTCCACCCCACATCCCGGCACCCAGCAGGTCTGGTCTTCGTGGTGCTTTCTCTCTGGTGCATTAGCTGCAGACCTTTCCTAGCGGCTGGGGAAGGCCTCAGATGGGCGCAGGGGTGGATGCACAGGGCATCTGTCGCTGCTGTGGGGATGAATCCACTGCTCCAAGCTCTTGCAATTTCTGAGCACACTAAATAACAGGCTGTGCCCAGCTTCTACCCGTCTCCGAGAGCAAAACCCTTCCCTGACAAACTCAAGAGATGCCAAAGGTTTGGGGGTTAGGGACACGGTCGGGGACCTGTTCTAAAAAAACGACATCAATTCATTACCCAACTCCTTTTGTAATAAAAGAAACCCAGCTAAAGCCATGAGCAGGAGTGCCGAAAATTACCCATCAGCTTCAAACTCTTTTTTGCTTCTTTTATTATTCAGAATTGTTTTTGCTTTTCTAAACTACCTTGTGTAGGTTGTAATAATCCCACAGACTCCAGAACGGGAGGTGATGATTCACTGTCAAAATGTAGATTTCTTTTTTTTCCTCTCTCTCTCTCTCTCTCTTTTTTTTTCCTTTTTAGAAAGGCAAAGGGAGTAAAGTTTCTCTGTCACATTTCAGGTGCTGGTGCTGGCACCTTGGAATAGGGAAATGGCCAAATCCTGGGTCTCGCCCAGCCCGAGCTCCCACCTCCTGCCACGGCTGATGTCGAACGTGGGCCTTTGTCATCTCAACTCTGCCTGAACCTGCAGAGGGAATTCGGTGGGATGTGGAGCGGAACTGAGTTGCAAAGGATGCTACTTTCCCTCCACCCTCTCCATTCCCCAGTGCTCCCGACTGAGGGTTGTGCCGCCAGGGACATGGGCTGTCTGCGTGTGGCATGTGGCAGATAGGGCAGGGAGCAGAAAGCAGAGCAGAAGAGGAGGCAGGGAGCCCGCGGCAGAGAGCAGGAAGCAGAGCAGCGGATCAGGCGGGGAGCGGGGAGCGGAGCAGCAGAGGGGGCAGGAAGCACAAGATAGGGAACAGAAGGCAGAGCAGGGGGGAGCACAGGTTAGGGAGCAGGAAGCAGAGCAGTGGGTCAGGAGGGGAACACAGGGCAGGGAGCAGAAGAAAGCAGAAAGCAGAGCAGCAGAGCGGGGAGGGTTGCTCAAAGAGCATTGCCTTCTTTTTTCCTGCAGCCGGTGATGAGGCTCGAGACGCTTCCTCGGCCCCGCCGGCACAGCAGCCGCGCCGGAGAGAAGCCCGGGGCCGGTGGAGAGCGGCGCCTTGCTTGTCCCCCTCTTGCGTGCGAGCTCCTGGCGTGGAGCGTTGCCCGCGCGCCTGCCCGGGTGTCTTGACCCCCTCGCCATGGGGGTTGGAAGTGAGCAAACCCCGCGAAAGGGCAGAGCAGGCGTGGCCGTGCGTCACGGCACGGGCTGGGTCCGTTTCTCTGAACAACCGTGGCAACGACGTGGCGTATCTGGGACCCAGAGCGAAGCCGTGCCCTGCCCGGGGTCCCACTCCAGCACCTGCTGTCGGGCCGCCCTCCCCGGTCCGTTTTCCAGACCCCGGGGCTAAATGGCGCAGGCGGGTATCGTTCGGCGGCAGAAGCACGAGCCTGCCGCTCTCTCCTCCCACAAACCTTCCCCCTTCCCTGTGCCTCAGTTTCCCCATCTGTGCAACGAGGGTCACGGTCTGTGAAATGCTGTGGGGGCTGTTGTCGGACTGGATCTTTCCCACTGTCTTTTGCTAATCGTTTTATTTTTTTAAAGCAAAAACTCCTTGGGAAACGTGTGCGTAGGTGATGCCTCCTCAGACACGAACCTTCGTCGCCGCGCACGGGCTGGCGCATGGGAGCGAGCGAGGGAGCAGCAGGGATAAGGAGCCAGGTGCTGTCGCGGCTCTTCTGGTGCAAATCTGGAGAGAAGCCACAGAAATGCTGGGAGAGGGGCCATCCCCGAGGCCCGTGGGGCCGGCAGCGCTGCAGCCCCGCGTCCTCTTGCCGGCCTCGTCCGCGCTCGCGGCTCGTATCGCCTCCGAAACGGCGGCTTCGGCACGTGGGAGGCGAGCAAGATGCTCAGCTGTTGAGCTGAGGGATGGAACAGGTGGCCGCGCTGCTGCCTCGTTTAGGCCGTGCCGTAGGAGGGTAATGTCTACAATCAGAGTCAGGGGAGAGCAGGAAATCTGCCTTGTCCGCCTGCAGAGCGGCGCGTACGGCGCCTTCCCGGTGATTCTCATCTCCGCACAATTCACGTCCGCGGCTCTGATCCTGTCCCCCCGAACCCGGTTAAATCCGAGAGCGGATGGAAGGGCTGCAGGAGACGAGGGCTGAGCCCCGCTGCAGCCAGGCTGGGCACCAGCCCCGCGCGGTCCTGCCCCTGCGCTCGGGGTCAGACCGATGCCCTCTTTGGGCTCAGGAAGGCCACATGGGTACAAATGCGCTGCTTGTTTCTTCGGTGCGCGGTACTGCCTGGCATCAAAGCAGGAGCAACAAGACGCATTTATCGCCGTTGCCCAAAAGGACTTATCCAAAGTGGTCCCGAGACCCCACAGATGCATAAGTCTGAGAACGGGAAAGGCATATTACTCCTCATCTTCCCTGCAGGTTTTAAGGCCTCCAAGGGCAATAGAGGCTGACTCCTGTAACCAAGAGGAATCGGGCACCGGGGAACTTGGGGGGTGCAAACAAGCCATTTAACCCCCCCAGCTCTTCCAGCGCAACTTAAGACATTGTTTGTCATTTCAGACCACTGAAAAAACCCAACCCTCCCGTGGAATTGGGGTGACGAGAAATCCTGCCCCCGATCCCAGCCGCGAGCCGGCAGCCTCTCCCCATCCTGGCCTGGCCACGAGCGAGCAGGAAGAGACGCCGGACCTTGCAGCCTTCAGAGCAAGACATCGCTGTCTGGGCTGACGCTGGGCAGGATGGAGATTTTGATCTCCTTTGGGGCAGGTGCTGGCAAACCTGGTCCGGGGTTTGTGCCTCACGAGCGCTGCCAACCTCTGGTGCCTGAGGTGCCGCAGCGTGGCCCTCGCAAAGCACAAAATCCGGTTCAAAATCACAGCGTTTTACAGGAACGGCTGCGGAGGTCGTGTCGCTGTGCAGGTCCCGCCAGGCTCGTGTCCCCGGGGGCCCCCAGCAAAGGTGCAGCGGCTGGTGGGCAGACGGAGAGCCGGGCAGGCCCTGTTCCCGGCTGGGGGCGCGCGCTCAGCCTGCAGATCACGGCAGCTCAGGATCTCCATCAGACTTGCAATAACTTCCCTTCTCTCCTGGCTCCCTGGTTCTCTTTTAAGCCTCCCTTTCTTCTCTCTGAGCATCCCAGGGACCCTAAAGGGGATTTGAGTTTCGTGAGGGTGCTGCTGCCGCGGCTTTACTGGAGGCAGGAGGTTGTCTTAGGCTGACGAGCGGCGCGTGCCAGGCACTCTTAAGCTCCCTCTTACTGGAGATAGTGGATGCTGTAATATTTATGACAGCAGAGGAGCGAAAAGGCGCTTTTCTCCTTCTGATTTCAAACGGGGACTTCACACCCCAGCAGGCGGGGCCCCGGGGGTGGGGGGGGGAAGGACACTGGCTGGGGCTATGGCCACACGTTCCCCAAGGCTTGGCAGGCGGGTAAATGCCAGGACGCCCGGGAGGTGAAACTGGTGGCCCCATCCTCGCAGCAGGGCTGGCAGACGAGTGGGACGGCCGTTCCCTCGCGGGAGGGCGGTGCTGCGCGGCGGGAGCCGGCGCCGGCTTCCTCCCGAGAGCGCGCCGGGGCAGCCCGCGGCCTGCTCTCCGCCGCGCCCCGCACGGGCTGCCCGAGTCGCTCGCCCCTCGGCGGGCGCGGGGCGGGGCGAGCTGGCTCCCGCGGGCGCGGGCTGGCGGCCCGCTCCTTGCACGGGCGCTCGCGCTCCCCGGCGCAGGCAGCGGCTGCGGGGCCTGCGGGAGGCAGCTGGCCCGCCGGGCCCGGCACTTGGCTCCGGCAGCGGCAGGGATCCCGGCTCGGGGCCCCTCGGCGGTCTGGGGGCGGGCGGCTCTGACTCTGAGCCAGGCGCCGGTGCGGCGTTGGTTTAAGAGCTGGGGATTTTTACTTTTTTTTTTTTCCTCCCTGGGTGCCACGTGACCTAATGGTTGCCACGGCAACTGTCTTGGGTTAATGAAGAGAGCGGAGTAAAATATCCTAGAGAAATGTCAGCGCATAAAACAGCTCGTGCGCGGCCTGGGGCCGGGGGCGCTGCCCGTCTGTCCGCCCGCCTCGTGCCCCCTGCCCGGGCTTTGGCGTCTCGCCCCCCGGCGCCCTCCTCGGCGCAGGGCCGGGCTGGCCGCCCCCCCCGGGGTTCCCAGGCAACCGGCAGGGTTTAGGAACGCCGCCCCGCGCCCGCCCCCCCCGGCCGGGCACGGCGGCTTCGCTTTGCCTCCTGTTGTTGGCTCCCGGGGCCGCCCTGGCGCGCGAGACGGCGGCGGGGGCGGCGGAGCTGCCTGCCCGGCCCCTGGCACGGCCCCGCCGCGGCTCCCCGCGCCCGCTGCAGCCGGGCGTCCTCCGGGAGCTGCCGCGGAGCCGCGCCTCGTGTGCGCTGGAGCGCCGACGACCGCCTGCACCACGCGTGGCCTAAGCGTGCCGCGCGTGTGTCGTGTGCGGTACCGACAGTGAGGCTGGGCGGGGCTCAGGAGTCGCATCCAGTCCAAGCAGGGCCAGCCCCAAGTACACCCTCCCAGCCGGGGCTTTGTCTACCTGGGGCTTCAACACCCCCAAGCATGAAGAGTGCATCTGTCCCAGCGCTTCACCACCCTCCTGGTGGGAAAGTTTTTCCTAATACCCAGCCTCAGCTGCCCTTGCTGCAGCCCGAGCCCATCGCTCCTTGTCCTGCCGTCTGCCCCCGCTGAGACCAGCCCAGCTCCGTCCTCTTTGCAGCCCCCGGCAGGGCGGTGACGGCTGCTATTCAGTCCCCCTCGGCCTCTCCTCACCAGTCCTGGCCCCCAGCCCCCAGCCATTTTCATTGCCCTGGGCTGGACTCTCTCCCACGTGTCCGCCTCCTTTCTGCAGCGGGGGCCCACAGCTGGACGCAGGACTCCAGATGTGGCCTCGTCACCGCTGCACAGGAGGGCGTTAGCCAGTCCTCCTCCGGTCCCCCCGCCGTGCTCTTCAGCTACTGTAGCTTAGCACGGCCTGTCTCGGGGAGGCCTGTCCTGCCCCGCTGCCCAGCGTGGCGATGTGGCTGCCACCTCCACCACCTCCCACGCCGTCAGGGTGCGACGAGCAGCACTGCCGAGAACTTCAGAAGACATCCAGCCGGGGAAATTAGTATTCTTGTTTGCTCACCATCCTGATAGACCAGCTCCGGCTCTGAACTCCTCTCCCACATGGTATCAAGGCAAAGTTTTCTGTCTGTAATCAGATAATGAATGCTGGCCCCGCGCCCCTGCCCAGGAGCTTATTTCAGAGGGAGATGTTGGCGCCCTGCGAGTGAGTCAGTGCGCGGAGAAGATCTTGTAAAGTCCCACACGCTGTGCACAGCATCCTTCGCTAACAGGAGCCGTGCAGCCATTAGGAGGCACAGAGGGCAAATCTATATTGGCTGGAACAGCTTGCAGGCTTGCTCTAGCTTGGAAACGCGAGGGAAGGCGAACGGGCTGAACGGGCGGCCCCGGGAAAGTTACCAATGGATGCTGAAGTGCAGCAGCGGTAATGTTTAGCAACATTTAATGCATCTGCCTCGTTTCTTAATCAGCGCTGAGGAATCTGGCAGTCTTAGTAAGAGCCGCATATGGACCACCAACTGGCGAGGAGCCCTCCCTGTCTGCGTATGGCCCGCGGGGATGGTGCTTCTGTGGGTGGATGTGTGTGGGGTGGAGGAGCGCGTGCCGTGGGTCTCGGCGTGTCTGTGGAGGACCGTATGCTGCGTACGTGCACCCCTAACGGGGCGGTCTGTGCATGCACGCTGAGGCAGGGTGTGCGACAGCGCGGGCACGCTGCGTGTCGTCGTGCTGATTCAGGGTGCACGCACGTTTTGTGAGTGCCAGGTCGTCCTGTGGGGTGCTCGGTGGCTACGTATCCTGGCTCACCGTGTGCGTGTGTGCTGGGTCACTGCATAGGAGGGGTGTGTGATGTGCTGGATGAATTGCATTGACCCCAGAGCAGAAGCCTGTATGTGCTGGACACGCTGGCGTGATCCCAGACCTTTGGACGCGGGCCCTGTGGCTCAGCTGGGGTTGGCGCGGTATTCGGTTCGTTCCCGGAGCGGCCGTCTGCTGCAGGCTCCCTCGGGCAGCGCTGGCGCTGGGACTCCCTGCCTGGCTGACCTCGGCGTGGGCTGCGCCCGAGCGGTTAGGCTGGCACGCGCGTTCCCAGGGCAAAGCGTGCAGGCGCACGTGCAGCTCTGGCAAATGCGCGGGGGCACCTGTGGGGGGGACAGCGAGCACGCAAGGGGAGCGCGTCTCTCCGGCAGAGTTGCTTTACAGTTGGAGCCGTTGCCTGGTCCTGCGTCAGCCGGGTTGCACGCCTGAGGGGCAGCTCAGCCAGGGGGTATGCTCAGCTAGATACCCTCCTCGAATCCCCAGCCCGGGTCGGCAGATGCAGTGTGGCGCAGCCTGTGGCCTACGGGCAAGTGTCCCTTCCCTCAGCTCCCTGCTCAGGGGCCTGGTGCCCCCGAAAGGGGTGTTTTTGCAGGGCTGTTTCCCCCTCCCCTGGCACCCTCCAGCTACGTGGCTGCTGGGTGGTAGGTCCCCAGGCATCTTCTGAATGGACCCAGCGCCTGGCATCTCCGCGGGGCTCGGTCTCCCTTTCCGCGCCACGTGGCCTGGAAGCCACGCAGAGCCCGAGCGCTGCCACGCTCCCGTTTCTCATCCGTGATCTTTCTTGGGGGCAGACGTGACGGGCGCGTGGCAGGCGGCCGAGCCTCCCCGCCAGATCCCCAGTCTCCTGCAGCTGAGCCACGGCAGGAGCTGATCTCCCTTGACAGCGGCTGGGACAAACGATGACGGAGGGCGGTGGCATTGCGAGCCGAGGGAGAAGGGCAGCGCCCGCTTTGGGAGCGGGAAGCGTGCGGGGTGCTGCATCCTCGGTGCCACTTGGGCTGGGAGCAGGAGGCCGCGGTTCTGAGGAGGCCGGTCAGTCCCATGCACCAGTTTGTTTCTCTGCTTGCATCTGCTTTGGGCCTTAGCTGTTCCCAGCCTTGCTGCCTGCCTGTCTGATCGTGTCCCGATCCTTTCCATCTGTGCAAGCCTTTTCCTTCCACGCCGCCGGCCAGTGCCTCTTTGGTCGTGCCGTAGCATTTGGGCCCCAAATACCCCCTTGCACCCTCTCCAGCACGGCCCCGCGGTGTTTGCAGGGGGCAGAGGACGATGGGCTGTGTGGCTTGGGGGGGTGGCGATGGCGCTGGCAGCAGGGGTCTTGGGGGGGAGCCCTTCATTTTGCTGCAGGTCTCCAGCAGCGAGGCAGGAAGGTGCTGCGGGGTGTGACTCCGTCTCCTGCCCCAGTGCTTTGGGCACCCGGTTTCTCTCTTCCTGAGCCTTAAATTTTCAGTGCACCAGAGCAAGCAGCACAACGCCTTGCTGATTCCAGGGCATCGTTTCCTGGGGAAATCAGGCTGGATCCGTGCGATTCATTTGTGCATCCTCATGCCTTTCGGGTGCGTGGGGAACCAGGCTTCCAGCCCCACCGGAGCCGGGCCTCTCCAAGCTCCGTACTGCCCCTGGCTCCGGCTGAAGCTGACAGCATTGGAGATGCTGCGAGAGCTTTCTCCCTTCTGGTGTTACCCAGACCGTGGGAGCCCAGAGGCTGCTTCTCCGCCTTCTAGGTCTTGATATAGCCCTCACCTGATTTCCTGCAGGGCTCTGATCCCTTCTTGGGGTCTCCGGGCACGGGCCTGATGGAACCAGTAGTGCCAAGGTGCATGGGCTAAGCAAGAAGAGATGGGCATGTTCGGTGAGCTTCCTCCAGCCACGGGCCAGGCTCACGCAAAGGTGATGCAGGCCCACCCGATCCTGGGTTTTCACACACCCTTAGTGATTCAGACTTGCAGGGTATCTTCCTTAGTGCCTTCCTCCTCCTCCTCCTCCTCCTCCTCCTCCTCCTCCTGTTGGCTTTCTGGTCAGTTCATCCCTGGGCCATGGAGCAGGCAGCTTTCTGGCACTGGACAGCTTTGCACCATGCAGATACCTGGAAGCCAGCCACAGATGCAGACGTGAAGTGTGCACCCATCAAATGCTCAGATGACCCAGAAGCGGGAGGGGTGGCAAACACGGTGGAAAATAAGATTGGCTAAGATTGAACTTCAAAGCATTCTTGATAAATTGGAGAAGTGAGCGACGTGCAACCAAATGAAATGGAGCAAAGGCAAAGGCGAAGGCGAAGACGTTGAAGGTAGCAAGGCCTCGGGTGATGCGTACCCAGTTCTGGACGCAGGGACGCTCGAGAGGCTTGAACGGTGAGCAGCAGAGATGAGAGAGGGACCGGGCTGCAGCTCTGCAAGGCGAGGTTGAACTCGCCGTGTTGAGTGTGGTGAAAAGGAGATTAAGGGGAGGACATGATAGCAGACTTCACCTGTTTGAAAGGCTGCGGTAAAGGAGACGGGGAAACATTGTTCTCCCTGGCCACCAAGGGCAGGCTGGGAAGCCGTGGATTTAAGCTGTGGCAAAGCAGATTTAAATTAAGTCTCAGGAAAAAAAACCATCCTCCCTGTCAGAGCAGTGGGACAAAGGAGGAAGCTGCCTGGGAAAGCTGCGGGATCCCCTTCCCTGGTGGCTTTCGAGCAGAGGCTAGGCGGGCGTCTGCCTGGGGGGCTTATTAACAGCAAATCCTGCCTGTGTGCAGGGGGGGCACTAGGCTGTGAGGTCCTCTCCGCCCTCCGATTCTGGCTCAAAGCCGCCTCCAAGCGCCTGTGGGAAGGGCCAGTTCTGAGCTGGCTGCAAATCACTGGAAGGAAGTGACCTGTTAAAGTTGGTCTCAGCTAGGAGATAACCCTCAGCTTTGCAGTGCCACGAGGGCACTTTCTACGTGCTAAACTGCTTGACCGTGCGCGTGCTTGCATTGTAGCTGCGCGTAGTCAGTGCTGAGTTGAACGGGTGGCACCCCTCGAAATGCAGGGTGTCCTCAGAAGCCGGAGCAGGGAGAGCCTGGAGTCGTCCGAGATGCGCAGAGCCCTAGGTGTCTGCTGGGCGTGGAGGTTGGCTAAGTATCACTCCAGCGGGCTGGCTACGTATCTTGTGCAAACAGTCACGCAGTTGCAGTGCAAGAAAGGGCAAAAAACGTGGTGTGTACAAATGCCCAGGGATGATCTAGGTGTACTGATGCCCGTGTTGTACTCTGGGTATTTCTCTGGCTTCTGGGCTTTGCTGGTTGCCACATGGAGTTGGGAAGGATTTTTCCCCCTCCTGCTGTTTCAGGGTTTTTGCTTCTTTTTTTTTTAAGCCGTTCTCAGAGGTGCTGGGTACTGGCTGCAGCCTAGGCCAGAGATGGGGACTGGGTTGTGCCAGTGCTCCTGCTGGGGCTCAGACCCAGAGGTCCTGGCTAGTGGGTCTTTCTCCTCCACTTAGGGTGAGACTGCCACTGCATTGTGGGCAGGAAGGGATTTCACCCCCTGGTCAGATTGATATGGACTAGGGGAGGAGGGTTTGCTTTCCTCTGTAGCGGGGGGCCTGGCCTTCTATCTGGGGTCTCTTGAGTGCGTATTAACAAGCTTTGCAGCCCCAGGATGTTGGTTTAACTGTGGCAGGGTTGGGCGTGAAGCCTGGTGCCGTGTCAGGGTTGACTGGGCAGTGCTGCTAAGAGGCTGGACAGTAGATGTGTACAGGGTGGTTTGGACGGGGCTGATCCTGCCTCGGGCAGGGCTTGGACCAGATGTGGCCTCCGGAAGTCCTTCCAGCCCCACTCCTCCGTGGTTCTGTGAATTGCAGGAGTTTGAAATCTGTTTTTGTTCAGGTCTGGGATGAAAGGGGAGCAATTTCAGGCTTCTCCATGAAGATCATGGAGCTGCTGAGCCGGGAGTCTCTGTGGCATCCACCAGAAAGGCTTGCAAAGAGCTGGCCAGATGAATCATCACGGAAATGTTGTTATTTGGATACAGCAGCAAACTGGCCTTTTTTTTTTTTCTCAAAGGAAGGGAATCTTGATCTTCCTGGCCCGGCCTAGGCAGAGCCCCGATGGATGATGCTGACGGCCTCTCCGTTTCCATCTGTGTGGCTGAGACCAGCCTCTGTCCCACAAGAGCAGCTTTTCTTGTGGTTTCCTGGCTTGGTCTCTCTCCAGCTCCCTTTCAGGTTACCAGTCGTTGTCTCGTGGACGCTGATGGGGACGGGACAGGGCACGGAGCCTGGGAGAAACAGTTTTGCAGCAAAGGTTTGGCCAGAGCTTCTCCCGTGCTCAGGCTGCTTGTCGGCATCGCTGACTGCACAGCCCTTTTGTAGGCCGGCAGCGAGATCCAAATTGCTGCTTTTGCAGATAAGTCGCGGGGGTAGCCAGGCCGCGTAGGGGAAGAGGTGCTGCGGTCTGCAAGCACTGCTGGGCCTGGGCACAAGCAGCAGCGGTGAGCGCGGCGGCTTTGTTCCCTGACCCAGCAGGGCATGCCAGGCACCGAGTGCGCGTGGAGGTAACGCCAGCGGGCCTGGCCCTGGGGCAAGGCTGAGCCTGGGGACACCGTCCCAAGCGGCGAGGTAGCTTGCAGGACATGCCGTTCCACAGCGAGGACTTGGGATTAAAGAGCTGGGGGGATTTGATCTCTAGGCGCATTGATTTCCCCATCAACAAGCAGCACCGTTGTGTACCGTGTACAAGCGCCCCAAATGATGGTCTGCCTGGGGGGGGCTGACAGGCAGCCAGCACCTGGCCTGCTTCACGTGAGCTGAGCTGGGGAGAACAAATGCTCCTTCCTGCCCTGCCGTCCCCAGAGTCCGTGCTGTGACACCGCGGCGCGCGTGGGCAGCCTTCGCACGTGCACGTCCATGTCTCACTGCCAGCAGAAGCAAAACTCACCTGAATCCAAGTCCCAGACAGCACGTAAGCGCTGAGCAACAACCAGACTGCCACAGGCAGAGCAACTGCTGCTGAGTGCCGGAGAGGCAGCTCCTGCCCCGTGAGAGCTGTCATTCGGGTCAGTGGAGGCCCCTGGGGCATCCAGGGTGGTGGCGGGGCCTCGGGTGTGCCAAAGGTAGAGCAGCGGTTTGCATGTATCGCAGCTCCCATCTGAAGTGGTCCCATCGCTTCACCCAGCTGGAAGTAGTAGCACGAGACCACCCGGGACGCAGGGGAAGGGTGGGCGGGGGTGAGCAGTGCCCACGTCTGGATGCAGAGGGGGCCGTCACTCACCCGCGCTGACGTTGTCTGGGACACGGTCATTAAAACACCCCTTCTGCTCTGCTTCGCGGACGGGGAAAAAGGAGCAAATGTAAACCCACGTGAGGTCCCGATCCGCTTGGGTTTCCAGCTGCCGTGTCGCAGATGCTCGCTGACCGTGAGCAGCAAACAGCCCTGTGCTCGCCAGGGGAGTCGACGTGTCCTTTCAGAAAGCGAAAGTCCTGAACGTTCAGCTCCGGCGGTCCCAGGAGCCCACAGCTGCACCATGGGACGAGAGGGCGAGGAAAACAGGGAGCTGCGCGATTGCACGTTGCTCCATCATCTCCCCACCCGCGTCCTGGTGCACGCTGCATTTTGCACGGCCCCCAGATGACAGGGTGGCCGTGCGAAAGCCAAAGACAGAAGAGCGGGAGTGGGTCAGCCCCTTGGCTGGGGGACGAGAGGCTTCCCGGCTTCCATCCTTGGGCGCCGGCCAGCTGGACGAGCGCCCCTCGGACCCGGCATCCCTGGAGGCCTCGTCTGTGCGTCGGTGCCCAGACGCCCCTTCCAGCCCAGCGCCCGGCTGAGCTCACCCCCAGGGTCATTTCATTTCTGCCTCTTTACAGTCTCTGCTCTCTCCTACGCCTGATGAAGGGTGAGTGTGCCCGAAAGCTTTCAAATGCATAGCATCACCTGTTTGCAAGTATCTGGTTGGTCTAATAAAAATATCACCTCTTCCATGAGTTTTGATTCCTGGAGGTGCCAGTGCTAGGTGCTGCTGTGGGGTAGGAGGGGGCGAGCGAATGGGAGTCTGGAGGCTTCGGAGAGCTTCCCGGCGCCGCGAGCGCTGTTGTTGTAGGTGGCTCGTCCCGCTTGCGCCCTTCAGCCTCCTGCTGTTGAGGAGCCTCGTGATTGCCCACAAGAAAGGGGTTGGAGCGAGAGCAAATCCTGCACCGGTGGGTTGTTATTAAGCCATTAAGTAGCCCTTGCTCTGGGGCCTGGCCGGCAGACGCATAAGCCTCGTGCGTTGGAGAGGTCAGCTGGTCACCGAGCTGTATTTGCTGGGAGGTGGAAGCTTAATCAGGAGCTCTCGTGGGGGGCGGCTCCGCTTCGGCCTCCCGGAGTTGCAGCTGAGTGGAAATCTCTGTGCATCTGCCTCATTTCGGGGCCTCGGGGGGGATAGCGGAGGCCTGTGGAGAAGGATCTCTGTGCTGGATCCCCGGGGGACTCCAGTGCACGTGAGATCCCAGTAGGGACCAGCCAGTGTGGCCGCGTGGCCTGTCCCAGCGGCGCGTGCTAGGGCACGGACACGCGAGCTGTCAGGGGGTACGGCGCGGTGGAGCTTTCCCGGCTCTCAGCCGCTCCGTGCCGACTGCCCGTGGCCTTTCCCCGTGGGACGTGGGAGCTACACCGTGGTAATTTAACCCTCTTTCATCGCTGTTTCACTTCCGTTGCAGCAGCATGGGAGCAGGCGCACGGGCAGATACGGCAGAGCCGCTGACGTCCAGCGCAGCCCTGCTGCCCACGTAGCCGCCCCGACCGTGCGAGCTCGACTGCTGCCCTTCCCTCTGCCTGCGCCCAGAGCAGGCGTCAAAGCGCCCGGGGAGACCTTGGCGACGTCCCTGACGCGTGCCGGGGGCTTGTGTTTCCGCAGGGACTTTCCGCGGGATGTGCAAGAAGATCGACCACTTCCCCGAAGACGCGGACTACGAGCAGGACACAGCCGAGTACCTCCTCCGTAAGTCTGCCCTTGCTCTCCGCATCCTTGACCCCTAATGCTGGGGCTGGGGGGTGCCCACTGCTGCCGGGCTCTGGTGGGAGAAGGCACGAGACGTTTCGTGCCGGAAATGGGGCAGCAGCATCCCCCAGGACGCCACTGTTTCCTCTCGCCGCGGCCGCCTGCATCCGCTCCTGCCTCTGCTTCCAGGGGCCGGGGAGCAAAGGGCTGTGTGAGCTGAGCCCGGTGATATCAGAGCAGAGGCTCTGCGTCTCCTTGTCCCCTTTCAGATCCCCCCAGGCCCGTGAGACGTTGCTCCTAGCAGGCAAGCAGGTCCTCGCGGGGCCGGGTGGCTCTTAGTGCTGGGGATATTCTGTATTCCCTGGGAAGGGGTGAAAATAGACCTGGAAAGAAGCAGGGCTCTTCAGCCTGCCTCCGCACCTGGGCTGGAAATCTGGGAGGCCGAGCTGCATGCTTTCACCCCCTGCTCAGACACACGAGCCAGCCGGCACAGCGCCGCACACGTGCGAGTGGACACGTGCTTTGCAGACACGAATGCAAAACACAGGCGCGCGCACAGACGCAGCTCTGCACAGCCCTTCCCTCCGCCTCGGGGGAGGACGAGGGGGAGCTGTGGGAGGCTGAGCTGGAAATAGCCCCTGCAGCATCTGCCTGCGCTGGTGGAGAGGGCGGGGGAAGGAGGTTTCCTCCAGCCTCTTGCGGACTCCCCAGGCTCCCCATCCCTATCACCGGCGGGGTGAGACCCACTCGGGGTGAAATCCAGCCCCGGGGCGCAGGACGGTGCCCAGCGTCGGCCGTGTGCGGTACAGAGGTCGGGACGCGGTTGCTTTGTCCCGTCCGTCTTTCCCCGGCCCGCCTGGCAGAGCCGGGAGCTCTTTCCTGCTGCCCGCGGGCCCTGGTGTTTAACAGAATGGGTTGATAATTTTAGCAGATGAGCTTTTAACTTCTCCCTTTTTTTCTCCCTCGCGTTTAAAATAAAAAGCACCTGCGTAAAACTCCCCCAGAATAGCATTTTAATGGGGCTGAGCTGAAGCCCTCGGCTTTTAATAGCAGCCCTGATGGGAAGCAGAGCACCCCAAAGCTAATGCGGCGGATTAAGTGCCCGGGCGCGCCTCGGCAGCAGCTGGCAGCGAGCGACCTTTTGCCGCCTGGACCGTTGTGAGTCCAAGTGGGACAGGCGGCGACGCCGTTCTGCGCGCACCGGGCTCCCAGCCTGTCCCCGGGGCGGGCTGGCCGAGGGGGCTCGGCTGCGGATTTGTAAGTCGTGGCTTCGTCCCTTCCTCTCTCCCGCTGCCAGGGGCTGTCCGAGCATCCAGCATCTTCCCCATCCTGAGCGTGGGCTTGCTGTTCTTCGGGGGCCTGTGCGTGGCGGCCAGCGAGTTCTACAAGAGCAAGCACAATGTCATCCTCAGCGCCGGGATCTTCTTCGTGTCGGCAGGTGAGTGCCGAGCTACGTCGTTGCTGGCGATGGCGCCCGGCCAGGATCGGGGCCGTCTCCTCCCGTGCCAGGGGTGCCAACAGCTCTTGAGAGCCTCCCCGCGCAGTCCCGGGAGGACACGTGTCCTTGGATAGGCACGTTCCCCCCGGCTCGCGTCTCCCCCACGTCCCGGCTCGTCATTTCCTGCGGCCCGTTCTGTTCTGTTCAGTTTGCCCCCCAGAGAGGCAGTTTGCTTCCGTTGCTGCAGCTGGCGGTAGGGAGGGGGGAGCGACAGGAGGAGCCTCGTGGAGCCATTGGGGGAATACAGCGCGCGGCCCGGGGCTCTCCAGCCAGCTGCCGCCCGGCCCCGCTCCCAAGCAAAACCTCCAGGTCGTCCCAGGAGCAGAAGCGATAGGCGTGCTCCGTCCCCTCCCTCTCGCACGCGGACCCGCGGGCTGCGAAACCCAGGAAGCGGCAGGGTTTGTTCGGAAGCATCCCTCGGGCCGGGCGCATCGTGCCTGCACCCCCGTAGGCTCCGCGAGCGCCCGTACGGCCTGCCCGGCGCGGTTGTGCTGCTCCGTGTCGGGCCGCCGGCTGCCCGTGCAGCGGTGCGTGGAGGAGGGTGGAGGCTCCTGCCCCAGGCTGCGTCTGGAAAGCTGCAGGGAGCAGCAAGGGAGCGACAGGCTCTGCAGGCGCGCTGACTTGCAGTGACGCAGCCTGCGCCGAGAAGCTCGAGGTGCAGGATTGCAAGAGGAGCGAGCCCCCATTTCAGCCCTCTGCATCTAGGACAGGCCCAGGATGGGTTTCTGGGGGCCAGCAATAAATGCAGTAAGAGCCTGGTTGCCCTGCTGCGAGTAGGCTGGGCTAGCTCCGGCGTCAGCCCGGTTCCCAGTGCTGCTCGTCAAGCGCTCTCCTCCCTGCCCCGTCTCTCCTGCAGGTCTCAGTAACATCATCGGGATCATCGTCTACATCTCCGCCAACGCGGGCGACCCCGGGCAGAGCGACTCCAAGAAGAGCTACTCGTACGGCTGGTCCTTCTACTTCGGCGCCTTGTCCTTCATCATCGCGGAGATGGTGGGGGTGATCGCCGTGCACATGTACATCGAGAAGCATCGCCAGATCCGGGCCAAGTCCCACTCGGAGCTGCTGAAGAAGTCGGCCTTCACGCGCCTCCCCACCTACCGGTACCGTTTCCGCCGGCGGTCCAGCTCCCGCTCCACGGAGCCTCGCTCCAGGGACTTGTCTCCCGTCAGCAAAGGCTTCAACACCATCCCCTCCACCGACATCTCCATGTTCACCCTCTCGCGGGATCCGTCCAAGGTGACCATGGGGACGCTGCTCAACTCGGAGCGGGACCACGGGTTTTTACAGGTCCATAACTCCATCCCCAAAGAGTTCAAGGAGTCGCTGCACAACAACCCGGCCAACCGGCGAACCACGCCGGTCTGAGCCCAGCGCCCGGGGCCGCGGACCTGTACAGAGGTGTGTTGTCGGCTGCATGACATGATCCTAGTGACGGTGTAACCAGTGAAACCCTGTTTTTAAAGAACAAACCCACGTGGCTCCCCGCGCCCCTGCCCCGGACGTGGCTGGGTTTTTAACCCCCGCAAGGTCGCTTGCCAAGCCAGGCCACTGTGTTTATGGTTGAACTGTGTTTGGGCCCCGCGATCCCTCCCCTTTGCCTTCTCCTCGGGGAAAGGGGCATTGGCTTTGCCGTGGCTCACTGGAGCAAGGCCCCCCAGGACTGGCGGGGGCTTTCCACAACCTTCTGGGACCACGACTCCTTGACGCTGCCAGTGTTAATGTCAACAGCAACAGTCACCGTGTTACCTTAGCTGTATGTCCCAACCGAAATGCTGGAGACAGCCCCGTTTGTGAGCATCATTCATCCAGTACTTACATTTATGCGAAATGAGCCGGACGCCCAGAGTACGGCGCGCCGGGCGGGCTAACGCGACGAGCGCTCGCGGTGTTCAGACCATTTGCCTCGTTGTAATGGGTGCAGTGCTCGGGCTGGGGTTTCTTTCTGGCATTTCATGCATGCATTAAATAGCTTGGAGTCCAATTTCTTCATGCTGGTTTGGGGAGAAACGTCCTCTTGCACTTTCTGTGGTTTGGAAGGGGCTCTTCCTTCCCTTTTCGTTTTTCTTTTGGGGCATTCAGATCATGTACAGGACTCAGGAGCTGAATCCTTCCAGTGACTGGCAGCCACTAGCCAGCATTTAATTAATTAACTAACTTCTAGTGTTACAAGTAAATGAAATTTAGACACGCACGCACACATGCACACATGCGTGCATATACATACACACGTGCACTCACGTATGCACACGCGCACACAGGCTTGGGCACAACTAAGGGGAGGAAGCTTGACCTAGTCTTATTTTAGGAGGCGCTGGGTTTGCATCTGGCGGTCGTTTGTGTGTCGTTGGTGTACGGCTCTATAATGAGGAATGTCTCAACTGACTGGGAGATTCAAAAGGAAAATAACAATAAAAGAAAAGTTCAGTTCAGCAAATCAGTCCCGTGGCTGAATAGGCAACTTGCCCTCCGCGCTGCGACGGTGGGTGCACGTTGCACGCGGCTCTGTGCAGGACCGGGTGGTCTCTGCCTGTCTCCTGAGCACGTGACCCCAAGTGCTTCTTCACTGGAGATGGGGGTTTAATTGGGGCATCCTGGCCAAGCTCCCTTGCATCTGGCTTCCCCGTTCGGTTCAGCATCCCTGGCCTGGCGGGCTGCGTTGCGGCTCCCTTTATTCTGAAGGGTGGCATTTCATCGGGGATCACCCGTAACGAAGCCGGAGGTGCTTTCTATGCTGTCCACGCACCCTTTCCCTGTGAGGCTGCGAGGGGTGCAGGGAGGGATCGGTCTGTCCGTGATGCGCTGGCATCAGGCGAGGAGGGTCTGGGATTTATTCAGTAGCCAAAGCTACTTCGAGTCCACTCGGGCTCCTGGCCAGCATCCAAACGGGGCCTGGAGAGCAGTTCTGGGCCATGCCTAGATGCAGTGCCACGTGGCCCAGGGGCACTTGTTGCCACGTGGGGGAGCTGACACGGGCACTGGGAATAACCTGCGGTGTGCATGCTGCACACGGGCCACGAGGTTCAGGAGAGAAGTATAATCGTTGACGGGCCGGTCCTGGAGCGCCACATCTGCAGCTCTTCAGGTGAAGCACCAGCATCAACTGGGGAAGCCTCAGCCCAGCCCTGGCATGGATTTGCACGCTTGCCTCGCACCAAGGCACAGAGAAGGTAGGTGTCTTGCCCAAGGGCCCGCAGGGCGTCAGCGCCAGAGCCGGCTGCAAAACAGGGTGCTCTGAGCAGCCAGCCAGGCGGTTCGAAGCCCGAGTCCGAACGCCCTTTCCCCGGAGCCGGCACCACGCCGTGATTGCCCCGGGACATGCTGGTCTTCTGGGAGGGTTGCGGGCAGCCTGGGCGCCGCGGGGCAAACACGGCACGGCTCCTGTCCGGGGAAATGCTGAGCTCCTACCCAAAGCCCGAGCTTTCCTGGCTTCGCTGCTCTTGCTTCCAAGTCATCGTTAGGAAGTGCTGCTTCTGAGCCACCTTTGAGGGGCCGTGCCGGCTGCCGGCGCAGCGTGACAGCTAAAGGACAACCAGGACAGACAAAAAGGAGTTTAGTCTTTAAATGTCAAGGCATATGTAGGCAGCCACAGCTTCGGCTTTAAACACTTAGCAGCGACTGCTGCAGACAGGCACTGTCTAAGCAGCTGGTCTCACAATTCGATGTGTCGCTTAATTGAAATCTTATTTAACCTTATGGCAAGAATGATGGGCCCCCTGGAGAGACTTTGTCTGTGGGTCTATGGGGCTTGATTAGCCAATCACGGGTAATTCGGGGCAGAGGAAGTGTTTCATTTATGCACTCTCTCCGTTAGTTGCATCCGAGCAAAGGGACCCGGAGTCGATGCCTGGTTTGCGCTTTCTTCATCAGCTCTCTCAGCCCCTCGTGGCCAGAGCCAGGTGGTGGGTAGCTTCTCCCCAGCGTCCCCCTCCGCCACATGCAAGCTAGGCCCTTGTCCTTGCATCTCCCCAGCAGATTTCAACAACCCTCGTAGCAGCAGGATGCTGAGCACCGCCGCGCCCCTGCATCGCCTGGGCAGGTTGCGTGCTGTGCCTGTGACGGAGCATCTGTAGTAAGGGATGGGCAGGGCTTGTGCGGGGTGGTTCAGATAGACAAGATCCTGCCTCGGGCAGGGGCTTGGACTAGACGACCCAGGGGTCCAGTCCA
This sequence comes from Crocodylus siamensis, assembly GCF_052110815.1. Taxonomy (NCBI): domain Eukaryota; kingdom Metazoa; phylum Chordata; order Crocodylia; family Crocodylidae; genus Crocodylus; species Crocodylus siamensis. The sequence goes on from NC_143406.1 coordinate 49,641,470, forward strand.
AACCGATGGGCACCATCTCCCGCTGACCAGGGATTGGGATGAAACCACCTGGGACTTTATTTTCAAAAGGCCTCAATTGACCACAGAGCTTCTCGCGGTTGTCCCTCACCAGAGACCACCCTGCTCGTGGTGGTCACAGGGTCCAGGCTTCACCTGGGTCTCTCGGCCGCCCGCTCACGGGGCTGAAGGGTTGGCAATGCTAGCAGGGGCCGGCGTGCACCCTGCAAGACCCTCGTGCTCTGCCAGACCCTGCGAGGAGGTGGAAGCAATGAATCCTCTGGCAAATCAGGTCACTCCACTCCTCGAATTGCATTTCACCCTGCAAATGTGCGTGCGCTGGCACTTGGTCACTCGCAGAAGTGAGTGGTGCCCACATGGCACAGACCTGCTGGCTCCTCTTCACAGTGTCATAGCTGGTCGGGTCGGAAGGGACCTGAGCAGATCAAGTCCGACCCCCTGCCGTGGCAGGAAAGAGCACTGGGGTCAAACGACCCCAGCAAGGTGATTGTCTAGCCTTGTCTTAAAGCCCCCCAGGGTAGGAGCCAGCACCACTTTGCTTGGAAGCCGGTTCCAGACCCTAGCTGCCCTGACCGTGAAGTCGCCTCCTGATAGCTAGCCTAAACCTCCCCTCTGCCAGCTTGTGACCGTTATTCCTGGTCACTCCTGGCGGTGCTCGGGGGAACAGGGACTCCCCCAATGCCTGCTGGTCCCCCCTGACTAGTTTGTAACAGGCCACGAGATCCCCCTCAGCCTTCTCTTGTGGAGGCTGAACAGGTTCAGGTCCCGTCGCCTCTCCTCGTAGGGCCTGCCCTGCTGTCCCCTAATCATGCGAGTGGCCTCCTCTGGACCCTCTCCATGCTGGCCACATCCCCCCTGAAGCGCGGCGCCCAGAACTGGACGCAGTCCTCCAGCTGCGGCCTGACCGGTGCCGCACAGAGGGGGAGGATCACCTCCCTGGACCTGCTCGAGATGCATCTGTGGATGCAGGACAAGGTGTGGCTGGCCTTCCTGACCGTGTACGCTGCCGGCCCATGTTCATCTTGGAGTCAGTGATGACCCCCAGATCCCTTTCTGCCTCTGTGCTGATAAGAGGGGAGTTCCCCAACCTGTAGGGATGGTGCCGGTTGTTCCTCCCCAGGTGCAGCACCTTGCACTTGTCCGTGTTGAATCCCATCCTGTTCTCGTCCGCCCACCCCTGTAACCTGTCCAGGTCCGATTGCAGCCTGTTCCTCCCTTCTAGTGTGCCCATTTTCCCCCACATCCTAGTGTCATCAGCAAAGTTGCACAGGGTGCTTTTTACCCCCTCGTCCAAGTCACTGATGAAGAAGTTGAACGGTGCGGGCCTGAGGACCGAGCCCTGGGGGACCCCACTGCCCACGTCCCTCCAGGTTGAGAAGGACCCATCCACCACCCCCCTCTGGGTGCGGCCCTCCCGCCAGTCGGCGACACGTCTGACTGTGCGGGTGTCGACACCACAGCCCCCCAGTTTCTTAATGAGAACGGGGTGAGAGACCGTGTCGAAGGCCTCTGAAAGTCCAGGATGACGATGTTCACTGCTACCCCTGCGTCTAAGGATTTGGTGACCTGGTCGTGGAAGGCTGCCAGGTTGGTCTGACAGGACCTGCCGCTAATGAACCCGTGCTGGTTGCCCCGAAGCATCATCTCCCCTGCTCGCTGACATGTGCCAGGTCCCTTGGTATCACTCAGCCAAGATGAGCACATTCGATGGTCACCTCCACCTCCCCAGGCCCGTGTCAGGCTTCTCTGACCTCTCTCTCCTGGATACGTTTCTGGTAATACCGCCCCGGGGTGGGGATGCTCCAGCTGGAAAGGCCCCCAGGTGAGTACCCACCTAAGAAGTGGTTGCATTTTCCCCTGCCCCAGCCTGGAGTTCACGTTTGGGCTGGGACGGTGACCCCGTGGGACTGGAAATGTCACAACGCCATTGACTTGGGTGGGGGGCAGGAGTCCTGGTTTTGTTTCTGGCTTCCTGCAAGGCAAGCAGATGCAGCTTGTGTCCTCCGGAAGGAAGGAGGGGGGCTGAGACGAAGGCACCTCCACGTGCTCAGTCTCACCCGCGCAGACCCCAGCTCGTGGGCTGCCAAGGAAACGTGTGCCCCGGAGATGCGCGAAGCATCAGCGCACTGTCTTTCTCCCGGCAATCCTGTATGTCTTGCCCTTCCCGGCACTGCATCCCAGATGACTGGTTAGAAAAACCCACTGCTCATGATTGCCGAGGGCTGCGTGATCCGCCCCACTGGCAGGATGGAAAAAGAAGTGTTGTGTGGTGCATGCAGCTCCATTAGACCCTGCTTCCAAGGATATGTCTTTCCTGGGCGGTTGAGCATTGCTGTGTGCTGCGAGCTCTGGTTAGCATCCCATTGTTATCACCGCATACAGAATAATCCCTCAAAGAGCTATTCAAACAATCTAGAGAGAGAGAAGTTTTTACAATAAAAGCTCATGATTACAAGTGGCTTTAGACTGCGTAAAAATTTTTTGTCTTCATTAAGGTTTATTTGCTACTGTTGCAATGGGTTTTTTGTGTAAGAAGAACTATTCAGATGCTAATTAGGCCTCTTAATTGCAGTAGTCACTGATTGCATGTATTAAAAACAGTTGAGGAAGTGTGGCAATTAGATCTTAGGGAAATATTTAAAAACAAAGTAGTGAAAAGACTTGCAGCAAGAAAGACACAAAAGAAAAAGGTATCTTAATTTACCTGGGGTCTACCTGTCTGTGGAGGCTTAGGCACGAGTTGCATCTCCCAGGTCCTTGCCTCAGGTGGTTGGTGCTGCAACATCCAAGGAAATCTGATTTCTATTTAATGTCTTTACTTTGATCACCCCAGAGATTGTAGCCTGGGCTCTACTTGCCCTTGACAAAGATTTAAAATTCAGTCCTTATCAATAATAAATCCAGCAATCTTGCAAGAGGAAAGTTGGTGCGCTTATCTGTCAAGCACTTAAAGCCACTGGGACGGGGGAGGAGATTGTCCGAGCAGATTTCTGACCGCAGTGGGCTTGAGAAAGCCTGAAAGCTGGGGTGGGACAGGGCGAATGTGTGGGAGCAGCGGCCCCGGTGCCACCACGCTGGCTTAGGAGCAGCACCTTGTCCATCACATGCAGGGAAGCAGCATGGAGCAACAGGACCCTCCCTGCAAGACGGTGGACTCCCCTCGCCCCCGCGGCCTGTCTGCCGGAGACCGAGAGCTTTGCCCCCGCTGCCAGCACGGGAACTCGGTCCTTCGCACAGTGACCAAAGCTCGTGTTTCTTCTCTCTGGCCCTCATGCCTGGATGTCCACCCATGCACGGGTGGTGTCCCCTTCGCTGTGGGCAACCATCAGTCTCTCCTCCACACCCCCGGGTTGAAGGTCCTTGCTCAGATTTCCACGTGGATTTGCTGGGCTGGGGGCAGCATCCTCCAAACCCTGGAAGGAAGCAATTCAAGGAGCCAGGCGCCTTTCCAGCTGGCCCGCACGCACACACAGCTGATGCAGGGCAATAATCAGGGAGGCCGATGGGAAGCTGCAGGCTGGTCCAAGCCCCCGTGCACCTGGCTTGCTAGCGCTGAGACCCTGCAGCAGAGGAACAGGCTTTCCAAAACCCACCTGCCTGCCGCAAAGGCAAGTCGAAGCAGCCGGGCCAGGCTGAGCGCCCATTCCTGCAACTGGGGGAAGAGGAAACAATGTGGAAATGCATACGCTGCCATACCTCGGTTTTTCACAGCTGGCTTGGGCGGGGGCAGCCCGGCTCAGGAAGGGAAAAAATGCTCGAATCCCTCCTGCTCCCAGTGCAAAGCCCCAGTGGTTCCCGAGTGATTAGTGGTGATGGTTGGTCTACAGCACACACCGCCTGGCTCTGCACTGAAAGCAGGGAGATGTTTTCCTAGATACGTTTCTGGGCAGTGGGTCCCCGGGATATGGCAGGCGTCAAGAGCCCCGCACGTCCCCTTCGGGACGAGGCGGGTGTGCTAAAGCTGTCCCTCCTCGTGCAGAAGTCTGGCTCCTGGAGGAAACTCTTTCATTAGGTGTAAACTGCCCCAAACCGGAGCTGGGGCCGGGTACAACCCGGGGCAACTCCAGGTTCGGAAGTGATGCCAGGCCTCAGACCGGTCCCTGCTCGGGTGGGCTGCAGCACGGACGAGCTCCTAAACAGCCGCAGCTCCGCAAAGCCCGTTTCATCGCCCGTGCATTGCTATTTCTTTTTTATCATGGTCGTGCCGGGGTCCCAGGACCTCGCTGCGTGGCTCTCGGTGCAAACACCAGATAAAAGACGAGCCCGGTCCCAAAGGCTGCAATGGAGGCACACCTCGCAGCTTGCCCCAGGCTTCGGGAGGGATGTCTGGGGTTTGTTCTGGGCGGCTGGCAGGTTTCGCTTTGCTTTCAAATGAAGGTTAGGGTTTGGGTTTTTTTAAATGTAATTAAGTTGGGCCTAAAAGATAGTAAATTAAGAATACAGGAGCTGCCGTCGCGGTGCATGCCAAGGTTTCTTCGAGGCAGCTGACCCACCGTCTGCGCGTGAGCCGTGTCCAGAGACCCGAAGCTGGACGGACGGCAGCGGGGGCCGACGGGCTGGGGTCGGCCACGTGAGAACGTATCCGTCGTACACCACTTTCTTTTTGAGGTTTGCTGAGTTTATGCCCTGAAGCCATGAAGTACTCTTCCTATTTTATCCAAGCTTGTACAGCTCCAAGTACTTGTCTGGTTAAAAATTGTCCTTGTCTTTTCCATTTAACTTGCTAAGGTATTTGTCTCAATAAAAGTGTTGACAGGTCTCTCCAAGCTCTGTGTTTTATAACGGGAGGTTTTCAGTAGCTGCTTAATGCTAATAATTCCTGCTAATATTTCTTTGTTAAAATTCATTAAATAAATATCTGTCTCCACAAAGCTACCAGCATCAAAATCAAGGATCGCTAGCAATTAAGGCTAAATTATGCACAGCCCCGGTTTACATTTTTTTTCCTCCTAGTGCCTCCGAATAAATTAGCACTATTGCTGATTTTTCAAGTATCTTTTTAATTTAAATGCACTGCATTTTTAATGCCATTTTCTTTAGACCGTTATCTCAGAGAGGACCGTGCTCGAGCTCCTGTTTTTTTAATTAACAAAACTTAAATCCATCCGGGACGTCTTCTGCACAGTTTTTGCAGAATCTCTTGGTTGGGGTCGGGGGCTGTGTCATGGGCCGGATCAGAGGAGTGAACGTGCAGGGGTCCCCGGGTTTTCGTCCCAGCGCCTGGGCTATTCAGACCAATGTGAACTGATGCCACATAAGGAACGGACCTCGGTGCTCCTCGAGCTCCACGGACCTCAGTGCTCCTTTCCCTGGGTCTCAGCTAATTTCACCATCCGTTTTGCCCACGTGCTCTTTCTTCTCCCATTGAACTGACTCCTGCCCTTTCCTCTATGCCGTGGCCACTATCCTCTGGCCAAAACTCCTTCCTGCTCTGGTGCTATCAACACATTTAGCCTGTCTCGTTGTGTTGCTCCCACAGCTGCCTAAGTGGAAATGTGCCTTTCCTCCTACCTGTGCCAAATACCCCAAGACAGCCTCAAAAAATGAGACCTGGCTTGCGGGATCTCCCTCCCCCCTGGCCATGAATGTTTGAGGCTGGGGCTGAGTTTTAGAAAGTTTCCAGTGCCCTTTGGCACGAGTTCCCACGAGCTCGGGGCTCAGCGGACCAGGACTGTCCGGAGGGGTCACCTTGAAACCAGGCTTGTGACCCCTGCACGGGGACAGCGGTGATGTGGCCGGCGCTCACCACTTTGTCGCCAGCCTCGCAAGACTTGGCGGTTGTCTTAAAGCCCCAGCTGCTGGAGTCATGCGATGACAGCGCAGAACGGGGCTTTCACATTGAAGCAAAAGCTCTCTGGCTCCTGAAGCTGGCTGCAGAAAGCTTGGCGATGAGAGCAGCTCAGGGGGGCGAGGGGAAAACAAGACACTGTCCGCATTAAATAGTATACAGTCCTTAGGGTGTCGGAGCCCGACGTGCCGGCCGAACGCGTGGGGTCGGCAGGCGGGTGCGAGGGGGGAGACCGGCACTCCCGCCTGCCGGGCTCGAATGGGCGCAGCCATCCAGCTGGGATCCCCAAGGAAAGCAGTTTGCAAGCGTCCATCTGTCCTGCGGGGCGGGGGGACAGAATTAGCCCCCCCAGGCAGCTGCGAGAGGCGCCAGAGCTCGCTCCCCGCCGGGCTGCTCCCTGCGCCAGCCCCTCTCCCCTGCCACCAGGCCGCTGTTGCCCGCTGGCTCTCGGGGCAGATTCGACGCTCTTCCCTGGCGCCCGCTGCATCCCATTCCCTGCAGCTCGACAGCCACAGCCGGCTGGGGCTGCCTGGGACCGGCGGGCGGTGCCAGCGGGGAGGGGGCCGGAGAGGACATGGGGGCTTTCCAGGGGCTTGCTCCCCGTGCAGGGGGAGCGCAGTAATGTCCCCGCGGCTGGGATGTGGGGCAGCTGGGTGCGGCGCGTGGGTGCCGCGTCGTAGCAGAGGCTCCCGGGCTGCCGGCTGGAGGAGGGGGAGGCCTCCAGGACTCAGAGGGCAAGGGGAGAAAGGGCAACCGCACCCCCAGCGGTAGGGCCCCGGGGGCTCCTGCAGCGACGTGCCCCTGGTTTTGCACCCCGTCGTCCCGCGTTTGATGGGTCAGAGCGCCCGGCCGTCCTTAGGAGAGCTGGCCCCGAAGCGGGGAAGCTTGTGCCTTGGGCTGGGGGGTCACTGTGCCCCCACAGCTGCCTCTGGAAACCCCTCCGCCTGTCCCTCGCCCGCCGGCTCTGCGCCAGACGGGGCGGGCGACCCGAGAGCCAGCTGCCGGGCCTGGCGGGGCACGGACGCGTGGAGCAGCCGACCCAGCCGCGCTGTGAGGTGAGGCCTGCCCCGCGCCACGCGGGTCTCATGATCGCTGCCTCGGAAACCCCCGCCTGCCCCCACAACCATCGTGTCTCACCCCACGACTCTTCTGTGCCTCTCTGCAATCACACATCCATGTGAGTGCGTGCTGCTGTCCTGCCCATTGCACAGACGGGGAACTGAGACACAGAGCAGCCATGTGAGTGCATGGTGCTGTTCTGCCCATTGCACAGACGGGGAACTGAGGCAGCGTGCACACACATCCATGTGAGTACGTGGTGCTGTTCTACCCATTGCACAGATGGGAAACTGAGGCAGCGTGCACACACATCCATGTGAGTGCATGGTGCTGTTCTGCCCATTGCACAGACGGGGAACTGAGGCAGCGTGCACACACATCCATGTGAGTGCATGGTGCTGTTCTGCCCATTGCACAGACGGGGAACTGAGGCAGCGTGCACACACATCCATGTGAGTGCATGGTGCTGTTCTGTCCATTGCACAGACGGGGAACTGAGGCAGCATGCACACACCCATGTGAGTGCATGGTGCTGTCCTGCCCATTGCACAGACGGGGAACTGAGACACAGAGCAGCCATGTGAGTGCATGGTGCTGTTCTGCCCATTGCACAGATGGGGACCTGAGGCAGCATGCACACACCTCCATGTGAGTATGTGGTGCTGTTCTGCCCATTGCACAGACGGGGAATTGAGGCAGCATGCACACACAGCCATGTGAGTGCATGGTGCTGTTCTGCCCATTGCACAGATGGGAAACTGAGGCAGCGTGCACACACATCCATGTGAGTGCATGGTGCTGTTCTGCCCATTGCACAGACGGGGAACTGAGGCAGCGTGCACACACATCCATGTGAGTGCGTGCTGCTGTCCTGCCCATTGCACAGACGGGGAACTGAGACACAGAGCAGCCATGTGAGTGCATGGTGCTGTTCTACCCATTGCACAGATGGGAAACTGAGGCAGCGTGCACACACATCCATGTGAGTGCATGGTGCTGTTCTGCCCATTGCACAGATGGGGAACTGAGGCAGCGTGCACACACATCCATGTGAGTACGTGGTGCTGTTCTGTCCATTGCACAGACGGGGAACTGAGGCAGCGTGCACACACATCCATGTGAGTACGTGGTGCTGTTCTGCCCATTGCACAGATGGGGAACTGAGGCAGCATACACACACCCATGTGAGTGCATGGTGCTGTCCTGCCCATTGCACAGACGGGGAACTGAGACACGGAGCAGCCATGTGACTTCCTCCAAGTTGTGCAGGGCAGGGGCTTGGCCTGGGTCCTCCACGTCCCAGACAGGTCTCTAACTGGGATGCTCGATGCCAGGCGCTATCCCTGGCAGCCGACGGTCCCTGGGGAAGCACTGGGCTTTGCGACTGATGGCATGGCAGAGGTGTGCCGCCGTGTCGGCCCCCTCCCGAGGGCTATATCGCAGGCGATGAGCCCGTGCCGGGTGGGAGCCGCAGAGCCGTGCGGCTGGACTGAGCAGCAGCAAGCATACAGCCCCGGGGGTCGGGGAGGAGTGTCCAGTCTTCCTCCCTCCCTCTCCAGGGCGGGGGTGAGTGCAGCCCCCCAGCGCACTGTCTCTTCCTGTCAGGAAAATAAAAAGCTGTTTTCACCAAAAAAGTTAGAAATGGGGAAGCCGTTTTTGCTGGGAGGTGTTCAAAGCGAAGCCGGTTCAGCCTGTCTTTGCAGCGTCTGCAAGGCTGAAGCTCTTTTGCCAGGTACTCGTACTGACACGTGGCTTCTGCTCCCCCATCCCTGCCCTTCACAATGTTTTAAATTATTTTTTAAAGCGGTCCTGGGCATGGCTGTAAACTGCTGGAGAGCCCGGCAGCAACCCTTTTTCCTATGAAGGATTTCATCTGCTTTGGCATCGAGGTCTGGGCTTGCGGCTTCACAGCCGACGGGTATTTCAGGCCCCGCTCCTGTAATAAGCCCTGCCCGGGCTCAGGGGTTCATGTCTATGGATCCCCTGTAAGATTGTGATGATTGTTGTAAGTCTTTTGTCCTTTCTTTGGGGTGAGAGGGATGCTTTGCCAGCTGTCTCAGTTTTAACTAGGCCAGCCTGTCTTGGATGGACCCCTAGCACCATGCTGGTAATGTTCATCCCATGCTGGTCTGAAGGAAAACTCTGACTGGAGGCGATGGGAGCTTTGCCCAGCTGTGAAGTGGGTGAGGATGGCAGTACTGCGCTCCTCCGTATTTATGTGGTGGCCTTGGAGGGACCAACGATTTGCAAACCGGTCCAAAGAGTAGAGTTTGCAACCTAAAATCAGGGCAGTTGCAGGCAAGGACAGAGCTGCAACATCCCAGCGGTCTGTCGCGTTGCTTCGCTGCAGGGTCCTCGGCTCTTCCCGCCTTGTTTAGCCGGGGGGGGTTGTACCAGTTTATAACGATACTGCACCGTGGGCTGTTTTCAGGACACTGAGCCGTTCGGCTAGATGCCAGCAGATGAGCATGAATGAAGAAGTGAGATTTGAACAGGGACTTGAAAGCTCAGGTGCGTGACAAGCAACTTTTGGTTCAGTGAATTATTGAACCTATCTCTGAGCTTGTGGCTGCAGCGAGCTGCATAATCCACCCAGACTAGGCAAGAGCAAGCAGGCTGCTCAAATCTCTAGTAACTTAACCCCAGGCCTGGAGAGAAGCTTTGAGCCGTTCCAGCTAAAAGCCATGCAAATCCTGTTGCTTTCCCCTTGGCTTTGCTTGGAGGCTCGGGCTTTGTTCAAAGGTGAAACGCAGGAGGGGACGTCTCTGCCGTCGCCTGCGCGGCTCCCCCGAGACGGCTCCTGATGCTGGGTTGGATACCAGCTGGGGTATCTCCCCCTTGCAGCAGGGGCATCCCCCGTGTCGGCCTGGTCCATGCATTTGCTGTTAACACATTTGCTCATCCTGGTGCTGCACTGGAGCACCTCAGCAAGGATGTAGGAGCGTTAGGAAAGGTACCAAGATGACTGGGGGCTGGAGCAGTTGCCAAAGCAGGAGAGATGAAAGCGGCTACGGCTCTTCAGCTGGGACAGGAGAAGGCGGAGGGGGTGTGGAGCAAGGGAACAAGGGACCTGTTTTTTGCCACGTCCCAGCACGCCCGGCCTCAGGGGCACCTGGGGAAATCGGCAGGAGAGAGGTTAAACCTAGCGAGCGTTTTCACACCGCGCAGTTCACTTGTGGAGATCATGACCCCGGGAGGCGGCAGAGGCGGAGAGCATCGCCAGGGTCAAAAAGGGACTGGATAAATTCATGGAAGATTGATCTGTTAAGAGCTTTTCAACAGGACACTCCTGGATGGTTCATCTCGGAAGCAATGATGGGGGGTATCGAAGAGGCGGTGGCTCGCTCGAGATGGACCCTGCTCATCGCCTCCCTCTAAAGCATCCGCTCCTGTCGCTGGCGGCATAGGACCGCCCGTCTGACCCAGTCTGGCACGGCTCGTGTCCTTGTGATCCATGCAATGACAAGCCCTCGTGACATAGAAGAGCTGGGCGAGATGGCTCCATTGTGGAGACTGCAAAATTTGAAAGAGCAGTTGGGTGGGGGTAAGGGGGATCACCATATACCCGCCATCGGCGACACTTTCCCAGCCCACGGGGTGGTGATCCTACCGCTGCAGTGGTGCGGTGAGTTTTAGAGACCCGCAGGGCCCGTGCTGTGGATCCCGGGCGCCTCTCTGCCCAGCTCCTCTGCAGCCCCGGCGCGTCGCAGTGCAGCCGTGGGGCGCAGAGCAATTCCTGCCCGGCGGTGAGAGCCGGGATGCCGGCACCCCAGGACTAACGGGGAGTTTCCCTTCCAGAAGGGGAGCAGGCAGGGACTGCAAGAGGCCATGTGAGCTGAGCCGCGGCCCAATGGCGGCCTGCAAAGGGAGCAGGTTTTGGCCGGTCACTCCCGGGTCAGGATAGCGGCCCTACATAGGGAGGAGCTTGCTCCTTTGTCCGACTGCCCTTACAGCTCGCGAGGATCGCCTGAGGCGCAGCTACTTCGCCGCGGCTTAAACCCGCTGCCTTGTGTCCTGCCTCTCGTGGCAAAGAAGAGCCGTGCCCGGCTCACGCCGGAGCCCCTCGAGGGCATGCCTCGTGGTCTTTGCTTGCACCCGCTGAGCAGCCTGGGGCTCCACCACACCGGGCTGCTGCCTTCTGTGGGGCAAAAGAGACCCTGGCTGCCACCGTCTTCCTGCTGCGGAGCCCGGGTGCGGCAAGGGGGGGATGCCCTGGGTGATTTCCCTCCCTCTGCGCTCGCGTGGGTGCAGGCAGCGAGTCGGGATGTTGGCTCGAGGCCTGCAGGGACCAGATGCTTTGGAGGAGATGTGCTGACAGGGTGGGAGGGGAGATGCCAGCGCGCGGGAATCTTGTCAAGCCGCCCGACCACACAGCGGTCTGTCATCGGCGCTGGCTCGTGGGACTGCACCGCGATGGCAACACGGTTTGGAAAGGAAGAGCGGGACCGAGGAGAGCAACCTGTTTGCGTCTGAGCAGTCTGGCCAATGCTCATCCCATGCCGATCCTACAGAAGACTCTTGTTGGAGTCGATGGGAGCTTTGCCTGGACGCGAAGCGGGCGAGGATGGCAGTGTTGTGCCCCTCGGTATTTATGTGGTGGCGTCAGAGGGACCGATGCTTTGCAAACCGGTCCGAAGAGCAGAGTTTGCAACCTAAAATCAGGGTACTTGCCGGCGAGGGGCACTGGCGCCGCGTCTGTCAGGCCGTGCTCCGGGCGAGGGTGATTGCTTGGAGCGGAAACCTTCCTCCGGCTGCTTGACCCCGGGGGCACGGGGGCACCGTCGGCTCGGGGGCCTGGGCTGCGCAGCTTTCCAGGTCTCGGCCAGCCCTGGCCTCCCGCTCGGGGCACTATGCGTTGCCATCGGAGAGCTCCTCGACGTCCTCGGTGCAGATGCAGAGAGCAGGCGTCCTGGTCTCCGGAGCAGCGCTGCCACGAGTCTCATCCAGATGAAGAGGCCGCGAGGCTGACACCCCGTCTCTGCCGTGAGCTAAGGCTTGACCAGGGCACGGGGGGAAGGAAGCAAGCTAGGGAAAAATAGGTGTTTGGGGTGGAAGAAGGCATGTGAACAGGAGGGGCTGGCCAAAAAAAGGACGATGGTGTGGGTTTAAATACACATATCCAGCACATAATATAAGCACAAATCAAGGAGAAAGAGAGACGGGGGTTAGAACAGCACGCGTCTTCTTGCCGGACAGTCCCCGAAACTAGCCAAGAGGGCAAGTCTGTTAGCCCACCGAGTAGGAAAGAGCAGGCCCCCAGGAGCCAAGAGAAGGGTCTGTGGGGACGCTGCTACACCCCCGGATGACGGTCTCGGGATGAGGCCGAAAGGTCCACGGAGACGAACCCAGTCAGGACAGGATGGAGGGTGGCACCGCACCAGTTCTGGACCTGTCCACTGGTCATCATTTTCCAGCATTCATTCATTGATTTAAAATTAGAAATAGAAGTCAGTGGAGGCTTTTAAAAAAGCCAGTGAAAAGGCAAAACAGCGAAGATGGCAATTGCAGGAGGGGCAGGGCTGCCAGATGAGACATCCATCCGGCTCTTGCAAACCATGAAGAGGGGGGAGAGGCGAGAGGTCGCCGCATGGTCCAGTGCAGACACAAATCCTCCGGCCTCACTGGTCTTTGAGCCAGCCCCTGCAGCTGGACTGAGAGCCTTCGGCCCAGCAAGCTGCAAAAGGGCCCGTGCACGTCTGGCTGTCTCTGACTCCCCGGGTGGAAACGCAGACCTTGCAAAGAAAAGGAAACCTGTAAAAGCTACGCAGCAAACGGCAGAAAGATGTTCAGATCCAAGAACAGGAGACCAGTAGGTCATAAGCCTTCAGGCTTCACCGAGGCTCTTCATCTAGGTATGTCAACGTGCTTTACAACCGCACGAGACACAGCCGGGGAGAGACATGACAGCGCTTTGGCTTCGCAGCAAAACCATGAAGTCGAGACAAGACTCCCCAGTGACGGACGCAGCAAGGAGGGGAACGGGTAGCCCGCGGAGGGCGAACGTGGCCGTATTTGTCGTGACGCCGGGCTGCCTTGCAAACCTCTCTGGACGCCTTCGCTTTTGGAAGGAGGCAACCGAGGCAGCCACCGTCTTCAGGAGGAGACGTGGTTACGGCCGGGGAGACAGGCGGGCCAACGCCTGCGGGTGTCTATTGCCTTGTGCAATGCCGCCTTCCCTTCTGCGCCAACGTCTGCTCGCTGAAAAGGGGAAATCAATACCCAGGCTAAATCCAGAGGCTTCAATAGTCTTTTGGAGAAGTGCAAATCAATATGAATTTCTTAACAAGTTTAATTTGAATACCTAAAAGCACTCATCCTGCAGATGCGCTGACCTTTCCATCCTTTCAGCGGGGGGGGCCTGAGAAGAGTGGCTCTCACAGAAGACATCGAATCGGCAGACGGGCCTGTTAGGCTGGCTTTTCCCGCAAGCCTTGATGAACAGGCCGACAGCTCGCAATCGTCCCGCGGCCTGCTGGGCATCCTCCGGTGCCGCCCTTGCAACGAGCCGGGCCACGTCTGGGAACAGCAAGGCAACGCGAGGGGCCGGCAGCCCTGCGAGAGCTGCATCGTCGCGCCCCTCGGCCCCCAGGCAGCTGACGTGCACGGCGGAAGGGGAAGTTCCCCGGAGCGTTCGACAGCAGGACGCGCCGTTTCCCGTCCCGGTCCCACGGCATCCCCGCCGGGCAGACGAGACTTCCCGCTTGCTCTTCTGGCGTCCGGATTCGAGGGCAGGGCCGTGCTGCAGGACGCGGGGTCCTGCAGGTGCCAGGTGACGCCCTTCCACGGATGCGGTTCATCGTACCGTCGTTGCCAATGGTGCAAAAAAGGACGGCCGCTTTTCAGTCTTGTTCAATTATTTTCATCTGAGCAGAAGACCTAAAATAATTAAATTTAGTCATTGCCCTTGGAGTGATCTCACTGAACTGAAAAAAAGCGACCATCCATCCTGTTATGTTACTAATGCAAGTGTCTGCTAAGGTCAGAGCCTATTATTTCAATGTCAAATCTAATAGTGGCTGTTGCCATGGGTTACTTGCATCTCATCGCGTATAAAACGGGAATCTGCATAGTCAGTGTGGAGCGCGCACGCACACACACACACGCACATGCGCTGCGTGTCTGTTCGTACACAAGCGTGCGGTAGTTTAGCCGAGGCTACGAGCTCATCCTCACCTCCTTCGCCTGCATCTTGGGGTCTGTGGCGAAGCCCCGCAGGTGAGGCCATTATCACCTCCATTTCCAGGTGCGTTGGGATGAAGGAGAGGGCCTGTTCAGCCTTCAGCATCATTTTCCCTCTCCCTGGTGAGTTTACAGACTCGTTGACTCATCCAGGGAAATTCTTCAGCTTGGCCCATTTCATCGTGTAACAGAGAAAATCCTAAAATGTTACGGACCTGCTGTCAGCCTGGAGAAGTTGGAGCAGGCTAGCAGCGAACAGCGAAAGGAGTAGAGTATCCAATATGTCAACTGAGCTGCGTCTGAAACAAGCAGCCGTCCTTTTGCCTTAATTCTTATTTTCTCAGCCCAAACCTGAACTATATTAATAGAAACAATAAAGGCACAGATGAGCCGCATTTTTTGATAACGGAAAGCTCTCCACAAGGTCTCCATCGCCCTTCACAGCAGCCACTTGTTTTGATTGATTTTTTTTCCATGTGAATGTCTTCTGGATTTTTTTTTTTCGAGTTAGAAATCATTCCCGAAAGCCTAGGAGAGTGCTAGCCGTTTATAAAGCATGTGTATTATTTACCTGATGGACAGTAATGGCTTCTCTGGAAGTCATCTAAATCCATATGCTGAGATGCTTTAAAAGACCTACGTTTTGCTCGGGAGATTGGAACAGCTCCTTTGCAACCATTACGATCCAGCCTGAGCCTTTAAGGATCTTAAGCCCAGCAATTATCGAGGCCACTCACACCAGTTGTTATAAAATCCCTCCAGAAAAATGTCCGCAGCAAAGATCTGCATCTGCTTGCAAAGCAAAATGTCTCTCTCTGACGCCTGCGGTTGTCTTTATCGGTCCCCTTCCTCTGCGGGAGGGATGGAGTTGTGATAGAGGCAGGTGTCACAGCGGGAAGGTCTAAGGACGGGCTGTCGCACTAAACTGCAGCCGCAAACCCTGTTGCACAAGCTGCTTGCACTGCCACGTGTGCAGAGAGATGGCCTGTTGCATGGGATCCCCGGGGGAGCCCGCCTGCTCCCCGCGTGCCAGCGAGGCGTCTGGAGGAGCTGGTGCTGGCACAGACGTTGCCCTGATGAAGAGAAGCAGAAATGACGGGGAAAGAACGGCGTGAAATTAAACAGGAATAATTGCTGCTCTGCAAATGCCCTGTCCCCAGAGCGTCTGGGCATTGTGCTAATCGGAAAAGCAGCGATTTGTTGGCTGCCTGGGGGTCCGTGCACGGAGGAGCAGGCCGTGGTTGCTCTCTGATCAAAGTCCCCAGCTTAAGCTAAGCCCAGGCTGCCTGCAGGTGACACCAGCCTCCCCACGGGCCGCCAAAGGGGACCTTGCTGCTGCGTTTGCGGCGTCTCAGACGGTTGCAATGGGCTCCTACAGGCCTTAATCTTCCAGGAGTCTGAGGCCCGAAATGAAAACCGCACGACTTCATACAAACAAATTAAAATAATAAATGTGGGGCTAACCCACCCCACCAGCGAATCCCAGGCAGCAATGTGCCAGGTGCCAGCACTTTTTCCCCCCTGTGACCGTGCTCTGCATTGGGTCAGGCTTCCCCAAGCGGCGCGGCGCGGCGCGGGGACTCGGAAATTCAGTGATAAAACCGAAGGCACTTCCAGCTGGTGCGCTTGCTGCTGCAGGTGTCACGAGAGCCGCCTTCACATATCTGAAGGGCTTTCATAAGCACCTTTGCTATCTTGCTGCAGAGAGGAGGATGCAGACCGGTGGCTTGACGGGGCAGCAGAGGAGGTTTCGATCGGACCTTCGATCGGGGGGAAATCTTCACTGTTAGAGCGGGGCGGCGGTGGGACAGATGCAGGGAGGGGGGCACGCTCCATCACTGGAGGTGTTCAAGGAGAGGCTGGACCGCTGCTGGGTGGGGGCGATCTAGGTGTCTGCGCTCTGCTATGGGGGTTTCCAGGCTTCTGGGCTGTGCTGGTTGTTCCCCATCCCTTCCTGCTCCGTGTGTCCCGGGCTTTTGAACCTCCCCCAGAGGTGCTGGGTGCTGCTGGAGCCCAGGATGGGGATGGGGACTGGGCTGTGCTGGGACTGAAACCCAGAGGCTCCTGGCTGGAGGGTTTGCCCCTGCACTCGGGCCAGACTGATGCCACGTCTGGAGTCAGGAAGGGATTTTACCCCGTGGCCACACTGGTGTGGACTGGGAGGGTTGCCGTCCTCCGTAGCAGGGGCACGGCTTCTGCCTGGGATCTCTGCTGTGTGCATTGACACCCTTGTCTAGACCAGGACGTTGGCCACCACAGCTCCCTGCTCTACCTGTGGCGGGTTCGGGTGTGATGTGTTGTGTTGTGTCAGGGTTGACAGCAGTTTTACAAAGAGTTAGACCATGGATTTATTTGTTAACGTCTCATGAGTGGCTGCATGGTGTTTGCTGCTCGTTCTCAAGTTCATAAAACCATGGATTTGTCTGGGCTGGTTTGCACGGGGCTGATCCCACTTTGGGCAAGGGGTCGGACTAGTGGTGACCTCCAGCCCTACGGCTCCAGGTTTCCACGCAGACGGGGGTGGCAGCGCGTAACGACGTGAGTCCGGCACCGGGCACTGGAAGTCCAAAGTCTGCGCGGTTTCCTGCGTTATCGTGTGTCTGCTGCACCGCGTCTCCAGGTAGTCCTTAAAAATAACCCTCGTGGGACTCCAGTCTGACTGCACAGACCAGGGTTTTGCACAGCTAATAACCTATGGCGTACGCAGCGGGAAGGCAAGCAATGCACGTGGCCACCACTTTATCTACCTCCTCGGTGACAACACAACCACAGTCATAGTCCCCAGGGAGAGAGGTCTGCACGTGCCATTTCTCTGAGGCCCCATCGCTGCAGACATGGCGTATCACTTGGTGTCCAGAGGACGTAAAGCCTCCCCTTGTTTTGCTCCTAGCGCAGATCATAACGAGCAAGTCGTGCTGGGAGTGCCGGGCCTCGTCCAGGACTCGCAAAGTCCAGGATCGCACCCCCACGTGCACATTTCCTTGTTTCATAGTTTCATAGTAGCTAGAGTCGGAAGGGACCTAGGTAGATCATCTAGTCCGACCCCCTGCCTTGGCAGGAAAGGGCACCGGGGTCAGATGACCCCGGCAAGGTGCTCATCTAACTTCCTTTTAAAAATCCCCAGGTTAGGAGCCTGCACCACTTCCCCTGGAAGCTGGTTCCAGGCCCTAGCCGCCCTGACTGTGAAGTAGCGCCTCCTAATATCTAATCTAAACTTACCCTCCGCCAGTTTGTGACCGTTATTCCTGGTCACTCCTGGCAGCGCACGGGGGAACAGGGACTCCCCCAATACCTGCTGATCCCCCCTGACCAGTTTGTAGCAGGCCACAAGGTCCCCCCTTAGCCTTCTCTTGTGGAGGCTAAACAGGTTCAGGTCCCGTAGCCTCTCCTCATAAGGCCTGCCCTGCTGCCCCCTGATCATACGAGTGGCCTCCTCTGGACTCTTTCCATATTGTCCACGTCCCTCTTGAAGTGTGGCGCCCAGAACTGGACGCAGTACTCCCGCTGCGGCCTGACCAGTGCCGCATAGAGGGGGAGGATCACCTCCCTGGACCTGCTCGAGATGCATCTGTGGATGCATGATAGGGTACGATTGGCCTTCTTGACTGCCTCCCCACACTGCCGGCCCATGTTCATCGTGGAGTCAATGACGACTCCAAGATCCTTTTCCGTCTCCGTGCTGGCAAGAGGAGAGTTCCCCAACCTGTAAGTGTGGTGCCGGTTCTTCCTCCCCATGTGCAACACCTTGCACTTATCAGTGTTAAACCCCATCCTATTCTCATCCGCCCACCGTTGCAACCTGTCAAGGTCAGCTTGTAGCCTATTGCACCCTTCTAGTGCGCCCACATCCCCCCACATCTTAGTGTCATCAGCAAACTTGAACAGGGTGCTTTCTACCCCCTCATCCAAGTCACTGATGAAGATGTTGAACAGTGCAGGCCCGAGGACCGAGCCCTGCGGGACCCCACTGCCCGCGTCCTTCCAGGTCGAGAAGAACCCATCCACTACCACCCTCTGGGTGCGGCCCTCCAACCAGTTGGCGACCCATTTGACCGTGTGGGCATCGACACCACAGTCTCCCAGCTTTTTGATGAGGACAGGGTGAGAGACAGTGTCGAAAGCCTTCCGGAAGTCCAAAAAGACTACATCCACAGCAACCCCTGCGTCTAATGATTTGGTGACCTGATCGTAAAAGGCCACCAGGTTGGTCTGACAAGACCTGCCACTGATGAACCCATGTTGGTTGCCCCTGAGCATGCATTCCCCCGCAAGGCCCTCCTGGATGTGTGCCAGGATAATTTTTTCAAAGAGCTTACCCGGGATTGAGGTCAGACTAACTGGCCTGTAATTTCCCGGGTCCTCTTTTTTTCCCTTTTTGAAGATAGGGACCACATTGGCCCTCTTCCAGTCCTCCGGCACCTCGCCAGAGCACCACGAGTGCTCATAGAGCCGTGCCAGGGGTCCCGCAATGACCTCAGCCAGTTCCTGTAGAGCCCTAGGGTGAAGATCGTCCGGACCAGCGGACTTGAACACGTCCAGCTTCTCCAGAAGTACCCTAACTAACTCCTCGCTAACCCTTGGCCCAGGCGTGTCTCTCTCGGGGCCCGAGGGGGGCCCAGCAGGGAGGTGGCTGAACTGGTCCCTACTTAGGAAGACAGAGGCAAAGAAATCGTTAAATATGTTAGCTTTGTCATCTGGCGTGATGACTAAGTTGCCCATCGTGTCCTGTTGCGGTGCAGCTGTAGGATGTCCGGGGGGGTCCTGTGCACGCTCCCTCCCCCAGATACAACACGGTGTCGGCTTTTGCTATCCGTTCAATGGCACCTTTCAGAGAGGCGCGGAGCTACCCGAGGACGCGGCCCTAAAGCAGGGGTAAATCCATGACCGGAGCGGGGACCGCGTGGAGAGGCAAGGTGAGGCGTCGTGAGACTGCTCGACGTTCGGAGCCAAGACCAGAGATGATCCAATTAACTGGGGCTTGAATTAAGTGAAAGGAGCATCCGAATACATTCCCACCCTCGGGCCAGATGGCTCCCCAGCAATCCTCCTCTTCTCTCCCCCTTGGCACGCTCTGTGCCTCCCTTGCTGGATAACTTTATCTCCAGCCTCTACTGTTTCCTTAGTTACTCTCGCTCCTTCGAGCCTCATCAGTATGCAAAGTCTTGTCACGACACTGGCTGTCTCCCGTGGTATTGCAGAGACGAGCAGTCGGCGCGGCCATGTCGATGCTGAGCTGGACCCAGCGGAGATGGGCTGTTGCTAGCCTGGGATCTCCTTGGCGCGTGTGTGCATAGACATGTGCGTGTGTGTACCCGTGTGTGTTCATGTCTTGTTGTGGAAGTAATTATCCCAGGGACATAATTCCCTTGAAAAAGACTCAGCCCCACTGGAGGTGTTTCAGTGCTGAAGGATTTTCAGGAAGCCGGGAGGTGGCTGTGTGCAGGAGGCTGCCCTGCGCAGCAGCAGCTCACGTGCAGTCGCCCCGCGCCTGGGCAGGCCCGTAGGCACGCGCACGCCTGCTGGGAGGCTGTTACCTGTCCACCTTTACTGCCAAGCCATGGGTGCACATGTCCGGCTCCTCCCAGGCGGCCAAAATCGACAGCAATTCAATGAGCTGCAAAACATTTGACCTGGGCTCGGGTACAAAACCCTGTGCAAAAGCTTTGGCTGCTCTGCCTGAGCTAGTTGGGATCGCCGTGAGATGCCCCTTTTATTGCTGCCGGCGTAAGGAATGGACGTAGGGGCCCTGGAAGTCCTGAGATGCTGAGAAAGGGGGGGCTGGGGGTCTCAGGAAAGCAAGTTAGAGGCAGCTCTCTCTCTCTGTCTTGCTATTCTGACACGGCAGTCGCATTAACGCATGTAGCAGGGCAAGCGCAGCGGGTAGAGGAGGCTCCATGCAGCTCTGTGCTGCCATGGCAAGACACTGCCAGTACCCAGCGAGCTCGTTTAGCGCGCTCTCTCCGCTGCAGTGCAGTGACAGCCTTGCAGCCCTCTCCGACCAGCCTGATTGCTAGAGAAGGCTTCATCGTCACTCTTTAGCTGGTAGGAAATCGGAGTCCCTGTTCCCTGCGCCAGGGAGGCGTAACCGGAGATGCTCGATACCGGGAGAAGCATAATTCTCCTTCCCCGCCGGCTGTCCGTCCTGCCGGGTTGGGGGTGCCGCGTGCCCTGCTGGGACAGGGGTGAGCGGCGGAGATCCAGTCTGCTCTGCTTTTCACGCGACATCCGTCACAACCCAGATGCACGTACGTGGAAGCGATGAGAAGGACGCCAGGACCCAACGTGTCCTGAAGGACGAAAGCTGTTGATTTAACAGCAGACTCGGTCAGAAAACGAAGCCTTCACCGTGTTTCCCTAAAGCAGGCTGCCCAACCTGCAGATCAGGGAGGGGACGACGGGCAGCAGGGAGCAGAAAGCAGAGCAGCAGAGGGGGCAGGGGACAGGGTGGCACTCGGGGAGGGGGCAGGGCTAACCCGTGGCATGCTTGAGGCCCCTGGAAGAGCTGGAAGCTCGGCCCAGGCCAGGTGAGGCCGGCGCCACGCCGCGCTCGCTTCCTGCCCTTGGCGGCGTGTCCCCATCCTCAGCTGCGCGGTACACAGCTCCCGATGCCTCTGGGACCCTCTCCATCACACTCCATTTGTGCGCATCGTGTTGCATCTGCAAAAACAGCCCAAGGCGACCGGCTCCAGCTGACACCCAGCATCAGGGGAAGCCTGCCGGATCCTGTCTCCTGCTCTGCAGCTGCGGTCGGCAGAGCTCATCCATGCCTGGCAGCAGGCGCTGCTTTCACACGTGGCGTTTTCCCAGCGTGGGGTTGGTTTTTTTGCTTCCCCCTCTCTACTTCTCAACGACGCAAAACGTATTGTTTTGACTGACAGGGACGCGAGGCAGCCAGCGGTTCCCTTGCTCCGTGCATTATCCCCTCGGCCCCGTGAGTTTTGCGGGGCCCTTTGAGAGCGTGCGGAAAGGGTCCCTGCCACCCCGACGTGCAAGCCCTGCTCCGCCGTGCGCCCCGTGGAAGAAGGCGCCGTGCACGTCGGAGGACAGGAGGTGACGGCTTCTGCAAACTCCATCATGACGCCGACCCTCTGTCCCACCGGGAGTCCGAGCAACCACCCTGCCGCGAGGAAATTCATTAATGAGCTTCTGGATCTCAGTCCTGTGGCATCAACTCATCAAGGGAAGGGTCGTTCTCCAGGGAGACCCGAAGCCACTTGGCCTCCAAAGCAAAGGCAGATTTCGGCTTTCTGCAGCTAATAAAGCTGCCACTGTTGACACCAAGGCTGACAACGGCCGCCATGGGAGACCAGGCAAATGCTAGTGCCTCTAGTCTCCATAACGAGCATATTAAGGAGAGAAATCTAGCAGCCAGGACAAGGCAGGTCTGGAGCTTTAGGAAGCATTCATTAGGGACACGCTGCCCAGCCCTTGTGCAGGGCAACGCTCCCAGGAGCAGCTTCCCCGGGGGAGATGCCAGCGCTCCCTGCGCCCTCGTGCAGCGGGAAGGGGCTAACGGCACTAGGGCGCGTGGGCTCGGCGCGCTGCGGCACGTTGGACAAGATGCCGTTTTGCGTAAGTCAGAGCGGAGCCTGGTGCTGGCACGCTCAGCGGCTGAGCTGGTAGCAGGATTTCCACCAGCTCGACATAAGGTAGCTGGCAGGCAGAAGGGTCCTGTCCCCCCTTTTATGTGACATTCGCAGCCAGGCCCCGTGCAGGGTCATGGTCAGCCCCTTCCCAGCCTCTCACCTGAGCCCAAGCGCTGTCGTGAGCCGTGCGGTCCGGGCCCCCACGTCCCCGGGCAGGGCGCTGCGGGCTGCGAGGAAAACCCACCCCTTTCCTGCGGGCGCCGTGCTGCCGAATCTCATCTTCATTCACTGCAGACCCACCGGTTTTGTACGGTCCCACTCCAGGGGCCCTGCTGGTGACACCAAGCAGCCCTTATGATGGAGCCTGAGCTCCTCCAGACAACATCGGTGCAGCCTCTGCTTCTGCAGCAAGAGAGTTCGGGGGCTCAGGACACGCATGCATGCAGGCAGACATGCCCATGTGTGCCAAACATACATGACCTGCTGATGAACACCCAAGACCCCCCTGGCTCAAACCCACCGAGCAAGGTCTGTGAAAAGACCTGGGCTGCTGAGACACGGCCCTGCTGCCCGCAGCCCAGGCATCGATGTAGTTGTATGTGTCAAGAAGGGCTTCCTCACGGTCCAACATGCTCCATCCAGCCAATGGGTTTCACCGGTCCTGGCCAACAAATTCTTGCTGGTATAAGCGGTGTCTCCACTGGAAGGAGCTGCTGGTGGGGGTCAACCAGTAGATCTATGCCAGCAAACCTGTTTCAAGCATAGACAAGGCTGGAGTCTTGCTGAAGGGAAGCTGCGTCGAGGGGAAAGGCTGGGATTGAAGCCAGTAGGCAAAGCAAGGTAGGCACGTCTCTTCTGTGAAAGCTGCTCCCAGTGCCGATTGCCCTCTGAAGAAGATGGCAGACTCCACCTTGTTGGCCTCAACCCTCCTTTGTTTGGCAAGGACTTACTGCGGGGCACCGGGTTGATGGCGGTGGAGAGCCTGGGCAGCAGCATGGGACTTAGCAGAAGTGTTTCCTGTGGGGTGTCTCGCCCCTCTGGCATCCCAATGAAGAACTGGCGAAGGAAGGTGCTGGGCCCCAGGTGCTCAGCTGGAGCGGAGAACAGCCCAGGCACCATTTGTTCCTGCAGCCGCAGCCGGAGAGCAGAGCTTCTCGCAGCCCAGAACCGTTGCATCCACTTGTCCCTTGGCTGCAGATCCCTACAAGCCCCAACCGAGTCTCCTCATCTCGTTAGCTCGGCATCCCCATCTCCGGTAGGCTGCCGCATTTCACAAAGCCAAGCCAAGGGCTGTCGCTTCCCTGCGGGGCTGCTTCAGAGAGCCTGCTCGTCACTTTGTGACACAGGCCCTCGATCACACACGTATAGATGTACCAGAGATAATGGCCCTTAACGCTATGATATCTAAAGAGCTAATCAAGGAGCTGCTCCGAGAGTACAGCTGGGTGTTTGCCTACAAAAGTCAGTCCTTTCAAATCAGCCCAGATGCTTCTTGTACGTCCATGCAAGCCAATGGCCAGGCTTGTACCGGCATGTCTATGCACTGCCCCATGTCCGTGCATGCAGCATTCCCCAGATATGCTGATATACATGTAAATTTGGTGTGTGTGCATGCACGTGCATGTGTGTGCACACATCTCTTTGTCTCCGTGTTCTTTGGTGCTGAGCCATGACGCAGTTTTGGCTAGATGCCTGCAGTGCACGCGGAGTCCATTTGCTCTGGCACAGTCCATGTGGGGCAATCCGGGAGCAGTTCTGTTGTGTCAGTAGCTGGACGCAGGCTGGCGGGACCCAGCAGTCACATCTATGTTCATCTCCGATACGGCAGCCCTGCACAGCATCTGCTTGTGTTTCTAAACGTCTCTGGGCACTTCTGCCTAAAGCCACCTGGAGAGAGAAGACCTAAGTGATGGAAGACATCAAGAGAGCCCTTCTGCTTGGATGGGACTCAAAAGCAAGAAGGTGCAATTTGCTGAAAACCCTCAGAATTAAAAGGAAAAGAGGTCTTTCCTTGGCTCTCAGCTGTGGATGGTCCATCGAGGCATGCTGGCAGGCCACAGGAGGGACAGGTTGGCTGTCAAGCAGCACAGGACCCCCAAGCTGCCCGGCTCTGAAAAGTTGGAAGCACCATGATTTTAAGCTAATGTTCAACCCCTACGCTCCCACGCTGGGGAGGGGAGAGAGCGCAGGGCCTAGGGCGTTGCAAAGCAGGCCTTGAAGGGCAGCAGTTGGCTTTGGTGTCTGCGTCTTCCCCTCACCTCCGAGTTTGTGCCATCCTGTGGGGACCATTAATTGTGGGGGTAAGTTCCCCACTGAGCTGCCCACTTACCAGATCTGATTTGCGGGTGCAGCTTCAGGGAGACATCAGTGGAGCCTCGTCTGAAAACATCAGTGGCCTGTTCCTGAGAAACAAGGAGCCCCCACACCTCCCTTTCAAGGCCAGGAGAACTCAGGGCCCAAACCCATCCTCAGCAACACCCCCACAGCCCCGTTGCCTTCCCAGAGCCTCCGCAGGCAGAAGTGGGCCGCTGAGGACGGAGCGGGATGTCGCGGGAAGCATGCGGAGAGATGCACGTGAGCTTCAAGGCTTGCCTTGTCTCGGACACTGCACGATGATTTAACCGGACGGCATCCCCATGTTTCTCTCCTGAGCCTACAGCCACCCCTGTTCTTTCTTGCTTTTGTTTTTGTCTTTGAGTCCTCTTTACAGGACAAAAGTCTCCATTTTCTTTAATCACTCCTAGGCCCATTGGACAATGGGGAGGAGGAGCATTAAGAAGCAAGTTGGTAAGTTTATTTTGATGAAATACAATAATTATCGTGCTTAGCAGCTGTTGCTATTTAAAATAAGAAAAAACGGGGCTTGCATTGAAAATGTTTTGTAAACCATGTGCACCAACAATCTGTTCCAATGAAACCAGCCATTATGAAAACCGTATAATAGCAGGAGCTCATTACAGAAAGTTAAATTGCAAATCATATTTTGTTTCAAATGAGCTAGATGAATGCATAATTTGCCTCAAAGAAATAGTTTTTCGTTTTGATCCGGCTGCCAAGAGCTGAAGTTCTCCGGCTGCAGCTGCTAGTAGGGACTGATTGTCCATTTCAAACTACAGGAAGTTTTGGTTTCAAAGGAGGATTTGGGGAAGAAGTTAAAAAAAAAATGACAGAACTATGAATGCAACTCCCCTCCCTTTCAGAGACAATCTGCTGCAAAAGCTCAGTAAGTTTCCTAAATGAATAGCAGCGCCTGAAGAGTTTTTCACTTCTGGGATTGAGGGGTAAATAAGCCAAGGACAAACCAAAGGATGCTCCCCCCCGGGGCCAGCCAGCACACCACAATGGACCACCCTTGCAGGAACCCGACACCCAGCACGACGATCAGTCTGCTCAGACCAAGACTTTGTGGTGCCTCCATTTTCAGGTAATCCTCTTTGGACCCGGTTTTTTAGTGTTTCTTAGGACCCCTCACCCCTAAGGACTGTGGGGATGTCAGTGCTCAGAACTGCTGGGAATTAGGGCTTAGGCTCCAGGTCAGCAAAGCATTTAAGGAAGGGCTGAGTTTGAAACAAAGGTATCAGTTCACCCCTGTGCCATTTAAAGCAGGTCCTTGGCTTTAATCCCATGCTCAGCTCACAGTGACTTATTGAACCTGTCTTCTGCTAAGGGGAAGCACGTCTTTAGGTGCATTGCAGGTGCCGGGGAACTGCAGCCCCTTTGAACGCACCAGCTAACTGTGCCCCTTTGCACCAACGAGAGTGCTCCTCTACCTCTCAGGAAAACCTGCACGTGCAAACAGTTACCTGCGTGTGCAAACAATAATGCTGTTGAAATGCAAGAAAGGGCAAATTTCGTGATGTGTACAAGACCCCGGGGAGGCTGGGAAGCTCGAACCATTCAGGGCTGAAAACTAATGAGGCCCCTGTCTGGAAGCTGATGCCAGCACACAGAATATTAGTTGACTTGCAGTTCATCAAAGCCTGGGGACTTGCAGATGCCTGGCTGATCGGCACTAGAAGCTGGAGGCAGTCAGGGCATGCTGGACTCGAGACCAAGCTGACTTCTGAGTGACTCCTGACTGTCAGATGCACTGGCATTGCCTGCCCAGGTCCTGGAGAATGGTCTGCCAGAGACCATTCACTTGACAGCCTGTGGCAGCAGCGGGGTAATTACCAGAGGACACTTGTTTCACAGAAACAACAGCCCTGCCTGCGCCGGAGTCTGCAGTCCCGCTTTCTAGCCTAAAAATATTCCTTTGCCATATCAAGGACATAATTTATAAACACGAAAGCAGTTATTATCCTTTAATCATGGGCTTTGTCCTAGTGACTCTTAGCAATCTCTGTGTTATTAATGAGCACAAAATAAATGTCATCGCAACGGTATTTTTAGTGTCGCCTACTTTCTGCACTTAATAATGCTAAGCATTACTACAGCTCTCTGAAAACCTCGCCTCACCCGCGCAACGCCCCCGTGGAGAGAGGCAAGTGCGATTGCCCCCATGTCTGAGTGGGAAAATGGAGCCAGAGAGGGAAAGGGACTGGCCTGAGGCTGCTTGGGTGGACAGAGCGCACATGCTCATGCTTCTCACCCCCAGGCTCAAATTTTTCCCAGCCAAAATTTCCCCCGAGTAGATTTGCGTCCCATGGGAGACTGAGGTTGCTAGACAGGCCCAGGATGCCCCACCTCCCCAAGGCACCAGCCTGCATCCCAGCCCATGCAGGTCCCTTCCACTGGGGCTGGCAGCTGCACCTGGGTTTTAACAGGTGTCCCTGGGGGATCTTGGTCTGTGTAACCCAGCTGGTAGTCCAAGAGGTACCCCCTCTCCAATTGAAGGGATCAAAGCCGGCGCACAAGCGCTGTGGGAGGTGTAGGGCCTCTCCTCCCCCTAGAGAGCAGAGCCAGACCACCAATGGGGACTTAACCATATACCTTTTAATACTGGGAATATAACAGGCATAAATCAGAGGGTATACTGGACACTACAACGCCCCAAGGGGCAGGATTCAACAAAGGTTAGACACTTACAATCACTGACAAAAAACAGGGTTAACAAAATATAAAACACAAACAGCAGAACAAACAATACAGGTTGGTGAAATATAAAAAATGCACAAAATGCCAAGTGTCAAATGAGAAGGAAATATAGGGCCTTGGTACCTGGAGGGAGAGGAAGGGGGGAAAACACAACGGCCCCTTTCCACTGCAAGAAGATTTGCTTCTTGTTATCTCACTCACCCCCAGTCACCTCAGCTGGGACTCGAACCCAGCTCTCCCATGTGGTAGGCAGGAACACAGCCACCACTGGGGGCACTGCTCCACCCTGTGAGGAGTCTTGACCTTCGCAGAGCCTAGCCTCGGATTGGGGGAGCTGGAGGCAGAGCTGGGAACCCCTCAGGTCGCTGCTCAGATCCTTGATGGAGCGGAGGGGAGCCTCTCCTGCCGGCCGCACCCGCGCTGCGGAGGGTCCCACTGCTGCCTGCAGGTCCTGCTCTTTCCGGCTCTTCCAGGGCACTGCTCCCACCCCACTGGCCTAGCTCTTGCCAGCTCTGTGAAGCTCCTTCCTTGTTGTCCCTCACTGGTCTCCCCTAAGTCAGCCGCGCTGCCCCTTTTATCCCCCTCCAGGTGACCCAAGGGGCCAATCAGGGGACACGGGGGGGGGGTGAGTCTCTGGGGCCTGATTGGTGCGGAAAGGGAATCCCAAGTTGTCCAATCATCTTTTACCCCTTCAAAACCCCTGGGCCAGGTCACTGCCAGCCAGCCCCTCACACCTGTTACTGGGACCCTGCAAAGGCCAGCGGTGCCTGCCTGGGGAGGGAGCCATGTGGCCCAGCCCTGGCCAGCTGCAGCAGTGCTGGGGGGGCGCTCAGAGGACCCACAGAGCCCTGCCCTGTGGTTGTGGCATCCCCTGAGCCCCAGCAGGGAGGCTGGCAGCACCATGGCTCAGATGCTCTCACCTACGCAGTGCTGGGAGCTGAACCCTGAACCCCTTGCACAGCTCATGGGGGACATTTTTCTTGGGGGACCTGCTTCTGGGGTCCAGGCTGGGGTTCTGCCGTGAGGCCCAGCATGGCTATGAGCATTGCAGGCTGCAACGCCCAGCCGCCGATGGTGTCCTGCACCTGCCTTGATCCGAGAGAGGCTGTGAAAGCCTCTGGCAGCAGCAGCAGGAGAGAGGAAGGGAAAGCCGTGGGAAGAGGCAGGGGCGGCGGGAGAGCTGGCCTGTCTGTCATCCTGCCAGCGAGGAGCCAGATTGGCGCTGGAGGAAACCCACTAGCTGGCACTTCAACCCACATCCAAATTTACCTGCACAGCGCTCCTGTCTCTTGGCTTCCCTCAAGGTCCTGGATGCCATTGATTCAGATCAGAGACTTGGCAAACCCGGAGCGGTGTCATCCCCACTGCACAGATGGGGAAACTAAGTCATAGAGGAGTTCAGCCGCTCGCCCAAGTAGGGGTGAAGACGAGGACGCTCGATGCCCAGGCCTGTGGCAGACGGGCTGGACCTGCTGCCTTCCCTGTTTCCCTTCGGTAGCCACTCCTTCCAGGGCAAAGCAGGTGAGAAATGCAGCGGTGCTGGTTGGCGCTGGGGTGAGCGACACCCGAGGGGCAGGTCAGGAGTGGTCAGAAGCTGAAGAGATGGACACCTGCCCTGCCCTGCCCTGCCCTGCCCCTCCCCAGCTGCAGGACTCTGGGGACATCGGTTTGCTTTCCCTTGCTGGTGCTGCCAGGGACTTGTGCCATGTGCTGGCGTTTGCCCACGAGAAGCAGACTGCACGGATCCTGCGCCCGGGGGCCTCCAGACCCTGCTGGCCGGGCTGGTCTCTCTCAGGGGGGCAGATTTTCGCCCCCTCCCCACGGCTGAGCCCAAGGGATGAGCTGGGAGCCTGCCTTGTGCACCTCCAGGGCTCTGGGCAACACCAGGGAATGCACCCCTGGTCCTGCTGAGCCCAGGTGCACGGGGATGGAGGGGTCTGGCCAAGAATAAAATGTGCAGATGGGTCCAACAGGGACGGGGGTGCTTCTTGGAGCTGGGACGTGAGGCACGGCCAGGCTGGCTCTGGCCCCAGATGCAGAGAGCAGGTGGAGGCAGGAAGGTGTGGGGTTTGCCTCCCTCGCCTGGGAGGGCCGGGGCAGAGGACCGGCCTTGCACAGGAGCAAAGCAGCTAGGGTGTGTGCAGGTGGGAGCCCGCTGGGGCCATCCTGTCTGCCCTGATGAGGCCGGCTGTGCCCTACAGCATGGTCTTGAAGCCATAGGGCCAGTGAGAGCAGAGGCAATTTGTTCCCAGCAAGCAACGAGCTGCGCCTGGAAAACGCAGCTGGAGCTGCTGCGGGACGGACCAGAGCCCCTCGACCCAGCTGGTCTGCATGAAGGTAGGGGTGTCCTGGGCTATGGGCTGGGAAATGGCCTCTGTCCTCTGCAGGGTGCAGCTGGAGGGGCCTGTGCTGCCCTGGGGCTGGGCTCCAAAGCAGGTGGGTCCCGTGGAGCTGGGGCTACAGGGGGAAAGCTGAGGCAGTCCCCACCGAAAGCGTTGGCTGGTTCCTGGCACGAGGATGGGGAGCCCGTGGTCCTGCGGACAAGGGAAACGGCCTGGTGCCTGCCCTCCAGCAGGCAGGAGGGGAGCACCAAGGGGGAGACCCAGGAGCGAGGTGATCGGGGGAGGAAGGGGCTTCTGGGGTGTGCGCCCCGCCAGATCACCACAGCATTCGAGTGCAAGGTGCATGCAGCAGGGTCTGCATTTTGGCAGCGCCTTTTGAAGGGGAGGCCGGTGCCCAGGTGCAGCTTCCTAGCCAGGAAGCCAGGGAAGAAGCTGGGTAACGGGCTGGATCCCAGAGCTGCAAAGGTCAATGGAGCTGAGCGCTCAGCGCCAGGCAGTCGGGCTCTGGGCAGTGGGCAAGCAAGGGGAGGTAGCAGCCAGCTGTGTGCCTGCCTGGGCACCCCGTGCCTCCAGGAGCTGACAGGCAGATCCTCATCACGCAGCCGTCACACGTCTGCAGGCACCCGCACAGTCCAGGATGCCCCGGAAGCAAATTCTCAAGCCCTTGCTTGGGTTTTCCAAGCTGACCCTAAAATCAGAGGGCAGCCGCAAATGCGGTGGCACAGGGCACCTCCCTATTGAAGCCTGCCTGGACTGAGTTAGCTCTGCGTAGACCTCCCCCGGCTGTGACCCGCGACAGAGCACACGGACCCAGCCGGCACCACATCTTATCCGCAAGACCAGTGCAATGCTAAGAGCCTGGGGTCTGGCTGCCCTCCGGAAAAGAAAACTGTTCATGGGGCAGCCGCCCAAGTTAGCTACTCTGGTCAAAGGTCCGTCAAGGACGCGGGTCTCTTTGGAGCCTGGATTAAAACCTTGTCTTCGTTGCCCTTTTGCTCCAAATTAGCTGCCCCGGCGCAGCCAATGTGAGGGCGAACATGCCTTTTTCTTTTTTGCTTTGCTTTCTCTGCAGCGTAGAGACACCCCACTGGCAGAATCTGCCTTTCTCCTCCCCTGGGCAATCCCAGTGTCTGCCCCCGATTCACCCCCACAGATGAGAGGGGAAAGACGTCCCTGGGCAGCAGGGCATGAGGGTCTGGGCCATGTGGCCCCGGTCTGGCCCAAAGCCAGCTCCCCTGGCCGTTCAGACTTCCCTCCCGGCGCTGCGGGAAACCAGTGCGGTTGCTGGGAGCTGCTGGGACACCGAGCACCCGTTGACCGTGTTGCAAGCTGCGCCCGCCTGAAAGGCAAGGGATCAGCAGCAAGCAAATTGCTGCCATTTGAACCTCTAAAGCGGGGGGCGAGAGCTCACAACAAGCACTTCTATTATGAAGCCAGATGAATGAATAGCGCAATATCCCCAGCTCCCCAGGGAATGGAGGCTAGCTTTGCAGAGAGTCCTTAAATGCATCATATATCTTCAGAGCGAATTTGGAGCCCGTTAACCTAGCAGCAAACCGGCGAAAATAATTGAAAAGGCTAAAGAATGTTCTATAACCTTCAACCAAATATTTAAAACCATAGGCTCGGGGGTTTTTTTCTTTTTTTTGGGTAAAGCCCTGGAGCTTAATGGAGATAGGTGATTTAATCTTACTTCCAAGGCTTAATTGCCCCCTATTTCATCCCCTCTGTCAATGATAGGTGGCCAGCTGCCTGCTTTTCCTTGTTGCTGCCGGGGGCGGTGAAGGGGAAGGACGGCACGTCCCGTGTCTGCCGGTTCGTGGCTATTAGCGCTCAGGACCCTGCTTGCACCCTCCCTCCCCATGGCAGGGGCATTGCCGGATTAACTGCAAAACCTGACTCCGCACATCTGGTGGTGTTTGGATCCAGGGCTTTGGTTCACTGTAAATATGGGCTCAGGATGAGTCAGGATGTGATCCCAGACCTGGTCTGGAGATGCCGGTGCTCAGGGGTGTTCGGGAGAAGGTGGCAGGGTAGATACTTGGGTGACTGATGCTGAGCGGAGAGGTGAAATGGGCCGTACGGGGGGCTGAGACGGCTCATACCTCATGTCTGGAGGTGCTGGGCAGGGGGCAGGGCACATCCCCAGAGCCGGGGGCGCCAGGCAGCCAGGCCTCGCTGGGCCGGTGGATGAGTGTGTGTCGGCCTCAGGGGATCAGGAAGACTCAGCATCCTCTGAGTATCTCTGCTGGACCCCAAGCCCGCGGTCCTCCCTCGGCCGTGGGTCCCGGAGAAGCCCAGGTAGCTCTGCCCGACTGCAGGGCTGGACCCGCTCCTGGGAGCAGATGACCCGCAGCTAAGACTGTTTGTGCAGGGCGTCATGGGGGGCGCGTTTGGGGCCAGATCCCGGCAGGCCGCTGAGAACAGCCAAGCAGCTGTGCGGGGCTTGGCCTCAGGGGAACATCTGGAGCATGTGTCCGGTGACATCTGAACGCCGGCCCCACGTCTGTCCTCCTCCTGCCTCCTGGGAACAAAATGCATCTGCGTGGAGATGTTCACAGGGGGACGTGGAGAGCCCGAATCTCCTGCCCCTTGACCTTCAGCCAAATGCCCCGTTAAAGTGCAGCGTGGGGCGGTAGGAAATCTGATCCGGGGCCCGGCAGAGTAACTGCATCCCCACCTTGCAGAAGAGCTCGTGAATCCCCTCCCGTCTCTCTCTTTCCTTCTTTCATCTCTTAGAAACGTCGCAGTGGTACAGCGCTGTGCAATTAGCTCAGAAACGCTCTTCTGTGTCTCTCCATTCAGCTAACGAGGTACTGTCATGGGGCGGGGGTCCTCTCCTTGCAGGGCTGGTGGTTAATTGTACAGGCTGCAATACTTTCGGTGCCCAAGAGGACTCGAAGAGTTTGCCGCTCGTCAGACTCGGTCACCAGGCACGAATTAGCAGGCGTGTTTACGGAGGGGAGTCCGGACTGGGATTAGACCCCAGGCCACACGCAGATGGTGTTGCCAACGGAGCCGCTGAAGCAGAGCTGACGGCAGGCTTCCCACTTCACCCTCGCCTGGGGGCCTGGTTCAGAGGATTTAAACTGAGGCTCGACATGCCTGGAAACGTGGGCGGGTGACTCTCCTTTCCGGGGTGGGCGCACCGGTGGAGGGCGTGAGGTGCTGCGTGAAGGGGAAGAGACACGAGGGGCCGGTAGCACTGGGCTGGCTTCGGGAGCTCGGCGCGTTCCCTCCGCACCCCGCCACCCCGCGTTCGAAATGCAGGTGGGATTTCTTTCTGCTGAAGACAGCGTCTGCTTCTGGCCCTGTCGCTAGCATGAGGGGCACCGGTCTCCAGGGCTTGGCTGGCATGCTTGAGCTTGGAGCAATGAAAAGCGGCACGCTGTGAACCGTGCTGGTGTGAGTTAGAGGTTGGGGGGCTGCAGTTTACTTGCAAATGACCCGTTTCCATTGCATGGACGTTCAAGCACGCGGCCCGTCCGGTGCTAGACTGGGGTTCTTGGCTGGGTGCCGGCGGGGCGCTTGGGGTTCGTCCACCCTGCCGGGCCCCTGCCCCCTTCACCAGCCACCGCTGAGCTGCTGAGTTGGTGCAAATAGGCTGTGAGACGGCAGCTGCTGGAGCAGGCTGGGACGCGTGCCGGCACACCCAGCGCCTGGCTCTGAAGTGCCCGCACAACCGCTGGGAAAGCAGGCATGGAGCCCGGGTGTTTGCGGAGGATAATGGACTGAGTGTTTATGACCCGCAGTCAAATTTTATCACCGACAAATGGGATTCCTCTGGCTGCTCTTTTACGACCTGCCTGTCCCCAGAATCTTCCTCCTAATTGCTCCAGAGAGGTTTTTACAGGGCGTTCGCAGGCCTTGCCGGGATGCTGCTCGCATGTGGTCCTGATGCTTCCAGCGTCCTAGGAAAATTTGACCGGATGACTAGGGAAGTCCTGACTCCCTCCTGGCGCCACATTACAGCCAAGCAGCTTATTTTACCCGGAGCACTGCTGCTCACTTATTTTACCAGTGAGCAGCAATGATTCTTCATCCCTGTGTGCCATCACCTGGGTCCTGTGCCGTGTCTGCGTCGGACCCTCGCAGGGCGGCAGGTGGTCAGCCAGGAGCGTGCAATTCTCCGTGCGAGTGGCAGGGAACCTGCGTGGAGTCTGTATCCGGAGAAACCAAGGGTGCGTCCTGCCCAAAGCAGGAGTAGCAGCTTCCCCGGCATCAGCCTCTTGCTGAAATCCAGCCGGGGTGGGAAGA
Organism: Crocodylus siamensis; assembly: GCF_052110815.1. Taxonomy (NCBI): domain Eukaryota; kingdom Metazoa; phylum Chordata; order Crocodylia; family Crocodylidae; genus Crocodylus; species Crocodylus siamensis. Next base: position 49,674,736 of record NC_143406.1, read on the forward strand.
GGCAGCGTGCACGCGACAGCACTGGAGGAAGGCTGGAGAAAGTGCTGAGAGGAGAGGTGAAGCCGACCAGACCAGACGGTGGATCTTGCAGCTTGTGTTGGCTGAACCAGGGTCCCACCGTGCCTGCTCCACCTCCCGCGGTGCACAGCCAGAGCAGGGCAGGGCAGGGGTCGTGCTGGCTTCGCGCCCTGGAGCTCAGGGGGCACTGGGCAGAAGTGATGTCCTGCCCCACGTGGACCTTCAGGGTGCAGAAATGGTTCCCAGGTCTCACGAAGGCAAAACCAGAACCTGTAGAAATCCTAATATGGGCCAGCTGGGACAGGCAGACAGCTCACCCCCAGGATGGCCAGGACAAGGCCTGGGATGGAGCAGTCCAGCTCAGATGCTTGGTCTCCACCAGTCAAAGCAGGGCCTCGGAGCTCCCCGTGTACGAGCTGAGGGTGCTGGGCCCTGGGTTGTTTGAGGGACGGGATCTTCACTTGTTTGACTAGAAACACCAGAGAAACCTCCCTAGGCAGTGTGATCAGATGCAGCGTGCACCATGAGCTAACGTGACGGCAAGCTGCTTTGTCTCAGCCAGCCGGGAGGAGCTCTGGGAGGTCTCCAGCGGCCGCACAGCGCTTGCAAAACAGCTCCCGGTCCTCATCGGGGTCTCCAGGCACTGCTGCAGCATGGGTGCCATGAGCTGAGCCCTTCTGGGGCCAGGCAGGCTGATGAATGCCTGTTCCCCTGTGGGTTTTGCTTCTCTGAGCGGAGCAGAGGAGCCCTTGCCATCGGAGGATCGGCTGAGTGTGAAAGTGAATGTGGAGTGAGCACGGCCCCGGTGTGGTGTTCCCCTAGAGAGGCAGAGGGTGATGGCTCTGCCTTGAGAAACAGCCGCGAGTGCCAGCAGACATCGCTGCTGGTGCCTGCGTGAGGTGTGACCTTGAAGCCGTCTCCTGCCGGACGCTCGAATCGCTGTCTTTGCCTGGGCATCCTGTGCCCTGCAGTGCGGGTTCTCCGTAGGCTCCCAGCTCTCCAGCTACTCCCTTTCACCTGTCCGTTTCCAAGTGCTCTACGCAGGCGGTCAGCATCATTCTGCCCATGTTACAGACCAGCAAACCAAGGCAGGGAGAGGTGACATGATGTGTGTGCCATGGTGCTGGAGGCCAGGGGAGGGGCTGAGAATAGATCCCTGAGCCCCAGCCCGGTGCCGTGCCCTCGGTGTGTGCTGCACAGGTGGGGCTGCAGGGTGCACGCTGAGGTGTCCCTAGCCTGGGTTCGCTGGCTGCTGCACCTGTCAGCCAAGCCACGGACTTCATCCCTCCTGCTCCGTGGACCCTTGTGCATCCTGGAGCCTCTGGGAGCCTGGCAGCTCCCCCAGCGCGAGGCAGAGCAGGCTGCCGCGTGCCTGCACCATCCGTAGCGTGGCTAGTTTGGAAGTGCTGACGGGGAGAAGCAAAGGTCTCCTGATCTCTGGTGATCCTCCATGGCAATGCCAGAAGGTGATCTCAGATGCTGTCTCTTCTTGCATGCAATGCACACCTTTCCCCCCCAAATCGGGATGCCTGCATTAAGTGGGGAAGCTGCTTTTCTGCCTGGGATAGAAGCACCTTGATCCACCGCGCAGCAATCATTGCAGCTGGGGGAGTCGGTCGACTTCATGGCTCATTGTTCATCACTCCAGAGGGGTTAATGATCATCTCTCCTTTTTAATGATCCTGATGTTCCACTAATCAAATTAACCTTTCTCAGGGCTCTTTGGTTGCCTGCTTGCTGCTCCTGGTCTCAGTCCTCCTATTTCACAGACCTGAAGACTCTTTTGAGCTCTTTTCAAAACCTTAGATCCGCACATGGAGATTGGTCTTCACCAGCAGCTCAAGTTTCAGCTTTAGTTAAGCAGGAAAGGGAGGGTAAGCCAGCTAAGGACTAGACTGTGCCCCTGTTCTGTGCAGCTATAACTTGAAAAATCTTTTATTTTGACTTTCAAAAAATAAAGTTGCATATTATATGCAAGAACATGTTACATATGCAAGGATGTTGCATATATGTCCTTATATGCAAGGACATGTTGTATACCAGAAAATACAGTATTCCAGCCATTGATCGTGCTGCCTCTGGGGGGGAGCTGGATCTGCTCATGTATTAAACTCCTCCCAAGGCAGATGGGATGATGTGTTGTGTTTGCTGAGCTGTACCTGGAGCCACTCGCCCTGATCTTGCCCTGGGCGTATCGAGGTCCCTGCAGATGACTCAGATGCTTCTTCCTTGAATTGTTGTTGCCGTTACAGCTGTGTACTTACAAGCCAGGTGCTTGGAGACTGGTGATGTGCAGAGCATCAGAGCCAATGCAGAACAGGCTGCAACAGGCGGCCCGGGCTCGCGCATGGATCACTGAGCTCAGCTGCCTCCATTTTGGGAGCTGGGATGTTTTTCTTTGGCGGCAGGAGCTGCCCTGAGGGAGACACGCTCCTGGATCTTTGCTGTCGTAGCCGTTCATTAAGCCAGTGCTGGGGCAGGAAAGGGGAGCCTGCGGCCAGAGACAGCGTTCCCCTGTCTGCCCTAAGGCCACAGCCTCTGCACCGGAGAGGGGGCTTGTCCCCATAGGACCCCATTCATGTGGCTCAAGGGAGGAAGGGGGGTCCCAAGAAGGCGCCATGAGCTGGGTCTTGCTCTGCCATGTCTGTGCTCAGAGCAGAATGGGGATGCTACCAAAGCCCAGAGCTGGTGCAAGGGGAGGTTGGTGTCTCTGGGACCAAATCTGGGTGGAGAGATGCTGAGCCCCGCGGAGGGAGCAGCAGCCAGAACTGGCTACGGCGAGGGAGACCTGTGCATCGCCAAGCACCTCGTGCTCTGGCTTCTGCAGCACAGGCCTGTCCTGACGTGGCAGGATGGAGACGACTGGCCTATAGTTTCAAGCGTGGCGCCCAGAGCTGGACGCAGTACTCCACACTAACTGGCCTTCGTCTCAATCAGATTTCCTGCTCATGGCAGGAGGATGAATGGCCCTGATTAGAGCGAGGTGAACGTGCCCCTTGCGCTGCAGAAGGACTCTGGGCCAGGCCAGCTGTGCTCACAGCCACCATTAGAAGATGTGTCTGCTTGCACGTATATCTATGCCCTGCCCCAAGCTTTGGGGTGCTTTGCGTAGCTTTGGAGACCGTGACTTACCTAAGGAACCCAGGACTTTCCAAAGCCCCTGCCTCTGTATGAAGCTCTGGCTAGGCTCAGAGACTGGCCATAAAACACGGCACCTGGACACCCTTTGGCCGTAGCCCAGGTGCGTCCGTGGTCTTCTGTTGCTGCTACAGCTGAGTTCAACTTCCCTTAATGGAGCCGGGATTGACGGACCTTACTAGTTTTTCTGAAGACCTAGAGAGGTTGGTCTTTTCTGCTCTGCACCATCCATCCCTTTCCTCCTCCCATCTTGTGCTCCCAGAGCAGCAAACCATCCCACACCCCTCACCTGCATTTCAGCGTTTGGTTGCAGGGTGGCCACAGCTCAGGGACATGCCAAAAGGGCTCCGAGCTGTCAGGACAAGCTCTGAGAGGCATTGCAGACAGACGTATACTCTTAGTTGCCCAAAAGGGGCCAAAGGCAGGCAGAATCCAGGTCAGTTTGGTGCCTGGGACTGCTGAAGAAAGGAGGAAAGGGAGAGAGACGGGAGCTGGTACAACCCAGGTGCATTGAAGCCATGCTGATTAGACAGCAAAGCCCAAGGGTGGAGCAATGCAATGAGGAGCTTGCTTGGGTTTTTGGCTCGTGGATGTATCTATCCCCTGGACCAGTAAAGGGTGCTGGAGAGATGCAGAGCTGCGGCCACCCTAGGAAAAACCAGGGTCTCACACCTCTCTAAACCCATTAGTTACCCAGTGACTTCTGGCTAAATAGCAACTTCCCCCCGCTGCTCTTTGAAGGATGCGGCAGGGGGGCATACTTGGCAAATCAGGAGAGAGAAGCCCTTTCCAATTTGACCTCCTCGTCCTTCTCCATTTAGGGTTGATATTTTCTACTGTGACCTTTCAGAAAAGGCCATCGATTGGCAAGAAGCTGAAGCTGACAGGCCGACTGCAGGCTCCCCACACAAGCCCCCTGACGTGTGCGTGCTTGCACGGGGCATCCTTCCTCCCCACACAGGCTCCACTGGCTTGCAGCAAAGATGCACCCTGCTCCCATTTCCAGGGCCCACAGGAGCTGGGGACAGATTTTGCCATGCCTGTCACCAGTGGCCAGGCACAGCCAGTGATTGCAAGCCGTGAGGGACACCTTCCCCCCCCTCCCCTCTCATCTGCTGGCCAGAATTAGGTAGACCTTTGGAGCCAGAGTAGCAGCCTCTCCGGGGTGAAGATGGTGAGGGTCGGGTCAGGCCAGGCCGGTCTCCCCTGGCAGCATCTCTGCCTGTCTGCTCCTCTCAGTCCTTTCAAGGCTTTTGGTCTAATACATTTCACAGCTGATGTGTTGGCTCTTTCTGTCCCTGAGTACCGCTCCCGGGAGCTTCCTCCAGCTGCTGCAGCTTTGATCTGCTTGATTTTTTTCCTGCATAATACACAGCTACGGGGTGTTGGCTTGAATCTGCCGGATAGTCGACATGATATGTTTCAGTGGAGAGAGCAGAGTCATTTGGACCGAAGCAGCGTGTTTGAAAGAAGGCATCACAATGCATTAGAGCTGGGTAGGTTTCCCCTCACCCCGCTTTGATTTTCAGGTGAGCTCAGGGGAGGTGAACATAGTCCAAGAGCCTGACAGGTTGCTGCTGGTTTGAGAGGGGCTGCTTATGGCAGGCAGAGGCCAGCTCCATCTCAACGGCTCGGTCAGACCTTAGCTTCTCTCCCTAAAGGGTCTGGGGGCAGCGTTTGCAGCGTGGGCTCATCTCTGCTGCAATTGCACTCTGACCTTCCAGGCTCCTTGCAGACAAAGAGGAAGGGCCAGGCAGCTCTTTGCGGTCACCCACGGGTGTCAAATGCATCCCAGGCCCCGTGTTCCTCCTGGCCCAGATCCACAGGACCGGTGGCAGCTGCCGTGGATGTGCTGGTCCACTTTTGGGTGGGGGGCGGAGGGCTGTACAGCCCTCACTTACCCCCTGCCACCAATTCAGCAGCAGGTCATGCCCCTCAACATCCAGGAACCCTCCAAACTACTGGCAGGCCAGATGGAAAGGTCCCACAGGCGGGATCCGGCCCCTGGGCCATGCATTTGACACCCCGGCTGTAACCATGCTGGAGATGACAAATGTGGCCGCGATCCCTTCTGGTTCAAGGATGGAACGGGCGACAGAGAGAGGTTGAAATCCCTGCTCCAGGGAAGTCAGGTCTGGAGACGCCTGTGCCCAGCGCCCCAGCGCTCACGCTGAGCGTGGCACCTCCCTGCCACCTGAGCGTGTGTTGCTCACTGTGGCTCAGGCTCCGCTTGGCTTATTTTCCCCACCTCCTCCTAACAAGCCAGTGCACCACATCACACCCCTCCGGTATGTTAACAAGCTGATAAGGCGAACAATTAATATGAGCAGGGTGGAAATTGCTAATATGCGATAGGCGGTAATTAGAATTCCATTTAATTTAATTGCCCAGTGGCTCAAACTCTGCACACAAACGCAGCTTTGTCTCCAATGGTGGGACCTGATGCTGAGCACAGCCTGAGCCATGGCCCCTGCTGCAAAGCCGCTGAGATGGAGCTGGAAGGGGTGCCGGCCCGCGGAGAGGCGCTCATGCCAGCTGTTCCCTGCGTGTCCCATGCCCGCCAGGAGGTGGGACGTAGCCACGGGTGGATCTAGGATTTACAAAAGGGAGTGCACAGAGTGAGGTGCATCCTCACATATTACACAACACATTTTTCTCTAGGTAAAAAGAAACTAGAAGCTTTACTGTCGCACTAGGCACCCAGGGCTGCGTGATTCAGTTGGAGATGGATGCAAAACAAATATCAGTTCATTGCAATTCGTTAAAAACAGTCATCAGGGCTGCAAAATGGGACCTATGTTACCTGGAGCAGGGAACAGATGGCAGAACTGCAGAAGAAAGGCTAGCCTGAATAAACATCGAGACCACTGGAAAGCAGAGGGTCGTTAACACCTGTGGGATGAAGAGTTTAGCAGGGATGGGGGTAGATGAGGATTAGCTGGGGTCTGCTTGAGACAAATCTATTTTTGTGGCTTGGTCTTGGCATAAAGAGCTGATTTCATGAGTGCTTCCTAGCAGCCCCGACCCTCGCTGCCGATTGGCAGAGAGGCATATACCATATAACCGAATAGAAAATTCCACAGAAAGTTAATGATATCATATAATTTCTCATCATAGTATAAATCTAAATATTGCATGTAAATCTAAAAGATATGATGAATATATATGTATAGACGATATGAAAAGTAACATATCATCGTTTATTATTCTATGCCGCAGTCAACAACAAGTTTAGAAATACTAAGGAATGCTAACCTTAATAGAAATATTTTCACGTTGCTGGCTGGCACCTTGACTTCACGTCATCGCAGACGGCGACTCTCAGTCCCACGATCTACAGCTGCAGCGATTGTCACATTGCTTTTGTACTACGGTAAGCATTGGGACATCCCAAAACAGTATGGGTATAATACGCTGGGGTTTGGTTTTTTAAAGTTGATTTTGCGGGAAATTGAAGTCAGTGCAGTATTTCCTGGTGATCATGGACAATGCTGTTTTTTGACATTTGCACAAAAACAGCAAAATTGTGAATTAAGTAGACCCCTAATAAATAGAGGGGCTCTGCCCTGCCCCTGCAAAGGGCTTGGGAGAGGAGCAAGTGTCTGCAAGAGCCACAGGCTGGTCACAGGGTGAAGGAAGAAGCAGCCTGGATCCCCCCTGGCTGCACCCACGCTTCCTGGCCTCCGTGTTGTGGGACAGCCCCTGCCGCTCCACCGCCTCCTTCCTTGGGCCGGCAGCTGCCCCAGGGACCATTCTCCTCCAGAGGTTTGCTCCCTCGCCCAGGCGCAGGGGGAGTTGAGATGGAGGAGTGCTTCCCTGGGAAGCATCAAACATAATTTCCAGAGCCAGCGAAAGAAGGAAGCAGAGAAAGCGAGTGTACTCCCTGCTAGCGAGAGACCAGGCTGGGGATGTGAAAACTGCCCTGGGAGGCCGTGAGATGGGGGCTGCTAGCTCTGCTGCCTGCCAATGGAGACAGGGCATGAGCAAAGCTCATGGGATGTGGCTGCTGCCTCACAGCTCTGCCAGGGGAAGGCTCAAGGTTGTGTTTGAATGTCAAATGCCCGGACGTGCCTCTAGGAAAAAGGATGCCGAGAGCATGGGGGCAGCACCCTGGGAAGCAACAGCTGGATGGAGGGCTGAAGCTTTGCAGCAGAAACCCACAGAGCGCAGCCTCTCCGCCGGGGGCTGTGACGACTGATGCACGAACAGAGACTCGGCGAGACGCGGGGGGCGGTGAGGCCGTTCCGGTTCGTGGAGCTGGTGCAACCGTCCCACGACGACCGTGCCTGATGCTGGTGTCCACACTTCAAATAAGATGTTAACGAAAATTAGACAGGGTTCAGGAGAAGCAACGGGAATTAGTCAGGGTCTGAGAAACTTGCCCTGAAGTGAGATATTAAAGAGGTTTAATCTATTTATCTTGTCAAGGAGGTGAAGAGGTGGCTTGATCAAGTCCTTTAAATACCGATACGTGGGGGTTTCGTGCTTGTGGCTGGCTCTGTCATCCAGCAGGCTAAGGCATGGTGAAATCCAAAAGCAGCAGGTTCAACAGAGACAAGCTCAAACTGGAAAGAGAACATATTTTAAACATGGGGTGAGTTAACCGTTGGGGCAACTCGCCCAGGGATGCAATATGCTCTCTGTTTTGAAGCTTCTGTGTCAAGATCAAAGATTTTTCTATAAGCTGCACTATAATATAAACAGAAGTTATTGAGCTTCATGTTAAGAATCACAGGGTGAAATTCTCTAGCTTCTGCCAGAGCTTAGATATTAGGTTAGGTTGGATATTAGGAAAAACTTTCTCACCAGGAGGGTAGTAAAACACTGGAACAGAGAGGCGGTGCAGGCTCCATCCTTGGAAGTTTTGAGGACTTGGGTAGACGAAGCCTTGGCTGGGATGGTGTAGTTGGGCTGGTCCTGCTTGGAGCATGGGGTTGGACTAGATATGACTCCCTAAGGTCCCTTCCCACCCAAACTTTGTAGGATGAATAAGTGCTTTTTATCTGTCTGATTGCTTATATCATAGAAGTACTGCCCTGGGAAGAGCGAACAAGGCAGGGCTGAAGAATTGAAGTAGTCACGTCCGCAGCACCTGGGGGGCTTGGTGTGCTCTGAGGCTCCCATGGGTCGAAAATCCACCTGGAAATCCCTGCTTCAACCAGACTCCTCTTGGGAAGATTGCAAGGGAAGCAGTGGAGGAGGCTGGTGATGGAGCTGGCTGCGGGCCTGGCATGCCTCTGGTTTCAGCCTGATGTGTTCCCATTTTTTTGAGGCAAATCCAAAAGCAAAAATACCTGCATAAAGAAGAGGAACTGGGTGAGGACGTTATCTCTGAAGGATTAACGAGCGCCGGTGACTCAGAAGGAGGATGACTCAACGACAGGCCGTATCCAAGGGATAAAGTCATGCGGCACGGCCTCCCCCAGCAGCAGCCGTGTTTCACATGCTCAGCAGGGGCTCCTGAGCGATTAGTGCCATAGCACAGGGAGCTGGAAGCGCAGGGGACTGCTGCTATCTGCTGTAGCTTGGCATCTGTATCGTGTGATAGCCAGCCACGCGTAGCCGGCGAGGCTCGGTCAGCGCCGGAAAGGCGGACTCGAGAGGCTATGAAGAAGGGGCCTTTGATCCTGTAATTATCTGTGGTGTAAAATGCATTCTGAGCTGGCAAACGGAGAGGAAATGGGCATTGCTTTGATGTGGGCGCACGGCGGTGGCTGTGCCTGGACCGGCTGGGGTGCTCTGGGTGCTGAGGCAGAGGACTCGGGGCACGGACCCGCGAGCTAGAAGGGGTCAGGGGAAGGCCAGCAGGGTCAGGGTACTTCTGCCTCTGTTGGGAATCAACACCATGGGCTCTCCAGTGGGACCGTCTTCTTCTGCACCCGGTCCCTCATCTCTGATCAGGCAAAGTGCCGCCGTGCTGGTGACGGCCTCCCGGTCCTGGCATCCCGGCTGCGCACAGGAGGGCGGCAGTGTCGTGGAGCTTGTCGGTGGTGCGGGCAGGAGTCCGGGTGTCTCTGCAGACCTGCGGGCAGCTCACACTGTGCCAGGGCTGCAGCATGGCCCAGCTGGGGCACTGGGAAAGGACCCACCCCCCCATAGCCCAAGGACTGCAAACCTCTCCGTGTGGCTTCAGAGAGGATGCAAGGTCAGAGGCTCAGACCTGGATGCTGCAGATGCTCTGCCCAGGTCTGCTAATGCAGGTGGCTTCCTCCAACCTAAAGGTGATGTTCCCTACTCTTCCTATTGCAAAATGACCACAAAGGCCTTGTCCCATAATTGGCACCAGTTGCTTTCTTCTTTTGTCCCTTAAGCAGTTGCTGTTACAGCAGCTCTTGCCGCAAGCTGCCCCTGGCCCTCACTGTGATCAAAGCCCAGGTTACCCCAGGCATCTGCAAGCAGGAGCCCTCAGAGCCACATAGAGCCAAAAAGCCAAGCTGCTCCCTTTTCCATCCATGTTTTCTGCCCTGTCAAATCTGCATCTCTAGCAAGAACTCTCTGGGCACGACGACAGAAAAGCCTGCACGCTGGGAATTGAGGTTAGCGTGAGGCCAGAGCCACGGACCAGGATGGTCATTGAAGTTCCTGGGCGCTTCCTGCAAGAGCAGGGATGAGAACGTGGCTGTCGTGCGCAGCCCCCTCTCTGGGCGCCATGGCGGCTGTCTCCACGTAAGCCAAGTGGGCTGGTTTCCATCCTAGGGTCCTTGGGTGGGAAAGGGGCGCTGGTGCTTCCAGGACGCTGCATGTGTTGCACGAGTCCCCTCTAGCGACCAGCTCTGGGACAGCACCGCAGCCTCCGCGCTTGGCAGGCCCCGCCAACATGCCCCTTGTCCCCGGGGAAGGTGGGGAGAAGGAAGGATTAAAATAAAGGAGGCACTAGCTGGGGGATGCTCTTGCCTCAGTCTCTGGACTCTGAGCCTTGGAGAGGAGGGACCCCTAATGTGCGCACACCCACACACACATGCATACCCCTTGTTCAGTGTCCCACACCGTGCCCTGCGGGGCAGGGTATCCTGGGGCCAGGCCGCCAGGTGAGATGCTTGCAGGTACGTGTCCTGGAGGAGAGAGCAGTAAGTGGGGCTCTTGCGGAGACCAGGCTGGTGTTGGGCCTGGGCTTTGCCCTGGCTGCTCTGTATCTTGGTATTAAAATGACCTCTAGTGGCAAGACTGAAGCAGGTGAAACACCTCTTGCATCCGAAGCAGGAGTGTGCAGAGGAGAGCACAGGCCTGCTGCAGTGAGATGCATGCAGGGCTCCCTGCATCAGCCCCTGCACCTCTGAGACCCGGGGGGAACAGCCTGAGCCTCTGCACCATGGCACAGTACACCCAAATCCCATCACCAGGACATGTCCCAACTTTAAACCGTGCTAGAGAGAATCCTGTTCATGCCAGTGCCATGCGATCTGCCTGTGCACCCCTACGAGCTGTCCCTGCATGTGCATGCTTCCCATTTGTCCCAGTGATGCAATGACTTTGAAGCCTACAGATGACAGCGCACTTGACAACATCTGTTAATTGTTTTGTTGCAGATCGCGGCTGCAGAAACGTCCCAATGTCCCAGCACGAGGGGCATCCTTCTGCCTTGCTTCCTGGCAGCCCTGGAAGGGGAGGAGGAGAAGAGGTGCATGCCTCTTCCAAGCATCAGGTGCTTTCCTCATTCCCTTTTTTTGGCTACCAAAGCTCTCTCTCTGCAGCCTGAAGTGTCAAGGAGACATGGTACAGGTGGAGCAGAGGGCCCAGTTCATGAGCTTGGACTCGGGGCAGGGGCACATTGCATGTGCCCCCAGTCCTGCTATAACTGCTCACTGCACTGTGCCTGGTCAAGCAGGTGCCTGAGGGTAAGTCTGCTTTATAACAATAAGGGTCCTGCCCTGAGAGGCAGCCAGCATGTTGCGCCTTCCTTGCTGGTTGGATGATCTTGTGTAGTGCTGCGTGTTGTGACATGGGGCCGGGGACCAGGCCTGCTGCATCTGTGCAGCATCCAACACTGTGGGACCGGCCCCACGGGGCCCCGGGTTCTGGAGCCCGGCTGAGGGTTGCAGCAGTGAAATGCCGTGGTCCCTCAGTGCAGCAGGGCAAGCAGCATGCACGGCAAGGGTGCTGGCTGCTGCAGGGTGGGACGTGAAAATAGCATCTTTGCTGCACCCTCAGGTGGGTGTTGGGGTGGACAGATGGGGTTTGCTCTGAAGCAAGCGATTCTGTAACAGGCTGTTTAGTTGTGGCTACAGGGCACGCTGCACCGTGGACCCCCTTGGACGTGCCGCCCTTGGCACAGCAGCCTGGCTTCCTGCACCAGGTGCTGGGGGCAGTGGGATCTGTGGGTGGCATCCTGCCCTCCTTCCCAGCTGTGCGCAGCTCTGCAGGGTGTCCATGAGCCTCCCTTTGCACAGCAGCTGTTTAAGGCATTTGCTCCCCAGGCGCAGCGATCGGAGCAAAGGGACCAACCCGTGGCTGTTCTGGGGCCTGAGGTTTCCAGGGGCTGGTGACTGCACCGGAGTGGCTCACCCCAGGTGTCCTATTCTGACCATGTCTCTGTCTCCTGTGGGCTTCCCCTTGACAGCCTCTTTGGGTTGAACTCTGTGCCGTCAGGCAGGAGAATATCACCTGGCTAAATGGAGGAGCTATGGGACTTGGAAGAAAATAATGCCGCTCGTTCCCGGCGCCCCAGGGTATGTCAACCTGTCACGGCTGAGGCAGCACGGGGCGGGCTGGGTTTAGACGTGGCCTCCCGTGCTGCCTGGGGACTGCCTGTTACGTGTGCCGTGCAGAAAGGGCAGGGGGATGTCACTGCGTCTGCGGAAATCTGCTCCCTCGTCCTGCCTTCGCTCTGGTCTTGGCCAGCCCCACGGAGCTAAACAGAAACCACAAACGGATCTTTGCACCTGGAGTTTCTTGCAGGTGTCGGGTGGCATCGGGGTCTCTGTGCTGGGGGTCCTTGGCGTTGCCCTTGGCAGGATGCAGCAGGGCTAGCTCTCGTGCCGTTCACCCCTGCGTCTCTGTATGGGAATGGCAGTCGAGGGGGGCGGGTTGCTCAGGGGAAGGTGAGAGGGGCAGCGGCCCACTCCCAACAAGAGGCAGGCGTCGGATCCTTCTTTCCACGCACTCTCCTTTCATTGCAGATGGGCCTGGCAGGGCAGAGAGAGCCCTTGCTGTTCACACCCGAATTGATAATGGCTGAATGAAATGCGTTTACTCTCAAGCAGGAGCGTTCCCCACACCCCCAAGGTCACAGAGGACGTCAGGAGCAGAACAAGGCTTTCGAACCAGGTCCCAACCTGGTCTGACCCTCATTTGGAGCAGCCCCAGGCACAGAGAAAGGTCGTCTTGTCCCTGCTCCCCCTCGCTGAGCCGTCCATGTGCACGCTGGAACCGGAGCCAGCTGCACAGCCAGGAAGGCATCGAGGTCTTCCTGCGCGGCTCGTTACGGAGATGTTTCGGACTCCCCCTCGCACGGGATGGGGAAGGATGGTTAATTTTGTCACTTCTTTCATTGCGCTGAATAATTAGTTACTGGGGATTCATTAAGCAGCAAGGTCACCTCAGGCGGTTCTCCGGCGCAAGCTGTGATTAGACTACGAAGAGATGCAGCAGCTCTCGCTGCAGTGGGTAACGGTTCTGCATCTCCTCGGACCTGACGATTGCTCCCGAGCAAGACTCGCTGCCGTATCGAGCTCCACGGCCTGTGATTTCGGATGTTGAACCAGCCTGGGCAAAGGAAAAATGCCTGCAAGATTTCAGGGCAGTGACCACCGTGAGGCTAGTCCCCGCAGCAAATGGGTGTTTTCTTCCAGGGGGATTCAGACAAGGCTATATTCTGTGCTTTGCCCCTTTCAGGCCTGGGATGGCCCTTTTGGATGGTGCGTCCCAGCCAGAGAGGGGTGGGGAGGCCTGTAAAGGGATGGGGACGTCAGGGGTGGATCTGGAGCAGAGGAGCCTGCCGCTGTGGTCAGGGGAATGGCCTTGCTCTGCGCTACCAGACAGTCCCTGCTTCTGTGCATCGAGTCAGCGGCGAGCTGGAGAGACTGGGCGGCCCGGGCTGAGGGGACAGGCTCGCAGCCCGCAGGACGCTCCCAGAAAGTTGGGAAGGGCAGGTGAAAACAGCCAGGCCAGGGAAAGGAGGGAGTACAGCACACCAAGAGCACAGGTAGTCAGAGAGAGCAGTGAATGCCCCCCCAGCACCAAGCCTAAGATGCAGCTCCCAGGCAGCGCTGGGGGCTCAGGCCCGCTGCACCCCTCTGCAAATCAGACCCACCCTCCTTCTGAGAGGTCCGGGAGGGAGCGGCATGGGGCTGCGTCTGCACATAACACAGTGCTGGGCCCAGAGCAGGAGCCGGCGGGGACAGTCACATCAGCTGGAGATGGCGCAGATTTGCAAGGGGGTCCCGTCCCTGCACTGCGAGGGCTGTTCCCACCGCCTGATGGTGATGGACACAGCCTAACGCACCCTGCCCAAGAGCGAATATCTTGCCTGGGTCAGCTGCAGGGCATGCATTCCTCCGGGTTGTTTTCATGCCCAAGATACCCTGCTCGCAAGCATTTTTCTGCTGGCAGAAAGGTCTGGCAGGAAGCAGCCTGGTGCCCGTTGCCAGGATCGACAGCCAGGTCGGACGCTACCTGACATCACTCCGGGGCCTGGTCTGCGGGAGGGGGCTCTGCTTTGCGGCGTGGAGCCGTAACCCATGGAGGGAGCTGCTCCTGGCCCGAGCCGCAGCTAGACTGCAGCCTAGGCGTGGTTAGGGCTCGTCTACACAGGGTAATGCAGTGTGAGCACCTCTTGATCTCATGTCTGAACTGCTGGGATGCCTTTGCTCCTCTCTCTCGGCCCTGTGGTACGTGGGTGAGATTTCTGCAGGGAGGAGACTCTCGGCACTGGCCTTTTTTCCTTCTGTTGCCATGATGTGACATTGTAAAAATGTGTTTGCTTCTAAAGCTCTGGTTTTCCAGGCAGGGCCACCCCAGCCTGACCCCGTTGACTCTGGATTGTCCTGGTTAATAGCCTGCAGCATAGGGATGGGGAAGTCCCACTCCCATTTCCTCCCCTTTCTGACCTGGTTGAAGATCTTCCCGCAGGGTCCCGGGAAAGGAAACAGCAAGCTCAAGATGCCTGACCCCCCTGCACCCCATCTCTTCCATGCGGAGCAGGGCAGTCACAGGCATCCTCCATGCAGGGACCTCAGGGGTGCAGTGCCAGCCTGTGCAGAGACCTCAAGTCAAGCTCAGTGTTCCCAACACGAGGGTATGCACCAGCCCCAGCTGCCCAGACCTTCGCCTGCCCTGCACTGGGCCCTGGATGGAGATCCCTGCTGAACTGCCCTGCATCTCCCCAGGATTTGCTTCCCGAGGATGCAGGCTGTTCTTAGCCCCTAGATGGCACAATGGCTGCAGGGACCGTCCCCACACGGATGCCGCTGAGCCCTGCAGCAGCCAGAGAAGGAACAAAAGCAGCAGCATGCAACAGGGATGAACGTGATCTTGGTCCTGGCTGCCTGCCTGCCGGGCTGGGGCTTGTCAGAGCCTCCCTGAAAGGGGACATGCAGGCTAGCAGAGGATGGGTTGGCTTGGGGTGGACAGCAAGTGAACAGATGTCCCAAATTGCCAGTGGGGAACTGGGAGGGAAGCACGGTCAGGTGTACTCAGATGTTGCTGAGAAAGGGGCTGTCTGGGGCAGCTTGGCAGAGCGAGGAGAGTGTGCACAATGAGGAGAGGTTGCAGCAGGGGCACTGGGAACGGGCTCTTGCAGTTCTCTCTCACACATCACGCATGCCCCATGCACGCATGCAGCGTGTTTGCTGCAGACACAACCCAGCCCAGAACCTGCAGCTAAGGCAATGAGGAATGGGAAGGGGAGACCGGCCCCACGAAGATCAGCCTGGGTGACCGGCGGCTGGGGGGAGCCTGACTGATGCAAGGACCTGTGGAGGGTGGCTGTGCTCTTGTACCCACTCCCTCCTAATGATCTGCTAGGACATGCCTGGCACCCATGTGAACAAGAAGTGTTGTGAATAAGCCGCTTGCATCCGCAGCAAGGGAAAAGGAGGGGGCTTGGGCAGCTGGTGGGAGGTGTTCAGATGAAGTCCTTGATGTGGGTTGTGGAGCTTTGTGAAGCTGTAAGGTAAGGTGTTCCTGTGACCTGAAACAGGAATCTCAGGCCTGGGGAGAGAGGTGATCTAGGAGCCTGAGCTCTGAACTGACTGGTACAGCAACCTCAGGTGAAATCGGTTCACCTTTCTGTGCCTCCCCCTCTTCCTCCTTCCACTGTGTCAGAAGTATAAGAGGAACCTACCTTTCCGTGAGCCAGGAGGTGTAATTACTGTTTGTGAATCAGTGTAAAGAGCATGCAGTGCAGGCACCAATTAATCCTGACACCACATAGGTGAGGCATGTGCCTAGCCCAGGATGATCGTTGTCCAGAATTTTTTCAGATGGACGTCACTCATTAGAGCAAGGCTTTTGCTTCACAAGCTGCCCTGAGCAGGGACAGGCATGTGGCAGACACGCTGGCTGGAGCAAGGCCTGGCACAGAAAACATGACAGGAAGCACCTGTCCTCTACGCTGATATTTTTAAGTGGGGCCTCAGAGCATGTGACGCTGTGAAATCCATGCCAGCTCTTCCACCCCGGTGATGCCAGAGTCTGGCAGAGTCACCCCTACATAATGCATCTGCTCCTAGCAAAGGAGCTGGCGGGAAGAGCATCCCCAAGCCTGCCCTGGGTTCTTTGCCTCTTTAGCTGGGTTTGCTTTTTTAAGGTCCTTGCTAATCTTGCCAAGGAGATGTAGTAGTGCCAAAAACAGCCCAGAAAAATCAAATTGCTATCCAACATTATATGGTTTCTGGTCCCTGCTCCCTTGCCTGTTAATTATTTCTTCTTCCTTCCACTTCATAAACTGCAGAGCAGTTCTTCACAGATATTTATAATATTTATTAACATTTAAAATAATAAATAATACCTTATTGAGGCCCCTGGGCCCATTCTTCCCAGTCAGTGCCATCCTAGAAGTAATACATCAACAGAGCAATGGAAATACGATGATATATGGCACGGATCCATCATCTGAACCCCGGCATTTCAACGCAGCACTCCACAAAGGGCTATCACCACGATTACAGATGGCTGACTGATGGTACAGCCCTGGCCATTATGAACAAGTCAGATGGATCCTAATCTTTAATGGATGGCCTTGAAATTGGAATGGATTCTTCCATGAAAAAGTAGCCAGGTGTTTTAAGGGATGGGTAGAAAGACATTAGTGGGTTGGAAGCCTCCTGTAGGCTTAGGCAAAAATGTTTTTTTCTTGTGGGTCAGGGGAGGTAAGAGCCAAAAGCCATTCAACCCTGAACACACAGCAGGGGCTAGGAGTCTGGAGGGCAAAATCCATTTGTGGTCTTTCCCCACTTGCTCTTCTCAGGAGGCTGTTGGTGCTGCGAAGCTGAAGGCTGCAAGGTCTCTCTCCAGCTGCCCAGACCATCTTGAACACGGTCCAAGTTGGAAAGAAATTGTGGTGGCCTCCTGCGCTCCTCTCCCCATGCCCGAGCAAGCTGGCTATTGGGAGCGTGAGGTTTTCCCTGGCTCTGAGCAAGGACCACTACTCTCAGAATAATCCATCTGCAACCTGCAAAGGCAGAATTCAGTGCAGCGCTAATGACCTTTCTCTCTTGGTTTTATACTGGACTGGATCCTCGCACAGAAATCCTAGCTGCTTCTCTGCTGCCTTGCTGGAAAGCTGTGCTAAAGGGGCAGCTGGCGATTCCCTTTGCACAGGGAATCCCCTGGTGGCATGGATCTGGCTTAGGTCGGAGACTGTCACTGCTTTAAGCTCTTAATCATCAGAGCTATTTTACTGCAAGCAGTCTGAGAGACATCCTGAAACCGACTGATGCTGCAAGAGGAACAGTGCTCTCATGCCTGCTAATGCTGCACGGTGGACTCCGCTCATCTTAAATGCATGTCCTGCAATAAAGCTGTCCCGCATGACTGTGTAGGTTTAAGGCGTGGGGTGGTTTTGTGCCTGTGCCCCAATTCACACAGACTCTTGTCATCTTGAATGCTGGGTCAGGCATCCTTGCAAGTACTTAAAGCCAAGATCAGGTTGGACTTGTGGCATCTCATTTAAAGCCACATGAGAGCTGAGGTACTCAGTTGCCAGCAGCCAAGTTCAGGGCACTGCCTCCAGAAGTGAGGGCGAGAGACCCCACGATGACCCAAGGCATTCTCCATCTCTCAGTCAAAGGATTCAGTCAGTCGTGTCCAAAATCAGAAGAGACAAAGAGAAAGAAAAGCCATCTCTAGGCAGGCACAGAGGGAAGGTGATGATACCAGCAAGGCCCTGAGACTGCCCTGTTCACTAGAGGGAAGGAAGCGAGCATCACGCAGCACATGGAGATTACTGAGAGGGGTGGCTAAAAGCTCCTCCTCACCGCGGAGAAGGGCTGGCAGCCGCAGGATGACTTCAGCTCTGGAGCTGTGAGCACCAAAGAAAACTGGTGCTGCCTGGAACTGCTGCAGAGCACAAAGGACAATGTGGGAACAGAGCAAGCTAAGAAAACAGTGCAGAAAACGGAGTCTGTGGGGACTGTGAAGAACTGGGACCAGGCTAAACTGGCTCCTTAGCTGACCTTGGTCATTGGACACCAGCAGTTGGTCAGGGACTGCTGCTGAACGGCTAGTGGCTTGTGGGACTGAAAACCTTTGAGGGCATTGTATCTCTTACCAGGGACTTGAGATGCAAAAGAAGGGATTTAGTCAACAGGGACTCCATAAAGATAGAAAGCTGTGACCAGTGAGAGTGCTGTATTCTCTGCCTTTGCAATTGGCTGAGAATGAGTATGAACTTGCAGTGTGATGCTATGGTTAAGAGGGTTATTGCAATCCTGTTAATACAGAGGAGGGATGGGGGAGGGCCTCTATTTGCAACTGGTGCAGCTGCTGCAGGAGTGCCATGTCCAGTCCTGGGGTTTACACTTAAAAAAAAAAAGGTCAAAAAATGAGGGAGGGGTTCAAAGAAAAGCCACAGGAATGATGAAAGGCTTGACAATATGTTTTACAGCAAGAGATCAAGGAGCTCCACCCACTGGTCTTATCCAGGAGTAAGTTAAGGAATGATTTGATTAAAAGGTCTACGTGCCTGCATGAGGTCTCTTGATAACAGAAGGCTCTTCTGTCTAGCAGACGGGGGTACAACACATTTGAATGGGTGAAAGTCAAAGCCAGATCAATTTAGATTAAAAATCAAGAGTAACATTTTAGCAGTGAGGAATGAACCATTGGAACAACGTACTGTGGTGGGTTCTGCATTGCTGGACAATTTTTAAAATCAAGACTGGATGTTTTAGAAGACATCTGCTCAGCCACAGCTAATGCACTTAAAGCAGGAATTAATTCAGATGAGCCCTATGGCCTGTCATACAGGAAGTCAGATTTGGATTGCAGTAATATTCCTGTCTGGCCTCAAAGTCTTCGAATGGAAAAGAGGTCTTATAGCAGCTGTGTAGGTTTGACATTTCCGTCATTTATGTCTCACTTGTTCAAAGCATACACGTTGCATGCTGGCTCTGAATCCTGGGGGGACAATCCTATTCTCCCGATAAACCGCATTGAACACCTGTGTAGATGTGTGCACGGTTCCCCACGTTTCTGGTCTGAACATCTTTGTTTGGATTACCTGCCTTTGGACTTCGAGTTTTGAGTATGATGCCAAAGCTGGACTAGGCTGCCAGGGGCATCTGGCACTGTGATGTGATGTGGTGGTGAATCATGATTGCATGTGCTACCGTCAGTCTGTGCACTGGGTAAATGATTATTAGAACGGGAAAGAGCAGGACTAGACAAGCCTCCGAAACCCCCAAATCCCCAGTTTATTAATTGTATCAATTATTCTTAATTAAAGTTTGGTATGACTATGAGTAATGCTGTGATCACCATGACTGTTACCTCTGTCAGGAGTGCTGAAGATGACAGAATACTTTGAAAGTCTGTGAGGTCACCGGTGGAGAGATTTGGGCAATTCCAGAAGTAGATCAGTGTGTCCAGGTAGTCTCAATCTAATACATATCAATAACTGGCGCTCTCCAACTCGGGATTTCTCTGGGTTTCAGGCTGCAGAGTTGTTTTCCTCTTTCGTAGCCCTCACTTCAGGAAATTAATCCCAACAAAAGGAAGTCTGGATAGGGAAAGGCAAAGAACCATCCTACCTATTTGCATATCGCTTGACAGCTGCAGCTGCAGTTCCAAAATTATTTATTCAATGTCTGTATAGTATGTCTGCCAAGTGCTGGGTGCTTTCCAAATGGCCAGAGGCATGTTCTGCTTTAAGGAACTTGCAAGCTAATGGCTTGTGGCCCCACAGTTTGTACGCTATGTCAGAGTTAAAAGGATCAGTGACACAAACACTCAGTAAAAGGTGTTTCTGTTGGGATGGTTATTCCCATATATTTACAGAAATAAACTGTTTCCTAAATGATGCAGGTAAACTGCCAAGTGGTACCTCAAGTGGTATGTAGTTCCCTCGGCAGCTCCTAATGTTGTCTATAAACCAAGCAGTAGACTGATAAAACACCTCTTCTGCACCAATTCTTACTTTTCTTTCTCTTTCCTGACCAATCTGCAAATGCAAAACAAAAACCTGGGACAAGTTCCCTTTTAGGTTGCCATGTGCAGCTTAGACAATTTGCCACTGAAAGTGATAAAAGCAATCTTGATACCAGTGGGTGCACACAGAACTTGAAAGGAGAAACACTCTTAATGAGCATCATTCAAACAACCTTGACACAGCCCTGCTCTTTGTATAACCATTTCAGAGCACAATCCAACTTCCATTGAAAACCCAGAGAGTGCTTGCTTTGATTTTACTGAGGGTCTCTCTACATGGTTGTTTAAATCATTAAAAGAAGCTTTAAACAAACACTTGGCAAATCTAGGTTTGCTATTTACCCTCCTTTTTTCTCCCCTGTGTGTGTGCATGTGCGTGTGTCAGATCATGGATTCCTGGAAGCCTGTTATGCTTATACTGGATCTGATAAAACATTACACCACCTATTGCATAATTACAGCGCATTTCATAATCCCTACAGTGCCCTGGAAATTGTGGAAGATCAGTTCATTTTGTGAATCTGTGCATTGTATCATGGATCAGAAGCTTTAAAAAGTTTGCATGGGGAAGAGCAAGGAATTAATATTTTGGAGTGCACATCTAAGTCACTTAAAAGCACAAATACACTAAAAATCCATAGGGCTTGTGTTTTAGTCATTGTGTATTTCCCACTCTGCATGTTTCTGAGTGAAAGAAATAGGTAAGGGTCATTTAGCCCTTGCCATTGTGGGGGGTGTTTTGTTGCAGAAGTACGGTGCTGCTCACATAGAATACTTTTGTTTAATGGTATGTGAGATAAAGGTGATATAGGAATTGTTTATATAGCCTCACTTGGATTTTGATACTTTTTAATTCTATATAATGATTTAATTATATATATAAAATCAGTGGTCCTTTTCTTTTAAACATGTATAGCAATCTTAACTGTATGTTAACATTTTTTAACTTCCTTTTTATAAAGTATTTTAAAATGTTGTGTTTCTAATGCCACTGTAGACTGTGTCAGGGTTGCAATGGAAAAGCATTGACTGAATAATAATAATACATAGATATCAAAGATTTTATAAAAATCTATATACATTATAATCTGCATATAAGCTGCAAACTACTGACCCCACAGTTCATAAAATCCATACAGATTATTTGTCATTTGAAGTCGCAGAGGTCCAAAGTTTTGTTATTTAAAATGTTGATGGCAAATTTATTTTTCTTTAGGCCCATTTGCAATCAAACACATTTCTTAACAAATGCATTTGTTCACAGGTGGACTTATCTACATCACTTTCTACTCAGAAGATTACCCTTGCAACCAGAAAGGCTAGAAAACTAATATTAACCCCGCCACCCACCCCCAACAACAGCCCTGTGGTTTGCAGAATTCAAATCCGTTGTCTATAAATGCACTTGCTACACAACTAGTGCATAACTTTAAAATGCTGTAGTATTTTTATATTTATTTTTTAATCCTGCAATTACTGAAAAATAATGATGACATTCACAATGGGATGTTTAAAAATTAATGTGTACGATTACGTACATTTTAATCTTCTACCATAAACTACTGTACAGAGAAAGTGGCCACAAAATAATCTCAGGGATTATTTTTTTCTAATGTGAAAACTATCATTTTGTCATTAGTTCATTCTTTGTAAACAGTTCTTACCATATAGGCCTTAAAGGTTACACTAGTAACATAACACCGAGCAATAGTTCCTTCCCAAAAATGAAAAAAAAGGTATAATTGGACACTACCGAGTATATGGATTTAAAATTGCAACCAGGAGCTCCACAGTCCTTAAAATATGACAGCATTTTCTATTTTCTTTCCTGCTTTATTTTCTCTGCTTCTGTGTCTCTACAGATATATATATATATAGTCTTCCTAGTTGCTTCTTAAATAGTGTTCATTTCTCCATTTTAATTGCTTTGTTTCTTTTCTTTTCACTTTATCCCCCGCACATTACTTAAAAAAGAAAATATATCCAACCTACATATCTGAAAGTCACATTTGTTTGTTCTGGTAATTGACCAATGTATATCATGAATATTTAGGATAATGATTAACTTTCTTTGTATATGGTCATTAGTGATGACTTTGGAAATTCATTCATTCATTCATTCATTCATTCATTCAAGTTTTTATGGGATGATTGGAGATGCAATTTGCCTGTTCTGGGCCAAGAAATAATACAATTAACTTCCTTTGGCAATCCGGTCATCTGTATCCAGCCTACAAGTGATACTGGCACACTCCCAAGAGCTAATCCCTGTAACCTAGTTCTTTCCCAGTATTTGTTTTCTTATTACTTTGTAAGAAAATTACTTGCATTCAGTAGCAGAGTACTTTTCAGAACAGGGGAATAGCAGCCTGCAAATCATTTTTTTCCACGTAGCTTTTGACAAACTTGTGCATCCTGACTGTTGCTTCTTTCTGCCCCTTTTCTAAGCATCTAATACAGGGACGGGCAATTATTTTGGGCGAAGGGCCGCTTACTGAGTTTTGCCAAGCCATCAAGGGCTGCATTACAGGCAGCCGGGGCGGATAAATATTAATTTTCTAAATTTTTAAGGGCCCCATGGGCTGGATAGAATGGCCTGGGAGGCCACTTCCAGCCCATGGGACACATTTTGCCCACCCCTGATCTAACAGAAACCTAAAGAACATTGCACTGTTTTACACGTACCTAAATTACAAAACAGTTAAAGCCCATTTCCAAGAACAACAGAACTTTCCATAGGGATTTTTGCCAAAATCTGAATGTGTTTCTAGAAGATGTGAACAGGAAGAACAGCCAAAATGAGTAGGTTGTGTTCAGAGTTAATGTCCCACCTCTGTGATACAGAATTGTTTGTTTCCCACCACTATCGCCTGTTCAGCTCGCTTGCAGGTAACATGGTGAACTGGGTTCGTCTGCAGTCAAGTAGAAGGCAGGGAAGAGCAACCTGAGTGCAGATAAATTGGTGTTTTCACCATGGGCCATGGTACCATGGCTTCCTAGCTATCCTAAAGGTGTGCCCATTGCTCCCATCAAAAGAGATAAGCTGGTACAACCGATGCTGGGATTGCCTTTCAATGAAAAAGCCTTGTGTGAACCCTTGCAGGATCAAGAAAGGGCCTTTAAGAGATTGTATTTAAAGACACAGGTGGAATTGGGATTTTTCTTAAGTAGAAGCTGACACCTTCAATACTGCATCTGGTTTTGGTCCCCACCCATCAAAAAAGATATAGCATTAGAAAAGGTCCAGAGATGGGCACCAAGGGTGATTAGTGGTGTGGAGGGGTTTCCATATGAGGTCAGACTAAAGAATCACAGACTCGTACAAAATTCAGGTGGAAAGGGACCTCAGGAGGTCACATTGAGTCCAACCCCCTGCTCAAAGCAGGACCAGCCCCAACTATATCATCCCAGCCAGGGTTTTGTGTACCTGGGTCTTAAAAACACCCGCAAAGATGGAGACTTCACCACTTCTTTGGGTAACCTGTTCCAGCACTTAACCACCCTCCTAGTGAGAAAGTTTTTCCTAATATCCAGCCTCAACTTCCCTTGCTGCAGCATGAGCCCATTGCTCTTTGTCCTGTCATCTGCCCCCACTGAGACCAGCCCAGCTCCATCCTCTGTGCACGCCCCTGCAGGGAGGTGAAGGCTGCTATTCAGTCCCCCTCGGTCTTCTCTTCTGCAGACTCAATCAGCCCAGTTCCCTCAACCTCTCCTCACCAGTCATGTGCCATAGCCCCACAACCATCTTTGTTCCCCTCTGCTGGACTCTCTCCAATGTGTCCACATCCATTCTACAGTGGGGCCCCACAACTGGACACAGGACTCCAGATGTGGCTTCCCCAGTGCTGAATACAGGGGAAGAATCACTGCCCTCAGTTTGCTGGCAATGCTCCTACTAATGCAGCCCAGGATGCTGGGGAAGTAATTTGCAAACCCTTCTCATGTTCCCCTTTGAGCGTCTCTTCTAAATGGACCAAACCTGGCCTCTTTACAGTGGACGATAAGATGAATATGCATCAACAGCATGTCCTTGTTGCCAGGAAGGCTAACATAGGGATTTATTTGCTGTCTTGCAATCCAAGAACAAAGGTCACACCATGAAACTAGTAGGCAGCACATTTAAAACTAACACAAGGAAGTTCCTTAATGACCAGTGGGTCATTAAAGGGCAGAACTCCCCTGGCTGAGATGATGGAGTTGGAGCCGGTCCTGCTTGGAGCAGGGGTTGGACTAGATGTGACCTGCTGATTCAATGCATTCATGGCTACCAGATACGGTGCAAGCCGACAGCTTAGCCAGATTCATCAAGGGACTGGATACATGCTTGGAGGCAATAAGCATCAGCAGCTACAGAGCATGGGAACGAGGGGCACGGCCTCTGTATCAGAACTGCCTGGACCTTAAATGCTGGAGGTTTCAAGGGACAGTAGGAAAACCCTGGTCAGACCCATTCACTCCCTTCTTCAGCCTCCACTCTCTGCCACTGTGTGATGCGGGACACTGGGCCCGCCAGACCGAGGCTCTGGTGCCCTAAATAACAGCTGGTCTTATGTTCTTATGAAGAGAGAGCGCTTGTGAGAAAAGAACTGCAAATATCTATAACTCTTGGTTCAGAGATGATACCTTTTATTAGACCAACTAAAAAATTGTCTTTTTCTGCAAGCTTTCGGGCTCATGCGCCCTTCATCCAGCTCAGGGAATATTAAAGATGGTAAAAAGTCTGCATGGGCGAGGGAAAAAAGCAGACAAGGTTCTCTGGGCAAAGTGGCCTCTTTTAGTAGCCCAACTACAGTTGGGAAAATTGTTCTTTACAAACTTCGGGGCACAAATAGCGTTGCCTGCCTGCAGCCATTCGGGGCTGGACTTGATCGTCCCAGGTCCCTTCCAGCCTACATCCTACAAATGAATGAATGACTCTATGAATCCTTAGACCAGTGCTTCCCAAACGCTTCCTCAGCATGACCCCCTCGATGGCCCATTTTTCTGTCTCCCAACCCACAGCCCCCCACTCCTGCCCCCCCGTGTGATGTTGGGACCCCCTTTGGGGCAGTACTGCCAACTCCGTGGGTGACCGGTGCCTCCTGAGTCTGGGGGGGCACCTGCAAAACTTGGCATCCGTGTCAGGGACTGGTCTGGCGGGCACCCAGAGAAGCTGGCATCAGTGCCAGCAGTGGGGTACGGCCCTGCTAAGGGGGCACGTGCCCCCTTCCCAGTTGCCTATGGCCAGCTCTCATGGTTTTCAGCGTTGTTCTTGAAGTCAGGAGTGTGAAAAATGCATGGAAAGAGAGATAAAAGACCTAAGGTTTTCACGTTCCCCACATGTAGACGTTAGAAGCAAGACCCAAAATCATGAGAGTTGGTGACTGCCACAGCTTGGGGGCCGTTGCCTTGGACGGATGCGGGGGGGAGCAACGCCTCTGAGGAAGCGAATGGCTTGACTCTGCCAGCTCCACCGGCCTAGGTGCGGGTCCCTGGCTGAGGCACAGAGGGCCACGAGGGACCACCCGGGGCACTGAGAGGGAGAACGCAGGCACAAGCCGGCTCCGCCACTGAAGGGAAATGGGCGCGGAGGGCGGCCCTGGTCTGCAGCCCCGCCTCCGCCCCCACGTGCCACGTGACCGCGGGCGAGCAGGCGGGCGCCTTTGTCATAATGCGCCGGGTCACGTGGGGCGAGGGGTGTGGCGCACTGTGACGCCTGCGCAGTGCGACGGCTGCCGCGGCCCCTGCGGTTCCTGGTCTGGAAACCCCGCGTGGGGCCGCTGAGGCAGGCAGCCGCCATCGCGACGGGCCGGGCCTAGCCCCGGCGGCCCTCGCCTCGCCGCGCCACGCCGCGCCTCGCGCCCGCACGAGCAGGACGGAGCAGTGCCGCCCGGCCCGGCCCGGCCCCCCGCGCCGCCATGGAGCCTGCGGCGCCCGCGAGCGCCGTGGCGGAGCGCCGCGGCCTGTGAGGCCCGGCCCGGCCCGCCCCGCCCCAGCGCAACCCGGCAGGCCGCTCGCGCCCGTCCCGCGCCCCGGGCCGTGTGCCCCCCGCCGGCGCGGCCATGTCCTGCGTGCACTACAAGTTCTCGTCCAAGCTGAACTATGACACGGTCACCTTCGACGGGCTTCACATCTCCCTGTGCGACCTCAAGCGCCAGATCATGGGCCGCGAGAAGCTCAAGGCGGCCGACTGCGACCTGCAGATCACCAACGCGCAGACCAAAGAAGGTGCGAAGGGAGGGAGGGAGGGGAGGAGCAGGCTGCCCCCCGCCGTCCCGGAGCAGCCCCCCAATCCTGCTGCATCCCCGTCCGTCCGTCCCCCCGATCCTGGTGCCCCCCCCCATTCTGGTTTGTCCCCGTCTGCCCCGTGGCCCCCCCATCCTGGTGCCCCCCCCATCCTGGTGCATTCCTGTTCTCCCCCCAAGATTCTGGTGCCCCCCCTCCTGGTACATCCCCATCCACTCCCCAAGATCTTGGTCCCCCCCTGGTTCCTGGTGTGTCCCCGTCCCTCCTGTCACCTCACATCCTGGTGCCCCTCCCCCCCCCAAGATCCTGGTGTGTTCCCATCTGTTGTGTCCCCCCAGCTTGGGATCCTCCTGGTGGTACCCCCCCGCCCCGCAGTCACATAGGGGCCGTAGAGCTAAGTGGAGCCAACCAAGTACAAATGTTGTGTTGAGGAACACCGTCATCGAGGGGGGTAAAGATTTCGAGGAGTACTTGCATGTGCTGTGGCAAGTGTTCTTGCTGATGAAAGTGTTGGTTACCACAAATATTTACAGGTTTCCTGGTTCTTAAGCCAGCAGAAAAATATGTGAGGAGGTTTTACAGGGCAACTCCCCACACTTTGGGGGGGTTTCCTTTTTTGGGGGGGGGAGAGGTTGAGACATATATTTGTAATGAAACAAGGAGTGATTTAGTCTGAAATGTGTGCTCTTTGTTTTAGTTTTATTTAAGGGTAAGTTAGTTTTGTGTCTATTGTGAGATTAGAAATGGTCAGTGGGAGGTAGGGTTCTAGGAGTGAGACTCAATGGTAATACCTCTACTGTGATTGTAGTGCCACTTCTTACCTCTGTAGCAGACACACTTTTTTTAAAGTTGTACTGTTCATATAACCACTAAAACAGTCTTTCAGGAGAGTTGTTTGTATATGTAGACACGTCTGGGAGTTTCTGGTTAATGCAGATCATTTTCATTTCTTTATCAAAGACCAAACATTCCTGGTCATTTACAGACTTTTTGAACTTCAGCTAGCAAACAGTCCAAAAAAGAAGTTGATTACTTCCCTACAAACTAGTTGTACCAAGGAGTATACCACCAAGGAGGGTATTTGAATCTTAATATATTCAGCAGAGTTCATCTGACTAATACACACATCAGAAGTCTCTGAAAATATCTTTAATTGTCATGTGACTGGGGCTGATCAGTCATCATGGTTATTTACTATTTCCTAAACAGAATATAAATTGACTTGACCAGTTGTACAGATATGGATTAAAATAGAATTTAATTTCCAAAAACTTTAGAAAGTGTCTTTTTTTTTTTAATATTCTCCTATATTCAGTATTTTTCTTTTAAAATAAATGCTGTCAATTTTAAATGACAATCAAAGTATTCAGGTATTGTGTCTGTTTCTGTGTCTACTTTCCTGCTTTTTAAAGCAGGAATTTTTTTAAAGGCATTTGCACGAACAAAATCATTCTCCCTTTTGCTGTGTGGTTATGCACAGGATACTTGGCTGGGAAGGGGATTGAAAAAGGGGGGGAAATGCCAGACAAGAAAATGTGTTCTGCTTCATCAAAGGAGGAGCTAAGATATTACTTGCATGTAGGTAAACATTTATTAAGGAAATCAAATTTTAAAGGTAATCTGGCATTTTCAAGGTTAAGGTTTAGGGGCTGCCAGTGATGACATTGTCTCCATACATATAGCTAAATGTTCATAACGCTGAACAAAACTAGGAGACGTTTACAGGCAGAAAAATATTTACAGCGCGCAGTAGTAATTGGAATAATTTACAGTTAAAGTACACATGCTATACTGCTTCATTTAAAGGGCTTCCCTGCACAAGAAAATTTTAAATGTCTCTAACTAGTATTAATGCTCTTCTAACAGTTATTGGGACCCGAATGTAAATGGCCAGGTGGCAAGGCTCACTATTTTAAGCACCTAGTGTCAAGAGTAGTATCTAGTTGAGAACAGCATCAGAATTAGCAACAACTGAAAGGGAAGAACCTGAGCTATTAACAGAAGAAAACTTACAGAAATAATTCACTGCAGTAGCAAGAACCTAGGAATATTTCTAAAATTATAATTGCAGGCTAAGGGAGCAAGGAGCATATAGAACTAATCAAGTTCCATCAGTATTAATCTTTTCCTCTGGTTCTGTTTTGCTACAATCTGACTTTTGTCAGGTATTTAAGAAATAAACATATTTTAATTACTGTAGAACTGAGAGTTTGTTGTTTGTCTGTGTGGTTATTCAATCAAGAATTGAAGTAGATGATACAAAATGCAAAAAGTAATGTTTCTTCAAGGCTATATGAAGTTATCGGTTTGTTAATAAAATACTTTATTAATCCATGTCCCACTCCGTGAATTTTGGTTGTCTGCCTTTACTGCTCAGACATGGTAAGGTAAGGTAAGGTAATGGATTGTTGGGGGGGTAGGAAAGAAGAAAAATCCATAATGAATTTGCTACCCTATAGTAAATTTTCATTTTGTTTTTATTTGACTGTACTTAATAGTCTAGTGTACTTGTATAATATTAAGCCAAATATAAAGGCCTTTTCTGCACCTTCTTGCACTTGAGAAGGCACAATGCCCAGGGAAACCTGGAGGAAAAAATTCAGTTTCAAATTTGTTTTTCTGACCTTTATGGAAGAAGTGAGATTCTAAGAGTGATATGGATGAGGTATAATGTTGGCTTAGAGTACTAAAGTTAATGGTAAAAGATAATGTGATATGTCATGGCACTTGGTGGTTACAGCTTCTTGCTCAGGGAAGATAGGTAGAGGAATAGATGGGATTTGAGATGTAGCTTCCTCTCCCTCCCTCTTCGCAGAAGTTAGGACAGGGTCCCCCTTGGGGTGTTTATAGACCTACCGGGGAGGAGAGTTCAATTAATGAGAGCCACTCTAAAGCATCCGCATCGTCACGTGTATCAGCATCCCCACGCTGAAAAATGGCAGTGGATGTACTTTAACTCTTTTTACAGCAATTCAGCAATTTTAATGTTTCTTGATAGAAATGGAACACTCTGTATAAGCAGTATAAAGCAGTACTTGTACATTTATTGACAAGCATGAACTTTGCGGTGAAAAACTTTACGCTCATAAGTAATTCCATTACCTTTTTCATTTCAATGTATAATATCTTTTAGGTAGTTTTGTTGGCAGATTTCAAAAATGAAAATGTCAAGCAGTTTAATAGCTTGTTTTTCTTTGCCATGTGCTGTATAAGCTTTGGTACTTACATGGTGATGATAAACAACAGCCAGTTCTGCCTAGTCTAGTAGGCAGTTTGTGTTAGGCTGGTTTCAGCAAGGTAAGACATGCTTCACTTTGTGGCCTTCTCTATACTAGAGATTTGTGGAACTGACTATTATGCTTCTCAAGTCAGATGACAGATTTCAAATTCAGCGCTGAACATTTGTAGTTTGCCTTGCATTCTTCTAGTATTTGCCACGCTGCTCTAATTTTTTATTGCCTTTTGAAGCAACAGTTTCAGTGAGACCTGAAAAGATGGTTGATGCACTTCGGGAAGCAAGTGAGAAAACTGCTTGAATTGTTTTAGCTAGTCTTCATGCACACCATGACTAAAACAGTTCAGCCGGAACTTAATGTCAGGTAATACTTAGTCCTGCTGAAGTGTAATTTATTTGTCACGCTCACTTGTGGATGCAAAGTGTTACAACTGGTTCTAGGAAACTAGCAATGATTAGCTGACTAAATATGCCTGAGGTGTGCAAGGTTATCAAAGATTGTTCTCATGCTCAACCCCACTACTCCTACATGGGGAAAAAATGTAAGATCTATTTCTTAAAGGTGAGTATAGCTGCAGTAAATCTTTACTTTTTGCAGCTCTGTGGCTTGCAAAGAGCTACTAACTTTTTTCCCTCAAGAGTATTCCGGTGCTAATATGAAGGATCATCCTAGGTACAGCATTGCCCTAGTGGTGCACAAACAATTCTTCTGCCACAGTCCCATGGTGCTGCATTCACTGCTTAGGTGATTGGTCTACTGTTTCTGAAATTGTGTGGTCAAGTTGACAGGAATTGTTTAATTGTACAAAGAAAATTAGCCACACTGTAGAGTTTAACTGCACATTAACATAACATAATCGCATTTTCTGTTGCTTCTTTGAAAATAGTCTAATTCTGTTGTTGTTATGCTTTTGGTAAGAGGCTGTTGTGTTGGGTGGCTTGAAGCTGCTGTTTTGCCCCTAGTGGCTGTGTAAGATGACACGGGTCCAACTAAGCTTAGGCATTAAATCATCTGGATCAGTCTCTAGTACAAGGGTGGGCAAAATGTGGCCCATGGGCTGGATGCGGCCTGCCAAGCTATTCTATCTGGCCTGCAGGGCCCCTAAAAAATTTAGAAAATTAATATTAATCTGCACTGGGCTGCCTGTCATGCGGCCCTCGATGGCTTGCCAAAACTTGGTAAGCGGCCCTCCATCCAAAATAATTGCCTGCCCCTGGTCTGGTACAAGGGTCAGCAGTGTTTTTAGGCAGAGTGCCAAAACACCCACAGCCTTGACCTGTAAGATGTTGGTGTGCCGGGGTGGATGGGGGGGGATCTGCAAGGTGCCTGGTCCTTATTGTGGCAGTGCAGACCCAGCCCCTTCCCTACTGTTTGCCTCAAGGTGTGCATGCCAGGCAAAATACCTTCATGTGCCATGCTCTGGCACCTGTACCAGGGGGTGTCTACCTTTTATCTAGTGTGTGACTGGGTATTTGAGCAGCTAGGCGAGATCTACCTCGTTACAGGGGCAATCACTGCTATGAAAAGTTAAAGGGTTGAACTTCCTGTATCATGAAGCTTGTGACAACAGCAGTAGATCTAGTTCAAGGCAAAGAATATGCTACTTTTGCAGTGAACTAGACATCTTCTTTTAGACATCATTTCGTGACTGCAGAGGTGGTACTGTATCATCTGGAGGTACCATGTAGGATTTGCTGAGGGGTTAAGAGAATAAGGGCTCCATGAACCCTTGTGGACTGGTGGGCTATTCTGTTACAATCTTGTGATGTATTTTGGTGAAGGCAGAGAAACAGCAGCCAACTCAGTTTGGCCAGATTTTGAAGAGACAGCTTGTCTGCTTCCTCATCTATTCAACAAGTATCTGCTCCAACCTAAACAACTAAATGGTAGTGAAGAGACTCGCTCAGTGATCCCCGGTGTTATTTGGCTTGTTGCTCCCTGTAATTGTGTAGTATTGACGTGCCATTTAAGGGCTGCTCTTCCTTGTCAACATAGGAACGCTTGCCTCAGTGTGCTGATCAATTTATTGTGCCATGCCACGTGGCCCAATCCGATGATGAATTCAAAAATTGAGATCAAAGTAAAATTACAAAATGAGAATTACATCATTTCTTGCAGTGAATTGGCAATTATTGGCATAATTTGCATACGGCACGGGTTATTTAAAGACCAAGGGCTAATAGACTTGAAGACTTAAGCTGATCTAGATGATGTGGCAGTGTAGTGCTGGATGGACTTTTGCATTTGTCAGTATTAAATAATTGAAGGGAATAGCTGGGGTTACTCATGTTTGATCTCTAAATTTGTGTTCAGGAAAAAGGCTGAGTATTGTAGTGAACAGTTCAACTAAGATTCATTGTGCAGGAGGGATCAAAAATAACTCTACCGTTAACTTACCTCCCTATCCCTTCACTCCTTCAAATTTCCATTTTTCCCTAATGCTGTGAAGTGCATTATAGGAGACTGCTGAAAATGTAACTTTAGTGACTGACAAACATCACCTTTATTGCATACTTGGTCTTAATCTGGCATCCTAATTAACCTTTACAAGGTTTGTGTGAAATCTGTGTCCTTTGTTCAAGGTGAAGGTAACCTGAGGCGGGCAATATAATTTGAAACTGAATTGAAATTCTTAATTTGACTGCATCAAGAGATAGATGGAGCATCCCTGGAGTTAGCTTGCTGTTTACTTCTTTTATTGTTGTCACCACACCAGCAGGATGGATGACCGAGGAAGTTGTGGTGTCAGGTAGACTGGATTTACAGTGGTGAATCACTTCATAACACGCTTTGGTCAAGGACCACAAAATGAAAGGAGGATGGAGCAAAATGTCATTGAACCCTTTTTGGAATCGGGGAAATAAGACTGGAGGACAGCTTACCAGATGACAGGGGAACATTCAACAGATATGTAGAGCTTAGGCAAATGAATTTCATTTTCATCTGCCAGTTGACTTGGTGCTGTCTGTACAATACTTCATTTACATTAGGATAATTTCTAATTGTCCTTTGCTCTTTGGTTGGTTGCTTCTGCTCTGGCAACCAAGTCCTTAAAACAGCAGGAAAGAAAAATGGCATATTGGTGTGATGACTTAAATTACAGTGTTCCTTTTGTTATTGTACAAATATTATTTTATTCTGATATTGCAATTGTGTTAATATTTTGTTATACATAAACACAGTTTCTTAAAAAAAAAAGGTACTGTCACTAATAAATTAGATAGACTGTTCTTTAATAGGAATACAATATGAATTCGTTCTTTGGAGGTTTTTACCCAAGCTAATACAATCCTTATTGAAGCATAAGAAAAAGTATCGAGGCTCTAACTCCATCATGACCAAGACAGTTCACAGAAGCAGCTGTCAGTAAAGCACTGTCATTTCAGATCACTCCTCCACACATTCTCTCACCACATAGGTTAGCGTAATTAAATGTGAAGTAGTAGAAGTTCACAACAAATAAAATAAAACATTTCTCCATTCCATTTCCAATCCTCAACTATCCATTCAAAAAGATACATGCAAAGCTCTTCTAATAAGGGTGGTGCTGTATTTGCAAGCTTTCACATCACTGGTGTCAAACTGCATAACTGTGTGCTATTATTCCTTGGCTGCCTTTGGTTTTTTTACATATTAAATTGAATGCAGCCAGCGAATGTTACAGTTGTTAGACCAGGCATTGAGCTGCCATCCCAAGTCAACAGACCTTTTCAGCTCAGTTTTTGAAAATTGTGAACTGCCCTCAGACCACACCCTCTGTGTGTCTTTAAAGTGGCATGTCTCTAGGCTGGATTTATCTAGAAATAGCTTCGTTTGCCACAGGTAAATTTGGGTGGCAGGATCAACAGATTTGGAATGGGGATAGAGACATGGCTTCCATCAGCATTCAGTGAGAAAAGTCATCTTTTGCCCATTTTTGAAGAGCCTTTGAGAATTTGTGCATCATGCTCATTGCCTAGGCACCCTTTAAATATATTAAGGAATCTGTCATAATCCTCAAAACTGAATTGTAATTCAACAGTATCACGATCTGTTACTGTGTCTAGAAAAGCATGTTAAGGTGTGAAGACCACAGGTTGAATGTTTGGATTTGTTTAATAGCTCCTTCTACAGTCTTTGTCATGCTCTTTGCCTGGATCCTACCATCTTCTCAGTCCATATTGCCATTTATGTCTTGATGAACAGGAGAATCTCCTAGATACTCTTCAAGTCTAAGCATAACTGTGGGTAGGTAGTCAACTGCCATAAATATTTGCTGATCCTTTATGGTAAGAGGAGGTCCATCCTGAAGTGGCACTGGAGCTAGTTTTCCCCAGACATGGAAAATTCTCATTCTCACTCTACAGCTGCTGAATCTTAGTTTGCAAACAATTTCATTTATTGATTTGGCTCAAATCACAATGACTGAAGTTAATGCTCTGTTTCCTGAATGTTACTGTCCAGCATTGTGGAGAACCAGCTACTCCAGACCTAACACTGTGTGATGGAAAGTCAGTCATGCTGGTTGAACTTTTCTTGGGAGGTCATTACTACTTTACAGAAGTGCTAACTTGAGCCTTTTTGATGAGCAGTTGAGTATTTGTTGTAGTCCCTGTTTTGAAAAAAGGCCTCAGAAAAAGCTCAGTATTTAGGGGCTTTTTGGGGAGTTCCCTCTTTTCAGGAATTTGCTAAACATAAAATAAGATATTCACCATGAGTGCAGTTCTTGTAGGCTTCCTAAAGACATTTTAAGAACCTCCCGGAAAGCAATAAGAGCCGGGCTGGGAGCTGTTTGACCTGAAAGTACCTGCACAGTCCGGTGGGTGGAGAATTGGCTGGAGGGTCGCACCCAGAGAGTCGTGGTGGATGGGTCGGTTTCGACCTGGAGGGGTGTGGGCAGTGGGGTCCCGCAGGGCTCGGTCCATGGACCGATACTCTTTAATGTCTTCATCAGCGACTTGGATGAGGGAGTGAAATGTACTTTGTCCAAGTTTGCAGATGACACTAAGCTATGGGGTGAAGTGGACACGCCGGAGGGCAGGGAGCAGCTGCAAGCAGACCTGGACAGGTTAGACAAGTGGGCAGAAAACAACAGAATGCAGTTCAACAAGGAGAAATGCAAAGTGCTGCATCTAGGGAGGAAAAATGTCCAGCACACCTACAGCCTAGGAAATGACCTGCTGGGTGGCACGGAAGTGGAAAGGGATCTTGGAGTCCTAGTGGACTCCAAGATGAACATGAGTCGGCAGTGTGACGAAACCATCAGAAAAGCCAATGGCACTTTATCGTGCATCAGCAGATGCATGACAAATAGGTCCAAGGAGGTGATACTTCCCCTCTATCGGGCGCTGGTCAGACCGCAGCTGGAGTACTGCGTGCAATTCTGGGCGCCGCACTTCACGAAGGATGCGGATAACCTGGAGAGGGTCCAGAGAAGGGCCACTCGTATGGTTAAGGGCCTGCAGGCCAAGCCCTACGAGGAGAGACTAGAGAAACTGGACCTTTTCAGCCTCCGCAAGAGAAGGTTGAGAGGCGACCTGGTGGCTGCCTATAAGTTCATCAGGGGGGCGCAGAAGGGAATTGGTGAGTATTTATTCACCAAGGCCCCCCCGGGGGTTACAAGAAATAATGGCCACAAGCTAGAAGAGAGCAGATTTAGATTGGATATTAGGAGGAACTTCTTCACAGTTCGAGTGGCCAAGGTCTGGAACGGGCTCCCAAGGGAGGTGGTGCTCTCCCCTACCCTGGGGGTCTTCAAGCGAAGGCTAGATGTGTATCTAGCTGGGGTAATGTAGGCCCAGCACTCTTTCCTGCTTATGCAGGGGGTCGGACTCGATGATCTATTGAGGTCCCTTCCGACCCTAGCATCTATGAATCTATGATTAATGTGGATGTATTGCTTGTTGATTCTCACATAAGTGCTGTCATGCTGGTTCAACTTCCAAAGGAACAGGATACTAGCACATGCCGGTGGGTTGTGCTTAGAAACAAATATACTGTCATGTGCAACTCCTCCCTTTTCCAGACTTAGTGCATTTTCCATCTTCATGGAGTTCAGATTCCAATTTTTTTGTTTGAGGTCCACTGAAAGCTAAATGAATAGTTTCTCAAGGAATCAGGTATTTTTTTTCCCCTAATTCATATGGTTGAAGGACATCTTATTTCATAAATCAATATTAATTACCTGCGGGTGAAGATCACGCGTAGAAATTTGACTCAAAGGAAAAATTCAGAGAATTTATGAGCAAATGAAACAATGGATGCCTTTATAATGGAGCTCTTAACACTATCTTAACTGTAGCATCCAGTTCTAAGTCAGGTGTTTGCCCGTGACTTGTGCCTTCCATAAGACAAGAATTGTACTGAATTTAAAAGGGGAGGATGTTTCCTATCAAGCTTGATAACTTTGTTGAATATCTGTACAATTATGCAATAAGTGGAATTGAAACTCAGGTGCTGTTGAATTAGCAAAACTGCTTCTCTTCCATCATTTTCAAGGCTTCTGATATCCAGTGACAGCTACTTTCTCTTCATTCTTTTTGGTGCTGATTATGCAGTTAAGTGGTATAATTATGTTACAAAGTGGACATTAGGTAAAAGATAGCAAGCTAATAGAAAGAAAATCTTGCAAATTGTAAATTTTGCCAGGGTTTGGATCAGTTGAGTACAAAGGCCTGTTTGATTGCCTCTCTGGTCTTATTACTATGTGGAACTTGAAAAAACATCAAAGTAAACATTGTCCTTGTGTATATTTGACCGCTGAATACTTTTAAGTGAATGGATATGTGCTATTAATTAGTATGGATCAATTTTAACATTTCATTCTTTCTTGAAAAATTCTAGATTTGTAAGTTTTCAGTTAAACATTCTCCCAATTGGTTCCTTGATTCTCTCTTTTTCTTCTAATTAAAACATGCATCTTGGAAATGGTGGTGATATTTTTACCACTTTTTTTTTTTCTCTACTCTTCAGAATACACAGATGAGAGTGCCCTGATTCCTAAGAATTCATCAGTAATTGTTAGAAGAATCCCTATTGGAGGCGTCAAATCTACAAGCAAAACATATATCATGTAGGTATTCATAAAATCTAGTACTCTTCTTCAGCTGTAACATCTCTTAATCTTTAATATCCCTTTGGGTGAGGCTTACTTTGTTAGAAATGTTTGAACTTAGGTCTGGGTTCTGCTATCATGAAAGCTGCTGCTAGTACTCATTTTAGCTGGAGGAATTGGACCTGAAATTTGCCAGAAAGGTGTTTTAAAACTCCAGGCTTACTAAAATTCCAAATTACTCAAATTTCAGAATTTTTGGTTTCTATCAAAGAATTGTGTTTGGCTTATTCTTTGGGCTGATAGCTTAAGGTCTCAAAAGATGGTCTTACCTGTCTTCCATGGAAAGAGAAGATTTTGTAACATTTTTAGAAAAGAAACTACATAACATTTGCCATACAAACTTGTGTGCACACCTTCTGACTCATTTCTTTGTTGCCACAGATTGCATATAAATCTAATAAATAAATTCCAATCCCAGAAGTGGCTGTTACTCAGTAGTGGATGAGTGTTTGTTTTGTTTTTGGGGTGGTTTTTTAACATCTGTTTTGGGGCAAGGAAGTACTTTTATAAACATAAATTGCTAATATTGAGAGAGATGTTAGAATCTTGCATAGATGCAAAATGTTAAAGGCCAAGTCCACTAATCCTGCGCCTTCCACATGCTAGAAGTTTCATTTATAGGAAAGAGACCTAGCAGATTCCAAGAAATCATCAGTGCTTTATAGTAAGGCAGAAGGAGCAAGGTCCCCAAGTATGTCATTTTCCATGTGTGGCAGTGGGAGTAGATAGTCCCTCTTCAATTTGAAATTCAGCCCTTTTACATATGAATAAGAATAATTCTTGTTATCTTTCTAATTCAGTTTTTATACCACGTTGGTACTGTTGAGCTCTAAATGTTCACTTCCCAGTTAGTCCTTGTAATATCAAATGGCAGATGTACAGTTGTCTAAAATGTAAGAAATTCAGGTAAACTCAATTGCAGCTTTCTTGCTACTGTGTGTAGATCATCCCTATTCTGCATTAGTTACACAAGCTTTGCTTGAATAATTCAATTAATCCAAAGCTGGGTAGATACCATCTCCTCTTTCCTAGTGCTGCTCCAGAACTAGGTGCTTAGATTCTAAGAGTAATAATGACCAAATAAATAGCTGGATAAAAATGTGCAGAGGACGGGGTAGGAATGGTGTATGTTGCTTTCTCCTTACAGATGATCAGCTACTTCTCTGGTCCTCCTAGCTGATAGGATAGAAGATTCAGTTAAGAGTACCTGCAGCCTGTTAACTAGCCTAGTGATTAAGCTGCTCAGTAGCATAGTTAATTCAAAAACTAAGCAGCTTTAAGATTACATGCCCCAAAGGGTATCATTATTGTGGTATGTTACAGTGCCTTTTAAACTTTGCTATTCATATTGTAACATGTTTTTAAAGGTAATAATTGCATTGAAAAACAAATCTCTGTCAATTTCGAGGAACTCCTTGCATAGCCCCAACTTTGGGATATATACAGTTATGAACCTGAAACTGTTTTAACAGTGAAATTTGGAAGTGTGCACCTCCTCTGTAGAATTTATGAGCATCTTTAAATTGTCCCAGCTTAGAGGACACTTTAGCAAGCTGCATGAATTAATAACTCTTTATTAGCTGTACCAACACTTGCATGCCTAATTCACCATAAAGCATGCAGATCAGTAGTCAATACATGGAATCTCAACAAGTTTTCAGTAAGAGATTTCCTAAATACTGTAGAATATTCAGGATTATTTTTAATTACGTTCTGGCAATTTAAGACCTTTTTTTTTGTCACAGGACTTCTAAATCGCACAAAATCCTAGAAACTACTTTCAGGTGACATTTCTACTACTACTTTTAGTCAACATAGTTTATATAAAATGTTTAATATTTGGGCACTTTAATGGTTAAATGTAGCAGTTCTGACCACTGTGTTTGGGCTTCCACAAAAGTTCTTTTGTGAGGACTGCTGGCTTACAATATTGTAGTCTTCACTAAATGATTCTGCTTTGCCATACTGATTTAAGAAAGAAAAAGTTTGCTTCAAACTTTCTAGACTGTCACTTATTTTCCAGAAACCAAACATGACATCTGATCTTAAATTAATTTATTAGGAATATGGAAGTTGTTTGGACAAAAGCAGTTTCAGATTTGGATGGATCATTATCTTACTAGATTACAAAAATGTTGTGTAGAATAATTCATCTGTAGAATGTTTATATAGTGACAGTCAAATATCCAAAGGCTTGAAGTTTTAAATTGTTTTTCATTTATTCTGTATGCGAATCTTAAAAGATGTTTTTCGACATCCCAAAGCAACTTAAGTAATAATTCTCCCTGAAACAAAAGCACTTTGTGTGTAGGTGTGTTAACTTCCACGTTCCCTAAACAATGTTCCAGAACTCAAAAGTATTGGCAGTTCATAATATAGTGTTTTCACTCTTCTGTATAATGAATTCAAGCACTCGTAGATATTCTGACAACCTTTATTTCTTGTTCTAGAAGTCGAACTGAACCAGTGAGTGGACCATCAAAAGCAGTATGTAAAAACACAATCTCACACTTTTTCTACACACTGCACTTAATTATAACCAGTAATGTAGAAATAAATTTTCTAAACGTTAACTTAAAATACAGTTTCTGAGAACACGGTATATATATATTGTAAATACAATGTATTTATTACAGTATAGTAAAAAATGAGCAATGGTATCGTTTGCACACTTTTTAATGTGTATTTGGTATTTGTGCCAAATAATGCGTTGTATTTCATATTGAATATGCCAGAATATTTCCTGTATGACTCTGTGTTGTACAGATAATGTATGACCATTTTCAGATCATGTAGGTTCAAGGTTTGCACAACTGAACATGATGCCATGTTCTACATCTGTCTGTCTATAGTTAGTAATATGTATGTTTGTACGGGTTGTTGTGTGCTTTTTGTTTCTTGCAATAAAAATGTTTGGAGTGTATATTTTGCCATTTTCACATTGTATCACTTAGCTTTCGTTTTTAATACTTTTTTTGCCTAATGGTTTTTGAAAATGTTATCAAAAACCGCAGAGAAACCATTATTGTTAAACTTGGTATTGTTTCTTAATTCTGATGGGTTCAAACAAATGCTGAAATGAAGATTCCCTTACATTTTTCATGAGCAATTTTGTGCAGCCAAATGATTTATCTTGCTGTCCTGAAATATTTTGAATATTTATATTCCTTAAAACTGTACTGTTAAAATGACGTTGTTTGGGCCCCCTCTGAGTACATAAATGTCTTGAAGGTTATCATGGGTGTGAATATCTTATGGTCCTCAATGTGGTATTCTGAATTTCTGTGTATGGCTTTTCTGCTTTCTTTTGTTCAGCCTAGTTTAGTAGGGTGCCTGCAGACTAAATATCTAAAACTTGATGTACAAATTGTAGCAAAGGCTAGACCTTTGTGCGGTTTGAGGATGAAAACCATATGAACGTCAAATCTCATTTGCAGCACCCGTGATCTCAGTGTTTTCTGACTGTGGTGGCTCCCTACGTTATTGATGGCAAAGCCTTTCTTTAGAACGTCACCACTTTGATTTTTTACATTTGAAAAAAAGTTGGCATTTCTTTTAGGTTTGAAAAACTTAGTGTCAGTCTGTTACTAAATGCTGATCTATAAGATACATGAGCAAATATTTAGCTTGTGATGGGCCAGATTTTGATTCACTGCTCGTGCTGAACATTGTACATAATTCAAGAAATTCAAACTAGTCCTAATTAGTATCCCACATTATTATTTGGTGTTTTTATTTTTCACTTTTAAAAAGGCATTACACTAATCTTGGATTATTGGATCTGGTTACTTGATAGGATTTTAGGATAACGAAATCTAGAAATTTCTGAACTGTGGGCTTGTGTTTTATGAAGAAAATAGCTTCTGGTTCTCATGAAATGATATGCAGTCAATCTAAAATACAAACCTTTTTAGTGTAAAGATTTTAAAAGCCGCTAAAACCATAATCTAATATCTAAAACTCTATTGGCAGTTGATTCAAATTTTTTTCTTACATAACTGTGTCAGCACAAGTCCAGATTTGTTTGATTGGCCTAGTTACCCTAAGTAATTAATGTACTGCATTTATGTGAATCACATTTACAGTATTTGATCTAATTCAGATGAGTCTTTATTTATGGAAACCAGTTCACTTTCCTTTTTGTTTCCTAGCATGTGTATAAATAAACACAAATAACATGTTTATAAATAAAGTTAACATTCTCTTAGCCTTGTGTGTTCCCTGGCATGTCTGTGTTACATTTCTAAGTAGCACTTTACTATGAGCTAATGTAGGTTCTTTTTTTCGTTAAAAAAAATGTATCTTAGGAATGGCTATATTCTAGTTAGAACTGCTTCAGTTAAAAGGGAAGCAAAATGAAACATTTTTCTTTTTTTTTTCTTGTTTTCATGATTGCACTTGGCAAACTGTAATTTGGGACTGGTCTTGCCAGTCCTCTTTATCTGTTCAACTTCTGTTAATAATAATTCTCACCCTGGATGTCGTACAAGATCAGGCATCTTCTGTGTTGGGGACATAATTATAGTTACCGTTAATTGTCCAGCCTGATCTAAAATCAGAGACCAAATTCTGCCCTTAATTGCATGGGCACAAACTCATTTTATCTGAAAGCAGAACTTGGCAGTGGTAAATTGGAGCTAAGTGGGTAGAAAGCTGATATGCTAGTCCATATACATTGCCTAGGCTTTTGACCCTGGAGGGGTCACTCCAGCTTCACTTTATTTTCAAGCGAGGATTACGTTCAGTGAGCTGATGTCTCACTCGGCGTAATTCTATTGTCTTACGAGACAGACAGTTGCCTGCTACTACCACTACTATAAAAAACAAAGTATAGCAAAAAATAGGTTGGTATAGCTGATATAAATGTCAATAATTTTATACATAGCTTGACCACTTCTCCATTGTCTCGCTCTTTTATGAATTAGTTTATCCTCTGACGTTTTCCAAATTTGTGCCATTCTGACACCATCATAGTCAGAGCTAGGGACTGAACTTTTGTTCTGAGACCCAGTGACTGATTTATTAGTATTAATATTTTAGGAGCAATAAAAATCCGTAGTCAAAATTAGTGCCCCATCTTGTGAAGCAGGGGTGGCCAGTCTGCGGCATGTGTGCCACAGGTGACATGGGCAGCTTCTGGGTGTGGCAAATGGCAGATTGAGGGGACAGCACAGTGACAGATTGGGCAGGGGAGAGGATTGGATTGACACATGAGAGAGTACATGGCTGATTTGCAGCACATCTGCCAAAAAGTTGGCCCCCACTGCTATAAAGCATTGTCCCTTCAATGGAATATAGTCACAAACGTGACTGAAATCCCAGCTGACCAAGTCTTGTGCTAAAACAGCATTGTTAACCCTAAGTGACTGCTGAAACCAAAATGTAGTTGTAGTTCTGTGGCAGTGGTCTAAGACATTCCATGTAAAGCTTGGGATTGGATAGTGAGCTTTCCTCCTGATTTTCTGTTTTCCCCCTTCATTCACTCTACCCAGTGGAATTGGGATAATCTTCTCTGAAATGAGTTCCAGAGTAGCAAACATCATTCAGTAATTGTTGATTTAAAAAAAAAAAAATCCTACAGTATTATTTTTGCCTGAGGAAAGATCTCAGGAAGCTCAAGAGCCTTGGAGATGGAGTTTCCATAGGTCTGAATCCAGGGGCTTGCAGGGAACTTGATAAAATACTCCAGTAGGAAGAAAAAAGGGGAGGGGAGAGAGAAGGGATCAGCACAAGAGCGATAGGAAAGAGGTTCCCAAGA
This sequence comes from Crocodylus siamensis, assembly GCF_052110815.1. Lineage (NCBI taxonomy): Eukaryota > Metazoa > Chordata > Crocodylia > Crocodylidae > Crocodylus > Crocodylus siamensis. Next base: position 49,716,788 of record NC_143406.1, read on the forward strand.
TAATATATTCACTGAGATGCTGATCAACCACCTACTCCTTTCTGGTGGTAGTTTAGTGGTTAGAAATGACAGTGTTACCTGTCACTTAAGATGTCGATTGGAATCTGTAGGCTGTATTATTCATGAAACAGCATTATAAATCAAATCATGATGCCAGCTAGATTTGTTCAAGGTTGGAAGTAGGGTCTATTACAAAAGCAAGACTCCAATTTAATTTTTTTATTAAACATTTTCAAGTTGAGTTATGGACATGCTATTAAAATATTCATAAAATAATGAATGGCACAAAATGCTTTTTATGTTATCAGCTGTTCTGGTAAATATATAGCCCTGTTTATTTCCACACTTAGAAAGGAGTGGCATGTGGAGTATCAGATGTTTAATAATTTTAGTGACATTCCTTTTTTAACATAAATGAATGTAGGGATTTTACAAAAGACTTAAATTTGCCCCACAAAATAAAACTCATTAAAACAGATTTCAAGGCCTTAGTGTTAAAATTGGGCCTCAGCCTTTGACACCAATTTCCCTTCCATGGAATTTTTTTCAAAACTTTATTTTTTTAAAGTGTCTAAAAAATTAATAAGAAAACTATTCCACGTACTGTGCTTGTTTGGGAAAGTCCTTTGTGAACATGTAATTGGACATTTCAGGATCCCTTATGGAGAGAAGAGGAGGTTTTACTGCAAATATGTTTTCCTTCAAGTTTGACTAACAAAACTCTTGTTGAACATTATCACTCTTAGTAATATAGAATGTAAGGTTCTTTAAAGGGAAATTATTTACATCTGTTTTTGCTTTGTTTTTATAAACTCTTATGATGGTGATATTGTCTTCTCCTGAGAGAGATCTTTATTTTTGTGTTGGGAAATTTTATTAAGTTTCTCTGATCTATTCAGTTTTAAGCCACAATAAAGAGTGAACCTCAAAATCTTTCTCTATATTGGAAAGTTCTGTTCCATTAGTGAATCCAAACTAAGTATATTAGTGAATAATATTTATATATATACTTATATTTGTTGCTGATGGTGATGTATTACAATTCAGTGTGGCTTGAACAGCACATGGGGATTGTGCTTTTTATGCATGGAAAAACTGCAGGGGTGCTAAGTCAGAGTAGGTGTTAGGTCTTATTTGTGCAAGTTGCTCCCCATTGGCAGGTGTAAGCATTTGCCAGCACGAAGAACTGCTTTTGGGATCAAGACTGAAACCCTTCGCCTTTATCATCGCCAGTGTGTTTTTTGCATGTGTCCACAATTGAGCTGTTATCTCTGTTTATGGCTGATGTTAAAATTGAATCTTCTGTGGGATTTGGATACGGAAATACTGAAAGATACCAGCTTGCATGTTTTCAGCGTACATTTTTATGATATGCCATTCAGCTCTAATGAAAATCAGACTTATTTCACTGCTTCCTCAGTTTTGGTAAACCTCTGGCATCTACAGTTTACAGAGTTTTACTTTTCCTACTTTAATTCTGACAATTCATTTATATGATGTGGACTAAATGATGGGTTTCTTTTATGGAAACCCTCTCCCCCAAGTTTTTATCTCTATTGACTGATTGTGCATGTACTTTGTTTTGGCAAGAAGTTGCGGGTGCTTTTCATGAAGCATAATCACATGCATTATGTTGACTGATTTAAATGTTAAATTCCAAAATACATTAAAATACTTTCCTATGTTACCACATTTCTGTCCAACTAAGTATTTTAAAAAAAATATTTTTAAGTAACTTAATTTGGCTTAAAAGGGAAAATGTTTGTTCTCTTCATATACTTAATTCTCATGGATATAGGGATTTTAGGAGCATTCCAAGGGGAGAACATACTCTGAAGTAATAAGCTAACCTTAGTAAGGTGCTTCAGTGTTTCAGCTTCTTTTCCCTTAGAAGGTGGCCTCTCTTGACACGCGTACCTTTGAAAGTTTTCCTAGATGTAATTTCATGTGTTTGAGGCAAAAAAAAAACTACTTTGAAAATGCCTCTCTTAGAGGCACAGAAGATACCCATGTAGACTCTCAAACTGCTGTAGTGGTAAATATTGCTATGTCTTGATTGTGAAACTTGAATGTGTGTTTAATTTTTTGTGAACAGATTGATGACTCTTCTGCATCTATTTCTCTGGCCCAGCTCACAAAGGTATATATGCATATATATTTCTTTTGTCAAATCTAACAATGAATTATTTGCTTGGTATTTTAAGTCCCATGCTGTGATCTATATCTGGTTAATTTTTGTAATTTGAACAAAACTTTTAGTGAAAAGTGCTGAGTTTAACTTGAAAATGTGTGTACATATTGATTGATACTATCCTGTAAAGAGTAGTTCCCAGTTTGGGAAGATAGAAGGGGAGTACCTTATCAGCCTCAACATAATGTTGCAGTATTAATCATCTTCAAGACACAAGAAAGAAGCACTTCAGAAGCTGTTTACCGTTTCTTTCATACGTTTCAGTAATTTTGCTTTGGAAACTAGCGCACTTTTTAAAGAAGAATTTAAAATACTGGCTGTAAGTTATGGACTTTTCAGGGTTTTTTGTAACAGCCAAGTAGAAGTGTTTCCATAACATGGACAATTGCATGTTATTTTTTTGCATTTGTAGACTTTCCAGTGATAGATCAGCTCTTTGAATGTCGCACATAACTTCCTAATTTGTAGACTTGTAGTACATATACAGTGAATAGCATTTATACAACCTAATTTGTTTGAACACAGACTGTGTAAATTGTGTAAATGTATCTAATTGTTTATAGGAATATACCAATGTGTATGTGTGGCATATTGGCAAATGTGACCTGAAAATGTTGTAATGCCATGTTTTGCTATGAAACTGCTTGCATTTTATGCTCAATAATGTGTACTTTTGTCTGGGAAAGCACTAGTGACTACTTATTAAAGATATCAGTGCATCAGGCAATTAAGTTTTTGCCCTTTAAAATTCCAAGAAAGGGTAGGACGTATTGCAGAGTAGTTAGACTTCTTCTTTTGAGGGCAAAATCTGGAGCTCATGCCAGGAAAGACAAAAATCTTTCCATCTGCAATTTCCCCACCACCAATATACAGGTGAAAGATCTTGTGTGCATTCAGCAACTTTTTTTTTTTTTTTTTACTTAAGAATTGGCTATCAAAAGAGATTTGGTTTCCATTAGTGCTGTCCCTAAATCTGTCCTCTGTTTTGTAAACTCATGTCAAGTTTCTTATTCTAAGATGCAAAAAACTGTCCAAGTGGTGTACAATTTTTTAAAAGTTTTTTAGACTTTTTTTTAAATGAAGAAACATTACAAACAACTCAAAACTGTTACTTACTTTAACCTCTTCAATGCAGAATGGCTTAGCATGGAGGCAATGTGTTTAACAGTTTTCCATTTTATTCCTATCTTGTATTTAAATGCCATATTTGAATTTTGGTCTATTCCTACTAATGTTTTGTGGTTTTGGGTGTGTTTGTAAACTGTTTGGGTTCAAACAAATTAGTTGAGTATCTGTAAAGCACATTTTCTGTAAATGTTAATGGATATGATTTCATAGCTGTCAATTTTTTTTTGTTGTTAAGAAAAAGCTTTGTATATGAAACAATCTTTTAATAAAATGTTGAAACTAGTTGGTTGCTTTTGTGAATGACTGTATAAAAGGATAAGACGAGTGGTTGATCTGAATGCTAGGTGCTTGAAGATCCAAGTAATTAGCAGTCACTTCCTTAGACCCTGCTTGTATCTGGACTAGTGTATAGTAAATATTTTGACAAAAACTGACAATTTTTTTTAATTCTCTTTTTAAGTTGGCTTCAATATTTTTGCAAAGCTAGCTCCACATATAAGGATTACATTTACGATTTGTATATTAAAAGGACAGTCAACTAGAAAACTGTGCACTAAATACTGTACCTGCTGTAATTACAGCACTTAATATTGATGGTTAATTAAAATACACTTGAGTCTGTTTACACAGAGGGGGTTTTTTGTATTATTGAAAATGTCCATATAAATCCACAGTAGGGGAACAAAGAAAAACTTTGAAAAGAAGTCTGGAATTAAGCATGCAGTCTGAAAGGAAGTGGTGTCAAAAGCTGGACTTAAAAAAGAAAAAGCGGGGGGGAAGCCAGTTTCAGATTTGTCAAGTTGACTGTCCCTTTTACATTACAAAATGTAAACGCTGCTATTAAGCCTGTATTCATGTTTCTAAATGAAAACATACTCTGTTAAACTACATATTTTTTCACAGATAGCCTGGAGCCCAAAATCTAGTGTCTTAAAAATACTGAATAAGGGTTTTTTTTACACTTAGTTTCAGCCCACTTCTGTATAAGAGAAAATTGGAGCAGTTACACAAGTCTTTATGTAAGGTACAAACAGAGCCTAAGGTTTTGAGTGCCCAAGAAAGTTTTTCTCAAATGAACTAATAGGCACACAAACATCATGTATTGGCCTAAGGACTCCCCAGAACATCTTCAGGACAATATGTATTTATGTAAGCAGCTATATTAATGCAACTTCAGCTAGAGCTGTGCTGCTCTTTACAGGATTGGATGAGTGGTGTTGTCTTTGGCTGTGTGGACTTCAATGTGTTTCTAATGTGTGTGTCAAATAATTACCTATTAAACAGACTGCCAATCTGGCTGAAGCCAATGCTTCCGAAGAAGATAAAATAAAAGCTATGATGTCACAGTCTGGCCATGAATATGATCCTGTCAAGTAAGTGTTCGTATCAGATCTGTTATTTAAAGATTGTGCTTGTTTTTGGTGTTTTGGGTTTTTTTAAGTTAGACACATGCACACCTTTATTATTATTATTTTTTAAACCTTTAGTTACATGAAGAAGCCCTTGGGCCCACCTCCACCATCATACACATGCTTTCGTTGTGGAAAACCTGGCCATTACATAAAGAACTGCCCAACAAATGGGGTAAGAGCCTGGTGGAACTACAGTGCTGTTTTGTTTTGAATATTCCTGATTCATTGAATTTTCACTGTGATCTAACTTTATGTGCATAGGCAAAATAATTCAGAGCAAAGGCCCTTGTGTCCTGTGGTGACTTGCACAATTTAGTGAGAGATTCTTATTGGTGGAAGGGGGAAGTCTGTAACTCAGATTCCTCTTTGCTTTGTTACCCTTACAGAGGCAGGGACTGAGTACCTGAATGCTTTTCAAAAAGTTTCTGAATGCTTTTGTTTATGTTCCTCTGAATGGCAAGAATTGAAAGAGGCCTGTGCCACAATGCATTCTGTGCTAAAAAGTAGCAACTGCGCATTTCAAGTGCATGTAAGAAGTGCAGGTTTAGTTATTGTCACAATAGCTGGCTGTTTTCTAGTCTGTTTGCCTAAACAAATTTTATCACATCGGGCATTTATACACATACCTTTTTGTTCGGCAACCTGCCAGAGATCCGCTGCTGCTGAGCAGACTCGATTGATGGAGTTTGCCGCACATGCGTGCTGACATGTACTACGTTGCGCCATGTGCAGTTGTATAAATGGTGAAATGCATGTCAACGCATAGAAAATGGCTGTACAGTTTTGAGCTAAAGCATCTCCAAGGTGTTGAAGCTCAAAGCATGCCGCTGCTGTTTTCTCAGCGCTGATGCACATTTCTCCACTTAGACAACTGTAAGTGTCACAGCACTTGGCACTTTGAAAAGTGCTCGGTGTTGCAGTGCTTATACATGTTACAGTGCCCAATGATTCCAAAATGATGCTGTGTGATTTTAGCACCCCCACCTCCCAATCAATGGTAGTTTGAAAGAAACTTCATTTAAAAGTTTAAAATGGAAGAAAAAATTGTGTTGAAGGTGAAATTTGCTTTTGTTTCTTCAGTGTAGGTGTCATAATTTTGTCTCTAGCTCATTCTTAGGGCACTTTCAGTTGCCTTCCTATTACAAGTTCTGGCACAGTTCATCCTCATCTGAGACCTTATGTTATGATCTCAAGATTTCAACATAGATTTTTTTAAGAATAAACAAATTAGTGTTTTAATGTCTCCTTAGTAGTTTGGCCATAGACTGTCATACCATTGTTATAATGAATGTAGAATGATGAACATACTCATTTTCCAGTGGATTAGCATTTACTTGATACGTGTTATGTAACATAAAGATTTTTCATTTGCTACTTGAGATGTGAAAAGGAAAGAGTAGGCCATGATCCTGCAAAGACTTGTGGGTATATTTTTGACTTCGCTGAGTTCAAAGTTTCTACCTAAGTATATTGCAGGATCACAATATTTCTCAGGCTATAAGTGTGCTCTCATGAATAGAGTAAGCTATGGTAGTCTGAAGTGCAGAGGTACACATCCATTATCCCACTTGAAGTATCTGTGACGTATTTGAGATAACACTTGTTTCTGGGACAGTGGTGGCTGATTGGAATGTATTGCTATTCAAACTGTGCCTAAACGATTGTCCTTTGCTACAGACATTCAGACCCAGGGTAAGCTGGTGTGTTTTTACCACGCGATCCAAAATAAAAGGCTTTGTCCGTGGAGAAATAATGCCAAAATTTAGATGAGGGTGCTATCCTGCCCTGCCTTCTGTATGTGTTATAATGTAGTACTCAGTTGTGGGAGGGAGAGAATTAAATACATGTTTTCACCAGTCAGATTCAATAACCCTTGAAATATCCTTTTAAAGATGAGCTATATCTGGATGTTTATTTCTTAACAGGACAAAAATTTTGAGTCTGTTCCCAGGATTAAAAAGAGCACAGGAATTCCTAGAAGTTTTATGATGGAGGTGAAGGATCCCAATACAAAAGGAGCCATGCTTACAAACACAGGAAAATATGCAATACCAACAATTGATGCGTAAGTACTTCAGAGCAGGCTGAAATGTGACTAACGGGCCAGTACACAAGCACTTGGATGAGAGCAAAGCTGCGTTGGCTGGCATCTATAATCCCCCTGTGTCAGAGCCACTGCAGCCGGCTGTATTTAATGGGAGTTAGGTGCAGCCATGGCAAACTGCCACCCTGGGTCTAATTTTGGCAGATTTCAGGATTCTCACCTATGGGGCAAAATGTATTCTTAATGTCTTGTTCCATTTATACATGTGTATATAGCCATCTATGCAAACGGAGCTTGATGTGACAACATGTGTTGTCATATCAAGCAACCTCTTGTCTCCTGATTTTTATTTGTTTTCTTGTAATCAACTTTGGCAGTAAAATGTTAGGAAAGTCTGGACTGAAACATGCTAGAGGGAATATAACATTTCATAATGTGTATTTCTTAAATAAGCCTAAAGAGATGGACAAAGGTTAAGTTCAGGAATAGCATTGACTCTTGCCTGTTTCCTGTTGCTGGACTGAAAGCTTTGGCTTGCCAATGCTTTAAGAGCGTGTCTGCACAACCTGGTTACATCATGGTAGTACAGGGTGGGAAACCAGTGATTTGTAGTATGGTGACTATCCATGCTCCTGTCCTTGGCAAATGCAGGCTGTCATCCAGCTTTCAGAGGGAAAGCTGCCACATGCTTGTGTAGAATGAAAGCATACAAATGGGCAGTAACCACTGAGCAGCTAACATGCTCTTGTTTGTGTAGTTGTGTTTTAAATACCATGGTAACAGGATGGTGAAAATAAAGGCAGTTTTGTCGTTCTGTGAAATGCTTCCTAAAAATACATGTGTTGATGGTATATCACTGTCACAATAAAATATTTTGTACTGGTAAGAGCAGGGGACAGGTGCTTGGGAGGCAGAGAATGAGTCTGTACTGCAGTGGCAGCATGCTCTGGATGAGGCACTCCCCAGCTTGCAGACTCCCAACTGAAAAGAGTGAGGCTCTTGGACATCCTTGCAAGACCTAAGAAACTTTTGGTAGCTTAAGCTGTAACTGCTGGCTGTCAGCCAAGATGCAGTGGCCTTAAAAATACAAAAAACATCCCTTCTGTTTTAATCTAAATGAATTAAAATACCCTTTAAAAACTATTAGCAAGAATTCATTTTTTTTATATATATATATATATATATGGCACTGGAAAACTTTACTATATTTTTCTGTGATGTGCTGCTTTATGTAGAAGCTGTATCATACCTGAGTAATTAGCACAGATCAAATAAGTACCTGATGCTGGTTTTTCCTGTAATATTAATAATGCTGAGCATTTGAAGTATGCAACTGTTATTTTTCTTTATTAATCTAGTGATAACTTTGGTAGTTTTGGTGACATTTCCATAATCAGATTATTTGAAATTTAAAATTATTTTATTTTAGGGAGGCTTATGCCATAGGAAAGAAGGAAAAGCCCCCTTTTCTACCAGAGGAGCCATCTTCCTCTTCAGAAGAGGAAGATCCTATTCCAGATGAATTGTTGTGTCTGATCTGCAAAGATATAATGACTGATGCAGTTGTCATTCCCTGCTGTGGAAACAGTTATTGTGATGAATGTAAGTGCCATATTCGAGTGTTACACTTAACTCAAGCTGCTAAATGTATAAAGTTGGATTTGGTGATCTTACAGTAGTGAATCGGAAATGAATGAACAAAAATGAGTGTGTTAAATTGACATTTTAGAAAGGGATGGTGCCTTAACCAGCAAGGTCTTTCATTTTATTTGGCAGTAAAGGAAAAAAGAAGGCTTATAGCTCAAAAATCAGAGTAACGTTTATGTCGGGAGTAATAAACACCAGAATGGCAAACAATTGCTGTTCTGTAGTCACTGTGCTACTGACTGCATCTTTTTTGAGTAAATGATTTCTCCAATCCTTCTCGCTTTGATTTGTTAATGATCATCACGTAGCCCCTGTTACATTTGGAATATTTCCATAGACAATTAACTGTAGGGTGAAACCAGTGGAAAGGTAGGCCCTTGTTGAAATTTCTTTTAAAGGCCAGTCAAAATAATTTTAACCCAGTTTGATGAATTCTTAAGAATGCAACGTAACCATTTTTCTTGAGGCTCTGACTGCTTGTACAACTGACTCAGCTAAACTGTAGCTGATTTTCTTTCAACTTCTGCACTAACTTCACTATGAGGATTGTGAAATGCTACAAAATGATGTTTGAACTCAAAAAAGCATTTTTTCACTAGCGTTTCCATAAAGCTGTGGAAGCAGTTCTTTGTAAACCTTCTTTACCAAAAAAAAAAATCTTTTTGAAGTATAATCATTCTGTCGTCATTTCTGTATCTGGGATAATAGTCATTTGTAAAACTGAATGGTTAAATGATTTGTGTTAAAATAATAGCACATGCTAAAACTCAGTGATTTCGCTCTGGAAATTAAATGTTTTTCACCTAGGCTAAGGACTAAACTAGCTTGAAATGTTGGCCCACGTAAAGCTTCAAGAAGCTTAATAAATTTAATGCTTATGCATTAGGAATGTTAACTCCTGGCACATTCACCTTTCAAGGCTTTTAGTTATTATGGCAGGTAAAAAACACTTTTATAAGCTTGCAATCCAAGTTCATTTTCCTTGGAGCCTGGTGTTAATCTTGCACGTGGATTTGAGAAGATAGTATGGATGAAAGATTTTTAGCTCAGCAGAAGTTTTTTTGGGTTTCTTTTACTCAGTATTTCTAATGGTTTACAGGTATCAGAACAGCACTACTGGAGTCAGACGACCATACCTGTCCAACTTGTCATCAGACAGATGTTTCCCCTGATGCTTTAATTGCCAACAAGTTCTTACGCCAGGTAAGCTTATGCCACATGTAACACTATCTTTGCAAATACCTAGGCAGTAGGAAAATCAGATTTATAACAGCTTTTCCATAATTAAGGCTAAGTTGAGAATTATTTTTCAAATCAGTTGCAATATATAAGATGTTTGCTTCCTGTCTTGTTCAAATAAATCCATCAGTTATCTGATTTTCTCAATTTCAGCAGTGACCACTGACAGATACACTTTGTTGAGTACATGCATGGTCAAATGCATGTTTCAGATTTTAAGTTTTCGCAGGAATTTCTGCTTTCACCTTTTACAACTGTGCAGAGAACAAAGTGGCTTTTTAGTTGGAGATGATCCTGCCTTGAGCAGGGGACTGGACTAGATGACCTTGAGATGTCCTTTCCAGTTTGACTTTTTACTATGAAAGTATAAACTATTGCAGTGCTAGTTCCTAAGTTATCAGGCAACCTGAATTTGAATAGCTCTACATGGAATGTACTTTCCTTCTTTACTACAGTGGAGCTTACTACAGAAGTTTAAATAGCAATATTAATTTTTGCTTTCAGACAGTTTTTTCAGAAACATACAGATAATGTGATAAGCTGATTTATCTGAAGCTTTTATATACTTCAGTGCCTGTGGGCAATCTTAACTCTAAATAAAGGAAAAGGGTTTTATATGAGAATAGTAATCTTTAGATAACAATGATTTTTCTATTTTTAGGCTGTAAACAACTTCAAAAATGAAACTGGCTACACCAAAAGGCTCCGTAAGCAGATGCAACAACCAAGACCAACAGTCCAGCGGAACATGCAGCCTGTAGTGAGGCCAACGGTTTCCAGACAACAGGATCCTCTAATGATTCCAGTAACTTCACCTGCTCATTCTGCTGCTTCTTTAACATCATCGTTGACTCCTAGTCAGTCATCTGCATCTGCTACTATGTCAGCAAATCCGTCTTCTGGACCTGGAGCTCCTGCCGACTTGTCCATATCTCTTCGCTCTGAAAAGACAGATGGACCTTTTCGGTAAGTAAACTTGGTGTACACACAAATGGAAAATACATAACCTTAACTCTTCTTTCCCCCATTTTTACCTCTGGTGCTTGATTTGTCTGATAGCTACTTGTACATCCTGTAATGATGGGTGACACAACTAGCACTTGCCTCCCTTTTGGCTCCAAGTACGCCCTAGGAAGCTCTAACTTATTTTATTGTATTTCACATTCACATTACCAGGGTTTACAGGAATGCAAACATGATTCACAAGATAAATTCAGAGATTTCAAACCAGAAATCAGTGTTAGAATCTTTCTGATTTGTTGCAGCTTTTCTGAGTTCTTTGAAACAGAACTGCTGTATTTTTCTGTGGTTTGAAAACAAATGAAAATTATAACATGACATTTTCCAAGAGGTGCCTTGAGTCTGAAAAGGTTGAGAACCAGTGATCTAGGGTCAGAACAGGTTCCATTAAAATACAGAATCACACCAATGGTGCACATTCTGGGAAGTAGTAGGTCATATATATAACCTTGTAGCAATAATTTTTTATATGTATATATACACATACACAGTAAAAGCTGCCCTTTACAAGCCGGCATGCTCTATTAACCAGCATGCTGGCTTGTAAGGTAAAAGGGAAACCGGAAGTGCCCACCATGGCACTTCCAGTTTTGCTGAGCCCCCATGGCCCGAGACAAAACAGCCTGTGCTGCCAAGCCCCCACAATAACGGGTTGTTGGTTTGTTTTTTTTTCCCCTTTCTTTTCTGCTCCCCTCCCTGTCCTTCTCAGCGGGAGGGGCAGCGATGCGGCAGGAGGGGCGGCGGCGCACCGGACGCGGCAGGAGAGGCGGCCTCTCAGGTAACTGGCATATTTTGTTATCCAGCACCCCCGATTCCCCATGGGTGCCGGATAACAAAGCTTTTGCTGTATTTACATTTAACTCTGCATACTGTAACGTTTAAGATCTAAAGTGTTCCTGGAGAAATGTCATTAAAATAAAGTAAAATAATCAATGACTGTAGTGTAAGGTTTTTGCCTTCTTAACTCTGTGGTTTGAATCTAGGAAGTGCCTCTACCCATTAGTTGGAGGTATTGTAGACTACAGGCTAAAGGTATTGCTGAGGCCGTTATTCAGAATAACAGTCCAGCCTCTAAATCCCTGTCTGGAAACTTGTACACATTTAATTTAAACCTTGGCTTTGCAGTGTATGTAACGTCCAAGTTGTGTACCTTTTAAAATCTGTAGTACATTTACATGTACAGAAAACTTACACATTTCCCTTTTTACCTTCCATGTTAAAAATGCATGTACAACTTCATTTAATTCGTACTGTGTCTAGTGTATTCCTAAGATAACTGGTATAAAAGTATATAGTTTTCAAGTCTGAAGTAATTTTACTGTTTTTTTTAAAACTTGGCTCAATCTTTGTACTTCCAGTGGTATTCTAAATCAGTGGATTTGAATGGCACAGATCTTATGTGTATGTATGTGGGGGTTTTTTCAGGGATGCAGATAGTGTTATACCGCCTGCTGCTATTGTGACAGCCTCGGAGCATTCAAAAACTTCTTCCTCTCTCGCAATCAGCACTGTGATGGAAGAGAAAGTAAAGGTATGTTTTACTTCAGCATACAAAATGACTCCTGTATTTTAAGACAATTGCTTTACTAATTTTTCATCCTTTATCCTTAGGGCTACCAGGTTCCTGTACTAGGACAGCCAGCATTACCAGGCCAGCTTGCTTCACAGGGACAGTCAATACCCACTACTGGCAAGTAACTACAAGTGTATCGAGACATTTTTTTCTACATATTTATTTTCAGCTGAACTAAATGGAAAATCTTTTTTTTTTGCTCCCCTGAACAGGTCAGCCAATAAGAGGCAATCCAGTTCGTTCTTCAGGCAGCAGGCCAGGCTGGGAACCGTAAGTGTTTTTTACCCCCAAAAAATCACTTTACTCCCTTTAGGCAGATTGTAACCTGCTTAACTTAAAGAGTGACTTGCCATATTGAATGTATTTCATTGTAAACTAACTGTTCTAGATGTGTTTTGTATAATCACTTTGAGGAGGCTTGTAGTAACGACATTGCTGGGGTCGTTTGACCCCAGTACTCTTTCCTGCCATGGCAGGGGGTCAGACTTGATGATCTGCTCAGGTCTCTTCCAACCCTACTAACTATGAAACTGTTCTCCAAGTGTATATGTAGACAGACACAGAGAATGCAAGTTAAGTAATAATAATAATAAAATTAAATGGATTAATTGGAATTAATTTTTACAAAGAGAAATCAGGTGGAAAATTGCCTCCTTGATAACTAGAATAGGACTGAAGACATTTGTTTGTCCATTAGAATTTGGCTTCAATATTTTGAGTGCTGGATTTTTTTTTTTTAAGAATTTGGTTAAATTTAGTTGAGATTAAATTATGGAGGGGCAAACATGCACAGCCATTTATCTTATAGCAGTTTTGGAGTTTGCTCACCTAGTGCTTTCAAATGGTGAACCAGGCTTTTTCAGTCTGTTTGAAAAGAATCATTCACCTGGTCCTTCTTTCTGGGATGTGTGCTCATTAATAAGCAATTGTTAATCTGTAACCGTACGTTTCACTCTACAAATACTTAAAAGGAAAAAAGCGACAGCAAATGGAGGGGCCATGCTACAGGTATCTTAATATCTCAAATTCGATAAACGGGACACCTATTGAGGTACGAGAAAGTGCAGTTAAGTCATCGTGAGATCAACATAGGAAGGCTCTGTGGAAGAAGTTAAAAGAAGTTCAACAGAAGATTAGCTAATGTTTGCACAGTGCTTTGAAGATGAGAAGTGCAAAGCATTAGATATGTCAGAGTGGCAAAGGAGTGGTGGGCACTTGGCACCTGGGAAAAGGGAGACTTCTAAGCTTAGGGAGAAACCATCTTAAAGTTGCGAAGCTGAGAGTAAGGACAGAAGACTGAGGTTGCTGTTGGGGGTGAGGATGTTAGGGGAGAGTAAGGAGCCACAAGCACAATATAGGAAGAATGAGCAGACGTAAGCAGGGAGAAATTCAAAAGACTGAAGTTGAGAACAAAGGCAGAAAAAAGCCCAAAAGAGACAGCAGCTTCATTCACTTTCCTCTTTAAAATAAGGGCAGAGTGTACCAAACAGTGACACGTGTTTTTGGGTTTCTTTAGAAGTTCAAATCGAGGACGCCCGCATAGTGAACGTACACAAAGGACTCAGGCCCCAACACTGCCAGCATCAACACCAGTCTTTGTGCCTGTGCCGCCACCTCCCCTGTATCCGCCACCTCCCCACGCACTTCCTCTTCCACCGGGGGTACCACCACCACAGTTTCCTCCTCAGTTTCCACCTGGTCAACCTCCACCTGCCGGGTACCCTGTCCCCCCTCCAGGATACCCCCCAGCTCCTGCAAACATATCAACACCTTGGGTACCAACAGCAGTACCATCGGCTCATTCAAATGCCATCCCAACGACACAAGCGCCTCCTTTATCTAGGGAGGAGTTTTACAGAGAGCAACGGAGACTTAAAGAGGAGTAAGTATTTGGTTCTGAATGAAGTTGCCTTATGTTTCATAGTTCTGATTCAGTAGCATGTCGGACCAGAAATATGCTGAAGTGCGTCTGCCATAAGCAAAAATGACTTAAAGCAAGTTTTTTCCAATGTGTTTTTCATTACAGATGGTAAAGCTGCAAAACTGAAACAAGGCCTCTGTAATTCCAAAGTTTTCCCTGAAAACTTGTCTAGGAGTTTTTAGCTGTCATTGTTTAAATAGGAAGTTCATTTTCATTTGCATGCAATGTACATTCGCTCATTTAGCCTTCTTAGTTTGTTAGGTCCCTTTTTGTGATATAGGTCAAACGATAATTATCTTATTTTAACAGGGAAAAGAAAAAGTCCAAACTTGATGAGTTTACAAATGATTTTGCTAAAGAATTGATGGAATATAAAAAGATTCAAAAGGAGCGTAGGCGTTCATTTTCCAGGTAATTGTTCATCTCACCACAAAGACTAAAAATCGAATAGGTGGGAACACTGCATTAGTTACTTGTCCCTATGGGTGATTCCTAACAGATGAATCAAGGCTCTTTTGGGAGAAGCAGTGTGTGGGAAGTCACCTTCCATTGCCTATGTGTTATCAGGCCTGTACGTTCTTTGTGACATTTTAACTTGCAGGACTGCAAATCCAGTGGCTGTCACTAGGAAGAAATTCACTTTGAGCTTCTCTTAGAAATTAGAAGAGCTGAATTTACTTTTTAATTTTTCAAAAAAGAAACTCTTGTTTTTATATGCTGGTTGAAAGACTTCTCTGTGCAGAGCTTCTGAATATCCAGTGGCACATTTAAATTAGAGATGTTTTTTTTTTTTTTTAAGTTTCCTCAAGGAAAAATATGCAGCTGGTCATTCTGTAAAAATGTCCACCCTAACAGTATAGATCTCTTCATCAACACTGGTCTGAATAATTCTGCAGTAGTAATGTGATAACAATCTTCTGTTGGTAGTAACTCTGAATCATTAGTGATATTAGTACAAGTTAAGAGCTAAAAGCTTTTAAATGTGATCTTGCATGAAACAAGATCAATATTCTTCAGCATTAGCGCTCTCTAGCTGGGAGGTCTAGCATATAGAGTGTCAGTTAAATAGTACTGTACGTAACATTGCAGCACAAAGTGTTATGCCTACTGTGTAAATTGCCAAATAAGCAGTAAAGTTAAATAGACTCAGCTGACATTTTAAGATTTAGCTTTACTGTCTCTAAGCTAATTCATGGTCTATTAATGTTTGGTATTGCACTTCAACCATTAAGACTTGCCCTTTTAGTATCTTATTGTAATATAAACGATCTGAGTAGTCTCTACTTTGCTGAGTAGTGAATATTTGTGCATGCTCATACCAGTAGAGGCCACTGTACACCACCTTAAATCAATTAGCTGATAAAATAGTTTATACGATGGGAATGAATGGAGCTAGACTTCGGATTCTTTCTGTACCAAGTGTTATACTAGGTGAAACAAAGCAGTGGCTTTTCTCACAGGCTTTTGTGCGTTATCACATCCATCATAACTTCACAGTGGTACTAAGTCACAACCCGCAGTGGTTCTGGCGTCACAGTATACGTCTATATAAAACGAAACGTTTTGGGGAGCAGAGCTGTTTTACATTAAATCTGTGGCTTTTTTTTTTTCTTTTTAAGGTCCAAGTCGCCGTATAGCGCTTCATCTTACTCGAGAAGTTCATATACGTACTCCAAGTCAAGATCAGGTTCATCTCGCTCTCGTTCGTATTCTCGATCATTTAGTCGCTCCCATTCTCGTTCCTACTCGCGGTCACCTCCGTACCCACGGAGAGGGAGGGGGAAGAGTCGTAACTATCGTTCTCGGTCAAGGTCCCATGGATATCACCGTTCAAGATCAAGATCACCCCCGTATAGAAGATACCATTCACGTTCAAGATCTCCAATATTTAGAGGTCAATCTCCCACTAAGCGGGCTATACCCCAAGGGGAAGGGGAAAGAGAGTATTTTAACCGATATAGAGAAGTCCCTCCATATGACATTAAAGCCTACTATGGTAGGTCTGTTGACTTCAGAGATCCATTTGAAAAGGAAAGATACAGAGAATGGGAAAGAAACTATAGAGAATGGTATGAAAAGATTTATAAGGGCTATGCTGCTGGAACCCAGCCAAGACCCCCAGTAACTAGAGAAAACTTTTCTCCAGATCGGTTTGGTCCACCAGGAGCTAGACGAGAGAATTCCCCATATGCTCGAGGTCGTAGAGACGATTATGCTGCTGGACAGAGCCATAGAAATCGTAATATAGGTGGCAATTATCCTGAAAAACCTGGAAGAGAAGGCCATAATATTAAAGATCCTGCAAAACCGAAGGAAAAGGAAGGTGAAAACCCCTTGGGAGATGGCAAAGGAAATAAACATAAAAAGCACCGGAAGAGGAGGAAAGGAGATGAAAACGAAGGCTTTCCTAATGCTGAGCTGCTGGAAGGTGCAAGAAAGCCAAGAGAGCCGCCTGCTGGAGGCGAAGAAATTAAACCCGACTCGCTGTTCGTGCTCCCAAGCAGGGATGACGCCACGCCGGTCAGGGATGAACCTATGGAAGCCGATTCTATTACTTTTAAACCAGTATCTGAAAAAGAGAAAAAAGAGAAAGATAAGCCTAAAGCAAAAGTTGACAAGACAAAACGGAAACCAGAAGTTGCTGCCACTGCTAAGAAAGAGAGTGTAGTAAAACCAGCTAAAGCACCCCAGGATAAAACGGAGACTGAGCGTGAAAAGTCTCCTCGAACAGAACCTCCAGTGAAAAAAACAAAGGATGAATTGCCAAAGCCAGACAGTATTAAAGCAGCTTCCTCTCAAAAGGATGAGAAGGCACTGGGCACGCCACGGAAAGTTCATCCAAAAGCAGCAAAAGACCATCCAGAAACCAGACCAGCTAAGGAGGAAAAAGCAAAGAAGGACCATCCAAAAGAAGTCAAGCCAGAGAAAACGTCAAGCAAAGAGGAAAAGACAAAAAAGCCTGTGGAAAAAAACAAACCTTCTGATGTAAAACCTGAGAAAAGAAAAAGAAAGGCAGAAGAAAAGATGGATAAAGAACATGAAACTACTTTAAAAACATCGAAACCAGAAGTGACTGAAGTGAAACCATCACCAAAGGGAAAAGCTGACCCTGATGGTGAAAAAACAGAGAGAACCCCTGAAAAGGACAAAGCTGCTTCTCTGCTTGCCCCAGCAAAAAAGATTAAGCTCAACAGAGAGACAGGCAAAAAGATTGTCAGTGGAGAAAATGTACCTCCTGCAAAGGAACCTGCTGAGAAACCTGAGCCAACCAGTAGCAAAGTTAAACCAGAAAAGGTTAAAGGAAAAGTGAGAAGAAAAGTAACAGCAGCTGATGGGTCTGGTTCAACTCTTGTGGATTATACCAGGTATCTTCTGAGTTTCTCTTTCCTCATCTTTTCTCATCTCTCTCCTCCATAAAATGTAAAATCTGTCAGGTGACCAACTACAGGTCAGCTAAGTCCATAGTAAAATAAGCACATGGACACATTCCTGCAAGCCATGTATTGACTTAAAATCTGTCCAGAATCAAAGTCAACCCTTGAATTTGCCCCAGCTCCTCCCTACACTGTGTTGAGATTCCTCCCCATTGTCCATCACCTGCCTAGCTGTGTACATTACACATCCTCTGATCTGTGGGATGGGGATCCCTTCCCTTCCGTTCCCTTCCCTTCCCTGGGGTCTGTTAACTGCTAGGGGCAGGAGGAAAAACAATTTGGTGTGGAATTTCCATCATTGTTATGACTGTAAACTAACAACACATGATACAACTAGTTTAAAGTTTATTGCTTGACAGCACTATATTTTTTTTTAGGATTATTGTAACAGGAGTTTTAACCATCATCATTTTTCTAGAGAATTGTGTGCGCAAGTATCAGGGAGGGGCTGGACGTTAAGTCAGCCAGCCCGGACGATTTCTACCCTAGAGTCCTTAAGGAATTGGCCTAGGCCATTGCAGAATCCCTGGCATGGCTCTACACCAGAGCACCACGAGTGCTCATAGTCCCAGAGGACTGGAAGAGGGCCAGCGTGGTTCCAATCTTCAAAAAGGGGAAGGAGGAGGACCCGGGAAACTATAGGCCAGTCAGTCTTACCTCGATCCTAGGCAAGCTGTTTGAGAAAATTATGCTGGCACACATCCAGGAGGGGCCAGCAGGGGACTGCATGCTTAGGGGCAGCCAACACGGGTTCATCAGTGGCAGGTCCTGTCAGACCAACCTGGTGGCCTTTTACGATCAGATCACCAGATCATTGGATGCAGGGGTAGCGGTGGACATCGTCTTCCTGGACTTCCGGAAGGCTTTTGACACTGTCTCTTACCCCGTTCTCATTAAGAAACTGGGGGGCTGTGGTGTAGACACTCACACAGTCAAATGGGTCGCCCACTGGCTGGAGGGCCACACCCAGAGGGTGGTGGTGGATGGGTCCTTCTCAACCTGGAAGGACGTGGGCAGTGGGGTCCCCCAGGGCTTGGTCCTCAGGCCTGCACTGTTCAACATCTTCATCAGTGATTTGGATGAGGGGGTAAAAAGCACCCTGTTTAAATTTGCTGATGACACTAAGATGTGGGGGGATGTGGGCACACTAGAAGGTAGCATCAGGCTTCAGTCAGACCTGACAAGTTACAAGGGTGGGCGGATGTAAATAGGATGGGATTCAACACAGACAAGTGCAAAGTGATGCACCTGGGGAGGAACAACTGGCACCATACCTACAGGTTAGGGAGCTCCCCTCTTGTCAGCACGGAGATGGAAAAGGATCTTGGAGTCATAATTGACTCCAAGATGAACATGGGCCAGCAGTGTGGGGAGGCAGTCAGGAAGGCCAACCGTATCTTGTCGTGCATCCACAGATGCATCTCAAGCATGTCCAAAGAGGTGATCCTCCCCCTCTATGCGGCACTGGTCAGGCCACAACTGGAGTTCTGGGTGCCGCAGTTCAAGAGGGATGTGGACAGCATGGAGAGGGTCCAGAGGAGGCCACTCGTATGATCAGGGGACAGCAGGGCAGGCCCTATGAGGACAGGCTGCGGGACCTGAACCTGTTCAGCCTCCAAAAGAGAAAGCTGAGGGGGGATCTAGTGGCCTGTTATAAACTAGTCAGGGGGGACCAGCAGGCATTGGGGGAGTCGCTGTTCCCCCGTGCATTGCCAGGAGTGACCAGGAATAACGGTCACAAGCTGGCAGAGGGTAGGTTTAGGCTAGATATCAGGAAGCACTACTTCACGGTCAGGGCAGCTAGGATCTGGAACCAGCTTCCCAGAGAAGTGGTGCTAGCTCCTACCCTGGGGTGTTTAAGAGGAGGTTGGATGAACACCTTGCTGGGGTCGTTTGACCCCAGTACTCTTTCCTGCCATGGCAGGGGGTCGGACTAGATGATCTGCTCGGGTCACTTCCGACCCTAGAAACTATGAAACTATTAGCTGGATAGGGGGTGAATTAGGAACCATGGAGTCTCCCCGGTTCCTGACTTGCCTGTTGGAGAAAGAGGAGCCCCTCCCCCCCCCTTTTTTTTTTTTAAATACTGGTGGAACTATGGCACACTCGAGTTGCCGGATAAGATTTGGTACTATGATGATTTAGTGCCTTAGCTAGATTCAGAGGTGGGAGATAAGACTATAAGCAATAAAGTACTATCTTGCAAGATCATCTTTTTCTAGTCCTGCCCCCTCTTATAATTTGAACACTTTTTAAAAGCTAGTAAAGATTTGGAATTTTAACACTTGAAATTAAATGCAAATGCTTTGTCAGAGTGGTATATTTCATAACAATACAACCTGCTGTAACCATGAATTTCAGATTTCAATCAGTGTGCATATGTAATGGATTTCAGGTCTCGATCAATGTGCGTATGTAACTTTTTTTTTTCCTGTTTAGTACTAGCTCTACTGGAGGCAGTCCTGTTAGAAAGTCTGAAGAAAAGCAAGACACAAAACGGACTGTCATTAAGACCATGGAAGAATATAATAATGACATAACTGCCCCTGCAGAAGACGTCATTATTATGATTCAGGTTCCTCAATCAAAGTGGGATAAAGATGACTTTGAATCTGAAGAGGAAGATGTTAAATCTACACAAGTACCTTCAAATGTAGTAAAACCCTCTAGTGTTGTAAAAAATGTGAGTGCTAAGTCCCCAAATCCTCTGAAACACACTGAAAAAGAATCTGAGTCCTTGGAAAAAATGCAGAAACCTACAAAAGAAGCAAGTTATGAAAGCTCCCAACATGAAGCAAAAAGCTCAAAAAACTCTGTGTCAAGTGAAAAAGGGAAATCCAAGGACCGGGATCATTCTTCATCAGACAAAGACACCTCGGAGAAACGGAAGAGCAATGTTCAACCTGAAAAAGACCACTCTGAACGTGGCGCTGAGCAAGGAAACCTAAAAAATCCTCCATCATCCAAAGAGAGCAGATCTTCAGATAAGCATGATACTGGCCGTGGATCCTCTGCGAAAGACTTTACTCCTAGCAGGGACAAAAAGTCTGATTATGATAGCAGCCGGGATCATTCTGGTTCCAAGCGTAGGGATGAAAAGAATGAGTCCACAAGGAGAAAGGACTCCCCTTCTCGAAACAGAGAGTCGACCTCAGGTCAGAAAAGTAAACCGAGAGATGAAAGAACAGACTTGTCCAAAAAGGGATCAGGAGATTCTAAAAGGAGCAACCATAGTCCTCCAAGAGACAGCAGAAGGCCATATGATCACAAAACTGGCTATGATTCCAAACGTTCATCAGAAGAACACAAATCTTCAGACAAAAGTTCAGCTAAAGAAAAGGAGAAACACACATCAGAAACAAAGAGCAATAAGGAGAGAGAGTCAAGTGGCAATAAACCATCTCACAGACATGGATCGCCAGATACAAAAAATGAAAAAGAGCATGCTGCTGGGCAGAGTGACAAGAGTGCCATCAAACCGAAGCCTCAGTTAAGCCACTCCTCTCGACTATCTTCCGACTTAACTAGAGAAACTGATGAGGCTGCGTTTGTCCCAGACTACAATGAAAGTGACAGTGAGAGTAATGTGTCTGCAAAAGACGAGGAGTCTATAGGAAAAAATACTAAAGAACTGAAAGAAAAGGCAGTGGAGAAAGTTAAAGAGACTGTACCTGCAGCAGCAGTTGGTCAGCCTGATGTAAGCAGAAGTCAAAGTCAAAGCAGTCCCAGTGTTAGCCGCAGCCGTAGTCATAGCCCTTCTGGAAGCCAGACTCGAAGCCACAGCAGCAGTGTTAGCTCGGCTGAGAGTCAGGACAGCAAGAAAAAGAAAAAGAAGAAAGACAAAAAGAAGCACAAGAAGCACAAAAAACACAAGAAGCATAAGAAACACACTGGAAATGAGTCTGAATTGGAGAAAAGCCAAAAACACAAACACAAGAAGAAGAAATCCAAGAAGAGCAAAGAGAAAGAGAAAGAGAAAGATGACCAAAAAGTGAAATCTGTCACTGTATAATATGACAGATAAGAAAAATTGACTTATTTACTAAGTCATCTGTATTAAATTTTGTTATAATGTAAGCAAATTCAAGCTTTGTAAATAATGACATGAAAGACCCTGTGCTGCACTTAAAATATTGCTGCTTGATTATTTGATTTTTACATCAGAGCTTTATAAAGTGAACGTTTTGTACAGAATTGTGAGTTGTGACCATGTAACATGAAAGGTTTTGCTGGGGCATCTTAATTTTAACCACCGTTAATTAGTTTGGGTGGAGTTTACTGTACTGTGAAAATTTTCACATTTGAATTTTTTTTAATTGCCTGGCAGAAAAAGCTGGTATCAGTTATAAAATATCAGCAGAATGATTTGCAGAATTCATTACAGCCCTGTTATGTCACTTTTTGATTACAATAAAAAGTTTTCAGTAAACTTTATTCAATGTGATGGAATTTGCAGTAATACCTGAACATATACAGGGTATGGGCAAGAACAGGGACAGATAATAACAAACGAAAAATTTCAGGCAGCCAAAATATAATACACATAATCTATTGACAGTTTTAACCTTTTAAAGAAAAAAAAGTAGAACTTCAAGAAAATTAAGGAAATAGCAACAACAAAAAAATAGCACTTTTTTAAATGCCAGGTCATGCCAAGTAGATGTGTGTGTGTGTGTGTGTGTGTGTGTTTTTAATATTTGAAAAGGTATATTACCTGAAAAAATACCCACTATAAATAGCTGGTATTAACTTTTTAAATAATGTCATATTTGAAGCTTATCACATGTCAACATTGTTCCCGTTTTATGTTAAAGAACCAATGCTACACATTGGCAAATGTTTACAATTGTATTCCTGGGAAACTGTCCAAATTCTGTATTTCCTTTCATATTGGTGCTGATCACCAAGAGACTTGTGTTTTTTCAAATGGGCGCTTTCATTTTGTAACCAGATGTCGATTACTCTGATGTCACAGTTCCTTGTTATGTCACCATAACATTGCTGTTGCTATCATTGGGTTTTAGATTTAGTGAATAAATATGGTGAGAAGAGGCAGCCAATTAAAAAGTCAGGGTTTTTGTATGTGAATATCTACGTACAATGAGAGGAAATACAGAAAATGGTAGATTTAATTATTTAGGTAATTTAAAGGAAGATCTATAGCGTCACTTCAATTTAGTGACAGCAATGTTCAACACTGCAAGAGTTAACCTGACGTCTTTTTCACTGTGCATGAAGTGTCGAACCCTGTTACCATTTGAGCTTGGTGACAAAAACCCCTTGACTACTTTGGATCTGGGATTTGGCCCAGCTGAGATCTATTTGAAAATATTTAAATTAAAGTGGCATTTCAGGGCTTCCTGCTTGTGGAGACTATTTTGTTCAAAAGTGGCATTGTAGAAACTGCAGTTTGGCAGCACAGCGATAGAGATGACGAAGTCACTTCTGTTTGCTTTACAGATGAATGACCTGCACACTTTGAGCAGTGGGTTTAAGATTGCATATCATAGTAACATGGGATAAGTTTCGGGCTTTATTTCTGGGACATTTTTATGGTAAGGTAATTTATACTGGGATCCTGCTGTACAAGTAGGAGGCTTTAAGGATAAATCAGTTAAAATTCTGCTTTGAAGAACTGAAACAATTGAACCAGTGTAAACTGTTTCGGAGTTGCCGCACACACTTTCCTAAATGTTCTCACATTTGAGTAGAGCAGCTACTTCACACCTAAGAAAACAGCAATTATGGTAGGATTCAGTAGAGCCTCCTGTAAAACTGGCCCTTCCTGTTGCCTTTATTCTAATATTTAGCACTGTTTATAATGAAGCGATTTGAAAATACACGAGTTTAGCTGCTGCTTGTTCAGCAACCGAGTACAGCATCCTCATTCAAGCTCATTGAAGTAGGATGCTTACAACTGGAATTAGGAAAAAAAGACTAGTGTCAGCCGATGCTTTCAGAGTGATTAGCAAGTCCTAATCTAGAAATCGGGTGTTAGAAATCAGTTACTGTTGTGCATCTCCAAAAAGGGGGGAGCATGCTGTAGTTCTTCGTAAACTTACACCAAGAAGGCTCTGCTTTTGTGACTGAGTTAAACTCTCCTTTGCTTTCAGAGCTGTGCAGCCTGTGGCAGGTTTGCTAGGGAAGTTTTCCCCACATTTGGAGCCTTCAGTAAGATCCGATCCCTTCTTTTTCCAAATATCTTGTGCTGACAGACTGAGATGCAGCTTGTGTCCAGTCCTGGCTGTAGGGAAGTGACCTACACTGCTACTCATCCACTGTCTTCTGTCCACCAGCTTTCCCAAGGAAATGTGAGACATGTTTATGCAGTTTACGGGCGCTCCCCACCGTGCTGTGAAGGGAAGTGCCCAAAGGCTGTTTCCTAGACTTGAGGTCAGCTTCACCTTTGCCACTCCAGGGAGCGTACGGTAGTACAGTTAGGAAGACGTTAACCTCCTGCAGTCAAACGTACTGGCACCTGCCTTTCCTTCAGATTAAGCCAGCATGGCCGAGAGAGGGACACTAGTGCGTGGGCAGCTCAGCGTTTCCATATGCACTGCCCAGGTTTTGCGCCGTGGAGAGGTCACTCCAGCTTCACTTTATTTTCAAAGGAGGATTACCATCAGCATCTCATTGGGTGTAATTCTGTCATCCCTTGAGACACGCACATACCTGCCAGGACTAGAAGTTTGTTTCTAGTATGTAAACCAAGTAATCAAATGTTGACAAATTGGCCAAATACCTTGGGAAGACTTCTTCCTAATGACTCATCTCTGAGGGGTCAGGCCTTGGAAACTGCCCAATTAAGTCTTCCAACCAAGGGCCTGCAGAAAGCTAGCTGAAGTAATTTTAGGCCATTAGTGACTTTTGTGACTCCTGAAGGGATGGGAGATGCCTTGGGGCTGATGAGGGGCAAACAGATCCTGTCTTTACAAAAGGGAAGGGAAAGGAAGACCTGGAAAGATAATAGGAGCGCCTACAAGATGAGATAATGATCATGGTTTACCAAGAACAGGCATTGTTGTTGCTAACTGGTTTATTGAATGAAAGAAGTAGGAAATGTGATGTACCTAAGACTTGCCAAATAAGCCCTGTGTTGTTTGTCTTATCAGACAAATAAGATTTACTACCCTCAAAGTTGCCTGCCCGGCTGGTTAAAAAGAAAAAAAAGCATACATCCCGGAGTTACCAGAGGTTGGCTGTGAAACAAGGAGGACCTCTTCCACAGGACTCGCAGGGGTCAGTACTGGGCTGGGTCCCTTCAGTATTTTCCTTACCTGCCTGAGTGATGTTGCTTTGAATTTGCAGGTGACGGAACAGGGAGGGGCTGCAGATGCTTTGGAGGATAGGCCTGCAGTTCAGTCTTGATAAATGGTCTGAAATCCCCGTGATAAAATTCAATAAAAATGAGTGCAAAGTGGTCCAGTTAGGAGGGAAAGATCAAATGCACCATTGCAAGATGGGGGGGGGGACTGTTGAGGCAAGCAGTTTGGCAGAAAAGGAGCTGGGGGTTTCAGTGGGGTCAGTAATGGAGCGGCGTTGTGAAAAGACCAGGCTTGTTCTGGGATGCATTAACCAGAGTCCGTAAAACATGGATGTAAATGCCCATTTTACTAGGCACTGGTTTGGCCCCAGCTGGGACACTGCATGTCCTTCCTTGTGAGGAAGGCTATCTACATAAATTGGAAGGGGTACAATAAGCATGGTAAGAGCTTTAGAAAACATGGCTTAAGGAAGGTTTCAAAGAACTGAAGGTTAGTCTAGAAAAAAAAGATTGAGAGGATACAACTAAGGTCTTCCTGTGTATGAAAGGTGGTTATGAAGAAGACACTTGTCATCTTTATAGTTATTTAATAGTTGCGCTTCCTATTTTCTCTGGGTAGGATGAGAAGTAGTGGACTTAATTTGCAGCAAGGTGAGATTTAGATTAGTCATTAGGAAAAACCTGGTACTGGCGGCAGTTAAGCATTGGAGCAGGCCCCATGGACATTGCAGCATCAGCTTTTTTGGAAGTGGGTTGGATCTGCTGGGGCTGGTTTTGCTGTACTGACTCGCAGTGGGCGGACTGAGCTGCCTTTTGGGGCTGCCTGCAGCTCTGCATTTCCAGATCTTATGCGATTATTTCACTGTCCAAATGATACGTTGGGTAGCGTAACAATCGGGATGTGCAGAATCCTGCCAATTAGTACAAACTGCCAGATAATTTCTGCAGTGAGTAAAGAGAATTGTTAACATCTCATGAGTGGCTGCATGGTGTTTGCTGCTCATTCTCAAGTTCATAAAACCTTTATAGCCTGCTGCAAGAAAAAAACCCTGACTGCTGCTTTCTTGTCAGACCCTCTGCTCCGTGCTAGCTGGAAAAGCAAACACAGAGTTGGAAGGAGGTGAATCGTCACAGGATGCAAGTGGCGTGAAATAAATCTTGAAATTTTCACTGGGGAAGAGTCGTCTGGCTAATCAGGGATTTGATGTACTCTGGGGCCCTTTGTTGTTTGTCACCATAATGGCCTGCTTGTAGTTAAAAGCATGTTGTATATTTTTATAGCATCTTTTATGGGTTTTCTTTCATGGAAAAGGCAGCATTTACCTTACCTAGTTTCTGGAGTGATCCAGACTCCTTAGAAAAGATGTGGCCTACAGCTTGTTCCTCTCAACCTTGCCTTAGAGCAGGGGTGTTCGACCTGTGCTTCCTGGACCCCGGGGGTCCACAAGCCATGTCTGAGGGGTCCATGAATGATGACTACGATCAATCAAAAGGATGCGAATACCCACACTTATGATTCAAAGGGGTCCGCACCTCCCTTAAAAATGTTTAGGGGTCCGCAAATTGAAAGCTACCATTTCAGTTCAAGTCCTTGTACTATGTGAGTAGGTGGAAATGGCTATTAATTTCTGTCCACACATGAAAGGTGTGAGAAGCAGCAGAATTCATTACCAGATTATTTTAGTCTCTCACTGGAGTGCGAGCCAGGAAGTAGCGTTTGGGGACATCACTGCTGGATCGCAAAGAAAGGATGGGCTTGGTACAAAACACCCCTTCACAGGTTAGGCTTTCAAATGGAAGAAGAGCATTTAAGTGTTGCTGTCTCAACAATCCTTGTAGGCTCTGGGTTCATGGGGGAAATGCTCATATAAGATGACCAAACCAGGAGCTCCCCCTGGCCTGGGCCAGGCCTCAACATAGTCCTCAAGCGTTTCTAGCTGCAGCCCTTGTCGGCTGGACTCGGACTCGCCTCCTGCCTGTCTCCTTACAAGCAGTTTTGGAAACCAGCTTCAGGGCTAACAAGACCACTTTGGCCCAGTGCCAGCTTCTCTGCATTTCCTCCACTCCCTCAGTGTTTACCCCTAGCTGTATCTCTGGGAATACCGCCCGTCTCTGCTCCCAACCCGCTCTCCCAGCCCTTGGTGCATGCTACAGACAGGGCATGGATGGGGTGAACCCACCAAGCTCTTTCTGCTGTGACTGTATGTAGAAAGCCATGAAGGAAGGTCTCTGGGATGGGTGGGTTTTACAATGGCAGATGGTAGCATTTGTGGAGCTTGGGCTGTGCTGCAGCCTGTGGGTGCCTTCTGCAGGCTGGGCCCTGCCCTGAGCAGCTCGTACGGTCCCTCCTGGGGGGCAGTACGGGGGTGCTGCCTGCAATGCAGAAGTCGGCGTCATGGGGCTGAACCAGAGTTGTTCAGGCATCCTTTACATCCTCCAGAGGACTGACCTTCCCTGGGCTAACTGCTTGTTAACAAAGAAATGAGCCATGATGTGAAGTTCAGGTCAAACTTCCTTGCTGAGTTCCTCCTCCAGAGCCTCTCCAGCCTTGTCTTCCCATCTGCCCTGGAAGAGCAGCCGGCCTGGCCCTTGCCCAGCAGAAACAACCCCCACGAGCCGGTGCTTCAGGCAAAGGCTACCCGCTGCGGTACTTCTTGCTGCTTTCTAAGACAGCTTGTGCTGTCACTTATTCAGAACGATTCACTCAGTCATTTGCTACGGACGTGTGTAGCACCAAGGACGCCATGGTACGTTTGGCACCGCGATGTTGGTTCGTCTGTATGCCGGGAGCGTGGAGAGGCCGGACCTTTGTGCTAGGAGCAGCGTGGGTCCGAGGCTGAGCCGGCTGCGTGAATAGATGAGGCAAATAGATCGTGGTGCTCTGTCCGCTGCCTTGCTTTTATAAAACATGCCCAGGCGAACAGCCCCGAACTAGTGCAAAGGCCCCAGGAACGATCCCCTGGCAGGTGGAGACCCCCGGATTGGAGAGCGATGGGGCTTCTTCAAAGTCCCAGCATGGAGCTGGCCCTTCACAAGCACCATCTCACCGTCCACCTTGCCCTCTCCCCATTCTCCAGGTGGGGAAACAGGCTCTGCAGAGGACACCCGACTGACGGCAGGGGCAAGTGTGAGGGCACAACACAGGGCTGGGGCTGCTTTATTTTTGGTTCAGCCTCTGGCTTTGCTGCCTGGGAGCAGCCTGTTTCTTGGTGCGCGCTGCTCTCCACCCATTCCCGGGTCGATGGCGAGGGCTGGTAACAGGCACCCCACCTTCCTGAGCCCAAATCCAGGTGAGCTGAGACCAGTGCTCAGGGATCACAGTGGGGCTAAGCAGCCAGCTGCATAGGCACAGCGGGGAGAAGGTCCCCTCGCCTGCTCAAGAGCAAGACTCGGGGCTCAATTGCTGCAGAAGGCCAAGGCTATAAGGGTGGAAAGGGACAGTTTGGCCCATCTGGTTCTTCCCTTCCCCCTTCTTCTGTTCAGGGCTCTTTCATACTGTCTAGACGCAAGGAGTAGCTGGCTCCACACCTTGTCCTTTTCTCCACCATTTGGGTGGGATCCCCTGACGCTGGAAATGGATGTGGTTGCATGGACATCCCTGGGTGATGCTCAACAAGGGACTCCAGGAAATTCAGGGTTTCACCTTGTAGTGGGCAGACTATGTGCTTTCTGGGGCCATAGCCTCATGTAGCAGGCCGCTGGCACCAAAAGCTACAGCCCAGCTGCGGGCAGTCAGGGATTGCAGGCTGCCTAGGAGGAACGGGCCAGCTGAGAAGGATAATTAGCGGGCACACGGGGAAATTAAAAGGGTTCCCAGGGAAGACAGCTAGGGAGAGATCGAGACCAGAGTGAGACAGAAGATGGAGCGGTACCAGGCAGAACCGAGCCAGGGTACTCTCCCGGGGTCTGGGAAAAGGCTCGGGTGGAAGCAACAGCACCGAGCCAGGGAGAGAGAGGAGAGACCGCGGTGCCAGGGGAGCAGCATGGAGCCGGAGTCTCGCTCTCAGGACCCAGGGCAAGAGCCTAGGCAGTGAGTTAACCCTTTATTTTCTGCATTTGTGTTTGTTTACCTATTTTGTGTTATTACATTCCCACGAGGAAAGCCCACCAGGAAAATAACTGTGCTGAGTTTTAAAGACTGCTTGAGCTGAGCACCCCCTCACCTGCTCACATCTACTGTCCCGGGCACCAGCAGAAGGGGAATTGCATTTTTATGGCAGCTATGAGTCCAACCTCGTTTTCACTCTGTTTCCAGTGAAATCTGCCCCTGTAGAGTGAATCCTGCTGGCAGACGCTCGCTGCCCATAAATGACAAGCTCAAAAGCCAGGTGTGTGCAGCCAGCTCGCGCTTGTCCAGAAAGAAAAGTGCTCTGTGCCCTCCCCCAGCCATTGCAATGGGCTGGTAGCGTTCATGTTTTGGCTTTCCATGAAACTCTGTACATGTAATCTCCAAGAGCAGCCTGGCAAGGCCATTTAGGGACTTACAGCTTGCATGCTGTCCTGCAAAGAATTTGCAAAAAGAAGATAGGCCAAAAAATATTTGTCAAAGTATTTTCTGTGAGCTGCTTGTTCCACTCAATTTTCAGCCAATTATTATACCTGGGGGGGGAGAAATTCTGGGGATTTTGTTTGTTTGCTTGCTTGCTTGCTTGCTTTGTTATTCTCCTTTGGAAAGAAAATGAGGAATCATATAGCCAGGCTGAATTCTGCATTTATCCGATTGCACAGGATGCATCCCTGAAAATGCCTTAAATAATATGAGGTCACTCTTTTCTGTTTCTCTTCTTTTTTTTTTTAATTCCAGTTGGAAAGATCATTAATTTTGTGTTTTCCTACAATTTACGTTTCCACTCTGATATGGACAAGACTTTAAAAAATGTTATGGACTCGGATAAAATGTTGCATAGTGTTTTTAGTTTTTTCGATTAAATTGCCCAGCAACTAAATTGATAACTTGTCTTAGATTACCATAAAAAACAATCAAGCAAATAATAATAATAATAAAAAAAACCCACAGCCCCGTTACTGTGCTAGTCTCACAGGGATGAGGATATTTATGTCCTATGTATTTAATGTGTGTTAGCCTGGAACTTTGGTAGGGCTCCTGACTGTAAATCTCTCTCGTTATTTATTGTGTCTTTCTGTTGTCCAGACCAAAAACCCCAATCAGTATGCTCCAATTATTTGTAAATATAATCTGATAGGAAAGTAATTTCTGAAGATAACGGCACTTTCTTATCACTCTGTTTACAGTAGGTTATATCTGCAGCCTGCGCTGTGTAGCTGCAACCCAGACAGTATGCTCTTACTTCTGAAATGCGTATTTATCTGTGTCAGTCCTTTCTATCTAAAACATTTATTACACGTGTGGAGGCAGAATAAAAAATAAAGCAGTCATTGTGTCTCCTGAAATGCATTGAATGTTTTAAATATCTGCAGATGCGTTTCTCCTTCTGCAGATACTAAACAGAGGAAAGAACGGTAGCTGAATCCGTGGGCTTCTCGTTATCTGTCACTTCCAAGTTTTTGATAGGGTTTGATTTGAATACATTAATTACAGTTATGTAAAATGACTGGGAGGTTTCTGCTTTAAACATTCCCATGCATGAGCTTTTTTTGCTGAACTAAAGCTGTTCATTACATTTTTGTCTGTGGCTGTCTAGCTACCGATCTGCAATAAGCCCCTGTATCCTATCTCAGAGATCTCAATACAAAGTCTGAGCATTTCTGTGTCAAGATGACACATTGGTGTTTCCTTGAAAGAAGCAAGGCCGTTTAGTTTGCTTGAATACAATTTCTTTCATTTGGCCTCTCAAATATATAGTCTCAGAGTCTATTTCAATTAAAAGTGGAATGCTGCGATAATCTCAGTCGTCTTTTAATCCTGTCCACATAAAATATGCTGTAAATTGATAACCATCATGGTGAGCATTGCAAATGGTAACAGTTATTTTTCACTTTAAAAAGCCCCCTGGTTATTTTTATGCAAGGTCATAAAATAACAGCCTTATTGTGCAAAATTAAGTGCCCCTTTCTGCTAAATATTTGACCAAAACGCCTGCACTATTCACGCGTTATCACTGTACTTTGGTGACAGTCCCTTCTCAGAGGTTAAATCACATTGGGTATCATTTTTATTCTAGCACAACACAACCTAACCCTAAACTATTTGCCTTTGAATTCAATCTCGGCAACTTCTTTTCATCAGCTAAATTTTAGAAAAAACAAATGTTAAAACCTGAATTTCTAACCGTTTTGAATCCCACCGGTCCAGTGGCAAAAGAGCTTTCCTTGTGGCTCTCTGCCGTTTCTGGAAAATGTTAGTTATTTCTGTTTGGCTGCACCTACAAAATACCTTTCCAATGCTCTCTGCAGGCTGTGGCGACTCCACTTGGGTTCAGATTTTGTTGGTATTTATTTCAAGTAGATTTTCCTGCCGAGTTGCTTGTGGAAATTTATTTTAGATGGAAGGAAAATTGTTTTGGTAAGGCAAATATTTTCACATTTCTAATCCAACCCTTTTTTTTTTTTTTTTTTCTTTCCCTGGCACTGCGCGCCGACATTTTAAATCCGCCTCAACTGTTTGCCTCCTTCCGCCATGACAAGTTTCTCCTTCCTTGAGCACGTTGTGTGCACCAGGATGCAAAAGGCTGTAGCTATCAGATGCTCGCATTCATTCTTCAGCCTACAGGCTTGCAGGTAAGGCATGTTGCCCTGATGTGGGACTTGATTTTTGCATGCGTGTTCATGCCGCAGCTTTGGGGGTGTTTTCCCCCCCTTGTGCATTCATAAATTGTCCGGCACGTCGATATGTAGTGTGTGAATTGGCACCGTCTGAACTGAGGGGTGTGTGTATGTTGTAGACAGTCCCAGCTCCGCAGTGGGTAGAGAAATGGCAGTCTTCCAAACCCATCACAGCTTTTATTCAGAGCCCGTATAACAACTAAATAACGTCTCGCTGGGCTGCGCCGGGCGTGCTTGGATGCGGGAGGTGATGGGAGAGTTTTGGAGGAGCGGAGAGGCACAGCTTGGAAAACGGGGTTCCTGGAGACGTCCGAGGGCTTGTTTGGGTTTGAGCGGCTGGTTTTGGTTTTTGTTATTTTTTCAGTGGGGGAAAAATAGTCGAGGAGAATCTGCCCTGGCATGGTGCAGGTTTCCGCTGTGAGCCGGGTGACGTCACTGCCAGTCACAACGGGCTGCACATATCTTGCAGGGTGTAGTTCAGAGCATTGACTGCGGAGTCTGTGACCTGGTTTCCTTCCCTCTTGCAGTACGGAGTCCTCTCATAAATTCTAAGTCATAATCCAGCACCGCAACCCGTGCCAGGGCTGCTGATGCAAGCCCAGTTTGTCCTCAGTTTCATACTCCCTTTTTATTCCTCCAAACTTCCTCTCTTCGTCTTTGAATGGAAATGCCTCTGCGAAGTCGATCAATGCCTGCTCATTTGGGAGGTAAACGAGAGTTGAATAATTAGCAACGATGCATTCGATGGCAAAATTCCTCTGCTTTAATTTATATCAACTCCACTCTTGCGCATTGCATCTGGGCCAGGCTCTGACAGGGAGAGGCAGCACAAAGGAGCAGGGAGACAGAGAGCAGGCAGGAAGGGGAGCTCCAGACGACACTTGGGCATTTGTGCTGGCATGGGCTCTTCCCCTGGCGATAACCTCCCGTATTTTTGTGGCAGGGGGGAGGGAGGCGGGCTGGGGCAGGATTAGTCATTTGCAGCCAGTTCGGTTTTTTCCATCAACATTTTGTGTGCGTGTGTGTGTGTGTGTCTGGTCTTTTGTCGCCCTTTTGTGAGCGAAATGGTTGTTTGGTAGCAACGAGCAAGGGCTCCTTGCCAAGTCTCCCTAATTAAGATTAAGCATATGCAGATTTGCCTTGTTTTCAGCTAATGACAGCTGCAAACAATTATTTGTCATGCTTGCTGATTGTTGATTGGTAAAAGGAAGGCCATGCAAGAATTGTACGCGTTCTTCCTTTGTATTTCGGCATTCCCGGTTGTACAGCCAGGCGCGGGCATGTGTGCGAGAGGCTTCTTCCTTTTAAGACTCAGGTTTTTGCTTCAAATTCAGCTGGTGCCCTTGACAGTTTGCGTTTTTAGGTTTTTAGGAGCAGAGATGCCACGTTAGATGTGTCCAAAAGATGCCAGGTTAGCTAAGGTGGGTGTTCTCTGTGCGGCTCTGTCTGGGTTTGGGTGTGTTTGTTGGATGCCTTTTTTTTTTAATGCTGTTACCAGAGGAGCCCCATCTTGATATTTTCAGGGGAAAAATAAATAAAGATGTTTTAAAATGTATTTGACGTTTTTAGCTTTCACCCAGCAGCCTCCGTCAATTTTCTGCAAGCGGAGACCCAAGCACAGACTGAATGAGTTAGGATGCTGTACTGAAAGCTTTTAGATTCACAACAGAGAGCAAGTGTATCTTCCTAAGCACTTTGGCATCTCTCCAAAATGCCTAGGCTTTTTAAGGACATTCTCATAAAGAACTTGAACTTTTTTTTCATTATTATTATTATGCTGATGAAAGCAGAGAGCTTTTTATACAAAAGAGCGGCTGAGAAAATGAAATACTCCGAGCTGGAAATGAAAACACTCGGCGTTGTTTTAAGTGTGGCATGGAAATGGGAAATATGTTGGGAGGGGATAGAAAAAAAGAGTGGTGGCAGAGAGATAATTATGTTTTATCCTAAATAAATCCCTCTCTGTCATCTAGGGATTGTGGTTCAGGACTTCACTATTTTTGGTTGTAACCTCTTCAGCACAAACTAGGAAGGATAGAGTGGGGAAATGCCCAGGTCTGTCTTTAAATGAGTCTGAAATTCCTTTCTGGGTTTTTCCATTGGTTTCTTTAAGCTTCACTCGGCTGTTTTCAATACAAATGCAATTTTAAAAGGAAACCATGGTGCTTTGAGTTTGCAAATGTGTCTTTCGAATAACCATTACCACACACCCAACCACACCTGATGTTTGTGGGATCACAGCACTGCAGTCACCTCTGCCAGCCAGCATGAGGGCTTTTCTGGGGGTGGGTTTGGTTTGAGGTTTTCTGGCTGTGGTAGTCTCAGCACTCCCCAACAGCTAATATGCCATTACTCAGCGAGTGTGTCAATGTTGGGCTAAGCAGGACTGCATCTGTTTTTTCTTATTAAAACAGCTTTGGACATTTGTGTGTTTGAGGCATCCCTGTGGTGTAATGATCAAGCATGTATTGCTAGCCAGGAGGTGCAGACATGCTCTGCATGTGTTTGTCCTGCCAACAGGTCACTTACAGAATATTTGCATGTTTTAATGTCTGTTTTTTTGCTTTCTTAAAGGAGGGAGGGCAGCACCCAAAAAGGATGCGCACAGCTCCCTTTCCCTTCACTCTTCCTTACCAGCTCTGGGCAGGTAGCTAGCTCGGCCCTCCGCTCCTAAACACTGATCGATGGGGTTGTCCCAGCTTGTGGTGGGCCAGTAGGGGGCACTCCTGTGCTGAGACACCCGCCTCACTGCGCCCTACCGAAAACCAGGCTTTGGACGCCTCCCCCGGGCACCAGCTTCTGACCAACCGCCGCCTTGGAGCACACCTGCAAGCCTGGGGTACCGTTGCCACCACCCACAGCCAGGTCTTTGTCCGGGCTCTGTGCCACCCGGCCCTGTAGATCCTGGGAACTCGGAGTGCTTCTGTTAGCCTGAAGCATAGAAAGTAGCCTCCCTTAGTCAATTGAGCAAAGGGAGCAAGAAGGCGTACCCTAACCCTCTCAAGCATGTACAACCAGGCTGACTAACGGATAGCTTTATTGGGTAGAGTGGGCAGGCTCCAGGATAGGTACAAGTCAGAGAACTATCGAAAGAAAACCCCAGAAGAAACAGAAATGTCTTGGTAGCCTTTTGAAAGGTGACTAAAACACTCGATTCTAAGTTCCCGGCTACATTTCGTGTAAGTTGCTCACAATTCTGTCCAGGGGCTGATTGAGCCTGCTCTACAGACCACGTGGCTTGCTGGCTGTGTCCCCAAAACATATCTCCTCGCCTTCCAGGGAGAAGAAAATCCACTCCCACATCCCGCAGTCTTTGTGCTGCTCTTGGCGCGGTCTGGCTTTAGGTACTTGGGGAGCATTGCTTCCTCCCCGAGAGGTGCAGCTAAGCTGCAGTTCACGTGTATTTGGGCAGGGAGTCCTGCAATTATAGGTGCTAAGCGTGGTTAAGGGGAGCACGGTGCAGGACTCTCAGTCCCTTGTGCTGAGTGTTGTGGGCTCGACTCGTGGGCAGGACAGCTAGGTATGCTCACAGCCACGGGGGTCTGGGAAGGACAGGGAGATTAGTGTGGGTCCTGGAGAGCAAAGGGGATCAGAAGGGAAGCAACCTGTGTTCCCAAAACCCACAGAGCAGGAGCAGAGGACAGAAAGAGTTGGAAGCAGACTGGAAATGAGGCCGGAAGAGGCAAGCAGGTAACAGACCAGTATATGGGGGCCAGGCTGCATCACACCTTGAGGTCAGGCCAAGTCTGAGGGTTTTCAAACCTGTCTGTAGGAGAAAAATCCAAGTGTGCCAGCTCATCCACAGCTCATTGGCTGCCTGCCTTATTATCTTGCCTCCTGGGGAGGGCAGCCAATCCATGCTGCTGTTTGCAGGTGCAAGGCACCCGGGCTCCCCATTAAGCAAGTCCTGAGAGCTGACTGGCGAGATGCACGCGGTTTCCCCCATCCCGCAGTGCCAGGGACTGGAGCCAGCTGCACACCGCTCCGGAGAGCCAGGGACCAGGGTTGGGATTTATGGGGACCTGACGGGGCAGGATCACGTGTGGGGGGGAGGGTGCTTGGGAAAGTTACTGACTCCCTGGGGGCTGCGTGCACTGGGGACTCTGGCAGGGTTGTACATCATGGTGGTGGTTATGGGTTGCCTGAGTGACATTAGGGTTTTTGGACAAATTGGGGACTGTGATGTTACCAAGGTCATAAGTGGCCCCGTGCCGGGGGGGAAAGGACCCAGCAGCACTGGCCCCTTTTGCATTGCTCAGTGCTGCAACATGGGGTGGGTCAGTGATGTGTGGGGTAGAGCAAGGCAGGCACCCCAGGCAGGAGCGGGAGGACCCTGACTAACTAAAGTAGACAGAGATATATGTAGATATATAGATCGGTCTGCTTTAGTTAGTCTAGAAGGTGCAGGCTAACATGGCGAACTGTCCCCCTCACTACCAGGTATCATGGTTTACAAGCTTGTCTCCAATGCCTGAAGAAGGGTGCTTGTGCCCAAAAGCTTGCAATTAAAGAGATTTTTTTTTTTTTTTTTTTTTTGCAAAAATCTAGTTGGTCTAATAAAAGAAATTACCTCTACCATGAGTTGTGATTCCCCTAACTACCAGTGCCGCAGGGTCCACTAGGCCTCGCTGCCTTTCCCACAGGTGTTCTGGGGGAGACTCCACTCGGGTCAGAGCTCCAGACCGGGTCTCTGGTAGTCTGGCCAGGGTCTGCATCAAAGGAGGGCAGCGTGCCCCACTGCGGACCCAGTTTTCTTCCTGCACCCTCCTGCTACCGCCTGCAGCCCCTGAAGCACCAGCTTCTGCCCCAAATTGAAGAGTAACGAGCATAAATTCAGGGGGTGAAATCGGGGCCCCTCCACGACGTCAACCACAGCCGGACTCCAGGCACAGGTCGACCAGCTCCTTGTCCTCCACCTTGCGCACGGGCTGCCGGCGCGCCCGCTGGGAATGGCTTCTCCGACGGTTCAGATGCTTCTGCAGCCCTACTGGGAGCATTCCTGTTTTTAATTGGATTTGCATTAATAATTATTTACATTGACTGAAAAAACTGTTGTATTTAAATAATGCAACTTTTTGCCAAAGTGCTGTCACGCAGAAGCTGCTTTCTCTTCAGGAACCTCCAAACATGGGCTTCCTTCCAAGCCCTCCGCTCCGTCGCCTCGGTGGCTTTCGTGTAGCGCTGCTTTTATTCCTGCCCTTCCCTTGGCCTGGTGCAGCTGCTGGGGAGCTCTGCCTTTGCGGGGTGGGAGAAGAGATGCTTGCAGGAGGGCAGCCGGTCACCCCGAGGGCCGGCTGGGGGGTAAAGGAAAGGAGGTCGTGCCTGCCTCGCTGCAGCAGAGCTGTGAATCTGTGGTACCCGGGCGAGCGCTTTCCCCATTTATCGTAGAAAAGGACCCGCTGCCCATGGTAGGGGAACTGAGCCCAAGGTCATGTTTCTAGAGACCAGGCGTAGCCTGATTTCAGACCTGACCCTCAATCCCCCCTCCGTTCGGTACATGCCGCAGGTGACCCCGGAGCTCCTCTCTGTGCCAAGCAGATTTGCTGCCCAAACTAGTCAGAGGCCTCGCTTCCCACCCAGGAGGGGCTCTAGTATCAGCATCCTGCTGCTTTTCTGGACAGGCCACTCTTCTGTGCCTTAACTGCGATTGATAAACCGCTGTAAAGAGTGGTTATTCTTGTGCACGGGGTCCTATCCTGGCTCAGTGGCAAAATTCCCAACGTGAAGTCTGCGGCCAGGCTCCGGGTGACTTTGTGGGTGGCAGGTGTTGGCTAAGCTGGCCAGCGTTGCCCTGTGCTGTCGGTGTGGTGAATCGGAGCTCCTGCCGGTACCGTATCCAGGGCAGAGCCTTGCCTGGGGCTCGGGGATGGGTGAGCTGGGGGTGCGCAGCCAGCTCCTTGAGTCGTGCTTGTTTCTGTGGCACCGCGTGAATCTTCCCATAGCAAACGGAGAGGTTGAAGAGCTCCAGATGGCTTCTGCTTCTGTGACGCGCATGACATGCTTGGACTGGCTGTCAGCCTCGCAGAAACCAGGATCCTTTGCCACACCAACCCGCTGCTCCACACACTGCAGTTGACAGGGCAGTCCTTGGAGAGTGCGGAGCATTTCCCCCACCTGGACAGCCACCTTTCCCAAAAAGTAAACTTAAACAACGATATTCAATGCTAGATAAAATCTGCTAGTGCTGCCTTTGGATGTCTCCAAAATCATTTCTTTGAGCTTGATATCATGACCCCAGTCCAACTTCTCATCCACCAGTCTGTTGTCATCCATACCTTGTTGCCAAAGGGTGAAACCTAGACTACATGTTGGAAACTCCTGAAAGCTTGGAACAACGTCTTCAGAAAATCCTCCAAATCAACTGGAAGGACAGAAGAACAAGTGCCAGGATTCAGGCTCAAGCCAAATCGGTCATCTTCAAAGGCATGTTGAGGTAGCATTCACTTTGTTGGATAGGACATTTCATAAGGATGCCAGAAGAGAGTTCCCCAGACTTTTCTCTCATAGTCTGGAGAAGAGGAGACTGAGAAGGGATTGCATAGCATTCTTCAGCTACCTATCTAAAAGAGGATGGAGCTGGACTGGTCTCAGTGGGGGCAGATGGCAGGACAAGGAGCAATGGGCCCAAGTTGCAGCAAGGCAAGTTGAGGCTGGATATTAGGAAAAACTTTACAAGGAGGGTGGTGAAGCCCTGGAACAGGCTCCGCAGAGAGGTGGTGGGGGAGTCTCCATCCTTGGAGGTTTTGAAGACCTTGGCTGGGATGATAGGGCTGGGGCTGGGGCTGGGGCTGCTTGGAGCAGGGGGTTGGACTGGATGTGACCCCCTGAGCTCCCTTCAGCCTGAATTTTCTGATTCTATGATGCCTGACACCTGACTACGAAAACAGGTCCTACAATCCAGCTCACCAGCGGGCACCACTGCAGAGGTGGGCAAAAGAGATGCGATGACGCCTGGAAGACCCATCTGAAGAAAAGTGACGTTAACATCCAAACTGGGAACTCGAGCACTGAGCCGTCCCCACGATGCAGGACGAGGCATCCGTCATGGAGATGAAGCTCCCCTCGCCATGGAGGCTAATAGATTAGATCAGAGAGACAAAGGGAAATAACTGTGTCACCAGGATTTACTCTTCCTCCTGGGACGATCTGCCACGTCTGCCATTGAACACGCAGATCTTGGGCAGGCCTCCGCCGTGGTCTGCAGACTCTCCGAGGACTTGCTTGTTTACTGGAAGCCTGTCCTTGCATCAAGGGACGGCCGACCATCCCTGTTCCCTGTTGGCCCGCCACCCGGAGACTTCCCACCGCCCTGAGCCTTGAAGAATCGCGTCTCTGCTGTCACCTCTCTGTGCCTGGTCCTCTTGCGAGATGAAGGCAATCCAAAGATGAGCTGAAATGCTGTTTCCTTGCCCAGCATGGGCTTTTTCTCTTGCATTGGAAAAATAAGCAAATGAGCATTATCAAAAGAAGAGCAGAGACTTGCACTCATAGCTCTCTAGGAGATGGCCTCAGCTAGGCGAGGCAAAACCGAAGCCTGAACTTGGGACAGGAGAGGCAGAAAAAGGAAAATCCAGTGATGCTTTCTTTAAAAATAGCCTGATTTCCACATATTTGATATGTTTGGCTATTTAAATAAGCCTTGAATGTCATCTGTAAGGTCCACAGTTCTGCTGTCTACTTTTATGGGGTCCAGGATAAGATTTATGCCCACCCTGCACGTCCCGGATGAGTACTTCCTTTGGAGCATGCAGTGTAGACAAGGAACGAAGGGGTCATGTTTGAGTTTTATCTGCACATCTTCACAGCTGTTTGGAGCCTTCTTCAAGGGAAGGGGCAATTGCTGTGCTGGCATGGAGAGGGAGCTGAAAGAAAACAGGAGCTGGAAATCCTGCAGAGTGAGCTGGACCCGACCAGAAGCTGGCCGTCAGCAGCCCCCATTGGGCTCCAAGCGATGGGGCCGCGTGCCCTGGATTTGGGAACCATCCCTTTTTTGTAGGTGCTCGTTTCCACTCCGACTTCAGCCCGTGCTGAGGCGCGTGGCTGCAGGCTGGCCAGCTCCTTCCCACCTGGCCAGGATCACCCTCTGGTTTTGGTGTGTGGGAGCCCGGCGTGCGCTGTAACAAGGGCCTCCTGCCCCCGCTGCAGTCGCAGCCTGGCGCTTTGGGGAGGGGGAATTAAACAGAGGAGACGGAGAAACCGATTCATTTTGTACGCGCCTATTGACTGTTTCAAGCTGCTAAATATTCAGCACGACTCGCTCATGACCTATATTCAGCGTAATTGCTTTTATTGCAGGGTAAGTATCAGCGATGTCAGTGCCAGCACCAAACACCCGGCTCTCCTCGCCGCGCCGCATTGTTCCAGAGGTAATTAGGGAGGCAGGGGAATAACAGAGGTGCGGTAGGTCTCAGCGCTTCCCGAGCTGTCCCCTCGTTCGGGGCTTCCCCTTGGGGGATGCGCACGGCTCAGATTCTCCTGCAAACGGCGTGTCGCTATTGCACGGGACCTGGCGCCGATACAGCAGCAGTCAGTCCCGGTGGCTCAGCGCTCACTGCAGAAAACACATTTTATCCCAGAGCTGCAAGGGGCTGCCCACACCATCACATCCCTGGGAGCCAAGTTGGGAATGTGGGCGGAGAAGCAGAGAGGAGAAGGGACTTGCCCAGGGCTCTCTGGTGAGTCAGTGGCAGAGCGGTGGGTAGACCTCAGGGGGTCAGAGAGCCCTGGCTGCAGGGTCTGTTCTGCTCCGGGGTCATTTGCAGGCCAGAGAAGCCCCTCTTGATTCCTTCACTTCTCTGCCCTCTTCCTCTGGCAGCTCCTTGGCCTTTGCATGGGTGGCCTCGCTCTCCACGTGCGTTGCGGTCATGGGGTTGTGCGCCCCGGTTCCCCGATGCGTGTCTTGCCCCTGGCATCATAGTGAAAAGTGCCACCCCCCGCGCGAGCTTTCCACCCGCCGCGCCCTGGCTCTGTCCTTCCGTCTCCCCTCTTGGTGTTTCTTTAATAATTAGCGGCAGATTTCGTACTTATGTTTGCAATTATGGAAATGCCTTCGGGACATGTTCTGCCAGATAATTGAATTTCCTTGGTGTACGAATGCAAAGATATGGGGGGTGACTGCAGGCTGGACCCAGCGACCGTATTGCTGGCGTTGGGTGTCATGCTAAGATAAATGAGGCATCTTCCATTTAAAAAACACTCGTAGAAACAAAGCATTTTGCTTTGCTGTCCTCAGCAGAAGTTCTGCTAGAGGCCCCGATTTGGGGGAAATGCGTTATTATCAGTAATTAACTCGATGTACATTTTCATAACATCCTGATGTTGCTTTCTCTGTCTTTGGTTAATCTTCTGTGCGCCGTGCTCAGGGATGCGGACCCCCGCGCTCTCTAGAAGCACGCGGGGGCAGTCGGGATGGCTGGGAGGTCTCCTCCGACCGTCTCCCTGGCACGGGCTGGATTGTGCCCTACAGCGCTTTGTCGGGATTCATCCAGGTTGCAACCCCCATTTCTCCTGGAGAAGTTCCCCATAGCCTGGTCTGCTCTGTGCACAGGGAGCTTCCCTGGGGTCTCACCTGGCTTCTCCCTCTCAGCAGGAGAAATGCCCGGTCCTGAGATCGTGCTACACCCTCCCGGCCCTTCATGCACAGCCGGTGCACACCCAGCCATGCAGTTCAGTCCTTGCCTTTGGGGTCGAAAGCGAAGCCCAGCGTGCAAGAGGCCAAACTGCCCTCGCCTGGTGTCTCTCCGGGGCCGAGGCCTGAATACCAGGGTCTGCCTGCTCCCTCAGTGCTGTGCTGGTCTCGCAGCTGAGCGTCCCGTGGCTCTGGGGGCTCCTGAGGGACCCACCACGGCTGGGGGCAGAGGGGAGCTTTTGTTGCATGTTGTGGGAAGGGGCTTGCTGCACCCTCGAGGGGAGTCCTGCGACTCAGGTGCTGTCCAGGGAAGTCGTCACCTGTGCGCGGGGTCTTGAGCAGCTGGGGGGGAGCGTGAGGTGGGAGGACCCGCTGCATCCTGTCTTGCAGCCTGTGTGGCTTCATCGTGGCACTTGGGGTAAACGAGGGAGACAAACCCACCGTCCCTCCTCCCAGGCTGCCTGCAGGGCACGCTCATAATCCTGCTTTTCTCTGTTGCAGCATATGACACCGGGATTTAAAGCGCCGCACCCGTGAAAGGAAACCTCCCACCCCAAGTGCCACTCGTGAGAGTAAGTGTGAACCCAGCCGGCTTCCCAGCGCTCCCCGGGGTGCAGACTTTGGGGAAATCTGTCCTGATGGCCTGCCAGCCGGAGGATGCAAGGGCCTCCCCCATCCTCAGAACAGGGGGTGGGTGCGAAGCGCTGCATCCAGCCCCAGAGCACAGGTGGGTCTGGAAAGAGGCCTGGGCAGCCCCGCGGAGGCTCGGCCAGGCTTCTCTGGCTGAAGAGGTGCCTGACTCCGGGTTTGCACTCGTGCAGCTCTGTCAGCGCAGGAAACCCCCAGGCTTGA
Source organism: Crocodylus siamensis (assembly GCF_052110815.1). Taxonomy (NCBI): domain Eukaryota; kingdom Metazoa; phylum Chordata; order Crocodylia; family Crocodylidae; genus Crocodylus; species Crocodylus siamensis. Next base: position 49,758,885 of record NC_143406.1, read on the forward strand.
TGTGACCCCGCAGCCGGTGCCACGCGGGCTGAGACGGGCTGCTCAGCCCCTGGGAAGCAGGGTGCTGCATTGCAGCCCTGCCGCTGCATTCCCTCGTTGCCTGGCTGGCCGGAGGGGAAGAGGCAGGTGCCTGCTGGCGCTGGGATAGACCCTCCTTGCCCTTTCCACAGCTCCTCACAGCACCCGAGACCGTGGCCAAGCTGCCGGGGGGAAGGGGCTTCCCAGTCATGCTCTGCTCGTCTCCCGCAGGACAGTCAGCGATCGGGGCTGGGGGTGTCCCTGCTACGGCCGATCTCTGGTGGGTCGGGGCAGCTGCCTGAGCCGGTGTTGTGCTTTGTTGCAGGTAATGGAAGAGTTGTCACACCATGCCCAGGACAACGTAACCAGAGACTTCAGGAGTGAAGAGAAACAGGTGAGAGAAGCCAACCCACGGCTCAGTGCCCACCTGAGAGCCAGGGGGCTTCCCGGTGCCTGCGGAGGAGGGTGACGGGATGGGAACCAGAACCTTTGCGTGCATCCGTCCTCCACGGCCCGGCCCGGCGTGTGACGCGCACTTCAATTAGAGCGGTAGATGTCAAAGGAAATGCAGCCAAAGGCATAAAGGGGACAAAGGAACAAAGCCCCTTTTATTCCTTTAACCTGCTGCTGTACTTGAAATGCTCCAGTCCCTGCTCCTTTTTCTGGCAGAGAATAAAAGAGGGCCTCTTCAGCCGAGATGGGCAGGGTGGGGACAGCCCTGCGGTTTTCCCATGATTATTTTCACGGTGGGACACAGCCTGGCTTTCACCTGCCCTGAGCTGGCGCTTGGCCACTCTGAGGAGTGCGGAGGGGAACGGGGGTGTCCTTCCCACCTCCCCAACCTTGCAAGGGCCTTTCATGTAGCGTAGCGTGGCCCGGGTGCTGTTTGCAACGGCCCAGGCTGCTAGCTCAGCGGAGGACCGTGGGTTGTGCCCTCGCGTCCCTGGTGCAGCCCCGAGATGAGGGGGCTGGTGGTGCGGAGCCAGGGAGTCGGGCGGCCCTCAAGTCACGGTCCACGTCCACCTCTGCGTTGTGGATCGGGGTGAGAGCCCCGCTTGTCTGGAGGGCTCCTCGGGGCACGGAGAGCGAGTGGGACCCTGCCGTCCCCCGGAGGCGTGGGGAGAGGAGGTTTGCTTGTTGGCTTTCCCCAGCTGCAGGGACGCTTGCACATGCTCTGCCTCACGCACAGAGGGCCGAGCACGGTGGGGAGTCCCCCCAGGGAGGGGAGAGGTGGGATGCAGAGCAGTCTGTAGCGACAGCAGAGATTCCTCGGAGAGACGACGCCGGCGTGTGCCTCTGGGATAGATAAAAGCCTTCCGGCGCTCGTGCTGCTTCCCCTGGCTCGCTCGGCTACGGCGGGGTCCTGACGCCCGTCTGTCTTCCTCATCTGGGGCACAGCCGATGGCCGCGGTGGGGCTGGAGCTGTTCCCTGCTCCATTGGGACCAAACCCTCAGAGCCGTGGCAGATGCCGGGGCCGTGCCCTGGCGCGGGGCCGGTGAGCAGAACTGAGCCCTTCCCACCCCGAATCCTCTCCTGTGTGGATACCCGTGTATCCAGACTGACGGTCGTACCCTCGGGCCTTCCCACCTGTGAGCTCTTGCAGGCAGCGCTGTCTGGCCTTGGCTGTCTTTGGAAAAAGCCTGAGGTGTTTGCCGTGCCCCATGCAGCGCTGCGCAGGGTCAGACCGGTGGCCCGTCTGTCCTGCTGCCCTCTCCGCGGGAGCAAGCAATAGGTACTTTGAAAGGAGAGCGAGTGAATGGGCTGTGTCTGGGGTGATGTTTCCCTGCCAGACCCTCCCTGGCAGGGGCCGTCAGGATGCATCTGGAGCAGCTCCCCACGGACACACCCACCCTGACTGGTGTGGTCCCTTTCTGACCTCACTTATACCATCGGCCTCTCGCCTCCTGTGGCCAGAGAGGCGGCCGTGAGCACTGCAAAATTGCACCTCACCCCATTGCTCTGAAAGCTGCGTCCAGCCGGCCCCTGCCTCTGCACTTCTTGCCTCCATCACCCCGATCTCTGAGCTGCACGCGGCGTGGTCGCACGGGTGCCTGCCTGCCTGGGGCTGGTCTGCTTGCCTTGCACTGCACTCGCTGAGCGGGTGGATGCAACCAAGCTCTTTGTTTAGGAAAAGCCCGGCACCCTGAACTGGGGCAACGGCTCGTCTGCCTCTTTCTAGCTGCGCTTCTGGTGTCTGTGCCATGGGGACTGCATCCGTGCCCGTGTCTGGGGCCGTCAGGAAGTAGGTGCTGGTTTGGTAGCCCTAAGCAATCGGGCCTCTTACATACCAATCTCCCTGCCAAGCCCCTTTCCTCCTCCCTGCCAGTGTCTCCCATCTAGTTGGCATTACTCTGCCTAATACTTAATCTTCCTTTCATATTTCATATTTCTTCCTTTTAAAGTATGCCTGCAGTTTGTCCAGCCGGCACCGGCCTACCTGTCACCTGTGCATAATCGTGTGCTGTTGGGTTATCTGCTAAACATGAAAGGGTTTCTTCAGGATCACCCTCGACTGGTGCAAAAAGCCCCAGGGAGAGGCAGGGAGAAGATGCCCGCTGTGCTGGAGAGCCTGGCTGAACCGGTCCGACCTGTTTCAGCCAAGTGGTGGGTTTCCAGCACCTGTGAATGGTCAGCCGTAGCCCAGGAGAGGTGCAAGCTAGGAGGGAGCATCAGCTAAGAGGGAGCTAGTAGGAGGCAATGTTTGGCGGGGGATTGAGATCTTCTGCTGCGGTTTGGGGCTGTGCATTTACCATCCTGTGCTTTCAGTCATCTTGCAGCAGTACCCTCTAGTGCACACGCATGGAGACCGCAGCTGGGGTTGGCCCTGCGAGCTCGGGGGCCTGCTCCTTTTGCACTCCCTCCTTGCTGGGCGTCTCTGGCCTCCCGCACTGCTCCGAGCCAGCCAGGGAACCATGAGCCGAGGTCGAGCATCATCGCTGAGTTGGCTGAACTTTTCTGAGCGGGTCCCTGCGGCGAGGCTCGCAGGTGGTCCTAGACATTCGCCGCTTCAGAAGTAGCTTTGGCCTTTCTGGCCGGCTGCTCCTGCAAGAAACCATGCTGCGCGGGTGAATCATCTTACCGTGCCCAGGAGCTTGTGGTGTTAGTGATCACTCAGAGTCGAAGGACCTCAAAGCACTTAATAAGCATGAATTGGTTCAGCCTGGAGGTCCCTTTCTGCAGGGTGTTTGTGGTTCCCATCTTGCAGGTGGACATGCAGACTTCAGCTTTCCAAGTTGCCTCTGGTTTGACTTGACTTGAGGTTACAGGTGACAGGTCCCTGGCACCAGGAGTGCCGGGTTTCAGTGGCTCCTCTCCTGGCAGGGAGATGCGTTTGTGTTCGCTGCCCGGGGAGGTCGTGGAGGCTAATCCCCAGGGGGAAATGGTCAGGAAGGGGCATCACATCCGGACCCCGCAGCAAGGTTGTGAGCCACGGGGCCCAGGGAGGACCAGCTCTTTGCACACTCCAGGGCCACACGCTGGGCTCAGCAAAGTGGGTTTGTTCAACCTCTGAATTACCTGCTGAATCGAGGGGCTGCTTGTGCCACCGCCTTCCCCAGTGACTTAAAACCACCGTCGCTCTCTCCAGCCTCTGAGCTAAAGCCTGCACTAGGACACGGGCTTTCCTGCCTCCCGTGGGCTCGGGCAGGTGTGTTTCCCAGCCTGAGGTCTGCCCAGGTGCAGGAGCCGCGGAGCTTCGCCCTGCAGCACAGTGCACGTGTTGGCGGCAGGGCAACAGGGCGTGGGGCAGCGTTGGGGTAGCTGCCTGGCTCAGCCATGCTCTAGGCGCGTGGGATTTCTGAATAAATGTTTGGCACAGGTCACTGGGGCCATTTTGGAGGTGAAAACATTGCGGAGAGAGCATCGATCCACAAAGACAGCTCTCAAAGGGGACCTCCACGGGACTGCACTTCACGTGGGTGGACGTTGAGACCCTCGGCCCAGGCCTTGGGAGATCCAGAAAGTGTCACCGTGAGGGCAAAAGCAGCTGGAAAGGACTGTGCAGCCAAGTGTACGTCCCCGCACGTGGGCTGCAGGAGTCCATCAGCTGGCGTTTGCGCGGTGCCCGTTGTGCTGGGAGCAACGTGGCGCCAGTATAGCACCACTTCCCTGGTTATCCGGGTTCCAGATTCGTGTGATGCTTAGTGTGTTTGGAGCTGGGGGTTATACTAAAATGGTGTTGTGTGTGTGCACCTGCCCCCCACGTCAGGGAACCGGCCCCTGCATGTTGGGGGCCTTCAGCGAGTGGAGCCAAAGGGTCTGTGCCTCCAGGGCAGGAAGAGCCGAGTCCTGCAGCTCGTAGCGCTGAAGCCGAAAGACAAAGCTGTTAGCTAGTTGAGCCGGCCACGTGCCCGGCTGCGCGGTGGGTGTCTCCTGGAAGTCCCGTCTCTGCTCCTGGCGTCTCGCACCTATTCGCCTGCTCGGCAGCCCTGGTCCCCAGCACCATGCCCGGGCTCCCTGGCTCCCTCAGGTACATCTCTGCCTCTGGGCCCCGTGGCAGGAGTCCTGGACCCTGGCAGCGAGCGGGGTGCCGTCTGCCTCTCAAAGTGTCCCCCTGGCTCCCCAGCCCCTGACCTGCTGCTTTCCCCGCTCTTCACAGAGCCAGCATCGGTGCGCAGCTCCTGTTTGCACCGACTGCCGCCCGTGCGGGCCCGGCTCGAGTGTCCAAGCTCCCTCCCTTGCTCTCCGTCAGCTCCAGCTCTCGTCTCCATTTCTGTGTCCCTCCGGCATCCCCCTCGCTCCCCGGATTACAGTCGCTCCGCTCCTCCCCAGCCATTAATCTCGCCAGGTCAGCAGGATTGTGTCCCCCAGCTCCAGGCTAGAGCCCAGCCGATGCTTGAGGAAAGCGTCGCGGGTCCTGGTATGGGTACATGAGTAACCACGCAGAAGAAATCAGCTCCTCCTTGCCGATGGGGCTCCTGGGGTGGCATCGGAGCCACCCTCCCGGCGTCGTGCCACATGCGGTCCATGCCACGAGTCCCCGTCGGAGTCTCCCGGCCCCTTGCGAGGACCGCGATAGCCCTGCCTGGGCGAGGGATCTGCCCAGGGCTTGGCAGGTTCCCTGAGATGCCGGCGGCCGAGTGAATGCCAAATGCAAAGGGGTTGGGGGTGGGTTTTCCCCCCGATGCGCCGCCAGTCGACCGCTCCCTCGGCTGCGTTTCACGAAAGCCTCCACGGAGCCTTGCAGGCGCCTCCGTCGAGCGGCTGTCCGCGTGCCAGGAATGCAAATGAAGCCAGCGGCGCGGGCGGCCGGCACGGTGCACGGCAGAATATATGTCTCCTGCACGCAGAGTAATTAATGGTTGAGGGGAATCGAGCGAGCCACACGGAAGCTGTTGCCCAATTAGTTAAACTAATTGAGAAGTCGCGATGGGTATCGGGGACCGCGCGGCCTGGCGGCACCGCGGTAGGCGCCCCACTGCTGTTGGCGGTCGGTGCCAGCCCAGCTGTGCCAACGGAGCCGAGATCCCATCCCCGACCGGCCGCGGGCTTTCGGCAGGGCGTCTGGTGCCGTGTCGTGGGTTTTGGTGGGGCCGTTCCCCCGTACAACGAGTCGCCAGAGGAGCCCCCTTGCCCGGGGGTTTGCACAGGCCCCCTCCACCTTGCTGGCACTACGTCCGACGCGGCGACCGTGCCTATAGCCTGACGGTGCCCTCCGGTGCTGTTTGCCTCGGCGGCTGGCAGCCCCGTCTCGTCAGGATCCACACCCTGGCCTCGTGGCAGCCGCGTTGCTTATTTCTTTTTAACGAAATTTATACGCGGTGGGCGCACGGCTCCAGGTGGGCAGGTTTCCGGGAGGCTGAGCTTTTTTGGGGGGGTTAAAGGGAGGGCCGGCGGGGCTTTGTGCGAGCGGCAGGCTGCGCAGGCGGCGCAGGGACGCGCGCTGTATTGAGTTATGCTTTTCCCAGTATTCTCGGTGACAGATTACAGCTGGAGCGAGCTGCAAACATCGAACGGCAACAGAGGCGTCAATTTAGTTATTAACAAAGGACGGTATTCAAATGACGCTGGCACGGCTCCAACTTGCGGGAGCTTATGAGGAGCGAGGAGGGCGTATTAAATATTCATCGAAATCTTGGCATTTCGCTCGCGTCTCCATCCTTTTCGCCCCTCCCGCCCCAAATTATTTAGTCCTAAAGGTTAGGAGCCGGCTCCGGGAATTAATTATTTCATTAACCCGGTATAAATTACATTTTTACAACTAAGTTTTTTAAGGTTGATGCGAAATGGGTCTTGGTGGCACTTCATCAGGTTCGCTCGTCATGTGACTCGTGACCTTGGCCACGTGACGACGCAGACTGATGCTAAAGGCAGCATGTGACCCTCAATGCTACGTGAGCTCAAAAAAAAAAAAATTTAAATACAAAAATATAAGCAGGTCTCTCTCCTTCTTTCACCTGCCCTTTTATAGTTCAGTCCCTACCTTGAGTCTGGAGAGACACCGTAGGTTTAGAAAGCTCCACAAATCGCCTGCCAGACCCGGGTAGCAACGTGCCACAGACGCGCGCTGCATAATCCTGCCCTCTGCTTTTTTGCCTCGCGACTCCCCATTTGGTAAGTTAACGGATACTTTGAGCAATTAATTTGCGCGGCTTTCCCAGAGTAACTCATTAGCATGCACGGTGCAAAGCCGGGTGTAAATATGCGTGCAGTCTCATCAAATAAACGTGAAGGCGCCCTCTCCATCGGCGCGGCTGTCAAGCCCAGCTGAGAGCAGGCGAGCGTGCCTTGCCGCAGATGGAGCATTGCTTTGCATCGCGTTGGGTTGGGGATGTGAATGCACTGAATTTGGGGGGTGTGCATGTGCGCGCCCGGTTGCTATTCTCTTTCCGTGGAGCCTCCGTGGCAGGATCCCAGCGACTTAAGTCAGTGCAAATATTGTGACACCCTGTAAGGGAACGCGGCGGAGACAGACAGCCGCCCGTCTGCCGCCTGCTCCCGCTCGGATGCTGCGCTGGAAACGATTCCTCCTGCGTGGGGCTGGGGTTTTGTTTTTGGCGTCCGGGCGCTTCTCGGTGACAAATGGGTTTTGAGCAGCGCGGATTCGTGCCGGTGCCTGATATTGTTCTGCTCTGTCGGCGCCGGGCGGCGGGCGGTCCTGGAGTGGCCGTGCTCAGACAATGCGGGTTTCTCTCGGCATTAAACAGCCCCCGCGGCACCCGCACGAACACGCACGTTCGCCGGTGTCTCCGCGCTCCCGACTCGGACCCCAGCGAGGGCTGGGGCCGGTCGTTTTCGTGGACCGTATGTGGAGAGTAATGAGCTGCTATGCAAATGTGCTCGGCCGAGTACAGGAGGCCGAGGCTCTCGATTGTGCGAGTGGTGTTCCCGGCGTCGCTCCGAGCCCAGGTTTAAAAGGAGCCCGAGAGCCCCGCTTCCCAGGTCTGGAGGCTTTCGGCAGCGCCGGCCGCCCCTTCATTAGGATGCAAGTCCATTGCCATCTCCGTGGAGACCATGGGAAAAGGAGGCTTGGCTGAATTAGTGTCTCGTACGACTGGCAGCCATGCTGAGACGAGGGCAGCTGCCTGCGGGCTCTGAAGGGTGCTGATGAATTACTGCCCCTGCTCAGGCATCAGCCTTTGTTCCCGTTTATTGTCAGCAGAGAAACCGGAGAGAAAAGTAAAATGCATCACGATAGGAGGGAAACAATGGGCTAGCGCGCTCCCCGGGCAGGCAGCCGCCGCGGCCGTCTCCCTCTCAGCATCGTAACCTTTTTCCCTTTTTTTTTGTCCTTGAACTAATTAGCCACAAGCTCTTTTGAGTGGACGTGGAATATGAATTGCCTTTCTGGGGAGGCGTTGTAGCTGGAGCTGTCCCGTATTTAATACTCGGGCAGTCCTGGCCAGGAATTAGCTCCTCTTGTGTCACGAAGGGAAATGGTACGTTTTGGAGGCATCGTTAAAGATGCTGGCAGATTAAAAAAAAAGGCGAGCGAGCGGAGGGTTTCCGTGTGCGGCTGAGCTCGCCGGTCTCTGCTCCGGGCTGCGCTGCGCACGGGAGTCGCCTGCAGTGGCTGCCACAGAGGTGGATGAGGCTTCGTGTTCGTCCTCCGCGTTCGCCGTTTGGGGGATGAATTCTGCAAACTCTCTAATCGGCGCCAATGTCCGCCTGGCCCCCTCCGTGGCCAGCCGTCGCGAAGGGAGCCCTTGAAATCGGTGTGGGCTGTGGCAGTCAGGGCCTTGCTGCTGGAGGATCGCTTCTCTCTGCTCGCGTGTATGGATCCGGGGATTGTCGCCGGCCCGACCCGTGCAGATTCACAGGCAACCCCTGCCCTGGCGCAGGTTGCTGCGGGGCGGGTGCTGGCCTGGCTGACTCCTCGGACTGCGATAGCTGGGTCAGCGCTGCGTGGCGGAGGGTCTGCTTCCGTCGAAACCGGCCATCCAGATGTCCCGGTGTCTTTGCATAGAGCAAGCGCGGGGAGAGGCTTCCAGAGAGGGCCAGGGCTGGATGTCCCAGGGGCCGTGCAATGAGCCGCCCAGGAGGAATGGGGATGGTGGTGGGACTGAAGGCCTGGGAGGGATCTTGGGTCCGTGCGGGGATGAGCACTGGCGGGGGAAGAACGCAGGTCGGGCTTCCTGCAGGACCCCAGGGTCGTTGCCCCCAGGCCGGAGGAAACCCGGGGGCTCGTTCCTTCGGTCAGTAACGTGCAGGCTTGGTGAAACGTGAACTCCTCTCCTGGCTCTACGTCACTGGAGGTGCGGGCGACGAGGATGCGCGGGGCCGCGAGCTTAGCTGCAGCTGCGGCCTGCATTCGTGCCTTCCAGCTGCCGTGGGCATGCCAAGCCCGGGGGTCTCGGTCAGCTGGGAGCTGCTTTCCCCCCGCTCACGAGGGGCAGGACACCTGGTGTCCCAGCCGCGGGGCTCGTGCCTCTCCGAGCCCTCCTGCTCCCGCCTGTGCCATCGCCGCAGAAGGGGCAGCGCCCTTGGGCTCCCCGGACCCGGGTGCAGGGCCCTGCTCGGGACGTCTCCCCGCAGCGGGCAGGCGGTCTCCTTCAGCTCTGACGCCTGCAGAAAGGCGGGTCGGACGCTGGTCAGAGAACAAAGCAGCCGTTAACTGGTCCCTCGCGCTCCGGGCTGGGTGCTGGGCAGCAGGACTCCTGGTTTCTCAGCCCTGCCACTTGCCCTCCGCTCCTCTGCGTCTGGTTCCCGTGCCCGCGGGCGGCTCTGAGGAGAGGCCGACACAGGAGCAGCGCGCAGGGATGCTCCAGTGCAGCCGTTCAGGCGCGAGTCAGATGTAGAGAGCTCCTGTCCTTGGCCGGCCCCGAGGCCTGGTCCTTCCACAGCCACGAGGGCCCCATCCCAGCTCACGGCTCAGTTGGCTCCGAGGCTGCCGGTGGCAGTCAGCGGGCAGGGGACCGGAGCCCAGGCCTTGCCCCGAGCTCAGGGACGGGATGGATCCTGGCTGGACTCATTTAAGGGGCCAACTGCAAGGAGCTCCCTCCCCGGTCTCTAGCTTCCCTTGTGCCGCCGCGGCCAGGGAGCCTTTCCTCCTGTTCCCTACGCTGCTCCCATCATTGTTGCCTTCAGCCCATTGCTGGGGCGCGGTGCCCGGGCATGAGGCTCTCCGCGTTTTCACCGCCACATCCTTGAGCCGTCTGCACCGCAGGGCTCCAGCCCTCTCCGCGACTCCCCGTCGACCCAGCCAGCCTCTCGCTTCCTCCCGGGAGTTGGGACGATCTCCTTCCCCCGGTTTCTCCCGCTGCCCAGTCTGCAGGTGGATGCAGCGCTCGCAGCCTCGTGCTTTGCAGCATCGTCCCTGCTGCACGAGGATCCGCTGGGTCCTGCGTTGCCCCAGCACGAGGCGGGGGACGCGGAGACATGGCGCGTTAAACCTGAGCGGAAGAATCTTATGCTTGCAGGCAAGGGGGTGGCTGGCTTTCCAAAGACCTGAAAGAGCCCATGGGGAGAGCCAGGGGAGGTGGGATTCATCTGGGGGCTTTGTGCACGGGCCTGGTACTGGCAGACTCCTGCTCCAAAAATCCCACCCAGCTGGGCCCCTCGTAGCTGTGCATCGCCCAGCAGAGCTGACTCCTGCTTTGCCATCCCCCGCTGTGATGCTGGCTGTGGACGAGCCGCTCGGCTGATGTGGCACGCCGGAGGCACCTGGGCAGGTGGTTTCTGAGCAGCCTGGTCGTGTGTCCCGAGAAGCATTTCCAGGGCACTGCAAAGGCATGGCCGGGGCCGTTGCAGGGGCGGGAGGGGGTGCAACTTTGGCCTCCTGCCCCAAAGCCTACGCTCGAGCTTTGGGACCAGGCACGTCACCCTGTTCTGCACCACCGGGAGACGGCATTCCCCTGGGAACAGGACAACGATGAGCTTGTGCACCCCTGCAAGTCCTCACCTTTCTGCCATGTTTTAACTCCCCCCATCCCAGTTTCTTCCTTTTCTGATGCCCCCTTCCCCCAGTCCTAGAAACCTGTCCAGCTGCAGCCAGGGACATCCCCCAAGGGTGACATGCAAAGTTGAGTAGGTTGAAAAAGCTGCTCTGTCCCCTGCAGCCGGAGCCAGCTTGGAAATGCGGTGCGTGGGCACATGCTAATTCGCCGTTTCATTATATACATACACACAGGCAGGCTATGGATTTGGGCACTGACGCCCCATAGATGCATCATCCATAACGACACGTGCTCCATGCACAGCAACTGCTGCATGACACTGAAACATTGCAAACTTTTTTTTTTTTTTTTTTTAATTTATATTAATGAGAAAATTGAACCTGCAGAAGAAAACCCAAGCAGGTACTTCCACGTACACCTTGCCCGCAGCCCTGGCAGTTACAAACCTGGTACCTTGCTGCCAGGTGAGTCAATTTAACTTGAACTGTTGGTGCCCACATCTTCCCACATGCTGCCCGTTTTGGCTCAGCGGGCACAGGCCTGAAAGCGAGGGGCTGTGCTTTTAAAGACACTCGAAGTCAAGATGCTGCGGACGCAAGAGGAAGCAGATGCGTGTGAGCAAGCGGCTGCCGAGCTGCCTGCGCCTTCTGCTCTATCGACCGGTAGAATCGGGCCCTGCTGGGAGCTGTAAACTGCAGGAGACGGCGGGAGAACAACATTCCCTGATTAGCGCGAGGAATTAAGAATTAATTTGTCAAACGCTGTTAACAAATGGTCAGTAATTAAGAAGGCAGCCAGCAAATGGAGTGTTTGCTCAGCCAGGCGTCCCCCGGGGGGTGAGCCATGGCATTAGGGGCCTGCAGTTAGCGAGAAGGATCCCGCTGGGGTGAGTTAAACCTGCCGGCCGGCTATTGCAGCCTGGGACTGGCGAGAGTGCCGGGGCGTGCGTGCCCAGCGTGGCAAGGGGAAGGGGAGCAGGCGGATGGGAGAGGGGAGGGCTGGGCTTTGCTGGGGGCTGCTTCTGCTCTGCCAGCTGGGCAGCAAGTGGAGCGGCTGCGTGGGGTCCCCACGGGCTCCTGCTGATCTGTGCCAAGGGGATGCTGGCAAAGTTAGGGCTTCTTTCTGGGCGTGTCGCACAAGCCTTGTGTTGTCTTCCGGCAGCGGATGTGTGCACAAGAGGCTGGGGAGGAGGACACTGGGTGCAAAGGAGGGGGAAGGCCGCATGCCATGTGTCGCCCCAGCGGGTGCTGTGCCAGTGCAGGAGCGGTGCCCTCCGTCGGGGAGCGCGCTGGGCCAGGCTCTGAGCGGTGCCACGGTTCTGCACGGGTCTGACCCCGTGGCGGCTGGCGTGCCTGGCATGACATGGTGAGAAGCCATGCCTAGGCCACGCTGCCCAGCAGGCCCTCCCACTCGTCCATCTGGCCTGGCCGGGCAGAGGAGCAGTGGCCGTCGGTCTGGCCAGGAGGTTGTGGCGAGACCCCCGGGACCAGCCCGCAGCCAGCGATGACTGTGAAGCTGGGAGGTGCCAAGGGTTGTGCGCTGGGGTTAGGTCGTGTCTGTGCACCATTAGTGCAAACCACCCCCCATGTGTTTGTGCTCTCTGCTGGAAACGAGCCGGCGCGATGCTGGCAGCTGGCGGGAGCTGAGTCTCTACCGCTGCTCTCGCCACTGCCACCCAGTCTGCCTCCCCGACCCGGGTGGGAGCAGAGGCGGGGAAGGAAGAGCCAAGTGCAGACAAAGCCCAACGCGACGTCTCATCGCCACCACGTCCCAGCAGTGCCCTCCACCCTCCTTTAGCCTTTCCTTGCAGAGGGACATCAACGGATCCCTTAATTTTAGTGGCCACTAGCTGCTGAGGCTGCTGGTTGGGCTCATTAGCGGTGCATCCCCCTGCAAGGAGCCGGGGACAGGAGTGGGGTGCAGGGCTGGGCCCCCGCGCGGGCAGCCTATAGCTGGAGGCACATCTGGGGCTGTGCCACGGCAGGGCCTGGGCTGGCACCGGTGTCCAGGGCCCGGGCGCTGGGATCCTGCAGGCCAGGACAGGGTCTTCCAGCATCGTGATGTGCCTGGCAAATGAAGCCAAGTGATTTAGGCCCAGCAATCTCTCGGGATCCCTGACCCAAGGTGACCTCTCCCAGGCGCTTGGCCGCCCATAGGGCGCAGCCGGAGCAGGTCACCCCCCCGCTGCCTGTCGCCGGACTGACCCAGGGGCTGGGAGCCTGCTGTTCCCACCAGCATCGCCACTGCCCGCTCAGTACAAGGTGCGCCGTGCTTAAGTAACTTTGGGCCCCTGGTGCCTGCTCCCGGGGGGAAGGGCACTCAACCCAGGGCCCCTTGCTGCGTTGGGAGCTGGGTGCCATGTCACAAGGGCTGGCAGAATCCGACCCTTGATGTCCAGCCATGCCCTGCCTGACCCCTCTGCCTGCTCGCCCTGGGCTCTGGGCCTCCCGCGCGCCAAGCAGAACCCCCCCCCCCCCCCCCCACCTTGATTTAGTAAGTCCCCGAAAAATGTCGTAAAAGACCTGATAATAAAATATCAGATGCAGGGAAATGACTAGCCAAAAGGCACGTTAGAAAGTGAAGAGCGTAAATGTACTAGATGAAGACACTAATTTCTGTCCCTTGTACATCCTCCATCTTTCCCGTGCTTTGACAGACAGAAATAAATGCCCCCTCTTTCTCCGGAGCTCGCTCCGACTCTCCTTGCTGTGCTGGAACCACAGGGTGCCCGTCGCTGGAGCAGCCCATTTATTTGCAAGATTTGATGCTTTATCACTTTCAAAGGAGCGGCTTCGCCGGTTCATCACACGCTCCCTCCCGTTGCAAGGGCCGGCACTTAAGAAGCAGATGGAGATTCTGGTGGCAATCTCTACGTTGGGTTGTCAGCGCTCTGAAGCATCTCTGCAAATTAAAGACCCACAGTTGGGGCCTTTGTTTATTAAACCACGTAAGCAAAGCAAAAAGGCAGACCAAAGACGAGGTCGTGACAGCGAGTCCCGAGACACGAAGGGGCTTTTGTGGCGACCCGGCAGCGCAGAAATGAGAGCGGGTCTTCCCTTTCGTGTAGCCGTAGCTGTGGACGGCTGCGAGGCCGGCGAGCTGCCCCGCGCAGCACGCGGTGCGAGATCGGCAGCTCCGGCGAAGGAGGCGTTAATGTTTTAATGGGCTGACGGCCTCATAAATAATCTTCTCCGTTCTAGAGCGATTGACCTGGTCACCGTGGTAATAACGGGCCGTCCCTTGGGTTCTTGTTCGGAGGCTCAGGAAGCCCTTTCAGAGGGGGCCGTAAGTGGCTTTTAACAATATATATTTGATATTGTCACAGTCTAGTACTCTGCTAATTCAGCAGCCAGCGCAAGCGCCGCCTGTTCAGGTCCAGGGATATTTCAATTAAAAACAGAGGCAAAACGGCGAGGTCCCGGCGAACGTGCTCTTTGTTCCCCGCCCCGAGCGGGCACGGTGCCGCAGTCAGCTCCGCGGCGCGTGGAGGCATCTCGTGGACACGGCGCTTTGCTTTGCAAACGCCCGCTCGAGCCTTTTGTTTTGCCAGGCCCGAGCCGGCAGAGATGTGGCAGTGGGGAGAGCTTCGCCGTCGGACGCAGGCGAGCGCTGGAGCGGTCCCCGCGCCTCAAGGTGACTCCGTCGCTGCGCCGCGTCGTTGTCCTGGGCCGCACGTACAGGTGGGCTCTGTCCGCCTGCCCCGACGCCCGGGAGCAAGGGCTTTTCCCACCGCTGAGGAAACTTGGCACGGGGCTTTCCCTGGCACCGCGGCCTCGACAGCACCCGGGGTGTCTGCCCAAGCCGAGCTAACTCTCGGGTTAGCTCGGGGTGCACCGTGCCCAGCTCCTCCTTATTCAGGAGGCTTGTTTCTCCTCGCTGTGCGCGGGCTTCCTTGCGGTCGTTGTTGTTCAAACATGCCCATCTCTGCCTTCGAACCCCCCGGCGTGTTAATCCCTGCCGGGGCCTCCAACTCTTCCCGGCGTCGGGGGGCGGCTGGGGCTTGGCCGAGCCGCTTCGTGATGTTGTAGCCGGTGCCGCTCGTGCCCGGCTTTCGGGAGGACCCCGGGGAGGATGCGAATGCATTGCTGCGGTTAAAGATATCGGGGTCGGGGTCTACGCCGGTGGGATCGGGGGCTAGCCCTTCACGCCCGCTGCAGATCGGGATTGTTCCTCGTCAGCAACCGCCCCAAACGCGGCTTGTTTTATGCTTAACGCAGCCAAAGGGCTGCCCCCACCTCTGCCTCTCTCGTCGCGCACGTCGAGAGCTCGGCCTGGCTCAAGGTGATGATCCCTGGCCACGCGCAGGGAAGACCCCAAATGCCATGCATTGTGTGACATGGAGTGCAAGCATCTCCGCCTCCCTTCCCATCATGGGTGTAATTAAAAGAAAGACAGTCGCCCCGCTCCGGTGTATTTTGGATGTAATTAAAAGTGAGCCGGTGAGGAAGAGCGGCCCCGTTTTGTGGGGAGAGGACTGGCCGGTCACCGTCCTGCTGCACGTCGATCCGACTCTGCTGTCTGGGGCCCTTCCTTTAGGCTACCGGGAAAATCCGCATCATAAACTTCCACGTTTTTGTTACCTGAACAGCAAAAAAGATTGACTGGCGAGTGGGAGGGAGAAGGGGGCTGCTGACCCCGGCTGCTCTCGCTCGGGTGACGGTGGCCCTGAACCACAGTCCCACGCCGCGGCGCGCGTCTTATCTTGGATGACTTTTTAATCCCGTATAGCTTCAGCCCTGACTTCTCTTTATCTAGATAGGATCACGGCTCTCGACATCTACGTGGAAATAGATATCTGCTGGGCAGTTGCTTCGCACCCCCCGCCCCGCGCTCGCTGGAATAAATCGCTGCGTCTCGGGGAGCTGGCTCCGTAGCTTGGATACAATAATTAAACCGAAATGTGCCGTCTGTAAAAGACTGTCATGTTTAAACATTGCATTGTTCCCCGCGCGTTCCACATGACGGAACTTGATGCCGAATCATTTCATTCAATTAAAAGTGGCAGCCCTGCTGCCTTCTGTGCCGCGACTGGGTCATTAATACTTGGGATAATTTGTTACTCCCCCTCCCCTGCTTGCCTCTGCTGTGACGGCGTATGCGGGGCCTGGAGATGAATGAATGGTGGCTGTCTGCCACTGGTTAACTGTTTCACTGCGGCGGGTGGGGCGAGCAGCCAAAACGGACCTGCGCGGCCCCCAAGCCCACCCCGCCGGGCTGCCTGGACCCCCGGCACGGGTCCGCGGCACGGTGGGCACGACCCCTGAAAACCGCCAGAATAGCTTTCAGAGGGAGGCACGAGCTTGGGTTCCTATGAGGGAAGTGCCGGAGGAGCGGGCTCGAACGCGAGATTCGTAGGCCCGCGAGTCAGGAGTGGCAAGGAGTACCTGGCACGAGCGTCTGCCCCGCTGCGGGGAGGCCGGGGCAGCTCGCGGCGTCCAGCGCCGGCTGCGTGAGGCCGTCACGTCTGCAGCGGCGTGATAGCACGACGCTCGTCTCTAGCAGCAGGGTCGTGGCCGCGTCTTGAAGTCGGGGGCGCGGGCAGAGGCGTCCGATAACTCGGCTAGCGCGGAGCCCACACGTGCAAGTGCTCAGGGCGTTTGCATTTTGTTAGCTGTCAGCACCCCCCTCCAGAGATGCCCGGGGTGTTGCTGCCTCGTCTCAGTACTCGCCCCTGCCTCGGGGCCGCCCTCCCCATCACCCCCGAAGAAGCCTCACTGGGAAGCCACTGGGGCTGCGCACGTGGCTCGTCTCCGCTGCCACGGCCAGCTGCACAGGTGCTTTGCCCGTGGTCTCTGGGGGCTCTGCGTATTCTGGCCTTCACGAAAGGCACCTCTGCCAAAGCCGCTCGTCTCCTGTGAGGTCCCAGCCACGTCCTGTGGCAGCACGTGCAATGCAGGGACTGGCGCAGAGCGAGCTTGGAGGGGGGCAAAGCAGCTTTGCCTCGCAGCCAGGAGCCGGACACGCTTCGCGCTGCCAGCCCTCTCCGGCCGCGGCCACCCCCGCGTCCGGCAGGGTCTGGAGACCGGGGCCAGGAACCTGCCCTGCACCTCCCGGCCTGGGCTGCCCTCCCCTGCACCCTGCGCCAGGACTGTGGCCATCAGGGAAAGCCACTCGACTATCCCTGGGCCTGTTTTTGTAAATGAGCCTAACCGGCAGCCACGGCATCGATGACACCTAATTACTGCTCGGGGAAGTTCGCACGACGTGCTCGCAGGGAAAGGCTCGTGACGCCGGGAAATGAACAAGATGCCGGCTGTAGGGAGCGGTAATTACAGGGGACTGACACGCTGCGAGCTGGTTATGATAATGAAGCGGTGCATCAAATCAAATTAACCTTCGTTATTTAACACGGAGCGCGCGGAGGGCTTGGCTGCTCCGCGGATGCTGCCTCCAAAACGGGAGCAGAGCCCTCTCAGCAGCAGCTGAAGCGAGGCCGCCGAAGGCTGCTCGTCTTGGAGGCGCGGTGGCTGAGCCGGCTCCGGCTCCCGGCTCAGGCGATGGAGACGGCCGGCGCCGGCTCCGGCTCCGGCGAGGCCACAGAGCTGCGGCTGTCGGCCCGGGGACTGCCGCTTTGCTGGGGAGCCCCGCTGCCGACGGCCGAGGCCTCGACGGAGGACGCCGCTCCCTGCGCCGTGCCTCTCGCCTCTGCACCGGAGCCCAGGGAAGGTCGGTCTCCTGCCAGCGAGTGGTGACCGTTCCTCCCAGGGTGCGGGGTGCAGGACCGGCTCTGCCTGCCCCTGCCAGGCCACTTCCATTTCTAGGGCGAAGGATGTGCGGAGTCCTTGATTTGTTTCAAGGGGCTTGGTCCGCCTGCCCCTCCTCCTTACCGAGCTGCAGGTGCTCGCCGGAGGGACGTGGGACTAGACGTGGCCTCCTGACGCCCCTTCCAGCCTCAGTTTTCTTTATGCGCTGACCTTGCGGTCCCTTTGTGCTGGCAGGTGAGTCGCCTTTTCAACAAACGCCTTTCAAATTTAGGCCCTGCTGGACCTCCCTTCCCGTTTCCATGCTGCCCGCGATGGGCCCTGCCCTGACACGGACGTCTTCAGGGCCCCGGCGTTGTTTTCTGCCTGCGTTGGCAGGGGCAGGATTCATCAAAGAAAGTGCTGGTGGGGAGAGGGAATGGGGGTTATGCCAAGGTTTCTGTCATGGGAGAGTGATGCCATCGCCATGAATGAGGATTTTTCAGGATCTTCGGGTTTTTTTGCATTTTTTATTTTTATTTGCGGCTTGGTTGAGTTAAAAAGAAGGGGTGGCTGCATCCCGGAGAGAGCGAGCCAGCCCTGCCCGGTCGTTAAGGGCCAGGTGGAGCCGTCATCAGGGCTGGCGAATCCTCCAGCCAAGAGCGCTGGACTAGGAGCCGTGTTGGGGCGCAGCGGGAGCTGGGGCTGCTCGGTCGCTGTTCAAATCGCGCGGGAGGAGAAATGCCGGGAATTCAAACAGATCCAAGAAGCTGATGAGAAACCCCCTGGGCCTGGCAGGGATCCTCCGTGCCCTGGCAGCTGCCTCCGAGGTTTTATCCACCTGCTCTGCTGTCAGACACGTTTGTTTTGAACGGTCCGGGGTGAGGAGCCATTTGCCCAGCGCCCCGTGTCTGGAAGCGGGGGTGCCGTCCGCGTCTTCATCCTTCTGCAAACTTCCCACGGGTTGGAGTGGGACGAGGCGGCGCTTTGGCCCGAGTCCTGCTACCCCACGGCTCCCAGATGGTGGAGGGAGATGTGGCAGGCCGCCTTCACCGCAGCCTGTTTTATTTTACTCTCTCTTGCTCTGCTATTAGGATGAATAAAGCCACATGTGTCTCTGCGCCTTCCTTCCCATTTGTCCAACATAGCGTGCATTTTTTCTTCCCCCTGCACTTGTGCGAGGCAGGGGGGCAATCATTCCCATTAAAGGACTTGAATGGATAACTTATTCCTAATATTAGCAACTTTGTACTGGCCATTTGGGATGGTAGCCGAGTGTTTTTCTCAGTGAGGGGGTGAGTTGTGCACTGCAGTATTAGGCAGACTTGTTAACTTCCAAGTGTCAGGAGTTTATTCCCAGCTCTGCTCAATGCAGAAACCTGCCCAAGTACTCTTCTCTTCCTAGCCAGCAAGAGCCTCTGGCTTCCTCCCGAGCCAGCTGCAGGCAGAGAGGGGTCTGCAGGAAGACGGGCGAGACGGGAGCTGGGGCAGCAGGAGGGTTTTCTTCCAGTCACCTAATAGCATCTCGAGTAAATTGCTCTCCATCATTAACCACGATGGAGCCATGAATGATTTAAGTGCAGCCCGAGGCCATGCATCGCTGTATAGGAACGCGCTTGTCTGCACACTTCTGTCCAGCTACGGATGCTGGATGCTGCCCATGCGCCTCTCCATCCCGACACGGGTCTGTAGCTAGCAAGAAAGGGGGATAGTGGGTAACGAAGGGGGAACAAACCCTTCTCAGCCTGTCCAAGCAGGGTCCCCAGTGACGATGAGATGATCTTGCCGATGTCCTTTCCAGTCTGGCTGAACTGAACTGGTGCTTTTCTCGTCTCCAGCACCCTCCCAGGGGCTCCCCGTGTGTGGATTAGCACCCAGGTGTTGTCCAAATAAGTTTCCCTCCCGTGCTAGCTTCGACTTCTGGTTCCCGGGGAAGGGCACTGGGCTTTTGTGGTGATGGGTTCACTTTTACCTTGCTCCATCAGTATGAAAGTGCCTCGCGAGTCCTGGTAGTTAATCACCATTGTACAGGAATGAAGAGAGCAGATTTTCCTTAATCCCCTTTAAATGGCCTCCAAATGAGGAATCAGGCAAAGATGACTAATGGCAGACGCGATTAAACTAATTTAATAGGTGCCACCTTGATGGGAGCTCTCCCAAGCCCAGGTGGTGCCCTGGGGGGACCACATGCTGATTTTACCCCCCCTGAAAACACTGGCTGCCGGGCACAAATGAGGCAGATGGGGCACTTTATTGTATGGGCCAAAGGATTCCTCTTTGCTGGATATGTTTGTCCTTTTCTGCAAGCGCTGCAGACCTGCTTTTAATAAGCCCTGCCAAATATAATCTCGCTGAAGGGACGGTAAATCCAGATTCATTTAACAGCTGGAGAGGTGCCTCTCGCCTTATCAAGTGCCTTCACTGAGGACTCCCCACGAGCGTGTATTTGTCTTTCAAGAGCTGTCAACAATAATGAAGCATAAAGCCGCTGAACTGCGTGCGTGGCGCTCTCCGAAGGAAGCCTGCTCCAGCGAGTCGCGGGAGCAGACCCTCGATAGCTGACCCGGCTCCTGGGTGGATCACGGCAGGAATCGCGGTGAACCGCAGGGTGGAGACCCGGGCTGTGATGAGCGTGCTCCCGCGGCGGGGAGGCCGAGCAGGACGCGGATGCAGACGCGGACACTGCAGCCGTGCCGGTGCCGGGCGGCGAGGATGAGTTCGGTGCCACACGAGCATCTTTTCTGTGACGTGTCCTGGGCTTGTGGATCACAGCCTCGTTTCCTGGCAGAAAGAAAGTTTTTGTTGGGCATGCCAGAGAAGACTTGAAACTCTGGCGTAGCCACTCTCTCCCCGGGCCAAGAGCTTTCCCCTGGCACAAATGGGCACTGATTTCTCATGTGGTGATTCTCAACCTGGGTGCTGCAGCGCCCAGGGGTGCTGCGAGCTCCTTTCAAGGGTGCCGCGGGGTGTTTGCGCTGCTAGGTGGGCAGACAGGAATCGCGAGACAAACCCAGAGATGCCTCCCCAAATGCAAGGTACTGGCCTGTGCACTGTCCTCCTTGCCTGTTGGACCGTGTGCCCAGGACCCCATGGCTGCCGTGGGTGAATGGCAACAACGCAACTGGCCTTGGTGCTCCACGAGGGTCGAGGCCGCGGCCCTGCTGACGCCGTTCTGGGACGTGGTGCATGCTAATAATCAGCCTTAGCACTTTGTTGTGGACTGGCATGGATGAGAACAGGCCCGTGAGCTCATTCAGCCTCCCGTGCCCGTCGCAGGTGGGTTGTATTAGTCCCGTTTGACAGCAGCTGAAACAGGGGCATGGGAAACCTTAGCAGCTTGCCTAAGGACGGAGTCGGCTCAGGTTCATCCTGTGGTTCTTGATGTCCAGTCCTGTGCTCAGGCCCCAGCCCCGCTGCCCTTGCATCGATGCAGCATCGTCCGTG
Organism: Crocodylus siamensis; assembly: GCF_052110815.1. NCBI lineage: Eukaryota > Metazoa > Chordata > Crocodylia > Crocodylidae > Crocodylus > Crocodylus siamensis. The sequence continues at coordinate 49,779,362 of NC_143406.1, forward strand.
CGGTGCTGTGGGCAGCCCCCAGGGAAAGGCTTCCTAGCTCCTCGGTGTCAGGGCCTGGCCCTCGCCCTAACTGTGCTGTGTTGTAGCCCTCCCTGGGGAATGCAGAAGGGACGCGCGCCATCCCGCAGGCACCGGCCTCTGCCAGGCTTTCTGCTGCCCGGCCAAACGACGTGTACTTTCCACGTGGAAAATGAATGCCACGCATGTACGCCTGTTGGCTCGAAGCACAGAGGAGTCAATTAAAACATTGCCATCAAATTGCCACCCATCCGTGTTATTTTGACGAAGACTTAAAGTCCATCAGTATTTACTGATGTGATTGGACAGGCCGTCGTGTTTTTAGTCCTCTTTGACTCTGCGTTTGAGGCTGTTACTGCATCATTAAACATCTCAAGGAAAATTCTTGCTTTGCACTGATGGAAAGGAAAAGGAAATACATGGGTCGTGATAAAAGCAGCCTGAAACAAAGGTGGTCATCGTTCTTTGGCTAGGAGCGTCCTGCCTTTCTGTGCTGGGGAACGAGGTGGTAATGGCTGAGGGCAGAAATCGTTCCTGAACGGCGAATAACGTCGGGAAGGTATTGAAGGTGTAATAAAAATAACAACAGCAAGCTATGCGCAGACCCAGAACTTTATACTTCTGGCCCAAGGGGCAGCAGTATGACACATTAAAAGGGGATTCAAAGTATAAAAACTCCCTAAGAGGATTGTGCAGCCGCCTTATCGCAGCTGCTGCACATCTGGAATTAGGGCGCGCCCTCCTCATCACCGCACGTGAAGACCGACAGGTGACCACGAGGAGCCTGGCCCAAGCCAGCTAAGACGATCAGTGGGACAGAGACCTTACACTGGAGATGGATAAAATTGGGATTATTTAGTCTCGAGTAGAAATGAGTGAGAAATCCCAAGAGGGATGCTGTTAAACCAGCAGGTGCCTAGCTCGATGTGGTGGAGGCTGCCGGGCTTACGTTAAGGAGCATGTCGGCCCCCGTGCCCTCCTACAGCACCTGACGAAGGGTGGTTATACCTGAAAGCTTGCAAAGCATTTTTCCAACTATTTGAGTTGGTCTAATAAGAGATACCAGATTTACCCAAAGCATCTCGTCCGTCTGCGTCCCTAGGCCAACGCGGCTACAACCTCCGCGCCTCCTACGGCATCAGGAGGCCGCGCCGAACATGCACCTGTCTTCTGTGGCTTGCAGGTGTTTCCACTTGGCGCAGGCTCCGTTTGTCAGCCCCGCCAGCATTACCCATGCTGTTGGTGAGACCCCATCTCTAGTGATTTATGGACTGTGGCTGGGGCAATGCAATCTGTAGGTTTGATCCGACTCTGATCACGTTTCCCTGTGGAGCGATGCACCTCTCACGGGCTGGGACGCTCCCCGTTCCTGGCGCGAGGTGACCTGTGCCGGAGCCGGGCTCTGAAGGCTTGGGCAGCAGATCACAGCATGCCGTCACCTCGTGCTAGAAACCCTTTGAAGAGACTTCAGGGCTGCTACTCCTCTTGTAATGGCATTGCAATATGCCTTCATTCACTGAGCCATCATTTATTCTGATTCGTAATTAACGGTCATGTAGCCCCTTCTAGGCTTATTGAAACAGAGCAACCTTCGCGGAGAGGAGGGTAAGAGCGCACGGGACAAAATTGGCGTGCCCCATCCCCTTCCCTTCCCAGCGATATTGGGGTTGATTGATGTCCATCTAGCTCGTGTTTAATTATCATTTTTGTATTGCTCTCGTCTCCGGAGACGCGATCTGGCGGGAACGGCTTGATGGATTATGCATGAAATCCAGGTCAACACGTCCAAGTGTTACTGCCTCGTAATTTGTGGCGCCACAGAGGCCAATAGAGATGCCTTGTGTTATTAATTATACCAATATATTTTCATGAGTAATGTGATTAATTAGGCTGTATATATTACGATTCCAGACCGGGCCTGTTGGCGTGTTTGTTCTTGGATGGCTCGGAGCGAGCCGCGGAGACGGTCGCTCGGATTCGGGCACGTTCTTTTGCCTCTGGATCATCCCAGGAGACGAGATTGTCACAAGCGGACGGGGTGAGGCGCGAGGGGGCATTTGCCGGCTCTGCGATTCCCACTGCAACGCGGGGGGGGCCAGGGACCGGGCATCCTGCCCACAGGTTTCGGACACGCTCTCCCCTTCATTGCGATCTCACCGTGTGCAGCGCTCAGCGTTCCTGCAAGCCAGCCGCGCGCCCCTTCCCCAGCTCTGGGCAGCACGAGCACATGCTAAATCCTCTGGGACGGGTGGTCACTCAGCCCTGCTGGGCAGCCTTCGGCCGCGTGGACGGTGACTCCATCCTTGCCTCGTCTGGGGACTGGGGGTGCTGGCGAGATCAAGCCGGTCCCATTGCATCTTCATGGCCCAGTCCAGGCGGAGCCGTGGCCCAGGCCCCGATCCAGCAGCCGGGTCTTTGCAGCAGACTCGTGCTCTCCATTGATGTCGGGGCTGCTCAGGAGAGCAGAGTCCCACCTGCATGGGCCCGGGTACAGGATCAGGACCTCCCCAGAGGCTCTTGGCCCCCTGCTCACGTTGCTTTTGGGCAGCGAGGTCAGACTGGCCTGTTTGCCTTCCTGCCTCTCCAACCAGCCGGTCCTTTTGTGCCTTGGTTTCCAACACAGCACACGGCCCCTCGCCTCCCTTCCCCAGCCTGCATTGAAGGGATTAAGGAGCAAGGAGGATCTATTCCTATTCCCGTTGGGTTTGCAAACTCACCTCTCTTCCCCCCGCTTTCCCAAAGCAAAATATTGAGCCTAAAACTTGTTGGCCACATGGTCCCCTGAACAGCAGCTGGCTCACAGCCTCCATAACACCCAGAGCAGGGCGCTGAGAAGCTGGGTAATGGCCCTGTTAAACCCAAATCTTTGCAAATCAGGTGTTGGTCCAAGAAAAAGAGGGTAAAAAATAGTGGCTGGTCTCATGGAGTGTCTCCTGGTCCCCTTGGGGTAACATCCTTAGTTTGCCATTGCCATGCACTGGGTGCAGTAGTTTGCATGGGTACAAAGTAGACGTAAATATGTTGCCCCGAGCGAGCGTGTTGTGCACACCGGTGCCGGTAGCAGAGACCCAGCGCCTTCATGCTCCGCTGCCTGAGCGACCCTGGTGCCAAAAACAGCTTTGCCTTTTGTCTCCTTCAAGGTCCAAGAAGAGTCGTCCTCCTTTAAGTGCCAAGAAGAGGCCTTCTCCCCTCTGGTGCAAGAAGACGTGGAACAGTAAGGCAGCCGCGTTGCGTTGCCGACTGGGCGTCGCGGGCTTGCGTGCACACCGGCTGCGCTCTGCCAGCCCCGCGCGGCAATGTGCTTGGTCCCCACGTGCTTTCGGTTTGGAGCACCGGTCCGCGACATAGCCACGGCGTGTGAATAGCCAGGTCTTTCACGGGACAGCGTCCCATCTGCTTGCGGCCCCAGCCTGGCCCATGCGAGCCCTTGCTGCTCTACACCCACCTGCCTCCTTCTCTGATTGCAGCTGCAAGGAACGGGGCTGGGGGCGGGGGTCTCACTGCTGTGGGGAGATCGGCTGGGACCCCATCCCTAAGACACAGCCTCCTCATGACCCCGTGCAGCCTGGGAGTTGATGCACCCATCAGGTTTCCAAGCCCAGGCCGTACCTCTGGGCAGCCTCAGCCCCGGCGAGCTTTCCTTTGGTCTCGCTAGGGGAGGCAGACTACCCCTGCACAAGCAGCGCTTTGGGGGACGGTGGCCCAGGGGCTGGCAGGATGGAGCCCGGGGTCTCTCAGCCAGACGGGAGCTGCCCTTGGCTTCATGCAGCCACCCCTGCCCTTAGCCCACTGGGTTCGCTGGCCGGAGCGGCTTGGTCCGCAGCGGCTCGTTTCCAGGTAAGAGTCGTTTACCCACTTGCGGAAGTCGCCGGCCTAAATGGGAGTTATTAAACATGCTTGTGTGCGAGAGCGGCCTGGAGGGTGCGAGCCAGCAGCTCGGGGCTCCTTCCTTGATGGACATCGGTTGCTGCTGGTTTGCTCATGTCCGGCCAAACCCAGAACGTGTTTTACGCGGCATCTTTGGCCATCGCGAGAGCTGGAGGCCGTCGTTTCCCTAACGATGTGGCGGAGAGCTGGGCACTCTTCCGCTCGGTTGCTCTGGCTGCTGGTCGCAGCAACGTGCTGCGTTTCTGGTCCGGTGCCGTGCAGCCCCCGGACCCAGCGCGGCTGGTTTTCTCCTACATCCCCCTGCCTGGACAGGGACTGCCCGGTCCTCCCCAGGGCAAAGCAGGGGTGACGCGGGGTGGAGCGGAGCAGGTGGGGAACATCTTCCCGGGCCCGGGGAGCGTTGCAGAAAGCCCAAAGGTTTCCTGTTCCGCATCAGGCCCTGCCAGCGCCTTTCCTGGGCGGTTTTTTTGGAAAAACGCAAGTGACAGAGAAACCCCCCGGCCCTTGGGCCTGGGCGTGCTCTGCCGGCACAGAAGTCTTAGACGGGTAGATTTTGCTGCAAAGGTGGATGCAGGATGCGGAGACTGAGAGAGGCCCAGATGCTGCTGTGTCTGCACAGCACCGTGGCTTTTTTGGGTAGAAACACAGCATCTGCCCCCCGTGATGTGGGCAGTCGGATCTGCGGGGGCTTCAGCCAGCCCCCAGCCCTGAGGAGCACTTGCTTAGCCAGGTCCCCACTCGCTTTCTGTATCCGCCTTGAAAGGCCGTCACTTCTGCTGGGCTGTCCGTGTCCCCACGGCAAAGGGTGGCGGAGGGTCCTGGCGGGCACCACGTCGCGGCTGCCGAGGCGAAAACGCCGTCATGGGGGAACATAAATTAGCCACGACGAGGGCCGGCTGGGAAGCAGTAGCCCGGGCTCATTACCGACAGGCTCTCCCCGGTCCCGCTGCGTCTTTATTTATTTGTCCCGGAGCTGCTCGGAGCAAGAACGGGCCGGTGGTGAATGCAGGCGCTCGCCGTGGCTACAGCCGTGGACTTGGCCTTCCTGGGGGCCGCGCTGCGTGTTGCTCTGTGCCGAGCCCCGCTGCACCCCAAGTAAAACTGGCCCCTGAGAAAAACAGCGCCGCTCCGCGCAGTCCAGGGACTCAGAGCCCATGCGTAGTCCCTTTGGAGAGGGCTGGGGGAGTCAGCTCGTCTCCCCCAGGGGCTGCACCCCCAAGCTGCCGGTGGGGACGACCCCCCTTACCAGCAGACGGTAAGGTGCTGACAGGTGCTAAAAAGAGCAGACCCGGCGGTCCAGACTCGCTTCCAAACAACTGCACGTTTGCCAGCGATAAGAGCACGCGAGAGGGGACCTGCTCTTTCCACGTGCCTGGCAAAGCACCTGGGGTGTCCCTGTCCCCATTCCTGCGTGACCCCGAGTCCGCCGGCTGCCAGGGCGCTCCTTGCTGCCGTGGGCTGCCTCGCGGACCAGGGCGGTCCCGGAGCAGTCGCCCAGCCTGCTACCTCTGTGCCATGCGTCCCCTCCCGCTCCCGTGGGGGCCGGGGCTGGCAGGGGAGACGGCACCACGCAGTCGGGCAGCGGGTCTCAGCCTTCCTAGACTCGAGGCCTCCTCCAAAAATGCCAGTTCTTAGTTTTCACTCTTTTTTTTTCTGCCTACAGAAAAATAATAGAGCAGTTTTTCTATTGCCAAGAACTCAGGAAGACCTCAGGTCTGGGTTTCTGTTTGACGTCTCCGGGTTTGTCTCGTGCATCCTGTTTGTGCACCTCTGGAAGGTCCTCAAGGCACCCCAGGGTGCCGTGGCTGCCTGGTTGAGATGGGCAGCATTGGACAGGAGTGCCTGGGTCACTCAGTGCTGACCTGTCCTTCTTTCTTCCCCAAGGGGCACCGTGGAGCCCAGCACGCAGCCCTGCGGTGATCCCGGCGTTGGCCACGCATGTGCTCCCGGGAACGCAGCTCCACGGGAAGCCTCCATCGCGAGCGGCACTGTTGGAGTCTTAGCTCCTGCAGTCGTCCCCACCCGACCAACCCGCCCCTGCTTTGTAATGCTGCTTAGAGGCTTCGGTCACAGTCCCAATGAAATCAGAAAATGATCCACGGCTCCGAGCGACGAGGAGCTGCTAGAGATTTATGCGCTTTGGGCAGCGCGCATTGCAGTGGCGGGGCTGAAGGGTACCTAGGGAAGCCTCGGCCACTAGCGCACCGTGACTGCTTGCAATTTCACACCACCTTAAACTCGCTCTCGTTGAGATTGGGGAGATGAAAAATGTCTTTATTATGGGAAGTCACAGGTCCCCGATTGGCTGCTAAACGCATTTTAATGGGTGGTGCGACCGTTACGGGCTGGGAAGGGGGAGCCGCGTCGGTAACCGAGCTTGCGCGAGGCACCTGTAAGCCAGAGGAGCTCAAAACAAAGGAATGATTTCCCCTTTCCTTCCCGCTATCCCCGTCTCAAAGCTGGTCGGTGGCATCTAGCCCAGGCCGGCAAGGAGGGCGCCGGGGGATAGGTGGTTTCTCTTGTCCTTTGCCGCATTCTCCATATGTCTAAATTCTCCTGTCTGCTCTCTGCCTGGGCTGCGGGGTCCGTGCCCCTTGGATTGCACTCGTCCCACTGCCCCACCGTGTCCTCCCAGGGCTTCCTGCCACATTCCCAGATGAAACTGCTGCCTCGCGGGTGTCACCTTCCCCTTGCACTTTGCTCTCAGGCCGGCTGTGCGGCTCCCCGCGCCGTGCACTGGCCCACACGCGGGTCTGGAGGATGCTGCTTTTACTTCCAGGGATGTTGTTATGGGACCCGGGTGAGGGCCAGCCCCTCTGTGGCTGGGGCCACGCTGAGTTTCCCAGGTGCGAATACCCCGTGTTGCAGGAGTGATCCCCATGCTGTCCCCTCCTGGACCAGAGCCTGCGGGACGCTGGCCCTACTGGCTCTGCTGCGGCAGGGTCAGTGCCTGGCGTGGTGCCCGGGGACCTGGGATGCCGTGGTTCGGTTTTGTTCTGCACTTGGAGCCACGGGCCCCGCTTCTGCAGCATCTCCGTTGCTGTTACTGAGAAAAGCCTGCAGACCTTGCCTCTCCCCATGGGCCCGCACTGGTGAGAGGCAGGTCTCGAGGACGTGCCTCAGGGACATGCTGAACCAAACGCGGCCACACTGGGGTCGTTATCCCCCGATTCGACAGAGTCAGCAGCCCAAGGTGTCGTTCGCACTGATCACCTGAGATCCCCCAGCCCTGGTCCTCAGGACCTCGGGGTCACTTCTTCCACCTCTGACACATGGCTGCTTCCACAGTGGCACCCGACAGCCCCTGGCAGCAGGAGCGGGGCGAAGCGAGGGCACGGGTCCTGCAGTCATGTCTCCGGGCCGTGCCTTTTGCAGAGGAGCATCCACATTCAGAAGCCAGGGCAGCTCCCCACACCTCTGCCTTGTGCCTGCTGCCCATCTCCTGCACCCCCTGGCAATACAGGGCACAAGCCAGGCACGGGGCTGGGTGCAGCTTGTTGGCAGAGCTGAGTCCTGTTTGGCAGGAGGGTCCTGGAGGGGAGGAGGCCTCGTCCATCTGTGAGACCTGGCCCTTGCACCCTTTGCCCCGCAGTCCCTGCAGCTGCATCCAGCACAGGAGAGCACAGACCATGGACTGCACCCCACTTCAGGGGGGTGTTCAGCCTCCTACTGCAGCCCCACACTGCTTAGATGCAGTGCAGAGGACCCTGCCTGCCCGGGACCGAAGTCCCGGCTTATGCACAGAGCAGGCGGCAGCTTCATGCTCCTTCCCACTGCCTGCCTCGGCGTCTCAGCAGCCTCCGTCCCTGGGACTGGTGAGACAGGGTGGCTGCTAGCTCCCACTCCCAGGCGGGGTAGCAAGGTGCTGGGAACCATCCCCAGGACAAGGAGCCTCGTGCTCGTGCCGCCGGCCGCTCTCGTCCCTCCAGCAGCCCTTTGTACCGACCTCCTGCTCCTGCCCACGTGCCTGTCTGCGCTCCTGGATTCCTGCACAGCCCAGCACCAAGTCAGGCGCAGGCCCTCCTCCCAGCTCCACCAGCAACGCCGCTCACAAAAGGCTGTGTTATTATCCCCGCATCCACACTCGCTAACCCTGTAATTAGATGCTTAGGCTGATGATCGCCCCATTGTCCGCTGGATGGGTTTAATCACTCTTTTCTCCTACAGTGGCAATTTTGTTCCAATTAATTATTTCAGTTTGAGCAGCAGTCGCTGGTGGAGTTGGGAGGGAAATTAAAAGGGTAGGGAAGGATAATGAAGAGTGAGCTAACTGGAGGGGCGGCTTCCTCTCCCAGCTTGTCTCAGGTGCCCTCTCCCTCGAGGTCCCTGGAGGTGGGGTGGCTCCTGCCTGGGGGGGTGGAAGCCTGTCCTGGCACAGCGGCACTGCCGCCGGGCACGGGAAGCTTTCGTCGTGGGCACATTAGCGGCGCCACGGTGCACAGCCCAGCCTGTCCACGCGAGGTAGAGGGAGCTCGCATTTGGACCTGTGTGTGGTCAGCTCTAGGGAAGGGGAGGGCTGCAAGCTGGGTTTGGACAGACGTCGACTCGAAAGCCAGTTTGGATTTCTGCCCCGGCCCCTGCGCATGGGGTGGTGGCGCAGCCTCGGTGGCTCCAGCCCTTCCGCGCTGACGCTGCAATGCTGAGCTCCCTGGGAGCGGCTGGGATCCTGGAGGGTGCAGCCAGGCCCTGGTGCCTCCTCCCCTGCCCCATGCAGGGCAGATGTGCCTGTCCAGGCACTGCACAGGCACATCTGCACTGCAGCTTCTGGCATCTCCTCCCTCCCTGGAACATGTGGCTGCTTGGCTAGCTAGCCGGCTGCTGTTTCTAGGGGCCAGATGTGTGTGGGGCAGTGGTGATAGAAAGCGTGCTGGGGGGTCTTCCAGGAGGGTGGGAGGTGGGGAGCGCAGGGCATGGCTGGAAAGGGGCCGTGTCTCTCCGTCATGCCACCTGCATGCGTGGGGCGGCGGGGCTGGCGGTTCTTTCTCTGGTCCTGCTGCTGCTGTCCCCGGGTCTGAGCGCCACGAGGGCCTGTCCCGCTGGGAAACGATGGGAGCCGAGCAGTGATGCTTGGAGCCGATGCCATGCTGTAAGGGGAGAGCAGGGGCTGAGACTCGGGGTAGAGACCCCTGCAGCCTTGCGCCCAGCTGTGGAGGGCTGGTCAGCTGCCCCGAAGGCTGCAACGCGTGCGCGGGGGGGCTGGAGGGCTGTGACACCAGCAGCGCCGTACTGGTCTTGCACAGTGGCAAGGGCCACGGAGAAACCTTTCCCTCCTGTTCAGCCTCGCTCACACTGGCTGTGCGTGCTGCGGCCATGCGCCGGCCTCTGCCCCTCTGAGGGGCCTGGAGACACCATCTGTGCAGTCTTGTCCCCTTGGGGACATGCACTGGGGCAGTGCTGCCCTTCTTGCAGGATGAGCTCCCATTCCCGTTAGCCCAGGCCACTTCTCCTCTGAGGGTAGCCAGGCTCGTGCGTCAGGCCGCAGAAGAAGAGCGGGCAGCGTGGGCGTTGTCTGAGGACGCCCGCCTCCGCTCTGGCTCTGCAGCGTGACCCCTGTGCAGAAGACTGGACGGCGCCAGGTCGGGTCTCTGCGCTGCGTGCGGAGGGGAATGGCACCCGCGGGATTTCCAGACAACGCCATTTAAATGTGCCAGGGCTTCCCAGGCTCATCTCTTCACCCGTCCCCATTGCCCGGGCAGATGAAACAAAAGCATCCAGGCTGGGCCCCCTCTCCATCTCCCTGCCTCTTCCACCCTCTCGCCCCGTTGTTTGCCAGGCCTCCGAAGGCACTGCAACGGGGTTTATCCGCCATGGGAGAGCTCGTTCTTTCTGAACCGGGCCGCAAGGTGCGTGCACCCAAAGCCGGTGGCGGACCGCCAGCACCCACTCGCTCATTAGTTTGGTGGTGATAGCTGCAGCACGGACCCAGCTCTCCAGGTGAGGCCGGGATGCAGCCAATCGGGGGGGTTTTTGGAATTTTTTTTGGAAAGGTTATGCTGGGTTTTGAAGGCAGAGAGCGAGAGAAAAACCGAATGCCTTTCAGGAGTTGCAAAAAAAAGAAAAAATGCTGCCTGGGCAATTCATGTATAATTCAACGAATTCCAAAGTCGTTTGAATATTTAAATTATGTATGATCAAAGCAATAAAGAAATCTGCATTTCCTCATGCTGAGCCCCCCAGACATCCTGCTCCCAAGCCGCCCCTCCCCGAAAGGCAGGCACGCCGCGCGGCCGCACGCCGGTGTCTATTGAACCTGATTGCTCCAGAGAAATTGAGTTCGACTGGAGAAATACGGTCGTCAAGTGTAACTGCTGTTCTTTAATAAATACATGATGCATCGCATCTCGAGCCGGCGCCGTTGCCAGGGTGATGGTCACCGGAGCCTCTGCCGCGGCGATGGGCCAGGCTGCCTCGACGCGCCGGCAGCAGCCCGGGGTTCAATTAGCCCCTGGCCCGGTGCCAGGCGCTCGGCAGCCCCGGCTCTCGGCTGGCACGCTCCCCCGTCGCTCCCTGCAGCAGCCGCCATCACGGCACAGCTCTGGCGACGGAGACGGAGGAGAGGCGGCCCCGTTTCAAATGGGCGACAGCCCAAGGATGGCCCCAGGGTCTCCCAGGCAGAGCTCCAGCCCCCCTGCTCCTGCCCGCGTTTCTGCCCCGGCTGAGCCCGCCGGGGTCCCGGTCCCCTGGCCCTGCGGCGGTCGCGGTGGGGTTGGGGTCGGTCTGCTTTGCCAGGCACTGTGCACCGCTCCGATGCCGCCTCGCTATCGAGCGACCGCCGCTGGCCCCTCGCTTCTGCCACATTTTGAAATCCCAGCCCCCTCCCCACAAAATGCTCCCCTCCCGAGTCCTCTCCAGATGCCATAAATTTTCATTAGTCTTCTGTAATTTAATGATCTATTCCCAAGGGAAAATTAGACTTCAATTTACAAAGAAATCCCTGTTAATTTAAGCATAATAATAGAAGAGTGACGTGAACGCGCCAGCCTGATCTTGTACCTACAGGTATCGCTCTCCCTGTCTTCCCTCAAAGGGTAATTAGGAGGGAGAATTTTAATAAAACACCAAAGTCCATTTGAAAATCTCCTGAAGGAGACGGCAGAGGAAAAGGGTCCTGAGGGCAAGAAAAGCAATTTCCTTCTAAAACAAGAGGTTATTTTGAACCAGGCAAATACACAGGCGACGCTGAAGGAGCCATAATCCTGCCGGATTTCTGAGAGAGGCAAGAACAAAGCGTGCGCGCCAAAGAAATGGCCAGATCGTGGCCCCAAAAGACACCCGCGTTTATTTTGTGGTGTTATTCTATTTTTATTTTCTTTGATTTATTCCAGCGTTAGAGAAAAGCATTAAGTGGGAACTGCCAGTTTCCCATGGCACCTCTACCAGCGGCCACAGCTGTCACGTGGCATGACGGGATGCTGGGACAGCTTTAGGGACGCGTTGGGCCTGTCCCATGGCTGGACTTTGGTCTCAAACACCGATCTTGCGCGTGTGCAAGCCGACAACTCAAAGGACTCCAGTGAGCAAATTGCTGCCCTGTCTTCGTCTTCCTTTTCCAGGACAGGATCCCAGCACCGCCTGCCTTTTGGCTGGGGGAGCAGGATTCGCTCCTTCAAGCCCTCATTATGCTGACGGCAATATGCAGAACCAGAGCAGGCTTCTATCACTTCTCCTGGCAGACGGGACCCATCTTCTGCGCAGATATTGAGATAGATGATGGTGGCTCTGCTCATTAGAGGCGGTAGCAAAGGGTAGGTGCTGGGAGTCTCCGCTCCTAAGCAGCTCTGGAATGGGAGCTCATTAACTTGAAAAATTGGGTCCAGAGGGCTCATTTGTCTGATATTGGCTCACTGTTTTTCCTAGCAATGTAGAGAACGAGGGCGGGGGATCACAGTCCCTTGCACGGTGACCGAGCCTTTGATTTGTTCCCGCTCTGATTCATGTCCTCTGTCTCAAATTGCTTTCCATACTATTTGTTTTCAGTGGCTCTTAAGCCTCCAGTCTGGAAACGTAAGAAGCTTCCCCCCACTGTAAGGCCGAGCAGGCGCCGTGCCGTGGTTTCAGTAATGCAGAGAGGCTCCGTCCTTGAAGAGTCTCGGGGCAGAGGTAAGAGCACGAGGACAACCGCTGCACCAGACTGGGTCAGACCCGTGGTCCTCGTAGCCTGGCCATGGCAGGAGTGGATGCTGTATGGGGAGAGCACCCAAGCGACTCTAGAGCAACCCGGTCGCTTTTCAATACCCGCCCTGACACCCGCCGGTATTGGGCCAGCGATGCCAGAGGAAACGTCTCCAACCGTTCTTTTCGACAGCTGCAGATGAATCTATTCTTCATGAATTTAGCCAGTCCCTTTTTGAACCTGGCTGTGCTCTCAGGCGCTGCCGCCTCCTGCGGCAATGAGTTGCACACCTTAACTACGCACGGCATTACAAAAGGTGTGTTTTCTTGATAGCGTTAAACCTGTCGCCTGCTACTGTCAGCCAGTGCCCGGGATTTGGAGGACGGCAATTCCCTGTTCCCTCGGTCTACGCCCATCATGATTTTGCAGACCCGTCCTATTCCCCCTCGACTTTTTCCAAACAGAGGAGTCCGAGCTGTTTTAATCTCTGGTCTGGCAACTGCTCCAGGAGCGCTTGTCCTTTTCTTTATCTTTTCTAATGCCACTTCATCCTCTTTGAGATGTGGGACAAGAGCTGCACGAGTCGCCAAGATGTGAGGATCCTCTTTTCTCCACCGCAGCCAGCGAGTGGGACCCAGCGCTGAGAGCTCACGTCCCCCGTGGTGAAAAGCAGGGCTGAGGTTGGGTGGGAGGACCCCCCCGGGCTGGAAGAAAAGCAGCCTGGAAGCAAATGGTTTCCTGTTGGCTTGGGGTCCTGACTCGTGTTGTTGTCGTTCCAGTTTCTTCTCTTTTAACCTGTGCATTGTGGTGGCACTGGAGGCTCCTCCGGGCCAGGAAGCCTTCATGCTGGCGCTGCGCAGACAGAGGAACCCTGCCACATGCGCTTGCAAGTGGGGGAAAGTTTCCATAAACCCCCCAGTTTATAGAGTCATAGTCAGTGAGGGTGGGAAGGAGCTCAGGAGGTCACCTCTAGTCCAGCCCCCTGCTCCAAGCAGGACCAGCCCCAACTACATCATCCCAGCCAAGGCTTTGTCTACCTGGGTCTTAAACATCTCCAAGGATAGAGACTCCCCCACCTCTCTGGGTAGCCTGTTCCAGTGCTTTACTCCCCTCCTTGTGAGATTTTTTTTTCCTAATATCCAACCTCAACTTCCCTTGCTGCAACTTGAGCCCATTGCTCCTTGTCCTGTATCTGCCCCACTGAGACCAGTCTAGCTCCACCCTCTTTGCAGCCCCCCTGCAGGGAGGTGAAGGCTGCTGTTCAGTCCCCCTCGGTCTTCTTTTCTCCAGACTAAATCACCCAGTTCCCTCAGCCTCTCCTCACCAGTCCTGTCCCCCAGCCCCTAAATCATTTTCGTTACCCTCCGCTGGACTCAAAACTGGTTTTGCTCCTTGCTCAAGAACCTGAACCCGTAGCAAGAGACGGTGGGGCTTGGCGTGCCCCGCTTGCAGCGCCGGTACACCCTGAGCTTGGGCAGCTGTGAATTTTGCAGGACAGCTGAGTCTGGCCTGTCTCCTGACATGACGCCCATCACTCTCAAGGTATTTAGAGGACCCTGAGCCAGGAGCCTTTCCCCTGCTCCGACCATCTGCAATAGGGAAGGGAAAGGAAGCAAGTCCATGCCCTGTCTCTTTGGAGCCCTGCGGGAGGTGCTGGGCCAACGTCCCCTCCTTTCTTGTGCCACGTCCTGCTCTGATGGGTGCACAGCGTGCCTTACAGGCCACAGCCGTGGCGTAGCCTCAGTGGCCATTGCAGCTACCCGTGTGCCTGTGAGGCTGTGATGGGCTCCATCTATCTCCACTGGAGTTTAGGAGGCTTCTCTCCCCCTCCCGCTCAGCTCCGTTTTCTGCAGCCCTTTGTCGGGGGTCTGGGGGGTTGACTCACGGCCCGTGGGCAAGGAAGCCCGTTCAGAAACCTCTGCCGTAATCCAGAGGCCCAGGGTGCTGTCAGGGCTCTCCCGACACAGGTACGGGCCAGACTCAGAGGCGCTGGGGCCAGCTCGTCCATTGCTGCCGGTGCCGCAACCTGCAGGGCCAGGTAGCAGGTCCGCGGGTCACTTATGCACCCACCCCCTCGCGCAGATGCAGACCTCCCTGTGGACTCCGCGCTGCCTGCCCCGGCCCGACTCCGTGGGGGGTCACACGTGTTGACCCCCCTGCCTGGGAGATCGGACGTGTCGTGCTTTAGTTGTCCGTGCTTTAAACATTCCCATCCTCTGCACGCGTTTCCACCCTGAAGCCAGCCGGGCGGCCTGTCTCGGAGACCTAGAACCACAAAGGGACTGTGCAGACAAGGCAAAATGAAGCCAGGGTGTCTGGACCTCGTGGGAAAGGGTGGGCTTGGCTCTGCGTGCGGGTTTGGGGCTGCTCTGCACCCAGCTGGTTCCCCTGTCCCGGCGGTGCAGGGAGCGCTGGGCGTCAGGGCAGCGCTTTGCACCGCACGGGGATGGGGAACGCGCGAGCTCCGGGGTTGGAAGTGAAAGCAGAGGCCGAGCCGGCAGCGGTTGCTGAGTGCAGAGCGCCAGATCCAGCGTCTCCAGTAGCGAGGAGGAAGGTAAGTAATGGTCTCATCCCAGTCCGTCTTTACACCGAGCTGCTGTTAAATTGGAAGGGAAATCTATTTCCTGTTCCAAAAAAAGAAAAAGAGTGAGTGAGCTCTGCGTTAAATATAGATATATGATATGTAAATGAATCTGACAACTGAGTGAATAAAAAATGAAGGTTTAAATTATTGAAGGGCAGGAGGAAAGGGTGCATGCAAAGAGCAGTAATGTGGGAAGAGGCGGCTCTCTGCGCAGGGGAGGGAGCATTCGAAATGTAATTATTTCTTTTAAGAAAACGGCCATGCGTTCAATAAAAACCAACAGAATCAGCGCGGGTTTGTTTCAAAGGCTTTTCTCTCTATCGTGTCGCTTCCTTCTGTGATGGTATCTCCCCCCCTCCCCGTCCCCTTTGCAACGCAGTAAGAAAAACTGGAGGCTGTGGAATATTTTAGCCTTAATTAAAATAAGATAAATTAAGTTTTGATTGCTACATGGGAATAAACGAGTGGCGGAGCCTGTGGATCACAGGCAGCTCTTGAGACGGCTGCAAGAAGGTGCTTGCTAATTGATTTGGCGGGGAGACAACCTTTCCCAGCCTCCGTCCTTGCCATCGCAGCCTTGCCAAGAAACGGGCAGCGGATCGGAGAGCGGTTTCGGGGATAGCAGTGATTTAACAGCACTCTTTGCTGAGATCCCAGCGGGTGCCGGAGCAGAGTTAATGATATTTAAACCCTGAAAATAAAGCTGCGGTAGTTATTTGGTTAGGTTTGTTTTCGTGTCGAAGGTACTGGAATAGAAATAAGAGAAGAGTGAAGCGCACCCGGCTGGGACTGCCGCTCCCCTCCTCTGGCATTAGAGCAGCTTAAGCAGGAGGCTTTTAATGTGGAAAATAGGACATGTCTTTTTTCTAAGGGGTAAAACTTGCATGCTTGGAGGTGGGAGGGGGATGAGCAGCTCCTTTGGGAAGTGTTTCCCGTCTGCACGGGGACCTGGACGTCCCTCCCAAGGACGGGTCCCCGGGTGTCGGGTCCCCAGCTCCAGCGCAGGACACTACTGATCACAGCATCGTTTATTAGGAACGGGTCTCCCCGGGGACGCCGATTCTTCATTGATTATTTGCGGTGCGCTGACAGCCCGTGCTGCCCCCGTTCCGTCTCATCCGTCTTTCTTGCTCTTTACGTGGCCCTCGTCGCGGTAGTCCCCGAGTGCCTCCCTTCACTTAAAAAATGACGGCGTTTTGTCTCGTCCTTCCTCCCTGGAGACGAGAAGCAAGGGGAGGAGGGAGAAGGCTGGCAATTTCCGAGGTGTTTTTAAGAACAGGAGATGACCTGGTTCCCGGGATGGATGGGCCGGCGACTTCTCTGGGGTGGCTGTTGGCCACGTGGGTGTCCGGCATGGTACAGATGAGCCCTCGAGCGCTGCCGAGGCTAACGGTGGATGCCCGGGGACGCAGCTTTGCAGAAGGGGCAGCAGCGAGAGGTGGTCCAGGCTTTCAGCAAGTGACAAGGAAAGGGGGGTGCTTTTGTCTAGTTACCCAGTTTACAGAAGCAAGGGCGCAGGGTGGCTTTGACTGACCTGGCGAGCCCCAGAGTCACGGCTTGGCTTCTCTGCTTGCTCCGTCACGCCCAGGCAAGACGTGTCCTTGTTTTGGATTTTGCCGATCATCTCTGTTGCTGTAGCTTCCCTGAGCACCGCGCGGCTGGCTGAGATCAGCCCGCGCTGACCCCTTGCAGCCCTGTCCCGAGGCTTGCTCGTGAAGCTTGCGCGATGTTGGGCGCGTCGGGCTGTCGTCACTTCCCGGCGAGTCCGTCTGCTAATGGGGTGTCTCGCCCCCACTGCCGCCGTTTGTCCTGGCACCAGGCGACCTTGCCGGCGCTTGTGCGTTGTGAACGGGGGAGCAGGCCGGTCCGGGCCTTGTGGTCGGCGCTCCCTGAGGACTCCTCTTCATGCTTTGTGCCTTGGCCTGAGTCAGGATCCCCCTTATGAGGCTCTCCAGGCTGCTGGGTTGAGGTCCCTGCCATGCTAAACTCAAGCAATCTCCAGCTCCTGGAGTCTGGTGGGGTCCAGGTGCTGTGTCGAGTGCTGCATTTCCTGGCAGACTCTCAGGATACGCGCCTCTGTCTACCACTGCCTCCAGGAGCCGAGACGCCACGGTCCAGCTGCTCAGGCTGGTGGGGCTCTCCTGGACCACCCTTCCCCAGGCCTCCCCTCGCAGCACGCTGGCTGACGTGTCCTCCACGCGGAGAGCGCGATTGTGGGAACAGGCGGAGCTGGGCTGTTCCAAGGGTGCCAGGACCCAACGACTCTTTACTTCTGACAGTGCAAGAGGTAAATGGATTCAGAGAGAAGGAAACAATCCCTGCCTCAGTTTCCTCCATACTCCTGAGCTCTGATTTGGTTGGACTCCTCCCTGAACCACAGCTCCTCTAGGCACCTTCCTCCAGCGCCAAGCTAAGAGGTTCCCTCTCCCTCCAGCAGCCCCAATTCTCCTTTGTGTTTCCTGCCCCAATTCTCCATTAACACCCACTGGCTGCTCCGCTCCTGCAGATCCCAGCCCTGGAAGAGACCTTAGAGACAACTGGTTCCCTTGGATGTTTCCTCCTTTGCTGTGCTCAGACCAACGCTATTCAGGGGCTGATTGTCTTTAATCACCGGGACTGACCTGCTAATGGCTGACCTATTTAGAGACAGGCACCTGGCCCCTGGTCCTCAACCTGTAGGTTGCAACCCACTTTTGAATATATGAAAGGGTCACAAGCAATCGCTGAAAAGCGTGAATGTCCCTTGGGAATAATGTAGGGCCACGTGCTGATATTGCTGTTCGTGTTTTCCTGTTGACACTGCTTTCAAAAGTAAGACTCTTGCGCTGCTTTAACTTGTGGTGCACAATCAGTATTTGGGGGCCAAAATACTTGGGTGTTTTCTACCATTGACTGGGTCAGGACTGGCCATGGATGTCTACTGGTAGGTCCTGACACAAAAAAGGTTGGGCGCCAGGGGTAGGGTGTGAGCGTTGCCAGCGGTGGGCGGGAGACGGGTGTTTCCTACGCTCGATGGCTGCACCTAGGCCGGTCCCTGCCTCATCCTGAGCGAGGGCAGCTGATGGTCCGTCTTGCCCTGCCAGAAGAAGGGCCGGGCTTGCCGCCCTAGGAGCATCGGGGCCGTGGGCACCCAGGCCCACGGGGGCAGAGCCGCGTGCTCGCAGCTGCGGCCTGCGATTTCGTGGCTCTGCGGGTCCGAGCCCAACCTGCGCACAGGTTTCTTTCCTCTCCAGCGTGGCCGCCTTGGTCTCCATGGCAACGTGCATTCCCGTCTGCAGAGGCATCGCTCCGGCTCGGCGTGCCACTTCCCCGCTCCGCATTTGTATTCTGCGCTTTGTCTTCCGTTCTGCGTTGGCAGGCGGCCAGGCCAGGCATCCATTTCAGAGCAGCCTTTGTTTTACTGGCAAAATGGCTAGTCAGAAACGTAGGGGCTTGCAGCAGGGCAGGGACGCGGTTTCCTCCCGGGGCCCTTGCCTGTTTGCTCGGTGGAGCCGGCTGCTACCTGCCGCCCGGGGAGGAGGGAGCACCGTGGCTCGCGGCTGCAGGGCGAGCAGGGGTGGGAGGTGCAGGCTTCTCTTCCCCGCTATCCGCTTACCTTTGAAAATCCCTTTCAAAGCCAGGCCTCATTTCGGGAGCAGCTTGTCTGTGATGTTCAGACGAGCAGGTTTTGCTTGGCTGCCTGAGAAGCCCATCCTCCCCCTTCCTCTGCGAGCACAGAAAGCACCTGAAGAGGAAAGCGACGTCTAAGTCTTGGCTCATGCCCGCAGCCACGTCTCCCTCCCTTTTGGCAGCTGCCAGCATGGGTGAGGGTCAGAGCCCCGGGGTGCAGGGTGTAGCAGTCCTGCTCCCCCAGCGAGGCAGGCTTCGGTTGTAGCAGACGTGATGGGTGTTGTCTAGGTAGATGCACGAGTGTGCAAATCGCACGTGACCCTTGGTCCCCCAGTCCGTGGCCAGTGCTGTCCGCGGACTGCGGTGCGGAGAGGTGCCTCCCCTGCTACTTCGCAAGCCCTTGCTCTTCCGAGGGGAGAGGAGGCAGCTGCCAGGAACTGCACGTAAAGGCAAGGATGCTGCAACCCAAACGTGTGGGGACGTGTCCTTGCCAGTGGCCTCTGTCCTAGGGCACGACCATCACGGAGGAGCGAGGCTGGGAAGGGAATGGAAACCGCAGCACTGCCAAGATCAGGGACTTGGACCCGTCCAACATCAGGAGGAGCAGAAGCCTCCTCGTAGTCCTGATTGGAAATAACATGGCACACGGGCTGCGGCCAGAGATGCACGGAGCTGTACCCCCTCAGCGGAGAGTGTGGAGTTTCCCGGTCTTCCCTCCCGTCTCTCTTGGAAAACTGACCCCAGAATCAGTGAATGTTAGAGCAGCACGTGACGCCAGCGGCAGGAGCTCAGCTAGAGCAGAGGCGGATGCCTGACCTTGGCAAAGGCACTGCAACAGCGTGAGGGACGCATGGGAGAAACGATAACTGGAACAGCCAGCTCCACGTGGAAAATCCCGGTGCAACGCTGGCTCCTGCAGGGGCTGCGGCCACCGCTGGGCTGGTCTCCAACCTGGAAAGCATGTTCAAGCAGCGCCTTTTCTGGGGTTTGTGCAGTTTTGCCAACTTGAGGTGCTCAGTGTTTATGATGCTCTCGCAGCTGGTGGTTTCTGTTTCAGCCCCGTGCTTGCTGTTGGTCTGCCCATGGAAACTTCGTCTGGCGTTTCTCAAAGGGAGGCATTTACTTTCTGCTCTGGCGAGAACCAGGACAGCAGGTGAACGTTATTTGGGATCCGAAAGGTCCGTGGCATTGAGACCTCTGTCCGACGGGGGAGTGGTGCTGGCTGGTGTGCCAAAGAGAGCGGATGAAAGAAAGGAAATAGGCCCCCAAATTAACAAGATACTAGGTGGGTCACATGTGGTTTCCATAAAGGAGACTCCCCGTTTCTTACCAGCAACAAGCACCCTGGCTGTTGCCAAAACTGTACAGCTGGTGTTTTAATATCAGGGCTTTTGAGGGGAAATAAGGTTGGTCCAGCCAGGGGACATGCACTTTCCAGGAAATGTTTCCACTCTTTTCCCTCAAATTCAGAGTAAATTAGATTCCACTGCAACAGGTATCACCCCGCAGGGTGAGGCACCGCACGCGGCAGTGGAAAAGGCCGGGGAGGGCTCCCCTGCAGCCTCTGCTGCGTGTGCCGTCTCATGCAGGCATGTCTGGCTGCAGTCTACCCGCGGCCGGAAACCAGCTGGGCTAGAGCCAGCTCCGAGCTGTCTGCACCCCCCAGCAGTAAAACAGTGAGGGCAGTGTAGACACGGCTTGAGTCTTCGCTGCCCTGCTACCTGGAGACATTCATGTGCCGGAAGGAAAGATTTCAGCCATGGCTTGCATGGACACCAAACCCGCTGCGTAGCAGATCTGCTGATGTCTGTCCGAGCTGCCAGGAGATGTGTGGTGGCCACACTGGGGTCCCAGTAACAAACCTTGGGTCAGGGTGCCGCCTGCCCCTAGGTCGCAGGCAACACCCGCCCCTCGCTGCCCCAGCGCCTTTTCAGTTAGCGTCCCCTGACCCAAGCCCATTTGCTGTTTCTCCCTTTAGGAGTTTCTGGCTTAAACTGTGCATCACACCACAGCCATCCTGGTTCCCGGATCTGCTGGCATTCCTGTGGCATGATGCAGCTTGCTAGTGTTTTGGGTGCCAGGAGCAGAACAAGTTTCCTGCCCAGGGAGAAAAGAGATTTCCATAAGGCTGTGCTATAAAGTGCAGACACGAACACACATGCAGAGGGTTCACATTTCATTGCTCAGCTGCAAATCAAGAAGCCAAACCAGCTGCAGGAGCTCCGGCTCCTACGGTCATCGGCGCTCTGCACTTGGAGCCAAGCCCAGATCAGCCAGCCCGTGCCAAGTCCAAGTGTCTAAAAGAGCCGGGTCCTGCGAGATGAGACAGGACTGAGAACAGGGGGGAGCCGTTCCCGTCTCCCTGCTGCAAGATGTCCAGCCCTCAGCCATGTCTATCCTTCACTTCTCTCTGACTTGGAGATGGGAACTCCTCCAGGGAGATCGCTGCCGTGTTATACAGTGCTTCCAGCCTCCGGCCTTGCAGCTAGTGGAGGAAGGACCCCTCCTGTCTCTCACCGTGAGCCAGTCTCTTAAATACTTCATTGCAGAGTTATAAGGAGATGTAAAGCCAAAGTCCTCGGTAATTCGCATGAATAGACTATTCTCGTTCACTTCCTGCCTGCAACAGTCGTACCGGGGGTCTGCGATAGGCAGCTCCTGCCTGCCTTCCCAGGGTGGCTTCGTTCTGGTGGTGGGGAAAATGACTCCTGTTCCCAGCAGGGACCTCAGGGCTCTCGGAGAACAAAGATACTGTACAGATGTAACGTGCTGTAGACATTGCAGGACCTCTTTCATGGGCGTGTGTTGAGCAAGGCTGGCTTGGCATCACCTCTGAAATCTTGCCTCGAGCTGCCCTTCTGTTACCAGCAAGTGAAGAGGAACAAGGCAGCCGGAGTCGCTTCTTATGTCAGGGAAACATTGCTGTTGCTAATGAGGCTGAATTGAAGGTGAGACCTCTGGAAGAGAGACCGTGACAGTGGTAAGCCACCGATGTGCTCTGCTGGCGTGAGTGACCACCGCTAACTGCCCAGGCTCGGTCTGCCGGGAGCCTGCGGCCAGCCAGGAGGAATTTGCAAGCCCTAAGGAAACAGCTGTGGTCAAGGGCTGCACTGGAAATTATTGGAAATTATTGGAATAATTATTGGAAATAATTCTTCTGAGACAAAAACAAATCCCCTCCAGCTCCGGTGCTGGATGGTACTTTGTACCTCACTTGCTCCCCAGTGTCTGAGGCCCCCGAAACCCACCTCTGGCATGGCATCTACAGTATCCCTGTCCTGCCAGTCTGGGGAAGCATCATGGGACCTTATACAAACAGCTGAATGCCAGCCCTCATGGCTTAGGGTGATTCACATGCAAACACCACAAAAGTGCCCCTGCCCCCACCAGGGATGAAGGATGGGGCAGACCAGGGCAGTTTGCAAATGGAGTAATGCAAACTGCAGAAAGTGCTTTCCAGTGGGACAACTTTCCTTGTTTGGAAAAGCCAGAAGTTGAGGACTTGTGATTGTATGCGTGTTGGGGGGGAAGGGGAGGTCCGGTAAGCGTACTGGACCTGGGCCCACTCCGTAGAGTCACCGGTTTGCAGTCTTGGACCCGAAACCATTTTAGTGCCAGGCCTTAAACAAAAATAATTGGACCCAGAAACGGCTCCCTCTTTCCACGAAGCACCTTTGTCTACGTACCCGCATCACAGGTAACGTCAGCGACTACAGATATTCCATGCAGCGTGTTCATAGATTTCATAGACATTAGGGCTGGAAGGGACCTCGGGAGATCATCGAGTTGCACAGGGCATCCTTCCCGTTCCAGCCCTCCATGACGGATCCCCGCATGCTGGGAAGACATATGATATCAGATCATTCCTGGACTGATTAATATATTCAAGTAAGGCTATATTAAAACAGCTTCTTTACTGTGACATGCTGGCCTCAAAGAGTTATACCATCCTGTGACTGGATAATAAATTGCCATACCAGAGACATTCAAAAGCCCTACAATGCAATATCCTCCCCTTCATTAAAAGACCTAAACCAGCTGTTGTATTTAAGATTCATATCTTGGCCACTGCCTTCGGCATCTGGGAAAAGCCACTTTGAACGTGTCTAGGTGGAGAGATACAAACCCAAAGCTTGGTGTCAGCACAGCTGACATGCCAGAGCCCTTCTTCTGAAGTTTAAATTGCCTTTTGGATGTCTCCTACTGGGGCAAACGAGCAGTGATGGTTATATTAAACGATGTACTTGAGGAGGCGCACTCCGTCTTACTCGCGTGATATGGCAGAGTATTGGGGTTTTCTGCAGGGTGCTCTCTGCTCCTTCCAGCACTGACCAATAAGGCCTTAGGCCAACATCATTCAACAGGTGGAGGAAACTGAGGCACAGAGGAAGGCCATGGCAGAGCCCAGCAGAGAAGCCCAGAGTAGTGACTTGCAGAGCCATGCTCACACTGGTAAACCACACTGCCTCCCCAAAGGTAAAGGGCCTTTGCTTTAGGGCACCTCTGAAGCCTGAGACAGTCACAGGTGGGAATCAGGGTGGTGTGTCTTGCTGCTCAACAACACGGGCTCTGTCTCCACATCTAACCCTCTGTAATTGGAAAACTCACCAGATTATTGCCCGTCTGAAACCTGACAGTGGATTGTTTCCTTCTGTGCCAGCAAGACTATCTGCAGCAGAGCAAAAATAGTTTGCAGTATTATTATAGAGTAATGCAAAATTAAATGGTTGAAATCTGCAATTCATTTAGCTCTGTTAAAAAGGTGCCATTGCTTTCTACGTCAGTAAATAGCCATTTATAATGGAGACATTTCTTCTCCCCCTGAAGTGATGATCTTAAAGAGACAAAATAGATAGCTCCAAAAGAGGAGAGGTCCATTTTGGGCCAAGCTAAATCGCAGAATCATAGAAAATGAAGGTTGAAGAGACCTCAGAAGTCACATTTAGTCCAACCCCCTGCTCAGAGCAGGACCAGCCCCGACTACATCGTCCCAGCCAAGGCTTTGTCAAGTCGGGTCTTCAAAACCTCCAAGGATGGAGACTCCACAACCTCTCTAGGTCACCTGTTCCAGTGCTTTACCACTCTCCCTGTAAAGTTTTTCCTAATATCCAACCTCATCTTCCCTTGCTGCAGCTTGAGCCCATTGCTCCTTGTCCTGCCATCTGCCCTCACTGAGACCAGCCCAGCTCCATCCTCTTTGCAGCCCCCCTGCAGGGAGGTGGAGGCTGTTATTCAACCCCCCTCGGTCTTCTCTTCTGCAGACTAAATCACCCAGTTCCCTCAGCCTCTCCTCACCAGTCCTGTCCCCCAGCCCACAACCATTTTCATTGCCCTCCACTGGACTCTCCAGTGTGTCCACATCCTTTCTGTAGTGGCGGGGTCCCACAACTGGATGCGGGACTCCAGATGTGGCCTCACCAGCAGATGTGCGTCACTTCCCTGGATGCAGCTGCCACTTCTCATCTGTGCTGCTCAGTTCTGGCTGCTGCAGTGCGACCAGCCCCGTGGACCAGGGCGAGGCACCTGACCAGTGGTCGCACAGTATCGCTGTGATATGCAGCAGTGAGCCTGATAATGTAATGAGCTGGTGAGCAGCCTGGCTCCCCACAGGATGCTCGGCAGTCTCGGGTCCTTCTGTCATAGTTTCATAGTAGCTAGAGTCGGAAGGGACCTAGGTAGATCATCTAGTCCGACCCCCTGCCTTAGCAGGAAAGAGCACCGGGGTCAGATGACCCCGGCAAGGTGCTCATCTAACTTCCTTTTAAAAATCCCCAGGCTAGGAGCCTGCACCACTTCCCCTGGAAGCTGGTTCCAGGCCCTAGCCGCCCTGACTGTGAAGTAGCGCCTCCTAATATCTAATCTAAACTTACCCTCCGCCAGTTTGTGACCGTTATTCCTGGTCACTCCTGGCAGCGCACGGGGGAACAGGGACTCCCCCAATACCTGCTGATCCCCCCTGACCAGTTTGTAGCAGGCCACAAGGTCCCCCCTTAACCTTCTCTTGTGGAGGCTAAACAGGTTCAGGTCCCGTAGCCTCTCCTCATAAGGCCTGCCCTGCTGCCCCTGATCATACGAGTGGCCCTCCTCTGGACTCTTTCCATATCGTCCACGTCCCTCTTGAAGTGTGGCGCCCAGAACTGGACGCAGTACTCCAGCTGCGGCCTGACCAGTGCCGCATAGAGGGGGAGGATCACCTCCCTGGACCTGCTCGAGATGCATCTGTGGATGCATGACAGGGTACGGTTGGCCTTCTTGACTGCCTCCCCACACTGCCGGCCCATGTTCATCGTGGAGTCAATGACGACTCCAAGATCCTTTTCCGTCTCTGTGCTGGCAAGAGGGGAGTTCCCCAACCTGTAAGTGTGGTGCCGGTTCTTCCTCCCCATGTGCAACACCTTGCACTTATCAGTGTTAAACCCCATCCTATTCTCATCCGCCCACCGTTGCAACCTGTCAAGGTCAGCTTGTAGCCTATTGCACCCTTCTAGTGCGCCCACATCCCCCCACATCTTAGTGTCTTCAGCAAACTTGAACAGGGTGCTTTCTACCCCCTCATCCAAGTCACTGATGAAGATGTTGAACAGTGCGGGCCCGAGGACCGAGCCCTGCGGAACCCCACTGCCCACGTCCTTCCAGGTCGAGAAGAACCCATCCACTACCACCCTCTGGGTGCGGCCCTCCAACCAGTTGGCGACCCATTTGACCGTGTGGGCATCGACACCACAGTCTCCCAGCTTTTTGATGAGGACAGGGTGAGAGACAGTGTCGAAAGCCTTCCGGAAGTCCAAAAAGACTACATCCACAGCAACCCCTGCGTCTAATGATTTGGTGACCTGATCGTAAAAGGCCACCAGGTTGGTCTGACAAGACCTGCCACTGATGAACCCATGTTGGTTGCCCCTGAGCATGCATTCCCCAGCAAGGCCCTCCTGGATGTGTGCCAGGATAATTTTTTCAAAGAGCTTACCCGGGATTGAGGTAAGACTAACTGGCCTGTAATTTCCCGGGTCCTCTTTTTTTCCCTTTTTGAAGATAGGGACCACATTGGCCCTCTTCCAGTCCTCTGGCACCTCGCCAGAGCCCCACGAGTGCTCACAGAGCCGCGCCAGGGGTCCCGCAATGACCTCGGCCAGTTCCTGTAGAGCCCTAGGGTGAAGATCGTCCGGACCAGCGGACTTGAACACGTCCAGCCTCTCCAGAAGTACCCTAACTAACTCCTCGCTAACCCCTGGCCCAGGCGTGTCTCTCCCGGGGCCCGAGGGGGGCCCAGCAGGGAGGTGGCTGGACTGGTCCCTACTTAGGAAGACAGAGGCAAAGAAATCGTTAAATATGTTAGCTGTCCTCGGTAGCTATCGCACCCTTTACTCCTTATGTCCTCAGGGCCTTTCTAAGGAAGTAGCTGTTTGAGTCATTAAGTAAAGAACAGGTCTGGCTTTCATGGGGCTGACCCGTGTCAGCGATGGGTATGTTAGATGTGCTGGTGGGGAAGAGAGGGTTCCTTCTTCCTGAGCGTTTCCATGCTCAAAGGTCTGAAGACCGGCTGGAATTAAGGGGAGTAGGACCAGGGGCTCGAGATAGTCGTGCACCTTTGCAGAGCAGCCGCCCCAGCAAGCTGCCAATGGCCCTGGACAGCGGGAAGATGAGCATACACCTGGGGCTGTCCGTTGGCAGACCAGCACGGTGCAAGCACCCTGCCCTGTGCCTGTGCCGCTCTGCTCATGCTTCCCTCGAGTTGCAGTGGAGGGGCATTTGCACCCACCAAGGAGGTTTCACAACTGGGCTCTGTGCGTGCGGAGCTGCACAGAACTGGGACAGCCGGAGCCACAGCGCTTTGAAGGCAACAGGCAATCTCTTTGCAGGCCCTGCAAGCCATTCCAGGATGACCTCTGTCACTAAAGACTGAGCCTCAGGGCACAGAGGAAGCTGCAAGAAAAGCAAGAATGGGCCTGTGTGTGATATTTCCTTGGCAGTGGGATGCTGCTCTGGTAAATAAATAAAGGTTAGAGATGTGTGTTGCACTGCACCACTTAAGAAACTAGGGGGTGGAAGGAAAGAATAATTGGCTGGATGCAGTGAAATTCAGGCTCAGCAATTCCATCTTACAGTTGGCAGCTTTCCCAAACACGGGTCAGGGGAAACAAGTTCGCCCAGCTTTAAAACACAGGGAAATTCTTTATCTTTCGTATTTTTTGTGTGTGCTGATTTTAAAGGGTAGGATTAAATCCTCATTTAATAACCCCTGGTGCCTGCTCTCCTGGCTCTGATCACCCTGCGTAACAGCGATAATACTGGAAAGGCACTCGGCGCCTGGAGGCAAAGCAGTGAATTTTCTTTTCCTGAGCACGGATCTAATGGCTGTTTGTTATTGCGGCCCGTGAAATAGGCACTGGCTGTTTAATCATGAGCCCTAGCATGAGATTTTGCTCTCTGCTGGCTGGGTTCCAGCTCCAGCTGGAAGAGGAGCCGTTGCTTTCTGTTAGCCGTGTCAAAATCTGTCATTTTTGTTCCTTCCTCCTGGGTAAGGAACCTACAAGGACCTAAGTAATTGTTGCTCAAGTGAGAAGTCCAGTTGAGTTGAGTGGGACCACCCTGGCAAGTAGGGATGAGGTGCATGAATAACGGGTGTCTGTACAGTACGCCTCTTAGCACAGGGCAAAGATGACTCTAGCTAGGCGTGCGGCACATAAGCACTCCACGAAGAGCGCAGCAAGAAGGCTTCTTGGGAAGTAACGTGCCAGATCCGTGTGTTAAGAAGACTATTTTCCCTTGTCTATCAGATCTGCTCGTTTAGATTATTTAAGTCAAGTGCAATTTGGAAAACAACCTGTTTTGCTCATGACAGCTTCTTCATTCCATGTAATGATGCTGAATGTAACAAGCAGCAAGGGGTTTGTCAGTGCAAATCCTCCACGTTCCCAGGCCTGCACTCCTCACTTCAGCTCATAAAAGGAGCCCCTCACTTTGCTTTTCCCAGACATTAAGCAGAAAGTATTTTCTAACATGTCGGCTTTACAATTTCACTCCAAAGCCCTCATTTTGCAAGAAGCCTTGACAGCAAATTGCAGAAAAAAGGGAAGATGGAGCAGTAGGGAAACCTATTGAAATGGTGCCCACTTATTTTTAACTATTTTTCTGTTTTTAGCCAGCCTGTTCCTTTGTCTTCTGCATGTTTCTTTCCTATCCTTCTTTTCCTCTCTTTGCATTACGTGAAAATCCCAATTAAAAAATACGTTGTAGGGTTGGTTTGAGAAGGAAGGCAGTGTGCGTGTCCATCGGCGTGGCAGGTTTGGCTGGCGGGAGTGAGTGGCAAATAGGCTGGAGGTGGCACAGGATACGTGCAGGGGTCGGGATCAGTGACCGGAGGGCTATGTTTAATGAATGGTAAAAGTATAACATGGAAAGATCCATACCTGGCAACTGGATTCCCCAGGCAGGTTCTCTGTCCTTGGGTCCTGGCTCTCATGATGATGAGCTGTTTGCTTTACTGCAGCACTGAGGAGCCTTCGTCTTGGACCAGAGCCCCATGGTTGTGGGAAAAGGATCAGCTTTACAGGGAAATGCTCCCCAGATCCTTCCCTCCAAGTCAGCCTCAGATGAATCTAGTCCCCCCCAACCAAGAGGGCAGTGAGCCTGCAAGGGACACAATACTCTGTCCATGAGGAGGAAGAGAACAGACATTTCACAGATTCAAAAAAAGTGCTTTTAAGGATGCATCTGCCTTTCAGAAGAAAGCTTCTCCAAACCCGGCCGCTACATCTGAGCAAGTCTACAAGTGTTACCTTGCTATCTCCATGCCAGCGGTAATCAGAGATTGAGGTCTTTGGGAAGAAATCACATGGACCCAAGCTCCAGTTAGCACAAGAGTGAGAGAGCATGCACTGAGGGGATTTATTGTACTGTAGAGAGAAGCTAAAACCTAAGGCTGGGTGGCTTCTTGAGACCAAGGGGGTGGCAAGAAGGAGTAACTGGCTGGATAGCATCTGTTAGAACAGCCTTGCTCTTTTACAAACATCTTGAGACCCCGAACAAGAGAGTGCCCTGCAGGATCCCAGCACACCCGGTCTGCGTCTTGCTCAGCCTGCACCAGCACTTGGGCTGAGGAATGGGGCCATGGGAGACTATTCCTCCAGGGCTTCTTTGTCCCCATCACCTCTGCTTCTGCGAGGAAATGGGAGGCTTGGCCCACGGACTTCCCGGTGCTGCTTGCATCCTGTTGCCCTACACCTCCCTGTGAATATCATCATGTTGGTTGACATTATTTTTGGCAAATGAATTCTTAGCGCTGCTCTTCTCACTGAAGACACTCCTCCCAGCTAAGCGTGGTCACCAGCTCAGGATCAGGGGTTTCACAACTGCAGAACTGGCTACGGAAATGCAGAGAAATAGCTTGAGGTGAGGGGAACGGTAGAGAGTCAGTTAGTGCCCCTGGGGTCCTATAGACGTGCAGGGATCCAGCAGAAATCCAGCGCGTCCGAGCACAAAAATGACCATGCTCCAGCAGGCTCAGCGCCGCATGTATTAGCATCCCCACGCTGAAAAATGGCAGTGGGACACTTCGAACTAAAACTTGTTCAATGAGCTTTAGTTCCCAGCCCCCCACCACTATTTTCAGCATTGGGGGTGCTGATACACATGAAGATCAGGCACTTTTAATTAGCACGGCTTGCTAATTAAAGTGCCCCTGAGCACATGTAAAAATGCCCACCATGACTGTCCCACTGAGCCTGGTACTGAAGGGAGGGAGTGGATGCTGTGGTCAAATAGCAGGCCAGCTCCTAAAAGCATGGGCCTAGGTAAAATTAAAGTTGAAAATAACCGGGAACCCTACCGACCTTGACTGTGACTTTTATTGGCAGTGACAGGATACAGTTAACAACGTGGCATAACTAGAGTGCATCATACACTTGTTAACCTTCGTAACCGAGGACAGGCGCAGCAGCAGCTCTGCCACAGCAAACGCTGCAGCTTGCACAGCAGACGAGCATGGGTGGGCGAAGGAAGTATCCTGATAGGAAGTTGAACCAGGACGTCAAGGAGGAACGGCCGAGCGTTACACAGCTTCACAGGCAAAAAAACCACTGGTGTCTGTGTCTGAGGGGGAAAATTCACACGGCGCCTTACAGGGAGACGCCTCCATGCTATTATTAGTAGCAGAGGAATTGATTTTAAGTTTGTTAGTGCCCCTCGATGCACAAGCCGCATGACGTGACTTCTGTGCGCCTCCCAGCTGCAGAATAGTGCAAGCCATTATTATTTACTATCTACAAACAGGGGTCATTTACTATCTGTGCGGCACTATCATAAATGCTCAGCTTTCGTAACATGGAAATAACCTGTACCCCATTCACGCTGTCAGCTGGACAGGCAGTCCTGCACCAGGTTTTTGAGGACCGTTAGGGGTCGCAATATAGATAGGAGTCAGCTTGCTCAGCAGTGTCAGGCATGTCAGCTTTGTGACAGGTGAGTGGAAGAGGTTTCATTAGCATCAGTAATGATAGCACAGGTCAGTTGAGACAGTTTTGTGGCCAGGCTGCTAAATGTTCATGACAACGTCTGAAGACGGATACAGAGAGAGGGGGAAAAGCTCTTCCTCTCCCCAGTACTGCTACCTGCTTTCTGCCCTTCTCTTTCCTCGCAGCCTCTTCTGTTAGCACAGACAGAATGATGCTTATTTCCTTATTAACAGTAGAAGAGTTTAGTACAAAATTAAATTCCTGAATAGTACTGAAGACACGTACAATAACAATTGTTTCCTTGAGCAGTAACTGTTTAAGTTCCTAGGATATTTCAAAACAGTCCTTCAGAGCTAAATGCAGGAATTGCTGATAAGCAACCATCTCTGTGACAGGTTTATTATCCACCAAAATACCCCAGCAATGGGAGCAGGGAGCATATATAGTAGGCTAATGTATCTGAACGTATTAAAAAAAAAATAGATTGGTTTGTAGAGATGTGGTTGCAACTGTATGTTACATCCTCTCTATCAGTCTGTCTAGTACAGCGTTAAGTCCTTTTCATTGTAGCTCTTCTGTGTAGAAACCAATTATCTGTATTCACACTTTATTATATATTCCACTGGCAGTGTTGCATCTACATCCTTCTGTGGGTGTTATTCATCAGACACTGAAACCTTACTTATTTTTGTACTAAACACAGGCATGTAAATGTTTAAAAAAAATGTCTGTGCAAGTTTGAAAAAAATGAAGCCAGAAGTGAGTCACATTCATGTGTTCCAGCACTTGTAAAAAAAAATGCTGTTATCTTAAAAATAATGTTGTCAGCAAGCAGTTCCTTATATATGTCTGTACTAACCATTTAGATTGCTGAATTTTCAACAGCGAGAAGTATTTCTCCTCGGGATCCACCTCTGCTCTGATGTCTGTAGAGAAATCATTCAATGACTGCTGACAAGAAAGGCTAGGTGGCAGAAATGGTATCTATTTATAATGATATTTTAATTGAGCTGTATATACCTGGATTGCATCCCTTTCAGCAGTCATGAATCACCTATTTCCTTGGGCATCCAGCGTATGAGCTCCTCTGCACAGGCCCATCCATACAGAGTCTTCTCGTGCAAACGAACGTGTAGCTCTGAGCCCACAATTATAATCTGTTAGGAGAAGGGAGGGTTTGCTCAGGGGTGTTTGCACATGGGGCCTCTGGGCACTACAGTAATAAAATATACGTGTTAAATCATAATGTCACATTCTTGCCATTATTTCTTTGTTTTGTTCTTTACTTTCACTTTCAGATTCTCACTGCTCCAGTATTCTAGGCTGCAAACACAGCAAGATGTCATTGTTTGCCTAGAATATTTTCCAGTGGATTATTCAAGGTTCTTTTGGCCCGGTGTTTAGCAAATGATGGTTTTCCAAAACAAGGAAATGTAGGACCCAATTTAAATGGAGAAGTGTGTTCATTGCAGGATATAGCATGGGTAATTCCTACCTGCCTAATAAGACATATATGGTCCCCATCATCAGAGTCTCTGAATACCTTACTTGGCCAATGAAAAATTGATGTGAATACCCATATGCCAATAAGAAAATTCTTCACTTCGGACCTGACTTGCTTAATTTTTCACTCATTGCTTTGCATATCCTAGACTGGTGGTTTGAAATGTGTGATCTGTAATAAGCTGATTGGTGCTGCCTCTGGCATGGTATTAACATTCCTCCTTGTTTAAAACTTCATAAATTGCACTTCCCACAACAGTTAAAACTATACTAATTGTTCTCCTCATCTTAATGGACCATTTAAGCAATTGCTGAAGTTGTTGCAGGGGTATTATCTAATTGTGAGTGGGTGGGGAGGAATGGGGTGGTGTGTGTGTGTTTGCGGGGGGAGGGAGGGGTGAGAGAGAGATCATGAATAGGAGGGAAAGTTTCTAGGAGACAGTTCTTGTATAGTCCGTAGTGTGGAACACCTGGTTTGGATGCTAATCTGATGCCTCATAACAAAGGCATATCCACTGGAGGCAGAACAGTCTGTTTGGATGTCTTGTCCATCCCCTGCTAAAGCCCTTTTGCTTCCTACGGCATAATGTTTTTTACTGCTTAGCATGATCTACGTTTAAGAGTCCTATGGCTTTGGACTTCTGCATCTTATTCTATAGAGGTTGTTCCAAACAGACATAAATCCCCTGGTCTTTCCAAGGCTTTAATTATTCATTTGTTTGTTTACGCTTGTGAATCCTAGTTACGCTTCTTGCTCTAGAGTAAATAAATCCTCTTTTTTTGTTTTGAATGAATGCTTTGGTTAGATGTAGATGCCCCATGCAGACACTGATTTGTTTCATTATTCATATTTTTTTTCTCTCAAAAGTTAGTGCCTTTAGACCACTAGCTGTTTTTGTGCCCTTCCTTTCTAGTAAAGTGTTGTCAGAACTGAAACCAATAGTAGAGGTTTGGTTTCTCTCTGAACCTTGTGAAGAAGATTCACCAAATTCGTGGTCTGCTGCCTTCAGAATTACAGGTTTGCTTTGTGGCTGCATCCCCCCTGGCTGGCCAGTTTGCTGTCAGCCGAGCTCTCTCTAGACACTACTGTTTGCAAGGTCTCTTCATCCCATTATACCCCTTAAAATCCAGGCCTAGCTTCCTTTATGTCAATTCATTAAGAACATAAGAACAGTGATTTAATGGGTCAGACCATAGGTCCACTGTGCCCAGTCGGTGTCCCCTCTTGGTGTACCTTTTGACCTCCGCTCCCGTCCCTGTTATGTTTTTCGCTGTCCCAAGGAATTTGTTGTTGCTTTCCTAGCAGCCTCCCTTTTCAAGGGAGGCTCATAGCATTTCTTAATGGGCAGTGTCCCGTGATAAAGCAACAAATAGATCTGTGTCACGCAGCTCCAGCTGAGATTCTGGCTGCATTTCTCCCCACACCTTTTCTTTTATGCATTCCCCATACGTAGTCCCACCAAGCCGCGGGATCTCTTGGTCAACCTCCTCCTGGCTCTGGCCACGCTGGTCACCTGCAAGATCAGGAAGGAGACTCTGGCTAGGAAGAACCCGGGCGAGGATGATGCTGTTTTCCTCTCCGTCCTCTGCTCACGTCTCCACCTGCTCCCTTGACTCATTTGGGGGGCAGCCGGTGCTAGGGTTGCCGAGAAGTCTCTAAATCCCCAGGAGACAGCTGAGAGGCACCCAGGAGATAAATGATAGGGCAGTCATTAATAAATACGAAATGTTAAATTCATTAGTAAATGTTGCATCCAATTTATACAATAGTCCAGTGGGTTTTGAAAATGTTGTAGTAATGTGCATTTGCCTTCCCGATGCAAAGTCTATGCACCGTAGCCTGCAACTGATAGATGCAAACATGTGGGAACATTGGCGTTACGGAATAGATTCAAACAGAGCTGGTGACCCAAGTGGGCTTCCCTTCTTCTGACCCCGTAACCATCACTCTCGTTCTTGGTTTCTTTTTCATTTGTCCTAAGCAACCTGTCATTGCGTTCTCAGTGGCCTCCCTCTTTAAGGGGCTTCTAGATGTTACCAGTGGGCCTAGGCCCACGTTCACTGAGCGTGCCAAGAAGCCTGTTTTGCACCAAAGGCTGGAGGGAGAGTGACCCAGTCTGAGCATGGTTTTCCCCTGCTCCTCCCCCCCTTGCAACTTCTGACGCAGAGCCCACGCCCCTCGCTCCCTGCTCGACAGCGACCGATGCATCTGTCCTCCCCGCACATGTCCAAGCCAGGTTGTCCATCATAGAGGACAGTGTGGTTGTCCTTTGTCCTCTCTTGAGATGAAACCCGACCTTTAGGTCCTCTATTTTTCTCTTCAAGACAAAAAAAGCACCGGGTTTCATGTTAAGAGAGGACAGAGGAGCAGAAAACCAGACTGCCATCTATGACGACCGCCCTACCACCATGTCGGTCTAAGGCAGCAGGCCCCATGCCACCGCACCATCGCCAACTACGTTGGCCATTGTAGGGGAGAGTCGGGTTGTCCTCTCTTGATACGAAACCAGACACCTTTACTACTTCTATTTTTTTTCATGAAGAGAAGAAGAGAGGACATAAAAACATTGGGTTTCGTATCAAGAGAGGACAGAGGAACAGAAAACTGGACTGTTGTCTACAATGGCCACCCTACTGTCGGATAGCCGTCATAGAGGAGAGCCTAGTTGTCCTCGGTCTTCTATGGATATGAAACCTGACGCCTTTGTTTTTGTCATGTAACGGTTGCATCCTTCTGACGTTGCCCCTGGCAGCCTTTGCCACAGGGGTTTCATGGCTCACAGAGCTCAGATGAAAAGGGTGGGGGGGAGGGAAGGCCACTTTTCATTCTCCATGCAATGGGGCTAGGTCGTGCACCTATTTTGGGGTGCAACGGCGACCCTTGGGCCCAGGCGCCCCCGCCCACCTTGCTCTGTGGCGGTTGCTAGGGCGGTTGCCAGGGCGCCATGTTGGCTGTGGGGGTCCCGCTGCCCCGCGGGCCTGTGGCGGTTGCTAGGGCGGTTGCCAGGGCGCCATGTTGGCGGGAGGGGGAGGCGCCCCGGAAGTGCTGCCCGGGCGGGGGTTTCTCTTCCGGGGCGGCCGGGCCGGACCTGGCCAGGTTAGGAGGAGGCAGGAAATGGCGGCGTCGCTGCAGCAGCAGCTGCCGGGCCCTCCCGCTCCGCTGTGCCGGGCCCAGGCCTCCTAGGAGCTGCGGCCAGCGCCGGGCCCGGGCCGGACTCCGAGCACTTTACCTACATGAGGTGAGGTGTAGGGGTGGCGTGGCGTGGCGGGGCAGGGCGGGGCGGGGCGGAGGGCGCGAGACCGCCCGTCCGCCAAAACGACCCACCGACCTCCCGGCCTTTCTGTTGCAGACAGTTGGAAGCCAAAGCTACCAAAGACGTGGGGAGAAAACTACGCAGGTAAGAAATGGATTGTCCTGCTCCCGTGCCCGGGGACGAGTGTGTGTGTGAGAGTGTGTGCGCACAAGCGTGTGTGTGCATGTGTATGTGCATGTATCTGAGCATGTCCGTGTCCACACAAGACGCTGACCATGCCGTTGCAGAGTACTCGTGTGTACGCGTGCAAAATGACTGACACATGTGCATCCAAGTGTGAAGTGGTGGTGTGGTCATGTCATTGAGCAGCTGTTCAGCAGTGCTGACCCCACGGCTGCGCATCACTCCTGTGCGGTGGCGTCACGTCACGCCACACGGGAGTAACGAGTGGTCGCGTGGTTGGTGGAGATGGATTCGTGCACGCAGAGACGCGTTACCCGTTTCTTTTTGAGTTTTATTCCTGGAGACCAGTTGGGATGTCTGCCTGGAATCGCAAGGTCACTGGTTGCAAAAGGTTTAAAAGAAGGGAAAGCAGAAATCCCGGGTTTAGACAGATCAGGCTCTCCGCAGACATGTGTGCGCAAATCGTTGGTGGGGGGGGGACATTGGTTTCCCGCTCTGAGGTGGAACCCTTGGGAAGATGTAGCGCTGCAGGTTGGCTCTTCCCAAATTTGTCCAATCCACCACACGTTTAATGTTGATGAACCAGCCTTTCCCTTGAGCTTCATATAACCTCTCTGCTGTGAAGCAACTGATCATCCTCTGTATCCAGGCATCGAGGCTGCAGTTCTGCCGGTGACCAGCGTGTTTATGTGCTGGGAGGCCGAGGGCATGGGAGTTTCAATATTGACGACTTAGCATGTGAAACTAAGACGCCGATACAAGGGTTGTGTATATTGCTTTTGTGAAAAAGCACGTGCCGGGTGTTCTAATAGGACAATATTTTTGCAGATAACTGCAACTCTGCTTTCACGTTGTCACTGTCTTTCACTATATTTAATTTTTCCTTCTTTTGGTTTTTCTCCATGTCCTCTGTAGAACTGGTTACAATGAAGGGAGTTGCATTGGGGAGGACTGCGTGGTTCAAAACTTGGCAAAAACTCAAGGGCGGCTGCTAGAACTGTATTTTTCGGGTCCTGGTTTTTTTTGGGTCTAGTCTATTTGGAAGTTTAACTTTGCTTTATAACAACACTAGAAACTGAAGTTTCCTGTCCCTTAAGT
The DNA here is from genome assembly GCF_052110815.1 of Crocodylus siamensis. Taxonomy (NCBI): domain Eukaryota; kingdom Metazoa; phylum Chordata; order Crocodylia; family Crocodylidae; genus Crocodylus; species Crocodylus siamensis. The sequence continues at coordinate 49,815,065 of NC_143406.1, forward strand.
ATATCTTTTTTTTTTTTTTGGCAGCACCATACTCAATAGCTGGCCTTTTGTTTAATTGATAAACACTATTTTATTTGGGGGGGTTACGATAGAATTGAATTAAGGTGCAGTTTGTATAGAAGCCTGAAAACAAAGGTAGTAGGATCCTTCAGAAAATACTTTAGGGTCATTTTCAAATTGAAGGAAACAATTCTTAATTGCAGCTTAAAAATCATTTGTCTGTATACAAAATTAAAATACACCTAGAAAGAATGTAAATAAACTAAAACACAAGCGTTCCCTTTATGGAAAGAATACCTCGTATGTATTTGGTGTTACAAATATTTGCTGACACAGCTGGTTCGGATGGAAGAGCAAAGTGTTGGTTGAAGATAGACTGATATATAATTAGTCACCAAAATGTGAAGGTCCACCAGTGCCTTAAGAGAATTGTCCTAAACTTTGGAAAGTTTTAATTGAAGTAGTTGCCTGCATCCTCTGCAGTGTTTGAATTCAATTGCCTTGGCGTTGCACAAAACTTTCAGCAAGGTCTCTTTTGAAGTGAAAAAAAATGCAGCTTATAATTGTAAGATTGTACCAGGAACTGCTTACAAAGCAAGAAGGTGCAGGGGGGTGGAATACCTGCATGGAGTGAAGAGGAGGAGGAGTACTAGCACCAAGGGTAGATTTTGCGATGGAGGAAAGCTGCTGCTGCTGCGTGTCACTCTTCTGAGAGTGCTGGCAGCAGCCAGGAGGGATGAGGAGCAGGGTCCTGGCACTTGGGAGAGGAGCACAAAGCTTTTGAATGAAGAACAATGGAAAGAGCAGATTAGGAAGGAAATCAAAGATGCCACTCCAGCCCCCCTCAAAGTCTCAACATTTCAGTAATAGCCATTCTGTTGTTAATAGTTGTCAGTTTTTAATACTAATAGGCCACTTGTTCTGTTGCCAAGTAACTTGTAACTATCAGCAGTTCATTCCTGATGACTGTAACCCAGGGATTTGAAACTTCAAGTTCTCGATAAGGATCTTAATTTCCAATCTTCATCCTCTTCAGAACGTTCCATCTTAAGGAGCTAAATACTATATGCTAATATCCAGTTAAACATGGGGCCCCATTGTAATTGGAAACTGTAAGTGGTACCATGTTACAAATAATGTTTCAGAACTGTGACACCTTGTTTTGATAATGCTAGTGATACGGTGCACATGCTAGCACCTTCTACAGGGGAAAATTGTGAAAGATCAGTGCTTGCCAAACAGCAGTGATAGAGAAACTGAATTAAATTACAGCCTGCAAGGAGGTATTACAAAGAGCCAACAGTTTTAAATAATGCTGTTGGCACCTATTTTGTGAGGAATTGTTAATTTGTACTATTTAAATAGCACTTACGTTTTGGATTGCCTATAGCTGCTCTTTAAAATATTTCCTTATCAATACTTTAGACTTGTATACAAAGATTCTGAAATAAGATATACTTATGGTTTCTTATTTATTAGTGCTATAACTTTTTGCACCTGGTAATATACAAATCTTTCAAAGCAGCTTTCCCTTTAAGGCCTCCATATGTGTTTTGTTAAAATTTCCAGGCAACCTTGTGTCTCGCATTGGTTCCCTGATGACCTCAGTTGAAGTAGTTCAGTGATTTTTTGCGGGGGGAGGGGGGAAGGAGTGGGGAAAACTATTTTTAAGTAAAATAAGGATTTCATATTATTTTGGGAAGATAGCAGTCATTTGTTTTGAAAAAGAAGTTGTTGGAAAAGGCACATTTTAGTGAAGATAAAACTGTGCTGTGCTTCAGAAGCTTTAAGCAGAAAACTCCATAAACCGTGAAATTATCTGAATCTAGGAGAACAATTTGAGTGATTTGACATTTAAATTTCCAAACATATGTTCAGTGTAGAATTAGTGCATACAGATAATCTATCTTTATGTAATGATAATATCTAAATGTGAAAGGTCTTGGAGCCCAGAAGGATGAGCAGCTTCAGAAATGTATTTCTGTCTGAAAATGTTCTATCTATCGTGTTACACAGTATAATTGCAAAAGAATTAAGGGGATTCTTTTTCAGTTTGCTTATTGTATACACTTGCCACTAGAAACCTTTTAGTTGATTTGAAAGCACTTTTATATGGTCACTGTGTCCCTTTCATGTAATGGGTTTTTCAGGTAATAACAGGGACCGTACAACCATTTTAGACGTGTGGTTGCACAGTCAAGTTGGCAGGGGGATTTGGTAACAGACACTGTACCTCTGACTCTTTGAATTTTTTCCTTGACTTTAACTAGATTTCAAGTTGGCTTTACTGGCAAAGGTCAAAACTCTCAGCATCCAATATAGGAGTGGAACAGTAGTTTCAGTGCTCAGAACAGTAAACTATTCGTCTCCAGGCTATTCACATGGATATGTGAGCAATCTATGAATAGGGTTGTTTTAATAGCCCTGGGTGTCATACTTTGAACCCAGAGTACAGCAGTGCCCTGAGCCTGCATGCAGCCTAGAATGAACTGTTAGTTAAGCAGTGGATGTTAATAATCTAACAACATGGATCAAACTTTTCATTTTCCTAGGATTGCAAAAGCTCTCTGTAGAGCTGCAATCTTAGTGGCTTAAGAATAGGCCCTTACAATTACATTGGAACATTTTTTTTAAACTACTCAACAAAATGTTAAAGTGATGCAGTTAGGCAAAAACTTGTGATTTTATTTAACTTTCTGCTAGACTAATCCTGAATCTTTACTGCAAATAGCCAGTTATTTCCAACTAAAAGAATCTAGGAAAGCATAAAACAGTTGGACAGTTTAAATTGAAGTTTCATATTGCCTTTTAGGCTATTTTGGCTAAATATAGAAGGCTTGCTTGCTTGTTTTGTAGCAGTGTCCTCCTGTCTTGGTTATTGATATGTTGATAGAGCCAGGTACATGTCCAATTTCTTGATAGGACTAATAAATGTCATCTTGCCCTGTGAAGTTTGGTTAATTGTAAATGCCCTAAGAGTAGCTTGTGTATGGGGGGGAAAAGAGGTCAATTAATAACAAGATAATTGAGCACCAGATTTCACCTGTATTGAGACTAGTGGTTCAGTCCCAAGAGTGTGAAGGGGGGTTACAATGACAATGTAATCCAAGGAATACCTTTGCAGCACTTCACTTCAAAGTGAACCTAATAACATGTTAGGTAGAAATCCGTTGTAGCTGGAAGGCGTCTACAAGCATCAGTTGGTGATCTGATAGTGAGGGCTCGTTTTAGAAAGAACTAGCTCCATCTTGTGGGACTGATGTGATGAATGTAGACTAAGGAATGTATTTTCTGCAGTCATCTACTTGACTTCTAACTCTCAATTCGGACATAATTTGAATGCTGACTTTCAGTGTTAGTGTCCACAAGGTAATACCATTTGTGGCTAGGGTTTTGTTCAAAAAGGACATAATTTCCTCAGTTTAGCATAACACTTATGCAGCTTGAAAGGGAACTTCCATTTGTCTTGTTGCAGTGCAAATTAGTATGTTGCAGAGTCAGGTCAGTAGTGGATACCTGACACCACTGCTAAAATGGTGACCTCCTTTTGAAAAGGCACTGATGGGGATGGCACCGATTTTTTTTTTGAGCCAGCTGACTTTCATGCTATCAAGGTTACCAACCCAAGATTTGATTTGTTTTGGGGGGGGGTTTTTTGGTTTTGGTTTGGTTTTTTACTGACAACACAAACATTTTACAGACAGATGTTTTACATCATGTAAATGTAACTCTTCTGCCAAGCCCTGGATGGTAGTAACAAGGTCCTAGTTCAGGGATCAGCAACCCCTGGCACACATGCCAGTTAGTGGCACATGGAGACATTTTCCCTGGCACACCAGGAGGCGTGCAAGGAAATTATTTAACTTTTTTTTTTTTTTTTTAAGTTGCTCCTCCAGGCTCTCCAGACCAGCCACAGGTCCCAGTGCTGTGGCAGGCACTGCAGGTGGAGACAGGAGAACACAGGCAGGGATGCAGTCTGTGTTGCGCTGCTTCTATCCCCTGTCCCCAGGCTGGACACTCTGTTCAGGTCTGGCCCCTGGAGGGGAGCTGTGGGTGGGGGAGGCTGGGGTCCAGGCAGACACTGTGCAGGGTTGCTGTGCTGGAGGCTCCCAGTGGGTGTGTAAGCCCTGGGCCTGGCCAGACCAACAACTCATCCTACTTGGGTGGGGGCAGCAACAGAGCGCCAGGGCTTGGTGCTCAGGGCAGAGTCCAGGCAGCGCAGGGGGAGGTGCTGCGGGCAGGCTGTCCCAGCTGGCCCCTTGGCAAGGCAGGAGTTGCGGGGGAAGAGGGGCTGCCTGGGGCTCTGGGCTTGAGCCAAGGCTGGCGGGTGAGTGGGGGTACCCAGCAGCACCTGAGATGGGGCCTGGCTCGGCCCATATAGCTCTGCAGGGATGGGGGCACAGCTGCCTAGCCGGTGAGGGGACGCTGCCTGGCCAGGGCAGGATGCCGGGCTCAGGAGCCTCCGGCTCTGGGCTCAGCCTCCCTGCTCTCCAGGCACAGCGGAAGCTGGACAGACGCACTCCCAGTGCAAGGGTCTGGTTGCAGGAGCCCCCTGGGTCCCAGGAACAGCTGCCACAACTGCCCTGGCCTGCCTGGGTTCTGGCTGTGCCACACTGCAGCTACCCTCCAGGGGCTGAGGCCAAGGCAGGTGCTGGGCAAATCCACTGTGCTGCAGGCTCTCACCCAGCTCAGCCCTGAGCACCATCTATGGCCACTGTTCCCAGGGCTCAAGGGGCTCCCCCAGCTTGGCCCTTGCATCAAGGGTGGCTGGACCCTGCTCGTGCTGTGCCTGGGGTACAGGGAGGCTGAGCCCGGAGCCCCCTGTGCCCTACCTCAGCCAGGCAGCATCCCCTCGTGGACTGGACGGCTGCACTCCATCCCCGCAGAGCTTCACAGCCAGGGCCGGAGCCCACCTTGGGTGCCACTGAGTGCCCCAGCCCACCCACTGCAGCCTGAGTCTGCAAAACCCAGGGGCAGTCCCACTTCTCTCTTTCTTTTTTTCTTTATTTCTTTCTCTCCTCTCCTCTCTTTTTTCTCTTCCCTTTTTCTCTCCCCTCTTGTCTCCTTTTTGCTCTTCATCTTTCTCTTCTTTTTCCTTTTCCTTTCTCCTTTCTTCTCTTCTGTCCTTTTTTCTCTTTCTTTCTCTCTCTGCTTTTTTTCTTTCTCATCATAACATGCGTAACAAAAAAGAATACACAAGAACACAGATGGTATATGAAGTTTTATTTATTGCCACCAGGTTTAGAATTTTTAATAAACCTGGTATTTACCATAAAAAGCAACATTTATGGTTATTAACTACATTAATATGCAGTGTGTCCTGCCATGTACTCCTCTGCCCCGGTTTTGTTTTCTGGCATGCTGTCACTATGGCACCTTACAAGGTAGGCACTGCATTTTTTTCAACACTCTGGCCAAAAACGTTGCCTACCCTGGTCTAATTCAAATTTAGAGATTTAATACCCACCATAATAAAAGGGGAAAAATGTAATCAGTAAAAAGTCCATGGAATTACAGACAGTTGGCAACCCTGCACACTGTTCATCTACAAAGGACATACTAACGTGTTGTCCATTACACTGTTGACTCCTGGTCCTTACAAAGCTGTTACACTTGCTAGTGACCTGAAACCTGGAGTGTATGAAGACTCCACATTTTTCACTATTTCATTATGAGATAATATTGCAATAGCAGGATTTCTCTGAATAATATTTACAGCCTTAGAGCCTACTGATGCACAATTCAGAATTAAGATTCTCTGTATAATTTTAATTTTCTGAGCATGAATGATTAAAATGTCATCCTTTATATGACATAACATATCTTTGGTCCTGGACAAATAAAAGAATTATCCTTCTTTAAGGGGGAAAGGGAATTAACGCTCACATGTGCATCAGCTGGTTCATAGTAATTGCTTAATCTGTCCACTCCTAGCCAGTAATATGTGAAGCTAAACTTGCAGTAGTTTACCTCCAATGAAACAGCTGATACATTATTGTGATTTAGCTTCCACTTTTCGCAGGTTAGAGCAGACAGAATTGTTGCAGTGGCTTCAGCTGCACTGCAGCTCTGCTGCTGGTTGTTATCTCCTGTTTCTAAAGCAGCAGCTGCTTTAAGGGAGCCAGTCTTCAATAGTTGCAGGAAGCAGAAACCAGCCCATGATCGATGTGATGTCCCTGCCTTACCCATGGTCTGTAGCTGTGCTTGTTACCCTCGCTGCACTGACATCTGGGAGAGTGTGACACACGCTTTTTGTCAGCTTTCTGTCAATGAAAGGACCTCTGCTAAGCAGGACAGACCTCAAACCACACAATTATGAGTGTAGTAGAGTATCAAAGAGACGTGCGTGCAGGCTCTCTCCTCCAACCAACTTCTGATCCATGAACACAAGCTGAATATGAGAATGAGGGGAGGCAGGAGAAAGGGAGATGAACAGATACCTATATTTATTAAGTTTGTAAGTATATAAATAGTGGTTTGGCTCTTTCATTTTGTGGGATACATCTCTGCTCTAGTCTGGGGTTTGTATGTACAATAATTGAGAATACAGAAATTGCCAAACTTGAGATGATTCAAGAAATAGACTTAAGGAAACTGCTTGGGTGGCCGTACAAAACTGATCAACACTACAGAGCAAACTTGCAGCAAAACCTGGATCAGGATTCAGAGCTTTCTGGAAGGGGGAGTAAAGAAAACTTTCAAATTCTCCTTTTAAAACTTGTTCCCTTCTGCCATCTAGCAAGGTCTGCTTACTGGGAAAAGAGGAGAGGACTGGTTTGAGAGTGGTCTTTTTTTTTTTTTTCCCCTTCTAATAAAAAGATACGGTTTTTGCTTGGCTGCTCAAGTTCTGACTAGTTTGTTTTAGGAATAACTGATTCATCCTTGTAGGAGCATGTCCCAGATTGTCACAGCCTGCTGCGCTTTTAGATCAGATTCACTTTCTTTCCATTTACTCCAGCAGTCTTTTCCTTCTGAAAATTTTCTCCCATATGCATTTTCATCTCCCAGTCAGTTGCTTTATCTCTTCAAACATTACCTTAATTTTCTTGTTTGCCTGTTGCCTAGAAATTACTTTAAACCTTGCCGCTTGTCTTTTTATTACTATATTACCTTCACTGCATGTATAGTCAGTCTGCAAGTGTTTACACCTTCGCTACTTTTCTGTTTTTCTTCAATTCGTACATTAACTTTTTGATCAAAGGACTAAACTCCATTCTTATCATTAGAATTTATTGTCTCTTAACATTTGCTTACAAAGTGGAAAATAGAATACAGTATAATTCTGCACAGCTGCATTGGTAGTGAGCTTTCTCTTTTGCAAAAAACATAAAATATTAATTCAGGTTTATTTAATAGTTTCTTTGGTCTAAACCTATTAAACAACTATATTCTTTCATATATAAGATGCTGTTTCTTCCAAAAATGCCATGTCTCTTGAATTTGAGTTGAAAAGAAAAGGCAGTTTTGTACGTACTATGGAGGTTGTATCCTTATAACTGTATCTCTTATTTATTGCTTTATTTTCTTTTTTTAAAATTTAAAGTCAGAAAATTTGAATGAATCTTGAGTTTCATTACATTCAGAAGAATATAGTACTAATACCATTTGTCAGTAGAAGCTTGTTACATCTGAAAGATGGTAAATTTGATTATGTAAGAGTTTAGATTAAGAGCTAGTTCAGAGCAACAGGTACCGATTAAATTGTGCCTACCTATAAAACTAATATTGGCTTGTGAACTAAATCTAAATTAAAAAGTGTGCTCTTTAATTTATGTGGCTTGGCAGTGTTAGTGTCTCTTTAAGAAAAAAGCTTGCCTGTGGGCATGAAGGAGTCAAGGATCTCTTCTGCATACCCTAGAAAACATGGTGTGCAAGGAAAGTTTGGAGGAAGTAGGATTATTTAGTCTGGACAAGAGGATACTTGTTGGTGGGGGAAGGAGGTTGATTTGAAGGATGGTTATAAAGAGAATGGTGATATACTGTCCCTGCGGGCACAGGGATTAGACTAAGTAATAGTATTTTATTTTATTAATTTAAGAAAGTTGAAGTTAGACAGTAGGAAGAACTTTCCAAGTATGTCGGCGGTTAAAAACCTGAATAGCTTACCTAGAGTGTTTGAGTAAAACTTATTATTGGAAGTTTTTAAGAGCAGGTTAGGTAAACACTTGCGTGGCATGGTTTAGACAGGGAAGATCCTTGCTTGGGCAGTGGCTTGGACTAGCTGACCCCCTGAGGTCCCTTCCACACCTGTTTTTTCTATGGTTCTGCACTAGAGCAATCTCCTGACAGTGGGTTGCATTAAATCTTCTAGCAGCTTTGATTGAGAGTGACTATATCTACTGTTCTGACCTGAAATTTAATCTAATAGCACAGAGGTGGTCACCCTGTGGTATGGGCAGCTGCTGTGTGTGGCACATAGCAGATCGGGAAGGGGACAGGCAGCGAAGTGGCAGACAGCAGAGCAGTGAATAGGGCAGGAGAAAAGGAGTGGAGCAGCACTTGGGGAGGGCATGGGGCTAACTTGGGGTATGCCTGTCAAAAATGTTTGGGCCCAATGAAATCACACACATGGGTTAAAAGTTGTTTGAGATTGACTTAAAAATATATTTTATTATTATTATTCTAAAAAGAATATAAGTGACCATATAATGCATCTTGGGAGAGTTAATTACAAACTATATGGTTCAGGGATTTAGTGCAAGAAGAGGAAGAACAGTTGATGGAAGAAAGGAAAAAGAGAAAAGACGACAAGAAGAAGAAGGAAGCTGCTCAAAAAAAGGTAAGTTAATCCTTATATAAGTAAAAATATGAACCTAGGATTTAGTTTTAATGTCTGTTTACAATATTGCATATTTAGACAGTTGTTAAAGATGAGACTTAAAAACCCCCCTCATGTTCTGAATCTACTATTAACTGTTCACAAGTAATTGTTACACGGATTTATCTTTTATTTACCATTCCTGTATAGTTTTCTTTAAAGTTAAATAAGTAAAAGTTGGTTGATGTTTTGCTTAAAGAGAGACTTTCTCACAGCTTGTTCATTAAACCAGTTTTGTGTCTTTTGAAGTTCCTTATTGTGTTGATATATATTGTTAAGACTGGCATAGTACAAACTGTTCTTTGTGATAGTAGCTTTTAGCTGTTAGTCGTATTTTAATACATTTTATTACACTTCTGGGGGGACTCCAACTCACAATTGCATAGTCTACATTGTCTGAAGTGGATAAAATGAAAACTTTGGCAGCAGGAAGCTGTGTTTAAGATTAATAATTGTGAGAATGTTAAGTGTTATTCCTAATGCCATTTTGTTCACAATATCTTTAAAATCACTTCATATTTTTAATATAATGTTGAAACCAAATGTCTATCATAGTCATTCATACTTAGATGGAGATAATCTCCTTATTGAGGAGCATTACTCTATTTAAGAACATATATCTTCACTTTAAAGTCAGATTTGCTATTTGGAAACACCAAGAATGGCTGAGTTCTCAGCATTTTCTTAATTCTACTGAATGATGCCAAATGCCTAGTTTATAGCTAGAAAAATAAGAAGAGTCAGTTCTGTCATCCTCTGTGCCCTGTGTCAGAATAAAGGGGTTGATCCTATTCACTAGGGAAAAAAGGAGTCTAAAAAGCATTAGCGAATATGAATTTGCCAGTGTCTAAAAAGACACTGGGACACCCTGTGCAGTGGGGGTTTAACAGTAGAACTAAAAAAAAAAAAAAGAGCTCCCAAATAGGAGGGTTGTTGGTTACTTGTTTCTCCGGAAACAAAGAATTAAAAGATTTGTTCATATTTGGGGTGTTGTGAACAAAATCAAAGCAATGACAAGATTAATCTTGGGCACCATTCACCAAAAACAGCAAAACTGGGCTGCCTTCCTTTGATGTGGTAGCCTAGTGGTTAGGCATGCCTTGGGTGTACCATAACAGGGCTTTTGGGGAAAAGAGGGTCACCACTGAAATGTTATGAATCTGCCCCCGAATAATGTTTTCAGCTTCCCCTAAAATGGCCTTTGTAGTGAAGAAACTGTTCAGCTCTTCCCCCTCTTTCCCCCCCACCCCAATTCTCTATTTTGCTATCTTTAACTTTTTTTTTTTCTCCTTCTTTTTTTGAAGTCATGAGTAGCTTTTGGCTCTGAATCTTCAAGGTGTGTGGATCCCTGTGAGTGCACTGGCTGTCTCTAATCACCATGAATGTTTAGCTGACTTTTTAAAACTCACCCCCTTTTTAAAATTTTCTACACAGAGGCTTAGTGCTAGAAGTCAGTTGATAACCTTTTAACTTCCCTGGCACGTCTGACCACCGTGAACAGATGAGTCTAGCAAATCGTCTGCCGAGATGCTAAATATTGCCTCCTTTTTCTGTCGCTCTTGAGAGGGTGCCAGAATAGTGACTTAACGATTAACTTGAAACTCACGCACTCACAGCTGTGGCAGTGATAAAAATCCAGCCTTAGGCCTGCTATAGCTCCTGGGATCTGTAGGTCAGCCAGCAGGAAGTGGCAGGGCTCTTACTGCATTAATATGCTGCTGCCCAGTAAACCTGTTACTGAGGTGCCATAGGAAGGTAACTTTGGTATAGAGTCCTTGTGTCCTTAAATGAGCCGTTTTGCAGAGTTGCATGAGGGTTGGGCTGGGAGTAGGCAGGTGGAAGGAAGCTCTGAATACTGGGTAATGGCAGCTTTCCTCACACATTGAGTTTTTTTGGTCATCATAAAGAGTTATTTTCACCTGCTTGCCTGTGGCATGCTATGGGGTACCTAACTTGGTAGCAGTTTTGAGGGTTGGGGAGGGACCAAGCCAGGGGGTAACGGTGAGGTAGGCAAGTGTGAGTTTGGTGAGTCTGTGCGTTGCTGTGTTCTGCAGAGGCAGCCCTTTGCTTACTTGCACTTCTTTCATTTCCAATGGCTGGAGTGGTTTTTCTCTTCTTCAGAAGACAATTTAGAGAGGTTGGCTACATTGGTGTCCAGAAAAATGAAGAAAACGTAGGAAATGCATCAGAAATTTTGAATTTCTTGGAAAGAAGTCTGGCCTTTGTACTCTGCCTACATATTAAACAGTATATAATATATCTTTGACAAAACTAACAATAAAACTGAAATACATTATTAACAGTTAACGTACTCTTGATTTTTATCACCATAAATGTGGACATGGCACCAGTAGTATTAATAACCTGACCTTATAATCAACCCTAACTGCACTGATCTTCAAGCCTTCTAGTTCTCAAATCTGTCAGCTTTCCCCCATTTCTCTGGGGTGGAAGAGCAGAGCACGACAGTGAGAGCTATTAATAATGAGCTGTAATCCATTTAAGAAACATGGTAGGCTTTGGGCCAGTTGCTGTAACACGAACCATTTATGAATGCCTGTTAAAGGGCTCTGTCAGCTACATATCTCTTCAAAAACATTTTGATGTCTACGTTGCATGTAGTATGGAAGATTATTACAAGTTGTCTTCAGAGAGAGAGATGATTTTGTTTCCTTTGTGCTGTTGAGAGAACATTATGAATAATCAGATTTGCCGTCTTCCCTTGCATAGTTAGACCTGCACAACTATGGAGTGAGAGGAAACTTTCCGTTACTTTGCGGTGTAGCTTTATCAGTACAGATTTCTTGTTGGCCGTGTCCAAGGGCAACTCTAAAAGTAACTTGTGACAACTTTGTAAATGAAAATTTTAAATTTGCTCTACCCCTGCCCCTCTCTAGGTTCCCTGGTTTGCATTTTGCTGTTGTGAAACCAGGGAACCTTCACCCACCCAGGTTTTTCTTAGCTAAACTAAAACCTTTTATGTCAGGTGTCTTATATATGCTAGGTAAATAATCACCGCTACTTTTAATCATTTTAAAGAAACATAGTCTTTGGGATTGTGCATGAATGTTCATGTGTCACATACAGTTGTCTCAGATTCATTCAGTCTTTTGTAAAGGTTAAACAGCCTGGTAGGTAGAAAGAAACAACAAAGCTAAAGACCGGTAAGAGGCTGTAGAACAGGGGAAATCTCTTTTCAGTTGTTCACTTAGCTATCAGAACAGTTTTAACAGGAGGGTCAAGCAGGAGGATGGTGTTAGAGTTTATAAGTACAGGCAAAGGATCAGAAAATCCAAATGATTAACGTTATTTCTTTTTATTCTAGGCCATTGAACAAAAAATCAAAGGTAAGTTGCTGTAAAACTATTTATTTTATATCTTCTTTCTGGATTTTTTAAAAATTGTATTGACAGAAATTGGCTGTCTAAAATGTTTTTACTACTGAAGGGACAGGGTCTTGGGAGATGTGCAGACAGTGCCAACAAGGTGTTTGTAGGTTCTCCCAAAATGTCATGGGTGGGCGCATGCTTCCGCTCATCAAACTCCTTTATTTTGGCAGCACCATATATAGGTACCTGCACACTCTGCATTGTCATCTTGTTCTTCCCTTTCTCTTCCTTTTCTTCCTCAGTTCATTTAAAATGCACAAAAACATTTGTAGCCTTCTACCTATTCAGTATTACAAATCAGATGATATTGTGCATCTGTTTGAGGTAGCTCTTACTGATGTCCTATTAGTATAATTAGGGTTCAAAGTGATAGAAAGGCAGGTGATTAATGTGACCATCTTTGAAATGAAATACTGAATTTGGAATTTAAATTTCCTGCAAAGAATTAGTGAGCCCATGTCTACAAGCTCTGATTGAACTCAAGTGCTCAAAACCATATGGGAGTATTGCAGTTATTTTTGGATATTTTTACTGTATATTTTAGGCTTTGAGTACTACTTTTTAAAAGAGAGTCATTGTTTTCCTCTTTGTGCCTATTTAACTTCTTTTGCATCGTAATTCAGATCATATTAGTTAAGAATTTGATAAATACTGTGTATATCTGCATGGGGCTAATGTATTTGCTAAATTCTGTATCTTTAGAAACACTGGATTTAATTAATATTTAAACTTGAGACACATTCCTAGCAATTTGTCAAGGATAAAATGTTGTGTTAGCCATGCTAACTTGAGACTCCACATACAAGTGTTTTCTCCTTTTGCTACCCGATGTAGGCAGTCCTAGTTCCAGCTGTTTTGAGGTGAGCCCACATCTGGTTCTCTCAAATTCTAATGGTTGATCAGTTTACCATTTGCTTACAGAAGAGCTGACTGCTGCAGGGTAATATGCTCCTGACATAGAAGAGTGGTGTACAGGAGGAAAGGGGAATTTTTTTAAATTCATAACATATGATAGTTTGAGGCAAGAGGAACTTCTGCATTGTGCTGTTATGGAGTCTTCAATGGACTGTTCTTTCATTAGTGAGAATTACAAACCAGTGCCCAGGAGACCTAGTGTCAGATCTACAGATGTCCTGTGAATGCTGCATTCATTGTTGTTTTTGTTTTTGTTTTTTTTCCAGTGGATTCCCTTGCCTAAATTGGTGAGGTTTTGTGACAGATTTTGGACATGGGCCCTCATACTTAGTGAAGAGGTTAGACAACATCCCAGGAGCTTCACACTTAATAAATATTTTCTTTTTTTTTTTTTTTTTTTCTTCTTTTTTTTTTTCAAGATCCCTCTTTCAAACAGTGCATGGAACTGCATGCAGTAATTTCATCAAATAGAGAATAAATCCTTCTCTTGTCTTCACAGTCACTCCTAACATACCAAGATTTTAAGGTACTAGGTATAAAATCCAGCAGCATTACAGGCCTGCAACATCTGAGCATTATGAATAGTGTCATATTTGCACCATGCTGTAATAGGTTAGTAGATTGAGAGAAATAGTAAAAGGACAGGCTAGGGCAATGGTAAATATTTACTTTAAAAAATGTAATGTTCACTTTAAATACACATCTGATCTGTGTTGCCTCTGAAATGATGCAGTGATGCTCACAACCAAGGAAAGAAAATATCAGACCTTATAGCTGAAAAGAGGAAGAAAGGAGTTGATCTGTGTCTTTAGACTACTTGATTGCCTTTTCAGTACAAGGAAATAGTTTAATTGGGAAGATTAAGAAGACCTTTTTTGTTAGCTTTTCAATTTTTGTTAGGCAAGATTTAATGCAAGTCATTAACATGGAAGCAAAACTCTAATGTTGCATTATGAGTAAAACTGTTTAAGCACATGAAAGGTAGAGGGAATTATTAATTGTAAACTCTACTGCAGTGATCCATTCTGGTTGTCCTTTTCAATAAGGTAGGGATGTGATGAGATTCAGCTATGGAGTTGTCTTTAAACTATGATTTGTCACACTCAGAATTTGTCATTTATGTAGTCCAGCTCACTGATTCAGCAGTTCTGTCTGCTTGTATTCAGGATGGAAACTTTCAAAACTAAAAACATTTATTAAATGTACATCACATTAATTTAAAAAATTCTTGATTATGCAAATGAGCTGAAGATGGAATACAATATTATACGATCTGTTAACAATTTATATTGTTTCTTGCTGTAAAAAAGTTGCACGAAAAGCTGTGGTGTGAGGAAAAAGCTATTGGTTAACTCTAAAACTCATAGCTAGGATCACTACTTGCACCATTTTTTTCCTGATAGTGCTAGAACCCAATCATCATAAACCTGAGTAGGAAAATAAATCTGAACTATTCATTACCTCCGGATGGAACATAGTAGTCCGATTTACGTTACCAGTAAATTTATTATACCCATACAAATGAAAATGAATAGTCGCTTGATACTGTGTCATTGTCTTAAAGAATACACATTTTCCCATGTAGTTGGATTTTAAATTAGACCTATTCACCACCGCTTTAGGGAATAGATATGTTCAGCAGCTAGAACTGCAAACTCTTCAGAGGAAGGGCACTGTCTTTTATGGATTTGTACGGCATGGGGCACACCAGGTCTCTGCCATTTGGGACCCTGTGGGCATTGCTGTAATATAAATTAAGGATTTGGAAAGCGCTTTGAGACTTTAACCAATTTTAAAGGTGCTACAAGACTGCCTCTACTCTAATTTAGACAATTGCTTGGCAAAAAAGCTTTAATTGTACTTGCATTTAATACTACTCAAATAAACCTACTCCATCATGAGTATCCCATTTATTAAAAATGTCCATTAACTGGACAGTGGCTGTACAAGGAAAATGGCATCAGGCCCCAAACACTGGACAAGATGAATTTATGCAGAAGAATAAGTTGTAATGTGAAATTCCCTTTCCATACTGCACTTCCACATACATAAGCAAGACATACACTAATGAAGTAGTTTATGCACCTGAGCAGTGGGGTTAAGGCTGATTTTTTCCTGCTGCCTTTGGTCTGTTGAGTATTTGGGGAAAAAAAAGGTAAGCTAGATCATCAGTTTAGATGGTTTTTAGTTTGCCTTTTAAGTTTCCTAGTTTTCTAGAAGAGCTGAGTTTAAAGCCACTGCTTTTGTTGCAGAACAATAAAACTCCAGATCACCATTGCAATAGAAAGTGCCTTTAAAAATAGCTGGGTAGGGAGCTGAATTCCTTTTTCTCATGTTTCCTACCTTTGAAACTCATCTGTGTGCTCTGTGACTGTACAGAGAAGTTTCCTGTTTGACTATGCTTTTTTCCTTATTGAAAAAAAAAAATGTTACACTGGCTTTTAAAGCTTTAAAGTACAAAGAAAAAGTAAACGGATCTCTAAATACTGGCTGTTTAAAATTATCCATCTGAGTGCCACATAATTCACCTTTCTGCAGATCTGCAGGGGTTAATGAATTAGCAAACCGTTAAGATATTTTCCAGATCAGCTCGCTGAGCTTACAGCTGCGGCCATTTTTTCCACAACGAAAATTCTAGCAGTACATCTTCTGTGTGTCAGCTCAAAAGCCAGATTTCCTCCGTTTGCCCTTCAGCATTCCCGAACTGACAACTCTTTGGGGCATGACGTGCAAGGACAGTGTATTGCTATGCATTTTCAAGAGGTCAGCTTAAGCAGAATTAAGGAGAGAAACATTGAAATGACAGCCTGGTGCTGCTCTGTGTGTGGGGTAGTGGCTGATTTGATCTTTGTGAGCTGATTTTGTTTGAATGAGACTGTTCTTTCCATCTGCATTAAAGTTGTTCAAACAGCTGCCATTTTTTTTTTTATTGGAGGGGGAGTTTAAGTCACTGGGCCCCTACTCCAGAAGTTGGCAAGCAGCACTCTTGTAACAGTAAAATGACACCATGCTTCTCCTCCATTTTCTAATGAAATCTGCAGAGTGGGAAAGCAACACAAGTTGGAAGCGTCTTTCTTTGGAATCTCTCTGTAAACTGTAACTGCAGCTTCCTCGGGCTTGTGGGTTTTCAGCAGGTTTGTTCTTTCTGAATCTTTGTGTGTCGTCTCCAGTTCCTTTCTAATCTTGCTACTGCTTGTCATGAAAATTAGGGGGAATGCATTGCAAGCCTGTTAACAGAGTTGTCTTTCTACTTTAGGGTGCCGTAGAACAAAATGCTGATGTGCAAAACGGGTTTGTGTCTGTTTTGTTTATCCAAGCCCTCGTTAAACCAGGGAATGAGATGATAACGGCTCTCTGGGATTTGGAGGGGGATTTCACATTTTCACTAGCCATACTGTAGCATTTAAACATTAAAGTGAGAGAGTTAGGGTTTAAACTTCAGTCAAGTTTCTGATCACAGAATGCAAATGGACAGAATAAATTGTGTGGGGGTTTTTTGGTTTTTTGTTTTTTTTTTTTAACTTTCCATGACACTTGAGAAATAAGTGTTTGGGGCCTAAAAACATCTATGTCTGATAAAATTGAAAAATCACAAATTTTAAATTCTGCTTTACGGCTTGTTTGATTTGTAGGTAGGAAGTAGAAAGTGTCTTAAGCTAGAATGTTTTGCCTGCATATTGGTTGTATTTTATTTAATTGTCAGTCTACAAAAAATAATATTTTATCCATCAGGGAAATGTGCATAGACTAGATAAGACCTATGCCTTTTTATATTGTGTAGCAAAGTATGTGTTCATATTATAGTTGTTTGGGGTTTATTTAGTAATTTGGAACGCATTTACTTGTAGTCTGCCATTTACAATTAACCAATTAATTTAGGTATCCAGGAAATAGTTTAATTTGATAACAAGCAAAGCTAAAAATGTTGCTTCCTTCCTATGCTAGTGCAGAGGGACTCTTCCTAACTCTTTTTTCACCTCTCATGTAATATACTGTGTGTGTGTACACAAAGGATATTGGGTGAACCAATAATGAGTTATGTTGAGCACCAATAAGAGTGTGCCAGATTTTTTTTTTAAAGTCCCTGTAGCATAGATTTTATAATCTAAATAGGAGGGCAACAAAAAAAATCTTACATGCTTTGTATGACGTGCCCAGAAATGGATTTATCAGCAAGTGATGCAATTCAGTATTTTCTGTAAATAATGTCTTGGCACAGTGTTGGTAGACTGTGCAGGAAGTAGGTTGACATCCTTGTACAGCTGTCAACATGCCCTAGATCAAAGTTTTATGTGCTTTTAACTGCAAAAAATTAGCCAGTACGAATAGTTGCGTCAGAGTGTATTGATAACATGTATTTACTAGTGAAGAGTTAAATAAAAACAAATCATGAACGGTGAAGTAGATCATGTCCCAGAGTTGATTGGTAAGATGGACCGTAGTAATATGTGGGTAGTGAGTATTAAAATCTCCAGTAATTATGCCATCTGTGTTGGATGTTGTACTTCCCTTGTAACATTTTTGAAACAGTTAAAACTTCCCTGTTATATTATTTTAGAAGGCATTTTGTCTAGAACTTAAAGCGCAAAGGCAGGGGAAATGGATGGATGTGTGTTCAAAACATTTGAAGACATTGAATTGCATTTATGCAAATCATATGAATTTGATCATGGGTTATTCATGCAGTATTGCGTGTGTGCATCTGAAACATTGTTCAGAGCTGAATTCAGTGGTTTACCAAAATAAGTAACAACTTCCATCAGCAGAATTGAATATTGCTAGTCATTTTATCCAACTTATCAGTATATCTAATTACGTGTGATATCTTCTCTTGCCATGCTCCTGTGCATTAAATTGACTTGTGTTTTGGCCATCCCTCTGCCTAAATCTGTGCCTCTCCATTCAGCTGTGAAATAGAGTAGAAGTGGGTCACTGCTGTGGCAGAGCAGTGGAAGATGGTGGTATTGTGGCATGTGCATGTTTTGTAATCAGCTGAAATAAATAGCGTACTCCCTTTCTCTGCCCTTGAAATTCATACCAAGGGTTTATATTTGTTTGTGGAACACTGAAGAAAACACGCTACTTCACATGTCCCTTGAATGCAAGAATTTTATTCTTAAGATTTTGTCACATCATTTCATAGCCAAGCCAAGTAGAGGATTTAGCCACAGAAGTCCATTAATTTACAGGGAAGTCATGTTGTGGGGCCAAATCCATTGGTCAACTTTCAAAATCTCAGCCTAAACGGAATTTTCTTTGCTGGTTATTTTAGCAAAGAAAACCTAAAACAGAACAATTTGGCTTCAGAATAAGATGGACCTGACGATACAAGGTGCCTCATACAGTAACAACTATGGCAGAGCTGTTTCAAACCATTTCTTGTGGGGAGGATGTCTGAAAATAGTTGCTGCAAAGTATTAGCTTGGTTCCCCCCCCCCCCCCAAAAAAAAAAAAATCAAACGCCTTACACTGTTTGTATGCATTAAAGGCCTGGCCCAAGGAAACATATTTGTGCTTCCTTTTATCTGATTGCTGTGTTCCTGATCAGGAGCTGCGGGGCGTGAAAAAAGGTAGAAAAGCAGGCACTGCAACTGCCTCTTTCTTGCTCTGTCTGGGTTTGGTGTCTATACCCACGCACAGATTCTGTGACTTCAGCTATGTGGTAACGTGGCCAGTGTTGAGTCTAGGAAAGGCGATTTGGACTTTCAGCTGGATGCTGATGTGCACATAGCAGAAATAGGAAGGGAGTTGAGCATTTCCCTAAAAGTTTACAAATAGCCCAGAATATTTGTTTCTTGTGCTTTCTTGGGATTTGAAAATTTGCACCAGTGACTGATTTTCTTCACCTTTTTTATTTTGGTGGGGGGCAGTGCCAGAACAAACAAAGACCAGTGTAAGCCAGCCTCAGCCTGTCACCTCCAACGGCACTTCCACAACAACCAGCACTAATAATAATGCCAAGCGGGCCACAGCCAACAATCAGCAGCAGCAGCAGCAGCAGCAGACCTTGCCTCGATACCCTCCTCGTGAAGTACCACCACGATTTCGACACCAGGAACAGAAACAGCTTCTGAAGCGAGGTCAGCAGTTACCGGTCATAGCTGCAAACCTGGGATCTACTCCTAAAGTATTAAACAGCCAGTCAGGAGGTAGCACTGTTGCAAATAAACAGCCAGTGACCAACGGCGAAGTGCCGAACAGCAGCAAAAAACAGCCAGGTGAGAGATGGGGTGCCTTATTTAACTTCAGTGACGTTATTTCTTTGCTAACTATATTATAATGTTTCTAAATGTGAACAGCACAGTGTATGTTTTAAGTGAAGGGAATAGCATAGTGTGCCAGTTAAGTGGTAATTTGAAAAGATGTTCTTCTGTGATCACTTCCTACTAACTGAAATGTGGATAATTCACAGTTCGTCTCTGAAGCACTGACTCCACACTTGTTTGTATTCTGTAGATGCTTATACACTTTGTATCGCCTAGATCAGCAGTTCCCAAACTCTGACAGATTGCACACCACCAATTTAAAATGATACAACCTTAAGTACCACCAGCAATTTTTTGTCATATAAAGTAATTAAAATAAATCTGTTAATGCGTATCACTGACATGTCCACAGATTGGGAACCGCTGGCTTAAATTTAATATTAGGTGAATAGCAGTATCATATCTAGATTCCCACTTTTGGTGATTTGGTCAGCAAGCTCACAATAGAAGGAACCTGTGGGCATGTGTGAAGACTTATCTGAGGAGTGGTGGTTTGGGATGGCTATGCACCACCTCTAGGGATAGCTGACCAGTTTCCTGTTTCAGAGCAGGGTTATTAACCTGGATGTGTTGCTCAGAAAATCCAAAATTGATATTCTGATGTAAGGGTTGAGATTTGTTGAAGTGCCAAACTTGTTCATCCACTCAAAGAATTGTGGACTTCCGGAGAAGCTTGGCCTCATGAGCTTTTATCTTCACCTGTGGGTTCAGAATGTTTTTGTCTTTTTACCTGTTAGCTTGATATACCTTTTTTTGCAACAACTTCGTAATAAGTTCCATACATTGGATGTGTAAAGCTTACCCTTTAATGAGCTAATTTTCTGACACTCTTAGTAAAATAAAGGTAATGTATTCTTGCCTGAAAAGAAATAACTCCTTTTCCAGAGATCTGACTTATTGAAACAAAACATGGTATTCATCTGCAATCAACCATCATCTTTCCCTTTTTAATTGTTCAGGTTTCTTGTACTAGTATTTGCAGCTGAATTTAGGGTTTGTTTATTTTTTTTCACTTTTTTAGATGTACTTGTGATGCACCATGCATGCTTGATATGAGCAAAACTGTTTTTTATCTGAAGCACTGATATTTCTTACCATTCTTAGTATTTCCAGAGATCATTGGTGCGCACCACCATAGTGGATATGACCCAGAAAATCCAGTGCAAAACAGTTGCTTTTTTCTTAGGAAAATTCTTAGGGAAAGCTTAGTACTTTAGATGTAGAAATCCTTGATCTAATCACGGATTCTTCTGCCATGGTTACAGAATCAAGAAAATAATAACCCATCTTAACTTGAAGGTAAACAGTTAAATAAGCTTCTCTCAAATACTATGCAAATGAATACCTTTAATAAAATTATAAATGGAAACCTTGTTACAATGTCCAATAAATATTATGTTTTTAAACTACTAATATCTTTTTTCCCAAATCTGGGTATTAGTTTTTAAATGGTGATTATTCTCTTCAGCTTCTTTTTAGTCCTGATTTTTCTTATAGCCAGGTTTTAAAATAAAAATGTTAGTACTTTTTTTTTTTTCCTAATTCTTTAAAGACAAATTTTTGTTCTCTGAAGAGCTGGTCTAAGTTAGTCAAGTCATTTAGCATGTCAGGTAGTCATCCAAAGATGGATTCACTTGTAACCTATTAAACAACCTCTAACTGTAAACTCTTTCATGTGTCATGAGGATTTCATTTCATTTGCAC
This sequence comes from Crocodylus siamensis, assembly GCF_052110815.1. Classification (NCBI taxonomy): domain Eukaryota; kingdom Metazoa; phylum Chordata; order Crocodylia; family Crocodylidae; genus Crocodylus; species Crocodylus siamensis. The sequence goes on from NC_143406.1 coordinate 49,836,157, forward strand.
ACTAGCTTGCAAAGCCACTTGTTTTTCTCCTGATGCAGTTGCTGATGGAATTGCCACTTGAGGAAAATCTTGATGTGTTGATCCATGGGATTTTGCACTCCTTCCCTCTTCCTATGTTGGGTACCCTTGGTGCGGTTTTGTGGCTGAGTAATCTCGATTTCTGCTCTTATCCCTTCCTAAGGGTTTGAGTTATTGCTTTGTCAGTGGTTTTGCTCTTTGAATCAGCTCATAAATCTTTGTCCCTTGGGTCTCTGTCCATACAGTAACTAGAAGGTAGGGAAACTTTTTAAAGAGAGAGTAATCATGGCATCCTGGTAAATCTTCTGCTGCTGGAACAATGTAAATGAGCTGTTCAAGACTATTACTGGACCATTGTACCATGTCCAAGGTATCTTTAGGTATGCCAGGCAAGGTGGTCCAAGATCTACCACAAGACTGGGAGATCAGGGTCCTACAGGGTCCTATACCCCTCTGTGACTTGTGCCTTTTGGTGCCCAAAGGCTCCGTTTTCATGTATAAAATAGGAAGCATGTTTGTTCCAAAAGAGTTTTAGGAGTTGTTTGTAACCTGGTATGAGATGTGTAGGTGAGGTGATATACTAAGTTTTTATCACTTCTTGCATTTCCACAGGGGCAGGGACTCCAAGAACTGGGTTATGCCTAAGAAGTATCTTATCATTATGGACAATAATGGAGTAGTGTAGAGCATTCTCTGGGGATGACCATAGATTGGCAGGATATAAGATGCATTTAAAGATGTCTCTTGGTGCTGTCATCTGAAGAGAAGCGATGTAAATAATCTCAATTTGCCTTCCTTGTCCTTATTTCTCCCTTATCCACCAGAACAGCCTTGGGCATCCTACTAGGGGTCAGTATCCCAGCATTTAATTCCTAAAACTTCCTGTTCTTTAATTTCCATCCTTTTGATTTTTATAAGAACACCAGTGTGCAAATATGTGGAACTACAATGAATTTTGCATTTTCAACATCAGATATATAGGAAAGTCAAAAGCTTTAGAGTGGAAACTTTTGTGTTAGAACAGGATCATCAAAATTCTAAATCTAGATGTCTTGACAGATCTTCTGCATCCAGAGTACAGGTTGGTTGTGAGTTACTCTTAGAAGCAGACTTGCATGTGTTGTTCCCCAGCTCAGCTACAATGTGAACTTTAAAATACATCCATGTCTGCCTTCCCACCGGATAGTAAACGTAGGGGTGCTCCCCCCGTGTTTGTGGAGGAGTGAGCTACCTCGCGTGTACAATAGGGTAAGTGCACACTTGCAGGCTTGCTAAAGAGTCACTGATGGACATGAAGTTCAAACCCAAGCTGGTCTCTCAGTAACTTGTTTGTATGCCCGTATCCTTGGCACTCTGTGAAGGGCAGGTGGGGCTGATATAAGTATTCTGGATTGGGGGCCCTTGATGATGCATGTTCTACAGAAAAGGCTGCTTCTTGCCAGTTGTCCTGTAGGTCCCCATTATTCCATATGAAAAGCTTATTTAACTTCCTTCTAGGTATAAAGCCCAAATGCGGATGGTCTCAGTAACCGTACGAGTAGGTACATTTTTTCTTTGTAGAACATTTGAATCCTTTTTCTTCAAGGCTTGGTCTTTCTAGCGAAGCTCAGGGGGCTGAGGGCCAGCAGTGCTGTTCCATGAATGACTTGGAGAAATTAGTATACAGCTGGCTCTGTATCAGAAATTGTCCATACCAGCTTAAATGGTTTCGTTTATTGAAATGTCTCCCTTGCAGATTTCACGAGGTGGATATTTCGACTGCATCTATTCACTGTTCTCTCTTTCCAGTTGCCTCTAGTCTTTTATCTTGACCATCTGGAAGATCTTGATTTGCTTGTAGTCCAAGTCAGAATGGCAAGGATTAGGCAGTTTGATTTGCAAACACTGTCGATTGGCTGTACTCGTCTGGAGGAAACAGAAGCTTGTAAAAGTGTAATGTTTAGAAGCTTGTCTTGCTTTAGGCCTGTGCAGAACAAATCTGGCTTATTTTTAGAGGCCTATATTTAGCGGCTGAAGCTAATAAGCCAAGAAGCAAAAGAATTAGCAGATACACATATAAAAATGAGGATTTCAAGGAAATGGGAAGGGGGTTGTGATTACTTGTTTTATGTTGAGATTTTGGTTTGGGCCTTCTTCAACATCTGGAATTTTTCCTGTAGTCTAGTGAGTCCTAAGAAGGGCAGTTTAGGCTTTAATAGCAGAAAACTACCTCTGAAGTTCAATTTTTGGAAATCAATTTTTTTCAAATTAAGGTGCATTTCTAAATAGTCTTTAAATAAAATACTAAGTTTTATAGCAACCAAGTAGCAATGGAGACATTGAGCACCAGTGAAATGCCGAATTACTGAATTCTGCATGTGTAGTGCTGTCATGGCAGGTTATTTAAAAAATTGAATTTTTTGTTACAAATACATTTCAATTCCTTTTTTTACTGCTTTTAGAATTGGGTGAGAGTTCATAACTCGCAATCAACACAGTCAGTTGAAGGCAAATGTTTGCCCTTTTGACATAAACATCTTTTTTTCTCAGAGATGCTAGTGAATAGTTTTAAAATAATTGAATACTTCTGGGGAAAGTTTATCAAAGGAATACTTCAATAACAATTCTGTGATTTTTCTTGCTCTTTCATAGGCATGCCTCCCATTCGGGACTTGGTCAGCCACTCCCCTAACCAGTCAGGTGACGCATACCTATTTCAATCTCCTGTTTGTTTTGCACTACATGTGTTTGTAAAAGTTCCATATTTCACACATTCATTTCTTTAATTATTATTTTTGTTGTTGTTTGGTGGTTTGTCTGTCTCTCTTGCAAGCCTGAATGGTGATGTGGTTGCCTGACTTAAAACACACGTTCTTTATTTGTTCAATTGCATAATATAATTGTAGTATTATACCAAAGCTAATCCTAACTATACCTGACACTTTAAAGCATCATGCTGCCCATGCCAGCTGCAGAATGGAAATACATGCGCTGTGAAATGTAGACCTTTAATGTGCAATCATCTTTATGAACTTAATATTTAAATTCATGTTCTATAAAAAGAAATTGGTGTCTCTGGATGGTATGAATTTTAATAATCTGTAAAAACCTGCATTTTATATCAAAAACTGACAGCTGGGAGGAAAGGCTCATTTTTAGTAATTATGGCCTCTTCCTGTTTCGGAAGCCTGACATGTCTGTGTATAACTATGCATGTAGTAAAACGATGTGCTGTTTACCCAGGAAAATGCAAGTATTCTTCAGAATCTGAATCTTATCTCAGGCGCTTTGGAACCCTCATGGTTTGTATGAAAAGGATGTGAAGGATTCAAAAACATGAAGAGGAGCATCCAGAAACTATTCTACCTTTCCTTATCTCCCTAGCAACCAGAACACCCTTTACTTCTCTCCGAGGTGAAAAGCAAAATCCATTGACATCCGAGGTTCTGCGGCACCTCCCCTTGCTCCCTTCTCCACCATAGACAAACTAATATTTAATTTTCCTAAATGCAGTCATTCAAAGAACAAAGTCTGAATGTTTTTACTAAAGTCTCCTTTTTGCTTTAACTAAACCGACTAGTCTTTTTATGTGGAAAAAATAAAAAGGAGTGGGGAGCAAACCAAATGACTGCTGTATAAAATACAATTTAAAAAAGTGGAGAGGGAGCACAGAGCTGAATTACTTCTTTCATTTATTTGTGTGATAGTCCTATAGTTGACATAGGGCTATCCAGTTTATTTGGCCCTGCTGCCTGGATCCAGACCATGTGTAGCACACCTTCTAAGGCAAGGTAGCAGCAGGCTCCAGAACCCAGGGGTGAAACCTACCATCGCTCACCTTTTCCCCTGCATCCCTTTTGAGTTGCCAGCAGTGAGCAAAGAGCCCTAATTCGGCAGTGAGCAAGGGGTGGTATGGTGGGCCAAGCAGGGGAAAGCATGCACCCCCTGCCAGCACAGCAGTCTGGCACTGCGCCGGCTGCAGTTTAACCACACCCCCTGGGCTGCTGCTTGGACAGCCCTGGTTTAACTAACCCATAAAAGCTTGCTTCTTGAAGATCTTTACATTTAGTTTCAGGGATTTAACATGGACAGTTTTAAGAGAGGTTTTTTTATGTTGGAAGTCAGAGACCCCCTGTATCAAGGGAAGAGACTGTTTAATTCTGTTTGCATCAAAGTGTGCCCCATGTACGAAGACTTATATGGCCCCTCTGCATTCTGCGCTTGCTTATCATTGTATACTGTTCATGAACTGTGTACTGTCTCTAAACCAGGGGTCCGCAACCTTGACTTTGTAAGATGTTGGCATGCGAGGGTCCTGATCCTCGTTGCAGCAGCGCAACCCCTGCCCATTCCCTGAGGCACATGCCAAGCACAGTGCCTTTACGTGCCAGGGGTCACCTACCCCTGCTCTGAATGGTGAGGTACAGGTGTAACCAGAAAAAACGGTCTTCACTGAAGTGTTTTGCTCCTGTACAAATTCTAAGAAGTTGTGTTTCTTTCAAGCCTGTCATCTTAATGTCTTCGCTGTCCCTCGCACCCAGCCCAGGTACAGCCTGAGATTTTTTTCCCTTATTCTTTCACAGTGTTATGAAGATCAAACATATCTATGTCCTTGAGCTGTTACTTGGTTTAAAACCGTTTGTCTTGACACCTCACCTGAGCTCTTAAGTTTTTCTTGAACAGACTCTTTGGCATTGTTTCATAAAAACAGATTTTCTGGTCCTGTGTAGAGGAGGAGAGTTATGTTCTCAGACATTCATGCAGACTTCTTAGACCAAACTTGGCCTCATGCCTGAAGGATGGAGTTTCAGTTCTAAGATTTTGATGCCATTGCTCTACTTCACCCGTTCGGATTGTAAAAGAGCAATTCTCTGAAAATGTCAATGCAAAATGCCTTGCTCTTGAGTCTTGTCCCTCCTGGGAGGGGAAAATTTGATACTGGAAATTCCATGAGCATTTACTTTTTGCTTTTTTCCCTGCTCTCATTCCCTCTGGGACACCTTTTTAAATTGATTCAAGTTTCTGTCCTGAGTTTTCTTCAGTTTGAGCCTCCTCGGAGCCTACCAGATCACTCTTTTCTGTTTAACACTTAGTGCGGGCCCTTTTATGTCAGTGCAGCTACTATGGCCCTTGATTTCTATAACTTCTGCTTTCAAAATCTTGGGTAATGTTAGTAGTCTGGCTTCTCTGGCCATCAGTATCACTGAAGCTTAAGTAATAATTTAAATTCTAAGCTTTCTGTCATCCTGTAAACTCTAGATCAGTGAGAGCCAACCCTCTTGGCAGGAGTGCCACAAATTAGCCCCAAAGCCTCCCCAAGTGCCACTCCAGTCCCCTTCCCATGTGTGATTTGCTGCTCTGCTCCCTGCCCCATCTTCTGCTGTGCTGCTGGTCCCCTCTGTTCTGCCACATGCAAATAAAATTAATACCAAAAATAAAGACATTGAACAAATAGATACCCTCATAGATATAACTTCTTTCAAGTGTCCACGCTAATTGAGACTTTTCTGACTGTTCTTTTTGGGTGGTTGTTGTGGTTCAGTAACACAAAACCAAGAAACGCATGTTGCGTAGTTGTTTGTGGTTGTGGAGCGGGTTCAGATAGTTTTCATAGATGGTCTAGGTTTTCTCTCCATGCATTCTGTAACCCTTTAAAAAAACAAACCTTTACTATCAATGTAGTCTTTATCCCTTTTGGCATTTTGTCAGGCTTTTAGACAGGTACTTCTCTCCAGGGTAGTCAGTCCATAGTGTTCACAGGTAATGTTAAGACGCATTTTGAGGTTCATTCAAACTGTTACGGAAAGCCTTTTGCTGAGTAATTCTTGCCTACTTTTGTGCTTGCCATTTATAGGATTAACTGTTGCCTAAAAATATACCTCTAGACATGATGATTTGTGCTACGTTGTGTTGCAAATTAAGTAACTCGATGTATTTTTAGTCCAGATAGTTTCAGCTGGGTCACTTGAATTGCTTCTAAGCCATAAAGCTATTGATTTTAATTTTTTTTGCAAACATTTCAGCTCAGTTCTGACATTCAATATACTGGAAGAGGGAGCTATCAAGGATGTCAATGTACATATAAATATTAAACTAAACTTCTTTCCTTTGGCCTTCAGTGACCGTCCCTGTGAATTAGAAAATAACTTTGCCATCTAGATGAAAACCTCTCTAAATGAAAATTTTCATGTGTGAGATTTTTGGGTTGCTTCAGTACAATACAGAGTGATGCTTGCCTGCAGTAACTGCACTGTCATCCTTTTACTCATTGGATCATGAGACTCTGAATATATATTTTTTAGATATTGAATTCCATTGTCTTTGCATATAATTCCTCTTTCATATGATCTGTTTTTATGGTATTAGGTAAAGATTTCAAGATTTGGCATTTTTTAATTTTATTATAGTATGTTTTCATTACAGTGGCCCTTCTAATTGTATTAGAAGTAGGACAGTATTGAAAACCATTGTTCCAGACTCTGTTCATTGACAGATTGTCCTGTTGGAAATCTTCATGTCAGTTCCCTTTGAATTTCTGACTTTTAGGGAAGGTTTGTGCGGGGGGGACTCTTTTGCCCTTGTTCTGCAGTGTTTCAGCGTAACAGCTCCAGTGAAATGAGGCTCTTGCCTTCCTGTGTCTTGCAGCATTATCAGGGCTGCAGACAATGACATAAATGTTGGCAGAGTGGTGCTGAATGATCTCTTTACTTTATCAGTCATTCTGGAGTTCAGGCTTCTGGTTTGTTAAAAGGAATCTGACCCAAAATTCATGTTTCGGTTTTCTGGCAATCCAAAAGGTACAGTTCAAACGAGAAGAGCCCATACATTTAATATTGGTATTTTAAAGTAACCATCTTTCTAAATGTCTTTAGAACATAATAATCTTGCAACAGATGGGTGATGTCTTAGTAACAGGAGAGTACGTGGCCCTTGGTTTTAATTCTAGGTGTTAATAGGTACAGTTCCTCGAGGTGCTCAGATACAGTAATCAAATCAACATAACTGTCCATTCAGATGCAAGATGCCATTGCATATGTTGGTAAAAATGTAAAATGCACTTAAACCAAATGTGAGATGGCAGAAGCGAGTGAGCTTTGCTCTCAATATGCAGCCGTTCTCCCCGGCGTTACATTTTACCTGCCTCATCAGATGCTATTCATACTCTAGTTCCTTAACCAGAAATAACTATACAAAACTATTCGTAGCATCTGAGGAAGAGGGCTGTTGCCTACAGAAGCTCATGCCTTTCTGAACCAATAGTCTCTAAAAAGCCATGCTTTGGCATGTAAATACAGTTATGTCTTATTAAATGCACAAGTAGTCTGTGCCCCTTTATGCAGACTGTTCCAATCGTGGTTGTAGAAAAATGAGAGAGTTGTCTAGTTGGTTTGTGTAATTCTGCCATACAGATTTGCTTTTTTAAACAACTTGTATACCAGTTTAAGTAGTCATCAAGTACACTAGGTAACTGGTGATTAAATCCATAAACTTTTAATGTTCTAAGCAGAAGCACTAGCTCTGATAGTTGGCAAAGCCTGTAAATAAATAAATGATTTAGTAAAAAATAAAGAAAACTAGTTGTTACTTCTAATGGGAGGAAACATATTTTCATGTGTATAACATATTTAAGAATGTACATTTATCATAGAATCAATGAGTCGAAAGGGACCTAACCAGATCACAGAGTCCGATCCCCTGTCATGGGCAGGAATGACACTGGGGGTGGGAGGGGTCATAAGACCCCAGCCAGATTTTGTTATCTCTGTCCCTGTTGATAGAAATATTAAGCCAATTAACCAGTCAAAATTCAGGTTTCAGTATTTTGTTTGCTTAATAATACTGTGTTCATGTTGTAGTATTGTCTTCCCATGTAGCTGTCCTGCTGTCTTACCCTTCCACGTTATGTACAGTAAGCTACACACAATTCTCACTAAATCTTATTTTTAAGAGGAAGATTTTTTTTTTTCTAACCATGTCAAACCTGACAGTGAAACAAAAGTTCAAGTCTCTGTAACAGACAACGAAGGGTGGCAGATGGCATACTTCTGACATGATTCTGCCTTTGGCAAGACTAGTATCTGATGCTTTAATGGAATGTAACAACTTATTTTAAAGTGCCTTAATGTGCATAGAGCCAATTGTGACAAGTTTGTAAATGGATGGAGAATTCCTTCTCAGTTTATGCATGGAGTTGGCTTAGTGGAGTTCACTTGTAATTACTCTTATTGAGTTTCTGTAGATCTAGATTGAGCCATGATATGTGGCTTATTTTAACTCCTATAGCAATGAACCCCACAGGGAAAGGACTTGATCCTCTTTTACTCTGTTCATCATACTTTTGAGCATCTCGGTTGAGTCCTACCAAGCTTTTTTTCAAAGAAGATGATCTTGGGTTCAGTTCCAGAGACAACTAAACTTTTTCTCAAGAAGCTGTTTCCTTCTTAAATCTTACCTCTGCCTTGCATTTTCAAAGTGACTTCTTGTAACGTGCTTCCTAATTCTTTGTAAGGAAGTATAGAAGTATATGTCTTGATTTCATATCCCTTGTCTTTTAATGATGTTTATCATAGTAGTACAGATTAGCTTCCTGTTTGGCCCTGACATGCTACTTTTCAGGCTACCTCTTCTCAAAGCTTACCCAGGTGTTGGTTTTTGTTACTGTATTTTTCATACAGTATTCTACATCTGCACAATAAAACCTATGAAAACACAGTGTGTAATCAGAAGCCCTACTTGAATTCTGGGCAGATGGGGTATTTAGTACTTTGAAGTGCATGCAGAAATGCCTATTAATATCATTATGAAGGGTCCTGCAAAGTAGTCTTTGTGAACGTTGCTGTATTAAGATGTCTTCATAACATCCAGTGGCTCTAGTCTTAACACTCTTTGCAATATGAAAGCTGCCTCTCACTTGGCATTTTTCTGCTCACCTGTGTGTGCAACTGAAGTAACATTGGGTTTTCCTTTCCTTTCTTTTTAGATCTGAACCACAGTGGTCTAGGATCTCATTATGACAATTCTCACTGGGGACCCGTCTCTACAAATAGTGACTCCAGCACAAACTGGGACAAAGTTATTGTAGACGGCTCTGACAAAGAAGCATGGCCATCAATCACTGGCAGTGACCCAGAGTTGGCATCAGAATGTATGGACACTGACTCCGCCTCTAGCTCTGGGTCGGAGAGAAACCTCGTTATTATGGCTTCAGGGAGCACAGGTGGTGAAAATGATGGCATTCGGAACGGCATTGGACATGGTTCTCAAAATAAGTTTGTGGTTGGTAGCAACAGCAATAATGTGGGCAATGGTAGTATTAATGGGCCGTGGGGTTTGTCCCATGGATCCATAATAAGCACATGTCAAGTTTCTGTGGATGCTCCTGACAGCAAATCGGAAAGTAGCAACAATAGAATGAATGCTTGGGGCACCATAAACTCTTCATCAAATGGAGGGTTAAATCCAAGCACTTTGAATTCAAATGGCAACCATGGTGCCTGGCCAGTATTGGAGAACAATGGACACGCCCTGAAAGGGTCTGTAGGGAATGGTAATTCTGGCACAAATATTCAGTGCAGTACCATAGGTCAGATATCTAATAATCAGAGTATTAACTCTAAAGTGGGTGGTTCAGCCCATGTTTCCTGGGGAAGCCTTCAGGAAAATGGTGATTCTGAAATAAATGGTACAAGGAAGGTTTCATTCAGTGGGCAACCTCAAAACCTTAACACTGAAATGAATGGACCAAATAACACTACTAACTTTATGACCTCTAGTTTACCAAACTCTGCTGGTTCAGTGCAGATTAATGAACTGCCTAATAATACAGGGCATGGGGCCTGGCGCATGAGCACAATGAATCATTCTCAGATTCAGGCCTCTCCAGTTACAAATGGCACTTCCATTTCTCATCTTAGCAATGGTGAGGCAAAAAATGGGGGTTCTTATGGTACTACATGGGGTGCCTATGGTTCCAATTACTCTGGAGACAAATGTTCAGGCCCGAACAGCCAAGCTAATGGTGACACTGTGAATGCAACTCTAATGCAGCCGGGCAGCAGTGGGCCTGGCAGCACCAATTATCAAATGAATGGGAATAAAGGAGGAGGGGTATGGGAGGCAGGGACAGTCAGCTCCCAAAATCTGCCATGGGGAAGTGGAAATGGTGCGAGTGCCGGAGGAAGTCGAAGAGGATGGGGCAACCCTGCACAAAACACTGGCACTAACATTTCAAACGGGGAATGGAATAAACTGCCTAGCAATCAGCATTCCAATGAGAGTGTAAGTGGAAATAGTAGGAAGTTTACAAATGGATGGAAATCTACTGAGGAGGATGACATTAAAGTTAATAGCCAGAGTTCTGCTGCGCCGCAGATAGCGGAGCAGAGCAATGTATGGACCAAAACAGTTACCGGGGATAGTGAAGGTAGTGCAGAGAGCACTGCGTGTCACGAAGAGAGAATAACTGCGGATGGGCAGAATCGAGAGAGAAGAAAAGTTGACCAGCATGCGTTACTCCAAAGTATCGTGAACAGAACTGACTTGGATCCACGTGTCCTTTCCAACTCGGGTTGGGGACAGACTCCAATCAAACAAAACACTGCCTGGGATACCGAAATGTCGCCAAGAGGTGAAAGAAAGACTGACAATGGGACAGAGGCCTGGGGAGGCTCTGTGACACAGACTTCCAGCTCAGGGGGGTGTGTGGATAGACCTAGTACTAATAGTAATGATACCTCATCTGTATCAGGGTGGGGAGATCCAAAGTCTGCTACAAGGTGGGGAGACTCCAAAGGGTCTAACAGCCAAGGGGGGTGGGAAGAGGATTCTGCTGCTACAGTAACGGTCAAGAGCAATCAATCATGGGGAGGTAGCAAAGAGGACAAGTCATCTTGGAACGATGCACAGAAGATCAAACAGGGATGGGGAGATGGGCAGAAAGCCAGCCAAGGCTGGGGGATTTCTGCCAGTGACAGTTGGGGGGAAAATTCACGAAGCAACCATTGGGGTGAGACTAAGAAATCAAGTTCAGGAGGTAGCGACAGTGACAGATCCGTGTCTGGTTGGAATGAGCCTGGGAAATCAAATTCTGTTACTTGGGGAGGTAGCAATGCAAACCCAAATAATGCTTCAGGATGGGATGAACCTGCAAAGTCTAATCAGAGCCAGGGCTGGGGAGAACCCCCCAAATCCAATCAGCCTCCAGGTTGGGGGGATTCATCAAAGCCAATCAACTCTCCAGACTGGAACAAGCAACAAGATGTTGGATCTTGGGGAGCACCGTCTGCCCCCAGTAAACCGCCAGGGTCAGGCTGGTTGGGTGGACCGATGCCAACGCCAGCCAAGGAAGACGAACCCACAGGATGGGAGGAGCCATCCCCAGAATCAATACGCCGTAAAATGGAAATTGATGATGGGACTTCTGCTTGGGGTGATCCAAGCAAATACAACTACAAAAATGTGAATATGTGGAATAAAAATGTCCCAAATGGTAGCAGCAGTTCAGACCAGCAAGCACAGGTACATCAGCAGCTACTGCCTTCAAGTGCCATGTCCAGCAAGGAAAGCAGCAGTGGTTCTGGTAAGACCTACCTTTATGCAGACTTGGACATTCTCACTCTTGAAATGTTTTCTAAGGGCCTTAAGGTTTGGGGGAGAGGGTGGTTTTATCAGGGAGAACAAACCATGAACAACAGATTTGCAGCGTTTAGGTTTCAGTAGGAAGAATCTGTCTCTAGAGTAAGCAGTGAGGCTGCTTTGCTTTATTTAGGTGGCTTTGGGTCTGGAAGAATTAAAATCGTAATAATATCCCAAAAGGGAAAGTCTTGTGCTTTACCTGTGGTTCTAGATTAATTCATTTCTGTTGTGGCAGAAAAGCTTAATGTTCTCAAAGTAATAGGGAATAGAGTGGTGGGGAAAGCTGTTGCAAGGCTCTGTTGCAGGCTCAGGGATTTACTTGGGTCCTTTAATACACAATTTTGTGCCTTCTGTATCTTCCTATCTATGGTAAAGGTACTTGCCTCCTGTGAGCAGCGGTGCAAATCCATTTACATTGTGGAAACGGTTGTGCCTGAGAACAGAAACTGACCTTCTAGACTGGGGGTGTGGGGTTGTGTTTTTTTTTGTTTTTTGTTTTTTTTTAACTAGATAAGCATGCATGATATATTTAAGTAGGCAAATGCCTCTAGTTCAATTTCAGCTCGGAGCAAACTGTCCACAATGAGGAATAGCTTAAATTTGAAACGTAGCTTTTTTTCTTTAGGTATAGTTCTCTCAAGTGAGAGAAAGTTACTGAAATCAAAATGGAATGTCTCGTTACATACTGGGAGTGAGATATTGTAGATGTCTTCCATATGAGGAATCCTATTGCTGCAGTGTTTTGTTGATGTAAAACATGTATTAGTCTTGTTTACAGAACTATGCTCTATGTTATGGTCGTAAAGAACTCCTCAGTGTTTTACATAATGTTTTAAGGCTTGTTAAACTCACCAATAACTCGTACTGCTTTAAAAAGGATGGGGAGAGCCTCCTACTCCAGCCACTACTGTAGATAATGGAACATCAGCGTGGGGTAAACCCATGGATACTGGTACTAGCTGGGGAGAACCTATCAGCGATGCAGCGGGCACCTCTGGCTGGGGAAATGCTTCTCTTGGTCAACAGGCTTCTAGTAAACCTGGTATGTGCTTTTGTGGCTTCTTTGAATATTGGTATATGGTCGCTGTGAAACGAGAGATGCTGATCGAGGTGTGTGTGAATCCAAATACAAAAACGCTCGCATCTTGATGTGCATATAAATACAGAAGGTAGTTTTGCACCAAATGGACTATTTCCATAGCATGACTATCACCAGTTTTTGTTGTGGGAGATGCATTCAGTTACAGTTTAGCAGTTTGCTTAACTAGTGACCTGTATTTTTTTTTAAAGTGCCACTGGATTTTGTTGTTATTGTTGCCCTTGGCACATGTTACACTTATTGCACTTTATATTCAAGTATGGCTTGACAAACTAACTGTAACAAGGCAGTTGTTAAACCAGTTTATTCCTGGATTAAAAAGGGTGAATTAGCAACAAAAAAATTGCTCATTGAGGAAGTATCCTGCAGTAATTTTGATGTGACCAGTTATGCTATGATTTCTCACATGGTACTAGTATATAATGTGCAACAAATGCAACTTCTGCCAAGGGCCTTAATGACGGTCCTCTTTGAGCTCCCTGGACCTATAAGATCCAGAAGAGGGTAGATTCTAGTATATGTCACAGTTAATACTATGGTTCAGCCAAAAAATTGGGTGTAGTCTGGTGACCTTGAAATTGGCTTTCATTGAGGGCTATTAATGACCAACTTCTCTCTTTAAAACCAGGGCCTAAATCTATGCAAGATAGCTGGTGTGGAGATGACATGTCATTGACAGGCAGTCGGCAGACCAGCTGGGAGGAAGAGGAGGATGTAGAGATTGGAATGTGGAACAGCAATTCATCACAAGAAGTTAACTCATCTTTAAATTGGCCACCATACATGAAAAAAATGCCTACAAAGGTAATTCAGAATTGATGCAGTTCCTAGCGACCCCTCACACAGGAGCGGTTTTATTTGGGGGGGGTGCAGTGCTTAATTTTTGTGTCCCAAAAGTACATCAGGATGGAGGGCTCTGCTGATGGCAGTGCCGTATGAATACACAGGCAACTTAGTCCTTGCTCTTAGAAGCTTGTGGTGTGAGCAACTCATTTGGTGATCACGTTTCAAGCACTGCAGTAACCTCTTTTATTTTTAAGGGAACAATGAAAGGTGGAAATAAGCAAGACGAAACATGGATACATCCGTTCATTAAGCAATTCACGAGCCTCAGTTTTTCAGTAAGTGTTGTATCTTTCTCCATCTTGATTAATATGCTGATTGAAGAGGCCAGTAGCGTTCTGCATTCTGATTTGAGCTTTCGGTTCTTTTTACCTTAATTTCTGTTTCTCCTTCCCTATTCGTTTCAATGTAAGAAAACTGTTGCCTGCTCAAAGACTTCTATTATAAGCATTACTGAATTCTAATCCCTGTAGCTTTTACTGATCCTTGGTGTGTTTTGTGAAGATATCCATCTTCACTTGTGCATTGGGTGGGGAAATGATAGCAAAACTCGTTTTAAAATCACACTTGCTTTGTCCAAGGTTTGATTTTATTCTTTTTTTTCTTGCAGGATTCAGTTGAGATACTTACTTACTCAACTGAATATATGGATCTCCTTATTTTAGTTTTAATAAAGGTTTTTATTAAACTGATTCATTTTATTACTTCAGAGAGAATCGCCAGAAGAAACCATACAGAGCAATAAGGCGGATATGTCTGGAGGTAAGCATAGGGGGATTTAGTCTGGTTTTATCCATTAAAAACGCTTTTTTTTTTATTTGCATCCTTTCCTGAGTTGCTAAAATAGCTCTCGTTCCCCCAGAGGAACAAAGGGCCTGATTCTGTAAACTGGCATACGCTTGACCCATTCCGTTAATGGCAGCAGGATATCTCTCATGCATAAGTGTTGGTGCGGGAGGATAATGGGAGCCATTTATCTGGGTACTTCCCTGATGAAATGTTTTGCTTTTGGAAAGGGTGGTTTCTGATGCAATACTGAGTTAATGTTATTCCAAGGAGCACCTTGTTTAGCTGTTCCAAGAGTTTTAATTTCAATAACTGTCCAAGATAATTTGTCAATGTATTTAGTGTTAGTTAAAATATCATTAGTGAATGACCAATTATATGGAGCTGGCCTGAACTCAGTAAGGTTGAGTGTTTTCCCTATATACATTTTTCAAATACATAGGATTAATTTGAAAAAGCTTTATATAGTAGAAGGATGTGTTTTTAAAACAATAAAATAAAAAAACCCCTTGCCATGTACCTATTACATAGTTGATCAGTCTTTGCAGAGTTTGTTTAGAGTTGCATATAGTTTCATAGTTGTTAGGGGCTGGAAGGGACCTATTGTTAGCTTTGGACCATATTTTAAATGGTTTAAAGTAGACTTTTTTTTTTTTTTTTAAACCTAGATCTACATTAAAATTATAAAGCATTTCACAGAGAAACAAATGGAATAATTACATTTTATTAGGCAAGCTAAAAGAGGAGGAAGTAGATAGCAAAAATAAATTGCATTTAAAAAAATGTTTATATTACAATAAACCAAGGGGGTTATTAGCATACACAGTTTTCTTAATTAACTTACCATTGGTTTTTTAAAGGATTTTTTTGTGACTGAATGAAGTACCTATTAAAAGATCTTTTGAGCTTTTCCTTTCCAGATAAAAAAGTTGTTAAATATAACTCTTTAAACACCAGGAAACTGTTTACTTCTAGCATTAAAAATGTGTGGCTAAGATCAAGAAATCCAGGCTTTATGTTTTGAAATACTTGCCTTGCTCATCACAAAAATGGTGAAATCAGTTTTGTGTCAGATCCAGTAAAATGAATTGTTAGAATTTAGAAGCAGTACTATGGCAATCTCTTGAACTGAGTTGTCATATCATCATGTGCCTTTAAGGCAAAATGGAAATAAGAGAAAGTTTGCATTATTTTACATTATTTAAAATGATCTGTTTTTAGCCCTGTTTGATCAGCTTTTCTAAAGTATATCCTATTTACAGGTGATGTCTTGAGGGGAAAAAAAGTGGGCTCTTCAGCTTCATAGCTTTTTTTTTCTTCTTCACCCAACAGGAGTATTGCTGGATAAACGAATGGAAATGGATAAACCTGGCCTGAATGTTGGAGATTACAATCGAGTGATAGGGAAAGGCCCTGGTTCTCGTCCTCAGATTTCCAAAGAGTCTTCCATGGATCGCAGTCCTTATTTTGATAAGGTTAGTGTCTGCCTGGTTAACATTTTCAAACACTTCTTCAACTTGGACAGTGTTCTGTAGTTCTGATCTATGCGTCTCATAGCTTTCTACATGTGATGCAAAGATTAGTATTAATCCATGAGATGTGTGTTTGTCCTTTTTAACTTACCAGTAAATTATGCTAAGCACTTTATATAGCACTCTTCGTCTACTTGCTGTGCAGATAACACTAACCTGATCTCTTTTGTTTTCTGCTCGTTTCCTGCTGATGCTGGACTGTCATGTGACTCTTCCCTTCTGTTCCTGCCAATGGTTTCTACCTTCTGCTTGCTTGCTGGCTGGTTGTTGCACATCTGTTTGTCTGTCCAATCAGGATGGCATTGTAGCAGACGAGTCCCAAAACTTGCAGTTTATGTCCAATCAAAACATGAAGCTTCCCCCTTCAAATAGTGCACTACCTAACCAAGCCCTGGGCGCTCTAGCAGGGCTGGGTATGCAAAACTTGAATTCTGTTAGACAGGTAAGGGCCTGCACACATCCTTGGCATGTTATTTGATGAGAGCGTTTTATGCCTGTTGAATAACATCTTGGCTACTGTTTGGTTGACATGAGGTTAACTTCCAATTCAGAGGGGCGGGAGAAGCAATGAAGGAGGGGTATTGCCACTAACTTCCACTTCCTTTTCCAGAATGGCAATCCCAGTATGTTTGGTGTTGGTAACATAGCAGCACAGCCCAGGAGCATGCAGCAGCCTCCAGCACAACCTCTTAATTCATCTCAGCCTAACCCACGTGCTCAAGTGCCTCCTCCATTACTATCCCCTCAGGTAATTCAGTATCCAGTAAATGCTCTCATTGAATGCCAGGCTTTTGCTTTCAGTCACCTTCAGCTTTCTGGTGTGTTCCATTGGGAGAGATCTTCTAGACTGAGACAGGAACGTGTTAGAGTTTGGAGCGAGTTCTGTTCATCTCCTTGAATGGCTTCCTTTGGGGAAGAAAAGTACCTGAGTAGTCCTTCCAGTTGAGTTAATGAACTTGAAATTTGGGGTTAAGTAGATTCCTGGTAAACACCTCTTTCTTTGCTGGACCTGGGGAAACATTCTTAAAACCATTAAAGAATAAGGGTGCAGGGAAGCGGGTGAATTGTAACAGGATTCCTGCAATGGGAAGGTGGGGGACGGAGGGTGACAGGTTGGCCTGCACACATGGAGAGCTCTAGGCACAGGCTTTTTCTATTAAGTGGTCTAGCAAAATTCTTTCCTGAATCTTTCCATTGCATTACTAACAATCTATACCCCCCCTCCCCCCAATGTACCTTAGTCTGCCTTGGTTGGGGAAAGTGATCCAAGTCCAGTCCTAGGATCCTTGTCGTCTGCTCTTGAAGGGGCTACAGACTTTATTAAATGCTGCATATGTGTGTCTGTGAAGTGTAGTTCGGAGTGTAGGCAGAGAGGCGCTGAGAGACTCTCTCTGCCACCAGGAAGTACAGTTGTCTTTCCTTGATTTTTCCCTTAAAGAAATCTGCACGTGGCAACATTCTTCAATTACAAGTTGCTAGCTGTAGTCTCTTCAGTTTGTTTTTAATAAATAGGTATCAGGCTTTGCATGTAAGTGGGTACCATGAAGAAAACAGGATGTGCAGCACAGCTGGGGAAAACATGATATAAGGGTCCAAGAGTGTGTTTAACTTGTTTGGTTTTTTGTCTTCATCTCGCAAAAGAATAATGCTGCCTAAATATACATTTCTGAGTTTACTAGCATTACTGTTTGATTAGCTGCATTTATTATCATTTCTCACGGGGAAACTTATTTGACATGTTCAGTCTTGAGCATTGCTGACCAAAGGTGGTTCTGTACAATTGCCCATCTACTATTTTTTTTGTTGTTGTTAACCTTGATGTTCACTTGTCAAACTCCTTAATGGTCATATGGTCCATCTGATAGGTTCCAGTATCATTACTGAAGTATGCACCAAACAACGGTGGCCTGAGTCCACTTTTTGGCCCGCAACAGGTAGCCATGCTGAACCAACTATCCCAGTTAAACCAGCTCTCTCAGATCTCCCAGTTACAAGTAAGCAGGACAAACCAGTCGCTCTCTTTCCAATCTTAAAATCTGTTTAGAAACCTCATACCTGATCCCTGACCCTTCATGAAAATATTGTGTCTCCTAGCGGTTGTTGGCTCAGCAGCAAAAAGTGCAGAATCAGAGAAGCATGCCTTCTGGTGGGCGTCAACAGCAGGAGCAGCAGGTACTGTCAGAAATGAAAGCTTCCTTCTGTTAGTTCAAGCTGTGTTGCTAATCTTAGAATATAATTATAATAAGGAATTTACAAGTTCATGTGGTGATTTCCACAGTGTTTGGACCACGGATAAGATTGCAGTTTAATCGTAGTGGTGGGTTTTCTTCTGTTACTATGTGCAGGTAAAGGCGGACGCATTGGTGGTGTTAATTGTTCTCACGAAGGGTGGTTTCCACACCGCCATTTAGTTCATGAATGCTCTGGGTTTTTTCAGGGTCGATCACTTAGTATGCAGCAACAGATGATGCAACAGTCTCGTCAGCTTGATCCAAACCTGTTGATGAAGCAGCAGACTCCACCGTCTCAGCAACAGACACTCCATCAGTCAAGCATGAAATCTTTCTTTGAGAATGTCATACCCCATGCTACTCCTGAGCTGCAGAAAGGGCCATCGCCAATAAATGCATTCAGCAGCTTCCCGATAGGTGGGTTTCTCTGGGTGACCCCACTGCAGTCATCAGGTGCCTGTGGTGTTGTGGAATGCACAGCCTTCTCTTTTGTCACTATTTGGGTTTTCCTTTATTGGAATGAGACTGATGTAATCTCGTTAGCACTTCCTTAATAACAGCAGCAGCTTGCTCTCCTCTTCTTGTGTTTGCTCAGTCCTCTGTTTAGTAAAATTCACCCACCAAGAAACTTGGGCCATTTCCAAAGGTGAAAAAATCTGTATGACAGCACAGAATGCTTCATGTTCTTGTGGAATGCCTTTCTCCTTGTGTTTCTTATCCTGTGGGTTTGGAGCTGCTCATACTAAAGCCTAATTGAGTCATGACTGGTAGACCCCAAAGGACTTGGGGGATGGTATCTGTGTGAGGAATCCATATGAAAGGTGTTTCTTTGATCATCAACTACAGACTCAGGGAAGCTGTTATAATATAGATAATGCCAAATACAGCTTAGTTGTGGTTGCTTGTCGAACTGCTTTAACGGTGTTACAAATGTTTAGCTCTTTAAAGAATGGTTGGACCTTAACAAATGCAGTGTGTCCTTTTTCTCTTCCCCTTTTTTCCTACATTTCCAGGCTTCTATCCAATTTCCGCTTCAGAAATTCCAGGCTTGTATATTTTCTCCTTTCTTAAGTCCCTTTCTATTGCTCTTTTTTTACATCTTCCTAGAGTCATAATCCCTCTTGCTCTTCTTCCTTATTCCTGGTTCCTTTTCTTTCCCTTTACGTTGGCTTTTCTCCCACATCTTTCCCTTCCCTGCCACTTGTGCTGGGCTAGTCACTTTGCGTTCTTGTTTCCTTACTCTGTAGACAAGCTGGTTGATTTTTTTTTATTTTTTTTTAAGATGCCGCTGCTGAGATCCCTGTGCTTAGCAGTGGAGTGGTGCGGAGCCAACGGATCAGTGCAGACCGTGGTGCTCAGCTGCATGTGGCGTACCAGAACTTTGCTCGTGGCCAGTTTGTAACTGAGGCTACTGCTTAATAGCTGCTGCTGCCTCATCCCTAGATCCTGCTTTCTGGTAGCTAGTTCAAAAGAGAATCTATAACAACAGTGTTCACATGTGATTGTTAATTCCACAGGACTTTTTGCAAAAAAGGAATATTAGCCATGTCCTGCCAAGTTTCAGTTTTGACATGCTTCCTGTGTAGATTGGTAACATACAAAGCAGGATTCTTTGTCCATGTGTATTAGCTGAGTAAAGTAATCCACAGTTTACAAGGTACATTTCTGTTCAGCAGAAACTTGGTGTCTGTTGTGCACATAAGCATGGGAGCTGGAGCCGGTTACCTTATTGAGAGTGATTCTTTGGCTGTGAATGTCTTTTTACTACTTGAAGTCCCTGGTGTTATAAGACCAAATCTGAAATGTTTCTGTGATCAGATGTGAAAAATGACTGCATGGCTAGCTAGTCCAGACAGTGGACTGAGGATGAAATTTATCCCTTGCTGCAGAAAGAACAAATAAGGGGCTTTTTGCATAAAAATCTGCATAAGGGATGGAATCCACATTGTTAATTAGATCCAGTGTGTGGCTCTTCTGATGCCCTCTGGAAAGGTTCCCATGGCCTCTTCTGCACTAACTAACATCTTTAGAGCTGGTATCAGGGAAGCAGAGATCTCAGATTCAGTTGCATTTCTCACAACTCCTTGCAAGAAGCATTTAGCAAGGAACCTTGGATAGTCAGGAGCTGAAATAATTGTATTATCCTTTCTTCTTTGAACCATTGACAGTCAAGTCAAACAACCAAAGAATCATGGACGTTGCTTCTGTCTAACAGGGAGGTAGCAAAATGTTAGCTGTGAGGTTCCCTAAGGAGTGCTACGAGTAGTGACAGCCTGTCTGGCATCACTGTCTCCTCTTTTCTTTATAAAGGGAGCTTATATATGGCAGCAGAAGCTGGCCTGGGAGAAGAGTAGTGTCAGAGTATAGCAGGTCATAGAATAGCAGTAAAACTTGGACAGTCCTTTGACTCTTTGGGTGGTGTTTTCATAAGCTACTAAAGAGCCATGTACAGGAATGAAGAGTGGCGTAAATCAGTAAAGATTTGACAGCAAAATGCTGCTTCAGACTTGAGAATTCTTTGCAATGGGATTTGCAGCCTCTGCCACTTTGCTTGCCACAAGCAGGATCTCCTGTGGACAGACTGAGCTGGCTACCATCAGCTTCTGTCCGCAGTTCCAAACCTTAAGGACCTGGAGCAAGTGGAGGAATGCCAGAGTCAATACTTGTTCATTGAGCTTGAGTATGAAATACTGGGTTCCCATATGAGAATTACAGCAGCAGTCCAGATAGTTCCTATGTCTTTGGCTTGGGATGCTGTTGGTCCTCATAACTCGCTCACTGCTGGCTTAACATTTAAAAATCCCATCTGATTCCACAGTGCAGACAAATCTCACTTTTCTACTTGTTTGGAGTCGGGGTTAATGTTCTGTGGCAGCAGGATGTGTGTAAATAACAAGTAAAGGCGTCTGCAGCTTTGTGCAAAGTACTTTTGGATGTCTGTAATATGCAGTCTAGCTGTCCAGTGGGTGTCCTGTTGAATGGCTCAGTCAAGCATGGAAATGAGTCTGGAAAGCAAGTGTAACTCGTACTGAATGCGGACCCCTATGGACCATCTCTGAGGTGTCTTGTGATTGAATGTGGTTTTTTCAAGATATACCACCAGTGCTTTGCTGCATGGATGAGATTGACACTATTTACCAAAAGCTAAATCTTCGGGGCTTGGAGAACCTTGAAAGAAATCAGGACCTTGACTTGCAACTGAACACTTCGGTGCTGATCTGAGATCAGTATTTTAAATGCAGGGCTTCTTTCATAATGTTTACTTCAGATTTTATTTGTTCTTTTGATGTCTTACCCAGTTTCTTCAACAGCTTTTTTGCTGGTGTTTCTGCATGAAGGCCTCAGCTGAGGACTCCAAGTGCTGGCACTGCTTTGCTTATGTCTTTAGTAGGAGGTCACTGTGTTCAGTGCTGTTAGGCACCTTAAATAAAACACAGTGAATTGGAAGCAGCAGAGCAATGTGATTTTGAAAAGGTAGTCAGGGAAACGGTGTCTGAGGGCAGGAAAAACGCACCTGGTCTGGTCTCTTTCACAAGCAATCTGTATTTCTAGGCATGAATTCAAACTTGAATGTAAACATGGATATGAGCAGTATTAAAGAGCCACAGTCACGACTGAGGAAATGGACTACAGTGGACAGCATTTCTGTGAACACATCACTAGATCAGAACTCCAGCAAACATGGTATGTTGTCTGTGTTGGCAGACAGTGCTTGATGTAGCAGCTTGATGTTTGTCTGTGTGTATATTAAATTTCCATTCACACCATCTTTGGTGTTTTATTGATGGTCTTTTACTAGTGTTGCCATTTGTTTTATTGATCTAATTTTTCTTTAATTCTCTGCACTAGAGATTTCATACTACAACTGGCTGTGTATTTTTGGCACCAGTCTGTAGTCTTCTACCACGTGTCTTTACTTTGAAGCTGTTTTGTAATGAGATGGGCAGAACTTGTTAAACATCCTTGAAACCAGACAAAAGCGAGTTGTTAGAATGTGGTCTTTGTGACTAATTTCTGCCATAACCTGAAACAGAGCATCTTTTTTTATTTTTAAAACAAAATATCTAGGTGCTTTGACTTGTTAAAGTATTAAATTAATCCTGGTCTCTTGTAGACTAACTGTTTTATAATAGATGAATATAAAAGCATAAGCTTAATGTCTCATCATTCAATGTCTGGTTTATGATCCTCTACATTATAAAAGCACAGACTGTTTGTTTGTCAAAGTTGAAAAAATGGGATTATTTTATCCAATGTGGTAGAATAAGCAGGAAGACCTAGAATGTGAATCAGGGCTATGTTTGTATAGTTAACACTCCTGGTGTTTCAGCTACTTGAAGTAACTTCTGATTAAAACTTGGCAATCTGAATGAACAACTTTTGTTCTAAAGATAGTTGTAAGTGTTTCTAATGGCTTCTCATTGCAGTTTAGACCAGGGGTTGCTTAGGTATATTTTTAGATTTGGCAGCTGCTTTAACTCTACGAAAAGGGCTTGCTGCCTAAAGCATTTCACTGAGTTACGGTACTGCCCTTGCTTGTTCTCAGGGTCATCTAGCTGCCAGTGCTGGAAGGTCTTTTGTAGGGATCACCACAAGTCCACGGTGAGAGTCAGGAGTGAAGACCTTACCCACTGGGCTTTTTAGACGGCTGTGTGTGGTACTGATGTTGCGTAGGCAGGGGACTGGGGCAGTGGAGGGGCATATCTGACCGTTCTGTTTCTCTTAACAGGTGCTATTTCAAGTGGTTTCAGGCTGGAGGAGTCTCCCTTTGTTCCATATGACTTTATGAACAGCAGTAATTCACCAGCCAGTCCTCCAGGATCTATTGGGGACGGCTGGCCACGTGCCAAATCGCCTAATGGCTCTAGCAGTGTTAACTGGCCACCAGGTAAACTTGAGTAGCATTCTGATCTTTTTGTGCCCTGCTTCCAGGTTCTGCAGTACTGCTTATGTGGTCCTTTGCTCATAACAAGTAAAAACCTTTTAGGCCAGAGGTGCAACAGGGTGTTGAGGTTGCTGGCTTTGCACATAAATAATCTTCCCATCCTTGGAAATTCTGCTCTAGTAGGCCGGGGGGCTGAGAAGTAGGAGTGATGAGAATAAAGTGGGGAAAAAAAGACATGTTGGGTTGTAGGCCATGGCTAGGAGTTCGTAAGGCTTGGGGAGGGGTTCTTCTGTAAGAGGGCTGCTAACTGGGTATTCTGACTCTCTGCTTCTCTCCATCTTGTTCCTAGAGTTTCGTCCTGGCGAGCCATGGAAAGGTTATCCAAACATTGACCCTGAAACTGACCCTTACGTCACTCCTGGCAGTGTCATAAACAATCTTTCAATTAATACTGTGCGGGAAGTTGACCACCTCAGGGACAGGAACAGTGGTACGCGTCAGCATTGCGTTTGCTAATAGCCACCCACGGATCATTATCCATTCGGTTGAAGATGGTTTGCTGCTTTCCCATTGCTTGTTTAACATAGATGGCGTGGTGGGTTTCATAGCTAACAGGCTCTTCCTGGAGTCTGGTGGTTTCTGGGTGCAGTGTATCCATATGCAGAGCTTGCTGGCGTGTAATGAGAATGCGTAGCAGCAGTGTGTGTTCAGCACAGTCCCTGTGTGTAGTGGTTTTGAAGGCTGGTGAAACAACGTGGCAGAATTGCCATGTGTGACCATAGCAAGCAGTGGCTTGAGGGCTGAGGTGAATGGAGGGGTTTCTAATCTGGGCCCATTAAGACCCACAGCCTAGATGTGCGATTCATGCCTTTAGTTACTCAGTGCAGGGCAGTAGGTAACCCTCTCTGTAACTTGCACTCTTCTTTCAATAGGGTCATCCTCATCTTTGAACACCACGCTGCCTTCAACTAGTGCCTGGTCATCCATTCGTGCCTCCAACTACAATGTTTCCCTCAGCAGTACAGCACAAAGCACTTCAGGTAGCACCTGTTTGCCTTAGACACAGCACTCGCGGTGAGGCACTGCACATTCATTAAAAGCAGTGCTAACCGTTTCCCCTCAGTGATAGCTGTAGTCATTTCCAAGGTGGTTCGTCTGGTGCAAGTTGCTAAACTGTGTAGTTTTTGCAAGCCTTCACACTCCTTTCCTAGAGTTCCTTAAACACAATGTGCATCTGTCCAAATGGATTGGAGTCAGTTGGGAGGATGCATGTGTTCAGTTGCTACCGGGGGGAACAGTCGTCTGTTGCTTACTCGGGTGACAGATGCTTGGAAGAAGCAGCAGCACCTCTGTAACCATGCTGGTATCTCCTGTCTTCAGTGCACAATGAGGAAAGACTACCCAAAATAACAGAAACAACTTGCATTACCCTGTGTAAAGATCTGAGAGATGGGGATTAGAAAGCAGTTCTAAGGTTCCTGCTTTCCCTTCAAATGTGTTTACAGGTTCCTATGGCATCTCCAATTCCCCAAGCACCATGTCTCTAGATGGCAGTGCTGCAACTCCACTGTGCCACTGGTTTCTGACCTGTTTGTTGTAAGGTGGCAGTAACAGAAATGATGCAGCTATCATCACTCTTTATTTTTTTTTAGTAGCCAGAAACAGTGATTCCAAATCAACATGGTCTCCTGGATCAGTCACTAACACCTCTCTGGCTCATGAGCTGTGGAAGGTCCCTTTGCCACCTAAAAGCATCACTGCTCCATCCCGCCCACCACCGGGGCTGACAGGCCAGAAACCACCTTTGTCCACATGGGATAACTCCCTACGTTTGGGTGGAGGATGGGGAAATTCTGATGCCAGATATACCCCTGGTAAGTGTTAAACTAGGCAATCTCTTCTGTGTATGCAGGTGAGAAATGATTGTGGTTATCACTGTCAGGTTCATCCTATGAAAGATTAGAGCCAGCCTGTGTTGTTCGTTTTGTTTTCTTAACCCCATTTGTAGGGATTTTTCTAATGACCAAAGTGGATTCTTTTACTTTTTGAGTTTGCTACATGTAGCAGTAACATGAACTGAGTTCAATATTCATTCTGGCCATGGTGTTAGCTGAGAGGTATTTAGCCATGTTAGTCTGAAGTCAGAAGGGACGGAGGCTAGATACACCCCTTTCTAGCATTAGCTTCCACCTCTTCCTAGGCTCAAGCAGGCTACTTGCCACTGCTGGATCTGGAGATCGTGGTTCTGCTGACTTTCCCAAAAGAGCCAAGTGGATTTTGGAAGTGTAGTGTCTCTTCCAACGAATGTAGGAGCAGTTCTGAACTTATGACAGTAGGCAAAAATGAAGATGTATGGGTTTCATTTTATTTTAAATGGTTTCTAAGACCAGTTACAGTTTAAATAACAGCAGCATGTAGCTACCGATCACCTCAAGCCACCCAAGCACGTAAAAGTAAACAGACAAAGAGTTAAGGACACTATTATGCCAGGCCCACACAGATGCTTGCTTAGCAGTTTGACCTCTAAGAGGGGAAGGTCTGCACTTCCTCACATTTTCCTGCACTCTTAACCATTTCTGCTAGCGAGGATGTAGCTTTCTACACACCTGCGCTATTTACTTATTAGCATGGTGGGGTATTTACTACTTATTTTCCCTTGTTTAGGTTCAAGCTGGGGTGAGAGCAGCTCAGGGAGAATAACAAATTGGCTTGTTCTAAAAAACCTTACACCTCAGGTAAGCACGATGGAGACGTCGGTATTGAATGCACTGTATTGGAAATGCAGCCCTGGGACGGACTATAGGTGGCACTGTCACCCTTGAGGACTTCTTACATGCAGCCCTCGCTTTGTGTAAGCTTCTGACGCCTTGTGTGTTTGCTCCTCAGATCGACGGCTCAACCCTGCGTACCCTGTGCATGCAGCACGGTCCACTAATAACATTCCACCTTAACCTCCCACATGGTAATGCTTTGGTCCGTTACAGTTCAAAAGAAGAGGTAGTGAAGGCACAAAAATCTCTGCACATGTAAGTGTGGGTCGGAATTGCAACTGGCAATTGATTTGGTCACTGGGTTGGCCGAGTGGCATACGGGGAGGGTGTAGGGAGCTCCTTGGGGTCCAGGATTGATGAGCAGGGGGATTCCTCCTTAGCTGCGGAGGCATTCCCAACACTGGTCAGCACACGTGCAGCAAAAGGGGCTCCCTCCCCCTGTTCAACCTCCTTTTCTCCCTTTCTCTGCAGGTGTGTATTAGGGAACACTACTATTCTTGCTGAGTTTGCCAGTGAAGAGGAGATTAGTCGCTTCTTTGCACAAGGCCAGTCTCTGACTCCTTCTCCTGGCTGGCAGTCTCTTGGATCCAGCCAGAACCGACTTGGATCCATTGACAGTTCCCATTCGTTCTCAAACCGTAATGATCTAAATCACTGGAATGGTGCTGGGCTGTCGGGAACTAGCAGTGGAGACCTTCATGGCACTTCACTCTGGGGGAGCTCCAACTATTCCACAAGCCTGTGGGGCACCCCGAGCAGCAATGACACCCGGGGAATTAGCAGCCCATCCCCCATCAACGCTTTCCTTCCTGTTGACCACCTCGGTGGAGGTGGAGAGTCCATGTAATCTTTTACTTTTTCAACTAATAAACTGTGACCTCAAGATGTAACAAAGCAGCACTAATTGGACTTTTCACCTACAGCAAGGGGGTCACCTGTGGAAACAGTTACTTTCTGCACATTTTCCACTTTGTTTTAGCCCAAAACATATCAGTTTAAATACTTGAATCATGCAGGCCAATAGTATAATGTGAAAAAAGTATATATTTACACTTCCAGATAGTGCTATCCATATAAAACTGCTTGGAATGAGCTCATTTGTGTATATTCATCATGTTTATTCTTTGCTTTTTTTTTTTTGCTTTTTTTTTTTTTTTTTGCATTTTGCTGATGATGTTGGAGTATGAGCTTTTTAACTTTTGCACTGAATGATGTTCTCTCTGTCTAATCGGCAATATCGGGGAGGCAGCAGTTCACGTGTAAATGTTTACTCAAGGATGTTCTTAAAAACAGTGTGCGCTCCCTACTATGCCTTGATGTATGCCTACCTTATTGTGGTATTGTGGCGTTTCAAGAACAAGTTATGATACTGACTTAGGATTATGAATGAAAGTATTGCACCAGTTTTTTCATGTGTAAAACTAAAGAATTTAGCTCTACAGTTTAAAAAACTGTGGCCACAGCTGTGACTTGCAACCCAGCCCGCCAGCCAGGGGGGGTCCTGCACTTTCAATAGGCTTTCAATTTTGTTTTGGGGGCACCCGTGTCGGGGCCTCCTTGTTTACAGAATATTTTGTTTTTGTTTTTGAGAAAGATGTTTACTCTTCCATCATTTTAAAAATTTTTAAAAAGACAAAAAAAATTGAGAATGAAAAAGATGCTTTCTATCTCTGGGAATAATGAACAGTGTTTGGCCATGTCCTTTTGTTTTCTATTCCTGTCTCCTAAATCAAAGAGCATGGCTCTCAGGAAAACCAGTTCCCCAGTAAAAACTCCTTGTAGTTTCTTATAGGAAAAAAAAACTCAACTTTTAGCACTGATACTACTTATTGCTCTGTAAGACTTTTCTCTGCCAAAAAATCGCTTCAAGCTGGAGTTTGACACACTGCTTTCTGACGCTGTCTTTTTATTAGTGAGTGGTGGTGGTTTGCTAATAATCTATAGTTATACAATTTTTTTGTAATCCCATCGAGTGGCTCCGTTTCTGCTCTTGTGACTGTGTTAACGTTTAACTGTCGTACCTTAAAGCCGATCTGAGTAACTATGCATACTGTAACCAAGTTATTGGGCTTACAGAATTGTTTGTTGTATAAAAAGTTTTAAATGTTCAAAGAGTTCTCACAACTACTTTCTTGCAAAAGTAACGAGTTACATCTTTTTGCCACAAATGGTACTATTATATGATGCTTGCTTGGTTGAAGACTGAGAGACTAGGCAAGGGTAAAAAAATTTTAACAGTGCAGAAATCGCCATCATTTCATTGCCTTGATTCTAACTGTTTGTGTCCTAAGATGCAAAAGAAGTCAGTGGCTTTTAACTGTTTACAAATAGAATGTGATTGTAAAATGTACAGTTTGGTTGTGTTTGAATTATGAAGTTTCTCCAGATATTAATAAATCATGACATTTCTGGCTGCTCAGCATATAACTGTTTATTTTTTGTGATTTTTATTTGTAGGCTGTTTTCTATACTATGAAAATATCACGATGATGCTATTTGCTGTGTATTCCCATAGTCTGGTTTTCTTTTATTCTGACGCATTAATTTTTAAGAAGTAACCCTGCATTTTATTGTCAGATCTCCCTCTGCATCCACTCAGAGATGAGATTATAAGCTTAGGAAACTGCAGCTTGCTTTTCCTTCCCCTCTTCTTGTGTGAGCACCTTCAGGATCGCGTTGTCCTAGCCCCTGCTGTACTTCACAAGCCCTCGCTTTCATCTGCCCCCACCATCTGTGCCCAGCTAGATCCTCAACAGGACACTTGCAAATGAGGAGAGCATTTTGGAAAATAAAAGTTTAATACTTAAAAATGTCCTGGTGTTAAAATTTATACCTCATTGACATGAATCGCGATGAACAATGCAGCAGTGCGGAATTTGTATTTCAATCTTCACAGTGGCTTAGCTTGTTCTGAAATGGCTGTAGGGCAGACCATCTATGTACATAGTATGATGCAACGTTCAGAAACTGTTAAAGACTTTTCTTTGCAACCCGCCAGGTATAAGTCGTTAACTCTGTCGGATGCCAGCGTTGCGTGTCCCTCGACACTTCTCTGTAACTACTTTACTGCTAACAATGCTGTCCCAAACCAAAGCTGGCTTCCAAAGTCCGGTCTGAAATCATGTCGAAAAGTTTAGCTGATAATCTTCAGGACTCCTGCACTGAGTAAAACTGACATCATACCTGCATTGATTGTATTGTCCAAGTGTTTGAGATTCCTTCACCGAGCTTGTTATGTGAAAATAAAACGTGGTTGGTTTTAAAAGCTGAACAGAGTTGCCTGTGGTGTGTTGGCTGCTGTCTAGGCTGTCCAGCTCCTTTCCAGATTGACCAGCTCCATGCCCTCGCAGTAGGAGTGAGGCCGCCGGGCTTTGTGCTGTGGGGAAAATGGATTCATCTGTTAGTGACGGGCGTGTTGTACTTGCCCCAGTGCCCCTTCCCCCATGTCCAAATGTGAGTCTGAGGGGCAAAGAGGCAGCCCACCCCACTCAGTTTGCCCTCTTCCTGGCAGCACACAGATAAGCGAATATGTGCACGTCACAAATAGGGGGACGTGGCTGCCGGAGGAGCGTGGGTGTCCTGCTTACTGGCCGCTGTCGGGAAAGCTGGTGCAGGAGGGGAAACGGTGTCCACTGAATGGGCTCCATGGGCCAGCTGGAGACAGAAATGTCACTGGCTTTCCCCGAGTCAATCATGGGGTCGTTCATGCTGCTGGAACTCGTTTCCCAGTCGTAGTGGAAACTGGAAGGCAAGATGAGGGTTGGGACCAAGAACTGGGCTCCCCTTTGCCTTCCTCTCTCAACTGCTGCCTGGCCCCTGTTCCCCCACAATGGTTCATGTAGTGCTCGTGGGGTGCAGCCCTCAGAGGGGATTGAATGGGGAAGGGCAGTGGCAGGGGTCTAATGTAGCTGCCCCGCCTGTTCTCTGTACCCCAGCAGGAGATGAGGCCTTTCCAGACCCATTTCAAAGCAGCCTTTTGGCTTCCGAGGCCCCAGACTGCCCTGTTTTCTGCTGCAGGGAGATGCCATAGAAGGCACAGGCTGCTCCCTGGCCTCCGGGGCTGGTGACGGGCCAAGTTGC
The DNA here is from genome assembly GCF_052110815.1 of Crocodylus siamensis. NCBI lineage: Eukaryota > Metazoa > Chordata > Crocodylia > Crocodylidae > Crocodylus > Crocodylus siamensis. Next base: position 49,866,015 of record NC_143406.1, read on the forward strand.
TCTTTCCATAGCTCTGTTCGGAAAGCGGCAATAATAGCGGAAAGTTTGTGGGAGCCCACTGACTGGCCTTTTCCCTAAACAGGTGCCTGCTGTCCTGCCCTACATGGCCCCAGGCCTAGGACAAGGAGGGTCCTGGTCCCAAGCCCCTGGCCACAGCACCCTGCGTCCTGGATTACCTGGGTTGGCAGGCAGCACGGAGGGGTGGCGTGGGCTGTGGCTTGCAGCCATCAGCGAGCAGGGAGTCGTCCTTGCAGCTGCAGCAGCCATTGTCCAGCACCTGCAGGTGCAGCACCTCCTCGGAGGGGCAGAAGGCTGGGTTGTCCAAGGAGTTGGCGGAGGCCAGCCAGGACTGCGACCAGTACTGGGCTGAGATGTCGTCCAGCCGGCAGAACCGCCTGTAGCTGAGAGAGGAGGGCGAGGGGGTCCTGGGGGGCTGTGGTCCCAGGGCTGGCGCTAAGGCTGTCCTCGTGCCAGCGTGGGCCCAGGGACACGCTAATGGCAGCTCCCCCAGGATGCTCTGACCTGTGCTGGCCAGGAGGTGCTAGCGTGGGTAATGCCAGGTTCTGCCCTCCTGCCTCTTGCTCACAGCTGGAGCACATGGGGTGCAGCTACAAGCGTCCTATCCAGGCTGCACCAGGCCACGCCAGGGGCTCGGCACCAGCATGCATCTGACCCTGGGGCTTGGGCACCTGGACTGCGATGCACCCCCCTGCCCCAGCACAGCCTGTGCATCCCACATCTCACCTCGCTGGCACCCCCCAGCCCTGCTGGTGCCCCTCACCCCCCACCTGCAGCCCTTCCCCCCTCCCACGCTCCAGCCCGGGTTCCTCGGGGCCGGACATCCGTGGCTGCGGCCTGTCCCTCGAAGGAAGCCCTGGGGATATCGCGCCCGCGCAGGCAGGAAGCGCGGCTGCCGCCAAGGCGCTGAGTGCACAACCCCACCCTCCTTGCACCGAGCACTGACCTTCGGGGCAGGCAGAGGAGGGAGCTGGGCCTGACACCCGCGCCAAGGAGCGGGGAGGGAACCGGGGGCCAAAGGGCTGGGAGTGAGGAGCACTGGCCAGGCAGGGGGCTGTGGTCTTGGGTGCGGGCCGCTGCACTGGTGGGCACCGGTGGCATGCAGGGCAGGGCAGGCGCTTAGGTTGCGTGGCCTTCGGAGCCCAGCACTGCCCTTCTCTTCCAACCCCCCCATGTCTGCCCAGGCCTGGGGGGCTCAGCGCTGCCCCCGGGGCGGTGGCTGGGAGCAGGCTGGGCCTGGCCCGCAGCACCGCAGGTGCTCGAGCCACGTCTTCCTGCCTCTCCCCTGGCTTCAGCCCAGGGCAGCCGCTATCGGCCCCTGCAGCCTGTTGACCTTGGCCCCGCTCCAGCTGGCCCAGCCCAGTGGCGTCGGCACGGCCAGCCCCCGCAAGGATAACAGCCCCAGGCCCCCTGCCCTGTCCTGCCGCGCCCCCCCCAGCACAACAGCCATGGTCCGGCGCAGGGAGCCACATGCAGGGTGGTGCTGTCCCAGGCGGGGGCTGCACGTGCTGGGGCCACAGCAGGATGCAGCCACGCAGGCGACGCCTGGCTCTGGGCTGAGGCCATCGGAGCGTGAGGCGCAGGCAGCGATCGTGCTGCCGCTCAGGCCTCGTCTAGAGCCCCGCGTGCAGCTCCAAGCACTGTGGTTCCAACAGGCACGGAGCAGCGAGCGGGGTTCGGAGGCAGCGCGTGCCAGTGTCTGGGCTTCCCCAGCTCCCAGGCTCTGCACAGACCAGGCAGGAAGTTTTTCCCCTCCTTTGCTACAGCTGTCGGGGGGGGGGTGCCCAGGCTGTGCCCTGGGTCCTGCCCTATTTGCCCTTCAGCCCCCTACCCCGTGCGGACACGACAGGTGCACGGCCTCTCCCCCCCGTGCCTGCCGGTCGCATCAGCTCACCTGCTCTTGGTCTGGTCAACCTTGGCCTCCAGCAGCAGGGTCTTGACTCGCCGGATGACCAGGCCAGCGATGACAGCGCCCACCAGCGCCACGCTGAGCAGAACCCCGCAGGCTGCGCCCAGCAGCCCCTGGTGCGTCACCTTGTAGTCGCAGCGCAGCCCCATGAACCAGTAGTCGCTGCCCACCGGGCACCTGGAGCACCGGGCACGTGGGTCAGGTGCCACTGCTCCCCGTGAGCTGCCTGCAGCTCCGGGGCTGCCAGCACCACCCCTCCCCCCCCAGGGCTCCAGCTTCCCCAGCCCCGTGCCCGGGGCCCACACTCACTGGCACACTGGCTCATGGGCCCGGGGGTGCATGCAGATGCCGTGGTTCTTGCAGTAGTTGCGGTGGCACACGGACGTGCAGCTGGCATTGCCCTCTCCACGGCTGACGCACTCGAACCCGGCCGGGCATGCGAAGAGCAGTGTGCAGGGGTCCAGCCGGGTCTCTGCGGGCAGGGAGGCGCGTGGCGGGGTCAGACGGGCCACCCACCGCCCCGTCTCGCCATAGCAGGAGACTAAAGAGGCCAGGCCCGGTCAGGTTAGGAGCAAGAGGCACGAAGGGGGGCCTCTCTGGGGAAGTCACTGGAGATTTATCGACATTGCCTCTCCACAGGGGCACTACATGACACTAGGACCAGGTCAGGAAAGCTGCAAGGAGGAGCATCCCACGGGGCTGCTGCATGCGGTGCAGCCCAGGCTTCATGCCACAACCCCCCCGGCCGGCGTGAAGACTGCACGTGACAGACGAACTAGGCCCTTTATTCACAAACACCATCGCGACGGGCGAGGAGCTGCTGTCACCCCCACAGACGAGCACAGAGCCGGAGCCCGTCAGCTGCAATGAGACATACTAGTAAACTGGCACGGGGGAGCGGGGTGTAACCCAAGCGAAGCCCCACGTAAGGTAGATCTACAGCATACTGGTACTGCTAGCCAACTTGCTCACCAGATGCTTCTCAATGGAAAAAGCCCCCAAAACAGACCAAAAAAACCCCTCAGACTGGAAAGTACAAGCATCCCAAAGTCCTGGGTTTTACAAGCCCCTTTGCAACAATGGAGCTGGATGCTGCCATTAATGAAGAAGGGTGTTTGTACCCAACAGCTTGCAAAGAACCATTTTTCCAGCTATTGATTTGGTCTACTAAAGATAATCACCTCTCCCCGAAGAACCTCGTCTGCCCGCATCCTTGACCCAACACGGCTACAACCAACACTCCCGCTACTAACACACCGAAGACCAGGCAAGCAGCCCGCCTTGACAAGGTACTTAATGAGCAAGTCAAGCAATTGGGACCCCAGCCTCGAGAATGGCTCCTCCGCCTCTACAACACAGTGAACAAATTCCCAGATACAGCGACACGCTCAAGGCGTGGCACCTCTAAAGCCGGGGACGACCCTCACAGCCGCTTACAACGCAGGCAACCACTGCCGGCTGCTCCACCAGACCCTGGCGAAGCGCCGTGCTGCGCAGCGCTCAGACGAACCCCACTTGAACACAGACTACTGGAGGGGCAGCGAAGCACATGGAGGCCTGCCTGGACCCCCGAGGCTGGAGCCAGCCGGGCTGCGGACGGGGCAGCCACGGGGCCTGGGGCCGGGGCCGCGCTGCAGCAGGGACTCACCGAGCACGGCGCCACGTAGCACGCTGGCGTTGGCGATGCGCAGGCCGGACTGCACGGTCAGGTTGAGCAGGGCTCCCACGCCAGGCGCCGGCCAGCGGCCCCGCTCCAGCGCAAACAGGGCGTCGTACTCCAGGACTGCGCCGCCCGGCCTGGGGGGAGAGCGCAGCCACGGGGCCAGTCAGACGCGGCCCAGGCCACAGGCGGGCGCCCAGCGCATGCGCCGGCTGGACAGCTGCGAGCTGGAGACGCGACCCCAGGCCACCCCGGGGCAGGGCCCGTGGCCGTGGCACCGCCGGCATGGCGTCGCCCAGCGGCAGAGCTCACCAGGGCTGCAGCGCCAAGCGGGGCCGTGGCTGCTCCCATCCGACCCTCTTCACTTCCAGGCGCTGGAAGCCCGGCACGGTGGCCAAGAGAGGAGCGACCTGCGCAGCACAACAGGAAGGGCCACGTGAGAGGAGAGAAGGGGGCTGCGGACCCCGGTGCCCCCGGGTCCGGGCCGTGCCCGAGGCCTCACCGTCTCGTTGAAGCGCCGCACCAGGCCCTGGTGCTCCCGCGACGCTGGGTCCTGGAGCGCTGGGACCAGCTCCATCTCCAGCACCAGCTCGCAGGGGACGCGGAGGACGTGCGCTGCGGACGAGGGGCCCGGGCCAGCCCGGGGGCACGATCACAGCTCATACCCCGAGCCCCCCGCAGCCCTGCCCCACCGGCTCCAAGCAGGGCTGCAGGGGTGGTCACGGCTAGTCCGAGCCTCGCCTGAGGCAGGACCAGCCCCGTCCAAACCAGCCCAGACAAACCCTGACGCAAGCCGGGGGGGAGCCCGGAGCCGCACGCGCCGCTCTCGATGAGCCCTGCCCAGCGCCGCGGTTCAGCCCAGCCCCGCGCTCCTGGAAGCGGGCGGCCGTCACAGGTGCCCCCCCGGGGCCGCCACCCTCCGGGGCCGCCACCCTCCGGGGCCACGCAGCCAGACCCTGCCCTGGGTTGATGCCCACGGGGGACGGGGTCACCCCACAATCTGCACCAACCCGGAGGTGCCCGAGGAGCCCACGGGGCTGGTGCTGCCATCTGGGCGCTGGGCAGGAGATGCCCGCAATGATTTGCACCCATGAGCCCCTACCCCAGCTGTGTCCCCAACGGGGAGCCCCTTCCCCAGGACTCACCTTTGAGGAGCGGGGGCTGATCCTCCACCACAAAGACGCGCTGGGCCGCGCCGTGGGCATCCCCAGCGGGTCCAGCTGGAGCCAGGGCCTCGGTCACGCCGCCCGGGCCAGGTCTCGCCGCTGGCGTAGGGTCTCCGAGGCGGGTGCCGGCACCAGGAGCTGCCGTCCCGGTGCTGCTCGCAGGACGGGCACGGCGCGGGCCCCACGTCGGCGCGGCTGCCGGCTCTGGCAGGGCCCCAGCGCTCCCGGGGACAGGGTGCCCGGGCCTGGGCTGGGCCCCTGGGGTGCTGCTGCTGCCCAGGAGGGTCTGCCCCACGCTGCTGGGGGGCGCGGGCTCCGTGGCGGGGCTGCTGAGCCCACGTGACAGCTCCAGCGCCAGCGCCAGCGCCAGCCTCGCCGTCCCTCTGCTCCAGCTCCGCGAGGCCGAGCGGGACGCAGCCGTGGCAGCGCCTGTGGTCACTGTGCTCCGAGATGGAGACGAGCTGGGCGTGGAGGGTCCTGGGGCAGGCGGGGACCCCAGAAGGCCCCTCTCCGAAGCGGACGCGGGGCTGCCACGTGGCTCCGGGGCAGCCGGCGGCAAGGAGCCCTGGGGAGCGCTGGCCCGGGGGGCGCCAGGGCCGAGGAGCAGCGCCGCGGCGGTGCGAGGGGTCGCTGGACGCGCCGTCTCCTGGTGCAGCGTCGCCGTGATGCCCGCGTCCCCGCTCCCGCCGGTGGCCTGCGGCCACGGCAGCGCAGGAGCGGCCCGGGGAGCACTGGAGACGGGCGGCGGGGCGGACGTGGCTCCACCACGGCTCCCCCCCGCGCCAGGCCCTCGCGGGTCCTCAGTCGCGGGCAGAGCTGGGGGGCCCCCGGACAGCGGGGCCGGGCCCCCGGGCGGCACGGACGCCTCGGGCTCTTTGCTGCGGTCGCCTGGGGTCGCGGTCTCCGGTCGGGGCGCTGCGGTCCGGTCTGCGGCCGGCTGGGCCACGCGGGCCCCCGGGCCCCCACGGCCGTCGGCTTCCGGAGGCCAGCGGGACGCAGAGGCCGGGGCCGTGGGCGCCGGGGCAGGGCTGGGGCGAGAGGCCCGGGTGCCGGGGAGCGCGTCAGGCGCCAGCGTGAGGGGTGCGCGGGGCCCCGCGGGCGTGGCGGATGGCTCCGGGGTGCCGCCGGAGACCCTCGAGGGCCGGTCTGGGGGCGCCGCGCCGAAGGGCTCTGTCCGCGGCCCTGCTGCGGGGCTCCCGCCTGCTCGCGCCCCGGGCCGGGGGGAGGGGCCCCTGCTCTCGGGCGGCGCTGGGCCGGACGCCCGGGCCCCGGGCCCCCGCAGCCCGGGCTCGGGGCGGGCTGTCAGGCCCACGGGCGCCGGCGTCGGGGTCTCGCCCGGCTCCGCGGTCGGCACGGCCAGGCCGGCGGCCCCCCGCCCTGCCGCAGCCCGGGCCGGGGTGCGGGGCGCCGGCTCGGTCGGGGCCGGCCCCGGCCTCTGCGCCTCTCCCGCGGGGCCAGCCGCGGCGGGCGGCGGCGGGCGGCGGCCCCAGGCCCGCGGGGCGGCGGCGGGGCCGGCCCCTGCCGCCCAGGACGGTGTCCCCGGGGAGGGCGGGAGGCCGCCGGCCCCTCCCGCGCCGGGCCGGGCCTGCTGGGGTCCGGGGCTGCTGGCCGCGCTGCCCGGCGCTCCCGCGGGGTGCCGGGGCCGCCGCTCCGGGGAGGACAGAGCTGCGGGGAGACAGGCGGTCACGGGGCAGAGCCGTGGCCCCAGCCGCGCGAGCGGCCGGTGGCCGTCCGGCAGCGCCCCGCCGTGCCGGCCCCGGGCAGGGCGCACGGAGCCGCGGCCGCCGGGGAGAGCGCAGCTCGCCGCCCGCCGGCACCGGAGGCCGCGGGCTCCCGCACCCCGGCACGGCGCCGCGGCAGGCGCGTGCGCGCAGCCGGCAGCTTGTGAACACGCGGCGTGCCGCCGGGCCCGGCCCGGGGCGGCGTCGCCATGGCAACGGCCCGGCTGCCGGCACGTGGCGCGGCCGGCCACGCACACGCACACGCGGGCCCGGGCGGCGGGCCAGGCCCCGCCTCTGCGCGCCCCCTCCGCCGGGGCGGCCTGCCCCGCGTTTCCCGGCTCGTGCTCCCGGGGTGCGGCCTGAGCCCCTCCCCGCAGGGCCGGGGTCACCGGGGGCCGTTTCCTGTGCGAGGGAAAGCCCAGCTGGAAACCGCCGGCCCCCCGCGGGCGCGGGCGCGGGCGAGCCGCGGCCGGCCCAGGAGCCGGGGCGCCCGCGGGCACAGGGCGGCTCCTCGTCCGGGCCCCGGCCCGGCCCGGCCCGGCCCGCTCGCTGCCTGCCGCGGGCAAGCGGGGCGCTGCCTGGGCTCGGCGCTGCGCTCCCGCTCCGGCTCCGGCTCCCGCTCCCGCTCCGGCGCCGGCGGGCGCAGGCGAGGGCAGGCTGGGGCCGGGCGCGGCGCGGCGCTTACCGGCGAGGGCGAGGAGGAGGAGGAGGAGCGGCAGGAGGCGGGCGGCGCTGCCCGGGCCCATGGTGCCGCTGCCCGGGCGGCGGCGGCGGCGGCGGCGGCTGCGCCGGGGCCGCAGGATCCGCGTCTCTCTCGTGTCGTGTCGTCCCGCCCCCGGGCGGCGCCGGAGCCGCCCCCGGCCCCTGCCCGGGGCACGCGGGGGCGGGGTGCCAGCCCCCGGGAGGGCGCGGGCCCGGCCGGGGGGGCCTTAGGGCACCTCCGGAGGAGACCGGCGGGCGCCCCGCGCTTCAACGCGGCCCCGGCGCAGGCGAGGGCCGCCCGGGAGCCCGCGCCGCGGGGCTGCGGCTCGAGCGGCCCAAGCTGCGAAAACCAAACGCCGCCGGGGAGGCCGCCGAGCCTCGGGCTTTGGTTTCCATCCTCCTACGGCACCCACTGTGGAGGAAAACGCGCACGGACTGACGCTTTCTTGGCTCCCGCCTGGCGCTGCCCCGCGAGACACAAGTGTATCTTGGCTCCGGGGGAAGCCGTGCAGCCCAGGAATAACTGTCAGCGCAGGCTGGAGCGAGATTCCTAGCGGGCGCCTTGCTGGGAGCCAGGGCTGCGTCTCGGCAGCAGGGAGGTCGGCCCCTTTCACTTTCTGCCCGGAAAGTCGGAGGTTTCCCAGCGAGAGCGTTCACTTCCCAACAGGCGTTTAACAGGAACGGGCTGCAGGATGGAAAAGCAGCCTATCCGTCAGAAAGGGCAGACGCGGAATTACTCAAAGCTGTGCGGGGTACAAACCCTTCAGCCAGCCGATTTGAACATGCTCTGCACAGCGGCGCAAATTCCCTCCCTCCTTGGCACTCTGCGGGGAGAGGGATGGTCTGGATTTGGTGCCCACGTGCCCGATCAAGTTTAGGACATATTCCTTAGCCCATTGGGTTCTCTACACCGTTCATACCAGATTTCGGAGAGGCTTTTGCCACCTAGACCAGGAGGGCAGGAGCCGGACAAGGCCCGATGACGGGAAGGTTACCAGGTCCTATCCACCCTCCTGTGCTTATCTGGAGGGTGGCAGAGGGCTTCTGGACATAGCTCTGTGCGTCCGGCCGAGGGCCGTTTCAGTGCTGAGCACAGGATAGGTCAGCTTACCTCGACACGCGAACTGGGCTCGGTGCCGCCTGCGCCAGACAACTGCCTTAGGGCTCCGGCAGCACAGGACAGGCGGGTTTGCAGCGTCTGGGGTTTCTGCACAGAAGCAACCTGGGAGCAGGGCGGAGGGGACGCCGGGCCGGCCCAGCAAGGCCCCCCAGACTGGGACGGTGGGTGCCAGTTCTCAGAGTTGCTACAGCCATGTTCCCCACAACGCATCCTCACTACAGGAGTTATTACTCCAGCAACTTCTGAGCCTTTTGGCTTTTGGCCCATTAGCCCTCAGCGACAGCAGCGGGGAACTCCATTCCCACATATGCTTGCTGGATGTTTTAGCAGGGACTAAAGGCAAAGGAGTCACCATCCGGATGGGATTTGGACATCAATCCCAAACTGCAACATTAAAGCACCTGCAGTCAAAGGCACAGGAACTACAACCGTGCCAGAACACGAAGCTGCGAGCTAAAACCTATCCCAGCACGATGGGCACAGAGCAATCCCGACCCCAGACGCTGAGGGATGAGAGTAACTATGGGCCGACCTAACACTCACCTACTAGGAAGAGCCAGAACTTCTTCCTGCAGGCACCCACTTAACATATCTGAATGACTGAAAACTAAGGGTAGCGCTGGGGACTGAAAATAATTATATGGGACCGGTGGGACAAAGAGATCCTAGGACAGAACCATCGACACAGCAGTGGTCTTACATATTTATTTTTGAAAGGCCAACACATCGACAGCTTTAAATACAACGTCCAACAGAACTATTCTGATGAAAGCAGCCACGGTACCGAAATGTGCGCTTACATTCGTACACCTGCTGGCAGCATCCCAGTCCTCGTGGCAAAAGAGGCTTCCTGTTAAAAAAGAAATCCGCAGGTTGCATTTCAGCACTCAGGTGACTTGGGCAAGACAAAACGTGCAACAGAAATGACTGGCCTCTCACAGGTCTACGGGAGCAGGGAGTCAGAGGCAGGACCCATGGCTGCACCGCGCTCTGTCCATCAGGCATGCGACTCCCTCGTGCTGACCTGCCGGGACAGGGGGACATTGTGGCCTACGCAGCCCTCGCACTTCTGCTGGGACACTCAAAGCTCCCAGTGATGCTGGTATTTGTTCCAGGTGGGACCAAGTCAACCAGCTCAGTTCCCCCAAACCAGGCTGCACGCGGCCACAAACACCTGGGCCTGCCCCCCTGAGGCTTTCCACAGCCTCATGAGTCACACCGTCGTACTGAAGGTTAGGTCCCGACGGAAGCAGGCATGTCTTATAGCAATTTACAGCCTCCTGGCTGTTACTTGCTACCTGCATAAGCATTTCTACCTACCAGAGAGATGTCTTCATTCATATACGTCCTTCTGATCCGCAATGTAGTCTACAATCTCTTGTGGACACATTAGCTTTTCTGCTTCTGCATCAGGAATTTCAAACCCTGGAAGGGAACGCACACACTCGATCTAAAGCAGGAACAGAAGCAAGGTGGGAGGCAGCTATCAAACAAATGCTGGTGCCCATGACTTGGCTCAAATGCAGGGGTAGGTGCTCTGTAGCATAAAGCTGTATTGGACACCTCGCTACTAGGCTGCAACATCTTGATCCAGGAGCAGCAAATTATGCGAGAAGCATGAGGAAAACCTGGCGCAGTTGGGGCTGGCTGTAGAGCTGCACCGAGAGTTTGTGCCTCATCGAGCAAAACCAAAGCGTCTAGTGCACTCCCCACGTTCCCACCCAGCCTGGTGTGCAACCACTGGGACAGGACAAGGGGTTCTGGGTAACTAGACAAACAAGCACCTGAAGTGCTGGTGCTTTGACTTGCTCTAGCAAGTGCTGCTCTAGGCAAGAGCACTTATAGAAGTGCTATCAGCATTTACCATGTGCAGGACGCTCAGGGCTTGAGGCCAGCCACCAGAACGGGCTCTAGAGAGCTCCTGCTCTCCTACATCCAGTCCTTCCGGCTGCAAGCGAACTCCCCTCCAGATGGAAGCAGTTGCAGTTAAACTACATACTTCTGCTCAGTATGTCTTCAATTAAAGCTGTCGCAAAAACCCACATATTCTCTCTTTTTTGCTATTGTAAATGTTTGGAATTTATAGTCAATGAATGCCAGAGCTAATCAGCTTGGGATTTAATTAAATCGACATTAACAATCACGCAATCTTACAGAAACAGAAGAACTAAGGTTTTGTTTGTAGGAGTCGACTTTGAGGTCAAATAAATAAGTACCTAGAAGGTGGGGAGCATCGAGAACTAGGAGAGCAACTGTGCAGGAGGGCACCTCAAGGGAGGATGAGGACCAGGGGCATAAACTAATAGAGGGTAAATTTAGGTTGGACACAAGGAAAACTTTTTCTCCGTAAGGGTCACCAGAACGTGAAGCGCACTCCCAGCAGGGGTGGTGCAGTCGCCCTCCTTGGCGGTGTTCGAGACAGGGACCATGCCGAGCTTATGTGAGCCCAATACTTCCTGCCCACGGCAGGGGACCGGACTCGATTGTACCGGTCCCTTCTGGTTCTAGGACTCCAGAAAGAAAGCCCTGCATCAACAAGAAGAGAGCTCAGGCTGCACACACAACTTACCAAACTCATCTTCCATGGCCATGATTATCTCCACTTGGTCCAAACTGTCCAAGCCCAAGTCTTTCATGAAGTGGGAATCAGCTGTTAGCTGCAAGAAGAGACAAGCCCAAGGACAGACTAGTCAAATTAACTGTACTGATACCAAGGAAATGAAAGTTAAAACAGCAGATGATCCCAATTTCACATTTAAGCTCAAGAAGGAGAAACACATATCCTACAGCATGTCTCCCAGGAGGATTGGAAAAGGCCTTTTTCAAGAGAGCAGATGATAGCGGCTTCCTTCTAAACCCTCAGATCTGGCACTACACATTATCTAAACTACCTCAACTTCCAGGATGTAAAAACAACTATTGTTAAAAACGTGAACAGATGGAAAGGGCATCTGACAATTGACGGTTTGCTGGGATCTTTCAAGATGAAGGGAAGAAAACGTTTTCATTACCTCGAGCTGCTCAGAAGAAACACAAGTTTCCTGTTTCCTGACAGCTCATAGATGCTGACTCGGTTTATTAAATCCAGAAGGCCGGCTTCCTTGACCTTGTCACTACTCGTCTGCGACAGCGATTTGAGCCTGGCTGTGTTGCCTCCCTACCCCGCCCCCACGCTGTGGAGCAACACGCTGTGATCTGCAGGGCGCTCGGAGCAGAGCGCGAGGCCTCCCCTTCCCCTCTCCCTGCCTCCCCCGACAGCAGCCTACGAAAAACATGACTTCTTTACTAGGCCTGCTGACCACAGGGCCACCTGCCTGATAACAGTGCCTAGAGCTTACCTTTTCTGGATCTATCTTATCATACAGCTTCAAGATGTATAAAACACGCTCTTTTATACCCTCCAGGGTAAGAGGTGGCAACTCTGAATACCGACGGCACAGCTGTAACGATGGCCCACAGATCTGCAAAGACAGCACAAGAGACTCGTGTGAAACCGCTGGACGGTCCAGTTAGGAACAGAACGTGTGCGACCATGGAAAGGGTCTGCGCGTGCTGGGTACTTCGACCCGCCTCGAAACCACTGTGTTTTACCCTGCGGGGCTGTTGTGTGTTGTCAACAGGAAATTCCCTGTGATAAAGGCTCAAAAAACCCCAAACCATCACGAGATGCAGAGGCAGCAAAGGAAGTGGGAAGAAGCTACTTCTTCCAAGAGGCCCCAGAGGGAGACGCGCTGCTCCCCTTGCGGTGGGGCCGGAGAAGCGCGGCACCGTGGTCCTCTCCCCGCAGCACCGAGAAGCGCCGCAGCGAGCTCCGGCCCACCGAGCGCTGGGCGCACGCCGCGCGCGGGCGGGAGGAACCCTCCGCTCGTCCTCCCGCACGCCGCAAACGCCTCGGGCGAGTGCCAGGGCAGGGACCCCGCGGTGCCGCGAGACCACTGCCCGGGCGGGCGGGCGGGCGCCACGCGGGTCAGCACGGCAGGGCGCACAGTCCCGGCTGACGCGACAAACCCAGCCCAGAGGTCGTCTACAGGGATCCGGAGCCTTACACCCGCGCCGCCCGGCCGCAGGCACGGAGAGGGGCGGCGGCGGCCCTGCCCCGACCTCGCTGCTGGAGAACGACAGAGGGAGGGGCGGGGAGGAAACCCGCGGCAGGCCCCGGCCAGCCGGGCCTGGCAGCGCCGGCACCCTTCCTGCGGCCCCGCAGCCGGGGGGCGGGGGGCCACTGGCCACGTCACGGGAAGGCACGACCCCGGGAATCCCCGTGACCCCGGCGACCGCGGCCCGGGGAGGCCCGTGACCCGGGCAACGCGGGCCCACCCGCGGCCTCACCTGCGGGAGCGGGAGCGGCGCGTGGCGCGGCGCGGCGGGGGGGGCGCGGGGGCCGGGGCGGGCGGGCAGGCGCGGCAGGAGGCGGCGGAGGCCGGCGGAGAGGACACGCGCCGCCATGTTGCTCCGTTGCCCAGCGTGCGCCGCGCGCCCCGCCCACATATCCCGGCGGGCCCCGCGCGGCGCGGCAGCGCCCCCTGGCGGCCGGGCGGCTCCGCGGGAAAGCGGCGCACGCGCTCTGGGGAGCGGCCGGCCCGGGCGGCGCGTGCTGCCCCACGTTGCTCCTTGCTACGCGGGTTTGACCGTAGGCAGGAGACCCCCGCTGGGGCAGCCCCCCGCTCTCGCCCCGGAGAACAGCGGGGCGGCCCAGACTCGCGACACGGCCACGTCGCGCCTGCCTGAAGCAGTGCCCTAGGCGTGAAAGACGGTCCCCGCTGGTGGCTGGCGGTGGCTTGCCGCGGTAGGGCCGGCAGGCTCGGACTGAAGAGGATCCCAGCGCTCCCTCCTGCAGGGCCCGGCCCGTCCCCCTGTGTTCACGTGCACGGTCACCGGGCAAGTACCATTTACCAGTCAGGAAACTAGGAAATCACTGCACCAAGCTACAAGACCAAACTTTAAAAAAATAAAGTTTAATGGGTTACTACATTTAGGTCACCCCCTGAAAATGCTTTTAACAGCGATGTGGTCACACTCGGCACACAAGCAGGCAGACCTGGCCCACCACGGTTAACCATATACCGGCAGCTTCCAGAAGATACCAAACAAGGAAAACAAGACAAAACAGAAGACAGCTAGCAGATCACCCCCCCAAATGACTCACATTGAAACAAATCGTTTGGGGAGAAGCAAACAGAGGATGCTGAGGATCCAATGAGGAAACCCTATCCGCTCAGTTCACTCAGTGCATATTTGCTCAGTGGAAACCCCCCCTCTTAGCTTTAAGAAGCCCCTGTCCTACCCTCTTTTTGCCCCCCTGCTGTGGCTGGTGAATAGCTGTAGACACACACGCTGCCATTATTCTGTCCAGCCAGCAGGTAGGAGTCCATGGCTGACCACCTCACCAACGTCCAAGGCCTGCCAGACTCCGGTGGACGCAAGGTAGTGCAGTCCCCTAGAAGCAAGTCCCACACTGCAATGGTTCCAGATGTTAGGACAGCTGCTGCGGAGGCATCCTTCACTTCGCCCTCCAGGTACCTAGAACCATGCACAGAACAGTGAGGACTCTGCAGCGCTGTTCACATGAAGTGCCACAGTGTGAGATACCATGCTATTATTCCACATTCACTGTGTGTAAAACAAACGCAAAGCTTCCACATGAAAAAGCATCTTGTGGGTAACAAAAGCAATGAAGAATTTAAGCCAGCTGTAGGAAGTGGCAGTGTCATGCGGATTGCGTTCTTCACTGCATGCGGGCGAGAGAGGTAGGAGACAGCCCCGTGGTGTCACTCGCCTAGAAATGCAGAAGCTGCTTAGCATTACGATGTCGTCTCAAGCTGCAAAGCACTTATTATGCACGTAAGGAAGGTTGCATGATTTGAGCACAACTGCCTCAGTCTCCACAGTGAATACAGCAGGTCATCTGTCTACCAGCTGCAACCTACTGAAACGTGCTCATCCCTCGAAAGAAGTTCCCAAAATGTTTTTAAAGCCCTTCCAGTGTCAATTTGCCTGTGCTTTTGCGGGGGCTTTGCCTGTGGGACTAACTTCTGAATCCAGTGACCTGACCTCTCATCCCACAAACATTTTTGTGACTAAAAGCCATTCCCTGGTCACAAACAGGGCTCGCTCACAAAGAAGTCCCTGACGCAGCAGGACACAGGGAGCTCAGAGGTTAGCTCACAGACTTGTGCAGGAAGCAGGCAGGAAGCGGGCAACACCCTCCCTGCGTTCTGCTGGACATACAGAGGCTGTCCGTGATTTATGGCAACCTCATTAGTGTCAGACAGTGGCAGGTGGGCCCTTGCAGATTGCCCACTCTGTCAGCTGGGCCACAGACAGCTTTTATCCTAGATCAATGCTAGCTCTCTACTTCCAGGAAGAAAAAAAGGGAGTAAGTGCAGCTCCTTTGCATGATTCCTGAGGTACTTGCCTGCCAGTGTGTCCAGGGGGGAGAGAGAGAAACATGACACCAGCGCTCCTGGCCGTCTTGGGATTGAATGCGATCACCCGGAATGCAGGGTTTCCGCACGACTTGCTCTCTTTGGCATGAGGGTGACTTAAAACAACAAACAGGAGGCCCTGGTTTACAAAGGAAAAATACCCCATTAGAGGGAATGATAGAAGAAGAAAAATTGTAACACCTTCTCCTGTAACCAGGCACCTGTGGCAACTATGTGCTGTGACCACTTGCCCCTCTAGATATTTTTCAAATTAAATTAAAACAGAGGAGCTGACAGGAGACCAACTGGGTAGGACTTCTGTGGCGTAGTGAGACTGCAGCACTGGAACAAGCGTCCAAAGAAGCAGGGACTCTGCAGCCTGTCAGCGGCTCCGCAGTGATTGTCCGCATGCCTACTCTTAAGCAAAGCCCATCCACGGCACCCTGGGCCTCAGTGAAAGAAGAATAAGCTCCAAGTTAGCTTCCATTTATCCCAGGGGAAGAATATACACATGGATTACATCTGAAATGAGCTTGCTGGGTCTTAGCCTATTAGGTATTTACATGTAACAAAAATAATGACTACATGGAGGTGACTGGGAGCTCCTGCTCAAGCCACAGCAAACCAGGAATCAGATTCTGTGCCCTGGAAGAGAGATCTTGAAGTAGCCCCTGTTGAGTCTGTCTCAAGCCACCACTATTAGCCTCAAACATGCGTGAACACTACTTTTACACAGGCTGAAGTTAAGCGCTCAAGAATCCAAAGAACACACATGGGTGAAGGGTCTCACATCACAGTACAGATGCAACTGAACGAGAATATCATGCTTCTATGCTCCACTCTGTAATCGTCTTGTGAAAGTACCGAAGATGAGGTTTAGGTTAGCAGAGGATGCAGCCTGGGGCTGCTTCTGGTAAAATAGTGCTGATTAGTTTGGGTGATCATAAGTTTCTCTCTCGAGGCATGAATGGGAGTCTAACTCCGCATATGTGCAGCAGGATTTTCTTTTACATACGTACGGAGTCAGAATAGGCCCGATGGCAGACTGAAGCTGGATAGGAATAACCAACGTGCATCTTTTTCAGGAGCTGACCAGTTTTCAAGTTCCTGCAGACCAAAGAAACATAATTGGACTGTTTTATGTTATGCAAATTGTCTGTATTCTTTTGACAGCTGCAGTGCCGGTGTGTGAAATGCTGTCCAAATAGAGAGGGGAAGGCATGGTCCTTGCTCCAGAGAGAGACTGTGCTAAAAAAATTGTGGACAAAGGCTGAGGATGGAAGCTGTGCTGTCGTCATCCTACTGCTCATTTGCTGTGTTTTCATCTGGATTTATAGAAACAAAGCAGAAATTCTGCCCTGGGCTCCAGGCCTCACTGCAATTAACGTTTCAACAGATCAGAAGCAAACTCTGCTCTATGCCCATGTGACTAGATCCCATAGCTAAGGACTAGGTGCCCCTTGCCGCCACAATAGATCACCTCACTAGCAACATTCCCACTCTAAAGTCCTGGTGACAGAAGCAAGTACTTACCAAACAACAACACTGTTCGCTGTTGTAGTGCCAATCAAAGCATCTCTAATACCTTCTACCTCAGCAAAAGCCAGAACCGTCTCTTTTGGGGCCATCAAAGTCTTCCTGTTGTTATTTCTGGACAACACGTGTGGATAAACAGAAGATGTTGTGGAAAACAGGCTGTCACATTACTTACTATGCAAGAGAACAAGGAAATGGTTCACATGCTGCAACACCCCAGAAAGAACAGCAAACTCCCCGCATGCAGCCTCTGAAGTCATCACTGCCGCTGAGAACAAACTGCCAGCCTTCTTACCTTCCTGTCTCCAAGAAGGAGATTATCTCCACTTGCTGCTCTTGAAAGGTCCTGCTGCTGCTGACCAGCCTCCTGTCTTTTAGCCCAAGAACAGCTTTTATGTTTCCAGTTTTTACTACTGATTGCTTTAGGGAGCCGTCTTCAGAAGAACAAAGCAAGACCCTAAACCAAATCAGAACAGAAGGCTGCATAGTGAAGGAGAAAGGAAACAGAACCCAAACATGGCTTTCAGTATCATCCAGAAATGATTATGCTTTTATCAGAGGAAATAAGGAGTAAAAGAATCCTTGTAGGGTAATTAAGTTTCTGCTTCTGCTAAGCATTTCCCATTGTTAAGAGTGTTTTTTAAAATAGTACTTGGAACTGACAGATTAGCAAGAGATAACTTCAGCCTCTGTGCAAAAGAGTCAATTAGCAGAGTGTTCTTTGATGTCAAACTGGAGAAATTGGGAGGTTAGAAGTGTTCAGTACAGAATAAAAGCCACATGCCCAGGATGACTCACCTTAGTTCTCCAATCTCCAAGTCCCCCAAGGCTGCACATACCAGATTATGGACATCTGGCAAAGGAACAAGTTGTATGACTGGAATCTATGAAGGCAAAGACAGGTAATTAATTTCAACCACAGTATAATTTTTAGTTAGATTTTCTATATTATCTAAAGACAATTGGACTACATTTTTTCAACCCCTTAAAGAACAGTTAAATGAAGCAGAAAATCTACCACCATCAGTTCTTCCCCTAAAAGACATCAAACAAAACAAGTAAGTTGAAGGAAGAGCAGGCTCTTGATGCAAGAAGTCAGGCTGCCGGGCAATTAACACTCAACATCTGCACAACTACAAGAAACTAACATTTCATATGGAATTGAATTACCTGTCCCCCCCAAAAATCAGGCTATTTCTTTAACTGGTGCAAATTTTTTTCCTTAGTTGGCTTTGATGGAGCTACACCAATGTATGCCACCTAAGGAATCTCTCCGAGTCTGCACTTATTTGCTTCTTGGGAAGTAGTCCAACATGATCAGACAATTGCCCCAAACCGCAGAAATAAAGTCTCCGTCTTGTACCTCTGTGAGGTGCCAGGTGCACGTATTTCTCCACTGGTCAGAAGACAGAGGTTTCCACAACGAAACGGAGGTCTCGCAAGCAGTCACAATGCACAGTTCTAGGCAGCCAGTCTCTTCCCACCATACTGTGCTCACGTCCACGGCACAAGAGCCAGAGGGATCCTATCCAAAACAAAAGTGCTGAAGTTATTCCAGCAGCCACAGCTACTCACCCTGCAGATCCACCCTCCCACCCCAGTAAGGGCTGTCCTGCAATGAGGGGTTGGAGCTGGGAGTTGGTGCTCCAGAGCATTACCTCTATGCCCTGGCTTCAACTGCTATTAAAGGCAACAAGGAAAATGAATATGGTGGGCTTCATCCTGGGAATAGAGGGCATCTACCCAGCCACATCACATCCCCTGCCACTGTACATGAAGTGGGACCACAAGCTGGAACACAATCAACACCAGCTCGGAGGTAGCGTGGCAGAGCTGCATGATAAATCTGGCCTGGCCCCTGTGTGTCAAGCACTGCTACTCCCCTCACTTTTGCAAGCAGGAGAGGGCAGTCACAGATAACCCTGAGGGCTTGGGCTCTGGGTAGGAGTTTGATGTTATACAAGACAATGGCAATTCTTTCCTTCCCTGTAAAGAAACTTTCAGGTCTGACTCTTGTTTTTGGCTGGCTGTGCAAACCCAGAGTTTGTTTCTTGGATAAAACCCTGCAACTTGATCCAGAACTCGAGGTGGCCCCACCCCTGCAAGTTTGTTTGGAGTTCAGTGGCCTTTCCCACAGCCATTGCTCCCTGCCCACAAACTGTTCTCTATCTTCTGCAAGACAAAAGATGAGGAAGACTACAAGGAGACACTGCTGTGGAGGGAGAGCAGATGGATCAGCTGTACCAACCACCTCAACTGTCGTCTTCCTCGGTTGTGGCACACAAATGCATCCAACTCAGGCTCAACTCCAAGCAGGTGCAAATGTCCACGTGCGTAATTCACAGCTCCCTAGCCCTTACCTCTGACCCATGTCAGAGATGGGGACAGGATGACAATGAAGTACTGCAGGCAGTCACTATCCACAACACAGGGGAAGGCAGTATTAAAACAGGAGGCCATTTTGGCTGACAGGGTAACAAGGACCAGGCTCATTGTTATTGCAGTCACATGTGTTTAGATGTGTGTCTATCTGATTTTTTTTTTATTAGGAGGGGATGTGTTGGATTCTGGCCAAAGCTGTTAGCTGCTTTTTTATGAGACGCAAAGAAGGAACAGACTGATTAAGGGGCAGAGTTCAATTTTTTCCAACAGGCCTTTTTTGTTTCACAGTGTTTGCATTCATTTTATTATACTTGTATTTAGACTTCAGATGCATGCGACTTAGGGCCTCTGTAAATACATAACTTTTTATTAAGACGCAGCTATCTGTAGAAGCGACTGAGTAAAATACCTCCACCTTTAACTTTGAGACCAGCCGCAAGCTTCCTTCTCTCAGGCTGCCGCTGCATGCCATAGCCATGTGATCCAGCATCATTTTGTTCTGTACAAACAGAAAATAAGTAATTCCTATAAAAACAACAACTTGAAATAATGCTCAGCACATGGAGAAGTAGGAATCTGTTCTGCATCTGTCTGCTGGACAGCAGCTTTAAAAGCATTCCTTGGCATATTGTGGAAAACAAGAGAGCCCCTAGAGAACATCTGTGCTGCTTCTCCAACTGACTCATCTCAAACCAAACCTCCAAATCTTTTATGACCACCCCGTCTCCTGGTATGCCTGTCGCTGTAGCACCCATGCAGAATAGACGCATTCTGTAGATCACCACTCAAGACACAGGGACTTCATTTTTCTCTGCTCAGCCTTTGCCTATACCCATCTTGTATCTCAATTCTTTTGATCGCTATTGCCATCCTTACCAGTTCCCAGCTGGAAGCCTTCCCTAAGGTAGATCAGCTGTAAAAAAATCTTCTGTGCACTCACATATTTCAGATTTACCTTCCATACCTGACCCAGCATTCCCTGCCCCACCTCTTAGCAGGAAGACAGTGCTTTCACCTGTTCAGCAGCAGCGCTGCAGCATTCCTTGCACACGCTCCCTGACAGCTGATGCTCCTCAAGAAGGACATCTTCATCAGGCCTGCACTCAGGGTCTCCTTTGTTTTCCAAAAAGCTCTCTGCCTTGCCACTCTGTGCTTCATCTCTTCCAGCAGATCCTGTTCCACAACCACCAGAATGCAGAATTCTGGAGTCACTGCACTCGGTGCCCTCCAAAGCATGACCCCCTGGCTCTTCGGCAGTGTCAGTTTTCATTTGCACAGATGGTGCAGAAAATGAGTCGGGTAAAGCCCCACTGTGTCCCAGCGAGAGGAGAGCAGGGGTTGCACCCAGGGAAGGGAACGCAGGCATGGGAACCTGCGACTCGAGCTGACTGGGTGCACCAGCTGAAACAGCACTTAGGGGGATGAGCAGCACCTCACTTAAAGAAAGCCCCTGCTGGGGCAGCTGGCCTTCACAGTGAGGCAGCTTGGGTGATACAGTTTTTGGAGGAGAAATCAAAGTGTGTTCGAGACTTTGGCCTTCTGCATTCATTTGCTGAAGCTGTGTCCCCCCTGAAGCCTCATCGCCTCCAGATGGTACAGGAACAAAGGGCTCCAAGTCTCCTGCAGAGGACTGTAGTTTTGCATCTTTGAGGAGTCCAAACTCCTCATCTGGTAAGTGGAAGTCTCTGATTTCCAGCACCGAGGGCAGCCACTTGGGACTGAGCATCTTGTTCCAAAAGTGAAAGGGGGGCTCCAGGACACCAGGCTCCACAAGATGGCCAAGAGGAGCCGGACCCTCTAAATCCCGCTGCTGACTGTTCCTTCTCTTACCTGGGAACAGGATAAGAGACAGCAGGAAGAGAGCATCACCTCCTGCAAAAGCTCCACCCTATCCTCTCACTTATTATAGGAAAATAATGCCCCAATTCATGTTAGAGCAGCAGTGAAGATCATTGGAAGCAGCATGTTTTTGGGCACGTAACGCACTTCCCAGGCAGTTCAAGTCACTCTGCTTTCAGGCTGCAGCTTGATACCACAGAGGCTGTGAGACTTGACTACATGCCCAGCTGACTTGTTCGGTTAAAAATGCTTCCCCTCCCAACAACTGCTGTTTCTAGAGCACTTTTGGAAACTTGTATTCTGTAATTCCTTAGAGGGGGGGAATGTGCTAATCTTTATCTGCACCAAGCACTCTTGTTAGCACACAAGCATTGCTGATGCCTAGATACTCCAGCAACTGGTATCCAAAAAAACAGGACAGACATCTGTGCACGTCCCTCACCCGCATGCATGCATCATGTGGACTCATGCAGACCTCACCACAGATTTTTACAACACAGGCCTGCGTGTTTTCCTCATAGTTCCTGATCTGTTTCACAACAGTGGACAGCTGAGGCCATGCACAGCAGAAGCAGCTCAAGGACATAAAAGGTCCTGGAAAGGAGGAACATCTTGCCTTCCTTTTTGTGGATATAAATATGGAAAACAAGGCAGCACGCGTCTCTGGAAGGATCTGCCACACGCACACATGTTGGAATCACATCACCCGTGCTGTTAACAAGACAATGGGACACCAAAAGCCCCAAAGGTTAAATTCAAGACTCAACAAAATAAGGCTGGGTGGGAACGAGACCCAAGGGGTCAGAAGTAGGAGCACTGGGCCCATACGATCACTCTCTCTGCCTAGCACTGGTGTTCTGGTTGCAAGGAGTTTTTGATTTCTCTAAGCTACGATTCAGTCACGTACCTTTTGATGCTCGTCCCACCTTCCGCTTCAGAGATGAGCCTGGGGGCTGCTGCGGAGGTATAGATTCTTTATCTGCTGGAAGCTTCTGGGCACTGCAGTCTTTCTGCACACGCCGAGTCCTAGCCTGTTCTGCAACTTGTCCAGCAGCCTGATGCATGTTGACTTTGGCTTCTAGGCCCCCTATTAAGCTGGTGAAAGTTTCATCCCCATGGTTTAGGAAATGACTTCCTTGGCAGGGACTCTGAACATGTTCTGTGCAAACCTTATGGCATGTGTCAAATGCTCTGCTTCCACCAGGAGGAAGATCAGCTGCAGTTGGCCACATAACGTGAGCCATTTCTGCCTCTTCTGTCCCGCCAACTGCAGAGACAGGCACTCCCGCCTTGCCTGTCTGCAGCTTCTCAGCATCCCCCTCGCAATTTTCCTTCTCACTTTGAGAATCATTTGACAAGCGAGAATGGACTTCCTTTCGTGTCATGGGGCACAAGCTCTTGGGAGGTTCTAGTGACACATTCCCTGCAGGTTTGCAGGCAGGGCCATCTCTGCCCCTTCCTCTCCTTTGGAGCCTTCCCTTACCTTGTTTGGGGGCAATGACGCTGTCCTGAGAAGTAGGCCCAGTGGACGTACCACTCTCATCTGAGAGAGGGAGAGATTTCTGGGAGGAACTTTCTGAACTTACAGTATCAACTTCTCTGCCTACAGCTGGGACCAGAGCACCCCCCAACTGCACATCACTTCCAGCTGTCTCTTGAGGGGGAAGCGGCTGATCTGAATTTGTTTTGATCTGTTTACATTTGCTTCTCACACCGTTCCTGCTCCTGCCCCTGCCCCTGCCCCTGCCCCTGCCCAGCTGGCTGAGAATTACAGCTTCCAGGTCTACCTTCCTCTGGCAGTTAGACATACGCCGAGTTGTCCTAACATAGTACTCCACAGGGAAGAGGAGTCCTTCCACCACTGTACAGGAACTCAGCGCACTTTCTGCTTCAGGAATCACTGCTTTTTCAAGGAGAGAAGACTCTGCCTCAGGATGAGCCTCTTGATTCTCCAAGGATTTTTGAACAGCATTACCCTGAAGAGAGTCCATAGCGAGAAAGCTCTTAGTGTCAACCTGGCTGCTTTCTTTACGGCTTCTGCTCTCAATCGCAGGGCTCTTTCTGCTGTCTAGCAAGGGTTTATTTTCTGAAGTTAAATGCAAAATTCTACAGACTTCTCCCTGATCCACATCTGCACTCTCATTTTCAATTTGGTTTTCTATATGTACATGTTCTTTTCCTGCATCGTCAGTGTTTTCACATGAAACAAGCATGTCATTCTCTGAACACTGGGTTGTTGGTTTACAGAGGTCCTCTGCACGTAGAGACATCATCTGCTGGGTGTTGTCATCATCCATTGATGCACACAGAAGTTGCCTGGCTGCTTCGAGACAGCCATTTTTGGGGGGCATTTTCTGCAAGTCTCCTTTTAACAGTGGATCTTGAGGAGTTAAACTGTTTCCTTTGTGCCTCACAGCAGTTGACCTGGGGGAATTTAGAGGGCTCTTCTCTGTGTCTGAGATATTTCTTCTCTTAAATACTGGTGACACTGTCCTAGCGGTTCGATTTTCCAATAACTCACTAGCCACAATTTCTAGCCCATCACAAACTGATTTCTTCTCTTCTGACACGAAAGTCGTCTCCCTCTGTTTCATTTCAGTCCTATGCAATTGGTTTTGGTCTCTCTCAGGACTAGGTCTACCAGGGCCAGAAAGGACATCTTGTTGGCTACCATTTGTACCTTCTTCCCAAGGACTTTCCTGCAAGCTAATTTCATTATTGAAGCATTCAGGTTCCAGTTTAAATGATACAGACAGTTTCTTCTTGGTGTGCAGGTCAGAACAACTATTAGTCTGTAGCCAACGTGTTTCATATTTATCGGGAGGCATCTTATTCAGAGATCCTGTTGAAAAAAATGCAACTTGTGAATAGCATTCTGGGAGCAGAATCTCCTTGTGACTTAAGGCAACACACAAAAAACAAAAACTTTTTTAGCAAAAGTGGAAAATTAAGGACTCCTGGAGAAATTATTCCGTAAGCATTTTATATTTTAGGCAAAGAAAGCAGGCACACAAAAACATTATGTTCTGTTTCCTAACAGCACACCAAAAATATACATACATATTTAATAAGAAAATGATGCTCTAGAAGCTAGGTAGTACAGGCAGTCCTCGACTTGCAACATTTCAAGTTACCTTTCGCACTTGCAACGTTCATAAATTGACACCCTGTTTTGACTTTCTGACATCAGTTTTGACTTTACAACACTTGATCTGATGCGACACCACACCAGTGAACAAGTTTGCTGCGTCGCCCATCTCCCTGGAGAACATCTGTCCAAACTTCCTTGGACACCTTCTTTAAGAAAGCAGACAATGCTCCAGAAAAACCTGCAGCCATGACTCCTGAGAAGACTCCAGCCAAAAACCCTTCAAAAAGTCCAACCAAGAGCCCTTCAAAAAATCCAGCACAGTCACCTCGAAGTCCTTCCAAATCAATACGACTGCTATTTACAATATAACTCATTAATGTAGCTATATTACTCATCTGTAATTGATTGAGTACAAAATTTTGGGGTATTTTTGGTGAAAATAGGGCATTGGGCCTTGGTTCAGGAACCAACTCCCCATTTATAATATTGTTTCTTATGAGAAAATTGGTTCCGAGTTATGATGTTTCAATTTAAGACACGGTTTTCAGGAACCAGCTGTGTCGTAAGTCCGAGGACTGCCTATACGGTATATTAATCAGCTCTGGAGTCCTCACTTCCCTCTGAAAGGGATGGAGATTCATAGCTTCATCCTTGTCACCGTTAGACCTGCAAACGTTGGCATAACTGTCCGTCTATACTTGAGAAAGCCCCAACAGAGGAACACCAGGGTGCTACTATCCTGACCAAAGCAGATCCGGAATGGGATAGGATAGCATGAGGCCAGGATAATGTTGGACACTATTTAGCAGCTCCACGTGTTGTGTGTGAAGTGGGCAGACAGGGCGGCACATAAACATCATTGATGCCAAGATGAACATGGGCCGGCAGTGTGGGGACACGGTCAGGAAGGCCAACCGCACCTTGGCATGCATCCACAGATGCATCTTGAGCAGGTCCAAAGAGGTGATCCTCCCCCTCTATGCAGCACCGGTCAGGCCGCAGCTGGAGTATTGTGTCCAGTTCTGGGCGCCACACTTCAAGAGGGATGTGGACAGCATGGAGAGGGTCCAGAGGAGGCCACTCGTATGATCAGGGGACAGCAGGGCAGGCCCTATGAGGACAGGCTGCGGGACCTGAACCTGTTCAGCCTCCACAAGAGAAGGCTGAGGGGGATCTAGTGGCCTGTTATAAACTAGTCAGGGGGAATCAGCAGGCATTGGGGGAGTCACTGTTCCCCCAAGCACTGCCAGGAGTGACCAGGAATAACGGTCACAAGCTGGCAGAGGGTAGGTTTAGGTTAGATATCAGGAGGCGCGACTTCACGGTCAGGGCAGCTAGGGTCTGGAACCAGCTTCCAAGAGAAGTGGTGCAGGCTCCTACCCTGGGGGTGTTTAAGAGGAGGTTAGATGAACATCTTGCTGGGGTCATTTGACCCCAGTACTCTTTCCTGCCATGGCAGGGGGTCGGACTAGATGATCTCCTCAGGTCCTTTCCGACCCTAGAAACTATGAAACAGCAAGGGACAGCTCAGATCAGAAGTGAAGAGTTGGCAGAGCTGCCAGGGTCCTCAGGGCCACGCACGGCACGGGAGGGTGAAGGGGCACAGACAGATCGGCCTGCAATGTGGACCAGTGGGAAAAGCTACAGCACCAGGATTCAGGAGGAACAGGAGGTCTCTACAAGACCAAGCTGTTAAAACACATCTTAAGTTGCCTTTTAACTCTGTACCTGTGAAGTCCTTCTCTGTCTCCTCTTGTCTGAGCAGCCTGTTTTGTTCCGCGACCGTCTCCTGCACATGCGTTTGAACCGTCTCAGCTCTCTGCGCGCGCTGTGGGAACACGACCGAGCGCATGTCTTTATTTCCTGAGCCATTGTTTCCGGTAAAAGAGAAATGCTTCCGCGCAGTTGGAAATGTGTCCTCCCCCAGTCTCAGCTGCACGCGTTCACCGGGCACCAAACCTACCGTTCGGGAGCGTGGCGGCCCATCAAGTGTCGTCGTAGAACGAGACAATGGGATCAACCTACCTGCAGCCTGGTCAGCGTTTTGCTGTACTCTCGTTTCAGCAAGGCTAATTTCTTCTTCAGCTAGAAAAACAAAGACAACAGACCGCACGTGTTAACAGGATGCTGACCGTCCTAGGCAATGTACCGCAGTGCCGCACTTTAACTTTGGAGAATTCACAAAAAGCAGGAAACGTCAGTTCTACAGACCAACGCCTCATTCTCAGCAGTTTCCCCCACCAGAGACAGAATGGTTTACAAGCAGCGTTTTGCCAGTCACACCAGCAGACCGACGGATGCGGCAGTGGCGTGTAAACGCCAGTTCCCGTCCTTACAGCCCTGCAGCGAATGGCGCCTGCCAGCCCCGGGGCAAGGCAAGGGGCAGGGGCAGGCGGGCGCTCGCATCTCTGCCCAAACCAGCCGCACCGAGACGCAGGCGACCGCGGTCGAAAAGCGGTGTGACGCTCCGCGACATCCTCGTGGGATGCGCGATGGGACAAGGGTTTCGGGGCCGGGAACCAAGATTTAGGGGCCGAGGAGGCCCCAGAGCTGTGCCTTGGCCGCACGGGCCGCAGCTCCCGCCTCTCCCGGCAGCCTCAGGGGCGCTCAGAGAAACCTCCGGCCGGTCGGCCGGCCGACCGACCGACATCGCCCCCGCCCGCCAGCTGCGGCCGGCGAGGGGAGCCCCCAGCCCGCCCCCCCGCACCTGCTCCTTCTCGAGGCCGCTGAACCCGGCGGGGCCCGCCGCCTCCATGGTCGCTCGCGCCGAGCGGCCCGCTGAGGCAGCCCGCCCGCTGGTTGGCTGGCCCGCGCCACGAGCAGCCATTGGGCGAGTCTGTTGTGGGTGGAAGTGACGTCCCCCCGCCGGGCCAGCGGAAGGAGCGGCCGGTGGGTCCCGCACAGGCGTTGGCTCCGGCCGGCGGAAGTGACGTGAAGGGGCGGAAGCGGCGGCGCCATGGAGCTGAGCGAGATGCTGTACAACAAGTCCGAGTACATCGAGACGGTGCGGCCGGGATCGGGCCCCGAGGCGGCAGGGATCAGGCCCCGGCGTCGCGTGGATCGGGGCCGGCGTAGGGATCGGCCCCCGGAGGAGGGCGGGGCAGGGAGCAGGGCCAGGATCGGCCCCGAGGCGGCAGGGATCAGGCCCCGGGGTGGGGGGAGGGATCGGGCCCCCGAGCAGGGGCCGTGTGCGGTGGGCGCTACTGAGCGCGGCTGTTCTCACCCCGCAGGCGTCCGGCAACAAGGTGAGCCGACAGTCCGTGCTGTGCGGGAGCCAGAACATCGTGCTGAACGGGAAGGTGGGTGGCGCCATGGCCCCAGCGCGCGGGCGGGCATCGCCTGCCTCTCTGGCTGCCTCTTCCCGGCAGCGGTGCCTGCCCCCCGTGGCACTGGAGCTGCTTGGCCCCTGCCCCGGCGAGTGCCGCACGTCTGTCAGAGGCGCTGCGGGGGGGCAGGGAGCTGCAGAGCTCACAACGGGTCCAGCTCCCGCCCGAGGCAGGATCAGCCCTGTCCATCCAGCCCAGGCACATCCAGCATCGAAACTCTTCGCAAGATGCCTGTTGGCCCTGACAGCACCAGACCTCACACCCAGACCTGCCACCGCCTGGGGAGCTGGGACCACCAGCGTCCTGCTCCTATACCCGTTGTTAACGTGGAGATTCCAGGGAGGGGCCATGTCCCTGCCACGGAGGAAGGCAAACCCCGCTCCCTCCAGTCCTCACCAGTCTGGCCAGGGGGTCGTGTACACCAGCCATGTGCCACCGTGAGCAGGGACATCCATTCGCCTCCAGCTGTACAGAGCCATGTCCATAATCGTGATGCATAAGATTCATCGAGTGCATCACAGGAGCACCCAGCTGATGAGCACCATGGTGTTGCCTCTTTGCTCGTCCCCAGGAGGGGAGGACTTGTAGCTAGTTTAGACCAGGTGTGTTTGAGTCCCCGTGTACGGGATTGCTGCACCCGCCATGCCCTGTCTGTGCAAGGCGCTTAGTCTTTCTTTCCCTCAGCTTTGCAACTGGTAGAGTAGAGATGAGAATCGCTCCCTGTGTGCAGGAGTCTTGAGGCTTCTATCATCTGTGTTGATACATTCACGAAAGAAGCTTTAAAAGTGCAGCTGCATTTTCTGTTCTTATGCATGCACTTTGTGGGATGTGGCCACAGTTTGCTCGCTGTAGGGAGCACAAGTGGGATAGCGGTGACAAAGTTGGGTGTTCCTTTCCCTAGAGGGAGCTTGGCAGATCTCAGCTTGGCCCCGTATAACTTTCACTCATTTGGGTGTTTCTCTCTCCATCCCGCCCAGACCATAGTCATGAACGACTGCATTATTCGTGGTGATCTGGCCAATGTCCGGGTTGGACGACACTGCGTGGTAAAAAGCCGAAGCGTCATTAGACCACCCTTCAAGAAGTTCAGCAAGGGGTAAGAGAATCTGCTCCACCTGTGAGACGGGTGTCAAACACCAAGATAAATTTATAAGTGTGGGTCTTGATGAGGCCTGACTTCAGGGGACCCTTTTTCCCTTGCCACAGCTCTGCAACTAACTCCTTTTAAATCGGCATTTTCTCCTCTTCCCATCTCTGCTTTATGAGTTAATAACTTCCTGTCGAACTGGAGCATGGAAATGCGGCTCTAATAACGAGGTGAAGTTGCAAGTTGCTTCAAGTGAACCGCTAACAATTCTAAATACAGACATGGTCCATTGCCCTGCATGTAAATCTGATAGGAAAACTAGATCTGTCTTCTGAGTCTGCGTACCAAGTTCATTCAAAATACCTCATCGCAGACATTAAGCATATACCACTAGATGGCCCCTTGGAGGTTGGCAAGAACATTCTTCTGCTGCTTCTTGCTGTCTTCGCTTTATTCTCCCTTCTGCTTCTTACTAGGGCTTCCGATTTTCAAAGCTGGAGTTGGCAGCCAGCCCAAACCACGCAATTCAGATTGAAAGTGGGAAGCTGGGACTTCGTGCTATTAAGATTCTGCTCTCCTTTGGATGTTAACAGTAAAATGCAGTATTCAGAAGATACTTTCTAGTGGAGTATGAGATACCAATAACAGAACTGTTTAGGCCCATTGTGTGTTATGAGCGTCAAAGTTTGTCACTGCCCTAAGGAGTTCATGGTCTCCTGGGGCGATATCTGAAAGAAGTTGGTACTTGAGATTACCTCATTCAGGCATAGCTAGTTCTGTAAGAGTGGGGCCAACCCTTTTGGCAGGCATGCTGCAAATCAGCATGCCGGATCTGCTGCTCTGCCTTCTCCCTGGCAGATCTGCTCTGCTTTCTGCTCCCTGCCCTATCTCTGGTTGTGCTCTCTGTCTCTTCCCTGATCTGTCGTGTGCCACGTTCAGAGGCTGCCGATGCCACTTGTGACACCTGTGGCACACACCTTCTCTGCACTGACCTGGGTTTAGTATTAGTCGAGCCCTTGTGAAGGAGGACAGCAAATCCATGAAGCGTTCCACAGGCAGGGAAAATACCAGTATTTCAACATCTAGAAGATCATTAGAAATAAAGACACTGACACGTCAGCACTCCCTGGCCTGGCTGGCACTGCTGGCTCGTAGTCTGGTTGGGCTTGTTCTTGTGTATCCTTCCTCCTCCCTGCACAAGCCCCTAATAATAATTGATTAAAGAAGATTATCAGCTGGCTGATTTTGCAGACCTGCCTGGAAATCCCAAGGAAGTAACAGCAGGAAATGTCCAATCTCTGGCCAAATACGCCTTGGCTTCACGCTTGCCCTTGGCTGTTTGTTGTGACAGGGACAGTTCATGGCATACCTGTGGGTCTAATGCTGTTGTGGATTATGTGTGTGCTGCAGAGCCTGAGCAAATAACCCCCTTTCTCTCCCCAGCGTTGCTTTCTTCCCTCTCCACATTGGGGATCACGTCTTCATAGAAGAAGACTGCGTTGTCAACGCTGCCCAAATTGGTTCCTATGTTCACATAGGCAAGAACTGTGTCATTGTAAGTACCTTTGCTCAGTCTTGTCTTTATACCTATCATGTGCTATTAAGGATGTGTTCTTCCTTCTCTTGCTGTCCTAGCACGCCAAGGAAATTCCCGTCCTTGTTTAAACATGAATGTTTATTTAGGCTTGTGGTTTCTATCCAGTAGTGTAGGCTCTGATCCATCTTACCAAAGAGAACCTGTGTTGCTGTGGGCAGTCATCACCTTGTTCACATTGTCCTCAGTAGCTCTCCCTTTGTTCTGCCTCTTGGAGCATAACAGTTCTCTGGGGCAGGGATTATGCTGTTATATTTGGAAATGCCATCTAATGGGAGTGCACTCTCGTGCGGGTATCGCTACATGCCTTAGGCTTCTGGGGGCAATGAAAGATGGAGCTCAGTGTGAGGAGCCTGCTGGACTGCTGCCTGTCTCCCATTTACCTGGGTGTCTCTTCTGCTCTGTAACAGAGCTTGGGTTGATTGCTCTGCTGAGCCCAGCGTTAGCGTAGAACACAGCATTTGCAGTTGGCTGTTAAATAACTGGTGCTGGCTGGTTCCTTAAAGGTCCCTGGCTATTATCATAGTGACATTCTCCTTGCCTGAGAGTCGCTCTTTCCTTTGCGGCTGTGAGGGAGAGAACTTAATGCCTGACTGCGCTGGGCTCTGTTCCAAGGCAGCCAGCCAGCCAGAGGGCTTTGAGCAACCTCTGCCTGACATCGCACTATTCGTGCTCAGGAAGGCTACATGCAGCAGAGCCCTGTTGCCTTGCATGCCCTGCACAGGGAGTGAGGGGCAGCCTGGGGAAGTGGAAGCATGTGGCACAAAGTAAACCCCACTGGGAAAGTGGAAATGAGTTGGAAAAACCCAGTGGCCCCTTTAAAAGGCTTCCTGAGGGCCAGTAAAAGCAGGATGCTGGGAACTGATTTTTTTTCCCCTTGTTGCTCTTTGTCTCTGGGGCAGTGGTAGTTCATAAAAGGGGGATATGAAAGGCCCTTTAAGACCTGCAAGTTCAGTGCCTGGGCAGGCAGCCACTTAGCACTTCTTCTGCTCGGGAACAAAGCCTACTTCTGCATCATCTGGCTTATCCCCCTTAGGGACTCAGGGTTCTTCCAGTTTCCTCTCTCCAAGAAGAGCTGGTGCCAGGCAGGTAAGGCCCCACAGCCTACATGTTTCTCATTTGTAGAGGACCGCTGTTTTGGAGACATCTCTCTGTTTTGCAAATCACACAGCTGGAAGACTTCAGAAAAGACCGAAGAAAAACGTGGCTTGAATTGGGAGACTCAGCAGGTTCCCCTCTGCCTGTGATGAGGGGCCAAGTAATGATGGATTACAACTGGCTTTCTGTATTGGTTAGCAGATTGTCATTGAGATTAAAGTGCAGCTTGTTATAGCATTGGAATAAATGTATGCAGCATTACTTGCTAATCATTTCAGGGTGATTGCCAAGGATTCTTGACTATTGTGACTCTTAGAAGGGTAAAGTTCTGAGTTACATTAAACATTTGGAGTCTAATCACCACGGCTTGTTTGACAGACGTGCCCGTTCCCTTTGCAAATGCTGCATTTGTACAAGGTGAGATGCGTAGTGTTTCCTGAAAATGGCTGTTTATCTTGGGGCTTTGCCTCATTCTTTTAGCTGTGTGAGAACAGTTGGGTTATCAGCAAGCCAGGAATTGCTGCTGTCTGAGTATCCAGGGGGAGAGATGTTCACTGAGGAACTACTGAAGCGGGGACTCTGCATGGATAATGCAATACAGTCGAGGCTATTTCTTACTTAAATGGAGACTGTCTTGCTCTGTGACTGTGCGATTACAGTTATCAGAGCTCACTTGCCTGAGTGTATGTGTTGATATGCAAATTCCTCCTGTGCACTAGCGATGAACAAAAGAGACTTTCCACAAGAAATCAAAAAGTGTTCACATTCAAGGCAGTTACTGAGAACTGCTGAACATGACTATCTCAGTAAACGTGGCCAGCAACTGCATTTGCTGTTGCAGCAAATTCTTTGCACCAGGCTATCCCCAGGAAGCCAAATGCAGCATCTCACCTGTGGAACGCGGCTGGTTTTTGTGGCCAGCCCCCTCCTTGCTCAAGTGCAGGAAAGGAAAAGGGAAGGATATGAACTGTTACACATGTGCCAGGTAGCTGGGGTGCCAGGTGGGGCAGCCTGGTTGAACTGGCTCTGCCAATAGAACTAAAGCAGCTTAAGCCCCCATGTATGAGTGCAGGTTTATTCATATAAAACAAGTCTAGCTCATTTTGCATCCCCAGCTTGAAACAAGCCAAGCTGCTCTAAGGCATGTGGATCAGGGCAAAGCAGCATCTGCCTTTGAACTCCTGCTGGCATTGTGGCTGCTAAAAGGCCACCCCCTTCACTCACCATGTGGCTGCTATAACTCATGCTGTGCAAACCAAACCCAGGAGGTCAGAGCTGAGAGCAGAACTGGGGCTGCAGGCAGGCATCTGGTTTCTTTCAAGCAGCTGATCACAGGCAGCTGAGTGGCCTGGGGTACATCCCACTGGCAAAATGCATGTCTTGGTCTATGTGCCCATGTCTTTTGGTCTTTGTTTTAGGGGCGACGGTGTGTTCTGAAAGACTGTTGCAAAATCCTAGACGACACTGTGCTACCCCCTGAGACGGTGGTGCCACCTTTCACGGTCTTCTCAGGCTGCCCAGGTATGCTCCACTTCATGTTACTTTGCCAATACATTTAGCTGGTTTATATGCTGACTTCAAGGTGCAGATTGGCATGGAGACGGCTGCTGTTTGCACTGCACTCCAACATTTTAAGGAGCAGCCCTGGCTCTTGTGGCTTGCTGCCTCAGGTACCACTGGGACTTGTAGTTTGGTTTAGGGGAACAACTGAACTGATGTGTGTGCAATGTTCTTGGTCTGTGTCTGCTGGGACTGTTCTGCCTCATGGGATCCCTTTCAGTTGGGCTGTTCAGCATCCTGGACTCAGCAGGCAGCTGCGCCCTGGCACATAGAGCACTCTCCTCTCCAGTGCGCTCTGGATTTTTACAGCTGCAAAGAGGGTTGCTAGGTCGCTGGGCGCAGGCTGCATAGTTGGTGCACAGCCATTCCTGTCAGGGTGAGCTTGCGGACTTGGAAGGGGAGTGGGACTTGCTGCTCAGGGCACTCACAAGCCATCCGATAGACCCGTTGGTCTTCCAGGGTTAGATGGACCAGCAGTTCATCAGGGTTGGAGTGTTGGTCTAATCCTGAGTGAAAGAAGGGTTTGCTTTGCTTATGCTGCTGCAGGAGCACAAAGGCACAGCGGCTACTGCCTGTGTTTACCCTGGTACCGCGTCCTTCTGTTTATACCCTAAGTCTGTGTGGTCTAGATCTGCTCATCTGTGCTGCAGGAGGTCTCCATAAACCAGTTGCACTTGTGCCTGGCCTTTCCAGCAGTGCTGTGATACTGCAACTTCTGTTCCCTTGTCAGCTTTCTCCTGAGGGAGGGAGAGCAACCGAGACCCCTGCTTCTCTGGGCTAAGTGCCTGCTGTTACAGGCCCTAGCTGGGGGTGACGGCCTGACACCCATCTAACAATGTGGGAGGGGAATCTGTGCCACCGAACTGATTTACGTGAGTGAGAATTCCCCATCAGCTCATTCAGTTTTGCTGTTGACCTTGCAAGTAGATGCTAGCAGAGCAGTGAGTGGAACGCTGCATGACACCTCCATCTCAGCGCCTTCCGCAAGAACCCTCATCCTTTCACTCTGTTTGGTTTTTCAGGGCTCTTCTCTGGAGAACTCCCAGAATGCACCCAGGAGCTCATGATTGATGTTACAAAGAGCTATTACCAGAAGTTCTTGCCACTTACTCAGGTCTAGTAGCCTATTTACCACATTTCCCAGCAGTAAAAACCCTAGAGATCGCTTAGGGGGACAGAAGAGATGGTGTTCAGTGAGCCAAAGGCAGAACCTCTGCTATTGAGAGCAGGGCTACAGGCCTAGCAAGCAGTCCCTTGTGAAAAGTTGCTGTCACGTTGTCTAAACTTTGCGTGTTCATTCAAATGTATTCATTCTACACCGTCCGAATGGTGCCATTAAATGTTCTGGGACCTGGGGGGCTGTTACAGCTCCCTGCAGATCAGCACAGCCTGCTGCAGTGAAGCAGCGAGGTAAAAATAACTTCCGGCCAAAGCAAATCGTGCACATCTGTTTTCAGTCCACAAGCCCATGGGCATGTCCACGCGGCAGCTAGAAACAACCTCCGTCCTAGAGCTGAAATGCCACGTGGCCAGCATGTTCATAAGGGCCAGCTAGAGGGGACTCTGCCCCCAGGGCAGTGTTACTAAGCTGCTAACATGTAGTTTGAGGTGGATGCCCTCCTCTCTCATCTCCCTGTTGACCCACTGTTTTCCCTGTCTCTTCTTCACTAGGAGTAGGATATCCTTTACCTCCTTTAGATGGCTTCCGAGCTTTTTGTAGACTTGCTTCCCTGTTTCCTTCCCCCATGGGCCCGTGGGCAGAGACTGCCTGAAGGGGCACTTGTCACCTCTTATTCTGTGTATAGATGTCTTCCTCATATGCCATCTCCTGTGGGGCTTCTGAGGCTAGGCTAGGTTACCTATAGCAGACACCTGTGCTTTCACCTGAGCATCACAGGCCTTTGAAGGAGGCAGGTGGAATCATGGGGAGAGAGTGGATTAAAACCAGCAGTGGCCAAGAGCACACTTGTGTGCTGGCAGAGTCCACTGAAGCTTCCCCCCGTGCTCTAGAGCCCCAAGATACTTTTCAGATGCAGCTGATGCACGAAGACCTGTTCCTGTTGTGTCGGCTGCTGGGTCATCTCCCACCCAGGGGTCATGCCCCTGCCAAGAATGCGCTACCCGCTCCTAGCAGATTGCATTGAAGCTTGAGGTCCCTTCCTTACTCCATGTCATGTTTAGAAGTGGGGCTTCTGCGTGTTGTGCTCTGACTGGGGAGCTGGAGTGCAGATGAGTAGCATAGCAGGCATATGGCTGACACTATCAGGAACAGGCCTCCAGCTGTTCTCTAGCATGTAGGGCTCAGATACACATTAACTAGCTACTAGCTATACAAATACTGAAGCGTGTAGTAATGACTGTTAATCTGATGTAAAGCTGTTGTCGGCTTTGTTTGTATTTTTACTGTACATAAATTAAAAGCCTCTTACATGGGCCAAATGACTTGAAAGTTGGCACTTTCCAAATCCAAAGGCTCTGAAAGTAGAGCATGGTTCCTGTGATGGCCATGGGCATGTTTTCCCATTCTTCTTGTTCAGTGAAAGGCTTCCTTGATATTTCCAAGCATTTAGCATCAGTACATAAAAAAGCAAAGCTCTTCTGTCTCCAGAAGCAGAATCCCCTGTGCCTGGCGTCCAGTTGACCTACATGCTGGGTCACAGGAAAACACAATTCCAGGACCACGGGCAGGAAACTGCTGTGCTGTGCTGTGCTGTGCTGTGCTGTGCTGTGCGGTGCACAAGCTCTCCTCTCACCCACCTTTATGGGGAACGGCCACCATAAATGCCATCAGCCCTAAGTGGGTGGAGCGTGGCATTGGGCAAACAGTTGCACAAAGGCAAAAACCTGCCACCTTTGTCAGGTAGTGATTATTAATCCCCTATCCTGGCCCAAAGAGGTGTCTTAAAGCAAATCCGAGTTCCCTGGACCACATAGGTTTGACTTTACGTTAGGGCAGAAGTGACAGGGTCGGAGTATTGGAATCCATTGGCTTTTCTAGCACTACGTGTCCGTGCCAGGTCTCAAACAGACCTCAAGTCTGATGTCAGTTCTTGGTTTAAGCCCGGTTCCAGTGTGGCCATTTTAACACTCCCCTCCTACGCTGGCCTCTGCTTAAGGAATCCTGTCGGACTAGGTCTGGAGTCAAAAGTAGATGAGAGCTTCAGTAGCTTTACTGTGCAATTCTCCTCTGTTCCCTGAGTGTCCTTGTGTGGGCTCAGTGTGATGGAAGTGTGCCTTGGCCAGGGCCTGCTCCTTTTTTCCCCCCTGAGCAGAGCTAGTACCGTGTCACAGCTGTTCCTTGCACATGTACCGAGGACACAGTGTCCTACTGCCTTTCTGCTGAAAGGATTAGTTCCTCCCCTGCTCTCTCTAATGCCCTGTCTGGGGAGACCCTGTGGCTGCCAAGCTGAGGGTTGTAGGAGGCCTCCCAAGATCACACACCTGGGCAGGTAGGCTATTGAGAGTGCCTGCCAATTAAATGTTGAGCAGCTGGAGAAGCATCTTGAGTCGCCTTGCAAAGTTGCATCTGTGCTATCAGCACTCTCCAACCCTCCGAGGTGGCTCTCCATGAGCAAGAGGAGGCAGCAGGAGGGGCCCATCTGTGCTGTGTCACCATGGTGTCACTTCACTTTCAACCCCACGTAGCACCTTTCACAAGGATGGCTTAGCTAGTGACTCCATTGGAGCAGCCTGGGGTCAGGGGGAGGGAGGCAGAACAAGCACAGGGTGACCCATTGGCAAGTGGGAGCTGTGGCTGTGGGGGTACCTGGGGATCATGGCCAATAGCTGTTTCAATAAGCTACAAGGACTGCCGTGGGCACCTGAACGGAGCGGTGTGGAGCTGCAGTGTGTGGGCGCAGCCAGCCAGCTGGGGCTCGCACTTGCAGGGCTGCTTCTGTGCTTCTCGGTACGGGCACGGAGCCAGCACACCTCTGCCTCCAGTGAAATCTGTTTTGTTGTCTTTAAGGTGGCCTCGGCCAGGGTCTGAGCCCGAGTCAGCTGTGAAGACCTCTCACCCAACACTTAAAATCCCTTAGTTTGGCCATTTTAACCTGCATCCTTCGAAGTGTGGCTGTCCCAGGCTCGTCTCCACATCTCTGCCTGCTGGCTGGGATGACAGCATGTCGCTGGGTTGCTGCCTGCCTCGCCAGCCCTTGGGAAGTGGTAGTTTCCTGACATCTACATTTAGCCTCTCATGGTTCAAAGAGGTTTTGCTGCCTAGATTTGGAGCACAAGGTAGCCGTGGAGCAGGCTGGCTTTGAGCACGAGGAGGACTGTGCTGTATGGGGTAGGGGGACTCTAGTTCCTTGAAGCTGATGAGTTGTTTAAACCACAATAAGCCCTCCTGCCCCTGTCGCTCCATGGGCTAGAACAGCCCAGCCCTGTTGCAGATGGGAGAGGGCTGCTGGCCGCATGCTGCCATGCTGGTGGGGAACAATTAACATGATAAGCAGCACTTGGGACCACAACCAAGCATGGGCTTTAGGAAGCTGCCTCTCCCAGCTGCTGTGACCAGGGTCCCCCGCGGGCCCCAACAGTTGATTTCCTTTCATTTTACTAATTCCGGCTCCGTGCTGCGTGTAACTGCTGGCTGTTTGCAGGGCCACGTGGAGCACGGGAAGGGATCGGGACTCCCAGGAATATTGCTGGGAGTTGTCTCTGCTTTGTCAGGAGCAGAGCTCCCCAGGACAGGTCAGTGTAGCAGTTTGCCACTGGTGCAATGGCAGTGCCCTGCAGGCCCTGCTGCCTGCCCCCCGCCCCACCTGTTGTGTGAGCCCTGAACTTTTAAGCCCCTTCTAGAAAGATCAGCAGCAATAGCACAAGCTATCAGCCAGCTGCGGTGTGGCTAAACTGAGCTATGTGTCTCGGGGAAGGCTCAGCTAGCTGCATGCCCAGGTGCAGAACATGCTGGCTTGAACTGCTCTGTCCCCTTCATGCTGCTGGGAATGAACAAGACGAGCTTAATGTGGAAAGCAAAGCCCGCAAGGCCTGTTTGTAAACTAACCCGGCAGGCAGAGCTGGTGCTGGACCCCACCACCTCTATTTAAAGTTCATGCGGGGGGTTCCCGGGAGCAGAATTCCCAGGAAGCCAGGGGCTGGGCAGGGGCGCGGGGGTGTCGCCACCTGTCCCAGCCCTGCCCACAGGCCTGCTTCCTGCTCGCTGTGACTGGGGAGAGAAGAGCCCCATACCATCCCTTGGTACGGATGGTGGAGCACAAGTGTCCCCTTCAGCCTGCTGCAGCAAGCCGGCCTCTGGGCCTGGTACCCACAGCTATGGGGCACTAAGAAGGGCATGGTATCAGCCTCCAGCCAGGCCATGCAAAGACCAGCTGATGGGTGTTGGAAGCCGCCCAGCTCAGGGCACACGTGCCTGTGATGAAAGCAGAGGCTTGCGGAGTCTGCCTCATGTTCAGGCAGCGTCTATCCTCCACCCCCAACACTGGGTCAAGCAGGGCGAGACTGCACGGTGGCACTGGACAGCAGAATAAAATGGGCCAGTCTGAATTACATGGTACAAAAGAACATGACTGTTAAACTGTCCTAATGGCCAGAACCCTTCCTACCCAGAGCGCCAGCAGCATTGGTCCCCATCACCGTGCTGGGTCTTGAATTAAGTGAACAACACGGAAACCCCATCCATGCTCCAGTCCATGAGGGAGACCCCTGATACAGCACGACAAAGCACATGTGGCCAGTGAGAGCAATGGGACCAGATCCCTGTTCAGTCCACATCTGCTGCAGCACTCAGCCACAGAACACCACAAGAAATGGGGGGACCGGGGGGGTGAATCTCCAACATGTCAGGTGCTCGTGCTGGGCAGAGCTGAGGCGCTTATCCCTCAGCAGAACATGCGTTTGCTGTGGGGCAAGTGTGTGCATCTGGGCAGGCCCTACGGGGCAGCTGACGCACACTCTTGATGGCATACTTAGGAGGCATGCTTGCTGCCCTTGCGGGGATGTGTTCACGCTTCTGTACCCAAAGGCTCTGGCTAAGATTGCATGTGGAGAATCGCCCTCCAAAGGTGCAGCAGCATACGGCACTCCCCCCAGGGTAACCATTCGGCACCTACCGTCCCTGTGGATATAACTTGTCCCCCAGCTCCCGGATCAGGCGTGACACTTGTACCCAGCACTATGGGCACATCCAGTGCTGCCTCGAGCAATCCTGTATGTTCTGAGTAATGTGGCACCTGTGTTCTCACCTGCGTATCCTCTTTGTCCAGAGCCGTGTGCATGCCGGCAGCATTTGTGTA
Organism: Crocodylus siamensis; assembly: GCF_052110815.1. Lineage (NCBI taxonomy): Eukaryota > Metazoa > Chordata > Crocodylia > Crocodylidae > Crocodylus > Crocodylus siamensis. Next base: position 49,904,503 of record NC_143406.1, read on the forward strand.
CGTGCCTGTGTGCTTTCCCGAACGTTGCCTGGAACACAAATAAACCGGTCAGACGAGAACTCCTCTGAAGGACTGGCTGCTGTGTTCTCGGAAAACCCGTCCAGCCCCCAACACTCGTGCACAGCCAGACTCGCTCTACCAGTGGGATCGATGCCTCTATTCCACCAGAAGGCAGCGTAGCTTTGCACCTTGGAGATAAACTGCAGTGCATGTGTATACATGCATGTGTACAGACTAACCAAAGTGTGTGCACGTATGTGTGTACCTGCATGCTCCACCGGGCCTCTTGCAGCCATCACCAAGCAGGCAAGGGCCTCAATCTAGCGTATGCTGCCCTGTGCAAGCTGTTGAGACCCAGGAGAGCTTTGGTCCACAGCCCAGGGCAGAGGCAGGTGGCCATCCCTGCTGTGTCTTGTTGACCTCAGCCAGCTCCATTCCTTCCCTGTTTGCTGGAGGCCGAAGCAGCAGCTTCCTTCTGGGGAGGAATGGGACCTGCGTGACTTGTCTCAGGTGCCCTGGGACAGCATGAGCTGCTGGGCCTGGGCTCCCTCCCTGAAATGGCCGTAGCCCAGACTGGCCTGCATCTGAGGCCAGTCAACAGGTTTGGGAGATGTTCGGCCAGAGCAGAAAGACGCAAAGAGGGGCGCTTTGTGCCCGAAAGCTTGGGGAGCTTCTCCCCAGCTGTAGGACAGCATCCGATGCAGCAAGACAGCTGTCTGTGAAAGCTCACCCCTTTCTGAACAAGTTAGAGTCCAGGTGCCACCCTGCCCTACCTTCTGCCTGACTTCAGACTCTCCCAACCCCACCGTCGGTCCAGTGACCGCCACGGCTGCTCCTCTCCAGCCCCACGGAGCCAGCTGGTCATTCCCATCCAGGCTGCCCTACAAGTAGGAAATGCAGAGGAGCGGGAGGGCAGACACCTGGGAGCACGGTCGCCTGATCTGGGCAGGTTCTGCCCGTCAGAGCCCTGGCGTTCGCCTGTACTGGGGGTTTGTGCACACGCGGCGGGGTGCTCCACCTGGGAACAGGAGTGTCCAGCGGGGAGGGAGCTGGGTGCCAGACCTCTGTCAGTAGGTCACTAAGCTCATTAGGAGGTTTTGCTCCGTGGCTGCCAGGCTGGTGCCCCCACTGCTGCGGTGGGGAACGGAGAGCACGAGGCAGCAGGATCCCATAACGATGCCTTCACGCTCTGTGCCCGCTGTTCCCATGTGACCTCCCTTTGTGCTTTGTCCCGGGGCTGCCAGGCGGTGCCGAAGCCAGGCCGCTGCATTCATGCGAGCACTGCTTGCTTCTCACGCCCCGAGAGTGCCCGCAGAGGTAAACAGTGCTCAGCCACCGATCGCACACCCGCCCGGGGAGCCGGATGAGACAGGACATGCGGGCGAAGGGCAGGGACGTCCGTGCCCAGGGCAAATGCAGAAGGGTTTCTTTGTCGGTCTCCCTGGCTGCAGGACTTTCACAGCCCCTGCAGCTGCACCCAGTGTTGGTGTCCCCAGTGCAGGGGCCAGCATCCTTCCCCGCCATGGGAGCGTGCTAGCGGCAGCTTCTCACCCGTCTTCCCACCAGTGCTGCCTAATGGCGCTGGGGTTGGATGCACCCAGGCAGGTCTGGCGCTGTCACGGGGCCACAACGTGCTCCTCCTTGGGCCCCATGTCATCAGGAAGCAGAAGGCTCGGCCAGGCCTGGCTGCTCTGCAGGGTCTGATCTCATGTTATCGGCAACAGGGTGCCTGGCCCATCCAGGAGAGACCCATTCGCCCCTTGTTGCTCCAGCCCAGCCTGTGGCAGATGCAGCCTCATGGACGTGGCTCCCCACAAGAGCCAGCCTCCCGACGGGAGGGAGCAGGGGAGCTCCGGAGACAAGCACCCAACACACACTCAGCAGACACATTCCTCCGATCTGGACATGCCAGAGTGTGCACCCCCTTCCCTGCCGGAGCCGTCCAGTCCCCGGGGCTCGGGGCCAGGACTCCCACTATACATGCTCCAGGACAGGGCAGCGAACCCGCCTGCTTGGCAGACGATTCCTCCCTTGCTTTGCAGTGCCGCCGTCAGGATGCCTGACTGCTCCTTGGGCTGTCACTAGACACACTGGCCTGGGCTTGTTTCCATGAAGTAGAGGTCCCTGAGCTTTCTGTGCGGATCTGGGGTCCGGCCCTTGAGTCACGTCAGCTCTGGGAGTGATGTCTGCTGCCAGACTATCAAGTTCCTGAGTAATGATGACTGTACGTTTCCGCTCTGTGATGCATTTGTTTTGACTTCAACAGAAAGGCCCCTGGATAAAGCACCTGAACATTTCCAGCATGATAACTTCTGCCCTCATTATTCAATGTGTCAATATTGGTGCAATATTAGAAGCTGAAATTAAACCCTGTTGGGTTTATGTATTTGCACTGCATGATCCTTTCCACATTTGCTTTTCGGGGGCAGAAAGGCACAACGTTGGCAGGAAAAAGAAGTCGGGAGGAGCCCGGAGTTGTGGGAATACCGGGGAGATGCCAACGGGATGGGGGCTACTCCGGGCAGAGGCAGAGGCAGCGAACGGGGCATGACCGTCTCGCCTGTCCTGTCCCTGGCTCCGTCTGTGCGGTGCAGCCCTGGCACCAATCGCCGAGAGGTTGTGGAGTCTCTGGGACAGGAGGTTTTCCAGAGCAGGCTGCACACACGCAGGGCTGGGGCCGTTTAGACAGGGCTGGTGCTGTCTGGAGCAGGACTCGGGCAGCCCGGCTGCCTCTGCGGGTCAGCCTCTGGGGAAAGGCCCTGTCCCTGGTCTGGGGCCCTATGCGTGCCCCCTGCTCCAGCTCCGAGTGGTGCCGTCTCCCTCCCCGACAGCCTCCATGAACCCCTGCCCAGAAACCGAAGCTGCAAGGTCTCCTCAGGCCTCGTAAGCTGCTCAGGAGTAACTGAGGTCTCCGACACCAGCTGGGAGCAGAGGAGAGACATTAACATGCATGTCCTTGCCTCCTTTACCAAAAATAAGCCAGCTTGCCCTGGGCACATCACGGACGCAGCAGCCGTTCATCCATGAGACTTTCACCTCATCAGGGCTCAGCATCTCCTGCGGGTGCCTGAGCAGGACAGGAGGCACCCCCGGGCAGCCCGCAGGGGTCAGACGCATCCCTCCCTGGAGCACCCTGCACCGCCAGGCACTGCAGCTCCTGGCGCCTGGGGCCCAGCGTTCAGAGGTGAACTGGGGCCGCAGCACAAGTCCTTGCCACCGTGGCCTCTGATGCCCTGTGAAGCGCTGGCTGGTACCGGGGAGGTTTAGCTACATCACGCTCCGGGCAGACGGCTTAGGCTCAGTGCTGGGGGGTGGGAAGAGGCAGAACAGGGAGAGGTGAAACCCGAGCTCCGGTGGGAACCCACATGGATGGGGCAGCCTCCGCCTGGGGGGTTATCTGTCCCTGCGGGAAGGACGCAGGAGGCACCTGCATGTTCCCGGGGCCTCGGCGGGCTGCAGGGAGTCAGCCAGGGAGCGGCAGCTGAAGCAGGGGAGAAAGGTGCAGTCCAGGCAGCGCTGCGTCTTTCCTAAACTTGCCTGTTCCTTCTGTGAGGGGGCACCCAGCACAGACCACTTGTCTACAGACCATCGCTCCTTTCCCATGGCCAGACATCAAAGCAATGGACGGGCCTCAGCTCTTCCTCTTACAAACACCGGCGGGTAGCAGCACTGCAGCCATTTGGGGGAATTTTGGGTACCATGGGAGTGCATCAAAAGCCACTTCATGGCAAACAGAGGGAGAAACAGCACGACCTGCACAACAGGACGTGTCAGAGCAAACTGCAGGCCACATGCAGACGCCCTCGCCAGGGCCCGCGTTGGGCAAGACGGCTCTCCTTTGAAGTTGAACTTGGCAAAACTGGGAAGGGCAGGGTCTAGCCCCGAAGGGATCGCTCTCGCTCTGTGCTGGGGAGCAGCAGAGGGACGAGGAAGGCGCAGGGGCACCTCTCCCTTGTCTCAGGATGGTGGTGGCTGCTTTAATCCATCTCTAAGACCTCCGCAATGAGCTCTGCTGGGAGTTGCATGGGCAACAGCTGGGCAGCAAACAAGGTGCTGTTTTAATTGCCCACAATAAAGACACTGGTGAAAATGACCATGAATGCCCGTATTGTGAAATGCCGCATGCTAGAGCTCCCACACCTAGTCTGTACACAGTCCTGAGCAGGAGCTTGAGTCCATTAGTCTTTGTCGCTCAAGGCACACACACAATAAAAGTCCAAGATAAACACATGTGAAGCCACACACAGCACGCAGGAGCAACAGCAGGAATATCGCCAGCATCCTGCGCACCTCCCAAAAGCACGTTCAATGATAGTCTAAGCCCCCCTGGCCTAGCACGCAGCTTCGCAATGCAGTGCAGCAAAGCCCAGGCCCAGGCTCCCAGGATCACATCTCGTGTTTCAACACCACTAACAGTAATTTGCTGGCTGGCAGGTTTTGGAAACCCTGTATCCTCACGGGGTTGGACCCAGCCAACATCCCGAGACCCACCAGTGCGTGCACAACCAATGTAAGCAGCAGAGCTGCTCTCCTCGCCCTTGCGCAATGGGGCTGTGCACCGCACCGTCACCCACTTCCTACACGCAGCCCAGATGATAGGATCCCAGGAGAGCTGGGCTGCAGGGTCCTCCTGAGGTCACAACTAGTCCAGCCTCTTGCTCGAGAGATCACTCCTGACTACACCATCTCAGCCATGTGTCTGTCTAACCTGCTCCTTTCCCCCGGGAGATGGGAAGCAGCAACAGCAGAGCAGGCTCGTCTCGTAAAGCCTAGGAGTTGCAAACGCCTGCTCTGTTTGCGCAGGTTGAGGGAAGGAGGCTCCGCAGCCCTGTGCTGAAAGGCGTAGTGCACCTCCGGGGTCTGACGGGTTTACGTGCCTGTGGGGGGGTAGCTTGCACTGTCCTGGTGCCCATGGGGGCAGGTGAGGCTGAGGGGGCCAGAGAGCCAGGCCCTCGGGCACTCCGGGGTCATGGGAACCAGCGACCCGGTTCCCAGGACTCCTCAGTCCCTTTTGCTCAAGCACAGCTGGTGGGCGATGCAGCCCGGCTCCTCTTCCCCTGCCTTCACCAGCTGATCCTGCCATGCCGGCAGCCTTGCCATTCATCTCCACATGCTAAGGCCACATCATAGATTTCATAGACATCAGGGCTGGAAGGGACCTCGGGAGATCATCGAGTCCAGCCCCCTGCCCAAAGGTCAGGAAGTCAGCTGGGGTCATAGGATCCCAGCAAGATAAGCATCCAATTTACTCTTGAAGGTGTTCAATGTAGGTGCTTGAACCACCTCCGCTGGCAGGCTGTTCCAGACCTTGGGGGCTCGGACAGGAAAGAAATTCTTCCTTATGTCCAGCCTGAAACGGTCTTGCAGGAGTTTGTGACCGTTCGACCTCGTCATCCCTTGGGGCGCTCTGGTGAACAGACGTTCCCCCAGATCCTGGTGGTCACCCCTGAGAAACTTATAGGTGGCCACCAGATCACCCCTGAGTCTGCGCTTTTCCAGGCTAAAGAGTCCCATGGCTCTCAGCCTGTCATCGTAAGATCTGTTCTCCTGACCTCTGATCATGCGCGTGGCTCTCCTCTGGACTCTCTCAAGCTTCTCCACATCCTTTTTGAATTGTGGAGCCCAAAACTGGACGTAGTACTCCAGCTGCGGCCTCACCAAGGCCGAGTACAAGGGGAGAATGATGTCCCAGGATTTGCTCGAGAAGCATCTATGGATGCAAGCCAGCGTTTTGGTCGCTTTACTAGCCGCAGCATCGCATTGCAGGCTCATGTTCATCTTGTGGTCAATGATGACCCCCAAGTCTCTTTCTTCTGTTGACTGCCGAGCCTATAAGGGTGCTGCAGGTTTTGCATCATTTCTTTTTAAAGCTGCAAGGTAAATATTTGTGTGGGAACAAAGTGAGCTGGCAGCCCTGAGAACCAGAGCAAAACCCCTGCCAGCCAGATCTCCTTTGGCAAACCAGAGAGTCGGCGGGTGGCCTTCCCTGCCGAGAGATCCCAGTCCCCGCACAGCCTTCACGAAGCCCCGCTGCAAGGGAGACACCCGAAGAGGCTGCTGCGAAGCGCCCCATAAATGTGGGGGCAACCTCATGACGCCAGGGGTGGCTCTGATGAAAGAACAAGGTGCTGTGTTCGGTCTCTGAGGCCTGAGACAGGTGTGCGAGTTGTGCAAACCCAGCTACCAGGGAATCAGCTGCCCCAGTCAGAAGCTGCTGGTGCCCCTGTCCCAGGAGACAGTGGTTCCACCCATTTCAAGGACTTTCCTGCCAGGCCAACACCTAATTTTTAAGCTCATTTCCTTCGTCCCTTCCAGCCCTAATGTCTATGAAATCTTGAAAGCAGCCCCTTCCACCCTCTTTCCTGTACAGCAGGGCTGGAGGAGGTGGCATCTACCCCACGAGGCATGTCACAGCAGGGAAACACCGCGACAGGGCTCGGGTCAGACGGGGACAGACACTGCCCCAGCCAGCACCAGGGGCAGAGCCTTCTGTTGCGCCTGTTCAGGGACGGCCTGCCTGCCAGCTGACTCTTCATTATCGGGGTACACCCCGCAGCTGTGGCCTGGCTATTTGGAAGAATGTATTATTAGCAGTTATTAGTGCTAAGCATGTTTGCTGGGCTGGTAAACTTTGCTCCTACCCTCCCTGCCGGGGAGCGCTGTGCGCTGCTGGGTGGGCACCGCAGCTCCTAGCGCGCTCCATGGCTGATCACGGCTGCTCCTGTCCCAGAGCGGAGCTAGCCTCGGGTGCGAGATCTGAATCCAGATCACGGCAGACACCTAATCCTGCCTGCAGCAATCCTCCTGGTTAGTCGTGTGCAGCGTAACAAGCCTTTCCTTCGATCCCTTTTAAACTGGGCGCCTGGTAGTTTCCTCGAGCGTGGCCTCGTTCTAGTAAGGGCAGGAGGCAAAACAGAAGCCACCAGTCTTCTCTGTCCCGTCTGCAGGCCCACGACCAGAGACCCTCTCGGGGAAGCTTGGGGGCCTGATGTTCTCCTCGAGGCAGAGAGAAGCGGGGTAGAAGGGGTCACGTACCACAACCCGTTGCCTGAGGCAGGGTCCAGCCCTGACAAATCCATCGTCCAACCTCTCAGCAAAACTGTGATCGCTCCTGACAACACCTGCACCTGCCTGCAACATCCTGCTGCGGCAAAGCTTCTCCATGCGCACTGCAGACATCCCAGGGCTGGGCCGCGCCCCCACTGCCGAGGAGGGCCACGTCTGTACCAGTCTGACCACAGGGGAAAACTCCTCCTGACCCCAAACACTTCCTTCTTGCTGCCCTTCCGAGGTCTCTCCCTCGCCTCTTCTGCGCTGGTCTAAATAAAAACCGACCTTCAACCGCTCTCAGGGACCAGAGGCAGAGAGGGACGGAGCTACCACGAGACCTTGGAGGACGCGGCCCCGTCCACGTTTCCGCTCAACTCATCCTGCACGTTGTGTCACGGGTCCGTTCGCAGCCCATCCCCACGCCAAGGCCAGCTCTCCTCGGGCACGGTGCGAGAACAGGTTCGCCTTCTCGTTCCCTCCCACACAACCAGGCCGGGCGGGCAGGGGCAGGGGCAGGGGCAGGGGCAAGAGCCACGGACTGTACAGGTGAAGAAGGCAGCCAGGCCCTTGCAGGACTCATCCACACCTGCTTTCGCCTCGTACCAAGCTCCCACACCATCCCGCCGGCTGCGCAGACAGGTGCTGGGCTTTGACCACCACGTCACCTCCACAGCGTGGAAATGAGGGACCCGTGCTGACAGCCCTCGGCACAGAAGGGAAGGAGCCCAGGCTGTTCCCGGGAAGGGAAGCGGAGAGAGGGCAGTGCTTGAACCAGGGCAGGTGCTTCGTGTCCTGTGTGGGGGCCCTCCAGGGGGGAACGGTGCGCCCCAGTCACTCCCTGGTTCTCTGGAAACTGGGTTATAGGTAAATGCTCAGATGCAAATGATCCAAAGGCAGAAAATACCCTGAACGAGTGCCAGGGCTGCCCTGAACAAACTGCAACACAGCTGCCTCACCCTCTTGTTAAACACCGCAAGGCTTTTTCTGGGCTGCCCAAGCAAAACACTTGTGCCCAGGGCGTCGGGCCAACAGGTCCAAAACACAGGCGAGATGGTTCCTGGGGTGAGCAACCTGCAAAGGCCGCAGCTGCCCTGGGAGCCAACGCGCCCCGTGCTTGGCTTTCCCCAGACCTGTGAAGTGGCCTGAAAAGCCGAATGAGTAGCCTGAGAAACTGTTCAAAACAAAGGAGGTGGCGGGGCCAGGTGAGCTCCAGGGACCCTGTCCCTGGCGGGGCTACAGGACCACCCCCGGCCCCGCCAGTCAGGACCCTGCCCCACCCGGGCCAGCCCTTTGCTGGCGGAAGGGGTGCAACAACCAGGGCTTCTCCTTCCCCAGGGAGGTGGCACACCAGGGCTGCCAGTAAAGCGTCTTGCTCACAAACACGCGTTTCTTGCACCCACTGGGGACACGTCACCCCTGAGCCAGACACCAGAGCGCCCCGAGGGGCGACGAGGTCGAACGGTCACAAACTCCCGTGACCATTTCAGGAAGAACCTCTTCGCTGTCCGAGCCCCGAGGCCTGGAATAGCCTGCCACCGGCACCCACTTTGAACACTTCCAAGAGACATTTGGGTGTCTAACTTGCTATGACCCCAGCTGGCTTCCTGCCCCTGGGGCGGGGGCTGGACTCCATCTTCCCAGGCCCCTCCTAGCCTGAACGTCTGAAATCTATGACAGCAAGCTGACTCACTTGGTCTTCAGAGCAGGAGAAATGCCAGCAAGAGCCTGGCCCAGCCCCGTGTCAGCAGGACCCCGCTCCCGTGGCAGACCCGCCAGGGCGCAGCACGCAGCCCACAGCTGGGGTGTCATTCCTGTAGGGAGGGGGAATAAATAGCCCCAAGCAGGGAGAGAGAAAGTAGCCCACCTGCCTGTGTGCTGCACACCCGGGGCAGGCTGAGCGGGGCTGGAGCAGCCTGTCGGCAAGGGCTGCGCCGTCTGGGCCCCCGGGTGAGGGCTGGGCAAGGGCACACGAGCCAGGGCAGCCAGCGGCATCACGCGGGGAGGAGATTTGCTTTGCTGCCCTCTCCGGCCTCCTCTAGACCGTCCTTCCTCAGCCTTCTCCACCCCAGCGCCTGCTCGCCTCCTCTCCAGCCCCGGCCCTTGGCTGCTCTCTCCGGGCTGCGGCCAGGGCCCCCGTGGGGGTTTTAGGCTTGTAGCTTTTTTACACTTTTATGCTTTTAAGCTTTTAGCCGTCTAACGAACCGCCGGTAACACCGAGCCGGGAGGCGGATGAGGAACCCCTTCGCAGACGGTTCCCGCGGTGCCGGGTGCCGAGGCGGGACGGCGTGGGCCCCGGGGCAGTGCGGTCACACGGCCGCCGACCGCGACACACAGGCCCCCTCCCCGGGCGGGGTCTGCGGGAGGTTGGGAGGGACGAAGAGAGGGAAAGGAGCCGGGGGCTGCCCCGCACCAGGGACCCGCGGCAGGGGCAGCGGGCGCGCTCGCGGGGCGGGGCGGGGCGGGGCGGGGCGGGGCGCGGGGATAAAGCGGCGGCGGCGGCGGCGGCGGCGGGGCCGGGCGGGCGATGGGGCCGGCCCGCGGGACGCAGGCGGCGGCGGGGAGCGTGCGGCTGGCCGTGCTGGGCGCGGCGGGCGTGGGCAAGACGGCGCTGGTGCGGCGGCTGCTGCGCGGCTCCTTCGAGGCGCGGCACCGGCGCACGGTGGAGGAGCTGCACGTGCTGGAGCTGGAGCCGGAGCCGGGCCGGCGGCTGCGCCTCGAGATCCTGGACACGAGCGGCAGCTACAGCTTCCCGGCCATGCGGCGCCTCTGCCTGCGCCGCGCCGACGCCTTCGTGCTGGTCTACTCGCTGCGCGAGCCCGGCAGCTTCGGCGAGGTGCGGCGGCTGCGGGACGAGCTGCTGGCGGCGCGGCGGGGCGCGGCGCCCGTCGTCGTCGTGGCCAACAAGAGCGACGCGGAGGCGGCGGCGGCGGGCGAGGCGCTGGCCGCCGCCGTGCAGCGCGACTGGGGCTGGGCGCACGTGCGGGCCTCGGCGCGCCTGGGCCACGGGCTGCCCGCGCTGCTGCGGGAGCTGCTGCGCCACGCGCCGCCGCCCGCGCCCGCGCCCGCGCCGCCCCGGGGCCGCGGCTGCGCCGTCTGCTAGCGCGGGCTGCCCGGCACGGCGCTCGGACTCGGACTCGGACTCGGACTCGGACTCGCGAGCGGGCGGCGGGGCTCGGGAATAAAGTGTTGCACTGAGACCTGCCTGCGGGGCGCCTCTCCGTGCGGGGCTCCCCGCATCACGGGGCACCGCTGCCCGCGCACCCGGCCGGGGCTGTCGCTCTTCCAGCCAAAAACAGGCAGCGGCGCGGGCAGAGCCGCTCTCCCGGCCCCGGCCCCGGCCCCGGCGGGAGGCTGAGCGTGCCCGCCTATTGCCGGCGTCGCTGCTGGTTCCTTCTTCAGCGCTAACCCGCGCCCAAGAGCAGCTCGCTCTTTCCCAGCGGAGAGCGGGCGGGCGGCGGGCCTGGCAGGCGAGCGGCACTGCGGGGGGGCCCAGCCCCAAACCCCTTCTCTCTCCAGTCCACTGGATTTAGTTCTAGGTGTGGGGCTGGCAGGGGGCAGGGCAGGGCTGTGCTCAGGGTCTTTGGGACAGTGCCCCGGGGGCACGGATGGGAAGGAAGGCTGGGGTGGCCCAACAAGTGCTTTGCCCCATAATCCCACCCTCGTCTGGCCTTCGTTTAGGACTCTGTACCTGATGCGTGATATTATTTTACATGTTAATTATGGCTTTTAAGGAGAGGCTGAGGGAGCTGGGCTGGCTGAGTCTGCAGAAGAGAGGACCGAGGGGGACTGAACAGCAGCCGTCACCTCCCTGCCGGGGGGCTGCACAGAGGACGGAGCTGGGCTGGTCTCAGCGGGGGCAGATGACAGGACAAGGAGCAGTGGGCTCGGGCTCCAGCAAGGGAAGTTGAGGCTGGATATTAGGAAAAGGCTTTTTCGCTAGGAGGGTGGTGAAGCACTGGAGCGGCTCACCCCCGGAGGTGGTGGGGTCTCCGTCGTCTTTAAGCCCCGGCTGGACAAAGCCCCGGCTGGGACGATGGAGCTGGGGCTGGGCTGGATGTGGCCCCCTGAGCTCGCTCCCAGCCATAACTTCCCGTAGGCACAGCTGATGAAAGTCTCTCTCTTGAGGACGCGCCTTTCATCGTTTAGATTCGTTTTGAAAAAGGGACTGGGAATAGACGTGGCCCGGGGCCGCAGCCTCGTTGGCCCCCCCCCGGGCCCGAGAGCAAATCACGGGAGCAGTGCCCGCGGGGCGGGCGCGCACGGCCGCGCCTGTCTCTTTAAAAAGGGGCGGGGCGAGGCGAGGCGCTCCCATGGTGCCTTGCGGCGGGCGGCTTGGATTTTAAATCGTAGCAGCCAATCGGTGCGCGCGGGCTCGTAACGCTCCGGTCCCGGGTTTCAAATCGGCGCCGGGGCCGGGACCGGGACCAGGGGCAGCGGGCAAGCGGGCGGCGGGCGGCGGGCGGCGGGCCGGGAGCAGCAGCAGCAGCAGCGGCGGCGGCGGCAGCATGAGCGCGGCGCCCGCCAAGGGGGCGCGGCCGCCGGGCGCGGCGGAGCCGGGGAAGGCGGCGGCGGCGGCCGGGGGGCCCGCGGCCGCCGGCGCCAAGGAGATCCCGAAGGTGCTGGCCGACCCGCGGTCGCGGCGCAGCTACGTGCGCGGGCGCTTCCTGGGCAAGGGCGGCTTCGCCAAGTGCTACGAGATCACGGAGCTGGAGAGCAAGGAGGTGTTCGCGGGCAAGATCGTGCCCAAGGCGCTGCTGGCCAAGCCGCACCAGAAGGAGAAGATGTCCATGGAGATCGCCATCCACCGCAGCCTGGCGCACCGCCACGTCGTCGGCTTCCAGGGCTTCTTCGAGGACAGCGACTTCGTCTTCGTCGTGCTCGAGCTCTGCCGCCGCCGGGTCAGCGCGGGCGCGGGCGCGGGCGAGGGCGGGCGGGCGGGCGGCTTGCGGGCGGGCGGGCGGGCGGCGGCCGGCGCTCACCACCCTCCGCTCCTCCCCCTGGCCCAGTCGCTGCTGGAGCTGCACAAGCGGCGGAAGGCGCTGACGGAGCCCGAGGCGCGGTACTACCTGCGGCAAACCATCCTGGGCTGCCAGTACCTGCACGGCAACCGCGTGATTCACCGCGACCTCAAGTTGGGCAACCTGTTCCTCAACGATGACATGGAGGTGAAAATAGGTACGGGGCGTGGGTTCTTCCTGGAGCTGTGGGAGCCCTGCCGTCCCTCCCCGGGTCCCTACACAGGCGTGGGAGCGGGGTGAATCCAGGAGCAAGCTCTTCCAGGCACTTGAGAGGGGGCTTGGGAGGGTGTTGCTGCAGCCCACGCAGGGGGCTCAGCAGGGCACGCTGTGGCCCTCGACATCCACAGGCGACAGTGGAGCCTGAAGTTAAGCCCCTGCAAGCAAATTCTCTTGTCTGAATCTTTCAGGTGACTTTGGGCTGGCGACCAGGGTAGAGTACGACGGGGAGCGCAAGAAGACCCTGTGTGGGACACCGAACTACATCGCACCCGAAGTGCTGGGCAAGAAGGGGCACAGCTTTGAAGTCGACATCTGGTCCATCGGCTGCATCATGTGAGTTCATGGGATCATGGGGGGAAGGGACCTCGGGAGGCCACGTGTGGTCCAACCCCCTGCTCCAGGCAGGACCAGCCCCAACTACATCCTCCCAGCCAGGGCTTTGTCGACCTGGGTCTTAAACACGCCCGAGGACGGCGACTCCCGGGGAGCCTGTTCAGTGCTTCGCAACCTCCTGAACTTGCTCGCGTGAACCCGTGACAGGCCGCTCTCTCCTCCGCATGCAGGTACACCCTGCTAGTGGGGAAGCCGCCGTTTGAAACCTCCTGCCTAAAAGAGACGTACATCCGTATCAAGAAGAACGAGTACACCATCCCAAAGGTAGGTTGGACCCGTGCACCCTGCGCACGCTCCTGGGAGGGGCCCTGGGTCTCTGGCTCCTCCACCGCTGTCCACCAGCCAAGTCCATCACAGGAGAGCTAGCTATATCTTGCCATCCTCAGCTCCTCCGGGCTCGACGGCTCTGTTTGGAGCAGGAAAGTCCTGCGTGTTGGGGGGGTTTGGCCCTTCTGCTAGCACAGAAGCACACCGGTCCCTTCCAGCTCCAAACGGTCCGTCTCCTCTTTCAGCACATCAACCCAGTAGCTGCTAGCCTCATCCAGAAGATGCTGAGGTCGGATCCTGCCACCCGCCCCACCATTGACGAGTTGCTGAACGACGAGTTCTTCACGTCGGGTTACATTCCCGCCCGCCTGCCCACCACCTGTCTCACTGTCCCGCCGAGGTTTTCCATCGCTCCCACTGCCCTCGACGCAAACGGGCGGAAGCCCCTTACAGCACTCAACAAAGGTGGGGCCTGCATGGCAACGGAGGGGGTGTTCGGGGCCTAGAAATGCCAGGAGAGGCCTGGATTACAGTGCGGGGCAAATGGTGTCTGTCCAGGATTAAGAGCAAGCTCCAGCTGACCGCCAGAACCACTAATGAGCTTGCATGGAGGTCTGGGCATCCTGGCAGTCTGGTGCTGCCCTTCCCTCCGCAGGAGCAATAACTGACCCCTTAGTGGAGAGCTCAGCTCCTCAAGCTCTTGTCAGACGGTACCGAGAGGGGCTCGCCCTGGCCCGTGGCACCCTGACAGCACGGGGCAGCCCAGGAGCAGCCCTCTGCTCTGCCCTGGCTCCTGGCAGTACCGATGCCTGGTTGTTTTGATGCAACTGGCAGCTCTCATAGCCTCGCTGGGTCAGTGGTGGCAGCACTGGATCCTCGTGTCTCCACGTCTGGAACGCAAGGGAGGGGCTGCCCAGCGCCCGTTGCCCAAAGGGGAGACACGAGCTTCCCTTCCACCAAGGAACTAGCCAGTCTTTCCCAGCCATTGCTAGCAGGATGCGACTCTGCCCTTCGCAAGGCCTGGGTTTTCATGAGGACCCTCCTCAGCTTGAGTTGCGGTAAACGTGGCTCTGGGGAGCAGGCATTGCGCTTGGCCAGGATGGTGAGGGGCAGGACTGTCCGTTCTGCAGGAGACGTCTGGTTCCAGCCTCATGGTGGGAGGGGCTCGCTGATGCACAATCGCGTGGACTTCTCCACCTGCCGTCTCCAGCCTTCACACTACTAATGCAGCTTGGCCTGCCCTTCTCCCCCGGCTCAGGACTAGACAGCCCTGCGCTGGAGAAGGTGCCTGAAAAGGAAGAAGAAGCGATGCCGCGGGAGCTGGGAGATGCTGTCGACTGCCACCTTGCCGACATGTTGCAGCAGCTGACTACAGTTAATGCAGCCAAGCCCTCGGAGAGGGTGTTAGTGAGACAAGGTGAGCCCGAGGGAGGTGAAGGGGGGCGTTGAGATGCGGTGGTGTCCTTGTATAATCTTCCCCGTTGACTCGTGGTCCTGATCCAGACCTTCAAGGAGCCTGGCTGAGCTGCACAGGGGCTGTCTGAATGTCAAACCCCGAGGCTGGCTGCCATGGGGGTTTCAGCAAATGCCTTTATCTTACACGTTGCGTCTCTTGCAGAGGAGGCCGAGGATCCCGCCTGCATTCCCATTTTCTGGGTTAGCAAATGGGTGGACTACTCGGATAAGTATGGATTAGGTAAGTGGCTCCTTGGTGTTCTCCTCAGCTCCCTGGTGGAGGGGGGATGCCCTCGAGGGATGCGAGACTTATGTGGGAGTCTGCCAAGGGCAGCCACAAGTTACGTGGCAGGAGTTGCTAGCTCTCAGGCTGTAGCTGTGTAACGTGTCATGCCTGGGTGCTGGTACCACTGAGTACAGGGGGAAAATCCACAGCAAGTGGAAGGAGTCACGACCTAGCGCCAGACCCTTCTTCCAGCCTGGAGCGTGCAGGATCTGATGGCTGCATGCAGCTCGCATTGCCTTGCAGCCAGCATGGGGTAGAGTGCAGGGGTAGCTGGGGCATCTTCTGCACAGGCTGGGGGGGTGAAGACATGCTTGCTGTTGTCATCTCTGGCTGCTTGATGGAGACCCTGCAGCAGGACTTCCCTCCCAGGCCCCTTACAAAGCAGGAACCCACGGCCAAGTGGCTTGGCCAGGAGGGTGCGGTGATGGGGCCCCTCTCCAGGCACGAATGGGCCTCTGGCTTCGCTCGCAATGCTGTGTCTGGAGTTCTCATGCTCCCTCCTCAACCCAGGCTACCAGCTGTGCGACAACAGCGTCGGGGTCCTCTTCAATGACTCCACCCGCCTCATCATGTACAACGATGGGGACAGCCTGCAGTACATCGAGCAGAACAGCTCCGAGTCCTACTTCACTGTGAGATCCTATCCATCCGCATTGACCAAGAAGGTGAGTTCCTTTTGGAGACGTGGGTCTAGCGGCAGGAGCGGGGAACCAGCCCCCTGCTAACTGTGGCTTCCCTTCTACCCTTGCTGCGGTGACCCCCACGTTAACGTGAAGAGCCCTGCCCCAGCCAAGACCTCCTGCCACTTTGGCTCCATCAGCCTCTGACTGTCACCTGGAAAGATGATGCCCGTACCCACGTGGCTCCTCCATTGGAGGTCTATATTGAGCAGATTCTTTTTTAGTGCTGCAAGAGTGCTTCAGGAACCAGCCAGGCTGCACAGGGCAGAGCCTAGATGTGCTATGCCTGTGCACTCCTGGCTCCTGGCAGCAGCTTGGGTCCCACTCAGTCAGACCCGGTGCCCTTGGGGTTTTATGGACCTTCTGACACTGGAGGCTCTTTTCAGCTGTGCCGGGACCTGCCCATGCCAAAGTGTAAAGTTATGAATCCAGGACTCCCGAGTACAACTGACCGGTCCTGCCTTGTCCCAGGGGCCATTGCATGCAGGCTGCTGCAGTAGCCAGGCAGCTTGGGCTGGTTCTTCCCTTCTCTGTGGGCCCTTGACCCTTTGCAGTCTTGCTGCCAAGGTAAAAGGAACAGTGGCCAAGAGGCTGGAAGCAGCCTCTGTCCTGGCACCATGCCTCCCCTTGCATTCGTGCCCCTGGCTCACAGAGCTCTCGTCCCTGCTGTAGATAACACTGCTGAAATACTTCCGGAACTACATGAGCGAGCACCTGCTGAAGGCTGGGGCAAACATCACGCCCCGCGAGGGAGACGAGCTCGCTCGCTTGCCCTACCTGCGCGCCTGGTTCCGGACCCGCAGCGCCATCATCCTGCACCTGAGCAACGGCACCGTGCAGATCAACTTCTTCCAGGTGAGGCCATGGCACCTGTGCATGTGAGATCCTGAGCTGCCGGAGACAGGGTGTTACTCTCTCCTGCACATAGCAGCAGCAGGTGACTAAAAACTCAGGCCAGCCCCTGAGCCTCCCTGCCTGTCCGTCCGGCACGGTGTGCTGCCTTGCCATGGGAGCGTCTCTTCACTCACTACAGCTTGAGCAGCTGCGATGCTGCCCAGAGCCGACTACCACCGTGGCCTCTCTCTCTCCTTACTTCCAACTTGCTGAAATGCTGCAACAGCAGCTCTGCATTGATGCCTTGTTCCCTTGGGAGGGAGTGGTGGCCTGCTCAGCCAGCGGGGCTCGGCCTTTTGGCCCCATGGGCTGGATGAGCAGCGTGGGGCTGCTCCATAGGCCAGATCCTGCACAGGGTTGGTGTGTCTGGATTGGGCCCCGCGTGTTTTACCTTTAGCATGCAGGCTCCCCCCAGGTCTGGAAACCTGGCAGCGGCGGAGCAGTGACTAATGCTGCCCACTCCCCCACTGCCAAATTCCTTGGAGTCGCCAGAAGCCATGCAGGCTGCTTGACTCGGCTTCGTAGGCTGGGGCTGAACACCCTTGGGGGGAGAGGGGTACGTGCCCTGGGACTGCCCCTCAGGAGCCCCCCACACTTGGTTCAGCTCAGCCTGGTTTCTCCCTCCGCAGGACCACACCAAGATCATTCTGTGCCCCTTGATGGCAGCCGTCGCCTACATCGATGAGAAGCGGGACTTCCGCACCTACAAGCTCAGCCTGATCGAGGAGCACGGCTGCTGCAAGGAGTTGGCCAGCCGGCTGCGCTACGCCCGCACCATGGTGGAGAAGCTCCTCACTTCCAAATCGGGCTCGACCCGCACAAAGACTTGCGCTTAGGGCCTCACGCTGTGGACTCCACATCTGGGCCAACACCAAGGCCTCTGAGGGGGGTGGGACTTTGCTCCGGCAGCCAGACTACAGGGGTGGGAGCCAGCAGCTCGGGGCTCCGTAACTACCCAACAGTTCGGCTCTGCTCCCCGCCAGCCAGTCGGTTTCTATTAAATGTCTTGTTCTTCCTAACTTGCAACCCCGACTGCTGTACTCTCCGACAGCAGCCTGCTCCTTCCCCGCCCCGTGCAGAGGGCAGGGCGGAGGCATCATGTAATTTATTTTGTTTCTGGGCTTCCCTTCCCCCCCCGGTGCCTGTTGGGTGTTCAAGGCGCGCACGGGCAGGGTCCGAGCGAAGCAATCGGCTTTTTAACGTTGGAGCTAGTCTGCTTCCCATTAAACTACTTTTGTATATGATGTCTCGATTAAAAATTGTTTTGTTGCAGCCCCGTTCTCTCCTGCTCCTGCCTTGCGTCTAGTCCCCCTGCCTGGCAGGGCTGCTGGTGGGGACCCTGACTTGTAGCCCAGGGCAGAAGTATCCTGCAGCCCTGCACGGCTGAGGCTGCTTTGCAAGGTAACGGGTTCATGGAAGCAGAGCGGCCTTAGTTCCCTGCTGCTGCCCGGGTCCCAGTGGCAGAGATCAGGGGGCTTAGCCGAAGGCCCTGGGGCCCTCCCAGCCTTACCTAAGCTCAGCTCCAACTGTCTAGGGCAGCTTAGCCGTTCCCTGTAGGCATGGTGTCCTGACGCGGGCCGACCCTACCTGCAGGGCGAAGCAGAAACACCCCTGCTGGTTACTAAGCAGGAACAATCCTCTTAGGCCCTTCAAAATAGATGGGGCGTGTGCAGGGCTGGGTCCTGCTGCCAATGTCCTCTGCCTGCCCAAAAGCTGCCCCTGCCAGGGCCTGAACTGCCCCGCAAGCTCCCCTGGCCCCAGTGCCCAGAGTACCTGGCCCTGCACAGTCGGGGACAAGCATGGAGCAGGTGCTGGAAGCCCAAAGGGTGAAGCCCTTTCAACAGGTATGGGGAACTAGTGAACTCTCTCCCTTGGGGGGATGCAGGCCGCCTCTTATTTAGTGAGACACCTTCCCTGGCTGGAACAAGCTCAGCAATCCCTGGGCTGTGACAGCAGGTCCTAAGTAAGCACAATGTTGGCATCTGGTCCAGCCTTGGGAGGGCGCTTCACCTGCAGAGACGGCAGGTAGATGCCAGCCATGCTGCTGGGGCTCGGCAAGACCAGCGTTTCCCCCAAGGAGCCTCACTTCTGTCCTCAAACAACCAGGGAGACCCGTGACAGGATGGAGACCATTTTCCACCGTGGGAAATGCTTCTCAGTCAGGCACAACAGCCCGGGGGTGGGAGCAGGTGCATGGGCTCTAGTGGAGCATTACTAACATCCCACTTCCACTGATCTCCCTGATTCTGGCACTAGGGCTCTAGTGTTTTTAATGGGTGCATGTAAATGCAGGACAGCTTAGTAAATGCCCCAGGCAGAGAAGGCCTCAACCAGCACAAGTGCCTAGTGCTTCTGGCCAGATCTGTTCCCCATTTTACCTAGATGAACTTTCAAATCTTTTATTTACAACATTGTATATAAAATATTCTCTGCCATATAAAATGCTCTGTAAGTACAGCAGGTACAAACTCATTGTTACCTAAGGTCCAGACCCCACACCCAGAGAAAAACCACAATCAAACATACAAAACCATCACCCAAAGAAAGAGAAAAGTGCGTGGGGACAGCAGGGACCGTGGTGCATTTAGACCCGGCAGTGTCAGCTGCAGGAGCAAGGGATGTCTACAAGCTGCGGGATGTCAGGTCTCGAGAAGGCAGCTGACATCAGGCCAGTTCTGAGACTCCACAGAAATGGGGCTGCGCTCTCAGGCTCTGGGGAATAGGAGCGCCCATGGGGGCATTTCTGGGTCTGTCTGACTGTAATGTGCCAGGGAAGTGGAAGGCCCCAGCAGCCTCTTCCCGCTCTTACTGTTCTTCAAACACAGCACTTCCCACCCTCGTGGAAACCCGTTGCCTGTGAGTCAGCGCAGGAGTCCTGGCCTGGCAGAGACTGCTCGCTTGCTGCCTCGGGGAATAAAACAGGAAACACAGTAAACATTGCACTGGCAGTGCTCTCTCGGGAAGGGTCAAGTTCCACTTCTTGATTGGATGCTGGAGAGATGCCAGAGCAAGAGCAGCCACGAAGGTGTCTCGCAGCTAAGAGGTCTTGAGCAGCTGATGCCCAGAGGCCTGCTGAGCTCAGGGAGGGTTTTCTGCTAGGGAACTGCTCTGCAAACAGCTGCAGCCCTGTGACTATCAGGAGACACTGCTGCATCAGCCAGAAGACACATGAGCAAAGGCACAGACAGACAGACCCGGGCGCTTGGCCCTGAAGGGAGCAAATGCCACCAAGAAATTGGCTGTCTCAGACTGCTCTCATAGGTGCAGGGGGCTGTGCTGGATCCCATGCTTATGCTCCAGGGACAGGCCTCTGGGAAGGGCAAGAAAATAAACTAAAAGTGGTTTTGGGTTAAAAAATAGTAAAAGCCTCTGGCCACCAGCCTGCAGGCACTGACTCACGCTACCCACAGTCATCCTCTGGCCTGGACTGTCCAGTGCCACCCAGCTTAAAATCACATTTTGTTTCAGATAAAAGCTTCCCAGACCTTGCCCTGATGCACATGTGCTTGTGTATGGACTCTTGCAGATGAGCTTGCCCTGGAGCTACTTCATCCAGGGTCCGAGCCCAAAGATGGCACAGCCCTGGCTGCAGCCTGCTCGTGGCTCTCCGCCCTTTGATATGCATGCTCCTCGCTTCCAAGAATGCACCTGGATTGGCTCTGGGATTAGGATCAACAGGTGGAGGGAGAGACCCAGAGGGACCAGTGGCATCCAATCCATCCCGCTGCTGTCTTGGCCCAGGGAGGTGCCGGCGTTGCTGTTCTTCAAGCCAAGTCCTGACAGAACCAGCACCCAGATGCCAGGGAGGTCAGCAAGAGTCCTGCCAAGGTGAAGGGCCCAGCCCCTGCCTCAAGGCAAACCCAGTCCTCCTCCAGCCTCTGGGACCTGGACACCTGCCTGGCGCAGGGTTGAAGAGCAGATGCAAGAGGGCCTGCAGGACTAGCTCCGGGGCTTGGCAATGAGTCCCATGCCAGCACTGGCCCCATCCTGGGCAGTTACATGACAGGCTGCAGATCACTGGGCCTGTCAATACAATGGACTGCTGCACTGTGAGTGCATGAGCCTCAAAGCCAGGGCTCCTTTGTGTGCCCACAAATGAAACCTGGAGCAAGTGCCTTGGAAAAAGGTGTGGAGAACCGGTCAGGACCCAGCTCTCCCAGCCAGGAGCCTCAGGTAAAGCCCCTCAAGTCCCCACCACAGGGACGGCAGGCAGTGGCAGTGGCAGGGAGATGCCGTCCAGCCCAGCTTGGGGAAGCGGCAGGGACAGCAAGCAGTGCTGCTAGTTGTGCTACATCCTGCAGAAACCTCTGTGCTGAAAGGATTAAACTAGGGCACGTGCTGGGCAACAGCTATCTGGTAGGAGCCTCAGCCCGGCAGGCTCCCCGCTACCAGGCTGATGAGATGCTGCTGGGCAGCGCAAGCCTCCAGGTCAGTCCTGACCCAGCAGCAGCTTCTCCGCTCATTTCCCAGGGTCTCCCACCTCCTGGTAGTAGTAGGAGTGGAAGAGCCTCTCCCCAGCACAGATCCGCATGGCCGTGTGCGTGTGCAGCAGCAGCCTGGGGAAGCGGGAGGTGAAGTACTGAACAAAGTCGTCAGGAACAGCCCCCAGTGTCTCCTGGACGTCTGCTGGCAGCTCGTGGTAGTGGTGCTTCTGCACAAGAGAAAGCAAGAGGACGGGTTTACCCATGGCCCGAGCCCCGGGGCCCTGACCTGCAGCAGGGAGGAGGGTTGGGGGCAGTACCTTGTTTCTCATGGCCCGCAGGAGGTCGCGCACAGAGCTGCCCTTGTATGAACGAAACTTCCTCAAGTCTAGAAACACCAAGAGACTGAATGAGACCTCCTCTAAGACCAGGAGTGGAGAGCATGTCCTGGGGGGAGGCAGCTGGGGCACTCGAAAGCAGGCAAGACACAGCTACAGGGACCCTGGTCTCATTGAATTCCAGTGGCCCGAAGTGACTGAGCTCACTGCCCCGAGCAGGATGAGTGCTGGAAAACTCCAAGCACCTGCCTGTGCCTGGAAAGCCCCAAGCACCCATAGTGCCTTTGCAGAAGGCAGGTCCCCCATTCAGCATCAGGCACAGGGCCTGGTGTGTGAGCCATTACCTGTCTGCAGCGGGACAGAGATGTGCATCCTCCAGCTCATCCTCACCACCGCACGGCCCTCGGCCTCCAAGGCAGTGACAATGGGCCCCTCGGCAGGCTCTCTCTCTATCCGGTCGCTGACGTCCTGAAGAGCAGAGAGAGCAGCTCAGAGGTCATCCCTGTGTGGGCCAGAGCCCCCATCCTGCTGTGCTTATGGGCTGCAGGTGTCTAGCTAAGTCTGCTTGTCACTGGGGAGCTGATGGGTGACGGCGGTGGAAGCAAAAACTGCCAGAGCAAAACTGTCATGAGTGCGAGGTTGACAGGCTGTGCCCCATCACTGGGGAGCCTGGGGGTGCCTTCCACACTTGCCTGAAAGCCTGTGGGTGCCGTAGCCCCTGTGCTCTGCAGCTGGCCAGGCCTGCCCTTCATTTAAGAAAAAGCTCTGGGCAGTGCGGCCTCCCCGGGGGTTACTGCTATTATATATCCAGCCTACTCCACGCTGCTCTCACGTCTGTTCAAGGCTCCTGCAGATTTCCATCCAGACAAGACAAGGAGGCAGAGGCTGGGGCAGGCAAGGGCCAGTTTGGGGACAGTTGAGCAGAAAGGCAGGGAAGCAGCTGGGAATCAAGGGGCCACAGGAACAGCACAGTTCTGTAAATGGGATCAGCAGCCAAACAGTTCATGAAACCAACCTCTTTGGTTTCTTTAATCTTTGAGCTCTGAACCGATTCTCAGGGCTTTTGTTTCAAGCCACCTGCAGCCTGGGAAAGGCAGCCCCACGCTGGTCGTGCATCATCTGGGTCATCAAAAGGGGTAGCAACTGGGCTTGGGCTTGGGCTTGCCTCAAATGACTCCTTGCTCAGCCCCTGGAGTGAAATCCAAGCCCAAGCATGACAGCAAGCACAGGGCACGAGGCCCACTGAGAGGCTCTAGGCTCGGGGAGATCACTATGCAGTTTGTATTTTGACAAAATGCTCCAGAGCTGGGTTTGGAAGAGGGGGACGGGGTCGCTGGGATCTATCCTGTCAGACAGGCCAGTGGCCTCTCACCTGGAAGAACTGCAGCTGCTTCTCCCGGCTCCAGAAGAAGGGGTGCATGAGGACCAGGGAGGCCGAGGGGCGGTCCTGGGGCTCACTGCTGATCATTGCCGAAATCAGCTCCCGCGCCACGATGTTGTCTTGGATGCAAAAGAAAACACAGAGAGCAGGTGATGAAGGCCACAGAGAAGGGAAGGAGCCACCCCAACCTTCCCTCCCTCAGCCCTGGCCCCTCTACCCAGGGTGGGTTCCCAGAGAGGGAACGCGCACCCACAGGGCTGGGTGCCAGAGCTCTGACCCAACAGTACCCTGCACCAGAACCAAGCCTGTCTGTGGCTTCGAAGCTCCCCATGTCCCTTCCCAGCAGCATGGAACAGAGGAAACAGTCCATCACCCTGCGAGGAGCATGCTGGAAACCCCCCTGCTTGAGCCATTTGCTGCCACAGAGATTCTCCTGCAGGGAATAACCCAGCCCTGGCCAGCGAGGAAGGGACTGTCAGGACCCCAAAGTCTTTCCTGTGTTTCAAGGCTCTGGATCTCCAGCCTCAGGGCCTCTGAAAAGCTGCCTGCAGCTAAGGCACAGGACCAGGCTCCACTACTGACTCCCTATGGGACTTTGGTCAGGTCCCTTCCACTTCTTTGGCCTCAGGTTCCTGACCTGTAAAATGGGGTTAGCAGTGCATACCTGACCCAAGGGCTTGTGAGGCTGGAAAAAATCCCCACTTGCAATATGACTCAAGAGCCTTGGATGGAAAGTGCCAGTGAAGGGGCTGGTCCTAACAGGGATCTGTAAATGGGGCAATGCCCATGGAGCAGGGTCCTACCGTGAGTGTCCTCCAGCAGACATGTCAGCAGGTACATGCCTGACAGGATGTTGGCCTGGCGCCGCAGACTGTCCCCAAAGGGATGCCGCCCCCCCGACACCACGTAGTAGAATACGCAGCCGGCTGAGAAGATGTCCACTGCACATGTCTGTAAAACACGACCGCGAAGGTCAGAGCCACTGGGTGCTGGGGCAAGGGACCCTTCCCACCCCCCCAGCTCCACCGCCAAATGCAAGCCCCTGATAGCAAGCTGCATTTAGCCTGGCAGCTGCTCTTCCTTCCAGCTACAAAAGTTATGCCCTGATCCGTACGTGGAGCCCTGTGGCCTGGGGCAAGAGGCAGCTGGGCAGAAGTGGGGGGTTAGCCACATGTGGGGTGGAGCTGTGGGGTGCAGCTGCTCACTCACGGGGTTCTCCTTGGGGTCCTCTCGCAGTAGCTCGGGCGCGATCCAGCCCTCGGTGCCCGGGATGCCGGAGCGGAGGCTGAAGCTGTGCCGGCCGCCCTGCAGCTTCTTGCAAAGACCGAAATCCGAGAGGATGGCCCGGATCTGCCCTTGGCTGTTGGGGGCCGAGATCAGGATGTTGCATGGCTTCAGGTCCCGGTGAACTGGAAAGGAAGAGCCCACAGAGCCAGCTGGAGCTTCCCACAGGGGCTGCTGCATGGCAGCAGGACCAGAGCCTCGGACCAAGGGGCAGCTGCCAGCTGCACCCAGGCCACAGCAGCCTCAGGCCCACAGCCCTCTGGGTCCCACCCTTCCACTGAGATTTAAGGCCTGCCATACATCAACTGCTGGAACCGAGTGGGCTGAACGGAGCCCGTCACCTGGGCAAGAAGCTTCCCTTACCGATGTGGAGGGCATGGAGGTGGGCCAGGCCTGACATGGTCTGATGCAGTAAAGTCACAGGGTCCAGGCTGCGCCGGTCAAAGCTGGGGTTCTCCACGTACTAATGCACACACCGAGAGAGAGCAAATGGGAAACTCCCCAACCAGTACACTGGAGGCCTTGTCTCCCTGCAGCCCAAAGCCACCTCATTTCCAGCATTGAGCCCAGCCAGAGTCTGGGGTCTGGTTGCCCTGCAGAGACCTCTGCACACACTCATCCGCCAGGAGCTGCCTTGTGGGGCATCTCGGGGCAGGGCTGCGGGCTCACCTCCTGCAGCGTGGCAGAGCAGAGCTCGATGGCGATGTAATGGAACTGCTTGTCCTTCTCCGTGCAGAAATAGCGCACAACGTTAGGGTGCTCGTCCGACTCCCGCAGCAGCTGGACCTCCCGGTCCACTAGGTAGAAGCACTCGGGCAGCAGGCGCTTCACAGCCACATCACGGCTGTCAAACCGGCCCCTGGGGTGTGGGAGAGAGGCTGTGAGCTCCACTGCCTGTGACCCAGGGGCCTGGCACAGAGGACAGCTCAGCACCATGGAGGCTGCAAGATGACCCAGCCCTTAGCTCCCCTGCACGGACAGCCCGAGTGACTGCAGAAGCCATGGCCCTGGCTGAGGTCTCCCCCATGCCTAGCAGGGATTGCTTGAGCCTCTACAGGAAGTCCCTTTGCACTGGACAGAGCAAGGCCTGGGAGAACTTCTGGGCGTCAGACCAGGCCCCAGCAATCACAGCACAGTGCAGGCTTCCTGCAATGCGCCTCAGTGCCAGCCCAGAAGCGTTCTCCACCTTGGCCGCGACTGCCCATCAGGGCCAGCGCATGCCAGGCATATGTGATGGGTGCCCATCCATGCACCTGTGTGGGCCTGGCCCGTGCCAGCGAGGTCCCATGGGATTGTGCTAGGCTAGGCATTTGCAACTCATTGCCCCAGGCAGGATGGTCAGTGTCTCCGAGCTGGGCAGAGCCTGAGCAAAGCGAGGCACCAGGGAGCACCGCTCACCTGAAGACAAACGTGCCCCCCGCGCCGTGGCCCAGCACTTCCTTAGGGTTAAAGGAAACCTTTCCGACCGTGATCACATCCGGTGCCATGTCTGTGGGGACAGCGCACACAGGGTGAAAGTCACAAGAGATCCCCTGTGCCATGTGTGTCCAGAGTCCCCACCCACTGCCCACTATCCATCACACACGATCACCTGCCACCCTCGGTCTTTGCAATCCCCTTCCTAATCCCTGGGCTCATCAAGCACCAGCTTCCTGTACTGCTGGTCACCCTGCAAGGGAGAGCCTTCCCCGCTGCTGCCCTCCCTGCCTCACATGGCAACACTTCTGCCATCCCCTCTCGCCAACTCTGCCAAGTCTCAGGAAGACATGACTCCCCCTCTATGCGGCACTGGTCAGGCCGCAGCTGGAGTACTGCATCCAGTTCTGGGCGCCGCACTTCAAGAGGGATGTGGACAACATGGAGGGTCCAGGACGGCCACCCGCATGATCAGGCAGGGCAGGCCCTACAAGGGGAGGTGACGGGACCTGAGCCTGTTCAGCCTCCACAAGAGAAGGCTGAGGGGGGATCTAGTGGCCTGCTACAAACTAGTCAGCGGGGACCAGCAGGCATTGGGGGTCCCTGTTCCCCCGAGCACTGCCAGGAGTGACTAGGAATAAGTCACAAGCTGGCAGAGGGGAGATTCAGACTAGACATCAGGAGGCGCGACTTCACGGTCAGGGTGGCTAGGATCTGGAACCAACTTCCAAGCGAAGTGGTGCTGGCTCCTACCCTGGGGGACTTTAAGACAAGGCTAGACAATCACTTTGCTGGGGTCGTTTGACCCCAGTACTCTTTCCTGCCATGGCAGGGGGTTGGACTTGATGATCTGCTCAGGTCCCTTCCGACCCTACTAACTATGAAACTATGAAGAATTTCTTTACTATCCGACCCCCCAAGGTCTGGAACAGCCTATCATCAGAGATGGTTCAAGCACCAACATTGAACACCTTCAAGAGTAAATTGGATGCTTATCTTGCTGGGATCCTATGACCCCAGCTGACTTCCTGCCCTTTGGGGTGGGGGGCTGGACTCGATGATCTTCCGAGGTTCCTTCCAGCCCTAATGTCTATGAAATCTATGAAATCTATGACCCTGCCCCAATCTCCACAGCACTGTGCTGCCTTAGTGCCCCTTCCAGCATCCCCCTCTCCATGCTCCCAGGATGTGACATCCTACCCCATGCACCCCAGATCCTGCACCCTGTTGCCCCCAGCACAGACCTTCAGCAGCCTCAGCCATGGGCAGACCCTGGAAGACCATCCCATTGGCCAGGTCACTCTGCACAGAGGAGGGACCAGAGCTCTGGGATGACTGCGATGCCATCTCCTGGGTCCCGCTTGCTGACTCCTTGGGCGCCGGCTGGAGATTCTCCCCGGAGACCCGGCCTGGGGACAGCAGCTCCTCCAGCCGCTGCTCCAGCTGCTGCTGCTGCTGCTGCGCCTTGTGCTGCTCCCACTGCACCTGGGACACAAGGCAAGGACATTACCATCCCGAGAGCTGCCAGGCCACAGCACCCTCTGCCCCTGCCATGGTGGGTCCTTCCATGGCAAGACACCGCAGCAGCGAGGGACCCGAGCGCACACTTCCCTCCTGCAGCAACTGGCAGTGCTGGGGCAAGGAAGGGCTGGGATGGGAGCAGCCGGGGATGCAGGAAGGCATGACTTTGAGCCACGGTGGAGCTGCCTGTCAGCTGCTATGCTAGGGTTGTACTGGGCACCATGACATCCAGGACTTGGCCTGGACCAGGGCAAGCAGAGCTCAGGGAGGATGTCTAACCCCAGCCAGTGGGAAGTCAGCTCAGCCAGGCCCCGAGCCTGCAGGAGAAGGGCTGTAGCATGCACTCACCCGGAGAAAGAGGAACAGGATCCCACCGCCCAGAAGGATGGTAGCAACACCCACACCCACGAGGTCCCCGCTGCCCGACTCTGGGTAGATCTTGGTCTGCTCTGGCTGGCTGGCATCCAAGTGGAAGCGCCCCTCGCTGCCCCTGCCAACTGGATCCTCCATGCTCTCTGGGGTCAGGAACTGCAAAGCAACGGCAGGGCACAGGGGTTACCCCAACAGACCCCTTGATAGTCGTGCTCTGGGGGCCTTTCCCTGCAGCCACCCCATGTGCTGGGCCACAGTCCTGCTCCCACCCCACTGGGCATCCCCACTTCGGCCCCACCAGGCTGGGACACCAGCCCATACCATTCCCACCCCTTCGGGTAGCCCAGGATTGCTGTATGACACTCGCCTCATCAAACAGAGTCCTGGCCGGGGAGCTCTTGGGGATAATGGCTTCCGTTGTCTTCCTCAGCATCTCTGGAAAGGTCCTCAGCATTGTGGTATGGACCACGGGAGGCAGCTCGTGGTGCCCTGAAGGGCAAAGGAGGAGAAAGCTACACTGATCTGTGGTTGTCCCTTGGGCTGGCAGCCTGCTCTGGGCTGAACTGTGGCAGGCTGGGGCCCAGGCACACAGCATGTGACTCTCAGTGTTTGTCCTGACAGGGACACGAAGGGAATCCCAGCAGCATCTTGCTGGCTCCACCCCAGGGATGTGCAAGGGATCGCAAAGATCCCCTGGGAGGTGGGGGCTTAGCTGCTGGTGCTCAGCCCACAGTGAGGAAGTTAACCCCTCCAGATGTCTTTGCTGGCACCGGGGCCCTGGCTTCCATGCATGTGTCCTCATGCACTGACCTGCTGTGGTGCACAAACACGGCCAGATTTCCATGTGCACTGGTGCATGTCAGCTCATTCTGATCGTGCACATGGAGCTGCCAAGAGTGCAAACACGCCTGCTCGCCCAGGTGCCTCCCCCACTCTGCACTTGGAAACCTGGACGCTCACTTGTCTGTGCATTCGTGAGCTGCTCGCCGCTGGGACTGCCCCCTACTTTGTTCCCCCACCACAGCAGCCACTTCTGGTGAGGGGCAGGGATGGGGTGAAGCGCCCCCCCAGGAAGGGGGCCCCAGAAAGTGCTTCGCAGCCCAGGTGCTAGTCACAGCCGGTGCAAGGCAGGTTGCCTTGTCACAGAGAGGGTCACCCATCACTGGCTCCCAGTTCTACCCGCTGGGGGCCCTCACCTATGAGGAGCCACTGGTTGTGCAGGGAGGAGGTGCTGCCCTGTGGGTACTTGACGTCTGTGCTGGGGGTGATCTCACACTCGCCAGATTCTCTCATTGTCACATCGTCCGTGGTGGGGCCTTCAATCCGAGCCAGCGTGATCCCCTGGGGCTGGGCAGCGAAGCATCGCAGTAAGCATTGGGCAGTGGGGACGTGGCCTCAGCCTGCCAGCCAGGGGCATTCAGGGACAGATGGTGAACTCACCACAAGCGCCACACTCTCGTGGACCAGGGAGGTCAGGGCGTAGAAGCTGGCCGCATACTTCCCTATGTAGAGCGTTGGCCTATGGGAGAGACAGGATCAGCGCCCAAGTCTACGGCATAGCTAGGACCCACCGCGGCATCAACCCCTGAACCGCAGCCAGACTAACTTAGGAGAAGTGGGGGCCACCGCTGTGGTCAGCTGCTCCCCAGGCAGAAGGGGCTGCAAAAGCAGGTGCTTGATCTCGGCTCAAACCCCAACCCCAGCAGGTTCCCTGGGAGCTGCTGTCCTCCAGGCCCAAGAGCAACAGCTCCACCCCACCCAGCTCCAGGGGGTAGCCATGTGCTGCCACCATCCCAGGACATGCCACTCCTGTCACAGCCTGGGCTGCCCCGAGACACGCACAGCAGCTGGGTCTTAGTGGAAGAGAAGTCCTTCGCGGATGGGTAGTTCCACTTGAGGCGGATGTCCTGCGAGTGGAAGGTCAGGTACCGCAGTGTCTCCATGGCCACGTTGAGGTAGGGCACACGCCGGAGGCTGTCCTGGTGCCATGTGTAGATCCCCACTACAGGGGAGCCGTAGTTCTGCATCCACAGCATCTCGCCGCTCTCCTTGTCCAGGGTCACCACCAGGCCATCCCCGCTTGAGGAGAAGTGGGCCATTTCTGGGGAGACACGCCGGGCAGGTGGGACTACTGTATCTCTAGGATGCTCTACCCTGAGCTCCCTGCATCCAGGCTGGGCTTGCTGCCCATGGCTACAGCTGGTTTAAAACCTGGGTGCATGCAGGCAGCTATCCATCACCCTGTGTAGACTCCCTAAAACAGACTCACCACTCTGGCCTCTGGATCCATGGGGCTATTTTCCAAGACAGACCAGAGACTCTTCCAGCCAAGCAGGGCTGGACACAGCTTGGAAAGCCGGTCAGGTGGCAGGGGCTCACATGGCCCTTTGCTGCCTCCCCCATCCTTACCTGTCTAGCGAGCTCTGGACCCAAATGCTGATGTGCACCACTGCTCCCACCCCGAGGGATGCTGGGGAAAATGGCCCCTCAAAGCAGCACTGACTACATGGGACCCCCTCCATGCACAGGGCACCATTCCTAGACAGGGAAGCTGGCAGGGCAGCACAATGCAGCAGGAAGCCTGGACCCATGCACGCCACCACTCACTGTAATCGTAGGCCTCATCCAGGACGGGCGCAGAGTAGTCGGAGTAGGTGGCATTCCAGCGCAGCTCCCGCGACTTGGTGTCGTACATGGTGATGATGTACTCTGGGGACAGAGCAGCGGCTGCAGCTCGTGGCATTGCTCAGACCTTGGCGAGGGCCAGGGGGATGGGGACGGGGTGCCCAGTGCCTGGGTAACTGCCCTGGAGGGGACCCTCCTGCAACGTGTCCCAACAAGACAGTCTGTGCAGACACCCCAGAGCAGGACCAGGGTCTCTCAGCATTGGGAGGCTGCAGGCACAGCTCCCTTCTCTCTCAGGAAACGAAGCTTCTCCAGCCCCTGCTGTTTCTAATGGCCACAGAACGAACCCTGCACGAGGATGGATGGGTGCCCTGCACGGCACAGGGACAGGACCTCGGGCTTGGCACTGGGCTTGGGACAGCCAGATGCGCAGATGGGGGTTGTGGCTTACGGGTGCGGCCAATGTAGAGGAGCGGGGTGGAGGGGCAAAGGCCATCCCAGGCTTCTGTCGACAGTGTTGTCTGCTTCTCCCCGGACTTGGGGTCCACAACGAACCACGTGTCCTGCTTCTTCCCTGGGAAAGCAGGAATGCCTATCAGTCAGTCTCCAGGACCTGACAGCCCTCCCTCACCGGCTCCCACCCACCAGCCGCTCCTCCCTATCCCCCTGCACCTGCAAGACGCCCCCTTCCCAGGTGTCATGTCCCAAGGCCCCCTGGCAGAGTCAGCGCACTCAAACTCAGTTCAGGCTGGCTCTCTCCTGCACAGGGTTACTCCCTTCCAACAGCAGCTGCCCTGGAGCTGTCTATGGCTCAGGGCCTGGGGACAAGACGGGAAGTGCTGCCTGATACCCAGAGCAGTCTTCCCCCACCCCTGCACATGGCTGCCGCTTGTACCTGTGTAGAGGACCCCATCTGAACTGCGGCACGGAGATGACTGGACCAGCTCCGGGATGGTGAATGGGAGCTTCTGTAGCAGACAGAGGGAACAGCACTCTGTGAACAGCACAGGGCCAAGAAAACCAGCCAGGCATGCTGCTGCCCACCGCCCGGACTCCCTGCACAGGGGGCTTCTCTCACACTGACCCCATGACCATGGGGCACATGAGCATTCAGGTTGGGGCTGATCAGCCAGAGCAGGCCAAGGAGGCCCAGCTGCCTCAGCCACCCCCTGCAGTGGTGCTGGACAGGCAGGAGTTGTCCAGAGCTCTTGGCTCTTCCAGTGGAGCCCTGTCCTGTTTGCAGCCACCCCCCTCCCAGCAGCACCAGGGGGACAGGGCCATGGCTCATTGGCAACAGCCCCTTGCAAGGCAGAACTGACCATCAAGCCTTCCTTGTTCTTGCCTCCCAGGATGTAGAGGCTGCCATCGTTGGGGTCTGGGAGAAACGCTGGCCTGGGAGAAGAAGAGAGTGATGTGCTGGCAGTGAAGGAGCTCACTCTGAGCACCGTCTGCACCCTCCGTTCAGTGCAGGAGGTGCTGTTACTACCTCACCGGCCGGTGAAGCAGCCAGGACTGCTTGGGGAGAAGAGTCAGGCCAGAGAACATCCCTAAAAGCCACCGAGGCCTGGACAGTTGACTGGGGGCAGGGGGCTGCCCAGACATGCGCTGGAGAGCTGAGAATCGTCCACAAAACACAGGCCCCTCCCCGGGGCAGGGAGCTGCTCTGCAGAGAGGGCAGACTCCTGGACATCGTCCCAGCTCCTGCCCAGCCAGCGCCCACCTCCTCTCTCTCAAGCTCCACTAGCTAGCTCTGCCAATTCAGCGCAGGTTCACCGGGACTCGAGGGCTGTCAGCACCGCTGCTCTGAGAACAGCAAAGCAGCACGAATTGCAGAGCCTTATCTGTGCTCGAGTGCCTGCCGGCAAAGCACCCCTGGTGCTGGCTCAACAGAGGCACTTGAGAGGTGTGGTGTAGGACTGGGAGCCCCTGGCTCCTCATTCTGTACTGCCCCAGGAGAAGGAAGTCCTTGCGAAGGCAAAGCCCCCAGGCAGGTTGAGTTGTGCTGGGCCGGGGAGAGACACTTACTCTGCCACATACACCGGGACCTGAAGAATGGGATCTGAAAGAAAGCGCAAAGCAGACACGTCAGCACCTCCCCGATGGCCCGGTCGCAGGGGCCATGTGGCGGCCTGGGCTGTTTGCAGTCGCATGGTGCATTCATGTATCTATTTGCATGTCAGCCCGGAGCAGCCACAGCTGCTCAGACACGTCCCTGGTGTCATGCTCCAGTGTTTGGGGAAGTCCCCTGATCAGCTCAGCTCCTGCCCTCTTTAGCCAGCAGGAGGGACTGTGGGATGGTGAACCCCATCTCTGTGGTCAGTACCAATCCCAGGGGCCCCAGCCCCAAGATAACAGGCTGCAGCACTGGTGCTCACCATCTTTCAAGGTCCACTTGATGTCGCCCGTCTTCTTACTCACAGCGTGAAGGTTCCCATCGAGGGTGGATACAAAGAGCAGTGTTTCTGGGACTGTCACCGAGCTGCCAGCGAGGCACTGAGGGCACAAAAGCAGTACACGTGACACAGGGGCAGGCTTGGGACCGGCTGCTTGTCCACCCAGGACAGCAACATCCATCTAAGGGCTGCACCAGCTATATCCCCAGCCACCTTTGAGCGGCACATCTCCTAACTCGAGCGTGCCCCCGGGAAAGAGCCCAAGTGGCCCCACCAGCCCCAGGATGAGGAAATGAGGCGAGCAGGTAGAGGTGATCCCACCGCACACCGCAATCCCATCCAGGGTCACAAGCGAAGCAGAGACAAGGCAGGGACTGCAAGGAAAACCCTGGGGAAGGGACTAGACATTTCGTGGAGCTGGATTTGCTGAGAGCACCTTCAAGTCCAAGGCTCTCAAAGCCCTTTCCCAAACTCAGCAAAAGTAGCTGGCAAGTGTCCCGTGACGCGAGTCAGTCTCATTATCCCTGTGTTACAGATGAAGGACCTGAAGCCATTTGCCCAGGATCCCACGGAGCTGCCACAGCAGGCCCACCAGAAGGTCGTGTCTCCCGTCACGTGCTTGGAGAACCAGGCTGCTCTCCCCCTCTGGGACTGGGGACGAGACTTTGGGGCAGCTGCCGTCCCCATGGAGAGCACTGGGTGCTCTGCTCCTACCTCCTCCAAACTGATTCAAAACAAGAATCAAACCACGGCCTAACCTCAGCCTCGACTCCCTCCTCTGAAGCTACTAACGATTGCGTCACCGTCTTCCCAAGGATTATTAGGCTGTTAACAAATCCCTGGCCTAATTCCAGTTTGCGTATTTATGTTCCACCTGGCAAACGTCTCTCTGCAGGTATGGCTGGATGCAGGGCTCCTCCCGTCACAGCAGCTGCATGGAGCTGTTGTTGAACAGCATCAACATCCTCCAAAAAGGCAGCTGCTTTCAGTGGGCAAAGCGTTTGCATGCACAGACTGCTGAATTTGTATTTGCATCTATTCATAGCAGAGCGCTGGCAAATCACACGCTGGGCTGAACCCCAACGCCCCTTTGTTTGTTGCCCTCCTGATCAACCTGTTAAACCAGACTGGTGATTCCCCGCCGGGCCGCGATACCCTGGGGTGCCCCGAGACCCTTCGAGGGTGCCGCAGGATGCAATGCTGGCGCTGCGGGCGTGCAAACAGGAGTCACAAGATACACCCAGAGTTCAAATAAAACTTGTGTCATAAATCCCTGGCCCTGCTCCGAGCTTTGCACCAGGAGGAGCGGTGGAGTATCTCTCCGCAGCCGAAGCAGGAATGAAAGCGAGGAGCTGGCACGGCCTCGGGGCGCCGGGTCTGACCAGGCCGCGACCGCTCGGACACAGGGACGCGCTACCGCTGAGGAGAGCCGGCTCGGCCGGGCCCGCGGTGAAGGACGAGCGCGGCGCCGGGGTCGAGCCCAGCGGCTCCGGCCCCTCCCGGAAGCGAACCGCCCGGGCGAGTTTCCCTGCCAGAAACGCCCGCGACGCCGGCCGGGCCTCGGCAGCGCCGACCCCGCTGCCCCTCGTCGCGATGGCAACGGCCCACCTGGCGGGAAGGAGCTGCGACATCCGCGTGCGCCAGTCGCCCGGCGCCAGCTCAGCGGCCGCGCCCCGTCGGCAAACAGCCCCGCGCCGGGACCGGGACCGGGACCGGGCCGGGGCCGGGGCCGCCCCCCTCCGGCCGCCCGGGGCGGGGGCGCAGCCGGGTGGGGCAGGAGCCCCGGAGCCCCCCGGGGCGGGACGGGGCTCGCGCGGCGGTGCCTCACCTGCGCCAGGTGCGCCAGCGCCCACAGCGCCCGCAGCAGCGCGGAGCCCCGGCCCATGGCGCTGCGCGGTGCGGCCCGACGGGGGCCCCATGCCGGGCGCTACCGCCGCCGCGGGCCCCGCATCTCGCCGCCGCCGCCGTCGCTTCCGCGCCGCCCCGAGCAGCAGGAGGAGGAGGAGGAGGAGGCGGCGGTGGCACCGCCCGGCTGGCACGGCCCCGCCCCGCCCCGCCCCGCCCCGCCCTTGTTTGGCCCTGTGACCCCGCACGTGCAGCCGTTTTCTCTGCTGCTGTCCCCGGCATTCACCGGGGCTTTTAAGGCGCTGGGCGCCCGACCCAGTCAGTGGCGGCCCGGCCCGCGGCTTTTAGGCCACCAAGCGCCGGACTCCTCCTTTTACTCAGTCGATGTTTTTATGGCAGCAGCAGCCGGTTTTTACTTCACATCTGGACCTTCTCTGGGCTCCCGCCAGGGGCCCAGAGCGCTCCCAGCGACGCCGGCTGCCCTCCAGCGGGCCCGTAGCCCCTGGCCGCCCGAGGCCGCGACGCCTGCGGCCATCAAAGTCTGTCCCCACGGGGAACAGCCCAGCTCCGTCCTGCGGGGAGGTGAAGGTGCTCTTCAGTCCCCCTCCCTCGTCTCTTCTCCAGATTCCCTCCTCTCCTCACCAGTCCTGGCCCCCAGCCCACAACAATTTCCACTGCCCTCCGCTGGACTCTTTCCAACGTGTCCAGAGCCTGTCTGTTGTAGGGGCGCACAGCTGGACACAGGACTCCAGCTGCGGCCTCCCCGATGCTGAACAGAGGGGAGGAATCGCTGCCCCCCGTCTGCTGGCAGCGCTCCCCCCGGGGCCAGACACAGGCACGGATGAACCAGGCAGCCATCTGAGACCCGCACAGAAAGGGGGCTCTAAAATGATAATAATTAGAGAATGGAAAAAAATTACCATCTCTGCCAAATCAGGGCCAGCTACTAAAAGTTTGCCCACGGCCGCCAGGAGTCTAGGGACGGTGCTGCTCCTACTGATGCAGCCCAGGATGCTAGGAGCCTGCTTGGTGACAAGGGCACACTGCCAGCTCCCATCCCCCCCGGGGCCTTTCCTGCTGCCCAGCTGGTCAACCCCAACCTGCCTTCCTGCCTGAGCACAGACACTGCAGCAGGGAGCTGCAGGGAAAGGCCAGCCTCCTTGTGGACATGCCCAGGAGAGCAGAGAAACGAGGTGGATGTAGGGAACTGGGGAACTCAGAGCAGAGAGGAGGCTGGACTAGAAACCCAGAGAGCCCTGGGTCCCAGCACCCGCCAGCCCGAGCCCAGGCCTTGGCTCTTTAGCACCAGGGAGGCCCAAATACAGCGCATCGGCCCCGAGGTTTTCAGGCACCCACACCCCTTCTTACAAACACAACTTCCTCTGCAACTGCTCATTCAGATACGAGGAGCACCGCCCGGCCTCCCACCTTCCTCACTGCACTACCTGACGCTCGCAGCCTGCTCAGGACCTGCAAGTGCTCGTGGCTCCCTGGCCTCCGGCAGCTCAAGGCACTGCAGGGGCCAAACAGCTCTGGCTTGCTCAGCGCCTGCTCAGCACTGCACCAGGTGCCACTACACTGAGCCCTGCATTATTTTAAACACTTCAGTTTCTTTGCACCACGAGGAGTTACAGTGCCTTCACTTGTTGCCAGGCAGCAGGTCTGACTGCGCTGTTCTGTTTCCTTGGCAGATAGGTACAGCTAATAAACGCTGGTGAAGCACTTGGTTCAGAGATGATACCTTTCATCTCTGAACCAAGAAGTCTACATTTTTGCATTTCTTTTTGTCTCAGACCAACATGGCTATCGAATACATCCTTGTGAAACACTGTGTAAAACTGAGAGGAAGTAAGAAGCTGCAGCTATGCCAAACGGTTTTGTTATAAGTAGCAAGCAGCAGACAACCAGTGAAAGGGTAGGTCTCCCAACTAGTAAGCGGAGAGTTACAGTTATGCTGGTGCCATATTCAGCAAGTAAAACCAACCCTTACCCAGAGCAATCTATAAAAGCTAATGGGGTACAACATGATCAGCAGGAGTTAACAGGAGTTAAACACAGCAGTCACTGCACGCCAGTCATAATGTTTCGTGGTATCTCGCCCCACAGAACAGCGCAGCAGCACTTGGGAGACTCTCTGCAAGAGGAACAGACATGAGCACATCTGGCATCCCTTACCTGCCTTGATCCCAGGCCTGTTCTTTACAGGAAGTTTTCCAGCCGTGCACCATGGCCATGGACTCCAGGCTCGGTGATTAAACAGTGAAAAACATTCACTTCTGGCTTCACAGGCCTCATGCAGGGGACAGCAGGCCACGATTGTCCCTCCGGTGTTCACAACCTTTGCATCCAAATCAAGTTGCAGGCAGCACCACTTGGCCTTGAGCCTTTCTGGTGCAGACCCCATCGCCTAACAGCAGACCCCTATTGTCTGGGACAGCTTCATTAGCCACAGCCCAAAAGGACTGGTAGCTTCCCCACAACAGCAAGACTCTCTCTCTCTCTCTCTGATGGCACTGCCAGTTTACTCAAGCATGTAAATGCCACATCTGCTCAGCATGTGCGCCAGGGCTTCCCTTGCTGAGGTCCACGAACCTGTCTGCAATTGTCCTTGCTGCAGTTAACGTTCTCTGGCTCCTCTGGGGGTGACCTGTAGCCACGTGCAAACCCAGCAGTCTCAGACCCCATTCTCCGAGGGCTAGTTATTGCCTGAGCCACATGCCCGACAACTCGTGGGTAGACACCTTCCGGAATGGCACGGCAAACCTGCGCCTGCCTGGCTGGCTGGTACAGCCAGCTTCTCAATGGCAATAACACTCGAGTCTGCACATAATGGACTGCTGCTTTTCCCTCTCCCACTTCATACCCAGGTGGGTATGAAGTCCACCAGTGCACCCTGACTTGAGCATGAGCCTTCAGTGCGATGCTGCAGCTAGTAAAGTGAGCAAAACGCTGGCTTGCATCCATAGCTGCTTCTCAAGCAAATCCCGGGACGTCACTCTCCCCGTGTACTCAGCCTGGTGAGGCCACAGCTGGAGTACTGTGCCCAGTTTTGGGCTGCACAACTCAAAAAGGATGTGGAGAAGCTTGAGAGACTACAGAAGAGAGCCACAGACCTTGCGATGAGAGGCTGAGAGCCATGGGGCTCTTCAGCCTGGAAGAGTGCAGGCTCAGGGGTGATCTGATGGCCACCTATAAGTTTATCAGGACCTGGGGGAACGTTTGTCCACCAGAGCGCCCCAAGGGATGATGAGGTCAAACGGTTATAAACTACTGCAAGACCGTTTCAGACTGGGCATAAGGAAGAATTCCTTTACTGTCCGAGTCCCCAAGGTCTGGAACAGCCTGCCATCAGAGGTGGTTCAAGCACCTACACTGAACACCTTTAAGAGACATTTGGATGTCTTGCTGGGATCCTATGACCCCAGCTGACTTCCTGCCCCTGGGACAGCAGGCTGGACTCGATCTTCCGAGGTCCCTTCCAGCCCTAATGTCATAGATTTCATAGACTTCCTGTGGGATTCAACCTTGCAAGATGACGACAGAGACCCTTTAGTGCAGTCTTATACACCAACCAACTACAGATGATCTTTAATCTCATTTAAAAAGAAATCATAGCATGAACATGTCTTGGTTAGAAAGACTTAACAGGACCTCCTTGAAAATCCTATTCAGTGTGAACTCCCAGACGCTGTTACATTTTTCTCCAAAATGCTCTTTTTTTTTTCCAAACCCGATACAGAAATTGGACTTCATTTCCAGACTTTCTGACATAATAGGAAATAAGCTTCAAAGTGCATGCACGTGTGCGTGCTTGTTATGCAATTATAGTAATAGTCAACCACCATGCTGGGAGACAGCTAATCTTAATTCTGCAGATGGAGAAACAGAAGTACAGATAAGTGAGGAAGGCAGCTAGGAACTGGGAATGAGCTGCACTAGGAGTCAGACCAACAAAGAATAAATTACAAAGTGCTGTCTATTTAGTTGCACGTTTCTTGAGGATCTGTTTTTGTGGGCTGGGAAGTTAGGGTGGGATGTCTGACACCATTATAAAAAGTATGCCCCTATCTGGGATTTCTTTAGTGTGTACGCATTTGAAATCCTAACAGGCACATTTTATCAGTTAGAACAAAATCTAGCCTCAGTTTTAGAGAGAGTCATGGAGACATAATGGCCCCAAATTACCACCTTTTAGTTTGAAATAGTGCAAGGGAAAATTATATAGGTTCACGTTTGGACAAAGGCATCTAACACAGGCATCAACACTGTTAAGTGTAGCAGTGCTACCAGGTAACACTGGAATTCTGACTACCTGTTGTCCCAAAAAGTGATACTCTGAGAGAAAATTTTGAATGCCAAGTTTCTACAAGAACAGCTTCATGCGTGTACAATGTCCAAATCACTCAAACACAGACATGCTTAATTATCAAACTTTAATTCGTAAGACTAATCTTACAGAATAAAACAACAGGATAACCAGTCAAGGTTACACTTAAAAAAATCCAGCAGTGCAAATCTAAGACTAAATATTTATCATCTTCCCCTCCCCCAAAATAGGTAATAGATTATTTTTTAAAAATACCATAAACATGGTACTTACATGTTCCATTAAAATAATTCTGTGGTGAAAACTTACAGGTGGTCTAAGACTTGTTAAAAGAATGAATGACTGGATGAATGGACTGAAGTGTGAATAAGATGTACTAAATTGCTTTGAGTCACATAAGGAAAATACTTTGCTGAAAGGTAATATAACTACATGGTTCTAGGTAGCTTGATGACAGGTCTCCCAGCCCACCCCTCAAGTGACCTGGACAATAATCCTCAAAACAAAATAAAGATCAAATGATAAGAGAAGGTGAAAGGCTGGAGGACAATGTTCCAAATGAAAACAGGTTCCTTGGGGAAGGAGAGTAACCCCGAGAGAACAAGCAGGAAGCAGTGGCAGGAGAGTTTAAAAACAAACTTTGCACCACTGAGCTGGCACACAAAGCAAATGGAGCAGGGAGACTGTGCATGTGTTCTGGAGAAAAACATGCCAGTGCCCCGGAAACTGCATCACCAAGGATTCTGGGGCAATGCTGGAGCCGGTAAAGGAAGGAAGAAAGGACTTGGAAGGACAACCCAGCAAAATATGGCACTTCTGATATAATGGCCTTGCAAATGAACTCTCTCTCTTTGGCCATTAGAACATGAAATGATGGCTACAAATCTGTGTAAATGCAACTGTACCCCTGCTGCAGCGTCTCATCAGGTTCTTACCTAATCCTTTCCCCAAAACTACCTTTCCCCTTTTCCATGACTTTGCCCTACTGCTCATGTGATCACTCTTACCAAGAGAATCTTTATTCCAGTAATAAAATCTCTCTAAGACATTTATACAGTTGCTAAGAAAATGCATGATTCACTTTAAGGTTCAGCTTCACATGGGAAATATGCCAGTAATACAGGTTTTTCCTACACGGAAGACTGAGCAGGACAGCTGGTGCTGCTGATGGTCAAGCCCAGAGAAGATTTAAAGACTATGCCTTTACTTTCAGGAGGAAAAGAAAGCACTGGGAAAATATGAATGCTCAGGATGCACAGATGGTTATGAAGACAGGAGATCTAGAACAAACAGAAAAATGCCAGGCCAAGAAAGACGAGGGAAGTGACAGAGATGAGTGGCCAGTTCCTGCACCAGGGGCTGTTAGCACCAGTAGCAGCAAGGAGTTCATGGAGTAGAGCAGGATTCCTCCTCAGTAGAGGAGCTGGTGTAGTGGACGTTGAGGAGGTACTGGCACCTAGGATAGCTACTAGAAAGGAGGCACGAGATGGCACATCAGAAGAATCTAGGATCCATATGCATGGAAAAGCTTTCTTTATTCCTTCAAAACAAATCAACAGACCAGGAAGTCCTTGCCTGCATTCCAGACACTTTGGATACTAGTCAACAATCCACAGGAAGGGGGAAAAGAGCATACTCTACTAAATTTGGGGGGACACCATCCATTAAGACTGTAGGAATGACATACACAGCAAACAGGAAAAAACAGGCTTCCATGTATATAACTCAATGGGGTCAACCTTTTGCCTTTCTTGGGAGCAGTGTTGAAGATTTGGTAACATCTCTCTGGACGGATAATGCAAGCCATCTTATTAGCAATCTTATTCAACCCAATAAATAAAGATTTTATTAGTCCTTTACTCAAACATTTACTGCACAAAACAGCCTCACTCCATCATTGCCCATGTGACCATTTGATATCCTGGATCCAACAAGGAAATCCCCATAGCCACAAAAGGGAAATTCAGTGTAAAAACTGCAGGACAGTAAATGGCTCTGGGACTCGGCAAGCTGCAGTATATACAACAGTGTTATTGTGTTGTCTAGGCTTTTATAAGCATGGGTCATTTTAAGGACTTTCTTAAAAGTAGAAGTAAAAAAGTTTGGTGTCATTCTAAAAATAGACACAAAGCCATCTTGAAGGGACGCTGTCAACTTTAAAGCTAGAGCTTTGGGTCCAGTTTAAGAACAAACTTTCATAAAACTCAAAAAAAGATATGCACAACAAAACGCTGAACAGCAAATGAAAACATACAAGACCAATATCTGTCCCGGTGTACTCCAGCCTAAACACTGCATCTAGAACCTAAAGATGAACTGAGCTTTATTTTTCAGATCAGGTGAAAGTCACAAGACAATGAAGCATGTGGACAGGAACAAGAAAGTCTGAATTCAAATTTGTCATTATTTGTAATAATCTAAGGTGGTGGGAAATATGGGTGCACAATCTGGTTGGCAACACAGGCTTTTAAGTGTCCCTTGAAATATCCAAGACCTATTGTACATAGCACCAAATGTAGTTATTTTGCCTTCAGGGAAGAAACATAAAAGGGACATTAAATTCTACACTGTATACTGGACCCTAGATGCCCTCACAGTCTTGGAAGCCATGTTGCCAGGTACATACCCTACCGCAGAATAAGTGACAAACACTGGCGGCAGAGCGGGCTCAGCCACATGATTGCATCTGAACGTAGAGCTCCCTGGAACATATGGGAAGAGTTGCAGTAACATGGTAAAGCACAGCAGACCTTTCAAGTAGAAGGCAAGTGAAAGAACAGGAGGGAGAAGGAGACTGAATGGGTTTTTTAGATAAATGCAAGGTAAGTGTAGTGGTGAACAGAAGTCAACAGCAACTGAAGTAGTTAAAACTGGGCAAGAATAATGGTGAACCCAAGCACCAGAGAATGTTCCATGTCACTGCCTTTTGCAAGGGTGTGTAACACAGCATTGCCTAGTGGAGATTCAGCTGTGCTCGTTCCTTCATATCCGTGCTTTAGCCTTAAACCTAAAGTTAACAATTAGAAAAATAGAGTGATGATTGCGGTGAAGCTTTACAGACAGCCCCCCCAAAAAACAGAACGTACAGCTATTCCACTACTTGCATTTCTGCACTTGCTAACAGCTTTCAGCAGCATAGTCCTAGGAAAACATCACAGTATGATGCCAGGACAATCCCCACTATACTGCAAATACTACATGGCAAGACCTGCCACTCTTGGTTTGAGTACAGAATAAAAGCAGCTCAAGCTACAAGAACAACAAGCATATCACCAGGTTATAGGTAGGGATGTGAAACCCCTTTGAAATAGACTCATATTGCATGGAGATTTGAACTGGAAAGACAAACCAGAACCCACATTATGTTGCTGCCAAAACTACATAGGCAGGTAAAGAACCTTAACCCAAATACATTTTGAACAGCCACTTTTAAGAAAAACACTCATCCCATGACTGACACCCTTCTCCAGCATATATGTAAAAAAAAAATGCTCATTTAGAAGTTTGCATCTGCTGAGTTTCAACAGAAATATGTCAAAAAATTAAATACAGACAGAGAGCAAGTTAAATTAGACTTTTATAAAGAGGGATGTTTCTGACCAAACTTTGAGCTACATATAAACACACAATATTAAGTATACAGTGTTTAAAAAAAGCTGGAGATAAAAACCCACAATAGTGATCTGTTCTATGCAGGTTTAAAGCACAGCAAGACTTAATTCAGCCTTACCATGCAATACAGTCTATTAAGTGCGTGCACCTTTTTTCAGGACTGAAAGGTCCATTCAGAAAACCTGAGATAAATGGCACTTCAACTGAAGAGCTGACAGGCAAAATGTCACAAGCCATAGACCAGGAACATTATTCCAGATAGAAAGAGGCTAGAGAGCCAGTGGAAGCTGCTGAAAACTTGATGAAATATCAGCTGAAATGTAACCGTATCATCTTTACCCTTCAGAGACACAGATCAGTTTTTGGGCATGTATCCCAAACTTCACAAGCATGGCTGATATAAAGATCTAGTACTCTGCAAATCCAAATGGTACAAGACTACTCATTTATGCTGCATCTAGAAAAAGTGGCATCTTGGCCACAATCCCAACAACTAATAGGAAGATGCCTTTGGTTCACTTCCTTTAGTAGTATTATCTTGGTCATTACTGCAGTGCACTGGCTCCAAAAGTTTAGCAGGTAATATTCCAGGTTGGCTGGTTGTGAACCGATTTATTTTCACATAGGTTAGTGTTGACAACATGGCTGCAAAATGATTCTGGACAACA
The DNA here is from genome assembly GCF_052110815.1 of Crocodylus siamensis. Lineage (NCBI taxonomy): Eukaryota > Metazoa > Chordata > Crocodylia > Crocodylidae > Crocodylus > Crocodylus siamensis. Next base: position 49,946,968 of record NC_143406.1, read on the forward strand.
ACATACAAGGCAAAGATGCTCCTAAAAACAGCATCTCCCCGCAGGAGGCAGAAAAGGGGCAGAGGGGTGCACAGACAACACAGAATGGCTGAAAACAGCATGAAATGGGACAATAAGCAGCACTGGGCCATCTTGGCTATAGAAAATCCAGTGGCATCTTCCTGCTCCCCATATACAAACACTGCACATACAAAGCCAGAGCTGCTAGTGGAAAAAGCAGAAGCAGGGCATCTTTGGGTTTAAAAAAAAAACAAACCAACTTCAGAATGTTGCTTCCAAACAAAGGCAAATCTGAAATAAAAGGGCCAGCAGAATATGGCTTACTAAACCCCAAGTTTGCATACTAGTTAAAGTTTATTTAAAAAAAACAAAACAACAAAAAAACCCAAAAACCTGTTTCTCAAACAGTCACAACCAAATAAGTAGAGTCTAATGCTTGTAACTGAAAGATTATGAAAATAGTTTTTGTTCAAATCATGTAAAAAATCCTCAACAGTACATTGTAATATTTCCTTTCAAAAACTAAATTGGAAGATCTACTCTCAGCAGATTTAAGTGTATTACACACATTATGTTGTGAATTAAGATTTATTGATTTCCATTGTATTTGCTTTAAATACGGTTGAAGCTGACTGCAGAAAAGGGATGCTGAAATTTTTAAGTTAAAAGTAAACTAATGGTGAAAGAACATCACCTCTGGCTTCTGTCAATGCCTCGATAGATCACATTTTATTAACAAGTTCCAGGATTATCACATCCAGGGATGTTGGAGGCCTCTCCCAGCAGTGTCCTTAGTTTGTGTCAGTCTCCTGTGCCAGAGGTGAGCGTGCTTTCAAAAATACTGCCATTTCCCCAGCACCGTGTCTTTGATTGCATCAACATATTGAGTAGGTACCCAATAGACCCAGTAGTAAGATGCTTCTGTAGGGCCCAGCTGAAATGCCTGCAAAATTAAAAGGACAACAGGTAGCATTTATAAAACTGAAAACAGACAAGTGGCATCAGACAATCTGGAGGGTGCTTCTGGCACTAAGAAGTCAAGTAAGCCTACCACAGCTACTGCCTCCCTGCAGCGTTCTTTGAATATTATCATGTTCCAAATCTTCTGAACAAATGACACAAGATTAATTTGAGTCACAAAATGCCAGTTACAAGATCTTTCTTTAAAAAGAATACACAAGCCCTAATACACACCTGTTCTAATTTCAGAGACTAAGACATGCCCAGGCTGGAAGATAAAGTCTACACAATTTGCAGCATAATGCCTCTATATAACTCTAGACAGAATAACACAGTGCCTGTGGCTAAGAAGCCAGTCAAGGAGAGGCAGATGGCTACACTGGAATTTCATTAAGTACCTTCTACAAGGTTTACATGTAGGTGTTATGTGCTGTTATCCATTTACTCTGATCAGTGGGAAGAGGGAACTATAAAGTGCCTTTTTTTTTTTATAACCTTTTGAGTAATATTTTAGAGTTGTAATCTGAAGAACCTAGTCTTTTGTGGGGGTGAGCACAAACCAAATGTTTGAACAAGGACTGAAACAACTTGCTTTTGGAGGGAATCACTTCAGGGTCATGGCACTTCCCCTTCCACCCACAAAAACAAGAAGTGGAGAGACTCATTTTAACATTAAAATTGTCACAGTAATGCCAACAGAAGGAACTTTTGGACATAAACCACAGTAGAAGCAGCACTTCCATCTTCTGACATTTATCACTTTCTTATTACCCCAGTATTCAGAGATTCAACTATGGGGAAGAGAATTATAATAGAATTAATGAGGTTTTTAATATCATAATGAAACAAGTTGATTAGATACGATTAATGCAACAGGAATTAACACTAAACCAGATATGGAAAATACTACCAACTGTAACACCAATAAACACACTTTCCTGATAAAGGTACCATGCTGGAGAATGTTTGCTTTAAGAAAACAGTTGGGGGACAGAGTTCACCTGATCGTTGCATTAGGAGCAAGTCCTCAATGAACTAAAGAGTCAAGCTGAATAAATGCTGAAGCATACAAGTGTCTTACTGGCACAACCCCAAGTGATACACATTTCATAACATTAAAGAAAAAAGTAGGAAAAATGGTCTTATTTATGCATAAGACCAAGTTGGATTATGAACCATATTTTCATAAGAGTTCAGCACTTGCATATATGACAGTCTGAACCTATTTGAAAGTCTGTCCCGAAGTCCCCAGGTACAAAGTATAAAAATGACATGCCATTTAGGAAAACCTATATATTCAAACATTTCTGAGAGCAGTATTAAGATTTCTAGTCTAGGGACTTTGCATGGCTTTAAAGCAAAGCAAAAAAAACAGTTCAGTATACACAACAGACCTTCACAGCATATCCTGACAAAACTATTTATGCTATGATAGCAGACAATATTCAAATTCAGACTTTCAGGAGCATCTGAAATCTGCACAACTGTCAATCTCGGTGTTATTCTAATGTAAAATCCCTGTGTCACTGTATTTGTATCATGTAATCAGGACAGCAGAGGAATTGCTTACCATCATGTGATAATCTTCATGTCCCTCAATAGGTTCACTCACCACATTTTTAATAGATCCCATGGGTAATTTTTCTGTTCTCTCTATAACAAAATGAATTACAATGACTATATTGAATATATATCTACAATTGAATATACTATTTGAATACGTTATACTATTTGAATATATAATGCAGCAGCATTTCATGTTCATTTCAAATGCCATCTCCCACAGTCCCCAGGACTCCACCTTTCAGCAGTCCTCCCCCTCTTTGACTAGCTCCGAATTCCTACTTGTCTGAAGTCAATGAACCATGTTTCACTCATCTGGGGACTGGCAAACCAACCATTCAAAATAACTCCAGTCTCTGTCAGGCCGTCACCTAAGCTTTGTTGTTACAGATTTGTGCCAAGCAACCTCTGTAAATAGCAGACAACAAAATCTGTTTCAGCCACAGGCCCCAATACTGCAAAATGTTTACGCTTGCTCAGCTTCACAACTGTCCCCCCCACCTCTTAATTCAACAAGACTTCACTCAGTAGTAAAGCTCAGAGTGCACGTGTCTGCATGCAGGACTGGAACCTCGGGAAGTAAAACTTGCAGAAGTTGCAAGAACAGATAACAGTTGGACTAGAAAAATAAAATGCACAGCTTCCTATCAAGATCTAGTCCTATCTCCAACACTGGACAGTGTACATTTGTTATTGTAGGAAAGTATTCAAAGATGGCACAAAACGTGTTAGAGATAGCAAAGAAGTGAAAGAAAATAAAAGACCAAAAAAGCTATCAGTAAAAACTCTGGTTAACTTGCCTGTGGGATAAATTGAAACTATGATTTAATGTGCTGCTATTCTGGTTTTTTTGCCAGCAGTTCCTCCCATTAAATCCTGATGATCGGTCATTACTAGACAATTTGCCATTAATTGGATTCTTCTTGCTGTGGTGAATTAACTAGTTTATTGCATGTTCAAAATGACATAGCAGAACTTGATAGCTGCAACTGAGGAATTAAGCTATCTGTCTAATATGCCCCACTATGGATTTCTTTCATTTTTTAAACTAGGACATTTATCCCCATCTTTTCCTTTAGACTTTTATTTCTAATATATGCAAATATTAATTCTCATACAGCTCTAACTCTCATTTCACCCACACAAACCAGACACTCTCGATTCATTTCCTTGGGTGCAGGACACAGTAAACCAGAACTTGTCACTGTACAAGAGAAGCCAAACAATGTACACCCTAGATGAGACACTCTTTCTATGCCTGAAAGGTGTTTGGTGCCTAAAAGCTTGCAAAGAACCATTTTTCCAACTATTTAGTGGGTCTAATAAAAGATAATCATCACCTCTACCCAAAGAATCTTGTCTGCCTGTGTTCTTAGACCAACACGGCTACAACCACCAACCCTAGATGAGGAGCAGCTTTTAAAGTGCAACCCAAAAGGCAGCAACTGCTTCCAAAGGAAACGTAAGGAAGCACAGCAGCATACCTGTGCTTTGTTTTTACTTCACAAAGACAAGAGACAAAAATGCGAATCTACATTCTGAATACTAATAAAGTAATGAACTTATGTATAGTTGTCATAGACCAATAGGAATCAGACTAACTGATGATCATTTACTAAGCAAATAATTATGTGGTATCTATATAAAAATCCTCCAGACATTAAGCAGGCAAGGAACCTTGCCTGCTTATGTCCTTACACCGACACGGACACAACAACCCTCCAAACTTTCATGAATTCTCACAATGCCTCTTGAGACACACAGTCACCACTATCATCTTCACTTTACAATATGAAAAAAGTGCAGCACAAAGAAGGATTCTGCCCTAGATCGCTTTAGAAATAGTTAACTTTAAAACCTACCAGAGTGAGAAAGAAACAATTATCCAAATCACTAAAGGTACGCAATTAGAACCAGGTCTCTCTCTAATGAAACAGAAAACAACCCTGTTTTGACAGCACCAAAACAAGCAGCCCATACAAACAGTACAATAATCACCCCAGCCATTTAGCTCAAGAGAAATAGAGTCCCTGGAACGGATGCTGCTGCAGATTTTAAGGCCAGGAAAGTCTATTATGATCATCTAGTCTAGGGATGCTTAACCCTAGGCTTACAGGCTGGATTCAGCGCAAGGAGCTCCCCATGGGTCCAAAAGTTTGCTGTGTGGGAGTGGTGACAGTGTTAATTGCTGCTCTTCCATCACCAAATTTCCAGACCTGCAGCGAGCTCTCAAGCACACTCAGGTGCACGGGACAAAGCACTACATGGCCCAATCCTGTGCACCAACCCTATGTGGGGTCTGGTTTGTGGATGCGCCCTGTGCCGCTAATCTGGTTGGCAGGGGTGAATGGTTGAACACCACTGAATTTGTCTAATCTAGGACAGGCTAAGGAACGCAGTGATTTTTGGTGGGATCTGAAAAAACATGTTAGCAGTATGGAAATTAATATTTGCAAAGCTTAAATGATATGTATGCATCATTGTCATAAAGTAGCAAAGAAAACTTATCCCAAGTTGACATCAGAGTCCAAGTTCTCTTAGGCTGTGGACACAATAAGGGGTCTTCCTGAGATGCTCCAAGCTGCTTTAGGAGGAAGGGGTCAGGGGAAACTATTGTAGCCCATGATGTAACCCCATAAACAGAGGTAAATCAAGGCTTGGGAAAATTTACTTTGCTTTCAATCCAGAGCAGTTTCATGCCAGGACAGCAGGCTGTTCGTGTGCAGTTACTGGTTTTCTCTGTTCCAAGGGAATTCCATTTACATAGCCAAGCTGCTACTGGAACAACAAGCAAGTCTTTCCATTCTTTTCACCCATCACCCTGTTCTAGCCAAGGGAAATAGGCATTGTTCCCTTTGGAGACAAAAGGGGTACTTGAGATGTCCTCTGGGCAGTGTGCTCCCACTGCAGTACTTTCAGTCTCCTCTGGCACAAGTCCTCAAGACTGTAAACTGAATCCCCTGCACAGGAGCACGTCAGCATCCCTAAACTAGACTGCATGTGTACCGCACTGAAACAACACACCCAACTCATTTCAGCTGTAATAAGATGAGACAGGTGCCAGGACTCCTTGATGTGTTCCCAGCTCCAAGAGAGACTTCCCTGAGACAGCAGAAGTTACTGAGCCACGCTGTGTTGTCATAATTGAACTAATTTTGTGGAGTGGTTTTAAGATCAAAAGGTTATAAAATGCCAAGTGTGATTAACCTACAACCATGAACCGTAAACAGTAGGATAATAAATTCCAATAACACAACTGAGCCTAACTAAATACAATATTTAGTAACACTTCATCACCTGAAAAGAGTACATTTGAGAAAAGAAAACAAAACCTTTTTCTGGAAGGATTAAAGGAGTTGGAGTTACTTCATGACTCAAGGAAATCGACACCTAGTGTGCACAGATTCCAAGCATTAACTATTCATGTCGAGTCTAAATCACTTACCTTTCGTGCCAATCCATAGCTGATCTTGCTCTAGTTTAAAGGTCAGTCTCACTTTTCCCCCTGACTTATTGTACATGCCAGATAAGGGCACTGTTGGAAGACGTTCCTAAAAAACAATACAGAGAATGAAAACATGATACTCAAAATTAACGAGTAACCTGTGCAGCTATTGAATATAAAGAACATCCATTGTACTTTACTATGCAAGTGCAGAGAAATTAAGTGGGACGAGTCTCAAAAAGGATTAATAATGGACTCCACCAGTCAAGACAATGGTTGAGGTATTTATTTACCTACCTGAACACCTTTAACAGAAGGCATCACGTCATCAGGTTTTCCTTTGTCCAGTACTTTTCTGTGTTGCTATAAACATAAACCAGAGATTAGAATTTGATTGCAATTTCCTTCTTACTGTTTCCTTGAACACTCCAATAGCACCTTATAGCAGTTAACAATACTTGGCCTCAAAGACATTTTAAATTTACCGATGGAAACTGCTTAGCTTCAAAATTAACTGAAGGCCTATCTGACAGACTAAAAATACGATGAGAGATAAAATCCAAATACAAGACAAAATGGTTGAGTATAGAAACTAAGCACCTCTTCAATACTCTGTGAGAGCTACACTTTAACAAGGCGATGTTAATAACCAAGCGTTATATATTCAGGGGCTATCACTAAACACTCTGGATCTGGAGGTGCAACCTGCGGGAACACAGCAACAACCTAGAATAAATTCGAGCAACAGCAACGAAAAAACCCCCCCCACATTTGCAAGCGAGAAGTTTGCCAAGCACCTCTGAAAAATGATGCGGCTTGCAATCAATGTGAACCATGACAGATTACAGACAGACACGAGCAGGTTTCATCAAAGACCTGAAGACCAATAGTAACACTATTTTTTCCAAGTATGCGAGCTGGTCTAATTAAAGAATTCAGATTTATCCAAAGGACCTTGTTTGCTAACAGCAATGCTAGTTTTTTAGCGAGACTGGGTTTGGATAATAGGTTCCCACAGCAAGAAAACCCTGTGCTCAGCCCCGGACCAGGGTCAGCGTCACTACCACCGCAACATTCCCAGCGCTGCAGCTAGGCTTTGCCTCCTGGGGCGCAAACATCTGCAGACACGAGCTCAGTGCCTGCCGCCCTGTCTCCTGACGCCGACCGTCGGGATGAGGCTGGATAAGAAGCTGAAGGCCGGACATCGGGCTCTGATCGCAGCTCCCCCAGACTGTGGGGGCCGGGACCAATGACCCACGAGGCCCCTGCCAGCCCCCAACAGCTACAAAATTAATCAGAGAGGCCTGAAATAATGAGCCCATCCCCGTCACCAACCCCTTCCCTTCCCCATGTGCAAGCCGTTGGCTACGGGCATTTGCAGGCACCCACCTTCTGCCGGCAGAGTGGCTCCTTCTTGCTCTCCTCGGCTTTGACCTCCGGCTGCGCGGCCTCCTTGGGTGTGTTGACGGCCAGCACATCGTTGATGGTGGAGCCCACCACCATGATCTTGGCACCGTTGGTCACCTTGATCTCGCGCAGCGTCTTGTCCTCGGGCACCAGCCCCTTGAACATGACCTTCTGCATGGCGGGCGGCAGGCCTAGGGAAGAAGGCAGGGCTTGACCCCAGGCGCCGGCGGGGCCGGGAGGGGGGCGGGGGCCCGCGCCTACCTGTGAGCGCCTGGATCTGCTGCTTGAGCGCTGCGCCTGAGCCGTCCAGCGGGAAGCGCACGTCGTACTTGGTCTTGTTCCAGATGATCCGCAGCTCCACCAGCTCCTGCCCCGGGCCCGCGCCCGGCCCGCCCTCGGGGCCGCCACCGTTGCTGACGGGCTCGGCCTGCGTCTCCTCGTCCTCCGCGCCGTCCCGCGCAGCCTCCGCCTGCATGCCCGGCTCCGCTGCCTCTGCGGACACAAGCGGTGAGGGGCCGCCCCGCCTCGGCCCGCCCGCCCGGGCCTACCCCGCCCGCCCCGCGACCCCGCGCTCACCCGCGGCCGAGGCAGAGGCGGCCGCCATGATGATTGTGTACAATCCGCCCGCGGGGACTGCCGGGAAACGCCAAGCCCCGGGAATGGCCCCGCCAGCGCCCCGTACCCCGGCACGCCCCCGCCCCCGCCCAGCCATTGGCCCCCGGCCACTCCCGCCCCCCGCCCGCTACGCTGGGATTGGTCCTCGCCAGCCCCCGTAACCTCCCCTGCGATTGGCCCCCGGCCACCCCCTCCCCCGCCCTGGAATTGGTCCCCTACTGCCCGCGATTGGCCCCCGCACCCCGCCCACTGCGCTGGGATTGGCCCCCGTACCCCGCCCGCTGCAGTGGTACTGGCCCCCGCCGGCTCCCGTACTTCGCTTCTACTCAGAGCAGGGGACTTCCGCGTTCAGCACGTCGGTGCTGCCCCCTTGCTTGTGGCCACTGCTGGGCCCCTGTGCGCCAGGAGAGCCCGCCCCTGTGCGCCGCCGCTTGGCTGTTGTCGGGTGGGCGGAGGGAGTCCTCACCTCGTGCCCCGCCATGTGTTCGCGGGTGCGCTTCGGGCCCAGCCCCACAGGTAGCCAAGGTCTCTCTCCGCCCCGCTGCATCGTCAGCAGCTGCCCTGCTCCCTCGCACGCTTGGGAGGGGTGGGCGGGCCGCAGACAGGCCCCTGAAGGGAAGCAGGAGCTCCCCGGGGTGCGGGGCAGTTCCTGGGGCAGGGATCCGGGTCCTAGACCGCCGCTCCTGCGAGGCTTGTGCCTCTCGGAAAGGAGGACGACAGCTGGCCTTGTCCATCCGGGAGACCGTCAAAGGTGGCTTCCTCCTGCACAGCCTTGAGCTCAACCCAGGCCTGGCCCTGCGGCAGGGAAGCGCGGCAGAAACCACCGTAGAGGCCTCCAGCACCCTGGTGCGGGCAGCACTGGAAGGGCTGCAGGACAAGTTGGTTCCTCACCACTCCCAGGGGTGACTGAGGGCAAGCGGCTGATGCTTTTAAGTCCCTGTACTGGTAGCATGGCCATCAGAGCTCCCATTTAAAGGTCTTTTATTCATAGTTGTTGGGGTCAGAAGGGATCTCAGCAGGTCACCGAGTCCAACCCCTGCCTGGGCAGGGAAGAGCACGGGGGGCCGACAACCCGGCCAGCTGCATGTCCAGCCTCCTCTTGGTGCGTGGTATCCAACTTCTCCTGACTCCTGCTTTCTGCCCCGCACCCCAGGCTTTCTGCACTTGGGCGGCCTCCGCACAGCTTTATACAACTATATTTTTGCCAAAAAACATGGAGGGAGCTTTATCTTGAGACTGGAGGATACGGATCAGAGCCGAGTGGTGCCTGGGGCCGCAGAAGGTATTGAAGACATGCTGGAGTGGGCAGGTAACTTCCAGCTCTGTGTGTTTCGCTTGCCTGCTGAGACGTGTCGCAAAGAGTGCTCTTGCCGTCACGTAAAAGCCCGAGGGTTGATAAAATGACAAGCTCTGAAGTCATTATTGTGACAGACTAAGAAAGGTGAGAGCGTCTTGTGGCCACCTCCGTGCGCTGCGCTCGGCGAGCAGAGATGCGTCAGGTCTGCTAACGCACCTGTAAGTGCGCACCCATCTCGGCTGCTGGGAACAGCAGATCTGAAAGAGGCGATGCTGTAATGTTCTCGATTGCGCTGTAGATCTGCAGGTGGATTCCTGTGCTGGGAGTGGACGGTTATTTGCTGCCCAAGAGCCATGGCTCTCTGCACCCCTGCTTAATACTTTTGTGTTCCAGATTTTACTTGTTAAATCCTGTTTCTTCTGGCGTTCCAGGTATCCCGCCTGATGAGAGCCCACGCCGAGGTGGCCCTGCTGCGCCCTACCAGCAGTCACGCAGACTTGAGCTGTATGCGAAAGCCTGTGACGTCCTTGTGGAGAAGGGTGCAGCTTACCGCTGCTTTTGCACTCCTCAGCGCCTGGAGCTGCTGAAAAAGGAAGCGCTGCGCAGTCGGCAGGTGCCACGGTAGGGAGCTTTCGCTGTGACCTGGTGGGTGCTTGTCTCCTAGGCTGTGTATTTGCAGAACTAATGATGAAGTCTGGCAGTTTGAGACTCCAAATGCCAAACTTGAGGTCACTAACATCGCAGTCACTTGGATTTTAGCTCCCAGTGCATCTCGTTATTGAAGAAGAAGTCCAGGTCCCCAGCCTGAATGGCAGCTCTTGCTGTTTATGTCCTGCGCTCTTTCTCTAAAGAGCAGTGCAGATGTTGAGTGATGCAGCTTCCCAACCCTTCGTGAGACAGGGATGTAGATAAGCATTATCCTCCATTGGTGTATCGGGATAGAAATATAGAGGTAAAGTGATTTGACCAAGGCCACAGAACAAATGATCGAAAGAGTCAAGGTTAGATCTTGGGGTCCAAGCTAGAGCTGAAATCCGTATGAGGCTCGTGAGGAAAGGGGCCTCTTGGCCAGCGTACTGACTCAGACCACTGCCATCCTGTCCCAGGTACGACAACAGGTGCCGACACCTGACCTCTAAACAAGTAGCTGAAAAGCTGTCGCAAGGCTCCGAGTGGGTGATCCGCTTCCGACTGGAGGGAGACGCGGAGCCCTTTAATGACCTGGTCTATGGGTGGACCAGCCACGAAGTGGCCAACATTGAAGGGGACCCGGTGATCCTAAAGCGGGATGGCTTCCCCACCTACCACCTGGCAAACGTGGTGGATGACCATCACATGGAAATCAGCCACGTCCTGCGTGGGACAGAGTGGCTGACTTCAACGTCCAAGCACCTCCTTCTCTACAGAGCCTTTGGCTGGGACCCCCCACAGTTCGCCCATCTCCCGCTGCTCCTGAACAGAGATGGCACCAAGCTGTCCAAACGGCAGGGCGACATCTTCCTGGAACGTTTTGCTCAAGATGGCTACTTGCCAGAAGCGCTGCTGGACATTATAACCACCTGCGGCTCCGGGTTTACAGGTACCAGGTGCAGGCTGGGCTCTCTCTGGGCAGTGGGGGCTGCCTCAGGGGCTGGTTACTTGACTGGAAAGGATCTGGTTTAGTAATGCTACGGAACTCCCAGCTCTGTTTGGAGGAAGTCAGGGCAGGGGATCTTGTCAGCTGGCATGAAAGGACCTTTGCAGGTAAATTGCTGCTACCTGTTCTGAAGCTTCCTGTAGGGGGGATGAATGATGCATTAGAGTGGTGATGGGGTCTGGGTTTTGGTGCTATTGAAATGGAGTCTGCTGCCCAGCTGACCGAGTTCCTGGCCATCTTGGCACAGAGCAGTGGGCCCTAAAAATGATTTCCCTCCAACGTGCTGCTGGCTGCAGGGCAACCCCTATTCCTGGCTCAAGGCTAGCAATGAGTAGCAGTGATGCCCATTCTCAGTCAGAGGCACCTTGCACATAACCCCCCCATTGGGTCATTTTGCAGGTAACCAGGGGGGGAGGACGCTGGGGGATTTGATTTCGGAGTTCAACATCGGCCGGATAACAACCCACTCTGCCCTGCTGGACCTGGACAAGCTCCCAGAGTTCAACAGGTGGGCAGCTCGATGCCATTACAACCACAACCTTGTTTCGCTGCAGCTCTCCTCCCCACTCCAAAGACTCCACCTGCCTGCTTCTCCAGGTGTGGCCTTGCTGTGGTCCTCTGAGCTTCCTGCTTCTCCCCTGCTCAGACACAGTTCCAGCAGCCCCTGTCAGCATCCTGCCTATGAGACCCCATGGAGGCTTAAGGGGTCATTTGATCCCAGCATTCATTTCTGTCCAGGGCAGGGGGTCGGGCATAATGATCTGCTTGGGTCCCTTCTGACCCTATAAACTATGAAACTAACACATGCCCCCTCCACGCTCCCCTGATCTAACAGGGCCCTGAGGTTCACCTGGCAGAGAATGGGTTGCCCATTGAGGGGGCATGAAACCAACCCGTTCAAGATTGCATCAATCTAAACCACAGTAGCGTTCACGTGCTGGATGTTTGGACACAGCAGCGAGCGTGGCCTGAGCACCTTGAGGCCGCATTGCTACCACTGAACGAGAACTTAATTCTGGGTGAAAATCTGCTTTGTTAACCACAGCTTTTTAAGGGTTTCTCTTTGAAGCACCATGCATCCCACCAAGGCTGCTTCTCCTGGGGTGCTGCTTTGCTGTTTCTTGTTTCTCCTCACTGCCACATCCATGTTCTATGTGATTCCATGGATTTTATTGCAAGTGTGGGGCGAGTGTGGTTGGTCAGTTGAGCATAACCGAGGGTCCTGTCTTCTCCACAGGACTCACCTGGTCCGGCGCATTGAGGATGAGAGGCTACGACCCAAGCTGGTGGGAGAGCTGCAGGCCCTGGTGGAGCAGGTTTATGGGGAACAGCTCATGGACAGAGCGGTTCTAGAGAAGGACTATGTGGAGCGTATCCTGCTGCTGTGGAAAGTATGACAAGCCTCTGTAGGGGGAGGAATGGCAGGTGGGAGGGCAGGGGCTCTGTGACTTGGCTGGGGTGCTGTGCCTTGCACTCCCAAGCTCCTGGTTTGCTGCCATTCAGCTGCAAGCAGTGAAAGGCTGGTGTTGCCATCCCCAGCACTTGTATCGAGACTGTGGTGGGACCGCGTGTGCCTAAGCTGCAGGTATGAATATGCCCAGTGTCCCTGGTGCCCTTGCAGAATAAGCACGTTGGGTTGAGATACGTCAGGTGGTGGGCTCAACAGAAGGGCCCACGCCCTGGGCACTTCTTTATCTCTGGGTTTCGTTGGCTGGGCAGCGTGGGGGAGGGCTGCGTGTTTGGGACTAACTGGAGAAGGGAGCTGGGTAAATCAGTAGGTTTCTGAATCCAGAGCCCAGCTAAAAGAGGAAGCTGCAAAGCAAGGGCTGGTGCTGACGCAGCAGCGAGCCCTGTGGCTCGTTGGGGCCCCTGCTCCACTTGTGTCCTGTGGCAGCTCTGCCAGGCTCAGGGGCTGCTGCATGTTCTCTCGAATGACGCCAGCTCCTTCACGGAGGCAGAGGCGTCCCGGCTGCTGGGGGCATGAAGTTTTGCTGTGACAGTGATCATGCGTTGCTCATGTGATTTCCTGCCTCTCTCTCCACTGAGCCAGCAAATTAATGTGGTGAGCCACATCCAGGGGCCCGACTGAGTCAGCCTGCCAGCTCCCTGCAGGGCTGTCCCTGAGGCAGTGTGAGTCAGGCCCAGCCTGCCCTGTACTTTGCACCTTCTTTTGCACCAGCCCAGCATGGGTATAAGAACCTGCCCTGCGCTTCATGCTCCCTGCATGGACACCAAGTGTGAGGTGACCAGTATGGAGACTATGGCACTGCCTGTGAAATCCAGGGACAAGCAGAGGCTTGCTTTCTCTCCCTCTCCCTGACAGCACCCTCCTTTCTGTCTTCCAGGGCCACATAAGCCTCCTGAAGAGCCTGGTGTCACCGAACTACTCCTACTTGTGGGTGAGGCCCTCTGTGCCTCGAGAGCAGCTGGAAGTTTTGTCGGCAGAAATGGATGAGATAGGGAGGCTGGTTCTCGGGTAAGTGGCTCCCTTCCTGGGGTAGCTGCCTGGTGACTCCGCTGATGTTGCTGGGGCAGGGAGAAGAGAAATGCACGTTGAACCATGCAGCTTCTCACAGCATGCTCATGACAGCAAGTGCTCATTAACCAGAAGACCTTTCTGACACCTGCAAGCAGGGACCGTCTCTGTTCCATGCCTCTGTAGCACCCAGCCCACGACTAGGCCTCCTCAGCAGTGGGATAACATACCATCCCCACAGGCCCTTGGGGTCCTAGTTCTGCTGTCCTGCAGCCCCCCAGCCCTGTGTCACCCATGGTAGCATCTCCAGTAGAGAAACCAGGAAGGCTTGTGTAGGTAGATGCCAGACTATTCTGCTGGCAAACAGCAAGGCCATGATGTGGTCAGGCTACCAGTGTAATGAGCCGCAGGCTTCAGCATGAATCTTGTGCTTGTCCAAGGCCCTGTCCCCTCTGGAGATCTGTCACTGTAAAGGGCCTGTCCTCTTGCTGCTGGTGTTTCCTCCCACTGCTCCCCCATCCGTCCTGTGCAGGCATCAGGGGACAGTCCCTGAAGCTGCTGCTCTGCTGGCTCCCTTATGTCTGTGATATGCGCTCATCCCACTGCATTTCAGCCATGATCTGCACCACCATGTGCTACCGCGGGCGAAGACCTCCTTCCCCTTGCTCTGCCAAGCCCTCCTGGCATTGACCTGTGTAACTACCTGTTCAGATCCTAGCCCTCCCAGCACTTGGCTTGTATGCAACAGTCCCTTTGGGGAGACTCCTGCCCACACCCTGTGTCCCCTGGCTGATGGGACCTCTCTCCCTCAGGCTGATGGAAGGGCAAGCCACTGCTCTCACCACCAGGGGCTTGAGCCAAGACTTGAAAGGCCTGCAGGAGAGGCTCAAGGGGACCAAATACAGCACCATGATGAAAATCCTCCGCTTGGCCCTCAGTGGACAGCAGGTAAAAGCTATCTGGGGCTGGGATCTTCCCATCCCCAAACAGCTCCTACCCCTGGGTCCTGAGGACGCTGCCATTGGGGTTTTAAATCTGATGACATGAAGGTGACAGGGAAGTGAGAGAGAAGTGAGAACTACCAAAGTGTCTCCTGGCAGTCAGGACACTGGTTAGACACGCAGCTGGCTCAGGTACCCGGGTGTTGGCAGCCGCCGGGTTTGTGCGTGTTCTGGTTCTTCCTCTGTCCTAGGCAGCCACCACAAACAAAGCTGGTTCCTTTCCAGGTGTAGCTCCCTGGAGTTCATCTTGGACTAACGAGGGGGATTTTTTTTCAGAAACCAGAAGGGAAATGTCTGCTTTTATTGCTAGTAATGTTGTGTTGACTCTAGCAGCAGTCTGGCAGCTAGTCGCTCGGCTGTCTCCAGTGTGGCATGAGGCACCAGCTTGTACCTGTGCAAAACACCAGCCCAGTGACTCTTCTGTGTGTTTTCAGCAAGGGCCAGGCATTGCAGAGATGATGGTCTCCCTGGGCCCCCGAGAAGTGTGTGGACGGATACGGAAGGTGCTGTTGAGCTAGCAAGAAGCTGCCAGAGGGATTGGCCCCTCCGGGCAGGCAGCAGCGGCTGCTCAGGGCTCTGCATGTTCTTCACAGCCCTAGGTGTGCACCGGACAAACTGGCTGAATTGCTTGCGGATCCACGTGCGTCTTCTGAGGTGGCAGCTTGGACACGAGGGCAGCAGGGTCCACCCCGTGTGCACACCTTGTAGGAGCTGGCTGCTGTCTGGGTGCAGATAATGAGACCTTCTCAATGGAGCGTTTCCATCCAGCCGGGGACAGCGGAGGCTGAACGTGTACTTCTGATGGCCACCAAATGTCCCCCGAGCTCATCAGAGGGGAGGTGTGTTTTGGAACAAACACAGTCACGGCCAAGCGGCTCCCACCAAGCCGTTGGGGAAGAGGTGTCATGGGAGCAGACTGTCCTTTCAGCCATGCACATCTGGCTCGGCACACCTATGTCGGTGGCAGCTGGTGCAGGAGAAGCTTGTGGTTTCACTGTCCTACTTTGTGGGTGATGTGAGGGCATGAACGCCCAGCACCAAAGCTCGCTCTCTAGCAGTGCCCAGTTCCTTTTCTCAAGTCCCTGGTAGTGTTTTTTTCTCTTTGGGCAAAGCTTACTGTCATTCTTAGGTGAAATTGTATCGGGTGGGTCTTTTCCTTGCAGTGAGTCCTGCCCCCTTCCCTCCTGTACTGCTGCAGAGGAAAGCACACACTTGCATGCTTGTGTTTAAGTGTGATGTGCACTTATAAATAAAGTCTCTACATACTTCTCATCTCTCGATGTCCCGAGTGCGTTGGGTGCAGGGTGGTGGCCAGAGCTGCCCGCGGCTTTTCTCCCAAACGGGCTTCCCTGAGGCGGGCGCGAGCGGTGCCGCCACACCGCCTTGGCTGAAGGGCAGCGAAGAAGCAGCGCTGCTGCTCGGAGTCCTGTGCGGCCGCCGACCCACCGCTGTCGGGGAGCCCGCCCCCTGCCCCCGCTCCATCATCCCAGCAGGTGCCGTTGGAGGGCGGCCGGAGGCACGTCCCGACACGGGAGCTGCCCGGCGGCCGCCGCCGCGGGGCGCCCCGGAGGCTGCGGCGGGGCGGGGCGGGGCTGGGGGCGGCGCGGGGCGGCTGCGTCAGCGGCTCCGCATGCAGCGCCCGGCGCGGAGCGGAGCGGCTCCATGGCCCAGGCCCCGGCCCCGGCCCCGGCGGCCGCGGCGCTGCAGCTGTGGCTCAGTGAGTGGCGGGCGCTGGCGGGACGGGGCCGCTCCGCCCCGGCGCTGGCGGCGGGTTGGGGGCTCGGAAAGCGCGGCCCCGGTGCGGCGTCCGCACCCCGGCCCGCGCGGGCGGCTCTGCTGCTCCGGCCTTCAGCGCTCCGCGGCCGCCGTCTCGGCAGAGGCGGTGCGGTGCGGTGCGGTGCGGCCGGGAGGAGCCGGCGGGCCCGGGCCTCGGGCGCCCCCCGGGGCCGGGCGGGGGGGGATCGGCACAGGCGCCGCGACCAGCACAGCTGTCTGCTACGAGCCGCCTCTCCTTACAGCGTGTAGGACGCTGGGGCTGGAAGGGCCTCGAGGCAGCAGCTAAATCACCCCAGGCTAGGTAGGGACTGTTGAACCCGGGCTAAAATGCTTCCCACGAAGGCCAGTCCACCTAGGACCCAGCCTACATTCCCCCTCTTGCAGCGGAAGCCCAGTCTTTCAGGCCTGCCGCAATTCCTGCCCCTCTCCGAGTGGGTAAGAGCGCGGGCTTGGTCCTGCCTGTCCGGGCACCTATTACAGTAACCAGGGTTTTCCCATTTGCTCCAAGTCTTCCAGCTCCACCTCTTTCATCCGGGGTCGTCTTGAAGTAGGTGCTGAGGGTGGGAGCGAGTGCAGAGGCTGGAGGTGCGACCCTGGGGTGAGCACGCACCTCACACCAAGGTGGCCTTTGCCCCTCTTCTCTTCCATGCCAGATAAAGCCACGGACCCAAGCATCCCTGAGGAGAACTGGGAATGCATCCAGCGGTTCTGCGACCAGGTGAACGCCAACCCGGAAGGGTGAGTGAGGCGGCAGAGCTCCGCATTCGCTCTGAGCTCTGTGTTGCATCTGGCGCCGAGATTATCTTGTTGCAGAGGGGAAAAGTAATCTGCAAATCATCCTGTTGTAGCGGGAGAGCTCAGAGCAGTGACTCGGGCGCTGTGATGGGAGGGGGCGGCCTTGCTCTGATAACAGGTCAGAACCAGCTCCAGGGGCACGTCCACCACAGCCCCCGCTCGGTGAGACCCTGCCTTCCGGTCCTTCGCGCCCCTCGCAAGCAGGTGCAGGTTTCTTTGGGGCTGTTCTGCACAGACACGAGTGCCCCTCGTTCCTGGTGTGGCCTGAGGGGCTGCGGTCCCCACAGGAGGAGCTGATCGAGCACGAGTGCCGGCCAGTGCCGCAGATCCTGAGCTTCTCCTAGGCAGAGGCATGCATTCAGGGCAGCAAGTCCTGCTCCTTCATGACCAGTCATCCTGCTGGACGTGTGCAGTGCGCAGCCCCAGCACCGGGCCTGCCTTTCAGCAGCTCAGGAGACATCCTCCCAGGGTGATGGCCCTGTGCCGCCCGTGCTCTCCAGCAGGCACGACCATGAGGAACTATAATCACTCCCACCTGGGAAGCTGCTGCCTGCCTGCTTCCCTCCCTTACCTCTTGAGTGGGTAGACCCCAACCCAGCACTGAGCCAGAGGGAGGGTTGCACTGGGGAGCCTGGTAACTGCCCTTCTCTCCACAGTAGAAGCAGCAGCGTTTGCTTTTGGGAGAGGCCACGCACACCCTGACTTGTTTCTGTTACTCCCCAGCTCGTCCCTTGCACCACGACTGCTTGCCCATAAGATACAGTCACCGCAGGAGATGGAAGCTCTTCATGCCTTAACAGTAAGTGCTTTATCCCCATGCTCACATGGGCAGAGGGGAGCTGGAAATGCCCTTCTCAGGGCACACTTTGTGTCTAGGACTTTAAAAAAAAAAAAGAAAATAAAAGAACTGTCCCCTTTCACTCATTCCTGGCGCGTGTGATTGTAATGGAGCAGCTTTGGGGAGTGCTTCTGTGGGAGTAACCACCGTGCCGGCCTCCCACGCAGCTCTCCCTCAGACGGCTCAGTCCCAGGCTGAGGGCTCTGCGTTTCCAGCCCACCGCTCTGCCAGGCCCTGTCTCCCTACCTGAAAGCCCCTCCCATGAGTCCTGTGCTTCTGTAAACTCCAGCTCTGTGTTCTCGCTTCAGGGTCAGGCTCTCTCATGTGTTCACAGCATTGCGCGGTCTCCAGGATCCTGTCTTTCCCTTCACGTCAGACAGGAGTCCCCATAGGATGGCCTGATGAGTCCCCGCTGCGCACCGGCTCTCCTGGTCCTGGCCTACTGCACCCGGGGCTCCTCTGACCCTAGGCCAGCTCTGCCCACATAGTCCCCCAGTAGCATTTGGACCTGTGAGGCTGTCGGCTCCAAGGCTGCTCTGTGGCCTTCCTGAGTACAAGAAGGGGTCTGCCAACCCCCGGTAGCTGGCAGAAGGCCTGTGTAGACACACCTGTACTGTCTGCTGCTGCCGTCTCCAGGAACGCTCTGCTGACAGGCTGCTGTAGTACAAGCATGTGGATGTGAATATACTGTGGTGGCTTCTCTGCCTGCTGGCAGGATGCCTGGTACCTAGCGTAGACAAAGCCATGGGCACCCCTGGAGTGGAGCTTGCTGGCTTCACCACAGCCTGCTGTGCCCACGACTGTTTCCTGGAGGGGAAGAGCCAGTTCATATCACCTTGCTTTGCTGCTCTGTCACTGCGGGGACAGGTCTGGGGTTTGCCAGCGACAGTCATGGTCTGCCGTGTTCTGGCACCCCTCCCTGGCTGAGTTTTCCTCTCTGTAGTGCTGTCTGTTCGCTCATGCTCACTGCTTTTAAAAGGGTAAAAATGACACACGTAGCCCATCAGTAACATCTTGGGTAACTTTTACTTGTGTCTGGGTTGCCAATAGGTTCCTAGAAATGTGTCCTGCTGGCCCAGCCTGGAGGAACGTCTGGTCAACTTTGCATGGGCGCAGGGCTTTGCTGCTGGTGGTGTGGCTTAATTAATTTCTCTGCAGGTGCTGGAGATGTGTGTGAACAACTGCGGGGAAAGGTTTCACAGCGAAGTGGCAAAATTCCGATTCCTGAATGAGCTGATCAAAGTGCTGTCCCCAAAGGTAGGTGAACCACAGCCTCAACCCAGCTGGCCGAGCATCCTCTAGAATTCACATAGGAAGGCGACGTTTGTGCTGATTGCACGTGGGCACCGAGTAGGACGGTTCTGCAGTGCCTCCCTGGGACAGCACGTGCTGGGAGCGGGATCACTGCGACGTCACTTTGGAGATCGAAAGGGAGTCAGAGCTGAGGAAGCAGTGCAACCCCTCTGAGCTGCTGAGTGAGCCCATGTGAGGCGTCCAGTGTGGGGAAAGCATCTGGCTCTCGGGCCAGAGCCCCTTGCAGGACATGTCACTAAACACCAGGTATTCACAGCATGCAGTAGCACTGCCTGGGCTGGTAGCATCTGGAGCTGACATGTAACCAGAAGCAGTCCCCTGTTCACACCTAGGAGGATTTACTCTCAGCAGACCTGTGCAAACGCGGCTCTCGTGCTTCAGGGTCTGGAGCTCACTCATGCAAATCCCGGTGGGGGGTGCTGCCTTTGCTCTGCAGATGTACCCATGGTGGGTTGTATTCTGCCTCTTCATGCTTGCCTGGTGTCTCTGGATCTTTCTTCTTCCCTACTCACAGCTCCACTGGGACATGTTGGGGCTCCTAGAATGCTGGAGACTCTTCTTGTTTCTTTCCAGCTTGTGCTTCATAGTGCTGGGATCTTGGCTGCCAGCTTTCTGGGAACACCCCAGAAGCCCAGACAAGAGCCTCTGAATTTGCACCAGTACCTGGGGAAGAACAAGGAGCTGGAGGGGGCTGTAAAAGATTCATTATCATGAAAGAGCCCCTAGGAGAGTAGGAAGTGGGAGTGAGCCCTGAAGGATACACTACCCTCCCCCCCTCCTTTTGCTTCTCTTTCTGCTTCGTGCTCAGTCTCTTCCACTCCTAGATCTGGCTGTACTGTTTGGGTTGGAAACAATTCAGGTAATGTTTAAGTACAAGCAGGAAACTGTTTTCAGTGTAATTAAAAGCAAAACAAATGAAGGGGATTGCTCCTTTGGCTTTTGTCTTCCCTGCTCGGAGCTGGTCAGACAGCACTGTCACTATTTCTTGGGGTATATTATTTATTATCTGTTTAATAAGAGAGTCTTTAATTAAACACATCACTACAAATGCTTTAATCAGTTGTAGGGTTTGTAACTAGCAGCACCATAAATAATGCATCGGGAACCCATTACCAAGACTGGCTCTGTGCCTGAATGTTCTGGGGCTGAAGCCAAAACCCTTTGGTTGTAACCACTTTCCTTTTTGTTTTTAGTATTTTGGAAGCTGGTCATCAGAAAAGGTCAAATCGAGAGTCATAGAAATAATGTTCAGTTGGACGGTTTGGTTTCCTCAGGAAGTTAAAATCCGGGATGCTTATCAGATGCTGAAGAAACAAGGTTGAGTTCTGTTATTTCAGTTTCCTTTTTCCCCCTTCAAAGCCACGTGGCTTCAAACCACAGAGAGCTGACTAGTGACTTGAAAGCCTTTCCAGCATGATTCAGCTTTTCCCATAGTGGTCTCGGTGTGCGGGGAATGAGGGTGAAGCACTAGATCTGTAACAGTCTGGAGGCACCTAGAGATCTGGTGAGGTGCTTGCTAGGAGCATGTATGCAGAGAGCACAAGGGACTTAGGTGTCTGTCTTCCCCTGGAAGGCAGTGGGAATTAAGGCCTTCAGCTGCTGGTGTCTGCCCAAGCTGTGTACCTCTGCCCCAAAGTCCTACTACAGGAAGTTTGTTGCCTGCACGGTCTCACCTAAGCACAAGTATTTGCCTCTTTGTTGGCTTGCCGGTCCAGCGACAAGCATGCTTGGCAGGTATAACAGGAACATTATGTGCCAGTGGGTTCAGCCCATTGTGTGTGAAGAGGCAGGGGTTACAGAATCATAGAAAATGAGGGTTGAAGGGACCTCAGGAAGTTGCATCTAGTCCAACCCCCTGCTCAAAGCAGGACCTGCCCCAACTAGATCATCCCAATTAAGGCTTTGTCTACCTGGGTCTTAAACACCTCCAAGACGGAGACTCCACCACCTCTCTGGGTAACCTGTTCCAGTGCTTCACCCTCCTAGTGAGAAAATTCTTCCTAATATCCAACCTCAACTTCCCTTGCTGCAACTTGGGCCCATTGCTCCTTGTCCTGTCGTCAGCCCCCACGGAGAACAGTCCAGCTCCATCCTCTTTGCAGCCCCCCTGTAGGGAGGTGAAGGCTGCTATTCAGTCCCCCTCAGCCTTCTCTTCTCCAGACTAAATCGCCCAGTTCCCTCAGCCTCTCCTCACCAGTCCTGTCCCCCAGCCCCCCAAACCATTTTTGTTGCCTTCCACTGGACTCTCTCCAATGTGTCCACATCCCTTCTGTAGTGGGGGGCCCAAAACTGAACACAGGACTCCAGACGTGGCCTCCCCAGTGCTGAATAGAGGGGAAGAATCACTGCCCTTGACCTACTGGCAATGCTCCTACCAATGCAGCCTAGGATACCAGTAGCTTTCTTGGCAACAAGGGCACATTGCTGGCTCATATTCAGCTTCTTGTCCACTGTCACCCCCAGGTCCTTTTCTGCAGAGCTGCTGCCCAGCCAGTCATCCCCAAGCCTGTCCCAGTGCAGGGGATTGGTCTGTCCTGAGTGCAGGACTTCTCATTTGTCCCTGTTGAACCTCATGAGATTTCTTTTGGCTCAGTCCTCCAGTTTGTCTAGGTCACTCTGAATCCTAGCCCTGCCCTCCAGCGTATTGACTACTCTTGAAAACTTACAAGCTTGGAGAATCTACAACTTCTCTAGGTGCCTGTTCCAATGCTTGACCACCTTCATAGTCAGGAAGTTTCTTCTCATCTCCAACTTAAATTTCCCCTGCTGCAGCTTGAGACCATTACTCCTAATCCTATTTATCCTTGACAGCCACAGAGAAAAGTCCATCTCCATCCTCTCTTCAGTTATCCTGCAGGTGTTTCAAGACTGTTACCAAATCCCCTCAGTCTTCTCTTCTCCAGGCTAAATAGCCCTAGTTTTTGGAAGCCATTAGAATGTCATTCTCTTTGCTACCTGTTTCAGGGCTCGTTAAACAAGACCCCAAACTGCTGGAAGACAAAATCTTACCCCCTCCATCACCGCGACCTAAAAATTCCATTTTTGATGTTGATGAAGAGAAGTCCAAGGTAAATCTCGGGTGGCAAAGGAGGTGGACAGGCAGAGTCTGCTTGTGAGAGCCCAGGGTTGAGAACTCATGAAAGTCTCTGCTCTGCCATTCTCCCCCATGCCAAGCACCTACCCCCAGACTGTTGGCTGTGCTGGTGGGGCTCTCATTTCCTCTTGCTGGAGCTGTTTTGAGGTTTGTAGGAGCAGTGTCTCTGTCCCCATTTAATTATGTATCCATGTTGGAACAGGAGAGCAAGAAGGGGAGACTGACAGACAGACTGGGTCTGACAGCAGGTGGTCAGCCCCGTAGTAGTTCCTGTTGCCGGCAGTTTGCCCTTGCTGTGACCAGTGCAAGGCAGTCACAGGATCCTGATCAGGCAGTGAGACAGAGCCCATGTGTTGCAGGGCTCTCGCCAGCTGTGGCAGCTTTACACTTCCGTGTTTATGTGCTGAGTGGCTGTAGCGTAGCACCTGGGGGCTGTTGCTCATGCTGTTCTTTAATGGTTTCTGCTCAACAGCTCTTAGCCAGACTTCTGAAGAGCAGCCACCCCGAGGACCTGCAGGCTGCCAACAGGCTGATCAAGAGCATGATTAAAGAGGTAGGCAGTGGGAGAGGCTAACAGCTGCCTGCCTGCATCAGGGGAGCTATGCTCTTGGCAGGTGGGGAGGAGAGACAGGCTGAGGAAGACAGGCAGCTTCCTTTGCACCATCTGTATCATCGCTGCTGCTGCTGCTGCACTGGGACCTGGTGGGAAAGAAACCAGGGGAGGAATGGGAGCCTGGCAGGGAAGTCTGTCCCAGCAGAACAGGAGGCAGCACATACATCCAGGAGGTGGGAACTGCTGAGCCACTCTTCGGAAGGAGACCTGGTATCAATAACATTTCGGTAGTAAACTTTCCCTGCCAAGGGTGCCTAGAGTGACAGCTGCACTGCCCCGAGCACTGAGCTGTGTTGCTTTCAGGACAGGTGCCAGAAGACCTGCTTTGATGTTCCAGGTTTTTGCTTGGGTTTCCCCTTCGAGCTGACAAGCACCTGCCTGGTCTTAGCACTGGCTGGAGAGGGTGTTTACTTTGTGGGTGATGTTTGAGCAAAATCCCACCAGCTCCTGGGGTGAGATGGGGCAGAGGGAGGATGAACCTCTCCACTGGCGGAGCAGCCAGGCTCCTTATTGGGCTAGGCTGGGCCCCATGGGGGGATCTCGTGCCCTGTCACCCTGCATAGTGGCTGGCATGAACCTTGTGTGTCCCACAGAATCAGTTAACCCCATGTGCCCCAGGCTGGCTCTTGGCAGGTCCATGTCGCTCACAGGCTGTGCGTATGGTTATATTTGATAGTGTTTCCTAGGGCTTTGCGAGGCTTCAGACTGTGCTTCGGATCTGGAGAAGCATTGGATGCTTTGGCGTCTGAAGCAGCATGCCCGGATCGAAGTACTGGCTTTGTTAGGCTTTACCGAAGTGGTTCGGAGCTTCCAAACTGCTTCGGAGCTGCCTCAGAGATCCAGGCATAGGGTATAATGGGGAATCAAAGAAATATCTATAACTTTGTTGTTTTTTGTCTGATTTGGGTGAAACTTGCAGGGGTGGTAGCCTCTGCTGAGGCCACAAAGCCTGCCAAGTTTCAAGGAGATAAGTGCAGGGGTTTGGGGGGAACTGCACCTCAAGCTGCTGACAGGCAAAACTGATGCCATGAGTGACCCTGTGTGTGTTAAGGCGCAGCAGGGTGACAGCTGCAGGGGTGGTGGCCCCTGCTGTGGCCACGATGCCTGCCAGCTGTGGAGGAGATCGGTGCAGGGCTTCTGGGTTCTGGGGCCCTGCACCCCGAGCTGCTGACAGACAAAACTGGGTGCCTGTGGGACTGACTGACTTGGTTTTGTAGGCGTTAATGAGCAATGATTAACACCTACAAAACCACACACTAAGGAGAGTAAAGAATCAATACAGACAACTGCCCCAAGACGACACAGTTAGTCCCACAAGCACCCATGTCACAAGTTTTGCCTGTCAGCAGCTAGAGGTGCAGGGTCCCAGAACCCAGAAGCCCTGCATGGATCTCCCCCACAGCTGGCAGGCGTCACAGCAGGGGCCACCACCCCTGAAGCTGTTATCCTGCCGCGCCTTAGCACATGCAGTATCACCCATGGCACGAATTCTGCTTGTCAGCAGCTTGAGGTATAGTTTCTCCCAAACCCCTACACCAATCTTCTTGAAACTCGGCAGGCTTCATGCTCTCAGCAGAGGCTACCACCCCTGCATGTTTCATCCAAATCGCACAAAAAAACAACAAAGTTGTAGATATTTCATTGATCCCCCCACTCCTTATACCGTATGGCCGGATATGAGGTGGCTCCAAAGCTCCAGAGCTGCTTCGGCCGGATCGAAGTGGGAACCTGGTCCGGAGCTCTGGATCAGATCGCGGCCATCTGAAGCAGCCAGATCCGAAGCCAGATCAAATAGCTGCTGACTCGCACAGGCCTAGTGTTTCCCTATGGTTTTCTCTCCTATGAAGCCCCTGGGGGAAGTGCTGGCTGAGTAGTGCACTGAGCACATCCCAGTTAGCATAGCCAGGCACCTTTTCCCACCCTGCTCTATCATGCCTCATATCACAGGAACAGGAGAAATCAGCCAAGGTGTCCAAGCGGCTGAACACCCTTGATGATGTCCGCGAGAGCGTCCGGCTTCTGGAGGAGCTGCTGGTGCAATACCGGCAGCGAGATCTCTCCGCACCCGACCTGGGGAGGCTGCAGGTGAGCTGCTGCTCCTCCTGCCCAGACTCCTGGGGTGCTCAGAGCCACTGACTGAGTATGGCGGGGGGTGGAGCTGCCCGTCGTGTCCGTCTGTCAGCTTGAGCCTGCCCCAGAGTGTTGTAGGCAGCTGAAGAATGGCCCCTGGATGCTGGGGGGTCCTGCCACATGGGGGGTTCCTCCAGTCCAGCTGTGTGAGATGGATCAGGTGTTCTCCCAGCTGCCAGGCCTCTGACCGCTCCTGCAGACAGCTGCAAAGTGCATGCTTGCTTCTTGGCAGTGGTCGGTGCCCGTGAACATGCTGTGTGCCGAGTACTCGGATATGCCTGATTCCTTGTCATGTCTGTTGGTGGCCACACACAGTGCTATGCTGCAGGACCCCATCAGGGGGCTGAGGGTGGTGGGATGGGAAGCCCCTTCCCCCAGTCCCTGTCCTTGCAGCTCATGGCCCAGTGCCAACACAGCTTTTGTCTGGCCTGGTGCAGGAAGCGATGGCTCGCCTCTCCTTTCCACACAGTTTGTGTTTGCAGCTGCAGGGGTCGAGTGCAGTGATCTGAGGCTGGGCCGTGCTAGGCCAGCACCTGATGGCCTGCGTTTTCTTCCCCAGGGCCTGTCCGAACACTGTGAGAAGCTCCGGCCCCTGCTCTTTCGCCTGGCCAGCGAGACTGTGGACAATGATGAGGCTTTGGGTAAAGTTCAACAGAACGTGATGCCAGCCCCCTCCTGCTCTCCAGTCAGGAGACTGCCCAGTGGTGCATTCCTGTCCCTGGGATGGTGCCCCTAGGTGGGAGGAGCAGGGGTCCTTGTGTCTGCACAGTGGGTCTGTACGGTCCCCAGATGGACCATCTGCCCCACGTCTCTGCAGTGTGCCCATACCTGCAAGCCCCTGCACCCAGAGCTTTCCTTGCACTCAGATCTAAGCAGATATTAACAACAAAAGCAGCAGTTTAAAGGGACACATGACAAAAAACAATGGCCCGAGACCCAGCAAATGCCTATCCAGAGATATAAGCAGGCCTGAGGTAGTATGGACTTGCATCTCTCTGGGGCTTTCCTTCTGCAGCACAGACATTCTTCAGCATCCTTTCCTGCCCTTCGCAGGAGTGGCAGCTAGCACAATCCCAGGGTAGAGGCAGGGGCAGTGTCACCAGTGGGAAACCTCCCAGGCTCTCACATCCAGGTCGGGCTCAGCAGCCTTGTCACAAGGTTTCTCTGGTGCAGTCTGGTTTTTCTGTCTGGAGCACACAGTTAATGCTCAGTAGGGTCCTTAGTCACTCAAGGACATCTGGTTCCCTCCAGCCAGGACGGCTCTGGGCCATGCGACTGGTGCACGAGACATCCTGCTGAGTTCTAGCCTTCAGAAAGATCTGCTTTCCCTGGCACACCCTTGCCCCCCTCACCTCCCATCTCGTTCCCTGTCAGGGAGCAACTGCAGTGCCAGCCTTCCACAGCTATGGGACTCAGCCCTTCCTACAGGACTGTGGTCCAGTCTCTCTCTCCGTGTCTAACCACAGTGTTTCTGGGCCTTGTGATTGCCATGATAACCTTGAAGACCAGTGTGAACACATGCTTTGAGGCCTGCCCAAATGTACAGAGACCCTGAAGCAAGAGCACAGAGCCAGCGTCCTGCCCCTGGCAGCTGAGTCGGGGCCCATTGAGTCTGATTGTGCAGCCACAGGATGGCAGTGTTAGGGGTGGGGTAGGTTTGCAAGTACTTGGAAGGACAGGATAAGAATTCAAAATTATCCTGACAACCTTGGCAGGCGGGGGAGTCTCCATCCTTGGAGGTTTTTAAGACCCAGGTAGACAAAGCCTTGGCTGGGATGATGTAGCTGGGGCTGGTCCTGCTTGGAGCAGGGGGTTGGACTAGATGCGACCTCCTGACATCCTCCTTTTCTATGACTCTGATTCTAACCTGGAGGGAGGATCTAAAAACAAGAGAGAAACTTGGCAGAGACAAGTGTGAAATGCTTACCAAGAGCAGAGAAGTTAAGTATGAAATGGCGGGTACTGGCCAGGTTGCCATAGCACAGAGAGATCTGGGGCTCACCGTGGCTCCTGCAATCAATATGAGCCAACAGCATGGTATTGCTGCAGGAAAGGCCTGTCTCACTCTGGGTGCATTCCCAGGAGAGTTGCATGTGGAGCACAGGACAGTTTTTCCCTGTATTCAGTCCTGCCGAGGCCCTACTGAATGTTGTCCAGCTCTGGCAGCACCCTTTAAAACTCCGGACATGCTGAAGCATCAGGAATGATAAGTGGGTCATACTGTGCGACTGATGAGGAAAGGGGAGGAATTGGGTTGTCTTTAGACTAGGAAACAGGAGTGTGTGTAGGGGGGCTGTGGTTGCAGTGTTCCACTATATAAAAGGTTGTTGTAAAACCAACAGTGATCAATTGTTTTCCCTGTGCTGGAGGAAGGACAAAATGAAATAGCTTAATTTGCAGCAAAGGAGGTTTAGGCTGTTGCCAGGAAAACTGCTCAACTGTGAGGTGGTGACAGGCTGGGACAGGCTCCCTGGAGAGGCTCCTTCACGGGAAGTTTTTAAAAATGGGATGGACAGACCCCTGGTCTAAGTGCCCTTGGCTCAGCCTTAGGGCAGGATCGTATGACATGCCTCCTGAGGTCCTTTATCACCCTGTGTTGGTCATAACAGTTTGCATGGAATTGCTAACCTGTGGCATAGGGCACATGGCAGATTACAGGCAGCACAGCACAGACAGGGCAGGAAGCAAAAAGCAGAGCAGCACATAGTTTCATAGTTATAGTTTCATAGTTTCTAGGGTCGGAAGGGACCTGAGCAGATCATCGGGTCCAAACCCCTGCCATGGCAGGAAAGAGTACTGGAGACAAACGACCCCAGCAAGGTGTATATCTAGCCTCCTCTTAAAGACCTCCAGGGTAGGAGCCAGCACCACTTCTCTTGGAAGTTGGTTCCAGATCCTAGCCGCCCTGACCGTGAAGTAGCGCTTCCTGATATCTAGCCTGAATCTCCCCTCTGCCAGCTTGTGACCATTATTCCTGGTCACTCCTGGTAGTGCTCGGGGGAACAGGGACTCCCCCAATGTCTGCTGGTCCCCTCTGACTAGGTTGTAACAGGCCACTAGATCCCCCTCAGCCTTCTCTTGCGGAGGCTGAACAGATTCAGGTCCCGTAGCCTCTCCTCGTAGGGCCTGCCCTGCTGCCCCCGATCATGCGAGTGACCTCCTCTGGACCCTCTCCATGTTGTCCACATCCCTCCTGAAGTGCGGTGCCCAGAACTGGACGCAGTACTCCCGCTGCGGCCTGACCAGTGCCGCATAGAGGGGGAGGATCACCTCCTTGGACCTGCCTGAGATGCATCTGTGGATGCATGACAAGGTACGGTTGGCCGTCCTGACATCAGGCGGGGGAAGAGGATTGGAGTGATAGTTGGGGGTGAGACATAATTTGTGACAGCCTCCCAAAAAAGTTGGCGGTTCCTGAGCTAGATGCTGCTGTGCAGCCACAGAGCTTGTCTGTACAGTATCACTTAGACAGTTGTTCGCATGGGCCGTCCCTGCAGCAGCTGCGCTTCTCCAGCTGAAAGCTTCCCCTCCTCCAGGGGTATAGGTTGTAGCCATATTGGTCTAAGGACACAGGCAGACAAGGTTCTTTGGGTGGATGTGATATCTTTTATTAGACCAACTCAAATAGTTGGAAAAATTCTTTGCAAGCTTTCTAGTGCAAACACCCTTCATGAAGAGGAGTATCCCAGCACAGCCCACCTCTGTGCTGCCTCTCCAAGCTCTCAGGCACCTGGGAAGAGAATGCTGGGGGAGGGCTTGGACCTGGGGTTTTAGCTGCGTTTGCTTTCCTGTCTCTGGGTATTGTGCAAAATCACAGTGTCTCAGCTGGGTAAACACAGGTCAGTCTGAGACAGGATCTGCCTAATGACAGCCTCTCTGCTCAGCCACAGCAACAGCAGCTGGGGTGACTGGCTGGGCATTGCCTTGTGGCTGGCAGGTTTGCAGGCATAGGCTCCAGCATGCTCATGATCCGTGTGGAAGCTGGTATCCTGCTGGCCTTCCTGCTGGAGCAGTAAGGTTTGTGTTTTCTGGTCCACAGCTGAGATTCTCCAGGCCAACGACCAACTCACGCAAGCACTCGGGTCCTACAAGCAGACTGTACTTGGCCACGACCAGGACAGCAGAGCCGATGCCACAGGTAAAGAATTCTCCAGGGTCTGCTGACAGCTGCAGTGAAAACTCCTTCCCCTTACAGCATCTGAGTGGGGCTCTGATGGGCGTGGGGCCGAGACTGAATGTGGAGAGCATGCTAAAGATCACAGACAAGCATGAACCCCCCCCACCATGCCAGTCCGCAAGCCCTGTGTGCACTCGGTGGCAGGGAGGTTGTTGGGATGCAGAGCACTGAGCGCACAGGGACTATGTCTTATGCCGCCTCCTTCCTCCATGCTAAAGGTGTAGGCGTACGTGGTTATCCTAGAGCGCTGTGTATTGACTGAGAAGGAAACTGCAAGGAGAAAATGGTAGATTTGGCACCTTTTTTCCTTTCTGATGTGAAAAACATTATTTTTTAGATTAGAAATTCTCACATTCCTAGAAAAGCTGTGCTGGCTGGCTCTGCAGCAGCTGGAGCTGTAGTGAAAGGATGGTGGCTCCAAAGCCGAGGAGGTGAAGGCTGAGCTGTGGGGAGGAGAAGGGATTTTGGCTAGTTTGTCCAGAGGACTGAGGTTTGCCAACAGCCATTGAGCTTTCAGGTTTTGTCCTTCCAGCATGGTGGGATTTCTGTGTGCTGCTTTCTTGGAGTCCTCCAGAAAAAGCAGCAGAAACGGGAACTATTCCTGATCCCTGTAAGTCAGGAAACCAGCATGGGGGCACAGGCCTGGTGCTTACCCCACCTTGTGCAGGGTAGGACTGGGGCAGACGTGCTAGAGGGCAGCTTGCACTATTGCCTCACTGACCCACCCTCAGTGAAGGGCCGCCTGCCCAATTATGTCAGTTCTGTTTATGGACAGAAGAGGAGTCAGGGGGTTCTGCCACCTTCAACCCCTTTGACATGCCTGTCATGAACATCCCTGGAACCCTTCACCTCTTGGGGGTCTTAAGCTGACACCCCTGGGCCAGCCATTAACCCTTCCTGCTGTTCCTGCAGCAGTGCAGCCGCCGCAGGGCACTGTGAAGAGCTACACACTCATAGACTTCTCGGAGCTGGATGCCACATCCCAGCTCCCCCCGGAGCCATGGGAAGACGAGGATGCTGCCTCCCGGCACAACAGCACCACTTCTGCCTGCTTGCTTGAAGAAGAGCTGATGTTGCTAGGTTTGTGCGGAATGCCCCCGCTCCCGTGAGGTCTTGGTGTCTAGCGTGGGCTCTGGCTTCCTCTTTCACATCTGTTCTGAAAGAGTGGGTGCAGCCAGGAGGTGTGGGGGGATGCCCTGAGTTATCAGGGAGCCCATTTTCCCTCACAGCATAGAGTCACGGTCTGACTCTGCTATTAGACCCCTGGGCTGTCTCACCTGTGGTGACTGGTCTCTGCTTTTGCTGCTTCCCTAGGCCTCAGTGACTCCCCCATGATACAGAAGCCATCGCCTGAGTTCAGCTCCTTGCAGGTGAGCGATGCCTGGATTGCCTAGCCCAGTGGCTTTCAACCTGTGGTCCACAAACCCGTGGGGGTCCACAGGCTATGTCTAGGGGTCTGTGAAAGATGACTATGGTCACAAATGTAAAAAAGTTGCACTGGTCAAGCTTGTGTGCGCATCTCCCACAGGGGGGCAATGCATGGCAGAGTCTCTGGGTCTCCTTTTGACTCAGCCTGTCTCAGCAGTCACTGGCTGCAAGGTGAGAGGAAAATGGGGCAGAGAATTAAATGTCAGAATACGAGCCTGCAGGCGAGGGGGTGGGAAAAAGCACTGGTTTGGAGCATACACGACAGATCCCCACAGAATGAAACCAGATCTGCCACAGCTGCGATCCTGCCTGCTAAGGTTGGAGGTGTTTCAAGACATTCCAGACCCTAGCACTGCAGACAGCAAAGGGACTTGACTGTCCTTCAGGAAGCTCCGTTTCTGTGGCAGATGGCTGTGCTGTCTGTCCCCAGGGCCTTGTGATGCATGGGGGGTGGGGGACGCTCAGGGTGCCTCTACAAGTGTCTGCACCCACAGAGATCCTGGCTGGCTAGGTGGGAAGGGACCAGCACCCATCTCTGTCCCAGTCACAGCTGGAGAACAGCACTGCTTCTGCCAGGCTCATTTGTACTGAGATGATCACCTTTGCAGCCTGCCAGCCCCTGCCGCCAGCTGTTCAGTGAATTCCTCCAGGGAGACTTGCCACCAAATTACCTCTAATCGCTCTGTTTCAGTTGCATTTAAAAACATAGCCTTGGTAGGATTTGTGCGTGCCCCTGGGTTTTGCTGCAGTATTTAGCTCTGTGGTACCGGCTCTGCAGGAACCTAAAGCTCCTTATTTTGCAGATGGCTGGGCACAATGGATACAATCAAACCGAGAATGCTGATACCCACCACAGCACGGGGCTGGGGAATGGCTGGGAGGGCAGCTCTCCAGAGAAGAACATGCCTCGTGGCACAATTGGGCAGCTGTCTTCACTGCCTGGGACAAAGCCATTTCCCTTGTAAGTCAAGTGAATGCAGCTCAGGTCTGTTTGGAGATGGGCCAGTCCTGTGTTAAGACTGCGAGATACAAGGGACCTTGTAGAACCCCCTAACTGTGGCAAGCAAGAGAAGGCAAACTGCCCCTGGTTTGGCACTGCACCCATTCCCCATCACTCACAGTTTGATGCAACATTTATCCCTAGGTTTGCTTAATTGCAAACAAGGGTTTTCTCTGCAAAGCTTTCCAGGAGCGTGGAAGCTTTGTGGCTCGACAGATTAGTAACAAGCTGCTTCTGGGCTGGACACATGTACAGTTTAAACTCAGAGCTTTCTCTAGCACTCTGCCACTCTGAAAGCGCTTTGGACGGCTTTCTGCAGACCTTGCTGGAACGTTCTCCAGGGCTGTCAGAGGAAACCTAGCAATTGGCAGGCCAAATTAATCGCCTGGAGATTGTAAGGACGGAAGGGACTGTAACAGGATCTGCCACAGAGAGTGCTGATGCGCGCTGAAGCAGCAGTTCCTTCAGTGTCCTGTAGAATCAGCACAGGCTTGACAATGACTCCTTTGAAGGGTCTGCTACCAGATTCTTTGCACCCTGCAGGGCTGGGGGGCATGAGCAGACTGAAGGGACACTGGGAAGAAGGGTCACTGCGCAGGAGGGGTGGTTAGTATTCTGCATGCCTTTTCTTCCAGGAATTTATCACCCCTGAAATCATCCCTGCCAGATCTTCCATGTAGCTCTGCTGCAGATGTTTTGACCTCCAGTCTCGCCTGTGACCTGAAACCTGCTGCTGCTTTGCAGGACTCTTCACTGGCAAACCTTTTTGTTCCCTTAGCTTCAATTAAACCAAGTAAGAGCAAAGGTTTCTGTGTTCCAGCCCTGCTCAATGCAGCCCACCCCCTGATCCCCAGCAAGTAGCAATTTTGCCATGGAGCAGCCTGGAAGGCAGACAGCTGACAGGGTGATACCCATGTCCCTGGCTCCCTGCCCACCTCCGGCTGACAGACTCCAAGCCCAGGAATGAGGGGCACAGTTTTGGTGATGCCCCTGCAACCCCTTGTGACCTTTGTGTTTGAAATCTCCCGGTGAAGTCATTGCACCTTCCCAGCTGCTCTCCCCTGTGAAGGTATAGATTCACCCTTGAGCCTGAGTACAAGGGACCCACCCTTGAAATGGCCTTGGGCTCCCTGCTCACTAGCCAGGCTGCCTCTTGTACATTAACTTTACAGTGGGCTTCCAAACCCAGCTGGCAGTAGCTCCTCTCATGCTGTGAACAGCTCTTATAGATTGATTCATAGGTTACAAGGCTGGAAGGGACCTTGGAAGATCATTGGGTCCTGTCAGAACAAGGCACTAGCAAGGCAATGGGCTGCTGCCTTCCCTGGGAGTAAAAGAGGGCAGTGGTATCTCACTTCCTAGAGCGCTTGCAGCAGCAGCATGTCATGGTAAAGGGGAGAGGCAAAGCCAAGGCCAGCAGTGCTCCATGGAGCTTTACAGGGACAGATTCACACTTCCACATGCTCTGACTTCCCTTTTGTAAGTGAAGGGCTTGAGCTCACTTTGCATAGCTGGTGACTGAGCTGACAGCCTGGGTTCCCTGCTGCCTGCCACAAGGGCAGAGTGAAAGGGTAGAGGGAAAGATGGATATGGTTGTGGTTTGCACTGATCTGCGCTGTTGCTAGGGGAGTGTGTGGGCCTCCTGCAGGTCAGGGTTTACTGCTAGCTCTTGTTTGTGTGGGGCCAGTGCAGCCTGGCCTGTGCCTCACACATTGCTTTCTCTGGCAGGTGCCATCCCCCCCATCACTGTGTATGACCAGAATGGCTTCAAGGCCATGCTCCACTTCTCCCGAGACCCCGCTCCCAGCCAGGTGAACGTACTTGTGATGGTGCTCTCCTTGCTGAGCACCTCAGCTCAACCAATTCAGGACATCGTGTTCCAGGCTGCGGTCCCCAAGGTGAGAAGTGGGCTCAAAGTGAAGCTGGGCTGTTCAGAAGTGCCCTGGGTTGAAGCTGTGCCATCTGTAGTGGGGCAGCTGCTTTGGCTGCTGGCAGGAGTATAGCAACCAGACCTGCTCACATTCCCCTGAGCTCCTGTAGCTTTGGCTCCCCTGTGCCACTGGGCCTAGGCACTTGTCAAGCATCTGCCCCAGACACAAAGTGCAGATGTCTGCCCTAGTACCAGGATCTCATATGTGGCTGTAGGACCCTCTGGGCTGCCACAGACAAGAGTAGCTCTCCGTCACCAAGACGGTGAAGATGCTTTCCAGTGGCCTGCATAGACTGCTTGGGACATGCACCCATCACTCCAGGTGCAAAACTCCAGCAGAAGGTGTCTAGGCAGCAGGCCTGTGTGCCTGTGACAAGCTACTGATCTTGGAATGGTCCCAACACTGTCTAGCCGTGATTGAAGCAAGCCTGTTTCCTCTCTCCTGGCAGGCAATGAGAATCAAGTTACAGCCAGCCTCGGGTTCTGAGCTTCCACCTTTCAACCCTCTGCTCCCCCCAGCTGTGATCTCCCAGGTCCTGCTGCTAGCCAACCCGAACAAAGTAAGCGGCAGTGCCACCTTTGAAGGGTACAATGAGCAGTCAGGCACATGGGGGGCAATGCTGCAGGGACAACCAGGCAGCCTGGGCTGCCTCAGGGAGCCTGAGTCCCTGTGCATGCAATCACAGTCCCTCTGGGTCAGGGAGAAGAGCTGTGCCATTAGGATGTAGGACAGCCCCAGGTGTGTTCCTTGGGCTGGCCCAGCCCCAGAGGGAGACTGCATGGTGCTGTGTCATACTCAGGAGACAGAGGGTGGGGAACAGGGCCATCCACCATCTCTGCAGCCAGGCCAGCTCTCCGTACTCCCCTGGGGGAGCTGAGGGCTTCTCTGGTGCTGCATTGCCTGTGGCCTGCCACGTTCGCTGCTCCTGCTTGCTGGGGTCGAGGTAGTGCCCCTTGGCCTTGGCAGAGGGGCACAGACTTCAGGACCTACTGCTGTATGAGCCTCTTTCTCTCTTCCAGGACCCTATCCGACTGCGGTACAAGCTCATGTTCACACAGGGCGGGCGGCCCATCAGCGAGGTGGGAGAGGTGACCGGCTTCCCTGAGGCAGAGCTGTGGGGCAGGAGCTGAGTGGCTGGGATGACTGGGTCAGACACTGCTGCCTGGCCTCACCGTAGTCGTGCCAGGGGATGCCTGGGCTCGTCATGAGCGCCTGCGGGGGCCAGTGTGTGCAGTCAAGTAGGCACCTGCATACTGGGGACAGCCCAGGGCCTTGGGCTAGCTCCTGTCTCCATGACTCTGTTTCTTGCACTTGCTCCGGGGCTCCCTGCGGGGCCTGGCATGGGGGTGCCAGGCTCAGCACAGCCCAGACCCCCTGTCCCACCAGCACTTCTTCCACTGCTGCTTCCTGAAGCCCCCCGGGAAGAAGCCACTGACACTTCCCGTCTCCTCCTGTGCAGTGCCAGGGTGCCTCCTCGACCGGCTTGTATTGCTGCGGCAGTCTCCTTGTCCCAACCCTGCTCTCACCAGTGCCCAGGGCTCACAGCAAGGGGCCTGGGTGCCAGGCAGCGCCCCTGTGACTGAAGGTGGAGCCTGTCTCGCTGCCTCCTGGGTCCTGAGCCCACCGCTTCTCCTGCCTCAGCCTCCTCCGTGCCTTGCCAGCCCTCGCGGTGCCTCCGTGGCAGCCTCCTCCTGGGCGGGCCCCCCAGCCAAGCAGGGTCCGTGTCTATGCAAAGCCGGGGCTGCCCTGAGGGCTCGTTGGCTCCTGTCAAGTTTACAGCTGTTTAAAAACAATACCCAGTGGATTTTGCTGTGCCAGCGTCCAGGCTCGTTCGTGGCAGTGGGGGCAGCTCTGAGGGATCTCACCAGCAGCTGCTGCAGGGGTGGTGCTAGGCTGAGGTCCCCACGGTCTGGCTTGCCCTCAGCCCGGGAGGTGCAGGGCCTGCGGGTGACTCACCCCCGTGACCCCTGACATTACTGGGGCCAGGCTGAGGGGTCCATGGGCCACGTGAAGCCCCTTCCCCGGGCTTTCGAGGGTCTTCGCACCTCCCTCGTCCTGCGATACCGCCTGCTACGGCAAGCCAACGGGATGGCCAGTACGGTGGCGGGGGCGGGCACACCGGCTGGTACGGTGGCCGAGAAGCCACTCTAGTAGGGCTGGTTGGTACGGTGGCCGGGGGGACACAAAGCGAAAGACGGCGGCCGAGAAGGGGCTGACTGGCAAGCGCAGGCGGTACGGTGGCCGAAAGGGGGCTCAGCGGGGGAACACGCCCACGCGGTGGCCTACAGGGAAACACAACAAGGGAAACAGGCCCGTACGGTGGCCGAGAAGGCACTGACTGCCGAGGCTGGGTGGTACGGTGGCCGAGAGGGGGCGCAGAGAGAAAATAGGCCTGTACGGTGGCCGGCGGGCGCTGGGCGTTTCCCGGCAGCCGTCGCGCGGTGTGTAAACAACCAACATGGCCGCCGCTAGGTCCTTGTGAGCGCGGGCCGGGCCGGGTGGGCCCGGGAGCCTGGGAAGGTGGGCCGGGCGAGCTCGGGGCCGGGTCCAGGGAGCCCCTGCTGGGGCGTGCTGCGGCCGCGATGGATTTCTCTAGGTTCCTAGCTGATGACTTCGAAGTGAAGAGCTGGGTGAACGGGGCCTTCCGAGCCGGGCAGCAGGACGCGCCGGGCAAGGTGGACGCGCACGCGGCCACGCTCGTGATGAAGCTGCAGCTCTTCATCCAGGAGGTCAACAACGCGGTGGAAGGTGACCGAGCTCTACCCTGCTCCTTGAAGCTTTTACTGTATCAATGAGATTCGCCAAAGAGCTGGGGAAAGTCCTTCCTCTGCCCCTCTGCCTAGGGTGTCATCGGACTAGCTTCTCTGGGGAGGTGTGACATCTTTTATTAAACCAACTAAATAGTTGGGAAAGCTGTTCTTGGCAAGCTTTGGGGCACAAACACCCTCCTTCTCCCAGGTAGAGGGAGAGTTTGTGCCCAAAAGCTTGCCAAGAACAATTTTTTCCAGCTATCTAGTTGGTCTAATAAAAGATATCAATGAATGTAGAACTGTAATATAAATGTAAGCAAGAATACAAATATGACAGTAAAGTAGGGCCAGCCATTATAAAAGCATTGTTCCTGCTCCAAAAAGTGACATCCTCAAATACAAAAATGCTTAGGTGGCAAGGCCAGAAAGGATCTTGGAAAATCATCATGTCCAGCCCCCTGCACCAAGCAGGAAAGGTGCTAAATCAAATTAAAGTGAATCATATATGGTGATAAATCAAAGCATTAACTTATAAAAACGTTGGTCTGCAGTTGATCACAGTGCAAAACCAATGTAGTGATGAGTTATCAGTCATATCAACAGTAAAAGGTGTTTAGCTCTGATCGCTTCAGCCTTATAAGCAAAAGTTGTGAGACATATATTTAGTAAACTGTATCTGTTTGCTGGAGAAATAACAGGTATCGCATCTCCCCAAAGAACCTTTGTCTGTCTACGTCCTTAGACCAACATGGCTACAACCAACAGCCTTAAATTAGACTTGTAGGAAGATGTTGTGATCCTGGATCTAGGTGATGGTGCTAGGAGGAACCAAGTGCGTGTATGTATGTGGGGATATCTGCTTGTTAAGCTGCTTTCAGTGTGTCCTGACCTGCAGCATCTTTGGCTGTTTCAGGTCAGACTGGTCTCAAAAAGGATTGTCCCTGATGCTTGGCATCGCCCCCCATTATAGATCTGGGAGCCTTTATTGGGTATAGCATCAGGCCCTCAGGAATTTGTGCACATCTGTGAGGGTTTGTCTCATCCTACTTTACTGCTTTTTGTCCCTGCAGAAACAAGTCACCAGGCGCTTCAGAACATGCCGAGAGTCCTGCGGGACATGGAAGCCTTGAAACAGGAAGCAACTTTCTTGAAGGAGCAAATGATCCTTGTGAAAGAGGATATTAAGAAATTTGAAGAGGACACGGCTCAGTCAATGCAGGTAACTCGTCTCCTTGGTTAGTATCATCAGTGATTCCCTGGCTGGGTATGATTGCCCCAGTCTCTTGTATTGAGCAAACCTCAAGACTGGGAAGCTTTATGAGAAGACTGTCTGTGTTGCAATTCCAGGAGGGCTGTGGTAGCTCTGTGCAGCAGCTTGAGCTCAGGGGGCTTGTGAACACAAGAGGGAAAGAACGTGGTGGTAGAAGTCAGCCTGCTTATAGGATTATTTGCTTTCTGGATTGCTGAAGCCATCCTGTTGCACTGCAGCACACCCCGAGGCTGTGGGATCCTGTGTGCGATGAGCCTTTGTCTTTTTCAAGCAGGACAGACAGTGAAAGCCCTTATGGCTTGGTAGCGTCTCTGCACTACAGTAGTTCCATTCCTTTCAGCTGCTTCAGGTTTTCAGTTCTTTTTGAGGAGTGTCAAAAATTGTTGTGGAGATGCTCTTCGTCTCCTTGTGAGTGAGTGGTGATGCTTATTCAATACAAAGGCAGTTGGATTTCCTAGAGCTGGATGGGGCATGGGGAGACCAGTGAAAGGCTTTTCTCAGGCAGATGATGACCACTGTATGGTGGAATTGTGAGGTGGAAACATGGGGGACTAGGGTGACATCTTTTTATCCATTCTTATATGCACTGTGTACCAAAGAAGTGCATGGTGAATGCAGGACCCTTTCTCATCTCTAAGACAAGTGTAAGCCACCAAAAAATAGAACAAACTGTGACAGAAGCTGTTGTGAACTGAGGAGCAGTGCTAAGTGCTCGAGCAGTGAAGCACAGAAACCTTGATTGTCTAATTTAGTTGCTCTTGTTGTTTATAGTGTGCTGTGGAGTGTTTCTCATATAGAATGGATACTGAAGATATTTAATTAAGAATTCCAACCTAGCTTAAGCTTTTTCAGCATGGACATTGATTTTAATCTCTTGGAGAAGGAAATTCTCTTGTTTTGTGCAAATCCCCTGAATTGTGCCTTGTGAATCCACCTTAGCCAGCTTCCTCATGAAACTACTGTTTTGCTGTTTCATCTGCTGTTTAAACCTATGCACAATAGAGCAGACCTGCTTCCGTTCCCAGATCAAACAGCTTGCATGTTTGCCTCCCATTCTGTTGGGCAACAGCTTCATCTCTGCTTCAGGTCCTGGTGGAGATCGATCGAGTGAAATCCAGAATGCAGCTGGCTGCCGAGTCACTCCAGGAAGCAGACAAGTGGAGCACTCTGAGTGCAGATATTGAGGAGACCTTTAAAACTCAGGTGGGTCCTGGCATGAACCTGACCATTTCCAGACCTTTGTCCATTGTTGCTTCCAGAACATTGTAGTGAAGCCTGGGACTTGTTTGCTACTGTCCTGACGAACCCTGTAACTTGCTTTGGTGGCAGGACGTGTCTGTGATCTCTGCCAAGCTAACCAGCATGCAGAGCAGCTTGGCAATGCTTGTGGACACGCCGGACTACTCAGAGAAATGTGTGCACCTTGAGGCACTGAAGAACCGGCTGGAGGCCCTGGCCAGCCCTCAGATTGTCGCTACGTTCAATGCTCAGTCTGCGGGTCAGTGCAGCTCAGCTTCTTTTGTTTTTGATATAGATTGTTTATATGCAGGCAGAGGGGAAACTGTCTCCTAAGGAAAATTAGGATGCTCTAAACAGCGGTGTGGGGTGGAGCAGCCTTTATGATGAGCTGGCAGATTGGGATAGCCTTGTCCTTCCTGATCACCCTCTCTACTGCTGAATTTGTCCTTTGTTCTTTTCTGCCCTGCTCCTTGTTTTGATCCTTTTCTCTGTACATGCTTTTCTTCCCTGTCTCTAATGTGTTTGGCTGGGGTGAAGGGGAGGGGTGTTGTCTGCCAGAAACCTGGCTGTTGCCCTAAGCTGCTCATCCCTGCTCCAAGCAAGTGGCCTGAAGCTTGGGGTGTGTTAGATGTTCACATGCCTACTATGTCTGAGGGCACTGGGAGCAAAGGTAGAGATTGGCTGCTTTCAGCAACTGGCTGCAGCGTGGCCTGCAGTCACAGGCAGACACTAATGAGTGTGGTGGTTGGGGTTATGCAATTTTCCATTATGCCGCTGAACAACGCCCAGGTTAGCAAGGTGCAGCTGGTGTGTATCTAGGGCCTCTGCAGTTGCCTAACTGAAGTGCTGCCAAATGTATCCAGTGCAGATCCATGTTGTAGCCAAGGGGCAAATTCATCTGGAAATGGCTTGACTCTTTATTGCCTTGTAAAGTTGCATTCTAAAGGGAGGGCATTTTTGGTCTGTACTGACTACCTGCCCCTACCTTCATACCATCAGTATCTTGCCTGGGAAATGTTATCTATTGCTCCTGTTCCAGTAGGACCTAAAAGCCCCAGTAGGTATCAGGTGCTGTTGTGCTGGGTGCTACATAAACTCAGGCCAAGAGGTGGCCCATGCCCCAAGGAACTTGCTGTCTAAGTGAAAGCATTGGTATTGAAAGCTTCGTATGCTCAGGTTCTTAATAGAGACACTTGACCTTTTCCCATCCCACTACCAGCACCATCTCCTTTCCTCTTTCCCCTTCTCACTCCTCTTCTGTCTTTCCCTGCCACTCCTTACTCTGATCTCTTTCCTCAGGTTGTGCTCCTCGCTGTTGCTCTTTAGTTTCTGTATCCTGT
This sequence comes from Crocodylus siamensis, assembly GCF_052110815.1. Lineage (NCBI taxonomy): Eukaryota > Metazoa > Chordata > Crocodylia > Crocodylidae > Crocodylus > Crocodylus siamensis. The sequence continues at coordinate 49,987,063 of NC_143406.1, forward strand.
TGCTTTCATAGGGTGCCTGGCCTTTTGTAGGCAGAGGCAGGGGTACAGTAAGGTTTCAGAAAGCCTTCTCCCTTTTATGGTGAAAGCCCCCCAAAAAGAGCAGGTTAGAAACAACCAGCTTGATGCTAATGCTCCTTAGCAGGATCTCCAGGTGGCTGTGATAGGAACTGCCAGCAGATGGCACCTCTGCACTGGATGTGTGTCTTTTACTTGGGCCAGTTATTCAGGGTGTTTCACTGGCTTTGAGGTAAATACAGCTGCTTGCATATTTCCTTGCTCAGGTCCCCTCTGGAGCAGCTGGCAAATGTACTTTTCCTTTCCTTTGCTAGCATTTCTTGGGCTTTTCTAAGGTGGAGTTTTTGTTGGACCCTGTAGTGCAACCCTAATGCAATCCAGCAGCAAAACAGAAACAAGGTTTTAAACTGGTCATTGAAAACACTTGTGAACCCAGCTGCTTGCTGTAGAGACAGCCATAGTCACTGCTCCAGATATACAAAGAGAGCAGGGAGCTCTGGCGAGTCTGGATTGGCAAGATTTGAGAAAGTTCTAGCTGGGTCATCAGTCAAAGTGAAGAGGCCACTAATTTGGGTGTTATTGCAGGGGGTCAGTGAAGGCAGAACTGCAGATCTGCCAAGGCCTGGAGAACCCTACTTGTGCATGGGGAAAAGACATCAAATCTTTAGAAGGTTTCCTACTGTTACTGGGGGCTGGAGTCACTGCCTTAGTAAGGGAAGTTGAAAACTCATTGATCAGTGTTCTTCACTGCCTACACTATGAGCGTAGATTCAGAGGCCACTGTGCTCCTAGCTGGAAGGAATGGGGCACTCTGAGGGTCTCATCACTTTCTCCACATACTGTGATGCAACCCCCTCCCCACCCTACCCCACTCCACTGGATCCAGGCTCTTCTGTTCTTGGGGTGGAAGATTTTTTGTCTAATTTGTGTGTCATGCAGGTTGGAAGGTGACCTGTTAATTGATGTTTGGTGCTTTTTCTTTGTTTAGATCAGGCCAAAGTGTTTGTGAAAGTCTTCACTGAGATCGATCGGATGCCCCAGCTGCTTGCATATTACTACAAGTGTCACAAGGTATGCCTGAGTCTCCTTTAAATGGGGCTAATGAAATATGGCATTGGTACTTGCTGTAACCTGTAGGGGGAGCTGCCATTCTAGGTATGTCACTTGTCCAGGTAAACTGAGGATGGAGTCCCCTGTCTCATCCTCTTGAGCCTGCTCCTGGCGCTGCCAGCTTTGGTTACTCCCCCCGGGGGTGGGGGACTTTGGGAATAAGTTTCCAGAAGACTCCTTGTGTGCCTTCCCCAGGCAGCAAGCATTCTGCATGAGAAGGACACTTGTACTTGTCCAGAAGTTTTTTGTGCCCCAAGAAAGCGTTTGCTTTTTTTCCTCCATTCCTAGCTTGGGGTTTCCGGTAGAAACTTTACTGGAATTTGCTGGCTGCCGAATTTTGCAAGCTTTTGTCAGGCAAGTCTGGAGAGTGGAATTCTGGACAGTTGGGTGATCTTAACCTGATCCTTCAAAGCCTCTCATCACTGTGGCCTGTGGGAGGATTAGGTTCAGGGCAGGGACCTGCCAAATACTTCAGCTGCGGTGTTGGTTTCAGTCTCATTTATGAGCAAAATACCAGTGTTAATTAAACCTGTGAATGGGCCAAGAAGCCGTTAGCTTCATTTTGGAAGCCTGAGACCCTTTCAAGGTGCAGTGCTATAGCAAGGGCACTCACTGTTTTTGAGGACAAGCAGCTTGCATTAGAATTGTGTCTACTTGAGGTACATAGGCCCAGTTCTGTAATGTATGACCTCTGCTACCCTTGCAGGTGCAGCTGGTGGCAGTCTGGCAGGATCTTTGTCAGAGCGATTTAAGCCTGGATCGGCAGCTGACTGAGCTGTATGACACTCTGCTTGGAACATGGCACTCACAACTCCAGTGGACCATGCAGGTACAGGTGTTACTAGCTAATGTCAGTGTAGTGCATAGGAGGGCACAGGACAGGAATGAGCATGGGCTCTGCTAGTGATGATAAAGCTTGGGCTGTCCCAGTCTGTTCCTCTCTGATAGAGGACAGGCTTGGAGCTTCTTTCAGGTTCTAGTGCATCTGCCCTCACAGACAGGACTAGAGTGCTGACTAAACCAGGGGCAGCAGCACTGTGTTGTGGCTGTTAGAGCTGCTCTATCTCTTTTATCTCTATCTTAAGTGAAATCTAATTAGTCAGTACTGCATTTTGTACTGTTGCAAAACCTTTGAAATTCCTGAATTTCATTATTGCTGGGCCTGGAGGAGACCCTGGAAGATCACTCGACTGGCTTGTGGGGTTCTGTCTGAGTAGTGGGGGGGCTTCTGCCATTAGCCTGCAGCACTACAAGAAAACTGGAACTGCAGTTTACCTTGCACACCTCCCCTGTAAGGCAGTTTGCTTCCCTCCACATTGACCTGGAAACTTTGTGCCAGATCTTGCTGAGCCCACAGGAGTTCTCACCCATGAAGGGTAAGGGAGATTTTTATCTCCAGATTATGTAGCTTGTAATAAGTCTTGAGACTCTTTCCTGCAAAGAAAGCCAGTCCTTTCTTGAAACAATGTATTTTTCCCTGCATAATAATTAGACATGAATCATAGTTCAGATGTTGACTTATTTACTGCCATGTTTTGTTGGAGCTTGTTTTTGTGATGGTGCTTGCCATCAGGGCCAAAGCTTGTATCACCCTTGGGTTTTCTTCTGAGCCTTCATTTGAACAATCCTTTGGTATAAGTCATTTCTCTTTCCCATTCTACCTGCTGTCCAGGCCTTCCCACTGTGGGATAGGCCCAGGTCTGACAGTGAGATGTACAGGTCCTGAGACAGAGAAGCTGATTAGCCAGTCAGATGGATCATAAGATGAGCCCCTGCAGGTAGAGATGAGGGCTGCATCTTGAGAACACGGAGCTGGCCTTATTGTGGTCTAAAGGCAAAGGTTCCTAGTGGGTTACATCTGTCTGAGTCTAGAATATAGTCCTTCTCAGCACTAGCCTCTGCCTGCCCTTGCTGTGGGATGCTCTGTCCCATTTCCTCATGCCATATGCATTCTAAGGTGCTTCTTTAAACAATGTTTAAAGGCAGAGACCCTGTTTGCTACTGCACTGCTGTTCCATTGCCCACTGTTTGCCTGTCTTTCACTGGTCCCATCTCTCATCAGTCTCATAGATTTGTTGCTGCCTTAGACAAAGTGCTGAGTGAATGACAACTCTGTCCCCATGCAGCGTCGTCAGCCTCCTCTGTACATAGGCCTGTCTTCAAATGTACTTACCAGCACTAGTTGGGATTGCACTAGCTAGAGAGGATCCAGTGGCATGTCTGTATGCACAGGGTAATGTTCTTGGCCTGCCTAAGCTGCCTGCAGATAAGCATGCACCACGGTTCTGCTTTGGGGTAATTTGACTCCCACAGTCCATGCAGGACTCCTGTGAGCTCTCGCATGGTTTTTGTTGATCAGACTGCTCTACCAGCCTTCATGGGAAGGCATTGGCCTGTGGCCGAGGCACCAGGGCTCTGTACAGAACCTGTGGCTGCTTTCTGTTGCCAACAGTATTTCCTTGAGGTGATGTAGGCTCTGCTAATAGCTTTTTTTGCTCACGCAGGTTTTCAAGAACCCCCACGAAATCGTGACTGTGCTGCTGATCCAGACGCTAGGGGCATTGGTGCCTTCCATCCCGGTCTGCCTCAGCACCGCAATGGAGCGAGCAGGTCAGGAAACAAAGCTGACGAAGCTGCTGGAGCTCTATGACACCACCCTGCACTTTGCACGAGGTCTGGAGGTTGCGATGCTGCCTAATCTACGTAAGGATTGTTATTTTCAGTGTTCTGCTCTGCTGCGCACGGTATTTGTGTAATCCTCTGTTAAGTCCTGGGGTTTTCTCCATGGAAAGTACTACTTCAGAAATGCAAGGCCATTATATTTATTCTACAGAATTTACTTGGTACGTGGTGTTTGTACCAAAACATATATTTAACTTGCTCTAAATATATTGACACAATCACAATTATGTTTACTGAAAGAGAGCTGATATTGCCTCAGTGCTTTGAGTAAATAATACTTATCACTTTTTTTTAACGAGTGTTAGCATTTCTTTCCCCTCAGACAGAAAAATTGAGTTAGAGAAGCTGCTTGACTAGTTTGGATGACAGAAGCCAAAGATTTGGGTAGTTTCCTGAGCTTATATCATACTTCTGTAAACAAGAAGTTGTTTGCTGTCTCAAATGCTGTAAGGGAAGTTTTGTTTAAAAAACATTTTATTTGGAAGTCAGAAAAATTGAAGGTGCCTTTCTGTTGATCTTGAGGTTTAGAAAAGCCAAATTTTAGCCACAATAAACCACTGGGCCAAGCTTTATTTCTGAAATATGTATCAGTCTATTGCCTAAAAGGCTCAAGGTGCCTTGCAGGACAGGTAGATAGCATTTTCCCTGCCTTGAGGCATTTGTGGTCTCATTTCAGAAATGACTTGGTGGGCTATGGTTGCAAACTGTGAGAGACAAGGGAGGAGAGAGGATGAGGGCATCAGTATCCAGACCACACAGTAGTAATTTAGGCTCATGTACAGTTTTAATCTGTGCTTATTGTAGGATAATCTTAATTTGGCAGGGTCCCTTGAAAGGCAGCTTTTGGGACCATCATATTTTACAGCTGTTGGGTCATCTCTAATGCTGTGTTTCCTGCCTTTGGTTGTTTTCTGACTCTGTCCTCAGCATGTAATCTTAGCTTTTTAACTAATTGCATTTAATTGTGATGGCTTTGGTATTCCAGGAAGTGTGGCTGTTTCACCCGTGTACTCTGTCTATCCTTCTGATTCAATGTTAACATTCACTACCCACCCACTGGTTGTACTTAACTAGAATAGGTAGCAAAGAACTTGGAGAAATGAGGCCAAAGTCTGTAAGACCATGGATTATAGGAAACTAGGCACTGAACTGTTAACTGAGTAAAAACAGCATAATTTATTTACATATCAGCCTGCGTGCTTCTAAAACAACATAGTGGAGCGGAAATGGTCCAAGAATAGGGGAGTTGAGTGATAGATTGACAAGGAGATATAGGCTTCAGGTTCACTCGGTCTTGGCTGGTAGTGACTGTGCAGGGGCCTATGTGGAATGAGTTGGTGTCATTCATTTGACGTAGGGATCAAGACCTGTTAGGCTGGGTCAGACACAAGTTCGGGCTGATCCTGCATTTTGTCACTGGATGGTGGAGGCTGGGATGGGTGACAGCTGGCAAAAAGTCCAGTGGCTCAGTTTGGTCTCGGATTTCCCAGAATATGACTTACAATTCCCTCAAAGTGCTTCTGGAATAGGAGATCTTGGCCTTACCTGTTTGCTAAAAAAGTGCTCAGTTCAGCTTTACAGCTGTAGGCATTGTTCCAAGGTGTATCCCAAGGCACTTGGTACACTGGGTGTCTGCACACAGCTCTGTGAAGGTGTACTGCGTGCCACTTCAAAACAGCTGCTTTAGCAGCATGCTCATTTTTTATAATCTAGGCTTCTGATTCCTTGCAGAAGAACATAACTTGGTAAAAGTGATGGAACTGGTGGAAGTGGTATATGGTCCATATAAGCCCTATCAGCTGCAGTATGGAGACCTGGAAGAAGAAAACCTCCTCATCCAGATCAGTGCAGTGCCCCTGGTAATGTAATGTTCTCTCCTTCCTCTGCATATTATAAGGTCACGGGTCACTGCAGGCTAGTGGTTGATACATTTGTTTTGAGTCCATAGCTGCTTTGCTAATCTCCTTAGGGTGATCAGAAGGGAGCATGTAACCATTGGTGGAATGCCCTGCTTTCATCAATGATTATTAGAGCAGCTAAGGAGCGTATTCCTGTGAACTATGCCAAGACGTGGTGTGATGTGGTTATTTCAGGGGAACTCCTAAAAGGAGGGGTCGGGATGAATCTTCTGTGTCTTCTGTTGTTCAGGAGCATTGGGAAGTAATTGACTGTGTCCAGGAGCTGAACCACTCAGTGAACAAAATCTTCAGCTTGGCTTCTGCAGCTATCGACAACTGCATGAAACTCACTGATGGACTGGGCGTGTGTGGACTCCTCAAGGCCCTCAGAGCTCTTTTTGCCAAGTAAAGCAGTTCTGTTTTGCTAGCATGCTGCTCCCAAGAGTGAGGGAGTGGTCAGTGGGTGGCTGAGCATGGGGAGGGGAGGGGGTTTCTTGTATTGTTAGCACTCGGGCATGTTTCATGTAGATTGAGAAAGCACTTTGCATAATCCCTGCCTGCATGATCTCCCGTTCTGCCACTTATCTCAGCCAGCAAAGGTGTCTCAATGTGTTGTTTCCAGTGAAAAATGAGAGATACATGAGGCAACAGAAAATGCTCCTAACGCAGCAGTTCCCAAATTCTGACAGATTGCGTACCACCCATTTAAAATAATACAAACTTAAGTACCACCAGCAAATTTTTGTCATCTAAAGTAATTATAATAAATCTGTTAATGCATACCAGTGACAGGTGGTCTGCATACCACTGGTAGTACATGCACCACAGATTGGGGACTGCTGTACAGCTGCAGTCCTGCTGAATTTGTGTCTGCAGCAGCCTGTAGGAGGAGCGGGGTGGGGGGTAAATTAAGACAGTTCCCAAACAAAATGCTCCCTGTCCCTTGCTTCCCCTCAGGAGAGGCAGGAGAGAGAACAGATGTTGCTCAGTGCATGACTGCAGTGGAACAGGAGCAGCCTTAGAGGCTTTGGCTCATCTTTTCTAGAGCTGTCGTTATGGCTTGTGACAGCAGAAATTCCCTGCTGGCAGTGCTGCAGGTTGGTTCCCCGTTGTGGATGCAGAGCAGGTTACTGTGACTGGTGTGCTAGGCTTCTCTCAGCCCCTGTGTAAGTTTGTCTGTGTCACTAATCACCACATATACCTGTGGGGGAGCTTTAGCAGCAGCCCCCAAACCCACATTTGCCTTCCAACCTTCATTTACCCCAGTCACTCAGCCTTTGACTGCAGGCACAAGTGAGGTATACATGGTCCTGCACAGTTTGCAGGCCTCTGGGCACCCTTTACCACAGTCTGGCAGAGCACAGCTTGGGAGTTGCTGGGGCAGGGCAGTGAATGCCTTCACTGTACTTCCCTGGTGAAGGGCATCTTGTTCTTTGCTCCTTGTTTGAGACAAAGAGAGCAGCTTGCAGCAAATGCTACTGTCTTGCTTTGCAGCCTGAGGGCTTTTTCCGTGCCTTTTTTTTTTTGCTCTGTTTCTCCCATAGGTATGCATCTGACTTCACCAACACTTTGCAGTCTGTACGGAAGAAATGCAAACTGGATGATATTGCTTCAGATTCCCTCTTCCAGGAGGACTGGGCTGCATTCCAGAACTCCATCCGGTAAGGGGGTGGGCAGAGTTGGGCTCCTGGGGCAGCAAACACCGAAGCTGTCACTTAGCGTTTGTCCCTGAGTCAACTCTGGGGTTTGTGTGAAAACTGAAGGTGTAAAAACTTACCCTAAGATGGGATTCTTCTGGGCTGTGGTGTTTAGCTTCTTTTTCTCTGGGTTTGGCAGGTCTTCCTTGGAAGAGGGAAAATCCCTACTCTTACCCCATTTTGGAACCAAAGCTCAGATCCACAAAGCACTTAAGTACCTAACTCCCGAATACCTTGGTGTACCTGACCCCAGTCCTTGCTGCTAATGCTGACTCTTCTTTGCCCCTTCCTCTTTAGGTCTAATTGGAGTGAAATTTAACACATGCTTTTGTTCCTGACAAGATATTAATGAAACCTCTCTAGCATTCTCTCATTTGACCCAGTCTGCCTACCCGAATGGCACAGATGTGGGCAGTAATCTTTCTAATTCACCTGCTTCTGTAGAGACAGGCTGCTTGATGAGGCGAGGTTGTGACCTGGGTGATGAAACTGGTTGCAAAACTAGAGTTATTTTTGTTCTTAATCTTTAAGGGTGTCTCTTCCAGGGAATGTAGCCATGATGGATTTACGTGCAGCTTACTAAACCTCAAGGCAGTTAGAGGCACGACTGCTTTATCTGTTGGATTGTAGCCACTTCAAGGCTCAAGGAAGGAAGGACACTCTCTGTTATAGGCCTCCGATAGGATCTGCTGTAAGGTTTACTTGATATCAGACAGTTGTGGTTACGATGTGACCCACCTTATTCAGATTTTGAGAGCAGAGCACTAGGCTATGCCTACCTTGCACCTGTAGTAGCAGCCCTAGATGGTTGCTGCATTTGAAACGTCATATAGTCCAGTCCTTGGAATCTGTAGCTAATGGACAAGCTGAAAGAGCAATGTCTCCCCTCAGAAGAGCTCTTGCTTCTCCTCAGTGATGAGTTTTTCCTTAAAGCCCCTTGTATAACAGAGCCAGGTGAAGGGAGGGAGACTTGGTGCTGTCTGCCCCAGGTGTGACCACGTGGCATATTTTGTTCTTCCCTCTCCCAGAATAATAACAACTTGTGGCGAACTCCTTCGGCAGTGCGGGGACTTTGAGCAGCAGCTAGCAAACAGGTAAGGAGGGCTGGAATGACTACTTGTATATCCAGGCTAGAGGAAACAGCCCCCAGGGGCTCCCTCTTTAGGCAGGTGGCCAAGGGAATGTGAGAGCCTTTTGCTAATCACAACGAGCAGGTTGAGTGATTTAGTGGATGGTGTCTGTTAGCTGACGCCGTGTCTGCCAAGATGCAAATGTGTAACAATGGCTGATAAAATGTAGGGCTGAAATTAAAAGAAGGCAGTAGCTTGAAACATTGCAGGGTTATTCAATGACACTGGAAGAACATTTTTTCCCCTTGTGCACAGTTGGCTAGAAGCCTTGCCTCCCCTCTCCCTCCCCCAGCCACCAGAGACTGGCCACAGCTGGGCACTGGATGGAATGGACCACACTCTGAGGCAGTATAGGATCCCCTTTGGGCTGCCTGGCCTGCGTCTTGCCCACATGTTAAGACGAAGGGGCCTGGTTTGGGGGTGAGAAGGAATTTGCGCCCCCCCAGCTCAGACTGGTAGGGCCCTGCCACCCTCTGCAGCACAGAGCATGGTCCACCTGACATAGCTTGCCTAATCAACTCCCTGTTGTTTCTGGCACCTGTGCCACAAGTGGCACCTTCATTTTCCCCTCTTGCTTTCTGCCCCTTGCGCACAGGCCGGGGCTGAAATGCCTTTAACTTAATGGAGTCCTTGGGGGATGTTGGGGGATCTGGGTGGAATCTAATGGCCTGTGATAAACAGCAGGTAAGACAGGTGAGATCTGCTGGTCTCATATGGTCTTAATACTGAGGAACTATTAGAGAGAGAGAGGGGGCCATGGATAGGAGAAGTGGGCCAGTGCAGATGCTTTGTTGCATAGGATTGAGGCATTTGCATTTGTTCCATGGTAGCAGGTCAGTCAGATTTCTGTCAGTTGTTGCTCTTGGGAGCCTCTGGTGTTCCTCTGAGCAGTGGATTGGTGCACCTGTGAACTTGTCTGCTACAGGCAACTTCCATGGCAGCCAAGACCATCTTGGTGATCTTGGAGAGCTCTGAGAGCTGTGCAAACAATCACAGCTCCCAAAGCTTGCAGCAGTGCCCATGTGCAGCACTGCTGAGGCTGTTGTGTGCTCCAGAGAGGATAGTCTGCCAAAGGGCATCCTATTGGTAGGGCACAAGTAATAGCTCTTGGTAGGAGGTGGGGATCAGGCAAGAGGACGACATGCCCCGGCTGCCCTCCCTCCCCCAAAAGCTGGGTGTGCAGTAGGATGTTGCTGGTCCCAGTTTGGGTGTTCTCAGGTGCTTTGCAAGCCTAGTGTTTAAGTGTCCCCCCAGTCTCTGGAGCTGTGTGGTGTTACCATTCCAACACATGGCAGTGTGTGGCCCTTCTTTCCCAGTTCCTTTCCTTTGGCTATGAAGGATCCTGCTGGCACCTGTAGCCCAAGGCTGGTCTCAGGGTCACTGCAGAGCCATGTGTTACATGCTGTTTGCCAGCCTGGGGAGGAGTGGGTGAAACCAAGCATCAGGCCCTCTTTGCACAAACTTGCAGACTACACTGGTTGTGGAGCTGTTAGGCTGCCCCTCCCTTCCCCGCTTCACTCAGTGTTGCACTCTCCTTCACAGGCCAAAGCTGGCTGCATTGGTGATGTTGGGGGATGCAACAGCAGAGCCTCCTAAGACAGGGCTGCAGCTGAGGCCAGGGCCCATGGAGAAGGCTCAAGCAGTCGCTCAGGGCAGTGAAGTGCTGACTCCAGTGGAGTTTGTCTGTAAACTTTGGTTTCAGGATTTTATCCACAGCTGGGAAGTACCTCTCTGACTCCTACAGCCCCTGCAGTTTGTCCGGCTTGCAGGATGTCAGCCTGGCTGACAAGAAGAGCACAGGCAAGAACCCCTGGCAAGAATACAATTACCTTCAGAAAGAGAACCCAGTTGAGCATGCCAGCCTCCTGGAAACCCTCTACACCATGAAGGTAGGTGAGCACCCCTGCTCTGAAGCACTGTGGCCTTGTGGGTGGCAGGTTGGCAGACGGGCTTGGTGCTGGTGCTTCCTGTGGATCAGGTTCTCTCCGAAGACACCTGGGCCTAATTCGTGTGGCGCTACTAAGAAGGAAATCTCCCTCTCTGGAAACTGCAGCCTCACAGCATCTCCCCAAGGCATGGCGCTCTGGTCGCACACTGCCAGCTGCTTGCTTTGGTGCAGAGGAGCCATCCAAGGCATTAGGTCTTGGAAGGTTTGTGTCCAAGTCCCCTTGAGTTTCCAGCTGGTACATTGTCTGTCCAAGGCTTTCTCCCCTGCTGACGTCTCCATCCTGAAATGTAATTCTGCGGGAGCGTTCATGCATGTATCTGTAAACAGGGTAAAGCGACTCTTGAAAGTTATCTTCCTGTTGCTCTAATTTATGTACATTTACCATCATCAGTCACTTGGAAGAGGAAAGCTAAGGTTATTTATTCTGGCTTCCTTATTTTCTTAAGGTACTCTGAACTTTTTGGTATTTAATATACACATAATTCATGCAGCTCTGTGCTCAGTATTATACACTTGCCCTACATAGGAATAGCATTTTTTTTCCATGTTTAACCTCTTTGTGCAGAGCTGTTCCTTGCTTCTGAACATCAGGTCAGCTGCTTTGTGACCTCTAAGCCTGGTCAGCTAAAGGTCACGTTGGTCCTTCTCTCTTGTCAGGATTATGGGGAGAAGGAAGTGCCAGGGCTCTGTCAGAATCTCTCTGGGACTGCGCATTGCAGTGGCAGCTCTGCCCACTGATCACGTCTGCCTTTGTGTATGACCGGCTCTGCTGGCTGGCACAGAGGGAATGTGGGACCTCTTCTTCCTGCTTCCTCCCAGAGGTGTGACCTTGAGCAGGAAGCACTGGGGGTGCTGTCCAGTGGAAACATGTCCAACTGCTGTGGGGAGGGCTCTATTTTGAGTCTGTGCTGAGCCAAGTAAAAGCCTTCTTTTCAGATGGTTTGACTTATGCCTCTTGGGGCCAGTGCAATGATGTCTGTATATGTGTGTCTCCTTTTTTGTGCTAGGAGAAAGGCACAAGTAACCATAGCCTGCTGTCTGCATCTCGAACTGCCCTAACCCGCCTCAACCAGCTGGCACACCAGTTGGCATTCGATTCTGTTTTTCTTCGCATAAAACAGCAGCTCTTGCTCATTTCCAAGATGGAGGTGAGTTCCTGGGATGGTTCCTTTGATCCAGCAGGAACCGTGGTAAAATCTGGTAAAATCATCTCTCTGCACTGTGAGGGAGACTGGGATAGTGATCCTGTGTCCCTTTCCTACTGGGGCTGCCTTCAGGCCCAGGTGATCTCACCTCTGGGAGTTTCCCAGATGTGAAGATTCTGCCTTGGGCTGAACGTATGCTTCATGTCTGGGGTGTTGGTCTTCAGGATTCTGACATGTGTGGACATCGTTTATGTCATCTGCATGTGCATTGCACAATGAGCAGTGTAGAGTGCTTGAGAGGTGGCTCTTATTACAGATTTCTCAGACCTGATTTCTCTAGGGGGCCATGGACAATTCTACTCTGTCACCCTGTGAGTTTACTCCTTTCCTGTAGCCATGTGGAAAGTGTCTTTGTCTGGTTCTCTGCTTTGATCCTTAGGGCTGGAGCTCGGGTGGCCTTGGCGAGACACTAACTGATGACCTACCAAACTTCAGCCTGACTCCCCTGGAATACATCAGCAATGTAAGGGCATGTGGTGATCTGTCCTGGAAATGGCAGGGTGCTGGGGACTTTCTGGTTTGTTTCTACGCAGGGATCCAGCTGCTCTCTGTGTGAGGGCAGGTAAAGCCATATTATAGGTGTATCGTATGTGTCCCCTGTCCCGTCCCATCCCGTGTTTCCCTCCCCAAAGGATTTGCAGTTTTGGGGGAATCCTTGGCTTGGGTCCTGTTGTTACCAGTGCAAAATAGTATTCAGGGCTTTGAAAAGCCCTGGAAAATGACCCACTGCTGGGCAGCATTGCTTGAAGTGCCGACTCTTGCACTGGTAGGATATGCGGCTGCTTCTGAACGCCATGCTGCTTACTGACAAGGAGGCTTTTGGTATCTCTTCAGAGACTGAAGAGCCTGGTCCCCAGAGCAGGTGTCACACAAAAGAAGCCCTGTTGTACTAGTGACTTACCAAAGAGCTTGATCCCTTCTGCCCTTCCAGGCTCTGGGAGCCTCTCTGGTCTTTCTACACCTGGAGAGGTAGAGGAGTCTTTTTTGAGTACCAGCATGATGGGAATGGGATGGGGAACATGGGCCAATTGTGTTGGTGGGTCTTGCTGCCACAGCTTCATAGATTTTGTAGGGCTGGAAGGGACCTTGGAAGATCATCGAGTCCAGCCCCCTGCCCAAAGGGCAGGAAGTCAGCTGGGGTCATAGGATCCCAGCAAGATAAGCATCCAATTCTTTGATTCTGTTCACTGGTGCAGGCTTGGAGGTTGCTCCCTTGCCTCCCCCCTAGATTCATAGATTGTAAGGCTGGAAGGGACCTCAGAAGATCATCAGGTCCAGCCCCCTGCACCAAGCAGGAGAGATAATGGGGTCAGGGGACCCCAGCAAGGTGACTGTCTAGTCTTCTTTTGAAGATTTCCAGGGTAGGCGATTGCACCACCTCTGGAGGGAGCTTATTCCACAGTCTGGACACCCTGACTGTGAAGAAGTTTTTCCTACTGTTGAGCCTGAATTGGTCTTCCAGGAGCTTGTGGTCATTACTCCAGTGTTTTCCCCTTGGGTGCCCTGGTGAACAGTTGCTCCCTGTAACCTTTGAACAGGGAGAGGGTAGCAACTCCAACGTCTGCCCTGGTGAGCCAGGCTGTGTTGGAGATTGAGGAGAGTGGAGCTTGCTCAGTAGGTGCTGATGACTTGCTTGATCTGCCGTGTAAATGTCTGCGTGGCACTGATGTGTGCAGCGCATGCTGCTCTCTAACAGGGTATTGGCCTTTGAAAAAGTGCCCCTGCAGTGAAGGCAGTGCCTGCGGTGTTGCTGCTTTCTGCTGCATGGAGCTAACAGTGAGGTACTGCTGAGCTTTGTGGTATTCACTGCACAACTTGAAACCAAGCCACTGTGCGGAGGTCTTTGTCGAAGTGCAGAGGTTCAGGGGTGATGCAGCTGGTAAAATGGAGAGGGAAGCTCCTGCTACTAATTTTGTAACCAAGCTGCCAGTGCTGCTTTCCTGAGGGAACACTTGACAGCACACATGAGCCCTGGATTTGTTTGGCAGCACATAATGGCAGTTTAAAAACCTCAGCACCGTGGGGCTTTGGGTCAGCTCACAGAGGGACTCTGTGTCCATGTGGGCCAGAAGTAGCACCTAGGAGCCGCCTGCCTGCCTGCAGGGGGTTGGCTTTCCAGAGCCTCCTTTCCAAAGCTGCTCGTTAACCTGTGGCTGGGTGCAGAGTGTGAGTGCTGTACATCCCGGGACCAGGATGGAGCTTAGGCAGCCTTTGAAACCAGTGCTGCTGCTTGGCCTAAAACATGCAGGTGCCATTGAGACTGAGACCCACGCAACTGCACTTGCTGTGCAGAAGAGCTGTCCATGGGGTTTAGTGTGCTACCCAGGGAGGGCAAGTGTCTGGGTGGGTTCACGCAGCATGCGTTTGCTTTGGGCAGCCTCTGTGTCATGACAGCATTTTGTAGCCTCCCCACTACAACTGAGCTGCTGTTTCCTCTTCTGTGGTGCGTTTGGAGCAGGCTTTTTGGTTTCAGTCCAGAAAACAAGGCACCAGTCCCCCCAGTGTCGAGGCAGTAATTACAGCCCTAGGCCTGCTTACCTGTTTTTCTCGCCACAGTTGCCTCTGTGACTAGTCCCTTGACTTTCAGAAAAAGACTTCCTCTTGCATGGACAATGTGGGCCAGTGGCTGGGAGGGGGACCTGGTTTCTGGAGGGAATCGAGGTTGGCAGCTGTTGGGCTTAGTGGTCAGGCCCAGCCCCTGCCCCACTCCGTGCCATGCTGCCTTGCACGTGGGTCCTAACAACATTGTGTTAGATTAACAGCCCTTTCTCTTTGCATTGCAGATTGGGCAGTATATCATGTCCCTGCCACTGCATCTCGAGCCGTTTGTTACACAGGAAGATTCTGCTTTGGAATTGGCATTACATGCTGGAAAGCTGCCATATCCCCCAGAGCAAGGTAGGACGCAGCTGAGCCAAGTGCCTGTGCAGAAGCCCCATGTGGCTTTGACATTACAAAGGTGGAATGACTTGTGGTTAGGAGGCCTCTCAGGACCTCAAAAAAAAAAAAAAGGCTCAGTTAGGCTCTGGAGTGGTGAGAGACGCACGGGTGAAGCCTGCTGCATCCCCGCTCCCCCGAAGCCCCCCAGACACCCCCTCAGCAGCCGCAGAGCCCCCTGCCGACCCCCAGCACAGCCTGAGGTAAGCGGGCTCGTGGTGGGAAGGGGTTAACTCCTCGCTTGCTGGGAGGAGGCCGCTGCCTGGTGCCGGCCGGGTCAAGCCCCTGCCCAGGCCCCTACTTGGCCCAGCCCCCCAGGGAGCCCCGCGACGGGAGCCGCGCAAACAGGCGCTCGAGTTAGCGCGGAGTTCGCACGGGGAGGGCACGAGACCCTGCCTGTGACCCCCCCCCAGAGTAGTTAGCCCCAGCCATAGCCAGCCTACCAGAGGCATGACACGGATGGGCACGTGCTGCACCCCGAGGGTCCCCTCGGGCTCTGCGGCCCCCCCCCCATCGGGCACCTTGGAGACGGCCGCCCAGACGGAGCCCACGGTCCCGGGCTCCACGCAGACGGAGCCCCTGGCTCTTGGCTGCGGGGGCTGCCTGTCCCTTTTTCAGGCTCTGGGGCCTGGGAGCACGGCCACCTCCCCTTGCGGGGTCTGCTCCCTGCTGGGGTCTCTGGCACGCCGGCTGGAGGAGCTCCAGGCCGCAGTCCAGAGACTGCGTGCCATCAGGGACTGCGAGCAGGAGATAGACTCCTACTGCCAGGCCCTTCTCCCCCGGGAGCCGCAGGGGAGAGCACCGTCTCCCTCCACGACTAAGGAGGACTCTGGGACCTCCCGCTCTGCCCAGTCAGGGGCATGGACCGAGGTGGTCAAGGGCCCTAAGGCCCACCGCACCAAGGCCCCTCCCTTGCCGGAACTTAGCAACAGGTTCGCACCTCTTGCAGCCCCGGCAGAGCCTGCTCAGTTGCCAGCTCCTGTAGGCAACCCAGGCTCGACCGCAGCTACTGCCCCCGCTCTCCCCAAGTCAAAGCGAAAGGTGTTTGTTGTGGGAGACTCCATCCTGCGGGGCACTGAGGGGGCATCTGCCGCCCCGACCCCTTAGCCCAGGAAGTCTGCTGCTTCCCGGGGGCCCACATCCGAGACATTGCGGAGAGGATCCCGCAGCTCCTCCGGGCCACAGACCACTACCCCATGCTCCTTATTCATGTGGGCACCAGTGACACGGCTCGGACCACCCCCAGCCAGGTCATGAGGTGCTACAGGGAGTTGGGAGCGGGGCTTAGGGGTCTGGGAGCTCAGGTGGTGTTTTCATCGATCCTCCCAGGCTCGGGCTATGGGCTGAGGAGGGAGAGCAGGATCCACGCAGTCAACCAAAGACTGCAGCGCTGGTGTTATCAGGAAGGCTTTGGCTTCCACAACCACAGCCCGCTCTTTGGCGAGAGAGGCAGCGAGCTGCTGGGAAGAGATGGCCTCCACCTCTCTCCCCTGGGGAGGAGGCTCTTCTCAGCCAGGCTGGCTGACCTGCTTCACCGGGCTTTAAACTAAGCCCACTGGGGGATGGGGGGACTACTGCCACAGCTGGCCCACTGAGCGACCCTTGCAAAGCCAGCAGACCAAGGCACTTAAGGGAGCCCACCCCTGCCTCAGCCCTGGCACAATCTGTGGGCAAGGCAAGAGCCCCCAAGGGCACGCTTGCCTGCCTGTACACTAATGCCAGGAGCCTGAGCAACAAGCAGGATGAGCTCGTCCTCCTGCTCAGTGCAAAGAATTATGACGTCATTGGGATAACGGAGACCTGGTGGGACTCCACCCATGACTCGACCACGGTTATAGAGGGCTATACCCTATACAGGAGGGATCGTGTTGGCAAAAGGGGCGGGGGTGTAGCTCTCTGTGTGAAGGAAAGCTACATGTCCCTGCAAGCTGATGTTGGCGACCGGCATGGACAGCTAGAGACCCTCTGGGTAAAAATTCGTGGGGAATTTGGCACAGGGGACACAACGGTGGGAGTCTACTACAGACCTCCCACTCAAAGTCCTGAGCTTGACCAGGAGTTCGCCCGGGAACTGACTGAGGCCGCTTGCTCCAGGACCTTGGTTGTCATGGGTGACTTCAATTACCCGGACATCTCGTGGGAAGATCACTCAGCTAAATCCGAGCGGTCGCAAAGCTTTCTCTCGTGCGTGGATGACCTCTACCTGACTCAAGAAGTCTATGGGCCAACGAGAGACAAAGCGCTGCTTGACCTGGTACTGGCTACGGGGGACGACCTAATCGGCGACCTAGTGATCGATGGGAAGCTGGGTGACAGCAACCACAAGCTGATCACCTTCACCATCCGCCGTAAAGCTGGCAAGTCAGTCAGCAACACAGAAGTCCTTGACTTCAGAAAAGCCGACTTTGACAAGCTCAAGGGGCTTGTCGGTCAGGCCCTCAGGGACCATGACCCCAGGGAGATGGGAGTTCAAGAAGAGTGGTTGCTTCTCAAGGAAGCGATCCTCAGTGCACAAGCTAAATCTATTCCAACACGGAGGAAAGGCAGCAAGAAGGCAGAGCAGCCCTCCTGGCTCTCCAGGGACCTAGTGGACCTCCAGCGGCTAAAAAGGAAAACCTACAAAGGATGGAGGACGGGATTCACCTCCAAGGAGGATTACGCCGCGCTGGTCCGGTCCTGCAGGGAGCAAACCAGGAAAGCCAAGGCTGCAGCTGAACTCCAACTAGCTTCAGGCATCAAGGACAACAAAAAGTCCTTTTTCAGATATGTGGGGAGCCGGAGGAAAAGCAAGGGCAATGTTGGACCCCTGCTAAACCAGATGGGGCAACTGACAACTGACGCCCAGGAAAAAGCCAACCTATTAAATAGGTACTTTGCGTCAGTCTTTCATCAGTCACACGGGATGCCCATGCCTGCTATGGGACAGGGAGATCCGGGTGATGGGGATCCCCTACCCTCCATCAATGCTGACCTCGTGAAGGAGCACCTTGAGAAGCTGGATACCTTCAAGTCAGCCGGCACTGACAACCTGCACCCCAGGGTACTCAAGGAGCTGGCGAGCGTCATAGCCCAGCCCCTGGCACGGGTCTTTGAAAACTCCTGGCGCTCTGGTGTAGTGCCCAAAGACTGGAAGAAGGCCAATGTGGTGCCGATCTTCAAGAAAGGGAGGAGAGTGGATCCGGCTAACTACAGGCCCATTAGCCTGACTTCTATCCTGGGGAAGATCTTAGAAAAGTTTATTAAGGAGGCCATCCTTGAGGGACTGGCCCAGGCTAACATCCTAAGGAATAGCCAGCACGGGTTTGTTGCGGGTAGGTCTTGTTTGACCAATCTCATTTCCTTCTATGACCAGGTGACCTATCACCTGGACGAGGGAGAAGAGATTGATGTCATATATCTTGACTTCAAAAAAGCTTTTGATCTAGTATCCCATGATCACCTCTTGGCCAAACTGGCCAGTTGTGGCCTTGGCTCCACCACGATCCGTTGGCTGGGAAACTGGCTCCGTGGTCGGACCCAGAGGGTTGTAATCGATGGCAGTCACTCATCGTGGTGCCCTGTGACCAGTGGGGTCCCTCAAGGCTCTGTCCTGGGACCCATCCTGTTCAACATCTTCATTAATGATGTGGACACTGGAGTCAGGAGTGGACTGGCCAAGTTTGCCGATGACACCAAACTTTGGGGCAAAGCATTCACGCCAGAAGACAGGCGGGTGATCCAGGCTGACCTGGACAAGCTCAGCAAATGGGCAGACGAGAACCTCATGGTGTTTAACACCGAAAAATGCAAGGTTCTCCACCTTGGGAGGAAAAACCTGCAGCACCCTTATAGGCTCGGCAGTGCTACGTTGGATAGCACTACAGAAGAAAGAGACTTGGGGGTCATCATTGACCACAAGATGAACATGAGCCTGCAATGCGATGCTGCGGCTAATAAAGCGACCAAAACGCTGGCTGGCATCCATAGATGCTTCTCGAGCAAATCCCGGGACATCATTCTCCCCTTGTACTCGGCCTTGGTGAGGCTGCAGCTGGAGTACTGCGTCCAGTTTTGGGCTCCACAATTCAAAAAAGATGTGGAGAAGCTTGAGAGAGTCCAGAGGAGAGCCACGCGCATGATCAGAGGTCAGCAAAACAGATCTTACGATGACAGGCTGAGAGCCATGGGACTCTTTAGTCTGGAAAAGCGTAGGCTCAGGGGTGATCTGATGGCCACCTATAAGTTTCTCAGGGGTGACCACCAGGATCTGGGGGAACGTCTGTTCACCAGAGCGCCCCAAGGGGATGACGAGGTCGAACAGTCACAAATTCCTGCAAGACCGTTTCAAGCTGGACATAAGGAAGAATTTCTTTCCTGTCGGAGCCCCCAAGGTCTGGAACAGTCTGCCAGCGGAGGTGGTTCAAGCACCTACATTGAACACCTTCGGGAGTAAATTGGATGCTTATTTTGCTGGGATCCTATGACCCCAGCTGACTTCCTGCCCTTTGGGCAGGGGGCTGGACTCGATGCTCTCCCGAAGTCCCTTCCAGCCCTAATGTCTATGAATCTATGACTTATGCCCGAAGTGGTGCAGCACCGGTGCCTTCTCAGCACCCTTATTTAACATGTCAAACTGCAGTGGCTTCATAAATGAAGGTCTAGCTCCTGCTGTTGCTGTGCCTCCTGCTTTCTGCCAGCTCTCCTCCTTTTCCCCAGCTCCCTTTCCTGTTCTGGTTTCACTGTAGGTGCATGATGCACTGAAGCAGGTGGGCATCACCCAAAGGGTCCTGATGGAGACTAGTGTTTCTAAGGAAACCATTTTGTGCAGTACAGTAATTGTGACAGTTTAGAGCTTTGAAGGCCAGAAAGAACCATCAGGTTGTCTAAGGCCACCTATGTATCGCCAGCCGCCACATTTGATTGAAGTAACCTTAGATGAATCCTGAAGAGTCAATCTAGACAAAGGCACTTCAGCCCTAAACTGTGCTAGAGGCAGAGAACAGGAGAGACTGCAGTACCAGCCATGCTCGAGGCCCCTGCGTCAACTGGCAGCCATGTAGATCAGATGTTCCCAGCAGGCGAAACTTGCACCTAGATCCTTACATCCTGACCTGGGGCACATCCCTCCCTGACCTCAGATCTTATCATCACCCTGACCCTGAGCACGTGAGCAAGGCACGGTAGCCAGTCCCCTGGGAAAGAGGTTCTCTGTCACCTTACAGCACAGCTCACCCGTGTCCAGTGTCCCAGTGGCCTTGGCCACAAAACCCAAA
The DNA here is from genome assembly GCF_052110815.1 of Crocodylus siamensis. Classification (NCBI taxonomy): domain Eukaryota; kingdom Metazoa; phylum Chordata; order Crocodylia; family Crocodylidae; genus Crocodylus; species Crocodylus siamensis. The sequence goes on from NC_143406.1 coordinate 50,006,937, forward strand.
GTTTATCGGGGGAAGAAAACCCCATCGTGGACCCTGCAGACAGCCAGCTTCAGCTCTATGGCCCCAGATGGGATTATAGGTGTTATCTTAGTGCTGTGAGCAGCCCAGGCTTGGGGTGCAGTGCAGGTGTCCTGTTCTTCCTGCTGCCTGTGAAAGAAAGGAGCAGACTGAGCCCACAGCCAGGAGGGTCTGTTTTATGGATAGATCACAGAGTGACTCTGAAAGCTGGCAATACCTTTGGAAAACATCTAATTTCATTTTAAAGATACCTGGCAAGTGAGCCTTCCCCACCTCCCATTCCTTCCTCTAGCAGGCTGTAGCCATGCGTGATTGCCCTCCCTGCTTTGCCATCATATCCTCTTCCAAAGCTGAATGTATTATGCTGCCATTTCCAGCCACTGGATGTTGTTCTATCACTGCCAGCAAGGGTGGCAGCACATGGGCAGTGTGGTGGCAGATTGCAGAGCACTTCACTGGATAGGCTGCACCAGACACTGATGGCAATGTGCTCTTGTTTCCAAACAGTGTTTGAACTCGGAGTGGGGGAAGTGCTGGTAGTTTCCACCCCATGTTCCATTGCTTTGTGGTTAAATTTGGGATTTCAGACAGGCTCTCTCTCTCCAGCCTCTCCTGCTCTTCCATGGGCTTCCTGAGAACCAAGGCCTTGCAGCTGAGCTTGGGAAAGCGAGAGGGCCTGTCTTCTGCCCTTTAAAAAGTTACCCGGATTCCTGCAGAACTGTGAGGACTTACGGTTTTTTTCCCCACAGACATCCACTTCCTGCATCAGCCCCATGAAAAGCTTTTGGTGACCTGCAGGCTGCAAGCAGGGGAGCCCCTGGTGTTTTCGTCTGAATGATACTGCTGTTTTGGCAGGGCTCGGTTCAGCCCCCAAGTCCATGTGCCCCAGTTGTGCCCTCATCCAAGGGCAGAGTTTGTAAAACTCTCTGCCACTCAGATTAAATAGGAAAAAATGTTTGCTTTGTTTCGGCTGGGGCTCATTTGGGATTAGAAGTGTCATATAGCCTCGGGAGCTCTCTCACTTATGATGTGGGTCTGCAAACACTGTCAGTCACTGATTTCCCTGGAAAGGTAGCTGCTGTGAGGCCTGGCTGACAGTTTGCAGCCCTTTCCCCGGAGCATAGAGCTCACTTCTTGAAACCCAGGGAGTTCCCTTTCAGTACCTTCCCTTAATCCCTGGAATGAAGTGTCTTGTCTCATCTTCACTTGCCAGTGATTGTCCTCATCTGTTGTGTGCAGCTAATCCTGCCTTTGTGAGCAGGAATGAGTACAGTGTCCTTCCCAGTGGCGTGGCTGCATGGCTCATTTTGCAGTGGCTGATCTCTTCCTGTTTGCTTTCACGGACAATGGAAACAATGTGTGGCTTGGTGACTTCTTCCTCCTGTTGCTTTCTGAGAACACAGTGGCTTTAGCTCTCAGCATTGAGGATCATGTCTTATTAAAGTTTTCATGTTTGTTTGAAGGGTCTTTATGAGTTTCGTAAACACCTTCCTTGCGGCAGTGAACAGTGTGTGCCTGGAACATGCCTCAGTATCTGAAGGTTTTGTAGACGAAGTTATTAACTGTTTCTTCTAACATAGTAAATCAGCATGAGGCTAGCGACCCACTGTGGAACAAGCCAGTGTGGTGAGGATCCCAGTCACTAATGAGCACTCTTTGCAGGGGATGAGCTGCCCGAGCTGGATAACATGGCCGACTACTGGCTGGGTTCCATTGCCAGGGCCACGATGCAGACCTACTGTGAAGTGATCCTACAAATCCCAGAACTCACTGTTCACTCCACGAAGCAGCTGGCCACAGATATCGGTAAGGCCAGAGCAGAAGCAGTCCAGAAAGCTTGCTTTCCACTTGTAAGAGGAGGCTTGGAGAGTAAGGCTTATAGGACACCCCCACCTCCTTGGAGGTGCTGTTGATCTCAGCCTCCATTGTAGTCTCTGTTTGCAGAGGGAATGTAGCGGGGCTTCACGTTATGCCAGGCTTGCTCCATACCCAGCATATTGAGGCTTTTGGTGACATCGTGTTCTGGGCGAAGAGAGCTGACTTATGTCTCCTTGCCTCACCAAGCATCCTGCTCTGAGCACCACAAGCCACCTTCTTGGCACAGCGTGACCTTGTTTAAGTACACTAAGCACCAGTTAGAACCCAGACCGCTCTTCAGGAAGCTGGGCCCTTTTGACCAGTGCAGAGATGATGGTGAGAAGAGAAGACTTTAGGCCATGGGAACAGTTTTAATCCTGGCTTGTTACTGTGCACTTTTCCTTGAGGCACGCACATCCTGGTGTGGGGAAGGGCTGTAGAATGCCTTCCTCCCAGATAGCACTGTGGGGCACTCCTGCTGGACCAGCACCAGAGACCTGGGGCCCATCCCTTAGTCCCATTTACTTCCCTTCTGTGTAGTGCAGAAGGTACCTGAGGATTCTTCCCAGGGCTGGAAACACTTGGAGCAAGTAGCATAAAACAACATCAGCTATTGTCTCCCCTTGCCATGAACAGGTGGCAGTGGGCTGGGGAGTGGAGCTGGGGTCATCTGGGCTCTTGAACTGATGCATATTAGGGACGAGTGCCTGCTGATGTAAGTCAAAGCAGCCCTAGGGCTGCTCTCGGTTAGGTGATTTAAAGGAACACAGAGGCCCAGAGCTGGCTGATCGCTACTTTGGTCTCTAGTCTCAGCTGGGAATGAGTTTGGCATAGCTGAGAGTCCAGCCATGAGCTTGTCTGGAACATGGAGGTACTGGCTTGGCAAGGCTGAGTCGTGGCTGTTCCCAACTTCCACATTTAATCCCTAGTGGCCACTGAAGGGTCAGGCTGTGGAAGCTAGGACGCTGATCCTTCTTCCCAACAGTCCCTCTCCCTGCAAAAGGCCCTCTGCAGTTCTAAGCAGGTCTTTTGCAATATGTGTCGGGGCCCTCTGCTCCTTGCCATGGTGCTGAACATCTGGGACAACTGCCATGCAGATGCAGGTTTGAGTGGAGCCTTTGCAGTTCCTGTAATGCAGCTAAATGTGGCCAGGGAATAAGACCTCCATCTGCCAGGCAGCACAGCAGGAGCCCAGCTCCTTTACAGCCCTAGATGGGATGCAGTTGATGGGGAGGCTTCCTTGGGCTGTGATGCTGTTTTGGGAGCTGGTTCCATGGGACATATCACAACTTTCAAGTGCACATATATCTTTTCTTTTGTAGATTATTTAATAAATGTGATGGATGCCCTCGGCCTTCAGCCATCCCGGACACTCCAGAACATTGTCACGCTCTTGAAGACCAAACCAGAAGACTACCGGCAAACAGCCAAAAGCATGCCCCGCAGGTTAGCCAGCACCATCGCCACCATGAGAGGCCTGGAGTACTGATGCGGAGGCTGTAACAAGCTGCAGCTGCAGGTGGTGTCCGGACCTTGTCTGAACTGAATCTTTTCTCCACAAAAGTTTCTGAAGATTATGGGACCTGATTGGGGGAAAGGGGGTTTATTTGTGAATTGTTTCAATAAAGGTCTTCCTTTGGCAGGGTGAAGCGAGCTTTGCATATCACTAGAGATGAAATGGAAAGGAAAAGTATCTTCATGACCACATTTCCCAGTGACCCTCTGGGTGACCTTGAGGTAGATGTGGTGTGTGACTAGAGGCACTTGACACCGACTAGAAGGAACATGCTGCATGACAATGAGGGGAGTGACTTTCAGAGCGGTCTAGTCAGTGCCAGATCTGAAATTACAGGGTATCTGCGGTACGAATCAGCTGAGTAAGGACTCAACTAGATGGAGGCAATGGCCATTGCTCCAGTCTTTCATCATCTACAATCTCAAGGAGGTTGTGTCTTGCCAGATTGCAGGAAAGGCAAGAGCAAACTAAGCCCTGGGAAGAAAACCAGTTGAGTAGGTTGTTCTCACAAGAGTCATGTTTTCTTCCTTCTGAAGCTACGTGTCTTCTAAGGAAGCAGATGCCACAATGTTGTAGTCATCTTGTGAAATGCAGTGAGCCTTGGTGTGTTAGTCTTTGTAGAAAGGTTTTCCTAGGAACACTTCCTATGACTTGGCTTCAGGAGGTCATCGAGGAGAGTTTACATTCTCTGCACTGTATGCTGGTCCTGTGGGACCATGGTGGGCACAGCCCCTGCTGGGGTTGACTCTGCAGGGCTCCCTCGGCTTCTCAAAGTCTGTCGATTGAAGAAGAACTCAAGGGCTAGGGGTTGGGGCTGCTTGTGGGATTTTGCATTAGAAGAATCGCATGAGAACATCTAAGCCATGCGTCGTCTGAACAGCTTTGCCAAGCTGCCTCCATGCATGCAAGCTAGTGCTGTGGGGCCATTTCAGCTGCATGATGACCTTGGCCAGCCTTGTGGGAAAGGGTTGGATCCTGAGTGCAGACCAGAAAAATGATTTTTGGGGGTTTCTCGGCTGTGAGCCTAGACTTCAAGGGCTTGTGGCTTGGTTGGGTAGTGGCTGTTTCGACCACGTGAATATTGCAGCAGGGTGTGGCTGGTGTTTCTACTAGCCCAGTACTTTCCTGTCCTCATCCTAGGACACGGGGCTGTGTTACAGACTCTGCTCTTCATTGGATGCCCCCTCATTAACATGAACAGCAGGTGCCATATCTGGCGTTTACTCCCAAGCTGGCCAGTGGGCTCCCAACAGGAGCCAGGCAACAAGAGCAAGAGGCCCCTGTGGCCAGGGCCTTTTCAGTGTGTTGGTGTCTAGACACTATTTCACCCTGCCTCATTTGCTGCTTTGTGGCTCCTGGCTTGTTAGTTTGGCTCCCTGGCAGGGCTGATGAAATTGCACCAGGCATGCTAGAGCCTTAGAAACTCCTTGTGCTGTTAGGTATGTGTGCTAAGGTAGTGGTATACCAGAGCAGGGAGACCTCCTCAAGCTCCATCTCCTCCCCTGCATGCAGAAGGGATCCCGTCTTAAGCTTTGTTCCTAAAGGTGCCTCCAGCTGGCACTGCAGCAGAGCAGGGAGCTCTAGAGCTGGCTCCCTCCTTCCTCTCAGGCTTTTACTGGGAGGGTGTACATGTTGATAGGCCTTTCATTCTATAAGGCCCATCTGAAGGCCCAGGCCTTAAATGTCCATGTGTGGCAGGCCCTGCACAGTGTATGGTCCAGGGTCTTGCTGCTTTGACAGTATAAAGAGAGACAGGTGCTCCACTCAACAGGCCTCTCAGGATCATAGGACTTGGGGTGTGACAGCTGCTTCTGACTGGAGCAAGCCTGGGTGGTGTGGAGAGCACTACCCTTCCTCTGGTGATCCCTGCTATCCCTGGGGGACTCCCCACCATGGGGGTGCTGGGCAGCCATTGGTTCCAGTCTCCCTGGTCCATATAGCTCTTGAACAATGCAGTGTTTGGCACAGAATCAGAAAATTCAGGTTGAAGGGAGCTCAGGAGGTCACATCTAGTCCAACCCCCTGCTACAAGCAGGACCAGCCCCAACTACATCATCTCAGCCAAGGCTTTGTGTACCCAGGTCTTAAAAACCTCCAAGGATGGAGAGTCTACCACCTCTCTGGGGAGCCTGTTCCAGTGCTTTACTACCCTCCTCATGAAAGGTTTTTCCTGATATCTTCCCTTCATTTCCTTTGCTGCAGCCTGAGCCCATTGCTCCTTGTCCTGTCATCTGCCCCCACTGAGAACAGCCCAGCTTCATCCTCTTTGCTGCCCCCCTGCAGGGAGGTGAAGGCTGCTGTTGAATCCCCCTCGGTCTTCTCTTCTGCAGACTAAATCATCCCAGTTCCCTCAGTCTCTCCTCACCAGAACCATTTTCGTTGCCTTCCGCTGGACTCTCTCCAATGTGTCCACATCGTTTCTGTAGTGGGGAGCCCACAACTGGACACAGGACTCCAGACGTGGCCTCCCCATTGCTGAAGACAGGGGAAGAATCACTGCCCTTGATCTGCTGGCAGGGCTCCTACCAGTGCAGCCTGTATGCCATTAGCCTTCTTGGCAACGAGGGCACACTGCTGGCTCATATTCGGCTGCTTGTGAACAACTGTAACCCCCAGGGTCTTTTCTGCAGAGCTGCTGCCTAGCAAGTAGGCCCCAGTCTGCACCTGTGCATGGGATTGTTCAGTCTTAAGTGCAGGACTTTGCACTTCTTGTTGAACCTCGTGAGATTTCTTTTGACCTAGTCTCTCTGAACCCTAGTCTCACCCTCTAGTGTACTGACTACTCCCCCAGCTTGGTGTCATCTGCAGACTTGCTGAGGGTGTGCTCTATGCCATCTTCCAAGTCTTTGAAGACATTGAACAAAACCAGCCCCAGGAGCAACCCCTGGGGCACTCCACTTGATACTGGCTGCCAACTAGATATCGAGTCAACAAGCCAACTAGATGTCTCAGCCCAACGATTCAGCCAGTTTCCTGTCCACCTTACAGCCCATTCATACAACCCGTGCTTTCTTAGCTTGCTTGCGACGATGTTGTGGAAGACTGAATTAAAAGCTTTGCTGAAGTCAAAATATATCAGGTCCGCCAGTCTCCCTGCATCCACAGAGCCAGTCACCTCATCATAGAAGCCAGGACTGGTTGGTCAGACATGACTTTCCCTTGGTGAATGTATGTTGACTGTTTCTAATCCCCTTCTCCAAGTGCTTAGAAATGTATTCCTTGAGGACCTGATCCATGCTTTTTTCCGAGACACTGAGGTGAGGCTTTAGTTCCCTGGATCCTCCTCCTTCTCTTTCTTAAAGATGAGCACTGGATTTGCTCTTTTCTAATTGTCCGTGGCCTCTCCTGATTGCCATGAGTTTTCAAAGATAATGGTTGGTGGCTCTGCAGTCACATTGGCCTACTCCCTTGGCACCCTCGCATGGATCCCATCCGGCCCCATGGACTTGTACACATCCAGCTTTTCTAAATGGTCCCTAACCTGTTCTTTCACCTCTTTTGGCTGCTCACCTCCACCCCAAACTGTGCTGCCCAGTGTAGTAGTCTGGGAGCTGACCTTGCCTGTGAAGACCTAGGTGAAAAAGGCCTTGAGCACTTCAGCCTTTTCTGCATCCTCTGTCCCTAGGTTGCCTCCCCCATTCAGTTAGGGACCCACACTTCCCCTGACTTTCCTCTTGTTGCTGACATACCTGTAGAAACCCTTCTTGTTCCCCTTCATGTCCCTTGCTAGCTGCAACTCCAACTGTGCTTTGGTCTTCCTGACTTCATCCCTGCATACCTGAGCAATGCTTGTATACTCCTCCCTAGTTGTTTATGCAAGTTCAAGTATCCAGTTGTTTGTCCATTTGTTCCAGTCTCCCTGGACTGTACGGTCCTTGAGCAGCGTGGCGTTCAGCATCTCCTTAGCATGCCTAGACCCAGGACATGGCTTAGGGCCTGGCCCAGCACAGGTGGAGCTGGAATGGGCTTTGGTCCTGTTCCTCATGCTCCCTCTCCCTTCTTGCCTCCAAGGCTTCCAGCTGCTGACAGCAGTTCTCTAGCCCTGCCTCCGTCTTCACTTGCCTTCCAGCATCTTGCCAACTGTGATCAGGAGCAGTGCTGTTTGCCCAGGGCAGGCCTTGCCCTGCTTTCAAGCCTTGCTCCTGCTGAACCAGGTCTGAGCTCTCACCCTCCCATCCCACGGGCACATAACTCTTGCCCCTCCACTCCTTACCCTCTTCTGCTTTTATCCCAAACTGGCAGCTCTTTCCCTCAGCATTTGTCCCTGCTCTTCCTGTCCCTCTTGGGAACAAACCCTTCCTTGCTCCACTTCACCTTTGGCTCCTGCTGCCACTCTCTCCTCCCGGTCTGCTTGGAGAGAGCTATCTTTTCTCTGTGCTGCCATTCCAGCACTGCCTCTCAGCTTCATCACTTCCAGCCGACTTCTGCCCTCACTAATCTGCAGTGAGCACCCTGCCAAGCCCCAGGCTGCCCAGTCCCACAAGGTCCTCTCTTTCCTGAGCTTCCCTGATCTGTCTGCCCTTTGTGTTTGGGGGCTCCTCTCCTCTTGCCCCCTGCTCCTCAGGCCGCATTACTGCTGAGGTGTAGCACCGAGCTCTTCCCCCATCTCCAACAGTAGTTCTTGCAGGTCCCGCTGGTGTTGCAAGGCGTGCGTCTAATCCTGCATCAGTGCAGAGGGTTGGATCAGCCTCCTCAGAGCCCCTTCTCCCCTGCGGCTCTCATGTATAGCCCCCTGCTCTGGTGTTCCCTGAAAGCAGGCTCTTCTGAGGCAAGGAGAGATTCTTTCTTCCAACTCTCCCAGCCACACCTGGGTCACCTTTTTTTCCAGTCAATAGGAAATCTGCTGAAAATGCAGTTTTTGGAGGCGGGGGGGAGTTCAAAGCTGTTTGTGAATTTCGATCGAGCTGGGCACAGGGCTCAGGCTGGAAAGGACAGAGGAAGTTTGAAAACATTGAAATGTTTTAAAAGTTACTGCTCAGACCTGCTCAGAAACGTGTTGCATTCAGAAGCCTGCCGGACTCCCCCTCAGCTGCACAGTTGGTCTGATACAGGAGGTTACCCTAAGAAATCTGTGCTTTTAAGAGGGCCTTTGTGTTGAAAATGGACCCAATTTAAAAAGGAAAGACAGCAAACCTTCTCAGTAGCCCCAAATCAAAGCCCTGCTTGTGTTTTTGTGGGTTGACCTGGATCTCTACCCCCCCCAGTTTCTGGTTTGGGCACTGAGGAATCTGTTATGCGAGCAGCTTTGCTCCCAGCCCCTGGCAGTGGGCGACCGGCTGAGATGGGCCAGATCAGTCCGTGGGGCAGGTCCCGCTGCCTGAAAATCCAAGCACTGTCGCCTCCCCTCCCGCCAAGAAGCATGCAGACCTGCGTGTGCCAGCCCATCAACTTGAAGAAACACCCGAGTCTGACAGCTTGACTCAGAGGCCTGAGACACACGTTCTGTTTTATTGGCTTGTCAAACACTGTCTATAAACCGGCAATGCCTGGAACAGCAAACCACCCGTCCTGCCAGAGTACATGCTGTTCCAATGATCCTGAGCAGGTGAGGGGCGAATCTCATTGCTCATGCCTCTCCCATCCTTCCTCTGCATTATAACACAAAAGCGAAGAGTCTTGTGGTTGTTCTTTGCCTTTTGTTTCCTGCCTCCTGCTGTTATTGCTTTTTACAGCGTGAGTTGCCCTGGGCAAGCGCCCAGCTAAGGGGAAAGGTCTGAGAGCTCTGAAGATACCGGTTCTTGTCTGCCGACCCACCACTTGGCCAAAGCAGTTCTAGAGGCTCGGGGTCAGGGCCTGACTGAGCCTGGAGCTTTGCTGGGGGGCCTTGACTCACCAGATGGTTGGGTCAGGGCTGGACTTGGAGCAGTGCAAGGCCTTGTCTCTGTGCAGCTCCCTGTCCAAACTCGCTGTGTTTGCTGTGTAAGGAAGGGCCTGGGGCAATGGCAAGGCCAAGTGGAACAAAATCCCAGGCCTGCTGCTAACCCCCCTTGGCTCTGGGTGGAGCTGGGACTCTTTACAAACACCCGAGGCCATAAAGTCCAGTAGCTGCCACACCAGTGCGTGGAAGGCAGGAGACCCGGTTCCCAGTGTCGCACGGCTGTGTTCAGCAAACTGCTCCCCTGCGTCTCTCTTAGCTCATCTGTGTGTGGGGGGAGCAAGGTTTTCCCCTTGCTGCAGACTCCTGTGGCAATGCATGGCCAGGAAGCCACGTAAGCAGTGTATTGCCAAAGTACAAGAAAGGGCTAGGTGGACGCAGGGCTGAGCTTGGTTGCCCAGTTCTGGCCAGGCATATAAAGCACTCTCAAGGAGTAGGGCATGCCCTTATTTACACACGGCCGCATTATGGACTCAGCACCTGTTTAATGAGGGAAGTGTCCCTTCCTGGAGCAGCAGGGGAGTGAAGAGCTGAGCAGCACAGGGTTGGGGCAGCTCTTGCAAGAACTGGATCCTGCTGTCCAGAGCAGGTTTCCTAACTGCCTCTCCTCTGTCATGCCGCCAATTTGATTATTTTTACCTACCTACTCCTGATTTAGTTCTCGATGTACTGAGCACTAGGGGAGCTCCTATCAACACCTGCTTGCATAATATTATCAGCTGTCTGGAATAGCTGGTTTCCCTGCGCTTTGAGCTGCTCGGCTTGCACGGGCACTCGCAAACAGGGGAACAAGAGACGGGGAAACCTCTCGCTAGGACTGTGGTTGTGAGACATGGCAGCAAGTCTGCTCCACACCAAGCCTGAAACGTGCCGCTGACGCTGGGCACCCTGCCTCTGCCCCGTGCAGGATGGGGTTTCCCTTGCTGATGCCTGAGCTCACCCCATTGCTGTCTCAGGGCTAGGGATGGGTTCTGGGGAACTAAGTCAGCTGTTGCACGTCCACACATTAAGGGATCTGATTCTTGGGAAGTGGGGGGCGGTCACGGTGCAGGAGCTGTGCTGTTGCTACAAGGTGCCCCACCCAGGGCTCCACTTACTGATATGGAAAAGCCTTCTTTGAAACTGGTTTCAGTAGATGGCAGTTCGATGAACAGTGCAAAGAGAAGCTATGGGAGGGCTGGAGCCACCGCCTCTATTTAGAAGTTTGTCCTCCTTGGGAATCAAATTGTCTCACGGGTTTAAAACCACTGGGTGACCATGGGTGCATCGTAAGTCCTGGTCTTGTGTAGCCTTGATATTTAACAAGTTCTGGCCTCCTGTGTGGGGCTTTCCCTGCCAGGTAGGAGGTTGAAATGCTGGAGTGGCCAGGGCCAGGTTTTGCATCCTTTCTGAATCTGCAGCTTGTCTCTAGCACTGAGCTACTTGTTTATGTACAAATTTATTTCTTTTCTATGTGGCATTTATTCCTTTCCAGCCCTCCTTGCCTCTGGTCCCAGGCTCTGATTTGTGTTTCTTGACCTCTTGCAGTGTCCAGGTTTAGGATGGGACTCTTCCCATCGCACTGAAACAAAATATAATGTCAAGGACTCTTCCAGGCCAGCGGCTCCCCTCCCCCTGCCCCCTGACTCCATGCTACTCCATCAAGGGTCTAAGAGACAAGGGCAGCTCGTCGACCAGGAGCAGGAAGCAGTTTCTAGTCGGGGCTCCTGCAGAGACGATGTGTTGCTGGCTGTAACTTGTAGGGACACCAAGGTTTCAGGGCTGGCTTGTCTTCCTGATATTCCAGTTCCTGGAACTATGACTACGTGGTGATGTGAACATCTCGGCTTTCATTCGAAAAGGTTTGTTTCTAGCAGTCAGAGAGGCACTGGAAAACCTGACCCGTGAAGTCAAGTAATAAAGAACTCAAACCTGCGTTGTTTTTAACCTCCTCTGGTTTGAGGCCAACCTCATAATGTCCATGAGACCTTGCATGTGTAGCATTGCCAGCTCCCTTCCAGTCCAGGCTTCTCTTTGGAGCTCAGCTGTGGCAGCCTTAGACTAGTCTTTCCCAAGTAATTAACCTTCTTTGATGGTGTCAGAACCTTAAATGTAGAAGTTCTTTGTGCCCAAGAAACATTTGTGTAACGAAAGGGAGGTGTATGCTTGTTTTCTTGTGAATAGAAACTTCCTGTGGAGCAAAGGGGATCAATCGGGTTGACACAATGTGGGGAATCCTGTTTCATTTTTGCAATGCCAGGAATGACATCTGCAGGGATCCGGTAAATTTTCTGTCTGTGATAAGAATGGTCTAAAATGCATGAGTCATTTATGATGCTGCTGTGTTTCATGTGCCCATTTCCTTCAGGTGTTAAGAGGTTTGCTTAAGCAGGCACATTTTGCAGCTCATGTCAGATAGTTCCCTTTGTTAAATGGGAGAGAAGGGTGGAAGAGATGATACATGGGGAGGCCAGAGAGCAGTGGTGAAGTGTTGTTCGTGTTCGTGTCAGTACGTTTATTCCTGAAAGGTACAGAATTAGGGATTTGTGTCTATCCAGATCTTCTGGAGTAGCATTTTAATAAAAAGATGCAATTTGCTGGTGGAGAGTATGGATTGGATCTGCAGTGTGAAGGCCGAGTACTTCATGCTGCTGGTAAATTAGCCAATTGACATAAATCTGCTGAAGTATTTAATGGACTGAGACAGGCAGTAAAAGTCTTTCACTGTAATTCTTTTTTTTTTTTTCTTCTTTCAACTAGAAATTTGCCAAAGTCGTTAAGTAAATGAATGGAATTCAGAAGGGATGTTCCTGATTAGTCCTCGCTGCTCAGCTGCTGTCGTTCCCATTAGTTGCAGGGCGTGCATGCTATGTTTGTACCCATCTGAAAGCTATTACTGGTTTTACTGACTGTCCCTACTCCATCTGCAGGAAATCTAACTGTCCAAGTGGTGGAAAAAATTCAGGCATAGACTGACAGTGACTGCACTGCGGAAACGCTAATGGTGAGAGAAACCCAAGCAGCTATGTCCCAACCCTTGGAAAAAAAGCTGTCTCCACAGTGGCCCACGGAACGGAGCAGCTTTGGGACCTTAAAGAATGGGTCATTGGACCCACATGCCTGTAGTTATTTCCTCCTGATCCTGATCCTTACCAGAAAAGACAAAGTTTTCAATCCTGCCTGCTCCCAATTTGCCCCCTCAACAAGTGACAAAGCTGCCATGCGATTCTTGTTGTGGGGCAGAGGGGGTTTGGTCCTGGTTCACAGACCAGTAGGTCTTGACCCAACATCCTTGCATCTAAGTGCAAGGATGAATTTGGCCTGTTGGAGATGCAGCTCTGCTCTGCATTGACAGTGCCGAGCTCTTGTCACCTCTGATGCTGTCAAGCAATCTGAACATCGATCAGTGTTTATCACTTTGGGGCATAAAGTCCTACAGTAAAATGCCACTGACAGGCTGCTGGCCTAAAACAGGGCCTCAAAAATGGGCCAGGCATCGCTCAAGGCTTTGCGCTGGCCCTTGCAGCATCTTGCTCAGTAGCATGACAGGTAGTGAGGGCCACCGCTGCGGTGAATGGAGAGAGTGCAGATAGGCGGTGTGGAAGCCGTGCTCTTGTGTGGTGGTTTGCAGCTGTTCAACAAGACTGCATTCAATTAACACTTTCACCTGTGGATCTTAAAGGGGGTTTATACCAGCGAATGGGCTGCACTTTCTCCAGCCCCTGGATGTCACAGGGAAAGCATCATCCTCATTGTACAGGCAAGGTTTGGGGAGCTGTGATGTGCTCCGAGTCACGCTGCCGGTAACTGCAGAGCTGCACGTGATCTGGCTCGATGCTCAGGCTTCTTGGAGTTCTGCAGAACGAGTGCGATAAAACACGGCTCCTTTTTGGTTACACAGAGCATGGTCTCCTCCTGCGAACAGCGTGGCTCTGAGGCAGGCGAGTCCATGGCCTCTCTCCCGCTCCCAGTGGAAAAGCAAAATAATCCCACAATACAAATACCTGGGAAGAGGAAGAGAACTCGGCTGGGCAGGAGTAGGCGCAGGGCAGGGCTAGCAGTGGCTTTTCCAGGGAAGCTTGCAGGTGGCCCCAGTCCCTTCGCAAGCACCAACCCTTATCCGGTCAATGAAGATGGCTGCTGCTTCCTGCCAAGGAGGATGCTTTGGGTGGCCTGACGCTCCCCCCACCCTCCCCATGCACCTACGTCTTTATTGGAGCCCAAAGTATTTCTCTCTATCACACATTAACAAATGTGCCCATCTGCAGGCAGGACAGCAGTCACGAGGGGGCAGTGCCGTGAGCACAGGAACATGAACACCAACCCACCGGCTCCAGGAAGCAGGGGACTCGGCTCCTCACACGCTTCAACCAGTGCTGCTACTTCTGGCCACTGAAGGCAGCAACATGAGGACGGCAGAGGACTTCAGTTCCAGGCACAGGGTGGAGGGCAGACCCGATGCACGGACTCTGCTGGTAGCAGCCTTGCTGTCGGGCCTCGGACACCCCAGGCCATCCTGCACCCTCCTGATAGTCCTTCCCTTGTGATTGTTCTCCCTTCTAATACCCTCCAGTTGTCCTTGCTGTAGGCACTATCTTGGCATCCTGACCCGTTAGATAGAGTGGGTATTGCTGGGATTACTTGGGGAAATCATTTCACAAGAAGCTATCTACCACAGACACTGCTTGTCATTAAGCACTTTGAACCAAGGGAGCAAAAATACTTCTTGAAAGAAATCTGGGGTGTATCTTATAACCACGCAGGTGCTATGTCAAGTTGCACACATCCTGGGCAATATGGTCAGCACAGGACACGGTTTATACAGAAAGGGTCTTTACAATGAACATTTTATTTGCAGGTGGGGAGGGAGGGGGGGTTTCGGAGGGGAGCAGCTGGGAAGTGTTCAACTTAGCAAAACTAGAGAACTAACAGAGTGTTGCTCCGTGACTTGCGGGGGCTGTGGCAAGCCAGACCAGGCCCCAGAAGGAGTCGTGCTCACTCCGGCTCTGTGTCGCAGCCCAGCTCGAGGACGTCCAGGGGTTGCACGCGCAGTGAGTCGTAGTTAGGGGGAGGCGTGCCGGGCTCGGGGGGGAGCCGTCCGCTGCAGCAGTTGCCACTGCCAGGGGTGACGCTGCCGTCCTCGTACTGGAAGCCCAAATTGGTGCGAGCCTCCACGAGCTCCGACACGGTTGGAGGGGCGTCAGGGTAGCGAGCCTGGGCCCGCTTCTGCTTCAGGCCCTTGCACCAGCTGATGCCGTTGATGATGGTGATCCACAGGAAATCGATGATGATTTCTCCGAACTCGATGAGGCACAGCACGGAGCCCCCCATCCAGAACCCAAACTGGCCTCCCAGGCTGGACAGCAGCCAGACGATCTGCAAGAGGGAAGCCAGGGGGGCATGAGGGAGGGCAGGGCAGGACTGCGTTTCCCTTTGGCCCCAGAAGCAATCGGGCAACTATTTGCTTGGCTTAAAGGAGGGGAACGTGGGAGTTCAGAGCACATGGTAGCATGTCTCACTCGCTTTACAGGCTTGGTGTGCTGGGAAGGCAGCACATTCCCCCCGGGGAGATGTTTCCCACTGTCTCTGAGCAACTCCTAAACCCCCACACATACTCTGGAGGAGGGTAAAGGAGCAAATGGGAGGGAGGAATGAATGCAGGCCTGTGGAAAACACCACGAAGGCTGCAGTGGCCCCAGAGGAGGGATTCTGTCGCTCCCAGCAGTAGCTGGGACCGCAGAGCAGGGCACACGATGTCTCCCAGCACTTCGGATTTACTCTGTTGGCTGCGTAGCTTCTGCTCGGGGCGTGGGGCAGCAGAGAGGCTGCAGCGAGTATTCTGCAGCTCCCCGCCTCTCGGAGATGCCCGGCGGCAGGCTTGTTGCCTAGCAGGAGCCGGGTCTCAGACTTACGGTTGTAGCAGCCGATTCCGAGATGGTTCTGTAGTTGTACTCTTGGAAGTAAATGTTGAGCTTGATGATCCCGTGTCTGTGACGACAAAAGAATCCCTTTGGTTTCCAGTCTTGTCTGTCCTGTGCTTTTACTGATCCAGCTGAACATGCACATTCCCTAAAAAGCCTCGCAAAGCAGTGCTGCAGGAGACCTCCGTCGTCTCCCTCCTATGGCAAGCCCCCTGGCATGCAGAGCAGGGGAAATGGTGTTGTCTGGGGATTAGGTGTTGTGGGGGGACCCACTTTTCAAGCACATCGTAGACTGGATCTACTGCACAGCTAACTGGGAGCCTTGGGGAACTCAACTGGAGCAGCTTTCCAAGAGCTCATTGCCCATGGGGGTGTTGGGCAGGCCCTGAGGTCTCTGCTGGAGATAGTTGTGTCCCCTCACTGGGTTATCTGCATGACATACTCAGCTTGGTGTGTCCTGCACCACTTTCTCTTTGGTTTTTAGAGCTGCTCGGGAAGGAGGACGGCTTTGCAGCAGCTCTAAGTGAGTTGTAAACACAGATGCCCTTGAGTTATGCTTCTAAATGACAGCTCGATGGCTTGTAAATAATAACCCCCATGGGCTCTCAGCCCTCCCCAAAATCAGATTGCTTCAGCAACTGTGGAGCTCTGGACTCCAGAGCCGAAATCGAGGAGACGATGTCTGTCACCTCTAGTTGCTCTTTCCTGCCAACCTTGTGCCTCATGGCAGCTTCCTGTTCATTTCTCTCTCAAACTGCTTTTATGACAATAATGTTATTTTAAGCTTGGGCATTTCCCCTGCAAGCCTTGTTAATGTTCTTGCTGCTTGTCCCAGAACTTGGGCTTTCTCATACATCAATCTGGTATGTCACAGTTTCGTTTTTAGGTCGGTCTCCAAGCGCTATTGCCATGCTGATTCTACGTGTCTTTGTTGGACCTCTTTTACCCAGCCTCTATTTGCTCTCTGATTCAGCACGGTACCTTAAGAGCCGCAATGGGCTAAGACTGACTAAGCATGTGCACTAAATACATAAAACAAGACTGGGTTTTATCTATAAAAAATGAACGGCAGTAATTTCCTGCATAAAGATAAGCAAATGTTCCTGAGTACAATTTCCTTGTGCTCGCTGTCAGGCTAGAACTAGTTGCATCAAGAAGGTTCGTGTCATGTGGCTTTGCAGCTCGATATCAGAGACGCGGCTGATGTGGTACGCCAACCAGCCCTCGCTGCTGGGAACTGAATGTTCACCAGCTGAGTTTTGGTTTAGCATGACCTGCTTCCTTCTGACTTGTTTTTTCCCCGGGCTCACCTCTAGCACCACGTCCTGGGCTCTGCCAGAGAGTTAGCAGGCTCTTTAGGTAAGAGGGCGAGAGCTCTTTTCTTTCACTCACCTGTCCAGAGTCACATTTGTTGACAAATCCCTTTCGTAAGACAAAATATGGAAAATCCAGTCCTAGGAAAAGGAGATGGATTCAGCAATGAAATGACAAAAGCCCTATCTGTGGGCTGTTTGTACAGGGACAAAGAAAAGTGAGTTCAAGCTTAGTCGATTCAAATGAAAAACCATATTCATCAAGATGCATCAAATCCCTGTTGGCACTTAATCAGAATTAAAGTGAGTTTAACTTGCTCCCAAAGTGAATCAAGCTTAATCAGAGGAAGGCCACTCTAATTTTGAAGAAGCGCATCCACAGGGGATTGAATGCAGTTGAACTGATCCATGCTGAATTCACACCCGCAGTTAATATGGACTAATGTTCCTTGGTTTCCCTGTGTAGACGAGCCCTGGGGCACATGTGGCTTGAGGAAGAGAAACACCAGAATGCAAGGCCATGTGCAGAAAGCTGGAATCGCCTCCACCTGCAAGTACTTAACACCCAGGGAGGCAGCGAAGGCAGGGGCTTTCTCCGAGCCTGGGAAGCGGGCTGCGAGAGAAGCAGCAGGAAGAACAGTCATGCCAATGTGACCAGCAATCGCTAGTCTGCAATGTCCCACTTTTCTGTTAGTCCGCGTTACCAGCTGTCACATTTTCGCATCGGTGCATCAGAGTGAAACCATTGGGGGGGGACTGGGGAAAGACCTCTCAGTGATCGACCCTCTGGAGGGATGCTGGTGCCAGTTTAAGCTAATGAAATGCCAGCCTGCGCAGCTGAGGTGCCTGCTGTGCACTAATGGCAATGTTAGGATAGGTGAGACTCGGGTTAACTTTCAGAGGGGGTGTTAGTCGAGGGGACGTGCACGGGAACGGCAGCAGTGATGATGTGATGGCAAAGACGAGTAACCAAGGCCCCTGGAAGGAGCGTAGTCCCGTTACCAGTGTCTGCCGGTGCAGCGCTCTGTGCGACAGGCATCCGGCTGTGCGCTTGTACCCTTTCAGAAGAGAATGGACGCCAAGAGCAAGCAAAGCGCAAGCGCAGCAGGGACAGAGACTGAGCGAAAGGAGAGAAGAATCCTGAATCTGCGGGAAGTCACCACAGTTCGGGAGAGGAGGTGAGGGGGTCCTGGAGCACAACAGTTTGTCCTTAGATAAGCATCAGGGTTTCTGTTCTCACTATACAATATTTTAACCCGGGCCACGTAGGGAGAAAAATGGGATGTAGTATAGGGTAACTGCGACAATTACTCGCTATCCCCCTCCAGCAGGCAGCCGCCGTTCTAGCTCTGAGCTCATATTCCCCTGGCGCTAGCTGGCAACTCCCTGCCAGCCCTGTTCATTGTTCTCACGTCTCCTCCATGCTCCGCTGATCTGGACTGAGCCCATATCTGTGGTGGCATTTACTTGCGATGATGCCAGGTGCGGCGCTGGTTCAGCAGGAGCATTTTCTAGCAATGTAACATGTCCCTGAGGCACTGGCTCCACTTTGCATAATTGCTCTTACCTGTTTCTAGCTCGACAAAAGCCATAAATGTGGCTTGTAGCTGAACAGGATGCTCACTTGTCTGTTACCATCTCCTGCTGCCGGCAGCCTCCGGGATCCCTCAAGGCTAAATCCTGATCACTTCATGGATACAAACCCCCCTGAAGTCCTCTATGACAAACAGTCATGCAGATCTGAGGGGACCTGGGAGTTGGAGATGGCCCTCAACATAATATAAAGCTCATTTCGACTGTGCAGTTTTCGACAGCAATGGACTTCTGCCTTGTATATGCAGAGTAGGACAGACAAGAGGACAGCACACACGTATCAAAGATTCTGCAAAAACAATGCATGATGATGATGCGTTGGAGGTCCAGAATGAGCTTGTGCACCTGGAGACCTGTCACATTCTTGAAGGAGCAGAGTTAAGGCTGTTAGCATCCTTCGTTCCCGTCAGCGTGTAGGTCTAACAAGGTTTTTTATGTAGTAGCCTTCACTGGTGATCACAGGCCCCTGGGAGGGGGGACGCCTGCCCCACACTCCCGAAATGCCTGGCTATGTGGCTACTTGTCCTCACTGCAGCGAGCTACAAAAACAAGCGTTATGGTCGTTGGAAGAGTAGCCTATTGCACCTGAACTCCACTGAGGACATTTCACACGATGAACAGTGATGGTCCTGGTTAGCCTGCCACTGACTTCCCTTCTCCTTATTCTCGCCCCATTCACCTAAAAGTAGTTGCTTCTGATTTAGGCCAAAGGAGGTGGAAATAGATTTGAGCCTTTAATATCTGCTTTATAGAACCAGATTCAGCTTTGCTGGGCCAAATCCTTTGGGAGGAGAGCTGGTTGTTTCCCATTTCACTTTTATGTGCTGGAGATAGTATCCTTGACTGCGGGCTGGAAAAAGCAGTTTAGTGAAGAGGGGTTGCCTATATGAACACCAGTGCCATAAATGCTGAGAGAAGTACATCCTGTTGTTAATCCCCATTTTAAAAGTTAGAAACAGGCTTTACCTCTGAAGCCTCGGACGGCCAGTCTGCCATCGAGATGGTCATTTTGTACTGTGTGTCACTGGAAAGCAAACAAGGAGCATTAAGACAGAGCTTGCCCTTCTGGGATCACCCAGAGGTGAGCTGGATTTCAGACAAAGGATTCATTTAGATTTTAAGAAGATCAGTTCAGCGAAGGATGAAATGCAGGAGTCCCTCCACCTGTAGAGCTGGCAGAGATATTTTATGTACTTACTTGCATGTTTCCTTACAAGAGTCAATACAAAACTGCCTGTGTCTTATACTTGATCTCAGTGAAGAATAGCAATAGGCTGTTTGGTGAAAATAAAAAGCAAACAGAATCCTTTCAGATGAGCACTTTGTTGCAAAAATCAGCTTCCCCCTTAGCCTGCTGTTGCCTGGAAAGTCCATTTAAGAGAAACCAGACAATTACCTGCAAACAGTTATTACTAATGGCCTATTGACTGGGTTAGGTAGCTGTTTATTACTAAATCCAATAGATGCAACGGGCTTCTGCCTGTCGTGCAAGATCACTGACTACAGTGTCTGTCACATGCCCTTTGCCGCAGGCTCTGCCGCAAGAGAGCTGCGATGCTCGGCTGTTCTTGGTGGAGCAGACATGGTTGCGTGCTAAGGATCGCAGGTGCTTTGTGGCACCATGTAGGAGAGGAAGGAGGCAGATGGGGAGATCTGTACAAACCCGGGGACAAGCCCTGGGTCTCCCTCCATGCTAGGGAACCTGAAGTGCAGGGAGGCAGGTGTCCTCTGTTTCCTCCTCTGCGGGGAGCATCCAGTGTCAACCTACTGGGTGGTGGTGTTGTGTCCCTGCCCAGCTAAGCTAGGAGGGAGCTGAGATGTCTCTGCCTCAGGCCAGAGCAGGGAGATCTCCCTCCTTCCTTGCCTGGATCTGGCTAGCAAACAGCTGAGGTCACTGCTAAGTGTATCCGAGCAAGTGTTTCATTCCCCAGCACAGATAACAAGCTTCCCCTGCACCCGCTCTCTTCCTATGGCACCCCTGGAAGCTCTGCTCGTGTTCTTACCCCAGTCTGGGTTATTGTCGTTGTTGCAATAATTCACCCCTTTGGGCAAAGGGAACAGATAGTGACCGCACTCGCAGGTCTCGACCATCTGAGCTTGGAAGCAGGAGCGCAGACAGGCCTGCGGAGAGGGAACAAGGGGCCTTTAGAAGTGCGATCTGCTCTCACACCGCTCCTGCACTGCAGAGGCACCTTCCAGCTGGGCTCGCAAGGGCCCATCTCTAACAACTGGAGGGAGGGCTCTTGAGGACCCAGATAAGAGAAGTGATTTCAGCTCTGGGGCCAGGCATCAACTTAGTGGGACAGGTGCACTCTGTAACTTAGGGGCTCTGCCAGGTGGTTTTGTCATTAAGCAGCAGTGTTTCAATCAGAACGCACTGCGAGGTGCTGGGAAGTCACAGTAGCAACTGGGTGAGGCAGATGAATACCAGGGATGTGCTTGCAATGAAAGGCCTCTTCTTAGTGGCAGCATCACAGTTTGCTTTCCTTCTCTTGTCACTGGGTTGTTCCCTGAAGCTTTCAAAGCACTTTACCACAATGAGTAAACCTCACTTAACCCATTTTCAGATGGAGTAACTGAGTCACGGGGAGTGGCATGCAAGAAGCAGTTAATTTGTATCAGGGTCCCCCTACACATTACATTTATCTTGCAATTAACATGGTAATCACAGCGTAAGTGATAAGGGTGCACCCAGTTTAAGGTGCCATCAAATGAAATGGCAAACCAACCACAAAAATGTTCCACATGTCACGTAGAAGACTGGCACTTCGCCTTCCAATCTTAGTGCTGGTTTGTGCGGCGCCTTAAACTGAATATGTGCCAGCCTGGGGCTGCCCCAGGGCCAGGGCCAGTAATCAGCTGACTTTTGGCTCCAGCCCTGGCCCTGCACTGGGTCATTCTGGGCTAGGGACACCTAAGTTTTAACCAGCTGCACTAATAAGTAGAAAGAGCATGATTGGGATCTGATCCCAAAATCACACCTCTGCCATGCATGTATGGCATCTTTAAATTAATGTGTGCCAGGGGCCTCGTTCATTTGAAGGCTCCTAGGTGGTTAGGAAATGGAAAAGCCCAGGGTCTGTTTGAACCTAGTTGGCTCATCGGGTCAGCATTGTGAACACGCGCCATGGCACACTGGGAAGGGATGTGGCCAGGTTCCTATTCACAGCTGGGTTGACTGGTTGAGGGTAGGTGAACAAGATGCCTTAATCACTGAGCCTCACTCCAGAGAGAAACAGACGTTCAATCCTGTCCGTGATGCTGAGATTGCTTCTAGCGTTCGCTGAGACAGGGCTGCCATTTAAAAAATCCCCATGACTTTTGGTACAAGTTAATCAATTTGAAATGCTTTGTTACAGGCAGCAACTTTTATAAAGCTGAGCTCTCTTTCCCCTGGGAGGGTCCCAGCTGCCTGCTTAAGAAAGACAGAGTTCAGGCTCTGCCATTAACTCTTCCGCATGAGACCCCCGTGCAGGGAATATTTCTTAGTTGTCACAGTGGGACGAAACTGTGAAAGTAGCATTAGAGGCTCTGTGAAAAGAGAGTGAAATCTGGCAGGGTGTTAGGACCAGAGTGGTTTGTGCAATATAAAATATTTAATGACTTTATTGTGGCTTGATCATAGAGACATAAAAAAGTTCCATTTTGCTGGGAAGTCTGCAAACCTCCCTCGGGTGGCATGAATTTCATGTGGGCACGTCTGGAATCTGAGTCGTCGTTTAGAAACATTTAAAGCATTTGCTTAAGCATTTCTATCGACTTCTTTCAAAATACTGCAAAGTGGTGCAATGGTGGGTACATTTTTGTGAATGCAGAGGCATGAAATACCTGGCAGGCCACCCTGGTACAGGATGTCATTCTCCAGCCTAGTAGCAAATGAATTGAGGTAAAGGGCTTCTGCTGTTCCTCTGGGAAATGGACTTCCCAGAAGTCTGCCGGTCCTCACCAGGACGACTGCTTCCCAGTGCTGTGCTTATTCAGCCCCCTGTACCTGGCTAGAGCCTCCCAGGTGGCTCTGAGCGGGTGAATGCTTAAAACCAGTACCGTGCTTCACCCACTCCACTGACTTCATAAGTGTTCCCAGTTTCTCCCCCTTTGCTTCTGAAGTGAAGGAAAGGCAGGAGGGGAGTTGTGTTTCCAAACCCCATGTGTTCGTCTGAAAATGGCTTATTTCTCTTAAAGAAAAAGGATCATGAAAAAACCCAAGTCAGGTTTCCATGAGAAGGGGCCCCATGCACACATCTGTCTCCTGTCAAGGCGGCAGTAGCTCTGCCTGTTTGTCTGCAGGGTGCTGGGCAGGGTAAAGGTGCAGTCCACTAAAAACAGACGGCATAATAGTTACACAAGTCAGAGTCACTTTTAGCCTCTGAATGCACCGGAGCAGCAGCAGTCACACTATTTCCCAAAATATTTGAACGTTACAATCACAAGGCAAAGAATGTAATCACTGAATGGCTTCCTCTCTAGAACTGCCGGAGCCATTTATACTGCAATCGACCCGCAGAGGCAGACTATCCCAGACTGAATAGCCCCATGGTTTTAACGTAAGCAGCAGGTGAGGTCTGCGCTGATTCTTCAAGAATCCCCCACGAGGTCAAAGTTGGCTTTTGGGTGAACACGTGCAATGATTACAGGACAACCCTTCCAATTGGCTTGCCACCTATAATCAAAATCACAGCAAAAAAGCAAATGCTGTCTCGTTGTGACTGATAATGACATCCTGTCCTTGCTGACATTAGGTTGCCAGTCTCCTCCAAACACCTACAGCAACCAAACACAGGTTTGTGCCCTCTTGCTGCTTTAGGAGGAAAAAACCTGGCAAGGTGACACTAAGAGCATGCACTTCTGATTGCAATCCTCAGTCTCGTCTTGCAGCTTTCTGCTGGAGCACTCACTGGCCTGCAAGCCCAGTGAGTGACACTGATGAGCTGGCACCTGTTTGCAGCCTGGGCTGAGCCGTTTGCTGCGGGTAAACAGGCCTGTGCCAACCCCGCCTGGTGAAGCACGTGCCGCTGAGGATGGTGGCGTGTCTGATTGCTCGGGATCCCTGACACCTACAAAGTGGACATCTCTGCCGAAGAATGGCGTACATATATTTTGGCATCTTTGCCCAGCCTCCTTTGTGAGTGCTGAGCCTGGGAATGGACAAGCGCTCTCCAGCATCGTCTTCCTCACCCATCATGAGCCACTCCCCATCCTTTAGAGAGTGCCTTTGGTCTCTAGTCTCCCTGACCTAGTGTCCTTTTCCCGAGTGCCAGTTCTCTCTCTCCTTGAGCCCCTTGCACGCTCTCCCCTGTGTTGCTGGGTTTGTTTCCACCTGTCGCACCTTCCCTCCCTTCTCTGTTTGCATCTAGGCCTCTTGTCATTTTACTGCTCATGGGTCAAAACACATTTGGTGGATGCTGACATTTACTTAGGAGCTCTGTTTCCCCTTTGCAGCCTGGCTCCAAAATCCATTCCAGTTCACCCAGCAGCTCCCAGCCTTCTCTAAAAAAAAATGACTAATAGGATGTTTATCCCCGGTGCCCTTTTCTGTCCTCCCCAGTCTTCTACAAATCTTTACTTGGAAGAGGCAGACAGGCAGGACATGGGATGGCTTTTTGGAGGTAAGTGAAAAGAAGGAAAATTGGGAGAAATTCAGCAGGAAGGTTGCTGTTCCTGGGAGACTGTACACAGATCTGATGCACCTTGATATACAGATACTAATAATCCAGCATCCCTCATCTCTCACGTCTTTTCCCAGAGATCAAAGCTGCAAAGAAAAAAAAATGCTTTGCCATTTTTTCTTTGAGAACCAAATTGCTTTGCTTTGCTTGCACACTCCCCTTGCTTTGTGCAACGGTAAGGAATGCTGGGAAACTTGCTAGACTGCAGCTTTCCAGAAAGCTACAGGAAAGCCCCCAAAATCCAACTGGATAAAGTGAAAGGAACCACGTCCACCCAGCTCTCACTCTGCTCAGCTGTATTTGGGGGGAAAATGAGAAACTTAGCATTATACCTGATGATACTCTCTGCTGGTAGCTTAATTAAACTGAATTAGTAGCCAGAGTGCTCCACTTCTGATCATGGCACCATGCCCTGACATTCCCACTGGACTCGATGAGACAATTCACACACAGCGAGTTATTGAAATGCAGAAGCAGTGACAGGACAGGGGCTCTAATTTGTGCTGCTTGTTCTGCTGTTTTAGTGATGCTGACATGTTGCATTTAACTTTCTTGTTGTCTAGCAACAATGCGCAAAGGTTAAAAACATAAAGGGTTTAGGGGAAGAATGTTTTGAAACCTTGTCCTGGTTCAAAATACCTCTTACCTGTATGGAGTAGGAGGTGTTGAATCCCTTGTACAGATTTTTTACAGGGACGTCGGACCCATTCAGAGTGCAGTCGCTGTAGGGGTAACCCATCCGCTCAAGTTCATCCTGAAAGAAGACCAAAACCGCCTTGCTTGCTGCATGCCTGGTGCCAGGTCACTCCAGACACACGCATCCTGCACTTCCCACGTCCTTTACAATCCTGCAGAGGCCTCCATAATCGCAGGTATTTGCAGAACAACGCTCTAGAAAACCTTATGGGACAAGTGTTTATGGGAGACATATCTGTAACTGCTCTGTGCTTAGGGAGTGTTAGTGTTTATTGCACTGAAGTGTCTTCAGAGCCTCTCCCCAGGGATTGCCCTTGGCAGGGTCCCGGGTCCTCCCACTCTGGCACCCCAGACTGAGCCCCAGTGGTGCTTGATGACAGCCACATAGAAAGGGGAGGCTGCCCAGCTCAGAGAGGCACCACCTGCCACCCCGGTCTCGCTAAGGCTGAGGATGCTACTGAGAAGGGCGGTCGGGCGTGGGTGGGTAACATCAGTGGGATCAGGAAGGAGCTCCTTGCCCTGACAGCAACCAGTCCCCTGGGCTCCGGGGTCACATCCAGACCCCTCCAGCAGTAGCCCCCGATGGGAGCAGGGGAGAGGCAATGTGAGCTGCATCCCTGGGCTTCGGTAAAGCATTTAGTTGCATAAAAGTCTTCCAAAAACAATGTCCCCGACCCACAGCTAGTGTGTAACTTGACAGTTGTGGATTGAGCCAGTTCGGCCAAGACTGAAAACAAGTCTGGCTGCAGGCCCATCAGATAGCGTTGCTCCCAGACGACTTGCACTGCTGGAATGCCGCACATACCACTAACACGCCGATGGAGGTTTCTGTCCCAGACATTGCATAGATGCCCTGGTCTTTAAGGAACGGGAAGCTCTTCTGTTCATGCAGCATCAGCCTGGCCCCGGCCGCAGATGTCAGGTAGGGAATATAGTCGTGCTGGCTGATGTCCAGAATGAGCTTCAGCCCTGCAGGCACCAAACACAGCATTAAAAACCAGAGCACATGGGGCTGACCTGATGCTGGAACCAGGGGGATCGTTGGAGAACTGAGGACCCTTTTCTCAGCTTGTTCCCTGGGGAAAGCCCAGCCCTGCAGAGGAGACAGACCGGGCTCTGAGGTCACCCAGTGTTCACACTAGGGCCAACATGCAGAAAGGAAATGCCTGAGCCTGAGGGCATTTTCACAGGTCTTCAGCCTAAATGTGCTTTCCTTCCTTTTCCTCTTAAGGCTAGTTCCGTCCCCCACTCCTCTTCCTCACCTGTGCATCCCCTGCCCTCTCCCAAAGTAGCTTCATAGCCCCACAAAGTAATACCACTCATTAACCTCTGTCTGCCAGGGGGATGCTTCCCATCCTTTGCCCCTTCTTTCTTAGCCAGAGGTTTATTTCTTACCAAATTCTGCTCCAGGGTTGGAAGAAATGAGGGCTTCCTGGTCCATGCCCCAGTTAAAGATGTAGCAGTTGCCATGATCTGGGTGATAGATCTGGGTGAAGTTCCTGAAAGAATCGCAGAGCAAGCTGTGATCTCTGGGACAGCAGATGGGTGGGGGAAGAATGGGACTAAAGGAATGGAAGTTGGAGGATCTGGCTGCTTTCGCTACATGCAAAAATACAGCAGTTCCTTCCAGCCCCCACTGCTCCAAGCTCAACTGTTGATTGAATTGCACCATATTTGCTGGTGCAAGGTGCTGCCCCTGGGGAGGAAGAACCGGCACCATACCTACAGGCTGGGGAACTCCCTTCTCGTCAGGGCAGAGGCAGAAAAGGGTCTTGGAGTCATCACTGATGCCAACATGAACACGGGCCGGCAGTGTGGGGACGCGGTCAGGAAGGCCAACCGCACCTTGTCCTGCATCCACAGACGCATCTCGAGCAGGTTCAAGGAGGTGATCCTCCCCCTCTATGCGGCACTGGTCAGGCCGCAGCTGGAGTACTGCGTCCAGTTCTGGCACCGCACTTCAGGAGGGTTGGGGACAGCATGGAGAGGGTCCAGAGGAGGCCACTCACATGATCGGAGGCAGCAGGGCAGGCCCTACGAGGAGAGGCGACGGGACCTGAACCTGTTCAGCCTCCACAAGAGAAGGCTGAGGGGGGATCTAGTGGCCTGTTATAAACTAGTCAGGGGGGATCAGCAGGCACTGGGGGAGTCCCTGTTCCCCCGAGCACTGCCAGGAGTGACCAGGAGTAACAGTCACAAGCTGGCAGAGGGGAGATTTAGGCTAGATATCAGGCGGCTAGGGTCTGGAACCAACTTCCAAGAGAAGTGATGCTGGCTCCTACCCTGGGGGGCTTTCAGACAAGGCTGGACAGCCACCTTGCTGGGGTCGTTTGAGCCCAGTACTCTTTCCTGCCGTGGCAGGGGGTCAGACTTGATGATCTGCTCAGGTCCCTTCCGACCCTACTAACTATGCCACTATGAAACTGTGCTGTTGGAAAATGGCAGCAATGGAAATTCAATGAAGTCTTGCAATTCATTCCTTTGGCAAACACTAATATTACCTTTCTCCTTTTAAACCTTGCAGCGAGACAGACTCCAGATTCCCAGGCTGAATCCCCTGCCCCACCCCAATGGCAGGACGCTGGCTGGCAAAGGAGCAATGCGCTTTGGACAAGACATGGACCCTGGGAAGGTGTGTGCTAGCAACAGTCCCTGGCATGTGCCTTTCTTCCATGTTCTTCACCTACTGGTGCCCAAAGACACTCACATTGCATCGCTCACATGACATCATTTAAGGACAACCCTGAATTTGGAGCGTGGGGTTTAAGGCACCATGAAGGGAGGGTTTCCACAGTATGCCCGATTCATGGCTGGGAGGGCTGGCCTGTGCTCCTGGCTCATTTTGTGATGGCTGGATCGTTCCCATGCAAGCAGTGGACGGAGGGTGGTTGGCTGGAGCTCTTGCAATATAGCTGATCCTTGCACACAGGACCAGCCACTGGTGCTGCCTGACCCCAGGAATGGCCTAACAAGGGCACTGACGGCAGTCCCGTGTAAACCTTCTAGCAACAATGAAATCATGCAGTGCAGAGGGGGCACTCCAGAGAGGATGCCCACATTTAAACCGAGAACTAAGAGGCCAGGGTTCGCTCTGGGGATGTTGCAAACTGTACAGGGCATGTGGGGACTTGGGGCTGGTTTGAAACCGTCCTGCTGGGCTGTCCCGGAGGAGCTCTGGGAGTCAGCCCACGTCCTGCAGAGCCAGGGCCTCCGGGAGCGCAGCTCTCGTGAACCCCCACACGCACGAGCCCAAATCGAGTCAAGGGAGCACGAGGCCTGAGTGTGCCCAGCTGGGGCAGGAAGAAGGGGGAGGCTCCCTGCACTCCTACCCTCCTGCTGCCCTGTGCAGGGCAGAGCCTCTAGCTCAGAGGCCGAGCTGGAAGGGAGCCCACCTGTGCTTTCCAGCTCAGTGCTGCAGCGGGCAGAGGTGTGCACACCCAAATGCTGTAAGTGCCTGCCCTGGCTTGCGAGAAGGGATTAGCTGCGTTTGTATAAAGTCCCAGCTGTTTGTTCGGGGAGAGCTCAGTTAAGTTCTGTACAAACACCGTGCGGCAGTGCATCACAGCCCGGGCTGGGGTTATAGCTCATTCCCAGAACCACAAACAAAGGTCCGTGGCTTGCAGAAGTGAGGGCGGGAAAAGTGCATTTTCCAGGAACCCGTGGTAAGAAAAGATGTGCAACCAGGGGCTTGAAATTTGCCAAATAGCAGGTTGGAGCGAGAGAATTATTACCGGCTCGCAGGCAGATTCCCAGGGGCCGGCTTGCTGTGAGGATGCTGAGCTCTTACTTGCAGCTGTGGCCTTAGTAACTCATCCAAGGCCACGAGGAGTCAGTTCCCAGTCTTGATGCACAGTTACAGAATCGCAAAAAATTCAGGGTGGCAGGGGGCTCAGGAGGTCACATCCAGTCCAACCCCCAGCTCCAAGCAGGACCAGCCCCAGCTACATCACCCCAGCCAAGGCTTTGTCTACCTGGGGCTTCAAAACCTCCAGGGATGGAGACTCCTCCACCATTCCAGTGCTTTACTACCCTCCTCATGAGAGAATGTTTCCTAATATCCGACCTCAACTTCCCTTGCTGCAGCTGGAGCCCATTGCTCCTTGTCCCATCATCTGCCCCACTGAAACCAGTCCAACTCCATCCTCTTTGCATCCCCACTGTGGGGAGTTGAAGGCTGCTGTGAAAGCCTGACACCAGTCAACAGCAGCGGTATCTAGACTGCATGAACAGTTACTGGGGTGAGCAGGGCATTGTACATAGGTCTACCGCTTGTCCTAGGTGCAAAGGGCCACACCGAGCAGGGAGCAATGAAGTGTGCAGGTACAGAGTGGGGGACAGCTAGCCAGGCTAGGACTGCAGAAAACACCTGGGGGCTATTGTGGACTGGGCTATTGTGGCCAGTTGTGTAGTATTGTTGCCAAAAGGCCAATGGCACATTGGGATGTATTAGCAGGGGTGTCTCATGCAAATCATGGAAAGCGATTCTCCCACTCTCTTCAGCACTGGTGACACCTCACCCAGAGCCGTGTGTCCAGTTTTGGGCACTGCTCTTCAAGAAAGATGTGAATGAACTGGACCCAGTCCAAAGGGAGCAACAGATGACCTGAGGGCTAGAAAACAAGATTTACAGGGGAAGGTTGGAGGAACTGGGATTATTTAGTCTGGAGAAGGTGGCAGGGGTGGGGGTAGGGAATTGATAATTGTCTTTAAATACATGAAAGAAGAGTATGCAAAGAATGACAAGCATTTGCTCCCTGTATTCACAGAAGAAAGAACAGGAAATAATGGGCTTAAACCTCCCTAATTGCAATTCAAGTTAGAAAGCTGATCTTAATATTGAGCTCTGAGGCTGGTTCAGCTCTAAGGAAGTGTGGAATCCCTCGCCCTGTAAGTTTGGAAGTACAGGCTGGACAGATACTTGCTCAGGATGCTTTAGATGGGGTTGAACTTGCCTTGAGCAGGGGCTGGACTAGATGTGACCTCCTGAGAGCCCTGCCAGCCCTCTTTGCTGTGATATCTGCAGTATATACATGCTGATATATACTTTGGTAGAGTATAAATCAGCATAAGCTCTTCCAAAGGAAAGTAGAGTATATACTGATACTCTTTTTGCATGCTTTGGGGCACAGTCTCCCCTCTGTTGGTATGTGAATCCCTTCATTTTAATCCAGGTTCCACTCCAAAACCACAGAGAAAATACAACCTTTCATAGGAATGGGCCACTCCTTAACTTGATTTGAAAGCATATGCTGATCTGCCACTTGGTTTCCAAATGTCCTGCAGATGAAGGACACCTGCGGCGTCACTGATACCAGAACCATGTGGGCAGATCTGCTCGGGACCTATGTGAGGAGCCCGGTGCTGATGGACATAACCAGCAGTCAGGTGCAGCCTCTGCTTCGTGCGCAGGCAACCCTGCCTTATATAACAGGTGACTTCTCAAATTAAAACCCTCTGAAAGAAGCGATTAAGTCTCTGCGCTCGTGGCAGCACCAGGCCACTCAGACTTCTCCACTGGCAGGAGCTGCAGGGTGCAGACCTGCAGTCCCAGAGGTGGTCTCAGTTACTCAATGGGCGCAAATAAAAGAAAGAAAGCACACAATGGCATCGGGTGCAAAGCACGCTTCATTCCCACTGGCTCTGTGGGCAGCTTGGCTTCGGTCTGATACCTGCTGCCCTAAAGCCAGCTCCGCCATCGGTGCTGTGAAATGCCTGACCTGACTCATGAATAATTTGCTGCTTAGCATCATTTCTGAGGAATAACGTAGAGTTCACAGTGAGTAACTCCCTTCCAGAACCAGGTACCCACCCCTGCTCATGATTAAACAGAGAAGGTCTTCAGACTTTCCTAGCTGATTACTAACCGGGCGCTAATTGCAATGAATTAAAATCTGAGTCCTCCTGGAATTTTGCCGGCAGGGATTTCTGCGGCACATGAAACCTGGACTGTGAGCAGGTACCAGCAAACACGGTCGGGTCATACAAAGATCAACGTGTCCCTTCTGCAGCACAGGCGGGCAGTGTGAGCCCAGCACGTGCCCTCGTGGCATGAAGTGAATTGGAGGCTGTACAAAGCCCAGCCTGGGACTGGGGAACTTGCTCCGGCAGCCAGCCGATGCTGGGATCCCTGCTGCCGTGGCTTCCCTGCTCTCCTGCCAGAGCTAGCCAGAGAAAAGCCAGCGCAGGCATGCCTGCCCATGCTGCAGTCACACCGCTGGCTGCAGGGCATCCCAGCCTCACCAGGAATATCTTCTGCTCTGCCCCTGCATGCCCGTTCCAGCCAGCATCAGACCCAAGAGCTCCGTGGAAAAGGCTCTCCAGCATTCACCAGGGAGCACTGTCATTGCTCGAGCCAATGGACCCCAGCAAATGTTTGCACCCCCTCACACCCCAACTGGCAGAGCACAGTGAGGAAATCAGTGGGTTGCACATACTTGTGGTTGCAGGGCTCTGCCCCGTACAGACAGGCCAGGATCATGTCCTCAGCCTGGTAGCCCATCTGCTTTCTTTCTTCCAGGGGGACTTTTGCGAAGATGCTGGTGGACTGCAGCACGTACCACTCCATCACTGCCTGGGCCGCACTGGTGAAGTTCTTGTAGACGCAGCTCTTGCCCTTCTCCCTGCACTGAACACACACAAGTCCAAGCTCTGCTGGCCACTTCTCTCTTCTCCTCCCACCTGATGCCAACCTGCCTGCTTATTCCTGAGGAACTGAATAGGAACCAGAGCAGACGGGAGCTGCATGGATAGCTGGATGCTCCCAGAGACCCAGTCAGAGAACTCCCCGCTCTCTGCAGGGGTCCTGAAGCACCCGATGGAAATCTGGAGTGGGTGCAGAAGGCCTCGCTCACCTTGTAGGAGGGCCGTAGGGGACACCACCCCCCCACCGGTCCCACAGGGTGGTTTGTAAAGCCAGCCCCCAAGATCTGGCCAAGCCAGGAGCCCCCCAGGAGTTTCTTTAGGGTGCATTGGATGTCACTGGTTCTTCATAGGAGAAACCAGGCTGGCCGGGAAGCAAAGGCCATCTGCTGCATCGCCCTCGGGCATGGCTGCTGGGCACCACATGATAGCTGCGCGGGCAGCCTTGGGGCTGTAGGTGCAGCCGTGGCCTCTGCGCTGCCTCCACAGGGTGCTGTGGCTAGAAAATCCTCAGGACGGTGAATCTCCCGCCTGCACTGGCCTCTGCATTAGAGAGACTTTTGGCTCTGCCAAAAGTGCAGCCCTGCCCAGGGCCCCGTATGCAACCCCCATGCAGGGCGCATCACCGTGACCCCCTGTGCCCGGCTTGATGCCTGGCCTGGTTCCCATCGAGAGCTGCAGAGTGCAGCTCGGGCCCCGCGTATCCCACTGTGCACGGAAGTAACTCTCAGAAGCTCCCCTTACCAGCTTCATGGCCACCTTGTACTTCTTGGCTTCTGCCGTGCTGTTGGATGGGCTGGGAGAGGAGCTGTTGTGCTGGGTCCTGGCGCCGGTCCAGTTGGTCGTGAAGATGTCGATGATGGGCTGGTCGGGGTGGCTCTCGTCAATCAGAACCAAGGGGAGCTGATTCCACAGCTGCAGGTCCAGCGCCTGCGAGCCGTTCTCGCTGCTGTTCACTGCCAGGGGGGAAACCGGGTCCTGTTGTCCACTCTGGAGGATCCTTTCCAGGGCCGCATCAATCAGCTTGTCCATCTCTTTCAACAGATGCTTCACTTTTGAGTACCTGAAGGACAAAGAACTGTTAGCAGGTGCCACACGGGTGGCAGCTGCGGGGAGCAGAGTCCTCCAAGCCCTCGGAGCAGCTCTGTGCAGGGAAGGCAGAGCTTGGTTTGTGTCAGGGAGTTACTGAACAATGAGCAAAGTGTGATCTGTGCTAAAACGTGCCTTCTGGCTGCCAGACACTGGTGCAAAAACCAGGTGTAACATCAGGCAGGAGACAAACCCGGTTGTCCTGATTATGGCGATTTGCTGTGGTTTATACGGCATGAATATCAACAACACTATGTGATCTTTTGAGCCGTTCTTTTGTGCCTGGTTTGGCAGCCAGCTGACTGGATGGAGTCTGCCACGTTAGTCTGAAACCAAGCAGCAGGCAGGGTAGATTTGCACCGTACAGACTAACTAAAGTAAAGAGAGTGAACGCAAGCTTTCGTGGGCTACAGCTAACTTCTACAGGGATCTGATCTGGAAATAAAAGACACCTCCAAGCCAACTGGCTATCTCTGTGTCTCCTTCATGCTTTGGGTCACACTATGGGAATGTAAAACGGTGTCAGTGGAATCACTATTGTTGCTGCCTACCTTCACCAGAGTTACTGGCAGCATCTACATGTGCGATTAGTGAGACGTAATAAACTCCTGGGTGCAGCATCTTCACGTGCACCAAGGACAGAGCAGTTAGAGCCAGGGTGGAGCAGCCCCAGGATGGAAGGGGGCTTGGGGGGGTCGGCCCTGGGCTCTGCGTGGTGGTGGAGGGGCTGGCTGGGGCATGAAGGTGCTCAAGTGCGAGCCTGGGTGGCAGGCAGCCCCCACACTTTAGTACCCTTGTGTCTGCGCCAGCCCATCACCGTTTACACATGCCTTTCAGCAGAGTTTGTTACTCTGCCATAAGACGGTGCTGTTCCCAACTAACTTACAGCAGAGTTAATTAATCTACTGCACCCTAATACTGATGCTCCTGTAGACAGTGACGCTCTACTGCGCAGCTAATTAGGCAACTCTGCAGGGAAGCGCACGTGTGGATGGCCCCACTGTGAGACTGGCAGTGAGGTAACTAAGAGCAAATGGCAGCTTGCAGGGTCTGTCCTGAACAACCTGGGCAGCATTCACAGTGAGAATAAGGAAGGGGTTTCTCAAAGCTCTTTTTTCGCTGCCTGCCATGGGCACGTCTGTCCTGCACTCGTGAATGATGCAGCGTGCACCGTACAGACGTGAGCTAGGTTGCTGCAGGTTCATTCTTTCTGAATGGGGTACAGTGGACAAGGACTGGCCGCGGGTCCCTAGCTAGCACTGACTTCTCAAGCGGCTCCGGAGCCCCATGGGGCAGAGCATCGCTGATCCGTGGCAGCCTTCACTGGGAGCACCATGTAGCAAGTCAGCGTAACAGCTAATGCAGGAGAGTTTGGTGCGTCAGGGAGACTCACTTGAATGGGTTGGCATTGCACACCGTGACAGCTGGGAACTTCATGGTCTTAAATCCGATGGAGAGAGATGAAGTGACATTATAGGAGAGATATGTGTTTATGAGGATCCCCCACTGCCAGAAGACTAGTGACGCGAAGAGGAGAGTCAGGAAAAACCAGATGAATTTCTTTTTTGGCCCCTCTCGGATGATGCGTTTAGGTCCATGCGTGTTGGTGTTATCGCAGTACCAGACCAATAGCTCTTTGTATGTGTATCCAGGGCCCTTCTGGAGGCGATGCAGCGCTCTAATGAAATACCTCTTCAGGTTCATTTTACTGTCTGTAAACATAGAAAAAAAGAAGTCAGGACAACCTAATTGTGACCAGGAGGGGTTTAGATTCTCTCAAATACGCTCTGTGAAAATAAAAATGTATCTGGGATAATAGCATGTTGATAGGACCTGCAGTTTCACAATGCTTTTAGGACACTGAGAATCAGATTTTCCTCTCTCATCTCTAAATCCCTCTGCAAAGGAGATGCTCCATTGGCTACAACAGAATTACACTGTGGAGGAGAAGAAGGATTAAGCCTCACATTTGAAAGGCTTTATGGCTCAGGAAAATTGCAGGTATGGAGAATTGTACCATTTGAAGGAAAGGCAGTTGACAACTGGTGAACTGAATCAGCTGTAGGTGTTTACCTGTCAGTTCCTAGCCCATGATCAATGGAAGCTAAACCAAGCTGTTCCCCTCAGCCCCCAACTGAAACAGGATTAGATTATCACGGTTTAGCTTCACTTACTGGGAACAGACACACAGAGCGACTGCAACAGCTCAGCTGACCCACAGGCCTACCTACAAGTCTCCCAAGCCCCTTTAAAACAGCAGAATTGTACATGTGTCTAGACTCTACATTTCACCTTTTCAAAGGGGGTCTCTCAGATTCGGGCGTCCAGGCTAGCGCACTTAGGAGCTAGTTATTAGATCTGCTCGGCATCTGCTGAACCTTGCAGGTACTTGGAGAGTTCAGAGCATTGCATCATAGCTGTCTTCACCTTGGTGCTCAGAAAGGGAAGACCAACACAGTGAGGCAGTTTCTGAAACTTTGCCTGTTAGTGGCTTGCCCATGGAGTCAGTGGCAGACTCAGGAAAGGAAACCATGTCTCTGAACCTCTGTCCATTTCTGGACAGAGAATATGTAGACTTTTCTGAGAGTCTTCCAGGTTATTGTGCCTAAATAGGACTGGGCATTGTCTTCAGAACTAAGATGCAGGTGCTCCCATTACAATGCAAAGCAGTACTATTTACGCCTTTTGGCAAGTAGATTGATTGTGCAATGTGTGCAGATTGTGTAATTTCATTATGTAACTTGGGCAATAGAATAAAATGCATAAGACTCTTTACACCTATCATGCCCTCAGCTAAGGAAAGCCAGTGAGGTCCAGGCAGGAAGGAGATTTAGGAACCTATTAAGATCTCAGTTGACTTGCATCTGCTGCATGTGTCTGCTCTCAGTGCGCTCAGCTCTTACATCACAGACCTCGGCTAAGTCTGCAGCGAGACAGCACGGAGGAGGTTCTTCCTGTCAGGCTCCTCAGTTGGACAGTATGAACCATATAGGAGCAGTCTTACTCTCTCCTCGTGGTCTGTATTACCCCAGGGGAAGTCAATATTAGATTTTTAAGCTCTCACTTCCAGTGCTGGAAGGGTTCTGGAGATGTCTCCTGCTATCCCAGAGCAGGGCGTATCTGGCTATACAGAAAATCCTTCCCAGAAGACACAGGTGATGAAACGTATACAAGGATGAGGAGTATTAATTGTGGAACATTTGGGAGCCTTTTGTAGTCTAGGGTGTATTATCTTAGAGGAAGGTACCAGTCTTCTGACTGCAAAGGACTGTCAGTCCTGACTCTGGTCTTCAGCCTTTGTCTGCACTGGTGTTCAAATTGCATGAGTGAGGCTGAACTGGTTGTGAACGGCTTCCAGGCTAGCTTAGCTTAATCTGCAATGTGAAAGGAGCCCAAAGGGGTCCAATCTAAAATGGTTGGAGAGGGGGAGGTATTGGCATCGCATCAGACATCAGATACATCCACTTCCCAAGGAGAGCAGGAGCGGGAGGCTGGACACAGCAGTGTCTCTTTCACAAGACTACATTGGCCATAGGGGGTGGTTGCCTGCCGGAGAAGGGACAATATGTTGATTTTTTTCAAATTCCTTTGTCTTGAAGATACCATCGGTACGCTTTGCACTGCTTATGTGAAGGATGCGGCATATTTTGCATCAGGATTGTGAGTAAACAGTACATTTTGTGCTGTGATTGTACGGTGGGAATGTGTGTTACTAAATCTTTATATCTTGGGGCAGAATTTCACAACAGAAGAGAAAAAACCTGTTGCTTAGAAAACCATTCAGAAACTTAAAATATTGGCAGGAGGAATCAAAGCTCCCTGCTGCGCACGGCATGAAGCATATTGGAAACAGCAATGTGGAAAGGTACAGGATCAGCCATGTTTCAAGGATCAGTGATATTCAGCTACGGAGAAGCTAAATTGAATGGTTTTGCTTTTAGGCAAAGTTACTTTTAATCATTTTAACCCCAAGTAGATAAATTAGCAAAGGGGCAAAGGGAAGTGGTAGCGGTGGCCAGGTGCTGGGGCACAGGCCCTGATAATTCAGAGGTCCTTCCTATGTCTGAAAGGAAAAGGCCTAAAGGCCAACCTGCCTGGATGCCCCTCGTCCCCTGGGCTAGTCTGCTGTTCAGCTGCAGAGCAGAGGAGCTGGATCATAACAGGAAAGCTTGGCTGCTTATGGGAAGCCCATGGAGAAGCCTTGCAAGTCTGGGCCGTGCTGCAAGTGCAATGGGTTTGAAGGTGTGTTCACACAGCGCAAGGCAATGCTGTGCAGAGGTACAGAAGCTAGCTTAGTCCCGGGAGCTGCATCTCTCTGGTAGCCCAGAGCTAACAGACTTCATCTCGTCTCAAGCGCATGCCGAGATGGAGAAAACTCCCTCTGGCTATCCTGGCCGCTGACTCCCCACGCGTCGGCGGG
This sequence comes from Crocodylus siamensis, assembly GCF_052110815.1. Classification (NCBI taxonomy): domain Eukaryota; kingdom Metazoa; phylum Chordata; order Crocodylia; family Crocodylidae; genus Crocodylus; species Crocodylus siamensis. The sequence continues at coordinate 50,043,519 of NC_143406.1, forward strand.
GTCCCACGGCAGAGAGATCTGTCTAGGTAACCTTGGGGAAACCATCAGGCCCACCTGGCTGTAGGACACAGGACCAGCAGCAATGCTCTCAAGCTGCAATAGGGGAAATTCAGGTTGGAGATTAGGAGGCACTTTCTATCAGGGTGGTCAGGCGTTGGAACAGGCACCTCGAGAAGTTGTGAAATCTCCATCCTTGGAAGCTTTCAAGAGCAGGTAGACGGACACTTGGCTGATGGTTTTTGACAGGGATGATCCTGCCTGGAGCAGGGGGCTGGGCTAGATGATCTTGTGAGGTCCCTTCCAGCCTGGCTTTCGTATGAACCTATTAGGCCCACAGCACAGAGAACAGCTTGAAATATGTCTGGCCTTTTCACCTTAGCTGCTATATGAGTGCTTGTTCAATCTCAGGTGAGAACCTCAAGGTTGGCCTTGGTTGAACCGGTTTATGTGACAGAGGCACTGAGTGCCAGAGAAGACTGGCAAGAACAAGCTGATCAGAATTAAAAAAAAAAATCCCATTAACATAATTGTATCAAATTAAAATTAAAACATACCTGAACTCTTCAGGGAAAATTCAACCGTGCTGGACAAAACTGACTGCATGATCTGAGAACTGTGTTCACTGTGCTGTTTACCAGCCTTTCCCAGTGGCCAGATGGGGCTTGAAACCGAGGTGACAAGCTGGGTTTTGGTTTGGTAGAAAAAAGATACCAGAGAAGGGGATTCTGACCCCACTGTACAGATCTGTCAGAGACGTGATTCTTCTGAGAGGATGGGAAGGAAGCTATCGTCTCCTTTCATATTAGGTCTTCTGAGTCTGAAGTTCAACAAATGGTTGTGGGGCTGGGGGACAGGACTGGCGAGGAGAGGCCGAGGGACCCGGGCTGATTGAGTCTGCAGAAGAGCAGACCGAGGGGGACTGAATAGCAGCCTTCACCTCCCTGCGGGGGGGCTGCAAAGAGGATGGGGCTGGGCTGTTCTCGGTGGGGCAGATGGCAGGACAAGGAGCAATGGGCTCAGGTTGCAGAAAGGGAAGTTGAGGTTGGATATTAGGAGAAACTTTCTCCCGAGGAAGGTGGTGGAGCACTGGGACAGGCTCTCCAGAGCGGTGGCGCAGTCTGCATCCTTGGAGGCTTTTAAGACCCAGCTCGACACAGCCCTGGCTGGGATGATGTAGTTAGGACTGGTCCCGCTTGGAGCAGGGGGTTGAACTAGATGGGACTGCCTGAGGTCCCTTCCAACCCTCATTTTCTAGGATTATATGATCTGAAATCAAAATGTTTCTATTTTCTGTCTTCTCAACACATACATCTTTGAATTAATTCAATGATGATGCATTGCACTTGAGTGTGTGTGCATGTGCACACACACAGGGTTCCTTATCTTTATAACTGAATACAATTAACAGCCCACGTGTTATTCTTCCACTTGTATTTGTCTTCAATTCTGCAGTTGCCTTCGCACCCACTTACTCTGCACCTTGGAGGTATTGCCTTGTAGTCATACAACCAGTGGTGCGCCTCCCCCAGGAACAGCAATGGGAGATAGCAGAGATGGACATTTTCTAACCTGTCGCATCCAGATCTGCCCTCAGCCGACTGGATAACACGGCCATAAGAATGCCTGTGGCCTGTCTACACTAAAGCTCCCACCAACAGAGCAAAATGAGCAAGTAATAACGCAAGGCACAGGGAGATGTCTCTCCCCCAGCCACCCACCCCAGGCCTGCTGGCACAGAGGAGCTTCCTGGGGATAGAGCCATTTACCAAAATGAGTTGTGAAGTAGAATTCGAGCTAATCTGTCTTATCTGATGTACTTTGCTAGGCCTCAACACTGCGCGGTGGGGCAGCTCTCTTAGCACTGCTTTGTTCACAGGGGCCAGGTAAATCAGATTAGTCCCAACTAGTTTTGAATGGGGTTAAAACTGGCTCAGAAAATTGCTTTATCCCAATATAGAGGGAACTAGAGTCCTTACTACCATGAGTTAACCCTGACCTGCCTTAGCTTTTTGCACCAGGCCCTTAGCCGATAGAGACTGGGAGATGGAGGGGTCTGGGCTAGCGTTTCTGACTTACTGGCAGAATGTATAATCCAACCGCTGAGGTCAAACAGGCTTTTATGCCACACTGTCTGCTACTCGGTGGGCTGTACCCTGGTCTTAGCAGACAGGTGCCAGATGAGAGCAAGTGGCACCACCCGACACTACTGCCCAGATCATTTGCTAACCCCTCCATCCCATCACACCCTGAGACAGGGAACACAGGCCTGGGCTTTTCCCCTCACTCCCTTCACCACCAGCATCCTACCGCGTAACACCAGATCTCAGGTGGTCCTACCAACCTGGAGTCCAGCAGCACCTTCAAGCAGAGCAATGCATGCCTTGAACCTTTACTTAGGGCCGAGATAGGATTCATCCCCACTGCTTGCAAAACTGCAGCAGCAGCTATAACTAGGCTGGAGACTTTCGAGCTCCCCACTGCAGCTTTTGCAAGTCTTTGGTTAACTGTTCTTCTTTCCCTTATAATCTGGGGACTCGGTTGCCCACCAGTCAAACGGGTGCCAACCTCCTCTTCTGCATCTGTCCCTACACACTGCGGTTCTTTTCCAGTATTTTGATAAGGAATAAGCTCTACTTTCCTTTCCTGGTCTAGTGCAAAATATAGCACACTGCTCTGCTGTAGTTCTGAGCATCTCAGTAGCATCTCTGGATCTCAAGGTGTTTGCCAGTGTCAGGTAACATTGCCAGCCTGCAGTAGATCATTTCCAGTAGACAGTCGGTACCTTCATCATTCTCTGGAGGCAATTAAACTTTGGTCCCTGTTTGCATCTATCAGCAAATTGCTGTTACATGAAACTGCTTTCAAGAACTGCTCCTGAAATCTTGCATGGCCATATGCATTTCTCTCTGGCAGAGGCCCCAGTCACATTGTGCCTGCCAATGTACTCAAGAACAGTTGTGCATGTGGTCCTAGCATGGTCTGATTCACCTCTCTCTACCTCTCTCTAAGAGCCAGATATCCCCTCAGACTACTATTGAAGGTCTGAGTGAAATCCCTACAGACTTCATTAGGAATGGGATTAGATGTTGTGTTTTAGATTACACTCCTGACTACCAACTATGACCCCAGCTGACTTCCTGCCCTTTGGGCAGGGGGCTGGACTCGATGATTTCCCGAGGTCCCTTCCAGCCCTAATGTCTATGAAATCTATGAAACTAACTTTGTACAGTTTGGCTAGCACAGTTCTCATTTAAGGGGGGAAAAAAGTCCTGGATCATACAGATCAGAGAAACCACTCAAGACCTCTGCTGGTGCTAGCCACATTTGAATGCCAGTTGAGACCCAGTTCCAACACTAGCACAGACAGAGCTTCCCTCTGAAAGGGGTACCTATACTTCCTGCACAATCCGCAGCTGATCATACGCCATCTTTTCCACAGCCTAAAGAAAAAAACGTGGCCAAATAATCATATCGACCATCTTTTCCTGTGGATAAGTAGGAAGTTAGGTTGCAAAACTAAAATTGGAGCATAGTATGGGAAACTATTCTCCTCCAATTTTACTTTTGCAACCTGAATGTAGAAGTATTTTTATTTTATGACTAGTTTATAGATTGGCCATGTAACAAAACTAGAAGAGTACTGTACACACTATTATCAGTTAGTGAAAATATTTACTGAGTCTGACGGATGTGTAACACGATCAGCAAAGGCGTTGTTGTTGGTCCATCCGCAGACAGCGATTATTGCACGTAACTGGCTGATTCGGACCAAGATCCAGCCTCCTTGCAGGGTCGGCTTTCCCAGACAGATGCTTAATGCTCACAGAGATTCAAGCGTCACTAAAAGCATGAGATGTAAAAAATGACCGACTGTATTTAAGAGTTTAAAAGACTGGCAGTGCTACTGCTAACCCTAACCCTAGCCTACTTGCTGAGTCCTATGTTTCTCCTGCAAGAGTGGATGGGTTTGCAGACCGATGCAGTGAAGACCCCAGCACGCTCTTCACTGGGTGATGCGTGATCGTAGGAGTCAAAGGACAGCAGGGCTGGAAGGGACCTCGTGAGGTCACTAGTCCAACCCCTGGCTCAAGACAGGATCATTCCTGACTAAACCATCCCAGCCAAGTTCGGTCTAACCTGCTCCTACAAGTTTCCAAGAATGGAGGTCCCACAGCTTCTCTCCTCAGGTGCCTGTTTCAATGCTGGAGCACCCCGAGAGTCAGAAAGTCCCTCCTCATCTCCAACCTAAATGTCCCCTGCTGCAGCTTCTAGTCCTGTCCCCTACAACCACAGCGAAACACTGCTCGTCCTCTCAATAGGATGTTGCTGAGTACATCAGTTCATGTTGTGTGGCTAAAAAGTGAGGCCCTACCAGTTTCTTGGGACAAAGCCTTTTATTCTGGGATCCTACAAGGTTACAAACCTATTGTCCCATGCTTGCTATTTGTGTGAAGTCCAATCCTTGGGCTCTTTGCACTGGACTCAAGACCCATCAATGAGCCCAGGTACAGATCATCCTGGGTGGAGGGAGTGCCCACGACTTGTGAAGTGTTTGAATTAACACTTTGCTCAGTTGCCATTCAAGCTGCTGAGTGTAAAGGGCTGTCCCTGCCCTATTTTGATGTGGAGTCCCTGGATTAAATCATGGTCTGTTTTTAGCTCCTGAGAACAGAGATGGAATAAACTGTGGGCATGGAGCAGGGGAGCTCTACCCAGCAGCTTCCTCCCAAGTCTAATGTTAAAGTCAGTGAGTGGATCTCAAACCTTTTGGTACCAGGTCCCCTTTGTAAACATCAAGAGGCAGCCCTGAGCCAATGCCCCTCGCTCCGACCTGCTGCCCTCTGCCCCCAGTCTGCTGCCAGCCTGCAAGGGAAACGCCCCGGTTTCCCATGTTTTCTCCTTTAAAGGAGACTCTATTTTTAAAGTTCATTCGCGACCCTTTCATATATCCTTGCAACCCACGGGTTGAGAAACATCGGTTTAAGTGATTGTAATGACAATCGGTATCCTAGTTGGATCCAGTAACTGCTTATACGCCCCTGAGTTTGGCGGTGGGTAGGATGCTGCCCAGAACAAAGGCCTGGGAGGTATTTAGAAAGCCAGACCCGAACGTGCGATGCCTTTTGTCAGGGAGATCTGAACATAAGAACACAGGCGCACATACGTTACACCCCGCGTCACACCTGCCTGCACAGCGTGCACGCTCAGAGGAGGTGTTTGACAGCGGGAAAGGACGGGAAAACCTCAGGTTCCCAGTGGTAGGTCCGACCCTTGCAAGGCGCATGCTGGAGTACGAGAAACGTCCCACTCCAAACGCACTGCGCAAGGGACTCTACCTTGTACGAGGAAATCAAAGTGAAGAATGACCCTCCCTTGTATTCTGTTCAATAGCGAACGTGCTGGAAGAAGCAGGACCTAAACAGACTAGCTTTAGCCTGGTGAACAAATAATGTCCAGGTATTCAAACTGTTCACTGGGAGTCTTGATTCCTGCTCCAGGGACTGAGATAAGTTGCTTGTCATTGTAAAAAAATGTAAAATAGAGCGCTTTGTGAGCACAACGGGAGCGCTGTGAATAGCTGGGCTAGCAGCTTGGAGCAAAACCCTCCTGTCTGGAATACGTATTTCCAGAACGGTTGTGCAAACTGAGAGTTTTCCACCCCTAATGTGGATGCCTTTACTTTTAATGCACTGCCCTTCCTTGCAGCGTTTTCACCGTCACCTGCGGGAGGCTTCAGTTCTGTGGTTTCCTTCTGCTCCCGCACACGGGTATTAGTTTGGGGGTTATTCCCTTACTTTAGATGTTTGCTGTTTCTTCCCTCCGTGACTACATCTCCGCTCTGTACAGCCAAAAGGCTTGTCACGGCCATGAAGCAAGAGACCTCACAAGTCCGTGCTCTTGCTTCATCGCCTGACAGCTGGAAGTTGACAGGTAGGAAATAGTCCAGGCAGAGCCTTCTTGCTGGGTTGCCAAGCGCTGCATTTGTTCCGCCGAAACGCGCCGCTTTGTTCCCGATTGCACGCACCGCCTCCCGCGCCCTACAAGCCGCCCCGAAGCGGGCCGCGCTCTCGGGGCCGTGCCGGGCCGGGCCGTGCCGTGCCGGGCCGCCCTTCCTGCCGTTCGGCCCGGCGCCCGGCTTTCTCCGCCAGGCCCCGGGCCGCGCGTCCTCGGTGGCGTCCCGCGTTGCAGCCGGCGCGGCACAAGCCCCTCGCGGGCGGCCGAGGCTTGCCCGTACGGACCGCAGCCCCGGCGGGCCCCTGCCCCGCGGGTGCGGACCCGCAAGCGGGGCGCCGCGAGCGGCCGGGCCCGCGGGGAGCAGGCACCGCAGCCCCCGGGGCGGGGGCCGGGGTCGCGGGTCTTACCTGGGCGGCGGCGGCGGCGGCGGCGCTCGGCGGCCGGCATCGGGGCGGGGCGGGGCGGGGCGGGGCGGGGCGCGGCGGCCACACCCGCCCCGGGCCGAGAGCGGGAGGCGCGGAGCCCGCGGGCGGGCGGCCGCGGCGGGGTCTGCCCGGCAGCTGGAGGCCGGCCCGGGCCCTGGGCCCCGCGCGGGCGGGCGGACCCCGCCGCGGCCGGCCTCTTGCGGGCTGCAGGAGCTGCTGCGCCGCGTGCGGAGCGAGCTGGACTCACCCACGCTTTGCCCAGCCGGGCGGCCACCTGCTCCAAATTCAGTCCGAGGCCACGGGCAGACACGGTTCTTCGGGGAAATGTGGTCTCTTTTATGACAGCACCTCAGTAATTGGGCAAAATGTTCTTCACGAGCTTTCAGGCACGCTTACATGGCAGAGAGCACACTCGCCCACAGAACCTGTCTGCCGGGTGCTTAGACCAGCGCCCCGGAACAGGCTCCGGTCGCGGCGCGTTTCCTTGACCGGGAATTGCGGCAAACCGGGGCTTCGGGATCCGGGCGCCCTGGGTCCGCCTCCGCGCATCTCTGCTCCTTTTCCGGGGAATTTTCCTGACTCTTCCACTACAGGGAAACTGGGTTTCCACCTTGCTTAAGACCATGATGCGAGGCGCAGCTCTGCTGTCAAAAGCACTGGGCGGAGATGGTTTCTCACACGGCGGGAACGACCGCGTTGTTGCAGCACTCTGTGCCAGTCACCTGTAATTACACACAGGGCTCCACCAGATTTGTGCTTTTTATAGGAAGCATTTTAGAAGTGAATGAAGTTCAGTCTTACCAAAGGGAGCAGTGACTCTCAAACTGGGGTACGGGGGGACATAGCAAACTTGAAGAGGTTATGTGACCAGGAGGAGTGGAAAAGCAGAGGATGGGAAGGACATCTAGAGTAGAGCACATTCCTTTGAATATTACACTTTTCCTAAAACAACATATTTCTTCAAGAAATGGCTTGTCTTTTAAACCCGAGTAAACCGCTCTTATAGTCCCTGTAGAAGCTGTATTCTTGCACACGTGTCTTCATTTCATGTTTTATGTTTTGCTTAAGTTGAAAGTCAGTTTGAGTGCATTTGAAATTCAAGGGCGTCGTATCTTTGAAGGATAATGGAGGAATAAGAAGAAGAAAAAAATGAAGACCCGCTCTACATTATCTCCTGGGCTGTTGGAGAGGTTGCAGCCTGGTTGTAGTGAAATGGAGTGGGACTTCCTGTAATCCACAGCATGGCACCTAGCGGCATCATAGCAAACTCGCCGAAACAGGGCTTCATGACTCAGAAAGGCTGAGAACCAGCGTGCTGGACGAGAAGCTGTATGATGCAAGAACACAAGACGATCCTGAAGGCCTGGAAATGTTCGTGGTCAGACCGTCTCTGCTATCTGTAAATCTACCTACGCCAGCTGTCTAACACCGGGGCTGTGTGATGTCGGCTAGATTCCCCTTCTGGCAAAATCTCATCTTTGACTTCACTTCTTACCTTGCCCCTTGCTGAGGCCCGGGTCAGAGCATCCAACATTACGATCTGTGGCCACATCCTAGCCAGCCTCAGACTGACTCCTGGGCTCTGCTCTTATTACAAAAGCCTGTTTAAAACTATTCTAAGTTCCTTCCTGATGTTGCCTGGATTGACCTCCCAAACCTCACCTCCTCCTTCCCTTTTCACAATTTCAACATCGGCAGCGGCTGACCCGTCTGCAGTAGCTCCCCGCTATCTTCTGCCTCGTCGCTCTCTGCCTTATTTCACATCTCGGTGTAGATGCTCGTTTTCCCTGTGCCCGTACACCTTAGTGCAACTCCCTCTGCTGCTGTTGGTGGTGGCATTCAGCTAACTATTTGGGGATGTAGAAGTAAACGGCTCCAAAGAAGCCCAGGCCATTTCCACTGCAATATTATATGAGCTTTTAAAACAAAGTTTGCTGTTCTCCTCCATCAGGGTACTCACACGGCTCCCTTCCTTCCCGGTAGTATCCGAGCACGTTCCCTGCATGCCTGGTTTTTCCCAGACGACCGAAAGGAGACTGAACGGGATGAGTGAGAGTTTCACTGGACATGGATGTGCCATGGCCCTATGACCTTTGGTCACATCCTTCAGATCCAGGCCGGGCACATGTCAGCGGATGGCCGGAGCAGGCCTCGGACCTTGGCCCCCACTGTTCCCTATAGTAAAGTTACTGGTTCATTTTTCAGTCAGATTTTAATGAGAGGATCTCATGTCAAATGCTGCCCCTTAGCTTGCTAATTCCCTCTCAGCATGAGCACAGATGGGATTTCTCTTTCAACACCCATAAGACTTTTAAAACAGGGCCTTTGACACAGATGGGATCATTTCAAATGAGCTGAACTCTAGGCAGTTTTCAGCAATAAATTTTATAGATCTGATTTTTACAGAAGCGGTGTTTGTGATTCTGCTTGCACAGCCGTGTTTGCGATCAAGGCTGCTGCTGGGGTTGGTTTCTCTGTGAACATTTTGTACATCCTTTAAGTGCAGACAGCAGTAAAACCTCAACACTTCAAAGCAGCCAGCTTAAAGCCCAGCTTACGGAGACTGATCCTGAAAGATCCCGAGCCCCTTTTGTGGAGAATAAGTGAGCTCTGCTTTTATTAGTAGGAATGACAGCATGAACAGCAACATCCTTTCATTGCCAAAGAGCAAAGTGCAAGGGCACCTGGGGAAAGCGCTTGCGTGAGGAAGGCAATGGCATGTCCATGCTGGCAGCAGAACGCGAGGCTTTGCCTTGGGCACATCTAGGGCTCGCCCTAGCCAGGTGATTGTGCTTGGTTTCCGTGGGACTGCCTGTATGCCTGCAGTTAGGCACGTACCTCAGTGGCGCACCGGACCCGGACCAGCCTCGAAGGATTGTGCCCCTGAAGCAGGGGCAGACACGAAATAGCAGCAACCTTGTCTTCGCCCCGAGTGTGACGTACGAGCGCCGGTAGCCCCGTCAGCAGTCAGGACCTGGAGGCGCCGAGCTGCTTGAGCGCCAGTCCTGCCCCCCGCTGTGAGCCGTGATGTCAGTCTCTTGTTCAGCCCAGGGTTTCTCAGCCTTCCCCAATTCCCCTTCTTCTTCTTGTTCGCAAACAAAAGGGCCTTTAATCTCAGCGTGCACAGACCTCCCCCTCCGTCTCTCAGAAAGTGCAGGATGACATATGAGCAGCGCCTTCAAGTGAAGCTGGAACGAGCGGGTTTTAAAGTGAAGACCATGACTTGTCCTGCGTGTGAGCCAGAGTCTGTCACAATAATTGCCCTTCTACTACTTCAGTTTTTCCCTGAGAACAATGTCTGTTAACCGCACGCTGGCAGCACTAGCAGCCCAAAGGGACCAGACTCGTGCAGTCAGCAGCTTGGGAATCAGTTGAGAAGCCAGCCAAACATGACCTTGAACCTGACCTTACTGTAGTATTGTATTCTTCACCAGCTCCACCAGAAAGTTGTTTATTCTGTAAGCAAAAGCCGCCGTTCAACAATACAGCTGAAAAGCACTCCATCCGTCCCCCCGGCGCGCAGCAAGCAAATGCTAGATGCGCTGCACTGAAGACCTTTCATTTATTCCAGTAAGCAGGTCCTCCCGTCAACAGCAAAATGCAGCTGAGAGTTAGATACACAAACCAAATTAACACTGAAGCCACATTATCTGCTCTTTGATCTGTTGGCTCAGCTGGTCCTTAAGTGGGTTGGGTGAAGACAGGAATGGTTTTTACTTTCATCATGCTTTTTGTAGGTACAGGGGAGGAAGCTTAACTTGGAATCAAAAACAATTAACATGTGCCAAGCAGAGGAATTCACCCCAGCCAGTCCCAGCTTTTGGAGGGCCGTCCCGGGACAGCGCGGACATCACAGACGAGCTGGTGAGGTGAAGGGCTTGCACCCAGGAGCTGCAGAGCCCGGACTGGCTCCAGCTGTGCCCTGTTCCCTTCATGGCTGCAGCCAGCTGGGCCCAAGGTATAAGCTCAGTCCTTTCAGCTGAGTTCTGGCGGCTTCCTGCCCCACGGCTCAAACTTTCTGACTGGCGAGCCTCGTCTCCCAGCTCCGTCCCTTGTTTCTGTGTTGCCCGCTGCCAGCTCCTGCCCTGAGCTGGGCTCCTGGTTCTGACCCTCGTGCCTGGTTCTGGTCCTGACCTTGGTCTGCTCCTTCCCTTGATTTAACTACCGGCTTCTGGCCGTGCCCTAGGCCCTAGCACACGAGGCCAGAGGCAGAAAGGCACGTGGAGCTTGAAGCTGGGGTCTGCATGAAACCAGCCCACGGAGCTGCACGTTGTGTGGCAAGCGGCACAAAAGAAACCAGTAACCGTCCTTGGGCAAAGGTTTGCCGGTGCCAGCGGGATGCGCTCAGCCTGGCGAGCCGGACGTTCGGTTCGGCAGAGCCCCTCGGAGGAGCCGCAGCAGAAGGGCAACGAGCTCTTAGATCGGCTACGAATGGGCGCGGGTCACTCGGCGCGTGAGAGCCACGGTGCAGCCAGCACGGTGATATCAGCCCCGAAAAGCCCCAGGCATGATCAGGTAAAGGGGGACGGGGGCACAGAAATAAGGGCTTACGAGGGTGATGTTGTCACAACAGAGAGCGCGTGACGTGGATATAGGGGTAAAGAGAGGAGTGGAAATAGCGGGGCGAGAGTCCCCGTTATTGGGTTGGAAGAGGGTGCTCGACCGCCAGCCCAGGGGCCAGGTCAGAGCCATGTCATCCACCCCGGGGGGCTCCCCTGGGCTCTGGGAACGTGGCAGCAGGGGCAATGAGCACAGCTACCGCTTCCCCCCGCCGCCTTGCGTCCAAGCCTTGCAGGCCGGATGCTCGGGCCCCGGGCGAGGGACCCAGGGCGGGGGCGGTGGGTGCTATCGGGCACGGGGCCTGACCTGGCACCTGGGGCCCGGGCCGATCCCGTGTGCAGCGCTGGGGAATTTTTCCACCTCCATAACACCGGTGGCTCCTCGGCATAATGCGTGGGACTTCTCCGGCTGTGTATGAGCAGCTCCTGTCTCATTCAGGGAGAAAAATGGTCAACAAAATACCTTCTTCTAGAGGGAAATTGCCAGCTTGAGCTTGATCCAATTTTTATACGCTTTGTGAGCACAAACTTCGTAATGCATCGATCGATGGGCATGCTTTCAAAATACATTTATTTAAAAAAATCCCGGTGAAGATAATTTGTTTGGATACAAACACATTCTTTCTACTGTGTTTTGAACCAAAGCATTGCCGGGCTGCAGTGACCTGATCTAACTGATTTTCGTCGTCTGTACGGAGACGTGCTAGGAGGAAGTCAAGATAAGTAGTAGCAATTGTGTCTAAAAATGGTGTCACTCCTAGCTAATGTCATTGGTTAAAAGTTTATGATGACTTGCTATGATGATGATGTCCCTGTAGGTAGCATCCCGAAGGGGTGCCGTTCAGGTCTTTGGTGGAAAGTGCATCTGAAGGCTTGGTGAAGACAAGGTTGGGATTTCTGCTGTTACTCGGGATCACGTGGCTGTGTAACGGGTGGCAACAGGGCAGTGGCTAAGCCGGCCGCGGCGATGGCGGGCACCGTTCTCGTGTTCCCTGCAGGCGGGCATTCATGGAGCGATGACCAGGGACCAGCCCTGGCTTGCGACAGTACTGTAAGCATGCACGTTTCAGAGCCCAGCAGCATCTGCAGGGGTATTCATGTGGGCGTGAGGCTTCCCGGCGACCTCCCAGGATGGGGATTGGTGACCTGGAAGAACATCAGTGCCCGGGGACTCCTTTTCAAGCTATTCTGCTTGACGTAAGTCGCTTGCGATGGAGGGAGAGGTGAAGGCTGAACATGCAGGCGAGCACGAGCCTGCTGCCTGTAAACACATTTTGCTAAGGAGGCTGAATAAACTCCCGCCCACTTCTGTCAGAGAAAGCTGCACAGGCAGTCAGGAGCTGGTCGGCGTCCAGCTGCCCTTCTGAGAGCCGCGGCTTTTGGTGTGGGTGGGGAAGGAGCCTCCCTGACACGGACAAAAGGAGAAGTCTGCAGGAGCGGATGCACTGGCGAAACTAGGATCCCAAACTCCTGGCTGATTTATCATCCGCTCTGACATCAAAATGACTCTTGCTTCGCTTTGAGGTCGATGACTGCATGAAGGGCTGAATTTAAACTCCCACGTGAACTGTGAAGCCAACCAGATGCAGCTCCAGGCCTCTGCCCTGGCCTCTCCAAGAGGTGCCCTCCAGCGCGCCTTGCCCATCTCCCCAGGCCAGGGGCGCACAGGGAGAGCCAGGTCCCGGGCGCGCTCCTGGGCGCTCTGGCTTCTTCCGGCTCCGTTCCTGGGTTTCTTCTGGTCACGGGCACCCCGCCACGCTTGGGTTTCCCTCCTCACACTTGCTGTTCCTGTGCCATGAGGATTATGGAGCTTAATTAACACATGCCCGTGTAAAGCATGCTTTGAGAGCCTGCAGTGCAAAGGGAAAACGTGTTCCTTTGTTCTGCTCCGGGTGGCTCAGGGTAGGTCTGTTGTTCCACTTACACAACAGCCTTCTTTCCATGGACACGGCCCTAGTCTAACGCGAGAGAATCCAGTGTCACCAGCAGCACCTCGGCCTGTGGGCAGACGCCACAGGTGCTGAAACGTGTTGGCTAAGTGGATTGCTATTTACTGTGGGCAGCAAGCTCCCTGTGCTATGCGTGTAATTTCCTTAGTTGCCCTCCTAGTTGGGCAACCCTGCTATTACCCGGGAGCTTTCCTGCTGAGCCAAGGCAGGAAGGGAGCCTGCAGTCTCGTGTCACCGGTGCTCGTCTAGCGCGGCGGTGCGCCAGCCGGTGATGCTGATGTGTTCCCGGCGCGCCGCGCTCTCCGAACACACTGGGCTTCTCCTGTTTTCATCCACAACTGAAACAGCCCATCCTACCACTTTAATTGCTTGGTTTGTTGGGTACATTCTCCAACACATGCCATGATTAAACAAAGTCCTATATGGAGTGATTGAAATACGACTAGCAAAATCGTAGTGGAAAGACACAGAGCATCTAGACAGCCTGCCAAGTAACTGTGGGGATCACTTTTGTACAAACCATTTTTAATGGCCTGTGCTTGCCTTGCATGTCAAAGATCTTGCAGTAAAATGAACATGACTGTTGTTTTATGAGCTGCCGTGAAATGTGACCACCACGGGTGCCCGCTTGCATGGGTGCAGACCAGTGGAGGTTCCCGTGAGGAGAGCCGGGGAGTACGGCGGAGCGGGACAGGGCCACGCTCCTTCCTGGATTCCCCTGTCCTGCGCTGACGGATGCCGTCTGTCCCCCTCAGCGGTCTAGCAGCCCGCGCAGCCATGAACGCTCTTCTTACTGGTAAAGGAAAAGACCTTTGGAGATGCTCAGAGGCAATCGCATTTATTCTTGGCCTGCCTGTATGCTTGCCTGCAAAAGCGTGCCATGCCCTCGGAGGCCCAGCTCATGGCCACCCTTTAAAATAACCCTTGCAGACCTCCCTCCAAATCATGCTGAGGGACAGGGGGAGGTCTCTAAAATGCCGCCTCTTGCTGAAAGGGTTTTGCACGTAGTGAAATAAACCTTTGGAAGCAGAATTTGGTGGACTTGTCCAGCAGCGTCTGCCTTAAAGCGGAGAGGGTAAAACGAGAGATGGAGAGTCACGGTTCCTCTGCTTGTAGGTAAGCTGCTCCGCACGGGGCGGTGATCTCTGCGACGTGAGAAGAGCTGGGAGGCCAAAGCCTTCTTGGGTATGCTGTGCGGTAGCGTGGGATGCAGATTCTGCGATGCCCACCCTGGTCACGGGCTGCGTGCACGCGTGCCGCTGTGCGAATGAGCAGCACCGGTGCGGGTGGGAGGGTCGCTTGGTATCGGTGCGCCGGCTGCGGGTGCATCTCCTCAGCACCTTCATAGCACTATTTTTTTTACCAAATGGCATTGTGGGGGTGAGAGGAAAGTTTTGCCTGCTTACTTTTTCTACCAAATTAGGTTCTGTCCAAAAATAACCGGCTCGCTGTTCCCTGATCTGTCTGGAAATACGCAGCAGCTCCGGACACACTCCTAGTCCTCCGTTGCATGGGCAGCCGGGGGAAGAACTGGCAATAGTTGTTCTTGGAGAAATGAATGAGTGTCTGAAAAGTCCCCGCAGCCAGCGTGGTTCTGGGGCTTTGCCAGTCTCTGCGGGGTGAACTCCAGTGCTTCGTGGCTGTTGAACTTTTCATCACGAGGAAAATGCTCAAGGTCTGTTTGCACCATGTGGCTATCACACGGGCATGAGAAGGTCAACTTGGTTTGAGAGTCTTCCTCAGATGTGTCTTAATATATTTAGATTGCAGCAATCCAGCGTGATTCATTATGACTCCGACCTGCAGTTTCAACAAGTTTTGGCCATTATGTACCAACGTCCCCAGTCAGATGCTCTCTGGCATCTCACCTACTCTAACAATAATATTTTCCACTGAAAAGGCCAGGCATTTTGACTCTCTTGTGAATGCGTGCGTCTGTCCACTTGTCGAGGTATTTGGAAGGAAACCCCTGGGGAGAAAGACAAGAGCCAGCAGGAATTGCCCCTACACTTTGTAGGGTGGCAGGAGTGCGGGGAGGATGGCCTTTCCAGTTCGACGGGGCTTGGACTGTGATGCTGGGCAAGCTCTCGTGCCTTGAGGCATTTGGGGCAGTTATCTGGGTTTTTTTAGTTTTGGATTAAAATAAAAAGTTCAAAGGAAAATGCAGCCGAAGAAGGTAGGGAGGTCCCTGTACTGCACGTCTGGATTTGTTCGGTCCTTGGCTCTGGCTGCACGCAGGGCATTAGTCATGTCACTTTTGTTCTGCCTCTGCTTCGTTTCCCCACCTGGGCAGTGGGGGTCACACATGGCCCCTATTTCCCCAGGGTTTGTTGGAATAAATCTATGCAGGTGTGGCTGGTGCTCAAAGACGGCGTCAGAAAGGGGTCTGTAGAGGCAGAGCTGTCCCTTTGTTTCCGACAGAATAAATCCCTGGGATTTGCCCAGGCTGATGTGCAGGAGCTACATTTGGGGCTTTTGTTAGGCGTCTTATTCCCAGCGGCGCGGCGTCTGCCACCCAAGCAGAGACAGGCCCACGAGGAGAACACCTTCGCCTTCCACTGAAGCGATGCCACAGCTGGTCTGACTGCAAGGCCTCGACCAGCGGAGCTGGACAGCAAGAGAAGCTGGTCGGCCGCTCCTCCCGGCGCTGCGTCCCAGTGCGCTGCGGCCGGCACCGAGCTGCTCTGACACGAGCCCCGGTCCTCCCCGCATGTGCAGCGCTCCTGCAATGGGAGAAGGAGGAAGTACTGATTTCACATGAAATCCAGCCTGTGCGCGGCAGGTCGTGAGTGATGGGACAGCTATGGCAATTGCTCCATAGTCCAACCAAAAATGACAGGCATGCTGATGTTTTCTCTGAGCTCCCCTTCCAGGGCAGCACAGAGCAAAGCAACACAACGAGTTGTGCATTTGAGCAAGGGCTCAGTAATCTGGTCAATATGAGGAACTGAGACCAAGGCAGGAAATGGCCTGCTAGCCTGGAGTTATTGTCCTTCCTCGAGGGCCCTCCCTCCTCCTTGCTAAAATACCTGGCCTGCAAGGGTATCGGAAAGCACTGCCCCCTCCCTCCCCGGGGCCTGGGGGCCTCTTCACAGCTGCTCCTGCTCCTTCCCTGAAACCAGGGAAAATGTGCAGGACCTGCCAGGAGGACCGGCATTGCTTTGGTACGCCTGGGAGAACGGGCAACACTCGTTACACCCCCAGCATTTGTGGGGGACAGAGAGTATAAAAGACTGATCAAAACGCACAATAAAATCTCTTCTTTAAAAAAAAAATCTCACACCTTCCTTTTCCTTTCTCAGCCTCAGAACTCACCAACGCCGCCCCGCCGCGAGGTGGAAACTCCCCAGCCAAACCGGGACCAACTAACCCTTCGCAAAACCCCCAAACCCCTTTTGGCGTCTTTGTCCTAATAGCAGGTGCCAAAAGGAAAACTCCGCCTGAGTTACTTACACCAGTTAAGGACAGGACCGAGATAAGGGTTTCTACAATGAGAATCTCTGTTCTCAGAAGCTGCTTTTACGAGCGTCCGTCGCTGGGACTCTCTGCAGGGAAGCAGTGCTACTTTCCCTCATGGGAAATGATGCTTCCTAACACTGTTTGCTTCTGCAAGTGAAAGCAAAGGCATCTGCACTGCACTAGAGCCCAGAGTGACTTCTCATGAAATCCTTCCTCCAGATCAGAAATCAGCTGCTTGGTTACAGCAATGCCAGGGCAGTCACGGGGGAGACGAGAGTTGGCTGGGGATGACCGTTCCCTTTTGTGATTAACCTGTCAAACTTCTGAAACTTCTTTGCAGTCCACTCGGGAATGAACTGAAAGCTTTCCCAACCCACTCAGGGATCAGGGTTGTGTTTAAAACAGGCTTGGGTTTCATTTCTTACCTCCAATGTCAGGCTCGCTATGTCTCCCCATCCCGCTCTCCACGGAAGTGACTGAAGGGTTGATCCGAGGCCGTGGAGACCTTCCCACGGAAAACATCATCAAGACCCGGGCAGGGTGACAGCACTTCAGCTTCCACAAACTGGTTGATTTAACAAGAAATAGATGAAATGTTTCAAGTAGGTCTAGAAAGGACCTGGCTTCTCCTCTCATTTCTGCTCCTGCCTTACTTGTGCGGCTCTGGGCAAGAGTCCCCTCTGCTTGTGTTTCCTTCTCACCTTTTATCTATTTTGCCAATTAAGACTGAAAGGTCTTTGTGGCAGGGACTGTCTCTCGTTACCTAGAAGGACAGCAAGCATCCTGGACTCTCAGCTCGTTTGGGGCCTTTTCATTGAACGCTGTATTTTAATAAGAGCTGCCTTTACTTACTTTATTGAAACAAAAGGTCCCTAAATGACTCAGAGCTACCCAGCGGTGCAAGCCGTCTGTCTGCCACCTCGTCTGATACCATGATCTCACTACGGCTCGCCTTATTTTTCCTTTTGTTATTTGTCACCTCCACTTCTTGCATCTTCAGATTATATTTGGAGCGGAGCACCTCTGGCCTAGATCTGAGTTTATGCAGCTCTCACGGGGGGTCCTGGTCCCGACTAAAGCCCCTGGCTAACCTGCACGACAAAGCAATAAAAGGGGGTTGATATCTATTTATACCAAATTCACAAATGGCTCTGGGAGAATCACGGTGGTTTGTGAGCTTGGGTTGAGTCGGGTGAATACTGTCATGCACCGAATGGAGGGGAAATCATAGGATGTCAAAACATCTTGTGTTGTGCATTAAGGGCCAGATTCTGCTCCACGGGGAGTTTGACAAGGTGACTCCAGGGTTCAAGTCTGATTTTATTCCACCCTGCTCGAGTTGCTGAAAGTCTGTCCCTACAGAGGCCGGGTGGGTCTTGCCCTCTCACTGCTTCCTTGTGAGTCAACCCGGAGGGCGGGGGCTGGTCCGTGGCACGAGCAGGTGCAGGGTGGGTTTCCAGGGACTTCAACAGGATGGAAAAAGGTGGTGCGGAGGTCTCCACCTGCATCACTTTGCCCGGCACCTGGAACAGAGTCTGGTCCACAACGGCCCGTTTCGGGAAGGTCAGAACGGGCGGTTACAACGTTTTCTAAAACCTTTCATGGTGAAATGCAACTTTTCATTTCAAAATTGACCTCTGTTAAAAACCGGGTTCAGTGACCCAAAAAGGAAAGAAAACATTTTGTGGTGGGTCCGTGTTCAGGTTTTCACATAACTGGAAAACTTTTTAAAAGAAACCTGTTTTGTTTCAGCCTGAACAGATTCTCGGTTTGGCCACTGAACTGGGATGTCCATCATCTGCCAGGCCCAGACACAAGTGACATTTGCTGGTTCGTTTTACCTGCTCCTTAGAGCAGGGTGATTAAGTAAAGGAGAATCTGGTCCAGAAAAGAATGAAAAATGGTTTCAATATTGCTCTTATAATTCAACAGTTACTTTTCAATGTTTGGGTTGTACTTGACCTAACAGTTATAGGAAGCGAAGAGAGGAGAGAAGTAGCCTTTCCCTTCTTGCTCTGTCGGCACTGTGTGTCAAGACGACAGCGCCTTCCCGTTAGTCATTCGTTTGCTTAGCTTAAGAACCGCTGTGCCCAACGCGGGTGGCTTCTTGGTTGTAATTCAAGGCCGTGCTTATCTCATTCACAGGATGCTGGAGTTTTCAGCAAATAGGGAATAAGTGTTCAGAAAAAGCAAACAGCGCAAGGTGTTTCAGAGCCTGCTGAGCGTGCACCGTGCTGCATCGGGGGAAGGAAACTCCCCACCTTCCCCTTCTCTCTCTCATAATGAGAACAGCTCCCTAAAAAACCCCAAATGCATTAGGAACTTCACAGGTTTTAATTCAGCATTTAATAGGCCCCATTGTGATTCAGTTTGGGATATCTTGACTTATTTTTTAATGCGGTTTAAGGTGCATGATGGAAAGATTATGATGGGGAGGTGTATTTAAAAAAAAAATCGTGACTTATTATGGAATACCAACAAAAATGATGAATATCATCAAGGACTGATGCCAGACTAAGCGTACGGGCCTGCATAGATGCGGAGTCGAACGAGGACGGGCTTTCTCACCGCAGCTGTTTGAGATGCATTTGTGAAAGAAAACGCACCCAGAGCACAGCCTGGCTGAACGCCTTCAGCAGCAAGCGCTCTGGGGAAATTGCAGATACCGGGTGGGATTGATCTCTGTTCCTGCGTTACTCGGAAAAGCCAGGGCAGCTGGAGGAGTGCATAGACGGGCTGGCTTGGAGAAGGCAACACTTCTTCATGGGGCTTAACGAAGCGTTGGTGGAGAGCAGCCTTGACCTAGGCACTGACAGCCAAGGGCGGCAGAGCCTTGGCCATGTCCTGAGCAGTGTCTGGCAGGGGGAGGATACAGGTTCAAGCCCTAAATTCAGCTCCTTAATTGGGTCCCAGGTGGAGGAGAACCTGTGAGAGGAGGGTGTAAGCGAGAGAAGTAGCAGCAAAGGATTCGGGGCCAAAACAGGTGTGGGCTTAGAAGGAGGATGGCAAGGGCATGGCAACCTCGGTCCTGAAACGAGGAGGAAAGCACTGTCAGCAGCTTGTGCAGCACTGCAAGTAGGCTCCGAGGCGGGCGGCACTTCAGTTCCTGCTCCCGGGATCTCCGAGTCCGAGGCCAGATCGGCTTGCGCGCTACAGGGCCGAGTCGCATAAAACTCTGTTGCAATAAACTCGTAGGCCTGCATTCCAGGGAGCTCGTGCCACCCTCGGCTGATAGTCCAGGCCGTGCCCGTGCATCAGATTGGCTGGTTAACGAGCATGGGACTAAGGACCAGAAACTCCAGGGGCCAATCAAGCGGTGTCAGGACTCCTCCTGTGGATTTGGGCAAGTCCCTTTGCCTGCTTTCCTCAATGTCTTAATCTATAAAATGAGGGATAATACTTCCTTGCTTGTGTCACCTGCATGTTATGGGAGTTTGCTAACGCGGAAGTGGGGTTTTGCAGCTGGACGCATGCCGATAACCATGCACACGATACTCCAAAACGCTCCTTTTCCTCTCGTGCTCGGGGGCTCGACTGACCCTTGCAGTGGTTGAGTGGCTTGGTTGGGGGTTGATTCCTGAAGGGTGCAAGGGCTCGCTGGGGCTTCTCTTTACTGTGCATTTAAGACCCCCGCACATGCAAGTGTGCTCCAGACTAGATGCAAGCGAGAGGAAAATGTTCCCTGAGTTAAGTGACGGGGCAAAGGAAGGAGGTGCCAATGCCATGTTAACTGGGTCTTTTTACAGTCTTATACATTTAGGAAAAAAGCAAAGGCTTAACTTCCTTTATTTTTAATTAACAAAGCAATCCCATTTCACGAGGAACCCTACGATGGCCAAGAAGCAGCGAGTGCCCAGGACTTGATGGATTCAGCTCTGGCAAGTCGTTCTGCCGGGGCTGGTGACACACCTGCTCGCTCGGTCCACCACGGCCTCTCCCGTGCTGCTGGTGCGAAGGTGTGGCAGAGCGCGCATTCGGCCAGTTGTGCGACCTCCCTGGGTGCGGCTGGCCCGGCAGCAGGGATCCCTGCCGGAGCCTTGTGACCGTCTGAAATGGGAGCGAAGTGCGCCGACACCTGTCTGGGGTTGTGCCCCCAGCGTTCATCCCCCTGTGGCAGGGGGTCAGGCTGCTCGGGTGATCTGCTCGGGCCCCTCCTGGCCCTAGCGACTACGACACGATGACACCTCGTATCATGCTGGAGCTGTCCCGCTGGCAAGTGGTGCCTGAGTGTGTCGGTGCAGCCCTTAATCCGGAGGAATCGGCGCCAGGCAGATGCTGCCGCAGGGAAAGGAGAGAAGAGACCAAGATATGCGCCAGCTCCCCGCAAAAACAGACGCCCAGCGAGTGGATCTGGCAGCAACATAACATGCACTTTTCTTGGGCCCTCTTTGGCCTGTGACTTCCCCCTCTCCCTCTTCACGCACCATCTCGTTTTGAGCGGGGTTCCCGCTCTTCCTCTGCCCCCGTGAGGGTCCCGCTTGTGTTTTGCACGTTGTGGTAGTGACGTCACAGCATCTGCATCATCCTACCCTGCAAGGGATGCCTTTAACTTTGGGTTAACCTGTTTTTAATCCAAAGTTTACTGGTGTTTTCCCTGTCGAGGCCGCGTTTAAAGCACGCTGCTGTCCGGAGGTATTATTGGCATTAGTCATAATTGCCTGAAATGTCTTGCTCGGACTCCCGGTTGGACGCCAGGCCAGAGGAGCCTGCCTGGGGCTGGAAGCTAACCGAAGTCCGTGCGGGTCAGAAAGGCCAACACGGGTTTGTCACCGGGAAGGTGCTGGTGAGCGTGAGGGCAAAGTGCTGCAGCTGGGATCTGCCTCAAAGGAGGGGATCCTCTAGTGGGAGGATTTTGGGTTGGACTTCGACCTGGGGGCTGTGCTGGGAAGGGCTGGACTCTCCTGGTGACCTTGCTGGAGGTCTGGGCCCAACGACCCCCGACCTGGGGGGGGTCCCGGGGAGAAGGAAGGTGCAGGGACCTTGCGGCGCTGTGTCAATGGATCTCGGGATTGCTTTCTGCGGAGGAAGCGTTTGGCAGCTGGGCGGGTCGTGAATAGCTCTGCGCTGGAGCAGATGGTGCTGGCAGCTCGCAGGCGTTTTTCTTAACATGGAGCATCTAGTACGTGTCTCTCTCCTTTCCTAAGACAGGCATGCCGTACTCTTTTTGGGTCAGAGAGACACGAACTTCTGTAGGCAGCAGCCTATTTTGGTAGCCGCTAAGGGGTGCGTCTGTTAAGAAACTGGGAGTGACTTCTAATATGGGCAAGGCTGCAGTGGGACACGGGGTCCTGCTGAGTGCTATTGAGTCTCCGCAGGCTCGTCACCAATGCGTTGCTGGGTCTTTTGTTCTGTAGACTCAAACAACAGCACTTTGGCGACCAGGAAAGTGGCTAAAATACATACAAACTTATCGATGCCAAATGCCCGGTGCAGGCCCACATTCAGAAGCGCTGGGCAGGGGCTGACTCTCTGCCTAGGAGACGTCACGCGAAAGGGGCTGTGTCGAACCGCCTGGGCGCCTGGGTAGCTTCTTGGCGTCAGCAGCCGTTTGCGGAGCGGTGCCTTGCGTGCAGACTTGCTCGAGTGCACGGGACAGCGCTGGCGCGAGCAGAGCCGTTTGCACAGCTGTGTTTCCGCTTGGTGAAAAATCCAAAGAATCTGGCAGCAAAATATTTCTGTTTGCCTGGACAGCCAGGGAAGGAAGGGACGGACCGTGCATGGAGCTATCTTGCCTTACTGCAAGAATGCTGGCTTGGGGTTTGTGAGCGGTGGAAACATTAACAACCTGGATACTTAAGGAGGGATAATTAAGGGTCAGGCTTAACTCCTCCTGGAGATAAAAGAGGCAACATTCAGCCCTCTCTATTGCTCTATATGTCTGCAGGCTTCTCCCAGGGATGCCAGCGCTTCCGTGGATCCAGCCTGCAAGGCCTTTTCCATAGGCATGCGTTGAAGATGGCCTGCCTGGTTTGCCTTAATGAGGCATGTAACTTCAAAACCTGTTGGGGGACCATTGCAATGTGGCTGCTATGCAGCCCGGAAAAACGCAGGGACAACAGCCCTTAACCCCGTCGGTGCTGGGGGAGCTGGCGGGACGCTCTTCCCAGAAGCAGCTGTCAGGTGACAGGCCTTGGAGGCAGGGCTTGCCGGGGCGATGGAGCGGTGCGCAGTCCTTGTCCCAAGCGGCCATCGCAGGGGCTCAGCCTGGAGCCTGCTCATGGTCACCAGGGTCACGCCGAGCTGCCAGGGGCCGGGCTGTCCCGTTTCTTTCCAGCTCGGGGCTCCTTGCCCTCCAGCGCGGAGTGAGAAGACTTTGAGGTTTCCCTAGCACAGGTCTTGGTGCTTCCCAGCCAGTCACACTGGGAAGCAGTGTCACATGCTGGTGCCAGGCAGGACTCGTGGCAGAGGCGATATCTTTTATTAGGCCAACTAGATTTTTGCAAAAAGAATTCTTTCATTGCAAGCTTTTGGGCACCCTCATCGGGCATCAGAGAAAAGATTGTAAAAGCTCTCCTGGGTAGAAATGAAAGTTCATATTTCATAGGAGACTTGAGGGTGGTAAAATCTCCTGTTTGGAACAGTTCATTTTATATGCAGGTTTGGCTCGGAGAAAAGTTGGAATAGTCTCTTTACCTCGCAGCTCTTTGGTGGTAAGCAGGATGCAGTCCTATTTCCTTCGTGCTCGTGCCTGAAAGCTTGCAACTGAAGACTTTTTTTTGTGTGTGCAAAAATCGAGTTGATTTCGTAAAAGAGATCACCTCTACCATGAATCCTGATTCCTTTTTGCCTCTAGACCAATACGGCTGCACCCTGGATGGATACCTGGTGCAGTCAGTGGCACCCGAACTGACCTGGGACATGGGTTTCCTGTTGACTGAATCGTGCCAATGCTAAAACTCACGGCACAGAAACCCAACCAGCCCGAGCCAGGAGATGTACTTGTCACCTGGACTGGGCGAGCAGATCCTCCCTGGGGCCCAAGCACCAAGTCCCCTGGGTTCCCATGGGACCCTGGCCCCTGAGCACCTCACAGGACCATGCCTTTGTCCTGGCCACGAGCGGGACAGCAAGGCAGCACGCTCGGGGACCCGGTGTCCGCTGTTCACGGCTAAACTTCTTGCCGGACACCAGCTCGCCGGGCACCAGCTCGCGGGGTGCTTGGCTCTCTCCCCGGCTGCCTGGTCTAAGCAAGATGCAGCAGAAGTGACTTCTGACTCTCTCTTCTTTTTGCCAGTAAAACTCAAATTCCCTTTAAAAACAGCAGAGTAATAATGCATGAAGTCTGGAACCTGCCAGGCGCCGCGCGGGCAGTCCGGGACCGCGGCGTGGGTCCTTGCCTCCCAAACGGGCCTGACTGCATGGGTCTGGCTGCACCCTCAGGGTCTGGATTGAAGCCTCCTGGGCAGGGACTTCTGTGGTGACCTGCCAGGGTCTTTGCCCCTCTCGGGAGTGGTACAGAAACCCGGAGTATCTCCACGGTCCAAAGGCCGCTCGTGATCTCCTCCAGACGGGAGGTGTGATGGCTCCTTCACAGCTCGGAGCAGCAGCACCGTGCAGCAGTCTGAGAAGGGAAGGGAAGTCGGGGTTAACATGGAGCTCTCCTGGGAGGATTTTGAAAGGTGAAGGGTAATGACCAAGCTGGGCGGCAGGCCTGAGTCTTATCCGGTAGATCACGGGACTTTCACTGAGTATTGGTGGTCAGGACATCAGGGTCGTGCCTCCGGCTAAGAGGGTATCTCGGCCCGTTCGTGGTCCCGTGACGCTGCAGGCAGATGGACCTGGCCTTCCCGGCTGAGTCACCTGCTTTGCTTCCTGCAGCGCGGCGCTTTTCCGTGTCCGTGTGCTGTCTCGTCTGACCTGACCCACTGTTCTTGCCTCCTGACAGCTGATAAGATGTGGCCTCGAGGGCTGGCACCTGGCCAGCCCTGACATGAAAGGCATGAGATGGCCCTTCTCTGCGGCCGCCTGTCCTAGCATCGTGGTGCCGATGCCGATGCGGATGCGTGCAGGTCCCAAAGCTGCTGCCAGCTGAGGGGCTCCAGGCGCTGGGGGTGGGAACCGTCACAAGCCTCACCTGGCGGCGGGGCCCACATGCATTGTTTTGGGCTGGATCAAATACAGCGTCTGGCGCACTGCTCCGCAGGCTGGCCAGCGCGTTGGGAAGAAACACCGGTGGTGTAAAACTAACCCAGTTGTCCGGCTGCACGGGGCGTGGAAGTCTCTGAAACCAAATCAGCTGCATCACAGGGCTGGAAGGGACGGACTTGGTCACCGATCTGGCAGCTTGCTGACACAGGCAGCCCTGCCTATAATCCCTTCCTTGAGCTTGGCCGCCCATCCTGAACCCAGCCTGGGGCTAGCGCAGAACCTTGCTTCTCCGAAACCATCGTGTTTTCCAGGCTAAGCTTATTCATGGCCAGTTTATGCCCATTTGCTCTGGTGTCAACATCAGCTTTTACCTCTTTTGCCTTTTGGGGTTTACCCAACAAATCAGGGGTGTAGGGAGTACTCATATCCCCTCTCAGCCTTCATTTTGCTGGGCTAACCTAGCCAAGCCGTGTCGGTCTTTTCTAGTAGGATGGGATGAAATGTGTGACTGCCATCAAGTCCTGTTCTTCTGAGTCAGCTCTGCATCGACCATTCTTTCCAAATTGAACTTCCTCGGCACACTCCTACTTCTTGTGCCAAGATAATCCATGGAAATATTAAATATCAGTCCCAAGACCAATCCTTGATGAAATCCAATAACAACTTCCCTCTGCCCACATAATTCCCCTTTCCACATAGCCTAATGATGTCTCTCACTTGGCCAGTTCTTTACTGATCTTACTGCTCTCGTACCAATCCCCAGTAGCATCTAAATTATACATTTAATCTATAATTTCCCATGCAGCGCTAAATCAAACATGTTTATTGAAGTCCAGATGAACTGGATCCACTGCAGTTAGTCTGAAAAGCCAGAAGACCAACACAGCTGGCTACCTCTCTCTAGCCCAAAGGAGTCGGGGTATTTGGGCACAGCACCAGCTTTGGTAAACACTTGTTGCATTTTTCCCACTTTCCATTTTTCTCTGCACCTTTAATGTTTCCTCCAGCGGTTGTCTTGTACCTGGGAGCAGTCCTGAGAACAGGCTGTAGCTGCCCATGTGCTTTCCTCCTTCCTCAGCTGTGGCTGTTTTGTGTCTCCAGTCCCACGGTGGCACGTCTGATCCGACAGCGCTGCTCCGACCTGTGCACCCAGTGACTTGTCGATGTGGCAGCCGCGTCGCACCCTTCCTCTCTCGCTTCATCCTGGGGGCTTCCCAGATTTCCACGCGCCCTCCAGGCCAAGGCAGCTGATTAAGAAAACCGGAATGAGGTCTGCAAGTCACTCGGGGTTGAGGAGGAAGTGAAGTTGGTGCCCTACGTGATGGAGCCGAGGAGACCGCTCCCGGAGCGCCTGGGCTAATTCCCTTGGGCTCTTGCAGTGCACGAGGTCTGGATGCTGGGTAGCCGCTCTCTTCTGTTTCTTGAACTCTTCTGGCATTTAGGACTATTGATGCAGATATTTAAAACAAATATTTGCTTGAATGGATACCCCCGCCCCCCACTGTTAGCCGCACAGCTACCTGCGGCTCTCTGGCCATTGCAGATTGTTCACCTCCAGGAAAGGTGCGAGAGCTGCGCTGGGAAGGAGGTGCATTTTTCCCAAGGATGCAATGTGCCGCGGACTGTTCCAGAGCCGGATTTTGTGCCCAAGAATAATTTCCATCCAGTCTTGCAGCTTACTAATAGGAGTGATCCTGTGGCAGCACAGTCTCGTTGGAGGCACCTGGAGCATCCTTAAAGCATCGAGCCCTGGTACGCAGTGAGAAGATTGGGAAACCCGTCCGGAGCAGCTGACCCCATAAATGCCTGACTGCTACCAAAAATATGAGACGCACGTGATGACATCAATCAGCAGCCTTGTTACGCACCAGGAACCTCCCTGGTCCTGATGGAAACAATGCCCTGCAGGCATGCAGATGGCGCGAGAGCTCCTCGGGCACGTGTACGTCACTGCTTTCCCAGTACCATTGTGTCTTCGGGGCTGGCCTCCTTTCCCACAGAGATCTTGACCTTTGTGGTGGAGTAGACAGGGCTGGAAAAGGCCTTTCCTTAAGGGAGTGGAAAGGTATGAGCCAAGGCGACATGGCCATTGTTACAGATGACAGAGGGAAAGCTCTCGACACGTTAATTTATTGTCACCTGCAGAGGAAGAACAAATCTTGAGGTTTGTCTTGGAGCTGGTGGAGAAGCATTGTTTCAGGAAGAAACCCTGGGAGGGCCCTGACCAGGGAGCCCGGCCTCTCCCTCCATAAATCACGCTGCGTTTACAGTGGTAATGAGGTGCAGCTTCTGGGAAATGAACACTTGATTGCGGCGCACACCTGACCAGCCGAGGCACAGGGCTGGGGATGGTTTGACGTGGCCCAGAGCTCAATTGGGAAACTCGCCGTTTGAACTGGGAAGGGCTGCATGCCTCTTTTGGAGCTTCTGCCACTGGCAAGTCGGAGGCATCCGGGCAAGAAGAGCTTTTTCGGGGCGTCTTTCAGCACCAGCCCATTCTCCAAGGGTGCTAGGCTGGCGTTGATCCAGAGATGGGGTGTGCAAGGCCTTGTCCTCTTTCAGATCCCCGTTGTGCTGGTCATGGGAACACGGACAATGATCAGGTGGTGGAGGTACACGCTTGTTTGCTGTCACCTTGTGGCCTCCCATGCTGACCGTGTTATCGGTGCACAGAGCACATATCATGATGGCCTGTGATCCCTTATCTATCGCAGCCTAGACAGTATGTTCATTTGTAAGAAGACATTAGATAAAGACTTGTCCAGGACGGTTTGGACAGGCTGATCCTGTCTCAAGCAGGGGGTCAGACTAGATGTGACCTCTAAACCCCGCTCCAGCCCTGCCTCTTTATGAGTCTTGACCTGAGTCCAAATGACAAATACTGCGGGCTCCTTTGCTGACAGTAGGACTTGGGAGGAGACCAGCATGTCCTGGGAAGATGGACCAGACAGTCCAGTGTAAATGCTTCTGTTTCTGGGCAACTCCCTGCAGTCTTACTTAACTGCACCCATGTGCTAGATGTTTGCAGGCAAAAGCAGAGTGAGTTGGATAGCTCGAGAGTAAAAATTATCAATGTACAAGCAGCCTCAACTCTACTGAAGTCAGTGGTACTAGGTTGTCTTGCACCATGAGTAAATTGAGCCCTTCAGCCTCTCCCTGTGGGGAGAAATAAGCAAGACTTGGCCTTTTCCAGCCTCTCCAGCAGGTTCCCAGTTGCTGTCCCCGTGTGGCTGCCAAGCTGGGGCAGGTTGGCCGGGAGCAACGTTTTTGGAGTCCCTCTCTGTGCAGCGACTGCTGGTTTTGCACCAGCCGTCCTGCCTTATCCACGCAGCTGGAGTTCAGGCGAGGCCAGAACTGGCGAGTGTTGAAATCAGGATAAATTGATCTTAATTGTTCTTGCCCTGTGACTGCTGTTTGTAAACAGAAAGCTGGTCTCTGTTGTCACACCTGTCTGACCCTGGAGAGGCAGCACCAGGCAGGTGTTGCTGAGCAGACGCTCCTGTAGAAGGAAGCAGCAAACTGGGGAGGGAAGGAACGTCCTCTCTTAGAGATCTGCCAGGATTTTGGCTAATGGTGGAGCCGAGCTGCTGCAAGCCTCGACTATAAGCAGCACGGGCCAGGGACTGCACCAGGAGGGAGTGCAGCTTTCCTTGGCTGCACTGGCATCATGCATGGATGCACACAGGATAGATTCGGTGTAGCCGGCGTTTCTTCAAATACCATAGCACTTATTGATGAAGGCGTCCCCAAGAGGAAGATGTTGCCAGCACCGGCTGGGTGGAGGCGAGCGTACCCCTCGCAGCTGCCAGGTCGTACAGCACCACCCTGTTCTGTCAGCTGGCTGAGCCCCTGTATGGTAGCATTATACTGAGGCAAATTTGCTTTGGAGAAAGAAATGTTGGTTGCCAGCCTTCTCTTCCTCCTCAGGTGCCTTTCTTGCCCTGCTTCTGAAGCCAGGGTATGACTCCGGACATTGTGCCGGCAGCATCCCTCACCATGAGGATTTAAAACACTGAGCATGCTCCCAGAAAGGTGCTGTCCTACAGCAACAAGGACAACGACACGAGACCAGAGGAATCACGGCAGTGATTGCCGGTCCTCAAGCCCTGCCGTCCCATGGTCTTCCAGCAGAAATCCTGGAAGAGGCAGTGTGAAACACCTGGGAGCGGGGTGGCAAAACCCTGGACCGTGGCTGGGATGCAGGACGGTTGTCCCCAAGCCTGGCTGTGATGATACAACCCAACAGTGTCTTGACTGCAGAGTAAACGCGAGGTGCACGCATGCTTGTGGCTGCAAATATGGACTCGGAGCTGCAGCGAGATGCAAGTGTTACCATGGCCGGAGCCTAATGACCTGGTCCTGAGCAGTGCTTGTGGCAAACGGGCCTCACCTCTGCCTTGGGACGGTTGGCAAAAGAATAAGGCACAACACCCAGTGATTAAAAACAGCATATTCAAAAAATATATCTTTATTTCCGGTGTTTGTGCTGTTAAATATTCAGTTAAAATAAGATGCATTTTATTGCACACTCGGGCACATTGCTCTTTGATCTTCCTGTTTAATATACGTGATCACTGTATAAATGCAGACCGTCTCCAACAGCCAGTCCCACAAGCACAGGAAGTGCCCATCCTTGCCATCCGCACGGCCTGCCCTAATCGGCTACAGGAAGGCCATAGCAGGAGCTGGCTGGGAAGAGGGGACTGAGCTGTGGGACCGAGTGCACCCATCCTTACATACCATTCCTGTGCATGTGGCCTTGGGTCCAACACACGTAGGAGAGAACAAAGGGAGCTCCAGCCTTGCCGCCGGGCTCAGACCCGCTGTACTGCGGGCCACGGGGATTTTGCTGTTCCCTCCACACACTACAGAATTGGGATCTGGATGTTCCTGTTCATGTGCTTGAAGCAGGGAAATTTTATAACTGAAAGGTCTAAGCTCTCCTGGGAGAAAAGGTATGAGCAGTGACACTTATAGCAGCTGGTTTGAAATCCAGGGACTGTCTCAGTGGGCTGGAGGCCGAGAGGGTCTGGGCTATGGTGGTACTAGTGCATGGGGCAATCATACAATCATAGGAAATTGGGGTTGGAAGGCAGCTCAGGAGATCACATCTACTCCAATCCCCTGCCCCAGGCAGGACCAGCCCTGACTACATCATCCCAGCCAAGGCTTTGTCAAGCCAGGTCTTGAAAACCTCCAGGGATGGAGAGTCCACCACCTCTCTGGGTAACCCGTTCCAGTGCTTTACTGCCCTCCTAGTGAGAGAGCTTTTCCTAACATCCAACCTCAGCTTCCCTTTCTATAGCGTCAGCCCATTGCTCCTTGTCCTGCCATCTGCCCCCACTGCAAAGAGTCCAGCTCCATCCTCTTTGCAGCCCCCCTGCAGGAGTTGAAAGCTGCTATTCAATCCCCCTCAGTCTTCTTTTCTGCAAACTAAATCAGCCCATTTCCTTCGGCTTCTCCTCACCAGTCCTGTCCCCCAGCCCCACAACTGTTTTCATTGTTCTCCACTGACTCTCTCCAATGTGTCCACATCCTTTCTGTTGTGGGGGGGGCCACAGCTGGAATTTGGCAGCAGAGGATACTAGGATCAGTGCATCTTCTGTCTGCTCTTCCTGTCACACCTGGCTGCAGGGACGTCAGAGCAGCAGCTGTACTAACTGCTGGGGATGGGGAGGGGGGATTTGTTATCACTCTGCCATGGGGGAGGCGATTTCTTCTCCCTCCCAGCCCTGGCGATGCTCCACGCTCTGGGTGTTGGAACAGACCGCCCTAGCACTGGGGTGATATTTGAATGGTGGTCTCAGGCCAGGGGTCTTGGGCCATGACTGAAATGACTGTGAGAAGGGGGCTCCAAGGGTTCCCAGCACCTGCAAAGCTCAAATGAGATCCTGTCGGTACAGGAGCAGCTGGCCAAGCTGTGTGAAGACAGCCTCCCCTTGTAGAGACGAGACTCGTTGTTTTGCCTTCACTTTTGGACACTGGAAAGGACTGTTTTGGGACTGACTTCAGCTCCCTTACTCCAATGGGGTGATAACTTGCTCTGGGAGTGGTTCTTTTGGCTTTAAAGTTCTCCATCCTGGACCAGGAGCCACGCTGGCAGTAAGGCCTTGAGCGGAAGGGGATACAGCTTAACAACGCGTTTTCCTTTCCGCACGCACCATGTGGCATCTGGGTGGATTCCACTCTCCTCCCAACCCTCCCTCTCTCCCAGCAATGGACTCTGGCCTCCCCTAAGGCCTGGCCTGGCCTGTGCACCGGGATGCCAATGCGGAGCCCCGAGCAGTCACAGCATTAGTACCAGACGGGTGAATGATGTGCAGCTTGTCCACAATGTTTGTCATTGTCTTCGTAAAGACACGAGCTCTCTGCTGCTGGAGACGCCAGGCCTGCCATGCTCTCTGGCCAAGCCCTCATGCCTGGTGTTTGCTCAGGGATGCTTTTAACAGAAAGCTCCAAATCTCCAACTTAGAGTCCAAACACCATCCACCCCCAAGGGCAAACCCCCAGATGTATGCCCCTGGCTCCTGGGTCACATGTCCACTGTCTTTGGCACCAACACGAGGAGATCAATACTGCCTCAGCGGCTCTCGGTCTCTAGTGTGTCAGGCAGCTGTTCTGTAAATGCGGTGTCTAGCCGCAAAGTGCTGTAGTTGGGTGGGGGAGTCCTGGGCAAGTGATTTTCCTGGGGCAGCGGCAAGTGAAGGGCAGTGTTAAAGGTGGGCAAGTCCTCGTCGATGCACGCAGGGTTGTCATGGCCCTGCTTGCCTGGACCGGTCCCCTGGGCAGGCAACTGGCTCTGCTTGGCCTTTCGGGAATTCCACCATTTCTTTGTCTTCTGCCAGCGGCGCCGCATGATGATGGAGAGAGAGTCAATGAAGAAAACCTCAACAATCTCAATGACACACACCACAGAGCAGCTCATCCACAGGCCCAGCTGGCCCCCGAAGTTGGAAAGCAGAATGACAATCTAGAGTAGGAGGGAGCACAAGGTTATTTGGAGCTCACTGGGAACAGCAGCAGGGGTGGTCACGGGGTGCACAGCAGGCCGGACAACAAGGGCTGCCTGCCTGATGGGGAAGATTGATTGCTAAGGGAGGGCACAATGGCACGGGCCAGTCTCTATTTCCTCCCTACTCCACTCTTGCTCCAGAAATAGAACCCAGTATTTACATGGAAATGTCTCTTAAGCCTTGTTTTGGGGCAGCTGATAGCAGAGAGGTGCCCGTGTCAAGGAGGGCAAGGACTGAATGGAGTTTGGAGACTGTACAAGATGGTTCTGCCTCAGGCAACGGTTGGACTAGGTGACTTCTGGAGGTCCCTTCCAGCCCCACTGCTCTGTGGCTCTGACTGAACACCCTCACAAGCCTGGGGACGGCTGCCAGAGGGCAGGACGGTGGGCACACTGGAAGGCACCTCATGGGAACCCTCGTCCTGCCACCACCTGTGCCCAGCACATCTTGGGGCTTTGGAGCAGCTTTCACCAGTGCTGAACTGAATCGTACTTACATTGTTGGCAGGATTCTCAGAAATGAATCTCTTGTTCAGGTCTTTGTAAAACACCATCAGGTTTGCGAGGTCTGTCCTGAAAAGGGAGAGGAGGGAGCAGATCCAGGCGTTAGTAAAACTATAACATGAGACGCGCTGAAAAATTATTTAAATAACCAGTTGGACAAGTAGGGCCAGGCCAGTCCAAGAGAACTATTTTTCCAACTGCTGTCATTAGGGCTGCAGAGATTGTATCTGAGCTGGAGACACAGGCTAAGAACACCCAGGGAGAAACTTACTTCTTTAACATCTTATTGATTTTCTGCCCTTTGTCCCAAGAGAGAACCCGGAGCATCCAGTCCTGAGAAAATAAGAGCACAAAGCAGCAGCTGTGAGCACCGGAGTGGGGGCCCCATGGGCGAGAGCCCACCTCATGCCCGCTTCATTCAGATCTGGATTCCCAGCCGGACCAGAATGCCTGGTGCGAGGGGCGGCCAGGACCCAAGGGCAAGGTGGCAGTTCAGGCGGGCAGCTGTCTGGGTGGGAATATTGTCCTTGCCACTGGGCCCAGAGGCCTTGTGCGCTGCAGGCAGAAGCACTACAGGGCTGCTCTAAAGGTGTAAAGGTGCCTCACTTCAGAGGCTGCACCCCAGGGTTTACCTGGCACTGTGGGGGCTGCAAGGCTTCTTCCCTCCCCTTTCATTCTGACTTGCCATTCTCTCTGTGTAACCTGCCTCCCCACCATGCAAAATCTAGGCTCTTCCCACCATCCTGGAGGGGGCTGTGAACCCCTGGAGGATGTGGAATGGCAGCATTAGCAGCCTTGGCCGGAAGAGAGCGCGCCAGCCTGGCAGAGCTCTTGGGGTGTGAGGCACAAGACAACACTGGCCATGCTGGAAGCAGCCCCTATTACCCTCATGGCGTCACAGCTGAGCACAACTGGGGCTTACCTCCGAAGCGGTGGATGGCCACTGGGCTATGCTGGTGGTGAGCGCCCACTCCTTAAAGCTAGGAAGAGAAGAAGCATTGTGTGAGCCACAAGTTTGAATTCTTGCCCACGGAAAGTTTTATATTTCCTGCCTGGTTTGTGGTGGGACATACCTGCAGGCTTCTTTGCACTTCTGCTGACAGTCCAACTGCTCCTTCACAAACTTCTCATGCAACTTATAGTAGCAGTACACTGGAAAGAGAGCCCAGGGTCAGAGTCTCAGGAGGACACGAGGAAGACTGGCCATGGGGTGACTGCTAGGATGGGGCTTAGATTGAAGATCTACCTTGGCCTTACTACCTCAACTGTGTGACCTCCGCCAGGTCCCCTCAGAACCCCTTCGGGTCTCTGCTCCAATACTTTCCTTATACATCCAACCTCAAACTCAGGTGAGGCCTCTGAATGCTACTGTAATACCAATTATTAATAAGCACTTAGCGAGGTTCAGGGACAAGCTGGGCATGAGCTTCCAGGCTCAGCAATGAAAGGATAATCAGTGTAGCCTGTGTAAGTCTGAGGCAGTTTGCTGTTTCCTACTGCTCCATGGGCTTGTGTTGGGGGTCTGCTGAGATGGGATGTGCCTGTCAGGGGCATTTGCTGCCTGCAGCTGGGCTGGAAAGGAGCCTGTGTGGGTTGCTCATACTCTTAAGAACTTACTCCAACTGGGATGTTTCTTGTAGTTGCAGTACTCAGCCCCAGCAGGCAAGGGCTGGGCATACTGGGCACAGCCGCAGTGATCCACCATGGCCTTCTGGAAGCAGGAGTGAAGGCAAATCTGTAAGGGGGGAAAAAAACCCTACTGCTGAGTTTCCAGGAGTTGACAACCGAGCAACGAGGCCCCAAACCCTGTGTGCAACCCCCTTCCTGCTCCATGCACGCAAGGCTGGAGCTGTGGCAGCAGCAGGATCCAGACCCTGATTCTCTGTCCCCCCCTCAGCGTGTTGAGAATAACCGAGGGCAGAAATCCCATTGCACCGGCTGACTAGGCCCGCTGCTGGCTGAGTCTAAAACAATGACACAGGGGAAGTTGCTCCTTGAGCAGCAGAGAAAAGCTGGGCCAGAAATAAAGACACTTTCTCTTGTTGCAGGGAGCCTTGGTGTTACCTTTATTTCCTCCCCTGCCTTCAAAGTCTTCTGCACGCGTCCTCAGCCACCCAACCTCGAGCTGCCCTGTGTTGGAGTCTGAGAGCCAGGCAGCAAGGGTGCGGAGGTCAGCAGAAAATGTCAGCAGATTCTGCTCATTTCTGCTGATGCCTGTTTAGCAAATGGCATTTTCCGGGACTAGCAGACTCGCTGCTCTGTTTTATGGGCGTTGCTGACTACAGCACATCAAATTTTCTGTAAGTAGGCACCGAGCTTCCCACTGTGCGCAGGGATCCATGCTGTAGTGAACTAATCCTACTGGGAGCCCAGGGGCCGTCTCTCTGACCCTGTCTGTCCCCCCATCACAGGAGGCTGCATTGTTAATAGTCATTAAAATGAAAATTAGCCCCTTGGCTCTGGATTTACAAGCAGCAGATAATACAAGCGCAATTGGAATTATAGCCCTTGTGGTGGAGAATGACTGGCACCCTTGAGGAGGAACCAATTAAAGAAGCTATGCAAAATTAATGGAAAATTAAATCAGCAAGCATCCTGCTAGTCAGACACTGATTAGATGGTATCAGTTATTTCTGCAGTCCTACAGGTCATAGTTTCTGGCTTCAAGGGCTAATAAGCTGCAACATTTGCTCAGCTGGGATTCGCTAGTCCAGCAGTCCCAGAAAAGTGCCTGATGAGTTCATTCTTTCTTTATCTGACAAAAATCCCCAAGGCAACTTCAACCTTCACCTGCTTGGGAATAGTCCTGACTTACAAGTACTCTCATACATGACAGCAATGATCCAAGACACTTTATCCTACGCTAAAGCCATTGCAGGTCTTGGGGTATCACGGTAGAGTGCTGCAGAGCTGTTTATACATGTCACGCCCAAATATTTGACAAATCAAATGTAACAGCCTTACCTGGAGAGAGTAGGTCTTGTTGTAGAGGTTTTCCACATTTATATCTGCGCCAGTCTCTGTGCAGTCGCTGTATGGTTCACTGAGCTTGCGAGACTGCGTCTGAAACCCAGAGAAGAGCAGGTGTTGATTTGAGAGAGCACAAATGAGCTGAAGGACAGAGACCACCGAGTACCACTTTGCTGATACCCAGGGATTGACGTTCAAACTGTAACAAGTATGGGGCAGGTCTGAGCTGTGATTTGCCTTTCATTGCTTCACTGAAATATTCTGGGGCCTCTTAATAACTTGCCAAAATGGGTAAGGCTGCAGCTGTCCATTCCCCCCACACCTGTAGAGATGGGTGTTACAGATGTGTGAGGGTGGATGGTGACACACTGTAGTGTCAGAGGTGAGGCTTTTCTTTGTTTAACTTTGCTGGTGAAGATGCCAGTGAGCCTGGTACCTGGGCACTGCAAAGGATTATGGCTGGACTTACTGACACAGCAGTGATTGGGCAAAACCCACGTAACCAAATTATGGGACCAGTGAGATGCTGCATCTTCCTTCTGCTTCCTACGTCTGTACAACTAGCTGTGCTTACCACAGAAGCTGCCTATTTAGAAACCTGGCAGGCATAATCCCCAAGTTATGGAAGAGGGGCATAGCTTCTGTAATGTCCTCAGGCACACTCTGAAATCCAGGCCTCTCATGGTCAGTGCTGGGCTCTTCAGGGAGGTCCTTGATATGGCAGTGGATTTTTAATAGACACGTGTCATTTTTATAGGGAACTCTGCGCACCTGTACCAACGGGATGTACCCTTCTGGATTACAGGCCACGCTCCTAATGCAGTTATGGCACTGAGTCCGTGTCTAGGTCAGAAACATTGACAAAGCTGCTTGTGTGCAACACCTGGACAGTACTGGTCATTGACTTTAAACAGGTCTCGTCTTGGTGATGGAGTGTGCAAGCCCCCCCATCACCAAGACAGTGATTTATTTCTGTGCACCAACAGAAATGCACATGCATCTGCTGTGTGTCTAGAAACTCACACTTCCATGTGAGAGATCATTCCTGGTCTGGTACCACCCCATCTGTCCCCTCATTGGCATGGGTGCAATGCACAGCTCTTAGCTGCACTCTACTTTGCAGGTGCAGAGTGATCAGGGGGTTCTGGAGACCCCATGGCTATGCATGAAGCAGTCCTAATCTGGCAATCACAAATCTCTCCTGGAAGCCTTTAGAAATAACCAGCTTAGATGTTTCTTTCTCTTGGTACCCCTTGTATAGATGTGTCACTTTTGGCACTGACCCTCCTGATGCATCAGTTTGCAATCAGGCCACCTGTGGGTGCCAAACTACTTTAGTCTTACCTGACAAATGTGATTCCCCCTAATGCTTTCTACTGCGTGAGATGATCTTTTTTTTGGGTGCCACGAGGTTAATCACCTAAATATTCAGAATGTTTTTGCATCTATTTTCTATCAGTTACTGGGAAGAATCTCAGGCTTGCATGGCCTCAGTTTTTTCTGTCTGGATGACCATTGTTTTTTTGCTGAATGTCATGTCCGGACTAGGGGCTGCTGATGCCAACAGATGCCCAGCACTAGCTTTGGGGAATGCCAGGTGAACAATGCCTTTCAGTGATAACTAGCTGTCCTGGTAGAGCTTTACTAGTGATTTGTACAGATGGGAGGTCTTATCTGGTAGGCAGCAAACAGGGCTGTGGACTCAAGGCTGCGTTTGGAGAGAGATAAGCCAGAGAACTTGTAATGTAGACTGTGTTGGGCAGGGGTATGACTGGCTGTGCTGGCAGAAGAGGACTCCTGCTCCCCCCAGGGAAGTGGTATGAGAAGAGGGGGAGCAGAGCTACATCTGTCTCAGGGGCCCCAGCCAGCCTGTAATGCAGACAAGCCCTGAGCATCTACAGATCTAAACACTCTGCTGCTGATGGCCCAAGCTTGGCTCCACCCTAAAATCCACTAGCTTCATTGAATCCTCCTCCTCTGAAAGGCAACATAAACATGGCTTTCTCCTGCTTTTTTAAAGTTGATAGCTGGTGCCTGGGCTCTCCAAACAGCTGGCTGATAGCACATTTGAAACAGTCAGCCTGACTCCTGCTGTCCTTTCTAATGCAGGGAGCTTTGGGATGTGGCACACCCAGCCACGCCTAAAGAGCAGTTTAGCTGGTGTTTCTGATACAGCCACCCTAACAATCCTGACTTCACTGCCCATCCAGGTGCTGGAAAAGCTTGTATTACTCAACTTTGTCATCCCAGCAACTCAGCAGAAACCCCTTGGGTCACAAGGCTTGGTTTGCACTTCTGGCACCTTCTAGCACTGCATTGATGCCCCCCACCCTGGCTAAATGCTCATGTTGGTGCAAAGGCAGCACCCAGGAGGGTCTTCACGGCCAGGAGAGTGAGACAATGAGCAAGCGCAGGACCCGTCTACCCCACCAAAGCAGCCATGCATGGCTTCTGCTGTTTGGACCTGGCTATAATACAGTCTGACACATCTGCTCTGGCTAGCTCAAACCTGCCTCAGCCACAGCTGTGTCTGTACTGTGCTACAGCAAAGGGTGTGTGCTACTGTCTGATGGGGGCTAGATTTTTTGCGATAGAAAACCAAGTCCTTAAGCAATCCATGGGGGTGGTGCACAAAGAACCCTGGTTGGTGTGGGACTCCTTAAGGGCTGGCTGTCCAACCATCCTCTGTGTGAACAATAAGGCAGGGTCCAGAAAACTGCCAGTGCGTATAAATGCTGGTTATTACCCTCTGGCCTCGAGGAGTGTCAGATCTCCAGACCCAGGGTGTAAATGCACGTCTCTACCTCTGTGCTGACACTAGCGGCTATGCCACATTCATTTTGGCCTGTCTCTCGCACATGGCATTGGTATCTGAAAGCTGTATTCCCGGGGAGCAAGACTGTAGTCACTCACAAAATGCATCCCTATGGAGGTGGCAGTTGCTGTCTCGATCTCTGTGCCGATATCTTCAATGAAGGGATATTCGTTTTGGTCATGGATGATGATCTTGGCCCCAGTTGATGTCACCAAGAAGGGATTGTAGTCTACTTCCTCTATATAAAGGACAACCTGTAATCCTGCAGAACAGAGCAATGGCATACTTAGTCTAGGATATCGTGATCTCTATGATCCTATAAGCTAGAGCTCTTTCTCCATGGATGAGGCAGGGAGAGCAGCACAGTCACTAAGTACAATTGTTAAGATACCAGTTGGGTGTATTAATGCCAGGCCAAGCACAGCTGCAGTTATTACTGGCTTTTGACGGCATCCAGCATGTGTAACAACAGTACCAGTCGAGGTGGTTACTCAATACCCATTAAAAGTTATATAACAGGGAGGAATGATTTCAGATGGAACATGCTGGTGATGCAATGATGCCACCTCTTTATTCTTTGGCAGTAGCCTGGAGAAGAACTTGTTTGAACCCGGCCAGTCAGGTTACACATCTAATGCCCATGTCGGCTGCCCTCCCCCCCCACAACCAGAATGATCAACATTTCACTGAACAACCTGCCTTCTACTACCATGGTTCCCTTACCGTACTCGCTGCCTCCTGTGGAGGTGCTCAGGATCGTCCCATTTTCTCCACTGTTGAAGGTGTAACAGTTGCCGTGCAGCGGGTGATAGAACGGAGTGAAGTTTCTGAAAGAGACCAGAGATGCCGTTCATGCTGTGTTCTGCAATCTAACTGCCTGTGGCAATGCAAATGTCTTGCTCTTTCTCCAGCTTGAGCATCTAAACTCTGGTGATGATGGAGAGCAAGCAGGGCTAGACCATGGGTTGTTTTCCCCCCTGGAAAATCTGGTTTTGTCATCTTGACCCTATGTGTAAATGTGGCCTGGACTCAATAAATTGTTTCAGCTGAGTTGTGTTGTTTTCCACCCCTCCGTCCCCCCTGGGCTAGATTTAAAAAAGGAGTTGGTTGAGCCAGGGCCGCTGCTTATCTTGTATCCAGTGGTCGGGGCTTCCGCATGGGATATGGGAGACCTGGGTTCAATTCCACCCTCTGTTTGCAGGGCTTGACTCTGTTACTTCGCCCCTGCCAGGGGAATCCCACAACACCAAGTTACAGGGTATTTCTGAGGGAGTAAGTCTCCCTCAGTTCCTCTGCTGGAGACAGTTTCACTTTGTAGAAAATACTATAATGTTCATTGAGCTAGCAGCACAGGGTGAGAGTGACTGTCTAGCCTGGTGGCTCATGCTCTCACCTGGCAGGTGGGATGTATAGGTTCCAGTCTATCAAATATTTAAGTATTTTTATACAAAGTGAAACAGCATCAACGGGAGGTGTTAAAAGCAAACCCTTTCCTTGAACATGGTGTTTTGTGGCAGCTGGGGTACTTCCCTGGGAGAGGGGTGTTGCTCATTCAAGGCAGAGGAGGGACTGGAATCCCAGCCTGGGCTGGCTCTGGTAAAAGGAGGGCAGTGGCAGCAGCACACTGAGTGATGACTAAGCCTGGGGCTCAGGTTCTTTTGCTTTGTTTTGGGGAAGAGAAAGCAAAGTGATCGTGCTCCTACTGCCAAGAGAAATCCCAGCATTTACACTTCAGTTTTGATTTAAACTGAAACTTTTTTTCTTAATGGTTTGGTTACTGAAGTGGAAAATCAAGTGTTTGTACAGCCCTAACAGCAAGTGCTTAATGGCTTTTGGAACTGGCATGACCCAACTTCTGATATGAAGGGCAAGCCACACCATCTTGTAAAAGGGGGTGTGCTGGAGTACCTGTGTCTACACTAAGGGAGTCTGTTGGCACAATTACATGTTGTGAGAGTACAAGGAGGTGTGACCCCAGACACAGCTCCCTTGACACAAGTCTGGAGCATAAACCTGGCTTAACTGTCTTAACAAATGGTGGCCCTGCCTAGGTGGGGAGTCTGGTCAATAAAGACTAATCAACGGACAGTTCAGAGTTGAAGTGCACGGACCCCTCCATGTGGCTGCTCTCATTTGGAAGTCAAAGTGGCTGCCTCCCTGTAGCCCAGACACCATGAGCATCCGATGTGCTTCAAGGCCACTTTGACTTCCAGATGAGAGTGCCTGTATGGGGGACCACACACATCCACTTGACATCACTAGAAAATCCTTTTTATATCTCCTGCAGCTACAAGCTGTAAGGTGAGATCCTGGTTTCCTGAAGTCAATGGGCATCTTGCCATTGTCTTCAGCCCTCACTTCACCTTAACAGCATGCTTACCTGAACCAATTCAGCACTGTTAAAAAGCACAGCAAGGTCAAACTAACATCACATCATTAAACTAATGTTCGTTATTCAGACTGAAAGAAGATTGAAGTCTGTAGTTTCTCATTCTCTCTCTGCACTGTTTCCATTATATTTTTTTTAAATTCTAGCTTGGAAAAGGGGTCACTTCTTCTTTGCCTCTGTTTGGTTGCCAGGGCAGGCAGTTTCATTCCCAGCTTGCAGGCATGGTGTAATTCTGCACGGAAAGCATTACTGCAGATTTCTAGCGCAATTAGAGTCGTGAGGACATTTCTATATGAAACCTACACTTCCAGCAAATTAAACACTGGACTGGGTATGTCCTGTGGGCTTTGAACTTGGCAAATAGCAAATAACAAACATGTAATTCCTCCACGATTTAGTGTTAGAAACGAGCAGCTAGACTGGCAAGTAATTTTTGTGGACGCACCTTGTGTCACAAGATAGGCCATCAAAGAAACATGTCAGGAGAAGGTCATCAGCCGAATAGCCCATATTCACCTTCC
Organism: Crocodylus siamensis; assembly: GCF_052110815.1. Taxonomy (NCBI): domain Eukaryota; kingdom Metazoa; phylum Chordata; order Crocodylia; family Crocodylidae; genus Crocodylus; species Crocodylus siamensis. The sequence goes on from NC_143406.1 coordinate 50,084,165, forward strand.
TCTCCAGGGGAATTTGTGCCATGATGTTCATATAATGCAGTTTGTACCATTCTTGAATAGCGTTGACACCAGAACTGAATGTGTAAACTGCACAGTCGCTGCTGTTGTTTGGGTCACACTAATAATTAGAAAAGGGAAAATGAGTGTCAGGCAGGGAACATTTGGTGTATCGTATTGAAGCATTTGCAGTGTGGTTATTGCTCTATAATACTCCTCAAACAGGACATTTTTAGTGGCAGCAAAGAGATGAACAGAGCAGTATGGAGTGTGTAAGCCCAGGAAGAGAGGTTGCTCTTCCAAAAGGTACAGGGTGGTAGCCTTCAGGTAAGAGGGCTCTGTGCATCCTACAGGAAACCATTCCAGAAAGGTATGAGGAAGCAAAGTAGCCCGCTTGAGGGTAAGTAACAAGTAACTTTTCTTTGGAGGATGCACTCCAGAAACTCCGTATGTTTAGCCCTGCAGAAGCACAACCAGTTGCCTGGTGGAGCTGATGCAGGGGGTCTAGGAGGTGACCGTTTTGTGCTCCGGGGAGAAGGTAATGGGTGGCAGTAACAAGGAAGCAACCAAGGCTAGATTTCAGATGGTGTTTTCTCCCCGTTGGTTGCAGTAGGGAGTGGAACCTGGCAAAATGGAAATGCTCAAGGAAAGGCCAGAAGGATGTGTGCTCACTTTAAATTGCACCCCATGTCAGGGACTGGACGATGGACTGGGAGATGCCCTGAAGGTTCCCTTTATGTCTCTCTGAAACCATGCTTCACTCCCACTCGAATGCTGCACTCATCAGCTGGTCAAACAACACCTGCGAACTTTGGCTCTAGCACACGCCCACCCCACTCAGCAACGCGCCCACTCACCAGCTGAAAGCCGATCATGTTTTGTGGATCCCCAGTATTTGTAGACCCTTTGTGGAAGACGTTAGACTCAATTTTCCGCTTGTGCCCGCTGTGAAGGTCTGTGGCTTCTTTCCGAATGAGGTCCTCGAACCTGAGCAGCGGGACTTTCTCAAGGTATTGATACTCTGTCACGTTCCGGTCCTCTGCATCCCGGCGGACCTTGGGTTTGCCTTCTGAAAACCCGTATAAAGACTCCAGTGCAATTCTGGTCTCTTTGTCTAGCTCGGACAGGTACTCTTTTATCACACTGTACCTGCATTGGGGAAAGGGGACAGGAAATAATGTTTGCAGTGCTCTTCCAGCATCATCTCCTGTTCCAGTTCTCAATGCTGTTTTCTGTCCGCTGTTCAGCACGGGGACAGCCAGCTATTCCTCCCTCCCCTGCCTAGACAGACTGAGCACTGACACAGTACTTGGCCTACCGCTGGGAAATGTTATCAGTGGAATTCTTGGAACTGGCATAGGGAGTATCAGGATCACGGTGGGATCACAGAGCAAAATTGTGAACAGAGCTAGGCTGAGCTGTAGAGGAAGTTGTTGTAAAATCTGGACTCTAAAGGCATTGTCATGGAGCTGGAGGAGCAGCAGCAAATAGTGCGGGTTTTACATTTATTGCTAAAGCGAAGACTAGAGAGATGAGTAAGATGGGTAGGAAATGGCAAAGGGATTCGGCTTGGAAAAACATCCAGCAGCTGGCGGCAGGGAGCAGGGTAGACAACAGTCTGAGTTGCAAAATCATCAGTAGGCAAAAGAGCTGCATCTCAGCTGGAGCGGCCGAGGGAGATGAGGAACGGGAGAGAGAACAGCGAAGGAGAAGCAAGAGGACCGTGCGGGTGAGCAGCAGGGGAACGCGACAGCCCCTCTGAGATGGCGAGCCTGGGGTCTTGCCCCAGTAGCCTGCTCCTGGGAAGAGGGAGCTGGGGGGAAAAGGCAGAGAAATGACCAGGCGAGGGATGTGCAGGTGTAGAAAGATAAAATCCATCCGGCTCGCCCCAGCGCGGGACAGATGAAGCACCGGATTACAGGTGGAGAAGTCAGAGCAGCAGCGGAGGGTCCCTCTGCCTGAGGAAGGGTGTTTGTGCCCGAAAGCTTGCAAAGAACTTTTCCTCTGCCTATTGTCGGCCTAATGAAAGAGGTCCCATGTACTGGAAAAGCCTGGCCCGCCTAACAACGACACCACGTCTGCCCAGAGAGCCTGGCCCGGTTGCAAGCGAGGCGGAGAGGCGGAGGACGGCCGTTCTCCCGCCCGCTGGGGTGGTCTCCCGGACGCGAAGACAGGCGCGGCAAGGGGCTGCGTGCCGCGCCGGGCAGACGCACTCACTTGTAGGGGTTGGTGTTGCAGATGGTGACGGCGGGGAAGCGCAGGCTCTGGAAGCGCACGGTGACGGCCACGGAGGCGCTGTAGTAGCCCAGCACCAGCTCGGCGCACTGCCACAGGATGAGCGCCACGGCGCTGAGCGTCAGCGCGATCCAGAGCAGGCGGCGCAGGCGGCCGCGCGACACCACGATGCGGCGGCAGCCGTGCGTGTTGGTGTTCAGGCAGTACCAGCGCATCAGCTCGCCCAGCGTGGGCGCCTGCGGGCCCCGCACCGGCAGCGTCTTCTTGATCTTGGCCTTGATCTTGCGTCCCGCGGCCATGGCGGGCGCGCGGTGCGGTGCGGGGCGCGCAGTGCGAGCCCGGCGCTCCGGCCGCCGCACCTGCCCCGGGCCGCCCGCCCCGCCCCCGGCCCCGGCCCCGGCCCGCCCCGCCCCCGGCCCCGGCCCCGCAGCGCCGCCTGCTGCCGCCGCTCCCCGCGGGCCCGGCCTCCGAGGATGGAGACTCCTCCGGGCACCCACCCAGCTCGTCTCTGCGGGGCGGACAAAGCCTTGGCTCGGCCGATGTCGTTGGAGCGGGCCCTGGACTAGATGCGACCTCCTGGGCTCCCTTCAGCCCTCCTTTTCCAGGAGGTTTTCCTCATGTCCAGCCAAACCTCCCTTGCTGCCGCCTGAGCCGTCGCTCCACCGAGACCAGCCCAGCTCCGTCCTCTGTGCGCGCCCCGGCAGGGAGGTGGAGGCTGCTCTTCAATCCCCCTCCGTCTCCTCTTCTCCAGACTCAACCCGCCCAGCCTCCCCTTGCTGTTGTGCCTGTGGTCCCATCTCGTAGGGTGCAGGCATAGATTTCGAGTATGTGAGGCATAGATTTTTTGTGGCATGTTTTATTGGACCGGCTGCCTAGCTGGGAGAGCCACCGGACAAGCTTTTGGGCATCGGGTTTTCCAGCAGCCTGACGAAGCGCACTTGACGCCTGCTGGTCCACTCAGAGATCACAGCTACTTGGGCTATCCGCGCCTGTCCTCCTTCAGCCCACTTTGCCAGCAAAGCACGGCTGCCCTGGAGCTCCAGCTGCCCATGGCTGCTCTGCTTGCTGCCCCAGGTACCTGCAGGCTGCTGGCAGACCACCAGCCAGGAACCATCCCACGTGGGTCTTTGACAGAGAGGTCCTTAGCCATGTGAGGCTCAAGTCAAGCAGAAGGCAGGGTAGATTTTCACCTTACAGACTATCTAAATGGTATATATATATATATGGCACAAGCTTTCCTGAGCTGGAGCTCACTTCACCAGGTGCACAAAAAGCAGTGCTATGTCTATACCAGTGTGTCGAATTTAGGTGATCTATAAGGTGCAAATCTACCTGGCTTTCTACATGGGTTTCTGTCACGCATGAGTGCCTGAAGAGAAACAAGTGAGCAGCAAGATTGATAGACATTAGCCCAGTCATGAGGAAATGGGCTTGCTGTGGAAAAGGATGCTTTTTCGTTTGCCTTGACAGTCTGACTACTCCCAGCTGACATAGTCAGTGGAGTTTCCCTGTGTGCTATCAGCGTGGGGCTTGGTTAATAGCAGTGGTTGTATCATTTGAGGAAAAAAACATGCCCTGCCTATAATGAACAGTCATCGTCTTTTTTGCTATCCTCTCCCACACTCTGCAGCCAGCACTGCGTCCCAGGGAGTGTCTGATCTGTACGAAGTTCTGGGTCACTTCCAGCTCATGGACTCAGCAACCTTGCATCACTGAGCTCCAGAGCTAGAAACAACTTCATGTCTAGAATTTCAGGGTTTTCCACTGGTGCTGCCAATGGGGAGAGGCTCTTCCCAGGGTGTGAAGTCGGCTGTATCTGGAAGTCTTCCATTACCACGCTGACAGGGTGTGAGATGACCCTTGAGGTGTCTGCAGGCTCCACTACCAGCGGAGGGTCAGTATGCTGAGCCACGTGGTGCCAAAACGACAATTGTTCAGGTATCGATGGACTCTAGTGGGCAATCAGCCTCACGTCGATGCATGACATGCAGTTCCTGCACACAGAAGAGAAGCGCTCCCCAGCTTTGCTTGTTTTAGGTTTGGACGCTGGTCACCATCGCCCTGGCACGTGAGCACCCCTTACTTTAAGGTTGGGGCTGGTAAACTCCTCTGTAGGCTTCATGCAGCCTTTGCTTTCCCTTCCCTGAGTTGTATGGGGCAGAGAGAAGGCTGTTTGTGAACATCCCAGATTCATTACTTGCCTTCTGAACCCCACTCTGAGATTCCCCGCTTTTGGGGGGATGAAGGTGAACCCCTCTGTTATCATGCATTACTTCAGTGACAGATTCAGTGGGCTGACTTATGCCACCTTGAGTCCTGCATAGTACAGTACCTACGACTGGGTGTATGAATCAGCATACAAAAATTAAACCACCGTGTTATTCCACGTTGCTGCACAAGAATAGAACACATAACAGATGTCGGTAAGACTTAGGGGAAGAAAACACCGGTGAACGAAATGTGACGTCTGTGGTAATGCTCACCAACCTGTTAGGTCTCGAGGCTGCAGCCAGCAGTGTGCAAACACACAGAACAGTCCAAATCCCACGACATCCCTGGAAATGAAAACAGAGCAAGGGAACTCCTGTGGTCGATGGACAAACCACACAAAAGCCCATGTTTATACTGGCCATGTCCTGTGTGATCTGTTAGGCCCAGGGTTTTCACCCCGTGGTCTGCAGACCCATCTATGTTTAAAGGGTTTGCAAAACATGACTATGATTAATTAAAAGTATGTGAATACCCACAGTTACAATTCAAAGGGGTCCGCACCTCCATTCAAATTTTTTTAGGGGTCTGCAAATGAAAAAAGGTTGAAAACCAGCGTGCTAGGCCTTCCAAGCTGTCAGCGTGGTCCTTTCTGATATTTCTTGGACCTGCCTGTTAGAACTCAGATCTACCTCTTCTGAAGGACAAGGGCTAAGGGCACACTTTCCCTAGCATGTCCTAATGCAGAGACAAACTTTACTGAGTAGGACTGTCTCATAAAATATGTTTGGAGAGAGTCTAGCCCAGTGGGGTCCCAATCCTGACTGCAGCCTCCTCTGAAACCTGCGCTAAGGAGAGTTGTTAACAGATGGCTGAGCTGTTCTGAATCCAGCCAGGAGAGGGCAATGGCACATGCAGGCATGGGGCATCACAGCACCACCAAACTTCACAGGGCACTGACTTACGGGAAGCCACAGAAATCCAGACGTGGGTGTGCTGTGGTAAAATCACTGGGACAAAACCTGTCAACAAACCAAAGTACCTTGAGGTATGAAAGTCACGATGCGTCAGGCATGTACAAACCACTGCCGTGGTGAAGTGAAACCTGTCTGCAAACCACCAGATCCGGAAGGCTGAACTGCCTCCAAAGGGGGGTGCGTGTGTTGTGTAGCGCTACATTACTTCACATACTTGACATTGATATACAAGTAACACTTGATCTTAGCCAAAAGGCGAAGAAGTGGTGCAAGATGATACCCAGTATACAGGGCTCTGACCTGTGCAGTTGGTCCATACTGGGCTGCATTGCCAGCCCACTGGGTGGGAATGTAACCATGCAACCAAAGACCCATTTACCTGTTTGTTTAAACATGTTGGTGCCTCCTTTGAGTGACCCTGGCCCTGTGGCACAGCTCTGGAGCAGTCCTAGGTTGTTTTATTACTTTTTTCTAGACCTCTGGCCCCCAGCATGTTTTCAACCCGCTCCAATGAAAATGTGACTTATTATTCCAAATATCATGCCTGTTGCCTTCTTATCTTGGTTTGATTGCTTGTCTTCACCTTTACCTCCTGTTTGGACTGTACATTCACAGGGCCAGAGCTTCTTTTCTATTAGATGTTTATACAACATGGGGTGCAATGGGGTAAGATCAGGGCCGCGAGTCCTGGGACAGTACAAGTGCTGGTGAAGGGTCAGCTCATAACACGGGAACAGGGCTATGGTGAGCAGACTTAGGACGTCATTACAGCAGCGGTGAGCGTGCTGCGCCCAGTCTTCGGTGGAGCTCTCAGCCCAGCTCCCTGCTTAATAAACAAACTCAGGGGGCCCTGCTCTGGAGCTGCTGCCAAAAGCAAATACCTGAATGTGGAGAGAAGCCAGGCATGGGACTGGCAGATCGTGAAGCCAAAGAAAATATGTAGGAATCTACCGGCAAGGCAGGCCTGGAAAAGTTAGAGTGCGTGTCAGAGAAACGCATCAATGACAAAGATTAATGCCGGAGGAACGAATGCAAGCGTGTGACCATGAATGTTCTCCCAGGCCGTGGTGACTGATCCCACCATCCCAGCGCGTGGGATCCAAGTGATGGCACCCGAAACACATGCGCCCGGGGACTGGCGTTGTCCTTTCATTTTGATATTTGCGTTGCAGGGGTCGCAGGCCAGGGCCCCCTTGCACTGGGCTCTGCCAAGAGCTGATGTGGCTTCGTGCGTTAGGAGAAGGGCTGTTGCCTGGCTGGCGTTTCTCGACTGAACTTCGGGCCGTCGACACGCGACGAATCAACAGCTCTGGCAGGTCATGATATCTGTGGCCTCCCCAGGAGAGATGCCGACCCGGGGCGGTCGTGCAGACGGGGCAGGGAAGTGACAGCAGCGAGAGCAGGCGGTAACGCAGGGAGCGCAGGCGGCTGCTGGCGGTCGTTGTGTCCACGCGCGGCGGCAGGGAGGACAGGCGGTACGGCACCACCGTCGCTGGCAGACAGGCAGAGGGCAGGCCGTCACCACAGCTGGCGGCACTCGGTGGTTCTTTGTCTCCCGAACTCGGCACAGACCACACGTTTGTTCCAGAGTCGCACGCAAGCGATGGCTCTTCCTGTTGCTGCAGCAAGGTCCTCCTTTGTGCGGCTCTCGCCAAGGAGGCGGCAAACCAGCACGCCCGCCAGTCTGCGCTTCGCCGCACTCGCGTTGTGGCTGCTGGTGCTGGCAATGGGCACAGGCCCCGGCAGGCAGTGATGCGGGACAGGTGACAGGCCACTTGGTGGCAACGAACGCTGAGGCAGTTGGTGACAGGCCGTGACTGTTGGGGGCAATGGGCGTGGGTGACAGGTGGTGGCAGGCCATTGCAGTCAGTGCCAGGCCGTGGCAGTTGGTGGCAGTTGGCGCAGATGCCAGGCCACAGCAGTCGGTGCTGGGCCGTGACTGTTGGGGGCAATGGGCACGTGTGACGGGCTGCAGCAGTCGGTGACGGGGGACAGGTGACAGGCCACGGCACTTGGCGGCACCGAGCACAGGGGACAGGCTGTCGGGGGCAGCGGGCGCCGGTGGGCGCCAGGCCCGCGCCCCGCAGGCCGGGCGGACAGGCCACAGGGAGCCCCGCCCGGCCCGGCTGCCAGCATCCAAGATGGCGGGGGCCGGCGAGGCTGCCCGCACTCAAGAGGGCGGGCGCGGCGTCGGGGGCGGCACGTGACAGCGGCGGCCCGCCCCTGCCGGCCGAGCTCAATGGAGGCCGGGTGAAGCCGCCGCTGCCGTGCCGGGCCGGGCCGGGCCGGGCCGCGCCGCGCCGGGGATGTGCATCGCGCCGCGCCGCCATGTCGCGGGTGAGCGGCCCCGGGCCGGGCGCGGCCAAGGAGAAGCGCTCGTTCAGCAAGAAGCTGTTCCGGGGCCGCGCCGGGGCGGGCTCGGGCTCGGGCTCAGGCTCAGGCTCGGGGTCGGGGTCGGGCTCGCCCCGCGCGCTCGGCAGCTTCATGAGCCGCGTGCTGAAGACGCTGTCCACGCTGTCGCACCTGAGCACGGAGCCCGAGGCGGCGCGGCCGCCCGCTGCCGCCGCCGCCGCGCCCTCCCCCGCCGCGCCCCGCCCGGTCCCGCCGCCCGCGTCCGGCGGCCTGCCCGCCTGCTTCCCGCCGCGCAGCCCCGAGCCGCCGGCCGCCGAGCCCGTGCCCGGCGTGGCGGGGCTGCGCAACCACGGCAACACGTGCTTCATGAACGCCGTGCTGCAGTGCCTCAGCAACACCGAGCTCTTCGCCGAGTTCCTGGCGCTCGAGCAGTACCGCGGCCGGCCCGGCGCCGAGCCCCCGCCGCCGCCGCCGCCGCCGCCGCCGCCGCCGCCCCCTGACAACGGGCTGCCGCCCGCCGAGGTCACGGAGCAGCTGGCGCAGCTGGTGCGCGCGCTCTGGACGCTGCAGTACACCCCGCAGCACAGCCGCGACTTCAAGGTGAGTCTTCACGCCTTGCCCCGCCGAGCCAGGCTGCCGGCTGCCGGAGGATGCCGCGGGTGCCTCGTCCTCCTCTGCTTTTCCACCGCACCCGACACCAGCAGGTGGCTGTGGCATCACCCGCCTGGTAAGGGGGGGCACATGCCCCCAGCGCCCAGTCAGTGACTGGGGGGCTCCCTCCGCAGCCGATCACATCAGCTGGGACGTGACGGCAGCGCTTCGTCCAGCGCTCCCGCTCCCCAGCTGGTGCACGCGGGGGGGCACCAGCGCCTAAGCAGGGAGCACGGCCTCTCCGGGGGTGCGTGTGCACCCCCTGCGCTCCCTACATGTTGCCACTAGCACCTTGCTTTACAACCGGTGCCTGATGCGGAGCAGGCGGGGATCCATTTCCGAGCACGTTGTGTGTTTTGGCCGATGTTTTATTGTCCCCGCTTCTGAACAGCAGGCAGTTGTGGGGGGAGAGCAGCAAGCACCAGGTGGGCATTGTCAGCTTTTCGGGTGAACAAAAACTGCAGGTAAACCTGACTGCGCATACAGGAACCCCTGGTTTCTTGCCCGGAGAGCTGTTTGTTAACCCGGCTGTACCCCGAACTCATATTGTTGCAATGGTTTGCTTTCTAGGATTAGACTAATTTCCTTCAATTTGGAGGCCAGTCTCCTGTCCTGGTTTTTTTTTTCACATAAATCTGTGAAACACTTAGGGCCTAGCGATGCTTGTGTCAGACCAGGGACTAAGTTTGGTGAATGTCCCGCATATCCAATTCTCATCTTAAACTTTATTCTGAAGTTTCGTGGCGGGGGATTCCAGAGCTCTTGCCACATCTTGAACATATTAAACACCGGTCCCCCTAAACATTGCTGAGCGCTAGCAGTGCCGCCTCGCAGCTGGGAGCTGAAGAGGACACATCAGCCCTGTCTTGTTGGCGAGGCTGAGCAGCAAGTCCTGTTCGGTGTGCTGTGTAAACAGTGCTCTTCCTCGAGTAGCCTTCTGTAATCAGCTTTGCTTTTGCCTGAGGCAACGCTTTTTCTCTGGCTCTTTGGTTTCAAAATGTGCAAACAGTCCTGACTGTTCTTCGCCTCGTGGCTGGATCACCAGCTTTAATGCTAGTTGGATGCTTCCGAGGACCACCAAGTGGTCTCCCTGCCATCCACATGCAGCACAGCTATCACCGATGCTGTAACATAGCCAGAGCACCGCACAAAGGCAGGCCAGGTTTCCTGGCTGCCCTGTCCTGTGTGACAGAAGTCCGTGTTTTTGTGGTGTAATCCCTTGTAGTTTCTGTGGGACCTGATGCTGGTTATTCAGTAGACACAGCTGACCGGCATAGATAGTCCTGTCCTTCTGGAGATGCAGGTTTTATGCCAGGCCTCTTGGAGTTCAGTCTTTGTGGTGCCAACCACCTCAAAATGTTCTCCTGCTTTTCCAAAAATCGATCTTAAATTCTGTATCTTTGCCACCTCCGTGTTCACTTTGCTGCCTTATGCCTACCTTGGTGTTTCCTGCCTGTTTCAAGTGTACTCTTCAGTCCTTTCTATAAACTGTTGCATATATCCTTAGCAAAACTCAGTGCATTTACCCCAGAAGTGGCACAAGTCTGTGGCGGGTAGAATAAAACGCTGAACTCCTTGGGGTGAGAGGCATTAGAGTAAGGATACTCATACTTCATAAGAGTATCCTTGGCTTGACTTGGCTTCTCTTCCAGCATAGCGAGTTTGTTTAAGGTACTACTTTATTATAATGCCTCTCTGGAGTACCCAAATTCTTGGCTAGCGTGGAGGATTCAAGAGGTACAGTGGAACTGTAACCTCCAGGACTTTGCTGTTGAGCAAGCTACAGAGAGGATTCACAGGGTCATCACAAGACTGGTTCGCTGTGTGGGGTATCTGAGCTCAGTGTGGTTCCTGGTATTTTTGTTGCCTTTATCACAGGTATGGCAGTGCAGTCAGTGGAGGCCACTGGCTGTCCTGCTCCGTTCTTGTTCTTAACAGTTAAGCCATGTCAGATGGCAGGGATGGGTATTCTTCTCTGCTGTATTTCTATACTGAAAGTAGCAGCAACCTGTTCCACACTGCCTGCTCAGATGTATCCTTGAGGCAATGCAGTTTGGACTTCCCAGTCTTTTAGGCTGAGCCTGTGGTCCACTCTTGTCCCTGTGCCGCTCCTGTGTTTCCATACAGTAAATCCACTGATGCCAGTCCGTTGTAGCCATCTGCTCTTCCTGTGTTCTCGTTTGGAGAGGCCTTGGTTGTTTCTGCTTAGAGCTGGCCCCTATCAAGTTCTGTTGCCTCTTCAAACCACGGATGCATGGCGGGGCCGATCGCTTGTCTGTTGCAATGTGCTTAGCTGCTGTGTAGATGTGCACAAGTGAATAGACACTAGCTTTCAGCACTAAGTTCCCTTCTAGCCAGAGCACTGGAGGAACAACCCCTTTGACCAGCAGCGGCAATGAAAGCAGGTGTGGAAGCACTGGGGAAATGACCACCTTACTACGAATGCCTGCGCTATGCCACGTGCTTCCCAAAGAGAGGAGGAGGGATGGCAGGCCATCCCTGTGGAGCCTGTGGTGTAGAAGACTGTCTCTGAAGTCCCTGTTGCATTTGCTGCTATCAGATTGTAAGAAGAATGTATTTGGAAGTTCAGAAATGACTTTAGAGCAGCTTAGCAGCAGAGAAGTAAGCAGAGGTGCTCAGATACAGCAGTGAAAAGAGAGAAGGGGACACAAACACCTACACAGAAAAGGCTCCTGCTCTTGAAAGATTTTTAGAACATTTTATTCTCTGCTCCCTGTCACTTCTCACACCCTAGAATTCCTTTCTAGACCTTCACTTAGACGTGAGAGCTGCATCTATCACGAGTTCCCTCGGGCCTGCTGGAGAGCCTCAGAAGCAGCTTGCAGCAAGGCATCCTGCCAAAGTAGATCCCTTTCACATCTGCAAAGGATGGGTGGGCTTGAGACAAAGTTACTGCATGCCAAGTACTCAGCTGCTCCTTTGCAAGGGACCAACCCCTATTCGAGTGGGTTAAATACCTTCAGAAGTGTTGAGCTCTGCAGACCTGCTTTTAAATCCAGTGTTAAGTAGCGTTGTGTCTGCTAGCTGACAGGTTTTCACATGCCTTTAAAGGTGTAAGCAAACTCACTTAGGTATGGTTGCAGGTGCTGTCAAGTACAGGAAAAGGAAGGATTGGGTTTTCAATTTTAAGAAAACAAAATAAAAATAAACCCAGAACTGATGATGGCTGTGTCTGGTAACAGGGCAGAATCTTCTCTAGCTTTTGCCTTTAGTCTCTATAAACAGTTTGAATAAAGGCCAAGAGCTTCTGGACAAGAGCAGCATATCCCCCAACCTGACAGGAGCTTGTGCAGATGTCTTGGATGCTCTGAAAGCTCTTTAGCCTGTAGTGTGGTACAGAGATTCATGGCACCTCTTTGTGGCTTGGGATGGATTGCTGCTGATCCCATGTTTCAGCAGAGGCAAGATGTTGACATGTCCCTCCGTCTGAGCCGTGACTTACAGGGGCCTTGAGTGGGGCAGGTCCCCAGACTCTTTATCTCTGTCACAGTTGCGGGATTACTTCTTTCTCTGTGGTAGCCTGGGAGTAACTATTCCACCTATGGTCCATGAATCTTAACATTTGTTTTTTCCTTTTCCCCCCACCCCTCAAAAACAGGAAAAAATAAATTAAAACAAAGGGGTTGTGTGGCATGCCTCTTAGCAGCTGCAGGGGTTGTGTGGGCCTGTACTAGGTAACCTGCAGGGAGAACGGAAAGGAATATTTACATAGAGAGCAATCGGTGTCCACTCCCTGGTGGAAACTGCCTGGAACCTCCTGACCCTGGCATCTCCCAGGATCTCTCCTCATTCTCTTGGGAGTGGTGATCCAAGACCTTGGGTCCAGGTCCTGTCTGCAGAGTGCAAGGTTTCCTGTATACCCAGCCCTCTACGGGAAGTGCTTATCCTTGTAGCAGAGGTATCGTGTCCCTGCAGACCATTGTGAGTAGCTTTGCAGGTGGAGTCTGCAGCCATTCCTGGCCTGGTGAGGGATGGATCTGTTGCAGGGAGAGGAGGTCTTTGGAGGGAGTGCCGTCTGTTGGAAGAGAACTGCCTTATACCTTTTTTACATAGCTTGTCAGCACTGACCTGGTTGTTGGGATGCTGACTGTGCGAATGCATTGGTTTGATGTGATGGGGGGGCAGGAAAGGAAAAGGCTCCCAGGGGTGCAGGGTCAAGCTAAAATGCTGCCTGACAGTTAGGCCAATGCAGGTTACCATCTGGAGATGGTAAGCTGTGATGTAAGCTAGACTTTGTTTTAACATCCTTTTTCTGAGTGGGTGGCTCCTTCAGTTGAATGATACTCCACAGAGCACTCTCTAGTCTCTGTACATGGCTGGTAACAGGCCCCTGGAAGGAAGAGTCATGGGTGCCCAAGACAAGCCTGCCTTTGGAGTAATTGCAGTCAGTATGTGGGGTCTGTAGCCAGGGCTGATCTGTGTGGGAGAAGGAAAGCTGTGAGGCCTGACCCTTAGGGTTGAACTTGAAAAGAGCAGATGGGATAGAGGTGCAGCTATAGTCCTGTAGTCAAAACCGTCTCCTTTCGGATGACGCTGTCTCCAAGCAGATAGATGCTAGCCCACTAGCTGATTCAAAGTCTTGGTCTGCATTTAGGACTGTAGCTTAGCCATGCCTAACTTAGTTTCACCATAATTGGATGCTGTACTGAATATGTGATTGACAGAACCCAACCTCTTTGTCGCTGCTCCTTTGCTCCTGAGGTTGTTATAAAAATCAGCCGGATGGCAGCTCTTGCTTGCATCAGAAATATTGATGTTTGCATTTGTCTGTACAGCAATCTTTTGCCATTGGTTTTGGGAGCACAGCGATATGCAAGGTTGAGGAAGCTCCGAGGGGGGCCTGGAAAAAGTGGGGTGGACGAGGTGAGGCATGTCCTTTCTCCACTTCTCGTGGCTCCTGTGCTCATGTTGAATGTAACAGCCGGCTGATTGTGACTGCTTAGCACTTTTTCTGCCCAGGGAGAGCTGCTGCTGGCATAACAGTGCCAATCTTGCAGCCTAAGAGTCCTTTTCCCTCTCTGTGATGATATGGTTGTGCCAACAAGCATCTATTGAACAAGCAGGAGCTGGGCCTGAGACTTGTTTTTCACAGGAGACTCACCGTTTCTCTCGCTCGGCATGGCTTTTGGGCTCTGTGACGGTTTACCTAGAATAATCTCTGCCATAAAGATATAGCCTGAGATCTTCAAAGCTGCTTAAGGGATCTGGGTCTCTGACTTTCATTAACATTAATGAGAAAAGCACTTTGGAAATCCCATCTGCGCTTTCTCCTAACTCCTTTGACTGGCCTTCCTTGGGGTTTTGTTCTTCTGTCTGATTGGGTTTCTCCTGGGAGCAATCTTAATTTGTCCCTGTTTTCTTTTCTTAATCACTAATGCTATCTGCCCATCAGTGTCAGGTTATAGTAGGCAGGCTGTAAAATGTCATTCGTGGGCTCGCTCTGTCGCCGTGATGCTCTGTGTACTGTGTGCTGCAGACTGCCTTACTTTTATAAACTCGCACAAAAGATGGAAAGTCCCATGTTTGTTTTTGTAAGTTCAGTCACTTGCTGTTGATGGTAGGGTTGGATCTGAACCCAGAATGGACCAGTGCCAGGACCGCTGTAAATCTGATTGCTGTGTTGGAATGACAGCGATGTTCCTGTCTTGCCGGTGGATAGAAAGGTTAGGGTTTCCAGAGGTGCGGCTCTGGGGGCACTTCTTTGAGAAGCAGCTTGGTAAGTTTTCTGTGGGGGATTTGAATCGCACGCATGGGGCATGGCTTTTTGCTCTGCAGAGCCATGGGCGCGGGAAGACGGATTCCAAGAAGTTTTGTCTGCCTGCGGGATTTCTGGCGTGTGCATCACTGAGGAACCAGATGACAAGTTTGGCTTGGACTTACTAAAGGCCTAAGCAAGTATTTAAGATTTGGTTTAAATTCCTGAGCACTTGTTTGGTATAAGGTTTGCCCCCTCTGCTTCTTGGAGATGTAGAACACACCTCCCACAGGCCAATGTTGACTCTCAGTGGTTTTTCGTGAGTATCTCCATTTCTAGAAAGGTAGAGCATCTAAAACCCTTGTGCAAGGCAGGGATGTCTTGTCCAGCATCCTCAGAGGGCTGTTTATTTTCCAGGAGGGACAGAGTAGGAATTATAGTATATGAGCAACTCATGGTGGTAAAACAGAGCCCACAGTACCGGTGCTCGATCCAAAATATTCCACAACAGGTTCAAATCCTGTATGGTATAAAAGTGACATCCTGATGGGGGACGGGACAATGAGCGAGTAACAGTGGGCAGGCACCTGGCTGGGATCACATGATCCACTAGATGGCCCCTGGAGGTCCCTTCTGACCCTAGAGTCTACGAACACTTTATATAACACTCTTTAAATCTTGCTTCTTACACAAGTACAACGAAGCAGAGTCTCCTGAACCAGTTTTGGACAAGCCCATTCAAATGGTGAAATCGCACTGAACAAGGGCAGGGATCACAAAACAACTCGATCCAGCATAAACAGGTGGATGTAGTCCATCTTCTGTATTGGGCAGCGCTAGGGAAGCGGTCCTGAGGTGAAAGGCCTTCCTGTAGTTCTTGTCTTCCCTTTCTGACTGTTTCCATTCCACATTCTACAGGACTTCCGAGTTTGCAAAGGGCTTGCAAACTCCAAAGTCCTGTATTTCTGTTTCTCTCTAGGTGTTGTTCTTCAGCTGAATGTAGTTATAAGTTGGGTGGACAGTGGACTGTGGCCATTCCCTTGTCACTCTTGCCTGTGATTAACAAGTGCCATGCTGATCAATGCTGAAGCAGTCAGCCATCTTTAAAGTACCTTTTTCCTGGTAGATGGAGAGATGTTAGATGTCTCAGTTGGCCTGACCTGGTGTCATCTGGTCCATACTGGCATTATTAGAAGACTTGGAAAGTCCTTTTTCCTTGCACCTATACACGAGCAGCGAGGGCGCTCTGACGCACTGTGATTGCAGTGTGCCAGAGCAGACTCAAGTAATCGAGTCGTCTGCAGCGTGGCAATTACTATGCTCCAGCAGACTCCAGTATCTTGTGTATCAGCATCCCCACGCTTAAAAATGGTGGTGGGGGCACCTTAACTAAAGCTCATTTGCTGCCATTTTTAAGCACCAGGGCACTGACACATGAGACACTTCGGATGCTTTTCATTAGAGTGGCTCTCGGAGCCACTTTAACTAAAGTGCATGCCCCCCTTTTGGAGCATGTGTATAAATGTCCTTGGGCTCCAAGTCCAAAAAGCCCAGACACTTTGCTAGCCTGTTAGTTCTAGGGGCAATGGACTCCCTGCCAGGTCGTAGTTTCCTATGCTGTAGTCCTCACGTCCGGTATGGCCATCAGTCCCTTTCTCTCTGCAGAGTGCCAGTTGCTGCTTCTGAACTATGTGTCTAGTGCAGAATGAGGCTCTCATCACACTAGTCTGCTCTGACTGTTTCTCTCTATGCAAGAAGGAATTTGGCACTCTTTCGTTCCTTAGCCACTGGAGACTATTCCTTAATGCTGGATGCAGTTTCCACCGAGGCAGCAAAGCCATTCATGTGCTACTTCATGAGTAGATTGCAAGTTCTAGCCTGTCCCACTTCAGTACTAGGATTGAGGCCTGAATCCAGTCGCCTCATCGAGATAAGTCTTTTTCAGCCAGTTTCCCATGTTGATAGCGGTGGTGTGGGCTCACTGCTGGCATCTTGACTGCTTTGTTTTTCTGGCTTGACTTTGAGCAAGCAGGGGAACGAATACCTTCACTTGCCTCTGCCCATTCATTCAAGAGCTAGTGCTAGTAAAGGAGGAGACTGTGAAGCAGAGTGGTATTGCAGCTACCCAGTGCAATGGCACTGTTGTCTGATGCTTTGCTCTATAAAAATGGACAGCCTATTTGAAATCCGGCAGTGTGATAGTTGTGCAACTTGAGTTTTGTCAAGAGGAAATGTGACTTGCTGTTCACAGGATGCTATAGTCCAGCAAAGTGAGTTACCTTATTTAATGGTCAGGAGGGTCTGAGTCCACTTCATTTGCTTTTACTGCTTACCTGTTGCTACTAGGAGACTCCAGGCATCTTTCAAAATGCTAGCCATAATTTGCTGTCTTTTTTTAAAATGCTTTCTGGAGCAAGTTTATGGCTGCCTGGGGTAGGTTGTTGCTTTGATCTGTCAAGTCCAGTGACTTACTGGGGATTTGAGGGGTTAGACTTTGGTGGTTAGGTGGAGAAAGACAGAACCTGAAAGCGAGATGCAGGAGATGCTGACTCAGGTTTGTAGTGTGGGTTTTGCAGCAAAGAGGAGTAGCAATGCAGCCTGACATCTCCAGAAGGCAAGGAACTAAATGCAGTGGATGCCAAGGAGGAGGCAGGAAAGAGAAATCAATGTAGAGCAGCATTGTGGCTGTGCATTGCTTTGCCAGCTAGCCCTAAAAGCTTTTGTTAATTAGATATGTGATCTCGGAGGAGGCTGGAAGCTGGAATTCACGTCACATTCTCTGGGTATGACCTCCGATATCCTTAACTGTCGCGGAAGTTCATGGGGACTTAAGCGCCGAACCAGCCTTTTCTTAGTCTCTGACACCTGTTATAAGGGGTGAGAGACTGCCTTGTTCTTGTGAATTTAAACTCAGCCCACGTTCTGTCTGAAGTCCTGGTTGCGTTAATAAATGGTTTGCCAAAGGCTGTCCTGTTTGAAAACTTGACCTTCTTTTTAAAAAAGTGGAAGTTGGTTATTTTTACTTCTGGGTGTGATTGATCTTGCTGTTGACCACATCTAAAGTAGATGGGGCCATAGAGGAGAGGGAAAGATAAGGTGGTGCCTTAGTGGGCTTAGTCTTTCTGGAGACGGGATGCTTTGAACAAGGCAGAAGGCTGAGAAGGGAAATGGAGGCATGGGGATGAGAAGTGCCTGGCCCATGATGACACGGCAGGTCATAGTGGAGGACTCCGGTCCTGAGTTCTGTTCACTAAAGCATCCTGCCTTCTGTGCGTCTTTACTTTGTGTCCTCGTGTGAGAAGAGCAACCTTTCCTCCTTCCTCAAGAGCATCCTGCCCACTGGTGTAGAGATCTGGGTTTGGCCAGCAGCTGCCTCGTTGACTGCGCTCAGCACCATCCCAAGTCACTTGGCCCAGGCAGAAAGTTAACTTGATAGACAAGTTGGAGTCAGTGCAGTACTGACGAGTTGCTTTTTATTCTTTAACAAACTCAGAGCAAACTAGAAATGGAAGCCAGTCAGTGCAATAGCAGCAAGGTTTGCCAGACTCCTGGCAGGGGGCTGACAGGAGGTGCCCTGGGGATTTGTAGTCTATGCGGGCTGCGAAGCCGCTGTTCTGCTTCCTCTGATGTCAGGACCTCTTGAAGCCATGATGTTTGTTGAGGGGAATGAGCAGGCTACAGCACTTGCCTTTCTTTGAATAGTACCTAATGTGAGTCCTCAACGGTGGTACGCTGCCACTGAAGTGCCCACCATTCCCTTTGCAATGCCATGCTTTGTGCTGCCTGGTAATGAGTCTCGTTGACAAGTTTAGATGCGGATAAAGGTTCGGAAAGCAGCTCCTGGCACTTTTGCTTCCAGTGAGGAGATAAAGCCTGGTTCATCTCTGTGCCGGCTGATTGACAGAGATTTCCTTTCCAGAAGACAGAGTTTTATAACCCAGTAGTAAAATTCAGTAACCGGGGGAAAGGGTTTTGTTAATCCACAGTAGAGGCACCCTGTTTTTCACTCCTTGGGCAGCGTGGATGGTTGCCAAGTGCACTAGGAGAACCCGGGGGGAGCCAGCCCAATACAGCAAGCCATGCATCACTTGGAGGCAGATCCCAGAGCTTTATGCAGCTCAGGGACATTACATGCATGTGGCTTGCTTTTCTGAACTGAATCCTTAATTCCACGCACTAATACTGGATAGCTTGGTGCTTGCTTGGCCAAGTGGTATGGCCTCTGCATGTGAAGGCTAGAATTGGTGTGCAGGGGTTGAGTGATGCAGTGCAAACCTTATTGGCAGCAGGGGAACCCAGCAAAATGTGGAGCAAAAGTCCATTAAGGGGACTGTAAAACCAGCTATTTCTCAATAAAACAAGTACACAGAAACTGCCTTGTAATGTAAAAAGCATGGTGAAGTTGCTGTGTTTGACCTAGGAGCTGCTTTGGGATTCATTAGGATATAGTAGTCATGGGCAAATGGCTTTCAAGTGCTGATGTTGTGTTTGAAATGGCTGTTTGCTTTCTGGCTCATGCTAAATGAGATTAGAAATTGTGATGAAGCGAGTCACAGTTTTGTGGCTGTCTGGTCCCTGTTGGCCCCTGCTTTTCAGTGTTCATTCAACAGAGCCAAGCCCCTTGCAGACGGATCTTTTTCCAGTGACATTAGGTGCTGTGTGAATGCAAGTAAACCCAGGCCTTTGTAGGGCAGGATTAGGAGTTTTAGGAAGGTTGCAGAGGAGACCATTTCAATTATTGTCATCTTGTTCTCTAAATATTCCCTATATAGATCTGCCTTGCATTGAAAAAGGAGAGCAATCACAATCAGCCCCCTCTTCTGCAGCAAAAAGGGGGGTTTATGTTGGGGTCTAAGCCATGACCAACATCTGGACACCCATCACAGGAATGACTCTCTCTGAATCAGCTGGAGGGCAAGGGGGTGCCAGGCTTCTGTCTGCTGGTGCAGGCTGGGCCTGCTGGGATGAATTCATGGTTTCTGGAGGCCTTTGCAGAATCCAGCCCAGCCCAGCAGTGTGACTAACCTAGAGTTCATCTCATTTCCCAAGCTTAAGGCCACAATCCCTGCCAGAAAAGCACATCAAATCCAAGGGCATCAGCAACCTGCAGTTTAACCTGCAACCTGTGGTGGCCTGGATGCTCTTTCCTGTCTGCTGCTATGGCTTGATCATTTTCCCCACAGTTTCCTCTGCTTGTCCCTTCATGCTGGGAAGCAGGAGCCTCTTCTTTCCCCTCACCCTTCCATATCCATGCCCTGCTCTGTCCCCTCTTGCCCTGAACTGCATTTCTCTGTTGCTCGCTGCCTGCTTGTGGAAGCAGAGCAGTTGGAAGGGAGACTGGTCCATCTGTCTCTGCCTCCCTTGTGCTGGCTGCCAGCAGCTGAGCCAGCTCCTCCTCTGTAACCAGAAGCAGTGCCAGTCCCTTGGTGGCAGGGTCAGCTCCGGGGTTGGTCAATGGCCAGGAAAGAGCAAAGTAGTCGCTGCCTTCCTCTGGGTTAGGCATCACCGTTCCTCCAGGAACCTCATCTCCTTGGCAGACAAGTGGAAGTGCGAAGCTTCCCCTCTTGGTTGTGTATTGTGTGTGTTACTGTTTTCCAAGTATTCCTCTGCAGAAGCAGCGGTCCCTTGTCCCTTCATGGAGCTGGGAGGGTGGTGCAGGGCCGGGGCTGATGCCAGGCCCAGGTCGGCGCCCTCTCCTACATGCAGCACGAGGTTTGGGTGAGTAAAGATTCCTGTCTCCCCAGAACTTTGCAACATGCAGAGAAAGGGAAAGACTAAAACCCCTTTCCCGATAACATCTGTGCCATTGTGTTCTCCAGAACTCTCATCCGTTCATGCATCGAATCCTTTCTACACCTGTTTCCTATCAGGCATGCAGTGGAAAACAGGAGGCTGACATTTCTTTTCCATTAAAATCTCTGTGCTCAGTGGAACAGAAATGGCGAGTGGGCAGCCAGTAATTCTCCTACCATTGGAATGACTTGTTGGTTTATGACCAGAGCAAGAGGTGAATACTTCTTGGGCTCTCTCTACACTTGGGTAGCTGCAGTCTCAGCATAGATGGTTTGGGGAGGGGGGTGCACCGTGACTCGCTTTGTACAGTGAACTTGCACTGTGGGCTTGTGTTGCTGTGGCTGTCTCTCTGTCAGCAAAATCCCCAATGTGCTGATCCCTAAGAGTTGCATTGTCCTTGCCCTTTCCTTTCACTTGTCTGCGGCTGCCGCTCATTGCTGACAGCGGCGTGATCGCTCGCCTGTTGCGACTTGCAGAGCTCCCTGCTGCCAGGTCACTGAATGAGCACAGGTTTGTGACCCAGTGACATGGAACAAGAGGGACTGTATCCCATTACTGAGCCGTTGCATTATCCATAGTCTGATCTAGCAAGGTGAGAAGAACATAAGACGTGCTTGTAAATGATGCTTGCTTTCTTGCTGGGATTGGTACCTGCTCCTTGGCCGGTGCAGGATTCTCTTTGCTGTATGACAGTGTGGCAGAAAGCCACTTTGGTTTCTCCCCAAAATCTCTGCCCTGTGACTATGTGATTAGATGGGCCAGCACAGAGGATTCACACCTCAGCCTGTCTCTTTAGGTAACCTGAGCTGGCTGCAGTCCTGAGGGAGGGGGACCTGCTCCCTCTGCCTACGTGACTGGCATCAGCCACCTGGGTGGGGGGCATCTACCTGGGGAGCTGGAATCTGCCTGGTAACAGGTGATGTATTTCAAATTGGTTGGCTGACAGCCAACTGGGGCTGACTTCCACTGGACCAGGTGAATGAGGTCACGGGGGCTATATAGGTTGGGGGGGTAGGAGGCTCTCTCTCTTCGGCCATGAGGTGAAGCAGCAGCAAAGCAGGGGAGACAGAGGAGCCTTGCCATCTGAACCTAGTTCTCTCTCTCACCCCAAGACTCCAGAGGGGAAACTCAGCCAGCCTCTGGAAGATGCTTGTGAGTAAGCTACTCAATCGGATTAGATATCTAGCTGGCAGTAACACAGATGCGTGATCAAAAGGCTACCTCCGCCACACTGTTTGCTCTCTAGGATTCCTAAGATATTGCTCAATCCTGTACCCTAGTTTACCCTACCTGTTGTAATAAATAAAGTTCTCCTTTTTGACTGGTGTGGGAGACTTATTGAGGGGTGGGTCTAAATTATGCCTAAGAGACCCCTTAGGTCTGCGGACTAAGGGAGACTGTACTTTTTGCCCCCTGACTTGGGGAAGTGCCTGTACTGGGTCGAGTACCCGTGGGACTATTAGGCCTGTGTTTCCCTGAGGACACAGGGCCGAGACAGTCCCTTCTCAGGGTGGTGGCAGCGGCGATGTTACCCCCAGACTAGCGAGTGTGCTCCAGGAGAGGGGTTGGCCGAGCGTAAGGCGCCCCTAGGGAGGTATTCGGAGCCTGGCAGGTGGGCGGGCGCAGGGAGGTGGGTGGCTCAACGCAGGAGCGCCCCCTACTGGCCCGCCACAGACAGTTCCTTCTCCTCCCCTTTACTGCTGCAGCCTCTCAGACTGTACTGGAAGAGAAGCAAATGCAAAGGTTTAAGTAAGAACAAACCCACTTCAGAGCAGTGGCAGGAAGCATGAGCAATCCTGGGAACATGCTGCTGCTGTTAAGAGCTACTTTTCAAGGGAGACTTTAGGAGGGAATTGCATCTGACACTCAGCAGCGCTTCCTGAATCACTTCTAGCAATCTCGCAGTCTGTCTTCATAGGCAGCTCTTTATTTTCTGCCCACTCAGTCTTTCTCAGCACTATGGAGACAGCCACAAGGATGATCATGGGGACTCCAGAGAGAGGAAGGGAAGGTGATAAGACCCAGCATATGTGGTTGCTGCTGATCCCCTGGCTGTTATCTCTGTGTGTGGAGAGTGCAGTGCTGCGTAACTTTGCCGCAGAGTGAAACCCCTTTGGCAAAGTGTGTTGGTCAGATCCCATCGGGCTTTTGCTTGGGATGAGGCACAGGCAACGTTTAGGAGGAGCAGTGAGAAGTGCCAGCCCAGATCTGCGTTCTGTGGTGATCGGCTCTTTGTGGGCGCAGAGTGTCTGTACCTGAAATGAAGACTGTCCCAGGGCATTTCTCTCACTTAGTGCCCTTGTGCACAGCTCAGCTGCATGATGTCTTCCTGGTGAGCTAGGGTGGGAAGCTGAGCAGCAGGGCTGCTGGGGGCTCCCAGCCAGGGCTGAGGTGGAGGCAGGCTTGGGGGGAGGCTGGAATCGGTAGAGTGTGTGGGACCTGGGAAAAGTCCTGTGCATCTTCGAGGCTTTGTATTTCAGGCCTGCCTGGTCTGCCCTGCTAATCTCTAGTGGTACTGCATCGCCTCAGATGCTTGGTGTGGGTCGGCTCAAAAGTTTTTGTGCAAGTAAGATGCTGCTGCTTTGCAAACAGTCCGACCTGATGCACAGCACCCTACCTGGGAAGTTAACATAATACGATAATTGTCGCCTTTGTAAAGTGCGTTTGATTAACCAGTAGCAAAAAGTGATTGCCAGGAGATCCTTCCCTTGGGAGATGTGTTTTCTAGTGTAGTCTGTCAGGGATCTGCCCTTGGACCACTGCCACTTTGTCCTTATCAATGATCTGTAAGACAATTATGAAAATGCTGCTGGCAAAACTTAGCAGAAGGCACGAACTGGGGGAGTGGCCAGTAAAGGATGGGGATGGGTGGGTTGTGCAGCCCCACCTGCATCCTCTAGTAAGGTGAGCTCCTTTGAGCAGGCCTGAGTGACCTTGCCTGAGGCTGCACACACCTGGGAACAAGGAGTGGAGGCTGCAGCTCGGGATGGGGTGCTGTGGTCGAGTGCCATATGGTGAAAAGGCAAGGTTTTTGGGTAGATGTGATATCTCCTATTAGACCCGTTGAGTAGTTGGAAAACAGTTCATAGTGAGCTTTTGGGCGCATTCGCCCTTCATCAGGCATAGGGAGTCTCTGTATGGTGAAAAGGACTCGGCAGGTAACTGAACGTGCGCTCCCGGTGCCATGTGGTAGGTAGGGTGGGTGAATGCGATGCTGGAGCAAAACGTCAGTCTGACCCGTGTCAGCATTCGGTGCGGGAATAGTTCATGGTGTTAGAGCTGTTGAAGGCATCTGGCTCTGTGAGCATTGAGAGCTAAACTGCCGTAGAAACAACGGGCTTGTGTCCTGCAGGCTACCTCTGCCTGCGTGTGCTGGGTTTCTATTACAACTTCTCTTGGAGGCTGCTTGGCTTCTTTAATGCGAGAGTCATCACTGTCTTGTCCCACACATCCTTTGATAGATGCATGTGCGTACGTGGGATTTGGTGGGGGAGATATCAGACAGGGAGCTGTTTGTCAGTGTAATCATTGCCTGTATTTTCTTATTCTCACGTGGGAATAGTGTGTGTAAAAGGACAGCTGTTAACTAGGAGTCCCTGCGGGCAGGAGAAAGCCGGAGCCCACAGCTTTTCTCTCTTTCTGGCAAGTCGGTTCACACAACTGAAGTCTCTGAGGGTCGGGTACTCCGGGGTGTCAGGCAGTTCCCGACATGCCAACAGGCTCCAAGTCTTTTGCCTGCCAAACGCATGGTCTTGCTCTACCCAGGTGAAACTGCGGTGGGCACTGGGGTGACGGCTTGGTCTTCCTTCATCCTTGGTGGCTCTGGACTTCCAGCAAGCAGGGCAGCGGCACTTCTGCTCTGCAGTTCCCTCCGTTCCAAACCAGCCGAGACGCCTGATCCGTGGGACACCAGCGTGCGCTGGCTTTGGGCTGCATCCCATCGCTGGCCCTCCCCGCCCCTGTTTGTGGCTCTCCCCAGAACTCTTATAGTCCAGACGCTACCTGGAGGTGGCTGTCCCCATCCTCTTCAACTCTTCTTTCCACAGCAAAGGAGCAGCAACGTGCATTGATCTAGGTGCAGGGGAGATCTGGTCCCGAAGAGCCGAGTGGCTGTTAGCAGAAGCTGGGCTATCATGTGGTGGCCTGCAGACTGACCACAGCAGAAGCTGCCCCATGGTAAGAGGCTCCCAGAAGAGAGGAGCGCTGTTGTAGGAATCTCGGGTGAAACGGGGCTGTTTGCTGTGGATTAGTCTCTGCTTGTTTCCTGGCATTGCTGTTCTTGGCTGGAAGCAAGAGAGCTGGCTATTAATGCTGGCTGCTAGCCAAGGCCTGCCCACCAATGCCATGTTGCAAGGATTTGGTCCTCTAAAGGTAGCCGAGAGCTAGGACTTCTTGCAGTGAAGTGCAGCGTCGGGGCCGGTCCCTGCAGGAGCTGGGAGGGCGAGCGCTAGCACGTCCCTGAAGCTGCTGCTGAGCTGGGCACATCGCAGGTGCTGACGGTCTGCCAGGAGGCGCAGTGTCTTCCCCCAGGAGTGCTGCGAAGGGCACAGGCTCCCCCACCCCACAGCAGCCTGCTTTGCTATGTCTGACGCAGGCAATCCCACTGTCTGCCATGCGTTGTGTTTGCCTGCAAGAACAGCTGCGTGTGGGCACGTGGACCTCTTTCCATCCCCGGTGTAGTGTCCTAGGGGTAGGAGTGCTTTGTGCGATCTTCCAGTTCAAGCCTGTTTTGTTTTTCCTAATTCCCCTCCCCCTCAAGAAACCAGCAACTGAAAGAAACCAGTTGGTATTTTCCTCCCCATTGTCACTTCTTGGTGCTGTTTGACCCAACAAGGAGCCAAAGGTGGAACTGTAAAACCAGAAGAGTGTGAACGCCTTGCCTGTGTGCATTGACAGCCTTCGGTGCTCGGAGCTGGACAACAAAAGCCAGTATGGTTGCTTCAATATGTGTTGTTTTCCGTTGAGCATGGTCCATGTGTGCTGGCTTGTGGACCCTTCCCGCTGTCTTTAAAGGGTCCTGGTTGATTTGGGGAGTGGAAGAGAAGTGATGTCCAAAAAGTCTCAAAGACAACAGAGTACCTTTTCAAACCTGGAAACTAGCTATGGGTGGCACACGGCTTGTGTGGAAGAAAACGGGGGTGCTGAGAAAAGAGCTTGCAGGCTCCTGCTTTGGCTTGGTCCAGGACTGCTTTGCTCTTGGCAGAGCCTGGCATGTTCTCTTGTGAGAGGTGGCCCGCCACTGTGGTGTGCCCGGCTTTCCTCAACTGTGAAGAGCTCTGCAATACATTTGGGCATGCCATAGAGGCCTCGACACCTGCTGCAGGAGCTTTCTCCTGTATTGGGAGGGAGAGAAGAGGTGGCCACCGGCCCACTTCAAATGTGCGGAAGATGGATGTAGGCAGGGGAGCGGTTTCTCCACTGCCTTGGAGCGCCTGAATCTAGCTCTTGCTCAGAGCCCAAATGCTGCTTCTCAGTGTTGCTGAGCCAGAGCTGCCACCTTACCAGAAGCTGGGCAAAGCAGTTTAAACTTGCAGCGTTTGCTACAAATACCTAATGCCCAAGGCTACGTTGCCCACTCTCAAGTGTTTTTTTTTTTTTTTTTTGCATGGCCTTTTCTTGTGTGGTGATGCCTCTGTGTCTGCTAGTTGTTTTCTGACACCTTACCTCTAAGTCCTGGGAGGTTCTGTCAACCCCACGAGCCCTCCTACCTTTCCTGGCCGTGGAGCCCTGCCCTTTTGGGGTGCAGGTGCTCTTTGTGGTGTTTCTTTGGTGTGTATGAGACAGATGCCTGTGCAGATGCAGAGGTTTAAGGCTTTTGCAGACGGACAAACCCCATGGGACAGTATTGGGAGTGGCTCAATCCCTTAGCCTCACCTGCTGTTTCAGGGCATCCAGAGAAACAGCAACCAGAGAAGAACAGCCCTTTCCCCACCCCGTCCTCTCTGGCCTCATTTCCTAAGGGGATGAAACAAGAAGCCCAACTTCCTTTTCTCACACCGTTAGTGAAGAGCGGAAGGTCCTAGGAGCAGGTGTGTGGAGTGCCCAGCCCTCCCTGCCAGTCCTGCAACACGCTGCCCAGCCAGCTCCATCGCCCTGGTCCTGCAGGGATCGCCTGCCCTGGGGCGGGGGACTTGAGGCAGTTGCTTTGGCGCTCCTTGCGCTGTCATGTCTGGTATGAAAAATAACTGCTTCATCACAACTATTTGTCTTGTTACGTGGCAGCTGATAAGAGGCCACCATCTCCAGTGGGTCTGGCTCGTGGCACGGAGTGTGGTCTGAATGTGCATAATAACACTGGCCAAAGAGCTTGCCTATTAATAGCACTGCAAGGCACTGGTGGTAGATCTTGGGTGATGACTTGGTGGCAAGCTCTCCAGGGCAGGGCGCAGTGGAGCCTTGTCTTGGCTGGGCCCCCCAGGTGCTCTGACAGTGTGAACAGTAACAGGGGAGGGTTGGGCATGGGGAGCCAGAGCAAACGGAGGATCTGCTGCCGCACATCAGCTGTGAAGGGGATACGCTGGGTGGACGCAGATAGCGAACAATGTGCTTGGGGTGACTCCATGGCCACGCTGAGCTCAGTGAACGTTTGTCAGAGGTGCATGTTGTGTGGCCAGAGGGCTAAGCAGCCTATGGCCTTGTGAACAGCAGCCTGGGCTACTGGTCCCTGACATTGGAGGGAGGAGGTAGAGCTGACAAATTGCAGATTTTATTGCTCAGAAACTCTATCTGGCAGCTGCTGATTGTTTTTCCTTCGGAAACAAGCCTGAGCCTTTACTTGGGTGTGTGTATGGACTTCTGAGAAGAGAAGCTTCTTGGAAGTCGGAGTGACATGGGTGCATTGCTTCAGTTCCTGGCCTGCAGCTCTCTGGGTGCATGCGTGTTTCTCTGGAGCCCTCACCCAGTCTGGAGCATTTGTGCTGGCCTAATGGTCCGTGTTCGTTGCCGATTATGCTCTTCACTGTGGACTTGCCCCCGCCCTGTGCCTGTCTTGCCTGCGTGTGCAGAGTTTGTCTGCTGCTCTGTGCCTGCAGTGCCCAGCAAAGCAGGTCCCTTCCTGTTGGCTCCTTGGGTGCTACTGTAATACACATGGCATGCAGTGAGCATGCCTGTCTGCACGGCCTAGGGCAGAGTAGAACAATGTGAATAGACTGGGACTAGGGAAATGGAGTCCCGGCTAGCTGGCATGTACCCGCAGGGCTGTATGCTATGTTGCTGGGGAGAGCAGGCTTGGGGGGGTGGGGGGTAGTGCCTGTAAGATCAGGACTCTCCTCAGATTGTTAAGCTTCAAGCAGGGAGTAAAAGGGATCCAAAAGCCATGATTCTGCTCCGTGTGCATATCTGTGAAAGATGAGAGATTTCTTACACACTTGGCTTTGAGCAGCATCGAATGCCCAGCATGTGACATGTGCTCTACTTTACAAAGGCAATGGAAGAGCTAATTCAGGCAACACCATCTAGTGTCGGTTGGAGCAGCTGATACTGTTCCTTGGGGAAATGCAGTTTTGATGGTATCCACCCAGGACAGTCGTATCCTCAATAGCAATGCTTCTAATCAAGGAAATAAGCATACGGTTCTGTAGCAAACTCCCTGGTCCCTTGCCTCAAGAAGCTTTTGTCAGGACTGGCTGCTGTGGGTATGGTGAAGGCTGCATCTGATGCTAGTGCAACGCACCCCAGTTCTGCACGCTGGGTCCTTTAAGGAGTGCTTAGCAAAGGAAAGCAATGTCCCCTGATGGTAAGGCTTGACTGATCCTAGGTAATGTTTTCAGTGCTTGTGGCCCCTTGGGGGAGAGGGTAGTTGTACCTGGAGTTTGCTTACTAATCCCGATTTTTTTTTTTTGCGTGGGGATTTGTGTAGTGATCTTCAAGGACTGGGTATTCTAGATGGAGGATTATGTGTGCGCTCACTCCTGGCTATGTGACATAGAAACTTGAGCTTGTTGACAGCAAATGCAGAAAGCTACAGATTTCCTACTTTGACTATAACATTAATACAGATTTATAGTGACCTTTTGTCCAAGAAGATTCAAAACACATTATACACTGATTTATACCAGCCTCCCTACATACGACTTCACCTACCTCTGCAGTGCAGTCACCACTAGGTTAATCACATCTGTTGGTTAAGTCAATGGCAGCCTGGAAGAGGTTTTGACACAGTGGAGTCCTGGTATTCTTTGGGAGTGCAGGGCCCAGCTGTCCAGTGAATCTACCTGCACATCTGTACAGGATCAGAGGCTTGATCCTGCAGACAGGGGAAATAGTGGTAGGCTGCAAGATGATTTCCCAGCTGGGCTCTGACTGCTAGTGCCACAAGCCAGATGCTGTGCTGGAGAGCAGATGCCCTGCTCTGTGCCAGCTGAACTTTGCTGGCCTGGCTACCCTGGAAGTGCAGATGGTTCCCAGAGATGGAACATTAATGCGGTAGTGGGGTTTTTGCTACTCTGACAGAAATGCTAGGGCACCTTTTAAGAGTCATTCCTGGTCAGGACTCATCTGAATGGTCTCTGTGCCGTTCCCCTCACCGATCTAAGTGCATCTGCCTGATTTCTGGCTCATGCCAGCATTTGCACATTGATCTTTTCTGCAATCATCTTGGGTTGTCAGTGCATCACTCGTGCTGGGGTTATAATAGTTACCCAGCTTCAGCCTCCCTGGTCAGCTTTCAGAGAAGGGAGCAGTGTTTTCCCCACTAATACTTTCCACTCCCTTGTAGCTTGTCCTCAAGTACCCCGAGAACATGTCATTCCTCTTCCTGGCACACATACTTCCATTAGAAGAGAAGAGCTGTGGGCTTCTGGAGGATGAAGTCTCTGCTTTTGAATGCTGCTCTCAGCCAGGCCTGTTCTTGGCCTTGGGGTTCAGTGGCTGGGGGCTCTGCAGTGAGATTAAGGGGGGGGTTGCTGTGTTCTGAGACTCTGCTTTTCCGCCGCAGAACATTGTGTCAAAGAACGCCATGCAGTACCGTGGGAACTCGCAGCACGATGCCCAGGAGTTTCTGCTTTGGCTCTTAGACAGAGTTCATGAAGATCTGAACAATGTAGTGAAGTGCAGTGACAGACCTATACTGAAGGTAAGGAGTTCTACTGCAAAGTGGTGGGGGAAGTGAAGCCAAGCTCTTCCATGGACCTTGTCTCCTTGGCCTTCCAGCCATGATACCTTGGCTGGAGCAAAAGCACAGGCTGCTTCATCCCATCTGACTGCATAGAGCCTTCCCAGCCTGTACATGGTAGCTCTGCCTCAGTAGCCATACGGGGCTGATATGAGACTCCTTGTGTACCCAGTGTGATTTCTGGACTTGCTTTTCCTTTTCAGCCACCCCTGGAAGATGATGTGCTGCTTGAGGGGCCGGCCTTTCCCGTCAGTAGTACTTTTGTGCAGGAGCTCTTTCAGGCACAGTACAGGTATGGTGGACACTGCCTTGCGGGGGCCTCCTTGCCTAGCTGTGTATGCTTAGAGGTTCTTTGATCCCTGGGGTGAAGGGAGGGCATGTGGGTGGGGTGCAGTGCTGCGGGGTGAAGGGTAAGGGGGGGGTAATGTGCAACTTCTGCAGTTCTCCAGCTTGTTTACAAGGTTGGGGGATCCTTCTTTCACCAGCCAGGCTCTGAATCGCCCCTGGGAAATCTCAGCCAAGTTCTTGCACTATCGTTAAGCTTAGTCACTCGGAGGAATGGTTCTACTTCCACCCGACCCATGGGTCACCTGCTCAGTGTGGCAGAGGTGAAGGCAGTCCAGCATCCTGGCAGGGGGGAAGTGGGGTTTGACCTCCCTGAGGTTTACCTGGGCTGTGTAGAGTCAGGAACTCTCAGTTCCTTGGAATTGGCTTTCTCCCTGGCTGGTGGAGATTCAGGCATGTGCAGCACTTCTGCATAACAGTTGGGGTAGCGCAGAGACCCTCTGTGTCCTTTGTATTAGATTCAAGTGGCACTGAATTATTAATTTCACAGTGGCTTATACTGGAGTGAAGCCTGTTTTCCTGGTATGCCCTGCAGTGAGTCCTGAGACTAATTGCTTGGTGAAGATCTGGGAATTAGTGGCCTTTCGCTTACAGCAACCTTCTGCTTGCATAGACCCTGGGCTAAATCCAGCTGCTGTCTGTGGGGGAAGAGGTCTGCTTGGCAGAGCAGCTTTGTGGCCACGTGAGGGCTCTTCCTTGTTTGTGTGCATCATCATTGGCCTGTCCCTGCTGTTGGAGATGTGACTTTACCCTGTTAATATTTCTGATAGGTCCTCCCTGACATGTCCTCATTGCCAGAAGCAGAGTAACACCTTTGACCCTTTTCTCTGCATCTCTCTGCCGATTCCCCTGCCTCATACACGGTATGTGCCTATATATACCATCAAGTTAAATTCTCTTCCCCAACAGGTAGTTGCGTCAAATCTTAATGCAGAAGAGAGAGAGATGCCAGTGGCATTGATAGCAGTACAGAAGGGACCCCTCCCCTTCCCAAACAGCAAAGAGAAGTGCTGGGTGGGACTGATTTTTGCATGTGTGGATGCACGTGTGCAGGTTGCAGGAGATATTGAAATTTGTCGTTTTTTTCCTATTTTAAAATGCAGTGAAAACAGGAAGTGGGAAATTTTCTAGGGAAAGGACCCTCTGTTACATGACAGTGGAGATGCTGGTTCTTTAGAGTCCTTAAATTTCATACTCTAAAAGAAAAATGAAAAAATTAAAATGTCGTATTCCCAAAGGTTACACCAGAACTTTCCATTCGCATTGAGCAGGTCCAGAGAGGTGATCCTCCCCCTCTGTGCGGCACTGGTCAGGCCGCAGCTGGAGTACTGCGTCCAGTTCTGGGCGCCACACTTCAAGAGGGGTGTGGACAACAAGAAGAGGGTCCAGAGGAGGCCACTCGCATGGTCGGGGGCAGCAGGGCAGGCCCTACGAGGAGAGGTGATGAGACCTGACCCTGTTCAGCCTCCACAAGAGAAGGCTGAGGGGGATCCTGTGGCCTGTTACAAACTAGTCAGGGGGGATCAGCAGGCGTTGGGGGAGTCCCTGTTCCCCCGAGCACCGCCAGGAGTGACCAGGAATAACGGTCACAAGCTGGCAGGGGGTAGGTTTAGGTTAGATATCAGGAGGCGCGACTTCACGGTCAGGGCGGCTAGGGTCTGGAACCAGCTTCCAAGAGAAGTGGTGCAGGCTCCTAGCCTGGGGGTGTTTAAGAGGAGGTTAGATGAACACCTTGCTGGAGTTGTTTGACCCCAGTACTCTTTCCTGCCATGGCAGGGGGTCAGACTAGGTGATCTGCTCAGGTCCCTTCCGACCCTAGAAACTATGAAACTGATGCTTTTTATAACTTCCTTCCAATGCTAACTTGTTGAAATGCTGTTTCTGCAAAATGTTTTGGGTTCAACGAATTGTCTTCCCAGCAGAAGATACTTTTGTTGGAAGGTTTTGCTCAGCTCTGGAAAAGGGTCTGCAAAAATCCTGCAGCTGCTCCTCCTGCTCTCCCCAGGGATTTTTGTCACTGGCAGCCCTCTGAGAGCAGCTGTAGGCCATGCTACAAAGATCAGTGTCCTAATGCTAGGACTGCCTTTTATAGAGGCAGCTGAATTTTGTATGTCCCTGCTGTAGGTAAGAACACCCATTTGGCATGCACAGGAGAGGCAGATGCCCCAGAGGAGCAAGAGATGCATCTACCCCTTCCATTATCATACACATCTGAGGTGGAGAACAGATGTGGGATTTATCCCAAGTCCAGTTGTCCCAGGCTTTGACTCACAGCAGTACAGGCACGGGACAGTTGTTTACACATGCAGCTTGAATAGCAGTTAACTCTTAGCACCAGCTGTCCCACGGAAAAAGTGTTATCTCAGCACTCTACAAGCACTTAACATGGGATGATGAGTTTTCTGGGATCCTACAGGCATAATAAAAAGCTTTGTTCTGGGAGAAATCTGACATCTGTTTTTTAGACATTTGGGACTTGGGGAGATGGGCTAATTCTGGTGTTCAGTGCCCACAGTCACTCCCTTACTTGGCCCCATGGACACGGTGGGAGGGTCTTTACCATTCTAGTCATGGGCTTCTCACTATGGGAGCAGCTTTGGAGAACTGGGGCTGTGGTTACAGGAGCTAGTTCCTTATACCTTTTATCCATCGCTAAGTGTGTGAGAGAACAGAAGGCACAGCCATCAAGTCATGAACACCTGGGTAACGTGTACATCGTAAATCTCCTTCTGTGGCTCCTGCAGCCCATCGGCACCAAGCTTTGCTGGGGCAGACCTGGGTTGTCTGCAGCCCAGCCCAAAGCAGTGCCCCCCTGTGCTCCCTGCAGGCCTCTGTACGTCACCGTGGTGTATCGAGGGAAGTGCTCTCACTGCATGCGGATCGGGGTAGCAGTACCTCTGTCGGGAACAGTGGCCAGGCTGCGTGAAGCAGTATCCATGGAAACCAAGATCCCCACTGAGCAGGTAATGAGGGCTGGGCTCTGGTCCCCACAGCACCTGCAGGGTCCTGCAGGAGTCTTGAACCATTTTTCTGTGTAAAGGCAGGGTAACACTGAGCGCGCAGAGATCAGATCAGTGCATCTGGAGATGTGGGGAAATTAGCTGACTGCAGCAACGGGAATGCTTCGTGGCCAGTGGGCTGCCTTTTACATGCAGCCCAGGCAGGGGATGATACCGGCTGACTGTACGAGCTCCGTGAGGCATCAGCAGGCTGAGCTGCTTCCGATGCACCTTTCTGAGTGAGGAGGGGAGGGTATAGTGCTTTTGCCCAGTAGCACTGCTGACTATGGAGAGAAACCAGCAGGGGCTCATGGGAAATGACTGGAGTTTTGAGTCTCTTGCGGGAGAACTATTAAGATGCCTTTGTATCTGTGGGATCCCCTAAACGCTAGCCTTCATGTACTTTTTACCCCAGCTGTTCCTTCATAGGTAGGCCATTCCCCAACTTCTTACGAGCCAGCATTGGAAGGCTGAATTCCCATCCCGTGTCAGAACGCTTTGTTGAAGGTCTCTCAGCTTCCCTTTCTCAGAGGCTGAGCAGCTCAGCCGGGGGGTGTGGGAGGTCTGACAAGTGCCGTTTCATTTCTGCTTCCTCCAGATCGTGCTGACGGAGATGTACTACGATGGGTTCCACCGTTCCTTCTGCGACACCGATGACCTGGACACAATTCATGAAAGCGACTGCATCTTTGCCTTTGAGACACCAGAGATATTTAGGCCTGAGGGCATCCTTAGTCAGAGAGGTGAGTGAGTAACACTGCTTTATGCCCTCACTGAAGTATTTTGAGGTAAGGAGGCTTGATGATACATGTCCAAGACCTGGAGAGGAGTATGGAGATCGTTCTGATCTACAGATCCTGTGCTCCAACTTGGGTTGGCTGCTGTTTCCAGCAGACCTTGTGACTCTTCAGCTGACGGTGACGCTGGGAGTGACACAACCTGCTTTCTTTCCCTCTCCTGAGCTGGGACTTAACTTGAAGCTTGCCTGTGCCAGACCCTTGGTCAGACCTGGAGGCTAACACTTGCCTATAATAGTTGGATAGTTAGTGATATCTTTTTGGGGGCAGGGGAGGGAGACACAAATTGCTGCCCATCTTTTCTGATGACCTTGGGGCCTCAAATCTTGGCACTGATCTCTGCACTGCTGGGACATAGCCAGAGAAGGAAACTGAGGGAGTCAGCCAGGTTTGCTGGAGCTCTGTTAGTAGCACAGCTCTCGCCAACCAGAGGAAACACCTGGGGTGGGATACAGATGGGAAATAGAAGCCAAATGTACATTTGAAACAATGAGCAAGGGGCTCTTCATTTAGACTTCAGACTGTTCTCCTGCATACAAACATCACGCCAGCCCTCTGCAAAGCTCTGATGTAAACCACTTAGCTGGGTGTTCAGTGTGAGATACTAACTTTGTGGGGGTCCTATAACTACATTACGTTGCACTGTGTAGAAGTAATTGGATGTAAAATTAACTTGTATGTAAGTCAAATCCTTTCTGTGAATATGATTAAAAAACCCAAACAAACCCAGTCTGGCGGCCTAATTTCACACTGATCCTCTGCTCTGAAGTGGAAGGCAGGTTCCTTGGGGACACACGGCAGCTGAAGTAATGGAGAAAGCCTCCTTTTCCCTCTTGTTTCAGGAATTCATGTGAACAATAACCTGAATAACTTGAAATATGCCACTGACCACTCCAGAATGACCTCTTATGCCCAAGGGGCAGTGAAGTCAGGGAAACTGGATATCTCTTCCAGCAGGCCAGCAGCCAGTGACAAGATTGTACTGCTGGTTTGTAACAGAGCATGTACAGGACAGCAGAGCAAAAGGTAACGGTAAATGCGGGGGAATTGGGCAAGCTAATAGTCCCTCCTGGATCTGTCTGACCATCCCATTCAGGGTGTTGTTCCCAGCTCTGAGCTTCGAGGCTCAAGCAGGGTTAGCACTCTCTTCAACATCATGTGTAGATGTGGCATGAGGAGAGAATGACACTGCTGAGTTGGAGAAGTGTCCTTCCAGAACCTCTTGTCTTCTAATCCCTTTTTAAAATGTGGCTCCCTCTGGCAGGTTTGGCTTGCCCTTTGTGTTGCACCTGGAGAAGACCATTGCTTGGGACCTGCTGCAGAAGGAGATCCTGGAGAAGATGCAGTACTTCCTGCGGCCCTCGGCTTGCATTCAGGTGAGGCGGACCCTCTGCTCCCTGCCCAGACCTAGACCTTGGTTTCATGTTGTCAAGCATATCTTTTTCGCCCCTGCCCAAGGAACCCTGACTGCTCAGAGCTCAGACAGCAGGCTTGAGCCGGGGAACATACAGGAACTTTCAAGTAAATCGGTCTGTTTTATTCAGCGAGTTAACTTTGTTTCTGTTGCACCTAGGTTTGTCCATTCAGCTTGCGGGTGGTGAGTGTTGTGGGCATCACGTACCTGTTACCTCAGGAGGAGCGACCTTTGTGCTACCCCACGGTAGAACGGTAAGCATGGCCCTCTTCCCCGGCAGGGCAAGGATGTTTCCCAGCTTGTGACTGACTGACTGGTTCTCCATGGTACAATTGAGCGTTTGCAGCTTAGACTGCTGCATTGTATAGAAGGGTGGCATAGACCCAGGCAGCAGAGGACTTGCTTTATTTTTATGATGATATTCTATTGGAATTGCACCTGGTGACGTCCTCCTTGGTGCCATTGGCAGTCCAACATGGAAGGGGACAGAAAGCAGGAGTGCTTGGGGAGAAGAGATGGGAGAAGGGAACTGACATGTAGGCATGGGGAGAAAGGAGGGCACAAGACCAGAGCAGCAAAGTGGTCGTAAGCCACCTGGAACCTCCTGGACACCTGAGTGCAGCTCGCCGGTCTTGGAAGTGGCTGCATTGGCGTCTGTGGAACAGGAAGGGACATGTACTTCCAAAGGTCCCCTCAGTACTGGTGTGTCCCCTTAGTGGAACTGAGGATATCCTGTCATTCTCCTCTGGCCTGTTTCTAGCACCTCTTATCCCTCAGCATCTCAGGATCCTTGCCTGGGAGTTGCTTGGTGAGATGCGTGCAGCTGTAGTTTTCAGGGTGGTGGCCAAAGCTGTCTGACAGCGAGCTGAGGGGTGGGATGTCTTGCGCTGCTCAAGCAGTACACTGCCAGTAGGGCAACGGCTGAAGTTTAAACTGCACTTAAGGGATTTTGTGGCGGCTCTTGAACACCACAGTGTTGGACATTATGGAAATGCAGATCCCAGGCTAGGATGTCTGTGGGGCCCTGGGCAGTTTGCTGGGCACTGTCCTTCTGGAATTGTGTCCTTTTACACTGAGCAGATGGGGATTCCAGTTTTGCAGGCAAAATAAAACTATCGGAATTCTCCCAGGTCTTGCTCACTGGACAGCCCTTGTAATGGGTAGAAATAGCCTCCATCCAATGGAGAAAATATCACAATGCAATGGTTTCACTGCCTTTGCATTCAGACAGTGTTTATGAGGGGGGGGTGTGTGTGTGTGTTGCTTTCTCCCAGAACTCCTTGTTCACTTTACTCCATTTTGCACTGTGAAGCCTCTGTCCGGCCCAGGACTTGATTAAACATTTTTTCTGGTGCAGCCTCTAGTCCTGCTGAGGACAAAGGAAAACTGAGGAACATTGGCTGCACTTGTCGGACTATGTTAGTGGCCTGACTGGGTGGTGGCAGCAGGAGCGAGGCTAAAAAGATTCAGTTCTCTGGCCTAGCTGAGCTTTGCTGTATGAGGTGATACTTCGCTTGCTGTGGGGTGGCTGGAGGCTGCACATACAGAAAAGGGCAGCTTGGGCTTGGCAGTAGGTGTTCTAACTACAACATCTGCTTCTCTCTCCAGGGCACTGAAGTCTTGTGGTCAGGGTGGAACTGCTCATGTGAAGTTAGTGGTAGAATGGGACAAAGAGACTAAAGACTAGTAAGTATGATGCCAGAGAGCCCTGTGCAGTTAGCTGCAGAGGAATGTTTGCAAACAGCCTGGCAAAATAGGAGTCTGTTGCAAAACCACAGATCATTTCCTGCTCCGGCTGTATTCTGGTCTAGACTGTACTAGACCATGTGGCTGCATGAACCTCAGGAGTGGAATCTTTGCCTCCATCTGGCCTGGCCTCTGCCAGATCGGAGGTCGTTGTTTCTGTTGTAAATCCCCAGCTCCCAGCCCCTGACTCATTCATGTCAGGGAGCTTTAGACTGCATAGGTGTCAGCTGTCTGATCCACCCCCGAAGGAAGGGTCGGTGCCCACTACACGCTGCTTCTTTCCTACCTTTTAGTCTTGCTGTTTGGGGTGACCTTTTACTGAGTCATCCCTGGCTGTGTGGTAGGGGAGGGATAGGTCAAGGTAGCAGCTGGGAGTGCTTCCTTCCCCCTGAGATGTAGTGTTGATGGGATGGACAGTAAGCGCCTTGTCTCCCTGCTGCAGTCTGTTCATGAATACAGAGGAGGAGTACATCCCGGACTCTGAGAGCGTCCGTCAGCAGAGGGAGCTTCACCACCAACCTCAGACCTGCACTTTATCTCAGTGTTTCCAACTGTACACCAAAGAGGAACAGGTAGGAGCTCAAAAGCTTGGACTCTCCTGTGGAGCGGGGTTGGACTGGAGCAGAGTGGCTGATTTGCTGGAGCAGCTGTTCCCTCCTGCCCACTGCTGATCCAGTGGGATTGTACATTTCTCTCTCTCCTACATGCAAATCCTTCTTTCCCCCTGCTTTGCAGTGTCCTCCTTGTGCAGGAGCCTGCTCTCTGTAAGGGTTCTTTACAGTAGATGGAGATAGTGCAGACTGCTTCTCCCTCTCCTGGGAATTGGTCGCTTTTTGGGGCTTGTCCCTGGCTTGCCTCAGAGCAGAGATGTAGATTGCTCTGTCCCCTGCAGCACAGGCTGCTGTGGGCACCCTCAACATGTGCACCTGGGGAAACGCACAGATGCAGCCGCTCAGCCTGCTGCCTCTGCTTGAAGACTTCTCCTGTGGGCTCCTTTTCTCCAGAAGAGTTGAACTTTCTGCTGTCGGTGTAGTCCCACTTAGCAGGGAGCACTTGGCTTATGGGAGTCTCTGGGCTTCTTGTCTCATGTCTCACTGTCTTTTGTAGAAGACGTTTGTAAATGCTTCCTAGGCAGAGGCTGCCAGCTGGGGGCCCTTGGAGGGCAGCCTCTTGCCAGCTGCTGGAAGAGGATAAAGCTGGGCCTGTAGAGTGGCGCACAGCACCATGACATTGCCCATGACATGAGCGGGGCTCTGTGTTTTGTTATCCTGTAACAAGTCAGGGTGTAGCCTCAAATCTAGTGTCCAGCCATGTGGATGCAAAGCTTTTAATAAGGCTTGAGCCACTACTGTTGGTGTCTCCATTCAGGGCTGGGAGAACAGAAGGCTTGTAGTTGGCCAGTTGTGGCCTCTGAGCCTGTTAGCCAGGCAACCGGTACTGGGTTGAGGGAGGGAGGAAGATAATTCACCCCACTCGAAGAAAACCTTTTTCTTTCCAGCCTCCTGGCCCTGTAGCACTGGTACTAGCGGGGCTGGGGAGCAGGGAGGCGGGTCCCTTGGCTAGAGGGCAGCAGAGCATTGACCCTGACAGCCCTAGCCTGGGTTTTTCCTGCTCTGCCTTGTGCAGTAATCCAATTCCCATCCTTGCTGCCAGAAAGTGGTGTTTTAGCTGTTGAAAAGGGTTGCTGTGTCAGCCCGTCCAACCTGCCTGCGTTTGCCTTTAGCTTGTTCTGTTTTCGCTTGTGGGTGAAGAAGGGGGCATTTGCAGGTGGCAGTGGCTGCTGTGCACAGTTGCACTGTTTGAGCTGTAACGGGCCATGCAAGTGCCTGCTGCATGCTGCCTGTGTTCTGGGTGCTGCTGCTCTGAAGAGCCTTGAGATGCTGCAGCCCTCTCCTGGGAGGGTCCTCCTGCACTGTGGGGAGCCATCTTTGACCACGGTGCCAGGTGAACACTGCAGGTAGATGGGGCATGAGAGCTGGTGAGTTCAGGTTTCTGGATGTGCTTATTGCGAGGCAGAGGTGAGCAGGCCTGTGTAGACATGTCAGTATTTTGAGTGAGATGTTTGGCAGCTAATGGCCACTGATGCTCCTTGTTTGTAGCTTGCTCCAGACGATGCATGGCGCTGCCCCCACTGCAAGCAGCTGCAGCAGGGGAGCATTACTCTGAGCCTGTGGACTTTACCCGATGTTCTCATCATCCATTTAAAGAGGTTTAGACAGGTAAGAACCAAGTGAGTGGAGTGGGGGATGGCTTTCAAGGCAGCAGCCCTCTGAGAATGGGCAGTTGATTGGCGATTTTGCCCCTTGGCTCCATTGCAATGAAACGGCTCCCTCCCATGGCCGGCTGTACTCTTTGTAAGTGCAGGATTCCCAGAGGTGGCTGTACTGGCACCTGGGGCTCACATGCATCTCGAAACAGAAGCGGAGTGCTCTGCAGCCCAGGTGGCAAGGGGTGGCTGCTTGCTGGCCCTTGTTCACGCTGCCTTCCTGCCTGCACATTCCTTGCCTGTCTGCTGGAGCAGCTCCTTAGCTGGGAGCTCTGCTCTGATGCTGCATCACTGACGATGTCTCTGGCTGAGCAGCCTCTGGAAGGATGCGCTGCGTCAGTTGGGCCCTCGTGGTACAGCTGTGCCTCTGTCCCAAGGGGCCACTGTAACTCGCTTCCTTTCTTCAAGCAGGAAGGAGACCGAAGAATGAAACTCCAGAACATGGTCAAGTTCCCGCTGACCGGCTTGGACATGACACCTCACGTCGTTAAACGCAGCCAGAGCAGCTGGAGCCTGCCGTCCCACTGGTCACCATGGAGACGACCCTACGGCCTTGGAAAGGATCCCGAGGACTATATTTATGACCTGTACGCCGTGTGCAATCACCACGGCACCATGCAAGGGGGGCACTACACAGGCAAGCGCTCTGCAGCTTTGCATGTGATGCGACTGGTCTTGACAATGCCAGCCTGTTCGCTCTCAGCGAGCCTGCATGGCTTTGCCCGGGACCTGCCTCCCTGAGCTCTAGGAGCCTGAGCTTGCTGCTTGTGGGAATTATGGGGTGTTTGGGGAGCTTGCTCCGCTCCTCTGCAAGCATGGATCTGTGCACTCTGGGCCCAGGTTCCCTTTGTGTATTCCAGAGTATGTCATGCCACGGTTAGGTGCAGATGAATGGCGAGATGGCTGATTGCTTGGGCGCGCTGCCAGGGAGGGCCGCAGAAGCACATAGGGGCACGTTCAGTACTGCTTACCTTCCCACGGGAGTTTGCCAGAGTGCGGGTTGCTGAGTGCCTTGGACAAAACCCTTCTCCTGAAGGGCAGAGTGGATCACAAACAGAATTCTTTTGGTCTTACTGAATTGTATCCCATGCTCCTCCCTGTCTGCTCCTCTTGAAAGAAGTTCTGGTTTCTTGCTGCTGTCTCTGGACAAATGAATCAGCCATGGCTCTTTCCAGGTACTTTGTGCTCAGTACTCAAAGCAGCAAACTTTTTTACTTCCAGACCACGTTCTGCCTGGGCTAGGCTCATATGTCAGCTGCATTTGCAGATCCCAGGCTTATAATGGTCACTCATACTTGCCCTTGTAGATCTCGGAGCAGCTAGAGGGAGTCAGGGAATTCCCTGTCTGTGATGCCACACTTTGAGCTTGAAGCGTGCACACCCTGTTCCTCAGGTGTTTCTCTGGGTGCTGGTGCTGTCCTGTTCTGGATAGCTGAGGTGGGCGAAGATACAGGACTAGAGACCAGCTCCACAAATCACAGGCAACAGCAGGTGACCCACCTCAGAGTGAGCTCCTCCCCCTGCAGTGGCAGAGTCGGAAGCCCCAGGTGCTGGAGTGTGCAGCATATGGCACTTGGCTTTTTTCGGCAAGCTCCCTGCTGGTGCCAAGAGCACTACTTCCCCTCTCCAGGGCGTTGGAGCCTGTGGAAGCAGCCGAGGCCACCTGCAGTCTCCATGTACCTGACTTGGATGCTGGGTTAGCAGGAGTCAAGTGAGGGGTGCCTGGTGCAGCAAGGTCTCTGACTGTGGTGTTCTCTCTCTCTCTCTCTCTCTCTCTCTCTCTCTCAGCTTACTGCAAGAACTCAGTGGATGGCCAGTGGTACTGCTTCGATGACAGTGAAGTGCAGCCATTGTCGGAAAATGAAATTTGCAAGCAGACAGCATATATCCTCTTCTACCAGAGGCGTACAGCAATCCCATCATGGTCGGCCAACAGCTCTGTGGCAGGTATGGCTGGGTTGGCTTTCTCAAGGAATAGATAGGATTGAAGCAAAGGCACTAACCTGGGGCTTGGGGTGCTGCCGAGTGGACACCAGGGAGACGGGCAGAGTTGCTGCCCAGGGGCTCAGGAAGGGCACGGTTAAGTTGATCAGGTGGATTTACTTGGTATCCGTGGTAGGGCCAGGCAGAAGCCAGGCCACCGGGTTGGAGTGCTGGTGCAGTATCAGTATCCTTGGGGAGCTGGGTTGCGTTCCTGGGGAGGTCCTATCCTTGCTGTAAGCACGGTGCTAGCTGCTTGTCACTTGTGCTTCAAGGGTTCAGCTGTAGCTGAATGCATTCCCTCCCCAGCAGTCATGTAGGCACAGCTCTGGCTTCTAGGTCTTAGTGTTACAGTTGAACCACTTGTGACCTGTCACTGGCCCGGCTTGGAGGCGTGTGATGTGTGCCTGGCTGAATGCTTTGGGTCTGATCGAAGTGCCCTGACCCCTCTGCAGGTTCCACAAGCTCGTCGCTGTGTGAGCACTGGGTAAGCCGCCTTCCTGGCAGCAAACAGCCCAGCATCGCCTCGGCCGCTTCCTCCCGACGCACGTCCCTGGCCTCGC
Source organism: Crocodylus siamensis (assembly GCF_052110815.1). NCBI lineage: Eukaryota > Metazoa > Chordata > Crocodylia > Crocodylidae > Crocodylus > Crocodylus siamensis. The sequence continues at coordinate 50,125,316 of NC_143406.1, forward strand.
TCTCGGAGTCAGTGGAGCTGGCTGGTGAAAGGAGTGAGGACGATGGTGTGTATAAGCCTTGATGCCCTGGGGGAGGCTACCATCAAAACCTGTTCACTAGGACTGTGGTCCCTGAACCCCCCACCTCCCTGCAGCACAACAGCAGAATGCCTGGTCACAGGGGGGAGGGCAGGACCCTTGCTGATCTGGGAGGACTGTGGAATGGTGTGTCCAGTCCCTGGAAGCTGGTGAGCAGCTTCTGGTGCTCCATCTTGCACAGGGTGATGCTGAAGGGTGCTCTCCTGTGTGGGGGGGAAACGGGGACTGAAGGGCTTTGAGAGAGAGAAAGTAGGTGAAAGCTGGAGTACCACCCTTGGCGTTCCTGCTGCTTGCAGCCCCGTGACCTGGGGCATTGGCATGTCACAGGCTGGGTGTGTACTGCTGGGGGAATGAAGAGGGCACCCAGATCTAACAGTGAATGTGTTAGTTTTGTAAGTGACCCCAGAACTGCTGACTGCGCCCCTTTGCCCAGGGGCTTCCAGTGGTTTTGGCTTTGAAGGGAAGCACAAAAGGTGATGGTTGGATGGGGGTGGGGCTGGGGAGTCCCGCTAAGTCTGCAGTAATAGTCCAGTGCCTCCAGAGTCGGGCACTGGGGAGGTTCCTCCCTCACCCAGTTACTGCACCAGCTGTCAGTAAATCCCACTGTAGCCACCCATTGGGAGGAAGCCCTTGGCACCTGCTCCAGAGGGGAGGTCATGGGGAAGCTTTTGGGTTCCTTAAAATAAAAATGAATTTGTGAAACTGGATTCAGATGTGAGGACTTTCAAATAGCACATGCTTTAGCCAGACCCTTGCTCTACAGGGCTAAGAGGAGGCTCTGGCCTTTGCATAAAACTCTGGAGAGAGCTGCTTCCAGCTGAGCTGTGGGGTGGTTGGGCAGGCTTCTCTCCTTAGACTTCCTTTAGCTGCCTGTGCCCAGAGCTCTGTCCGAGCGGGGGACGGGTAAGGTGTGACATGGGCTGTGCGCAGCAGGGACCCATGACCCATCTCCTGTCTGGCTTTGTCAGTAAGCAGCGCGTTGCTTTCTTCCCCTGCAGGGGGGTTCTCAACTCGGCCCTTCGTAAGAAGCGTCCAGCGCCAGAGCTTGTCTTCTCGCTCCTCCGTCACTAGCCCTCTAGCAGTGAGCGAGAACGGGATGCGGCCTTCCTGGTCGCTCTCGGCGAAGTTGCAGATGCGCTCCAACTCCCCCTCCCGCTTCTCGGGGGATTCACCCATTCACACTTCGGCCTCGACGCTGGAGAAGATCGGGGAGGCTGCCGATGACAAAGTGACTACCTCGTGCTTTGGCAGCCTGCGGAACCTCTCCAGTAGCTACCTGGAGCCCTGCGACGGCAGCCGGCGAGAGCACAAAGCCGCGCGCAGGGCCCCCCTGGCTGTCATGGAAGGCGTACTCAGAGAGGAGCCTGTTGCACGGACACCCAGCTCTAGCCTCCCAGAGGCTCCTGGGAAGAGTGTGGGGCAGGTGGACCAGAGTCATCCTGCCCTGGATGCTTTTGACAACAACAATCAGATCGCCTTTGTAGATCAGAGTGACTCTGTGGAGAGCTCCCCTGTCAAGGAAGGGAAAACTCTCAACGGGACAGTGGCATCTTTAGAGAAGGCAGAGAGCACCCCCAAGAAAGCTCCCCACTCCAAAGGAGCTCCTGAACCAGACAAGAGCTTGAGGAAAGGAAGGACAGCCTCGTCTAGCCAGGACTCCTCGACCTCCCACCCCTCGCCCCCACCTTTAAAGAGCTCTCAGAAGGTGTGCCGTTCCAGGAGCAAGATAGACTCCTCCCGGGCCAGTGGGCGACATGCATCCCCTGCCCCCAGCCAGGCTAGGAAAGAGCCTGGTCCCAGGACACAGGACACGGGGTCATCAGCTCAACAGAAACAGAAGTTGGTTTCTTCTCCCTCCTCTGCAGCTGCCAAGAAAACCACATCAGGTTCGACAGCGAGGGGTCCCTCTGGGAGGAGCAAGACATCGGATCGAAGCCTCAGCAGGGAGGGCTCCAAAATAAGCCTCGGCTCGGACAAGACGAGCATCACAACCAGCTCCAGAACCAGCTCCCCGCGGTTCAGCCACCCCCGGAATGAGAGCAGGACGGCAGAGAACAAGCATGTGCGCAGCTCCTCCATGGCCAGCCTGCGGTCCCCCAACACAGGCACACGCTCGGGCCTGAAGAGGGACAGCAAGTCGGACGACAAAGGCCTGTCGTTCTTCAAATCAGCCCTGAGGCAGAAGGAGACCCGCCGCTCAGCCGATCTGGGCAAAACCACGCTGCTCTCGAAAAAGACGGCAGGGGGCTCCTCCAAGTCATGTAGTAGGACTGCAGTTGAGGACAAGTCGGAGAAGAGCAGTCTGCCCCCTTCCTCTCAGCCAACCCCCAACCCTGCTGCAAAAGAGAAGCTTTCCTCAAAAGATGTCGCACCCACCAAGCATTCTCTGCTTTCCAGCCGCAAATCCAAGTCTTCCCAGCCTGATCCCGGAGCCCAGTCACCTGCCAGTGGCAAGCAGTCTGCTGACAAGTCATCAAAAAAATTACCTTCCAGCATGCAAGTGTCTGCACGGCCTTCTCTGAAACCTCAGTGAGATGCTGCGATCCAGGTGTTTTTCTTTCTTCTGCTGAGAAGCTAATTTATTCTGAGTTCTTGTTTTTTGTTCATGTGCCTAATGTGAGTCTGAGGAGAACTGAACTCCAAATTGTCAAAGCGCCTTTTGATTCTGCCATCAAACCAAATAGCCACAGGCGGCCAGTGTCAGTACAAGCAGTCTGGCTGGAGTCATTGTAGAACATGAATGCAACTGTCCCATAGCATTTATACAGAAGTCTCTTTGTAGAAAAATGCAACAATTATCTTCAGAGGCTAGGTTTAAAACCTGTAACCCAGTCGCACTGTAACGAGCGTGCTTTGTAGAACTGTGAACTAATATTCCTTTGGTTTACGCCGAGCAGGCTCTGTGCACGCTGACGCGTGGCCTTGTTCTGATCTGCGGAAGATGTGAAGGGAACTGTGGAAAGGAGAGACTGCTGCTTCTTTGTGCTCTCCCCCATTTTTTCAAGCTTTTTTAAGGGCAATATCTCAACACTAATGTTGTTTCTCAGGTATATACTCAGCCGGTATAGGAGGGATTAGCATTAGTGAACAGACTGGTCCAAAAGGTACTCACTGTGTGTGTGTGTGTGTGTGTGCGTGTGTGTATAAGAGGTTTTTTTCATTCCAACAGACTTCAGTTTTATAAAGCATAACCTGCATTTTTTGTTTTGTCCCCTCTACCTCCCTTCTCCATTTGAAATGTTACACTAAACAACAGAGGACATCACTAGCCAAGTTGCAAGCCAGTAGTTAAGAAAGGTCCAAAGTAGGAGAAATATTACAAATACCAGGGAAGACTGCTGTCTTCATAGATACTTGAATGTTAGTGATGCTGTTAGGACCCTCATTCAACTCCTGAGAAGAAGCATTTTCTAATAAGCTCATGTGCATAATTGTAGTGGTATGAACTGACTCCCTGATCTGTGGGAGTAGTTTTTTGATGTCAGGCATTCACGACTCCTTTGCTTTCTCTCAGAATGCTTTGAAAACCCTCTTCACGTGAAAGAGGCCATGCCAAAAACCATAGAAAGCGTTGCAGCTTCTAGCGTAATGCCACATTCTCTCCAACATCTGTTTTCTGCTCACTGACAGGTCCAGCTGAAGCCTTGAGACAACAAAATGGCTCCAATTCCCTGGTAGACAAGGATGGCTGTCAGGGTTAAAAAAAACACTACATCTAGCACCGTCTTTGCACGCGCTGAAAGGTGGAGTCCTCAAGTGCTTTCATACCCAAGGGGAATTCTCCCTTTTCTTTATTTCTTGAGTTGCCATTAATATGTCATATCCTTGCTAGGAAAATAACTGTCCTTCACGGGTGGCACCAATCTCTTAGCCTGTGATAAGCTGGCAGATGGTAGTGAAGCAGTGCTTCTGTGTGCTTATCTCCAGTTCCCATTGGGTCCAAGTTAAGTCTTTGCCTATCAGATGGTCTCTTCTGGCTCCATGAGCCTCTGTCTAGACGGACACATTCGTTACCCTTTCCTGCTAAATACCGCAACAGCAAATGGCCCTGGAACAAATTGCTCTCATTAAACATCTTGCTCCATCTCCCCTCTCATAAGCCTGTGCGTGGATGAAGCTGCTGGAGAAGTGGCTTGCTGGTCACTGGCTGTGGCACCCAGCTGCTCTGATCATTTTGCACCCAGTTCTTTAGCACAACCACAACAGGCTTTGAGAGGGCTTATCCTCAGGGTGACCATCACCCAGGTAGTCTTGCACATACAGCCGGCACGTGTGTTCTGCTGAGCCCTCTGCCACATGAATGGGAACCTGGGGACCAGGCAGCTCCAGGCAGCACGGATCTGACTGCATCTCTCGTGGTCCATGTCTTTGGGGCCTGTAAGCAGTGGCAACAGCCTGCAGTAATCCTCTAGTCTGCCCGGTGGGCTGTAATTTAAAATGCAAATGGAGCCACTTTCTTAATCTGTTCCTGCTCCTGTGTGGTGTTTTCCTCTTCACTTCGCAGAGCAGGAAGGGGTAGAAAAGCATTGGTTCTTCTTGTATCCAGCTGAGCAGATAGGAGCTACTGAACGTACTTCTGCGGTGGTAACCGACTCCCTGGAACTTTGCTATGGAAGTATTAATTGAAGGCCTTGTCTATATTAAGATCTTGCGCCGTGGGTGCTGCTTCCTTCCAGCAGCTGTCCTAGCAGGAATGCAGTGTTAGTAGCTGGTGCTAACGTGGTCAGAGACTTTCCATAGATGATGCCTCATTTTATGTGCTCTCAAATGAGGTGACATCACGCAGCGTGACCATGGAATTGCTCCCTCCCCTTGCACTCTTGCTGGGGTGGCCTGCGCGATGCAGATGGGCACCAGGTTATGGTTTCTGAGCAGTGCATTTAGCCCCTGCGTTCCTTACTGAAGCAAAATTGCAGGCGTTTCTGAACACTTATTATAGACCCAGGCCCATCCAGTGTGCAGGTACCGTGGTGATGAGGATGCTACGTGGGCACTGGCTGTGATGCCAGAATGGGAATAAGAAGTTTCTTGATGCCAAATGTTCCAGCGGCACAGATTTAAAGCAACAGTTGCCTCCTGGGGAAGAGCAGTGTTGATGCCACCTCTGCTAGCTCTCAAATCTTCTGTCTTTCTGGAAGTTGTACTCAATGTGGGTCACTACTGGCACCTCTGAAAACGAGGACTGTGGTGTGCACAGGCAGACGTGGGACTGACTGGCTGGCTTTGACAACATTGCTATCTTTCCTTTCCTCTCCCTTTGGGGAAGAGTGTACTGATGAGATCTCCCGCTGCACGAGTGATGCCACTGTCCTCCAAGTGCAGCCTGCCACAGGAATGAGCCCCGGCTCACAGGATGGCCCTGGTCGTTAAGACCTTTCCCAGCAACCTGCTTTTGCCTGGGCAGGCTCAGCTGTACAGCAAACCCATGCAGCTTTTCATGGGGGGGCCTGGGTGCAGCCAGTGGCCGTTTACAATAAGGTGCACTTATGTGGGCAAATCCAAGCAGGTATGTAGTCACCAGAAAGCAGTCTGTCTTCACGGGCGTGTGAAATGCGAGCATAGAGCTACGGGGAAGGTGTTGTGACAATCTGCTGCTGCTGCTCTCTGTAGCCTCTGTCCATTAGGTGTTCTGGATTTCCAGCACAATGTGAAATGTTTTGGTCTGCGATGCCTAAACTGTTGGCACTTCCGGACCAGAACAGTTGTGCCAAGGAATCCATCTGAACACCTGGACTGTAATCCCTGACTGAACAGGTGCTCGGAGGTAGACCTTTCCAGAGCAGCCTGCAGGACACTGGAGGCTGCCCATGACAAGCAACGTTGCCAGAGTCTCCTTTTCTCCTCTCTGGTGGATGGGAGGAGCAGGACCCAGCTGTGTGCGTGCCGCAGCCCAAACACCTCGTAGTGCAATGTTGACGTCCCCTGGGCTGCAACTCCTTGAAAGCCAGCCTGGACTTGGCTTTGTATTCCAGTCCTGTCAATGTGTAGGCCTGGCCAGTCAGTCTGAAGCAGTGGCACGTACGTGGTTTGTAGCAGCTTCTTTCTCTAGCTTTTGGTCTGGAGCTGCTTGGTGCTAACGTGGAGATGTGACCTGCACAGGGGGCAGGGCCCAGCTCCACCTGGAGCCTGGGAGGCCGTGCACTGGCCTCAATTCAGTGAGCTGCTGCAGTCCTGCTCCATCTTGCTAGCGAGCTGCAGCCTGGCGCTCCTGCCCGTTTGCCTGGGACACAGTCTGGCCCCCGTGGAGGAGTTCAGCCCTGAAGGGGAGTGCTGCGAGGTCAGAAGCAGTCGGCTGGAAGAGGAAGCTGCGCTGTAACCTCCTAGGTGCGAAATGTCTTTCAGCGAGGGAAGTGCGATACTAGCCTTGTCCTCAGATGCAGCCTCCCGAGGGACCAGAGGGGAGGGGTGAGAGCCCCTGGGAGGGCCTGATCCATGCTGCAGCCGTCTGCAGATTAATCCAGCGGGAACAAGCCCGTTTATGAAATTGTGTTGATTAAAAAGGCTTTCTAGTTTCTACTTGCTCCTAATCCCAAGCATTAGGAGAGCGGGACCTTCATCCCACAGCTAGCTGCTTGCTCAAGCCATCTCGAGAGAGATTATTTTCACCCTTTGGGGACTGAATTTTTTTGGATCTTATTTCATAGTAAGCAGATTATAAGCACATTTTCAATTAAATGTATTATAGAGGCACTTGTACTTTGTAGTATTCACATTTGATAGACAAACCGGTGCCTATGACTCTGATAAGCATCTCACTTTGGATGTATGAACTTTTAACCCTTTCAGTCTTACACAGTCCACATGGCTAATCAAAGACCACACGATTTCAGTCGAAAACTTAACGGCTTGGATACAGTACCTTTCCCTGCCCTCTTTCCATGCAGAGCTGTTTGCTTTCACAGCAGAAATCTGAGCATGAGCAACACCTTTTCTGAAGCACCGGAGGCAGTTTTGCATGGCAACTCCTGCTATCCCGAATGCATGCACTTACTAACTATGCAAGCCACTAATGCAAACCATCGACCGTGCTGTTGGTATCGGAAGCTGCCAGGTAGACTCTGGAGCTTTGTCTTGAGCCTGTAGTTTTGTTTCCCAGTGCAGCTGCGCTTCAGCACATAGGAGCATGTAGCTGGTTTCTTGCTTTATTTGCACACCTTTGATGCTTTCCTTTGCAGAACTCTGGATTACTGACAAAGACTGGAGCATAGAATCAAGTCAGAGGAATCTGAAGGGTTGAAAATGTGAACAAACTGGTTTTCTATTTTGTATTTTGTATTTTTTTTTTAATTGGGACTAGCCTGATCTATGTTCTGTACATAGCCTGCCACTTCCTGCACAGTTTCAATGACACGTGCTAGTACATGAGAAGGGGAGGCTGACCATAGCAGTGTGGACAGTGGAGAGACCACTGGGGAGTTTCAGGGTTGTGGAAGGGAGAGGGCTCCGGCTGCGGCGCTGTCTGTCTCGGCAGCTAGGCTTTGGTACCTGGGCTCCTCCTGCCCTCCCCAGACCTCAGCGCACTGCCTGCCTGCGTGCCCTTCTGCTCTTGCTTTAAGTCCACCATGCCGCTCGGGCTGCTCTGAGCCCTTCTCGTACGATCGCAGGTGTCGCTGCCAGTGGAGCGCGCGCAGGGTGGCACGGGGAACGCAGGTCTTGGCAAATGAGCTGCTGGTCTCAAGGCATCTTGCTTCAGAGCTGGGTTTCAGGTGGGCCTTTTCCCTAAGGGGGAATGGAGGAGCCAGTACTCTTGCTTGAAAGCTTGACTGTGAACATGGTAGAAGATGCTGCCTCTTACTTTAACTTCCTCTCCGACTCGGATGTGAGCTAGCAAGTGCCAGGCAGCAAGGACCTCCGTTCATGTGTGACATGCATCAGCCTCACTTCTCTTCCGGGCTTCTGTGCCAGGAATCCCCCTTCCTTTCCCGCCCCCCTCGAGTTAAACAGCAATTGTAAAGAAGGTTTGCTTGGAGATACCATTCTAAATCATTTTCCTGTAATCCTCTTTGTATCTTTCCTGTCATTTGCCTACTAATCCCAAATAATTTGTCAGTATCTAATGTTATCCGTAGAGGCAACTGAAATTTAGTTTTAATCTGTGGTGAGATGAAATAGTACATGGTTTTCCTGAATAAAAGCACCGCAAAGCATTTGTTACTCTTCGAAGCTTTAGTTTGCGGGATGAAGAGAAAAATGAATATTTCTGCAATACCTTTTTTTTTTCCCCTTAGGTTTAGGCATTTTAAAGGCAATAGCACCCACCTTTCCTGCAAATCCAGTTTAAATTAAAAGACACAGATTAAAACTAAGTGCAAACCAATAGATCCTGTCCCACTTACGACTCTGCAGCACAAACACGTTGCAAGAAAGCTAGCGTTAGGGTCACGTAGCATTTGTGCAGTGCACTGTACCAATGCCTCTAGGTGCTATATCACCTCGGGTAGTATTACTCAAAGGGAACATGGGCTACAAATGGCCAGAGCACTTCCCTGTGGCCTTTGTAGTATTAATTTGTACAGATTTGCTCACCAACTGTGCCTCACCATTGGTTAAAATTGAATTTTAAGTCCTGTTACAAACGCAGTTTCTCTTCTGGTTTCCAAGTCTGGTTTTACACTGGAATATTTACAGTTCTAAAAGCTGCATGTCGTATCACTGTCCGCGGAGGCTGGGACGTGGGGCTCCCCACACCTTTGATATCCCCTCTGTATTTTAACGTTTTTGAACTGTACAGTAATCTGGAGCGCAGGCTGTCTTTTCTTGAGGTTGAACATTGTACCATAACTTTTAAATTATTTGAGGACAAGTGCATGAGACTGTGTCGATGCCTTTTTATTATTTATTTGTATGTTTTATTATTCGAGGTGTATGCACTTTTAATATGCAGAATTTATATTTTTATGTTAAAAATCCATTTTCTTTCTGAAAGCGGAGTTTGGATACAAGGAATCGGAATCAAGTGAAAAAGGGGAAAATGTAATAAAATACAATAAATTTATTACTAGGTGCCACAGGTGAGCGAGCCTTCTTCAGGGCCCTTTCCTGCCCCCTCCAGTGTCTCTGCCTTCTGGTTTTGCTCTTCCTTTCCCCCCTTGGTGCCTGCCTTGCTGCTGTTCCTGGGCTCCTCTGCGTGCCCCCGTGCCCGGAGCCCTTTCCCAGGCCTGCTGGACACGGCCGTTCTCTCTGGCCAAGTCCCTTCTTGGGTCCTCCCTTGCAGAGGCCCTGGTGGCGGCGCGGCACTGCCCTGCTGCATTCGGCCTCGACTGTGTTACCCACGAGCTGCCCATCGTGGTGCCACACGAGGCCCTTCCCTGTGCCGCTGAGCCCCACGGCTCCTCTGCCTGCACCGGCACGGCCTGTTTCCTGGCCGCTAGATGGCACAGCCGGCTGCGTTATCCCCGCCTGCGGGGGTGTTGGTCTGAGGACGCAGGCCGACGAGGTTTTTTTGGGTAGATGTGATCTCTTTTATTAGGCCAAGTAAATAGTTTGAAAAATTGTTCTCTGCAAGCTTCCTGGCAAAACGCTCTTCAGGCATAGGCAGCAATCCCTCCACCGGTCCTCCTGGCCCAGGCAGTGACAGCTGAGGCTCAGCTCCCTAGCGCAGGGCAGAGCCTGCTCAAGCGGCCCTTGTGGGGTGGGGGAACAGCCCCCTCCCTGTCGCAGGGCCCTGCCTGTCCCAGGGCAAAGTGGCTGCAAGCTGGACCAGGCCTTCAGGCTGTTCCTCCCCAAAGCTGCACGACAGCCGTGCACTGGGTGATGGGGTCGAGGGGAAGCAGCGGAGACTAGGAGCTACAGTCCCCTTGCCCGTGAGGGCTTTGTCCCTTGGCAAGGGGCAGCACTGGCGGGGTCTCCCTTGCCTCAGTAGCCGCAGCCTGTCGCCCTTGGCAGGCAGAGGAGGCAGCCGCCGTTGTCTCCCAAACTGGGCCCTGCCCTTGCCGGCTGCGGCGCCCCAAGCTCCTTTTGTCACGCGCTGACCAAGCTCCAGCGCTGGAAGCCAGGCGGCTTCTCCCCACTCCTCGTGGGAGCTGCTCCAGCGCCTTGCAGCTCCTGCTCTGGCGTCCCCCTCCTCGCTTCCAGCCGGGGTTGGTCGCGGCCAGGTCAGGCCCGTTTGTTCTGTGCCTCCGGCTGGAGCAGCCTCTGCCCGCGGGTTTGTACGTGTGACCCATGTGTCTTTGATTCCCTGTCCTGGCAGGTGCAGCGGAGGTGGCAGAGATCCCACGCAGTTGGATGAAATGTTTCCCCTCCATGGAAAGCCGGGGATGCTCCTGTTCAGCTCCTCCAGCCACTGCCGGAGAGGCCGGGCACCCTGAGCTGGGGGAAGCTCTCCCCTGGCAGCAAACCCTCTTCCTCTGGTGCTGCATGGAGGGCTCTGGCCTTCACATGAGGGTGGCTATTGCAGCCCTGGGCTTTTGCCCCTCCAGGAAGCACCCCTGGACAGGGAGGACCCTGCTGTATGGGGCTGCCACTGGGGCATGGTGGGGCTCCGGCCTGCATTTCTCACCTGCCCCTCGTTGCATCTGCCAGTGCAGGCGCCACTATTGAAATGCACTGTGCAACTCCCCTATTTACATTTTGATATTCTATTAGCCTTTTTAAATGATTCCTTATTGAGCTGAGGCTTAAACTGTGTAAGACTGATAGTAATAGAACATTTAATTGTGTGCTTGTCTAAGTCTCTCAGTCCTAATTAAATATTGTTTTTCATTTAGTGGGTTATGCCGTGGTGGTTTCTCCTCGGTCACACATGAGTGGGGGGGCTCACCCAGCATGCAGATGAGGCCTCACCGCCAGCCCCGCGCCGAAGGGCCACGCCTGTGCCTGTGGCTGTGCCCGAGGAAGGAGAGCTCCCCCCAGCTGCGGGGTGCATGGGAGATGTTTGGAAGTCCCCCCCATCCTGATGGCGAATGCTGCTCCAGCGGCGCTCAGCTGCCGACTCGCTGGACAATGCACCCTCCGTGTCACGGCCCTGCTGAAGGTGCAGCCAGTGGGACCAAGGACCCCTGCCCTGGGTGAGTACCTGCCCGCATCGGCCAGAGGGTGCAGGATGGGTGCCTGCCTCATGCCCTGGAGCCGAGGGGACCTCTGGGCAGACTGGGGGGGGAATCCATCCTGTCTTGTATCGCCACAGCACCCCCAGCCTGGCAGGATTGGGGCCCTGAGTGTGTGCGGAGCAGGTTCTGGACACGAGCAATGGGCGCAGTGTTTTGGAGGGCAGATGTTCGTGTCTGTCCTGTGGGGCCTTGCTAGGAGGCGCCAGCGGTGGCTTTTGCTCTCTGCTGTCTCTGCTCTGTGTAGCCTGTGTCCAGCCCCACAGGGTCTGACCCTGACTGCTCCCCTACTGAGCGCTAACTGAGCGTGGGCAGCACCGTCTTGCCTGGGGAGGGATTGGGAGCTCCGAGTCGGGCAGACCAACTTACCTGCACACTAGGACTAGGACCTTGGGGGTCAGACTAGATGATCTGTTCAGGTCCCTTCTGACCCTAGAAATGATGAAGCTAGGAGATGGATTGTGATTCCTGGGGTCAGCTTGCAATTCAGGGCAGGCGACGCAGATGCGATGCCTCCATCTGGCTGGGCAGCTGTTGGCCAGACCATGCAGCTCTGGTGGGGGCAGCCTGGCTGCATTGTGGCTGTTGCAGCATCGTGGCTGCAGGCTAACATGCAGGCAGAGGGCCTGGGATGCTGGCCGTGGATGGGGGAGCAAACAGCTGGGGTCATGGCCCCTCTCCCTGCTGGAGCCTGAGGCCATGGGGAACTTCGTAGCTCCTGGCCGTGACCTCCCTTCCCCGCTGCCCGCACGCTTGCTTAGGCTGAGACCGAGGGTGTGAGGCTGCATGCAGAAACACGCGTGGGATTTGGCCGGGCTGAACTGGGGCACTCCCTGGGGAGCTCTCGAGTGTCTGTTAACACCCCTGGCGGCAGCAGGATGTTGGTGGCCTCAGCCCCCCTGCTTTTCCTGGGGCGGGGCAGGGATGATGCCCGGGACTGTGTCAGGGGTGACTAGTTTTGCTCGGGGTTGGACATTAGACTGGTTTGGACAGGACTGATCCTGCCTTGGGCAGCGCTTGGACTGGATGTGACCCTCGCAGGTCCCCGCCAACCCCATGGCTCTAGGGGTCTGTGCTGCGCCAGGCTGTCTGGGAGGGTGGGAGCCTTGGCCAGGTACCCTGTCCAGCCTCCTCCTCGCCCGCTGCTTGGTCCCGATGGAGGAGCAGGCAGGACCCAGGTGCGGAGTCGGGCATTTGTGCCCTCAAGTCACCTGCCCCCACAACCCCCCAGGCTCGCTGGGGAGCAGCCCCCACCCCTCCTCCATGCCCTAGAGCCTGGTCTGTGAGCCCCATCCCCCTGCTGCCTCCTTCCCCCCCCCCATCTCAGCCCCTTGCACACACCCAGCAGAGTCATTTCCACTCCCCTTCCTCTGCTGGGACGACTGTCGCCTCAGTCCCCATCAGCGGGATAAAGTGATGTGCCCGAGGTTGCATGGGGAGCCGGTGGCAGAGCTGTGTCCTCTTGCAGGGCCAGTTGCTGGCTGCTGGGGCAGGGACCGCTGCATCTCATGGGGTGGCCCCTGGGCTTGGCCACCTTCTGCAGAGCGTCGTGACTTCATGTCTTGTATGGAAATGGGGCTGACAGATGCCACGCGGAGCCCTGGGCCCATCACTTATTTATAGGTGATTCTATTAAGGAGATATTAATATCGCCCGAGGTGCTGGAATTGGAGTTGATACATTTTTATTGTTTATTAGACCGGCCAATCTCCCCGCCTCCTGCCAGGCTTTTATGGCCACTTATTAAATCGGGCGCCCGCTGCCTCTCCCTGTGCAGCACCGGGGGATCGACCCAGCGATTAGAAAACACTGGAGGACTCTGCTCTCCGTGATTAAATTGCATCTTTCCTCAGCTTGACGAGGGGTCTCGTGGGGTCGCTGCGGCTGTGGGGCCAGGCACCAGGACCCGGTGCGGGAGGCTGTGTCTTGGCCCAGGGCAGGTGCTGGCTCCTTGGCTGCAGCACGAAAGCGGGGGGGAGAAACGAGGCTGAGGTCCAGGCTGCAGGCACTGCTGTGGGGGGAGGTTGCTGTAGCAGGACCCCTGGGCCAGGATACCCCAGGCTGGCCCTTCCTTGGCTGCCTGCCCCCAGAATCGGGGGCCAGCGTGCCCCGTGGGGAGCTTGTGTGCATGGAAGCAGGGAGGTCCCCCTGGCGCTCCCACCCTGGACGTCTCGCAGGCGCTGGGGGTGGCAGGGGATGGCGAGTGGCTCCTTGCCTCTAGGCCACTGCTGGAGTTTCCTACCCTGCTTCACCCCCCTGGGCTGAGGCCTGATGCCACGATGTGGGCCCCAGGCACTGGGCTGGGCGACTGCTTGGCAGAGCTGCTGTCTGGTGCAGGCCCCTTCTTCCATGAGCCCCAGGGGCTGCTGGCTCCGCTGGGGGCTGTGCACCTGGACAAGCCTTTGGGCGGGAGCGAGAGCTCCCCAGGCCTGTTCAGCCTGCACTGCCGGTTTCTTCTTTCCACGTGGGCGGCCGGCACTGGGGTCTCGCTGTCGGGGGGAGCACACAGGGCCTGCCTGGGGCAGCGTCTCTTCCAGGGGAGCTGCCCCGCGCACCTGTCCCAGGACAGCCCCTCAACGGAGATGGCAGGAGACGAGGGCTTGATGCTGTCTCGCTGGCACCGGCTCGGAGCCAGTGCAGGAGCGCTGCCATCGATCGCAGCGCGTTAGGCCCTGTCGCTGGCATCGGCCGGCTCTTAAATTGTGCTCTTGTTAGAGCCCGGCTTCGCTGCTCTCAGCACTTTTTCCCCTTGGCTGCATATCGATCGCGGCTCCGCGGGATCTGCCCAACTGGTGACAATTTATGGGCACATGAAATGAGCTCCTCTTCTCACCCAGCGCCACACATAATCGCCAGTGCAGAGATGATGGGTTTTCCAACCCTGCTTGCCTGCTCCCCGCAGGGTTATCGCCCCACTTCAGTAGCCTGGCACTTGCCAAAGGGTTTCATAAATGCTCGTGCCCCAAATGGGAAGCGACACCGGCCGCCAGGAAGGGCTGGCAGAGCATCCCTCACACGGGGGATGCTCGCGTCTCCTCCTGGCACTTCACCGGAGCATCTTGTACGATCGAGTTCCCGATAGAATCGCTCTTTCCACCTGGCGACGAGGAATTGATGTGCGGCGTTTTTATGACACGGAGAAGAGGTAGATGGGGTCCCTCCGATTTAGCGTGTGAATGCAGAGAGGAGCTGCGGGGCTGGCGGGGCCCCGGAGCACCCCGTGCAGGGGCCTGCTCTGCTATCGCCTGCGCCTTGGTGCTGAAGAAGCCTCTCATTTGGGTTTCAAAGGGCTCTTATCTCGCTGGGCTCCTTATCGCCACACTTTCCTGGGGAAGGAAGCCGCTGCGGAGCGCTGAGCTGCCAGGGCTTTCATTAAATAAGCGGGAGAGGACGGGGTTGGAGGAGCAGGTTCTTCGGGCTTCAGCCCAGGCCTGCTATGGCTGCAGGTGGGCAGGGGGAGTCCTTGGGGGGGGTCTGGCCCATGTGTCCCTGTCTTGTGTCTGCAAAATGCTGTGGTCAGTCCCCCTCCAAGTGCCACACTGCACTGCTGCCTACTCCCTGCCCATGCACTGCGTCCACACCAGTGCTGCAAAGACCTCAGCTGGCACCGAGGTTTCTGGGGCATGACCGTGGGCACTAACTCGGCCGCTCCCGGGGCTGGGCATGGAGCACGATGGGAGGACGTGCCCTACCTGCTCTAGCTGCCTGCATGGTCCCTGGTGCTCCTGGTCGCATTGACACGTGCTGTTTCCCACTGGGTCACAAATCCCAGTTGCCGGCGCCGGCTCCTGGTGCTTTCTCCTGCCAAGTACCAGGATCAAGCTGCTCCGGGTCTCTCCCCATCAGGCATTTTTCCAGGCCTGGGGTGGTTTTGCTGGTGGTTTCCAGTCTCCTCTTTACCCTGAGGGCACTGGCTCAGCACAGCATAGCATATTTTGGGCTGGGGGGCACCAAGGTTGTATGTGGAGGCCAAATCCCTGCCCTGTTCCCCCCTGCAAAAGTACGTTTGCTTCCCTTCCCATGGCCCAGCACGGAGCTGTGCCACGCTGCTTGGCTCGACCACCCACAAGCCTGTCCCCAGTGCCCCTGCCTTGCTCCCAGCACCGTGACTGCTGCATTTCGCTGTGGAAAAAATGCTCGTGGCTCAAGCAGGCCCCATGTTCTGAGTGACCCACGGCACTGTCCTCCATCTGATGCCGTCCACGGGCCGTATCCACCGTGACGCTCCATTCCCGAAATGCCCCGAGTAGTGTTGACTTCTCTTTGGTTCCTGGGCCCCCCTTGGAGCAGCCGCTTCTGTGATGATGCTGCCTGACAAGTACCCTTGCAAGGTGTCTCCTCCATCCCGAGTCCGTCTAACCCGTGCTGTCCCGGCTGTACCTGGCGCCAGATCTCTAGTCAAAGTCGCACCTGCCCCCCCCGTGGGGGTCGCACCTGCCCAGCGCTCCTTATCCTCCAGACTTGTGAACACAAGGAGCGAGGTCTGCTTGCCGCACATCCGTGCAGAGCTTCCTGGCCTTTACCATGCTATCAGCTTTCCTCTTTCCCCAGGACAGATGTCTGGCTTTCCAGCTTGCCATTCACCGCTCACACCTTTTGCTCTTTGGATATTGGTATGCTGCCAGCCTTCTTCCAGGCTTGAAAACTGTCCTTGGTATTTCCTAACTCTTGGGATGTCACTGCCAGCAGCCTGTGGCATCCTCGGCCAGCTCTCTGTAAACTCTTGGCGGCGGGCTGGCCAGAGCTACCCAGCGGGTCTGCACATAGGATGAGTGAGGCATGGCGGGTGCAGATGGCCTGGTCTTGAGCGCCAGGATCCCTGGGAGGGTCTTGGGTCTTGTAACCTCCAAGTATCTCTGGGGGCGGGGGGGGAATGTTGGTGGCAGTGGCCGGTAGCTGCATTTGGGACAACGGGAGGAGGGTTTCTGTGCACCAAGTGGAGACCATTCCTGACCCCAGCTCAACCGTGAGCTACAGGAGCTTGGTATTTGGGTGCTACCCTTTGCTCGGTCTCCAGTCAGGGCTGCCCGGTCCTTCCCTGCTCGCCCCCACGCGCGGCTAGGTGGGGGAGGCCAACGCCCGCTGGCTGCAGGAGCCGTTCGGCACATCGCTGCGTGGTCCTTTCGCCACATTCGCTGCCTGCGTGGGAAAATCGGCAGCAGTCCCAGGTCCAGCCCCATCATGCGGGGCTCTCGGGGAGAGCGAAGGGCTGCGTGCGCCTGCTCCGTGATGAATTGATCCTTCCTAAACATCTCAAATCTTTCTCCAGCTATTCATCAGCCCCGCGACAAATGCAGCTGTCAGCCCCACTGACGTCCTGTTTTAAATACCTCTTCCAGCGTGCCTGCGCCGACAGAGCGCGGCAGCTGCTTGGAAAGCTCATCATTTTTTAATGTGCTGCAGTTCTTGGGCTTATGGAATATTTATAACAATGTCATTATTTACCAAGCAGGCTGTGCGCCTTGCAGGGATCCCTGGCTGGCTACTGCATGGTGGAGGGGGCTGGGCTGGGCTGGGATGAGGGCTCTGGGGGCTGATTGCACCCGCTCCCTCCCTTGGGAGCCAGGCCTGGCATTGGGCCGCAGCCTCCTTCCCGCCCGCCCTGGGCACTCACCTTGGAGGCTGGCTCCGTGCCCCAGCTTGCCTTGTGCGGTGCAGCCCTCGAGCCTTCTTGGCCGCCTGGAGCCCGAGGGCTTGGTCTTGCCCTGCTCCCCTCAGTGCTGTCCTTGGGCTTGGCTCAGTCCCTGCAACACCCGCCCTGCCCGGCTCCCCCTGTACCTTGAGCTGCTCCATCAGAGCGGCCAGAGACCGCGTGCTCCTGGGGCAGGGACCCTTGGCCCCTGGCACCCTCCTCTCTGGGCTGGAAGCAGCCAGCAAAGGAGATCTGGATCCAGCTGCCGGCACCAAAGCCCCTCGCTTGACCGCGGTGCTGGCAGAGCCCGTGCTGGGGCCTGGCTTGTCTAGCCCCACTTGCTGCCCCGAGCTGGCTCGGTCCTAGGCAGCCGGCGATGGTGATGGCCTTTGCCCTCGGTCGCGGTGATGCCTGAGGCTGCTGCGTGCGTCTCCTGGACGGCCGCAGCGCTCCAGCCGGGCCCAGCCGAGTGCCCCGTGCCAGCATCTCGCCGAAGCCTGTTGCTCTCCCCTCTGTGGCTCTCGTTGGTCCTGCCGCTGCAAGGGAGCGATGCAGAGTGTCCCGTGCTGTGCGCTGGCCCGCCGTTGGCAGTAGGACGGCCAAATCCGTGGGCTGCCAGCCCGGTGCCAGGTGGGCCGCTCGAAGCAGGGGTGTCGCAGGCCCAGGCTGGCACGTGGGTCCTCGCAGCTCACCCCGGGCCCTCCGCCTGCGCCAGAACCGGATCCCTCTCCGCTCCCACTTTCATTAGGGTAAATTATTGGCTTCAGAAATGCCGAGTCAGGCAGCTGAGGTCATCGACAAATGTTTCCTGCTAAATGCATTGATTGGGGGCTGCGTGAAGCCTCCTGGGCTCCTTGCAGCGCAGTCTCCCGTTCGCACTTTTAGCTGGGGGCAGGAGACAGCTGAGCCGACCATGCTGGCTTGCCTTGGCTGGCCTGTTCACGCCACACCGAGTCCAGCAGGCCCTCTTAGCATTTGAAGCAAGAAAGAAACCGTTGTCTTCCCCTATTTCTGCATGCACGGGGCAGAAATTGCTCAAATAGCATGTGCTCGTGTGCATGCATGTGTCCGTGCATTTGTGCCCAGAGTAGGGGTGAAGGCCTTGGCAAGAAGACCCAGCTAGGAGGCAAGTTGCGCTTCCCTTTCTGGCCCCAAGATGGGCAGCGAACTGGTCTTTTGGGCACGGCTACCTCCACTGCTGGAACAGGTCGGCTGTGCAGCACCTGAGCCCAGGCACAGTGACCGTGTGGGAAGCGCGGGGCTGCGGAGGGAGAAGCGATCTCTTCCTTATCCTGCAGACTAAGACCTGGGTCCTGGGTCCACGGCTTTGTGGTTCCCTGTCACCCAGGGCAGCTTCCCAAGTCGCAGCAGCCCCATCCGGGGGAGCGAGCCTGTGTCTGCGTCTCTGGGCCCCGGGGATGCCCCTGCTGCAGCCACAGCCGAGTGCCCCGGGATGCGGAGGGAAGGCCCCTGTCCATCGCTGCCCTGCAGCCCCAGGCAGACCAGGGGGAAACCGTGCGTGCCCATCTTCGCGCTGCCCGGCAGTTCTGCCCTCTCCACTCGGGGACCATCATCGGGCAAAGCTCTGTCCCCAGCTGAGCCTCGAGAGCGGGGCTGGGCTGCTGGCTGGCGCAGCTACACCCGGGTCCGATGCTTCCACCGTCTCCGGCGCTGCGCCAGGCCTCGGGGGAGCTGGGGTGTTCTCAGCTCTGCCACTGAGCTACCACAGGTCCTCGGGTGTGTGACTTCACCGCCCTCGGCCTATTCCCCCCACCCTTTGCTGGATCAGGCACAGGCGCTCGGGGTGGGGTGTGCTGTGCACAGCAGGACGGGGCCTCCGCAAACGCTTTCTCCGGGTCCGTTTCCACCCATGAAATCTCCGCGGAGGAGACCGCAGAGTAGCGGGAGGGCAGAGCTGCTGGGAAGCGGCAGGGAGGGGGCCAGGCCTCGCTGCCGAGGGGGGCAGTGTCCCGGCACCCTCTCGCCAGGCCGGGCCCAGCAGCCGGATCGTGGCCCCGGCTCCGCTCTCCCCTCGCACTCGTTCCAGGCGGGAAAGACCCTCCCGGGGCCCCGCGCTCCTGTCGGCTTGTTCTTCTGGGTGTCGCAAACACGGTAACATCTGCTCTCCGCGCCATTCGCCAGCATCTAATTCTTTTTTTATTGAAATGAGTTTAAATTGACTGAGAATATATTAGATTACCCGTTCCCTGAGGTTAGCACACTCGGAGAGATGTGAATAAACTGCACAGTTAGCAGCACGCTCACGCTCGCCCGCCCGCTCCCTCCCTTTTTTAATCTAAGGGAAGCCAGCTCCCCCGGGGACTGGCGTGTTTCCTAATGACCTTAATGAGTTTCCATAGCAGAGGTCAGGTTTATCTGGAAGGGCTGGTAATGGCCGGGCAGGAAGGTGGCTCTCTCCCCACCGCTGCCAGCCTCCGATAGCTTTGTGCTCCAGACGGTAAATAAAGCAGGATGCGATAGCTCTGCCTGGCCCGTGATGAATACATTTTCCCCTTTAATAGGCAGAAGCGTACGTATTGCAAAGCAATTCACGAAGACCGTATGACAGTCTTTAAGCATTTTAATATTTTGCCGATGATTTATCATTGGTAATGAGCAGATGATATACTCCACTCCGAGGCTATGGATTATCTATTAAAGCTGGCCCCATAAAAGGCAGCTGCAAATGACACACTGCTAACAGGAAGCAGAAAGGACGAGTTATCTTGTGTTTAACAGCAGAGGTCAACAGCGTTTGCCACAGGTCAGGAGATAACGTGCCTGGCCGTGCCCCCGTTAGCGGCTAAGGTAAATGCTCTGCTCCTGGGCTGGGGGGTTCGCCTGGGCCGGACCCTGGGCTCAGCGTGGGAGCCAGCCCTCCTTCATGCTTGGCCCGGGGGGGGCGGCGGTGCTGATGCCCTGGGCCTGGCTCCGCGACGCCTCTCCGGGGCTGTCCGTGCCGCCACGCGCCGGCGCAAGTCCTGCTCGCTGCTTTGCAGTGGCCGTGTGGAGCAGCCCCTCGCCGTCCGGCCCAGGCTGGCTTGTCCCGGGGGAGCAGGGGAAGCAGCCCTCCCTGCAGAGACGGACGGGGCCCGAGCCCGCGGCAGGAGGGGACGTGGGTGCCGTCGGCAGGCGCGGCGAGGTCCCGAGCTTGGTGCGCGGCGCGGCGATCCCAGCGCGCTCGGGGGCTCGTGGAGCCCCGTGCTCCTGCAATAGCAGCAGAGCAGGCGGGCAGGGGGCCGGTGTCGTGTCCCGAGGCAGGCATCGGGTGTTTCGGGCCCCTTCCCGTTGTCCCGGGAGCTGGCCGTGCCCTCTGGAAACAGGCTGCCCTGCGGGGCTGGGCATGGCCCGCCCTGCTGCGGGGCAGGTAGGTGAGGAGCCAGCATCCTGTCCGGCCCCCGGAGCAGCGAGGGCTCGGTGCTGGACCTGCTGCGGATGG
Organism: Crocodylus siamensis; assembly: GCF_052110815.1. Taxonomy (NCBI): domain Eukaryota; kingdom Metazoa; phylum Chordata; order Crocodylia; family Crocodylidae; genus Crocodylus; species Crocodylus siamensis. The sequence goes on from NC_143406.1 coordinate 50,145,510, forward strand.
CAGCTCGGCTCCGAGGCGAGCGGGGGCTTTGCAAGGTCTCCTGTCGGGCGCCCCGTGCAAGGGCCTGTTGTGTTGGGGGTGCCGCCTGGGCCCCTCGGGCAGGAGCCTCTGCTGCCATGCGTCACCCTGCTGAGCTCCCCTTCTCGCCGCCAAAATGCCCACGCAGCCATGCTCCAGCCCTGCAGGAGGAGGTGGGGCCGCGGCCGCGTGGGCTGCGCTGCAGGCGCAGGCACGTCCCGCCTGGCCACGGCAGTGGGTGCCCTGATGGGACGTGCAGGAGACGAGCGAGCCGCAGCCTTTCCCTGCACCCCGGCTCTGGCCCCTGCAGAGGGTCCCTTGCAGCCAGGACGCCTCGCTGCGGGGCCACGGGAAGGGTTCCTTCCTCTGGGCCGAGAGACCAGGGTGTGGGGAGGAGAGCAACCGGTCACCTCCGTCGCTAGTGCCCAGGCACAGGGTCGTCCCAGGGCCCCCCCTCGCGGTGCCAGGGGCAGCCAGGCCCCGGCAGCAGGAGCAGGAGCCCCAGCTCTCCTGCGGGCACCCCGCGCCGCTGGGCATCTGGTGGGCTTCCTGCGGCTGGGGCAGCTCGACTGGAGACGGAAGCAGGGCCGTACCCGGGGGAGCCCCCGGTCCCCCGCAGGGCAGGCCTGGGCCTGGGTCTGGCTCTGCCGGAGCGGGCGCTCGGCCCCTGTGCCTGCGGCCCGGGCTGGGCTGGGCAGAGCCGCATCACGTTCTCGCCAGCCCCGCGGGACCAGGAGCTGGTTGTATGCGCTGGAGCTGGAGCTGCGGGGAGGCGAGGCCGCGCTGATGCCGCTGATCTGTGCGTGCCGCGGGTGCCGCGCCGTTCCCGGGAGGGGGCACAGGGTTTCCCGTGCTACTCCCGGACTCCCATCCATCCCGGCTGGTGCAGAGCAAATCCCTCTCCTCCCCCCCATGCCCACAGCACTCCCCCAGCGCTAGGAAAGCTGCGGGTTCAGTCGGCACCCCTCCTGCCTTTGAGCCTTGGCAGCCTCCCCCTGCTCCGGGGCCCTCGGGCTGCCCAAGAGCCCCCTTGCACCCTCTGCCCTGGCCCAGGCGGGCGGCTCTGCCTGCTCCCTGCAGACCGAGGGGTCAGATGTGCGGGCATGCTTGCAGCCTGGCAGTGCCCGCGTGGCTGCGCGCGCCCCGCCGAAGGCCCAGGCGCTCCGGCCAGGCTCCAGGCAGTGGCCCCGGGCTGGCGGGGCCACATCCTGCTCTTGGCTGCAGATCTCTCGTGTGGTTTAGAGCGGACGGGGTCAGCGTCTCCTTCCCCCAGGCACAGAGCCCGCCGCGGGTCGGTGAAGACCGGCCGCCCCTCGCGACGCCCCTGGAGCGGCGGCTGGTGCTGGTGGGGAGATTGTGCCGTGCTCGATTATTATGCAGCCTTCGTTACAGCGAGATTAATGCCGGTTATTGGACTGGGAGTTTTATCACGGGAATGTTTCCTCCTGGCTTCGGAAACAAACCTGGGTGTAGATTTATTACCCAGCAAATAAATACGAGTTCAGGTTTACTTCACCTCCTCGTTCATTGGGAAGGAACGAAAATGTAAGCAAAATATTAAAAATAAAATAGACTCAGTTTTACTTTAATTGACCTTTGATTCTCAACTTAATGCCTTCCCCATGTTGCTGCTTCAACCTTTAATTTCTTTTGGTGAAGTGGCGCTGTTCAATGATTCATTCTGTCCTCAGGCAAAGCACACACTGTAATTGGTTTTTAACTTCCTGGAATGTCAAAGCCAGGATTGAAATTTTACGTATCACACCACCAATTCAATACTGGCTTTAATAATAATGTTGCAGAAAGGGAGGCAGATTTACAGCTGTAGAAAAATGTAATCAAATTCTGAGCCAGAACGCAATAAGTCCAAATGCTAGTTTTCATTTGGAAGCTTGTTAGATAAATGTGGTATCACCTGAACTGCTCCAAAATCATTTCTTCCTTTCCCTGTAATAGCAGCTGTCGCTGGAGGAGGTGGGAGAGGGAGCTAGACGCTGGTCTCCATGCCGGGCGAGCTGCGGCTCCGGGCACGCCGGCACGAGAGGAGACACTTGATGCAGGTGGTCAGTCCGAGCCGGATGGCCCGTGTCGGTCCCGGTTCGTCCCCAGCACGCCCGCTGGGCTGTTGGCGGGCGGTCGAGAGGAGGGATGCCATCGCTGGGCACTGTGCCGCTTGCAGGGTGGTGCTGAGGCCCAGGCTGGGCACGGGGCTGGGGGTGACCCGCGCCCCCGGCTCCTGGCCCGTGGCTCCCCATGCCCCGCGCCTGCATCCATGGTGCGTTTGGGATCCTGCTGGGCATGAAGGAGCCTGCTCCAGAGAGGAAGAAGCGCGGCTGGTCTGAGCCCGGGGTCGCAGCTCGGTGCCAACCTTGGTGGGGGCCGAGTGCCCGGGAGCATCTCCCGGGGCTGGGACGACCCTCCCGCCCGCGCGGCTGGGGACGCCGTCCGTGCCCGCCCAAGCGCCTGCTGGCTCTGCCCGGAGAGGGGCCAGGCGCGGGGCTCAGCCCTGGCCCCGCGCCCAGCGAGGTGTGCGCCAGCCAGAAAAAACCACCCCTAATACACTGCAAATGCCAAATAAGTAATCGATTCCAGCCAATTAATGTCTGATACAAATGAATCGCCCCTCTCTCCCTCTCTTATTACTGAATGACCTCCAGCCATCCATTAGTTTAACAAATGATATGCGAGGGTTTGCCATGGCTAATGACTCTGGATTAAACCCAACGACACCTAATTCATCAATGCTCCTCCGCCGCAGCCCTCCATTAGGTCTGCTGGTTGTCCATCACTGTGGTTTTCTTGCAGCTTGGCACTGGGGGAGTTGTTTGGCGTCCGGCGGGACTTGCAATCTCTGCAGTGGATGTGGGGCCTAGAGCGGCTGGAACCGGGCGGCCGGGAGATGCCCGGTGCTTTATGAGAGCTGGGCTGGGCGCCACGTGCACGCTGGAGCCCTGCACGCACGGGCCCAGGCCGCGCCAGCCGAGACCTGCCCTCGAGATGGGAGCCGGCGCCACGGCCTCGGTGCCACGCTGCACCGTGCAGCAGGTGAGGCCAGGGAGGAGCCCACGTCTCCACCTCCGAGCTCATGCCACGGGCAGGGGGGCAGCCAGCAGCCCCCAGCGCCTGGCTGGTGCAGCCCCACCGAGCAGAGCTGGGACGCTTCCTCTGCTTCACCCAAGCCTTTTAAATAATACATGGCCTCGCGTTTGAACATCCGGGAGCCCTTCCCTTCTCGCTCGCTGCGTTGCACGCTCGCCGTCTCCGGTGAGTTGCTGTCGACAGGCGCAATTAAAAATTCTCCTTCAAGTGCAGAGCGCTGAGGATCCGCTTGGCGCAGCGCGCCCGCTCCCGGGGGCTCGCCAGGGCCACGGGCCGTGGGATGGCAGAGGAGCCGAGGCCGGAGCTCAGCCTCGTGGCTCATGGTGTGCGGCCCCCTTCTTTACTCGCAGCTGCTGGGCGGAAATCCTGGCACGGCTCCACTCTGGGGCTCAGGTACGCAGCATGGCAGCTGTGCGTGGCACCATGTGATCCTGGTTCGTATGTCCAGCCCCCGAGCCTGGGGGTGTTTGGAGCCGGGGTCTGGATCTGGGGCTCTCGCTGGCCCAACTCCGGGGCCTCCTTGGCGTGGCGCAGACCGGACAAACCCCTGCCGGGTGTGGGAGCCCTGATGCCTGCAGGCAGTGCCGGCTCACTGGAGGCCAGCGGAGGACGTGGTCTGGGTGCGCGTGGCTGTGGAAAGCTCCTCGTCCTCATTCGTGACACAGATGTGCTGGGCTGCCAGCGCCGCGGCTCCCAGATGTGTCCAAGGTGCAGCCGTGCCCGCTGCTCCCAGCCCCTGAGCTGGCGCTGCCAGAGACCCCAGGGCCCCCGGCTTTCTTTTAACCCATCCCAGGGGGGTCGTGTCCCTCTCCCGGGCCTCGGATGCAGGGATGGCCGGAGCACCGTCCTGGGGCTGCGGGGGCCGAGTCCTTAGCGGCGACACCCCGGTGTCCGTGAGCCTGCTGTGCCGCGGGACAGCGGCCAGGAGCTGGTCTCGGGGGGCTCTGGGGCGCCCGTTCCCGTGCAGGCAGGGGGACATGGAGCCCGCGCGGTGCTGCTGCATCTCCCCCGAGGGCTGGGGGCTGCGACGACGCCTCCCTGGCCCCGTGCCGCGAGCCAGGCCGGCCACGCGGGCAGACGGCGGCCCTGCTTTTAAGGCGCTCTCATTTTGCTCATCTGCATTTAATAGCGGTGCTTTGACCTGCAGCCAGATAAAGTGCCCCACCAAGTCTCGAGAGCCGCTCTGGATCCCAGCGGGGAGGGGAGGCCAGACCGGGCCAGGGAGCAAACCGCAGCCCTAAACACTTTCTCCAGAAGGTTTCCTGGCACCCGGCCGAAGGAAAGGCGACTCGGGGAAGGGCAGCATCGGCCGGCAGGGCCCGCCCCGCGCCGTTAGCCACCTCCGCCACGCGGGAAGCACCACGGCCCCCAGGAGCCTCCGTGGGCTGGCCTGGCAGGCCAAAGCGGTGCAGCCGGGAGCCCCCGCTCGGCAAAACGCAATCGTTTAGTGGAGCGACTTTCCTGCTTGGCTGCACATCCAAACTCATTTGCAGCTTAAATTTCACAGGAAATTAAGCTCTCCCAACAGGGCGGGGGAGAAGACGGCACCGGGTAAATGTTAAACCTGTCACAAACGTGTCCCATAAAGTTTCCTGCGGATGGAGTTTCCCCTGGCCCTGAAGCGCTCGTATTTCTGAATCGTGGTTTTGCAAAGCGCCGGGCACTCCTGGGACTCGCCGTCCCGGCACGTGCAGTCTGCTGCGTTAGAGAGTAGGGCTCCCGGGAGGCAGTGAATTGAGAGCTGACGCTTGGCCTGATTTTTTTTTTTTTTTTTTTTTTTTTTATGGCATTGTGCAAACAGCGGTAGGAGCTGGGCTGGGCTCTGACGATGCTGGGGGCCCTGGGGCCGTTCCCAGCTCCGCACCGGGCCTCCGCGACCTCTCCTGGAGCGGGCCGGGGCCTCGGCGAGGCGTGGGCCAGCTGGCTGCATCCTTCGGGCTCCGTGGCAGGAGTCCGTGCGCTCCTTTCTCCACTTCAAAGGCGGCAATGAGACAGCACATAAATATTAAATCAAACCCTGCAAATGAGGCTCTGTGTCAGACGCCTGCCCCGGTGCTGGCTCCTCTGAATCGTGCCGGGAAGGTGCGTAAATGGCTGTTACTCCGGGTCAGGAAGGGTTAATCGGCAGAGGTGCCGTCAGACGAGGGAGAACCAGGTCCCGTTCGCTGCCTGCTGTCGGCAAAGGGCAGCGCTGTCCAGGCGCGGTGGACAAAGCGGTCCCCTTCGCCGAGGGCTGCAGGGCACGGCTGGATCGGTTGCAAGCACAAGCCTGTCCGCTATACCCAGCCGGCAGCGTCCAAGCCCCGAGGCTCTCCGTCGCCGCTGCCTACCGCGGCTGTCGAGGGGGGAAAGGGAGGACTGGGGGGACCCTGGCAGCCCGGTCCCTGCCAGCCCGCTGGCCAAACAGCTGCCGGGGGCAGGGATGGCGTGACGAGGACAAGTGACCTCCTGATGCCAGCTCGCGTCTGGCGTCTGGCTGCGTCCTGCCTGCTCCGTGGAGCGTGCTCCTGAGCTCTTCCTACTCGGGATTTCAGCCCCGCTTTATCCCCTGGCACGAGGCGTCTGCACGCGGCAGAGGGAGCAGGGGAGGCCGGAGGAGGAACTGGCAGCTGGGCCTGGAGCATCCTTGCGATGCTACCGGGTGCAGGGGACGCCGGTCCCCTCTGGCAAGGGATGGCCCCGCGATGCAGCCAGGGTGCAGAGGTGCCCGTCCTGCTGGGGGGGGACCCGGCTGTCCGTGGCTCGGAGAGATGGAGCGTGGAAAGGAGCTCCCTCCAGCCCTGGGCACGCTCCTGCCCTTCCCCGGCGGGGCTCACGGGGCCGTGTCTCCCCGTCCCCCCCAGCCGCTCGTGGCGCTGGGTTGGATGCCTCAGTCGTCTGTCGCGCGGTGCCGTGGCTGGCAGGGCCCCAGGCCCCGGCGCAGCGGGCAGGGCCTTTCCCAGGGCTGCGATCAACTCGCAGCGAGCCAGCCCCGTCTCCTCCGGGGCAGCGTGCGGCGGGCAGGCGGGCGGGGACGCCTCTCGGCGCTGGCACGAGGCGGAGGAGCGTCCCGGGGAGCGGCCGTGCGTGCGGGGTGCTGCAGCCCTGCCCTGCGCGCCGCGGGGCCTGAGACGGGATCGTCGGGGCAGGCCGCCGGACGGTGGAGACCACGGCAGCCCCGCGTGTGCCTCCAGGGCCCCGGTCCCTGCTCCAGCCCCGCGTCAGCGTGGGGCCTGCCTTGGCCAAGACACGTTGCCCAGCCCTTTTCTCCGTCTGTCCCCTGTGTGGGGGACGATGCCAGAAGCACGTGCAGATTCTGCTAACGCGGCGCTGCCCATCACCGCAGCCGCCTGCGATCGCTGGGCCCCAGCGCCGCCCCCACCCCCGCGGGGCAAGACCAGCCGAGCGTCTGCCCGGCGAGACCCGCGGGAACGTTCCTCGGGGTCCGCGTGCCGCGGCTCGTCTCCTGCCTCGGAAAGCAGGGCCGTCCGTGCGAGATGTTGAATAGTGTAATGTATGGAAATGACGTGCCCAAGCTCATATTGTGTCTGTTCTGCTTGATAGGCTCCTGTTAAACGACTGCTGCGGAAGTGCTCCGGCGGGAGCACGGTGGGTCTGCGCTTCCCGGAGAACGGGCGACGCGGCGCCCGCTGCCCCCCAGACGTGCCTCCCGCAACGCGCTCCTGTCAGCTGTCCTTTGGTTCCCCGTCGCGGCACGTTGTCTTCCGCGATGATTCAGCTCCCAGCCCTCTCGCATGCTTCGAGGTATCATTTAATATTTAAGTACGTGTCACTAGAGCGCCAGCTTCGCGCACACTCGGCGGGGGGCCTGTTCATCCTGTCAACCCGCGTTACGGGTGACGGGCGTTTCGTGCAGACCTCCCCGGGAGAACCGGCCCCGAGCCCGCGGCAGCGAGCGGAGCTGCTCCGCCGGTGCCAGGCCCGTTTCCGATTCTGTTTCTTCCCAGGCTTTGCCTTTTAATCCTAATTACGAATAATTTTCGGGCGTTGGCTGAAGCCACGCGGGAGCTAATCCGACGTGACATCCTAATCGGCCCCGAGTCCCTCCAGTGACGCTCGTGCAGGCGCCGGCGAGCCCCGCTGCGGGGCTGTGAGGCCAAGATGCAGCTGCCTTCTGGGCAGCACGGTCCTCTGTCTCGGTGCTTGCTCTGGAGGAGCTCTTGCCGTGGCTGGCAGGTGCTCGGCCCTCCCAGGCTCTCCCGTCTCCAGGGGCTTCCCTTGGGCAGCCTGTCTGCGACCAGCCGGCATGGGGCACCCATGCACCAGGGCAAGGGTAATTCACGCATCACGGCGGAGCGATGGCCCGGCAGGGTGCTCCCGTGGCAGCCCGTGCCCCCTCGTGGGACTCCTGCCCTCTCCTGACGCCCAGAAAGTGGTCTGAGCAGCGGGTGCTGTTCTGCTCGTGACAAGGGACCAGGGTCGAGTCAGTGGTGCCAAGACGGCCCCGAGCACCTGCCAGGTGGGTTTGCTTCCTCGGGAGGAGAGCCGGGGCAGGCAGTGGGTGGGCTGGGGGTGCTCGCCAGCCAGGGAGGCAGGAGCGTGGGGCAGCTTCTCATGGGAGCTAGGGGCAAACCCCCCCGAATAAGGCCCAGGGTGGCCCCGTCTCCTTGCCCGGCTGAGCCCTGGCTCTGGGCCGGCTGCAGGCAAGGAGAGAAGGGCCTGGCCAGTGAGACCAGGGACCTGTAACTCGCCCCAGCCCCCCCGCACCCGGGCTCTGCTCCCAGCCCCCGAGCAGGTGCCGCCATTTGCAGCAAGGGCTCGGAAAGCTCCTGGCTCGAGCATCGCGGGGTTTGAGCCCAGGGCGCCAGTGCGCACGGCCGGCGCAGGTGCCCCGAGACATGTAACCCCGGGGTTACAGCGGCCATCTGTCAAGCCAATGCTCTCGGTTGCAAGTCGGTCCCGCTGGCCGGGGAGAGCGTCCGGAAAGCCCGGGCTGCCTCTGCTGGAGTCCAGCCGGTCCCCACCAGCGTCCCGGGCGCCGGCAGCAGTGCGCGGCGCCTCTCTGCTTCCCGAATCCTCTTTGCCCAAGTCAAGTGTGAACTCGGCGCGTTGGCTGCCGGCCCGCGTGCCGCCCCGGCACCCCTCCGTGAACTTGTGCACTTCGCCCCATCTGCCCGGCCCGGGAAACTCGCTGGCTGATCAATGAAGCCTTCGCTGCCTGTCAGCTCCAATCTGCTCAGCCTCTTCATCGCTGGGGTTTCTCGATACAAAATCATTCGGCGCTGCAAAAAACCCCGCGCTGATGAGACCCCGCTGCGCCGCCTCGTGCCTCCCCGCCGCGCGGCGCAGCGGTAGGTGGGGCTGGGGCTGGGAGTGACAACGACCCCTCTTACCCCGGGACAAGCTCTTCCCTGCGCGAGCTGATGAAACCGGGCCCCAGCCTAATTGGTGCTATTGCTGGCGCTGCGGCTAATTCTATTGTTTTACAGCCACGGGGCTGTGTTTTCTATTGATTTCATAGGTTGCTAATGGTCTTTTTTGTACAATAAGAGGCTTTTGTGGGAAGGACTTAATCCAGCCATGTAGCAGAGTGAAAATGCACAGCTCGCTCCCGAGATTTCCAGGACGTGATCTGCTTTGAGAGAAGTCGCTTTATCTCCTTTGCGTCACGCTCCCCGGTTCTCGTGGCTGGTGGGGCGGCTGCCGTGGGTGCCCGCCACCCCTTCCTGCGGGAGCCGGCCCGTCGCCGGCCGCCCCGGGGAGCTGTGAGAGGCAAAAGCAGCGTGCGTCTCCCAGCACGGCGTGGGCGTGCGCCCGGGGGGCTGCAGGGTGGCGGGGGCCTCTCTTCTGCCTTGTGTTGCTTCTTGGCTGCCTGCACTGGACGGCCGGAGCTGGGCGTGGGAGCGGAGCCAGCCCCTGTGTGGGGCTGCCCCTTGGGATGCTTGCAAGTGTCTGGCTGATGTCCCGGGAGGGGTGCCTGCGCGGCCTGGGGCCCGGACCGGCGGCAGAGGGAGGCCTCTTCCCGTGGCTGGTGTCGCACCGAGCTCGTGGCCATCCGCTGCTCTGCCCAGCCACGCTGGGTTGGGCTCGTGGGGGGGGCAAGTGGCTACGAGCGCGTGGGTCTCCGTTGGCTCGAAAGGACGGCGGGACCCAGCCTCAGGGTGGGGGAGCAGCACGGGTGTGATGCCTGCCGCCGGCTCCGTGGCTTGGAAGCCACGCCATCGCCCTCCGTGGGGGGGGACGTCTCCCGGCCACGCGTCCCGCATCTCCGCTGCGCCGCGAGGGGCAGGGGCCGGGCGCGCGCGGGCACTTGCTGACACGCGGCTCCTCCTGGCAGCGATTTGGGCTCGAAGCAGCTGGAAGCGTCTTCCCTGGTGGAGGAGAGACGGGGAGCGCGGCCAGTGCCTTTGAATTAACTGTGTAGGAAATGCCTAAATGGATTGTGACTGGAAGGATTAAAGGTTAGGCAATCTCTCTGTGTATCATATGTAAATGAGGACTAATGAGGTTTTCATGATTACCTTTAATTAGCTTTTCTGCATGTAGTGGCTGATTTTTATACCCGTACACGCTTGGACAGATGACACGCAGAAGCACACACGCACGCACACACGCCGCGTACTGCCTTCATTAAAACTGGGTCTTTTAAATGCGCCTGCAGTATGCAAATGACCTATTAAATGTTTAATAAAAAGCTTCTAGGGAAAACAGGTACAAACTTAACTGGCTCCGACAGTCTCATTCCCCCGCCCTGCCGTGGTATCCTTCCGGCCTGAGGCCCTGGAGGATTTGCAGCTCCGGCCCCGCTCTTGTTCCCACCTCTGCACCTCCTTTCTGCCCCATGAGCTGGGGGGAGAGCCTGAGAGCGGCTGGCGGTCCCCCCTCCATTTGACGGGGAGTTATGAGTTGGCGAAACCCTCATTTCCCCACTTTTCCCCCCAGAAGTCACAGCCATGTGGGTCAGGAGAGCCGGCAGCCACGGCGGAGAGACTTGACAAGTGCCTTCAAATGGGCAAGACGCTGCTGCGGGGGGAGGCCGGGAGCTGCTCCCCAAATCCCCCGGGTGTGGGTCCAGAAGCAGGAGGATTTGGACGCGATGGCTTGGGCAGAGGGTGGGAGGCGATGACCTCTCGAGGCCCCTTCCAGCCCTGCGGATCTGCCGGAGCAAAATGCATGAGAAGTTCAGCGTCGGGCAGCTTCGCATCCACGGAGCGAGGGCACATGTGGCAGAGGCCACGCGACATGCTCCCTCCTGGCCCCACGCGTGAGGCTTCCTGCCACCGCCCCGGAAGGACGCCTCTGGTCCCCACCGCCAGCCCGAGCAAGTCCCTGGTGCCGATGGCTGCAGCGGCCAGACCCCGCACACCCGAGGGCACGCTCGCTGCCGCGGCCTGGCAGGGCGAGCACGTGGGAGGCATTGCAGGGGGGTCTGCCCCCAGCTTTCCCCCGGCAAGACCCCGCCAGGCTGGGCCTGGGACCTGCTGCAAGCGAGGCCGGCTGCGCCCTCTCCCCGCCCGCGCGAGGCGCCTCCCCAGGCCCGTGCGAGGCCCCGGCTGGGGCTCTGCTTTCGCCGGGGTCCCCGTGGCGGGGGGCTGCGGTGTGGGTGCCTCCGTCATGCTGCTCGAGATGGCAGGCTTGCAAACCCAGCTCGCCACGGGCTTTGGTGCTTCTGGGCTGTGAGGATGAAGGCACGCGTCATTCCCTTGCTGCCAGCGTCCTGCTCCCCGGGCCAGGGCCAGCGTGGGCAGCAGCGTCTTGGCCGCTGGGAGACCCTTGACACGTGGAGGCAGGGCAGGAGCTGGGGGCGCGGGGGCAAGGACGTGCCGTGCTTCGAATCGGCAGGAGTCTGGCACGTGCTGCCCGCCGGCTCTCGCTGCGTCTTTCCCAGCTGAGCCTGGCGCCTCATTGGGGGAGGCACCGGGCGTTCGCTGGGTTGCCTGTGCTGCTCGCTGCCCCCGGTCTGCACAGCTAAAGAGTGACGCGTGTGCATGTGCACATGCATGCGTGCATGTGCCTGTGCCCTCACTGGGCGCTCACACTCGCATGCTGGTTCCCTGCAACCCCGAGGCCTCTCCAGGGTGGCTGGTGCGGGTGCGGGTGCGGGCTTCGGGAGCTGGCATGCGTTTCTGGCTCGTGCGGTGCAATCTGGGCTCGGCACCAGGAGCGTGATGCGGAGGTGGGGGCTTAGTAACAGAGACCCGATTTCCGTTCCCTGCTGGCTCCGGGCCCGCGGGGTGCTGCGAGCCATGTCTTCCAGGCCTCCCTGCAGCGAGGAGGGGCAGGGTTTGTTCAAATGCGCTTCTCCAGACCCCGCCGAGTACTGCGAGAACTGCAGTTTTGCTGCAGGCGGGCAGCTCGCCCATCGCCGCCACCCTGGCATTTTCTTCCCTTCGGCTTGCAAGCCTCCGCTGCCGCTTGCTTGAACCCTCCCCGCCGGGAGAGCCCGTTGCGGGTGACAGGTTGGCATCATCTGCGGAGCGGGGAAGAGCTTTCTGCAAATACTTGCTTCATGGGGAAGCATCTGGCGGGGGCGGCACGCGGGGCCCTGCCTGCGCTCTGGGCAAACACGGTCTCGGCTTCTGAGCCGCGTGTGTCGGCTGCCAAGGAGGCAGCCTTGTGCTTCGTGGCAAGCTGGTGTGTGTCTCGCTTTCCCCGCTCACGACTGGCATTGCCTGGGCTCCCCCCGAGCCCTAGCCCCCCGGCCGGTGGATCCTGGGGGCAGGCGATTAACCCGCAAGCCCTTCGAGGGGCTCTGGAGAAGGAGGAGTGGGCCCGTCAACGCACCACCTGCTTGTGGGAGTTTGAACCAGAGGAAGGGGGCTGTTCATCGCTGCGGCTGCCTGGCCTGGCCTGGCCGACGCAGGGGGCCTTCCTGGGCTCCCCTTTGACCCGACTCCCCCCGTCCCTGCTGCGGCAGGACGTTGGCAGGGCCCTCGTCCCCTGCTGCCCCGGGCTGAGTTCGAGGGTGTTTCCCATGTTTCGGGCACCATGAGCACGGTTCCCAAAGACATTAAGAGTAGCTTGGACAAGTGCTCGCTTGGGCTGGACCAGATGCAACCTCCCCAGAGCCCTGCCCGCCCGGCTGTGCTGCGATGCAGGAGAAAGACGCGGGACGGAAAATGGGTCTGGAAAAAGGACAGAGGCAGCAAGGGGGAGGATGGAGGAGCAGCTGCACCGGGGAAGAAGCAGGGAGCAGGAGGGGTTTGGGCAGGCGGCGAAGGAGCTGTGGAGCGGGGCTGCCGCAGAGCCAAGCTAGCTCCTCTGGCAGCAACGCGGGCACCTTACCAAGCCGGCGGCGTCCTGCTAACCGGGCGCCGAGGCGCCGCACGTACGATGCGGGTGACACGGTGACACTTCCCGCTGCAGCGAGGCAGAGCCGCTCCGCACGCGGTGGAGAAGAGAAATGACTCATTTTCACGATGTTCCTGGAAAGTAGATTGCCAGGGCCTTATCAGGCAGCGCATGCTGCCGGCCAGCGCATTATGCAAGGACTCTGGAGGGGGAACACATTTCCAGAAAATGTCAAGTTTGCTTTATGTGCCAATGCCAGGCTACGTGGCCAGGCTGAGTGCCGCTGGAGCAGCAGAACGGTGCCCGCAGCAAAGCCCCAGCCCCTCCGCTTATGAATGGATTTAATTAGCTGGCCTAGTCCCTTCTTCTCCGGGCGCTGGCAGTGGGCAGATTTATGAAGCTCATCTCCTCCCTCCTCAGCACCTCGCTGCATATTTCAAGGTGAGGGAGGAGGTCCCTTGTTCCTTCAGCCCTCGTTTCAAAGCAGCCTCTGTCTGCCGGGATCGCTGTGGTCTCGGTGCATGGCCCGTGCCCTGGGGCTGAGCGCAGGCCTCCAGCTAGAGGCAGGCTCTGCCGCCGACTTGCTGCAGGGCCTTGGGCATGTCACCCGGCACTCCGGGTCAGGACTCGGGGCCTCGTGGGCTTTGGCTGCTTGTTGGCTTTTGCGGATGCTCTTCCTCGAGGCTCAGGGCGGCCGAGCAGCTGTCTGCTAGCCCCGGGCTGGGCCAGGCCAGGCCTCCCCCTCCCACTCCCTGCTCTACTGTTTCTCTGGGAGTTTGAAAGCTTTTAGGGAGTTTTGAAATCTGCCAGCCCAGCAGTTCTGCCACGAGCGCAGACCTCCTGCCTGGTGCGGCAGCCTAATGTACTGCCCCCGCTTACGCTGCTGCGATGGAAAAGCTCGCTGCGTTCAAAATCTGTAACCACTAAAAATTTAATAAGGAACCTGATACTCGCCTCGTAGCGAGAGCGAGAGCACGCTGTGCTTTCGAAAGCACTTGCTGCTGCCTTATAAATACCATTTTTCTTAAAATATAACAATTGCGCAGCAGTTCTGGCCGTAATTGCCGACAGGTACAAATTACATCCTGTGCTGGAACGGCGGGGTGCGGGAAGGCAGCAGGGACAGGCACGTGCGTGGGGCCTCTGCCCGGCCGCGGCCGTGGCCGTGGCCGTGACCCCAGCGCGCAGCTCGCGGGCTGCCGTGCGGCGCTCCCGGGGAGCCGCGGCGCATCTGCTTGCGGTTGCGGTGCTGGGACATGGCTGGGAGCCGGTGAGTTTGGGTGATTTCTTGCTTGTGGGAGTGGGGCGGGCGGAGGTCACCGGGAGCGCCGCACGTGGCCCCTCTCCTGCTGCCACCCTGGCGTTCGTTGACAGGGGCCGCCGTCTCGTTCGAGGCGTTGGCAAAGGGCAGTTAAAACCTCCCCGTCTTCCAGAGACGTGGGCTAACGGGGGGGGGTCTGGGCCGGGCACAGCCCTGACCGCGTGCCCGTTGCAAACCTCCGGTCGCGCGTGCTCCTTGGTGCCGGAGGTGGCCTGAGCAGCGTGTGCCCCATCTTGGCGTAGCGGGCGCCGTGCTAGCTGGCTCCAGCCCTGCGCCCTCCTCCCCGGGCTTCCCCTCCGCGGAGACGGGAGGGTGGGCATGCCGCACCCGGCGAGCAGCGGGCCGTGTCCTCAGCCGGCTGGCGAGTGCTGCGTTCAGAGCTGAGCATCCCTTAGGACGGGGCCGTCCCAGGCGTGCGGCCACGAGCCTCCGCGGTGCCACGTGGCCAGACAAGGGAGCATCCCATGGGTGCGCCGGACGTGCTCGGCCTGCCCCAGCTGGTCTGCCTCTGCCAAGCCCGCGCGGCGGCCATGCACTGCTGTTCGCAGCGCTGCTCCGTGCGGCACTGGGCTGGTCTCCCGGTCAGGTCCGGGCAACAGCGTGGCCTCCCTGGGGCGCTGCCGGGGCGGCTGTTTGGGAGCAGCACCCTGTGCTCCCTGCATGCGATCGCAGCACCGTGCGCTGCCCTGCCCTGGGGCCCGGGGGGGAGTCCAGCCGTCATCGCTCTCTGTGCCCCGGCTCCTCTGCGGCTCAGCAGGGTCTGCCCATTGCAATGGTTCATCTCGTTGCAGGTGTCTGCTGAACGGAGAACGTGGCCCTCCGCACGGAGCGTCGCAGCTGGAGCTGCACGGACGCCTGGGCCGCGGTCGCCTGCCAGACCCCGCACAGCTGACGCTGGCCCTCCACGGGCACCTTGCAGAAAGTCAGAGACAGCCGGGACCGTCCCTGGGTGCCTGTGTCACCCCGGGCCCCGCTCCACCGCTCTCCAGGGCGCCATCTCCTGCCCTTGCCCTCCACTGGAGGAGGATGTCGTCGCAGAGCCTGCCGCCACGAGACCCTGCGGAGACCGGGGACTTCATCTCGGTAGAGTTAATCTGCTTACACACACAGAAGGTGATATATTGGCCCGTCACTTTTGCATAGCAATGTATTAAAATTCACGTGGCGGGGACACCACCTGCTGAGCTTTCATTATCAGGAGCGTGCTCTGCAGAGAGCTGAGATCCCCAGGCGCCGACCCGGGAGCAAAACCGTTCCACCCAGGCGCTGACCCAGGCAGCCTCGCTCTCTGGGGAGGCCAGATTCACTACAGCTAGACCTCGACTAATTGTATGCAAAGCAGGCTTCCCGCCGCGCTGTCACAAGCTGACACCCTCGTGTACATGCTCCGCATGTGTTGTGGCTCATGTCGCGGCATGGAGGCTGCTCAGCCCCCAGCCGCTATCACCGAGCCCTTGTGCGCGCTTCGCCTCGGCGTGCCATTAAAGCGCATTAATAAAACATGACTGATTACTTTTCTTCTCCAAAATAATACAGCTTTTCTTTCCTTTTCTTTTCCAAACACACAAGTCATGAAAATTTCATGGCAGTCAATTTGGTCTCCTGCTGGCCTTTTGTTTGGAGTCAGCTCATTATCAGTTTAAAGCCCACTCGCGGCCCACGCAGGATAACCGGCTGGAAGTGCTGACTCCGTGAGCAATCAGCAACCCGCTGGAAGTGGAGGGGGAGCTTTCCTGTCAACGCAGGTCCAGCCGTGTCCCTTTTCCAGGCCGCGGGGGTCAGGACGGGGAGGCTGCTCCAGCAAGGGCAAGGGGACGTTGATGCATCCGGCCTTCCAGCGCGCCGTCTCTCGAACCGGGCTGCAAAGGCCACTTCTGCCCCCACAGGGCTGCACGCCCCGCGGGTCGGGGATGCAGGGAGCGCGGCGGTGTCTGCTTTTCCCCAGGGCCGGGAGGGAGCACTGGGCTGCGTGCTGAGACAGGCAGGCCGTGCTTTGCTGTGGTGCAGCCTTCCCTGGGGCCGCTGCCTGCCTGGTGCCTTGCGGTGACCTACGGGAGGAAGGGGCCCGTGGGCAGGCGCTGCAGCATCAGTGGGAGGGCGGCGGTGCAGCACCAGCGGGCTGCCCGAGGGCTCGGCGGCTGGGCCCCGCGTCAGGCTGATTGAGGGGAGAGAAGGCAGGAGACTGCATCGGTGCAGTAATCGCCGACGCCGCGCCTGGCAGCTGCATGCGTCTCGTCCCCGGGGCTGGCAGGAGGCAGAGCTGCGGGAGGGGAAACGCACCCGGGGGTCACTCGCGACTGGAAGACGAGCCTGCAGTGGCTGTCCAGCCTGCAGCCTGGCTCCTGCGTCGGGTCAGGGTGGCCGGACAAGGACCCTGCACAGGACTGGCCTGTCTGAGATGGACGTGGGTGTGGGGCAGTGCCAGGCCCAGGCAGCCGTGGTGGGCAGTGGCACCAGTCTTGGGGCTGGCGTGCCCTTCGGGAGGCAGCCGGGGAGCTGGGCACCAGCCTCTCCGCCGCTCGCGGAGCTTTTTAATTCCCCTCTGGCTGCACTTCTGCCCCCAGCACCCACCCCTCGCTGCCCCCACCATCTCCGCACCGGCCCGGGGTGATGGCTTCCTCCCGTGGTTGCTCGTGCCGCCCTCGCGGCGACTGCAGTGAGAATGGCGCCGGGGAAGCCAGGGCCCCACTTGCCTTTTGCTGCCTGGCACTTTCCGGCGGGCCCGCCTGCCCCTGCAGAGCGGCGGGGTGGGACGTGGCGCTCTCCCGGCGCGGGGCCGGGCAAGGGGGTCCCTGCGTGCTGGGCGGGCGCGGGCCGTGGATGCGCGTGGGGGGTCCGTGCAGGCGGGCTGCTGCCCAGCGGTGTGGGCGGCGCGTGGGGGCAGAGGAGGCTGGGGTGGGGAGGGCGGGCGAGCATCCCGGCAGCGCTCAGGCCGCAGCGACGCATGTGGGATGATGGTGCCGTCGCCGTGGCCCTGGACCAGCTTTGAACAACACGCAGCCCAGCCGTGGGCACCGTGGCTTTTGCGAGCTCTGCTCAGGCTTCGGCAAGGCGCGGCAGCAAGCCCGTCTCGCTCACGTGAGCCGAGCGCCTGGGCGAGGGGCCAGCGCTGCCAGCCCGGGGCCGCGGGGTGCCACCGGCCCCTTTCACGCGTGGCAGGGCTGAGCCGCGAGCTCCTGGGCTCTGGGCCTGCTGCTCGGGTCCCGGGGAGTTCGGCTCCAGGTGCCTTGCCTCGGGGGCCTCGACCCAGCGGCGCCCAGACCGCGTGGCCCTTTCAGGGGCTGGGCACCGCTGGGGCTGACGTGTGGCCCTTTGCGGCGGCCCGGCTGCGTCTGGGCTGCCCTGTGCCAGGCTGGGCTCGAGGGCCCGGCTCCGCCTGGCGAGGGGTGGGCGTGCAGGCAGAGCCGTCCTCTCCAGCCAGGGCTAACGCGGGTCCTGGCTTGCGGGAGGCTGCTGGGCCCCGGGGCCCGCGGCAGCACGTGGGGCCGTCTGTGCCGGCACCGCTCCCCTTGGGGCCGGCCGGCTTCCCCCGCCACGAGCGCCCCGCGGCCCGGCCTCGTGCTGCCCCGGCGGAGGCTGGGACCGCGTGGTGGAGCCCGCTCCGCCTGGCAGCTCGCCCCGCCGGCTCTGCGCCCCCGTGCGCGTTTCCAGTTTCCCCCTGGAAATTGTTTCTGTCAACATTTTAATTTTGCTCCGGCCGAGGCGGGGGCGGCGCGTGCCGAGCAGGTCGTCTGTCGCGGGGGGGGGACGGCTCCGGGGGCGGCCGGGGGGCCTGGTGTCCCAGGGCGGGCCCAGTCTGCGGCCCACGGGGCAGAGCGCAGCGGCTGAGGGGAGGGTGACGGGCCTGCTCCTCTCCCCCTTGCCGCCTCCAGCACCGAGGTCCAGGCCGTGCCCCTCGCCCCCTGCTCCAGAGCCACCGGTGCCCCTTTCCTCCCAGCACCATCTGATCCCTTCGGTGGATCTGCTGAGCTCTCCGTGTCCCCTGCATGTGGGGGCCGCGAGCTGCCCCCTGAATGCCCCACTGGGTGGAAAACGCCTGCCTGGTGCCCAGTTTACACTCGCGATCTCCTGATTTCCTCATTCCTCACTCTGCTGGCAGTCGGTCGTAAATCCTTCCTGGCTTTCTCCACGTGTGGTGCAAACCTTTCTCCTGTGCAATTCAAGCGTCTCTTCTGGCCTCGTTAGTCTCTCCTTGCAGGGAAGCCCCTAATCGGCCCCTTGGTTGGCAGAGACCTGCGTGGGGGCCCTGCCGTGCCCGTGCACCTAGCTCGGACGCGCTGCCCCCTTCTCCATGGCTCCTCGCCGCAAGCCTTAGCACCCTCTGCAGCCACGGGCCTTGCCGCGCTGCAGCCGGCAGCCAGCGCCCCGCGGCCTCCGGGGTCCTCCCCACGCGGGCGGCCTCGCTGCAGGGCCCCGCGCACCCCCGGGCCTCGCCTCCTGGCTCGGGCAAGGCGGGCAGCGAGGCCGGCCCGGGCCGAGGAGCTGGCGGGGAGACCGGAGGTCAGCGGGTGCTTGTCCGTCCCTGCCGCCGCCCCGCGGCGCGCTCCCGCCCGGAGCGAGCAGGAGCGTCAGCTTGGGGCAGGCTGGCGGCGGGGGCTCGGATGCCAGCCCTCTGCCGCAGTGAGTTCCTCGTTACCGCGCCGCGAGCTGAGGTCTGCGGCCCTGTCCCGCCTGCCGCCGCCTCAGCCAAGGGACAAGTACGCCCTGTTTTCCAGCAAGACCTGTCGTCTTCCTCGCCCGGCGGGGCCGCTCCGCCCGGCGCAGTGGCGGAGCAGGGAGCCGGGGGCTCTCCGTGGCTGGAGGTGCTGCGCGGGGCGCTCCCCGTGCCGCGCTGCCCGTGGGGCTGTCCCAGGCTTCAGGGCCGGGCTGGTTGCAGCCCTCCCTGTTTCTGCTCCGTGCCAGGGGGTTTAAGCCTCCCGCAGAGGTGCCGGGTGCTGCTGTGGCCCAGGCTGGGCTGTGCCAATGCTGGTGCTGGGACCCTGCGCTTGGGGTCAGACCCACGCTGCACTGGGGGCAGGAAGGGATTACCCCAGGGTCGTGGTTTGCCTTCCTCTGGAGCAGGGGCACGACCGCTACTGGGGGTCTCTTGAGCATATATTAGCACCTCTTCTCGCAGCAGGACGTTGCAGGGTCCGGGGCTGCTGGCCGAGCCCGTGCAGGCGGCAGGGGCCGGCTCCTCTGACGCGCTGCGCAGGGACGTCCCGTGCCCGAGCTCCCGGCAGTTACAGCCCTCGAGGCCTCGCTCGTCGTGGAGCGTCGGCGACCGTGCCGTCTCCCGGCGAGCCGCGGCCTGATTCCGGACAAACCCGGTGCCAGGCGTGGGAGGCAGAGGGGGCCAGGACACGGGGGTTCAAGTGAGCCAACCTCTGCATCGTGTGCTCCCGTCACCCCCGACAGCGATGGCGAGACGCGGCCGCGGTGCAAGGGCGACCGGCAGCTCCTCAGCTCTTGAAAGCCCTGGGCCAGAGCTGACTGAGCCGGCGCTCGGCGCCAGCTGCCCAGGAGCCGTTGAACCTTGCCCTGTTGTTGCTGCTCTGTTGTAAATAATCGGTATTGCTGTGCGAGATGCTCTGCTCCTGGTTTTACTAAGCAGCAGAGCTGTGATTTGTGCCGGCTGGAAAGGCACTTGCCTCTCTGGATTTTAACTCAAATACCTGAAATGAGCTTCCTTGATTGCCTCTGCCTCTGCCTCCCCCACGGCTCCGGGGCCGTTCCCCCGCGCGTGTGAACTCCCCGACGCCCCCAGGAACGCGGACTTGGCCTCAAGCCGGCGCGTCCGCGAAACTGCACCGGGGCTTCACCTTTCGCCCCGGCGTGAGGCCGGCAATGAGGTTGCCACGTCCGGTTAAAGGCTCCCGAAGGAGTTCCCGCTCCCGCGGGCACGGGGGGAGCGGGAGGAGGGTGGCATCTCCGCACAGCCCCGGCTGGGCGCCCACTCGCTCACCCCTGGAGGCCTGGAGTTTCGGGGCCCCCTTCAAGGAGCCCACAAGTCTGCGGGCTCAAGGTTTGCCCCCCGAGGGCTGCAGAGACGGGCAGGGACCGGCTGGCAGGGACGGGGCCGTGCCTGGGCTGCCCTTGCAGATCTTCCCGGCATCCGCTGCGGGCGGACTCGGCCCCTGCACCGACGACGGGACGGGCCTCGTGCCCGATGCACCTCGGCACGGTCTCCTCGGGCGGTGGACGCCGCGTGCTGCGGCTGTTGTCCGTGGGACCAGGGAACACTTGGCTTCCCCCGCTCGCTAGACGCGGCTCCTGGAGCCTGAACGGCCGCGGGCCCCTCGAAGGCGCAGACGGTTCGTGCTAATTGCATCGAAGACGCGGAGTATCTCAGGAGTTTCCCGGGCCCCATTACTCCTCCTGCGATGTGCATGTGAACGCATCGGTCGAGCGAGACATCCTGTCTGGTTAGAAATGGATTTCTAGCCTCTTGCTCCCGTGGCAACGTTTCCAGTGGTCCCCAGCCACGGCGGGAGCGAACCTCCGGCCCTGCCCGCGCCGGCCCTCCGGGGAAATCGCGGGCCGCAGAAGCAAACAAAACACATGATGGCTTCGAAAGACATCCATTAAACTGAGCGCTGAAGTGATTCATAGCCTCGGCAGTTAGAGTTTAATTAGATCTTAATCACGTAATTTTATCT
This sequence comes from Crocodylus siamensis, assembly GCF_052110815.1. Classification (NCBI taxonomy): domain Eukaryota; kingdom Metazoa; phylum Chordata; order Crocodylia; family Crocodylidae; genus Crocodylus; species Crocodylus siamensis. The sequence goes on from NC_143406.1 coordinate 50,165,817, forward strand.
TTGTTTCAGAAATCGGATCTTAACGCCTGTACTGCCGTGACTCAGTGCGCCGCTTGTCACGGGGCAGCGCTGCGGTGGGCAGAGCCGCGTCGGGCGTTATTAGCTGCTCCTCAAACCAGCCCGAGGCCCGGGGGTGGGTCCCAGCCCTCCTGCCCTCGCGCCCGGCCTGCCCTTGCCCCTGCGGGAGCGGTGCCCTCCCCGGTGCCCTCTCCTGCTCGCACAGCTGCTGCTCGCTGGGTCCCCGGGCACCCAGGCGTCCTCCTGCCATTGCTAACAGGTGCCTTAGTAGGAACGAGCTGCATCCCTCGCCGCGCTGGGCAGCACCCATGCCCACGCTGTCCCCGTGCACGACCGTGCCTTGCACACCCGCCCCAGCGCCCCCGGGCACCCAGGGCTGGCGGGTGCGTGCCGCGGTTGCGGGGGCTCGGAGCGGTCTGCCCCGTCGAGCGCCCCAGGCCTGCCCTCGGGTCGCAGGAGGCTGGAGCCGGTGGTGCCCGGGCTGGGGAAGCCGCCCCCGGTGCCGGTGGCGCGTGCCCCCCTGACCGCTCCGCTCGCACCTCCGCGAGCCGCCGATGCCTTTTTGGCGGCGGCTGGAACTAGCTCCTCGCGGCGATTATCTCCGTCGGTGCCAACGTCCCTGCGCCGTGGGGGACGGGGCTGTGCCCCTAACTGGGCCGGGCCTGTAACTAGCTGCCAGGCGGCAAACGGGCCGTATCCCTGCCGTCGCCCCTCTGGCAAGGCCACGTTTTGGCAGCGCCGTGCTTCCGGTGTGAAACGGCGCCTTCCTGCGATGCCAGGGGTTGAGCAGGGCGAGCAGGACGCGGCGCAGGCTTTAACACCAATTCAAGGTGCTGGGCAGCTGGCTAAGACCCTAAATCATCCAAGGAAGTGGCAGGCAGGCTCTGGGCCAGCAAGAGACGCGTGGGGAAGCCTTCAGATGGGCATCGGCGCTCCTGGGACGCAGGGCACCCCAGACCCTGCGGCCTCCCCTGGCCCCGGCGCAGGAGGAGCGGGTCTGAGCAGCGCTGCCGTGCCCCTCGCCCCTGCTCCCTTTCCTCCAAGCCCCCGTGAGCCTGGCTGAGCTCCCGGCTCCCGCCGCATCTGGCCTGGGTGGAAAAGCAAGTCCTGGTGTCGTCTGCTTTAAACGTTTCGTGTCGTGACGTGACGTGACGTGACGGGCTCAGCAGGACGCGGATGGGGAGCAGCTGCGGTCTCAGCTGCTGACATTCAAAGCCTGCGTGTCCCCGAAACGCACGTCTGCAGGGCAGGGCGAGCGGGGACCGTGTGGCACCATCGCGGTTTGGTTGACTGCTGCAGGCAAACGAGCCCGGGGCTCAGCCCCCGCCGCCCGGCTCCAGCTGCACCCCGGGCCCTGCTGCCGCCCCTCCCCGGGCGAAGCCGCCCCGCGACGTGCCTGCGGTTTGCCGAGGCCTGCTGCGACGGGTGGCCGGAGCAGGGCTGCTTTGCCCAAGCGCCGGCCGAGCGGGCGCCGGGCCCGGGCCCTGCCGGGAAGTCGCGGCCGAGCCTGCGTTGCCGCTACCGGGGCAGCGCTGTTTCACCGCGTCCCGGACCTTAGTTCTGACATCCCGTCACTGCGACCGAGCCCCTCCTCGAGGCGCAGGCCGGATTCAGCGCTTGGGCCTTGGCGCGCGTTCATCGAGTCACAGAAAGGTCTGCCTCGTCGCCCCGCGTTTTCATCAAGCCCTTAGCAGAGGGGCGCCGAGTTCGCCGGCTTCAGCCGCCCGCAGCCCTGGCCGGGAGCGGCGCGACCGTAGCGCCGAGACGGCCGTGCCGGCGGCCGAGCCGGCGCTCGGAGAAAGCCGCCCTGCAGAGACTGCAGCGTGGAGGCCGCGCGGCCCTGCACGTCCGCTTGCACGTTATCGGCTTCCAAGCCACGGCGGAAAGCAAGCCCGGCTCCTGCAGAGCGGCACCGGTGATGGAGGGGGCCGGCGTGCCCGTCCCCTGGAGCTGGCACTGGATCAGGCCTGCTTGCACGCTTGCTGGCAGTCGCCCAGCATTGCTGGCTGACCTTGGGGTCAGCAATGCCATGGCCCACACCTGTGTGTTACCCTGCGATGCCTCTGCGTTTACCCAGCGGGGCCGCTTGAGCATCCCCCGAGCCGCCGGCCTGGGCGCTGCCTGGTCCGTGCCCGCTGGACAACTCGCTGGGGCCACACGCCGTGCTCGCGGGGGCTCTGGGAGGGCCGGGCACGCGTGTGCTGCAGCACCCGTGCCCTTTGCCCTTTGCCCTGCTTGGACCCCTCCCCTGCAGCCGCAGAGTTTTACGCCTGGTCAGACTGGTCCAAGCCCGGGGGTTTCGCCTTGCTCGCTGCGGGGGCCGGCCGTGTATTAACACCCTTTGCGACGGCAGGGCCAGCTGTGATGTCTGTGCTCCGTCAGGCTTGCCTGCAATTTTCCTACAAGAGGGGTGTGCCTGGGGTGGTTTGGGCAGGGCTTGGACTGGACGTGACCCCGCTGGCCCCTGCCAGCCCCACGGCTCCGTGGTTCTCGGAGATGACCAGTGAGACCGATCGGTTGCAGCCGCTGCACCCCGGCACGGCAGTGACTGCCCGGCCTCTCCATTGCAGCGTCCAGTGGATAGAGGCATTGCCACGTGCCGGCGCCGGAGCAAGCTGGCCTGGTGCCGTGCTGACCCGCGCAGGCTGGACACCGGCAGGGTCAAGCAGGGGCTGCCAGGACCTCCGCTAAGCAGCGGTGAGATTCGCTGGGCCAGGAGCAGCGTCCCAGCCCTGCCAAGCCGTCCTGGCACCGTCTGGAGACGCCGACTAGATGCCAGCCGGCAGGTACGTGGCCCCGGAGCTGGCAGGGGACCCGGCAGCCCTCGCTGGGACCCTGCCTGCCCTCATCCCAGCTCAGCTCATCCTTATGAGCCGGAGCGTCCTGTTGAGCCCCCTTGAGCCGCCCTGCCCGGGCCCTCGAGTGGGCTTGCTCCAGGCGGGCACCGGCCCCCCAGCATCGGCCACCCCGTAAATACCTGAGCCTGCTCCTGTGCGAATCCCCGAGCACTGGAGACTGACGGCGCCGCAGCGTGGATCGATAGCTCATTTGAAGAAAAAGGGGCAGCGGTGTAATTTAATGCTTCAGCAAACCTGCCGGAGGCGGGGCAGCCAGAGACCCCCGCGCCAGGTGAAGCTGTTCGTTGCCGGGAAGGAAGAGCCGCACCGCTGCGTGGCACTGCTCGCCGGGCCCGGGCAGAGGTGGGCCCGAGGCTCGTGGCGTTTGGAGCAACAACCCAGATCCCCGTAAGACCGTCCAGCGCCAGCCCCACGGGGCGGGGGGCAGGGCAGAGCGCCGGCGACGATCCTGTGTGGAGCAAAACACCCGCCAGAGCAGCGCATCCGTTCAGTCCCAGTCGCCTGCCGCTGTCCTGTTCGCGCGCGGCAGGGAAACGCGGTCCTGCCCGACAGCGCGTCCGCGGCTGCCTGCGGCGCCGGGTCTGCGCCGGGACTTGTGGGGGGCAGGCTGAGATCTTCGTGGGGCAGCGCCCTGCCCCCGGGGGCCGCAGCGCTGGAGGGAACCCGTGTCACGAAGGCTGGTGGCGGTGCGTGGCGCAAGGAGGCTGCATTCATGCTGGCGTGGCCTTGTCTTGGGTATCCAAGGGTGTAGCCGTGACATCCTAGGGTCACTTGCCCATTGCAGGAGGGTCCTGGGTGGTTTCTTTAGGGGACGTGGGTCCGCTGGGGACAAGGCCAGCCATACCGGGCTCAGGCTTGCAGCATCGCGCCGCTCGCCTGCTCCGTCTGGGGCCCTGGGAAGGGCAGGAGCGGGCCCGGGACCCAGAGGCCTGGGGGCCGAGCCGGGCGGCGGGGGAGCTGGCTCCGCCGCCGCGTTGGGTTGCAGCCCCCGGCTGGCTCCCGCTCCCGTTCCCGCCGCGGCGCCCTGGCGTGGACGTTGCCTCCGCTAACGCTGTTTCAGCGGCGTCGGAAGAGCCCCAACGGGACGAGCGTCCGCAGCGCCGAGGCCCGCCTGAGCCGCCTGCAACCCGGAGCCGTGTCCGCGGCGGGCGAGGGCGAACGTGGAGTCGCCGCCTGCTCCCGCGGCTCCCCGCACCCGCCAGCAATCGCTGTGGGCCTCCTGGCCCAGCCCCCCCGACCACCGTGCCGCGGGAGGCGCTGCCGGCCCCCGTGCTTCTCGCAGAGCCGCCTTTCCCGGGGCCCCGCGCTGCGCTGCGCAAGGCACGGCCTGGCAGGGTCAGCCGGAGCCTGGACCCCGCTCAGAAACCTCCGGCTGCTGTAACCCCAGGCAGCCCGCCCGGTGCAGCCGAGCCCTCGGGGCGACCCCCCAGGCGCCGGCGCTCGGCGCGGGGCGAAGCCGGAGGGCCAGGCCACGAGGGCATTTCCTGGGCGCCGGCTGGCCCGGGGGCGCGGGGCACGTGGCTCAGGCCGCGCTCCGCGCCGCGGGGTCGGGTGCTGTCTCTGAGCGCCCGGGGTGGGCGGAAGGCAGGATTTCACGGGGCCCTTGGGAGGCTGCGCCCCTGAGCTGCCCGGGAGGGAGCCCCTCCCGCGGGCCGGGCTCACGCGGGGCCTGTGGCGAGGAGCACGGGGGCTGGCGCCGTGTTGCTGCGGGGTCCTGCGTCTGCCCGCGGGAGCCAGGCTGGGGCTGGCACCGCTGGCCGCGGTGGGGCAGCGGTGCGAGGTGAGGGGCCGCGTCGCGGGGCCAGGTCCGGGCTCGGCAGACGCGGGGCGGCGAGGGGGGTGCGCGGCGCTGAGTGTCAGCGTGTGCCCACCCCTGCCCACTTTCCTTTGCTGGGCAGCTGCGGGCAGGCTGCTCCAACGAGGCCTCATTAGTGGCAGGGAGTGATTGTGTCCCTCGCGGTGGCTGTGCAGGGCGGCGCGTGGCGTGGGCCTCGCTCGCTCGCTCGCTCGCTGTCGCGGCTGCTCCCGGTGCAGCCCGGCCCGGGCAGGGGCTGCTGGCGGCGCGAGGGCGGGCCGCGGGCAGGAGGGGCCCGTCCCGGGGCTGCTCCTGATGGGGGACTCCTCTCCGCGCCCGGTGCTGGCACCCCGCTTGTGCCGCGGGCGGGGGCTGCAGTATTTGCAGAGATACCGGCTCCTTGGCCTACCCGGGGGTTGCCGTTGCTCCCGCTGCAGTGGTCCTGCAAGGCTGCAAGTCCGCTGGGAGGCAACCCCGTGCAGCGGCAGGGCGAAGCCTCGCCACAGGCGGGGCGAGTTGGAGGCAGCAGGTCCCCCACGCCGTCGGCCTGAGCTCCCGGTGGAGCCGGCCCCGGGGCTCGCAGCCGGCTGGACGCGTTGGAAGCGGCGCCAGGGCAGAGCGGGGCAGCCCGGGTGGGCTGGCTTCCCCGCGCCCCCTGCCCCGTCGCTGCTCTCCGCGCAGTGCGCCCCCCAGCCCGGCTCCTCTCCCGCGGCGGGGGGCCCGCGGCAGGCGGCTGGGCCGCGTTCCCGGGAGGCGTCAGCCACTGAACGAGAAACCCGGCACCTCGGGAGTACCCGTAACAGCAGGAATCTGTGCTTTATTCACAGGACTAGGGGCGGTACACGGGGTGGCCAGGGCACGTTTTCTCAAGCAGATCGTCCATCCCGCTGTCGCGGTGCAGAGCGGGGGCCCTCGTCCTGCGCGAGGCTCGCGGCTCCAGCCGCCCTCGCGGGGCCGCCCCGCGCAGCCCAGAGCCCGAGTCCGCTTCGGCCTAGCAGCGCGGTCGCAAGCACCCCCGGGGCCCCTGCGCTGGGCCTAGCCACCCGGCGCCGAGACGCGGACACAGCAGGCCACGGAGCCGAGTCCCCGGGCGGGGTGGGGGCTCCTGCCCCCCGCGCCCGGGTGCTCACTCCCAGCGGAAGTCCTGGCCGACCGTCTCGTAAAATCGGACGTTGTAGGGCCGGTAGAAGTCCTGGAGCTGCTCGATGACCTCGGGGTCGATCTGCACGTGAGTTCTCCCCTTGGACTTGCCCAGGCAGCGCGGCGCGCCGCTGCTCTCCGTCTTCTTCAGGCAGGGGAACCCTTTGGTCTTGTTGAAGTAGAAGTGCTGGTCCGTGATGACCCGCTTGAGGCCCAGGAAGTCCTGGACCTTGCCCATCTCCCCGGCGGGGTCGGTGATGAGCCGCTCCCCGCTGACGAAGTGGATCTGGGACAGGGGGAAGTACTGGAGCCAGCTCTCCAGGTGCAGCACGTACATGCCGATGCGGATGGCGCTCCACGAGGTGTCCACCAGCCCCAGGCTGCGGTTGCGGAAAGACAGCCCCTCGAAGGTGGGGATGTCGGGCTTCTTGGACAGCGTCTGCGTGTAGTCCGAGATGGCCCGCGTGACGGGGTTGCGCACCACCACGATCAGCTTGGTGTCCCGCGACATGGTGAAGATGCGCCGCGGCGCTTCCCTGGTCACGAAGTAGCTGGGGGTCTTCTCCATGGTGATCTGGGTCCCCAGCGTCCTGGGCATCAAGCTCCTGCAAGCAGAGAAAGCGCCTGTTAGGCACGGCGCTCCGCCCTCGCCCCGCGGCCAGCTCGTCCCACCCGTGCCCGGGGCCCAGCCCCTCCTGAAGCCTGAGGCCAGAGCCCCCCCCCCCAGTCCTCTTCAGCTCAGTGAGACCCTTTGCAGGGGAAGGGCCAGGGCACGTGTGCGTGCACGTGTGTGTGTACCGTGTCCCTGGCCACCCTGATTGCCTTCCATGACGAGTGGCTGGCTCTGGGCATGTGGATGTGATATACTTTGGCTCTAGCAAGGCTTCTGCTGCAGTTCCCACAATGCTCTCGCAGGCAAGCTAAGGACGCCCGGGCTGGATGAATGCACTGCAAGGTGGATAGAAAACTGGCTGGAGCATCCGGCTCAGAGCAATAATCAATGGCTCAATGTCTAGCTGGCGGCCGGTATCAAGCGGAGTGCCCCAGGGGTCGGTCCTGGGGCCAGTTTTATCTTCATTAACAACCTGGAAGATGGGATGGGTGCTCCCTCAGCAAGTCTGCAGATGGCACCGAGCTGGGCGGAGTAGAAGATGCACTGGAGGTGGGGCCAGGATTCAGAGGGACCTCGCGCATTGGAGGACTGGACCAAAAGAAATCTCATGAGGATCAGCGAGGACAAGTGCTGCACTCAGGAGGGAGCGATCCCCTGCACCGGGGCAGGCGGGGGGCGACGGGCTGGGCAGCAGCTCTGCCGAAAAGGCCCTGGGGGTGACGGTGGGCAATGAGCCGAACAGGAGCCAGCAGCGCACCTCTGGTGCCCAGAAGGCGACCGGCGTCCTGGGCCGCAGGGGTAGGAGCGGTGCCAGCAGATCCAGGGCAGCGGTTCTCCCCTCTATTCAGCACGGGGGGCCACATCAGGAGTGGCTAGTTGTGGGCCCCCACTACAGAAAGGATGTGGACACACTGGAGAGTCCAGCGGAGGGCAAAGAAATGGTTGGGAGCTGGGGGACAGGACTGGTGAGGAGAGGCCGAGGGACCTGGGCTGGAGAAGAGGAGACCGAGGGGGATTGAACAGCAGCCTTCAGCTCCTGGCACGGGGGCTGCACAGAGGACGGAGCTGGGCTGGTCCCACGGGGAGGGCGGTGAAGTGCTGGCACAGGCTCCCCAGAGAGACGTTGAAGATCCGGGTCGACAAGCCCTTGGCTGGGACGATGCACTCGGGGCTGGTCCTGCTTGGAGCAGGGGCTTGGACTAGATGTGACTCCCTGAGCTCCCTCCCACCCTCATTTTCTAGGATTTTATGTAGAGTGTGTATGTGTGTGCACACCGTGTCTGTGTCCGTGTGTACAAGCTTTAACGGTGCAGCAGCCGCATGCGCCGGGAGCCGCTCGAGGGGAGCTGCGTGCCGGCCTCCAGCAGTGCCATGTTTCAAACAGAAGCCGTCTGTTGGGCAGCACCGGGCGGTGTGTGCCCTCCAGGCAGTGCCCAGCCCTCCTGCCAGGCTGGAGCCTGGGCATGGGGCTCACTGCCCTGGCCCTGGCCCTGGCCGGCACAGGGGTGCTTGCCCAGAGCGGCTGGGGCAATGTGGAGACGAGCCCAGTCTGGTCCACCCGCAAGCCCCTGCTACCATTTGTGACCCTGCCTGAGGCTGTGCCAGGCCCCGGTACCCACAGGGAGAGAGAGGGGCTCTAGGAAGCGCGGGGCAATGGAGGTGAAGGAACTTGGCCACGGACTACACAGGCAGTCAGTGGCAAAGCCAGGAATATAACCCCAGCCGACTGCTCTCTGTGCTGGGGCACAGAGACAGCCCCTTGCCTAGTGTCTCCGTTCCCCCCACTCAGAGCCATGGGGATGAGGAAGGCAGGGCGCTGCCCTGCTCCCCATGTCGCTGGGCTCGGTGCGTGCCAGGATCCAGCCGCTGTGAGTGCCGGCAGCACCAATGCTGGCGTGAGCTCAGCTCCTCGGGCTCCCTGCATGCCCCCCCCCGCCCTTGGTGTCTCACAGGTGGGTAATCCCACGCGTGACGCGCTCCGGCTCTGCAGGACGTCTTGTGCTCGGTGCTGAGCCCTAGGGCTGGGCAATCTGGGATGTCGTCTGGTGCTGCCGTGACCAACGCGGCAGTGCTGCCAGGACCCGGGGCCTGTGCCCTTCCTGCCCCGCCCGGGCTTGCAAACAGAGGAGAGCCAGCAGGCCCGCCGGCGCGGCAAAGGGCATTGCCACCCCCAGCCCTCCGCAGTAGCTGGGCACAAGAGCCAAGCTCCGCGTGTCACCAGGCCCAGCAGCCCCCCACCTGCCCTGTGCCACAGTCCTCGTTAGAAGAGAACCAAGTAATTAGTTTGCATAAATTAAGAGGCCTGTTCTACACAGGTGCCGTATCTGGGCTTGGCCTAATTGGCCTTTCCCACTGTTTGCTTCGGCCCCGTAAATCCAGGTTATGAGTCCCATTGTTTAATGACTGTCAGGAAATGCTAATCGAGTCCCGGGCACTGCTGCCGCGATCTCCACATCGCAAACAAGCTGGCGCCGTAAATCAGCGCCGGATGGCTTTATAAGCGGCCCGCTATTACAATATATCGGTGGAGAATCATAAAACTGCTGTTTCATTAATGGCCCATCTTCAGGCTTGTTAGACTTCCATTACGTGAGCTATTAGGTCCATGTATTTAAAAAATGAAATTACAGGTTCTAATCAATTATGAAAAACACAAAGTAACGGCGGCATCAATTACAGGAACGAGACAAGAGGGTGCTTCTGGAAATGGACTCTGTGCGCTGGGTGCTCCCGAGAGCAGAGACTGCTGAGGCGACAAAACACCGCCCGGGCTAGATAAATAAATCACCGATGAAAGCAGGCAAGGGGGAGAAGTGTCATCCAGACATTCGTCTTCATGTTAACGGTGGGATCCCCGAGCTGCGGGAGCTGGGAAAATGCATCGCAAACTTAATTACAGTTGACTCCAAAATGATATTTGGGACCCGTGCGTTTGCAGAGTTATTTGCATGCAAATAGCATGTCACACTTTGGGGCTCTATTTTTCTTGCCTGGCTCAGCTGTGAAGTCTCTGCGGGCCCTGCCCGTCACGCCGGGCCCCGGGGGTGCTCCAGCTGGCAGGGTCCTGGCGCCTGGGACTTAGACGTCCCCAGCACGGTCCAGGACACGGGCCCTGGCTACGGCTAGGTGAACCCGGAGCCGGTGCATGTCGGCGCCAATGCCAGACGCGGTTACAGGCTCCGTGACGTGGCAGCGAGGGTGCAGCCAAGCCCTCGTTAGCCAGCCCGGTGTGGCGAGACAGCCAGGTGAGGCGGAGGCGCTGAGCCAGCCATGCCCGAGAGCAGCCTCCAGCCAGGATCTCCCAGGAGCAGCGCGCCCCTCCACCCCCTTCTCCCCGGGGCCCGGGTGCAGCTGGGATCCAGGCGAGAGGGCAACAGCTGCTGCGTCTGGCACCCCCGGACCAGCCGCGACGGCACGGACCTCCTGGCCAAGCTGCGGGGGTGCATCCTTCACACGCCACCCGTGACCTCGGAAGGCCGCCCTGATCCCTGCAACATGCACAGGCCGTGCCCTGTGGAGCACGCGCCACAGCACCAGAGGCCACGTGGGAACCCCCTGGGTCCTGGAGGCCGGTGCACGGAGCAGGGCTGCAGAATCGGTCCACATTAAAGCTCTGAGTCCGGGTCCAAGGAGTGCTGCAGGTTGCCTGGGGGGCAGAGCGCGTGCGGCGCAGGAGACCTCTGCGGAAACAGCCGGGAAGGAAAGGGGACGAGCGTCACAGGCCGGGCAGGAGCTGCTGCCCCGTCCGTGGGCCGTGCGCCCTGCGAGATGCCTGCAGCACGGGACGGCCCCGGGGCAGAGGCAAGTCCGGCTGGAAGGGGCTTCCAGGGCTGGGGATCGCGCAACTTCTCTAGTGCCCGCTCTGATGCTTGACCGCCCTCGGAGCCCCTCCTGCTCACCAGCCTGAGGCCTCCTGTCCCCTGCAGCCCATCGCTACCGGCCCCTGCAGGGACTTGCAGACTGATCAGTCCCCTTGGTCTGCTCCTCTCCAGATGAGATAACCCTGGCTCTTTCAGCCTTTCCTCGCCAGTCCTGCGCCCCAGGCCTCGCGGGATTCCTGTCGCTCTATGCTGGGCTGCTCCCAATCCGGCCACGTCCTTCTTGAAGGTGGGGGGCCAAACTGGACCCAGTTCGCCAGGGGAGGCCCTCTGTCTGCCGGGCACCCAGGCCCGCGTGCCAGCTACGGCAGTGCAAGCATGCAGCTGGTGTCCTCCCAAGGAGCATCGCGCCCATGCAGCGGTGCCTGGTGGTGAATGTCCCTCTCACCTGGGCCAGGCCGGCAGAGACTGCGCACAGGGGGGTCTGGGACAGAGCAACCCCCTGCCAGGAGACGTGCACGGTGCAGGCCCGCACAGGGCAACTCCACGTGGCCCCGCTCTGCTTCGCGGCCAAGCCAGCTGCTCCTGGCCCACGGGCGGGAGACTTGTGCCCCTCGCGCCTGTGCCAGCACCGGGCGCACGCTGCCTCCCGGCACGGCACCTCTGCCGCTCAGCCTGCCCGGGCCCCTGCACCCACGGGCCCCTTAAACCACCCTCCTGCCCCTCCCCTGGCAAGTTGCACGCAGCCCCAGACGGAGCCGAGCGCCCGCACCTCCACCGCCGGACCGAGCACGCGTGGCGCAGCCACGACTGGAGCCCGCCCGGGCCCGGCACCCGGCTCCTGCCCCTTCGCTTCCCCGGCGCCAGCGGCAGCCTCGCCCCGAAGGCGTCGCTGCTTCTGTGGCCCTGCTCCAAGACCCGCTCTATTCATTCCTTGCGTGCCGCCCGCAGGCCCGTGCGGCGCTCCCAGGCGGGCGCCCGCTCCCCCGGGGCCAGGCCGCGTGCGGGAGCCGGGCTCCCCGCTGCGGGCGCCCCAAGCCGTGGCAGCACTGCCGCGCTCCGGCCGGCTCGCTGGCACGCCGGAGGGCAGCACCCGAGTCGGTACCGACCCCTGCGGCGCCTGGAGTGCAGGTTTGCGGGCTCTCCTCGGAGGCGCGAGCCTGATGGGGGAATCCCGGGCCCCGGCGGAAACACGGCAGACCTTTGGCCGGCCCCGAGACACGGCCAGGGCCCCGGGGACAGCCGCTGCAGGGCTCTGATGCGAGCTGACGGGATGCGGCCCGGGCGCGGGGCTCAGCCGGCGCTCGCGTGTGCTGGCGGCCGGGGGACGCGGGGCCCCGGCTTGCACGCCAGCCACGCGCGCGGCCACTAACTGCTGCCAATTCCTTTTTAATCACCGCAATGCTCCGGAGAGGCTGCAGCGCGCTTCGAGTCGGCACCGCCTCTTCCAGGAGCAGGCTCACATCCTTCGTGCGGCACCGGCCTGGGTGGGCATCCTCTCCGACCGGCTGGGCGCCCGGCGGGGCCCACCCCCAGACCAGGCTCACAGCAGAGCAGGGCCAAGGATGACCAGGCGCCCGGCGGGACGCGGCACCCGTCCAGCATCGTTCCTTAGCTTTTTCACGCATTCATCGGGGCAGCCGGCTCCCTCCCAGCCCCGGTGACGCCGGCTCCTTCCCCGGCTCCATCCCGTGCCTGGCCGCGCACACCCAGGGCAGCGGGGCAGGATGGGAAGTGCCCGCACGGGGGACCTGCCTGCCCGCACCCCACAGCGCACCGCAGGACGTGGCCGCGCCCGTGGGGCTGAGGAGGTGCCTGGTCGGTGGGGGCCTGCCCTCCCCTCCCGCGGGGGTCTGCATCCGGGGTCCGGCGAGCGGCGTGCTGGGAGCAGGCTCGGCTCGCTCTCGGGGGGCACCGCCGCGGGGGAAGGGCCGACGCCCCCAGGCGATGCCCCGAGTCGGGGCAGCCGCGGGCGGGGCCGGGGCCGGGGCCGGGGCCGGGTCTAACGCGCCCGGGCAGGGCGGGGCCGGACACCAGCGGCCCCGGAGCAGGGGGGTGGTCGGCGAGCTGTCCCCGCCTGACCCCCACCCACACTGCGGCCCCGACCGCCACGTGCTCTCGGCCCCGGCCCTGCCGCGCCGCTCCCGCACGTGGAAGGACTGGAGCTTTACAAAGCGGTAACTTATCACTTCAACGAGCCTTTAATTAGGGAATAATTACAGCAGCTGTAGCTTATTACGTGGCTTTAATGAATATTAATTTTTTCAGGTTGAAGTTTTACCTACAAAACCAATTGCTCTGGAAATGGGGGGCGGGCAGGTGGGATGAGGAAGGGCTCACTCCCCCCCCCACTAACTCGGGTGACTCTGCTAAGGACGCCACTTTGTAACGCCACCGTGCATCCATGCCTGGCACCCAGTGCCCGGAGCTGGCCGTGGAAGAAGCGGAGGGGGTGCAAAGAAGGGCAGCGAGGGTGATCGGGGCTGTGGAGGGCTGCTCAGATTAGGAGAGAGACGCTTGCTGCTGCACAGGAGAAGGGGTCGCAGCGCACTAACGGCAGAGGGGGGTCTGGAGGGGTTTATCACGCGCTCTCTCGCCAGGAGGAGTACCGCTCCGGTCCTTCCCCGTGCGCCGAGAGCGCGTGGCGGCCGGGGCCGCAGTGTGGGCTGGGGGCCAGGCGGGGACAGCCCGGCGGCAGCTCGCCGACCGCCATCCCCTTGCTCCGGGGTCGCTGGAGTCCGGCCCTGCCCTGCCCGGCCCGGCCACTGCCACGGGCGCGTTAGGCCCGGACTCGGGCCGTGCCCCGCGGCGGTGCCGCTGTCGAGAGGGAGCCGAGCCTGCTCCCAGCACGGCCGCTCGCCGGACCCCAGACGCACCCCCGGCACTACACGGGGGTCACAGAGGCGGGGGTTCGGCCCCACGACGCCGGGCTGGGAGTCGCGGCCCAGCGCGTGGCTGACACGAGTGGCACGGTGGCCCGGGCTCTGCACGAGGAGGTCTATGCCGCACGCTTTGTCCGGGGCTGGAAGGGATCGATACTCCCCAGCTGCCGGCTGCTTGGTTTCAGCCGCCTTGAAACAGCCCTTGCTAAAAATACCTTCCTGCTTTGTGTCTCTGGCTAACGAGCGGGATTAGGGGGTTGATGGGAGCTGGAAAGGGCATGGGCGTGCTGGGCACAGTCGTGCGCCATCCCCGTGGGAGCGGCGCCGGCGATCGCGGGGGCAGGGCGATGGGCACGTCCTGCTCCGGCCGGGTCTCATTTACCTCGGCTCAAGTAAGAGCGAGCGAGGGGGAGAGGCGAGTGCGGAGCAGGAGGCGCCGCGGGCTGCCGGAGGCCGTCTGGGCTGGCAGAGGAGGCTCGGCGGCCGGCCGGCCGGGGAAAGCCGACGGCTCGGTCTCGGGAGGGCCGAGGCACGGCTCGTGGGCAGTTCGCTCTGTCCCCTGCCTGGAGGCCTGAAGGAGCAGAGGGCAGCGTGAAGCACCCGGGGACCAGAGCATCCTTGCGTCCGTGGGTGGGGCCAAGCCTGCCACGAGGGACAGGTGCTCACCCACCGGGGCACGGCCCAACCCAGCCTGGGGCCTGGAAGAGACCTGCCCGGGACAAGCTGTCCCCTCTCTGCCCTTCGCGAGGCTCCTCTGTCCAGCGGTGACCGCACGGGAGACGGGGGGAGGGCAGGTCTGGCCTGGCTGGATGCCTCATGTTACTGCGGTGATTGCGGTCCGCGGGCCCCAGGACCTGCACCCTGCACCCGCCAGGACAGGCCGCCGGCCTGAGGCGGGCACGGCCGCGCCAGGTGCGGCCCCGGCCCCGGGCGCTGCCTGCGGCGTCCCCCACGCGAGCCGCGTTTGCAGCCAGGCCAACCCGGGCGCTGGCTGGGGTCCGTGAATGAGGCAGAGCCGTGGGCCACGGGGTCGCGCGGCAGGGAGCGGGCGCGAGGTGCCCGGCGGGGCTCTCTAATGGCTCCACGGCCACGCGGCGAAATCAATTCAGTGCTTTCTCCTTTGCGGGCTCCGCACTTAGGGCTTGGCACGTTCACAAGAACAAAACCTCTCCTGACCCCAGGGAAGTGCTGCTTAATTGTCTGCTCCGAGCTCATTTCGAAGCTCGCACTCAGGCGACATCCTGCATCCATCCCAGCACCCCGCAGACCTCCGGGCAGCGGCTGTGCCCCCACCGCCGGGACCCCCGCTCGCAGGCGCTGCGGAGCGGCCTGGCACGGCCCTCGAGAGCAGCGCGGCAGCACTGGCCCCCGGACTCGGTGCCTGGCCCCCCCCCCGTCCCGGCGGAGCCCGCTCATGGCGGAGGTGCCAGCAGCGCCTGGGGCCACCCACCTCCGGGGCTCTGCTCCCTCCCGGTGCCCCCCGGGCCGCTCGGGGACAGCGTCAGTGCTGCTCCGGCCCCCGGCCCAGGTCTCCGGGTCCCCAGTCGTGTCATCGGGGTCCCCGAGGCACCGGCGCGGCCCCGCCGAGAGCCAGCCCAGGGCACGCGGCCACGAGCGGTCGAGGTGCTGGGCAGACGGGCTCCGTCCCGGTGGGCCAGAGGCCGGGCTCTGCTTCGGGGCCAGCCGCTCCAGAGCTGCCCGTGGCTGCGCGGACGCGCCGCGCCGAGGGGAATCCGGGGCACGCGGGGATTAAGCAGCTCCCTGGCAGCGCGGAGATCAGCACAGCCGGGGGCTGGGCCTGTCCCACCCCCATCTGCGGAGCAGAGCCCAGCAGAGCTGCCCGGCTGCATGGGGGGGGGGGGGGGGGCTTGCCCGCGCCCCTTGCTCCCGGGCAGACCGGGTCTGCGTCCAGGCATGCCTCGGGGCAGCGGGCAAACGGGCTCCACGCTGCCCCAGGGCCTCGCTCCCTACCCTGTCTGCACGCACCCGGGCCCCGGGCTGGGAGCCCCCTGCATAAAGGCTGCGAGGGCCGTGCTCATGGCTGCCCTCGGTCTCAGCCCCTCCCTGCAAAGGCCCCGGGCACTGCATGTGGGGGCCGTGCTGGGTGCCCTGGAGGCAGGCAGGGAGGGCACGTGCTCAGCCCTGGGAGGAGAGGGCTCCAGCTGCCCAGATGGGGCCTTTGCTCCCTCTCCAAACGGGGCAGTGCAGTGCAGTGCAGTGCAGGGGCCGGCTGGGGACCCGTGGCAGGGCAGGGCAGGGCAGTGGGAGCCGAGCATGTGCCAGGAGGCTGCTGGCTGGGTGCAGGCACCTCGCAGCCCGGGCGGCTTGGGGGGGGGCAGCAGCGGTGTTAGGCTCGGGCCGGGGCGGAGGTGCACCCTGCAGACTAGCTGAAGCAGGGGACGTCCCTGCGGTGCCGCCGCTTGGGTGGGTCGGCGGGGTGCCCCCCCGCCCGCCCGGGGATCTACAGCCGGCTTCTGCCGCCGGGGCCGGGGCCGGGGCTCCGCAGCGGCGCCCCCCGCCCGCCCTCGCCGAGCGCGACGCAGGAGCCGGCGGCCGCCCCGAGACGGCTCTAAGTAGGCCAGGCTGCGCCTCGGCAGCGCTCCTCCCAGGGGCCCGGGGGAGGGAACCGGGGGTGGAAAGCCAGCTCCAGCGCCGCGCGGATCCTTGCCAGCAGCGCCGCTGCCTCCAGTGCCTGCAGCCTGCCCTGCTCGCCTCCCTCTGCCCCGCGCAGCGAAGGGAAGGGGGCGCAGCCCGTCTGGGCCCCCCGCCCCGTGGCAGGTGCCGATGCAGAAGCAGACACGAGCAGAGCGGGGCCGGCCTGGCTGGGACTGGGGCCCAGCCGGATCCTTTCCTTCCCCTCCCACTCCCGGAGCCGGTGCCCAGGCTCCCGCTCCCGGCCTTGCGCTCCAGGGACTTTGCTGCCTGCCCCTGGGCCAGGCCCCGGGCGTGAACGGGACCCGGGGCCCGGGAGGGGTGGCAGGGTCTGCCTGAGCCTGCAGGCAGGCAGGGACACCCAGCGCCCGGGCCCGCCGCGGGGAGACCGCGTGTCAGGACGCGGCGCCGGTGCCAGGAGCGCGCAGGCGATGCCCCCCTCCAGGCCGGGCGCGCAGCCGCGCCCCCGCCCGCGCCAGCCCCGGTGCCCCCGCCCCACGCGGGACCAGGGCGGCTGCGGCGCCGCGCGGGCCAAGCCCCGGGCCCTGGAGCAGCGCCTACCTGTACCAGCGCAGCCCGCGGTGGTAGTGGCGGTCGAAGAAGTGCGGCTCGGTGCCCAGGGCGCGGACCTGCGGGTGGGCGCGGAGGAACTCGAGCACGGCGCGCGTCCCGCCCTTCTTGACGCCCACGACGAGCGCCTGCGGCAGGCGCCGGGAGCCGGGCCGCGGGCCGGCGGGCGCGGGGCGGCGGCAGCGCGGCGCCGCCTCCTGCAGAAGTTTCTTGGCGGCGGGCGCGGGCGGGCAGCGCGGCGGCGGCGGCGGCGCGGGGCGCGGCGGGGCGCGGGCGCCGCAGCAGAGCAGGCGGCAGCACAGGTAGGTGCCGGACAGCGACAGCGCCAGCGCCAGCACGACGCGCCGCGCCAGCCGCGGGCACCGGGCGCTCGGCGCGCGCCGCGCCATGGCTCCATGGCCCGGCGCATGGGGCCGGGCCGGGCCGCGCCGCGCTCCGCGGGGCCGCCTCGCCTCGCCTCGCCTCGCCTCGCCTCGCCCCGCGCCGCCGCCGCCGCCGCGCCCGCGCTCCTGCTTAAGGGGCCGCCTGACGTCAGCGCCGCCCCGCCCCGAGCGCGCGTGGGGACCCCCGCGCCGCCCCGCCCCGCCCCGCGCCGCCCCGCGCTCCCGCCGCCCGCCGGCGCCACTCAGCCCGGCCGCCACGGCCCCGGCCCCGGCCCCCAGGGACACGCGCCGGCGCCGCCGCCCCCGCCCCCGCCGCGCGACCTCGCTGCTAACCAGCCGCCTCCCACCAGCGACCTGGCTGACCCCCACGGGAAGGGTGCAAACCACCCGCGGTGTCAATAACCCGGCTGCGGGAGATGGCCTTGAAGGCAACTTAGCCCCCGCTCTCGCCCCCCAAGAAACTGCCCTGCTGCGGCATCTGACCCTGGCCACACTGACGCTTCTGCAACCCATTTGCCACCGTCGCGAATTAAATGGCTTCCAGTCGCCCTAAATTTGGAGATTTTCATCTCGGGTATGAAGTCAGTGGTTCTTGGTAATTCGGTGAATCTATTTTTATTGGCGCCGTAAATCAGAGCTCTCCATGTCAGTGACCGTGGTCAGGGGAAGAGGCGTTTGTCTGTGAAATTGGGTTGACACAGCCCATTGACTGCAATGATAACAAGTGATTTGCGGGGCTGGGTGGACAAGCCATTTACGCTAAGCAGATTATCATATAACAATAAAAAAAGTTTCATTACTGAGCAAACAGACACAGCTGCACTTCCCCTGCAGCCGCACGGGAACAAAGGTGCCAGCGCCAGAGTCCTGCCTCGCACGGGCCTGAGATGAGGCCCTGGGGCACGGGGAGAGGCAGCTTGGGTGGCTGAAGGGAGGTCGGGTCCCCCCTCCACAGATTCATAGTTTTTAGGGTCGGAAGGGACCTTGCAGATCAAGTCCAACCCCCCGCCTGGGCAGGAGAGAAAACCGGGCTCAAACAACCCCAGCAAGGTGTTCATCCAGCCTCCTCTTATAGTCCTCCAGGGTAGGAGCCAGCACCACTTCTCTTGGAAGCTGGTCCCAGACCCTAGCCGCCCTGACCGTGAAGTCGCACCTCCTGATGTCTAGCCTAAATCTCCCCTCTGCCAGCTTGTGACCGTTATTCCTGGTCACTGGTGGCGGTGCTCGGGGGAACAGGGACTCCCCCAGTGCCTGCTGGTCCCCCCGACTAGTTTGTAGCAGGCCACTAGATCCCCCTCAGCCTTCTCTTGTGGAGGCTGAACAGGTTC
The DNA here is from genome assembly GCF_052110815.1 of Crocodylus siamensis. NCBI lineage: Eukaryota > Metazoa > Chordata > Crocodylia > Crocodylidae > Crocodylus > Crocodylus siamensis. Next base: position 50,183,874 of record NC_143406.1, read on the forward strand.
AGGTCCCGTCGCCTCTCCTCGTAGGGCCTGCCCTGCTGCCCCCCGACCATGTGAGTGGCCTCCTCTGGACCCTCTCCCTGCTGTCCACATCCCTCCTGCAGTGTGGCGCCCAGAACTGGACGCGGTACTCCAGCTGCGGCCTGACCAGCGCCGCATAGAGGGGGAGGATCGCCTCCCTGGACCTGCTTGAGATGCATGTGGGTGCATGACAAGGTGTGGCTGGCCTTCCTGACCGCGTCCCCACACTGCCGGCCCATGTTCATCTTGGCATCAGTGATGACTCCAAGATCCTTTTCTGTCTCTGCACTGATGAGAAGGGAGTTCCCCAGCCTGTAGGTATGGTGCCGGTTGTTCCTCCCCATGTGCAGCACCTTGCACTTGTCAGTGTTGAATCCCATCCTGTTCTCATCCTAGGTAACCTGTCTAGGTCCGATTGCAGCCTATTCCTCCCTTCTAGCGTGCCCACATCCCCCCGCATCTTAGTGTCATCAGCAAATTTGAACAGGTGCTTTTTACCCCCTCGTCCAAGTCACTGGTGAAGATGTTGAGCAGTGCGGCGGGAGGACGGAGCCCCGGGGCACCCCACGGCCCATGTCCCTCCGGGCCGTCCACCACCGCTCTCTGGGTGCGGCCCTCCAGCCAGCTGGTGACACATCTGACCGTGGAGGCATCAATGCCACAGTCGCCTAGCTTTTTAATGAGGATGGGGTGGGAGACAGTGTCAAAGGCCTTCCTGAAGGCCAGAAAGACTGTGCCCATCGCAACACCTCCATGGCAGGATCATGCCCCGCGATGCCCCCCACCGGATGCACCTGCCCGAGGCGAGCCGGCCTGCACCTGGGAGGCCTCTGCCCGCGCCGGCCGGCGGCTCTGCCGGCTCGGCAGACGGAGCGATGGAGGGCTTCTGCTGCAAAGAGCAGGAAGCGGCGGTGGCCCCACGGCAGCAGGGCACACGGCTGATGGCTGGGGCAAGCCCGGGGGTTGGGCATTCCTGGGGGGCCGGAGGCAGGGAAGGAGCGGAAGGGGAGGAGAAGCAGGGCCAGCGCTGGCTGAGGGGAAGGCCGGGGATCCCTGAGCAGGGCACGGTCCCGCGCTGGCTCTTCGCGAGAGGCGGGGGTTACAGCAAGGACCCGGCAGGCCTGCGGGCGCTGGGGAGGGCTGTCACGCCTGACTGGTAATCCCCTGGCAGAGCTGAACTGGAAGGCATGCCGTGCGCCCCCCCGGGCACCTGCAAGCCCGGAGAGCAGAGCAGGGCACATTTCTTTCCCTGAAGTGTTGCAATTAATTGCAGGAGTTGCACCTGCCGCCAACGGGCAGCAAATCAACCCTGCGGCCCCTCTCCGCATCGTTTAGTCTGTAAACCCGTCTCCTGTCCCCCCTCAGGCCTGGCCTCGTTCGTGTCTCATCGTGGAAAGGTGACTCTCGTCCCTGTGCCGCTCCCGTCCTCTGCCCGCGCTTTCCTGGAACATCCTCCCCGGTCTTGCACCGTCAGGTCCCAGCTCGTCCTCGGCTCCCACGCGGCGGACACTGAGTGCGGCGCCCCGGGTCCCCGCCGGCCTGGCACAGGTGCTGGGAGGCGGCAGACGCGGCGGCCGGGTGCTGCTGCCTTGCACCCCCGCGTGCCAGGAAGAAGCCGAGGCGATCGCGCCGGGGCCGGCGGGTGCGCACGCAGAGCCCCTGCCCGACCCCAGGGCAGACACGGGTGCCTCTGCCGCGCTCTTCTACGCCTCCGGCTCTGAGCTGGGGCATTCATCTGAGACCAGACCGCAGCCGCTGGGAAAGGGCACGCATCCCCCCGGCTCCTGAGCTGCGGACCTGGCTCTGGGCTGGGCCTCGCGGCCCCCGCTCCCTGCTTCGGCAGTGCGTGACGGAGGCATCGGCGGGGGTCCGCGCTCAGTGGCAGCGGCTTGGCTGCTGCGCCGTGGGAGGAGGTGCAGGCACGAGTCCAGCCTGGAAGGAAGAGAAGTTCAGGGTAGTGCCCCGGCTTTCCCCGGCAGTGCCACCCCAGCGCCTCGTGGGCTCCCGAGTGGTCCCTCCAAGGCAGGCGGGACGAGGAGAGGCCTCGAGCCCAGCCACTCGCACAGCCCCCACGCCTCCGCTTGCCCGTGATGCCCACAGGACCCTGGTCCTGACCTGGCTGCGCTGGGACGGGGGCACGGAGACACGGGATCCACGGGTGACGGAGGCTGCCTGGCAGCGGTGAGGCAGGTGCCGGGAAGCTTCGCGTGGTCCCGAATGGATCAGCTCCTGCGTGCTGGGGACGCGGGTCTGCCGGCCCGCGGGATCGGGGCAGACGGCCCGTGCTCCCCGGCAGCTCGCAGCGGCCTCGCTTTGATCAGAGCATCCTCGGGGAGGGGAGCGGAGCCGGCGCTTCGCGAGGAGGTGGAAGCACGGTGTGCAAGTGACCGGGGGGCGGAGGAGGGCCACGTGGCGTGGGACGGCTGCAGGGGCTCCCACGGCAGGAGTAGTCCTTCGCCCCGCAGGCTGCGGCCCACGTGGCTGCTCTGGGTATGTCCCACAGGCAGGAGCATCCGTGCAGCCTCCCCGCCTCCTCCATCCTGCTGCCAGGGCCTGGCTGGGTCTGCAAGGGCTGCTGCACCAGGACACGCCACGCCAGCAGCCGCGGGAGAGCAGCCACCGGCGCCGCATGCACCGCCGGCCGCTGCGCACCTCCCCAGCCCGGCTCCGCCGTCCCCAGAGCCCAGCTGTGCCCGCGGGCGCGGGGTCTCCAGTCGGCAATGCTCTTACAACAGGGAGGGAGCAGAGGGTCAGGGCACGGTGTTTGCCAGCCCTCTGTCACGGTGGCAGCAGGCTGGGCAAGGACACTGCTTGTGGGCACAGTCCCAGGAGCAGGGCGCATCGCTCAGCTGCCCCGTGTCAATCCCCTGTTGCCCCAGGCGTCATCTCTCTTGCGCTCAGATGCCCCCTGACCTCCTGGGTGCCGGGCCACGGCGGAAAGCGAAGGCAAGCGTAGCAGTGCAACGCAACCGGTGCTGCACCACGGCTCCGCAGCCAGCGCTCAGTCCCGGCAGAGGCTCGGCTTTGAGCCGGCGTCTCCCAGCACAGCCGCGGTGCGCGGGCACTCCCTGACGAGCGGCGTCGGCCGCCGGCCTGCGGCCTCCCGGCACCCGCGAAGGCGGGAGGCGCGCGGTGCTTCAGAGGCGTGCGCGGCCCCGATGCCTTTGATGCTGGTCCGGGAGCCGCTAACGAGCCAGCCGCGCAAACGCGCTGCACAGCGGGTGCTGGAGCATGGCGCCTTTCCAAATCAACAAGGACCTGAGGCTGGTGGCAGGAACCACTTGCTTTTCCAAAACGCTCCAAGGACAAGGAAGCAGATCAGACCACACGGGGCCAGCTTCTGGCAGCTGCCACGCCCGCGGAGCAAGGAGGAGGGTGGGAAGCTGCCCACCCAGGCGCGCAGGCACCTGTGACCGGCGAAGAGAACCGGCGTCCTCCGCATGGGTGCTGCCATTGGGGCCCTGCACGCCAGCTGGACCCGGCTCGGCCCCGCGGACAGCGCGACGGGCGGCGGTGAGCGTCGCCCTTCTCGTCCGCCTGGCAGGAGCCGCGCTCTGCATTTCCCTGCCCCGCGCGTGGGAGCCTGAGCCGAAGCGCCCGGCGCGCCCGGGCAGCGCGGAGCCGCGGGCGATGCCGGCTGCGCCCTGCGAGCAGGTCGCGAGCGTCTGGCGGACACGCCAAAGCACGTCGCGTGTCTGGGAAGAGGCTTCTCCCGGCCGCCCGGGAGACCAGAACAGGCCCATGTCATTACTGCGGCTTTGAAGCGCGGCTCCCCCGCCCTCGCACCGCTCCCAGAAAGGCGGCTCTCCCCCCGCGGAGGTGGGCCTCTCCGGGCACCAGCGCAGCGGCTGAGGCGCTCAGCAGGCCGGGCCTTTGCCGCTTGCAGGGGGGCCGCGGCCCCGTCTTCTCCCGCCACAGCTCGGCCGGCCTGGCTTGCTCGCAGCTTTCGCTGGCTCTCGCGTGCGCGCTCTGCTGTGTCAGGGGAGCCCTGCGCGTCTGGCCCCGGTCACCTCACCCAGCCGCACGGGGGACGGGTCCTGGCCAGAGAGATTTCACCCTGCGGCCCCGAGCCCGCGTTGTCCCCGGGCGGCGTCATGCGGGAGGCTGGGATCCGCAGCCTGCAGCGACTCCCCCCATCCTCGGTAACTGCTCCCGCCGGCACGCGTGGCACCGAGGGCTGCGCTGCATGCAGCCGGGTGGAGGTCGGAGGGACAAACCTGGAGCATCCCAGCACCACGGCAGCTGATCCCTGGAGCCAGGGAAGACAGCCGCATGGCAGGAGCTTCTTTCTCCCTTGCAGGGTGTGCATGAGCAAAGGGAAGTAGCACAAGCACACGAGTTAGTCAAGCTCGGCGTTTGAACAGACAGACTCTCCTCACCCCACGCAGGCTGCGCTCTGCCCCAGCTCATGCTGCTTCTTCATGAGCAACCACGAACCCCACGCACCTGCAATGCACAAACCGATCAGGCTCAGGTGCCAGGCCGATACTCGCCTGCATCCATAACCCTGCTAAGCCACGCGTGCAAGAAGTTGTGCCAGAAAGAGCAGTTCTGGGCACATTAGCAGCGGGCACACGTGTGAACGGACATCAGGTCTCATCGTAGAGCATCCCTTAATAGGAGATCTTTGCATACGGAAATCTCTCTCCAGAAGCTGCCCCCATTCTCCGGGTGGGAGTTAGGCCAGTCGAGGTGAGACGTGTGCTCTGGCAGTCTCTCTGCCCTGCGGAGATGGGCAGTGGAAGACGTACGACGGCACGAGCCGCTCACTCCTTTGCCTGCTGGGCGTTTGGAAATGATGGGCCCGGTCAGGGGCCTCGCTGCCCCTTTCAGCCCCAAGTGCTGGTCAAAACCCGTGGGTTATTTCTGGCCGTAACCTCAGACTCGCTCGGCAGAGCAGCCCCATCCTGCCAGCTACACACAACTGCACGTGTGTTCAGTCTCTGGGGCCTAATGAGGACACGGGGTCCCGGGACTTCTGCGCCGCTCACGGCATGCCAAGCTCTTTGCAGCTAGCCACGCTGGCACTGCCGGGGACACCGATGTGCTTTGCACAAGCCGTCTGCTGTCTCTGAACAGTCTCCTGCAGAGGACGTGCCCTGGAGCCGCGTAGCATCGAAAGCCCATGCTCGCAGCAGACAGGAGGAGGCAGACCCTGACGGCAGACCTCCCCTACGTGCAAAGGTGCTGTCAAATGAGCTGTAATTCGGCATCCGCGACAGGGCCGCGGCCTAGCCGGCCCCCAGCAGAGCGGTCCTGCAGCCATTGGCACTGGTCAGGCAGCGAGCACCACGCTCAGCATCCCGGGTCGTGGCCAGGGGCCGGGGGCCGGCCTGCCGTGCGCAGCCCTGGGAGCGGTGGAGAGGAGACCTCCTGCTCACTGCAGGGTGGCCCGGCTCGCTGCAGCCCTCCCATGCTCCCGCTCACCCACCGGCTGCCCTCCTCCGAGCCAGCGTCCAGCACGGCATGTGGCCTGTGCACCGGGCACGGGGCGAGCTCTCACACCTGGGCTCTCCTGACCTGCACAAGGTCCCACCTGGGGCAGGGGGACAGGAGCGGCTCTTGGACTACACGTGCACACGCTCCCAAGAGGTGTGCCCATGCACACATGTGCACATGCTCTCACACGCGTGGGCTAGGAGGTGTGAAGTAGGCACGGGCTGCAGCAAGCACACGCACGGACAGAGCAGGTGAGAGGAGCTCTTCAGCCCTTCATTTCAGGCCTGTTCAACGTGTTTTACATATTTCTTGCAGCGAGGAGGATTCCTCCCAGCCGGGCGCAGCCATGATGGCTCTGCCGGAGAAGCGGCCCCTTCCTCTGGAAGCTGCGGCTGGTGCGTGGTGCTCCTAGAAGCCGTATTATATCACAGCGATGATACTTAAGCTCTTCATGCCCCGAGTCAATAATGCTCAAAAGCAACAGTTGAATCAAAGACGTTAAAAAAAAAAATCAAGATCACGCTGGCAACCTGGGCCCGGGAGGCCGCAAGCCCAGCGCGGCATCTCTGATTGATGGGCCCCGCGCTTCCCTCCAATCTGTTCAGAGCAAGGCAATGACAATCATTTTCCCCCAGCCTTGTCATCTACAAAAGCAATCGAGTCAGCAGGCCCCCGTAGTCTGGCGCTGGGCGAGATTACATTTTCATACGGCTTTGCAGAAGGCCGAGGAAACTTTGTGCCATCTTTAAAAAGGAAATGAATGCAGAAGTGACAACCCCTCCCTCTGCACAAATGAATGAAACCTGCAAATTGAAAGGTAATGTCTGCTCCAGCGCCACCGGAAGAGCCGCCCGACAGCGGGAGCCGAGTGGAGAGATGTTTGAAGCTGCAGCCCGGCGTTTCCCAAGGCTCCGGCCACCGCTGGGGACCACGGGGGGAAGAGCCTGAGCCTGCTGGGCATCTACCCCCGGAGCACCGGTGCTGGCGTCTGGATCTGCCCTCGCACCCTGCCACTGCTCATCCTCCTCTGGCTTGTGCTGCTCAGAGTCCGGCTGGAAACCTAGAGAGAAAAGAGGTGTCCCCTGCTCTGGGAACACCGCGGCTGCCCTGCAAGGGCACTGCAGCTGTGCCTAATGCCTCTGAGCTGCGTCCACATGGCACCAAAGGGTCCGTCATTCCCAGCACGGGACAGAGCGCCCTGGGGTTGCATTGTCAGCCCCCGGTAACATCTGGGCAGCATCTCCAACCTTCCTGAGTCCTCATAATTCCCCAATAAATCAGCATGATAATTTTTCACTGCAATAAAGCTCCCTATTCCCATCGCGTGCTCTCATAACTGGCCCCTCGCTCTTCCGTGCTCTTTGCTCTTTATTACCTTTCAATGACTTAAGCCCCTGAACTGAATAACTTCATCAAGGTGTCAAGCTAAACAGATTTTTCCCTATAATGGGCCAACTCTCGCAGGTTCTTAATGAAAAATATTGATTCCAAAGGATTAGTTGCAGATTTATGTGCTGGATGCTGATCCCTCTGTCGTCTGGTACCTTATCAGTGGATGAAGGAACTGAACCTCGCCGCATGGCTCTAAAAAAGCAATCACGGGCTGTGTCAAGCCGCGGCTTATTCTCAGAGAAATGCATATAATGCAGCGTCTGAATCAGATATGACACTTAGCATGGAGCTAATAGGACAGGCTGAGGGCGTGCCAGTCCGCCAGACCTGATCTGCATCTCGGCTCTGCAATCCAGAGCATCCGAGCACCACCTTGGCGCACTGCCCTTTGCACTCACTGACCTTGCACCGAGTGCCAGTGAGCGTGGGGCAGCTCCTGGGGCCATGGGCCCTAGGGGTGGGCATCCCTCTTCTGGGACATCCTCCACTGTGCGCGCTCCACGTGGTGCAAGCTGCAGCTGCAAGGAGGCTTTGCCGCATGGCGGGGCACAGCTGCCTTCGCCCCTGCGCAGCAGCTACGTGGTGTGGGCACGATCCGTGGGCTGCTCCCAGGAGGCAAGTGCTCCCGTGGGCCTGGCAGGCCACCGGCTCAGTCTGGAAGTGACTCCTCATGGACCGGCCCAGACGGGTCCCTACGAGCAGCTCTCCTCCTTCCCCCTCCCCAGCAGGCATGATGGGGACCGGCCGGCAGGCGCATGCTCCCAGTCCAGGGCCTCCCGCAGCCGGTCGGGCTCTCTGGGGAGAATCGCTGCTCTCTCAGGAGAAGCCACGAGTGTACAGATGTTCGGGCTTTTTCTCCCAGGGTAAAAAGGGCTGCTCCAGGAGAAAAATGACCAGGGAAGAACTGGGGTTGAATCACTTTTCTCCTGGGAGAGTGACTGTCTCTTCCTTGAGGCTGGCTCGTGGCAGCGACTGAGCTGGCAGCCGGCATGGTCAGAGCTCAGCCACCCCCGCGGGGTTGGACGTGGCACTCGGGCTGCTTCTTGTCCCACGCCTCTGCCCTGCATGCCCGGCACCACCGCAAGTCCTGTCCAGTCCCAGACCCCGGGAAGGCTGTGGCTTGACGGCTGCTTTCCCCCAGCTCCGGCATTCCTGCGGCCCCTGCCATCTGCCACGTCCCCAGCGACACCACGGCCCAGCTTGGGACGCAGGATGCGGCTGACTCGCACTGCCCTGATTGAAACAGCTGCTCTGCTGCTGCCTCTTCAGCATTTCCAGACTCTCCCCCAAATTCTCCATCATGAAGCTCTGCCTGGCTCCGATTTCATGCCTAATTCATACCCCGGCTGCCTGGGGAAGTGTTCCTCTCACTGGCAGCAGGTAGGGGCAGGGGCAAGAGACAGCAGAGCTGGCAAGGGCTTTGGGGAAGCAAGGGGAACTGGCAAGGCCTCGGTGGCCAGGCACTAGCACATTGGGCCACTTCAAGCTGCTTTTGGTAATACTTCACTTCCCTCTGGCAGTCCACCTGGATCAGCCTGGTGCTGAGCCCTAGTGTAGACAAGGTGCTGGGGTGGTTGTCAGAGGCAGCTCTGAGCAGGGCTAGATGACACACAGTTCCCTCTGCGACAATGTGGGGCCACTGGTCCTGGCACGGGTGCCCCTGCAGGGAGGCGGCCCAGACAGGGGCACCCCTGCAGCTCCGTGTCGGCAGGGCACGGCTCGGGGGCCACGGGGCTCGGGGCTGCACAGACACATCCTGCAGGACGGACCTGCACTGGGTGTTTTTTGGAAGGGACCCTTTCCTGAGCACCCCTCGAAGCGGAGAGGAGGAGATATAAGCAGGGGATACAAGTAGGGGAGGGGAGTGCCTGCCTGCCGGGGCCCACCGCAGCTCGCTGGGGCAGCGCCAGAGCGTGGGGATGGAGGGGGCTGTCTCGCTGGAGCCGTGGGGCAGAGGAGCCTGCTGAGGCCAGCGGAGAAGCTGAGACCTCCAGGGATGGGGGATGCTTGGCCGAGGGGACGGTGCCTGCAGGTGACCCAGGTGGCTAGGAAATAGCTGCTGGCTCCGAGACCAGCCACGGGGACCAGCATCGGCCAGGCGTGAGAGGGAAGCGACAGGAGCTGGTGCGGTTTGAACCTTGATTGCGTGTTCTGTCTTCCCAGCGATAGTGTGCGTTTCCCCTCATTACGGACGTTAGTCTCTTTTATCGTTAAAATCTGGCCGTCCTCGTCACCGGGTCCCTCACCTCCAGCGGAGCTTGCACCATCACGGCTTTCCCGGCCCAGGGTCACAACCGACCTGGAAGAGCGCAGGGGCCAGAGCCAGGCAGGCCGGGCAGAGCCGATCACAGCACAGCAAACATGCGCCAGCTTGGCAGAGCAGGGCACTGCTGAGAGAGGCCCCGCTAGCTCGTTAGGTTATTTAAATCTGTTCTGGTCCCCCCCCGCAGTTGCCTGAGACAGGAGGAGGACTTTTGGGGTAGCAGCGTGCTGCTCTGATCTAACTTTCCTTTGCTTTGGGGGCTCTGCGAGCCTCGCGGATGCCGGGATACGTCCTGCCACGGGGGGGGACGTGTCACCGCCTGCTCTGACACAGTCGCCGGGAGAGCGCTACGGGGTGCTAACGAGTGATGGACTGGCTGAATTTCGTCTGGGCTCTCCACATCCGTGCACGGGTCGGCAGATAACACGCGCAGGCCATCAGAGCCTCCTGATTGTGCTTCAGCCATGATTTGTGTGCGCTGGAGACGGGCGGTGGCCAGGAGCCAATGCAGAGACGCGCGTTGCCTTCCATTTCTCATTCACCGTGCCGCCCCGCTCCAACCATCTCCATTCATAGCATAAGCCAATTACACGAGATGCCACAAACAAGGCGCAGCTTTGAGAATAAACATCTGCTTAGAGCCAGCTGAATAACTGCTAGAAATTGGTATTTTTCTGCTTGTCACTACCATAGATCAGAGCCCCATATAATTTACTATGTACAAATCTCTGCTGGATGCACATTTCTTATCCCTAACCTGCATCTAAGGAGGAATCCAGCTGCGCAAAAGCATATTTCACTTTACTTAGTGTCATGGAAACCTTTGCCTAGACAACCTGAGCACGCACCGGGCCCGGGAACAAGGCATGGTGGAGATGCCATTGCAGGCAGTGGGGGAAGCCCGGCTGGGTGAGGCTGGCAGCCCAGGTTAAATAACCGTGCTTTACAGAAGGAGCCTGGCATCGAGCGAGCCATGGGCCGGCAGGGTCAGCGAGTGCATCTGAACAGCGTGGCCTGCTAGAAGCGCTGGGTACCCTGGGCCCGCCGCCCACGCTCGCACGCCCCGAAACTCCCTCCTGAGCTGCTGTGAATGGAAAAGCCAGGCAGGGCCCCCTCCTAAACGCTGCTTTCTGCGGTCCTCTGGTGCTCCTGGACTGAGGTCTGGCTCCCGGGGGCTTGTGGAGGGCAGACTGGGCTCCTGCCTCTTGGGTGAGGCTGCATGGGCCCTCGGCGTGTGATGTTGAGGGGTCCTGCGTGATGCATCGCACTGCAGCCCTCACACCTGGGCAGGGCCGTGCTCCTTGGCTGGGTGGTAAAACCAGGGGGAAATCCCAGTGAAATGCTACTGCTCACGCAGGCCAGGCCAGGCCAGGGGAATGGTGCCAGTGCCAGCGCGGAGGAGGGGAGAGCATGGGGGGTGCTGCGCGGGCTCCTCGCTGTCTGCGGGCCATAAGGATGATTTGTGCTGGGGGTTTTGGAAGAACGCGCCTGCCCCGCTGTGATGACAACGCTCCCTGCTAGTGACAGCAAAATCCCACCGCTGCCACCCTGCGTCTTGGGCCTCTCGCACGCTCTGCTCCCCATCCCGCTCAGCCCTCACCTGCGCAGGAGGCCGGACACAGGGGAAAGGACACGCTGTCCCCTAGGCATGCTCCCACCCTGCCCCCAGGGCAAGCTGGCTCTCTGGGGACGGTCCAGGAGCGTACGGAGCCGGCACCACAGGCTCTGCCCTGGATGCACAGTTCAAGGAGAGGTGGGACAGGCACTGAGCAAGGATGCTCTAGGTGCAGTGATGCCTGTGCTCTGCTATGGGGATTTCCAGGCTTATGGGCTGTGCTGGTTGCCGCATGGGTCCGAGAGGGCATTTTTTCCCCTCCTGCTGCCACGTGTCAGGGGTGTTTTTTTAAATCCTTCCTCAGAGGCACTGGGTGCTGGTTGCAGCCCAGGCTGGGGATGGGGACTGGGCTCTGCCAATGCTCCTGCTGGGACCAGCTCTGGAGGGTCCTAGATAGAGGGTTTTGCCCCTTTGCTTGGGGTCAGATGATGCCATGTTTGGAATTTCCCCCCCGGCCAGACCGGTGCAACTGGGGGTTTTGCCTTCCTCTGAAGTGGGGGCCCGGCTTGGGCCTGGGGGCTCTTGAGCGTGCACTAACAACCTTGCATGGAAGCCGGACGCTGGCCGTCGCAGTGCCCTGCTTTACTTGTGGCAGGGTCGGGTGTGATGCGTGGCGCGGTGTCGGGCGTGACTGTGGTTTTGCTCAGAGCTCAGGCAGTGGCTTTGTCCGGGCTGGTTTGCACAAGGCTGATCCTGCCCCAGGCAGGGCTTGGGCTGGGTGCGACCCCACAGCTCCCGCCAGCCCCGTTCCCCGCGACTCAGCGACTACGATTCCTGACCGGAGGAGACGGCTGTGTGCAAGGGGCCCTCCCCCCGAGGCAGCCGGTGCTGAGCACTCCCGCGACGGCACGGTGCCAGGGGATGGAGCCGGGGCCTTGCCCGTGCCACCGTCGGCCGTGCTGCAGTCACTGGGGCAGACCGAGCAGAGAGCTGGACCGGGTCGACTCCCGCGGTCCCTCCCAGCCCTCATTTCCTGGAGGGAGGCTGCGGGTTGTTGGGAGAGAAACCAGGTCTTCTTGCAAAACGACTAGCTCTGGGCTATGGAACCAGCTGCATGGAGGGGAAGATGCCCCCTCGCTGGGACAAGCCAAGGCCTCGCTGCACCAGCTCCAGCCATATGATTTCCAGAGGAAAGGCTTTGGTGGAGCGAAGCGCAGGGAGCTCCTATCCCAGCCCCTGGGCCGACTGGAGAACCTGTTTGAGGCTGGCAAGGTGCATGCGGGGCGTCCCCGGGGCTGGGGCGAGTGGAGCAGAGAGCTGTCCTGTTCCAGGGGAGAGCCAGGGTCCCGAGCCCGGCGCGGGCATGGCCGAGGGCTGCGCTCACGGGGATGGAGACCAGCTGCTGGTGCCGCCAGCCCCGCCACCACCTCCTGCCCCCCGTGGCCGGGTGGTAGGTGAGGGGAAGAAGGTCCCAGACTCCTTTAAATTACTCTGAACAAGGGCTCGCAGCGCCCGAGGGCAGCGCTAGCTCCTGGCCCCGAGCGGCGACGAGTCCGCACACGCTGCAGGATGCTGCAGACGACAGCTGCTCGTTCCGGCCCCTGCAACCACTGATGCCAAAGGTGAAGACAGGCCACGGAAATACCCGGCAGCACCGGAGTGTGTGCCGCCTGCATGGAGCCACCGCACGCCAGGTAGCAGCAGAAGAGTCAGAGCCGTTGGAGTCTGATTTCTGAATTAAATGCCTGGCAATTAGCCCCGGTGATCTTGTCGATAGGTGAGCAGGTCTCCCCATAAGTGGTGATTAGTAGGTGGAAAGACACGTGCACCTCTTCTGAAAACCTGTAATAGTTACTTATCCACTGAGGCAGCTGCAGTTCAAGGGGCTGAAAGCGTCTCTGTTTCCAGCAATGCACGTGCAGCCCCCAGCCCCATTCCCCGGGGATGCCTTGTCACGCACTTGCCTTTTTCTGGAGGGATGAAACTGGGACACGGGTCCAATATTTCCAGGCGATTGCAAGCTGCAGGCACGTTTCCACCCTCTCTGAGAGCTTCTCTGGCTGTCCGGAGGCAGCACAAGCCCCAGCCTTGCCAGGAGGATGTGGAAACGGGGTTTTTTCTGTGTACATCTGCAATAAAGCTCCCGCGCAAGGAGGAGACCAAGGCCTTTTAGAAGGAGATGAAAATTGTGGCGTGTGTGTGTTGGGCTTCACTGTGGCTCCCTGGCCAGGGCTGCTGCATGGATAGCTGTGCAGCTTGCAGAGCGATGGCCGAGGGGGAACATAATGCTGAAGGGTCCCGGCCCCGGGGAGGTGCGTGTCACGCCGGCCTGTGCTGGCACATCCAAAGCATCTGCACATCAAACATCTGCTCTGGCTTCTCTCTTTCTAAACAGAAATAGAAAATCTGTGCAGCTGTCTTGATGGTGGGGGGAAGTACCTGCCTCTTCTGTAGCCTTGGGGGCAAAAAGGAGGGGCATTCGGGGGCAGCTGCGCCTCCAGCCCAGCGCCCAGCGTGGGGAGGGGGGTTGGCAGACCCGTGCTTGCAGAGTCCCTCTAGCCCAGTTCCTCACTGGGAAGAGCAGGGTGACACCTAAAAAGTGGTCCAGCCCCGTGGACCGCAGCTGCCTCAGTAATTACTGCCCCGCTGCCGGGCAGGATGACTTCCGTTACCTTTGCTTTGCACGGTGATTGCTGCAGACACCGACCGTGTGCAAGTGCTACGGCGGCTGATCATGTCCTGATAGCACCGCCTGAAGCAATCGGTGGGCATCGACCGGGTCACGGGTGCAAAGGCGACAGGGACTGGGAAGTCCTTGGGCCCAGAAGACGGGGCCCATTGGGGAGAGAAACCCTCGTCCTGCCCCAGGGCTGGGAGCAGCCACGTGCCGAGCAGCTGCAGGACGCGCTCGGGCATCCACCCTGACCCTGCCGGCTTCCTGGGTGCAGCCGCACGTCCCTTCCAGGAGTTCAGCCGATGCCCGGAGCTCAGGGCCGGCCGGGAGGTGACAAGGCCGTGCGAGGGCAGGCTGGCGGTCAGGGCCACGGCTCCAGCCCGGCTGCTGTCAGTCCAGGGAGAGGGTAGAGGGACTGGCGCTGCCACATGCCCGTACACTGCCCATTACCTCTTAGGTGATCTGTGTTAATTAGCACAAATAATTCAGCTCCTGGACAGAGTTCATCTGTGGAGGGTGGCCTGGCTAGAAACGGGGCAAGTCCAGGACAGGCCCAGGGGGTGCAGACACAGGGGCAGCCAGGGTCTCCCCAGGGCTTGCCTGGCATTGGCAATGACCTTGCTGGACGGGTCCTCCCCACGCCCGCCCCGGAGGCCTTGTGCTGCTGGCACCGGGCGCAGCCGGGAAAACAGCTCAGCCTGGACATGCCCCCAGACCACGGCAGCAGCCGTGCCCTGGGGTATCCCCCTTTCCAAGTCCTGGGAAGACTGTGGTAGTCCCTGCCACCCATGGAGGGTTTAGATTGAGAGTGTGGTCAGGGGTAGAAAGGTGAGAAAGATTTATTGATTTAAGAAAAACACAACTACGCGTAGTAACAAGACAAACGATGACAGATAAAAGCAATTCATGCCAGCAACTTATCGGCAGTCCCTCTGATGCTCGATATACAGCAAGCTTTTTCTCTACAAAGTTTAGTGAGGTCAGGCGTCCCCGAGCAATGCTGTCTGAGGGGTGCCGGGAAGGACCCTGGAACGCAGTTCTTGGGCTCCTCAAGGTCCACGGGCCCACTGATCCAGGCAACACCTAAATAATCCTTTCACAGAGCTGCATCTTCCTTCTGAATGGTTTCCAGATATTTCAGCTAATCTATAGCTTCTGAAAGACACTGATAATGTACGACCACTTCGATTCCTTTTCCTTTAACTGTCCTTAGACTGACCAATAGCAGTACAAGCCTTGCATTCCTTTGACAAGGTAATTTTAACTGCGCCACAGGGCCTCACTACTTCTAGGCTTTGCTAAATTTACTAGGCCTTACTTTATACAAGGCCTCACTACATCTTAAACTATAATTAGGCTTTTAGCAACAACTTATAGCTTAATATCTAAACAAATACAGAAAAACACTTGGTCTAATCGTCATAGAGCCTTCAGCAAGCACTTTTATCACACAGACATACTTTTCAGCTGCCGCAGTGGTGAGCCTGGGCACCGTGCAGCCCTGCAGACGGGCTCCAGCTGCATGCAGGAGATCCCCAAAGGCCGTCTAGCTGCTCCGGAGAGGAGACCCAGGGCTGTCACTGCACGCGCTTCACCTGTGCTGGGAGGAACCAGTGATAATTTCATACCCTTTAACGCTGCCTGGGTGCGGTGACAGGGAACGCATGATGCGTTGGGTGCATCTGCCCCAGGAGCTATGGAGGTACCGGGGAAACAGGGGCTGAAACCTATTATTGCCAATACCAGTGGTGCTCGTGGTAATAACAACATTTGTGTATCGTGTTGAACTGATGGGATGCTAATGCACCTGTCATTCTGCCTCTGCAGGAATTCGTCTGCATTTCGGGAGTTATAACGGAGCCCGGCTCTGAAAGCGCCTCTGCTTCCCTGGCCGCTCGGTGGGAGGGTGTGCGCTGGGGGTGTGCCAGGCCCCAGGGCTGCAGAGGGGCACGTCCTGGCACGTCACCCCATTGCTGCCAGCGGCAGGTCGGGTCTGGTTGGCTTCAGGATTGAGGGCAGGGCAGCACCATGGGAACTGCCTTTGCCGCC
This sequence comes from Crocodylus siamensis, assembly GCF_052110815.1. Classification (NCBI taxonomy): domain Eukaryota; kingdom Metazoa; phylum Chordata; order Crocodylia; family Crocodylidae; genus Crocodylus; species Crocodylus siamensis. Next base: position 50,199,264 of record NC_143406.1, read on the forward strand.
ACGGGACCGAGGACCTCCCGGCTGGGAGCAGCCTCCGGAGCCACTGGGGCCTCGGGCAGCTGCGAGCCGCTGGCTGCTCTCGAGCAGGAGGGACGCATGCAGGTAACTCGCGCGGGTCAGGATTGGGCCCTGTGGCAGCCCCGCCTGGCACGTCTCCCCAGGCCCTGCAAGGTGCCGGCTGCTAGCTTCTGGGTGTGCCAGCCCCTGGCCCGGCAGAGCAGGTGGGGCACGCAGGACCCCTTCTTGTACACGCTCGCTGCTGCGCCAGCCCCTGCTTGCCAGGCTCCAGCGGGTCCAGCCCAGAGAAGCTGCATCTCCAGGTGCCCGAGCAGGGTGGAGAGGGAGAGCTGGGAGGTGGAAGCCAAGCACCCATCGCTGGGCTGGGACACGGCCCTTTCCCTGCTGCGTGGGCCCTGGGCCGGCCTGCCCGGCGCTGAGCCCTGACCCAGCACGCTGAGCAGCCCCACCGGGGAGCTGGCGGTCAGCGGGGGCCGCGGCCTCAGCTAAGCCGTGCACGCAGGACGGTGGCGGGCCAGTGCCGCGGCGGAGGCCAAGGGAGCTCGGGCCGAGGCTGGATTTCCCTGAATGACCAGGTCCCCCGAGCCAGCCAGCCTCCCCGCAGCTCAGCGACAGCGCTGGGGGGCCCGGGTCGTGTGTCTGGGCAGTGCCCGGCCCCACGGCGCTCAGAGGTCGCCCACTGGAAGGGACCGGGACGCCCCTGCTCTGGGCAGTGTGGCACGGGCCAGGCTCCCCTGCACCGTGCCCCGCCATCGGTGCCTGGGCAAAGCCTCTCCCGGCGTGCAGCACCGTCTGGCTTGTGGCCAGTGGGCTCGGGCACCGTCTCCCGGCTCGCTCGCTCGCTCGCTCACTCGCTCGCGCATTGCCACTCCACGTGAGCATCGTGTGCTTTGAAGCCCCTGCCCCAGGCCTCTGCTCGTGCTGGACCAGTCTCACCAGGATCTGTGCTGCCCGGGGCAGTGGGCACGGCTGGTGCAGGGCAGGTGGGTGGGCAGGATTTGCAAACTAATCGCACTAAACAAATAATTGCGGCCCCTCCTCTGCAGGCCACGGACACGGCCCCGCTTTCCCCAGCCCGGGGTTGACTGTGATTAAAGAATGATTCATGTCTCACGCGGAGGGGCTTTTCAGCCATCCGTCTCCTGAATTAGTTTCTCCTGTGAAGAGGTAACTAAATCACAGCTGCTGGCAGCGTGCCTGGCCGGACAATGTCACCGAGAGGCCTCCTACCCACTGCAGGTGATTAAACGCTATAATCACAGCTGCTGAGGGCTGCCTTTCTCCAGCCTGACAAGGATTTATCGCAGGCGTGGCGCGGACACACGCGTGGTCGGGGGAGCGGCAGCAGCATAATCGTTCTGCAAATATAATTAGGTGCAGATGTCCTGAATAAGTAATACTAAGATATATTTATTCACGCTATTCTCGTGACGCCTGCGGCCCGTTGAAGTGCGCGATGATGATGATTTGTCAGGAAAATGACAGCATTTATGAATTTATTCAAGTTAATTCGGAGTAAATTAGTAATTGGCCAAACAAAGCCACGCGGGTGGCTGCGCCGTGGCTTTCCACCCAAGCGAGCGGCACCGGAGCCAGACGCACGTGTTGCTTCGTGGCTTTCTCCCCCTTCCCGACAGCGCGTGGCAGGGGCTGCAGACGCCGTGTGCAAGGGGCTGTGCCTGGGCCTGCTTCCTCCGCACGCAGGGCCAGCGCAGCTCGGCAGGGTGGGCCGCGCAGGGAAAGGCTGGCGGCTGCCTTGGCGGAGAGGCAGGGAGGCCGTGGGCAGAGTGCAGGCAGGGGGCTGCCGTGAGCGGGGGTGAAGGTGCCTGGATGCCACAGGGCAGAGGCGACAGGGAGACCACGAGCCTTGGACAGCTGGGAGGGGTGCGCAGAGAGGGTGGCCTAGGGGGTTGGGGCACACAACCTGTGAGAAGTTGACGGACCTGTTCTGGAGAAGAGAAGACCGAGGGGGGTTAATGGCAGCCTTCACCTCCCTGCCGGGGGGCTGCAAAGAGGAGGGAGCTGGGCTGGTCTCAGTGTGGGGAGATGACAGGACAAGGAACAATGGGCTCAGGCTGCAGCAAGGGAAGCTGAGGCTGGATATTAGGAAAAACTTTCTCACGAGGAGGGTGGTGAAGCACTGGGACAGGTGACCTGGAGATGTGGTGGACTCCATCCTTGGAGGTGTTGAAGACCTGGCTAGACAGCGCCTTGGCTGGGATGATGTAGTTGGGGCTGGTCCTGCTTGGAGCAGGGGGTTGGACTAGATGTGACCTGCTGAGGTCCCTTCCAGCCCAAATTTCCCATGATTCTGCAATTCTGTGTCCACAGAGGAGGAGCAGGAGGGGACCCTGAGCCAGTCAGGGAGGCAGCGGTGGTCCGGGGCCTGGCGCTGGGCTGAACAGGCCACTCCAGCCCCTCCAGGCCTTCACAACACCAGGCCAGTGCCACGAGCACTTTCAGCTCCTGCATCACATGAAGGCCCCAGGGCAGGAGAGGGGCATTTGCTGCCCTTGGTGCCATGGGGAGGACGCAGCGGGACGTGGCCGTGCTCTGGGAGCCACTGCCTGAGCGTGCATGGATGCGCTGGCCTGGGACGTGCCAGCACCAGCTCTGTGGCTTGCTGCCCATCCTCTGCTGCCGGGAGGCTGTTGGCACAAGCAGGTTGTGTGCTGCGTCCAGATGGCCGTCTCCAGCAGCCAGGTCCCTTCCCCTGCCCTCCCACGCGCTGGCAGCCAGCGGGGCGGTTTGCACAGCGGCTCGCTGCACCTTTTGCTCCGGGGCGCTGACTCATTGGCCGGCGGCGAGCCCCCCATCTGGCACCGCGGAGGCAAAGCTGGCACACAGCTTCTGGGTGGCTGGTTTTTAAAGAGCCTGATGATGCTTAGACTGAAAGGGGGCAGAGGCGTGATCCCCAGATGCTCATGCGTGTGCTGAGGCCACGTCAGCAATGAAAGCGAGTGTCTGTGTGCTGCCTGTGCCAAGGGTCTCCCATGTTTCCAAGCGCCAGTGAGAAAGGGATTTCTGCACACTAGCACCCAGCTGGCAAGGTCAGGAGCCAGGGGCCAAGGGCCTGGGAGAGGAGCTCGGGACCGTTGGGCTATTCTGGTTGTGAGCATTCAAGGGTCACATTTCCAAGCTTCTCCCTGCAGCCAGGACAGCACAAAATGTTTCTTTGCCCCGGTCTGCGGTGCTGGGGCACGTGCCCATACCCTGTGGTGGTCATCACCGGAGCCTGCCGTGTGCTCGTGATGTGGTGCTCGCCCCTCGCCCCAGGGAGGCTGTCCCAGGAGGAGCTGGGCATGGGGACGAGTCACAGAGCATCGCCAGAGTCCTGCCAGAGGCTGGGAACCCAGCCATGCTTTTCACGCAGCTAAAATCACCCCAGGGAGCACCTCCAAAGCAGGTGGAGCTGGGCATCTGTCGGTGGGCAGGGAAGGTCCCACTGGGTGCCAGAGCCCGTCCTCATCCGGCCCATACGAGCGGTGCTGGCTGCTGTGGGGCGACCACCCCCGCGAGACCATCGCTCCTGGCAAAGGGAGCTGGATTTCATGAACAATCCCACGCGAGGAGACGGCAACTCCTCGGCCTCATCCCGCCCGCCCTGGCACCGCAGGGCCCGCGGGCTCCTGGCTGCCGCACGGGCAGGCACTAACGAAGTGCAGGCAGGAAAAATGACGGGACTCGGGGAAGTCATTTTTTAGAGCGGTAATCGCAGACAGACACTTGATAAAGCGCCCTGGCTCCGGTGGCATCCATTATTGATGGAGCTGTCTCCAGCCAGTTCATTTCTTCATTCGATGCAGGGGACAAACCTGGCGCTGTCTCCACGTGCAGCAGGAGAGAAGGGGGAACTGGCTCCACTGCCCCAGGCCAGGCTTTGTCTGCCTGCACTCCCCATCCCGCCGGGGCCTGGGGCTCCCCTGCCCTGCTGTGCTGCTGTGTCGGCCCGCGGTCAGCGCGCCCCTGGGCCGGACTCGCCCGCCGGGACAGCAGGGCGCTTCACCATGGCCGCTCTGCTCGCCTTCTCTCCCGGACGCAACACTCAGGGAGGAAACCCAGGTCCCTGCTGCATCCAGGCGCCCCTCTCCATGCATGGTGCAGGGGCAGCCGGGAGGTTTGCCCGCACCGGGGCATGGGCAGCTGGCTGTCTGCAGGGTCTGTGCCTGGTCGGATGCCCACTGCTGACAAGAGAGGCCAGAGACCGGGAAGGGATCCGGCAAGAGGCTGCAAGGAGAAGCCAGGAAGTGGCAGGCAGCGTCCAGTCTGCTCCCTGCCAGGCGGTCATCTGAACAGGTGGCTCTGCTGGACCCTGCCGGGCGGTCCCACCGATGGGTTGCAGATGAAATGACCAGTTCACAGGGAGCTGCTGGACCCAGTCCCAGGCCCCTTTTGGTCCCCTCTCGCGTCTCCTCATGCCTCCTTTGCTGTCACCCCATTCCCAGACAGCCTTGTACCCCCAGCAGCCCCACAGACAGGCCCTTCGTCTGGAGGCGGAAACCCAGTCGTCTGTTCGCACAGGGGCTGGCAGGAGGAGCCACCCGTGATTACCGGCTTTGGCAGCTGGTGACTCTCCGAGTGGATTTGCTGAATAAATGATTGCGACCCTGGCAATTATCTGCTTGAAAGCTGCGTTTGCTGAAGAGCCACTCGCGCGTCCTCCTTTGCCGGCAGCACAGAGCGCGCGAGAGGAAAGCGCTCCCTGGAAAGCCAGCGCTTGTACACCGCACGGAGCGCACCACGGGACGCGCTGGAGATCCCCCAGCCAGGGCGTCCCCAGCGCTCAGCCAGCAGCGGTGGACAGAGGAAGGCCGGGGCCTTGCGCGGGCGACCCTGGTCACTGCTGCAAGGCAGAGGAGGGGGATCTGGGGCAGCCGGAGCGAAGGCCACCCCGGCTGCAGCCCAGCTTTCCTGCGTGCCCGGTTCTGCTCAGTTGCCCCCGCTCTGCAGCGTGAAGGCCCCTCCGCCCACTTCGCTCTTTCCCCAGTTTGCAGGGTTGCCCACTAGGACTGAAGGGCCCCGGGAAACTACACCTGCTTGGCTAGAAATATTTATTGCAAGGAATGAATGCAAGCAAGTCTTTGCCCCACAGCCCCAGCTGTCCCAGCCCCTTGCACGGCCTGGAAATGTCCTCTTAGCCGGTTGTTTGGGATTGAAATGTTGATGCCATTTCTGTTTGAATGCAAAGGGCTTCAGCTATTTGTTCAGTCCAGCTCCTCCGGTCCCAGCTTTCCATCTTGTTTATTATACAGAGAAATAACAGTGATGCATGAGTCATCTTCCCCCGGCACTGGGAAGAGAATTTCAATTACACTTCTCCTTAAAATATTCACACAAAGTAAACTCCGATTCGTAGAAGCATTTGTGAGACGCAGCCGCACGAGGAGGCAGCGAGACAGGGAGCTCGCTAAGCATTCCCCTCACAGGCGCCGCGCTTGCAGCTGCAATTAATGAGTCTCTGAAGCTAAAATGCTTTGTCTACATTTTGTTTTCCATAAAACCGAAGGAGCTGTTTGCACCACTGAACCGAGCGCCAGAGCTGCGCCGTTACAATAGTACGCGTCGTGAGCAGCCTCGCCATGTTTAAGCCGCGTGCAGATGATGCCGAGGGACTCTGCACAGATGCGTCTTCATGCCTTCACACACACGCGACACGCTGCGGTGCCAGCCACGCACACACACACCGGCAGCCTGACGTGCGCAGACACAGCTCTGCACAAGGCAAGCGGGGACACACGCGGGGCAGGGCATGTACCCAGAGACACAGCTGGCAGCGAGGTGCCGGATGCCACTGGTTACGTGCCAGGCGTCTGGGGCCTGGGGCTGCCAGCTCTTTCCTGCCTGTCTCAGGGCTCCCCCCCCTGTGTTTTCACACGTGCAATATTTACACACATGCTCGGGAGAGAGTCCCATCGCTCTTGGGCTGCTGAGTGCGATGCTATCCGGGCCATTTAGCGTGATGTATTGCGCAGATACATCACCCAGGCAGCAAAGCCGCATCTCTCTGATAATATATCCAATTAATACATCATCAGAGCCAGGCCCTGTGATGGCATGCTCAGCTCACCCTCCATCTCATTCTGGCTAAGGCTGAGGTCTCATTTACTTCCCACGTTGCCCAGAAACAATCCAAGGAGGGAGCGGATAGGAGGGGTCCTGGCCAGCTCTGCCCACCCCGGCGTCCCTTCAGCTCACCCTGTGCTCCGGCACGCTGCTTCTCCCTCGCGTGGCCCCTGCACGCTGGGAGGGAGCACCTCCACCAGCTGCACGGGGCCAGCCTGGGCCCCGAGGCTGCACTGCCGCAGGCCCGGCTCCCCACTTGCCTCCCCTTGCCCGCTCGCTGGCAAGCCCACCGAGCACGTCCAGCCGTGCTTTGCAAGCACAGGGCCTGGCTCCTCAGGTGCATCCCGTGCCTCTCTCGAAGGGGGCATGCTTTCGCAATGTGGTATCACTCATGTGACATCAGCCCGGGCAGGGCTGGCCGACAGCGCGTCCACGTGGGTGCTGCTGCCGGGCTGCCCTGGGCCCGCAGGCCAGTCGCAGGCTTTCTGATGGGGGTTAATAGCCGGCCTTCCCTCCTGGCCGCCTCTGCTGTCCCCTCGTCTGCACTCCATACTGGGGGCGGGAAGCGCCTTTTCCTGTAGTTTACAGGAGCGAACAGTCCCGGGCGGTGCAGGAGGACAGCGCCTGGGCTGGGGCGGCACCGGCGTGTCGTTCAGGTAAGGAGCGCGTGTTTGTCCAGGAGCACCCTTGATCTCAAGTGTCGGCGCTGCTGAACGCGGCACGGGACGCCGGCGGCCCCCGAGTCGGGGGTTTCCCTGCGCATTACAGATCAATCTAGTGTAATTCAGGTGAAGTCAGAAAGCTCATTTTTCAGGAGTTGTCTTATCTCAGAAACTAAATACGCGGCCCTTGGGCACGTCTTGCGAGGGAAGCCACGCACAGCTTCTTCCTCGTTTGAAGACAGCGGCTCCTCCGAGCGTCATCGCGGCTAATCCGGGCAGGTGAAGGCAACGCGGAGAGAGCCGGGCGCGATCTGGATCGCGGGGGTTTGTCAGGCCCTGCTCTGGTTTAGTTACGCTGTGTTATGCGCCCAGAGGACACCAGGCACGAGCGGCTGGCTCATTTATTACTGCATTATCCCCGTCGCGGTGGGACAAGGGAGACTCTCCGGCTGAAGCATGGACCTCAGAGACGGGGGATTACAGACGCAGCTCGCACCGCCAGCGCCTCCCCGCGCCCGTCTCCCAGCGCTTTGCCTTGCCTGGGTCTCCAGGGCCCCACAGGTCCGGGGCCGTCAGTCCAGAAGCTGCAGCCCCCTGGCCGGGTTGCCATTGCTGGCCGTGGCGGGGCGATGCCATGCTGCGCGTGACCTGGTGAGCATGGGCCGCAGGAGGGGTGGGCAGAGGAGCTAAGGGAGCACAGCTCAGGCAGGGCAGCCCCCACCCGAGTGCAGCCGGGGCACGTCCCATGCCGGAGCCTCCTGGACGGATGCACCCCGCGTGGGGCCAGCAGCCGTCCCCCGCACACGTCGCCCGGGAGGGTCCGTGCCGCTCTGGCCGTGGCGGCTGCAGGGGAAGGTGCGGGGCCGAGGGGTCTCTCCTGGGAGCCAGGCTGCAGGCTCTAGCAGCCACGCGTGGACCAGCCTGGCCACGAGGCCCGCGGAGCAGGGGCAGGGCAGAGTCCGGAGCAGCGGGACAGGGTGGGGCACAGGCGGCATGGGGGTGCAGGGAGCCCCAGCAGGCGGAAGAAACCAGCCCGGGGAAGGAGGCTGTGGGCGTGGGATCCTGCAGGAGACGAGTGCCCCAGCTCCACTCCTGGCCCCGTGCTGCGATCTGGAGGGCCTGGCGGCAGGAGACACGGCTGGTGGTGCCCGCGGGGCTTTGACGTGGCCTGCGTTCACACAACAGCTCTGCCCCAGGATGCCGGAGCTGGGCATCGAGGCAGGCCCGGATCCCGCCGCCCAGCAGCGAGGGACCTGTCAGCCGTCGCCATCCTGGAGCCTTCCAGGCCTCTCCAACCCAGCAGAGCCAGCCTGCGACCCCTTCGTCCTGCCCCTCGCCGGACGGCGCCTGCGCAGCGCCATCGTGGGGCACGGTGCTCGCTCCCTGCTTGTGGGTGAGCCCCGCAGGAGGCACGTGGGCTGGAGGGGCTGGCCGGCACTGGGTAGGGGCAGGGGGTTGCTGCCTGCCTGCACCGCCAGCTGCAGCCGCACTCGTGGGGCACGAGTGGCCACGTGAGACCTCAGGCCTGGCACAACCACTTGCTTTTCAGCACACCAGGCTCCTGCAGCAGAACAGTGGTTTCCGAGCAGACTGGCACGTGTGCACGTGCATCGCGGCCTGCGCAGAGCCCTCTTGCCCACGCCGCTTTGTACAGCCAGCAGTGGCTCTCCCCTGTGCGAGGTGCTTTGCTCCTCTGAAAGCCCTCGCCCAGTCTCAGCTTTTGCAGCCATGGCCTGGTACCCCAGAGAGGCCCAAAGGGAAGAACTAACCAGCTTGAATATGTTTGCCCAGCAGAGGAGGCGGCATCAGAGCATCCGCCAGGGAGCACGTCCCCAGGGCTACGCGACAAGTTCACATGCGCTCAAGCATGGGCCCTGCCGCTAGCCCCGCGCAGGTCCGGAGCGTGTGGGAGGACTGGCCTTAGCCTCTGCTGGGGGGAGCAGGGGCTCTCCCTGCACCCGGCTCCCGGCGGGCAGAGGCCATGGCTGTGAAAATTAGGACTGTCAATTTAGGGCCAGGTCTGCAGCCCGCCAGGGTAGCCTGAGCTAGCTAGCTCCACGGACGAGCTGCGGCACCTCGGTCCTTCCATCCGAGAGAAATGCAAAGGCAACCTGGCTGCTGCTGCAGAAATCTCTTCATTACTGGCTTCTCTCATTGATTTTATTTTGCAGTTTATTGAGAGCTGCGGTTTTGCTTCCGTCGCCGGGATTCTGGGCACACGTCCAGATTTCCCAAAGAAAACAACATGTTGACTCATGTCATCAAAGCCGGCCTTCCCCTGCCTCTCGCCAACGCCGCCCTCCGTCCCCTGCCACGGAGCATCACCCCGGGCCCCAGGGCTTTGTCGGCCCAACAAGCTCCCGAACCAGCTGGCAAAGCCGGGAACCCGGCCGCTGTTCTCCCCACGCCGGCCCTTGCACGGCTGCAAAGCAACACTCTGCCCTGGACAGGGGCACCCAGGCTGCTCAAGCAGGTCCTGGCGTCGCTGCTGGGGGCGACTGTACCGCTGGCACGGGGAGGCCACATCCAGCGCGGCGCCCGGGCCGTCCACGCTGCCCGGCGGCAGGGTGGGGGTGGCAGGGACGGTGGGGCACGGGGGCGCACGGCTCTTCCCCTGCCGTGGCTCAGAAGCAGCACGTCATATTTCAGCGGGTCTGAGTAACAAGAGCCTTAAGCTGATGATGGATGGACAAAATATTTAGCATGAATGATGGGCCCAACATGATGCTAACAGCTATTGATTATAAAATAAGTCTTTGTCACCGAGGCCTTCAGGAATCTTTGGGAGAAGAATGAAAGCAGTTTTTTAAATATTAACCATTCGATATATCGAGCAAGTGACACACCGGCCCCTTTGCAAGGCAGCCAGCGCTTGCTGTGGGCAGGGGGCAAGAGGGAGCGATGGGGCCGAAGAGGGACCTGGCCCTGCCGGAGGGGGGTAGGAGGGGGTGCAGGGCCCCTTCCCCGGGCCAGGGGCTCTGGGCAGGCAGGAGGTCCGATGCTGCCGGGAGGAGCAGGCCAGGGCCCTCCGACGGCGACAGCCTGTCGTCCATCCATGGGCATGCGGCACTGCCGCTTCCTCCACCACACCCCCCAAACCCCTCAGCCATGCCACTGGCAAGCCTGGTCGTCAGCCTGGTCCAGCCACGTCCACCGGCAAGACGAAGCTCAAGCCTTTGCTGGTGCCCATGCGGGCGGCACCCTTTTATCCCTGCTGCTTTGCTGTCCATCCGGAGGGTCAAGCTCGCCTTGCTCCCCTGCTGCAGCGGTGTCCCCCAGCCGGCTCGTGGACCTGCGTGTGCCGGGCGTACAGCGTGCTTTCGAGTCTGTGCCCCCTGCACCGCACACGTCTGAGCACCAGCGATCCCTTTGTGCATAAAGCTTTTCTGTCGCTGCTGCACAAAGTGCCTGGACGTCTGTGCGCCGAGTGCAACTCCCCTGTGCCAGCAGCCCCGGCTGCGGGTGAGTCCATTGCCGCTCGGTAGCCCAGTGCGTGTCAGACCTATCAGCTCCTTGGTTGTGAAAGGGAAAATATTGGGGCGCTGGGACTTCCCTGCTCAGCAGAGGCCTCCTGCTGCCACCCGCGCCCCCACTTGCAGCACGTGCCAGCCCCGAGCCGGTGGGGTCTGCAGTGCGCCTGCCGTCGAGCAGCTCTCCCGCGGTTGAGCAAACCGGTTCAGCGGCCCCGCAGGACAGGTTGGAGGTAGCAACGATGTCTGCCCTGCTCTGATACTAAAATGGCAAAGGCAGCAGAGGCCGGGAACCGCCAGCAAGGCCTGGGAAAGCGAGGAGCCTCCACGATGCAGTTTGGCCAGGCCGGCTGAACAGCCGGTGGGCAGCGCTAACACAGCGAGTGACAAACAGGTGCCAGCAGCGTCAGCAAGAAGAGCAGCTGCAGCCGTGTCCTTTTGTTTCCGTTTGCGCAGGATTGATTTTTAGATGGTTTTGTCGTCGGCGCTGTAATACCCTGCGTGGCATTTAGCTGGTGCCGTCGACGCGCTGGCTGGGAGGAAGCGACTCCATGTCCCCGCGCCGTGCTCAGCTCCGCGGCGCCGGCCGAGCCGAGGGGCCCGCGGGGATGCTCGCCCGGGGGCCCACCGAGCTGGGCACTGTCTGGGACGAGGAGCTGCGACCCCCCTGCGCGGGGGCGGCACGAGCCAGCCCAGCAAGGGGGAAATGGCTCCCGACTCAAAACCCTGTAGGACTGAGGCAAGGGCCAAGCACGTGTCTACACGCAGCCCCCCTGCACCCTTGCTCGCAGGCCGGGGCTGGGAAGCGTCTGCCGGGCTGGGGCCGCCCGGGCCTCAGGATCCATCGCTCGGTGGTTTGCTCCTCAGCCACACTAACATGGTCGGACACAGGGCATCCCGCTGGCTATATACTTACCTGGCAGGGGAAGCAGCGTGACCACGTAGGCGAGCTCCCCAGGGTAATTGTCTCTGATACGTCCTCCATAGGAGGTCTATATTGAGCAGATTCTTTTTGGTATTGGGTGGTGGAACCGGAGCGTGCTCCATCCACTCCATGCATTGACCTGGTATTGCAGTGCTTCCAGGACCGGTGCAAAAAAACAGAAAAAAAAAAAAAAAGACATCCCGCTGGCTTGCCCACAGCAGTGGAGGGCCATGAGATGCCCCACTGCCCCCGGGCCTGGCGGGGAGCCCCATGCCCCGAGCGAGCCCCGTGTCAGGCACTGAAATCAAACGGATGCCGCAGAGGCGCCGACCCCAGCCCGGCAGCGTCTCCGGGCGGGGCCGAGGTGCAGCTCTCCAGCCGGCCGGGGTCGGGAGCACGGAGGAGGACCCACGGGCGATCTGGGATCCCAGGAGACCTTCGCCCTCCACCCCTGCCGACCGGGTGCATTTCCCGGGGTGACGGGGACGCGGCCCCCGGGGGCCGCCCGCTCTGCCCAGCCAGAGCCCAAACGAAGGCCCGGCCCGCGCGCTTTGCTTTCCAGGCCACGCGAGGCAGGGGCAGGGCATACTGGCAGCAGTAACGAAGCTCAGACAAATTCTCGTCCCGGGCTGCCTGTGCCCGCGCGGGGCCTGACGGCTCGTTCATCGATACGCGGGAAGGCCGTGGCGATCGCTCTCGTCGGCAGCCCCCGCGGGCGGGCCAGCCGCAGGCCCCGCGTGCTCGTCGGTCTCCCCGAGCAGCTTGCCGCGGGCGGGGTGCTGCCCGGCAGGCCGCGATGCCGCCCCACTGCCCGGGCTTCGGACGGCGCGTCCCGGAGGCTCGCTGGGCCCGGACTGCGTGCACAGGGCGATCTCCCACCAGTTATCCTGGGTGGAGAAGAGCTGCGGCACGACCTCGCAGGCTGAGTGAGCGGGCAACGCACAAGGCACCGCGCCCGGGGAAAGCCCCCGACGGAGCCTTTGCCCATAACATCTAAACACGTCAGGCCAGCGGGCACCAAAGAGGCCGCCAGAAGGCTGGGTGTCACGACGCGGGGATGGAAAACAGAACAGAGACCGTCACCCTGCCCTCACGCGCAGCCACGGGGCGCTCACGTCTTGCACGCTCGGCCCGCTTCCCGCCCGCCAGGGACGGGCCGGAGTCGCAGACGGGCCGGAGACGGGCGTCCGAGCGGAGCAGGGGCCGGCGGGCCTGACCGGGGAGACGTCAGTCTGGGAGGGAGCGGGGGGTACGAAGGCCGTAGCCGGCCACGGGTTTAGCGAGAGAGTGCCTGTTGCCCCGCACCGCGGGAGGTGGCACGCGGGCTCCGGGCGAGGCGTGCGGCTCTCAGGGATGCCGCGTCGGTGATGTGGGCCGGGCCCCGAGCAGGGGCGCAGCAGCCGACCCTCCGCGTTTGTGGGCTTGCAGCACCATCTAGCGAGCTCGCGTCCCCCGGGCAGCCGGGGCCGGGGCAAGGACCGCGCCGCCGAGGGCGCTTGCAGCCCCCCGCCCCCCGGCTCTGGCTGGGGGCGCCGAGCACGCCCCCCCCCCGGGCGCAGGGCGGCAGAGGAGCGGCGGCGGGACGGGACGGGGCTGCGGACGCGGAGCCTGCGGAGGGGCCTGCCGGGGCTGGCCGGGCCGGTGACAAGCGGCGTCCTGCGGCTTCGGGGCACGGCGGGGAGCGGCGAATTGCAGCCGGGGGGACGGGGGCTGGCTGTGAGAGCGCCCGAGCCGCCGGGGCCTGGGTCAGCCCCGGGGCCTGGGCCGGCGTGCCCGGCGGAGAGCGAGCTGAAGGGGGAGGGACGGCCCCTCTCTCCCCGCAGCCTCCAGCACCGCGGTCCGGCTGGGCTGCCGCGGAGCCCGTGCCCCGCCGACGCCCCGTTCCCCCCAGCCCGCGCCTGGGGACCACGAGCCCCCTTCCGCGCGTGGCACAAACGCCTCTGTGTCCCCGGCGGCTGGGCGGTGCCGGGTGCCTCCTCCCCGCCTGCCCCGTGTGTGGCGGGGGTTAAGCCTCGGCAGGGGCGCCGGTGCTGCTGCAGCCCGGGCTGTGGCACCAGCCCCGCGGTCCTGCTGGGGCCAGCCTGACTCTGCACCGGGGGCAGGACGGATTTGCCCCCTTGCACCGGCTGCATGGACGGGGGGGGGCACGGCCCCGGCCTGGGCTCTCTCGGGCCTACATGAACCGCCTCGTTTTGGAGCAGCACGCCGGCTGCTGCGGCTCCCGCCCCGCCGAGCGGTCCGTGCCGGCCGGAGCAGCCCCTGCCCACACCCCAGGACTTGCCCCAGCCCAGGCCTCGGGGCGGGAGGGCGCCCCCGACGACTCCGCCCGGGCGCTGGCCGCTAATGCGGAGCGGCTGCTCCCGCGCCCCGCGGTGCACGCGTGGGCAGCGGCGGCGGTGCAGCGCGGGGCCGGCAGAGGGCGCCCTCGGCCCGCGGGTGGAGCCGGGCCGGGCCCGCGGCCGCCGGCCTCCTGCCTCGGTTTCCCCGCGGTAGCAGCGGTGGCCACGCGCCCCCCACGCCACGGAGCGACCCTGAGCGGGGCGCCCGGCGGGGCTGGCGCTGCCGCCGCGGGGGCGGGGGGTGCCCGGGGCAGGGGTGCGCGCTGCATCGCTGGACGGGCCGGGGGGGGCTCTGGCTGGGCGGCCTGGCGCAGCGGTGCCTCTGCTCTGCCGCCCCCGCGTTTGCCAGCTTTCTGCGTGGTGCTGCTTGCTCCTGCTCCTGCTTTCTGCTCCGTGTGTCGCGGGGTTTTGAAGCCTCCCCGGCAGCCCGGGCCGGGGATGGGCACGGGGGCTGCGCCGATGTGGCAGGGCCCGGCTACAGGGTCTTGCTCAGGCTCAAGGTGCAGCGGGGGCAGGAAGGGATGGTCCGCGCCCGGCGGGGGCGGCACGGCCTGGGGACTCTTAGCGGCGGCTGCAGCCCCTGCTTGCCCCGTGGCGGGGGCAGGCGTGATGCCTGCGCTGGGCCCGGCTGACCACAGTCTTATGTGGAGTTTAGCCGATGGCTTGTCCGGCTGGTTTGCACAGGGCTGAGCCTGCTTCTGGCAAGGCTTGGACTGGAGGTGACTCTGCAGCTGCCCGCAGCCCCCGGGTCCAGGAGCCCATCCTGTAACCACGCCCGAGCTTTTAGCACAGGGCGGCAGAGGTCCAGAGGCTGCGGCCCGACCACGGGGCACGTGGAGCACGTGCTGCCACGCGCCGGCCGGGGAGCCCCGGCGGCTCTGTCGTCACGGCCCACGCGCTTCCCCGGGGCCGGGCCGGGCAGCGGGAGCAGCGACTCAGCCCGGGGGCTGCAGCGCCCTCGGGTGCCCCGAGATCCCTTGAGGGATGCTCAGGGCAGCAGCACACGATGCCTGCCCCGGTAACGTGCAAACAGGGGTCCTGGGACACCCCCGCCCCCGGGGCCAAACAGGAGCCCGGAGCATCACCAGCAGCCGGCCCCGCGGGGCTGCGTGGGGCTGGGCTGCGAGCTGGCCAGGTCTGCAGGGGGGAAAAGGGGGAGAAGGGCTGGGAGGTGCAGCCCAAGCCCAGGCCACCCCATCCCTGCCCCCCTGGGGGAAATGCACCCCACTGCAGCAGGGCTGAGCGGGGGAAGCGGTGCAGAAAAGCCCCTTCCAGCCCGCAGCTCCCCTTATAACCCCTTATAAGCGGGCCGATGCCCGCCCCGGCTCCGACGGGCTTCGCCTGGGGAGACCTGCCTGCCTGCGGCTCTGCTGGGGAGCAGCGGCTCTCCGCGGCTGCAGCCCGGCGCTTAGCAAGGCCCTCGCTCCCCTCCCGCCCGGCCCGGCCCGGCCCGGCCCGGCCCGGGAGTCTCCAGAGAGCGCCGGAAGCACTGCTGGCCCGGAGCAGCCGCGCTCCCCTCCCCTGCGGGGCCGGGGCCGGAGCCGGAGCCCAGAGCGAGCGCCCGGCCGGCCCGTGCCCGTGCCCGTGCCCGTGCCCGTGCCCACGGGAGACGCGAGAGGCCCTGCTGGCCACGCGTGCCGCGTCCGTCTCAGCCGGGGTGCTGCAGCGCGCCGGGCGCCTTGAGGCCTCTGCCCCTTGCCACAGAGCCTGGCTCCAGTCTGGGGTGGCGCAGCACTGCTACGGCCCCCTCCACCCCGGGCCGCTTGCGCGGTGCCCGGCGCTCTCGTGCCAAGCGGCGCTCCGCGGCCGGCGCCCGCCTGGGTGAGCGCCACACACCCCATGGCCACAGCAAGCCCAAACCCGCAGCGAGCCCCTGTTCGTGCTGGCCGCGAGCACCCGTCGCCGCTGGCCCTCGGCGTCCCCGGGGGGCTGTGCAGCGGAGCATGATCGCCCCAAGTCGCTGGCAGGGTTGAGGGGCCACGAAATGGCCTGAGAAGTCCAGGACCCCCTGTTTCTCCCCCGGGCAGGCTCTGTCTGGAGCTGCGCTCGCCAGCTCTGGGTCCCAGGCTCCCTCCTGGCATCCGTCCCGGCCGGAAAAGCAAGGGCCCGGGGTGCGAGCAATAGGACCAGGCAGAGTCATTGCCAAGGCCTTAACCATCTGCCACAGAAAGCAGTGACCCCCCACTGCCACCCGGGCCTGTGCCGCGCGGGTGTATTTAAAATCTGCTGCATGGAGATAATCTTCCCCCATTACTCTTAATTAGACGCAGGATGGATGCCACGCGTCGCATGGCATGATGCTTTGTTGGGGAAACAGAAAAATCCGCACTTAGCCTTGGCTAATGGATGCGCCGCGAAGCGAGCGCCGCGCTGATGAGGCGTCTCCGGGGCTTCGCTTCCCCGTGGCGAGAGGGGCGCGCAGCGCCGCGTAACCCTTTGCGCTCCGAGACCCGTGCACAGACCGGCACCAGCACGGACGGCGTCAGGGCTGGGAGGGGAAAGGTGGTTGCCAGTTTCTCCCCAAATATTGCTGAAACTTTTTGCGATACATAAGAAGCAACATCTGCAAAATGTCGGGGCCTTTCCTAGCTGGGTGTGAGCGGGCGCCCGAGCCCCTGGGCTCTGCCCTTGCTCTGCCCCAGGCTCCCCGTGCAGCTGCTTTGCAGGCCAGGCTCACAGCGCTGCTGACATGGTGGGGCCACAGCATGGCAGCCCCTGGCAGGAGGGCCCGTGGGGTGGTGGCTCCCAGCGGCCCGGGGCTTTGCACCTTGGTGCGGCCCGCAGAGGGGCAGGGCGCTGCACGGCCTCGGTCAGCCTAGTCTCTAGCTGTCCGTTCCCAGGCCTGCTGCTGCGATGACCTGAATGTCTCCATGCAGCGCCCCAGGTGCTGAGAGCTGCGCGCAGAGCAGGACGATGGTGCTGGGGGTCAGCAAAGCAGCCTGCTCAGCCCAAACGGTCTGCGCCCGGGCTCTGGCACGTCTGGGAGCTGCTGGCCGCAGCCTGGGGGCAGTGACAAGCTGTGGAGCTGGAGCGGGGCAGGCAACCCCAGGCAGCAAGAGCACACGGCAGCAGCGGGCACAGCAGCGAGCCTGCCGCGGGGTGGGCGAAGGGCTGGGGTCTGCTCTCTGGGTCCAGCGAGCATCTCCCAGCCCCAGCCCCCGCGCAGTCCCCTCCCCATCCCAGCCATTAGGGAGGTCAGCACATCCCAGAGCCAGCACTGTGCAGGTAGGTTATGCTAAGAGGGTTACACAGCTCTCTGACCCATGGGACAGGCTGACCGGCTCATTAGAGAGCCTTCCTGCTCTGACTGCAGGCAAAAAAAAACAATTAGGGCTGTAGATAGACACAGAGAGGTGCGTGTCGCACGATGCTCTGCTCTGCAGCCTGCAGTCTTGCCTGCGCTCTCAGAGCAAAAGCCAGCGGGTGCCCAGCAAGCCACGGACCTGCTCTGGAAAGCCCAGGCACCACTTTGCCTGGCCCATCCTGCAGCCATGGGCTGCCCACGCCCGGGAGGGACCACGCCACAAGCCGGGGCACCGTGTGCGGGGCAGACGCCCGGCTACAGATGGGACCGGGGGCAGGTGAGCGCGTCTGGAAGCTCGCAGCGCGTCGGCTGAGGAGGCGGCAACGTGCGGACGAGGGCAGGCGAAGGGGCGAGAGAGGCCCTGAGTTTTGCAGCAGTGCGGGAGGGGCGCTGCGTGGACACAACGGGAGGAAACCCCTGTCTGCACGAAGGAGCTTGCAAAACCGGGCACGACGTGGACCGCAGGGATGTGGGCATCTGCTGGGACCGAATCTGCCTGCGCTCAGGCAGCACTGGCTCCCCCCAGACCCTCGGCCCTGGCCCCGCTCCCTGTCACAGGCCGGCCTCTGGGCTAGTGAGACCCTGGCCCGGATGGTCTCCTCCATGGCCCCGAATCCCACTTCGGCCTTTGCTGGTGGCTGCCCAGGCAGGGCTCGTGGTCGGGGGGGTGAGCACCCTCGTGGACCGGACAGCAGCACACAACCTGGGGCCATCCGTACCAGGTGTGGGGGGGATGCCATGCGCATGTGAGCAGTGTGAAGTGGCCACCCCGTGCAGGGCGAGGGCAGCCCCCAGCCCCCAGGCACGACTGGGCAGCCTGGGTTGCTCCAGCAAAGCCTAGACCTGACCCGGAGCAGCAGCACGTCCTGGCTCTGCCCCGAGACGTGCAGGGAGGGCTGGCGCGGACCCGTGGTGCTCGGGAGAGGCGAGGGGTGGATGCCATTGCTGCATCCTGCCGGGTCAGAGGCCATTTGCATGTGCTCAGGTCCTCCTGGCTCTGCGGGCTCCCCGCCTTTTAAAGTTGGTCCCTGCCTGGTGCTCAACGTGCCGGGCCTGGCACGGTCATCCGAGTGGGCCGTGACTCTGGGTACCGGCACGGATGCACGCCAGTGCCGGGGTGCTTCCCTCTCGAACCAGGCCTGCAGACGCTGAGTCTCTCATGCATTTGGAAGGTGTCTTTGAGGGGCAGGTTTCCATGTTCTTGGGATTTACAGTGGATCCGTGGCACCTGCTAGGTGAAGCTGTCACCAGCATCGAGCCCGCCTCGCTCCTGGCAGAGCCCATGGCGCAGCACGGCGCCATGCAGTGCATCAGAGCGATGGTGTTTTAATTGCCACTCAGCATGGGCACACCTATTTTTAGCAATTATCTTTATAGTTGTCAGGATAAAAGCCCTGGAAATTAATAGTTTTCGCTCAGATATTTGCTTTCATTACGACAGGAGTGTAGTTTTGGCCAGCCAAGACTGGAGTGAATAGCGGCCCTGAGGGGTTGGGTCTGCCCTTCCTGCACCGCAGCGCTCGCAGCAGCACTGAGCCCCTCGGCGGGATGCACGCGTGGACGGCACGGAGGGGAGCGTGCGCAGTGGAGGTCGGTGTGCTCCCGTGTGACCTTCCTGGTAGCAGCTCCCGAGTGCCCCCGTCCTGGGTAGCACTGCCCTGCTCCAGCCGGGCTGCCAGGTATACCCCCGGGGCATTACGGGGGGCTCCGGCACCAGGGTGAGGACCAAGCAAGGGTCTCGAGAGCCTGCCTGCAGGGTGCCAGGATGACCGGAGAGCGCTCGGTGCAGCCAGCGTGCTCCGCGCCGCTCACGTGCCTCTCCCGGCTTTGCCCACTGACCTGGCAGGTGAGCGCCTCCGTGGCCTCCTGCTCCCTGCCCCTGTGCATGGGGCGGCCCATGCGGTGCAGCAGGCAAGGCCCCCGCAGCTCTGACCCCGGGGGGGGAGACCCGCCGCCCTGGGGGTCGGCGCACGCTTCCCGTGCAGAGCCCCTGCTCCGCTCCCTGGGCCCAGCGCCGCGGCTGCCGCCCCAGCCGGCGAAGCACGCGACGGGGCCCGTGACCGGCTCGCCTGCCGTCGCGGCTGGGATTTTACGGTGTCATTACGGTCCCTATTGGGATGCCTCCCCTGCTCGCATCCCGCTAAAGAGGTGATTTGAAATTTATCAGCAAGTGTCAAGATAACCTCTGCGTTTCAGAGCCGGCCGAAGTGACAGGCACCGCACCCACGGAGTCACATGTGGGAGACAAGTAAGTACATGAAAATTGCAATGTGCTTTTCTGCTATTCGGGCTGAAGGGCTCCTTTAACACAGACCCGCGCCTGATATCAGAGTGAATGATTTCTTTCATTATTCCTGGTTATGAAGCCTATTTTCATGTTATTTGTCATTTGTGCAGCAATTTAGCTCAAAGATGCCTCGAAGCTTTTGTACTGAGCAATCAGAGAAGGGGCTAGGCAGAGAGAGGCAGCGAGACGGGGACTCTTCATCAGCACTTACATAACCCGGTGCAGGACAGCTGCCCCCGCGCCGGGCAGGATCCAGTCCCCAGCAGCTGGCGGAGTGAGCGCGCCGTGGCTGCGGTGGCTCATGGGGCGCGTGCCGCCTGCGAGGGGCCGGCAGGGCGGGCAGGGGCACCTGAAGTGGGGCAAGTGCTCCTGCCCCAAAGCTTGGATTTGCAGCTCCTGAAGCCCCTTGCAGGTGTGGCTGGTCCAATTCTCGCGGCGTGTCCGAGGAGAAGCAGGGACGCGCGTGGGAGCAGGGCAGGAGCTGGCTGGAGGGGTGTCTCAGGCCACGGAGCTGGTGCCTTGCAGGGCCCCTACGTGCTCCAGGCAGAGCTCACTCGAGGCCAGGCCTCCCCTAGTCTCGCTGGCTGAGTCCCGCCCCGGCGTCTGCCCGCCTTGCAGGCCATGCTGCCGCGCGGAGTCACTGCTTGCACTAAAGCCGGTGCCAATACAACTGCAAACTCTCCCTCTGCCTGAAGAAGGGCGTTTGCACCCAAAAGCTTGCAAAGAACATTTTTTCCAACTATTTAGTTGGTCTAATAAAAGATGTCACATCTATCCAAAGGAGCTGCCTATGTCCTTAGGCCAACACGGTACAAGCAGCACCCCAGTGACTGGCTCCGCATCTCCAGGGCGCCAGGCTCTGGGAGCTCCCGGGCCCTGGAGGTCCCACCACCCAAAGGGGCTGAGCCGGGTGGGCGGCGGCTGCAGGTCCGCTTGCCCCGACACGGCGGAGAAGCAGCTCTGCCACGTGCCCTAGCTCTGTGCTATTCCACCCGGTCCCCGGCAGCCGTCTGTGATGGGCTCTATCAAAGGCTGCTTCCTCCCACCAGATCTGCAATTAGTGCTGTTCTGATGAGGAGCTGCCTGCTAACGACAGGCCCTGCGGAGCTGGGCCAGGGCTGCGCAGGTGACGACGGCGGCGCAGGAGCAGGCGTTGGAGAGGCAGCAGCTGGAGCGACTGCAGCAAGGCACAGAGCGACCTACCCCAGGCTGCACCCGGCTTCCTCGCTGCCGGCCCAGCACCCCGGCCCTGCCCTGCCCGGCGCCAGGGAGGCCGTGGCCACTGCAGGCCACGCAGCCAGAGCCAGCCGCTCACCTGGGAGCAGCCAGGCATCCAGGGGCAGGGGGCCTGGCTGCAGCAGGGATGTGCG
Organism: Crocodylus siamensis; assembly: GCF_052110815.1. Taxonomy (NCBI): domain Eukaryota; kingdom Metazoa; phylum Chordata; order Crocodylia; family Crocodylidae; genus Crocodylus; species Crocodylus siamensis. The sequence continues at coordinate 50,219,702 of NC_143406.1, forward strand.
GTCCTCTCTCCGCTCCCTGGGCCAGCCCAGCCCCAGCCCCCGTCCCCACCCTGCTCGTCTCGTCTGCTGCTCTCAGATAAATGCCCACACATTAGAGCAGGGTCCCCCGTGGCCTCCCCTGACAAGCCCCACCACCCGCGCTCCGGACGGCAGCCCAGCAAGACACGGCCCTCGCCAGCCGCGTCCAGCTCACAGGTCAAACACCAGCATGGCCCTGGCCTGGCGAGCAGCTGTGCACCAGTGCGAGCGGGCATGGGGCCTGGCTCCCCCAGCGCTGGAGCTGACGGTCCAGCTGGATGCAACTCCCCGCCATGCAGACTATTTGATGTCTAAGAAGCGCGAGGCTGTGCCAGGGACCTGCCGGGTGCGGCAAAGGTAAATCATCCGGCACAGGTGTCGGCAGGATGGCCCAAGCGTCTCCGAGGAGGGCGCTGCAGCTTTTGCAGGGAGCAGCTGGCAGGGCTGGCATCGCTCCGGATGCAGGGGCTGGGTGGGCGTAAGCCATGCCTGGCCTGGGCTGCCCGGTGTGTGGGCACCACTCCTGGGAGAAGGCAGTGGCTGAGCTCAGGGCAGGGTGACTGTCCTGCTAGCAGGGCCGAGCCGGAGCCGTGGCTGAGCACCACCCTGCCCCTGCCCCTGCCCCTGCCCGGGGATCCCCATCCTCATGAACCACCTGCAGGCCAGAAACCTGCCAATAGTGGCTGTCACCATGGGCCAGTGGGACCTAGGAGAAAGGAGGCAGGACGCTGTTGGCGCGTTGCCGCTGCCCAGAAGCGCCGATCCCTGGACACGGCGCAAAGCGCCGGGCGCAGGCAGAGCGACGGTCCCCAGGAGCCGTCTCGCTCCGGGCCGACAGCGTGGCCCTCCGCGCAGGCAGACCACTCCCGGGCAACACGCTGTGACCGCTTCCAAGCCCCTCGGCTTTTCACGTTCAGAGAGACTGGTCTTCCTTTCAACAATTAAAGCCAGAGCTTCCTAATCGCTGAGACCCTTGTTAAACTGACTTCTAAAAATGGGCTAATTAAGTATGCCCATTCTTGTGATGCTGCTCCAGAGAGTTAGGCCCAGGAGCGATGAAGGGCCACTGTGCTAATCTATTTGGGCCGAGGGTTATCGTCCCCGTAAAGCCGTGCCGAAAGCCCCCCACACATCACTGCAGTCTCCTGATGTCAGTTTTCTTCTTTGACTCGGCTACAAATGAAGTGCTCGGTATTGAGCTGCAACCCATTTTAATTTACACAGCCAGCTCCGCCGTGCTCAGGAGTAGCACAACTAATGAAAAATGACTCCAAGGAAGAGATTTTTTCCATCCGAATGCCCACATAGACCCCAAACAGACAGACAGGATGGATGGAGGCACCAAGGGGCCGAGGCATGTTACAAGCGGAGGAAGAAAAAGAGACTCTGAGCTGGTTCAGAAACTTCTGGGAAGTTGGCAGAAGGCAACAGCGTCACGCTCACCCACCGCCTCTCCAGCCCGGTGCGCTCCCACCTAGGCCTGCCAGCCGCGTGGGGCAGACCCCGTGAGGCAGGAGTGCCAGCCATCCCGGGGGCAGGGGTATCTATTTTTTCTACCCCCCGTCTGCAGGCAGCTTGCTGGGCTCAGCCCAGCCCCAGTGCATGCACGTCCTGATGGGCAGCCCTGTGGGCTCAGCGGGCAGCCCCGGGGCTGGGCTGAATTCCCCATTGGGGCAGGTTAACGCGGATGTTATTTGATCAGGGTTGGCAGGGCGGCAATCGTTTCATCCTGAGTGGAACATGTGTATGCTATCAATTGATCAGCTGACCTTTAAATATAATACAGGAGAGGAATCCACAAGGCACTAGACAGCCCCCGTCTGCGCGGCGGCTTTGTTACCTAGTCTCCGCCGTAGGAACAGGGGCCTGAATGCTTATTAAGCACAATCTGAAGGCCACCAATCATAGACAGATAGATGCAGAGATACACGGACTCTCATTGTCAGTGACAATATTAATGTTGCATGATTTACAGTCTCCCGAGCTCCTGCTATTCTGGCAGCAGAGCATCTGTTTCAGGACCGCTCCAAGCCTGGGTGTTTTCAAATCTGTCCTTGAGGATTTAATAGAGTTACCGAGGGGGCACAAACATTGATGGATTCATATTGACTTGTTTGGCAGGCAGAGCCTTGCGTGGTGCCGCAGAAGTGCAATGTTTATTATAGAGGAGCCGATGATTCACCTGTGCCCGCGCGGGGCTGGATGCTTCAAGGAGCCGGCGCTCATTGTTGGCGGCACAATGGCACAGCCGGCGATGGAGGGGCCCCGCCAACGTGGTGCAGATGCTGCCTGTCTGCAGCCTCCAGGCCTGCGTGGCAGGGCACCGTGGTCACCTGGGCCTGACCCTGACCCTGACCCTGACCGCAGGGCTGTGTGTCCTCTCGCTTTCCCACCCCGCCCGCCCTCTTCCTCACCGAGCTCTTCCTCACCGAGCCTGGCTGGCGCGTGGCCCCGCCGCTTCCCGGAGGTGCTATTAATCCTCATGACAAGCCGGCGGACCCCGTGGCAGTCTCCTGCCGCCAGTGCTTCAGGCCTGGTCTCAGCTGCGTGCACACGGGCGCAGCAACCGGCTTCCGGCGCAGGGTGGAGGGGTCGGTCGCGGCATGGCAGGGGGCCCCAGCTGCCCTCGCTGCCCCTTCCCATGCTGCAACTCGCTGCCACGGCTCATTGGGACCTTCCAGCCCCCTCGGGTCCACTGATGGCCACGCCAGTTGTCACCCCCAAGATGTGTCGCCCCTGGGGGAGAGTTTCCTGGGCAGCCCCCATGCACCAGGCATTCGTTATAACGTGAAAATCATTTCTCTCCTCGCAGCCACCCAGCAGGAGCTATAGGACAGGGATGGAGAAAGGATCGGATAGGACTGGCCTGGGCTGTGGAAGCTGGGGCAAGCCCCCGTCCTGGGCCGCGCTCCTTCTCCCGGCTCCATCCACCTCCCATGCGCAGCGAGGGCACTCGCAGGCTGGCGGCCAGGCCCGGAGTGGTGCACGGAGCAGGACGCCCTTGGCAGGATGGGACACCCCGGCTGCTCGCCCATCCTGCTGCTAGTCTGTGGGCAGCTCCTCCACAGCGAGGGATGCCACAGTGCGGCCCAGTCCCTTATGGAGCAGTAATGCCTGGGAGCGGGGGCCCCCGAGACCCTGCCCTCCAGCCTGAGCCACTTGTTGGGGAGGCCTCCCCGCGCCGGCTCGCTGCGCCTTGTGCTGCTCCTGCTCCAGCCGGGCGCTGTGCGCAGCCGGCCCTGTCAGAGCAAAGTGCCGGCGCTATTCATAGCCATGCCCCGGGCTACTGCAATGAAAAATATCCTGGAGCAGCCCCTAATGATGTGACAAATCCTATTTACACTGTTCTCCAGTGCAAAGTGCTCTTCACCGAGGGGCTGCAGGAACATGAGGTTCTGGAAACTCCACATCATTAAGGTTTGCTTTTTCTCTCTCTCCCTGGCGGAGAGGCAGGCAGCTCCCTGCTCAAAGCTTCCCCTCCTCCCAGCAGCAAGCACATCATCATCATAAATAACAGCCAGCGCGCCGGCAGCGCTGCCTCCGTGGCACGTCACGCCCAGGGCATCGCCCTCCTTGCACCTACCAGGCCCCCGAGGCAGAGAGGGTCGTGGGCTCGCCTGAGGTCACTGTCTGCAAGGGACCCCCGGGGTCGTGGGCAGAGCCATGCGCAGCCCTGGGGCTCTGTGGGGAGATGCAAAGCACCCCGATCGGGGCGGGGGTGACTGCTTGCCCGGGTCCCTTCCGCAGGGTCTGATGGCGAATCCCCCCGGGACACGGCGGGAAATCAGGGCCTGACCGCTCTGAAAGCAAAGAGGGAAGCCTCCAGGCATGGCAGCGGGGCAGGGCAGGGCGCAGACACGGCGGTTTGTTCCTTCCTCTCAGCTCGGCCAAGGCCAAGTCTGCTCCGTGCCGAATGCTCCTCAGCAAGCGGCAGCTTCGCTGGGTCCGACGTGGGAACGAGCCAGTGAGACGAGCCAGCGGCTGCCCCAGCCCCTGGGCTGCCCTGCTGCCATTGCACCCGTCTCACAGCGTGGCAGTGCCCCACGCCCTCTCCCGTGGGCGTGGCAAGGGGAGGTCGGCGTCCCCCCCGAGCCCCAGAGTCCCAGACGGGCTCTGGCCAGGACGCTGCTGGGGCCCCACGTCTGAGAGCCCGCCGCAGAGCAGTTGCTCTGGTACCGCCACGGCCGAGCTGAGAGCCCTGCGGGGTGCGAGATCCTCCCCGGGCCTGCCCCGTCCAGCAAAGCCCCGCCTGCTTCCCCCAGGACACGGCCACGTGCAGGGCGGGGCGCCAGGGCCAGGCCTGCAGAGCGAGGGGCTCCCGTGGCCAGCCCCGTGGCAGCAGGCCGGAGCCCGGCCTTGCCGGGGACGGGGCTGCGGGCAAGGCAACGAGTGCGGGGCCTGGCCCCGTGCTGGCAGTGGGTAGCAGCGCGTCCGGCCGGAGCGGGGCACGGCGTGGCCGGCTGGCTCAGCCCCTGCAGACGGCCATGCCGGCCACATTGTTGGGGAGTCCTGAGCCCCCTTGCCCCCGGCCTCCCTGCTCAGCAGCAGCTTCGTCCGACCCGCAAGGACGAGCCCGAGAGAAGAGGGTGCGAGGGCCGGAGCCGAGGACGGGCCGGCGACCACAGCCCCGGCAAGGACAGCGCTCGCAGGCCCTGCCTCAGTGTCCCTGCTCCCTGCCAAGAGACCCTGGGGGCAGAGGGCAGATGTGTGAGCCCGAGCCACGCGGCCCTTCCTGCGTGCCACGGCAGAGCGGGGCGTTGGGACCGTGCCTCAGCCCTCGCCGCGCGGCTGTGCACCTGTCCGCGTCTCCCCCGCCACGCGCCTGCTCGGGGCTGATATCCCAGGAAACCCACGCTCGGTCCCGAGGAACCGCTGTCCTTCTCGGTGAAAGAGCCCCCGAGTCCCTCTGTGCCGAGCACGCAGCTTGCGGCCTGTGGCGCCCGGTGCGTGCGGCACGCTGGTGCCGTGGGGGCTCTTGCTGTGCTATGGGCAGGCACACGGGGCAGACCTCGTTATCCTGTCACGGTGCTGGCATTTCCAATGATACCTGATTGCTCTGATTATCCCAATTGGGGTGTTTAGGCCATTCCAGCTCTTTTGCCGGCGCCTGTTCCCCAGCCTAGCCTTTCGGGCTGTCAGGCAGGTAGTGCATTCGCGCTCCAGAGCTTGGACCCCCCCGGCGCCTGAGCCAGACGGGCTGCCGAGGTGCTGGGCACGGGCACGTCGCACTCCCAGCCCTGGGCGGATGCGGGGCGGCGCGTCCGCCCCGTGCAATGCAACACGCCTGCTGCCCCGAGCCGGCTGAGCTTTAGTTAAGGCGGCCGCGTTCGTAAGGGCCTTGCAGACTTGCAAGGAAATTAATAGCGCTGTTTCCCGCTTTCGTGGTGCAGAATTGTAATTCTTCCCAGCGCCGTAAAGAGCAGCTCGGAGCGGCAGGGCGGGAGCCGCCTGACGGAGCTGTGCAAGGGGCTCGGGAGAGCGTTTGCTTCTGGCCCCTGCCGGCTTGCTGGGCCCGGGGCAGGGGCTGGGATCGCTCCCGGCTTGCGTGGCCCTCGGGTGGCTGGACGTGCCCCTGCCTCGGGCCGCTCTGTGTCCTCCCGCAGGCTGGAGGCAACCCCTGCCCCGCCAGGCTTGCGCTGGCCTGACGTGGGCCCGGCTGCGGTTCGCCTGGGCCAGTGCCACGAGGAGGGCAGCACGTGGGCTCCTCTCCCTGATGCCCAGCGCCGCGGGGCACCCGACCGTGGGACGGAGGCAAATGCCTCCCGAGACGTCTCCCTGAAGCCTGAGGTTGGATTAACTTCATGCGGATACAGCTGCCTGGAGCAGCTCCTTCCTGGGAGCCGGCACCGGGCCGCACACCCCTGTGCAGGGCAAGCGCAGCCCGCTCGCCTGCCCGCCTCAGCCCCTTGGCAGCCCCAGCGTGGCCTGGGCAGAGGGTTTGCTCGGCGGAGCCAGGCCCCGCGCGGCGGGAGCTCCCTCCGTGGCCCGTGGGCAGCGCTCGTGCCAGCGGAGCCCCGCCGCGGCTCGCCGCCCGCGCTCGGCCCAGCCCTGGCGCCCTTCCTCCCCAGGCGGGACGTAAGGACCAACCGCCTGCCCAGCGCGCCGGCCCGGGAGGGAAGCAGAGCGGGGATGCGCTGCGGAGCCCGGTGATGGAGGCGCGGGGAGATGGCGCCGGCGCCCTTCGCTCGCCCCCGCCCCGCGCCACCGGCGAGGGACAGCCAAGGGCATCCACAGTTGGCTTCCTCGGGCTGAAGCATCAACTGCAGAGGCGGTTCCTGCCTCCCCCGGGGCTCATCCGTCAGCGCAGCTGCTGGCGGAGCCCGAGGAGCTGTCGGCAGGCCGGGGGGCGGGCACAGGCACCGACCCCCACGGGACAGGCCTCTGCGCAGCGCTGCCAGCCTCCGCCGCTCCCCTTCCCCGCGCCACGCGGCGAGGTGCCACCGTCAGGGGCCACGTCCCAGCCCCTGGCTCTGCGGCACCGCGCCGCAGGCTGGAGGGGAGGCCTGCGTGCTCGCAGCATCCCTGTGTCCCTCCCTGAGCCGACGCTGCTGGCTTGGCCCCTGCAGGGGTTCGACCGACCGCCTCCACCGCCATTTCCCAGCGCGGGATTGATTCTGCCAGCCGCGGCCTTCCCCGGTCTCTCCAGAGGGACCTCAGCATCCGCTCCCCCTGGGTCCCCCCGCTCACTCCTGCTCCCGGATCAATAATAAAGATCCTGCACAGCTGCTGTCACCCTGGGGAAAGGTGTTGGCGGGATGCTGCTGTTTGCTTTCTCACTGCAACCTGTTTTGCCGCTCACCCCATGGCGCCATAGCCTCTTTTTTAGCAGCTTCTTCTGCAGGGCCTTGCCCTCGGCCTTCCAGAAGTTCAGATGCATTTCAGCCGGCCGCCCCCCGCCACTGCTTTACTGCCAACGCAGTCAAAGAGCCCTAGTAGATTAGCGACACGCGATTTTCCTCTGCGCGGTCTGTGCCAGCTGGACCCGATCGGCGCGTGCTCTCCCAGGCATTTTGCTGTTCTGTTTCTAGTGACTGTTTTATTTCATCCATCAGGCTGACGGGTCTGGAAGGCCCCACAGCTCCGCCAGATCCTTTTTCTTTAAATATAGATTCAGTGTTTTCTGCTGCCAGTCCTTCGGTGCCAGTCCTTTGGACCAGGGGCTGCTCTAACAAGTTCGCAGCGTCTTACCGCAGCTCAGCTGTTTTGTACGTACGCTCCTTCAGGATCCTTGGCTGGGCCCTTGGCGCCCGGTGCTCACAGCTTTAATGATGGGTTTGCTCCAGCATCTCCTCTTCCGACATCTCAGGCTCCAAGCAGCCCATCTTTGTTACTGAAAAGAGGCGGTCTGGGGTGGAGGGCAGGAGAAGGAAGCTCACTAACAGCCTCTGCGGTGGAGCCGATACAAGGATATTGCCCTTCCACCTTCACAGCAATGTCCTCATTTCCCTTAGCTGCCCTCTTGAAAGACTGGAGATCCAGCAGACCCACCGCTTCTTTGGCCTGCGCTGCTACTCCCCAAAGCCACAGAAAACTCTCCTCAGCCAAGACAGGGCATTGCCCCTTCTTTGATGAGACATGAGCTATAAAAGAAGACTAGGAACGTTTCAGTGCCAAGGGAACAAGGTCATTGTATTTCCCTCTCACCACCTTTTATTTATGGACTGTAAACACAGAAACCTGACGACACGGCAGCACTTGGCTCGACCCCAAACCATGCCCGGTCCTGGGGCAGGGTTAAGATGCTCTGAAGCACTTAAGCGGCGTTTGCCTCGTTTCTCGGGCTAAACGTGCAACCAAGCGTGTCCTGCAAAAGGTGCCGGCGGGTTGCAGAGGGCGTGCATTGGGGCTGAGCTAACGGCACGGCTAGAGGCAACTTTTGCTGTTCTTGACATTTGAGGTAGTCACCTGGCCCCTTGCTGCTCCACTGAGATTGGAGGGGCTGGACTCCACGGATGTGATTCCTCGTGTTTCTCGCCTGCCCCTTGCCTACGATTACTGTCTACACCCACAGACACCTCCCCAAAATACTTTGTTAGCAACAAATTGGTCTCAAACAGTGAGTGAACGCATTAAATACGAATGCACTGTATTAAGAAAAGGAGAGTACGCAGGAAATGCAAGGCGCTTGACATAAAATTGGTTGCAACTTACAGTGGAAACGGGGACGGAGAGGGGATGCTGTCTGACACACTAGAGCAGGCACACGTGGCAGCAGGGATGAGTTGTGCCACGGAGGAGGAGAGTCTCTTTCAAGACCCGTAGCATAAAACATCGCCTCTTTCCTCCCCTCTGCCATCCTTCGTTCACCAGATCTGGTCCCTGGGGATCTGCTTGGGATGTGTCAAGCGCCCTTTCTCCCCGGGTCTGGCGAAGCAGCTAGTGAGCGTGGAGCGCCCAGGGCTGGGCTCTGCGAGCTCTTCGTGAGTTTGCAGTCGAAGCTGCCGCCCGCGCGGGCTGGAGGGCCATTAAGCATTCCCTGCAGAGAGCATCCTTCCCAAAACGGCGGGGCGGCCACAGGAGCACGGAGCCGGCTCCCTGGTGCCGCACTCCGGCCCTCGTGCACGACAGCTTCCTGCGGGGTTAGCAGAGGCACCAGGGACCACGCAGAAAGAGCGTATCGCTCTGCCTCTCCTGGGTCCGGGAGACGAGATAACCTCCGAAAAGCATTTGAAAAGAAGTGTCTTCGGAGCTCTGAAGAAAGAGCTCTGCTGAGCACACCAAGGACAAATATGTACAATGCAAAGGCGGCGCGCAGCGTTTCATTCAGGAGGAATCATGCATTAGCTATTAGCTGTATACACACTTGCTCTTCATAGTTCACTTCAAAGAGTCACGCTCAGGAGATTTGCTCCGAGGCTGCGCGGCCTGTTGGTTTGTGTGTAATGCAAGCGTCTCTTCCATCCTTATAAATATTTCAGCTGCTCCCTCGCTGGCAGCCCCTCTTCTCAAAGCCAGGCAGCACTAGACGTGTTTGCCGGGCTCTTCCTCCTTCGCCGCCCTCGCAGGGTCTGCTGACTTCTGAGGCTGTCCCCCTGCGCGCGGGGCCTCTGCTGGGTCATGCCCCGGGGACGAGTGCCCTTTCAGGGCAAGATGGCACCTTCCGCAGCACGTGCAAGCTATCGCCCCCCAGCCCCTCGCTCCCATGTGCTGAGGCTGCTATCGCTGCTGCGTGAAACCCTGCAATCGTGCTCGCTATCAGGCTGATGAATATTCATAGAGATCAGACGTTAGGGCTGGACGGGACCTCGGAAGAGCATCGAGTCCAGCCCCCTACACCAGGCTCTGCCGCCTTTGTCTCTCTGTCCTGGGATCCCAGTTCCCGCCTGCCCGCAGCTTCCCAAGCCGGGCGCAGGGTCTGTCCTGGCAGCTCGACCACGAGCCCATCGGCGCGTTTGCTGGCTCAGAGAGCACCAGGGACCGGGGCAGTGCTGGGTATCGGGGCTGTTTCCCACCTGGCCGCAGTGGCCCGGCAGGGGTTTGCATCCTGCACCCCAGCGAGATGGAGGGGAGTCCCCAGTGGGATTTCCTTCTCAGGGCCCAGGGCAGGAAGCACGTGGACAAAGGCAAGAAGCAAGCGCAAAAAGGCAAAGTGCAAAGCCCTGCGGCATCTCTGCCCGTCTCTGCAGTGTCTCTGAGGCAGACGGGAGAGCCCGTTCCCTGCAAGAAGCTGCGGGTCTCAGGGGAGCCTGGGATCCCCACCAAGCAGGCTGCCACCCAGGCATAATGAAAAGACTGCAGTCTTTCATGTGCTTTCTCCCTGCGTGGGTGCAGCTCGTCTGAAACGCACCATAAACCGTGGCAGAACATCTGCCTGTTTGCAGTCAGGCCGGCACGGCTGGGAAACACGCCTCGCCTTTACCCCTGCCTTTTATGTGTGTGTTTCTTGGTGCTGGGGGGTCGGGAGGGCCAGCCAGGCCACCAAACCACCTCCAGATAATGGTCTCCTTAGGGCACCATGCAGCCTGTGCTCGGTGGGAATGTGCATGCAGCAATGAGCCAGGGCCCCCGTCCCTGTTCTGGTAGTCAATGCAAAATGATGCCACGTGTGCAAGCTACTACCAGCCCGCAGGTCTTCCAGGCGCCGGCCCAGCAAGCGCGGGGGGCCGCACAGCACACGCAGGCGCTCGTCTCCAGATTGCTCAGCTGCAAGTGTCAATGTGCCACAGCGACCGCCACATAAATGCTCCCGCCCAGGTCCATCGGGGAACGGGCTGCTGCAATGTGCACAATGCAGAAGCAGCTCATTCTGTGACCTGTGCACGTGAGTGCATCCCCGTATATATAGATACACACCCGTGTATGTATGAGAGATGGCAAAGTAGTGGCCCTCGTAGTGCCCACTCTCTGTGCCAGGACAAAATGAAGGCAGGCTCTTTGGTAGGTCGCACCACAGCAGATGGATTCATTATGAGCGATGCATCTTGCCTGGGGCTTTGGCCCATACGCTGCAGCTGTATTTCTCTATTAACCTGAAATATCGGATACACTTTGTGTTTAATCTCTGGGATTTGTATGTGGCAGTTGCTTTAGTAATCAAAAATCTTGCTCATAATTTGTACTTTGTTCTGCCAGTCTGTCGTGGGTGGGTACTCTTTTGCACCGCGCCGGCAGGGCGCCTGGGCCCGTCCATCCGTGTCACCTCGTGTGCGCTCACAGGCCTGGCAAGGGGACGGCCAGGCTGATCCTCTCAAGCCCACAATGACCACACCAGCGGGGGTGATTATGGATGCCTTAGTGCTTGGAGCTGGGAACTGGGGCTGATTATCTCCTTGCCCTTTTCCAGTGACTTTAATTACCAACACAAACAGCCCAAGCATCAGGACCGGGCCTCTGAGGCTCATTAAACCAAAGGAACAGGAAGCAGATGGCACGAGTTTGCATTTCTATTCTGAGAGCAGCATGTGAAATCTCTGCCCGCGAGCCTGTCTCCCATGAAGAGGAGCCCAGGCAGGGGCAGGGCACCCCGGACGCCCCTTCCGCGCTGCAGCCTGCACCCCTGGACTGGCGGGGTGCTTCGCAGCCGATTTCAATGGGAATAGGAGCGAGCTCATGTGCCATGCACTGCCACTCAGGGGCTCTGTGTTCAGAGGGAAAGAAAGGTAACCCCCGAAAATAAAGCAGGGGCCTGGGGGAGCCCTGGCCACCACTGCAGGCCTAGATCTTGCCCTCTTCTGTCTAGGGAGTGTTTTGTGAGGCCTCATCTGGAGTGATACGAGTGCTGCGCTGCAAAGAGCCCCTGCATCCTCCTGGGGGGCTGGAGCTCTGCAACCTGCAGCACCCTGGTGTGCATTGGTGTGCGACCCACCCACCGCCGCAGCAGGGGTGTGGGGACCAGGCAGGGTTGCATCTCCCTCCCTGCAGTGAAGAGCAAGGCAGCTCAGAGCGCTGCATATCTGGGGACCAGAGTAAATCCATACATCAGTGACCACCAGTGGATTCAACAGCAGCCCAAAGGTCATCCTCAGATACTCGTGAGCATGGTCCAGCATTGCACAGGAGGCGCAGCCCCGAAATCAAGGGGAAGGCGTTTGCAAGCTCTAATGATGTGCCGGGGCCACCTCAAGAGCTGGATGCCGCCTGCCCTCCAGCCTGCTCTGCTGCCACCGTGTCTCTCCCTGCGGGGCCTGGATGAGTTTTGTGCAGTCCAGCTCCGGCTCCCCACGGGCCTGTGGGTGCCTGTCGCACGCAAGCAGAGCACGTCGGGGTCCCAGAGGATGGAGCCGCCATGCACCGGCAGCACGGGTATCCCTGTCCCGGGAATCAGGGCCCCTGCGCCTGCGTTTCCACACGCTGCCGTGCCAGCCCCTTGCCATTCACAGCAGGAAGCACCGCCGGCGACCCAGGCTGGCCTGCCCAGGGAAGGGGAGCCTGGAGAGATGGGCAAGCCAAGCACTTCCCTGCAGCCTACTTCCCAGCACTTCCTCCTGTCCGTCTCATTTCTCCTGCTAATGATCTCAGGAGCAAGCACACCTGCAAAGAGCTGCCTCTGATGCCTCCCGGAGAGGTCCCCGGGTCGCCACTGGCTTTCTTCCAAAGGCCAGGGGCTGGCGGGGTCGTTTGCTCTCAGCCACATCAGACAAAGCGAAGGCAGGAACGAGCTAGGATCGGGGTGGCAGGGAGGTGAGGTTGGTGCCCGGGGCCAGGCTCCCCACGACCTGGCCTGGCAGGAGGGGAGGGGAGGGGATGCGCCTGCCCGGGGTCCTGCTGACACGGTCCGGCAGGCTCTGGCCACTGATGATTTGTGCGGGGGTGGAGAGATGCTTGGTGCCCCCACTGTCCACAGGGGACCTTCCCTCGTGTGCAATTGCTCTGGGCACAGGAGTGTGCATCCCCCCATCAGCCAGGAGCCAGGCCAGGGCACAGCTTTTGGGGATGGAGCAGAGGGGAGTGGGGAAGCCCGACGTCCTGTCCTCCATCCCCTTGACCTTGGAGAGCCGCACTTCCCGTGCAGCTCTGCACCTCCCTGGAGCAGGAGGACCCGACTGCATCATCTCCCTCATCATTGTCTGCAAGGAGACTATCAAATCCCCTTGTGCTGATGAGAGCTACAGCAGGTGGGCCGCTCGGAAACCTTTTGCTAATAGCAGCGCTGAGCCCATACAATATATCCCGCGCCACGACGGAATAACAGCATTTCAGAGCCTGATCTCTCCAATCACAAAGGAAAGCCTTCACCTGGAGAATATTAGCTCAGACCCCCTAATGCAAGCGCCGTCGTTGAAATCCATCTCCAACTCTTTAATAGCAAAGGCAGAATTCCTGCGCTATTCATCGCCGGTATTTATATAACTAACTGCAGTGCTGTGAGCCACAATCTGAGCGCTGATCTCCAACCAATACTTATTCAAGGCTAGAGACTTAATCGTTACCTTTAAACATGGAGATGTTATTTTTCCTACCTATTATGTCTTCCAAACAGAGAGGGAGAGGAGCGAGACGGGCTTTGTGGCTCCTTTCTGCCAGCCGCAGGATGCAACCGGCAGAGCCGGGCGCCCACAGCCGACCATGACACCCCTTCCTCTCTCCTGCCAGCGCTGCCACAGGCCTGGAGGAGCCGGGGTGGAAAGTGTCCGAGCGCCGCGCGCTCAAGCCCTGTCTCAGCCGCGGGATGGAGCTGGCTGGCGAGAGCAAGAGCGAGAGCGAGAGCAGCCCAGCTGGGCCGGGGCGGCCGCTCCAGCAGACAGGGGCAAGGGGAAAGCTGCCCTTGCAGTGGGTACGTCTCATGCAGCTGCGCTTCCTGCCCACGCTTGGGTGGCTGCAGCGCCACAGGTGCTGGGCACCACGTTCACCGACTGGCCTTTGAAGGTGGCACTTAGGCCCCGTGATATCGGGGCGACTTGGGGCAGCACAGACCAGGAGCAACCCTGCCACAGCTCCCACAGAGCTGCAGATGCCATGTGATGCTCACAGCTCGCCCCGCTACAACAGCTGCAGCTGCAGTCCCGTGTCTTTGCAGCTAGCTAATAGCCCACGTGCAGCAGGGTCCCTCGGGCCGCAGGCTGGCACGCAGCTTGCCCGGCCTCTCCTCTGCCGGGAGGTCCTGGCACGAGCGGGCAGCGAGGAGCAGGGAAGTTGCTTTGCAGACACAGCAGCAACGTGCTTCCTGGCGCAGGTGCAGCGCAGCTGGGTGAGCTGAGGTGAACTGAAATCAATGCGGAGCCTCTCCACAGGCTCCCAGCGGCCGCTGGACCAGGCCCCCCGTGCGCCGATCAAATCACTGCTCTCTGCATGCACTTCTCATTGCTCGAGCTGGGAACAGCTCCAAGGGGAAACTTTCCTTGCTCGGAAGTTTGATTTTCTCTGCTGAGTTCAGAGGAGTCCAGCTTGTCTCGGCAGAACAGGGGACGTGGCATTTATCTAGGGCTCACTCCAAGCTGGAAAGGCTTCAGTGCAAAGGTTGGGAGAAACCAGTGGGGAGAACGAGGGTTTTGGAAGAGACGCCTGAGCCAGCTCCGTCCCTGGAGCTGCTGGCAGGCGCGCCGGCAAACTGGGCCACGCCTGCAGATGTCCAAGCTTTGCATCTTGGCTCCGGAGGAGAAGCCTCCAACACGAGTGATTGCAGGAGACGGTGAGGGGATGAGCCCGGTGTGCCTCCCGGGAGCTCAGCACAGCACCCCATTTCCGGCCCTTCGTTCCCCCGCGTGGCTTGCACCCCCTGGGACCCTCCAGGACGGGGCCCCTCGATCCAGACCAGCTGCAGGCGAGGGGATGCTGTACGCTTGTCGCTAGTACGTGCACACGGTCCGAGCAAGAGGGCAGCGCACCAGCATATATTAATTAGACTTTCAATCGCACCCGGGCACAGGCCGGAGCACAGCATGTTTGTTTTTAAACAGGGCCCGGGTTGCAGTAAATGCCAGCCGCCTCAGTGCCTGGAATAATAAATGTGCAAATAGCAATTAACAGTTGCATCTTCTGCTCACATGCGAAGGACATAATTAGCTCCTTCCATCTGTTAATTATACCTGCCGCGGTTCAGCTCTGCACACCCAGGCCAGAGCTCCTCGCTGGAAGGTGAGCTTAGAAAAGAAACAACCTTGTTTAACCGTCGGGATGCGGGCAGCAGCTCTGGCCTCCCCCGCTGCGCACCGTGCCCGCAGGCTCGAGGACGCCGGCTGTGCGAGCTTCCCCGGGCATCTCCATCGCCGGGGCACGTTACCCCACTGATCCTCTCCAAACCCTGGGGACCAGGGAGTCTCCGAGGGTAGAGGTGCATTAGAAATAGCTTGGGCTGCAAGGCTCATGGTCCCGGTTTCATCACGTGCTTTCTCTGCCAGTGCGGCCTCGTTGGGGCCGGGACCGGAGGGCCAAGGGCAGCTCTGCACTGGCCCTGGGAGCCCGCTGGGTCAGCCCTTGCTCTCCCAAAGTGACACCCTCCCCCAGAGCTTCTCAGCTTCAGTCTGTCCTAGGGAAGCCACGGGGAGGCTGGCACGAGGCCTCGTCTGCCGTCCTTTGTCTCTTCGCAGCAAGGCTGTGCCTCTGTCCCAAGAGCCCCTCGTTCAGCGTCAGAGGAAAGGGGCCTTTGCTCACGCCCGACTGCCCTGCTCTCCTGGCTCCTGTGGGGTGAAGGATCCGCTGTGCCCGGGCGCTCAGCAGGGAAATGCATCATTGGGACCGGGCCCGGGGCAGAGCGCGTGGACGAGGGGTGCAGCCTTGGCGGCTGGCGCGGGAGGAGCTGCCGTGGGGAGAGGGGCACCCGCCGCGCTCTGCTCCTTGCTCCCTCGTGCCAGCTCCCTGGCAGGCAATGCAAAATTGCCGGGACGCCAGAAGGGCCAGAAAGGCTTTGTCTCGTCCCTGCCGGGCAGCGCGGGCCCCATCGCAGAGACTTCCCGCCCCAGCGCTGACTGCTGCTCTGTCTGCCGCTCCCCGCTCTGCACCCGTTTACGGCTGCTGCCCATCACGGGCCTTGGCTGTGCCCGCCACGTAGCCACCTCCATGCCCTGATGGCGGCAGTGACCCCGAGGTGCCTGTATGGCCAGCACCCACTCCTGGCCCTCGTTCCAGAGAAGGGGGCAACCCCCGCCAGCCGGGGAAACCGAGGCACGCATGCGTTTCACAGCATCGTGCGGCGCGTGCCCACACACGCATCGTTACAACAGCCATCCTGGCTCAGCTGCTGCCGGCTCCCGAGCACTCCTGTGCAGACCCAGGTTTCGTCCTTAATCTTCACTGCAAAGGAATAACATGCCACTTAAGCCTTTTAGTATTCCAGCGGTATAGCAACAAATATCACTTAGAGGCTTATTTTTTAATGGTTTTAAATGTTTTGCTTTTGGTCTCTTTCCATAACGCCGTGAAAAGCATGCGAAGAGAATTCACGCCGTGGTCACGGGCTCAGATGACTCCGAGTCTTGGCTCTCTCCGCGACAGCCGGCCGCTCGGGCCTCCGCTTTGGCAGGCGAGGACCGCCGAAGGAAAAGGGGGCTGGCAGGGGGCCACGCCAGGCACCTCTGCCTACCCCAGCCCAGCCAAGCCTCGGAGACGCTACCGCCCGGCTGGGCAATGTGTTCCCGTGCTTAGCCACCCTCCTCTCGAGAGCTGTCCCTGACATCCAGCCGAAACCTCTCTGGTTGCTGCTTCAGCCCATTCCTCCTTGTTCTGTCCCCCGCGGACACAGAGAATAGCCTTTCACCATCCTCTATAACTTCTCTTCGTGTAATTTAAGACTGTCATCAAGTTCTCCCTCAGTCTTCTCTTCTCCAGACTAAATGATCCCAGTTCATCCAACCTTTCCTGGTAAGTGATGTTTTCTAGACCTCAAAGCATTTTGTAGTTCGCTGCTGGGCTCTTCCCAATTTGTCTGCGTCTTCCTTGCAGCACGTGCCCAAAACGGGCCACGGTGCTGAGAAGGGGGAGAATCACGTCCCGGGTCTTGCGTGCGGTGCTCTGTCCGCGGTCGCTCTCCCAGTTCATCCCAGTCTGCGGTCTCCTTCCTGCCTGCAGCCCAGCCAGGCGCTCCCCATTTCGCATTTCTGCTTTGCCTGATTCCCTCCTCAGTGCAGTGCTTCCCACTTGTCCTGACTGGATTTCAGCCTATTTACTTCGGGCTTTTTTCCAATTTGCCAAGGTCGCTGTGAATCCTAGTGCTGTCCTCAGGTGTCTGCTATCCCTCAGCTGGGTGCACGCTGCAGTTTCCCGGGTGTGCGCTCAGCTCCAGCCTCCAAACCGTGCTTGAGAAGACTGAACAGAACCAGGCCTGGGGGTTCGAGCCCCTCTTGAGACCTCCTCCCAGTTTCGTAGTCGGTCGGGTCGGTCGGGACCTGGGGGATCATCGAGCCCGTCCCCTGCCCTGGCAGGAAAGAGCCCTGGGGTCGAACGACTCCGGCCAGGTGTTCGTCCAGCCTCACACCGAGCCCGGGAGACGCCTCGTGGAGCACGGCTGACCAGGCAGCGATGACCGCAGCTTCGGCTACTCTGTGTTCCCTTCATTTCCTTACGTGAATGCTCCCGGAGTACGGTTAAGCAGGCGGCTACTCATAGCATCATCTCTATGTCTCTTCCTTATGCAAATGCGGTGGCGAGGGCAGTGTGGAAAGCCTTGCTAAAGTCCTGGTTTTTCACATATGCTGCTCCCTCCACTCACAAGGTCTGTCGCCCTGTTGTGGAAGGCAATCAGGCGTGGTTAAGCATGACTTGCTCTTGACAACCCCTCTGTGACCATCACCGGTCACCTTTTCTGCTTGGGGTGCTCACGGGTGCTTGGTGGACGATTCATGCTGATCTCTTTCCACAGACTGAGGACGATGGACCCAGCCATAATTCCCTGGGCTCTGCTATTGCATTAGGAGCATGACGAGCAGCAGGCGTGCAGGTCGGAGGTGGACCCGGTGCTGGGAGACGGGAGTGGGGCTGGAGTACGCAGCCCACATCCCCACCACCGCGGCGTGGTCCCCACTGCCAGTGCCTGGGGCACCGAGCGTGGCGGGGCCTGCCCGTGCCTGCTGCGGTCCCAAAGGGTGCAACGCCCGGGGCTGTGCTGGGACGGGTGCTCAGCGCCCCATGTCACTTGGAGAACGGGCCCCGTGGGTGCACAGCCTCCCTGGGGCTGGGGGTCCCAAGGGCCCTGCCCGGCTCCAGCTGGGGCATTTCCCCCCAGGCAGGCGGGCAGGAGGGCTCCCGCCCCTGCGCCCGCTGCGCATGCAGCCTACACTATAAATACACATTTAATGGGTCGCCTATGAACTTTGTTTTTCTCCCTGAAGCGGGGAGGTTCCTGCCTGCTACAGCAGCAGACTGTAAACCTTAATGCAGCCTGCAGTGGTTTTTATGTCTGATCTGCTTGGCCTCTGGTTTCCAGGCGTGCTCCAAAAGGCTAAGAGCATCATTTCTATATGGCTTTCTACCTGGCAGGAGCAGCTGCCCCCAGCTCGCTGCTTAGCATAATATAGTGCTGGTTTGATGCGGTGCCGCTGGATGGATGGGTCCAGGCAGACGGGCAGCGGCGGGGAGCCTCCTTGCTGATTCACGGCTCTCCCCCACCCTCCGCCTGCGCTGAACTTCAGCCTCTGCAAACAGCCAGAGCCCATTTCTATTCTCTCCCATTTCTAGTCTCCTGCCAGCGCCTGCTAATGGCACAGGTGGAGGGAAGGCAGGATCCCAGGCCGGCGCGGGAAGGGCCCTGCTTATCACACTCAGCCCTATTCTCTGTGCAGCTCCGGGCTCGCTCGCACGCACGCTAGCACACACGCGCACCCCAGCCGGGTTAGCAAGGGGAGGTTTATTTAAAGCTCGATGCAGCGGCTTTGTTGTTAAGAAATAATTCGAGATGCAAGTGCAGAGGCTGAGAAATGCAGTCCTGGCTCACCAGACACGTTTCCCATATGCTAATTTCAAACAAACTTTCCGAACGCGCCTTGGTGGATCTAACGTAAGGAACAGAGTCTTAACGACTGGAGTTTCTTGCTGGCTGATAAAATATGGATAAAGGAACCATCACTTTATAACAGCAGGAAGAAAAATAATTGCCGGGGCCGGCTCTCATTTGAATATTGTTTAAAATCCATGTAGCGTGGAGGTGGCTGGTGCAGTTGTGGTCTCCCTGAGCGAGGAGCTGTGTTATACAAGGCTTTCCAATCAGTGCCGCCAGGCTGCAGGGCACTGAGGGCCGTGGGCTAGTCACCCCCACCGAGGCCGGGGATGACTGACGGGCGTAAGGGAAGGACCGGCTCCTGCACAGAGCGGGGGTGCAGGGGCCAAAAGCCGTTTGCACCCTGCAAAGGGAGCGGCGAGATGCTGGGGCAGTTTTACAGCAGCCCTGGGAAGCGCCTTGAGCCGTGGAGACGCCAGAGAGCTGCTGTGTGCATAACTCAGCTCCCCCCGGGCGTCTGGATCCACCGAGGGGCCGAACCTTGGCAGGATTTGTTGCGTTTCTAAGAGGGCTTTAAAAAAAAAATAACACGGGGAAAAAAAAAGGCAGGAAAATGTGCTGCTGCGGGTGCTGCTGCAGCGGCTCGCAAGGACGGTAAAGTGACACTGAGTAATTGAATTCTGAACAAGCCGGAGCAATGCAAATATCTGACAAATTGATTTAATTGCATTCACGTACAATAAAGCCGAGATCTAAAAGGTCAGCTAGAAAATGGAAAGGGTCCCTGGAGTGCTAACAGGGACAAGCTGACTTTAATACACATTCATCACATTTTATCATCTAATTAGTTCACACAATGCCAGGCTGATAGACAGAGGCCTAAACAGAAGTATTGATTGATTATTAGCCACGTATCTATCATATTACCTTCAGCCCCATGTCGGCCTGTTCTGGCAACTGCCATGCAGTGGATCAGCAGAACAGGGGCTGGGGTGATGAATTGTTTGTCTATAGCAGAACGTAGCTCAGGGAAGTATTTCGCACGGGCGCCGAATGACAAAGATGCTGCTGCAATCTCGGCACGCGGGACCTCGCCGCCGAGGCTCCGCCGGCTCAGCGTGCGGGACTGGGGCCGAGGCACCGGGCCGGGGAGACGTGACCGCCCGGGCCGGTCTGGGGAAGTCCGCGCAGAACCGCTGGCAGAACAACTGTATTGCCATGGAAACCGGAGCCCACGTCTCTGCCTTTCTCCAGGTGCGATTGTGCCCTGAACTGCCTTCCCCTGCCCGGCGCCGCGGGGGCGCTGGGAGGCACGGCCCGCGCGGGCGCCTGGGCCGGATCCGCTCCGCTGGGGAACGCTGTTTGACGGGCTCCAGAGCCGTTTCCCTTTCAAAACACCCGGTTTGCCTCGGTGCGCTCTGAAGAGGCCCTTCGTGCTGGGAAGGGAAGCGGGCAGCGTTTGCAGAGAGCCCTCCTTGCTGCCCGTGTGCATCGCTCCTCGCTTGCAGGTGGGGAAACACGGCAAAATCTCCTTCTCAAGCCAAGCCTGATTGCAGGAGCTCCCAGCGGACAATGCTTGGCCTGCGCACCACCCAGCGCCTGCATCTGATTGCAATACGGAGCACAAACACGGCCCCTTCTCTGCTGACCAGGCGTCAGGCGGGGCCCGTGAGGCCTCCCCAGGCTGTGCAGGCCACCACCCCGCGGCAGGCCCACGGATGGGCTGTGGGCTGTCCATGGGGATGTGGCCTTAGAGGTGGCTCGCCACGCCACATGCTTGCATCACTTGTGGGACCGGTGTTGCCACGTGGCTCGCTGCCGGGGCTGGCCGGGGCGAGCTGGGAAGAAACAAGTCCTGTTCCCAGCAGTCCCCATGCAGACCAGAGGGACCCGGGTGGGATGTGGACCTTGCGGCAGTGGCGGCTGCAGGGGACCCTTGCCCTTCAGACAGGGCTATGCCAGTGTGGCATGGCGGCAGGCCACAGTCCTTCCCCACTGCACGGCTCTCTCCTGGCAGGTGCGGTGTCTAAGGCACTTTCCCTGTCTGTTGCCCTGGCTCCCCCCAGACCTCCCCAGCAGTGACACAGCACACGCATGGACACGTGGCGAGACAGTGGTATGAACACTGCTGGGCAAACCATTTGCACCCTCCAGTCTCCCTGCCGTCCCTTCCAGCCGGCTGCATCCCACAGCTCCCCAGGCCAGGACGGAGCCGCTGCAAGGGGCTGCCCCGTGCCCTGCAGTGGGATCGGCGGTCACGCTGGACCGGCCCAGCCACGCACCGCTGCTCTGACACGCAGGCCGGTGGGACGGTTCCCTCCTAGGGAGAGGCTTGGGCAACCTCCACGTTCACTTCAACCTGGCTTCACCTGTGATCTCCGCCTGCTCGGCACGCTCAGCATGCTCTGCGTGGCGCGGTGCAGCTACCCGAGCCGGCGCTCGTCTCTCTGCATTGACCCGGAGGCTGCAGGGCTCTTGGGCCGCTCTCCCGGGATGGCCAGAAGCGCCCAGCCCCGGACAGAGAGCCCTGGACATGCCAGCTGCGGCTAACCAGCACGGTTTCATTTGGGGCAGGTCATGTCAGACCAACCTGATTGCCTTTAATGATCAGGTCACAAAAGCCTTGGATGCGGGTGTTGCTGTGGACGTGGTCTTTCTGGACTTCAGCAAGGCCTTTGACACCGTCTCCCACCCCATCCTCATTAAAAAACTAGGCGACGGTGGCACTGATGCCTCCACAGTCAGATGGATTGCAGATTGGCACAAGGGTCGCACTCAGAGGGCGGTGGTGGACGGGTCATGTTCGACCTGGGGGGAAGTTGGCAGTGGGGTCCCCCAGGACTCGGTCCTTGGCCCTGCGCTGTTCAATCTCTTTATCAGCAATTTGGATGACAGGGTGAAAAGCAACCTGTTTAAATTCGCTGATGACACCAAAATTTGGGGTGAGGTGAGCACGCTGGTAGGGAGGGAAAGACTGCAGCAAGACCTGGATAGGTTACAGGGGTGGGCTAGCAAAACCAGGATGCGTTTCAATACTGACAAGTGCAGGGTGCTGCACCTGGAGGAGGAAGAACCGGCACCACACCTACAGGCTGGGGAACTCCCTTCTTGTCAGGGCAGAGGCAGAAAAGGGATCTTGGAGTCATCACTGATGCCAAGATGAACATGGGCCGGCAGTGTGGGGACGCGGTCAGGAAGGCCAACCGCACCTTGTCGTGCATCCACAGATGCATCTCGAGCAGGTCCAAAGAGGTGATCCTCCCCCTCTATGTGGCACTGGTCAGGCCGCAGCTGGAGGACTGTGTCCAGCTCTGGGCGCCGCACTGCAGGAGGGATGTGGACAGCATGGAGACATCCAGAGCAGGCCACCCGCATGATCCGGGGGCAGCAGGGCAGACCCTACAGTGAGAGGCTGCGGGACCTGAACCTGTTCAGCCTTCACAAGAGAAGGGTGAGGGGGGACCTGGTGACAGTCTATAAACTCACTAGCGGGGACCAGAAGGGTTTGGGGGAGACACTGTTTCCCCAAGCGCCCCCCCGCATAACAAGGAATAACAGACACAAGTTGTTGGAGAGGAGGTTTAGATTAGACGTCCGCAAGAACGACTTCACGGTCAGGGCGGCTAGGAGCTGGAACCAACTTCCGAGGGAAGTGGTGCTGGATCCTACCATGGGGGGCTTTAAGAGGAGGCTTGATGCCTCCCTGGCTGGGATCATTTGAGCCCAGTTTTTCTCCTGCACAGGCGGGGGGTCGGACTTGAAGATCTACAAGGTCCCTTCGACCCCACTTCTGTGATTCTGTGAACCAGGCCTCGCCCAGTCACGCTGGCCACAAGCAGGGCAGCGAGCCGGCGGTCACTGGTGGTGCACTGGCTGGTGCCCAGGGCCTGCGAGCATCGTCCTGAACAACCAGCCACGTTTGCTCTTGCCTTGGAAAGTCTCTGCATCTCTTTAGTATTGATTGGTGAGATGGCAAATGTTATGAACTGTGATTTCATTAAGCAAGAGCGGTGGCTGCTCCCCATGATCCGGCTGCTGCGCGCAGCCTGCTCTCCTGGCCGCGGAGCCGGCTCGGGGGACATTGATCTTTCATCAAAGAGGCTGAATTGACAGAGGGCAGGGAGCGAACCGAGGGTCCGCAGCCACGGGCCATGTTAATAACACGCGGCGGGGGGCTCCTAAAGCTGTGGGGAGAGACTAATTAATGACATCTGGCTTCACGCAGTTTCACTGAGTTTGCCACACTTTGCCTTGGATTTTTAATCAGCCTAAAGCAGTTCACATGTCTGCGGCAGGGAAAGAAAATCCCTTTAAAAGGGGGACGAGAGGAGCATTTTTAAAACGTGGTTTAATGAGCAAAAGCAAAACAACGTTTTGAAACAACTGCCATAAGGTTACGTACGATTCTCTTGGCATACAGTTACATTTGCATTTATTTGCATTATTTTTCTGTCAAGACCATATGGAATGGGAACTCATGGGGGGGCGGGGGGGGGGGACTGCTTTTCTTTTTCTCCAGGGCTTGTTCATTCTTATTCCAGATTATCTAATTATTCGGGTTTTAAATAACTAGGGTTTGAGAGTGGATGTCTCACTGTTGCCTAGTTTGGGAGAATTAAACAGTTTCTGGTG
Organism: Crocodylus siamensis; assembly: GCF_052110815.1. Classification (NCBI taxonomy): domain Eukaryota; kingdom Metazoa; phylum Chordata; order Crocodylia; family Crocodylidae; genus Crocodylus; species Crocodylus siamensis. The sequence goes on from NC_143406.1 coordinate 50,242,659, forward strand.
AGACTGGCACGTTCCACAGCTGCCAAAATAACAGCAGACTACGGAAAAAACCCTCCTGGATTTACTATATTAAATAAAATGAATACAACTTGTAAATGGGATGAGTGAGTTTAGCTGAACAGAGTACATGCAGCTCACGGTTTATTAGTCTGTTAAACGGGCGCTTAGGAAGCGGCACTGGACCCTCCCCACAGCACTGTGGACTGGGCGCGCGTGCAAAGGACACCTGGCACATTGCGGGTGGCACGGCAGCCGACCTCGCTGCCCTGCAGCAGGATCACACGCCGGATGGGCAGCGCTGCCACCGACCCGGGCACCGCGGCGTGCACGTCTGTGCGAGGCCTGGGCACAGCAACCCCTGGCAGAAGCTCCCCGGGAACGTCTGCTCTGGCCTCCTCCTCCGCGCGCTTGTGCACGCTCGCTCCGCTGCGAACGCTACAGCGAGGGCAGGCAGCGCTGGGCTGGACCCACCACAGCGGAGACCGCGACCTGGCAAGGTGTTGCCACATGTCCTTGTTTAGCCAGGCTATAATTACCTGTCTGCCCCGGCCACCGCCGCTAATGTATTCTGAACAAAGCTAGGAAGAAAGGGATAATCAGGTTATCCCAAATGACAGCAACAACATCTGTATTTTCTGGTACACTGGGCACATTTGATGTACAGAGTATTGTAATGAGGCTGAAGAACATGTCAGCTGTATCTCTTTTGTCCCCTCCTCACAGGAGCAATGGGGAACTCTCCAAAAAGAATATTAATTGCTATAAGACGCAGAAAGTGGCACAAGCCTGTCCCGACGGCTGCTGTTTGCATCTCCCCTTCCGCTGGGAGCTCGGAGGACATCGGGGTGCGTTGCCCGCTGCGGGCTTCCGGCAGTTGCTACAACATACTGGTTTCACTGGGCAGGACGCTGCTGCCCTGGTCATTCAGGACTGTCACAGTTTTGGGGACATCCCCATCCAGCCGGCGCTGGCCCCACCAAGCCATTGCAGGAGCTGGGGCCAAATCACTGTGGGCACAGCTTTGCTCCTGCTGTTTCCTTGCTGGGCATTGAGTCGGCAGCCTGCGTCCTGCAAAGGGCCCGGGGTGTTGCTCCTTCCCCCGTCAGTTATATGAGATGACATTTCCAGCTGGCCCACCTACACGTGCCCCGTCCTGAGTCGAGGGGCCAAGCTGTGGTGGGGCCTGGCCTGCAGCCCCTTGTACATCCCTCCCTGGGACACAGCACCTGAATAGCGGCTAAGCATTTAAGACATCCTGCCTCTCAGCTCCCAACACATCATGGTCACGGCAAAGCTAACATGTTTAATGATTTCTTTGCCTCCGTCTTCCTAAGTAGGGACCAGAACAGCCACCTCCCTGCTGGGCCCCCCTTGGGCCCCGGGGAGGCACACCTGGGCCATGGGTTAGTGAGGAACTAGCTAGGGAGCTTCTGGAGGGGCTGGACGTATTCAAGTCAGCCGGCCCGGATGATCTCCACCCTAGAGTTGTAAAGAAACTGGCCGAGGTCATTGCAAGCCCCCTGGCACGGCTTTATGAGCACTCGAGGTGCTCTGGTGTGGGGCCAGAGGACTGGAAGAGGGCCAACGTGGTCCCCATCTTCAAAGAAGGCAGGAAGGAGGACCCAGGAAACTATAGGCCGGTTAGTCTCACCTCGATCCTAGGCAAGCTGTTCGAGAAAATTACGCTGGCACACATCCAGGAGGGGCCAGCACGGGACTGCATGCTCAGGGGCAACCAGCACGGGTTCATCAGTGGCAGGTCCTGTCAGACCAACCTGGTGGCCTTTTACGATCAGATCACCAGATCATTAGACGCAGGGGTAGCAGTGGACATCGTCTTCCTGGACTTCCGGAAGGCTTTTGACACCGTCTCTCACCCCGTTCTCATTGAGAAACTGGGGGGCTGTGGTGTAGACAGCCACACAGTCAAATGTGTCGCCAACCAGCTGGAGGGCCGCACCCAGAGGGTGGTGGTGGCTGGGTCCTTCTCAACCTGGAGGGATGTGGGCAGTGGGGTCCCGCAGGGCTCGGTCCTCGGGCCCGCACTGTTCAACATCTTCATCAGTCCTGATTTGGACGAGGGGTAAAAAGCACCTGTTCAAATTTGCTGATGACACTAAGATGTGGGGGGATGTGGTACACTGGAAGGAAGCAACAGGCTACAATCAGACCTAGACAGGTTACAAGGGTGGGCGGACGAGAATAGGATGGGTTTCAACACAGACAAGTGCAAGGTGCTGCACCTGGGGAGGAACAACTGGCACCATACCTACAGGTTGGGGAGCTCCCCTCTTGTCAGCATGGAGGCGGAAAGGGGTCTGGGAGTGATCATTGACTCCCAGATGAACAAGGGCCGGCAGTGTGGGGACGCGGTCAGGAAGGCCGACCGCACCTTGTCCTGCATCCACAGATGCATCTCGAGCAGGTCCGGGGAGGTGATCCCCCGCCTCTGTGCGGCACTGGTCAGGCCGCAGCTGGAGTCCTGCGTCCAGTTCTGGGCGCCGCACTTCAGGAGGGATGTGGACAACGTGGAGAGGGTCCAGAGGAGGCCACTCGCATGGTCGGGGGCAGCAGGGCAGGCCCTACGAGGAGAGGCGACGGGACCCGAACCTGTTCAGCCTCCACAAGAGAAGGCTGAGGGGGGATCTAGTGGCCTGTTATAAACTAGTCAGGGGGACCAGCAGGCACTGGGGGAGTCCCTGTTCCCCCGAGCGCTGCCAGGAGTGACCAGGAATAACGGTCACAAGCTGGCAGAGGGTAGGTTTAGGTTAGGTATCAGGAGGCGTGACTGCACCGTCAGGGCGGCTAGGGTCTGGACCCAGCTTCCAAGAGAAGTGGTGCAGGCCCCTACCCTGGGGGTGTTTAAGAGGAGGTTAGATGAACATCTTGCGGGGGTCATTTGACCCCAGTACTCTTTCCTGCCATGGCAGGGGTCGGACTAGATGATCTGCTCAGGTCCCTTCCGACCCTAGAAACTATGAAACTATGAAACTATGAAACTATGAAACTAGGACCCCATGACCGGGCAGGTCTCCCCTGGTCTGGGGTTGCATGAGCTGAGCTCCCACCTCTCACCCTTGTGCCCTGCAGGGGTTAAAGCCATAGCTTCTGGCCCCGTGGGGCTGTGCGACAGCAAGGTCCCTTGGCAGGAGTGGTGTTATCTTCATCCTGCGAGGGCATGAAGAATTGCCCGCACCGCATCTCCCTACTTGTGACGGACTTCGGAGCCATCCGGCAACCGGCCTGTCGGTGTCACGCTTCATTAATACATCAAGTAAAGGGATGGCCCCGCTCACCAGGGAAGCGCTGTGCAGGCCTTTCTCAGCCATTTGCTGTCTATCTTGTGTAACCCAAAGAATTATACCTCGCTGGAAGGTTGCAACGGATCTCCCCCTCCCCTTCGCCTCAGCATGTCTCACCAGACAACCAAGACTGGACCTTTTCGGTGCCAGCTTGTGTGAACACATACCCCGGGAGATGGACCTGGGGGCTGGCTATGACAGCGACACCCTAATTTGCCAGGCCCCATTTGCACCATGCGCGGGGCTGCCTGGACGAAGGAAGGCGTTACGGCAGGCGCGGCTGGCCCTTGCATAATAAATTGCGAGATGAACCCCATGCATATGCCACATTAATGTGTAAGGTGGAGATAGAGGCCGGGAGGAGCTGAAGCAGAAAGTCTACTGTAAATGGAAACCTGGCACTGAATATAAATGGCAAAGGTTGCTGTCTGCCAATAACAGTAAATCAGACGCCGGCACCGCGGGCCGATAAGGCTGCTGGATGAATTGCATTGCAGCCCCGTGCTGCGCGGGAGCTCAGGGCTGCACGGGCAGAGGCAGAGGCTCGTTCCTCTCCAGCATGTTCTTCTCATGCTAACGAGGCCCGGTGCTGCCCATGCGCTGGACCTGCCAGGGGCTGGGCCTGCCGCGCGCTGGAGGGGCCGGCAACCCCACCGTACCGGGGCTCGGATGGCGGCTCTCACGTGCTCCCTGCGGCGTCTGCCCTGCACCACGGAGGAGAGCAGAGAGGCTTTGTTCTGCAAAGAGCTGCTCAGACAAGCGTGTGCCACTTGCCCCCTGCGTAGGAGAAGCAGGGCAGCCTCTCCAGCAAAAGAGACATTTGCTTTAAATGGGAAGCAGCCCCGAGCCCCACAATAACCAGAGTCCGAGGGCAGAAGCAGTGCCCCCCCGCTCTCGGTACCGGGCCAAGCTGGCGGCTGCTAAGGTTGCAATGCAAGCCCCAGCAGAGGCATGCTCATTAGGGGATGAGGAAAACCTGGCTGAGGTGCACAGACGGCCAGGCATCCCTGAGCTTCACCTGGGCGGCTGGCACCGGGCCCACCCCCCTGCTTGAGCTGGGCCAGGTGCATTTTAAAAGAAAAGACCTCTGAGCCCTATTTGAGACAGAGCTGGGGAGCCCCAGCCGCTTCCCTGGTCTAATGACCCGCGCTCCAACACTGGGCCCATTTCTAGTCCGCATTCACCAGGCCCCGGCCCCTGCCCCGGGTCCCATTCTGCCTTTTGCTGTGGGGCAACAAGACCCTCCGCCCCAGCCCCGTGTCGGCACGCACAGACCGCGACCGAGTCCCGGGGATAAACCGCACAGGCTGCTTTCCCCTCGTCTCTCACTGAACAGCTCTGGGTCTTTCCCACCGCTCTTTTCTGAGCCCTTTCTGGCTTTCTGACGTCCCGTGGGACGCGCGGGCACCAGCCCTGGGCCTGCCGGCCACGGTGCACATGGGACGCCCATCCCGACGGCCCTCTTCAGACCCCTGGCACGAGGCTGGGCTCTCCCCGAGTGCCTTCCCCACCGGCTCCGCGGGAGCAGCTGCACGCAGATGTTTCAAGGCCAGCTTGGGCCCATTGCAGGACAAATCCCAGCTTGCCCCTGGAGCTGGGAAGCTGGGGCACTGGGCTGGCCCCTGTTACCTGCCCCTGGATAGCAACCTGCCCCATGTCCTGGGCCTGGCACCTCGGGTAGCAGGTGTGCTCGGGCAGGCGGCTGAGGTGGCTCAGTACAGCGCAGCTCGGGGTGGGGGCCCAGGACGGTCCAGGCAGGAGCATGCACGTCCCCATTGCCCCAAGGCCAGCAGGCCTGGGGTGCTGGTTTTCCCCCAGGGCAGGCGCCGGAGGGACTCCGTGGAGCCCAGACAACTTCACTTCCAATACTGCAAATAAGGACTCAAGAAGCTCCGGTCCAGACACATCCATCTCTCGCTGGGTGGGCAGGGTGGCCATAAGCTGTCAGCGACGGCAGAGCGGCGCATTCGTCAGCGGTTCATTTTCCGAGCTGGAAGAAAATGACAGATGCGCCACGTGTGCTGTCGCGCTGGGCCCAGAGGCAGTCACCGAAGGGTGTGTGACTGTGCCCGGATCTGGCACCGTGCAAGGCTCTTTGGCATGCACACCCGTGGCACGCACGTGGCACACACATGCCTTTCCTCCCTGCTCCCAGAGCGGGTGCTGGGGTTGATGGGCCTCTTGTCTGCTTGTCTATCCCAACTCTACCTTGGGCTCCCCACCGACTTGCACTGCTGTACTCCTGCGTATGCTGGAGTGACTGGGGCTTCGGCCCGTGGGTGATGCCTGGGCATTAATAGGGGTGCAAGCCCATTGCAGTCCTAGGGGGGCGGTGAGCCTGCAGCCCACACATGCTGCGCCCCAGCCCGAGCCTCTGGCATGCAGGACTGATGAGAGACCTGGGGCCTCTGTCTGGAGAGGATGTGCCAGGGGACTCATCCCTCGTCCCCGCCTAGCGCAGCTCGGCTGTGGGACGACAAAGGGCCCAGCCAGCCAGTCCTCCTGGACGAGGGGTCTGCAAAGCCGGAGGGCTGCAGGCACCCGCCTCCCCTGGGGTGGATGAGGCATCAGCGAAGCGGCGTGGAAAGGCGGCTGCCTGCTCCTGGAGGATCCATTCCCACGCTCATCACCACGCTAATACTCTCTGCGAGGCAATATGATTTTCTTCTGTGTAAACAGCAATAACTTCAGAATTACTCAGGAAAGACAGAGACCTCAAGAGATGCTTAAATTACTGGCTCCCTCATTAATCAAAGGCTGCAGTTGCTGAGCTGGGAAATGCTTGCGTTCATTTACTGGGACCGCACGCATGCCAGGACCTGCATTGTCCCCGAGCCGGGCGGTGACCCCGCGGACGTGCAGCCGGCGGGTCCTTTCTGCGGCACGGACGCGGGCCGGGCCCGGCCCAGGCGTGAGCTGCCTGCAGGCCTGCGGCCAGAGCCAGGGCTGGGCCGCAGCTGGCTCGCGAGCTGCCCCGGGCCCCGCCGGCCACGGGGGCTGAGCCCCGCTGGACGGAGCCGGGCAGCGCCGCGGCCCCTGCCGCACTGACGAGGGGAGCGCAGCCGGCGGGGATGTGGCAAGGAGGCACCTCCATCCTCCAGGGTTGTCATGCCAACCAGGAGGAGCGCGGCGCTGATTGCATTCACCGCAGCACCATCTTGACACATGACCCAAGCTGCCGGCAAGGGGGAGAGAGCGGGGTCAGCCGTCGGGGCGTCCGGCTCTCCGACTGGCCGGCAGAGGCAGGGGGGCCCAGAGCCACCTCCGGCCTGCGCTCCCCAGCCCCGGGGGCGGGGGCGCGCACTCAGGACAGGGCAGGATGTGCCCGGCCTGCGTCTCTTGGGGGCTGTCGGCAAGGAGGGGCGAGGCTCTGGGGCCAGCAGCTGTCCCGCACCGGAGCCGCCAGCGCTGCCCGCACGGGTCCCGGGCCCTCGAGCGTGCCTGCCACCCGCGCCTGCTCCCCCGGGCAGGCAGGCACCGAGCGCGACGCCCCCGCGCCCGTCCTGCCCCGCAGCGCCTTCCCCCAGCCCCGCCGCTGTTCAACACCGTGCCGCTGCGGCCCCTTGCGCGGGTGGCGCAGAAATGACAGACCCCGCCGACAACAAGGGCCCCCACCAGCCCGCCTGCCGCGTGCAGCTGACGCGGTGGGGGGGTCCCACACCTGCCACCCGCCATCGCCCCAGCTCTCCCGAGCGCTCGGGACCGCAGGGTCGAGCCAGATTTTGCAGGCGTTGGATGGCGACCGTCACACATCCGCATCCCAGGCTGCCTTTCCAGAGACGCAAGGCTGCTAATTTTCATGGATCCCCTGTGTTTCATGCCCTCCGTGTCCTGTCATGCACTGATAGCTCTCGTCCACGAGCTGCGGTGCAATATGCTTATGAGTAATAGTGTCTTATTGGAGTGTAAAGATCTTCCTATTTCACTGATTTATCCTGCATTTAAACTGTTTCAAAATTCACTTACTTGAAGAAGTACTGGAAGCAAAATGCTCTCTGTAAATAGCCCGGCTTCTTCTAAACTGATATCTCTGAAAGGAAAGATGGAATAACTTGCACTATCTATTTTCTCTCGGAGGCAGCATCACTGCATTATTTTCACTGGTTTCCATAACGAGGGCTGTAGTTGATTCTTCTCTGCGAGAGAGGCAGAGGGGCTGGCAAGGACTGTTTGACCTTTTCGTTTGAGGCCTGAGAAACTCGGCTACGGATTAGTCTGAAGTTTGCTCAAGTACCTAGTTAGGAGGCCTCTTCTTTTCCAGTTCACTGCCTGGTGGATTTCTGAACCACAAAATGCCAGATATCAAATCCCAGCCCCCTTTCATTTGCGATGGGCTTTAATTTCCCCCCAAGTATTTCAGATGCTCTTTCAAGCGGACGAGCTGTCAGTCATCGTGTTGCAGGGGAGAAGCAGAGCCCCGCCGGGGCTGGTGCATTGCTCGATGCAACAGAAAGCTCAAAAGCGCCAACACGGGATGGGCACCGGCGCGGATCCTGCGCGGGGCACGCTGCAGACACGCAGCCTCCGCCCGCCGCAGCCCAGGGGTCTGAGGGACACGAGGCGAGCAATGCCGCCCCGACCACGGTCTGAACAGCTGTAGCCGTAAGCCAGGCAGCCTTTCCCCTCCAGCCCCTGGCTTCAACCCGGCAGCAGTGACCAGGTGCCGCTAGCCTGGATCTGACGGCGCCGGGGCCGGATTAGCGACAGTTGCAGGGAGGACGGCGCTGAGCAGGACCAGATGGGCACGGCGGCGCGGCGTGGCGTGGGCCCGGCGCGGGCCAGGAGCACTCGGCCTGCGTGCAAAGCCTGCTCCCCCGGCTCCAGCTCTGCACGGAGGGAAGGGGCAGGGAGCGGAGGCCCCGGGGACCCATGCTGCAGTCCCCAGGGCGGTCAGCGAGGGGAGGCAGGAGGATAAACCACAGCTAGGGTTAAATCAGACAGCTGGACTTGCCGCAGCTAGCCTTGCCACGGCCTCCGTCTCCTCAGCCCCGGCTGCCCGCTGCAGAGCGACGATAACTGATCGCGTGGCGTCGGAGGACCACAGATGAGCCAGGCTGGCGGGGCCCTCCGGAGGTCTGGCAGGATCAGCCCTTCGTCTCCTCCCCTGCAATCCCTCGGGGGCCGCAGGTGCTGGACCGGGCCCAAACGACAGGGAGCAATCGCGGCCCAAGACACCGGGCATCACCGCAATGCGCACAGCCCCCGTCTGCCCGGCAACCCTCGAGCCAAGGGCGAGGCCTGAAAACGAGCTCCAAAGGGCGGGGGACTCCCACGTTTCTGGGGTGCGGGTGCCCGGCTGCTCCATCGCTCGTGCCTGGTTGGGCTTGTCGCCCGTGGGACCTGCTTGCTCCCCCAGCGCTGCATCGGCATCATGGGCCCCCCGCAGTGGTCGGAGGGGCCGGCGGCGGAGGAGACGAGCAGGGCATCGTGCTTGGGCGAGCGGAGGAGTCCGTGCTGCAGGAAGGCAAGGGGAGCCCTCCTGAGCGCAGGAGCGGGGGCTGCGGATGCCCCGTTGTGGGGTCACTTGTGGCGTCTGCTGCCCAGCCACGGGCCAAAGGGCCTGGAGCCCGGCAGGAGGAGGCAGCCGGGAGGGGTGCTGTCTGCAGGGGCACGAGAGCCGCAAGGCCTCTGGTTGCACCTGGGGCCCAAGGCTCAGGACCAGGCTCCAACCAAAGGGGGGGGGGGGGGTGCTGCTTGATTAGTGATGAAAATACGTCCTTGTGCTGTTCAGGTGGTCTGAGAAGCAGCCCTGGCCCCCCTGGCGCCCGGGCAGGGCTCCCCCTCCCCACGGCCAGTGCTTCCCAGCGTCTCCTGGCTGCCCGCGGGCAACCCCGCCAGTGCCTCTGTCCCTGCACAGCTCTTCCCACAGGCACGCTCTTTGGGGCATCATGCAGACGGACAGACCCTCAGCAGATCAGAGAACCCTGCTGCTCACGCCCTGGGGTCTCGCGGGGTTGCCCCAGGCGGGGGAGAGGAGAGCTCGGCGGGGGAGGCGATGGAGCTGCCCCGGGCTGTGCCAGGGAGTTGCTTCCCCGGCTTGGGGCGTGGGGGCTCCGCTCTGCTTGGGGAAGAGCAGAGGCCCGATCCCAGTGCCCGGGGTCGATGCCGCGGCAGGGACAGCCCGGAGCAGGGGTCACTCAGCGAGGCTCCTCAGCGAGCTGAGGCTGCAAAACCAGTGTTGGTTCAGCAGTGCAGAGGCCTCCAGGGAAGACCAGGCAGCTTGATGCCCAGGGGAGCACTGATACCGGCCCAGGTCAAAGCCAGCTCCCGCATGTGACAGCTGGAGCGCGGGCTCGGGGCAGGAGGACAAGTGCCCTCGACAACCCCAGCTGAGCGGGTGACGTGCTCACGGGCAGAGCTGTACCACTGGTTCCCAAGCACTTTTTTCTGCACACAAACAAATGTTTAGTTTTGGGGAGAGAAGCTATGCTGTTAGGTTTTTGGTGCAAGGTTTTGTGCAAAGGCAGCTTGAACTGCTTGAGAGAGAGCAAGAGCAAGAGCAAGAGCTCTCCTCTTTGTGACAGATGCATTAGAGCAACTTCTCAAGACACCTACAGCACAGAGACTGGATATGACTTTGGGGGTAAAATCTTCCCTGCGTGCCAGTTCCTGGCACACTGTCTCGCTGCATGCCGTTTGACCACCTCTGCTTCAGGCCTGGCACGTTCGTGTGAATACGCAGGATGCACGCCCGGCCCTCCGCGCTGGATGCTCTTCCACAAAGGATGCGCCCTGCAGGCCCCGGATGTCGGCAGAGGCGCGACCCAGGGGACGATGCTGGAGCAAGGCTGCTCATGCGAGAGCAGCCTCAGGTCCCGGAGGGAGGACGTGGCTCTGAAAGCAAAACAAGCTCTGTGGCTCCACTGACCACACGTTGCCGGGGCTGTGACGGTCTCGCCCTGCTAGACACGCTCATCCTTGCTTGCTCTCTCCAGGGTTTCTCGTGCGCTCTGCGGGTGCAGGGGGCCCTCGCTCCCACCGGGCAGCACCGGCAGCCAGGCTGGCTCCTGCGCAACCAGGACTAAGGAGGATCTCTTGAGCGGTGCCGTGCCTTGTGCTCTGTCGGGGTGCGCGACCTCCTTTTGCTCAGAGGCCGGACAACGGGTTTGTCTGGGCGGGTTTGGACGCTGCCCCAGGCAGGGGTTAACTCTGCAGGTCCCTGCAGCCCCGCGGCTCTGGTGCTGATGCTGAGGCGCTCGCACCCCAGCCATGAAGCACTCCTGCATTTCAGAGGCCAGCGCATCCGCCCCGGGCAGGCTCTTTCCTAGGGCCGGAGCGGCGGCACACCCCCTGGCTGGCTGGCGGCTGCCCCCTGAGCGAGGCGGAGGCGCCATCAGCAAATATCCTGGGGGCTCCGAGCCCAGCGGGAGGCTGGGAGGTGTTCCCCGTCGAGGGGGGGGCGGATTCCCACCTCTTTGCCATGGAAACGCAGGAGTCAGGGGCCCCCGTCGGGCCCGCTGCAGCAGACAGCTCGAGGCGCCCCAAGCTCGCCTCGGAAGCGGCTCCGGCACGAGCCCAGGCGGCCCGCGCGGCCCGGCGCCGGGCGCAGCTTCTGCGGCGCGGGGCCGCTGCTGCCGTCGGGGTCGTGCCAGCCCCGCGGGGCTCATCCTGAACGCGCCAGGGGACCCGGGAGGCCCTGGGTCCCGGTGCAGAGCCACCATCTCTCCCCGGCGTTGCACTCGTGGGTGACCCGCTCTCTGACCGCCCGGCATTTGCCATCTCCTTGTGCCCCTCAAGCTGCGAGGGCGGGACAAGGACCAGCCCTGGCTGCCCTGCGGCCTTCCCCGCTCTAGGTCGCCAATAAATCGTGAGAAAAAGTGCAGGGGATGGTCCCCTAAAACCCACCCAATGTGGCGCCATCCGAGCAGCCTGGGGCCGGGCAGATCATCGGGGGTCCCAGCCGGGGGCTCTGCTCTCCGCCTCCCGGGCCGGACGAGGAGAGCCCAGGCGCCACGCGGCCCCGCCGCCCCGGGCCGAAACCGGGCGTCACGCCGCGCGTGAGCAGCCTTGCTCCGGCTCCGCCGCGGGCCCTGGGGCGAGATGCCCCCGCGGGCAGCCCCTTCCTTCCACGAGCCGCCCAAGCTCCCTGATGAGAAGCCCCTGCCCGCGCGCAGCCGAGGCGTCACAGCCCGCTTGGGCCCGCCGCCCCGGGCAAGGCAGGCTATGCCGCCGGAGGAGCGCAGAGCGGGAGCGGCCGTGCCGGGGAGCCGCGGGCACCCGGGGGAGCTGCGCCGGCACTTCCGCGCGCCGTCGGGGCCGGGACCCCCTGCCCCGACCAGGCCTGAATCCTGGGCCCAGGGAAGGGCGCCCCAAGCGCCTCCCGCCTCCGAGGGTGGCTGGGCGGAGAGCAGGCTGCACTCGCGGAGGTGAAGCCCGGCGGAGCACCGACCCCCGGCCCGAGGGACGGGGCCAAGCGCGCAGATGCGCTCGGCCGGCCCCGCGCAGAGAGCTCGTGTCGTGCGGGCCGGGCCGCGGGCGGAGGGGCGCTCGCGCGGTGTCACCCGCCGGGCGCGGCGCGCCCACGGGCAGCGCTCCCCCGCGTGCGCGGGCGGAGGGCGAGGCGCAGCCTGGCACGCGGCGGCCCGGGGACCGGGTGTCTCACGGGGGTTTGCCGCGGGCTGGGAAATGTGCCCCGGGCTGGCAGCGGCACTGCGGCCCGCGCCTGAACCCCCCGGTCTCGCGTTCGGCGCGGCGGGGAGACGCGGCCCTGGTGCGCGCGGGCCTCCCGCGTCTGGTCTGACAAGGGCCGAAGGGCCGGGCCTGCCTGGGCTTCTCCCCCCAAGGCTCCCGTGTCCGGCAGGGCAGGGCAGGGCAGCGGCGCGCGGGGCCGCCGGGCGGGGGCTGCGTGTCGGCCGCAGCCGGACTCGAGCAGCTCGCGAGGGCACGTGCCAAACGCGCCCGGGGCACGAGACCGCGGGCGTCCCACGAGGGCCTCCTGCCTGGCGTGGCTCGACCCCGCGCGCTGCAGTGCCCAGGGCAGACAGGAGCCTGGGCAGAGCCCGAGTGGCGGCGTGTGTGCACACGTGTCAGGGGCAAGAGGCCCCAGGAGCCGCAGCCAAGGACGAGCCGGGTGCTGGAAAGCCCCCGGGCCGGTGTGCGGGCCTGCCCGGGCGCGTCCAGCGGGGAGCAGCAGCGAGCTTCCGTGGGCGGCGCGAGCGGGGCGCGCGGCGCGGCTGCGGCTGCGGCTGCTCTCCCGCTCCCGCTCCCGCTCCCGCAGCCGGCGGCGGCTCCGCGTGCGCTCCCGGGGGCGGGGCCTCCCTCCGCCCGCCACAAAGTTTAGCGGCGGGACCCCGCGCGGCGGCGGCAGTGCGCGGCGGAGCGGGGCCATGCGGGGCGCCCCCGCGGCGGGCAGCGGCGCCCCATGCAGCGGGGCCGGCCGGGCGGCGGCTGACACCATGTGCGCCCGGCGCGCGCGGCCAGGGCCGGCCAGGGGCAGCCATGGGGCCGGGGCCGGGGCCGGGGGGCGCTAGGGGCCCGCCCGCCCGCCGCCTGCTCTGCATGTGCAGCCTCTCGCTCTGCCTCACCTACGCCTGCTACAGCCTGATGGGGGGCGGCCCGGCCGCGCTGCGCGCCCCGCTCCGCCTGCGCGGCTCCCCGCCGCCGCGCGCCCCGCGCCCCGCGCCCCACAACGCCTCCGCGCCCCGCGCCCCCGCGCCGCCCGCCGCCCGCCCGCGCGCCCCGGCCCCGGCCCCGGCCCGGGCCAGCGCGGCGCAGGGCGGCGCGGCCGAGCGCGACGCGCAGGAGTCCAGCACCACGGACGAGGAGCTGGGCCGCCCCGCGCCCGGGCCCAGCGCCACGCCGGACTACGGCGAGCGGCGCCTGCCGCAGGCGCTCATCGTGGGCGTGAAGAAGGGCGGCACGCGGGCGCTGCTGGAGGCCGTGCGGGCGCACCCGCAGGTCCGCGCCGTGGGCACCGAGCCCCACTTCTTCGACCGCCACTACGACAAGGGGCTGCCCTGGTACCGGTGAGTGCAACAAGTCGCGCGGGGCGGAGGGGCGGCGCGGCTGCGCGGGGCCCGCGGACGAGGCCGGGCGGGGCGCGGGGCTCTCGCCCTCCAGACGCGCGGGGCTGGGTGCGGGGCCGGGCCGGGGGCGCCGCCGCAGCCCAGCACGTGCTCGCCCGGCCCCGGCCCCGGTCCCTGCCCCCGCGGGGGGAGCTGTCCTCGGTGCCCGGCGCTGCACGGCCGCCCGGGCGGGGCGGGCAGCTTCCCCGAGCCGTGTCCAGCCCCCGCCGCGGGGCTGCCTGCATCCGCGCCCGGCCCGTGCTCGAGTCCAGACTCCGCCTGCAGGGGCTCGGGCTACCTCCTCCTCCCCGCGCAGGCCTCGGCGTTCCCGGCTGTAAGACGGGGACGCTGCTGCTTTGCCAGGGCTTCTTTTGCAGGTGTATCTTGCTACAGCTATTCGTGTGTTTTCTCTCCCAGAGTGTAGTACGTTGTGCTTGAGCTTGTCTCCTGAGACTTAGCAGAAGCCGAAGTTGTTACAATACCCAGCTGCCTGCATACTCGCGCGGCGTGCTGAGGGAGCCCATTGCACGGCGCCCACGAGGCGGCATTTGGTTTCCCGGCGCTTAGGCCCAGCTGTGCAAATGGGTGCTCTGCCCTTGGCAGTGGTTTAAGCGGCGGTCTCCGGGCGCTAGCGCGGGGTGTTCAGAGCGGGGCTGAGGCTGTTGCGGTGGGAGTGCTGGGGCTGCTGGTGGGATTGCGGCGCGCCGGTCCGTGCATGTCAATGCCGGGGGGGCTGACGGCCCCGGCAGCTGCACGTCTCCCTTTGCGCTGCGCTCAGCCGCCTGTGCTGCGAGCTCACTTTTCTCATGAATCTCCTGGGTTTTTTCTCTTTCCTTTGAATGCAGAGTGTGTTTTGAACGCTGTTAAAAGTTGTGTTAAAGGGTAAGTGGGAAGCAATGCCTATTTTTAACCTCCCTTTTTATGAGCAGCCTGGTGATATTCCTCTCTAGAGTATATATCGTTTGCATATCTCCAGTGTCACCTCTTCCTTTTATCCGAGACATGGATACTTAACAGTAGATATTATCCTCCATGATAAACGGAATTAACTGCACGCCTTTTAATATGCTGAGACGATTGGCTCCGCAGCGATTTGCTGCGAGTTTGGCAGAGGACAGGAGGTCTTCATTTCCATCAGAGCTGGAATTAACGGGTGCCTCTTCACTCCTCCCATGCCCTTCCCCTTCACACGATATTCCCATCAGCCTCAATACAAATTGCCATGGATTTTTAGTCCGTACTTCAGTGCCTTTCTCATCCATGCTCAGCACGAGGCATGTCTTGCTGCAGAGCTGGCCCAGCCCCTGGAAAGCCCGGGGCCGCTGCAGCTCTGCTGGGGCTGGCGAGTGGCTCGGACCCCGGGGCGCACCCCCGGCTCTTGGCCTTTGCGGGCAGCAGGGGAGAGGCGGGATGGCCCCGGAGGGGAGGGCTCTCGGCAGCAGAGCGACCGAACTTGCACCTTCCGAGCAGAGCGGGACGTTCACCAGCCCCAGTGAAAGCAGCACCCGGGAGCAGCCCGCAGCCCCGGCGGGCCAGCCCCGGCGCAGAGCGTGCCGTCCCCTGCCCAGAAGGCACCACGCAGGAGCCGGAGCTGGTGAGCGGCCGTGCCTGCGGGGGAGCCCAGCTTACCCTGCAGCACAGACCTGCTCCCAGTCAGGTCAGGAGCTCCCAGGCCGCTGCCATCTTGCAGTGGCAGGAGCCAGACCTTTGTGTGGTAAAGGCCTCTTGCAAGACCCATGCGTTCAGGCCCTGCCATCCCTGCTGCTGTGCTGTTTCCTGGGCCTGGCCCCAGGCAAGCAAGGCTGGCAGCTCGGCAGTCCCTCTGCTCATCCTTCTCTGTAACGTGGTGTCAGGTATATGGTCTGGGCGCTGCCGTTCGCTACAGGCTCAGCAAGTGGCTGCCACCCAGCATTTAGGGGCAGTTGGCAGCTCAGCATCCCCCTGGGAGGCGTGGGATAGTCCGCGCCCCTGTTGCAGGCTGTCTGCAGGCTCAGGAAGACGTGAGCATTACGATGAACATTGTGTGCACCTGCAAGGTTAACAAGGCACCTTCAAGACTAGAAACATATTTTAAAGTTTAGAGTCTGTAGCCTCCGCTTGACAACAGATATATAGTTTGGACAAAAATACGATGATCCTCTCAATATCAATAAGGCCTCCCTGGCCGGTAATGTTAAATCCAATATGTTCACGTTAATAACCATAGAAATCGCCCTGCGTCATAGGTTTTGAAGTGATCGAGTCAGTGAATTTTCAGCGACAGGCTTGAGGATGGGTTCTGCTAGAGGAGCAGGGACGGGGGAGGAAAGGGCTGTGCTCGTAGGAATTCAAACCGGGGACACCGTGAAATGCTTCTCGCCAGCAGAGTCCTAGTCTGTTCTCGGGGAGTTCATTCAGCAAAGGCTGCAAACACAGGGCGGGTGCGAGGCGTTCTAGTCTTCATTCATCACAAAGAGCTTTAATCCCTCCTTGAAGTGCAAATCTCAGTGCAACCTCCTCTGTTGCCATGTCTCCATAATTAGAGCGTGTTGCTTTTACTTAGTGGCTCATCCACTCCTCGGCCTCCGTGCTTGAAGCACTGGTGTGCACAGGTTTAACTTTACGCCTGCGAGTAATCTCCGCCGGCGCTGGAGCGCTTGACCTGGGGAGGTTACATCAATGCTCTTTGTCTGCCGCGTCTTTCCAGATGGGCGAGGTCCTGCCGGCTCCGTCGGAGGCCGTCGTGCTACAGATAGCGGAGGGCTCTGGTGCACGGGGCCTCGTCCCGAACAATAGCCAAGATCCGCCTGGGCAAGCACCTGCTCCTGGACCAACCCCGCAGCAGCTTGGCGCGGGGCCGAGAAGCCGGCTCGGCAAGCCGTGTCCCTGGGGGTACCATGCTGCTGGAGTCTGCATCTGGGGAGTTGCATGGTTATCCCCTTCCCAGGCTCCCTGGACCCGGCTGGTCCCTGCCATTCCTGGCTGTGCTGGAGTGACGGTGCCTTGCTTATTTATACCTGGGCTTGGGCTTGCGGACCTGCCGGCGGTAGCCGCAGGGCACGAGCTCTGTGACTTACCTTTAAGACAGGCCGGTTTCTTTGGCCTTGCCTTGCACAGGCCTCTGCTGAGATCCCAGCACAAGGGCGTCCTGATGCTAGCAAAGAAATTGCACCGAGGCCCCAGCCCATTTTTCATAAGGTGGCAACAGCCGTTGGCCGTTCCAGCGTTAATCCCCTGGAGTTTGAATCCCAGTGGGAACTTTAATTTGTGCAGCTCTCTCGCATGTATGCCCCTCCAGGCTGTTGCATGATAGGAAAGAAAGCCGCGGCTGCCAGGGCTGAGCTCCCACGCTTATGGGCCCCATAGAAAATCCTGGGGTTGATGAATAGGTAGGGCTTTGCTTCTAAGGATGCGAGCTGCTGCCGCTGCTTTGTAACTACTGTATTTCTCTGCAAAAGGCCTTTACAGTGGATACCGTATCCTCAGCACTTCTGATAACTTGGGGAAGGTGTATTGATTTTCCGAGGTCCTGCTGTGAGTTGGCTTTTACTGAAATGCAATGACTCAGCTGCCTTGCCCACAGCGCGCATCCGATGCACTGGGATCGGGATTGCCCGGGGCTGTGCGCTCTCTGTTTTTCCATGCACGCACACATGCATTGCACACCCATCTGTTTCACTGGGACTCTGCCCTGTGCTGGACCCGAGGGTCGAGGGAGGTGACCTCTCAGCTGCTCTGGACACATGGGGATGGGCTCAGGCGCCTGAGAGCCTCTGGGGCTGACCTGGGTGTCACTTCTTGCTGGGAGAGAGCGTCCTCCCTTGTCAGCTCAGGTCCACCTTCCCCAGTGCAAGCATGTGTGGCCAGGCTGCACACGCCACGCGCCATCCTGCTTAGCCGCGGTCCAGCTCCCATTACGGTGGATGGGAAGGCAGCAGGAGGCCTTCATGGGCTTTGGAGGAGGCCTGTGCTGTGCAAGCCATGGGCTGGTGCTGCCCCTGCCTGGGGGTCTGCAGCAAAAGCCCCGCAGCACCTGCCCCAGCCGGCCTGGCCTGGGAGCGAGTTTGGCTCCCACCACAAATTGAGCACCCTCGTAGGGAGGACCGAGCTTCTCTCTGCATTTCCCGGGCACCGTGGCTGTTGTCGGCGGGTGCAGGGGGGCATCTGCGGCCTGCAAGCGCCGTCCCCTTGCAGGAACCAGGGCCGAGCCGGGAGCACGAGGCCTGCGTAGCCTCCTCGTACGGGCCCAGTGCCTGGCCCGCTGCACCCGAGAGAGGCGAAGACCAGGCGCTCCCTGTTCTCACGCCAGCGATGACCCCCTGCGCGCTGCCTCCCCGCTGCCCGGCTCCCCGGCCTTTAATAAGCGCTCCCAGCGGGGCCCAGACACGTGGCTCGGGCTTCCGGCTAAACCAGGGCCCTTTGGGGTAGGACCGCGGGGGCCCCGAGCCAGCTGTCGGCACCTACGTTGCAAAAGGATGAACGGGCCAAACAAGGCCAGGTCTGCTCCTGTTAATACCCTGCGTGGTGCCCGCTGGCAGGGAGCCCATATCCAGGCCCGAAATCCGGGGATTAAGCCTTGCCCTGTGCGCCGGAGGACACGGTTTGGGCTCCATAGCTGAGAGAGAGGCAATTCAACGATGCTTTGCCTCCTATTATGTGCGTGTTAGCTGTAGTATGAAGCTTGCAGGCTGCGCGCGGCGTGAGTGCAGTATCACGCCAAGCACGTAGTTGCCACAGAAAATGTGAGAATAGGTCTGTGGAAAAACAGACCCCTCGGAAAACACAGCAGCAAAGAACCAGCTGGTTACATTCATGGGTTTAAGCGATGAGCCTGACCTCTATTCGGTTTTTGATTTAGCGAGGCATGTTCTGCTTTGTTAAAAGCACAGCTTAGGTAAGGGGACCAACAGCCGTACAAACAAAGTTACAGACAAAGGCTTTTGATTTTCAGAGTGAAAATTCCTGCACAAATTGGTGACACCTTGTACCGAGGGAGGCTTGAATCTTTTGCTTCTCATGGATTTCTTTTTCCTCTTGTTGTCATGGGGACTTCTTTTTCCCTGAATTATTATAGTGTGCACTTCAGCAGAAATTTTATTGCTTTTGGGGCTGGAAAGGCTCATGTGGGACATTTCTCACTGCTCATGGTGTAATACACAGAGGTAATTTCTTTCAAATGATTTTTGCTTGAAGTGCTTTCAATGAATCGAGAAGGGTAAGAGTATGAATGGATGGCTGGGGTCTGAGCGCTGAGCGCAGGCGAGGAACAACCGCTATCAAACTTTCCAGAGCACGACGTGTGGATATTGTAATTTCACTGTGGTGTATAAGTGGTCGGCAGCCTGGTTTAGTCTCGTCTTCCACCTTTTTCGGAAAGTCTGATCTGGCATCGGAATCGGCGTCTCGGCCCCTGCCACGCGCTGTTTCAACCCCAAAGGAGGCAGCTCCGGTGTGTGACGTCAGCAAGGTTATTACACCTCTGGCTAATAACGGGGTGCAGGGTGATGCCCGTCCTACCCAGACCGACGCATGGGATTGCATGGGATGCACGTGGGATGTCTTTGCAGACTCGGGGCCTCGGTCTCTGCATTAATGGGCACATTGAAGAGCCCGTGGAAGTGGACCCCGTGGGCTGCCCGATGCCCGGAGCGCAGCGAGCGACGAGCTCGTCCCTCTGGGCACGGTGGGTTGGTCCTGGGCCAGCTCCGGCTCCAGCTCCCAGGGCTGCTTGCAGGAGCTAGCAGGGGGGCGGCTGGCAGGAGGGGAGCCTGCAGCTGGCAGCAAGAGGGGCTGGGGGTCCCTCGCCAGGCTGGTGCTGAGCGCCGCCCCCCAGGCCCGCGCGCCTGTCTGCCTGCGTCCTCCTCTTCTGCTGCGAGGCCCGGGAACGCGTTAATTGCTGCGAGTGAGACTATCCTCCCCGTTGGCAGCACGAAGGCAGAACTCTTCAGCAAAACTTGCTAATTACTGTAACTGCGATTTCTAAACCAACTGCCACTTGTGAGCACAACATGCGCTGGGTGTGTTGTTCCTCTCCAGCTCGACATTCAGCAGCCTCGTTTACTTGTTTAGTTGGTCGCTGTTTCAAAGCCGCGAGCGAGCATTTGCAGGCTGTGGAAGGGATTCATATTTATGGAAAAGCACCTATTTGTGTAAATACCCCATTTCCACCCCCAAAGTCTTCATGCCAATTTAGTAAACGTTGCAAGATACAGTATTTTTCTGCTGCCAGATTATACATCCCAGCATCAAGGATGGCTCATAAACCTGCTCTTTATGGCTTTGACATTACAATCGCTAGTCACAGCTTATGTAAATGAAGGTATTTACCTTGACAAGCTCTCCTGTGAAGTGCACCACTTCCTTACAGGATGCATTTTGTAGCATAAACAGGCCTAATGCCAGGGTGGGCGTACAATTCACGGTGGCGTCGGCAGTCCTGCTCAGGATGCCGACGGCATTTGCCATAACCCATTGCCTGTCAGAGCCTGGTGGTGGGTGGATGGAGGCAATGTCCAGGCGAGGTCAGCTGGACAGCATTGTCCGTGCGCTCCTGGTGCAGACCTGCGCTTCCTCCACCCGGCGCAGAGATGGGCAAGGCGCTTGCCTCCTGGCCTGCCGCGTCCCTTACGTGCGGGAATAGCTTTGCCGCGCGTGCTCGGGTCCCATCCTGTACCTGCCCAGGGAGCCAGACTGGATTCAGCATCAATCCTGCCAGCTGCAGCCACCTAATCAGCAAAGCCAAGTGGCACCACGCGACTGCAAGGAAGTCACCGCTCCCGAATGCTCACGGGGAACCGTTCTTTACCCACCCGGAGAGCAGCAAAAGTCACCCAAAAAGGCATTATGCCCTTCTGCATAATGGGCACCTGGGAGGAAACGGCAGACCAGACAGCCTGGGCGTAGAACAGGCCTGCGCCTGTCGGGCAGGCCATTCATTATGAATTATCCCCGGCTCTCATCTCGCACAACCCCGCTGTAAAACACTCCAGCTCGAAACGCTGACTCATGAGGCTCCAATTACAGACTACAAGGCCCGGAGTCATTTCTGCGGAGGAGATCTTTAATTGGCCATTGGCTCATCCCCATTTGGTCCCCCCCCGCCTGGGAGAGTACAGGCATTGATCCTGCTACCTCTTGCATGCAAAGTCAGCACTCTAATCTTTAAGCTAATTTCCTAGCTATTTAGCTGGCCTAAATTAATCCAGCATCGTCTTCAGCTGCTGCCTGCATCTCTAGCACTGACCCTCGGCAGCGCGGGAGCTCTTCCCCAGCGGGGCCACGTGTGCAAGCACAGGGTCTGCTTAAGGAAGAGGTGGGCGGCACTGCTATTTCTCTAGCTAGGCAAGGCAAAGACAAAGTAAGAGCCGGTGGGTTTCAACGACCAGCAGCAAGAGCTGAGAGCCCCGAAAGGTGATGGCGTGAAAGGTCACTGGAGGTGCTCGCTGGAAGAAGCGGGTGCGGAGATGCCAGGCAGAGGTGTGAAGGCAGCTGTTGGAGCAGGGCCTGGCCTCAGACCGCGGGCAGCGTTGCGCTCCTGTAAAGCGGCTCGCAGCTCGGAGCTGGGCCCAGACAGGACCAGCAGATGCCCGCCGCCAGGCGGGGACGGAAACGGGGGATCTGCTTGGGGCAGGAGTCCCGGGTCAGCTGCTGCTGATCTTGCAGCAGTCCTTGCGCCCTTCTGTCCCGCTCCCGCCCCTCCCTGCGCCGCGGTCTAGCGGGCACCGAGGCGGGAGACGGAGGATTTGGGGCTGCAGTTACCACCGCAGGTGGATCCAGGGGTGGGGGAAGTGGCGGAGGAGGAATCGGTATTTCTGTCCAGGCCGTGCTGAGAGCGTCAGCTGGCTCCTAGCCCTCCCCGGGTTCCTGCTAATCTCCGTCCTCTGCACAGGCGTTAATGACCCGCTCTCCTTTTTAATGGTCTCCATGTTCCTCTAGTCCAGCTATCTTTTCTTCTGAAGTGCTGCTGTCTGTTAGCCCTTCTTCATCATACCATGCTTCTGTTTCACAGCCCTGAAGACTGTTTTTAGCTGTAGCTAAAAACCTGAGCTCAGGTGTGGATAGAGTAGCTCAGGTGTAGACATCTCTGACAGTGAAGTGTTGGATGCACTGTCAAAATGCTCACGAAGGCTAGCTTTGTTTTATCAAGCCAAATGAGAGAGGTAGATGTGATAGCTTTTATTAGATCAACTAAATAGCTGGGAAAAGTTCTCTGCAAGCGTCCAGGCACAAGCACCCTTCTTCAGGCGTTGGGAGACGGCTGCTGCTATGAGTTCTCCAGGGGAAAAAGAAAGCTAAAGTGATGAGAGGCACACTTAACTGTAATGACTACAGGACTAATGACACCATCACTTTTGACTGGTCTGAATATTTTTTGCCTAGTTTGTTGTGTTTTTTAAAAACTTAATATTTAATCTAGCAAAGTAATGCACATTCCAATCTTTATCTCTGTGCTTTGATCTTAAGCTGAATAACGTAGCGCTAGCCCTCTAGCGTATTAGTAAAGCTTCTAGTATGTCTCTAACTGGAGAAACATATGCATTGTGTGATATGAAATAATGTGTCACACCATCTGCACCCTGCTTTTCACAATCCTAGATCTTCCCATGGTCAGGACATGGTCCAAGATGCCACATAGAGCACCACCAGCTCCTCCAGAGCTGCAAGCCCGTGCCATTGCCACTCAGAGGTTTTCATAGATGCAGGGACATGGGAGGGAGAGGGGGGTGTGCTGAGTTAGCCTGTGCCCGTATGGCTCAAACATGCCCTGGGACTCATCGAAATACATCCTTGCCCCCTGCCACGTGCCAGCAGCACTGGTTGGTAACTTGGAGCGACCCCTGTTCAAAGGCACGAGGTAGCTGCAGCCCAGGGGTCGGGGTCGGGGTCAGTGCCGGCTGGGGAGCTTGGACCCAGGCAGGGGGGTCCCAAAGGGGCCTGAGGTCACTGTGGCGAGTCCTTGATATGGAGGGACGGGGGGGTAGAGCCCAGTCAAAAGGAGCCTTCCCTCCCCAGCTGTTAGCTATGTGGGGGCAGAGTCGGAAGCAGATCAGCCTGGGCAGCGGGAGGGAAGAATCTCGGCTCCCTGCAAAGGTGCCGACCAAATCCGCGCGGGTGAGGAAGGCAGCAGGAGGTCTGCGTAGATCAGTAAGCTGCCCGCATGTGCACACACGTGTGCTTTGCAGTCCCCTGGCAGAGCCCGTGTGCCAGCTGCCCACACGACCACAGCGTCTGGTGGTGGACACAGTGAAGCCGAGGGGCCACAGCTTCCCGGGGCCTCCGGGAACGTGCAGCAGAGCCGGACCGGCGGGTGTGCCCGGGGCGAGCTCCAAAACTGACCGGTCCCAGCAAGCCAGGCCACGCGGGGTGGGCTGCTGCTTCTTCCCTCCTCCCATCCCTCCGATGCATGCGGACACTCCGGGGAGGAGATGGCCTGGTCTGTGGATGTGCCGCTCTTGCCTGGATCAAGAGCAATCATGGTTCCTTAGTCAGCTCAAAATCCTCTGGAAACCTGAAAAAACAATCAAAGCACCATGGAAAAGTGCCTGAAGCAGTAACTTCACTGGTAAACGAACACATCTAGCTAAGAGTTGCTAAGACCCAGCAAATCCTACTGCAATTTCCTATGCAAAAAGGGTTTATCTCTATCTAAATATTATTCTGCATCATTGCTTATTGCAGGGAAGCTATTGCTCTCCTAGGTTAACTGATTGAACTTTGCAACCAGAACTGCAAGCTTATCGTACCAGCTCTAGCTTGACTTTTATTGCTCCTAAATTGTAGTGATATTGTTAGATATAAGTAAGTGTACATTCCATTAAGAAATATTAAACTTTTATATTACTTGAGAATTAAAAAGATTAAAGGAGGCATTTCTGCAATCTAGTCCACCATGAAATTAGAATCTATTTGGTATGTAATACAAACACTCTTACCATTAATGATGACAGCAGGGATGGGAGGGATTAAACGCTCAAGGCCAGCCTGGATTTTCTGGAGCTGGGACGGCAGGGGAAACACTTAGACACAAGCGTTATGGAAGGGTGACTTGCTACAGTGAAAGTTTTGTGGGCACGTTTCATTGCCATCTTCTTGCTCCATGCTCATAATGCTCTCCCAAATCTCCATCTCGGGCTGGCTGTGTCTGTGCCGGGCACCTGCCAAGGGCAGAAAGTTGAGAAAAACCTGGTTGGCCATTTCTGCATTGCGCGGTGGTGGAAAAAGACACCCCTGCTGAAGGCGCTTGGACTTGCAGAGGTCAGGCATGGAAACGTGCCATTTTCCAGTTGTCTTGCATGTTCATGGGATGAGGTTCCCCGTGTAATACTTTGGGCTGCTC
Source organism: Crocodylus siamensis (assembly GCF_052110815.1). Taxonomy (NCBI): domain Eukaryota; kingdom Metazoa; phylum Chordata; order Crocodylia; family Crocodylidae; genus Crocodylus; species Crocodylus siamensis. The sequence continues at coordinate 50,266,280 of NC_143406.1, forward strand.
ACAGAGCAGTCCATGATATGGGTGAGCCATGCACACGGCATTGTGCACAGCCAGGTTAGCTTTTGGCGGTGCTTCCAGCTACTGGGCTGGCTGTGGAGGCAAGGAGGAAAGTCATCCCTGGGCACAGAGGCGGATGGTTGAGAGTGCCAGCATGGTGGGGAGACATGGGGATGACCGCCCCGTGCAGAAGACTTTGGCCCCTATGGGCTCTCAGCAGCTGGAGGACTCAACATCTGGTGTGACAGTCAGCAGGGAAGGGTGCTGTGGGAGACTGGAGCCGCTCTCCTGCAGAACTGGGACCCTTTGCCAAGACGGCGCCTCGTCCTCAGGGCCTCATGCCTCTACCTGCTCCCTGCGCCTTGCATGAGCGCACGGCGGGGGCTCTTGCACACTGCACATCCCAGAGTCCTCAACCCCAGAGCAGTTTCAGCTGTGCCTTTGTTTTCTTCAGGAGAAAAAGAAAATGAAAACACAGAAATTATGGTTTGCTGCGAAGGTAAGATGCACATTTGGGTGCCAAGAGCTGAGGGAACAAAAAAGAGCAGGTTGTTGCATTAACACTAAGTGGCCGCGATACACGTTATGTTGTATTTCTAGCCTTGGTTTTCTTTCTAAATGTGCACTTTAATTCATAAAACATCTGCTGTATCATGTTTATGTCTCTGTGCTTAAACACATAGCCCGGCATATGTAGATTCTTCTTCATTAATATGAGCGCCGCACACTTGATGTTTCACGCTGGCCTTCTCAGTATGTTAATGAAGAACCCTTACTCTGCTGTAATGCAGAAGTCCTGTTTTTTAATTAATACCTATGTGTTGCCATTGGAAATGAAGGGTCACGGATTCCTCTCGGCTGGGGCGGCGAGGGGCCGGTTTCAGTGGCCGGCCCTCACGGGGGGGATTCTCCAGCGCAGTACGGGACCCGGAGCAAGGGGTCGGGGTGCTTTACGGTTGCCTTTGCAGCTCCCGAGCTCTATCAGTCTGGCCCTCGGCTATGTTAGAGCAGCCTGTGCCGAACGCTGGTTGCCGGCGGCACCAGGAGCAGAGATGCCCGGGGTCCCGGTGCACGCGCCCTCCTGGCGGGTGCTTAGCAGAGGAGCTGCTGCGCTGGCCCTAATCCCCTCCCTGAGCCTGGGGAATCTCCCATGGGCCAGCTCCTCTGGAGCCCGGGCAAGGCCGTGCTACCGGGAAGGCGGATGAAAGCTGGCGAATGGACCGGGGCATCTGCCCGATAGTATTGCTCTCAAAAATAAACGGGCAGTGCAAACAGGCGGTGACTCGGGCGCGTGCTGTGCACGCCTTGCCTGGGGCGGCTTCACCGTTTATGAAGATGTTTTGCATTCAAGGATTTGCAGTTTCCTGGCCCATGAATATTCAGCTTCCAATTTGCCCTTTCTGTCTGCGCACCGTACCCCTACCTTCCTCCTTGCGCTCTCTTCCAGCAGATTCAATTAGTTCTATTTGCTGCTTTAGCAATAAAACAATTCCCTCTGTGGCATTCAAATGAGTTTCTCTCATTATTTCATTTAGATCCTTGTTACACTTTAAAAACTGCCAAAGGAAGGGGGTGGGAGAGACTCTGCCTGTTGCCTGCCCCCGTTTGCCGCGGGGAAGTGCCGGCGACGTGGAGCCGAGCGAGGAGGGTCCAGATGCTGCTGGTCAGCGCCAGACGGGCAGTGAAGGGCTGGACTCACGGGCTCACGAGGTGTCGAGCCGGTTCAGCGGCTGTTTTTCACCAGGCCCCAGCCCCGGCGATGTTCGGCCCGACGCCACCTGAGCGACTACGGGCCCTTCAGAAATGAGGCGTGAGAGGCCCCATTGCAACTGGACTCGGGAGCACGCAGCTCCTCCCGGTGCCCCTCGCACACCGGGTGCAGGGGGACCCAACTAGCACTTGTGGCAGCTGAAGCACAAGCTCCCCGGCGGTGAACCGTCAATTTAAATGCAGCGTATTGGTTTATTGAAATGCAGTTTGACAGGGAGCGGCCTTGGCTGCGTTCAGTAGGGAGCTGGGACTGTGTCGAGGATCCGTATAATTTGACTTCCAGCGTACGGCAGAGTGTTGTGTAGAGAAAGAGGTAACCTTTGTAAGCACCAGAATAACACTGATTATGTGGGCTGGGTATATAAATAATTACACAGGACGCCAGAGTCCTGTTAACAATCTGCACTCGGAGTGCCCTTTTAGGGGTTTGAAATGGCGTCAGGTGGCGGAGTCGTGTTAACAGACCCATAAATCACTCCTGTTTCACACTGCGCTAAACACAAATCATATTAGTTACAACACTGAAGAGCATCTAAGTAAAGGAAAGAGAAAGGCAAGGTAGAAAGAGGAAACTAGATTTAAATCTAATTGCTTTTTCATGTGCATTTCACTGCTGTTTGGCTGGGACACAATGGTCTTCTGTAGGAGCAGAAGATTAGGCGCTGTGCATGGAGAGAGACAGGATTGTCAGAAAGGCCCTCGTCTGCTCCATCCAGATTGCTAACAGCGCGCGGTTGTATTAAAGATGGATGAAAGGCGACATGCCTTTGTGTATTCAATTTTTTAAAAAATGGCTTTTCCTCCTCAGTCTGTGACTAGTGTGTTTTAAAGCACTCTCACCCCTTCCAATTCCTTTTTCATTATGAGATTAAATCTCCAACCAAACGAGAATTCGGGGCCCGCCAGCGCGCTCGGAGTGCCTGCCGCGACCTAAGTGAATTTAACGAGGGTTAAAACTTCCGGAGAAAAGAGGTGCCTGCTTTCCCCATCCCCGAGACTTGCATCTCGCCCATGGAAAGGTCCACGCCCTTCTCGAATGGAAAGGAAAGGGACTAATTGGATCCCGCTATCTTCGACTACGAAATCCAGGCCCAGGGACTTTCCCCAGCAGCGGGTCTGTGGGTCGGGCAGCATCTCGCTGCTGTGGGTGGCAGCTGATATGACAGATTGAAACTTACTGTTAATAACCTAACAAAGTAAAGGAGCTTAAAGAAAATATGTCTATTTAGGATGGAAAACCATTTTAAAGGGATGAAAAATGAGAGTGTACAGCAGGATAAGTGGGATGGCAAAGTTAAGTAATTAATCACGCGGGCTGTAACGGGGAAAGGAAATAAACGTGATAAAAGGATTTGTCTGAGTAGATTACAGACAAATTAAAAAAAAAAGCAAGGGGCATCACTGGCTTGGGAATTGTGCTCTTTAGAAATCCTCAATCATTCTCACAATCAATTCTGCATTTCCTTAATAGCTGTGTGAAACATGGCTCCCTCTGCATTGTCTTAGATTAACCGCTAACTGCAAACCATACATTAAATGAAGTATTGAATATTTGTCTCTCAACAATACACTTGGAAGTTGTTTATTTCCCTGCTAGGTCTTCGGTGCTGCATTTGGGTACTGTACCTAAATTGTGAAATACTTGCTTGTAATGTCTCCACTTGTTCTGCCAGGGCCTCGCCTGGAAAGGAGCTGTACCGGGGCCCCCGTTACAGGGACTCGTTCTCATAAACGCATTGTTTGTTTCTGGAGACAATTACACTGACTTTATTATACAACATAGCTGCCCTGCAACAAACAATCTGCTTTATGGGTTTTCTTAGTAAAATACCAAGTTGCGATATGCTGTGCTTACTAATATGATTCAATTGTATTGTGTTATCTGACCTTTAAGGAACCTGCAATCTATAATAACACGGTTCTACAGCAGATCCACTAGTAAAAAGACTCGGCTTCTGGGAAATTCAGTCTATAAACAAATGTAGCTGTGGTTTAAAAAGAATAACGAGGCCCTTTAACCCTTTCCCGGTTGACTTTGAGTCAGGGTTGCATTAGCACGCCGACGGGGAAGGCAGGCTGCCCAGCAAACGGCACCGAGCAGTCTCTGACGGCGTGTCCTGCATGGGGTGGCGTGGACACAGGCTGCCCCAGCTCATGCAGCCGAGGCCCTCACTATTGCTGCTCCCATGAGAGGGGGCACATATCGCAGCCGGGCTGGACTTGGCAGCACTGTGCACTTGCTGAATGGAAAGGCTTGGCCCAGTGGAAACCACCTGCAGCTCTGTCCATCCCTAATCCCGTGCAGCCCCCCGACAGCAGAGCCTGTAGCCGTGCATGCCTGCACCACAGCGCGGAAATGATTAGCACTGATTAACATCCCCATCCGCCCGCCCACGCACGTCTGTTCGCTCGGCTTCGGGCTGCCTGCCACCGTGCATCGGATTGGCGCCTGTTCAGAACATGGCATCCTGGCCCGGGCATCCAGCCAGCTGCCGCGCGGGGCTGGCTCCAGCGCCTCGGGCTGCACTCGGGGGTCCCCTCATGGCAAGAGTCAGAGGACAGAGGAGAGGAAGCACAGAGCTGCGCACACCCGGGCTGCAGCCTTGCTGGTTCCTGCCGTGCCCAGGAGAAGCCGGGTGTCGCAATGGCTGGTGGTGGTGACGCTGGGCCGGATCGGACCGGGTCCACGTAGCCGGCCTGTCTCAACCCGCTTGTCTCGTCTCTGAAGCGACAGTCTCTGCTTGCACAGTGCCTCTTCGTGTGGCTATAGCTCCCGAGTGTCAGTCACCCTTACCGCACCCCTCCATGGCAGGAAAAGGCTGGATCTGGGCAATTTGGGTTAGCTGGGGGGGGTGGCTGCGTCAGCTGGTTGGGAATCGCGTGGCTCTGGGACACTGGCAGCAAACTGAAACAAGCGTGTCCCCATGACAAGGGCGATTCCCTTCCTCTCACTGAGCTCCCAGACACCCGAGGACAGCCCAGACCAAGCTCTGGGCTTTCTCACCCGTCACGGGGGCTTTTGATGTGGCTCTTTGTGAAACCGCTCCTCTGTTGGACCAGAGGAAATCAGAGGCTGACTTGCTTGATGTGGAGTGTGCACAGACTAGCAGGGGCATTATCGGAGGCACTAATAACCTTGTTAAAGGTCACCTTGTGATCCCGTGGAATATCCTCTTCACCTGGAGATAAGGTTTAAAAATGAAAGAGAAGAAAGAGCTGAAGAAAGCAGGAACATTCGGAGCCCGGCAGAGGTGACGGCGCAGCTTGGAGTGGCTGCTGCCAGACTGCAGGAGCGGGTCGATGCTGGGCTGTTGCTGGAGCTTGTGGGGGGCTCTGGGAGGATGGCGAGCGTGCCCCCGGGCCACGGGCGTGTGGAAGTCTGCTCCTTTGAACGTATTCAGAGCAGTGCCCATCAGGGCCCCACCTAGTGCCAGATGGGCTCCCAGCTCAATCCTGGTTCTCACTGTGCTGCCTGGTGAAGCCTTGGCCTGGGGTGTGGATCCCAAACCATATCAGTCCTTAGGACTTGGCTGGGCAAAGCAGAACATTGTGTGTGTGTTGGAGGGAATATCTTGGATCATCCAGCCCCTGCCCCTGCCCCCTCCAGTGCCGGGCGGCCAACCCTGGAGCACTGGCTGGCTCCAGGGGACATGGGGTGACCGTGGTGGGGTGCTGCAGGATCTGGGGAAAGCAGGGCAATGGAGGTCTCTTCCATGCTCTTCCTCCATGCTGCAGGGTGGAAGCCAGGGTAACCTCTGGGTGTGGAGCTTAGTGCTGGGGACTCTGTCCCGTCCCACGGGTTTCAAAGCCTGTGTTGCCCGTGCGTTCCTCTACATCGGCGATGTGTCACCATGCAGCTGCACAAGGCCAAGGTCACTGCTGAGGTCAATAAATAATACATGGCAATTAATCTTAGGAAACTGATGTTTGGGGGAGAGAGGAGAGGACACCGCAGGGCTCCCAGGCACCAGGCTTTGGCTTGGAGTCAGTGCAGCCAGGCTCATGAAAAATAAGCCTCTGCTGGGATCTTGTGGGCAGGCGGTGAGTCAGTAAGGGACTGGCACGCTCCCAGTCTGCTGGTGGAGAGCAGAGCGCCGCAGCTTGCCTGCCGCGGCTTTGCTGAGGACCGGTGCACGGGGGCTGCCCCTGCCCACCTGCCCCTGTGCAGATTGGGACCCAGTCCCCATGGGCTTTCTCATGCAAGGGGATGGACACAGAGCCCTCCTGCCTGCCTCATCTGCAGGAGCCCATCCAAGGCAGGGTCCCGCAGTGGTTCTCCATGCACATTTGAGAGCTTTCAAATGCAGAACTGTCTCCTTGAGACCGCGGCGTTCAGCAGGTGGCAACACTCAAGGCTTTTTTTTCTGAAATCTGTAGTAAGGATTTAGAAAGGAAACCTTGACTTTTAGATTGATTTTTAAATAAGCATATATTTAGCTGTTAGTGCTTGAAGTACATCTTGGATTATATTCTTCTGCAAACAGAATATTCTAATTGATCTGGCTAATAAATAATGAACGCCAGGCCTGCTACATACAATTCAAGGTTACTCTGCATTTCTATCAGCAGCGCTGGGCTGGCTTTTGATGCTCAGAAGACTGTTTCTTTTTTAATAAGCGTCCAGGGGGACTGGGCTGCAGGGAGGGAGGGGGGCGTGGAGAAGGGGACTGCTGGGCTTTTGTCTGCAGTTCCCTTCAGTTCTTTTCTAAAGTGTAATTAGTGAGCAAGAATGTGACTTCAAGCCTGATGTAGCTTGGAAAACTGAATGGAGTTCACAGGAAGTCCCAAATAAACGTCTTATGATCGCTCCAATATAGAAGATCCCTGGCTTTGATCTCCCACGACACTCATGGGCAACTCTAAACCGTATCCACACAAACCATGGGAGATGTGGGTACTTGATGCACAAATGGGAAATTAAAAGCTCTCCAGTGGGTGGCTGTGGTCACCCAGAACAGACCATGGGACATGTAACGACTCAATGCCTGACCCACAAATATGACGGAGCTATCACAGCGATACACCCCGCTGCTCCTAATGCAGTTGTCTGGCTCAACACCTAAATGTAAAATTATAGTTGCTGTTTGGTATCTACATCAACCATATGAAAGAAGAAGTGAGCAATATAATTTTAAGAACCCTATATATATATATCTAGATGGATGGATGGATGGATGATCACAAGGGCCCGAAATGGCCACCCGTGGCAGAGAGACTTCATGCAAAAGAGCAGGGCTCTGTCCCGGGGGTTTTGCACTGCAGTGATGAACAGCCTTGGCTCCTGCTGCTCTCAGCCTGACCCCACAAATTCCCAGTACAACTTTTTGTTTGCAAATCATAACGGGAAGTCTGCAGGAACGGTTAGGACGGAGGCGCGGGTGGACACGAGAACGCAGGGTTGTCCGGAGAATCAATTTTAATGTGGAGCCTCCTATTGATCAGCACCGTGACGGGTCACTTGACTGGAGTGCGAAACGCTTCAAGGAGTGTCCGCTTTGGGAGGAAGCCAAGAGGGCTGCGTGCTGCGGGAATACTAAGCCAGCCGGGGCCAGGGCTGGAGCGGCTGGACTCTGCCTGCTGCCAGGGCACTCGCGATGCCGTACGGGGAGCACACGCACTGCGCAGGGCAGCCGCTGGCACCTGGAGCTTCCTGCCTGGGGGCACACGCGTGTGGCACAGGCAGGGGGAGAGCCTGAGGGAGTCCAGCGCCAGAGATGCACGTGGCTCCAGCTGCCGGACTCGGCAAAACACTTGGCAAACCAAGCCAGCCACCCCGGGGCCCACGTTCAGCACAGAGGGACCAGGGCCGCTTCCAGCGCAGGGCACTCGGAGCACTGCAGCTCGCGTCCACGACGGCCAGGAGGCACCGGCCTCGCGCTGCTTGCGGGCTCCTCAGCCCCCGGGGCACGGCCAGCCCCCCAAAGGCCACGCGGAGCCTGGTGATTCAGGATCTGGGCTCTGCAGTTTGCAGAGGTTGCTTGGGTCCTCATCTTGAGGAGCAGGAATTAATCACTCAGTGACACTGCAATTACTATCCGATGGTAGGGCATTTATTTGGCATTTAACATGTCATTAGAGCAAATAAGTGTTTCTCTCCCCAAGGCAGAGCCAATTGCAGGAGGCCAAGCTTTGACCTGGTGGAAGATCGTGCAGTGGAGCTGCCCTGTGGCAGCAGCCCTTGGTTCAGCTACATGCAAAGCTTGCTCAGCTGCGCACGTGCCTTCGCTCGCACGGGGAGCTCTGCCCTGTACTGAGCCCAGGGAGCTTCTGGTGTGAATCCCTGAGCTGCTTGGAAATGCTCTGCGAAGCACAAGTGTGCGTGCGTGCGTGTGTGTAGGGGGGGCAGGGGGAACGGGCATCTTCGATCCCCTGAAGACTGATCACGTTCCCACAGAACTGCAACCTCTCCTGGTGATTAACACGACTGGGATTAACGATCTACTGGCCCAGAAATGGGAAGTCATTCCAGGATGGAAAATCGGAGCATTTCACTGCAGCTGAGCTGGAGCAGGACGTCCTGCCCTTGGATCTCCCCAGCCAGGCCAGACGAATGCAGCCGGCGTTGCAGAGAGCCTTGCTCTCCAGGGGCAGCGTGTCTCCTGTCCCAGGCCGGGAGCGCGGTCCCTGACCAGCACAAGCCCCTGCACGTGCATAGCGGAGCAGGGCTCAGGCCGGCTGCTGGCTGGTCCCTTGCACTGGCGCAGGGGCAGAAACGTCAGCTAAGGTGCAGCGATGGGCCGGAGGCTGGGCACAGCCGGAGGGGGAGGCGGTGCGGAGGGCAGCATCTGGCTGGGGCTCCCGGGGGCCGTGCAAAACCCTCTGCAGCACGGACCAGGCCCTGCCGCCTGCGCCTCCAGCCCTGCACGGAGCTTGGGGTGCGCGAGGCCCTGCGACGAGGGCCGCCGGAGCGTGCTTGGGCAGCAGCCAGCCGAGCTCTGCCAGGAGAGGAAGCCGGCTGCTACCGGCCCTTCCCTCCGGGAAGCTGGTCCCGCCAGCTGGAGCGACTGATCAGCCAGGGCAGGCGGGCGATGCCGAGGGGCTGCAGACCCCTCGGGGACGGGGGGGAGATCTAGCGTGCAGGGAGCTTCCCCCTCGCGCAGGCCGTTTGTAGGGGACACGGGATCCTGCCCTGCTCGCTGGGACGGCGGGGGACCTGCGAGGAGCAGCCCCCCGTCCGGGGCAGAGCCCACCCCGGAGAGTCCCCTGCCTCGGCCCGAGCCAGGCCGGGGCGGGGGGACGTTTCTGCTTGGGAGGGACAGACCGATGGCGGGCGGGCAGGTGGGTGCCGTTTTGGGGTTTCGGGAGCGACGTCTGGGCTGCAGCCCCGGGTCTGCCCTGTCCTGCGGCGTGGCACAGGCTCCCGAGCCCCTCGGCCCCTCGGAGAGCGAGGTCCCGGCAGCCCCAGCGCTCCGCCGTCGTCCCCAGGCGCCGGGCCAGGTCCTGCCCGAGCGAGGTAGCAGGAGAGCTGCGGACACGGTGCGCCCGGGGGCCCTGCAGCGCACGCTGGCCCCTTGCCGGGCCGTGGGCATCGGCTCCGCGCGTGCAGACTTCGGCAGTGCCCCCACGCGCGCTGCCGAGAGGCTTGGGGGAGGCTCCCAGGTAGACGGCTCTTCCATCGGGTACAACTCGAGGACCATCTGTTCCAGCTTTTGGGGAAGCTAAAAACAATTCCTGGCATATGCTGCAGCTTCGCTGGTACATCACAGGCCGCGTGGTGATTCATCCCTGCAGAACATGCTGTTCCGGGCCGGGCTCACACCCCGGCTGCCGGAGCGCCGCGCAGCTCCCGCCGGCCCATCCTCCCTCCGGCGGGTCCCGGCAAGCCGAGGGACGTGACGGCCTGGACTGAGCAGCACCTGCTCGCCCAGGCCGGCGCGTCTTGGCCGAGCTGCTCCAGCCCCTCCTGGCAGGCCGCGAAGGAGGAGAGCCCCTCCGACGGCAAGATTAAATATCGATCGCAGTGGGCGCTGTGCACGTGCTGCCGTGGCCAGCCCCGGGAGGCGCCAGGCTCCCTCCTTGCCCACCGCGCTGGATGGCAGCTCTGTGCCAAGCTCCCGGGCATCGCTCCTGGCCCACCAGCGCGGTTAAGGCAGGGCCAGGGAGAGGCTCGTGGCAGCGCCGACAGAAGCAGCTGGGCCGTGCTGGAGCCTGAGCGCAGTCACCTGCCGCAGGGCTCCCGGGCTCCGGGCGCATGGCGCTGCTGCACGGCCGTGCGGGGGCCCCGGGCCACCCTGCTCACGCCTAGGAAAGGCGGCTGGCGTCCAGCAATGCCCTTGGCGCGCTTGTCAGCCCCGGCTGCACTGGGGCATCCCCCCACGCTGGCTGTTCTGCTCAGGCCCCTGTCCTCCCTCGGGGCAGCACTGGGGCTGGCTGCAGAGCCCCTTCCATGTGCCCATCCTGGCACCCCAGATGCCCGGTGGCTGCAGGGATGCACCCCCCAGGGTAAGACTGGTCTAATTGCATTGCTTGTGTCTCTTGGCTCTTGGGATGGAGAGTCTCTGGCCTGCATTCGTGGCCCGTCCCTTCACCCAGCCCCTCGTTATCGCTCGCTCTCGCAAGGCACAAACAGTGACTCCTGCCTTCCTTTGCCTCCTCCTCGGCGGAGGATGAAGACGTCAGCGAGCTTGACGGGCTGTCTGACACGTCGGCTGTCGCTCCCTCCCATCTCCAGCTCCCCACCAGCGTTTCACGGGGATCCAATTCTCTCTCTCCCAGTCGCTCTTGCAAACAGATTTGAAAAACTCTTTTGTTGGTTGAAATCGTCTCTGCAACACGTGGCGCCGTACTCCTCGCTGCTGTTCTAATTAGCCTTTTAGCTCCAGGCAGCGCGCACTGGTACACGGCAAGTCCTCCCCCCGTCTCGTGGGAGGCTGCCACCGCTGTGAAGAGCCGGGCGCTCCTGGCTGCGCTCGGCACCCGTGCCTGCTGCCCCTGCCCCGGCGCTCCCCCTCTCCGAGGTGGGCTCCCCTTTGCTGCGGGGCAGCGCCCGGGGCACGAGCCCAGGCTCATGCTCAGGGAGTCGCAAGCCCTTGAGCATTGGTCTTAACTCAAAGGAGCGCCCTTCATCTCCTCCCTGCTCCATCCATCCCTCCCCTCTCTCCAGCCAGGCACGGCCGCAGCATCCAGGCGACCCCCACGTCCCCTTCCTAACTGGCAAGACTGGGTTCGGTGCACATGCGGGCCCACTTCATGCGGTCTCTCATGTGCATCCGTCATGTTGCTGCCGAGTCAAAGGCCACAGCTCGCCCTTCATCTCTGAGCTGGGAGCCATCAAGAGCTGCCTTTTGTTCCGAACATCTTAGGCGCTTTCATTCAGAGAAACCTTTGCATGAACAAAGGAAACACGGTAACAGGTTTCCTAGCCTAGCCGTCCTCCTCCAATTAATTGTAGTTTAAAATACATTTTACTTTGGATTCTTGCAATTTACTTGAGAGCTTGAACCAAATGATTGGCTGCGTCATGCCCTGGAGACGCCGCGGTCGGGAGCAAGCGCCTGCTGGGTGCACGCGTGCGTTGCCGGCGCACTTATCCGACCCTGCGAAGCCCCGGGCGGCCGGGCAGCTCTGACCCTGGGCCCCTGGACAGCCCTTATCTCTGCGCTCGCAAGGCCCACGATAAGGCATTGCCCTTCTGGATCAGCGCCAGCAACGCGGCTCTTGCGAGAAAGCATCGTGTACGCAGCAGGAGCTCTGCGCGCGCTCGGGAGATACAGGCCTTTACTCTCCACGCTGCCCTGCTGCCACCACTTTTCACAGGCCGGTGTCATGCTGAGATCACATGGGGTCTCTGCTGCCTCGGCTGCATTTCGAAATTGCGTTACATCTTCAGAGACTCGTTCCAGGCAGGAAGTTCCCGGTGATAATTAAGCTTGTTCTGTTGTGCAAATCTGGCCGTGGAGGGGGGAGCGCAGACAGGTGGCCTGGCACAGACAGCGCGGCGGGACCATGAAAGCGCGCCGTGGCAAGGTGTTCGTGCACGCGGGGGGAGGCTGCGTTTCAGAGAAGGTTTCCTTCGCATTTGAAGGCGAAACCCCCTCCGGGCGCTGCAGCCGTGGGAGTGCCAGCTCCCAGTCGCACGGCAGGAAGGCAGCCGCCGGGGTAGTACCGATGTTATCCCCCCATCCTTCCCTCTGGGACTATCGCAGCAAATCCAGGATCTGCGGTAGCCCCACAGGCATGAATAATAAACCATCGCAGACATGAGTGCATTGCAGAACAAGGAAGAAATCTGCTGGCGGGTGCAGGTCCTTCCAGCCTGAGCAAAGCCCTGTGCATTTCTGTGTTGCTCCCCGGCAGGAAGGGCTCCTCCGGCCGCTCGGAGCCGACGGGCGGCCCAGTCCGAGACCGTCCTTTCGGGCTGCGGGGTTTGCTGGAGGTGGGGTTGCTGGACTGCTCGTGTAAGGTCGAGGCAAGGGGCAGGGACCTGACCAGGAGCAAGTGGCATTTCCTTGCCAGGGTAGCTCAAGGTTTGCCTCCTAAACCTGCATTTTTAAAAGCACATATTTGGGAACAGCAGCGACGGATACCAGCAAGTTGTTTGCTTGACATAAGATATTAGCCTTGTCGAGATCTATCTTTTCTGTGCATAAATTACACGGTCGACACCTTGTTTCTTTATTAAATCTCTCCAGTTCCTCAAACTCATCTCCATTTTATCACTCGCGCAATGCTCTGTGTGTTCTCATCGGGCTTATGAGATTGCCACGGCATTAACTCCCTGTACCAGGAGCCTTAAAGAGAGGTGCCGCGTGCCACGAGCTAGCTGGGCTGTGCCGGGGGGCTGTGCCAGGAGCCCTCCGGGGTGTTTCAGTTCCTTTCCGACCACGCCAGAAGCTCGCACAGGCCCCTGCCGCCCCCCTGCATGGGTGGCGTGGGGAGACGGCATGGCTGGAAGGTGCCAAAAGCCCGGCTAGCGCAAGCAGAGATGCTGCGCCCAGATGCCTGGCTCGGTGGTGTCCCTCAGGGAGGTTTTGCCCCCATCACAGGCTGGGCTCCTGGCATGGCATCCTTCCTCCCTCCGAGAGCACCAGCAATGCTCCTGCATCCGTCACCCTGCCCGGAGCAGAAGGAGGGGTAGATTCATCCTCCTCCCCATGTCTTCCCCAACTCTCCTTCCCATGCCTGGTGGAAGCAGGCAGACCCGGGTGCCTCTCCCGTGGGGCCGCAGGGCCAGCTTCCCGCTCCCCTGTGGCCTCCGTGCTCGTGGCGCTCGGGGTGGATGAAGAGCCAAAGAGCAGAGGGAGATGCTGGGCGAGATGGGGTGGCCAGGGGTGCTGGGAGCCCATGGGGGGAGAGACTACCCAAGTGGCCACATCTACGGGCATCATAGCGCAACGTGGGGAGGATAAGGACCCCTCACCGGGCAGCGCGAGGCTGGGAAGAGGGTGGGACGCAGGCAGCTGGACCAGACAGCACTGCGACAGCCATAGCATCCGACCCCCCCGAGAGCAGGAGGGAGGGCATTGCCTCGTGGCTCGGGCAGCAGAGACCCCCAGCACGGGTTGAAGGCGCACGGCTGCACGCAGCTGTTTCCCAAACATCCTGATTTTCAGCAGGGCTCTGCAAGGGAGCGGAAGGGAGGCTCTGACGACTTGGTGTCGGCATCCCCCTCGCTGCATCGCGGTGGAGCAGGCTGCGGGCTCTGCCCCTCAGTGCAGGGCCCAGCTCATGCCAGCACGTGCTTGTGCGTGCTTGCGCATGCTCTGCTCCTCACAGGTCTCTGCCACCGTGTCGGTCATAAGAGCACAAGACCTGCCATGTCCTGGGTCATCTTGCTCAGTCCCTGTATCACGTGGAGGCTAGAGGGGGAGTGACCGGGGTCTGAGCAGGGTTTTCCCCTGTTCCTCCAGCATTGCGGGCCTGGGAAGGTCTGATGCAGAGGCCGTGCCCCTCGGTCCCGTGCTCAGCAGCTGCCGATGCCCTTTTCCTCCAAACATGTCCAGTCCTTCAGCGATCCTGGCTACGCTGTCCACTCCTGTTGCATCTGGTGGCATCCCCCCAGCGGCAGGCAAAGGACAGGGTGTTTGGAGATGCATCTTGGATAAGCGCTGAGACCCGAGCACATGGCAGCGCCCTGCCAGGGTTTTTCTCTTTTTGTTTGCGCCTGGCCTTTCTGGCCAGGTCTTCAAAGCGAGCGGCTGTCCACAATGGTTTCAGATTGCTGCTGCATTTCCTTCCTAAGCAAGTCTGGGCTGCTTGCTGGAGACGGCCCAGCCGCGCAGTGCCCAGGGAGTTAATGCTCTGTGCCTTCCTCTGCTCCCACATCCTAGAGCATCGTAAATCCACCTCCTTCCCACGATCGCCAGGCCGGTGCTCTGCCTCAAGTCCACCGCTCGCCCCGACTGAAGCCCAGCCGCACGGCGGGTGGTTACTGTGCCCGGCAGCAGGAGGACAGGCCTCATTGGTTATGCTGGTGGTAGCTCTGCAATCATTAATCTAATGAAAGTGATGATAACTCATGGGAATGTGGTTCTGGGTGAAATCTCAGCTCCACCAGACACATGCTGTACAGCCCGCGTGCTCAGGAAGCCATTTGTCATCTTCAGGATGGAGGCGCCGGGTAATGAGCAAGGTGCCTCCTGGCACAGCGATGAGCTGCTTTCTTGTGCACGAGGGAACCGGGGAGGGAGCGCTTCCTGGGTGGCGCCGACCCGTGCGGGGCTGCGCGCCTGGAGCGGGACCCACAGCCCCATGCAGCAAGCCGGCCCATCGACCCCTGCCCCAGAGCTGGCCAGGGGCCTGGTCCGTGGAGGGCACTGGTCTGCAAGCGGAGGGGAAGGTTTCTGCACCTTATGGGCACTGGCCTTGCTAGGCATCATTGCCCAAGGCAGAGATTTCGGGAGGTTTTAGCAGAGGAGGCTGTCCAGAGCCTCGTGCCGCGGCTCCTGCCAGACGCCAGCGCTTTCCCACCTGCCGGGAACACGTCTCCTCCTTGCAGCCGCTTCAGCTGCTGCCTCCGCGGAGGGTCCCGTGGGAGGCCGGCGGGTTCTGCTGCTGGTTTTATGCACTTTATGGGGGACGGAGGGAGGAGAGTTTATTGCTGCGTTTATGAGGGACACGAGATTATCTGCATACGCTGAAAAATCACAGGGCCCGTGTAAAGAAGGGGAAGTACCTTCCTTTGGCAAACCGAGCGAATTGGTATTAGCCTGGAGTCAAAGAGGATCTTAAATTATTGTTGTCTTTCTGTATCACTGTGAGGTAGTTTAAAGATAAAAGCCATCTGGGAGCAGTTCCGATAAGTGGGGGGAGCCAGGGAAGCCAAGATAAACTGGCTACGATCTGCCGAGATGAACCTGTTGGCTGTGATGGTCTGTGCCGTGCTGGCTTGGATGCCACGGATAAACCCGTGGGTGCCACGGCCCGGGAGCGGGCTCCGGCCATCCCGCCTCAGCTGTGCAGCAAGGCCCGTGGGCCACGTGCCCTGGCGTATGTCTGCACCATCCCTGTGCCACGGTGGCTGGGGGTTCATGCTGCTTTTCGGAGACGCGCTTGCTCAGCTCAGCGTCTGTTATCCTTTCACCTGCCTCCGGCCAGGAGCTGCCAGCCCATGGCGTGGAGGGCTGCAGCATCACTGGAGACAGACCCTCGGTATCGGGCTGGGACTCCTTGCAACAGGAGGCCTGGGGGCGGGCGGGCGGGCGGGCAGGGGCATCTGGCCGTGCCTTTAGCACCGTGGACGGGCACAGCTGCTAGGAAAGCGGCTGCAGGCTGCTCTCCGCAGAGGTCGAGCGGAGGCTTTCAAGAGCCTGGGCGCCTCGGCACCGAACGGGTCCCCTCAGCATCCAGTCCCACGGCGTTCAAGTCTGGGTCATTAGCTGTCTGGCTGCAGCCCCTTGTCTGTAAAGCTAATGGAGTGAGCAGACTCTGAAAGTACCAGCTGACCCCTGGCAGAGCCCATCATTTAAACATAGGTTTATTAGCGCTAATTAATTCTGAGCGTAGCCGAACGATGCCGTGAGAGCAGCTGGGCTGTGGCTCCCCACACGGGTCCCGGTAGGAAGGACACGCGGTTCAAGGCACACGGGAACGCGGCAGGCACAGTGCATGCTAGCTGCTCCCCGTGCCCGGTCCAGGAGCCAGGCCGGCTTGCCCCGCTGCACGCGGCGTGGGGCAGGGGACTATTTGACGTCTTCAGGGGACGCGGCAGCGTGGGGCAGGGGTGCGCCCATGTGCAGCGTTGTGTGTCTGGCAGGATCGGCCCAGCAATGCCGGGCTTGCAGCCAGCCCCTGGCCCCGGGATGCGCTGGGTGGGCAGGACGCAGGCAGCGTGAAGGCACCAGTCTGGTACAGGGGACCCTGCAAGCCAAGTGCTAGCACTTCGCCCCCCCAGACAGGTGCCCCAGTGCTGCAGTGGGGATGCCGACGAGCCCCTGGAGCGAATGCTCGGTGCCTTTGCACTGCGCTGGCCAAGGCCTGAAGCCAGCCCCTGCCATGGAGCGAAGATGGGTGACCCTGGCCTTGTTGCTGTGCTCGCCATGCCACAGCGGCACAGATGCACGGAGGCCGGGGACCAGTAATCAGCTCTCCTGGCAAGCCGGCAACTGCACGGCATTACCGTAATGCATTGACCTGGTATTGCAGTGCTTCCAGGACCGGTGCAAAAAAAAACAGAAAAAAAAAAAAAAAATTACTGTAATCTAGTCCCCGCAGATAAAAGCCCCCACACACTTGAGTCAGGCGAGGATAAGCGTTGACACAGCCGGGGATGCTTTTCAAACACTAATGGGTCTCCTTCCCACAGCGCTAAATCCAGTGCTTGGAGCACCGGGGACAGGGGCTGGCAATGCCGCGGGTTCGGGGTCCTGGCGCCTCCACTGCCCAGGGTCTCCTGCACTTGGCCTGCGGGCTGCACACACCCAGACACGGCTGTGCTGCAAGGGGGCACGTGGCACTACCGCACACGCCAGCCGCCAGCCCTGGCCCCAGCCTGTTGCCTGGTCCAGGCAAAGCCCACATCTTGCACTGGGTGCCGACGCTGTGCACAAGTGCCAGCGGGGCCCGGCCCTCCGGCCTGGCCTGGCTCGCTCTCCAGGGCTGCCCAGCCTCTGCTGGAGCAGGGCAAGCCTGAGGCAGCAAAAACCACATTCCTGCTTCCCAAATTCATCTGCGCGTGGCACGGCTGCTTTGGCCTGCTGCCACTCCCAGAGCAGGTTGAGGGGAGCGATCAGCTCGTGCATATGGACGGGTGTCGCTGTCCTGCACTGAAGACCCCACTGTGGAGCCACCTGCCCCGGGCAGCACCGTGCACCGGCCCCACAGACATGAGCACCAGCGCGGCCCTGGGCTTGGCCGCAGGAGCTGTGCCCCGCCGGCAGGTCACCAAACACGTCACACGGGGCTGGGGTGGGTGGAGAAGGGAGCTGCAAACCCCTTTAGAAGCAAACCCAGGGTGCGTCCACACCGGGATCCTGTGCCCGTTGCTGGTGCCCACAGCCCAGGAGAGCTGGAGAAGGGCAGCGAGGATGAGGAGGGGTGCGGAGGGGCTGCCCTAGCAGGAGACTAAGGGGGCCAGGCAGGTCAGGTGGGAAGAGAGAGGCTGGAGGGGGACAGGAGCAGGGTTTACAACCTAGCGGTGAAGAGGACGGCCCAGCAGGTCTGTTTGCTGCCTCTCAGGATACGAGGGCGAGGCGGCACCGCGCGGATTGAGCAGGTTGTAAGTTTGGCACCGACACCAGCACGCGGCACTCGAGCGGGCGCAGGGCCGCCAGATGCGGCAGGAGCCGAGGGCGCAGCCGGGTCCACCCGGGCTTGGCCGCGTGCTGGGAGGAGAGGGGCGTCGTGGCCCTGGAGCACGGTCTCTGCGTCAGACCTGCCTGGGCCTCGGTGCTGCCTGGAGAGAGGCACGGGAAAGCCTGTCCCTCTCCCTCCAGCCTCCGCTCTCTGCCCCGTGTGACACAGGACGGACCCGGGTCTGCCCCAGGCCGTGGCAGGTCCGACGTGCAGAGCCCCTAGGCCGCGCGTGGCCAGCCCGGGGCCATCGCAGCTGCTCGCGGTCAGCTCCTGCCCGCGTCCCGGGGGAGTGGGGAGACCCACCCCAACACCTCTAATATCCACAGCCTCGGGGGCACCCCCGACCCCACCGATTAGGGCTCTTAGGTGCCATCTGATTTCACTGCCCCTGCTCTGAAAGACGGCTTGTACCCGGGTGGGGCGGGGATTCCTTTTCCTGGCTGCACCTTGTGCCTTGGCCTTGGGGCTAGGATGAAGACTCATTACAAAGGCAGCACACTCCTGGTTTTCCAGGGGCTGGAGGATTGCCCTCGGACCCCAGCATGTCCCTCAGGTGCCCAATGGTGGAAGAGATGCCGCCGGGGATCTCGGTGGCCGCCGTGGGCTCGGCCCGTGTTTCAGCAGCTGGAAAACGAGATGCTCAGAAAGGTCTGCTGTCTCCCCTGCAATGCTACCTTCTTAAGTGAGGATAAAAAGCATCCATTAATGTTTAACTGCATTTCTGTTTATCAAAGAAAAGGAAGCTTTTGTCAGACATCAAAGCTGGGATTTAGGACAAAGCAAACTGCTTTGCTGTGGACTTCTGAGCAACTGGAGGAAGAAAAACAATTGTTTGAAATTTCCAACTAAACTGGTGAATCCAAAACCTGCAATTTGTGTTTAGCTGAACAGAAAAGGCTAAATAAATTACCTGTCTGCCATAAGTCTCTCTGAAGTCTGGAGCTCAATTCAGAGCTGAAATCCGTGGGCACAGAGCATGAAAAATCTGCCACTGAGCGAGCAGAGCTGCGCTCGGCTGGGGTAGGCAGCCATATGCTGCGGAGTCTCTCGGGCTGGAGAGGCGCCCAGTTACGCTCCAGCCCCGCACTTCAGAGCTGCCGGCAGAGCCAGCTCCAGAGAAGAAGCCAGACCCGAAAACCTGGGCTAAAGCAACATGACGGCAAGAAAAAAGCCCGCATGTGGCCCGGCGTCCGGATGGGCTGGTTATTTCAAAACCTCATCGCCCCAGATAATTGACAGCTGAGCGTGGCGTTTGCAAAGCATTGGACTGCGAGCTGCCGTGGCTCACGAGAAGTGGTAACCTTGAGCTGCGAGGCATTATTGGCAGTATTTAACACAAATCTGTTCTCCATCACTGTCAAATCCCACTTCAATATGCACCACAGGAAGAAAGTCGAATGCTAAATTGATTTCTTTAATGGGAAGTGTTCTTCAGGAGATACCAACCCTCCTGGAAATGCATTAGTGGGATTACAAGTGAATCTGTTGGCTTTTTTTATGGACCCTTCTCTGTGCTGGCACAGTCGTGCCACGCTTCACTGCACGTGCCCGACGGCCCTGCGCACCCTCGGGAGGCCTGGGTGTTGGTGCCAGCTGCACCTGGGGTCAGGAAAGAGGGACCCGATGGCTGAACGGGCTGGGGGAGAACAGAGATCGCAGCACAGCAGCTCTTGCCAAGCGCCCAAGGACGTGCTGGTCAGGGCCAGGGTGACACCTCGCATCCAGCTGTGCCCCCAAATGCATGTTCCTGCCCCCTCCACAGGTATCTGCCAAGTTGCACGGCTTTCCCTTGGCCACCTGCTTTGGAGGGGCCGTCCGCACCATCTGGCCAGGGGCAGGTGGGAGAGCAGGATGACTGAGCAGCTGAGGGGTGCGGCGGGGGGCCGAGGGTCCCTCGGCAGGTTGTACCCCGAACGGGCTGGAGAGCTCTGCACGCTGCCCCTTGCACAGAGCCCGGGGGCTGCAGGGCGGGAGGAGGAGCGGGGAGATGAGAGGGTCTAAGCGAAGCCTGAGCAGGCACCGGACAGCCCCAAAGGAAAGGCGAAGCCGACGGGAGAGGTGTCCGTGGCTGATGGGCAGGCACTGGGCACAGCAGCCTTTTTAGCTCTCTGTGGCGGGCCAGTAGGGGGCGCTCCTGCGCTGAGCCACCCACCCCCCTGCGCCCGACCGCCTGCCAGGCCCCAAGCGCCTCCCCGGGGCGCCTCACGTCGGCCCAACCCCTTCCTGGAGCACACTCGCTAGTCTGGGGGTAACGACGCCGCCACCACCCCGAGAAGGGACTGTCTCGGCCCTGTGTCCTCGGGGAAACACAGGCCTAATACTCCCACGGGTACTCAACCCAGTACAGGCACTTGGGGCACTTCCCCAAGTCAGGGGGCAAAAAGTACAGTCTCCCTTAGTCCGCAGACCTGAGGGGTCTCTTAGGCATAATTTAGACCCACCCCTCAATAAGCCTCCCACACCAGTCACAAAGGAGAGCTTTACTGATTACAACAAGGGGTAGGGTAAACTAGGGTACAGGGTTGAGCAATATCTTAGGCATCCTAAAGAGCAAACAGTGGGGCTGAGGTAGCCTTTTGATCACGCATCTGAGTTACTGCCAGCTCGATAACTAACCAGATCTCGAGTAGCTTACTCGCACGCTTCATCCAGAGGCCGGTGAGATCCTTTCTAGCATCCGGCTGTTCCTGGTTCATGACTTTTTGGGGGAGAGGGCCCTTTCAGCTGTTTATGCTCCTCTGAGTCCCCCCCTCATGGCCGCTGCCTCATCTCATGGCCGAAGAGGCCGCCTCCTTCCCCGTCCTAACTTGTATAGCCCCGTGACCTCATTCACCGGGTCCGGTGGAGGTCAGCCCCGGCTGGCTCTCAGCCAACCAATTTGAAATGCATCACCTGTTACCGGCAGATCCCAGCCCCCCAGGTAGATGCCCCTCACCCCGGTACCAGTCCCCTAGGCAGAGGGAGCAGGTTCCCCCCCCAGGACTGCAGCCAGCTCAGGGGACCCAGAGACAGGGTGAGGGTGCGGTCCCCTCTGCTGAGCCCACCCGACTCAAACGGTCACAGCACAGAGGTTTTATCACATTGTCACAGGGCAGAGGTTTTGGGGAGCAACCAAGGTGGCTTTCTGCCACACTCTCGACCATGGAGGAGATCACGAGGTGCGGCGTGTGGGGCCAGCGGGAACGGGCCTCGCAGGCCGCAGGATCGATTTTGCTCTCCCCAGCGCACAAACTGCAGGTTTATGGTGGTGCTATAAAGCCCTGGAACACGGCTTTGGCCTGGAAGAGCTGACGCCAGCTCGACGCCGGGAGCACAAGGGGTGCCGCGGCACAGCGCCTGCCTCAGCGCCGCGAGCGGCTTGACGGCGCTGCACGGCTCTCGCTGCGCCGCGCTGGGGCGTCACCATGCTGCTGGCACGTAGTGGGCACATTGGGCTGGGGACACTTTGACTTCATCTGAGCAGGGGGTCGGCTTCCCGGGGGCCGTGCCTCCACCCGGCAGCATGCCACGGGAGGAGGAGGAGGGCAGAGTGAGGCCTTCCCCGAGCGCTGCCCGAATACTCGGCAGGGACCGGCTGCGTTTACCTCTGCAGATGCATGCAGCCTCGCAGGCCGAGGTGGCTCCTCGCCAGAGGAACTGGGCATCTGCACACAAAAACCCAGACGTTTTCCCCTGCGTGGCACCGTGAGAACGGTGGTGCCGACTTCCAGAGTTGTGCACGCCCGGGGCTGCTGCCACGCATCTCTAGTGCAGAAGGCAGCACGTGCCAGGGCCCTTCCTCGGCGCGGCAGGGGATCTCACACGCATCCCTACAGATCATTGCAGCGGAGCGTGCTGCGGTGACTGCCGTCGCCCGCTCCTTCCTGCCCGCGGCAACCCCTTGTGCTCAGTGCTGTATAAACCCACCGGGAACAACTGTCCTAGCCTTGTGCTTGGTGCTGTACAAGCCGCGGTGAACAAATGCTCTCAAAGCCTCCCTCCTGCTCAGTCCTGTAAGAGCCCCTGCTCTGGGCAGCCTCCCTCCCACCCCCCGGGCCTGGTGCTGCCTGCGAGACCCTTTCGGGAGTCTGCCGTCACGCTTTCTCCTGCGAGAGCTGGGCCCTGCTCCGCTTGGCAGCGCCTGTCGCTTGGGCCGGCTCTGCCCCTCGATGGAGCAGGCGCGAGCAGCGTGGCTCGGCTCGGGTCGGCTCGGCTCGCCGTGGTGTCAGACACACGCTGCCGTTCTCGAGACGCAGCCCAGCCACGTGCCTCCCAAAGCCGCGCGGCACAGATCCGGGATTACGGGGCAGAGCCCCTAATGCTCTGTCAGTCAGGATCACGCCAATCCCGTAAGTGCTGCACAGAGGACGCTTTTGTTCGGGGCGTCGCGGCGGCCGGCAGGAAGCTTTCCTCCATGTTTGCTGCTCCTCGCGGAAGTGTTTCATGTTTGGAACAATGGGCCGGGAATGCTTTCTTGCTGATTATAAGCCAAGCATTAGCATGCAGATGAAAATGCAAAGCAGCCAAGATTAGACGTTCTGGATGGCAGAGGAAGCCGGGGATTTAGTGGAACATGATCTTGGACACATTTTAAGCTTCTCCAAACAAGAGCCCGGATAACCTGACGCACGGCTCTCCTGTCAGCCACCCCCCGGCAGCCACGTCTAGGGGTTGCCCTTTGCTGCCAGCTCTCAGGCCTCGGGCACGGTGCCGGCGGTGCCGGGCTCTCACGCGTGCTGTGCCGCCACGCTAAATTCATGCACAGACCAGGCCCTGTCTCCAGCATTTCCCGTCTCTTGGCCTGTTTTTGGGCTGCGGCTGCACCTTCCCCAGTAGCCAGCAGCTCCCCGTCGGGCTGCCCCGAACTGAGCCCAGCACCCACACGTGGCTGGAGGGAGACCCTCTCTCAGCTGCACTTCTTGGCTGCTGATGCCACGACCCCATGTATCCTGGGCGAGCAGGGGTGAAGGCAGGGTTGTGATGCTCTCCAGCCCCCATGGACCCCCCAACACCAAGCACCCTGGCCAGAAACGCTCCTTCCTGGAGGAGCCAGCCGGGGAGACGGTGGGCTCCCCAGCCCCTTTCCTACTCAGCGCTGGAAAGCCTGCGTGCCAGGGGAACGGGAGCCAAGAATCGCTGGCAGTGCTGCGCGGCCTGCGCTGCTCCCACCCGGCACATAAATTATTCCGGGCTCTGAGCTAAACAAAGGGGCTCGAAATAATTCTGAATTTTAATAAAGCCACTCTTCACGGCACAGTTGTCCTCATAGAAAGGGAATTTGCATTTCCGTCTGCTGGCGCGGCCTGCAGCGACTGAGCATCAGATGCACTCTCCTACACTCCCGTAATGAAGTCAGTCACGTTTTATTGCCGGCTCACCCCAAGAACGCCTACCCGACGGCACGGCGCAGCGGCTCAGGATAAACAGCCAGCCAAAACAGCCTCTGGGTGGGCAAATACGTCCAGGCAGCGCTCCCCGCGCACCGCAGGGCCACGTGCTTGTGCCTTAGACGGTGCTCCAGGAGCGTCGGGGTCGGGGCAGGGCACTTGCCCCCGGCTGCTTTCCAGACCAGAGAGCAGGGGGGCGAACAAGCCCGTGGCTTGTGACACTTCATGTGTCTGCAAAAGCAGCTCCTGCCCTCCCAGGGAGTGCATGCACCCCAGGGCCCATTACCGCGGGTGTCACATGCAGCCCCTCATGCCTGACTCTGCAGCTGCCTGGCTCAGGTTCAGCTCGCGTGTGCTGCCCAGCTCTGCCAGCTGTGTGCAATGCCCGTGTTTCAGAGGTGAGATGCAAACACATCTTATTTCTTGCGGAAGATTTAGAAGAGAAACACCTGTGGGTCACCCAACAGTTTGTGGTGGTTTGGTGGAAGCCAGGTGGACCCTCCTTTGCTGCTGCGGCACTAGACCGCTGTCCTGGGCTGGAAGGAGCTGCTGTCTGGGCTGGCTGCATGGTCCGAACCACGAAGTCGGCCCAGCGCGAACATGACGCATGCGTGGAACGGCACGAACACAGCGCGTGCGTCTCGTGCAGCAGTGCATTCGGGCAGCGAGAAGTCAGCGTGGTGCTGGGGACGGGGAGCTGTCAGCAGGGACCCGGTCCCCAGGGCCGAGGGTACCCTCACGTCCTCTTGCCCTGCTCTGCCCTGTAGCGAGGCAGAGCCGCCCTCGCAGGTTCTGCTCCTGAACGGGAAGAGCTTTGCTGCTGGCCCGCAAGTCAGACGTGCTGGATCCAGAGGTCTTCCCCCCTTGCCCCCTTGTCCGGTGGCAGCGCCGGGAGGTCTCGCCCTGGCACCGCAGCAGCTGCCTGCAGATGACATTGTCGGGAGGGAGGGGACGGCAGCCACCGGCCTGTCTATTGCCCATGCTCCGCGCTCCCCGAGGCTCGCCATGGCCCCGGCATGGAGAGGACAGCCCGGTCACTCTGCATGGGAGGCACGTGGGATTCACAGCCATGCACACCGTGCTGGGAGACTAATGGTGGCGGTAAATCACTTGGCATCCCAGCTTAACCCCAGAGCTGCCGAGGCCCCGGCTTTGGCAGGCGTCTGCTGCAGACCCAACTGCAAACCTGCCCCAGGAGCAGGGCAGAGGCATCCGGCTCAGGGAGGGGTCTCGTGGACCCCCAGGGCAGGACCCCACGGATAGTTCGTGCAGCAAATGCCACCTGGCTCTTCCCTGGGAGAAGCACCTGCGAAGGAGGGCGTGCTTGTCCAGGCTCACAATTACTAGGCTGGCTTGCCCAACAGCTCCTGCAACAAGATCTTGGCGGGGGCGCCTGCTGCTTGGCAGGTGTTTGCCAGCACGGACGGGGCAGGGCGAGTGCTGCGAGCGGCACGCGCTCACCTTCAATGTCCTCGCGCTCTCGTTCCAGATCTGCGGTTCCCAGGAGCATCCCTGGTGGGAAACCTTCATCTCAACTAGCTGCCCACCTGCTCGCACCAGGGCCCGGCTCAAGGCACCGCTATCAGACAGCTGCTCTGCCGCTGCGCTAAGCGAGTGGGAAGCTTGGGCCTGTCTGGCCGGGGCGGCTCCTGGCGCTATCTCGGTGCTCAGCGCGGCAGCGTGGCAGCGTGGCAGGGCTCTGGGCTCCAAGCAGAGATCGGGGATGAGCCCCGGGCAGGTCTGGGAGGCAGAACGGGGTCCCTTCGCACTGTGGCAACTGCAGCAGAAACCGCAGGCAGGAGGGCGCCTGGGCCCAGGGCAGCACGGCCGCTCGGAGGTGCACGGCGCCCGCGTCTGGGATAAACACCCGAGCCAGGATCTCGAGAGCGCTTGTCCCGTGAGCCGTGGCGGTGGTGGCCAACAAGGCTGCAGCCACTTGAATCACGCCAGGCTCCTTGCTGTGGTGGCACCGGCGGGCCAGGGACGGGGCGATGATGGGGAGGATGGGGCCGTGGCACCCTCCACTTGTTGCAGGGAGCGCGGGGGGCTGGTGCCTTCTTTCCATGTTGCTAAAGGGTTAAGCTGGGATTTAGCGCTAAGTGCATTCAATTACTGTCAGTTAATGATGATTAATTTACAATTAAGGGCCTCTAAAGGGTAGTGTGTCTGTTAAATAAGCATCGATCCTTCCTTTGCGGCCACAGACGTACGGCCCCGGTTACAGCGATGCACCAGTGGGGACCGAGCCCCGCCGGGTTTGCCGGGACCCAGGCAGCCCTCTCCATAGCAGCTCCTCCAATGTCTGCGCTTGCTGGACTCAGAGACCCGCATTGTCCAGGGCTTTGGCTGTTGACACGGCTCACAGTGTCCAGCGAGCGCCAGCGAGCGCCTCCAAGGAGCTGAGAAGGCGGCGGAGCCCGGGGACCTGGCTGCTTCCTTCTCCGCCAGCTTTTAATTGACCTTATAAAATAAACAAACTGCCCAGAGCCTGTTAAAGCTTTATCGCCACCACTTAACAAATTAGTCTGTGGTTTGAGCGCGCTGAGCCTCGGCCCAAGCACAGGAGCATTCGCTGTCTGGGAGGGGGATGCCCAGCTCTGAGAGACCTGGCCAAGCAGTACCCAGCGGCACTGGGCACAGACCCCCCCAGAGTCCCCCAGGGTCTGGGGAGGAAGGGGTGTGGGACTGGGCAGGACGACACACACTTGCACCAGCCCCGGGCAGCTGCATTGGTGCATTAGTCGCAGGGTGCCGGCGCCCCGCTGCCTTCGGCGCTTGTACCTGGCTGTGTTGTCACCTCAGTGCGTAGGGGCCGGGAGCACAAATGCATCGCTGCCAAGGACTATCCGGACAGGGCTGATCCTGCCCAGGCAAGGCTTGGACTAGATGTGACCTCTGCAGGTCCCTGCTCTGCGAGGCTGTGATGCTGGTTTTGCACCGGTGCTACACAGCGCTGTGCTCCCCGCGACCGCCCCAGCGCGCCGGCCAGCGCCAGTCCAGCCAGGCTGTCTGGCCAAGGGGCCGCTGCGTCCTCTGAAGGTGCCCCCAGGTGTGGGGAGATGAGCCAGGTGTGAGCAGGTGTTTTAAAAGCAGACAAGGGGGTGCTGGTTGTAGCTGTGTTGGTCTGAGGACATCGGCAGAGAAGGTTCCTTGGGTAAATGTGCTCTCTTTTATTTAAATGTGCCTGGAAGCTTGGAAAGAACAATTTTTTCCAACTATTTTGTTAGTTTAATAAAAGAGATCACATCTACCCAAGGAACCTTGTCTGCATTAAGCAGGCAAGTGCAGACGCAGGCTTGTCCCTGCCTGGCCTCAGCGCCCATGCGAAGAGGTGGGGCTGCCACATACGCGGTGGTTTGAAAAACGGGCATCGCTCAGTTCACACCAGTGATGGAGGGGGGGTGTCCAGGCCAGTGAGGGGTGGCTCGAGCACAGCCGGCTGAGACCCACGGCCTGGAACAAGGGCCGTCCCGGCCGCGACACGCTGCTCTGAACACCTCTCGTCAGGCAGCGGTTGGCATGTGGTTTGCTGCCAGCTTTCATGTGAAGCTGGGAGGCTCCTGCACCTTTTCCAGCATTAGGTCTATTTTGAACTTGTGGCTTTGACACACTGTTAGCTGCATGGCTGGTGCAGCAGTGGCTCTGTGTGTTATCCCACTCCACAGCAAATGCATGATGGGCTTCCAGGGAGCCCCCGCTGCACCAACCCAGGTAGGGCAACAGCTCCGAAGTTACAGGGGGCCATGCCCAAGAGCCAGGAGTTTTGAGACTGAAGCTGCATCTGAGCTGCAGGTCCTGCGAGGGAGGCATTGCTGCGTGCAGGCCGAGGGCCCTCCCACCTGCCAGGCAGTGCCAGCCTTGCTATAGGCAAAGCATTGAGCGAGAAGCCAGCCCCCTGCTCAGAGGTCGCAGACATCTCTAGGGCTGTTGAGGCTTTTCCCAGGCCCTGAGCTGGGAGGTGATGGGCATCTGTTGCAGTTGGGGTGAAGGGGCCCTCCATCGCCCCTTGCTGCGAGGGCACTGGAGGACGGGAGTTGCGTGCCTCGCAGATTTGGAAAGCGAGTGCGGCGGGAGGGACACGGTGCTCTGGGACCATCCGCAGCTGAGCAGCCTGTATTTGTGGCACCTCACCTGAAGGATCATGTCTGCGAGCGGACACGACACAGCACCGCGCTGACCAGGGCAAGGCTGGTCCGTCAGGGCAGTGGCTCAGCCCTACCCCGGGCAGCAGTCAGGGGAGGGGATAAAGAGCATGGACAGCTGGGCTGACAAGTGGTGTAAATCAGGAAGGGAGGTGACGCAGAGGTGGACTACAATGGAAAAGGCCCCAGATGGGCTGCAAACACGGTTAAGGAACAAAACCAGCGCCAGCCTGGTCGGGCTGCTGTATGCGGGGAACATGCTGCAACTCCAGATGCAGAGTGGGAGGGAGGACAGTGCAAAGCGGTCCATCCAAGAGGCTTCAGATCTCCACCCTGGAGTTCTAAAGGAACTGGCCGAGGTCATTGCCAGTCCCCTGGCACGGCTGTACGAGCACTCGCGGTGCTCTGGTGAGGTACCGGAGGACTGGAAGAGGGCCAACATGGTCCCCATCTTCAAAAAAGGGAGGAAGGAGGACCCAGGAAACTATAGGCCGGTTAGTCTCACCTCGATCCTAGGCAAGCTGTTCGAGAAAATTATGCTGGCACACACCCAGGAGGGGCCAGCAGGGGACTGCATGCTTAGGGGCAACCAACACGGGTTCATCAGTGGCAGGTCCTGTCAGACCAACCTGGTGGCCTTTTACGATCAGATCACCAGATCATTAGACGCAGGGGTAGCAGTGGACATCGTCTTCCTGGACTTCCGGAAGGCCTTCGACACTGTCTCTCACCCCGTTCTCATTCAGAAACTGGGGGCTGTGGTGTAGACAGCCACACAGTCAAATGGGTCGCCAACTGGCTGGAGGGCCGCACCCAGAGGGTGGTAGTGGATGGGTCCTTCTCAACCTGGAAGGACGCGGGCAGTGGGGTCCCGCAGGGCTCGGTCCTCGGGCCCGCACTGTTCAACATCTTCATCAGCAATTTGGATGAGGGGGTTAAAAGCACCCTGTTCAAATTTGCTGATGACACTAAGATGTGGGGGGATGTGGGTACACTGGAAGGATGCAACAGGCTACAATCAGACCTCAACAGGTTACAAGGGTGGGCGGACGAGAATAGGATGGGTTTCAGCACAGACAAGTGCAAGGTGATGCACCTGGGGAGGAACAACCGGCACCATACCTACAGGCTGGGGAACTCCCCTCCTGTCAGCACGGAGGCAGAAAGGGATCTGGGAGTCATCATTGATGCCAAGATGAACATAGGCCGGCAGTGTGGGGACGCGGTCAGGAAGGCCGACCGCACCTTGTCCTGCATCCACAGATGCATCTCGAGCAGGTCCAGGGAGGTGATCCCCCCCTCTATGCAGCACTGGTCAGGCCGCAGCTGGAGGACTGCATCCAGGTCTGGCACCGCACTTCAGGAGGGATGTGGACAGCATGGAGAGGGTCCAGAGGAGGCCACTCGCATGGTCAGGGACAGCAGGGCAGGCCCTACGAGGAGAGGCGACGGGACCCGAATCTGTTCAGCCTCCACAAGAGAAGGCTGAGGGGGGATCTTGTGGCCTGTTACAAACTAGTCAGGGGGGATCAGCAGGAATTGGGGGAGTCCTTGTTCCCCCGAGCACCGCCAGGAGTGACCAGGAGTAACAGTCACAAGCTGGCAGAGGGGAGATTCAGACTAGACATCAGGAGGCGCGACTTCACGGTCAGGGCGGCTAGGATCTGGAACCAGCTTCCAAGAGAAGTGGTGCTGGCTCCTGCCCTGGGGGTGTTTAAGAGGAGGCTGGATGAACATCTTGCTGGGGTCGTTTGACCCCAGTACTCTTTCCTGCCATGGCAGGGGGTCGGACTAGATGATCTGCCCAGGTCCCTTCCGACCCTAGAAACTATGAAACTATGAAACTATGAGAGATGAGGCAGGAGCTGCTGTGGCACAGAGAGGGGGTGGCAGCTCGCCGCCTTGGGCAGAGGCTTCCCGCCCAGGCCCGTGGATGTGCACGCAAAGGCGGACTGCAAAGCGCTCAGCATCTGGTGCAGCAGCTCTGACCATGCGTTCCTCGGCTGCCACGCGCTACCCCCGGCTCCAGATAGCTGCTGTCCGGGGCACGGGCTGCCTCAGCGCCCCTGAGCCTGGGGCTCCAGCTGGCGCTGCCGACCGGGCCCTTCTGCAGAAGGTGCCAAGGCCGGACCCAGCAAGCAGGGCATTTGCCTGCCCGTCTCTAGCAGCAGTTTTCTTTCAGTCCATGTGAGACGCTGATCTTTGCCTTTGCTGTTCCCCACCGCTGCCTCCCAGCGCGTGGCTGGTTCAGCCTGAGAGCTGGGCCGACTCCTCGAAGGAGCAAGGTGGAGCCCACATTGCTCTCCCTGTCTCGGAGACCAGCAGCCGTCCTCCCCGCGCGCGCCATGCCCAGCCGACAGACTTCTCTGTGCGCCAGCCCAGCACCGCACGGCCACGTCACCAGGCCCAGGCAGGATTTTGGGGGCACGGCCCCCTTCGCCCCAGACCCAGGTGACGCGTCCCCTCCTCCCCGTCTTGACTTCCCCGTCCCCAGCTCAAGTCCTCTCTCAAAGGCAGCCTCGCAGCCACAATCTGGTCTTGGCTGGCGTTTTTATTCAAGGCCTGTATTTAAAAGGCTGCTTTTGTTCCAAATGAATGAGTCGATTCATTCAGCAGTGCAGCGTCTGTTTTTGAATCACAGAGCTGTTTATGCTGGTAGTGTCCATAAAAATGTTATTTTAGTCCTGACACTGATGCTTATGAATCAAATTTAGATCTCATTCAAAAGTGCATTAGCTGTAGCTATTTGGCTTCTTGTTAAAGCATTAATTTTTATGGAGAAGCATACATTGCCAAGCAGTTCCTTCCCCATCTCGCAGCAAACTAAGTATTTCAAAGCAGACCCTTCAAACAGAGGAAATAACAGCGTCCCCTTCCCACTTTCATGATGGCTGGACTAGAGATTCAATTTGCAGCTGGCTCTTGTCTGGCTGGATCGTGACGGGGACTTTGCAATTACATTTCATTAACATGAGGCATCGGAGCCCATACATCATTGATCAGACAGAGGCTTTCATAGGCCTGCTGGAGTTGTCAGTAGGTTGGCACAACATTACTTATTCATGAAGGCCCGGATGTTGGGTGGACTGAAGCCAATTAGCTTCCCTATGTATTTATTGCACTTCTTTGCTTGAAGCAAGCTGCTAAGTGTCAAAAATACTCCTGCGTTTTAGCCGAAAGATAATTTTTTTAATAGATTCCACCTACAAAAAGGAGCTGACTGGCAGAATATTCAGCTCAGGGAAATTTATTTTTAATCCATGGCTCCAAACAGCTCGGGAGAACGGGAGCCGCGCTGCTCCGAGCTGCTTCACATGGCCGTGTCCTCCGCACACGTTGCAGCGGCAGCTGCGCCCGTTCGCTGCCTATTAACCTTGTCTGCAGACATGACACCTGGCCGAGCCGAGCAGCGCGCTCTCGTAATTGGGGATGTAAACAGCGTGCGCTTCGCACGTCCCGGCCCCGCCGGGGTCTGCCTCCCACCGTTGCCTCCCGTCGCTTGCTCCCCGCGCCCTTGCCAAGCCCCGGGGCACGAGCGTGGGTCTCTGGCGGGGAAGGGCATGCAGCCTTGCACCCGTCTCTGGGCCGGCGCAGGTGGGCCCCCGCGCTGCTCACGCGCCTGCCACCCCCGTCCCGCTGGCAGAGGCAGTGACAGCATCAGCGCTTTGTGGCCTAATGAATCGTTGACCTCTGCACAGTTGCAGCAAGCAAGGCGCCAGCACTTTTGCTGCCTCATTAAAGCTTCAGCGCGCTCTCCCGATGCCACCATGCCATCAATAACATTGATATCAACTCATTTAAACCCAGTGAACCAGCCAGCTCGATCTGCAGGTGTGTTTACGAGCAGAGTACTAAGTAGGTGTTTTAACTAAGCGGAACATTTCTTGCTTCAATTAATGCAAAAGGTAGCGGCTTGCAAGGAAATATTGCGGATGTTAACTTTTATAGCGGTCCCATTTATTACGCTTGGTGGTGAGCATTTCTAATCTGTTTGTTTCTGTGCTGACATCCGTGGTTCGTTTGTGGCTGAAACGACTTTAAAAGACAAAGGTGAAGGAGTCATTGCCAGGAGTTGATTTAAACAGGGTTAACCCAGGCCTTTCCCTTCCCAGGGTCATTGCGTGCAGTGCCTGTGGGTTCAGGGGACAGGCAGGGCCTGGGCTGGGGTCAGTTTTGCTGGTTTGGTCCATGGTGCTATGCGGCCTGTGGCTCTGGAGAGCAGCTGCCACATCATATCTGCACTGGCCTTCCCAGGAGAGGCTCCCTCTCCCATACGAACACACGGGCATTTACACCAGCCGATCGCTGTTGCAAGCATTGCAGGGTAGAGGGAGTCCAGGCAGCACTGACCAGGGTGCAGCAGCCAGGCACCACGTGCGCAGGGTCATCTCAGGCCTGATCTCAACCTGAGATGGACGTGACCCTCCCTGTGGGATTGTGCACCCCTGTGTGAAGCGATTCAGCCATCGCTCGTAATACGCTCCATTCTGAAAACGAAGGTGACTTCATTTCTGCTCACTAATATAATGAGGGGTGGTGAGGGATGCTGGATTTAATGGTTAGATCAATATGTGTGTTTAGTGTTAGGCTTTATTTCGGCGCTAAGTGACATGAGATAAGCAGACTTAGAGTGTTAATTGGTTTGCATTCAGCATTGGCACTAATCGGAGTGTGTGGGACCGGCCAGGGCCCGCGAGCACTGGTTTGTCCAAACCAGGCGCTGCTTGCTTTATCGACGGAGCAGGCTCTCCCGGGTTTCGCACCTCCTCCCATCTGTGCTGCTTGCACGCCTGGCAGGAAACCCCGCTGCAGCGCTGTGCGCACGAGGGATGGAGCAGGCGGCGGCCTGCGCGAGCGTGGCAGTACTGCGGCTCTCCTCCCTCGGCGCTGGTGGGGAGGGCGGGCCACGCTCGGGTCACGCAGACAGCAGAGCATCTCCCCTTGGCAGCGTACTCCTAAGACGACCGGCCTGCTGACCTGGTGAATCCTGCCCCCTTTCCCCGTCAGTCAGGTGGGATGGAGGGACCGCTTTCCTCCGGCCGCCGGCAGGAGGGTGCAGGGGTGTCCTGGGGGCAGGGCAGGCGGCAGGACCAGGATGAGAGTCCCCTGAGCAAGGACTCGCCGTGCACCTCGGAGCAGCGCGGCACCGATGGGAACAGGCG
Organism: Crocodylus siamensis; assembly: GCF_052110815.1. Taxonomy (NCBI): domain Eukaryota; kingdom Metazoa; phylum Chordata; order Crocodylia; family Crocodylidae; genus Crocodylus; species Crocodylus siamensis. The sequence goes on from NC_143406.1 coordinate 50,298,449, forward strand.
TCCGGGGACAGTCCCTGCGGCGCCCGCTGGAGCAGGAGCCTCAGGAGCGAGCTCTTGGGCAGCGGGCAGATCCCCGCTGCTTGCTCGCACCCCCGGCTCTGAACAGTTCCTCGGGACATGTTGAACCAGGACCGGCAGAGACCTGGGATGCAGAGCGTGGCCTTCCCGGAGCGGTCCCGAGCCCCTGCAGACAGAGCTGTGGGATGGCAGCTGCCCCGCGGCCTCACCCGTGTCCCCCTGCCACGGCAGACCTGCCTGCCCTTGTCTCCCCACGCCTGCGAGTATCACGTGCAGGCCCCGTGGCACGGCCGGACCCTGCGACGGTTCCTCCCCAGCCACGCGGAGGGCACAGGTAGGGGGGACCGTGGCGCTCTCGGGGCTGCCACGAGCTGCGCCAAACGGCTTTTGTTTTGCTTGCGCAACCTCTGATTTCCTCCCAGCCGGGCTTAGCGTGGCTGCCGCGTCCCTCGAGCGCCGGCCGCCACCAGCGAGGGCCGGCGAGCATCCAGTGCAGCCGCAGGCCGCGCCAGGGGTGTGGGGGAAGCCCGTTGCCAGCGTTATCTGGAGCCGCCAAAGTGTTTTGACAGTTTTCAAGATGGACATTAAATCAGTTGTGCGAGGGAGAGTGAAGTGGGTGTCACTCAGGCGCCGGGAGAGGAAGCTGCATCGCACCAATCGCGCCGGCTGTGCGATCCCAGTCACAATGAGAATCATAAATCTTGATTATTCTCTGTCTCAGCTGATTTGAACCAAACGCCTCGGACGGGGGTTGAGTTCACATCTTGCTGAAAACTGCAAAAACCTGATTAAATGTACAAACTGATATAAATAGTGTTCTATCCACGTTAATGCCCCGGCTGTCACCACTCGGCGCCATCCCGCCATGGCGCAGCTTCCCGGTCTTCTCCGCGCCGCGCCGCGCCGCGCTCTCCGGGCCCTGTTGAGCCGCGTGCTCAGCCCCGGTGCTGGCGGCTGCGATTACGATGCAGTCAATTACAGATGGCATCTCTGATTCTGATTGCGCCTCACTCACAATTAGGCATCCTATAGAAAAATGGAAATGCTGGGTCATTAACATAAAGTAATAATAAGGTAAACCATTCAATTATGGAGGGAAAAAGGAATGTTTTTGAATAATAAGAATATTGTATGCCTAACAGACATTCAAATGCTGGTGTATTACCATTTTTGCATGCATAATAAATGAACTTATACCCCAAAATAATCAACACACACAAACAGGAAATAGCAGTGCCCTTTGCGACAGCCTGGCGGGCTAGACGCGCAGCCCTCGCCAGACCCGGGAGGGCAGCCGGGGACGGTGGGAGGAGCGCTCTGCAGCCATCCATCCCCGCCTGTTCAGGGCTAGAGCGGGCGTTGACGGCCGTGTGCTGCGGGGCAGCTCCTGGCGTGGGCATCCAGCACATCCCGTGTTTGGTCCCTGGCAAGGCTCGGGGTCCGTGCGGGGTTGTGGGTACAAGATGGACGTGGCCGTGGCATGCAGCCCCCGGCCCAGGGCAGAGGGTGTGCCATGGCCAGGATTACATGTGGGCCCATGGGCAGATCCGGGGGTGCCCTGGTGCATTCGCACCCCCTTTGATCCCTGCTGCACCCAGCGTTTAACACCACGACCCAGGCTGGGCTCAGGGAGTCACTTGACTTCACGGCGTGTTGTCATCTACGCCGTCCCTTCCCAGCCCTTCGTGCCACAGGTGCTAAGGACCCTTTAATGGGCCAGATCCTCCCCCACCAGCGAGCCACGGTCCTGCCTCCTGCTCAGCAAGCTCCTATTTCACAGCCCTGCACGCTCCTCTCAACTGCAGCTCTCTTCGTTTCTGCTTCAATCTTAACCTGAATCATACAGCCCTAGGCCTCTAGTGTATTAGGAAAGCTCCTGGCTTCTTTTTACCTGGAGAAAAATAGGTGCTGTGCTCTGTGTGATGACGCCTCTCGCCCTCCGCACCCCCTTTTCCAAATCCTAGATGTGCCCGTGCACGGCCCCGACTAGCAGAGGCAGCTGGAGGAGCTGGGTGTCGCAGGGAAGGGGCAGTGGAAATGCCCCGGGTCCTTCAAGGTGTGGCCACAGGAGGGGAACGGGCTCTGGGAGGGGGTCACGCGACAGGCAACGGGCGGGATGCTTGCAGCCAGTCTGGAGTCGGGGCAGGACTGGCGCTCGGAGCTGGGAGCGACAGGCCCAGGATGCGAGACGCGGAGCCGGGGCAGGCCGCGTCTCGACACCAGCCCCTCTCCCCGTCTGCGTGATCTGCCCACCAGCCTGGCGTTGGTCCCCGGCACGCAGCCAGCACGCAGCACCCGGCTTTCCCTTGGCTGCGGCCTCCGCGGTCAGGCTCTGGCCCTGCTTTGCCTTCCGGGCCCGCTGGAAAGCAGCGCCCATTTGCCTCTTTGGAAATAAGCACGCAAAATCGAGCCAAGGAGGGCACGCCTGCTTAACGGCTCAGTGCGGGCGAGGCGGGCGCCTCCCCCACGCGCGGCTCCGCGTGGGCGCGAGCGCACTGCGGTGGGATGCCTGCAGTCAGCCTGGTACACAGCCTCCGTTGCAGATATCACTCCTCTGTTGTCCTTTCTAATAGTTCCCATCCTTTTAGCTGCTGATGGTTCTCCTATTAGCGGTGCTCCTGCGTTAGGATGGCATCCAAGCACGTCTGAAGAGCCGGATTTATTTACTGTTTTTCCCCTGAAAGCTTTTAACATGATGCAGCAGGGGCGGGGGCACTTAGGCAGCCGGCATCTCCAGAGGTGCTTTGATTTGATTTTTTTATTTATTTATTTTTTTCGGGTAGAAGTAAATTTCCCAGAAGATGAAACTGCAGGCGAAGCACTGCGGACCCTCGCTCGGCGCTGTATCACGCCGTCTCCAGGATCCACCTCCGTCAGGAGAGGCCCCTCCCCGGGGAAGAGGAACAGGCTGAATTGCACAACTGATGCAAATCAATATTTAGAGCGGTTTGCACTGCGCGTCCCCCGCTGCCCATCCAGTCGGGCTGTCCAGGTGCCTCCACCTCTGCTCTTCAGGGGACGCTGTCAATGGGCTCCTGAGGGGTTTGCTAAGCTGCCAGTGAGTCCCGTCCCCACCTGGTAGGGGCCGTGTCTCTGGCTTGAAAAGGCATGTGGGCATACCGCGGTGTGTGCACAGGAACACAAGTGTCCATGCACATGCAGAGAGGCATGTGCACATGCTTGCAGGGACTGTCCAGGTGGTGGACGGTGAGGGCCGTGGCTCCCCCAGGCTAAGCTGCAGTGTGTTAGCCCCCCCGCCGCGTCAGCCACACAGGTCAGCTTCAAGGAGGAAAGAGCCTAATTTCAGCCTCCCTGAGTGAAACTTTGGGCTAATGGGAACGAAGGTGTGACAGCGACGCAGCCATTTGAGCATGGGCACACAGATGCCGCACGCTGCAGAGGCCCCTGGGAGGTGTGTGCATGGCTCGTGCACACACAGGCGTGAGCTGCTGCCCCTCGAGGGCTGGCCAGGAGCACAGGGCAGCAGGTGGCTGGCGTGTGCACGCACATCTGCTCCCCTGGCCCCGCCGCACGGCTGGGAAAGCACAGGGAGGGGCAGCTACAGCAGGTGCCCAGAGGCCGTCAGGGGCGGGGGGTGCAGAGCTTATTCAACAAATAAAGCCACTTTAAAAGCGCTTTGCCCCAAGCACAAGCCTCTGCTACCCACCCCAGTGCTTCTACCTCTCACCTGCTGTGGGTCACAAGTCGGAGGCAACCCCATCACAGAAACCCTTCCACCTGTGCCACCCTCCAGCGTAAACCCAGCTCGGAGCTGACTTCTTCCCCTCTGCTCTTGGGGGCCGTTCCCGAGCCTGGCTCCCTTTATGGTCAGGGATTTTCATAGTTCCCAGCCTGGCTTCCTTCAGGGCAGGTTTATCTCACTGCTTCTTGGACTAGGTCTTCCTCCTCCTCCTCCCAGGTATTGACCCCCAGAGCTACCCTGGGAGACCCCCAGAGCAGCCTCCCTCCAGGCCTGGCCCACAGCTGGAGGGTTGCGTGACCTGTGCAAGATGCCCCACCTGGGATGGGAGTCCCACACCCAGCCTCAGCCAAGCCAGGCTCACACAGAGCCAAAATCTCCCCTGGCCCCTGGTTTGCAGCCCAGCCTCCAGCTGCCTGAAGCATGTGGAAAACAAGAAGGTCGATAAGGGAATGAATTGCTGCGGTCAGGGCTTCAGAGCAGCCCACGTTCCCAGCGATAAAACGAGAGGGCACCTGCTCCGGGGACGCAGCAGCTTTGCAGCTCCGCACGGCTGCTCCCGCATGCAAGGGATGCGTCTGGGGCAGCGTGAGGGACGCCCAGGGCCCGTGCGCAGGAGCAGGGGGGGAAGGCGCACCTTCTTGTCCACGGACAGCATGGACTGCTGCATTGAAGCTTCCCAGAAGTCATCTGTGCGCCCCTCAGTGTCGGCCGCGGTATCTAGGACACGCGCACATTATCCTGACATCGGGGAGCGCCTTGCACTGCACTTTAAGCTTTAATTAAATGCATTAGAGAGCGTTAAGATTTTTGCTCTAGAATAGCATTGATTTGCTGTTCACCTCACGGCAAATGCACTGCAAAAGGTGGGGCGTAGCAGAAAGCAGATTGCTTGCTTAGAAATAGGCCTCTCTGCCCTGCTGACCTGCCTGCTTTGTGCCCCCAGCAAGGGGCAAGGACATTTAATTGAAAGTAAAAGCTGGCCAGCCTGGACCCGACACCTCCCTGGGATAAGCATCACGCCCAGTTGCATGTGCGCCCGCAGCCGCTGAGCTGAAATTCCTTCACACGCAGCTCTGAAAGCGCGCAGCAAATGAGCAGCAAAGCCCTGGCAGTCACGTTCCCCGCGGCCGCCGGGGGAAATGGCGAGCAGGAGCAGGCTGTGATGTGCTCAGCGCTCTCCACCAGGCCGTGCGCTCGGTGCCAGCGTGTTAACTGCTGGGAAAGGCCAGGGGGGCACAGCCTTTGCATCCCCCGCTCCCTGCCGCGACTGCGAGGAAGGCCCCTGGGATTTAGCACGCTGTGTTCGGGCGGCCGCGAAACCCGCCAAAGTCAGGACTTCCCAAACACTCCCGATCGGCACAGCTGTGGGGGGTTTCAGGGCCATTTCCTGGCGGGGACCCACTCGAGGCAAGGAGCAGGATTTAGTGCTCGAGCATCACCGCCAGCCTTTGGGGAGGGCAACGGCGTAACAGCTTTCCCAGCCAGCTGGAACAGGAGGGGGGTGTTTTTAATTGCAGCTGAATGGATCTGACCTTATGGATGTCTGCTCACAAAAAGCTGCCGGATTAATAAGGGTGCCGTCGCTGCCTCTGCTCAAAGACCTTAATGGAGCAGCTTAGCTCTTTGCTCCATGATTATAGCATCCTTACTTGCCTATCATGCCTGAGCCAGATGGTCCCAGGGAAATCAGAGCATATTTATATTTCTGCCTGCTACTCAGCCAGCTGCCCACTGATTCTGCTCCTCGCCGGCGGGAAGGCAGACCAGGTCTCCCCGGTGGGGTTCGCCCGCCCCCCGTCCCTGCGCCTGGGTCGCTCCTCTCCTCGGCCGTGTCAGAGGAGTTGCAGGACGGAGCGGGAGGGAGAAGACGCTGGAGCCCTGCCCCGGGGCTCCTCCGTCACCTGGCCCAGGCTCCCCAGCGTGCAGCGGGCGCGTTGTGTGGTGCCCCGAGAGCAGTGGGCATCGCTGCGAGAGCCCAGCTGAGACCGGCAGTGCCTGTCAAAGCCCCGGCCCCCCGGCACGCGAGCCTGGATATCAAACTGCTTCTGGTTGCGCCCGTGTCCTCAGCCAGCGTCGCGCTCGCAGGGGCCGGTGGACGTGCAGCGCTGGGGCCTGCCACGGCCGCGAAGGGCTTTGAGTGGAGACCGATGGATGCAGCCTGAGCACGGTTCCCAGCCTTTAAAAGCCTGCTTCCCCCGCGCCGTGGGCTCTGTGACCCGGTTGCGGGTAAGCTCCCCGGAGCACCTTGCCTGTGTACGGGATGGATGCACACGGGGCTGCTTCGGCTCCTCGCTGGCCCTGGGCTCCACAGGCCGCACGCCGCTGGAGCCGGCTAAGCTAAGGGAGAGGAGGGTCAGGCTGATATCTGTGAGCCCCTGCGATTGCTGACCCGGGTCTCTGAGCCCACGCAGCATCTAGACACCTGCCCTGGGAACAGCTGGTGCCGCAGGAGCGTGGACCGCCGGGCGGGGCTGGGGGCGCAGCTCTAGGGCACTTCCCCGGCTCCGGGGCAGGCACCCCAGTGTCTAGCGCGTGGCAGCTCCTGGCAGGTGCTTTGCCGCCCGGGTTTCGGTCCTCCCTGCGGCCTGCCCAGCTGTGCGGCTCTCACAGGTGTCATCCTGCCACGGCCGCAGGCTGCGCGTCTGCCAGGAGGGCATGGCCTGGCCAGGCTGTCACAGCGTGCCCGGCGGGGGCGGCGGGGAGCGTGTGGGAAGGCCGCCCACCTCGGCTGCTCTCAGCAGGAGCTCCTCGGCCCCGCCCGGGAGCCCGCACCACGCCCGCCCCGCCGCGGTGCACGCCTGCTCCCCGCAGCCCCAGGGCAGAGGCATGGCAGGGCGCGCCCCAGCCCGGCCTCTGTGACGACTCCTCTATCGACAGGGTTTCAGATTCAGCATCTCGGTTGCCGCAGCAACCCTGCACTTCCCTGCTCTGATCTGATCAGTGTGCAGACACCCAACAGGATGCACCTCGGTTGTTATGGCAACACAGGACCACTCTCCAGCGCATCCCAGACTTTGCTGGGGGGGTCTCAGGCCTCCAGCAAAGGAGAAGGGCTGCGGCAGGCGCGTCCCTGACCCCGACGTGCAGCCTCCTGGGAAGCCCTGGGAGCCCTCCCCAGCCCCAGCCCCAGGCCCAGGCCCAGGCCCAGGCTCACGCTGCCGGTGCAATGCGTGTGCATGGGCCAGGCCCGATCCCTGGGCGAGCCAGCACGAGGGCAGGCCGCAGCCCAAGCCAAGCAGCGCCAGGTCGGCCAGGCCTGGGAAGGGGCAGCAAGGAGCTCTCGGCCCTCGGGGCAGGAGCGGGAGAGGTGCTGCCACGGAGGGCAGCTAATGGCAGGGCCAGGCCATGCCCTCCACCCCCAGCGGCCGGCTGAAGGGTGGCTCCGGCCCCAGGCGTCTGAAACAGCCTCCCAAACAGTCATTAGTCTTGCCTTAATCCTAATCCCAGCCCGCGCCCTCCCCTCCAAAGGGAAGCAGATGAGTAACCAAAATGGCTTTCCCAAAGTCCTTTATGAGTTGCGCTTAATGTTTTCCCGAAGCATATGTGCGCGCCATCTGAATCTGAGCCGTGCACCTCTAATAGGCAGCGGCAGGTTTTGTGCCTCTGCTTACGATGGGTTGGCTTCTGTGGTTTAGTGATGTGCAAAGGATTGGACTTCGGAGAGATTAAAATTATTTTCAGTATTAAGCACAACATTTCTAAGCTAATGCACTCTGCCTTGAATATAGATTCACAGACCAGGAAAGATTATAAAACATTAAATCTATGTAAATTCAGCTATAAATTTATGTTTGAACAAATTCAACAAGAGATTTGACTTGGGGGCTTACAGCAAATAGATTTTGGTTTCAATGCATATTGCAATCTTCAGCGGCAGTGCCGTGCTCCTTTTGAAAGCCCGGTGCCTGGCAGGTCACAGTTGAGAGACCAAGCAATTATGCCCGAGCGTGCTGATAATAAAATAGGAAAGTGACTCCATGTTTGTCTCGTCGCAGGACAAAAGCCGGTGCTTGTACCACGTCTGAAACACGGATCGCAACCGGCTCTCTTCCTGGCAGAGGCCGGCGGGGCTGGTGGTGCAGCCGGGGCGCGTGGCCCCATCTGCGTTGCTCCCCGTGACCGAGCCGTGGGCGTCAGAAGAAACTTTCTCTTTTTCAGTGGAGGCATAAAAATATAGTTAACAAAGGCTGATTTTGAGTGGGATTGCAGGAAACCTTCAACATAATGAACAAGCTGCCTACACAGAGATAAATGACAGCTGTGGCTGAAGGAATAAACAGGATAATCTGGATTTAAATAAAACACAAGGGGGTTTTGGTAACATGCAAATTCACAATTTTATAAAATGTATCCTTTGAAAATTAAGAGCTCGTTTGAAGCCCGCAGCTGAGAACAATGATGTGAGCACGGCTTCCCAGCGCGGGGCTGGGACTGGTCCTCGTGCAGACAGGAGGAGAAGCAGGGGACCAGCCGCAGAGGGACGCGCGCGTCTGCGGAGGAGAGGAGCTCGGCGTTCCCGCAGGAGAGAAGTTACCGCCGGCTCCCTCCTCGCTGGAGCTGAAGTGCCGCGGTCCTGGGGGACGCAGGCGGGGCAGGGGCTGCCTTGGCTTCCCTGACGGGGAGAGCGAAGCTGAAGGCGGGGGAATATCAAAAGCCCGAACCAGCAACCAAATCATACATATTTGATAGCTTGAGAGAAGCACCAGGCAGGGCCTGGCTCCCAGCCCAGGTCTGGGGATAAAAGTTCCCTCTTGGCAGCGCAGAGCATCGAGGTATCTCTACAAATGAGCCCTCCTCCACCGGGCTCTGGTCTGAGGGTCGCGGATGCCCTGGTTCCGGTTTCACAGATGGGAAAACTGATGCCACCAAGACGCCGGCAGTGCCAGGACGAGGCCTCCCTGGGGATGTCCCCTGGCCCCTTGTGCAGGACTTCGTTAGTGTTCGGTGCAAGTGCAAGCAATTAGAGCAGGGAGCGTGGCAGGCAGCGAGCACTGTGCAGGTGAGCAGCTCTGCTGCCCTGGTGCAGGCTGGGCCTGGCGTGGCGTGGCGTGGGGTGGGCACTGCCTGCTGGGGGTCCGGCCCCCTTCCCCGCAGGACACACTACTGCCTCCTGCACGTGACCAGCGGCACGCGCGGATGCCGCCTCACGCGTCTCCGTGATGGAGAGGCCTGGCGTTGGGGCCGCCAGCTCCGAGCAGCAATAAAACGGCTGCTTTGCAGCAAGGGAACGCGTGGACTTGTGGAGCGAGCGGGTCAATAGCCATCTGCGGCAGCGTGCCTGGGGGGCCGGTCCAGGGGGTGGTCAGACGCTGCCCCTCGCTCCCCACCGGGCCCTGGAGCAGGTGAGGAGCGGTGCTCCTCACAGGACCTATTAGCTCTGTCACCCTCCCTGAGCCCCTCTTCTCCGGATGTGGCTGTCTCGGTCTGCGTGGGGCGCTGGACACGAGCGCACGCGCCACTAAATAACATGGGCAGCTCGAGCACAGCCTGGCGTGTGACACCCGGACAGAGGACCGCCGCGCGGGACCCGCGCTGCAGCGAGCGGCTTTGGCGAGCCGGTGGCTGCCGTGCTGTGGGAGGTCACCGCGGCGTCTCCTTTTCCCCATTAGCATCAGGGAAGTGGCGGCTTTAGGGAACCACTGGCGGGTGCTGGCTCCCGGGTACCTCCCATCTTCTCTGGGTGTCACTTGCTCCTCTGGACCTGGGTCCGAGCCTGTTTCACTCTGGGATGCTCCCTTCTCTGTCCCATCGCCACCAGGTCCTCCTGGCTTCGGCTGCCTCCCTGCCTGGGGTTACTTTGGAAGACTTAATATCATCCCGATGACCTGTGGCATGAAGCTGCATTCGAGTTTTCGGGCAGAGAGGCTCAGCGATGTCACTAGCCAGAGCAAGCGGTTACCTGCGCTGAGAGCCGTGTAGCTGGAGGAGGGTGCAGTAAACATTAGCTGCTCGCTGGCACGTTGCTGCTTATTCATGAGCATCCTCTTTTGTGCGAGAAGTGACTGGGAACTGGGAGTGAGGCGAGACTTGTCACTTCAGAGAACTGGCTGAGCCGCCTTGCTGCAGGATTTCTGCAGGATGCATGTTAAAGAGGTCTGTGCTGGCTCAGAATTGCTTTCAGGCCACAGGAGAGACCTGGATCCCGTATTCGTGGGGCATAAGCCTCTTGGAATAACCCTGGATTATGGAGTGTAATATTCACCGTCAAGCCTGCTCGTCTCAGAGTGGAGGGACGTCGGCATTTGGAGGGGGACCACAGCCAGCGCTGTCGCTCCGCTGTTTGTAAACGGGTGTTTCTTTCAGTTATCATTCAATAAAACTAAATCAGCACTCCAAAAAAATCGATAACTATGGAATGCAATTAAGCCCCTGCAGCTGAGTGCATTTGGAGCATAACTGCTGATCTGAAGGGAGATTTGATAACAAGAAAATAGAGTGATACTCCTCTGAAATCCTTGCTAACCTGATCTTCGATACCAGGGTTTAACTCATTTACCAGCCCCTCTGGCTCCCAGCACCAGCAGTGCGGCGGGCACGCAGCTCCGCGGCTCCGGCACCGCGAGACCCACTTGCGGTCGGTCGCGGGGGCTGGCGGGTGGGATCTCTCCGTCCGCCGGGGCTCGTATTCACAGGGCAGCTCACGTCCCTGCTCCCCGCGGAGGAGGATTAGCACTCGGGGTGGCCTGCGCAGCCCTGTGCAGCGCTCAATCCTCTCCACGGCTGCCCGCAAGCGCCTCCGACACCCCTGGCTCACAAAATCCATCAGCTCCCTCCTGTCACTTTAATCTGTTCTGCTCAGCTGCCTCCGACCAACCTAATTCCCATGCAGAAATTTTAGCCTTTTGGTTCCAAATTTCTCCACCGCTGGCTCAGGAACTGAATGGGGAATTTTGCACAGCCGCGCTCGTGCTGCCCGGCCCCTGCCCCAGGGCAGGCCGGCCGGTCCCACGGGCTGGGGGCACGTCTGTGTGCCCAGGAGTGAGGGCGGCAGGTCACATACAGAGATCGGGAGCTATTTTTGGCAAGAGGCTCTCAGAGGCGAGTGCAAGAGACGGCGATTTCCATGGGAAGGCAGCCCCGCCGAGCCGCCCGGGTAGATTGGAAAGGGGCGAGGGCCCAGGTGCAACTCCTGGGGCTTGATGGGATGAATTTGCAGCATGGAGCAGTGGCAGCTGTTGGCCGCCGTCCATAGCAGCTTGTGTCCAGCGTGCTTCAGATCAGGAGCACTTGCAAGGCCTCTCCCCTGCTTCCCTCCCGAGAGAGCCGGTGCCTGGCACCCTCACCCCAGCTGTGCTCTGTCCGGCTCTCTGGCCTCACCCCCACCTGCCTGGGGTAGATGCCGCTCCTCATGTCCAGGTACGTAGGACAGGCGCCCTCCTAGCCAGGACAACCAGGCACCGTTACAGGCTTCACTCTCAGGGCAAAGTCTGGGGCAGGCGCCGGCCTTGCAGCTGTGTTTCCTGGGTGCTGCTGCCCTCGGAAGAGCGGTGAAAACATGCAGCCGTCGTCACCTTTCTGCAGAGACCATGACCTTGGGCAGCAGGAGCACGGCTTTGGGCAACACAGCTGCCTGCCCCGCAAGAGGCCAAGGGTTTCTGTGACGTCTTGCATGGGACCCGCTGTATCACTGGGAGCGAGGGGAGACCGGCTTTTGGCAGGCAGCCCCGGGGGTCCCTCGTGCTGTGGGCTGGGCTGTAGCAGAGCGCGGCGAGGACGCTGCAGGCAGGGTGTGCTGGGGCGGGCGTGCTGGCTTCTTGTGTCAAAGCCGTGGGTGAGCTGGACTGCGGGACACGGGAACCCTTTCCCCCCGACACGGGCGGATCTAGGACTTGGAAAAGGGGATGCAGGTGGTGAGAGGCATCATCATCACATTGGACTGTTTTTCTCCAGTAACTGTTCTTAAAGCAATACCCCTTGTCCAAGGGGACGCGGCCTCTGATGGGCTTTGAGGGCTCTCCCAGCACCGGGGAAGACTCGAGCCAGCAAAGCCCTGGCCTGGGCCTGCAGCCCGGGCCAGAGTTAAGAGCCAGGCAAGCAGGTCCCGCTATTGCTCAGCACACGCATGCGGCCTGCAGTCATGCACACGTGGCAGGGCGAGCTGCCGCGCACGTGCTGCGGTCCAGCCACGAAACGATGGCTTGCGGGGGGCTGCCGTGTGACACCAGTGCCAGGGCAGGGACCGCTTCAAGCCCAGACACGTGGGTTTCGGCAGAAGCCTGCGGTGAGGAGACAGCGTCGCAGTGCGGAGAGGTGCTGCATGCGCTCGCCTTGCCCCACGGCTGCGCCAGCGCCGAGCAGGGGCTCTTCTCCGCGCTCAGCCCCAGGCCGCGTCATGCCCCAGCACCAGGCAAAGAGGGAAGTGCTAACCCCCTGCAGAAACACCCTCCCTCTGCTCCTCGCCCACCGCGGCAGCGTTCGGCGACCGAACAAGCCGGCGGCTAAGCAAGCCGTGGGGTGTGTGCGCACACAGCCAGCACCCCCGGGAACACAAAGCCCCCGCTCTCATTGCAAGCCTCAGGTATTTTGGTCGCAGGCCCAACTCCCCCGTGACGGGTCCCCCTTCCCCTAGCCGGGAGCGGAGGCGGGAAGGCCTCGCAGAGAGCACAGGTGCTCCGGGCCTCTCCGGTCCTCCGAGTTGATGCAAAGCTGTTGTTGAAAGCTGCTGAGGGGTTCGCACCTCTCGTGGGCTCTAGCAAGCTGCAGCCTTCCTCAGAGCTCGGCAGCCTGCTGCTTTGCGGCCGGAGGCAAGTTTCCCAGGCGGTAACAAGCGTCTCCAGTGCAGTGCCCCGCCGGGAGGGCAGGCGGGGAGCAGGCCGAGCCGCCCTGCCCTTGCCCGGGGAGCTGGCTGCAACCACAGCGCAGCACGTGCGCTAGCCCCAGGCACCGCAGCACTTCAGCCAGCAGCCGAGGAGGGCAAAGCGGTGCTGCTGTGCTCTTGCCGGTCGCCTAACGCAGTGGCTTGCACCAGTGGCGTGTGCACAGGGGTTGCACCCTCCTGCATGCGCACGGGCCTGGCTGCGGTTTCCGTGCAATGCGATAGCCTGTTATCCAGGAAAGGCTTGCTGCGCGTTAATTTATCCAGCAGGCAAATTCCTTTTGGCTAATAAAAGTGCTTGCACAGGAAGCTCAAAACCCAGCAGCAATTAATTATTGACAGAGCATGTGAATTAGAGATAAAAGAAAAGTCATTCTTTCTCACACACAAGATAGTAAATAAATTTAATTATTGTACTAGAAGCCAGGGATCTTATTCTGTATTAAGTTTTATTAGCTGAGACATTTAAAAGCATGTCATCATAACAAAAAGGTCTTGTGTAATCCTAAATGCACCACTTCGGTACATGCCTCTGAAGTGAATAGACTTAATTGAGCAAATGGTAGCAGATGGCTTGCTGTACAGACAGGTATTGTACAGGTTTATTGTCAATTAACTTTTGTCTACATATGCCTATGGCAAATTGACTGTATAATACGTTACTGAGACCAGTTTGAACACGCAGGGCGTGCTTGCCACGTCTGCAGACAAATGAGGCGGAGAGTGGTGGGGACCGTGGAGGCCGCCCGGTTGCCCGCTGCGCGCTTTGCTGGCGCCGCGCGGGCCGGACTGGCAGGGCGGGCTGGGGATGCGACCGGCCGAGTCACCGCGCGGGCAGGATCCGGCCACAGAACTAACCTCTCTTCCCCTCTCTCCCGCTTCCTCTCTCTGCAGCAACGTGATGCCCAAGACGCTGGAGGGGCAGATAACGATGGAGAAAACCCCCAGCTACTTCGTGACCAACGAGGCCCCGAAACGCATCCACTCCATGGCCAAGGACACCAAGCTGATCGTGGTGGTGCGCAACCCGGTGACCAGGGCCATCTCGGACTACACGCAGACCCTCTCCAAGAAGCCCGACATCCCCACCTTCGAGGTGCTGGCCTTCAAGAACCGGACCCTGGGGCTGATCGACGCCTCCTGGAGCGCCATCCGCATCGGGATCTACGCGCTGCACCTGGAGAACTGGCTCCAGTACTTCCCCCTGTCCCAGATCCTCTTCGTGAGCGGCGAGCGGCTCATCATCGACCCCGCTGGCGAGATGGCCAAGGTCCAGGACTTCCTGGGCCTCAAAAGGCTGGTGACGGAGAAACACTTTTATTTCAATAAAACCAAGGGGTTCCCTTGCTTGAAGAAGCCGGAGGACGGCAGTCCGCCCCGGTGCCTGGGCAAGTCCAAGGGTCGAACTCACCCCAAAATAGACCCCGACGTCATCCACAGACTGCGGAAGTTTTACAAACCGTTCAACGTCATGTTCTACCAAATGACGGGGCAGGATTTCCAGTGGGAGCAGGAAGGAAGTGACAAGTGAAGGCGGGAGGGCGGGAGAGCCCCTCTGCGCCTCGGACTCGCGCGTGGCGGGGTCGAGCCCCACCTTTCTGCCCGGGCTGCCCCTTCCCCTTGTGCTGCCGTTAGCGGGGGGCCGGGCGGCGCTGCTGGAGGGGAGGTGCTGAGCCCTGCCCGCGCCAGCGAAGCCCGACAGGGACCAAGCGAGGCAGTAGGTCTCGTCCCCTCTGCTCTGCTCCGGTTTTCCCTCGCTAGCTGCAAGAGCCCTGGTATTTCACGGCACGCACCCGGTCACACGCGCACGCTTGGGTGGGGTGGGCAAGCCGAGGGGTGGCAAGGAGAAGCTCCACCTCCATTGCACATTGCACTAATTAGTATACTATTTACCAAGTGCCAGGCACCCTGGGCCCGATTCTGCGCTCGCTGCTGGCGGTAACACCGCTGATCCCGTGGCTTCCCGTCACTCCGGTCGGTGTGCAGGGAGCTCAGGATCGGGGCCTCCCCGGGCGCCTGGCAATGCCCCTTAGATGAGCTGGCCCTGGCACTTAAGGGGCCTGACACTGAGGTGGTTTCCTGGCGGCCCATCCCGGGAGAGGCGCCCTGGGCTCCAGCGCCTGCTCTGTGCTGGGGGTGGGGAGGGCGCTAGCACCGTGCTCAGGAGCCCGTGGCCTGACTCCGGAGCAGGATTTGCAGGTGAAAGTCGAGGCTGCTGTTGCTGGTGCAACCGTGGAAATGAGCTCTCGGTCCAGAAGGACCCCCTGCCAGATAAGACCTTGTCACAACAGCTGGCGCGCTGTGCAAAGCCCCCGTGCCGCTCCGGCTTTCAAAGATGCCGAGCAGCTGCGAATGCTGCGGGAGTCTCTGTGGCCTGCCTGCGCCTGGCACCTTTGAAAAGCGGGACCCTGCGGCACGGTGAAACGCTCTTCATCTCGGCTTCAAAACCTGCAGCAGAAAGGGAATTCATTTCCAGCGGGAGCGCAGCAAGCTCGCGGCCCTGCACAGATCTGCGCGTGCGGGGGGAGCGATCAAGCGGCACGCTCAGGCAGAGGCGCAAACCCAGGCAGAGGATGTCGAACAAGCCCCGAGCGCAGCTGGCACCGCGGCCGTGCCCATGTGGGCCGCGTGCCCCTCTCCGCGCACAGCGAGACAGCCATGCAGCACAGCTGCCCGTTTCCCATGCCGGCTGCCGAGCCAGAGCCCGTGGCGGCAGGAACAAAAGGCAAACGCGGTGTTAGCTGGAGGGAGCCCTCCCCTCCCCTGGGTGATTTCAACGGCAAACAACCTCGGTGTCTGGGGGTCCTTTTTATTTCCCTTTTATTTCATTTCCCACGGAGTGGCAGCAGGGCATCCCGGGGGGGCCGTGCACTTCATTTGTTGAAGCCGCAGCGCTCCTCTGAGAGTCTGCGTTTGCTGCTGTTTGCAAGCAGCATGCACAAAAGGCGACGGCGTGCGCACCCTTCGCCAGGCCGGCCCCGCGCTGCGTCAGGCAGCACGAAATCCGCGTGGATCCAAGTAGCCGGGGGAAATCGCTGTTAAGCCAGGCAACGAGCTGAACCTGCTTCGGGTTTCATGCCCTGTCGTGTGGTTCATTACAGCAGAAGGCGCTGCTCGTGCTCGGGGTTGTATAAGGAACGAGCTAAATTCATTTGTCAAATGGAGACGGCGGGCCGGGTTCGAGGAGCGTCACATTAGTTCCCGCGGCAGCGAATGCCAGTTTGCATTAGCCTGATTAGATTTAAAAGCAGCTTCCGACATCAGACACGTCTTCACAGACCTGCAGATCCAGAACTGACTCCGTGAAGATTGGAAATAAGTCGTAGGGGCGACTTGAAATGGTTTCGTGCGATATTAAAGTGCCGTTGCTGCTGCTAAGCAGGAGCCGTGTTGTGCTGCAGGGCGATGCAGGCTGATTCATGGGTTTGGAGGGGCTTCTCCCGCGGCCCCCCAGGGACGCCCAGGACTTTGTTTCATTTGTCGGTGAAGCCTCTTTCTCCTTCTCGGTTCAGTCCTGCCAAGGGCCGAGCCCCTCCCTGGGATCTGCGTCATCCTCCAGCCCCAGGGAGGACGTGGGGCTGGCGACACCGGGGCTGTCTGCACCGCCCGGGTCGCGGCTTGCAGCCAGGGGCCGTGACCGGGCGTGGAGAAGTCTGGCGGCAGCTGCGACGAGGCCGCGTGGCGGGGCCTGAGCTCGGGCAGCGGTGATGCCGCCTGGCAGGAGGAGCCGTCCGTCGATGTCAAAGTCCCCGTAAGGGCGCCCATCTCACCCCAGCCGTGTTCGTGGCCCCTCCTGGCACCCCTGACTGCACCCGGGGTGGCGCAGCTAGTGGCATTGAATTACCCACCGTCAACTCGCCCGTGCTCTTTTCACAGGGCCTTTCCCCAGAGAGCAAAGAGCTTCGAGAGAGCCCCGCCGGCGCGTCGTGATCCACCTGCCGCGGGGCCTGGGGCTGGGCAGGGGAAGCAGCTCCCTGCTCGCCCCCGGATGAAGCGCGTGGCCCACCCCGGTGCCCTGCAGCAGCAGCCGAGCGGTGCCGCGGGACTCGGGCGCTGAGCCGGGTCCCTTCCCCATGCTCCCAGGACAGCTCGCAGCTTGCAGCGCCGACGGGCTGAGCACCCCCGCGTGCTCCGGGGCAGGTCCCACGTGTGACTGCGGGACCCCACTGGGCCACGCCGCCCTGCTCGCCCCGTCCCTAGAGGTTTCTCTTTGATGTGGGCATCGTCCCAGATCCCGGGAGGAGATGCCAAGCAATGGGTGGAGAAGAGACTCCGCTCCTGCAGCTCCGGACACGGAGCCACGAGAGACTCCTGGCCTTGCCACAGCCCCCAGGCCCACGGCTGCCCCCCTCCGCAGCCCGGTTTCCAGCGGTCCCTTTGCTGTGTGCTCCGCCGTGCCCGCGCGCCCAGCTACATGTGTCTGCATTTGTAATGTGCTAATTTGACAGAGGAATTATTTTCTATCTGGTGAGAGCACGAGCAACCTGCTGCGAGAGAGTTGGGTTAATAACTTTCCTTTTCTTTTTTTTTTACTATTTAAATGTCAGCGTTACAACACACAGGAAATTGAATTTTTGTATTTGATTTCAATTAGCAAAGCATAAATTATATTTAATTTTATACACACAGACTGGATGATTCATTGTGCTGGAAAATCTGGTACTTTATGGTTCAGAGACTGGAAATGGAGAATTCATCCTCCTGAAACCAAACCGCCGAGCTGCACCCTCCTCCAACACGTCTCTGTGTGTGTGTCGCCCTGCACCTGACGGCAGAACATCTCCAGCTGAACTTGAACCCACGGCACTGAATAATAAACCGTTGTAGCAGCTGCCGCTCTCTGCTCCGTTTCTCTGCGGTCTGGGGGGAAGGGGCAGAGCCCAGAGGGAGTCGCGGCACTGCCCCAGCGTCGCTTGGGCCCCGCACGGGACGGGCGCCTGGACCCGGTCCGTCCCCGGGGGAGATGCCTGCAGCACAGAGCAGACCTCGGGCCCCGCGGGCAGGCAGGGAACCGGCTCTGCCCAAGCAAGAGCATCCATGGGTGGTGGGAGCAAGGAGACGGGGCATGTCAGGAAACAGGCGTGGGCAGCACGTGCAGCCTCAAGTGCGTCATTCGCACACGCTCCCCTGCTCTGAGAAGGTGCACGGCTAATTGCTGGGAGGTAACGACGCTACCCCGACCAGGGTGGGTGCTGAGTAGCTCTTCTCAGCTCGCCGACCTGCTCTACAGAGCGGGGACAGCCGTGTTGCTGGCAGGCAGGGGCCTGGTGCAGGTGCAGGGCTCTAGGCCTTGCCCACCACCCGTCCCACGGCTCCCGTCCTGTGCGCAGGGACAGAGCACCGTCCCCCGGCTCCAGAGCAGGGACTGATCTCGCACAGAGAGGAGGGCACAAGGTGCGCGTCGCACAGGGACCAAATGCACCGTGAGCTGCTGCAGATGCCCCACGGCCCTACAGATAGGGAATCAGGCCTGCACGGAGCGGTCACAGGCAGGTCTCCATCAGCCTCCAATGTGGCAGCTGCGGCCACCTCCGGGCAGTGCCAGGAGCAGCCCCAGGGCTGGGGATTTCACTGGCACCCTGGGGTGCACCCCCACCCCACCCCATCCAAGGAGGTTGAGGCCTGGGCTGTGACCCCCAGACCGTCCCGGCTCAAGGGACTTTTGCATGACCCCCCTGCCCACTGGGAGCGCAGGGGGTGCAGGGCTCCCTGCCGTCAGGGACAAGAGTCGAGCCCAGGTGACCGCCCTGCCCGCCCCAGCCTGGCACCCCGGCTCCAGCCGCCCGAGCTGCCTGCGGTGCATGGCCGGGAGCACGTCGCTGACATCCCCCCCCGCCCTCGGCGAGCCCGGGCGCTCTTCAGAGGCGCTGGGAGGACAGCTGCGCGCAGGTTGGACGGAGCGTCGCCACAAGCTCATTACGGAAAGATGCTCCGCTAATGAGGAAACCGGGTCCCTCTCTACTCCCACGGCTCAGGTTCAGCACTCCCAAGGTCACCGACAAACAAATCCCTGAACAGCGCCTGGAAACTTTCACTCGGCGTTGATTAAGGCTAATTTACTGCATAATAAAAGGCAAGGGAGGGCTGGCTTCCAGGGGAAGAAATTAGGGGGAAATGTTTTGATTCGGTGTTGTGTGCACAATCTCCCGGCAGCGCGGAAGCAGCCTACCCGCCGCACCGCATTGTTGTGTCATCTGATAGGACCGCTGAAAAACTTTTATCAACAAAATTAGGAAGTAGTGAACTATAAAATTGCTAATTATTTTCTAGTAAATTTACTTTTAAATAACTTTAGACACCAATTACAGGCACCATTAAGCACCATTAACACTGGGTATATTTACCAAACAAGGACTGAATACTCATTATTCAAATTGAGATCATTTGGGTGTAGATTTTCCTGTTTGAGAAGCATCTCCCCTCTTGCCAGACATTTACAAAGTCATCAAAAGATCAATTAAATCTCAAATTTAGTCAGATTGTTTCGTATTTGAGTTCCACGACTCCACCACCATGTAATCCGGCCCCGTGGAAGAAACATTTGTTTGACTAAGACTTTAATCCTAACGAGGTAACTGGAAGGCTCTGTGCAGCCGCCCGGCTCGCGTGGCACAAGCATATCGATGTTCAGACCGAGGCAAAGTGTGTTCTTTTCCAGGTGACCTTTACAGAGCAAGTGCTGTATTTTTAGACAATCAGAAAAGCTGTCGCTGCCGGTGTGTCGCTCTCGCCTGCTGTTATCATTAAAAGCTTGTGAACCCGCCGGAGCTGCACCGTGATGTTGGTTTCCTTTGACCGGCCCTGCGAGCGCCTGCAGCAGAGGCGGCTTTGCACGGATCCCGCCCCCCGGCGCGGGCCAACACGCGTGGGGGATCTGGGCTGGACGTGGTCCAACGCGGTCCAGGGACCTGCAGGTGGAACAACAGCCCGTAACTGGTGTTATTGGGCATTGCTGGGGGCACCGATCTCCCCTGGCTTCTGCACCCGGGTCCCTGCGGCCCTTAAGGCCAAGCCAGCAGCAGGGGCAGGAGGTAGCTGGGGCAGAGGGGCTGCCTGGCCCGGGGAGCGCCCCCGACCAGGGGGCGGCCGGACGGGGAGAGCTGCCCGTGCGAGGGAGGGGGCAGAGATCCTTGCCGCTGGCAGCCTCCGTGGGCACGAGTGGCTCACGCGGGGCAGCCCTGCAGCGAACAGACCGGCCTTGCGGAGCCAGCCACCGACAAGCCGCCGCACAGGAGGAGGAACAGAAGTCTCCTCCGGGCCGCGGGCTTCCAAAACGCAGCCTCGCAAATAACTCGCTCCGCTTCTCTGCCAAGTTTTCACCCGGCCTCGGCCCACGGCTTCTCGAGAGCGGCGCTCGCGGCAGCCGGGCGCAGGGCCGTGGAGGCCGGCGCGCTCTCCGAGCGGCTCTGCCAGGCGGCTCAGGGAGCCAGCTGCAGCGCTGTCCCCGTGTCCCACGCGCCTGCTGCTGTCTGTGACATCCTCACTATTTATTAACTGTCCTGGAGCAAACAGGCTGCCGCGAGGCAGGGGCACCGTGATTACGCAGGCTTGATGTGCCGCCCTGCAAGGTCACGTCCTCGAGGGCTGCTCGCTGCCAGGCTGAAGTCGCCCGCGCGGAGGCAGCCGGCGTCAAGCACAGCCGCTGGGCAGGGAACGCGCCGACTGTTACAGGAACGCCTGTTGCTCGCTGACCTTCCCCCGCGCGGCCCGCCGCATGGATGCACACTTCAGCCACGCCGGCACAGCCGTGCCAGGCAGGGCCCCCGAGCACGCGCTTGGAGAGAAGGCCAGCTGTCCTGCCCCTCATCCGGCCCTGTGCCGGAGTGCCACGGGGCCTCCTCGGCCCACCGTTCCCAGCCACGGCAGCACCGGTGGAGGCAAATCCTGGGCATTGCTAAGCTAGGTGGCAACGGGCTGCACCTGGCACGGGGGGAAACGCGGCACAACATGCACCCCCAGACCGCTCCTTGCCGGCCTGCTGCTTTTGCACAGGTTTGGCAGCCTCAGAAGTCCCCCCCGGGATGGGAGACAGGCCCGAGCCTCATTAAAACATTCCTGTTGCCTTCGTGGCTTCGCTGCCAAGTCCTAAGCTGCGAAGTGGTGATTTGGGGCCACCTTGGTCCCGGGCAGGGAAAGCAAACTGCCCTCTCGTCTCAGCCCAGCCGGACACGTTCTGGCAACCCCGGGCCTGCAACCACGTGCACGGCTCACGAGACAGCCACGGCCTGCAGAAGAAAGGGTTTCTCCGGCGAGGACCCCGCAGCGGGGCGGTGTCTCGGTCAGCTCCGGGGGCAGCCGGGCGGAGAAAAGGCGGGGGCTCGCTCCGCCGGCTGGGCAGCCCCTTCCCGCCGCCCTGCTCCCGGGGTCACGGGCACGGCCGTGTGGCTGAGGGCCTGTGGAGATTTGCAGGGAGGCCCACGGGCCCCGCTGGAGTGTCTCCAGGACCGGAGCAATGGAAATGGGGTGAGGATGAACAGGACCAGATCCCACTCTGGAGGACATCTGGGATCCCATCAGCTGGGGAGGGATCTGGGAGGGCTCGTGCATCACAGGGGCACTTAGTGGTCTTTGCAAATCGGGCAAGGGGCGTCCAGCCGGGGCAAGGCGGCACGAATGCCACCGTCAGCGCATTAGCGAGACATGGCGGCTGCCGTGGGGGGAGCCCGGGGAAGGCAGAGGAGGGTGGTGGTAGGAGAGCCGCTGGCGGGTTGCCGGGCGGTGGCGGTGCCCCGGGGCCGGCGGGCTGCCCCGGGCCTCGAGGGACCCCGCACGGCCCGCGCCGCTCCCCGCCCGCGCTGCGCAGCCCGAGGACAGGGAGCGAGGCCTGGGGCGGGAGCACGCTGGGAGGTGCAATCTCGGAGGAAATCAAAATTGAAATGTACCGAAATTGTTCCAACAATACATTTTGTGACTGAAGTCATTATGTGCAGGAAGACGTACAGAGAGCTGAAGGACAGAATTAATATAGTAAGTAATCCTCTCCCTTTAGCAATATCTTTCTGCATGAAATAATGATTTAATGTCTAACTTTTTCCAGCACACGCATTTCCTCATAACACACAGTCCTCTGATATGCAGCTATTTATGTTTCAAGGCAAAAAGCGCTGTGCATAATGGACTCTGCTCTGACTATTTGTCCGTAAAGACATTCTGATGCCTCATGGGAAACCATGAAAAATGTTTTATTTTGAGACAATTCATTTCTATTTAATCCATTTCTCTCCCTCTCCCCCTCTCGTTCTTCGTGGCGAGGGACATCTGCGCGACGGCAGGGGCCCCGCTCTCCCCTGCACCGGCCGCCGTGGCCCTCAGCACGTGGCCACGCTGCTGGCTGCGAGCTCGCACGCCCTGACACACGTGCGGCTGCAGGCGGTGCGGTCAGCGAGTCGTCCTCCCCCGGGGCAGGTGCTGACCAAGCTCACGCTGAGGCCGTGCCCCGGGGTAGGTTTTTGGCAGGGGGCAACGTAGCTCTGCTTTGTCCTGCCGGGTGGAAACGCACTGTGCACCACCCGATCTTTAACAACCGTCTCCTCCAACCCTCTGCGTCGTGCCGCCCCAACCCGAGCCACCGGTGACGAGCACGTGATGCCACCCCGCTGGCAGAGCCGGGCCGCGGCACAAAAGGAGGAGCCCGAATACGGAGGGGTCTCGGCAGGGGCAGCTCCCCCAGGGCAGCACCGGGTGGGTCAGGGCAGGGCGTGGATGCCCTGAAGAGCAGAGCGGCCCGGGGCGGCGGGCGTGTCGCACGGTGGCAGCGTGCACAGCAGTGCCAGCGTGGCACTGGAGGGCACCTGCCACATCCTTCTCCCCCAGACCGGCAGGCCTCCGGCACGGCACAGCCCTGTGGCCGGCGCAGACAGGCGGGGAGGAAGGAGAGCATCCGCGCTGGGCCCTCCCGCGTGCCCTTGCGTCCATCACAGCACGGTCAGCAGGGCGCCGGCCGGGGGATGAAGCGGCTCCATCTGCTCGACCGCGGCCTCGCAGCTACCAGCCCCTGCGCTTCCCTTGCTCCGAATGAATGCCACGTGGCTCCTCCAGCCCCCTCTTCGACCCGTGGAAAGCGCCATCGTGGCCAGCTGCGGGCCTGGCTTCCGTGCTGCCCCAGCGGCGAGGTGCGGCGCGAGCCCCCGGGGAGCAGCAGGGCCTGGTCTCTGCAGTTGGGGAAATGCCCCGCAGGGCTCGTGGCTTGTGCGGCCCCAGAGCCCCTGGCCACCCCCAGCCTGCTCCTCGCCAGCGCCCGAGGCACAAGCGGCATCCCCGGCTGCTGAGGGCTTCGAGCCTGCAGGTAAGCCCCGGGCACGCTGTGCCGGAGGAGACCGAGTGACCGGGAGTCCTGCCCGGGCACCACTGGCTGCCCCTCAGGCCACGGCACATCACGCTCAGCCCACCTCGCTCAGCCACGGCGGGGCAGAAATGCACCCCCTCCGAAACCCTGTGCATCCCCGGGGCCGTTTCTTAATCCAAACCGTTGGCATCACGACGTCCTCCCCTTCGCACGACACCAGCCGGAAGAGACAGCTCATTAGTGACTATGCAAAAAGGCTCTGTTTATCTGGGCTGCAATTTGGCCCTCTTCCCGCTCGCACAATCTGGTGGGGCTCGCACGGGAGAGGGTCCTGCTGAGAAGTGCTTTGCCGGCTCTTGATAGGCAAAGCTCGGAGCTGAGAGGCATGTACGGCAGCTAATGCTCTTCGCATCCCATTTGGTCCAGGGCCATCTCTACAGGGTGAGATGATGAAGTGTTCGCTTCACTATTTTTCTAGCAATGTTTAATAAAAAAATCATAAGCCCAATGTCTTCATTCCAGGTACTGCACTCCATGTGGCAAAAGAGATTTGCTGGATTTGCAGTCAGGGAATTAGCTATCGGGGGAAAAAATACACATGCATTCCCAGAGATGCATGCTGAAAATTCAAAATGCTCTAAAACCCGACAGCCGAGCACGTTGTTCCCATTCTATTAGGGGAAGATGCCTCTCCCTGTCAGTCCAGGGGGGAATGGCATATGCCACTGTTTTTTCCATCTGTCTTGTTATGTTTGTAGGAGAAGAGCTCCCGAGCCCGCAGGTCTGCCATCGGTCACAGCAAAAGTTGCTGCATCCAGTGGATCATGTTAAATGCAAGCAAGCTGCAGGACCGTGGGCCAAAGCCAAGATCTTAATATGCACGGAGCCAGAAACCGCAGAAGGCAGGTGCCCCTGGAGCAGGAGCTTGCCCTTGCACATACCGCTCAAGGGCCCAAGGCTCGGCGCGGGGAAAGGTAATTGCGTTTGGGAGCCAGCAGAACTGCTGTAATAGCACACAGCTGCCCTTTCCCCTAGCCCGGGTCTCCAGCAAGGCAGCGGGAGGTGGCCCTGCCACACGTGGTCCATCCCCACACCTCCTTGTAGGACCTTGCACGCATCGATGTAACCCTTGGTCTCACCGGACGGAGGCTGCAAGTGCATGGGATCGCAGTGGCTCTACCCGCGTGCCCATCCCAGGGCAGTCACAGTCACTCTGGGCACCTCGCCCCCAGGTTCCCTGGCTTTGGGCAAGGCCCCGTCCCCCAGGCCCCTGGGCTGCAGCCACTTCTTGCCTGGCATCTCCGTTTCCAGTTGTGGAGTTGTAACTGCGCGGCCACAGAGCTGAGGGGAGACATGAACCCGGGGACACGTGCTCCGGTAGCTCCGCAATGTCCCTCTGATGCAAAGGTGCGATTACGTGGGGCTGGGGACCCCCACTGCAGCCCCCGGACGGATGGGGCCAAGCGCAGGCAATGTGGCAGCTGCCCAGGGCATCCCGGTCCTCCCTGGGGTGAGCCCACTTGGGGTGCTTTGCCCCAGAGGCCGCGGCAGCTGCCGGGGTGCTCGCTGCCCTGCTGCCGTCGCTGGCCCCCTGCCCCTGGCCACCTCCGCACGGGCCCGTCGCTGGCGGTGGCTCTCTCTGGGGCTCTGAGCTGGGCCAGGCTCTGCTCTGCTCCGTAAGCCTCTTGCCACGGCGAGCCGAGCCAGCGAATACATTTGTGCAGCCTAGAGCTGGGCTGCAAGAAGCATTTGCCAGAGAGAGCTCGTTCCCGCAGCTGCGCCTCCTCCCGGCTTCTGTTCGGGACCAGCGACATGGGGAGTGCATTAGCCCCTCACACGCCCCTGGCTCAGCTAACGTGCACAGGACCCTGGTGAGAAGGGGGGAGTTTCCGTGAGCGGTGGTCCTGGTGCAGTGGAGCGTGGGCCCGGGCCGTGGGAGGCATTGCTGGCTGGCACGCCCGCTCCAGCGCTACGCCATGCCACGGCGCCCGGGAAACCTCCCGGCACACGCAGAAGGCCCCTGGGGGGGGGCGGGTTCTGCCCCGGTGCCATTCTCTCAGGCCACAGGTCAGGGGCTTGGCCCAGGTGAGGGGCTACGGGGAGAATCCTCTCCGTGCCCGAGCCACGGCGTGGTTTGTGCTGTATCCTCAGGCCTGTGCTCCACGCAGGCCAGGGGCCGTGCGGTGCAGCGTACAGCCATGCCCCGGTGCCCTCCCAGTCCAGTGTGCACCCAGCCCTGCACGCGGAGGCTGGGGCAGCACGGAGCGAGCAAGACACGATTTGGGGGGCCTGGCATTTTTGTCTCTTGGCAAAAACTCCTCCAAGGCGATGGTTGTGCGAGGGATGAGTCACCAGAGCACAATAGCAAAGGCACATCCTTGACTCGCTGGCAGGAGAGAGAATGTGACCGGCATGAAGTCTCCGTGCGGCGGCTCCATTGTGCAGTGTCTGGCGCTTATTCTAAGCAGCTCTCGGGCTCGAGCAGGATTGGCTCCGAACATCAGAGCCCGGCTCCTTCCCCGCGAGACAGCGCGGTGGATCTGCGGAGAGAAACGGTGCGTGCGCAAAAATCATTACGCAGCGCTCGCAGCTCTGTGCAGCAATCGTCTCTCGAGCATGTCTGTGCACACGCACACGCATGTCACGGCAGGGCCTCCGGGTGCCTTCCTGGGCAGCCCGGGCCTCAAGGACAGGCCAGCTCTGCTTCTTCCCCCAGTCCCAAGAGTAGGTGGGTTGGGTTTTGTGCCCTTTCGCTTCTCCGTGGCCGTTTTCCCTGGCTTCTCCTCATGCATTTTTCACAAGCAGCCGTCACGCTGGGCCCTGGTGCACAGAGCGGGGTTTTCACTGCTGATGGATCTCTCCACCGCCCTACCTATGCCAGCGTGGCTGGGTAGGGGCCCCCTTGGCAGTGGGGCACGCTATCATGGCACACTTCTGCCCGGGGTTTGGGGGTCCGGGCGGGCTGGACTGGCTCTCTCACCAGCCAGGGGCAGGGTGGGAGAGCCCAGAAGCGGTGGCTTGGTGCGCTGGCGAGACAGCGTGGAGGAGGGCAGGGCTCTGGCTGCCCTTCCCTGCCCCTCGGCATCAGAAGCAGGTGGTCTTGGTCTAGGTGCACGGGCTCCTGCTTAGAAACCAGCCCACGTCTCAGCACACACCTGGGTTTGCAGCCTCAGCTCTGTCCCAAATGAGGTCCCAGACGAGGAAAAGCCTCCCCTGGCCCGTCCCTGGGCTGGTCTCAGCATCTGCGTGGGCACCTGCAGCATACGCAGCCGAGTCACCTGCGTGTGGGACGTGCATGGACACTGCCTCTGGGCACAAAGCAGCAGTGGTTAGCCCAGGGCACGACTGCTTCTGCATCCAGTGAGGTTTACACCGTGGGCCCGTCGCTCGCTGGGGATGCTGCCCATTCACACGCCCTGGTGGGCTCAGAGCCCGGTCACCCGCATTATAGTGCAAGGTCTGGAGACCCCCAGTACCACTGCCCCCAGAGACGCCTCCAGCGCTTGCACGAGGGGCAGGAAGCCACAGGCTCCGTTGTCTTGGTCTCGTGCAGCGGGGAGGGCAGGGCACTCGGCGCACGGGGATGGTGCATGTCTGTCTGTCAGGTTTTAGGAGTCCAGATCATCTCTACACTGGAAGCAACTGATGGTTTCAACACCCCACGACTCACAGGCGGTCCCGTCCTTGGCCAGCTACAGTCTTTCCTATTCCACTTCCGCGGCCCAGTGCGAGACGAGACGCTTCGTAGAAGACACTTGATATGAAAGCAGAATTCAGCTACGCTCACAAGGCTTTTCTAGCATGGCTCTGCATGCATCCTCTTGCACAGAGATCCAGGACCGGCCCCGTTCACACATCCTGGAGCAGCGGGGCTGGAAGGCATTTAATCCACGCCCCCGTCCCTATGCAAGCCAGCCGTCATGACAAGTCTCCACTGCTCCTGGTGCCCGCACAGCGCGGTTTACCATGGGTGTGCGATCATGCAGAGCTGTGTTTGCACTTGCTGCCACCTTGCACATGCGGAGATGGATGCCTGTGGATCGGGGCGAGGAAATCTCGCGGGTGGTGGGCAAGGACCCCAGGAGAATCTGCTAGGCGCTCAGCGTGCTGGGCGGGGGCACAGAGGGCACGGACTGGCTTGCTGGTGGAGGCGAGTGCCACCCTCCCTTGGTGCAGAGCTGCGGGCTCCTTTTTCCCCGGCATCGGTAGCCAGCACCCGTTTGCCCTCACTCCATCTCCAGGGGGTTGCAGCGTCCTCAGCTGCCCCCGGCTGCCTTGCTCAGATGCAAGATCCTCCCGTGGCGGAGCCTGTCCCGGGGACGTGGCAGAGGGCAGGGGTCAGAGTCAGGGGATGCCCAGGTCGAGCCATCCTCACTGTCGTGGCGGCTTTGTTAAAAAATTTAAATTGCAAATTACAACGTTCACCAGGGAAGAACTGCTTTCCTACCAATTACAGTTAATAGGAGAAAATTAATGTACCAATTAATATGGCTGCTTTTAAAACTCAGTCTAATATGTTAAATACTGTTCCTGCCTCTATAAATGCAACAAAATAAAGTGAGGGTCGGGACAGGAGCTAATAAAGTTTTGCTCCCCTGTACTTAAACTATTTGGCACTGCTGACTCAGGGCACCGGAAAAAGGAGATTATTTAACATTTTAAGGTTTATAAGAACCATAAATCATTCCATACATGCCATATTTGTTGAAAAGGATAGAATACATTCAATTTTACAGTATATTAAACTTCATCTAATTTGAACGTAAGAACAGACCAGCAAAATAAATGACCAATTTCTGAAGCAGAAATTACCATTCGGCTGCTGCCATTATGAAGCTGCTGGTATTTTATCATGTTCTTAACATAATATTGCTTGTCTATTGATGCATAGTTATAATGCTAGTCCAAATTAGAAGGCGGTGAGAGAGGAGAGTTCAGAGTTTTTTTTAATAGGCATCATTTGTCAGATGTTATTCGGAGGTCTTTGCACTGATGATAATATGCAGATTAAAGCAGAAGTAAATAGCAAGAGAAGGAGAAAGGAGCCCAGGAATGAGATTCTGCACTGCTCCGGCAGCGGTGGGCGCAGACGACAGGTGGACAGGGCCCCGGTGGGTAGAGATAACAGTAATTAATCTGGTTTGAAGGGTTTCTGCTGAAAACCTGCTGTGTTTGACAAAGTGCACGATCCTCCTCTGCACGTCAATGCCAGGCGAGGAGCCCGGGCAGCCCACGCGGGGAGCGGCGCATGGGCGAGGGCTGTGCCCAGCTCCGTGCCCGGGGCAGCAGCAAGCTCTGCCCGTGCCTGTGCCTGCCCCTGGGCCAGAGCACAGGTGGAAATCCTGTTTGGTTTGCAAAGGAGATCTGCATTTCCAGCCCCTCAAGTTCGCTGTCCTGCCAGGCCGGGCATCAAGGGCCAATATATTCAGGGAAGGAAAGCCCAGTGCCAGAGCGAGGCACGGAGCCGCACAACAGGAGGGCGGGCGTGGGACATGGGAGGGAAGTGTGGCCAGGGCATCGTTAGGCATCGGCCACCCCAGGAGGATGCTTCGTGGTGGGCACAGCCCACTGCCCGCCAGGGCTGAGGGCAGCTGTGTGACACGGGGGGAGAGGGCAGCACTTCCAGAGAGACCCCGCGGGCTGAGGTGACGGGGATCGGCAGAGCCCAGCGGGTACCACGCAGTGCCCGGCCCTGGCCCGTGGACGGACCGAGCGGGCAGGGGACACACGGTGCCTTCCTGGCCAGACCAGGCCAGAGCCTGCCCCACTAGGGTCCCCATTAGGGTCAGCCGGCACTGGGGCGGGGAAGGAGGCGCCTGGGCCCCGTCGCCCATTCTCCTGGCGAGGCCGTGGCAGCATCGCAAGTCCCCGAAGAGGAGTTTCTCTGCCGGCAATTCATCAAGTGCTTGTTTGCTGGAAGTGGGACTGCGTAACCTCGCGTGAACCTCTCCGTGCCGCGCACATAATGAAGCCGCCAGTAACACCGGGGCTGCTTAAACCCGATGAATTGCTCAGATATTAGAGTTAAAATTGTGTTCCTGAACGGCGAGCCGTGCACTAGGATGTATGGGGCCATAAGGCAGATTTCAATTACCTCCCGGCCCCCGGTAGGATGATGTGACATTACACGCCGCTGTCAGAGTTTGCCAGCACGCTCTCACTTTTATTCCTCCTGTTAAATATGGTCTTTGTTGCGCTTCATTGATCTCTGAGCATATTCTGCTGTTTACAACTTTGATAATCTTTGTGTAATCTTCAGGGGTAATTGAATTCCTACCAAGGTAGCTGAATTTTAAACTCCAGACAGATTTCAGCGTGTTGAAAAGCCAGGATATGAAAGTCAAACCTGACGGAAAGGAGCTGCACTCGCTCCCACTCCCTCTGCTGCCGAATCAGGCCAGGAGGTGAGTCGGTGCCCATGAATGGGGAAGCAATTAATTTGGCAGGAGACACAGCTGGAGGGTCTGGGGGCGGGAGCAGAAAGATCCCAGGTTTCATCCTGTGCAGGGAGCGCGGCTCTTGTCAGGGCTTTGCTTTCTGGGGTTGTTGTTTTTTTGTCAGAAGAATATGCAAATACAAAAAAAAAACGCGTCTAAGATTTTTCAGTCTTAGGAAATTTGGAGCGAGGACGTTGCCAGGGTTTCACACGAAGACTGGATTTAGGCAGGCGCTATCAATCTTGGTTTAAATAGTGGGGGAGCTGCCCTTGCGCAAACAAATAAGTGTTTTTATAGGCCTGTTTTGTGAATTAGGCAGGAGGGAAAAGTGTTCCAGGTTGGATCAGGATGTAAAATTGTTTTGCAGAGCCTTAGGGGCACATGCACGGTGCATGCCTAATCACTGCTGCTGTTCAGTGCCGGTCCAACGCCCGCAGCAGCCCGGCACGTTGCCAGGGCACAGCGCCGTACAGCCAGGCTTCCTGCGGGCATTATATCTATAACCAGCCGGGCACCTGGACAGGCCACAGCCCCTCACCCCGGAGGTGCCCCCATTGCCCAGCCTGCCGTCTGCAAGCCCAGGGCAAGCAGCCATCCTTTCCTTTGCCTTCAGAGCTGCTAGAGGTGCACGTTCCCCTCTTGGAGGCCGAGGAACCAGATGTCTTCCTTTAGGTCTCTGGCTTTCGTCATATTTCCCATGACCTTTCGTCTCCCCCCTGCCAGGAGGCAGAGATGGCAGCATGCTACCGCAGCTCACCACTCATCCAGGCCCCGGGAAAGGCCCCCCAAGGCCCCAGGGTGAAGCTTTCTGGCCTCCTGCATGAGGCTGATGCACCCAGCTCCGCGGAGCCGCCTGCCATCGCCCACCGCAGCCTCGCCAGACGGCTGCCCTCGAAAGGGCCTGAGCCCTCTGCAATGCACGGCTGGTCCCAGCGAGCCAGGAGAAAGGAAACCAGAAGGTTGTCGGGCTGCAGGGACGGGAGCCGGCGTCTCATCAGAGCCGCTGCAATTCAGAAACCCAGCGGCGCGTGTCCGCTCAGACCCGAGCGAGGGGCCGGGCGCCGCTCGTCGGCAAGGACTCGGCGCCACCGAGGGCCGCAGTGGGGAAGGAGCGTGCCCCGGGCCAGCAGCAGGCGGTGGAAGCCGGGAGGCCAGGCCCGCGCTGCCCTGGGCTGCAGTGCTCTCGGGACCGCTTCGCCTTGCTTCTCTGCAGACCTCCCGCCCTGGGCCCCAGGCCAGAGGAGCAGGGCAAGCGTCGTGGCCTTCGTGGAGACAGTTTGCTCTGCCCTGGGCCCGCCACGTCCCCAGCTCTGGACCACGGGGAACACCTGCTCCCTCTTGCCTCTCCCAGCCCCTGCCAGGAGCTCCCTCCCTGCAGCCGCCCAGGCAGGGCCGAGCACCGATCGCAGCGACTGATCCCTCCGGCGCGGCCGGGTTTAACTCCGCCTGGATGCTGGCTCGTATTTCACCAGCTCGGGATCGTTATATCGATGCTGCACCAGGAGCCAGCAGATTCCCAGGGCCTTGATGGACTGCGCTTCAGTGCAGCGAGCGCAGCTCGGGGCTCTGGCTGCCCACAGCCACGCTCAGCTGCCCCCCGCCACGTGCCCTGTCCCATTTCACAGCCGCTTTACACCCAGCCCTCGACCATGGGGAAGCACTCCTGTCGGCGGCAGCTGGGCCCGGGACTGGGCACAGCCGGCGTGGGTGCAGCGGGGTACGGGTGGGTCCACGGACGGGAATGCAAGGCAAACCTGTCCATCACGTGGGCATGAAATCCGTGGCCTGTTACCTCCAGGGAGCGGCTGGGGGGAGGAGGGAGAAGTGCAACCAGGGTCAGCAGAAGGATGCACCCCCCGAAAGCCCCCTTTCACAGCGCTGGCAGAGACCCCCGAGGCACCCACGCCCTGGCTGGAAGGATCAGAGCCTGAGCACAGAGCTGGGCGCCCTGGGCTGGGGGACAAGCGCGAGCGGCGTGGCCAGGGTGCCCGGTCCTCCATGCCGCAAGAATTAAATATCAGGGCTTGGCGAGGCCCGACTTTCCCTCCCATGAAAAGTCAAGCTAATCAGCACCTGAACCTGTAATTGATTCTTCTGCTGGTTCAATAGTTAATGCTACATGCTAAGGAATAGGATTTTGCAATTTGCTAGCACTCCACTTACAGAGAATTAAGCAATAAAAATCCATTCCGAGCACAAACAGCGAGAGGGAGCCGTGCTCGCTAATAAGTGAATGAGCCAATAAAGTGACTCAACCCTTGCATCGATCCCCTGGTTTTCAAAGTCTCTCTCTCAGCACAGCCTCGGAGGCTCGTTAATGGAGTCCAGAGCGCCTGGAAATTCCCCCAAATTTAATGGTAGGGCAAAGGTCAGGGCTGGCGACATCAGAACGACGAGCACCAGCGTCCAGCTGGCCGGAGCGGGTGCGGGGGCCACACCACTGTGCGGGGAGAAGCCGGCGTCTCAAGGTGCTCAGCATAAGGGATCGCCTGGGTTTTCCAGGGAGAGATCTGCAGAGCATGCTACCGCCCTGGGCAGGGATCAGGGAGCCAGAAAAGCAGCCAGTTTCCCCCCAGGGTGCAAAAGGGGCAGCGTCGCGGTGGGTCTGTACCGGGGGCCTGGCCGCACTGGGCATTGGCAGAACAGCTCTCAGAAACAACCGCCTCTACGTGAGCCCAGGCCACGCGTCTCCGATTTGCGGGAGCGCGGGCAGATGTCGGGGAGGCGTGAGGGGGTCGAGATGCCCTGACCGGGCAGCAGCGGGGGAGCTGCTCCCTCCAGCCCCAGGCAGGGACAGGGAAGCTCTTTCTTTGGGACCCCCTGGGTAGGTGGGCGCTGGCCACAGACCAGCCAAGCGGGATGACCCCCGCGGCGCACGGCAGGGAGGGGTGCGCATTTCCTTACAGCCCTCCGCAAGCCCCCTCAAACCCAGCACACATGCTGCCAGCGGGTCTCAGCTCGCCCACCCCGGCTCGGGCCTGCCCCGGTTGGGGACGGCCGAAGCCCTTCAGCAGGCCCCGGCGGGGCCGGACCTTTCCAGATGGCACCGGCCTTGCGGCCAGAGCCGCTGGGGCTGGCCGCAGCCCGCTCGCCGGGACCGTCCTCGCTCGGGCGGATGCTTTGCCGGTCCGGCTGCGAGGCGGAGGAATCTGATGCCCGTCCCCATCCGAGCGTCGCCCAGGTGCCAGCATCTGGTCGCCCCAGAGCTCTTCCCACCCGACAGACGCGCTGACATTTTGCAAGGGGCTCAGCCAAGCAGAGCTAACGGTCCTGGAAGAAGAGCCGCGCGCTGACGGCCCAGGGAGCTCATCCTGAGCAATGCAAATTACCCTCCCGACCAGACACAGCAAAGCAATTGCGCTCCCCGAGCCCGAGCGCGCACGAGGCGGGGACTCCAGGAGAAGGCCCGCTCCCCTGCGCCGGCGTCCGGAGGCTCCCCGAAGCGGGAGGCCGGCCGCGCTGCGTGAGGAGCGGCCGCCTGCCAGACTGCACGCAGCCCCGGCGGCGCCTCGAGATGCTATCTCCAAAAGACACTTGCCTAATGTGTTTGCGCCTGACAGATTTGAGCATTAGGCAATTTGTACAGCGCGGCGATGTGTCAGGGCGCACGTCACTCGCTCCGCGTGCACGTGGCTCTTGCTTCTGCACTGGTCCCTGGGCCCGTCCCCGCCGTGCCACCCAGGGATCTGATAACCAAACGCGCCGAGTGAAGCCTGCCGTGGACGCGGTGCAGCAGCGAGCCGTCGAACCTCCCCCCGGGCTGCCGCGGGGGCCTGCCCCTCCCGCTGCAAGCACCTGCCACACTCGGTCGGTGTGGGGCAGCCTCACCATCCTCGCTGGGGCATGGCACGGGCGTTGCACCTTGGCCTAGAAGCCAAGAGAAGATAAAGCAGAAACTCCGGGGGGGAGCAGCAAACGAGGCATGGAAAAGGCAGCAAATCACTAGCTATTGATATAGGCGAAGCATCGGGGTGTGCAGGAGGTGGGTAAGGGAGCTCAGGACATGAGGGGGAAACCCGTGGCCAGCCGTGCGAAGGGCAACAAAGGAAGGGATTTTTTTATGCATATTAGGAACAAAAGAGGTCCTAGCCAAGGGACTGGCCTGTTGTTAGAGGCATGAAATCAAACTGATGATCGTGACACAGAAAAGGCAGCAATGATGTTTTTGCATGTTTAGCAGGAAGCAGGCATTTATCACAAGAGGATGGTGAAGTACTTCCTGTCCATTAGTGAGGCGGTAAGGTAAACTCTCCCAGGGATAAACCTCTTTATTATCAATTGTTCGAGATGTCAAGGGTGAGACATATGCTCAGTCGATGGCAGGCAGCACGGCGCTACGGGACAAAGGTATTGGCAATGGGTCTGATTTCATTCTTGGGTGAGGTTACAGGTTTGGCTCATAAAGGTAACTGCGTGGATGTAATGAACATTTGGCAGGTGTTTGGCTTCACATCACATGCCAGTCCAGCTAAAAGGTGTTGCTCAGTGAAAAGCGCGTGCTCAGGGGTGTCAGCACTGGCTATGTGCAGGGGACATCTCACAAACCCACGGCTGAGGAATCCTCAAATCGGGGCTTCGTATGGGCCTGGTGAGGCCGGATGCTGTTCTGTATTCGGAGACGTGGCAGGGAAATGGGAGCTTGTCATGCAGCTGAACACATCCAGGCACCAAGACCTCAGGCCCCAGAGTGCCCCAGGCTGCTGGGACCATGGGAAATGGGCTCGCGCCACCACTGTGAGCAGGATGGTGTGGCAAAAAGGGCAACAGCTATAGCAGCCCACAGCACAAGCGATGGTTTCCGCGCTGCTGCTGCGCAGGCTCCCACGGGTGCATCCCACTGTCCACATTTTAAAAAGGATGTGGAAACTGGACAGGTGCAGGGGTGCATCCTGAAGTCTGAGCCAAAGCAGGCCCCAGGCAGGACACAGGCCAGCCAGGCCCAGGGAGAGGCGGTCAGTCCACAACCCACAGGCCTGCCGAGGGGAGGGTCTGGTGCTGGTCCTGCCCTCCCTATCGCGCCTGCGACCGCAAGCCCGGAGCTGAGATGCCCCAGGAGCTCGTGGCTCTCGTGGCCCGGCTGGGCAGCGGGAGTCCAGCACATCAGTCCCCACGGCGATGCGCTGGAGCATCTTTGCTCGCCCACCTCCCTGGGACGTTTCCAGGCGGAGCCGCCCCCTCGCCGAGGCCGCTCCGGTGGGTCGGTGCCGTGAACACGCTGGGGTATTAGGGGCTTTGTCTCCTCGCCCGGCGGCATTCAGGACTCCTCGGTGACATTTCCTGTCCGGCGCCAGAACACCTGATCGTCGAGGCTTTTGCTAAGGCCCGGCTTTGTCAACCATGAAATTATATGACTCTGCCTTGACCTTAGTTTCTCTGCAGTTAATATCTCCTGCGCACGACGAGCTGCTGCTCAGGGCTGTTTGTCTGACAGAGGCAGTGGCTGGATCCCGCTCCGGTGCCTCCGACAGACACCTGCCACCCCTCGCCCCTTGCCAGCGGTGCCTGGCAGCCACAGCAAGCGTCTGCAACCCGCCTGCCGGAGCCCCGCTGGATGTGCTTGCGCCCCTCGGGCAGGCAGGGCAGCCCCTCTCTGCACCGCCCTGTTCATTTCATCTGATTACAGTCGCGATGATGCATCCTGGCACCGGCTGCGGCTGCGCCCCTCCCTGGAGCAGGTCCTGGACCCCTGCCCGGCTGTGGGGATGTCTGGGGATGCTCCAGGAGGCCTCTCCCTTCCCGTCCTCCAGTCCAGAGGGATGTCAGTCTGCTGTATGGGGACAGGGGAGCTGGGAGCCACATGTCTGGTACAGCAGCATCCTGCAAGAGCCCTCCCCAGGCCTCTGCAGAGGGCATGGACCCAGGCACGGGCAGGGGCAGGGGTGCTCTGAGCCCAAGCGGCTCCCGAGAGGAGCGAGTGCGGGCACCCCAGCGAGCAGCAGTGATCGAGGGTTTTGTACTGGGCAAGCTCAGGAGAGAGCCAGCACGTCCAGCAGCGTGAGCAACACCACGGGGCAGAGTCTGTCACACCTAACCGCCCCCCGGGGTTTCCTGCCACTGCTCTGACACCTCAGAAGCACCAGATCTGCCAGGAAGACTGATGGAGCCAGAGTGCTGCTGTCATTACTGAGTTAATTGGAAACTTGAATGGAGCTTTAAATGTTTTTATAACGCATTTCGGCCTTTTTGGCAGAACTATTGCATCTTTTGGTTTCCATTTCCCATTCACATGCATTTGCGCAACTGCATATAGAAAAGCCGTGTGATCTCGGCGCCTGGCTTTTCTTTCTTGAAGACATCTTTTTGGGGTGAGATTTATTAAATATTGTAATCAGTTCAATGCTGGCAGCTTAGACATTTTCTGTAATAGCCCAGTTAAGTGTGGATTAGATTGAAAATCCCTGCCTCTGAACTCTGTGCAGCACCATTTATAGGCAGCATTGCAAAAATTAAAAGCTTCACCAAGTGGTAATTACTCCGCTTCAGAGGAGAGAGACTGATGCCTCAAGTGACTGTCGGAGGAGGTTTCCAGCCTCACCCCTTTCTGGTAAAGCTGCAATGTGCTCCCTCCCCGGTGGGTTTGGATTTGGGCTTGGGAAGTGTGACCGACTGAGTGCAGCTCAAGTGCTATTGATTTTCATTTTATTTTGGAAGGAGATAAATGAGCCAGGAGGCCTCATCGCCCTGCTGCCAGCTGAGGGCTGGGTCAGCATGCTGCCCCCGACGGCGACGGGGCACAGCACCCTCGGTCCCCCGCAGAGGCCAGGCGCCTGCATCCCAGCCTGGCTCAGGAAGAGGCAGGAGCAGGAGCAGACAGCCCTTCCCCGCCCAGCTGGGCTCTCCCTGCAGTGCCCCGGCCTCCGCACGCCCGCACACGTTGCTTTGCAGCCATTTCTACAGGGTTTCTCTGCCCCTTCCAGAGAGGCCTGCTCAGCAGAAGAGCCCGGACCCTGCAGCGTGCACCACGGCTTCAGCGCAATCCCTCGTCGTCCCGTCCCTGCAGCAGGCAGACCGCTCGGTGCGCCCTGCTCCCAGGCCTGGCGCCGGACCGCCACCCCGCCCTGGCACGCGCGCCCGCCCCAGCGCAGCCGGGAGCCGCCGGGCTCGCCCCCTTTCCTAAACAAGCTCCCAGAGAGCACCCGCAGGCCCACCTGCTTCCAATCAGCCTAACGAGCACAGGTGCGGCTGCTTCCCGCAGGAGCAACTGCCTGGGCCCCGCAGCCCCCCCAGGGAGCCTGGCCCCCCGGGCTGGGGCCACGCAGCTCTCCTGGGGCCTTTCGTGGGCTCAGGATTTTGGTTTGAAGTCGGATGCTGCTTGGTCCATGTCCTGGCTCCTCCAGGCTGGAGAAGCTGCGTGCAGGCCTGATACAGTGTCACTGGGGCTGTGAGGGGCTGCAAGAGGAATTTTTTATTTTTCGTTTTTTTAAATCAAACTTAAAAAACCAGGAGATGACCTTCCTTGCCTGGGTGCTGCCAGTGCCCTCCACCCCAGCCCCCCTGCCTGCACTCGGACTGGGGCAGGGGTCAGTCCAGGGCTCGGCCCCGGCTCCCGGGAGCGGGCAGGGGACGCGGAGCCAGGCCAGAGCAGCGGGCGCCTTGCCGGGCGAGGGGGCGCGACGGGTCTGCAGGCACCCGGTGCTTCGTGTCCCAGCTCCCCTGGCCCGGCTTCCCCTTCGGCGCAGCGACGTTCCCAGCGGGACTCGGAGCAGGAGCCCCGCGGCGCCGAGCTGCAGCGCGCAGCTGGGGTGGGATCCGTGCAGCCGGGGGCGGATGGGGCTCGGATGTGAGAGGAGAGGGGCAGCTGGTGCGCCGGTGGCCTCCGCTCTGGGCAGCGCTCTTGCCGGACACGGCGCAGGGGCTGCGACCTGGCGCCTGCTGCGAGCGTGATCTGCCCTGCTGCCCCCGCCCGCATTTCTGGCTGAAACAGCGTCCAGAGGTGCCTGCACAGTGTCCCCCGCAGGCACCTGAGCCGGCCGGGAGCTTTGAAGCCGGAGAAAGTGGAGAATAATAAGCCTTGGGAGGAGAAGAAAACCCCCAGGTGTGTGGAGGAAGGAGGCACAGCTGAGAGCGGCGTGTGCGTACAGCTCGCTCCGTGCATGCCACGGCAGGCCTCTGCCACGTCCGGTGGGGTCCAGCGCACGTAGCGATGGCAGGAGGGAAGCCTAGCCGGGAAAATCCCTGGTCACAGTCCAGGCTTCACGCTGCGAGTCTCCCGCTGGAGACGGGCACGCAAAGGCACCACACTTACAGGTTGGGAAACTCCCCTCTTGCCAGCACGGAGACGGAAAAGGATCTTGGAGTCGTCATTGACGCCACGATGAACATGGGCCGGCAGTGTGGGGAGGCAGTCAGGAAGGCCAACCGTACCCTGTCATGCATCCACAGATGCATCTCGAGCAGGTCCAGGGAGGTGATCCTCCCCCTCTATGCGGCACTGGTCAGGCCGCAGCTGGAGTACTGCGTCCAGTTCTGGGCGCCGCACTTCAGGAGGGATGTGGACAGCATGGAGAGGGTCCAGAGGAGGCCACTCGTATGATCAGGGGTCAGCAGGGCAGGCCCTATGAGGAGAGGCTACGGGACCTGAACCTGTTCAGCCTCCATAAGAGAAGGTTAAGGGGGGACCTTGTGGCCTGCTACAAACTGGTCAGGGGGGATCAGCAGGTATTGGGGGAGTCCCTGTTCCCCCGTGCGCTGCCAGGAGTGACCAGGAATAACGGTCACAAGCTGGCGGAGGGTAGGTTTAGATTAGATATTAGGAGGCGCTACTTCACAGTCAGGGCGGCTAGGGCCTGGAACCGGCTTCCAGGGGAAGTGGTGCAGGCTCCAAGCCTGGGGATTTTTAAAAGGAAGTTAGATGAGCACCTTGCCGGGGTCATCTGACCCCGGTGCTCTTTCCTGCCAAGGCAGGGGGTTGGACTAGATGATCTACCTAGGTCCCTTCCGACTCTAGCTACTATGAAACTATGAAACGGAGGCACTGCCGGAGGCAGAGGCAAATCCCTCGCCATGCCCTCCTGCCAGGATTTACTGCAGGCAGGTGGACGTGTGCAGCCCTCGGTAGCTGCGGCGAGCTCGCGGCTGGAGCAGTTCGAGGCTCCCTGTCGGCAGAGCGTCGCGGACGCCCAGGCAAGCCCAGCCAAGCGCGGCTGGCGTGGACCCAAGCACTGG
The DNA here is from genome assembly GCF_052110815.1 of Crocodylus siamensis. Lineage (NCBI taxonomy): Eukaryota > Metazoa > Chordata > Crocodylia > Crocodylidae > Crocodylus > Crocodylus siamensis. The sequence continues at coordinate 50,336,872 of NC_143406.1, forward strand.
AGGAGCCGGCACGAGGCGTTCCCAGGACCGGCGGCACTGTCATGCTGCCGCCCGCGTCATGGCGCCTGGCGAGCCGGCGCAGCGGGACCCGTGCTCAAGCTGGTGTCTGTGCCCGACCGGCCCCTCCCCTGCCATTGTTGGGGCCCGCGCGCGGATCCACCCCTGCGCCGCCCCGCTCATTAGCAGCTGGCAGGAGCCGCAGTCGCGAGCAGGCCTGGGGTTGCAGAGCTGCAGGCTGCGGCCTCCCCCGGCGACTGGATGGTGCTCGCGGGGCTGCCCTGAGCCAGCGCAGCCTTGGGGGCCCCTCGCCGCAGGGGCCTGGGGTCGCAGCCTGATGCCACGCAGGCTTTGCCGGCCAAGGCTCTCACCCACTAGGCCACGAAAGCTGCTGGGTCAGACCCCAGGACCTCGGTGCCCCATCCCCTGCGTCACAGCAGCTGGAAGGGAGAGTGACGGGGTCCGAGCAGGGTTCCCCCTGCTCCTCCCTCCCTTGCAGCCTGCGGCATCGAGGGTCCAGACCCCCGCTGTGCCCCTCGCTCCCTGCTACGCCGGCAAAAGGAGACGCTTCTCTGAGGACGCAGGCTGCCTCCTTCCCCCGGGGCTGCGGCCCCAGGACCTCGCTGGGACCCAGCTCCTCCCAGGCCCGTCGCTCAGCACCGATCAGCAAGCGTTTTCCTGCTGGATGATGGCAGAGCAGAGGGTTTCTGTTGTTTCCTCTGAAACACTGGAAAAACAGCTAAGAAAACGGAACATTTTGGGGGCAAAACATCCAGTTTCCATTAAAAAAGAAATAAAGCCCACAGGGGCTTTTTGACTGGTTCCAGCATTAGTGTTTGATGGGCACCGCTGGTCTAATTAGATGCAGGGCTGTTCTGGTGACCGTGGTTGTGAGAGGTCACCCCGCCCGTGGCGTGCGCTGGAGGAGAGCCGGGCTCGTGGGCTTGCGCAGGACGGAGCGTCCAGGCCTCTGCTGCGGTGCGTGCACCGGGCAGGCCCAAGGCAGGCACTTGGCCCGGGGGCCGTCCCAGCCGCGCAAGGCCACCAGGGCAGGTTAGGCCCTTGCTCTCGTCGTGCCCGGCCCTTTTCCAGCAGGGAACATCTGGTTGAAGACACTCTAGCAAGAGGCCTGGGTGGGAGGGAAGCCCGCGGCGACGAGGCAAAGGGGCTCAAATTCTGCAGGGAGAGTTTAACTGAGTGGATCTGAAAGAGAGGAAGGTAAGACACGAGCAGTGCCAGCCCAAGGACCCGTCTCGCCCACCGCCCCAGCTCCCGCAGCGGCAGGAGAGGAGAGCAGCCCCGCGAGGGCCGGTACTGCGCGCAGGATCGCAGAGAGAAAGACCGAGGTGCTCTGCCGGAAACGAGTTGTTTCCTCTTCTAAAATTCATGAACAAAACGGAATAGAAGTTAACAAATAAGGGATCCCCTATTTGCATATATCACCTAGACTACTACACGGCTCGTTATGAATTATTTAGCATAATGCACTTTAACGTCAGCCCTGTTCACTCAATGGCCTCCTCCGAATGAGATGTTTATGGCAGAGAGCTCAATAACAGCAGGTCACTGGAAATGTAAATAAAAGTGGCACGGGGAGATATATGGAAGCATTTATTTATATTGTTCTATTACTGTAAAAGTGCATTTGTGAAGGATAGTTGCTGGCACGTTTCCATCTTGTTTGAAAGACCTGGTTAGAAAGTAACTGCTCAACGTGATTGCACGGGTCTAGCACTCCCGGGACTCGCCTGCTACCAGCCCTGCTCTCCTGGCCCCTCCGGGCCGATCCCCACCTGCAGCTGCCCCTGGAGTCGGTGGAGACCCATGTGTGCCGGGGGGGCGGGGGGCGATGCTTCTCGTACACCTGGAGGGTGGCTCCAGCCCCGGGGTTGGCCCCCGGGCCGCATTTCCATCACGTTTCCCAGGTTTTCTCAGCTCCCTGGAGCAAACCAGACCGACTTGAACGGGGAACCGGAGATTCCCCCTTGGCTCCTGCAACTGGCGCGGTATTTGGCGCTGAGCCTAAGTGCCTGCTCGCAGACTCGGGCGACTGCGCCAGAATCGGAGCACCTCGAGCAGGATGAGTGCTCCACGTGCACAGCTACCGAGCGATTGCAAAGGACAGCTGGAGCGTGTGAGCCCAACGCAGCGACGCTGCCTGAGTGTGCAGGGAGCCTGAGCCCAGCCCTGTGCCCCGGCCTGCCGCTCAAGAGCCAACCCCCCTGCTCCGTGGGTACCCAGCTAACTCCCAGACGGGGCACCCAAACCTGGTTGCTGGGCTAATTTTCAGGAACTGTCTAGTGCATCCAGGGGGGAGACAGGAGACGCTGGCAGTGCTGCGCCCGGCGCGCTGGGTGCAAGGTCTGGGCTGCCCGGCTTTCCAGGGCCGAGCCCACCAGTGCTGGCTCCAGCCAAATGGGCGACCCCCAGCTCCCCTCTGGCCCAGCGGCCACGTCGGTACACGCTACGTGCCCCAGGTCACGAGAAACGCGTTGCTCGCCCGAATGCAAATCCTTTTCCCTTTGCTGGTTTGCAGAAAGAATTTGAACCGTCTTTGATTTGGGTCAGTGCAAAAGTCCTTTTTAAATACGTGCGTTATCCGTCCCGCTCCCCCAGGTTAGCGCCTGCCCTGGCCTGCCTTTCGGTTCTGTAATGCAACCTCCTCCCCCGTCCTATCGATCTTCGTTAGTGCAGTTCGTCAGCTCTGAGACTGCCGAAGCGTGGCTTCCAGCTCGGCGGGCTGCTGCCCGGCCCGTGACGGCGCCAGCGAGGAATATTCAGGAGGTCGGGCTCCCAGAAGCAGTGTTAAAAGGGGGGCCTAGCACTTGCCTCTTCCCCAGGCAGGAATCACGTCCGTATAATTCTGCCATATTCCACGAATTCAGTCTGTACGAGAAGGATTAAAATGCATCGGGAACCAAAGTGCTACCTAACGGAGCGACTTGTTAGCCTGAAAGCCAGTAATCCCCAGGGATTGTCTACAAAGCAAAGGCAAAGAGAGGAGAGAGCAGCGCTATCTCATCTCGCCTGTCTAATGCTCATCTGAAAAAAAAGATGCCTTTCTAGCCACATTTACACCCAGAAAGGCAGCAGCTGGGTCAGGCGAACATTTTCCTGGCCTTTGCACAAAGAAATCTCCGACTAGAGAGACTGTGCAGACAGGGACCAATTTGTTAATCTGTCACCGCGATCTTTTCCTCCCCGCGCTGGGCAGCCCGTCGCTGCGCCGCGCTTCCCCCGGGATGGAGGCAGGGCTGGAGGGGGAGAGGTGACCCCTGCCGAGAGCCCGGTTCCAGGCCGCGGGGATTCACACAAGCCTTGTCCCGCCCGCGTGGGGGACGGGACGCAGAGGAGGGCACGGCTCGAGGAAGAGAAACCCACAGAATCAGAACTGGACGGTCACTGAGCCACTCTCCCCGGCCCGGTCCTCCAGCCCTGCTGCCCTCGCAGCCGGACGGGTGCGAAGTCCCGGTCCTTGTCCAGCCGTGGCTGGGCTGCCTGTGACACCTCCCCTGAGCTGTGCTCCGGCAGGCTCGGTGTTGGGCCATTTTTGGGGCCGTGACTGCGACGCCTCCCCCGCGCGCTCCCCTTGCGTGGCCGGCATGCAGCGCTGCGTGCGCTACGGGGGCTCCCGTGTGGATCTCGGCCTCCCACGCCGGCCCTGCTCCCTAGTACCGGGGGGAGATCCGGGGCCAGGACATCCTGGTGGCTCTCAGCGCGTTGCAGGGGGTGCCTGTCGGAAAGCAGCTTCCCGTGGCCCATCGTTGTGGCCTCGCAGCATGCGACTCCGGCTCCGTCACGGGGGCTCTGGGCCTGCACAACCCCTCGGAAATGTGGGGAGCGCGTTGCCTCCGGCAGCCCCCAGCAAAGGGGCTGGGAGAGGCGCTGGCCCTGCCGGCTCAGCAGCACGTCTCGCTGCTGCATGGAGAGACCCTTGCAGATGGGGCCTCACCCGGACACCTGCGGGCAGCACGGCCCTGGGGAGCCCAGCGGGCACGTGGGGCCGGCTCCTGCTTGGGGAAGATCCCGAGCGAGTTGTTCCCATCAGGATGCTGCTGCTTCCGTGGCTCATTCCAGCAGCCAGGAGAAGGGTTGTCACTAATGCTGATACAACCAGCCTGAAGGTGCCTGGCAAGGGGGAAACAAAGTGAAGTGTGTTGTGGGTGACGACAGCCTGGAGCCAGGTTAAGCAAGCCAGCGCAACCTGCCCTGGCTCTCTCGGCATACGCCGTGTCCGGCTCAGCCCTCCCTGTCCGCAGCTGGGCTCCGTTTTAACCAAGCTGCGGGGGAAGGACCGCAGCGCCCGAGGGTTTCCTGCACCAGCACCGGAGACAGAGACGCAGGCCTTGGCGGGCCGGGGTCTCTCAGCGGCTGTCAGGCAGGCTGCACCAGCAAAGCCCGGGTGAAGCGGGGGAAAGAGCCGGGTCGCACACGGCTGCGGGTCCTGCTGCCGGCCGCTGCCCGTGCACGATCGCCCAAGTGCCCAGCGCCCGTAGCGCCACGGGGAGCGGTCCCATGGGCTCGGAGCATACCGGCTGCCCCCCCGAACCGCTGTCAGCCACACATGCAACACAGGCGAAGTAATTATCACATGATAAACATGACTCGATGACTTGACCCAGTAACATGACACGATAAGCATGACTCTCCAGCCACAAAGAGAGCCGACCGGCTCTGAAGTCAGTGCTTGAAGACGTGCAAGAGCTCTGCAGCTGGCCTCTCCCCAGACCGAACTGGCACACGCAGCTGGGCCCCACTGCCAGGCTCCGGCCGCGCTCGCGGGTAAGCGGCCTGTGCCGGGTTACACCGATCGTCAGAGCACAATCGCCCCAGCGAAACCTCCTGGCGCCGACGAGGGTTACTGGGACAGTCTCCTTGGCTCCGAGGCGGCCTCTCTCCTCGCAGGGCCCGCGGGCGGGGAAGGCCTTCCCCACCCGGCTCTGACGGGACTCAGCAAGGACGTCTCCCGTCCTCGAGACGCGGCGGGCGGTGAGACCCCGGAGCGGGGACACCCCTCCTGGCCTCCTGGCGGGGAAGGGAGCTAGGTGCCATCTCTGTGCCCCCACGCCTGCCCGCGGCGCAGGCCATCCCACGCGTGACGCCCCCGGGTCCTGCCCCCTTTTGCTGCATTATTCATCAGCGCCTCCGCATTAAATACGGCTCCGTTCACACCGTGATCCGAGAAATATGAACTGGCCGGAGCTGGCAGTTGCTAACCGTGTCCTCTTTGCAGCTTGATTTCCAGGGCGGGATTTATAGTTCTCCCAGCGCTGGGTTATTTGAGTCCTGCGTTGCTGCAGGGCCAGGGCAACAATAAATTTCCTTCTCCTCCTGGAACATGATCTGACCGTATCATTTTCTAATAAAGTGCTGAAGCTGGAAGCAACCTGCGCTGGCAGAGGCACCTGCAAGGGGGCAGTTTCAGCCGAGCTGATGATGAGCCTCTAGCCTGTGGCTGGAACAGGCCTTTATGGGCAGCACTTTTCTTTCCAGAACTTTATTGATTAATTATCTCTCCCCTGCCCGGGAGCCCCGTGGCCTGGCTGAGCGGCAGCGCGCCCTTCCAGGGCGCAGGCGAGCAGAAGCTTTGCCGCGGCGCTTTGGTCCCCGAGCAAGGAGAGGAGCCCGCCAGGCCCCCGTGATGGATGACCCTGCGCCGTGCCGACGTGGCTGAGCAGCCGCAGTTTGCTTTTCCATACAATATCGATGGACGTGGATGAGGGGCAAAGGGCAGCACATCCAGGGTCTGAGCTCGGTGGTGGTCTGCTGCGGTCAGCGCTGGATGTGCGTCCCATGCCAACCAAGAAATGCAGAGCTTGCACTGGCCAAGACCCATCACGGGGGGCTGGATGTGTTCATATCGGTGGGCCCAGACGAACTTCATGCGCGGGTGCTGGAGGAATTGGCCGGTGTCATAGCAGAGCCGCGGGCACAGCTGCTCGAGCGCTCGCGGTGCTCCAGTCAGGTCCCGGAGGACTGGAGAAAGGCCAGTGTGGTCCCTATTTTCAAGACGGGGAGAAGGAAGGAACCGGGAGACTATAGGCCAGTTAGTCTCACCTCCATCCTTGGGAAAACTCTGGACAAATCAGTAAGGATCACATTTCTGGGAGCCCAGCAGGGGAAAGGAAATCAGCATGGATTCATTGCAGGTAGATCCTGCCTGACTAACCTGGTTTCTTTTAATGACCAGGTCACAAAATGCTCCTTAGATGCAGGACTCGAGGTGGCTGTCACCTACCTAGCCTTTAAGAAGGCCTCTGACATGGTGTCTCGCTCTGGTCTCGTAAATACACTGAGCGGCTGTGATGCGGATGATAGCACAGTCAGGTGGTAGCAAACTGGCTGGGGGTCGCACCCAGAGAGGGGTGGTGGACGGGTCAGTGTCGACCTGGGAGGAGGTGGGCAGTGGAGTCCCGCAGGGCTCGGTCCTTGGATCAGCGCTGTTCAATGTCTTCATCAGTGACTTGGACGAGGGCGTGGAGAGCACCCTGGCCAAGTTGGCAGATGATACCAACTTCTGGGGCGAAGTTAACACACCAGAGGGTAGAGGATGAATCCAGGCGGATCTGGACAGGTTGGAAAAATGAGCAGAACGAAACAGGATGCAGTTCAACAAAGACAAGTGGAAAGTGGTGCCCCTGGGCAGAAAGACCCACCATACACTTCCAGGCTGGGGGATGACCTTCTCAGCACCACGGCAGTGGAAAGGGATCTCGGTGTCGTAGCTGACTCCAGGATGAACACAAGGCTACCGCGCTTTATCATGCGTTAGCAGATGTGTGATGAACAGGCCCAGGGCGGTGATGCTCCCCCTCTGTGCGGTACTGGAGCACCGTGTCCGGTTCTGGGCGCTGCGCTTCAGGAGGGATGCGGACAACCCAAAGAGGGCTCGGGGGAGGCCGCTCATAAGGTCAGAGGCCTGCAGGCAAGGCCCTACGAGGAGAGACTGGGGGACCTGGATCTCTTCAGCCCCCGCAAGACAAGGCTGAGAGGGGATCTCGTGGCCGACTATGCGTTTGCTGGGGGAGGGCAGCCGGGAACAGGAGATGCTCTGTCCTCTTGGGCGCCCCTGGAGTAACTAGGAACGGTGGCCACAAACTGATGGGGAGCAGATTCAGGTGGGACTTCTTCACGGGGAGGGCTGCCAGGATCTGGGCTCGGTGGTGCTCGCCCCCACCCTGGGGGTCTTCAAGAGGAGACCGGCTGAGCACCTGGCTGGGGTCATCTCACCCCACTGCTCTTTCCTGCCCAGGGCAGGGGCCGGACTCGATGACCTACTGAGCTCCCTTCCAGCCCTAACATCTACGAATCTATGAATCGCGGTTTGGAGCAAGGCCGTCTAAAGGAGGCACCGGCCGTGCACAGGGGCTCCGCCAAGCGTGTCCCTGCTGGAAGAAGGGGGTTTAGCGTCAGCAAAGCAAACACACCCCGAAATCTCCTGCGGGGCAAGGGAGGCAAAGCCTGGCACTTCCACGCTGCCTCCCGCCTCCACCTCCCACCTGTCCCGATCCCACGACCCTGGGTCCAGCAGTGGGCCCGTCTGGGTCCTGCTCCCTCCAGGAAGAGGTGCCGCGGTCCCCACCGTGGGAGAGCAGCCTTTGCACCAGGCCGTGTCTAGCAGGAGGAAGGCGGCAGGTGCGGGGACGTTGCCAAGCGAACACAATCCCTGGGGGCCCGCAAGCATCCCGGCAGGTGTGAAATCCAGCCCTTGAGCAGCCAGAAGTAAGATGACTCACCCGGGGATGGGCATCGTGCACCCCGGCGCAGAGCGGCGCAATTCCTAATTGCCATACGCAGGATTTCCCAAGAGATGCTGCTCTGTATCGGGTTTTGAGACAATCTTCCCCTGTAAAGAGCATGGGTTGATGTGGCATCAATTTCTGTTCTCATTACAGTAAAAGAATCAGGCGCAGCTCGAGACTTTTACTGGCTGAGCTGCCTGCTGAGTTACGGCCGGGCTCTGCATTGTGGTAATATGATTTTTCCAATATATTCTGTTTGGATTGGCAGGTCAGTCTAACTCTTTCTCAACTGACTGATAAAGCACTAGACAGGGGATTAGTCCTCTTGGAAGCTAAAGAAAGAGGTAATTTGGGTTGTTTATAGCCTGCAGGGGTGGAATCAAAATGTAGAATACGGAGAGAGTCAAACTTTTACAGCGCGCGGCACGGCCATAACTCAGCACCCGTATCAGACACCGCAATCCCGGGAAACGGGCTCCCGTGACACAAGGCTGTAAAGACAAGAAGGATGACAGAAATTAATCTGTTCTCGGGACAAATGTCGTAATGAAGCAGGAAATGCCACAGAATTAACCCACCCCTGGCTGGCTGATCCAGCACGAGGCGAAGACTGCGCCGACCCCTTCCTGCCGCACCGGGCCCGAGCCGGAGACCTGCAGAGCCAGGGCAGCCGTTCGGATGAGGTGGCATCCCCAGTCCTGGCCTGGGCACCCCCCCGCACCCCCAAGTAGCGCTGGCCTGGATTCTCGTAGGCATGAAATCAAATTGCTGGGATAGAGGTAGAGAAATGATAGTTTTAGCCATGCAAATGCAACGAGGTATCTGGTCGTCTATTCCTGTAATTATTCCTGATTATTAAATGAACAGCTGCCTCCAAATACGTTTGCCACAAACTAATTCAATGAGTGCATGTGCCTGAATATTCATGTCTCCAGCACGCGGCACCTACTTTTAAGACGTTTTCATTGTGGCTTTAAAAGTTAATTTATCTTGACAATTTAAACAAATACACTTCCGTCAGCTCTCGTTACTACTCCAGACTTTAACATTATATTTGGCAGCAGGAAAAGGTGCTCTTGTCCCTGCTTTGACATCCAGTCACAAGCCAACACTTCCAATGGAAATAAACATCAGTGTTTGTGTTGATTCAAGCTTCTCCCATGTCTTGTTTGCCAGCCTGACAGCCCCTCTCCGCGCGGCGGTAACACGATGTGACACAGCACAGTCTGTTTGTTTTAGCATTTCCACTGATTTTTGCAAATCTCCGAAGTAACCAGGAAATAACCAGCCCTCCCTGAATGCTAAAATATGGAAAAGATTGGCTTGGGGACCAGCCACTGGGCCCCACCCAGCCTGCACGGCACGCAGACGACCAAGGCCTTGTAGCATATGATCGGAAATTGCTTTTATTTGTTTTAACCTCTGTCCCAAAGGGAGAAGAACGGGGCTGGCACCGCACGCCTCCCGGGCAGCCCCGGCAGCCGGGAACGCCTCTTGCTGCGTCTTCACCAGCCCTGTGCCGGCAGGTCTGGTGCCAGGAAACGGCCCTGGAGCCCCAGGGTTTGTTAAAAGCTCCCTCCAGGGTCTCAGGTTATCTCCCTCGCCCGTTAGCGCCGCGCTGGGCACCCAACAGCTGCATCTCCGCAGATGCCCAGCCGGGCGCTCAGGCCGGCCGCCTGCGCTGCCCTGGGACACGCTCTCGCCCCAGCACACCGGGGCAGGGGCAATGCCAAAGCTCAGAGCCCCTGGCTGGGACGCGGCTGCATACTCCCAATGGGAGGGACGCCAGGGCGGCTGGGCCGGGCACAAGGTGCCACGGACAGGCAAGCCACTGCCAGACGACGAGCATTGCCTCTCGTCAGCCAGCGTCTCCAGCAGCTGCGAGTTTGCACCTTTCTCCCTCCTTCCTTGCTGCACCACGAGCCATCTTCCTTCCTGCCCTGCGTGCCCCAGAGCGAGCGGCTCGGCGATGCCACCCCGCGAGAAGGGGTGGGAGAGCTCTGCCGGGCAGACGGCACTTCTGCCCCGCCGCGTCGCGGGGCTGGGTGAGGAGCGGTGCTTCAGCAGCTCCCCGCCACGCCGGGCAGCCCTCGAGGCAATGAGCTGCCGCTCGTCTGCAGACTCCTGCCCGCTGCTCAGATGAAGTTGAGCTGCTGCTGATGAAGGGGATATCGTAATAACATTCACAGCGTGGCCTGGCGCTTGGCTTGCTTTTAAAAAAAGAAGAGAATCGGGCATGAATGCAAGCAGAGCTCTCCCACGGTGCTGCGAGCATCGCCAACCGCCAGCACCTTGCCCCGGGGTCCCGCAGCACCACAGCCGTGTGCGGTACCGGAGCTGGCGGAGCCCTTTGCACCTGCGAACACGCTGGGATTTACACACCGACTGCAGGGAAGCAGCTTCGGTTCAGGACCGAGCCGCCACCCCCAGACTCAGCAAGGCCTCGACGTGCCGGCCTGAGCCCAGAGGCGCGTGTTGATTTGGGGGGCAGAGAATGAGACACGTGTGCAAGCACCGTTGGAGAATCCCGGCACAAACCATCACCACTAGGAACATTTTGAACCTTGTTACAGAGGCAGGAAGCGAAGTGAAGAGACAGCCCAGGCGTTTGAAATGTAAAGCGTGAAGCGAGGCTTGTATTTTAACCGCGTCCCCTGTTCCCTGCCCCTTTTACGGCAGAGAGGTTTTACAGAGAACGGGCCTGTCTGACAGCCGCGGGGCTGGGGCTAAGTTCGGTGAGAGCCGTGCTTCCGGGGACGGGGAGTCCGGCCGCTCTGCTGCTGCTGGGGCCTGATCCAGAGCAACGCGGCTCCTGTTTGCGGTGCCAACTCTGCTTGGCGCCGCGCTGCTCTGCCCTCGCTCCTCTCCGCACCTCGTGCCCACCCGCGCTCGAAGGCCTTGCGCTGGGCTGCCTTTCTGCTCCCGCGTCACATGGCTCGGCTCGTTCGTCTGGGCTAGCCCTGCTCCTGTCCTCAGCGGTTTCATGACGGCCCGCGGCACTACCCGGCCTCGGAGACTCTCAGTGCAGGCCCGGCATCTGCAGAGCCCTGTCCGTACCCGGGGCCCCCGCACACCGCCCAGGCCCCCGCCGCTAACGCCGGCAGCTCCTGCAGGCTGCGGGGGCACGGGGAGCTGTTTCGGGGAGATGCCCCGGCCCGCGGCAACGGGGCGTCGTGTGCCCTGGGACACGCGACGCTCGGCCAGACAGAGCGAGGGCAATACACGGCGTCCTGTGCAGGGAGACGCCCACCGCCAGAACGCGCCGCGCGGCAGTCTCCTTTCAGGCATTGTCAGCCGGTCTTCACAGGCTTCCCCCATAAAAGCCCCCGGCTTTGAAAGCCTGTATTGAGGGGAGCATCCTCCTGGCCGTGGCCGGCCACAGAGCAGCTGCTAACGAGCGTGGCTGTCTGAAGCGTTCGCATCCAGGGTGTCAGCACAGCGTGGACCCGTTGTCCCCCTCCCACTTCCGTCTGCCAGACACCCCTCTCCGACGCCCCGCACGCCGAGACTTCGGGGGTTCGCGCTGCAGGCACAGGCTCCCCGTCCCAGGGACTGTCCTGGTGACCTGCTCATGCACACGCTTCACTGAGGCCCGAGGGCCAGCCAGGGCCCATCCCTTCGCTCCGCGTCCGAAACTGGTCTGCAGCCCCGAGCCCCCCAAACCAGCCCCCTCTGCACCTCATCCCCACTGCAGCTCCCACGCAGGCCCAGCGCTGGTCCTCGCTTGCCGCCAGGGTCTCCGGGCTGGGGTCTGCCCTGAGGGGAAACTGCCCGGGGGCACGGCTGAGCAACCCTCCCACACCAGCCAGGTCTGGCTCCCGTGCCGTCCTGGCAGTAGCCCAGGCGACGCAGCCTGGCAGACAGGCTGTTTCCTGGGCACGGGAAAGGCAAGGAAGCCAGGCACCAGCCCCCCGGTTTTGCTTCCCTGCACCGTGAGCGTGGGAGGAGAGGGAGCCGATGGCTTTATTCCTCTCCGGCTTCTGAGCCGCGTATGGATGCTCCTTCCCCAGACGGCAAGCAGAGAGGCAGGGAGGTGGCACACGGGATAACGTGCAAGGCCTCGTAGCAAATCTGTCTCAGGTCACCGGTGAGATGAGTCCGCAGGTCCCCGGCTGGCCCCGCACCAATGCTCATCCGCTGCGCCATCGCTGCCATGCCGCTGAGCTTAACCAGCCACTCGTGCTCGGCGGGGCCTCCGGGAGCGCAGCTGGGTTCGGGCAGGTCGGTGCGGCACAGGGTCCCGGTGCAGCGTGCACAGAGCCAGGCTCCCATCCTGGAAGTGCATGGCATGGCCAATGCCTTTTAAGAGTGACCAGAGTGCACTTCGGGCACTAATTAGCCCAGCAGCAAGGTGCGGCCTCTACATCAGCCCTGCCTGGATAAATGCTGGAGGCTGCAAGGGAAGAGGAATGGGGAAACCCTCTCAGACCACATCCTCTCCCTCTCGGCCCCTGCCGCTACGCGACGCAGGAGACCCGGCACGACGGACCTGGGGTCTGACCCTGGACATGGGCAGGTCTTGGGCTTGGCACCCTCCAGCTCCTGCTGCCACGGGCAAGCAGCCCCAGCGCCGCGAGCAGGGGAGGGCGGCACCAGGGCGGCAAGCTAATCATCCCGGCGGGGCATGGGGTCAGTGCTGGGCCGGCAACCCCTGGCCAGCAAGCATCCAACCGAGGCTGGACCCAGGTCAGCATTGCACCCAGACGCGCCGCCTGCCGCCGGCTGAACGGACTGGAAGCTGGTGCTGAGAAATGCTTTCTCTGTCAAGGAGCAATAGATTAAAAAGCTAGTTAAAAATTCATCGAGAAGAGACAGGGGTTCCCGAGCACATCAGCGTTAATATTTATAAAGGGGATGTTTGCTCCGTCTCAATTATCCCAAAAGCCTGGTACAAGCCAATGCGGAACAGACCCGAACGCGGGGACGTCTGGGGAAACCGGCTTCCTGCGCCGGCTGGCACAGTGCGATCGCGTCTGCAACGTGTGCAGCCAGTTGATGCCCGACGAGTTACACAGTGTAAGCAAACAATTGATTCTCGGCCTCCTTTTATTTCCGAGCAAGCCGCCAGAAAGCTGCGCCGTCTCTTCCCAGCGCAGGTAAAGCCTGCTGGTAAACAAGGCCGAGGTGGGGGCAGGTCCCGGCTTTCATCCGCCTGCGAACAGCAGCCGCTTTGAATGTTTCCAACCCCCTTAAGCAGTAGCTGAATAATCACCAATTCCTCCGCTGAGAAGCCCTCCCCGATCCCGCTGCCAGCGGTCACGTCAGACTGGCTCCTGAGTGTCAAGAGTTTTTCTTCAGCCGAATGGTTTATTGCTCTTACGCTTTGTCTGCTCTGATGCTGCTAGCCTCCGCTTGATGTGCATCAGACAGATGAGACAGGGATCTCTCCGCGAGCTAGCTCCGGCGCTCGCCGGCACTGCGGCGGCGAAGTCAGCGGTGCAACCGTGTGTGTCTGGGCTGAAGAGCGTGGCAGCTGCTCAAATCGTTCTCCATCCCTGCTGAAACTAATAAGCTGTTCTCCCTTGCATGGCACCACGGGGTCCCCAAGCCGTGCCCCACGGCTGCGTCAAAGCGAAGCTGAAACCTGTCACGGCTTCACTCCCAGGACTCACGCTCAGCCCAGGTGCCCCGTGGGGGCTAGCAAGAATGCCCGAGAGGGCCCCAAGCCGTTAGCATCCTCTGCCCGGCTTTCAGCTGGTGCCAGGCAGGGAGCTAAGCTGGGTCCCAGGGGTAGAGACACAACCCACGAGTGCTGCGCACCCACACGTCCAGCCACTGGGCTCCCACTGTCTCCATCGCCGGGGCTGGATGCGCGCAGCCTGAGCCGGCGGCGGGGAGGGGAGGGCGCTGTTCAAACATCATTACATGCCTGTCTACTTGTGTGGTATGGGGGTGCATTGAACCCCTGGGAGATGCACACAGCTGGGCAGGGCCACGCGTGCAGGTGGACAGAGAGCCAGTGCCGAACACGGCGTGGCTGGAGGTCCCAAGGGCTCTGCCTCGTGCCAGGCAGAGGCACCGTTCCTGGGTGTACAGACAGCGTCTGGGGAGAGATCCAGCCACGCTAGAGCATCCTCCGGCCCAGCGGATTTGTAGACAAGCAGCGTGCCAGTTGCTGGTTACCACTGGGAAATGTGCTTGGCCCATGCCTGCCAGTGTGATTGTGAACAGCAGTGACGGTGTGCCGTAGCCGGCCATGCACGTGGTCCCCGCTGCAAGGGTGGGAGTCAGGCCTGCATGGGGCTGGGTGCAGAGCCTCCATCACTGCTTCCCTTCTTCCCTGTTGGTACCAAGGCTGCATTTGGCAAGGGCTGGCAGGCCTGGTTTGAGAGCCGGCTGCTCCGCTCCAGCAAGGGCCTGGCTCCTGCAGCCCGTGGCATGCAGCTCTGCTCCAGCTGCACCCTTTCTTCCTGTTCTCTCTCACACCTTGTGCACACACGTGTGCTCACACGAGCTCTTTCCACACTCATCCGGAAGCCAGCTGGGGTTGCAGTATTTACGCAGAGCCAATAATGCCTGAAGAGCTCGCCTGCCTTTGTGCAGCTTGCTTCTTGATTGTCTCCCCATCCATTTGAGATGCATGGCACAGGCTCGTTCTGCTGCGGAGATTATTGACTGAATATCAGAGGAGAAAAGAATTACATCTCCGTGAACTGTGATAATTATTGCAATAAAAGTCATAAAAATGCATTTCCAGCAGCTCCCCTGGTTCTGTGTTTGCCGCGCGCTTATTGGATTTGGCGCTTGTGGTTCCGCGTTTCTTGCGCCCGACGGCCAGCAACGGAGGTGCCCTCCCATCACCACGTCACGGAGACACGGGGCTGGCAGGGAGCCGCAGAGCTCACACCTGCCCAGCCCTGCTAACGGCAGGATCCGGCCGGTGCAAACCAGCCTATACGGACTGCTCTAAACGACACGGGCTGCCATCAGCGGGTGACCCGTGTGCTCGGCCTCTGCTGCACGGCGCAGGATCGCCTGCCCTGGGGGCGGCTGGGGATGCGTAGCAGAGGGCCCAGCCCTGCAGCCACTGCGGGGGGAGCCAGGAGTGAGGGGCAGAGGTGCCAGTCGCGACAGCACGGGGTTGAGGCCCCCCTGAGGCACCGCCTGCCTGGCCGCGCCAGGAAGGCTGTCCTGTCCACGGCACGGCTGCTCCCTGCACCGCGGCTCCTGGCCAAGGCTCATTCAGCACCGCAGCGCCCTGCTCCCCCGGACAGACCGGTGCAGCTGATGCCCCTCACCCCGGCCTCTGGGCTGGCTCTGCGGCAAACCCCAGAGCCCTCGGCAGAGCCCAGGGCTCATGCACGGGCTGCAGGCATGGGCGAGACGAGGCTGCAGAAGCCCCTGGACGGAGGGGAGGCGGGAGGGCAGAGACCAGCCTGCGGCAGGTGTGGGGAGGAGAGATGCCGAAGCCACTGGGCCCTGACGACCCCAGCGCCAGGGGAAGGGCCTGCCTGGTGCTGGGTGCCCAGAGCCATGCAGCGCAGGGGCTGCCCCTCCCGCCGCGGCAGTGTTTGCAGTGGCAATGTGCTGCGATTGGGCTCGCGGTGCCTCCTGCGCGTCTCGCTGCTGGCAGGCACAGCACGGCCGCCAGCGCCAGTCTGGCGCCACTCCCTGCAGGCGGGCACCGCTCCATCCCGCGGCGCGGGCCCGAGGGAGGTGGCGGCGGTGCCGGCGTGTGGGCAGAGCCAGCCCTGCTCTGACAGCTTCTGCTGCAGATAAAGTGACTCCTTCCAGCACGCAGAAGAGGGCTGGGAAAGGGACCAGGAATAGCTGGAGAGCCCCAGCAGCGGCTACCCATCCCTGCTGGAAATGCCTTGGTTCCCCGGGCCATTTCACTGTGATTGTATTTCCCTAATGACGTGTGATTTGAGCAGTGCAAAGTAGCCGTATTCTACATCCACTGTCTCGTGTTTAGCTTTCACCAGAAGCCATACATTGTGAACTGCAAGCTGTTTGTATCCGGGCTTACATATTAATTGTACGTGTCCAGCACTGACACTCATTACCGTGTAATTTGGACATTGTAATTAACCATGTAGACACTGTAATGCATTGCATTTGGAAGAGGTGCATGCAGTTAATCTGACTAATAACAGGTTTTCATTTAGCAGCACGTACTGTATTTCCAGTAAGTGAATTAATGGCATGTTAACCACTCCCTTTTGCAACAACATCTGGTATAAAGTGCATTAAAAATGGATGTTGGTGCGATGGCTTTTGCTCACAGCTTGGCGCAGGGTCTGGGGAAGCACTGCTGTTGCTCCTGACATCGGCGTAGTTTGCAAACGCAGGCGAGGGGCATTGCACCCCCGCAGGGGGGGCAGCACCAGACTCGGGCTCTAGCGTGGTGATAGCCCCCATTCCCACTGGGCCAGAGATGCGGGCGGGTGCTCTCTGCCTGTGCTGCCATAGTCCTGCCTGCCGGCCTCCAGCCACAGTGCAATAAAAACCAGCACAGCACCACAAAGGCCTCTGCCACCCAAATGCACAAGCTAAAAGGGGCACAGCTCCAGAGCAGTGTGCTGCGCCGTGGCCTGCCTGGGGAGAAGACGTGGACTCCTCCCGCCCGAGGCAAGCCAGCAGAGCAGCTGGGCAGGGATCCCACCCTGGGTGCTGCGCCTCACTCCTTGCTCCCTTTGGTCACTTTGGTCCCTTTACTCTCGGTGGCAGCAGGTGAGAGAACGGGCGCTTGTACGTGTGGTGATCAAGGAGCAATGGTCTCCAGATGCAGCAAGGGAGGTTTCAGTTGGATATTAGGAAAAACTCCCAGTAGGAGGGTGGCGAAGCACTGGAACAGGTTACCTAGAGAGGTGGGGGCATCTCCATGCTTGGAGGTTTTGAAGCCCTGGGTGGACAAAGCCCTGGCTGGGAGGATGTAGTGGGGCTGGTCCTGCTTGGAGCAAGGGGCTGGGCTAGATGTGACCCCCTGGGGTCCCTTCAACCCTCTTTTTATCGGAGTCTGTGGTCCTACGACCTCTGTACATGGCCCAGCTGTGACCGTGCCTGCCCCGCGGTGGAGAATCTGCTTCATTGAGAGCCCTGTTTCAACTGGGATTTCACTGGATGCCTTTGTCTCCACCATAAAAGCTGGGAAATTAAATGCCTGAAGTCTTTTTAACCAGCTCGAACAGAACAAGCAGCATGGGAGCCTCAGGACGGCACTTTGTACTTCTCAAAAGTGCTTTTCCTTCCACTTTCAATTTGTGAATGAATTGAGTGCTCCTCAAAGCGGAAGAATAATGGCACTGGCCTGCAACACGCCTCGTGCCCGCCGGCTCCAGCGGCAAGCCTCGCAGCTGCCTCTGCTCTGCGCCCTCCTCCACCACCGCAGCACCCCAGACCCGGCTCTGCCCAGCGAGCCCAGCGCAAGGTGCCCCGGTGCCTTTGGTTGCACAGCGGTGCTTTGGGGTCTGACCCGGAGAGCTGTAAAGGGGGGGTCCGGTGCACAGGACATGGTTACCAGAGACCCTACCTGGACCCGGCAAGGGAAAACCATCCCACAGCAGAGTCCTTGCACCTCAGCCGGCTGGACCGGGGCTTCCCCCGCACCTGCTGAGGCCTGCGCGGCCAGCCGGGCCTGTGCACGCTAGCAGCTCGGTCGGGGCAAGTCACCGCTTCCCCTCTGTGGTGCGGGACACCCTGCCCATCGGGCCTCGGAGCCCGAGTGCTATCCCAAGTCCATGTAGGACTGGCTTTATTTGTGCAGGGCAGGGGGAGGACACGTGTGACACCGCAGTGCGGTGGTGCAGAGTGTGCGGGCGCAGCGGGGCCGGGCTGGGAGCAAAGAGCAGGGCGCTGCGATCGATGGGGACTCTGCTGCGCTCGGCAGGGCACGGGTGGAGCCCTGGGCCCGAGAGGACAGGTGTGCTACCGGCACCGACGTGCACCGCAGCCCAAGTCCTCTGTCCCAACTCGCCAGGTTTCATAGATTTCATAGATTTCATAGACATTAGGGCTGGAAGGGACCTCGGGAGATCATCGAGTCCAGCCCCCTGCCCAAAGGGCAGGAAGTCAGCTGGGGTCACAGGATCCCAGCAAGATAAGCATCCAATTTACTCCTGAAGGTGTTCGATGTAGGTGCTTGAACCACCCCCCCTGGCAGACTGTTCCAGACCTTGGGGGCTCGGACAGTAAAGAAATTCTTCCTTATGTCCAGCCTGAAACGGTCTTGCAGGAGTTTGTGACCGTTCGACCTCGTCATCCCTTGGGGCGCTCTGGTGAACAGACGTTCCCCCAGATCCTGGTGGTCACCCCTGAGAAACTTATAGGTGGCCGTCAGATCACCCCTGAGCCTGCGCTTTTCCAGGCTAAAGAGTCCCATGGCTCTCAGCCTGTCATCGTAAGATCTGTTTTCCTGACCTCTGATCATGCGCGTGGCTCTCCTCTGGACTCTCTCAAGCTTCTCCACATCCTTTTTGAATTGCGGAGCCCAAAACTGGACGCAGTACTCCAGCTACGGCTTCACCAAGGCCGAGTACAAGGGGAGAATGACGTCCCGGGATTTGCTCGAGAAGCATCTATGGATGCAAGCCAGCGTTTTGGTCACTTTACTAGCTGCAGCATCGCATTGCAGGCTCATGTTCATCTTGTGGTTAACGATGACTCCAAGTCTCTTTCTTCTGTAGTGCTAACCAACGTAGCGCTGCCGAGCCTATAAGGGTGCTGCATGTTTTTCCTCCCAAGGTGATGAACCTTGCATTTTTCGGTGTTAAACACCATGAGGTTCTCATCCGCCCATTTGCTGAGCTTGTCCAGGTCAGCTGGGATCACCCGCCTATCTTCTGGCATGGATGCTTTGCCCCAAAGTTCGGTGTCATCGGCAAACTTGGCCAGTCCACTCCTGACTCCAGTGTCCACATCGTTAATGAAGATGTTGAGCAGGATGGGTCCCAGGACAGAGCCTTGGGGGGCCCCACTGGTCACAGGGCACCACGATGAGTGACTGCCATCAATCACAACCCTCTGGGTCCGACCACGAAGCCAATTTCCCAGCCAGCGGATCGTGGTGGAGCCAAAGCCACAACTGGGCAGTTTGGCCAAGAGGTGATCATGGGATACCAGATCAAAAGCTTTTTTGAAGTCAAGATATATGACATCAATCTCTTCTCCCGCGTCCAGGTGATAGGTCACCTGGTCATAGAAGGAAATGAGATTGGTCAAACAAGACCTACCCACAACAAACCCGTGCCTGCACCGAGCGAGCCTGTGTGAGCTCGTGGGGATAGCGCGAGGAGTGGGCCTGACTCCTGGAGTCCTTTCCACGGCGGTTGTCTGTAGCCTGCCAGATTATACGTGAGCTCCCCGGCCTGCAGGCACCGGAGCCGAGCCAGCACGGCTGGCCTGGATGCACCAGTGACCACAGCAGCGCGGGAGCAGTGCATGGGGGTCCTGCCCGGGGTCGGGCCCGCTCGCTGCCCCACACCCGCTGTCTGCCTGTTCAGCGGCTTTTCCCGGGTGGGGCTCAGGGAAGGATGCTGCCCCGCACCCAGAGACAGCTCGTGCACCGTCTGCGGCCCGCTGTTTCCTCGCTGTTGAGAGGAGGCCGCGGCTGCTCCGCACAGCCGGGGAGTTACAGCGGCTGCCTGTGCGCCCCGAGAACGGGGGTGTTTCTCCAACCCTCTTCACTGCTGCACATAAATCCTGCAGGACCGAGACCTCCACCGGCTGTCCCCACACCACGCTCTTCTCCCCGGCTCCTGCCCCGCAGGCTGCGCACAATGGCAGGGCCTGGGGACCCGTGGGAACTTGCAGCTCTGCTTGCAGACAGCCCATTAAAAATCCCTTATCGGAGCATCATGGAGTATTCAGGCGAGAAGGGAGCTCAGGGGGTCGCATCCAGTCCAACTCCTGCTCCAAGCAGCCCCAGCCCCAGCCCTAACTACATCATCCCAGCCAGGGCTTTCTCTAGCCAGGCCTGAAAAGCCTCCAAGGATGGAGAGTCCACCACCGCTCTGGGCAGCCTGTTCCAGTGCTTCACCACCCTCCTTGGGACAAAGTTTTTCCTAATATCCAACCTCAACTTCCTTTGCTGCAACTGGAGCCCATTGCTCCGGCTCCTCTGCCCCGTCAGCCCCGCGCACTCCAAGTCCTGCAGGTCCCTTGCAGGGTAACGCTCCCCTGCAGCACCCAAGGACGGGAGCCTGGGCCGGGGGTCTCAGAGGTGGGGTCTCGGGGACCTCAGACCACAGGGGCCTTCCCCACAGCAGCCCCACGGCACTCCCTGGAGCAGCCGCCTGCCCCAGTCCCCCAGGGAGGCAGGTCTCCAGCCACCGCCAGCCCCTCCTTGCAGCCCGGGAGGCTGCAGGGTGCCAGGTCAAGCTGCCCACCTCCCATGGGGTCCCCCAGCGGGCAGCCGGGCTCTGAGTGAAGCCAGAGCGAGGTGCCAGGGCATGAGCTGCAGGGCGGCGATGAGCCCGTGCGCTATGGCTCGGCTGCCCCGGGGCCAGGCAGGTGATGCCAGGAGCAGGCTGGAGCCAGGCTTGTGCGATGCCAAGAAGGCCTCAGAGGAAGACAGAGAAAGGAGCAGGAGGAGGGAAGGGAAGGGCGAGGGTCCCCGGGATGGATCCAGCCACACCAGTGCAGGGAGGTGGGAGCCGAGGGCCCCGACGCTGCAAACAGCCGCCTGTCGTCTGCCGCGGGATGCTGGAGCTGAGCCCTGCAGCACGCCTGGCCCGTTGTGGATTACGGCATTTCAGGCTGCGTCTGATCCTGGGTGAGGAATTTCTCTTTATACCAAACTGTCTATTCAAGTAATAAAAATAGGCTTTTTTTCTCCTGTAAGTGCAACACTTTTCATATTTTTACTTCCAGCTGTCTAGATAGTATTTCACTTTTTTCATTTCTAGTGCTCACTCTCAGTTATTTAATGTGAATTTCTAGGGCATGGTGCCCTTAGCAGACATCAGAGCCATATAACACAAGAAATCAGATATATACCGTTCCAGGGGAAGGCAGGAACAAAAAGACAAACTAGGCTCTTAATACATATGGTGCTTTTGATTCATGGAATATAGAAAATTGTATTTGATTATATCTGTAATGGATCCTCATAACTTTAGATTAGGGTTATGCTGATGGCCCAACTAATGGACAGTTTATTGCAGGAATAGATTTCACCTGATCATATTTTTTTCCTGGTATCAATTACTTTGAATGCTTAAATGTCTCATTTCTCAAGATGTTTATTGCTCAATTTTCTTTTTTTTAAAAAAAAACACACCCAACCGTGGCATTCCTCTGCTGTAGTCGTAGGAATCCAGAGTCCCTACGTTTCCAGAATTCAGAAGCAATTGTCATCTCGCGGGTGCACGGGCTGGGATAAGATCCATATTTGTGGTTTGCAATTACTGAAACGCTCCCAGGATGAATGTGGAGGAGGGTGACTCAAGTTTGGGCTTTCTTAGCAGCTGTTTGGATGTAACTGTAATCTATCTATCTATCTGCATGCCCATCTGTCCATCTGCATGCCATCCATCCGTAGACTTGTTTAATTAACCTGTTTAAGATTAAAATAAGGAAATCCTGGCCTTGCAGCATGTGAGGTAACTGCAAACCTCGTGCTGAAAGAGAGCTGAAGGAAGGCTGGTTGAGGTGGGAGGCATCTCGTGTTCAGTCCCTTTGCATTAGCATGTAGGCAAAGACCATTATCCGGGGACTGGTAGTGCTGCCATGGGGCCAGCAAGGGAACGTCCCTCGGCCCCTCAGCGGCTGTAGCATGGTCCTTCCTGATGAGAACTGGTGATGCCCACGTCCGAAAAGCCCATTCGGAGAAACTGAGGCTGCAGGGATAGTCCCCCCGCTGCCAGGCTGCACACCTCCACCCTCATGATCTCCGAATGATTGCTGCTATTTACTTCATGAACGGAGACGCTGCCTTCTCCAAACTGATGCCTGTCATTCAAGCCACCGCGCGCTGCAGATTTCCCTGAAGAGCAGCAATCCCCAATTAGGAAAGGAAACAAAGCTGTCTCGGGCGCCGGTGAAGCGTCGGCCGGCTGACAGGTGTCAGAGCAGAGGCGGCCCCGCAGGAGCCACTGGCCACGGGGATGAGCGCCTGTCACGCCGTGCAGGGGAGGGCTCGAAGTGCTCAGCCCATTTTCCAACATAGTTAATCGTTGTGGAGAGATGCGCGGGCAGAGGATGCCTCTGTGCCATCAACCCTGCGTCCCATCACAGCCCCCGCCATGCCCGCCGCCACAGGTGCAACTACGATTTAGGAGAGGGGGAGCAGGTGGTGAGGGGCATCGTCATCACATTGAACTATTTTTCTGCAGTTAGAAACCAACTAGAAGAGTCACTAATGGGTCGGGGACCCAGGGCTATGAGTTTCATTTACAAATGAAACAGAAATGAAAAGAAGTTCAGTGCAGTGAGTTAGGAACAACGTGCAGGGCTGTGAAACAGGAGCTTGGTGACCAGGAGCAGGGAGCAGGAGGCAGGACCGTGGCTGGCTGGTGGGGGGAGCATCCAGCCCATTAAAGAGAAGAGGGTCGTGAGCAGACGTGGCATGAAGGGCTGGGAAGGGACGGGGTAGATGATGAGCCGTGAAGTCACATCGCTCCCTCAGCACCTCCTGGATAGAAATGTTGCTGCAGCTTCCAGGCAGCTGGCGTTAAACCTGGCGCAGCAGGAACCAAAGAGGGTGCGAGTGCCCCAGGGCCCCCCTGAGCACCACCACCATGCCGGGGAAGCCTCCTGTGCCGAGGGTCCCGCTGCACCCCGATGATCCCCTGCGATGAGGACACAGCTTGCGGGGCTGCCTGCTCTCTCCTAGCATCCCAGGGCAGCTCCTGAGCAGGCCCTAGCACAGGGGACCAGAAGCTGTTACGCACAACATGCAGCTCAGCACCCTCCAGCCGCAGCCGCAGGGACCAAGGCAGAACCGGGGCCTGAAAGCAGGGCCCGGGGGTGCGCTACGGGCGTGCAGCGAGCCCCTGCCTGCAGGATTCAAGTTCCAGAAATCGTGGCGGCCCGGAGCGCAGGTGGCCCGGCACGTTCAGTCGCACACGGTGGCACGTTACTGCCTCGGCAGGGAGAGAGCTCGATCGGCTTATTTTTTCATTAAAATGCAAATTAATTTAATAAAAAGGAGAATTGTAAATTAATGAAGCAGTTAACAATTCGACATAATGCCAAGCGAACGCGGTGTGCTAGAACCCGAGTCAATACCCGTGCCCACTCCCCGAGGGGCCGGCTCCGTCAATCGCTCCCGCGCTGGCCTGGGGTTGGGCTGCAGGTCGTGGCATGCAGATGTCTCCTTTCTCCAGCCCAAAGCAGCCAGGCCACGGCTCGGCAGGGCAAGGAAGCGCCACCACAGCTGCTCCAAGAGTGGTTGTCCTACAAGGCCAGCCGGGCCACCGACGCCGCGTGCGCCCAGCCCAGCCTGTGCAGCGCCATGCACTGCAGGGCATCCATTGTGTGCGGGCCAGGGAAGGCAGCTGGGCCAAGGTCTCATGCCGGCCCATCGTGCTTGGTCCAGCCTTCCCCCTCCTGTCCTGTAACGGGGGGATGCCAGCGGTGCCGGAGCCCGCGCCTTGCCCCAGCGCTGCCTGCCTGCCGCAGCCACAGGCGCCCGGGCGCGCCGC
The DNA here is from genome assembly GCF_052110815.1 of Crocodylus siamensis. Lineage (NCBI taxonomy): Eukaryota > Metazoa > Chordata > Crocodylia > Crocodylidae > Crocodylus > Crocodylus siamensis. The sequence goes on from NC_143406.1 coordinate 50,360,195, forward strand.
ACCTGCGCGGTTGTGTCCGCACCAGGCTCTTGCACCAGGCAGCTTGTCACGGCATTGGCCCATGCCGCGGGGCAGCAGGAGAGGACCTGGGTCTTTGCTTGGCAGCTGCTTTCTCTGTGGCTCCATCTGGACAGCTCGCTGCGGCCTGGGGCTGCATCCACCGTTGCTGCGCGATGGCAGGCGATGAGAGCACATCCCGGGCAGTAATTGAGGGTGATTACTGTTTACTCGTAGTGGCACTTGATGAGGCAGGGACTCACCTCTTCTCTTCATCTCCGTCGCCCTGGGGATGAACCGCAGCGTCATTCAAAGGCTGCAGTCGTTAACAGCAAAACCTCGTCATTAAATCTCGTGGCTCGTGCACATACTTCATCCAAGCACCATCAAATATGGATGGGCCTGCATCAGGGCGAGTGGTGCGTCGCAGCCGGCCCAGGCCACCACCAGGAGGGGAGGGGAGGGCTGCAAGGGGCACAGGACCACTTCGCTGTCCCCCAGCCCGAAGCAGGATGTCATCACTGGGTGGCACCGAGCACCGCTTATCCCTGCTCGCTGCCCCCAGCTCGGCTTGGATCCCCGCCGCTCTCCCCAGCCCTCCTCCTTCTCTGATGCTGGGTTTAATTGCGGGTGAGGACGGCTCTCAGAAGAGATTTACCAGCCTGGGCCCTCTGTCTTCATGCAGCAAAAAGAAATGGTGTTTAAAGACTGATCAATATTTGCAAACAGTGGGAAAAATGGGCCGCAAAGGAGGTTGCTGGAGGCACCGCCAGCCCACGGCGGGGCCTGGTGGCACCTCCTGCAACGTCGTGCCAGGCCAGGTGGTTCGTGCACTGCAGGGAAGGGTGCTGGGACACATGCACTGACCCCGGCAGGCCCGCCTGTCTCCAGCAGCAAGGGACTGCCCCCTCCCAGGGCACCCAGCGGTCATGGCCCCCACCCCTCCGCACACTCTTGGTGCCGCATTTGCTCTGCACCGGGGGCGGCTTGCTCGGAGGCCCCCAGGCTGCTCGGTGCATCCCAGCGCCGCCAGGAACCCCAACGACAGGGGCTTTTGCTTGCTGACGAGGAGGAGGTTTGCCACCAGCCTCTGTCCAGAGCAATGGTGCACGTGCTGGGGTCAGCAGCACTTCCCCAGGAGCATGGATCGGCCAGGCTTGTCCACCAGGACCTTCACAGGGGCAGCGCTGGGACCCTCAGCCTCTGGAGCCACCGTCCTCCAAGCACCTCTGCCAGGTGCCCGGTTAGGATTCAGGCTCTGCCAAATGGCCCATGACACTGTCCTGGACATCCTGGGGTGCGCCATGGGGGCTCCTCCGACTACCTGCTCTCCCCCCGCAGAGCTGTCTCTGCCTCCACTACGCGAGCGACTGCATTCCCCGCCGTTTCAAGGCGCTGGTATAGATTATGGCATATAAATTCTTTACGGCTCCTTCCCAGTGTCTGAACTTTGATTAGGAGCTGGACGACCTCCATTTCGCGAGCATCAGTCACGTCTGGGGGAACCGTCCTTGTTCAGCACAAAGATGCGGGGGCTGGCGCGAGCCTGCAACAAGTTCTCCCGAAAGTTTCTCTTTGGTGATGAGCGTTTGAAAACCGCACGGAGCCGGGAAGCACGAGGCAGCGCGTGCTTCTGCAGCAGTATCCTTTGAACCGTCAGCTGTTACTGTGAATGCCAATTCTTCTTCCCACCTTGTGGCAGGATGAAGATACCCCACTCAATTTTCATCAAAAGCACATGAAAGTAATCAAGGCGCCTGGAGTTTCTATGGAAATAAAGGATGCAAATTGGGATTGCGTGGTGTCTTTTTTTTCTCGAATTTACCCATAAAAATGCAAATGCCCTTCAACGGATTCTAAAATATTTGTCTTGCACAAAGCCAGGCAGTGTCTTTAGGGAAGACGCTTTTGTCCGCTGGCACTCGCAGAAAGAGATTCGACAGCTCAGGCCAAACGAGCCCATCACGGCGCGGCAGTGCTGTGGCAGAGGAGGAGATGGATGGCAGGATTGTCGCTGGGTCGGGATTCGCCCTTCCCGGATCCTCCCGCTCCCCACGCCCGGCTTCATCCCTGCCCCACTGCACGGTGCGCCCCCTCTCCTGCCCCGTATGCCCCGTTTGCCTCCTAGCCCACACTGGGTGACCCCCTGCGCTGGCCCCGGGCACCCGGGCTGGGGCTGCGTGTGAACCAGGAGCAGACCCGGCCAGAGACGAGGTGCGGGCCCAGCTGGAAACGCCGTCCTGCAAGTGCTTTGCCCCTTGCTGGGCCCGGGGTGGTTCCCTTCACTCGCCCCTTCAGCAGCAAGGAGCCGCGGTGCGGGTCTGCTCTTGGGGTAGCCTGGACACTCCCGTAGCTCCTGGGCCTTTTATAAAAAATGGCCCATCTCTTCCCAGGTAACACTTCATCTTCCCTCATCAGTCACCTCTTTTATAGGCCATATCTTGGCCGACGACTTTACTTTTCATGCAGTAAATTCCTCCTGTCTGGAGGCCACTTAACATTGCATTCGGGGGCTCCCTGGGTTTCTGTAGAGCTTGCTGAAATCCGCAGGGCGACGCGGTGAAGCTACGGGGTCCTGGCATCCCGTGTAGCCTGCCCTGCTGGCAGCGTCCGTGCACCTGGGATCCTTGTTACGACGCCCTCGGGAAGCGCTGACCCGCGAGGAGCGAGGCTGAGACACTGGGCAGGCCAGACGGAGATGGCAAGGCCGCGTCCTGTGCAGAAAAGGAAACAGCAAGAAGGGCAATGGCCATGGAAGATGAAGGGAACAGGAAAAGCAGAAACGCAAAGCTGCAACGAAAGGAGGCAGCCAGGAAGGATGTGAACAAGCCGGGGCGAGAACAGAGACCGCGGCGACCAGAGCAAGTGGGGAGGGGAGAGTGGACGGGGGGCAAGGAGACGGTCGGGCTTCAAGTAGCAGGTGAGTGCCAAGAGGAAGGTTATGGACTGGTCTGGGTGTCCCCTGGGGATCAGACAGGAAGGAGGAGGTTTACATAGCAACAGGGAAGATTTAAATTGGACCCCAGAGCCCAGCACGGGCTGCAAGGACGGGAAACCCTGGAACAGGCGACCTCGGGCGGTGGCGAGACCTCCATCCCTGGGGCTGTCAAAGAGCAGGCGACAGCAACGCCTGACCCTGCCCAGCACCTCTGAGGCCCCTGCTGCCCTGGTCCCAGGACCTGCGTTTCCAGCGTGGTGGTCCCCTGCTGCGGCCCCCGCGTGCCTGGGTCTGAGCACGGAGCACCCCTGTCGCTGGCAGGCAGCGGCACCGGGCGTGCACCTGCTAAGGACACGGCGACGGCATCGCTGGCGGTCAGTACTGACCAGAATTAATGACGCCCCCTCGAAACGGAGAGCTGGTAGGATTCCAGGAGCAGAATAGTTGAGGCTGCGGCTGCATGATTTTAAATGGGCAATTAATTAATTGTGCTGTCACTGTATCCACCTGACAACAACTGCTAAATCAAAGACCTGAGCAGAGATCAAAATGATTAGCAGATCACTTTACTTACAGCTGGAAGTGCCAATTAGGTGCAACAGAGAAGCTGTCAGGAAGAGTCGCTTCCATCGGCAGCTCTGGCAAGCTCTCGCCCGGGGATGCGCTGCACGTGGGCGAACGATGCCCTGATGCTGGTGCCCTACGCAGGTGTGCAGGGCACCGTGACCCGTGCTTGGCTTTCTCCCTGCCAGCGGCCACACATGGAGATCTCCAGGATTGTGCACGTGTCTGGGACATGTGCAGCTCATGACGAGCACAGGGGCCAGCTCGGCCTCCTTCTGCCTCTGTGCTTTCACAGGAGGACAGACCTCAAACAGCTGCAGCAAGTCCCCCAGGTCAGAGCTCTCCTGGGGACACGGTGTGCATCCTTCTAACAAAAGCCCATGCATTGCATGCAGGCCAGGGGGCTGGCCCTGAGCAAGAAACATGCCCTTGGGCATTAGGAATAGCCCATTAGGGCCCCTTCTTCTCAGGGTCAAGGTTCAGCTACAGGCATGGTCCTGAAGTCTTCCTGCCTTGAAACCTAAGTCCTTACATCACTCCTTGTCCCTTTCCTGGACCTCAGCCCCGGGTGCCCGATGGAGAACAACACCCAGCCCACACCCGCTCACCAGGAGAGCGTCTGCACCAGCTTTCACACCTGGTCTCCTCTGCACCATGCTTTTAAGGTGCACTTAGAAGAAAAGAGGACAAACAAGGAAAAGCACATTTCAGCTTGCATGCAAGAGCGGTTTCTGAGCACTTCCATGCCAGGACGGCTATCTTATTTAGTTAGAGTCGTCCTCCACGCGTTAGCGGGGGCAAGCTATGCAGACCGCCAGGTTGTTAGGCTATATAATAGCTTCTCCTGTCCTTGCTATCCATGAATGACGGTTGTGACCTCCGGGCTCCTATTCATCCCCCCAGAGGGGAGCAAGGCAGGGCTGTACGCTGCAGGAGGTCTGAGTCTCCGGAGGTTGCTCCTTGAGTCTCTCCAGGATCCCGACTGTGCAGCATCAGCAGAAACGTTGTTGGTGGTGCTCCCTGACCACAGCACAAGCACGGGAAAGGCTGTCACGGAGGGACAGGGTCTCCTGAAGGGCGGCGCGTCCTCGGCCTTGAGCTGGCCTCCCTTGTGCACCCGGGTGACAGACCATCATCTCGGATGCAATCGAACAGCAGCGTCCTTCTTGGAGATATACTCCAGCATGTTTGTCCTGGTCTTCTGTCTGTCCTATGCTTTAATTTTTCTTGTTAATTGACTCAGACACTGTTTAATTCCTCTGTTTAATCCAGGGAGACAGTGAGGCTGCAGGCACTGTCACTCTCCTACCATCTCAAAATCACACCCAGGCCTGTGATGGTTTGAAGTGGCTTTAAGCAGTGAAGGCCTATGAGGCTGTCAGCTACAGCACTTTTAAAGATCCACCTAGGATTGAAAACTAAGAGGCAGGAAGAAATGATAAGTTTTCAACGTGGCAGAGGTTATTAGAGAGCAGGGGCAGGAACCACCATCATTTAACACACTAACCGAGAGCAGGACCTCGAGGTAGACCGCGGAGGTCAACAGGGAATTACTGATTTGGGTAGCGAAGGCCGCGGGGAAGGTCAGAGGTGCCGATGATGGGGACCAAAGGGCTGCTTGTGGCCAAGAGCAAACCCATGCAAGGGCCAGACACATGGAGCTGGGCTCTCGTGGAGGCAGACGTTAGGCAGCATCAGCAGCCTCTTCGGTGGTCTCACAGCAGCCAGCGCGAGGCCCCCCACGTCCCCTCGACAGCAGTCACCGCCAGGCTCAGCCCGGCTGCTGAGACGCCGCGAGATGCGGACGGCGGCGTCCCCCCCCGGGCCCTTCCTTGCAGGAAAGTGCTGGCTGTTCTTGGCTCAGCGACGGTGAACAAGGAGCCATCTGTGCACAGGGAACAGCGCTCAGAGCCCCACGCTGCCGCCTGCCTCCTGTCTCACCCAAGAGCGCCTGCCTTCAGCGGCCAAGCGGCTCTGCCCTGCCAGGGTACCACGACATGCTACACGAGCCGCGTCTGCGCACCCGGGCCCGGGCGGCCGCGCGTCCTGTGTGAAGAGCGGCGTCCGGGCACAATTCTGCAGCGTGTTCATCAGGACTGGGAGTGATGGGTCCCGATGCCTGCAAATGGGCTTTTGGCCGCACCGCTTCTCATTACGGTTTATGGGTGTGTAAATGGAGTGACTACAGACGGAAAATGCCAGTTGAAACAAGACCACGCAGGGACCGTTCTCATGTTTCCCCAGAGAGTTATAAATGTCTGAGATCTTCAGTATTTGCTCATTTGAGGCATTTTCTTAATGGCTTTGACCTTTGTGGATTCATTGCAGACTCCCAGCATATGAGAATATATGTGCAAACAGTCCTGGGCGCTGTGTGTCTGCACGAGGCTCCTGAACGATTCTTCATGTCGTGCAATATTGCTCCCAGGACCAGAGCGCTGTCACACCTGCTGCAGGCACATAGTGGCACATAACCCAGAGAGACAAATACTTGCTAGTCAGAAGGCAATAAAGCTCTGCTCTTGGAGACAGCCTCTACCTATAGGACTCAACAAGTGGCAAAATGAATCAGAGCAGGCATCTGGCAGAAGCGTGCACCCGGTTCTGCTTATATAAATGGGGTCAGCGGCATTCTCGCCAAAGGCAACCGCTGCCGAAAGGGAAACCGTTGGCGCTTATGGGAAGAATCTCTCTTTGCCTCGAGATGCAAGAAGCCAGGAGACGTGGCATGAGAGCCGAAATCAGGCTCCGGCGCTTCCCCCCAGACGCAGTCAGGAAGCATCTCTGTGCAAAGACTGACTCAGAGTCTGAGCAAGACGGATGAGACAAAGCAGCCGAAGCTGCGTGGACACGATCCAGTGCGCGTGAAGAGCTCCTGGCCTGACCCACCGGTGCTGCCGAGCTGACACACCCGAGACATGCCCGGGGCAGGGCGCTGCCCAACACGGGACGCCTCGTCCTTCATCGTGCCTGGGAGGGACCGACGGGCACCCCGTGCCGGAGTGCGGAGCCAGCCATCAGAGCACACCATGCCAGCCCCACGTGGGCTCACACATGGGCACGGGTGCCTGTTGCTGCCTCCCATCCAAACAAGCCCCCCAAAAAGCCACTGAGGCCTGTGCTGATTTCCTCTCATCAGTATTCAGCTCAGCACCAAAATGTGAAGGACAAAATAGCTCCTGAGAAACAGAAGCACGAGGGATCGGGGGAGACAGGAGCCATGAAGAGCTAAAACAGCTCCTTGCCGGCATGGCAGCTTCCCCACGTCTCTCCCAGAGCTGACATGTGTGACAAAACGTGACCACAGCATGCGCTGTGCTGCGATCCCGCGGCCTGTGCACAGTTTGGGGGGTTTCTCTCTGCATTTCAGCACACAACCAGCTCCAGCGCGTGCTCCCTTGCCCCGGCCTCGCTGCCAGGCTCCGATTTCTGTCACGCCGGGCTGCCGGCACGGAGGGCACCGTCTCCACTCGGGCCACGAGGAGTCGCAGCTTTCCCCGCATGGCCATGGAGAGACGGGCACCGTTCGGGCCTCCGCCTGTCCCGGTCCCTATCACGGGACACCAGAGAGAAAGGCGCACCAGGAGGCGGTGGCGTGGGGAACGTGGCATATGGCTCTAAGGTGATTTTACTCCGTGGCTGGTTTTTATCAAGGAGTCGCGGCCTGGAGGGAAACAGCCACAACGGCCCCCTAAGAGCCCAGGCACAGCCGCATCGGCCCCCCTGGCCGGAGCAGCGGTGCATCCTCACGCCCTGCCCGTGGTCCCGGCTGGGCTTTGCCACGCCAGGGTGCTGTGGTTCCCTCTGGCTGAGGCCTGCGCCCTGCTGCAGTCCCGTGTCGGGCCCCCACGTGGGACCCGGAGGACATTGACAACACGGCTGCCGATGGCTGGCGACCCACAGATCCTAGTGGCTTCGCCGCGATACAGCGGACATCAAATAGTCCCGTGTCGGGCCGGCCCAGCGCCCGGCGTGGGGCAGTGCAGGCCCTCGGGGGTCTCGGCTGGGGCCAGCATCTAACATCGCACAAGGGGCCGAGGCGCGCGTGCTCTGGGCCCAAGGAGAGGCGAAGGTGGGCACGAGGGGTCCCGTCCACGGTGCACGGCTTCTGCTCTGTCGCGGGTGACACTTGGCGGCCGTGCTGAGAGCGCCGTATTGAAAATCGATAGGCGGAAAGCGCTTGAAAGCCAAACCAATCCCGATATGCACTACGGCGGAGTTAATCATCCCAAATTAGCCTGATAACGGCAGAGGAAATCGATGCGGCTGCTCACCCCGCATGCCCACGCCTGCGCCTGCCCTGACACACTGCGCAGGGAGGCCGTGGCCAGCGAGCACGGACGACGCCACGGCACACGCAAGCTGCCCTGCCGAGGCGGGTACATTCAGCCGGCAATGCCCAGGGCACGTCCTGGGGCCAGTGCTGATGTGCCACCTCCCCAATAGCCATGCCAAGCTGGAGCAGTGGAGCCGCAGCAGCTCCGCACCCTTTACTAGGCACTTTGGTGAGGTCTTTGGAGAGCCGGCAGCACCTTCCCCGCTGACCGGAGCAGTGACTCACTGCTGCACGGGGGTCGGTGCTGCCCTGGTAATTAATCTCCTTCCCCCTCCACAGACTGAATTCATTACGATCTGGGTTGCAGGGCCGGGGTGTGGTGCTCTGCAGATCTACCAGTATTAATCACCCCCAGCACAGAGGAGGCTGCAGTTGGGGATGGGATAGCAAGGAGCCGTCGGCCTTGCCACGGCGCTCGTCACGGTGGCAGAGTGCCCAGCCACGGCAGCAGCTCCCCGGGGATGACAGGAGGGGCCGCGGCGCCGTCTCTGTGAAACGCAGCCTGACACGAATCAGGTGGAAACAGGGTGAAATCTCTGGGCACGCGCCCAGGTCCTGGCAGTCTCGTTATCGCTGTGAAGAGCACCCGCTGTCGGAGCCGATCCCCCGAACATCCCTGCACCCTTGCCACGCGAGGGGAGCAAACAGCTGCCTGCCCCTCGCCACGGGTGTTTGCAGCTCACGCTCGTTACAGGGCCTGGTGACTTCTTGCAGACCGGGAGCTTTGGGAAGGGGCTGGATTGGGAACTGGGGAAGGGGCTCGGTGCCAGGGAGCGCAGGGCCTGTCCATGCCCTACATTAGGGGTGCCTGTGTGCAGCCCTGTGGGGACATCCCAGGAGTTGGGGCCTGGACTCGGTCGCTCCTTGCACTGCACTTTTGTGCCTCTCGCTCCGCTGCTGGAAGCGTCTCCTCTCGGGCCAGTTGGCCTTGGATTTCCCTCTGCCTGCCAGTCCCGGGGGGCTGCAGCCCCCCAGGCCGGTTGCACGAGGGGAGCCCAGGGAGAGCCCAGGCGCATTATTGCCACGGGGAGCAACAACGCAGTGTTTTATCCGACATCAGTGAAGCCATCGACAGTCTCCCTGCTAGGGAACGGAGCAGCGCGTGCCCCTCCGCCTCCAGGAGGTACATCCTGCCCGACCAGCGCTAACCCGGGCAGTGCCCAGCTCCTCCGGGGAGAACCGAGCAGGAGCTGCGCTGACACGTGCGACCCAGGCAGATGCACCTGCCAGCTGCCGCGAGCACCTGCGACCTGCTGCCATGTGCCAGGGTGCCAGCGCACATCACATCAAGTGCGGCCGGTCACGGCGTAGCAGCTTGACAGCTCCAGAGAGTTGTATTTGCCTTTGCAGATGGCCACGGTGCCGGGGGAGCTCGCAGCCCTCCGCAGCAGGGACACACACAGGACATGCATGCACTGGCACCGGGGCAGAGAGGACGTCTCACCAGCTGCCCCTGGCAGACCCGCGGGACAGGCCGGCCTCTCTGCTGGGACCCATCATGCATAAGGGGCGGTTTTCTCACCTCGTGGGCTCGTGGAAAACATAACCGACAGTCTCTTTGCAAGCGCGGTTGGCCCCAGGCCGGCACCCCGCACAGATCCCGTGCACCCGGAGGTCTGTGGGCAGAGCGCTGCTTTCCAAGCATGCCCCCCACCAGCTCCCCTCCGGCTTCCTGCTAGCCTGCCCGTGCCAGAAACGCTGGTGATACCATGTCCAGACAACGGCAGCATCCGGTGTGCAGCAAACCAAGCACTTCTGACATCCTGAAACCTTTTGCAACCTCCCTCGGGTTAAAGCCCGCGGAGGAAAAGCAGACGGACCCGGGCTCCGCCAGTCTGCTCATCTCATAAGGCTGCCGAGACCAACGCCCGGGCTGGGAACGCATTCATTTCCCACATATTCCCAGTAAGCTAATTTATCAAACTGCAACTTTATTAACAGCACAGGTGAAAAGCGGGGAGTGGATTAAGCCCCGATTTAAGTGTTTATTGATCTGCACATTCCTGCGACTCTGTGTGTGACACACCAATAAAATTAAATAATATCTTAATAAAATATCTAGGTAATTATGTCTGCTTCTCTCAGTGGATGTTCCCTTCTACAGTGTAATTAAAACCCAGATGCACCTTAACCCTTCCATAACCCTTTAACTAACGACTCGAAGGATGGAAGCCCCTGGCAGCTGCCCAAAACCCAACTATTCCCACGTAAGCGGCTTTCAGCGCGCTGGGCCCCATCCTCCCGGCCACCCGGCTCTGCCTCGAGGTCCACAGACCTACCGCTGGCTTTCTCTCTCCCTGACTCCAGTGTCTCACTCTGCTGCCTTTTCCTGCAGGTTTTTTGGCCTGGATATTTCAATGATTTAAAAAAACAAGAAGAAATGGAGGACTGAGGTGGCTCTGGCCTGCCTCTGGCCAGGGACGAGGTGAGCTGGCTCCCGGGCTCAGGGCTCTGCGCTGGGCGGTGCAGAAGCCCAGGGCCAGGCCCGCTCCCGCCGGGGGAGTCTTCCCAAAATGTTTAATCCTGCTGGGATGACACGGAGAGAACGACGCAGCATCTCCCCGACGCCAAGACAAACAGCGCTGACACCAGCAGCCGCGATGGCCGCGCTGTGCTAACACAGCTGACACCTGCCCGCAGGAAATCATTTTGCAGGGGGAGGAGAGGAGCAGGCCGAGCCAACGGGGCTGGAAGGAAACGTTTACCCAGAGATATTAGATATGTGTTTTAAAAGCCGGATGATTCAAAGCAAACAACATCTCATAGAGGCCTGTCGGCCGCACTGTGCAAAGACTCGGTGTCACGATGCCCGGGGATGTGGCGTTTCCCACGTAGTCCTGGGCACTGGAGAGGGCAGCGCTGGTCCGGAAGGTGAAGCCAGCCCCTGCCGAGCGCTGCGCAAACCCCACTGCATGCCTGCCACACGGCCTGCGTGACCCGCAGCGAGGGGCAAGGACCTCTCTGCTGCCCCGTCCTAGAAGCAGGCGCAAAGCCAGACCCTTCCCGCCGCCTCCTGTGCATGGTCCTGGCCCTACCCCTTGCCATCCCCTCCGGACCACGCTCGCACGGCCTCCCTAGTCCAGCAGTGAGGACAGCTCCAGTGCCCCGTCTCCCCTGCAGGGCATGGGACCCCCCGGGCCAGTCTCCGAGCCCACGGCCCTGGTGACTCGCTCAGGCTGGCTGCCCTGCCAAACCCTGTGCTCATTTTGCTTGGTGCTAGCCCATGGTCCTGGATGCAGCCAAGGCCAAGTCAAGGGGGTGGGCAGAGGGAAGTGGCCATAGCCCAGAGGATCTTCTTCCACCAAAGACACCTGCTGGGACCTGACTTACGGGCATTCACGTCTTAGTGCGCTGCCACCCGCCTGGAGCAGCTGCCAGGTTTGGGGAAGGGCGTCTCCCAGGCAGATGGAGGGGACAAGCCCAGCACCTGAGGCCCCCCCGCCCCATCAGACCATGGGCACAGGCGGTGTGAACGGGCAGGCGTGCACCCAGGATCCCGACTGCGACCTGACCAGTGCAGGAGCAAGGAGGTGTGCGCCCCTGGATGCCCCCAGCTGTAAGCAGTGACCTCGCTGTAGCTATGCTCACGTCTGACACTCAGCAGGATGAGGCCCTGGGGTCGTTGTAGCGCCCTGGAGCCCTCCCCGTGCGTGCACGAACACCAGTAGGATGCACCCAGTGGCCCATTCGCACGTGGCTCACGGCGGCCATGCAAACATCGGTGACGTGGCCCTTCTGCCACGTAACGGGGGCTGCTTGCATTGCTCCCAACCCCTGCTTGCCTGCTGCCGTGAGAGCAACAGGACACGAGCTCTGCAGCCCAGGGAGCCCTGCAGGTCTGGGGTACACGAGTGCACGAGAGCTGCAGGTGAGGGGGTCTTGCTGCTGTCCCCAGATCCCGGCAGAGCTGGAGGTGGTCAAAGCTTCAGGATGGGCAGGGGAACCAGTCCCCCGAGAGACCTGGTCCGTCAGCCGGCTAAGGGGGAAATCAAGCCCCGGTGTCTCTGCTAGAACTGATCTGAGAAGTTGGCCCTGACACGTCCCTAAGGGAGCAGCTGATTTATTGCTGCAAACGCACAACCCAATATATTATTCTGTAAGTCTACATGGGGGTTGCACTGAGGCGGGTGCAGACAGGTTCCCAAGAGCTCACGGCAGCAGAGACGAGCCCCACGAGGGAGACAAGACCTGCCAGGGAGCAGGGCAGATGGGAGACAAAAGTAATGAGGTGCGGGCAACTCGGAGCCAGCCGGGGCAGTCCCTTCCACCCCTCTCCTGCCGGGGAGCTGGTGGCCAGGCCAGCCTGGTCTTTGCGAGGGAACCCGTTCTGCCGAAGCGTTCACCAGACAGTGCCTCTGGATCATGCCCAGCTTGCTAGTTGTTAGCGCATCATCAAGCATTCATTGTTTATGGTGCAATGTCTTAGTGGTGCCGGCTCCTGCTCCCAGATGGTCTTTTCACATAATCATGGAAAATTTGGGTATGAAGGGACCACAGGAGGCCACATCTGGTCCAGCCCCTGCTCCAAGCAGGACCGTCCCCAACTACATCATCCCAGCCAAGGTTTGTCTAGCCAGGTCTTAAACACCTCCAAGGATGGAGACTGCACCGCCTCTCTGGGGAGCCTGGTCCAGTGCTTTACTACTGTTTTTCCTAATATCCAACCTCAACTTTCCTTGCTGTAGCTGGAGCCCATTGCTCCTTGTTCTGTCACCTGCCCCCACTGAGACCAGCCCAGCCATCAGTGAGTGCGGGCAGCCCGCAGGAGGGAGCCCGTGGGTGCTTGGACCCTGCGGGCCGTCGGCACCGGGACGAGCTGGTGCTCCGGGTGTGCAGAGTCTGCTTGGCCACGTGCCGCACACAGACGAGTACACGCGGAGCAGCGTGGAGCAGCAGCCCCCAGGCCCCTCGGCTTGTCTTAGCAGCTCATCTGTTCACAGACCAAGACTGCGCCGCAAGAGGCAACACCACGCGGGGCTTCCCAGTCTGGGGCCTGTGGCACCAGGGCCCCAGGGCATGCGCCATGACCTGCCCCGGTGCACGATCAACCGGGCACCGGGAGAAAGATGCATCCGTGGCTCGGTGCAGCCAGGCCCCACCAACAAGCGAGGGAAGCAGGAGAAAGGAAAAGCCCGTGCCTGGAAACCTGCTTCACTCGAATTCACAGGGTCGCTCATTTGCTTATTATGGATGTTCCCAAACAAACACTCTGGTAAGCAATTATGCTAATTTGCATACCTAATAAATGGGTATTTGTGTGTTTGGATACAATCACCAAGTGGCTGCTTTAATTGCATGCAGAAGAGTCTGGAGTCTCTGCTTATTAACTCTCCCTGAACTCTGTAGATGGCTGTGCGCTGTACTTTATCGTGCATTAAAACACAGTTGTTAAAACGCCACTCTGACATTTTACACCTGACTTCACCAGCACTAGATCATCCGCCGGCGGCTGAGAGTGCACTTTTCACACCTCGCCTTTCTCAGAGCCCTGGAAACCCACCGGGACGCGGGCGGCTCAGGACAGCAGCAGCCCGGCCTCGCACGGTGCGGCCCATTAGCCCTGGCCATTCGTCCCGGGATAAAGAGCCCTTCAGAGCCACCCAAACTCCTTGCTGAGCTCCAGGCTCGGCGTGCTGCTGTTGTGCTGTACCAAGTGACCTGGAGTCTGTGGCAGGAAGCCACCTTTGTTTCCCCCCAAAATCTCTGCTCGGTGACAATGTGATGAGGATGGGCCCAGCAGAGGAGACGCACCCTTACCCTCTCGCTTTAGGTAACCTGAGCTGGCTACGGTCCTGGGGGGGACCTGCTTCATCTGCCTACGGGACTGGTATCACTTGTGGCAGAAAGCCACTTTGGTTTCTCCCCAGAATCTTTGCCCTGCGACAACGTGATTAGATGGGCCAGCACAGAGGAGTCACACCTCAGCCGGTCTCTTTGGGTCACCTGAGCTGGCTGCAGTCCTGAGGGAGAGGGGACCTGCTCCCTCTGCCCACGGGACTGGCATCCGCCACCTGGGTGGGGGGCATCTACCTGGGGGGCTGGGAACTGCCTGGTAACTGGTGAGGTATTTCAAATTGGTTGGCTGACAGCCAACTGGGGCTGACCTCCACTGGACCAGGTGAATGAGGTCACGGGGGCTATATAAGTTAGCACGGGCTTAGAGGCGGGTCTCTCTCGGCTCGCTCGCCCTCTCTTCGGCCGTGAGGTGAGGCAGCAGCCATGTGGGGGACACAGAGAAGCCTTGCCATCGGGACCTGGCTCTCTCTCACCGCAAAACTCATGAGCAAGGAACTACCCGCCTCCAAAGGGAAACTTCACCGGCCTTTGGAAGATGCTTGTGAGTAAACTACTGGAGATCTGATTAGATATCTAGCTGGCAGTAACTCAGATGCGTGATCAAAAGGCTACCACAGCCACACTGTTTGCTCTTTAGGATTTCTAAGATATTGCTCAATCCTGTACCCTAGTTTACCCTACCCGTTGTAATCAATAAAGTTCTCCTTTTTGACTGGTGTGGGAGACTTATTGAGGGGTGGGTCTAAATTATGCCTAAGAGACCCCTTAGGTCTGCGGACTAAGGGAGACTTTACTTTTTGCCCCGACTTGGGGAAGTGCCCCAGTGCCTGTACTGGGTCGAGTACCCGTGGGACTATTAGGCCTGTGTTTCCCCGAGGACACAAGGCTGAGACAGTCCCTTCTCAGGGTGGTGGCGGCGCCGTTACCCCCAGACTAGCAAGTGTGCTCCGGGAGAGGGGTCGGGCCAGACGTGAGGCACCCTGGGGAGGCATTTGGAGCCTGGCAGGTGGGCAGGCGCAGGGAGGTGGGCGGCTCAACGCAGGAACGCCCCCTACTGGCCTGCCACACATGGTGGTAGCGGTGGGATCCGAATACACTGCTGTTTTACAGGCATAATTTGGGAAGAGTGATAGAGTCCCTGAAATCCCTGGAGCAAACAATTTCTAGTTTGACATCAGGTCGACTGGATAGTGTAGATAGCCAGGATGGCGGAGCAGTACGCCGAAAAGACCGTGCCTGAAGTGAAAGAGCTGGCAAAAGGGAGAGGCCTTCATGTGAAGAAAGGGCTAAAGAAGGAGGAACTGATTAAACTCCTGTGCGACCATGACTCAGCCACAGAGCAACCTCCACACACGCCAACTCCCGAGTCCTCCCCAGAATCACAGAGCCGCATGCCAAGTCCGCAGTCCTCAGGGAGATCAACCCCTATGGAGGAGTGACAGGGCAAGCTCAGGTATGAGCTGGAGCTGAAAAAGATGGAGTTGGAGTTGAAAAAGATGGAGATGGAGGCCCAGCGTGAGAAGGCACAGCTGGAGAAGGCAAAGATGGAGATGGAGGCCCAGCGCGAGCGTGAGAAGGCACAGCTGGAGCTGGAGCTGAAAAAGATGGAGCTGGTAGAGAAGACAGCACAGCGCGAGGCAGAGGCCAAGCGCAAGCACGAACTAGAGATACTCCGTCTGCGGACCAACAGGGAAGATGCGGGCCCTCTGCGAGTGCCCGGGGAACACCCCAAACCGAACTCCTCAGCCTTCGTTCGCTACCGACCCGGAGATGACCCCGACGTATTCCTCAGCATCTTTGAAAGGCAAGCCCGACGGTTGAAGGTGCCCGAGGAGGAGTACATGATGCACATCGACGCTTTGGTAGATGGCGACCGGGCGGTGGTCCTGAACAGCCTGCCCACAGATGCAGCTGAGGACTATGATACCTTTAAACAGGCCGTGGCTGCAAGGTTCAAGTTGGGACCGGACTATTTCCGGAAAAAATTTCGGAATCTCGTTCCACAGCCTGAGAAGTCAATGACTGATTTTATGGCCCTGTTGTGGGATGCACTCATTAAATGGGCGGACGGAGCCAAAGCGGACACTAGAGAGAAGCTGCTCCAACTCATGGCGCTGGACCAATTTTACTACCGATGTCCAAGGGAGATCAAAACCCTAGTCAAGGACAGGGGCCCCAAAACCGGCCCTGAGGCTGCTGAAATTGCGGATCAGCTGTAGCTTAATCATGAGGAGCCAGACAAGAAGCCTCCCTACTCTGGGAAGGAACATAAAGGGGTCCAAAGAGGGGGGAGGGGAGGGCCAGGTCCAAAAGGGGAAAAGGGGCCGTCCCAGACCGAGCGTAAGGAGGCCCCTGATTCGACCAAACACCCCAATTCGGAAAAGAGGGGGTGCTATAACTGCGGGGAGCCGGGCCACATCAAGCCCAACTGCCCAAAGTTAAGCAACAAACCCAAGCCCGTCAGACACGCAACAGCTGTGAGCAGTGAGGGGGGAGACCCGAGCCCCTCTGAGGGGCGTGCCTGTTGCTACAGGATCACAAACCCAGGGGAGGTGATGGCCCCCCACCGGACCAAGATAACGGTCAGTGGGAGAACCCTTATTGGGGAACTGGACACAGGGTCCAGCATGACATTAATCGATGCCAACCTAGTTTCACCTGCAGATATAATCCCAGGGAGGACCCTTACCATTCACGGGATGGGGTCTCCGCCATTTGAGATACAGGTAACCCGGTCACCCATCGAGTGGAGAGGCTGTGCGATAGGTGTAGAAATGGGTGTGATGGAAGGGGCTCCGGTCCCCATCCTGGTGGGACGGGATCTACTTAACTGAGAACTCCTGCACAGAGAGATGGACCAGGCCCTAGAGCTAGAGCCCTACTGCATTAATGCGGTGACTCGTCTGCAGAGCAAAAAGGCTAGAGGGGGAGGGTTAGAAACTCCCCAAGAGACAGCCACACCATTGGCTGCCCTGGGAGAGGCCCCAGTGGAGGGTGAACGCACACCAGACCCGGAGGGAACTAGCAACCCTGAGGGTGGGCTAAGTGACAGTCCCAGGGACGTGTCTAGTCCATCAGTGGCAGAGGAAGGAGAGCCTCTCAGGGAGGAGTCCAGGGAAGTCCCTGAGGGTGAAGGCGCACTCCCCGCAGGAGCCCCCGAACTCTCTGCTGATGTCTTAGCCGGGCGAGAGGAGTTCAAGCAGGAGGTTCTGGCGGACCCCAGCCTGGAGGACCTCCAGCAGATAGCCCAGGAGCAGGAGAGTGAGTTCAACCCAGAGAAGAGGGAACAGGTGGTCTGGGATAAGGGACTTCTCACCGGTTGTGGGTGCCCAAGAACTGCGCCCAGACCTGGGAACCCCATCGCCAGATCATAGTACCTCGCAAATACAGACAACAATTGCTCTCCGTGGCTCACGATTTACCTTGTGCTGGTCACATGGGCAGGGAACGGACATGCTGGCGGCTGCAGGCAACCTTTTTTTGGCCCCGAATTACCCAGAATGTGACGGACTATTGCAGATCTTGTGAAATCTGCCAGCAGAAGTGCAAAAGTGGGGACAAGAGAAAGGCTCCCCTACAGCCCCTCCCGATCATCGATCAGCCCTTCCAGCGAGTGGGGATAGACATTGTGGGCCCTCTGAGGCATAAGAACTCGTAGAGGGAAAAAGTACATCCCGACTCCCCCATAATGGCCTGCCTCCAGAGGGGATCTCCACCAGCCTCTGGAGGATGCTTGTGAGTACGCTGCTCGAGATCTGGGTAGATACCTAGCTGGCAGCAACTCAGACGCGGGATCAAAAGGCTACCTCCGCCAGACTGCTTTGCTCTATGGGATTTCTATGATATTGCTCTATCTAACACTCGTCCGAAGTTTCCGACATCAGTGAACTAAATACAGCGCTGGCTGCCAGAGCGGAGGACAGTGCTCCCCGCCATGCTTCAATCCAGAGCCACTCTGGATTTGCGGAGGGAGGGGACCGGTGAGGGGAACTGGCTCCACTGCCCGATAGCGGCTGAGTCCTTCGAGACAAACAGGCCAGGACACGGTCAGAGAAACGGGCATCCATACAACCGCTCTGCACCACAGGGCTGGCGCGGGCGCTGCTGCGCGGCCAGACGGCGACGGGCGATCGGGCCCCGGTAGTGCCTGTCGGCTGCAGGTTCATCGAGGGACGAGGATGGCGCGGGAGACGGCTCCGGCTCCGGCGGTGCTTCATGGGAAACTGATTTCTGCATCCGCGCATCCCCCCATGGGTGCAGCGCTCTCGCCGTGGGGCTGGGAGGCGCTGATCAGCTCAACGAGCTGCCAATGGGATGGTGCAGAATCCTCTCAACCGGTTTTCAGCCGCCGCGTGCGCGGGCCCCGGGGGAAAGCACAAGGTTGTGCTGCTCCTGAGCGGAAAGACAACGAGGCCTCTGCGCCTGCGCTCCACGCCGGGCCTGGGCGCCAGCCAGGGAAGAGCCTGACTGCTCGGCCTGGCCGCAGCGCCGAGGAGGGACGCCGCAGGGACAGGCCAGGCAGTGGCACAGACTCGGCAAAGGGCATCAAGGGCCACCTGGGAGCCATGGCCAGGGAGGCAGCAGAGATGCAGCCCCGATGCCCACCCTTGCCCAGCCCCGGCTGGCAGCTCCTGGCTGCCCGCAGCTACCACGCGGGCGCGGTGAAAGGAGGCTCCCAGGCCTTGCACCCTCCCCTGCAGCTCCTTCTCTGGGGAAACGACCCCCAGCTGCTTCCCGTCAGGCTCACTGGCACAGGGTGGAGCAGGCAGCTCAGAGCCGCCAGCCCCGCTGGTCTGCAGCTACGGAGCGGGCCGAGCCCCGCCACGGGGCCAGGGGCTCGCCCACTGCTCTCTCCAGCAGCTCCGTCTCCTCTCCGGCCTCCCCATCTCGGCGTCTCCTTCTCCAGTCGGCTCCTCTGACATCCCCGCCGGGGGCTGGGCCTCGCTCCCCTTGGGCTCTGGGGCGTCAGCATCCGCAGACCGGCTCCTCGTTTGCTCGGCACTCCCCCAGCCGAGATCCTCCCCGGTCTGCAGCCGAACACCAGGGACCCGCGCCTCCCCCGTGTACAAGCCAGCCGGGGAAACCGAGGCACGCAACACTGCTGTAACACGGAGGCACGCAGCATGCACATGTAGCAGAAACACACGTCGCTTTACAGTCGGGGTGTGGTTTTCTCTCCCAACAGAAAGGCCAGAGCGGCAGGCGGCCCCAGCCCCGCTGCCAGCCTGCTCCCCGGGAGCAAGGCGCAGCGGCCAGAGCTGTGAAGTGATCCTATTTCCCTGCACAGCTGGAAACAGCAGCTGCGGCGGGCTGGCCCCGCTCCATCTGTCACGTATCCACGCAGGGCCTCGATGCCTCCGCAGCCAAGCCCTGGCGGCAATCACGGCCTGGCACAAACCTCCCCCGTGCGCAGCGCCAAGCCGCTGGGACCCAGGCTGCAGGGCAAGGGCCGTGCTGGTGGGGCTTTCGTGGCACCCTTCCTGCGGCAGGTGTCCAGGCCCCGCAAGCCGGGTCAGGCTCCGGCAGGTGCAGTGCTGCAGCAGCTGCAGCCCTGTCTCAGTCAGCCACATCCCCTCGGTGCTGCTTTGCACCAAAGACGGTGTAAGCAGGAATGCAGGTGACAGGCCCTGCAGAGGGGGCGGGGGGCAGGAAGGCCATCCTGGCCTCCACGTGTGTCGGGACCTCTAATGAGCTACTGGATTTTCCCAGCGCAATGAGAATGTCTCATCACCTTAATTAAAGAATAACCCCATTAGCTACTGCAGATTCCTGGCCAGGCTCGGAGATGGATGAGGGGAATAAAGCCGGCTGGGAGCACTGATAAATTGCCGCAGCCTCGTGTGATCGTCTGAAATGCTGTCTGGTGCCCGAGGCGGGTGCAGATCCAGCGCTGGTGGCCCGTGCTGCATCGCTGTCGCTGCCCGGCACCGCACCACGCCCCGTGGCCCTTCCACCCCTCGCGGGGCAGTGCACGGCAGGGCAGGCAGGGTCACCGCTGCCAGACCCAGGATAGCCCTGCATGCACGGGTGGGAGCGACAAGGTCCCCGCATCCCAGCTGCCTTGGGGCTGGGGGAGTGGGGGAGCGGAGGTGAGCGTGCGGGGCTGAACAGATGGCTGGAGGGGGCCGAGGCCCGGTCCGCCATGCTCAGCGGCTGTGCAGCCTCGCGAGGCGCTTGAAGGAGCCGTCCCGACGGCGCGCTGACCCGCTGCAGCTGGCAGCGTCCGCACCCTGTGAAGCGAAGCCACTTGGAGTGGCAGCCCCCAGCTGCGTGCCCGGCTGCCCTCCTCCACCGGGAACGGAGCCCCAGGCCAGCCGGCTGCCCGCTCGCTCGGCGTGGGCATCTGCAGCTGACCCTGCGGCCGTGGCGGTTGGCTGGTCAGTGCTGCTCGTCCCCCGTGGAGCACGGACGGGCAGGGCGGTGAGGCTGGCAGCGCGGGGCGCCCACTCACCCACCAGCGTCCTCAGGGAAAGAGCACTGCCCCGCTGCTGCGGGGCACCCACGCTGGTGCACGGGGAGGCGGGGGCAAGGGGCCGTCTGCCTGCCTGCTTCAGAGGAGGCGGCCGGCGTGTTGGACCCCACTAGCAGTGCGGTCACCTGCGAGCCGTCCATCCCCGCCGGGGTCCCGGGCGCCGCAGCGCAGCCCCTCGCTCCGCTGCGTGAAGCGCCCGCAGGACACAGGCAGGGATGTTCCCGAGCGCAGGACAGCGACGGGACCTGCCCTTGGCTCGGTCGCGGACCGACGGCGACCTGTTGGGGCTGCAGGATCTTCACTGCGATATAGGTGGGGCCACGGGCGAGAGCTTCGTCCTGTTTGTGGACTGAAGCATGGTGGGCACCTCTCAAAGCCCGGCTGCGAGGAGGAAGTCATGCAATAAGCAGTGCTGCCTGGGGGGAATGCCCTTTTACTGACGGAAAGCAAGCGAGGAGAGGAGAGGAGAGGAGGCGACAGGAGCACTGAGCCAGCCACCCGGGCTCTCCACCTCAGAAGCAGATGCAAGTGCTGGCACGGTCCTCGGTGGGACGAGCTTGGCTGAAGGCAGGCCACAGAAGAAGTGTCCCGTTCCACATCCACCGACGGCAGTGGGAGCTCAGGGACCCAGATAAATGACACCCAGAGCTGTCATGAGCTGCCAGACAGCAGCCCCTTCTCTCTGCCCCGCATCTGCCCGTAAAGCAGGGCTCGAGGCGATGCGGTCGGCGCCGGAGCGGCGTGCCGGGTGTGACAGGCCTCGGAGCCAGCTAATAGAGGCAGGCGTTCAGCGGCGTCCGCACAGCTGCCCAGGAAGAAATAACCCCTCAATCCAATTAACCATCCTTTGGGCTGGCCCCGGCCTAGCAGATGCCACGTATTTGAGAGATGATATCCACAAATGGAGCGGGGCCACTCCGCGCAGCTCCAGCTGCTGTCGAAAATATTTAATAAATTCTGGGATATGAATCGCTATCAAGGACCCTGAACATTAATTTTAGTCACAGTTGGCCACACTGTATCACCCTATAAACACCGCTCCAGTTTCAATTAACATTTCTCTATCTCCTGTCTCACTGAATATTATATTTAACTAATTTAAGAGGATTGGTAAAGATAGTTTTCACACTTCACAGGAAAGCATAATGAAATAATTATACCTGTACCTAGAAAAAGCATGAGGATATTGCATAAAAAGCTTTAAAGTCATTTAAAGTAGAAACTTCTCTGGAAGACCTTTGTGCAAGTGCTGGCTCTGGAGCTGCTGTGCAGGTATTCATGGACATCTCCCTGGGCCGGTCCCTGGGCTCCTGCGGTCCCCAGTATTGCAGCACCTCCACTGCGCTCGGGTGGATGGAGACCCCGGCCATGCTTCGTGGAGGTCTTTGCTGGTCCCCTCGCCCTCTGCCTGGGATCCGTATAGCCAGGTGCATGCCCACAGTTATGGGGCAAGGCTGGGCGCCTCTCTGAGAGGCCCCTCCTTGAGCAATGGGAGCAGAGGACCCTCCCTGGCTTTCACCAGCTGAGGGAGGCAGTGGCTTAGAGATGTGGCATCAGTGGGTGCGAAGGGGCACTTGCTGCATCTGTGCCTTCTCCATCCATGCCATCCACCCTTCCTGCCCGAGTGACCAGAGCTCTGTGCACGAGCTGGCAGGACAAGGCGGTCGGGACGGATTAGCTGGACGGTGCTGCCAGCACTGCTCCGGCTGTGGAGAGGGCAAGGGAGCAGCAATGCCGTGGCCCTCGTGGGAGACTCAGCTGCCGGCAGGTGGGCCCAGCACAGCGTACGCATTCCCACTGCTCCATGCTCCGTCCGCCAGCGCTCATCAGCAGCCTACGATGACCGTCCTGGGGCGGGCAGGGAGAGCGGTAGCAGCATCAGGGGAGGGCAGAGCCCTGCAGCCCTTGCCCACATTGCTGGGGGAGTTGCTTCCCAACAGCAGACTCACAACCAAGGACAGAAGCACGTTTGCAGCAAGCATCGAGGAGAGGTGCCAGTGTCGGGGGCAGAGATCACGCCCGGGAAGGGAGCAGGTCACGTCTCCAGTGGCCACCCCTGAAATTCTGGCCCAGTCAGACCCGAAGGAGCTTATGACGAGCTGGCACCCACCAGCGAGTCCCACGGGCACAGCCGCAGGGGCAGGCGGAGGCCGAGCACCCTGGCACGTCTGGTCTGCTGCTCAGAAAAGCACCTGCCAGGACTGCTCCATGCCAAGAGCAGGCGCACGCGACCCAGCCACGACAGCACCAAGGGAGGGGAGACCCAGTGAGACAGGGATGCTCGGGGAGCAGATGGTGCCACGCCGGAGCTCGGGAGGGAGGACGGGCTGAAATAACCACGCCGCTAATGAGCAAGCTCAATTCATGCTCAGGGCAGCTCCTGTTTCGCAGCGGTGCCAGGCCCAGTGTTGCACAGCAGGGCGCAGAGGACACCGCTGCTAGCTACAGGCCGGTGGCACAGACTTCGCTGGAGAGGCACGAGCTGCCGGCAGCGACAGGTCATGCAGGATAGCGACTGGCACCCACAACAGCTGGCGAGCCTTGGGCTTCTGGCCTGTGCCCAGCGCTGCCTGCAGCACGGGAGTCGCGGCGTGGGGTTGCAGGGCCGGCGTCCTTAACATCACGCGATTCTTTCCCTCCTGGCTCCAAAGAGCAGGGAGCACTAAGGGCGGGGGCACCCCTACGCCCCTGGAAAGCTCTCCTGTCCCTCCCCTCTCCCCGGAGGCGATGCAAGGACCGTGGAAGGGACGGCACTTTTGGGAACTTGGGACAGGTGCTTTGCACCCCTACGGACACCCAGAGTGCAGGCGTGCTCCGGGGCAGGCCACCGCTGCCACCCTGTCTGCAGCGGGTGAGCCCCCACCTTGTTTCCCCCTGCCCCGGCGTGCCGCTCTGCACCTCACGAAGCAGCACGTGCTTGGGTCCATGTGAAGACCGGAGGCAGCAGGACATCTTCTCTAGCGCTGATGGAGGCTCAGCCTCACGGGTGCCTGCAGAGATGTCGGTGTCAAGCCTCATCACCTCCCAGGAGATGCTTTTCACCGAGGCCCACCGTGCTTGGAGCAGCCGGGGTGCTGGCATTTGCCCCCGGGGCAGTCGGCCATCTGGGTCGCTTTCTACCAGCGCTCCCCAGGCTGGGCCTGAGACGTGTGCAGACCCTTGACGCTCGCCTGATGCTGCCAGCCGGTTCCTGTGCGGGAACACGGTGCCTGTCACCGCCGGGACTCGGTTCCCTGTGACTTCACGGTCCTGCCGTTTCCTATCTCGTCTAACCAGGGCCCGTTCCAGACGCGGCGCTGCACGATGACCTCCTTTTCCAGCCCGTCTGCTGGAGGGGGGGCCCCTCTGCAGCACAGCCATCCACGGGTGTGATCACAGCTCACGGGGGCGTGAGCCAGCTGCTGGCTCCAGTGCTGGAGCGTCTGCGCAGGGAGCCTGGCGAGTTGTGTCACCGGTGCCGAGCTCCTGCCGGGACCATGATCTTCCTGGTGCCCAAACAAGCCCGCTCCAAGCTGGGACATCCCCTCCGCCCTGTGTTTCCCTGAGGCCCTAGGAGCTGGCCTGGCTTCCCAGCGTTGTGGCCTGCGCCGATGCTAGTGCTACTGCTCAAGGCCACATATGCAGCTCCCCCCTGCCAGCGAGAGTCTTTGCCCCTCATCATTGACCACAAGCCAATCAGTCCTGGGGCCATTTGCAAGCGAGCAGCACCCTGGTCCGCCTCTCTCAAAGCCGGCGTCACCCTGCCCGTCTCCCCCAAGAGCCGGGAAACCCGGCAGTGGTGCACAGGGCACCGTTAACATCTTGTGCAGGCATCTGCAATGTGGACCTCCTGGTTGCTGAGGCTGTAATAAATTCCTGGGAGGAAGCTGCTTTGACTGCGCAGACACGGAGGGAGATTGATTTCTGTTTGTCCTCGCCCAGGCTTTCGTGTCCAAGAACTTCTCCCAACAGCGCCGAGCTGTCAGGCGGAAAGGGGCTCCGGCGGGCCACCTGCTCCGCTCCAAGCCACAGGCATCCTGGAAGGACGTTTTCCCAATCTGCTCTTCGAGCCGCCGTGACGGGGCCCGTCGCCAAGGCCTCCCCGCCGGCAGGAAGCGGCCTGTCCCCAGGATCACTCCCTCCCTCCCTTTCTCTGGCTCACAACGGACATTTTCGAGCGGCTGGAGCCAGGAGACCGGGCCCTCTGCCACCAGGTTTGGAAGTATGTGCAAATGCACACGAGTGCATAGGTGTGTCCACACACACACATACACATCCGCGGCCCTTTGCACGTTCCCTTTCCCCTGGCAGGCACCGGCCCTTGCCAATATTTAGTACAAGGCCCAGCAGTCACCGTTCCCTGGGGGTCGGGCTCATGCTATCATGAAGCAAACGGGCTTTGGTGATGCCCAAGGTGTGTGGCACCTGAAAATGGGGACCTAGGTCCCCCATTATGAGCATCCTCTGGGCCCTTTCTTCTTTGCAGGTGAATGCAAGATGTCAGATGCTCAGACAGGGAAGATCCTGGCACCAGTTTGCATTGGCGTGAAAGCCTCGACAGGTCCTTTGCAGCGATGAATCAGGCCCAGCATGTTTTAGCCTTGACTTGACCAGAGGAGGCAAGAACTGTCGTCACGCCCCGCGCTCCTGCTACCCCTAAATTACACCTCTCCCCATCACAGCGGAAGCAAGCGCGCTTTACCTGCATCATTGCTATAGCTATTTTTAATACACACATATTAGCCCAGCAGGAACTAAATTCCCTTAAACTGCCTTCTGCTGAAAAGGGAAGCTAGGAGGGGCTGACTGATTGTTTCCATCCACTCGGCACTTGCAGGAATGCAGAGAAGAGACAGAAAAGGAAAGAGCCGTGCGGGGAAGGGCTGGGAGAAAGCCCAGCCTCGCCGGGCAGGGCCAGGCCGCTGCGGGAGTCACCCGTGCGTGCAGCGGCAGTGGTGGTGCTCGGCCCCCCGGGAGCACAGCTCTGTGCGAAAGGAGTGGCTGGAGATTAGCACTAATCACACGCTCGTGCCACGCTGTGCCGGGGCTGTCAGTCTTATGGTGACTCGGAGGCAGCTTGTGCGCCTGAGCCGTGCAGTGAATGCACCCCGAGGGGCACGGGCAGCCGTGCCAGGAAGCCCCGGAGCAGGATGCACGAGGAACATGACCGTGGACCGGGCAACAAAGCCCAAGCCAGGGAATAACCTATTTGTCTGGTTTTCTGGGGACGAACACGTGTCACGGGGGCAGGCCTGTGAGCTTCACTGCCCGGGGCCTAGCAGCCCCCGGGGTGGGGTCTCCCATTTCAGTCACGCTCTCGTGGGGCCGTGTCCCGAACACCGGGGAAGAGCCGCAGCAAAGCACCTGTTGCTGCAGGGACGCCGGCCCTCGGACCACGGCAGCGCTTCACGGCCGCACGTTTCTCTCCTCCAACTCCTCTTTGTGCTGGAGAACGAGCAGTCGCCACACTGAGTCACCCAAGACGGATGCCAGGAACGGTGGGAATCCGCAGCTAATTAAAACACAAATCAGACCAGCCCGCATCTGGGGTTTGGCTGCTCCACGTGTAGCCCCGCCGTGCCAAGCGGCCAAGCCCTGGCGCCTCCCTCTCCGCGGCGCGATACAAGAGACAGCCTAGTGCACGTCCCCAATGAGCAGCACAGGTCTGTTCAGCCTTCATGTCATTATTTATTTCTATTAGAGTCAAGCCTAGAGGCGCTTGTGCATGTGACGAGTCCGGCCGGGCCCGGGCCCCGGGTGCTGGGAGCTGTACGGACACAGTGCACGGACGTTCCCTGCCCAGAGAGCTGGTCATGCGGGGGAGGGCAGGCAGGGGGCCCAGCAAGCCGGTCCACCGGGGCCTCAGCGCACCAGCATCAGCCCCTGGGTGTGGAGCCGAATGCAGAGGGGCCGTTCTCATCTATGGACCTGAAATGAATGGAGTTATGCCGAGATACAGGGCTTGTTTCCATGCGCTACACAAAACACCTGTACGCTAGGGGCGAGGGTTCTCAAATTGGCGGTGATTTGAGAGAGAGATGATATCTCTCATCCCGCAATATCATCAGCGATCCATCTTCCCGGTGACATCTCCAGCCTGGCGCGTTTCTTGCTGATTAGGACCTGCAGCAAACCGTGGTCCCTGCACAAGCGGTCCTGAAGCGTGCGCGCAGCGTCCTGGTATCAAAGGCATCATTACATCCTCATGACTCAAATCAGCTCAAAATAAATGTATCACTTGCCTTCCTCTGCTGTGGAACGGGGAACACCTACCAGTCTCGGGGAAGATCTATCGCTTGCAGGCCCTGAACAGTTCAGAGCACATATGTTAAAGAGAGAGAATAATTTTTTCCTGGTTAGATACCAGCACTTTATTGGATAAAGTTTAAAATCCTCACCCTGGCTCAATCCATCTGTGCAAGCCCTGCTGTACTTCTGCATTTCCAGCCTGGCAAGGAGGAACATGCAGAGAGAATAGATAAAGCATCTGCCTTATTTGAATTTCACTTACACCCTGTAATTCTTTGCAGAGGTCAAGGAGAAAGTGACAGGTGAAAAATGTGCTTTTGAATCAGCAACCCAAAGGCTTAAGAAAATACATTTCCATGCCATTAATACCCCGGCTGTGAGAAGAAAAGCAGGACCGGCCTGCTGAATCAATTGCACGGTGTGCTGAATGGCGCAGGCAGACAGCCGACCCGGGCACAGGCGGCACACGGAGATCGCGGGCATGGTGTAAACAGGCCACTTTAGTCCCGGCATCAGGCAGAAAGATCAGTTCTGTCCCCTCAAACTGATAATCCCAAGAAGTAGCATCTGAGCTGGATGGAGCCGTTTGAGTTGAAATCAAATGGCCGGGACCCGCAGAAGGACGCAGCATCAGGCTGGAGTCTCAGGGAGAGCCGCAATGGCCTGGCGACGGCAGACCAGGCTGCTCTGCAAAAACATTTCCAGGATAATTACACAGACTTCATAGCCTAGGATTCATCTGCTGGCAGAGCTGAGGCTGCACCAAAGCTGTTCTGCATATGCTTTTTCTTTTTTTTTTTAATTAAATGTCATGTCTCAGACCAAATTAGCCAAATCCATTCCAAATTTCATTGACTGAGCCAGTCATTCAAATCTAGGTGGCACTACCACTGGCAAGCATCTTCCTTCCCAGTCTCTTCAACCTAGGGCTTTGGATACTCCCAAATCCATGGCAGGCACCCGCTGTGCTGACCCAAGCCCACTGGTCTTGGTGTTCACAGGCCCCTGTGTCTCGCTTGCCCTTAGCCAAAAGGCCAAAGGAGCAAGCCGGGGTAAATCCCCCATCTCCATAGGACAGGCGTGTAGCTGAGATCCTCCCCTCGGGAGCCGGTAGTAGACTCTCATAGGGGCTGTGCGCTGTGCATTTGCAGGGTGCCCTTCAAGGGGATCTGACTGGGCACTTCCGCTGCCGGGGTGACCACGGTATTTAAGCTGTGGCAGCTGTTCTGGTCACCCTGCCCACGTGCCCTGGCACCCTCTCCGGGAAAGGGTCCCGGTCACAGCAAGGATTTGCTGCCGTCGGGTCGTGCCACATGGGCCCCAGCCGCCCTGCTCTCCTCACCGGGCCTCTGCCATAATGCGCTTGCCGCAGCGCACCCGGCCTGGCCATGGCCATCGGCATTTCGCCAGCAGGGCCCGTGTCGTGCAGCCTGGCGCCCCTTGCGATGCTCGGTCCGAGTGTCCTCCTGGGAGCTCCCGCCGCGCGCACCGGCATCCAGCATTAGCAGTAGTTAGGGAGTTGCCTTAATTAGTGGTTGAATAAATGTAGCTGCCATTCCTGTTCTGTATGAACAGAGCAGCATATTGCAGTTTAAGATGCTGGGAGCTATAAATAAGCGTGGAATTCACTCGGAGTCTATCACAGAGATTTACCGAGTTCAAAAGTTTTAATTTGACTAATTAGATCAAACTTTCTTCCTGCACCAGGCTGTGGGCTGTGTGTATTAATATCACTTACCGAGGACTAATGAGAGTGGCTGAAAGCGTCCTGAAAGGAGGCGACAACAAGCGCTCACTCCCCCACGCAGCCTCAGCAGCAAAGGAGGATTCAGACCAGCGTCAGGAGGGAAGTGCCCAGTCCAGGGCAGTTTGCAGTGATTTATCACGTGCAATCCTTGGAGGGAAGGGTGGTGAGGCTGACCCTGGTGCCATCGCTGGGGGCTCCTTGCATTCTGGTAGTGCAGCCTGTCCGGGGGGGTCCTGCAACACAGCGATGGGGCCTGGCGGTCTCGCTCACAGCTCCAAGCCATCCAGGCTGGTTAGACAATTCCCAAGTCTGTGACTAGCTCCCTGTCCCGACACCACTGCCTGGGCCAGGCCGCGCTCCCGGGAGGAGGAGGAGAAGGAGGAGGCTCTGACGCACCTCTCCGTCCCCACCCTGGAGCAGCTCAGCCGAGGTGGGCAGGCAGCATCAGCCCCCTTCTCCTCCTGGCACAGGGAGGGGGTGCCTGCCGGAGCCCATGCAATGAGCCCTGTGCCCAGAATAAAACTGAGTCCCAGCTCTGTCCTATGAAGAGCGTCTCCCCCAGAGCCCGAGACGTGTCCAAACCGAGCCCAGCCCTGGAGCGCGCCTGCGGAGACCTGTAGCCCGATGGCTGCAGCCCCGCGGCTGGAAAGGCCCCTTTGCACAGAGGGCCACGCTCGCATTTCCTGTTGCCTTTGGCAGGGACGGGGGCGACCCACGCAGCTGCAGCCCCTGGCTCTCCCGCGGCCTCCTGCACTGTTCACAGGGGCCGGCGGGCGCTGCTCGCACCGTGCAGTCGGCAAGCTGCACCTCGGGGGCTGTCGGGGTGGCCCGAGGACATTGACCCCCTGGGGCCAGGGCCGGGTCTACCTGCTCACCGGGGCTGCGGCTCTGCGGGGTTCAGCACCCTCTGGAACCAGGGCCGCCCACGGGACACCTGGGCCCAGCAAGCCGCAGAGCCGCAGCACCCTGGGCGCGGGCCGCTCGGCGCTCAGCACGTCCCAAACCAGCCCTGCCGCAGTGCGGAGCTGCCCCAAAGGGGCAAAAGGCAGGGTGCCACCGGGGCGGTGCTGACCCCAGCAGGCCCCTCGCTTGGCTTCATACATCACCACTTGCCCTTCTTTAGCATTCAACGGCAACTGCCCTCGTTTGCTGCGGCAGAGCCAGGGCTTTCCCCAGCACCAGTGCTGACATGCAGCTGTCCACGAAGACCCGGCAAGGGCTTTCCCACCCACCCGGCTAGTGTCCACGCCGCCTGGCTCTCGCCCCTTCCCCTGACTGGCTGCTGGAGGCGTTCGTTATGTACCAGATCACGTCCACAGCCCTGCATCCACCTGCAAGCCCAAAGCGCGGAGATCT
Organism: Crocodylus siamensis; assembly: GCF_052110815.1. NCBI lineage: Eukaryota > Metazoa > Chordata > Crocodylia > Crocodylidae > Crocodylus > Crocodylus siamensis. The sequence goes on from NC_143406.1 coordinate 50,389,629, forward strand.
AGAGAGAGCTCATTTGAAACGGTCTGGAGCTCCTCCGAAAACAAGGTTGTACCTTAACCCCTGCTCCAGGGAGCTTGTGCTCTGGTTTCCCAGCCTGAGCGTGGGGTGGGGGGAGCAGATGTGCGAGGCCGCACGTTTGTACAGAGGCAAACACGCACAGCAACAATTTTTTAATAGAGCTGGGAAAGAATTTTGTATTTCTCCAGCTTCCCTGCTCCGAGGATGTTTGCTCTCAATTTATTTCTGCTCCTCTTATCTCCTGAACAACTGCGGCTCTTGTTCCAAGTCCTGCTCATTTTCGGCTCCTTATTGTGATTTTTCTTTAATTTTGTCTCATTCCTGCACTCCCCAATCACACATTTCATCACTTCTGCTTCCCTATTTCCTACAATATGTGATTTCTTTATCTTAATTGTATCACCCAGTCATCTGGTTCCAGGGTGGCATCTCTTTACCTCACACTAGAGTCCCTTTAATCATTACTGCTCTTGGCATGTATAATAATAGCTGAGACAAGTTGTTAGCTTTCACCTTCCAGTTACATTCGCACTTTTTTTCCATGTAAGTCTTAATGACAACACATAAGCGGAAAGCCCTCCCAGACAGGAGCATGGCGCCGGCTGCAGCCGCGGACAGTCCTCTTTCAGCTGCTTGGAAGCGGGCGAGCAGTGCCGAGGCCCAGGGGTACGCAGGACATGCCCCTGCCCGCGCCCACCCCGGGGGACCACCCCGCCTCCGCTGTTCTCACCGGCGGGCCGGACCCCGTCCCCACAGGGGTGAGCGCGAGCCCGGGACCGAGGCAGGGCACGGGTGGCGGGCAGCACTGCAACCAGCCCCCCTTCGGCTCACCCTGCGGGGACACCGAACAGCCCCTGCTCTTGCCACCGGGACCTCTCTGACCGGCTGCTGATGCCGCCCTGGCCCCGGAAACGGAGCTGTTGGAGGCCAGCGTCCGGGGCAGAGACTCTTGCTCAGGCTGCTCCATGGCTCAGACAGCAGCAAGCAGCGTCAGTGCCCGTCTCGCCCCTCTGCATCATGTGCACATGTGGACATGTGCCGGGTGGTGCGTGCAGGACATGTGGGTGCATTCAGCTGTTTTGGAAATGCAAACAGGGCTCTCGCCCCAGCCGAGCAGCCGTAACTTAAACTGACAGCTACTAAAATGGGGACTGCTGCAGGCGTGACACACACAAATAGCAGCACACACGTGCGAAGCAAGTCACGCGTGGGAGGGGGGCACCACCAGGCGGGAAGTCAGAGGTGCCTGGGGCCGCAGGTCTGGCTGCACAGCATGTCTCCAAGCCCGGGGGGAGACACGTGAACCAGGCCCCCTCCAAGAGCAATGCAGGCCCCGGCCTGGAGCCCCCGGGGGGGAGACTCCTCCAGATGCCCGGCAGGGCAGTGGATGCCCTCTGCTTCGGGGCACAAAGCCGGTCCAACCTGCACCATGGCCCCAGCCACGCGCCCAGCACATGGGTGCTTGGACAGTCAGCTGCACGTTTCCCCCTGTGGCCCTCCCCATTGCAGCCATTTCTCTTTGCTGCCCAGAAGCTTTGGCATTTGTTTTCTCCCTTCACCCTCCTCTTTGCTCCTTCTGATCTCCCGGTCCTCTCCTCCCGGCGTCCTGACGAGGCTTTCTCCAGCAAACAGCTGGCCGGGTGCGGGGGTGCCTGACAGCCCGGACTGGCGTACGCGCGCCCTTCCCAGCCGCCGGCCTGGAGCCGGCCCGTGTTAGACCGGCGGGGCAGAGACCCGCAAGGAGCGACGGACCCTGGTCCCTGAGCTGCCGCTGACCTTCAGCTCTGGGCTCAGCTGCCCCGGCGGCGCAGCGACAGGGCACACGAGGGAGGGAAGGGGCAGGCTGCGGTAGGAGATGACCCTCCCGCTCTGCAGAGACCTGGTGACCGGTCTTGCCTGGCCGACACGGATCCACGCCCCGCCAGACCGCTTGCTTCCCAGGGGTCAGTGACTGGGAAACAGGCCGTGCCGTTTCTGGCAGTGTGGCCTTCCCCTGGTCCCTGCTTGGCCTGGCCTGAATAGCTTTGCAAGCCACCGTTTTAACATCCCAGGCGCGGGACGCATCCTGCCAGGGTCCGGTCACCCAGCCAGCTCAAATAGATGCTCGTAAATGAGCAACTTCAATGCCTCGTGCTCCCAGCCTCAGCATAGAGGCACTTAAAGAATGTATTCAGTGCACCATCCCCAGGTCCTTACCCAGAGGCTGCCCCTCTTGCTCGCTGGGTCTCCCAGGGATTTGCAAGCACAGGTTGTGACTAAGCCAGAGACCATCTCCGCACGTGTGCGAGTCACACCCAGGCCCTGCTCCAGACACTCCCTTGCTGCCCGAGGCAGCTCTCAACCTTCGGGGTGGAAAACTCGACTCCCGGAAGGGAGGTTGCCCCAAACTAGACTTCTCTGAGAACCAAAACTCCCTCCTAATCAACCTGTCATGCCAATGACTGTCTCTGCCATCATTGTCATTAACCTTCTCGCTCATAAAATGCAAATGATCAAACTGTCAGAAGGGCCCTGTGCGATTTGCGCGTCTGGCGCTGCCAGCAATTGATCTTCCCCTGCGCTCGGAAACTCTGTTATTGTCTCTCTTCACTAGAAAGGATTTCAACTTCTCAGACGCGCCTTCCCAGCTGGTGAATCTGTGCTCCAGCCAGTTCCCCGAGCCTGTCCGTCTGGACGCCCAGTCCAGTCCTCCGCGGTCTCTCGCCACGTGCCCGGCAGATCCTCAGCTGGAAATCCACTGCATGGGCACGACCCCGTGGCTGAAAGGATGCCAGTCGCCTATGGCATCTGTACCCTGCCAGCCTCCGCTCTTGGGGTGCTGAGCGTGCGGCGCCCCGACCTGGCATCTGCAGGCATGCGATTCCCGCGGCTGCACTCAGCCTCGCCGACTTTCGGCTGCACAAACCGGGGCCCGTGCACCCCTTCTTTCCCTGCCGCCCCGGCACACCGCTCTCCCCCAGCAAAAGCTGGGGCACAAAGCCCCAAGGGACCCTCTAGCCGGGCGCTGTCGACCACGGCCGCGGCCCAGGCTCCTGCCTGCCCCCTCGCCCCTGCGCACCGCACCCGCATCCGGACACGGACACGGACACGGACCTCCCGCTGGGAAGGGGCAGCTGGCCAAGGCTGTGTCATCTGGTGCACAGGTTACCATGGCAATCGCTCCTCTGCCACTAGTCAAATTGCCTGGCCAGATCCCTCGTTAGTGATCAGCAGGTTAATTAGAAGGGTCCCTTGTTGTTTGCCGTTCAAAACGTTTCCTTTCTCACGATTTTGAATAAGTGTCCAGTAATTCCCGGGGCGGTGGTGTGGCCGGCTGCGTGTGGCCGAGGCCTCCGGGCAGCGAGTGCGGGGGGCACGCTTTTGCCGGCAACACCGGCTTTTGCAGCCAGGACCAGAGCCTCGTGCCGCCGGACAGGAGAGGAGCTCCAGCGGGGTCAGGCCAGGCCTGGGGTGACCCCTCCACGTCTGGGCAGGCCAGGCATTGCCTGGAGGGGGGGATTCAGAGCAGACGAAAGGAAGGGACGGCTTTGCCACCCGCGCTCTGGGTCCCCACGCCCTGCCGCTCACACTGCCTTGCTGCCTTCCCCGAAAATGAGCCCAGCTGGAGCACTGCCGGCAGCAATGACCGTCCATGGGGCTGGGGCAGCCCTAGCCCTGGCCCTGCCGCTCGCCTTCCGGCACTGCGTGGAGGAGATGGCCGCCCTGGCATCCTCCCTGCCCAGCGCCCGCGGAGGCAGATTCGGGAGCGCCGCCGGGCAGCAGACAGATGCAGCAGGCCAGCACCTCCCAGCCAGCCACGGCCCTGTGGGCTCGACCCACGCCAGCACGCAGGTCTTTCCATGGGCAGCCAGGCCACACGCATGACTCCAGCGACACGGAGAGAGATGAACGGCAGGGCAGCCTTGAAAAGCTCACACTTCTCTGCCTCTCTCAGGCCTGTGGATAATTAGAGGGTTTCAGTTTCTGCTGCTGCTAATCTCAGCGCGCTGAAGTGTTAACAGATTGAAGACGAAATGAGCAATCCTCGTTATCAGTGTGCAGCAAATGAGGGAATCGGGCGCTGCTCTCCCAGCGTCTTGGCCCTCGCCAGCCTGACGCGGTGGCTTTCCTGCAGCGGTTGCGGCCAGGGTCCCTGCGTCCCCCCCCTCGCTGGTGCATGCGGAGCCCAGAGCCTGCCAGCCGTGCCCGGGGGGTTGGGTTTCCCCGGGGGCTGAGCCCATGGCTGAGGGCCCAGGGCGGGCTCTGCTTCCCTGCACCCTGGTCGTTAGCTTTAGGCATTGCTGGCTGGACATGCCCCGTGGATGAAACCGGGGCTGGCAGGCGATGAGGGGCTGAGAGAACAAGAGCCCCCTGGGCATCCCCTGCCCCGGGATCAGGATCTCGTCTGCACGCTGCCCGGGTACCGGACCCAGCCGTCTGCATGAAGCCCGTGGACGCTCTTCTGGCGGTGCCCTCCCTGCGTGGGCATGATGAGGGGGACGCAGCCGGCGTTGGGTGGTCATCTGGCTCTCATTAACGCTGGGTTTTCTATGAGCTTTGCAATGGCTTCAGCCTGAGCTGGTTTTGTTTTGGGGCCCACAACGTCGTCTTGTGTTCAGCAAAGACGAAATGCACTCAGGAGAGCAGGGCCGGCATTTGTCTCTCCGTCAGGCCGAGGCGCGCCGGTGCCCAGTGGCCGCAGCAATGATCCAGGCAGGGCTCGGACTGACGGGCCTCTGTCCACAGCCCCGTGACTCACCCGGCAACAGGAGCAAAGCCAACAAAAGGCAGCTGCTCTCCGCTTGATTAAACTGAACCAAAATATTGAAAATTAATGTGTGGACGGACTGCAGAGAGGAGACTCAAATGCAAACAGCGAGCTGTCCTGCTCGCCCGGGCAGGGCCAGTGTCCCCCGGCGGCTTGTCCAGGTGGGAGCTCCCAGCTCGTTGCACCCCAACCAGCGTGACACCTCCAAAGCTAGGGGCCGGCCCCGAGACCTCTCTGCTAACGCGCAGGGAGCTGCCATAAGGCCCCGACGTTCAGAGCCACCAGCCCCGTTGCGGGAGCTGGGCACGCTCCTGGCTCTCACCTGGACCGCATCCTGCTCAGCAGACCAGAGAGGGAGGAGGGGACTGGCCGGTGGGGGTCCCGAGGGGGCTCCCCCCTCCCTCGGGGTGGTGCCGATCTGGGAGCAGGGGTCTCCCAGTGAGCACCCCAGGAGGGAGCCTGCAACCACCCTCCTCTGTCCTGCTTTCTCGGCCCTTGCCCCCCGACAGGACTGCCATACGGGTGTTTGAGCCTCACTCAGCGGCATCCCACAGCTCGTGCAGACCGGCAGGGCACGGCATGAGAGCGTCTGGCCAGCCACCGCGTGAGTGGAGTTGCTTGTGGTGCTGGATGAGGGGTCCCACGGGCCACCCCCGGCCTAGGAGAAGAGCTGTGCACGTGCCCACCATTGGATCCATTGGCAAGTAGGAGCCTTGCCCTAGCAGTGATGCTGGCGCTGCTTCTCCAGGAGGGGTGTCTAATGCCGCCACGCCATGCCAGTTCCCTGCCACGTGCAGCCATTGCTCAGGGTGAAAGCGGGGGCTGTCTGCCCTCCGTCCCCACAGAGCCATTCACCGGGCAGTGGCAGGAGCAGCCCGGCAGTGTTTGGGGCTGGGAACGTGCCGCAGAAGCATTGCTGGCACCTTGATTTAGAGCCCGGCCCAGGCTCCCCCAGCCCCCGGGAGCGACGGGAGCACGCGTGCACATCGGAGGCTCACCCGACACATCCCTCACACAGCCCACACACCTGCTTTTTAATAATGCCCGTCATAAATGTCATACATGCATGCAGAAATCTCATTACGGCAGGAGGGAAATGCAGTCTGTGTAATACGCTCTGTTGCGGGGAAGCAGCCCAGTGGCTCGCAGGGAATTTATGAACTGGTTATTGCTCTGTGCCGGAGCCCGTCGGCCGTAACGGGAGGGCCCGGTCACCGAGGGGAGGTTGGAAGTCTGCTCTCGGGCCTTCCTCTCCCAGCCCCGCTGTGGGCGGGTACCAGCCACCAGGACGGCGGCATCGCCCCGCAGAGCCGTGGACTGGGTGCGGAAACGGCACGCGTGGGCTGCTCCCCTCTCCCCGGACCCGCTAGTGCTGGAAGGCCCCTGGCACACGGCGCTGCTTTCCCCTGCCCTGGACCCCGGATGGGCCCAGGCCCGAGGGGTTGCCTGGCGGTACGCGGAGCAGCACGGAGGTCCACGGAGCAGTGCCGTGGCAGCGGATGCAATCCCTGTTACAGCATCCCCGTGGCAGGACAAGACGCTTCTCGCACGGCGCCACGGGTGTGGGGGTAGACCGAGGCCAGGCCTCCCGGACCCCGCTTCCATCTTGATATGACCCAGCTCTGCCCAGCAGCACCCAGGCGGTTGCCCCGTGGCTCACCCAGAAAACCCGCTTTCCTCTGCCCGCTGGTCAGGCACTTTGGGGCAGGAGCGGAGCGGCCCAGGGGACTTTTGCCTGCGTGTTCATATGGAGACGACTTCCCTCCCGGGCCCCCAGGAAAGTTGTTCCATGTGCTTCCTCAGTCCCAGCTAGCGTGGGAGTCGGACAGCACGTGTGCACGCGTGTCGTGACTGCAGCGAGACGGGGACGTCAGCAAAGCAATGGCATCCGTTCAGCTGCAGGCAGCACACGAGAGCAGGCGCGCTCCCGGCAGGGCGCTGCCTCCGTGTGCGGCAGAGGGCACATGCCCACTTAACGACACGGCTGCGGGAGCATCACGCCTTGTTATCTCATTGTCCATTTCATTTTAATACACATTTGAAATACTCGGAACACAAACCTTTTCCATGAGATTGCAAAACGCCCGGGCACTTCGGCAGTTTGGATGGCAGGGGATCAATTATTTGGGCATGGTTTTGCATATAATGGCCTGCAACAGATTGTAAAGTTTCTCAGATAGTGAAGCAATTATGAACACTGAATACAAAATAATGGCTAGAGAACAATGGAGCTAGGCCATCTGGATGCATGCTTATAGCTGAGGCGGAGGGGAGGGTGAGGAGGGATGCTTTCAGCTAAATACCGGGACTGCTTCGCTAAGTGTGAGCTTCTAGAGTCTATTATATCAGAAGCCCTTGGCATAATGAGCAGGGTCTGGAAAAGAGGAGGAGCGGCCTTGAGGAGGCACGAGTTCAAACCTTGCTGCCTCGTGACCACTTTCAGGATCCGTTCAGCAACTCAGAGCAACACGTTCCCAACCGATCCTTCCAGCCGGGCACCGGCCGATCCCCGTCCTACCAAGCCCCGGCCTGTGGGTGGGGAGGATTCAGCACCGCTCAGGAGCAAGGGGAATGCGAAGGGCATCTGATGCCCGCAGGGCAGGGAGCAGGACCCAGCAGGTCACCGCAGGACGATCAGATCAGCCTAGCTCCCACTAGCACAACCCGGGCTATCGCCCCCCGCACGTGGGCATCCCCGGGCTCTCCCTCACTTCCCCGGGCATTGCCTCTACGCATGGCCAGCCTGTGCCAGTGCACCGTGGCCCGTTCACCAGCTGAGCAACCACAGACAGCTGCATCCATAGAGGTGGCTTTTGGCACGAACCCAGACAAGGCTTCAACTCATAGCGAGATGCCCAGACTTGGCACCTGGTAATGCCTGGACTCATTTCTGCTCCCGAAGCCTGCAAGCTCCTGGCCCGTGCAGGCTGCCGGAGGTGAGCTGGAGCGAGCTGCTCCCGTGTCCTGCTGCTCCGGGCACGTCGGCAGAGCCGCTCTAGCGTGTGCGCAGCCACCCAGGGAGCTCCGCATTTATTCCTGGGGTTTTCAATCCACTCCTAAAACGTGGACGTGGGATGGGCGGTAGTACACAGCGAACAGGGCTGAGATTTACGGCTGCAAATGTCAGATCTCGCAGCTGTGCCACAGCTCCCGTCAGTCAGAAGATATTCATGCCAGACGGGATCCAGGTCCCAACCATCCGCCCGGGCCAGGACAGCCAGCCAGGCACGTGCACTTTCACTTTGGGGCAGCCAAACGGCAAGCTGTCTCCTGAGCGTGAAACCCAGGCCTCTGCTGCGGGCTGGACCTCACCAGCAGTCCTGGGAGCACCGCGCTCTTTTTCTCCCTTGTTTTCCTTGGCAAGCTTTGGGGGAAGCCAGTTGTGCATCGACCTAGATCCCTCCTGCTACAAAGGGAATCGGCAAAAGGCAAGTCCAAACACAGACCAAAGGCCGGGCCCGGCTGTGCAGAGGCCCATCCGGCAGCCGCAGGACAGCGGGGGAGCATCCTGCCACGCAGAGTCCCCTTGCTTTGCGCTTGAGGGCCAGGGGGAAGGGAGGCACCCGGGCAGGTCGGGGGTTGCACCTCGTGGCTTCTTGCTGTCACCAGACGTCGGCTGAGCAGAACCTAATTCTGCAGGACAAAAATACCGTGCACATTTTTTTCCTCACTTAAAAAAATAATCCAGCCAGCAGAAATGTCACCAAAAAAATCCATGAATCTGGTCATCCCTGCATCATATTACGATGAAACAAAAGTAAATTCATCTGCATGGAATAGTCGAGTCAAATAGAAAAGCATCTTCCAGAAATGTCTTCCTGAGCTCAGCAAAAGGAAAAAGGCTGACACAGTGTCTTTAAACATTTTTAATTGCCCTGTCAAACTGACAATTATAGAACTAATTATTGGGAAGACAATACCAGATATGCGAATAGAACATCAACGGTGTTTTTATGTAATTATGCAATTTAATGAATTGAAGGCTACAGTAATGGACTATATCTGGTTAATTAGGGACTCCCTTTATGCTAATAATGCCATTTATTTTCAACTCACGATATTTACTTTAATTGTCTGTAAAATTGGGCATATTTCCTCGTGGCAGGCGAGGCACAGCGAGGCTGTTCTCTAGCGGGTCAGAAGCTACTTCAGTTATTTATAGGAACCAAATTTGTTTGTTGGGCAGCTGATGAAGCTGCTGTCTCCTCTCTGAGCGCCCTTCGCTGCAGGTGCTCATTAACCCCCCAAGCTCGTCTCCCCCGGCCTTGGGGTCTTGGCCCTCACTCCCCTTTTGCCAGGTCTCAAGGGCGGGAGCTGGGCTGGGGCGGCGAGCGGCGTGGCCGGCAGAGGAGGCCGTGGCCTGTCGCCGTGCCCAGGGCCACCTCCCACGGGCCCCGCACTGGGATGAGCTTCCACCACCAGGCTCCCGAGTCACCGTGCCCATCCTGCTCCTGCGTGGTCTGGGGTAATCTGTCCACGGGGGAGTTTCCCGTTGCCTCCAGTAGTGACAGGGCTTGCACATGGGTGGGCAGGAAAGGCACAACTGCCCCGACACAGCGGGAGACGTGCTGAGGCTGCGCCCTGCAGCTCCCCTGGCCCTGGGAAGTGCCGGTGGGATGAGTGCGAGGTCCCACACACAGCGACCGCCATGGTGCACACGCAGGAGCATGCTCTGCGCCACATGCCTGCCTCCGGACAGGGTCCGTGCCTCCCAGGGACCAGCGCCAAGCAGGCGAGCCACGTGATGGATGAGCATGGGGCCAGCCCCGACCATGGGGAGAAGGATAAACAGTGGAAAGTTTTTCCTTGAAGATATTTTGGAGGGTCCGGAGCCTCCTAATTCCTCCTTGCTGCATCAGAATTGGGTGATCAATTATTGATGGTATTTTAAATGTACCCACTGAAGCACTTTTAATTCTTCTTTGCTCTTTTTGGAAATAATTAACCCGCTTAAATTTTTAAACCCCTGGAAAATATTGCCTCATAATTGTTCAACAGGAGAAAATGAAGGGCAATAAGCACGGAGCGGGGCACCGTGGCTGCCTCCCCGTGCCAGCAGCACCCGGCTCCCCCAACACTGGCGCAGCCGGAGCTGCCCCTTGGGCGCCCGGAGCCGCCCCGCAGCCTCCGCCCAGCCCCGGCTGCGGTGAACGTGCAGCCGTTCGCGGGCTGTCGACAGCACGTGCCTTGCTGAGCCGGGCAGGTCCCCAGAAACAAGGGCAGTGAAGCTGTGGGGCCCAGGCACGTCCCACCCGGGTCTGTGCTGAGCGTGGAGCGAAGCCGTGGGCGTGCTCCCGTCTCGCACAGCTCCCCGGGCCTGGCCACGTCTCTCGCAGAGTCAGGATGCAGCTCGTTAGTGCCTGTGTCTCGGCGCGGGCACTCGGAGAATGCTAAGCAGGTCCCCCTGCCTCCGCCAGTGTACAAACGAGGCGCGCTGGGAGCCTTATTTTTTGAGCAAACGGGCTGCAGGCGTGCGGCCCATGGTTTGCAGCAGCCCTGCCAGGGAAGCGCAGCGCGGCAGTAAAACAAAGCGCGGGAGGAAAACACCGCTAACGGAAGCCATAACATTTAACAAGGGGGAAACGCGTGCTGCAGTAATGGGCCCCTTCCCGCCCAGGGCGCCGGTGCGGCCCTTGCCTGGCGCGGGGGCTCTGCACCACCCGTGGCATGCGAGTCTGGTGGCTCTATAGCAATAGCCGCAGCTGCAGCAGCCGGGCCAAGGGCCGTGGCCTCACCCCGGGTCTTCCCCATGGGCCCGTGGGCGGTAGGACCGGTGAGGAGCTTTGTGGCCCCGTGGGGGATGTCAGCGCAGCGAGTGGCGAGCAGGCGGGGAAGGACAAGCCGGGGAACACCCTGATGTGCTCGGATGTGCATGGAGCTGACGGGCGCTAGCTGTGGCCGTGCCAAGCAGGCAGCCCTCGGACCGCACTGCCCAGCTGCTGCCCGGCGCTGGGCGCTGCAGAAAGGTCGTTTGCTTTCCGTTCTCAGTGCAGAGGCCCCCAAGCCCAGCGCCAGCCGCACAGCTCTGGGCTCGCTGGGCCGTGGGCAGCACACGTGCGGGCTGCTGACCGTGCTGCGCCTTGCCGTCTCCCCGTGCTGATGAACAGCGCTGCGCTTGGTGCTTCTCCAGGAGCCTGTCCCTGCTCGGCAGACACGGGGACTGCTGGGGACCGGGGCCTGGCGGCCTGCGGCACAGCCTGCGGGCAGGGGGGCTCCACCTGGAGAAGGGGTCGCGGGAGACTGCGAAACCACGGCAGACGGAGAGGGGCAGACGGTGCGTCCCTCTGCCACCTCGCACCAGCAACGAGCCACGGGAACCCCGCATGAAGGGTGGAAGCGCGCAGTGGCTGCAGCCACGGGGCTGGCTCGGCGAGTCCAGCCCTGTGAAGCCGTGTGGGCCGCGACGAGTGCGCTAGGCACCGCGGAGGCTGGGAGGGAATCAGCATTTTCAGACCCCTCCTCCTCATCCAGGAGGACAGATGGCAGCAGCAGGCACTGCAGGGGCCCGGAGCTCGTCTGCCAGGCCACGGGGACCATCTGCAGTTCAACAGAAAGAGGAGCAGGAGCCACGGACCACGAACTCGAGGTCCAGGGCAGCCAGGACCCGACGGGCAGCCCCAGCTGAGCACGCGGGGAGGGCAGCAGCACAACACCAGCCCAGAACCGTTTGCAAAGAGAGGATGCAACTGAGGACAAGTGCCCAGAGCCATCCCAAGCCCCTGGGCTAAATCCTGTCTTCACGTGCAGGACAGCACCGTGGCCAAGGGAAGGATGCTTGTTTCCAGAGGCCACAACTTGGCCTCGATTTCGGCGGACAGAGCTCTGGGCAGCAGGGACCGGCAGACCGTGGCGGGGCACAGCGCGACGTCACACCTCGTTGCTAGCGATGCGATGCCCCAGAGCTAACGAGGCCAGAGCAAGCTGGATTCCTGCTCACGGTGTGAAGACGGGCGCCTGTTTCCTTGCCCCTGCCAGCCCCGCCGCCGACGGAGGTCGATGCAAAGCCTTGAACACACAAAGCTGCTTGGAGCGCAGCCACCTCCCAGCTGCGCACGCCGCCCCACGAGCTGATCCCAAATCAAAGCGTGTGCGCGTGAAGATGCATTCACCTCGGCCGTGCAGAATCAAAGAGCAGAGACGAAGGGGCTCGGGGGCAGCCTCATTACAACGCAGCACCACCGTCTCCATGGCAATGGCAGCTGGAGCTGCCTCTGGGCGGCCTGGCTGGGAACGACGACCGTGAGATGTCTGCCGAGCCCCGTGGCACCGCTCAGCAGGGGCCGGCTGGCGCCGGGGAGCGCAGCGCAGCGCAGCCTGTGCAGGGAGAGGGGCCAGAGCCCACGGACGGGAGCGGCGAGCAGAAGCCGCTTGACCCTGCAGACGAAGCAGGAGCCTCGTCTGCTCCAGGCCCGCATCCCACCTTGCTCTTGCAGCCCCCCCACACCCCCATGGCCTGCCCTGGCTCGTCCTGTACGGCAGGGCTCCAGCACCCGCATCCCCCGTGCAAAGGTGCCCGCTCTGCACACACGTCCCTGGGGCTGCCTCATTGTGCGACGCCCCCTCGCCCGGCCAGCCAGGCCTGGGCAGCACGTGCACCTCGCAGAGCGCCGTGGCTGTCCCGCAGCGAACAGCGTGCCCAGCCCCATGCTGCAGACCCACGCCAGCAGCAGGAGCGCGGTGGTAGGTCAGTGCCACGGCACTTGCCCCCAGTGCCCGGGAAGCCCAGCGCCACGACCCTGCTGCCCAAGCCCCCCAGCAGGCAGGGGCTAGCACAGACCCGGGTGTTCAGAGCTCTCCCTGGGATCAGGCTTCCTCCGGGCCGTGACGGGGCTGAGCAGGACACGCCACGTGATCTGCAGGTGCGGGGCAGGACGGGTGTTGACCCGCGGTAGCCCGGGCCCAATGTGCCCTCCACGGAGCAGCTGCACATCGTCCCATGCAGGAGCACACGGCTGGCTGGCTTTACGGCTCTGTCTTTTTATGTACGTATAAAACCTGTGAGTGAATTAGATGCAAGCAAAACGAAGAGCTAATGGGGCTGGGGGGGACAGGACAGTGCAGAGCCAGGGAGGCCGCAACCCCTGCACACAAGCAGCATGGGCCACAGGCCTGTTAGAAATGAAGTATTGTTAGAAGTACACAGCTTGCATCTTGCACCTGATAAGAAAGAAACACTGCCAAGGACTTTTTTTCTTTCCCAGCCTTGCCACAGCTTTTCTTATGCTAAATCACAGACTCTCCCCCAGCTTCTCCCTAGCCTTTCTCATACAGATTACAGAAGCTGAAATGCAACTGACTGTGTCCTTGAAAAGGGGGGGAGTTTAAACTCTTGGTGACCTATAGTAGTTTCTGAGCATGCTTAATTAGCTGATGCATATTTACCTCTCCGCCCTGCATACTTAAGTAGTTAATTATACTATACATGTGATGTATGTAGTAATGTAACCACATGTATGCTTGTATGAAACGGAAGCAAGCTGTAAGAGTTTCTGTTTCTGCACACGTGCCCAGGAGGGAGAAAATAAATATTCCCTGCAAAATTCCTTTGTTGGTTCAGAGTAATCTTGAGTTCTTAACTCTGCTCTGACCCTATTTGCAAATACACCTTTTGTCCCATCTAATGAGTGTGTGTCTGTGATTTTTGTGGCCTCCAAGAAACGGACCGCTTTATGCATCAGGCCTGTGACCAGCTCAGCCCAGCCTGGGAAGGAGCGGGTCAGCGCTGCTCTGGACATGCACTGTCAGTGCCTCTCTGGCCTGCGTCCCTGCCAGGCCACTGCCTTGCACAGGCTCTGTGCACACCATGCCCACGCCTGCACCCATGCACCCCGTGGTCCATGTGCCATGCTAGGAGCACGCAGGCACCCCCTGTCCTGCAGCCACGTGCACAGGGCCCAGCCCCACTCGGTCCAGCTGCTCTCGGGGGTGCAGAGGCTGCAAAGGGCTGAAGAGGGGCGGGGCAGAGACTGGGCGCAGCAATGAAGGCAGCCTCAGGAAAACAGCCCTGCCAGGGCGCTGCCCCCACTGGGAGAAGCCCCACCATCTCCAGGAGCCTCAGGGCTGAGGAGGGAGAGCGTGGCTGCGCTGGCGTGGCTTGGCGTGGCGTGGCGTGGCGTGTCCACGGAGCAGGCCACTCTGGCGGGACCCCAGGCAATAGCACTTCTCGCTGCGGGGTCTGGTGTGTGGCACCTGGGCAGGCCTCCTGGGTGCCGTTGTCCCAGCGCGGTCTGGGCGCCCCGCACAGAGGCCAGGCAGCGCTGGGGCCGTTGCGGGAGCGCGGGCAGCCGCGGAGAGCCCGGCGCAGAAGCAGGCTTGTGCCCGAGCTGCGGGGACTGCGCCCGGTGGCTGCTCTGCTGCCTTCAAATGTTTTTGCAGAGCTCCATCTAGGGGGATGCGGCTGGACGCGGCACCAAGCCCTCGCTCCCCGCACGCGAGGAGAGGGCTCCTTCCTGGCCCCCGGCCCCCGGCCCCTTGCGGCGCTAATTAAAAAGGGAGGGCACAGCCCATAAATTTTACAGTCGATTCTAACTTCAGTTCCGGCTGGTTCAAAAAGAGCTGATGGAGGTAAGTGCGTCTGTGCCGAGCACTGATGCATCGCGGACAGAGAGCCGGCGTGTTTAATTAAATGTTATTCCAGGAATAAAATTTAGCTTCTCCGCTGACAAGACTGAATATTAAAGCATCAATTTCCTGAAGAAAACCTGCTGTAATAAGAGTCGCCGGCCCCTCACAGCAGCCACAGAGGCACAGGGAGACGAGCAGCGGTGGTTTCTGCACCGCCCGCGGGCCACGCGCTGCTTGCGGGGCAGGGCTGCCACGCTGCCCCACTGCGACAAGGCAGCGGCCCCTGCCCAGACCCGGAGGGAGAAGCAACCTCTGCCTGGGTCTGCTCAGGGCCAGACCTTGGTGTCCTGGACATGTGGGGCAGAGCGAGGCCCGTGTGCTGCCCACGCACGTGCAGCCACATGTGCAGCATGCATGTACGCAGCAAGCACACAGCCCGCGTCCCACGCTGTCAGCGCAACACGCCAGTCATTATCCTCCTCTGCTGCTGGAGCCTGGGGCACTTATTACATCTCTGCTCTGCTTCGTCCTGATTTCTTTCATCTCTCGAGCACAGAAGCCAGAGAGCTCGGGACGGGTTTTTAAGAGCAGGTCAGGGGCCTGCCCGGGGCCCGGCCGGTCACAGAGGCGCCACACGTCGCAGGATGTAAGCATCCAAGGTGCAGCCACCGAGGGGCTGAGCTTACAGCAGGTCACGGCCGCCGTGGCCACGCTCCCCCGTACGCGGGCAGAACAGCTGCTGGCACAGCCGACGGGAGGCTGGGACACGCGGGTGGGCTGCCCCCCGACAGCCAGGCCTGGAAATGCCCCTGCGTCGCAGAGGCATGCAGGCAGGCACAGGGCAGGAGCGGGACCTCCCGTGCACCCATGCCCTCCGCCAGGCGCCATCCTCGCCCCGTGCGGAGCCTGACAAGCTCCTAAACGCAACGACATCAGCCACCCGGGCTGGCAGCCGGATCTGCCCTTTGCTGGGACTGTCAGATCAAATCGCTGCTAATTGACCAGTGCCTGTCCTCGTGCAGAGCTATTAGTGGCGGCACATGACAGCGCGTTGACATTAATTATCCGTGAGTTAGTGGCATCTGAAAACACAAGTAGCACTTTGTCATCATGCAGACAAGCGCATTACTCCCCCGCACGTGGAGCTGGGAGTGACGGGCTCGCTGGCGTGTCTCCTGGCTGTGGGCTGGTCCAGGCCGCCAGGGACACGTGCTGGAGCCCGTGGCCCCTATCCAGGAGCCCCGGGGGCACTTGAGCCCCTGAGCTCCGAGTATGAGCCGTCGCCCAGTCCCCCCGGCCCCTCAGCTGCCCCTGGGAACAATCACTGCTGAGCGCAGAGCCGTGCTCTCCAGGCGGCAGGGGTGGCCAGGATCGGTGGAGCAGGGCTCGTGGACTCCCCGGAGCCGCGAGCAGTGACACCTATCAATCGCAGCAGCCTGGAAGGCCTCCGGGGTCGTGCGCCATCGCTGTAAATACGTCTGGCGGGACAGGAACAGGGATACCCGGCAGGAGCCGATAACGACACTATGAGCCACGGCTCCCGCGCCTGTCAGGCAGGGCTGTTTTCCTGCCAGCGTCTCGCTATGGATGGGGCTGTACTGAGATTATGCTGTCAGGTCCATTGTGAATGATATAATTTCCCACCCGTTTAATTATTATCCTAATGATAAGGGGGAAACGCCGCGAGGCTGAGGATCAATAGGTTGATTTTTGTGTTTTATTTCAATTGCTGGAATCACAAATCGTGGGCCTGGGTGTGGATCACTCTGCAGTAATCATGATGGATACTGCCGCAGCCCCTGCCACGGGAACTCAATAAAGTCTGTAATGAAGGTTGTGTCTGTCACTTTGGGCTTGTTTGCACAAACCCACCTCAGCATCAACAGCTATTTATGTCAAGGCAGAGTTTTACATCCAGGCGAAGCGCGGAGGGGAGGGGGTACCTTCCTGCTGAGCCCTGGGCAGTGCTGTACACCCGTAGCGTGGCCCCTGCCAGCTCGTGGACGTCCCTGCCCTGCCAATGCTCTGACCCCGTTCCTGGCCCGCGGTGCCCTCCCCTCGTGCACATGCATGCACATGGCATGTACCTTCCGCAGCAGCTGGGCCCGGCTTCAGTCCCCACCCCTCCCAGGGCAGCACGTGCCACCTCAGCGGGACGAGGCTGGGGCCCTCGGTCAGCCTCCTCGTCTCTGCTCCTTTGCAGCCGCCCCTGATATTTCAGGCTGGGCCTTCTCTAGGCCGGCGACTGCTGCTGTGCCAGGCGACGCAGCTGTCAAGCAGGTGAGGGAGCGGGCGAGCTGATGCCAAGCAGAGCGCTTCATGCCCTGCCAGGCACCCTGGCATGCCACGCGTGGCTCTCCCCAACCCACGCCAGCCGCCGTCGGCAGGTGGAGGCCACCCTGGAGGGCCACGGTCCTGTGTCACCACGAGTGCTGCGGTGTCACCGCGCACGCAGGTCCAGGCACGTGTGCGGCAAGGCAGGATTACAGCTGGGCGATGAGGCACTGCTTCCTAGACACTAATCCCCTCCGCGCCGACACTCGTCAGCGCTCCTGCTCGCCGCGCGGGCTGGGCATCGCGCGGGCGCTCGCTGGCTCTCCCCGGCAGGGCCATCATTCTTAGCGCTTAACGAACCTGAACATCAGATGGGCTCATGCATATGGAGGAGGTTCGGGAACGAGCACTTCCTCACGGAAGAGGCTTAGACTGACCCGGGGGCTGAATTAGTGCTGCTTTGTAGGCAGATGTGGTAAATTACCAGAGCTGAAGGGCTGCTCGCCTGCCAAGGGTTTCTGCCGCGGCGCTGATTTATCCGCAGCTCCTCCGCACGTAGGCAATCCCCACAGCCAGCTGAGACAGGATCTCCCAGCTCCGTGACCAGGAAGCCACGCTCCCGCCACCCACGGCTGCACGACCATCCGCGTGGGTGCCGAGCTGGGACCTGCAGCCCTGGCCCTGCAGCCCTGGCCCTGCAGAGCAGCTGCGCGGCTGCTTTGCCTGTTCTCCCGAGCCTGCAACGAGCGCCTTTTGCAAAGGGAGCAGGGGAGAGCTCTTCCTACGGGCCACAGGCCACCCAGCTGCAGCCAGGCCCAGAGCCAGCCTGCCCTGCCACCGCCTCTGGCATCGGACAGGGAGCGTGGAAGGCCCCTGGGGCGCCAAGGCAGAGCTGGGCACCTTGGCCAGGCAGACGGAGCTGATGGCAAAAGCCACCAGGCCCAGGGCCACTGCAGCAGTCACCCCCGGGTTTCCACTGGAGCAAAGTGGGTCACTTGGAGCGCACCCTGTCTTCACCTTGCCCTGGCCCTTTCCCAGGTGTCACCAAGAGTCTCGCTCACCGAAAACACACCGCCAGCCCTAAGCAGGGGGAAGGGGTTGGCACAAATTTCCTGCATTAGCCGCAAGGCCGTAGCGTGAACGTGAACGTGGACGCTGGGAAACCTTGTGCTTCATGCAGCGTTTCACCCTACATCTTTCTGGGCACAAGATGCATGACGTTTAGTAGGCTGGACTCACCTCCCGTTGGCTGTCAGCAAATCCAGACCTTGCGCCAAAAAGCTGGATGGAGATGACCTTCTGGAGCAGGACTGTAACAATCTTGCCGTTTTTATTCCCTGGTAGTTGAAATATTTCAACATCTAAATGACCCAAGGTCATTAAACTTTGTAAAGACATTGCTTCAGGTATTTTCAGACATCTATCAAAAACTAAGTCACCGTGACTGCCTGTGATTAGGAGAGAGTGCAGATCGGCAAACAGTAAATTGTCCTGTTTTATATCCCGTCGGAATTTTTTGCTGAGGTTTACTCATTTCTTTTTCATACCCAATTTGATGACTATATTAATTAGAATTAGGATCAGAGAGGTAGCTTTATCTTCTTATCAGCCGATCTGATATGAAAAATGAGTCCAATATCTTGAAAAATGGTCTGAGGAGAGAGAGCCAAAATAACCCTGAGTTATTGCAGCTGGTTTCTGCCTGTAATACTAAAGAAGACTATTTGTTGGGCTGGTCCTGGCTCCCTCTGACATGTTAATGGGGCTTAGGCAGGCTCTCTCCAGCACACGCTGCAGCACACGCTCCGGCTCCGATGGCAGCTACTCGACCAGCGCGGGCAGGGTTTGGGACGTGCTCGCCACTGGCAAATTGCTGCGTGTCTGCGTGACATTCGGTAGGGGACCATCTCCAATAGCCGTCACCCCGTTGCTCATGCCACAGCCACGTGTGCCCCGCTCCTTCCCCCTGACACCGCGGTCCCTAGCCTCCTCCCAGCGCACTGCGCAGGGGGTTGCTCCTGAGCGCCCCAGGCGCGAGAGCGGGCCCAGCCCCAGCGGGTCTGACAGCCTGCCCTTGGCGGGGCAGAGGCCCCGGGACCGAGCAGCCGAGCTCCGGGCAGCCTTCGCGCTCAAGCCTGTGCTGCTCGGCCGGGCTGCGACGGCACCGGGAGCCCTGCGCACAGGGCGGCCGTCGCACGCTGCACGCTGCACGCCGCGGTCCGGGCCCGGGCTGGGCTTTTTAGGGCTGAGCAGCCCACGGATGTTGATGCCCTTTGCCCTGTGGCTGCGGCTGGGCTTGAGGCAGAGCTCTGGGATGATGGATGGACAGGAGAGAGTTTGGGATGTGTCTCCTTATGAGTTTCAGGATGACGGATGGATGGATGTGCCGCTGCTTCCCTCAGACTGTGGTGGGTCAGCGCCCCCTCAACAGGCCTCTGGGACGGGGGTACGAGCAATTCCCGAGTACGGCGCGCGGGCAGGAGAGCCGAGGCCTGGGCTGCAGAGACCTGCCCCGGGCGCCTGGGGCCGGGCCTAACCCACCCTCGCTGCTCTCTCCACCCAGCCGCCGTCGGGCATGCGGCCCCCGCGGCAGCTCCCCAGAGCCTGTGGTGGCTGCAAGCAGGGAGGTCCCCGGGGAGCTCAGCCCCGGGGCTTTGGGGTTGCACGGAGGGGACTGGCGGAGGGGGCGCAGCCGTGACTCCTGGGGCCTGAGGCAGCCGCGGCGTTTGCTGCTCTACAGCTCCCTGAATATCCGTTTGTTAAATGTCTGTGTCTTTTACAAGCCTTATACGAGGCTGCAAAGCGGGGAGATGACCCGCTGGATTTACAGCCGCGTCTGCTTGTAAAGTGCATCCGTGGCTTGGGGGCCCGGGAAGTTACAGCCTCTGTCAGAGCCCTGTCCGGCTGTGCGTGCAGCCTGCGCCACTCCTGCAACCCCAGCCACGGGCCCGGCGCAGCCACGGCCCCTTAGCCAGACCCACGGCGTCCGTCCGTCCGTACGCAGGCCCTGCTCTGCCCGACCTGCGCTTGCTGCCAGGGTGATGCCCGGACCAGGCACTGCACCTGCGCATGGCTGCACCTGTCCCGCGGCGAGGCTGGCACCGGGACTCCCGAGCGCTGGGCTGCGCGTCTGACGAGAGCCTGGTTACTTTAATGTTTAGAAGTGCGTGCCAGCCCCTTGCAGATGAATTAATTTCTTAATCACACTTTTAATGGGGGAGACTGTTAGAGCCCATGCGGGAGTGGTTAATATTAGTAGTATTTAACTGTCGAAAGCTTCTCATATCGTAAACCAGTCTCGCAGGCGAACAATAAAACTCACAGTTTAATTGGTGGGTAACAGGCCTCCAGGCACTCGTAGCTCAGAGCTGCTGACAGCGGTAAGACTGTGTGTTAGACCACGACAGCTGGCTACTTAGCGCGGAGCTGCCACGTCCAGTGCCCCACGCCACTCCTGGCGAGAGGAGCGCAGCGTCGGGGCAGGCGTCCCAAGGCTGCCCACAGCAGAGGCCCAGGAGGGGCAGAGAAGACAGGCCCACCATGGAGAGGGTTGGGGCTCTGCTTGCAAACATGCTCCCAGGAAGGAGATGTGTGCTTCCCTGCCAAGGGTGCGGCGCGCGGCATGGGTTTGAGGTGGTGCCCCTGCAAATGTAGCGGTGCCTTCGAGGCATGGCTCTCCTGAGCCCCTCAGTCCTGCCAGGACAGAGGCTGGCTGGATCCCCAGCCCCCGCAGCCCAGGGCAGCATTGCCATTGCCATTGCCATCCCACCCTTCGCCCAGGGGTGTTTCTGGAGCCGGCACAGCGGGTCCGACGGTCTGTGCGCTGGGCGTGCAGCACAGCACCTGCAGACCTAGCGAGCGGAGCGGCACTGGTGCCACCTTCTCCTCGAGTCACTCTTAGGGCTTCGAAGCACCACATGGCTGTGTGTGAATAAGTGTGCAAGGCATGTGTGTGCCTCTCCACATGCTCAGAGAGTGCATGGACTACATGTGTCCGCATTCATTCCCCGTTCCATCTTGCACAGATTTATGCCGGAGAAAGAGGAACATTAGCCTCCCTGAGCTGTAATTCAGCATGCAGCAAGAGATACACATTTAAATATTTAGCAGAATGCAACTGGCTAAAAGCTTCAGCAACATTTTTAAAAAACCACTTGTTAATAAAACTGGACTGAAATATTCCCCGTGGTTAGAATTTATGGCGGGTAATTGGTGCTCCTGTGATAAATAGGAGCCAATATATATTTGAGAACAACAAATATTAATGAAGAAATAATAGGGGAAGCTGAGCTCAGACTGTGCAGCTGCCATGACTGCAGTATAGTCCAAGGAGATGCCGGGCACGGGTTAAGGCAAGGGAGGAAGACGAGGCTTGGAGACGAGCCCAGGGAAACGCCTGGTCCCACCTTCCCAGGCTCTCGTAGAAGGACTCCACGCGCAGCCCGGGCTGGTGCTAGGGCCCGTATGCGGCCCCCTCTCCGCCAGAGCCAGGGCTTGCAAAGACTGGAGTGGCATCAATTCAGAGCCGCTACCCCGCGCATGTTCCCAGCGGATCAGGAGCATGGAGGCAGAGCCCACAAGAGCAGCTCCCGCCCCTGCCATGGCCAGGGAGATTTATTTCCAGGTGATTCTTGCTGGCTGCTCCAGCTCTGCACAAGCAGGAGACGCATGTTGATTTCTGCTCATTTTTCACGCAGCTGGAGCCGGTTTAATGCCTTGCTGCCTCCGCACCACGCGCCTGGCATTAACAGATGAAGCCGGCACAGACAAGGAGGCTGCAGAAAGCCCCCGCACCGGCCAGGTGTCATTGTCGGAGCATGCACGCAGGCACAAACTGCTGGCAGAGCCCTCGCCGCGGGCCAGGCGGCTTCTGTAGCACACAAACAGGGTGCCCGCGGGCTGGCGTGGGCACGTACTCCATCCCTGCCCGGGCCCAGGGGAGCACGGGTACCCGCTGGAAGAGCAGGCCGGAGGAAGGCTGCACTGCACCTGGGCATCAACACTGCTGGCACAGCACGGCAGAGGGGCTTGTGCCACGATGTGGGAAGCTGCAGTTGATCTCAGCTGGATGTGACATCCAGGCCTGGCTGTCATCCCTCCTCAGCCCCTCCCTGCTGCCCTAATGAGGTCTCAGGGGGAGCCAGCACCCCACACAGCCCCGTGCAGAGAAGATGCCCTCCGCCCGTGAAAGCCACAGCTGCCAGAGGAGACATTTCTGGCATTAAATAAAAGAGACGTTTTTATCCTGCAATGAAAACTGCGTGATCTTGGAACATGATTTGCATAAACAGACAGTTTGGCTATAAACAATTTCAACAGTAACTGGTATTTACATCTAGAGCAACTCACTCAAAATACAATTAAAGGCCTTGATGGACTGGAAAAAGTCAAAACATTTAACAGGCTTCAAAACAAGCGCGATTTACATCTCCTCCAGCGGACGTAGGTGTGGGATTTGAGACACCCCTTCCCCAGGGCGTCCCGGCTGCCCAGGACCTGGGCGTCACATCTCAGACCCAGCCTGGTCCTCGTCTGCCCTCCGATAGTGCCGCGCGGCCAGCCCCGCCGTGCAAGGCCCGTTGGCCCAGCACACCGGGAGCACCGCTCCCTGCCCGGGGAGCCCAGCGGCGCAGGCCGCGCTGCAGGCCCACAGTAACGTAGGAGCTGCCACCCACGCTGGTGCCCGGCACGGCCCGTCTGCACACCAGGCTCGGGCCGGGGTCAGCGGGTCAAAGCCCTTCTGTGCAGCCAGGCAACCTTCCACCCCGTGGCATTGTCCTGGTGCCGGCGAGCGCCCGCCTGGCAGCTTCGGAGCAGACCTTCCGGCCCGCGCCGGGCAGGGCATCTCTGCGGACCCCGCAGGAAGGCCGCCCCTTGCTTAGCAGGGTGCCCAGCTCCGGCTCTGGGGCTGCTTCTCCAGACCGAGCCGCGCTGAAGCTCACCCAGGCACGAGTGCCTGCTCTGTCCCTGCCTCTCCAGACTGTTTCTAAGGCTGTTTGCAGCTACGTCTCTTCTCTCCAAGGTCAGCTTCCTTAAGGGCGGCAGGCTGAACCATTCTACAGTGTATTCTAAAAACACTGCTTTATTTATAAACTGCGTAATATATTTCAAAGGACAGGCGCTCCGTGCTTTACTTTTTATTGCCACTTATCTTCCCTCACTGCCATTGCTGTTGTCCTGCCCTGCACAAAGGTGCATCCGCAGCCTTGAGTTTTCCGAAGTCTGACACGGTCGGGCGCGAGGAACTCAGTCGAATGCGGTCCTTGCAATTTGTCACCGCGCTCCCAGAGGACATGGGCGCGCCGGCTGAAATGCCACTGAGCAGATAAAGCGGAGCTGAGGCCCATAAGCAGGCGTGGGCCGCGGCGGTGGGGGCAACATGGGAGCCGCCCTCGCTGAAGCGGAGCGATAGCCAGGGCAGGTGGGGACCGCGCGACCTCAGGCAGGGACGGGTCTTGCGGCTGGCGGGTGAAAAGTGGCCGGGGGCTCGTTTGGCCTGCGGGCAGATTTGGGGTGTGACTGCAGAAGAGCCAGCAGCTGCGTGGGCAAGGCTGGCTGGAGGGGCACACGGCCCGAGGGGCAGAGCGAGATGGGTGGAGGCGCCCAGGCCGTGCCCTGCCCTCGCACGCAGGTGTACTTGTGGCCGGCCCTGCAGAGACAAGGCCAGCGCACGCACAGATCCCTGTCGAGCCCGAAACAACTGGCCAGAGGCCTTGAGATACCCAAAGCAAGACGAGAGCATCAGCACATCACGGCAGGGTAGCTTCTCCCTGGCTCGTCCCTGGGCTGAGGGAGGCGTTTCTGGGAGGGACGCAGGTGGGCTCTGCTCGGACGTTGAGCACGGTCTCTAAATCATCCAGCACCGGGGGACCCCATCAGGGCCGCACCGGCCTCCGGGCACCCTGGCGCAGTCACGCTCGGCCCAGCCTGGAGGTGCCCTGGGGGCAAGACCTCTGCCCTGGTCCTCATCCAGCATCTAGCTCTGAGCAGGGGTCAAATCATGGGGGAGTTCGGGGTGGCTGAGCTGCCCCATAAGAGACAAGAGCCTCCCTGTAAGATTTGAAAATCATAACCTGGGGGGGTCTCTGATTTTCTTAGGGCATCGTGATGGGCGGCCCAATTTTTTTTGCAGACCCCGACAAAAAAAATGCAACTCCTGGCTCTGAGCATGGGCCGCGTGCCGGCCCCGAGGCCTGGGTGGCACCAGGGAGCAAAGCGCCCATCTGGAAGGGGGTAGGACACTTCATTGCCGTGTCCTCCACGAGCCTGGGGAGAGGCGCACAGGTCTCCTCTCCGTCACTCTTGGCTCGTTAACATCCCTGGAAGCAAATCTCTGCCAAACCCACTGGTGACCCCTGGAAGAGAGGCCTGCCCGGCCCGGCCTCGCTCCCTTTCCGCGCCGGGCGCTGCTTTGCAGGGAGCAGTCGCTTGCTCCCCCAAGGTCATCAGCACATTATTAATTGGGCTCGGGAAGGCTTGTGAGTCCGCAGGATGACATCCCTTCGCTCGCTGGCCGCGCTTGTGTCCTCTGTCCCAGACCACAGCACGGAGCCCTTTGTCAGAGCGGCTCCCGCCGCCCGCCGGGCTGTGATTTATTGCAGCTCACCATGCGGATGCTCTCTTTTTCCATTTGTCTGCTTTAAATAATTATTTAAGCTTTATTAGGTATTTGTCAAGTAAACTGTCGGCATCTGAAGTTTCCTTATTGTAGCCAGAGATTTAGAACGGCGATTTGTATGCATCCCAGCCCCTGCGCAGAAAAGGCTCTCTGTGGATTTAAATAATGATATGAACACAATGTTTTATGAGATAACAGAACTCCGGTTCAGCTCCCTGGATCCGTTTGCCGCCTGGGGAGCGTGCCGAGTCCCGGCTCTGGTCTGGGGCTGATGACCCGGCCCCTTCGCCCCATGCACTGACGGCGCGCTGGGGGGCGGTGACCCCGGGGCCCGGCACCTTGCCCCCTGGAGGGGCCTTTGCATCCTCCTCGTGCCCAGGGCTGGGTCCAACGTGTCAGGGCAGAGGGGGCCACGCCACGGGGAGGAGACCATTTCGTTTCCCCCTTTGCAGGTCCAGCGCGCTGGAGGGGGTGCCGCAGGGGGACCCCTGAAGGACACCACGATGCCAGCACCTTCCCCTGGTCCAAGGTGCGACCGTGCATGCGTCGAGACGCGGGATCTGAGCTGGGCCGTTGTGATTTAGGGGCCTGGAAGGAGCCGTAAATAAGCCACTTTCCCGCAGCAGGCAGGGCCGTGCCAGGAGGGCTGCGGAGAGGTCCTCCCGCTGCGCGCTACCGGCTGGATGCTGCGGCGCCGGCGTCCACAGGGACCCACCCAGCACCTGACCCGTGCAGCTGGCAGCTCTGCTGAGGTCTCAGGGCTGCTCTCCCTGCTCGTCCAGCATCCCCTGCGCCCTCTCACCACTCACCGGTGAAGGATACCAACCCCGGTGGGGAATGGACAGAGGATCCTTCATGCCTCCAGCCCCTGAGCCTGCCCGCTCTGCTCCCACGCGTGCTCCCCAACACGCTTGAGCTGTCCTGGGATCGGGGCCCTGCTTTGGGTCTGTGCAGCGGTATCTTCCCTCCAGAAGGACCTGTTACCTGACCAGGAGAGAGCCGGCGCTCGCTCTGCACTGCCCCGGGCACAGGCAGTTGTCGAGAATTAATTTGGGAGGCTTGCGGTGTCATCCCAGCGCTACGTGCATGCTCCGTGACGCCGCTTTCCAAAGGGAAGGCAGGGTTGGGGTTACGTCTCTGCTGTGCAGTGTGAAATGTGCCGTTCTGCTGATATTATCCACAACCATTAAAAGATAACCAGAGCTGCAGAGCAGTATTCAGGTGCACAGCTCTCCGCAGAGACCGCCGCAGCCCCGGGCCTGCAGTCGGGTCTTGCTAGGTCACTGAGGCGCAATGATCGGTGCTGGAGCGGTCGCTGGTCCAGATCCCGGTTCCCGCAAAAACGCACGGACCATTTTTTCTTTACGGATTCTTGACACTTAACCTCCTCAAATGCTTTTTATTTGCATTGATCACATTTTATAGTATGATTAAATTTGTATGGAAGAGAACCAATTAGTTTTGTTTTACACTTATTGAATGCACTTTATGGTCAGACAAATTAACTCTCCGCAGTTAGTTTGATTTATCCAGCAGCATAAAGCTTGACGGCCTGTACTCTCAGATAATCACTTCTCAAAGAATTATCTTCCTTGTTGTTCTCCCTGTTTGGAGGGAGCCGTTGAACCTGGAGGGAGATGTGCCCAAGGAAGACCCCGTCCAAACCACAGAGCCAGGCCCCATCGTGCCGTCCCGGGAGCCCCCTAACCTGGCTGGGCGGTGGGGTTAAGATGAGGGGAAGGGTGGGCACATTGTCCCCTGGCCCTCCTTAATGGGGTGCCCAAAGCCAGGGCACTTTGAGCCTGCGATAGAGGCTCCTTGCTTGTGAAGTGCCTGGAGGATGGGGGAGAAGGTGCAGAGCCAACGTGGGGGCACATTGCATGATAAAATGCCCCTTGCTGGCCCTGCCTGCATGGGAGAGGGCAATGAGGGTTTGCCAGTCGCTGTCACTGCCTCATGGGTGGTGATGGGCAGAGGATGGAGCCAGGAGGGGCACGGAGCCGCTGGCCCCCGTTTGTTAGTCAAAGTTTTGGTTGGAAAAGGACTTTGGTCACTCCAGTACCAGAGCTTGGGCCACCGGGCTTAACTCCCTACAACCGCCAGCAAAGCCCCCAGCATGTCCCCATCAGCCACGGCCGGTCCGTGGGAGTGGGAAACAGACGGTGTCCTGCTCGCACAAAGGGCAAACCCAAGAGCACAAAACAGACCAGGGAACGAGGCCCCCCGTCCATAAAGCAGCCTGCGCCGGCGTGCTCCTGGCACCCCAGGCGAGAGCAAGGTGCGCGGGCACGTCCGGCTGGCAGCACCCCGGGACGGCTGCCCGGAGCAGGGCTGGGGGCGATTGCTGTGGGCAGGGAGCTGGCAGCACAGGGGCCCCGGGGCGGGCCAGGCCTCGCCAAGCCTAGCGGAGGTCTCGCTGCCCCCAGGGTCGGGGCAGGCTGAGACCCCCGCCTGCTTCCTCCGTGATGCCCCTTCTCCTGGCACTTCGCATTTCTTCCCTGAACAGTCACCTGGAGCAGATAAAGAGGCTTTGATCCTCTGCCAGCGGGGAGTCGGCATGCTGATGCTTTTTCCAACTCCTACCCAGGCAGTTTATCCTGCCGGGGCTACGGGAAACCTCTCGGCTTTGTTAACTCCACCTTTGTCTTTCTGCGAGTGGAAGGGTTTTTCTCCCCAAAGAGAGCACCGAGACGCTTCAATGGCTTCAAAAAAAACCACGTTGCGTAGATCTGGTGAGATTTTGGACGGGAGTGAAAGGAAAATCTTCTAACAAGCTGAATGTCATTTCTCTGAGAGATAAGAAAAAGACTACTCGAGCTGTCAGGGCTTAAGCCGCAACCTTTATGTTTACAAAGCAAAAAGGGCAATTAAGTGTGGAAAAATAAATCGTTCCCAGGCCCTGCCAGTGGGTCTGCGGGTTCGCGCTCAGGCGGCTGAGTGACAGCCTGCGCCGGCGCCCGAGGCAGCGACTCAATCCAGAGCCACCCCTGACATTTCTTTGATGCCGCCTGCGCTCACAGAAAGATCTCTCCTTGGGCCCGGCCCCTCCCCGGCACTACCCGGCTCGCCCCTGCTTCAGCACAGGACGGTCCCAGGGCTTTGGAGAGGAGCCCCGGGCTAGCCGGACTCGGGGCCAGGCCAGCTCCCAGGTTTGCTCGGCCACGGTGCAGCGGGGAGGGGAGGAGGGTCCCCTCTGGCCACGGCTGCCAGGTTCCCGCCCTGGCCGTGGCCACTGCGGTCCATCGTACAAGGTGCTGGGCTCAGCGACGTCGCGCCAGTGCCCCGCGGCCTGCCCTGTGCAAAGCAGCCTGGCCCCACTCCGGTTCATTAACAAATGCGTTAAAATGGGCTCTGCCGATAACGTCTCGCCATGGTGCGAACCTGCCCTTCCCACCAGCCAGGCCCCCTCCCGCGGGGAGACCCTTCTGCTAGCTCGGGGACGTCGCACCTCGTTCCTGGCCCGTGCCACGCCGTGGCTGCCCCGTGTCCCGTGGCACGGAGGACTGAACAGGCGTCGTCTCCCTCGTCCAGCTCTGCGCGAGCCCAGAGGGGCGTCCGGACAGGGCCCGCCTGCCGCTCCCTTGCTAGCGCTGAAGCCGCTGGTCCGTGCCAGCCAGGGCCGCGGGGGCTCGGACAGGTGCGGGATCAATGGGAACAGGTCCCAAGCACCAGAACCAGCTCCACGCACACCCCAGGCCTGGCTCAGTCTGTGGGATTTCCAGCCGCCGCTGCCGGCACAACAACAATAGCTGGGGATTCAAGTCCCCGGGGATGTAAAACAAGCAGTTAAAATCAATTTAGACCCAGCTGCCACACATGTCGTTAATGGCCTGGGAAACTGGGCAGCGATTCCCCACCGCCACAGTGAAAACAAGCAGGATGAAAGCAACAGCACTACCCAGACGCATGCACGCAGCCAAGGCGCCCCAACCCCACATGCACGCGCCCGTGCCAACCCCTCCGATGCAGGCACGGAGGCTGGCAGCGGCCCTCAGACCTCCCCCTCCTGTGCAGGCCGCAGCTCGTCAAGGCAGAGCGCACCAGGTCAACATGCGCATTGCTGATCGCTTGCACAGAAATGCACCCGGCTTCCAGACTTGTGCCCAGGTGTTGCCGAGTGAGAAATAGCACCCTCGGGGCGAATTCACAAGCTGCGGCTGGGTAAGAGCGCACCGTCTGCTCACCCAGCTAGCGCACGATGCAGAGTGTGGGAGCGTACGTCCAGGAGACAGGCTGCAATCGACTCGGCGCCTCAAACACGCTCAGAAACCCTGTCCGTGGGCCTTACGCAGACGGGGAGCATGTCCTCCTCCCAGCCCGCAGCGGAGACGTGGCGGGTCCGTCAGGACAGACCCCTTCCTGGGAGTCTGCAGCAGGCAGGCGATGTTTTCTGGCCAGAACTTTTGAAGGCAAAGCCGGCTGGTGTTGGGGAAGTTTTATTGTTGATTAATGTTAAAGAACAGGAGAAACTCCAGGAACATTATTCCAGGCACGACACAGGGATTGCAGGATTGGGCCTGAGCTGCATGGCCAACGCAGGATAAAGAGAATTGAGAAGATGAAAGGCAGCTTTTAATTCTTTGCAGTGTTTATTACACACAGAGGTGGGTATGGATTTCCTATCGCAGCAAATTGTAGGTAAATAAAGAGGTCATCAGATTTCCTGGGGTTCGCTTCGTGCCTTCTACAAGCTATTTACTTTGGTCGACAGGATACATATGTATTGAAAAGGTTTTAGTCACTGTATGTTTGCAGTGAAAATATTGCATCTAAATGAGGCATGGGTGTGGAGCCACGCGTGTGTTTATGAACAGCTGCCACATGCAGAGCAGCCAAGGGAAATGCAATGCCAGCCTCCGGGACCGTGGCCCTTTGCCGGGGAGATGCTCATGGGCGTCCCGGGGCTGCTGACACCACACAGCAGGATCCAGCCCGTGCAGATCAGGCTGCATGGACAGGGCGCTCCCTGCTCTCTTTGTGTCCACTAACAACCGGCCTGGACAGGCACAGCACCTGCAGGCACTGGGGGAGGAGGAGAGCCGTCCTCCCTGTCCGAGTCCACAGGCCCCCTCCTGAGCCGGCTCTGGGCCAGGCCAGGGGCCACTGCCGGAGGTACAGGAGGCAAAGGAGTCTGCGTGACAAGAGCCAGGCACCGCTGCAGCCCCACAAGCCAGCCACGCTGCCAGCACTCAGATGGGATGGTGTTTGCAGCCTCATTTCAGCTCCATATAATGACCCTCCCTGGACCTGGTAACATGCAGCTCTCCGTGTCCCAGAGCCGCCGCGTGGGCTGGGAGCTTCGTCTCATTCAGTTAGTTCTCCGCCAGTTGCACCGGGTGCAGCAGGTGCGCTCAGCCTCTCGCAAACGGCAAGGATGAGCAGCTGCCTCTGGCGTCCAGCCGGGCGCTGCGGGGAGCGAGGCTGTGACGCGGGCACTGGGCTGACACGGCCAGGGGTGGGAGTCGGGATGAAAGCATCATGCTCGGCCTCTCCCGCTTTCCCTTCATCCCTGTCGTGTCCCCTGTAGCTGCAGCTCCTTTCTGCCATGCGACGGCCTTGACCAAACCCGGCTGCTCTGTGGCCCCGTTGTCAGATGAGCGGGTCTCGCGCCCTCCTCGGTGCAGAGCCGTGTGTGCCCGGTCCAAGCCGTGGCCAGCTCCCACCCGCCCCTGTGCCCCCCTCCTGCCACATCACACCGGCTGCCTCTTCAGAAACTCATAATTTTTAAGGAAGGCTGCAGAGGGCTGTGTGGAAATGGTAATGAGATTCCAGGGGAGAGTTAATGTAGCGTGATCGATAGCACTTCGTCAACAGCGAATGCGCAATCAATTCACAGCCGGAGAGACACCATTTTTCATCGGCCGCTACGGCACGGGCACAGGGATCAATCTCGGGGTCGCAGTGGCTCCAGCTGACACAGCCAAAGGCTAAGCCCCTGGGTGATGCTTGGGCCTGGGAGGTGCAGTAGCTCGCACAGTCGTGTGTGCCTGGCTCCAGCCCTGCCTTGGTCGGGTGGGAGAGTTGCCCCAACATGTGCTACGGGAAGGACCCAGTATGCGCAGTATTTTGCCTCGTGCAGGGACTGCGATGCCTTCTGCAGCCGGGCAAGGAACTCCCCTGCTGCGCTGGCCCAGGTGACCACCGGGACCCACGGGCAGGGCCTGCTCCAGAGCACTCGGGCAGCAAAGGCAGGTGAGAGGGGCCAAGTAACCCAGAGGTTGAAGAGCCAGGGACCGCCCTGCCACACAGCCCTGGGCACATCACTTACCCTTCCTGAGCCTCACCTGCCCTGTCCCCAAGGCAGGGGCAGCGCGGCTGCCCCAGGGGGCAAGTCTAGCCCGGTCCCGGCGGGCGGCACGAAGCCCTATGTGCCGTACACTCCTCCTGGGCGGTGGAGCCAAAGGCACTTGACAAGAGCGAAAAGCAAAACGCTGCGAGTCGCTGCTGCCTGGTAATGAATCTCAAAGCTGCAAAACCGTAATTAATAATAGCATTTAGCACTTATATGATGCTTTATATTTACAAAGTGCTGTGCAAATACTAACTAATGAATCCACTGTACTTAGCAATTATATAGTGCTTTATATTTTCAAAGTCCTGTACAAACATTAACTAATTAATCCACTTAATTATTCCCATGTTTTGTGTTCTGGAGCACTGGGTGTTGGCGGCGCAGGAAGGAGGCCTCAGCAGGGAGCCGGTTTCAGGGCCAGCTGGCCATGTTCCCGGTACTTGCCAGGGGTGCGAGATGGCCTGTGCCGTCACGGGGGTGCCGCCAGCTGCCCCCACATGTGCACAGGCAGGGGCTGCAAACTTGGGAAGCTTTAGCTGAGATACGACGCCGGCTCGTCAGCGTGTTTAAGCAGCATGTGTTGCCGCACCCCACGCTCGGCACAGGAGAGTTTCAGCACAAACCTAATGCAAGAAGCGTGCGGCATATCCAGCTTCACAAAGCTGCCACAGCGGCGGGAGAGGACTCCGCCCACGGGCGGGCCACGAACAGCCTCCAGCATCCGCCGGCACCCGAGCCCCGCGCTGCCACGATGGGCCCGGCTGGGCCGGGCAATGCCGGGGCTCTCGCCGGGCCCGGCAGACACGTGCTGGCAGAGGGCTCGGCTCGGGCAGACATGTTGTGCGGCGCAGCCCCCAGGTTGTAACCGCCCGCTGCCCGAGCACGGCGATGGGACGTGGCCGCGGGGCTCCCCGACGTTACCAACTGGCACAGGCACAGCTGTGGATTTCGTTTAACAATTTAAACCGATGCAAGATGGAAAAGGCAGGGACAAAAGCAGTCGGGCACTCCAAGGCACGGCTCCCTGGACCCGCCTGTCCGAGCCGAGGCGGACGCCGGGGCCCACACTTCGAGTGGGATACCCAGGGACCTGGGGCGGCTCCAGCTCTGGGGAAAGCCAGAAGTGGCTGCGTATCGAATAGCAGGTGAAAAGGAAACTTGTAAGTCCCGGTGGGACGAGAAGATGACTGACAGTGAGCCGGCAAAGGCAAAACAAGAACCTGGAGATGGGAGATAAAGGCCAACATTTTTAATTTGGAAAAAACGTGCAGATTTTTCAGAGGGCATCGAGGCCCTGGGACAGCGCCTGGGGGAGGCGGGATGCTCTCCATCACCGGAGGCTGTACGCGGGGATGGGGGAGCTCGCCGTCAGCGATGCCCCACTTCAGCCATCGGCGCAGGGCTCTCGGCCGCAGGCAGGAGGGACGGCCCTGCCGCAGGAGCCCTTGGCTGGGGCTGCAGCTGGGGCTGGGCAGGTCAGCCGACGTGTCCGCACCAAGGGCTGCAAAGGTCAGGGAAGGAGCCGTCTGCTTTGAGAAACTCCAGAGCAAACCAGAAAGAAAGCACCGACGTCCCGAAGGGAATCCCCTGGGCCCGGGCCAGGCAGACAAGACTGTGGGAGCTCGCCCCCGCCCCACGGGATCGCAGACCTCCACACACCCGAACGAAGCTGCATCTCTGCCCGGCCGCCCACCACGGCACTCGGGTGGAGCCAGAAGAGAGCCAGCGAGGGTTTCTTTCGAATCCTTTGGTGGAGCACGAATACCACAGCGATGGCGGCTACGCTGGCAGAGGTGGACTGAGCAAAACCCCAGGCGAGCAGACGCCGTGCGGCTGGCCAGCGCTCAGCTGCTGGGGACACGGTCGAGAGACGAGAGAACAGCAAAGATGAGTCTGGTCGGGGCTGCCCGGGCAGAGACAGAAGGTCGGACTCGCGGCCACCCGAGGGCCCTGCCAGCCAGACCGTCCCGCGGCCGTATCCCGTATCATCGGGGCAGAGGAGGGCAGGGGGCTCGCAGCGAGGGCAGCTCTGTCCTGGCCGCGCTTGGACGCAGGGGCCGGGAGCAGGCCGCCTCGGGCCCTTTGAGCAAGGCTGAGGCCGGCGATTCAGCGCAGCTCCCCCAATTCCCACGACTGCTCAGAAACTGCCTCGGGAGGGACGGCGTGTAGGAAACGCTGCAGCCTGGCGCCAATTAAAGTGCCAGGGTTTAATAAACAGAATTCACATCAGTCATCAGCGCTGCTCCCCTGGGAGGCGGCAGCCCGACTTCCCCCGCCGGCAGCGCTGGCAGGAATGGCGCCGCGTGGTCCCGGGCCGATACCCGGTGAGCCCCCCTCCTGGGCTCAGACCCCCCCCCCACACCCTGCCAGCCACGAAACCAAGCTGTTAATGCGGTGCACACTCAAAACATTTCCCATTTTTTAAAATCTTCCTGCAGCAAGAAACCCCGGCGCTGCCAGTCAAACTGGCTCCAAACATGCCTTAATGTACACCCACGCATGCCGAGCTGCAGCTCGCTGCTGTTTATGTCATTTTAACATTGTCAACAGAGTTTGCTGAAGCACTCGCGCTGCTCTGCTGACCTCCATTATTTATGATGGCATGTGAAATTGATTGTGGTTGAAAGATCCTTTCTGGAATAAAATGAGCTTCTCAATTATTGCCATGCGAATAAATCTCTGTTTTCCAGTGATCCCCCCCTGGGGAGCCCTGGCACAGCCCTGGGTTCACGACAGTAGACATTTCTTGCTGGCGGCACGCGGGGCTGCGCTGGAAGGACCGTGGAGCCCGCAGGGGAAGGGGCGCCGGCCGTGCCGCAGCAGGGTGCGCGTGGCTCTCCTGCCGGGCACCGGGGTCATCTCCGTCCTGCTCTCGCACGTGGAGCGGGCACGAGACACCGGGTGTTAACGACCCGTTTCAGGCGCCCAGCTCCCACCGCTGGCTCTGCCCCAGGACACCTTCGCCAGTCCCGTCGCCTGGCTGGACTGAGCCCCTTGCCACAAAGCCAAGGAGCTTCCTTATGTTTCGCTGTATTGTTCCTCCCTGCAAGGAGCGCCCGTTTCTGCAGGCAGAGCTGCGGGGAGGCGTCCGACCCATCGGCCTGACTGCCTGGCGTTACAGTGCGTCGCCTGGGCACCAGGACAGCCGTGCCTGGTGACCCCGCGGTGAGAGGCAGGCAGGGATGCGCCTGGGTGGGAAACACCAGCTCCTTTCTCAGCAAGTCCCAGGCAGGGCCCTGCGGGCTGCCGCGGGCAGGCGGGCACGGGGGTGTCTGCTGCTCCCGCGGTCACGCCTCCCCCCTGGTCCAGGAGGGCAGTGCCCTGCACAGGGGCAGGATTCCCTGCTCCGACCCATCCTGGGCTGGGCCTGAAAACCTCCCAGCAAGGAGGTCCCACAGCTCCCCTGGGCAGCTCCGTCCACCGTCCTGCTCCTCTGACGGAGGAAAGTGCCCCGACGCTGCAAGCGCATCTGCTGTGTGCAGCTGAGACCCCCTGGCTGCAGCAGATGAGACGCCTGGCCATGGAGAGCAGTGCATCTCCCATGTCTGATCTGCACCCTTGCAGAGGCACAGGATCATCCTTCCAGCTCTCATCCTTTCTGCTCCCCGTCTCTGACCCTCCCGACCCTTGAGCCGGGATGCCCAAAGCGCTGCGTGTGCACAGGGGATGGTGTGACACTCCCGGGCAGGCAGGTATGTGCCCCGGGCATTACCTGGCAGCCCATCCCCTCTGCATCCTCAGAGCCGCAGTGTGCCCCAAGGCGCCCACAACACCCCCAGGGCTGTTTGCTGAGCGCCTACACGTAAGGCAGGACCCATCCAGGCGCATGAATAATTCACGGGACTCCTTGCACTGGGTCTTGCTCTGCATTTGTCAACAGCAGATCTCACCTGGTGCCGCACAGCTCCGGCAGGGAGCCAGGCCTGTCGCCTGGGCATGGATAAAGGCTCCCAGCCGCTATGCACCTGCTAGCAGAGGCTCTAACCGGCTGCAGCCTTTCAGGACGTGGCCCCCAGACAGAAGACGTCATCCACTCCTCCTAATGTGCCAGTGACCCCATGCTCAGCTGCTCGGCGCCACCGCAACATCTGGCTCCTTCGAATGTATCCTCCCCAGACCCCGCTCGAGCCAGTGGTGGGGGGCAGGAGTGCTTCCCATCCCGCCCCGAGCGCCCGGATGCTCTCACCCTGGCACTGCACCGAGCCTGCAGCACCCGGCGCAGACGCGCCCACCGCCCAGCATCTCGCCGCAGCATGGCAGCACGTCCAGCGCACAGGGAATCCGGCCTCCCTGGCCTGACCTGAGCAAACTGCTAACCCAGCTGGCATCTGAGCCGTTCATTAAACATTTAGACAGCATTTATCGCTCCCCTGCGGCAGGTAATTGGAGGCCAAGTCTTAATACCCTTTTATCTTCTTTCTGCCTGAAAATCCATTTCATGCAGGCACCCTGCACTGCTCCACCCTGCTCCCAGCACCTGCCGCCAGGCCCAGGCTCCCGGGACTGCGGGAACGACCCGCCAGACACCGAGCCTGGGGCCGGCTTCCCTTTGACTTCGCCATCACCATGCAGGCTTCACGAGGGGCTACGGGTAGAGTCACGCCAAGCTGGGCGGGAAGGGACAGGGGAAAGTTGTTGTCTCTGAGCCGGTGCTAGGCCTCCAAGCGTTTCCATTCCCCTCTGCCGGACTCCTTCCCGTTTCCAAGTCTCTCCTGGGGCGCGGGACCCAGCACTGAGGAGGGCGGAGGAAGCGTCTCCCACGATGCTCCTGGGAATACATCTGTGCCTCTTCTTTCCTCCGGGCAATACTTTACACCTGTCCTCACTAAATTGCATCTGGTGTTTCAGACCTTTATTCCAGTTCACCCCGGGACTTTCGTCCTACCCCTCCGGAGCAGGGCCCACAGTGCAGTGCGCAGACCGCCCAGACCCACGTGCAAACTCGGTCATTGAGGGCCTGGACCCAGGACACACCCTTGCGGCACCTCGCCTGATCCCTGCTGCCAGCGTGGCGCCGATGCCTGCTCTCCGAGCCCAGTCTCC
Source organism: Crocodylus siamensis (assembly GCF_052110815.1). Lineage (NCBI taxonomy): Eukaryota > Metazoa > Chordata > Crocodylia > Crocodylidae > Crocodylus > Crocodylus siamensis. Next base: position 50,425,185 of record NC_143406.1, read on the forward strand.
AGCCGGCCCTGCAGCCAGCTTGGGGCCGCATCGTCCTTGGCTCCGTTACAAGAATTGGGGGGGGGGGGGGCGAGTTTCAAGGTCAAGGACATCGCAGGCACTGCTCCCCCCACAAGGCCCATCCCCCTGGCACGGGAGGGGGTCCGGCCAGTCAGCCCTGGACAGACCCACACTGGCTGCTCTGACCACGTTGCTGAGCGCCAGGGGCTCACAAATCCCCTGTTCGATGATCTGCTCCAAGATCGCTCTGGGTATCGAGGCCAGGCTGACCGGTCCTTCATTCCCTTCTTATGTTTTTCCTAGTTTTGCCCTTCCCCAGTCTCCTGGGCCCTCACCTGCGCTCCTCCTGCTCTCAGGCCAGTCACTTTGCAATTATCTCTGCCAGCTCCGAGTTCTCCAGCTGAATCTCTCCAGACCCTGCTAACTTGAGCACAGCTAGATTACCTCCGTAATCTCTCACCTGATCTTTGCCTGCTCGGGGTGGACACCTGCCCCAGCCTTGATGCTAATTGAGCTGGTCATCCACTGACTGACCTTTCTTTGTGCGGAGAAAAGGCATCGGACACTTCAGCCTTCCCTGCTGTCCACCATTAGCTTCCTCTCCACCTTCCCCTCTCCTGGGACCTGGTCTCCTTGCTCTTCCTCCTGCTCCTGGCAATGGATAGAGCCGTGGTGTTGTTTTCTGGGGCCCTGCATCGCTGTCTCAGCGTGGCCTGGCTGGTTTAGCACCCAGATGGTCACAGACGAGGCACCGGGAAGCCCCAGGGGAACACTTGACCCCGGCTGATGCCTGGCTCTGGCCCTCACTCGGCACCAGCCATTACAGTCATCACTGCTCACGTACTAAACCCCAACTCCTCCTGCTCCTGGGGGCCCAGCAATATCCACCCTGCAGAATAGCCCTTCGGTGGGGGCTGGGGGAGGCTGCCCCTTGGTCCCTGCACTGTCACAGGTCTGTGGGGGCGGCTGCAGAGCTGCCAGCCTGGGGGCTGCCACGCTGGGGTCCTGCCTCGCTGCAGAAATGAGCCGTTCAGCAGCTGTCTCCGCTTGCACCCATTTCAAGGGGGTCTGACTGGATCCGTGCAGGGCCTGCAGCGCTGAGCCGGCACGCACGGAGCGGGCCCTGGTTCGGCCTGGCAGCAAGTCCTGACCGTGGCCAGGGACGAGCAACAGGGCAGGAGCACAGCTGCCCAGGTGTTGGTGCTGCCACCACCCTGCAGGGACGAGGCAGCGCGACCCCACAGCATTGCAGACCTGAGGGTCCCCCCGGGCAGCGAGGACGGCAGCCTGCGGCCCCTGCCAGTTATGTACAGGGCCGTTAACAGACGGACAGCTTCGTATACATGCCGTTTGCGTTCTCACTATAAGCCATTACTACAGGTTTCCTTCAAGCTGCGGTAGCAGAAGAAGGTTTCTGAGACCTGATTTGAATACGGCTCCTCAAAGTGAGACAGCGAGGTGATCAGCAGAGCTGCTCCCGTTCGCCATGGACAGATTTGTTCCCGCGGGTTCGGCGGACGCTGCCCACGGATCTGCGGCAATCAGGATGTCAATGGGGCTGCCTTGACATTTCAATGCTAATTAACAATTGGTTTTAAAGAAGTGCAGGTCTCTGTGAAGAAAAGGAAACCAGCAAAGTATTCGGCCCTGCACCTGTCGACCACTGATCCACTCCTCAGAATAACGAGTGCTCGTTTGCATCTCATTTCTGTGGGGACGACGGGAAACGGGAACAGAGCGCAGCGCTTCGGAGACGTCACCGGAGCGCGGTCTCATCGCAGGCACCAACCCGCTCCAGCACAGCCGTCCGGTGGGGACTGCGCTGGCCGCGGGGGCAGCTGGGCATCGTGCCTGCTGCACCCCTGCCCCGGCAGAGCTGGGCACCAGGCCCCGGCAGCCACGGGAGGTAACAGGTTGTGTGTCCAGGCCCCAGGTCGATGCTGATCTAAGTCTCATAACTCCAGGCCGACCTGCTTGCAAGCAATAAAGCCTTTGTCTCTGTGACTTGTAATGTGACTCACTTCTAGAGATTAAATTAAAACTTAGCCTCCAGGAGCACGAATGCCCCTCGTGCAACACCGGGACAGTTCTGAGCATGAGCCATGGGCTCAGTCACTACCGTGGGCAGAAGGCATGCCCGGCAAGAAGCTGATGGAAATGACCGAGGCCTTCGCACACCCTGCCTGACACCCGTGAGCTGCCAGTGCCCCAAGGGCAACTCCACTAACCCCTTCCCCACCACACCGATGGCAGGCTAGCACCCCGCAGCTCCCCGAAACAGGTGTGCCAGTGTGTTCCCAAGCCCAGAAGGAGCCCATGTCCTGGGTGACTCTGTAGCCCATCTCCTCTCGCCCCAGCCATCCTGGGGGGGGGGGGGGGGGGGCGGTTCAATCTCCTCTGGCCCTCCCCCGCACAACCACGCTGGCTTCAGGCAGGTGCTCCCCAGGGGCAGGGGAGAAGGGGACGTGGACGCTGTCTGTGCAGCAGTGCATCCCGGGTGCAGTGCTGGGCAATGCAAGCAGCTCGCTGGGCCGTGCCAGGGGAACACACTTTAACCCCCAGCAGTAGCACGGCAGAGACGCAGTCTCGCAGCAAGGGCCAGCAGCAGCTCCCACTGGCTGGCGAGTGCTTGGCGTGCGCTGGGCTGAAGCCAGTGCCAGGAGGTTTTCATGCCCTTGCTTGCTCATCCTCTCTGCAAGCAAACCTGCAGCCTGTACGGTGTGAGCACACCAGGCCCAGGGTCGCCCTCCAGCCGCTCGGTACCCATGGGGATGGCCAAGTCTCTGGCCGGCTCCCCAGGCACCAGCAAGCAGGGGTTAAGGCCATCTGTGGGCACCGCATGCTGCCCTTTGCCTCTCGCGGGGCTCCCATCCCTGTGCCTCCTGCACCAGGAGCAAAAGCATGAGAAAGGGGAGACCAGCCCTGCCCGCGCAGGAGTCAGGGGTGGCTCGTAACTTCATCAGCATACACAGGGAAGAACCAATTACCCAGCAATTGTATTCAGCCTGTTTCCGTGGGAGGCTCATCACCTAACCAGTCCTTGCAGTCAAGGGGAATAAAATATATGCTGACATCAGTGTACAAAAGTTCCCATTGGAAGCCACTTTCACTGCAGTGTCATGAATCTTTCCAGGAACAGCTTGAGAAGATTCATTCTGCGTATCAATCTTCCCGGGAGCCGGGCAGGCGGTGGCCGTACATAATAATGCCCCAGCCCATTCGCATGCACAGCCAGTGCCTGGCCCGTGTCCTGGCCCTAATCAGCTCATTCAATAGGACCCTGTGACTAACGACTTGGAGACGGCCTCTCCGGGCCGTGGCGGGCCCTGCTCCAGCTTTTCGCAGGCGCGGCCGGGGCTGGCGCTCTCCCGCCGCGGCGGGGCCGGAGCCATCACTCTTCTGTTGTGTACTTGGGTCACACGTGTTTTAGGAGCTGAGTGCTTTACTTGATGCTCAGCAGTGTCCTCGGGACTTTACACCTGTCCCGTGATCCCAGCGCCCCGCTGGCAGAGGAGCAGGGCCCGTGCAGCCGGTTCAGAGCCGACGGGCCGGCTGCCGCGCTGCCACGGCTCTCAGCACCACGGGCCATGCGGCTCTCGAGGCTGCGGCTGCTCCCGGGAGGCCTGTTAAGGGAGACCATGCACCCAGCACGCTGTCCGTGCAGCAGTGCGACCTGGGGAAGGTGGGCAGCCAGGTAAAGGGCAGAAGATGATGACGGGAGCATCCACCCCCCCTGCCAGCTCCATGCGTCCCGGCGTCCCTGGGGACGGCACAGGTCAGGCCGCGCGTCGAGCTGGCCCTTACGGGATCAGAAACGCTTTCCTACCCCAAGACTGGCGCCAGCCACTGAAATCCTGTCGGGAAACTACAAGAACAGGAGGACAGTCCCGCGGCAATGATCCACATCACACGAGACACTTCACCTACTGGGGGGGATTTTCATAGTTTCATAGTTTCTAGGGTCGGAAGGGACCTGAGCAGATCATCTAGTCCGACCCCCTGCCATGGCAGGAAACAATACTGGGGTCAAATGACCCCAGCAAGATGTTCATCCAACCTGCTCTTAACCACCCCCAGGGTAGGGGCCTGCACCACTTCTCTTGGAAGCTGGTTCCAGACCCTAGCCGCCCTGACCGTGAAGTCGCCTCCTGATATCTAGCCTAAACCTACCCTCTGCCAGCTTGTGACCGTTATTCCTGGTCACTCCTGGCAGTGCTCAGGGGAACAGGGACTCCCCCAGTGCCAGCTGGTCCCCCCTGACTAGTTTGTAACAGGCCACTAGATCCCCCCTCAGCCTTCTCTTGTGGAGGCTGAACAGGTTCAGGTCCTGCAGCCTGTCCTCATAGGGCCTGCCCTGCTGCCCCCGATCATGCCAGTGGCCTCCTCTGGACCCTCTCGATGCCGTCGACATCCCTCTTGAAGTGCGGCGCCCAGACCTGGACACAGGACTCCAGCTGTGGCCTGACCAGTGCTGCATAGAGGGGGGGGATCACCTCCCTGGACCTGCTCGAGATGCATCTGTGGATGCAGGACAAGGTGCGGTTGGCCTTCCTGACCGCGTCCCCACACTGCCGGCCCATGTTCATCTTGGCATCAGTGATGACCCCCAGATCCCTTTCCGCCTCCGTGCTGACAAGAGGGGAGTTCCCAAACCTGTAGGTATGGTGCCGGTTGTTCCTCCCCAGGTGCATCACCTTGCACTTGTCTGTGTTGAAACCCATCCTATTCTTGTCCGCCCACCCTTGTAACCGGTCCAGGTCTGATTGTAGCCTGTTGCATCCTTCCAGTGTGCCCACGTCCCCCCACATCTTAGTGTCATCAGCAAATTTGAACAGGTGCTTTTTCCCCCCTCGTCCAAATCGCTGATGAAGATGTTGAACAGTGCGGACCCAAGGACCGAGCCCTGCGGGACCCCACTGCCCGCGTCCTTCCAGGTTGAGAAGGACCCCTCCACTACCACCCTCTGGGTGCGGCCCTCCAGCCGGTTGGCGACCCATTTGACTGTGTGGGTGTCTACACCACAGCCCCCCAGTTTCTTAATGAGAACGGGGTGAGAGACAGTGTCAAAAGCCTTCCGGAAGTCCAGGAAGACGATGTCCACTGCTACCCCTGCGTCTAATGATCTGGTGATCTGATCGTAAAAGGCCACCAGGTCGGTCTGACAGGACCTGCCACTGATGAACCCGTGCTGGTTGCCCCTAAGCATGCAGTCCCCTGCTGGCCCCTCCTGGATGTGTGCCAGCATAATTTTCTCGAACAGCTTGCCTAGGATCGAGGTGAGACTAACCGGCCTATAGTTTCCCAGGTCCTCCTTCCTGCCTCCTTTGAAGATGGGGACCATGTTGGCCCTCTTCCAGTCCTCCGGTACCTCACCAGAGCACCATGAGTGCTCGTAAAGTTGTTCCAGGGGACTTGCAATGACCTCGGCCAGTTCCTTTAGAACTCTAGGGTGGAGATCATCCGGACCGGCTGACTTGAATACATCCAACCCCTTAGTGCTGCTGGAGCAGAAACTGGGGTGTCTAAACGAGGGCTTTTCAAGCATTCAGGCCAGAATCTCTCGCACTTTATTTGGGGATGAAACATGGCTCCCACCTGGCTGAAGAAAGCCCCGGCGTTACAGAGCAGATCCCTGCCCTGTGCCCCCACGCCGCGGGACAGCCCAGGGCCCTGCCAGCCCAAGCGAGTGAAAGCTGAAGCTTGGATGTGAACCAGGTTTCTCCGAGTCCCCAGGGAAACCCAACGCCGGCTTTCACCCCAAACGATAAACCCTTCACTTCTCTACCTTATCGATCACACCTGCCGGGGAGCATCTGGTCGTCCCTTCACTATGCCTTTCTCTCCAAATTATAAACGCTACCTGCCCTGCCTCACAAATTGGATCTCCTTCTCCCTGCATATGAGCAGCCTGTCTGTCTCTTCCAATGTAATATCTCATATCCTACTGTAAACCCAGGGAGATGTCAAATGAAAGATATCAGATATAAGCGGAATATACTGACTAGGTCCGCTACAGGGAGAGGAATTACAGGGGATTTCTTTTGTTTTCCTTTTAAAATGATTGCCACTTTCTCAAAGTGACAGGAATTGAACCACGCGAGGACGAGAAAGGATATTGCAAGAGAAGACACATGCACCGAACCAGGACGCGGTTCTGGAGCTGTAGAAGAAACTGCTTTAAAAATGGGAAGCGCCAATGAATAACCAGGATAAGGCAGAAATGCAGCCTTGGGAATGCACGAAGCATGAAAAGCCTCGGATAAGACAGGATCAGAGGGAGCTGTAATGTGCACGGGTCACCCGCTGGGTATCGGCCAAAGCAGCAGGAACCGGGAGAACGGACGCCTGGGCCAAGCCAACGAAAGCCCGTGTCAGCCTGGCCCTGCCGGGGCGAGCTTGTAAAGGCCGAGTCCCTCAAAGCCCTGACGGTCGACCGAAGAGCCGGCGAGCCCTGGCACAGCTCCTGCAACGGGACCTCGTGCTCTCTGCCGAGCCAGGGACGGGGCCGTGCAATGCCGGGACGGGCACTGGTACCATGGAGGAAGCTGGGCACCGTCATCTTCCAATGGAAAATCCAGTGCCAGCCCCGCTGGGCCGAAGTGCCGGACCTTCACCACCCGCTGACCCAGGGCTGGCAGCTCCCCACGTGCACCCGAGCCTGGCTTCGCTCCAGGGGTAGGAAAATTCACAGCCCATTGCTGTCAAAATCAGAGAGCAAGAAAAACAGCAGTGGCTTGAAGCTGGCCAGATGCTGGGAAGCCCCAAGCGACAGATGGAGCCCAAGGGGTAAGACCAACGTGCAGGCCCCTCCGGCACGGACACGTCTCCTCTCGCGCCCTGTGCGAGCCCTGGCTGGCAGCATCCTGCCATTTGGGACGCGAGGGTCAAACAAGATGTTTCCGTAGCACGGAGCTGTAAACCGTCCCCAGTCCTCTGGCTTTCCCTCCCGGGGACCTTGCTGGCTGCCAGGCCAGGTCTCCGAGCCGGCAATCTCTGTGCCCTGCAGTCGGGGATGGGAATTTCTGCAGCGCTCCGGCCCTGGGGACGAGCGCTCTGGGAGGACGCCCCACCGCGTCCGCCTGAGGCGCCGGCGGGTCCAGCCCCACAGAGGTGCGGGTCCCGCACTCGGGGTCCTGCAGCGCGCAGCACCCAGGGCACCGCGGTGAGCACACGCTCTTGAGAGCGGGCAGAGCATCGCAGCCCGGCCCCGGGCACGGCCCTGCCCAGCCTCTGCTCGCGGCTGCCCTGGGAAAAGCCCAGCCTGCGCCATCCAGGCCTGATGACAGCGAAGCGGAGAAATGGTTATTACAGCAGTGCTGAATCAGACGTGTCACGTCGGCACCAGGCAGCCAAATGAAATGGGCTGAGCATCGTAATGGAGCTGGGCGCGCTAAGCAGGAGAACTGACCCAGAACTAACTGCGGGAGTGATTGAGCGGCTCGTACGACTGCCCCGATGTCCGCGCGGTGACAGACCGAGGCCGGTGGCGCAGGGGGAGGTGGCCGCAGCCCGGCAATGTGGCCCTTGCAACGCACCCAGCAATGTGCAAGCGGCAGGACTTCAAATCAGGGCAAAAACTGTCATTAGGGGGAAGAGGAGAGAGCTGCTAATTCCAGCCTGCCAGCGCTGGAGCGGGAAGGTGCCTGCCTCCGCCTGGCAAAGGTCCCGCTGAAGCGCGGGGGCCACGGCATTGTGCCTTTGCATGGCGATGCGACAGACAGCAGCCCCTGCGTGCCGCCCCGGGGAGCAGGGCACGCTCGTCTCGCCAGCCCGGACCGGGCCCTTGCAGCCCCGTGCCTGCCCAGGGAGGGCCGGGGACGGTGGGCTCAGCGGGGTTCGGTCCCACCAAGCACACCCGGCAGGGGCAGAGCACCAGCAAAGGGGAGGGACAGCCCCACACGCCCCTGTGCCTGCCCCGGGGCCTGGCGAATGCCGAACGCCAGCCGCCGAGCCGAAGCAGGCAGCACCGTGTGCTGCTCTCCCAGCCAACCCCCAAGCCAGGCACCTCCAGGGAAGTCTCTTTTTGCCGGGGAGCTGGCTCCGCGCGCGGGGTCCGGGGAGGCACGGGAACAAAGCGTTGGGCTGGCGGTCCCGCGTGGCAGGCGGGAAGGAGGGCGCTGAGCACAGCTGTCAGGACAAGCCGCGCCGCACACGGTCCTCGGCAGCAAGGATGGGATTACAGGACGGACGTGTCTCCCCCCGCTCGGGAAGCAGAAAACAGCGGCTTCTCCACCGCTGGGAGCCCCCACGGGGGAGTTTTGACAGCTCCAGTTCAGGCTTCAAAGAGGAGCCCTCCCAAGGGAAGTCGAAGTTGTGCCGAGTAAAAAGAGAGGTTTGGGTGAGAAAAATCCACAAGAAAATTGGCAGGCTCAGCCCTCAGGGCTCCCGCGCTAGCTAATTACACAGCCGTGGCTTTCCGCAGCAGTTGGGCGGTGTGTGTCGGAGACTGAACTAAACACTGGCCTTGCAGAGACGGCGCTCGAGAGCTGCGAGGCAGGCCGGAGCAGGGTCCCGTCCTCGAAAACCATGCAGGAGGAGGAGAGTGGCGATGGGGGAAGTTTCCTCCCAACACCCGCATCGCTGGGAGGGCTCGACCCCTTCCACACCTGCCAGACAGTGCTCCCCAAAGTGACCCCGAGGCTGAGCCAGGACAGGCCTGGTGGACGCCAGCTTGGGCTGGAAGGCAGGGGTACACGCTGCCCACCACGGGGCATGGTCTGCCCCTTGCCAGCGAGTCACCGAGACCCATGTCTTTTCCCTGGCTCAGGCTACCCCAGCATTTCAAGCAAGCAGCTCACAAAGGAAAAACAACCAGGGCTGCAGCACGATCATCACTTGCCCCTGTGCCGGAGCAGCCCCCCACTTTCCCACCAGCCCCTTGCCTTGCTGATGAACGGACATTGCTGGGCTGGCGTTGGGCCCCGTGCAAATCCCTACAACGGCCTCGTGCCTGCGACGTGGCCGCCCCACTCCGCGAAGCCACGCTGGCGCCCGGAGCACAAGGGTGCCCGGCTCCTGCCGCGCTGCACAGCTCCTCGGGGCACACTGCTGTGTCTCGCCTGCCCAGGCGGCCCGGCTCGCACCGGCAGAGCGATGGGAAGCATGTGGCGGCGCGTCCCTCGTCCTGGGCGAGCCGGCGCCAGCCTGACACGAACCCTTGCAGGCAGCTTGCTCACGCATCGCTCCGTGCTGGAAATGTCACCCCGGCGCCCAGCGTCCCCTCATTTACCGGCGCTGAGCAGCAGCCCGGCCCGGCCCCCACCGCCGGGGGAACAAGGCTCTTCTACCTGCTGAACAAAATGGCACAACGATTTCCACTCAGCTCAGACGGGCTTGTTCAAGCAACACAGGGAAGGGACAGAGCTGGCTCTGCCCCTGTCTAACGAGCATTTCTAATGCCTGCTGTCACTTCAAAGTGCAGAAATATCGCGGGGACGTTTTCTTCCGCCTGCAGTTTGTAGAGAACGTAGCAAGTAGCTGCCTTGCTTTGATGGCTCTCAGAAACTCGCGGGAGTCTCCAGCGACAGAAGTGGATGCTCTGAGCTCGTGCTGTTTCCGGGGCAATGGCCCCAACCCGGCCAAGCGGCTAAGCAGAGCTCGGCTTCGGGAACGGGAGCGGCGAGGCCACGAGGAGCGCGCCGCGCTCGGCACCTCCTGAAGGGCTTTGCTGGACGCACGTGCTCCGGAGACGAGCAGGCGTCCCTCCTTTGCACGGGAACCGGACGCATCGCGCATGCGGCAGGGGCAGGGGCAGGAAGCGGGAGAAAACTGCCCGGGTCCGCAGATCAAGTGCTGGCTGCGTCCCCAGCTAGCATCTAGGGCCTGGCAGACCCCCGTGCTCTTCCCTGCCAGGGCAGGGGTCGGACTAGAAGATCTGCTCAGGTCCCCTCCGACCCTAGAGACTATGGAACTATGACCGTGCTGCACACCTCAGCTTTAATTGTGCCTTGTAACTACAACAAGGCGGCACTGGTATATTTTGGAGAAGCAGCTGAGCAATTGTGTGGAAACGCAAGCCGTTCCCATTAGCGGTAACCTTGACAGGCTCCTAACAGGAGCAACGCCAAAGGAGAGGGGGATGCATAGACAGTGTCTGCGGCTGAAGGATAAAGCTTGATCACCTGCCAAAGGGACGCCCCTTTCAGATACCGCAGGCATTGTCTCCCTCAGCCAAGAGCGCCGAGGAAGCCAGGTTCCCAGCTGCAACTATTGAAACAGGTGCAGTGCAGGAGATTTGCTTCTCTAATGGATGCATAAAAGGGCTGGCCTGGAAAGACAATGGCTAAGTTTGCACTTGTATTTGTCACGAGTTTCAGTAAGAGGAATCCTGTCTCCCCTGCAAAAGAAAGCTTGATGTTGCACTCTGGGAGTCTTGTTCCTTCTTTTTTTTCCCTTTAAAGACCTGTGTAAAATCTATAGGACATTAATTCTGTAAAATCCTGCTTTAAGGCACCATATTTATGTAATAGTGGCATGAAATGAGATTCCTTTTCTGAAAGGATTTTGGGACCTTTTAATGAGTCCATTGATTTTTAAAGGTTTTGTTTTTGTAAGCGTGCCAGGCTGAAAGGACACACAGCATCGCCTGTGTGCGATTAGCTTTAAGTACCAAACGACAGACTGCTACATCGATTTACTAATAAAGGCAGGATGGCCTGGTGAGCAGCACGAGTCACGACGGACCCAGGGCCCGGGTCCTGCAGCTGCTGCCGCCCAGGCGGGTCCACGCGCCCAGAGGCAGGGAGCAACTGGCAGTCCCGTCTGCCTGCGCCGTGGTGCGCGCGCAGCCGCGTGCACGGAGGAGCTGGTCAGTGCAGCGCAGGTCCCACTAGCCCCGCAGCCAGGGCAGTGCAAGGGCCAGCACCCTCTCAGGGCCTGTGGCTTTGCCCTGATCAGGCCCCGGGCTCGCTGGCCCGCAGAGACCCCCTGCGCTGCAGGCAGACACGCCCCAAGCCTCGACGCAGCGCCACGGGGCGCCAGGCGCCGGGGCAGGTCAGCGAGCGGACACGCCGACACGTTAAAGACTCAACAGGCCAACACTGGGAACGGGTCACTCGTCAGCTGTTCTCCCTGGGAACCATCGCCACACGCCCAGCTCTGCGGAGGCCTGGTCCACGACCACGGAGGTTGCTGGGGCAGCTCAGGGCTGAGGCTGTGCCCCAGGCTCGCATCATGGGAAACACCGCATCTTTCAAGTGAGGGCGTGCAGGGGATGCCTTCGAACGGGGCACTCGTGACTCAACCTGCTGCTGACAACAGCAACAGCAAACAGCAGAAAAGGCCGTTTTACACTTCACTATTGACCGGCCTCTCTCACCAGTTGCACGCCCACCTCCTCCAGCCGTCTGCCAGAGGGCAGCACCGACTTGGCCCGGTCCGTGCACTGCCAGGCTGCCAGGAACAATTTACAGCCCCTCTGCTCGAGAGAGAAAGCAAACCCATCTGTTCCCGACGTTCCCATCATCGTCACCACCCCCCTGTCATTCGCTGGGCTGAGGGGGAAGTGGAAGTGATTTATGCAGACAGACATATGCAAGATTTCTGCTGAAACGTCTCAATACTCAGCACATCCCACATGAAATGGGGCTCGTGCAGGGGACCATGAAGCCAAGGGGTGATGAAGTCCTCTCTGGTGCACCTGAAGCACGGAGCCGGTGGCAATGGGCAGGGACAGGCAACAGCCAGGGCATGGACGCCAGCACGACTGGCAATGCCGTGCGACGGGGGCATGGGTTGAAGGAAATCCCTGCTTGTTGTGCTTGTCACCCAGAGGCTGAGGAAGGACAGTTGGGAGCTCGGCAGCGGTCCCCTCTGCCCACTTACGCTCTAATAAGATCAACCCTTGCTGCCGCCTCTGAGCATCTCCTGCCGTCACAGAGCAGGTTGGTAGCAGATCCAGGAGCGACTCGCAGGTATCGTGACTGCTTGTCCCAAGCCCCGCACACCCGGCCTTGCCTCCCGCATTACCTGCGCTCTTCACACGGAAAGCAAAGAGGGCGTCAGGCGTGCACCAGCAGAGCTGCTCGGACCCTCCAGCTGCTCCGGCAGTGATGTGTCCCGCTGGGTGCGGGACTGTGGCTACACCCTGCTACGCCAGGCCCTCGTTAAATGGACTCTCGCACATACAATGTGCCTACGTCCCCCCACGCCTTGTGCCTGGACTACAGGCTCAAGTTCCCAACACGGTTAATGCAAAGAGTAGATGTGCAATTGGACATGGCCCGTTCCCAGGTGCTGGCCTGATTCGCAGGGCTCATCCCAAACACCGAGTGCGCTGGGCCTCCTTTCAACCACTGGCAGTTGCAGAGCTGGGCATCGTGGCGGGGCTCAGACCCCTCTGGACTGGGCAGAGCACGGCTGCCCTGCGTGAAGCCCTCAGCCTGGCTCCTCCTGCCCGGTGTGCGATCGCAGGTCACACGCCAGCTTCACCCAACTGCCGCCCCGGGACGGCCCCACGAAGGCTCCAGCGCCCGCGGCCGAACGGTCCGTCCAGCCCGATGCCCGGGACACGGCAGCTCAGGCCAAGGCAGGCGCAGTGCCTGGGCACCTGCAGGAGACCGGAGGGTCATTGCTCTGCACGCCTGGGGCCCTGCAGGATCAGGCCCTCAGGGGCACTCTGGGGCCCAGACCTCTTCTGCCGGACTCTGTCGTGGCCTCACAAGCACAAGCCCAAACCTGTGCTCTCGGCAGCCTCCACGGAGGAGCAGAGGGCAACACCCTGTGCAGCCAGGGCCCATCTCAGATGAACCGCATCTCACCCCCTCATCGTGCCCAACTTTCCTCCAGGGCCACTGATCCCCGCAGTAGGCACGGAGGTGCAGAAGCAACCCAGGCTGTTCCTAGCCCACTTTCCCGAGGCAGATGCAAACCCAGACCCAGACCCAGCTCCCTTGGTTCATGGCGGGTCTTAATTGTTCAGCTACAAACGGGTAAAGGGGAGAGGGTGGCTTTGAGCCTTCCTCTTCCCCAGATCCAGCGGAGGCCCGGAGCCAGAAACGCTCATCCCACTTGTCCCTGGCATGGGACAGGGCAGCTGGCGACTGCCTCTCATTCACCCCCTCTGCAGCCAGCAGCATCCTGTGGCAGCTCCGGGAATCATCCACGTAATGAATAATACAATCGAGTGCTTGTTTTTAGCCTCCTCTGGGGAAACCGTGGCAGTCGGAGAGGATTTACCCTTTGGCCTGATTTATCTTGGTCCGTGCTTCTCCGGACCCAGCCGGGACGGGTGGGAGCGCAGAGCCGGCGGTGACGTGGGGCCCCGAGAGCTGGCGGCCCCCTCCACCTGGCGGGAAGCAGCTGCAGAGGGCACGGGTGCGTCCAAGCAGGGCATGGCCACAGCCACGGGCAGCGTCCTGCGAGGGAGCGCTCTTACCAGGAACGCCGGGGCTATGTGTCCCCCGTGCACACCCAAGTCCAGGACTCCCGCCCGCTCCACAGGGACCGCCCCACGTTGCCCCCGTGAGACCACTGACCAGGGCTCAGCCCCCTGCAGTGGCACCCGCAGCCAGGAGACCGCCCAGACCACGCGCAGGTGCTGCACGCCAACATCTCCGGCCGTGGCCGCGCAGATGGCTCTTCACAAGCTCCAGCTTCACCTGCCTCTGTTAGTGCTGCGCTGGGCGGCAGAGCAATCGTTGAGGGGAAAAGGCATTGGAGCTAATGAGTCTGGTCCTGGTCCAGCCTGGCACGGGCGGGGAGGAGAGCCAGCTGCTCTGCCTAACGGCTGCTGCTCTCTTACTGGGCAAAAGCTGCACCGCTGGGCTGGGGAGGGATGCGAGACATGGGGCTGGGGCAGGCTCGCTTCCTGCCAGGGCTGGAGCAAGAAAGCTCCCCCGGGGAGCGCACGTTTAGCAGGGATGCGAGCAAGGGGATGCGCCGAGCGTGCTGCGGGCACTGGGGTCGTGACACACGCACCCGCCGGCGCCCCCAGGTCCTGACACCCGCAGGAGACACGAGGTCTGCGCCCGGCCCAGCTGCCTCCCCCTGCATCCTCAGCCTGTCTGGAAGACGAGCGAGCAAGAGGCTCCTTGCACCCCTCTACACCAGGGTGGTGCGGTGCGGTGCGGTGCGGTGCGGCGCGCACCCTGCCTGGCTGACAGCGCCCGAGGCCAGCTCCTGCTCTGCTCACAGGGTGCTGGCTGCATCCTCTTGGCCCCTCTCCTCGCCCATCCTGCCGCTTCGGCACGGGGACACTCGGCCACCCTCGCCCCCGGGACAGCATTACATCTGTAGCCCGGGCCCAGGACCCTGCGGCCCTCGCGCTGCTCGCACAGACACCGTCAGCGCCTGGCCCTAGACTCCAGCCCCGCGCACACATCTATCCTCACGACCCTCGGGGAGCGGGGAACAAACACTGATATCCCTGCTGCTTCCAAGCTCTTCACCCTGGTAATTAAGGCCCAGCCCGTCCCTTCTTGAGCCATGAATCCCTGATATTTAATGACATTTTCCAAATATTTTTAATAGAAATTTTAGGTCTTGTCCCTAATCTGACATTTATCTTCTATTTAACATGGGAAACAAATACAGGGCCGGCGAATCATTGCTCAAATTGTAAATTACTTTATTGTTGGTTTTATTACCTTCCCTATTAAGCTGTCACAATCTGTGCCTCTTCCTATTTTGGTGACAACCAGCCAGAGGAATCTGTCATCTTTCCCCTATGATTTATACCGGACCCTGGTGACATCTTTACTTGGGGAGAGGGTAATTAGCAAACTACCTCATTAACCCGGCTTCGCCGCCCTCAGGGACGAGTGTCAGGAAGGTTAAAACGTTGACAAGCAATAAGGCTGCACAGCGCGCTGCGGCACGGCAGAGGGGCTGGCCTCCGAGACGGCCACGTCCCGGCTCCTCGGCTGGGTCGGAGGTTGCCCGAGCTCAGTGTGGAGCACGGACGTGCCCCGACCCACCGGCGCGAGTCCGCCCACGCGCGCATTCAGATCGCAGGGCTTCCCACCGCCCTTTGTCCCCTCGCCCTTTTTCCCCTGTTCAGCTGAAGGCATGATAAGCCGGGGAGTGCAGAAGTTGGCAGCCGCAAAACGCACACATTGATTTCTTCTGGGATTGGAGCAGCAGGTGTGTGTCTAGAATATTGGCCTAATCTGAAGGATTTTACTGAGATAAATTGGCCTTTGGTTCAGGCACTAACAGCGAGAGGCACAGAGCAACTTGGCGGCACATCTGAAGCGAGACTATAAAGCTAACCTTGGTCACTCCTCTGGATCCGCTATTGTTACATGAAGAGGAGCAGATCTGGGACTCAGAGTTCATAAATAATTTCCCATGGAAAGCACGTCTGCCAGCCAGACAAAATCTCTCCCAGAGAAAATGGCGAAAAGTGGTAGATTTAACCTACTTCAAAATGTCATTTTTTGAAAAAAAAAAAATTGATCCACATCTCTGCTAAGGGAGGCTTCAAGAAGGCGCATGTACTGCGGCTGCATGCTAAGCGCCGAGCCCTGCACGGGGCTGCAGGCGCCGGAGCAGCTGGCGGCAGGATGTGCTGCCAGCTCGGCCCTGGAGAAGTGGGTGGACATGCGTGGGCCCCCCTTCCTCCAGAGAAACCAGGCACGAGCCAGGAGCTGCTCGCTAGCTTCGACCGGCTGATAGCTCGCCCGCTACATCACGCCTCAGCGCCCTCCGCGCTGCACAGCTGGGGCGCCACGTTAATCCTTTGCACGGGACCCGTTCAGAGCACGGGACTTCCTTCTGCGCAGGGGAAAGGGGCCGGAGGGGTGCGATGTCCGTGCCGTGCCAGGCTCGGTGGTGATCTGATGTACAGCTTAGTGACGGGTCGTCCAGGCTGTCTTGGACGAGGCTGGTCCTGCCTCAGGCAGGGCCTGGACGAGGTGTGACCTCTGCAGCCCCCTGCTCTGGGCCATCTACGACTCCTGTTACAAATCGCTGGTGAATCACGATTGCACACCTCGGTGCTGACACTGCGTGGCACCCTGCAAGGGCCTCGGGGCGCCCCAGGGGGCCGCGGCTGCCGCGTCGAGCTTGGCTGGCCCCGGGAGCGTCAGTCGTTGCAGGAGCGGGGCGTCCCAGCGCGTCCCCCAGTAGCAGCTGGGGAAGGGCCGGGACTCAAGTTAACCTTACAGAAGAGGCGGATGCTCCAGCTTGCCTCGGCTCAGCAGAGAACCGCGACCAGGACAGACCTGCTGCTGTGCAAATAGCACGAGTCTTGTTATTGTAGCTGCCGACAGTGCACAGATCATCCCGGGCCTCCTCCCTGTCCCTGGCGTGAGCCCGAAGCTGCCCCCCGCGAGCATCCCCAGCCAGGCAGCAGGGCCAAGGCGACACCCGTGGAGAGCCCGGGGGCTGCCCATTCTCGCTGTCCCCGGTCAGCCGCAGACGCCACCACAGCCGGCGCCGCGCTCCACTCGCCCGGCTGGGGCGACCTGTGGCAAACAGGGCAGCATTGCCCCGAAGCCCCAGCCCGGAGCCCGTGGTGCCCGGTGCAAGCTCACCCAGAAGCACCCAGCACGGCTGCTGCTCCGCCTCGGGGCGGATCCTGGATGCGCCTGTAATTTATTGGTGTTTTTAAGGTGCTGGTCGCCCTACCTAGTGGCGGCCCCATGGCGGTTTTAGGCTTTTAGCTTTTTACGCTTTTAAGCTTTTAGCCTTTTAGAACACCGCCAAAACGACATCGAGCGCCGGATGCCGACAAGATACCCTGATCCAGACTGTTTTAATTGATGTCACCGTGGTGCTGGTCGCCCGACGTCGGACGCCGGGTGCCGGACGCTGTCATGCGATGACGAAGACGGCCAGCTGGGGCCTGCCCAGTCGGGCCGCAACATTGGGCCATTTCTGGGCCCCCACATGGGACCCGGAAGACATTGACAACACGGCCGCTGACCGCCGGCGACCCCCAGATCCCAGTGGCCTTGCCACAATACAGCGGACATGAAATAGTCCCCGGGAGGGACTTTGTGTGCTGCTGGGCACTGAAAAGACTTCTTATTGACCTACCCCGGCCTGGCAAGGCCATTAGCTTCCTCTGCGCTGACTGCTGACTACTGTTCATCCATCCACTGCCCTGGTTTCCCCTTTGCTATATAAGAATTGTTATTATTCTATTTTTTAATTGCTGTTTTCACAACCCATCTTGATGAGGATGCTTTTGGCAGAAGGCTTCTTCCAGGATTGTGGGACTCTGGTTATTTTGGGCATCTAGTACATACTCCTTAAGCTGCTCCTGAAGTTCATTCAAATTTCTGTTCACATTTTCCTTTTCACTCCATTGTGTACCGCACAGCTTTCAGCTTTGGGAGTGGTGTTTCCAAACCACCATGGCTGTCCTTTGCTGGACAAGACCGTGTTTTCGGTGAAAGAGCCCCAATTCTTACCGCGTGATACTGAGCACAACCATCATCGTATCTACCAAAACTTAGCTATTGCAAGAGAGCTCTTCCCTGCCATGGATGGCCCTTCATGCCGGCAGACAGGCACCAGGGGAGATCTGCTGTGGACAGGGTAGCCCCCCTCTCTCTCGGATGATGGAGCATAATTAAAAATGTAATCTGATCTTCTCTGTAAAATGAGCCTGACACCTTGACCTAAACCCCGCTTTGTTTCACAGCTGCAGGTGAACAAGCTTCATGCCGGGATCTTTCTGCAAAGCAACAAGGAGCTTTGGCTGGCCCCGGGTGCTGCACAGCTGCCAGCACTTCACTTCCTTGGCTGGACCAGGCATTGCAAGGAACTCAAATCCCTTTCCTAAGGTCCAGAATTTTGGCCTCAACTTTTGCCCACAAAATGCAAAGACGTTAAACGTCTGATAGCCCAGAAGAGGACAAGGAGGCTGCCGGGGGCCAGGTGGAAAGTTAATAAACCCAGCCCCTGGTGCGGTTTGTAATTTACTTTGGGGACGTGAAGTTCAGGGAGAGGGTATTTCATGCATCTGCCTAACAGCAACTTCGAGAATCCACCGGGGATCTGTTTAATACCTTGGAAAAGGTTAGCGTTGTTAGGGATTTACTGCCATATTTGAAATGGTTTAAACTATTATTTTTATTTCCTTGAGTAAAATGGAATGTCAGTGAATCGTGCAAAGTGAGATGGTCAGTTTGTGTCTGAAAGGGGCTATAAAAAGCCTGGGCAATTTTAAATAGCTTTTCATCCTGCCTGCCTGGTAGCACGCAGGGAGCAGCTGTCAGACCCGGGGAGCAGGGGCAGGCGCCCCATGTCTGCACCCGTCTTCACTTGGGAAAGCAGCGCGACCCAGGGCAGCGGTCTCCCCTTCGGCTCACCAGACATCCCTGCTTGCTTCTGGCCCACGTGGCAACTCTTCCTGGGTTTCAGGAGATGCCCAGAGGGCAATGCCAAGCAAGGCAGCGTGTGCACACACCGAGACACCGCCCCGCGCCAGTGCACAGCAATGGCCCTGCTCCTCGCATGCAGCCGGCAAAAAAGCAGTTCCTTGAGAAACCTGACATCCGCCGCGTGCAGCTTGCAGAGCCACGAGCGGTTTCCTGCAGAGGAGGTCAAGGGCACCGGTGTCTCCCGCTGCGCGTTTTGGGGGTATCTGATGGCCTCCAGTTGAGGTTGTTCGTGCACCGCGCTGCCACAGCAGTGGCTGGAATCGCATCAGTCATGTCGTGCAGCAAGATAAATGTGACTGGAGGTGGCGTGTCAACCTCAGCAATGGCTTGAGACAGCGAGGCGCCGGGGAGGAAACAGCAGGTTTCAGTAACCACTATTGTACTGGCCCAGGGATTATCACAGGGCAGCACTGAGCCTCCACGCTCCCACGGGGAGCAGAATCGATGGTGCCTCGCGATGCCGCCCCGTCCCTGTGGTGTCCAAATTGTGCACCCAAATTGTGTCCTGGCCTGCGGCCTTGCCCCCTTGCCCACCCACCGCCAGCCGGGACCCGGCTGCCCACGAGCTGGGAACGCTGCAGGGTCCAGCCCGCTCCGAACCCCTCCCCAACCTCCAGCCCCTGCCTCCCCAGCCTGCTGCAGGGCGATGGGGAAAGGCGGGTGGGTAACCTTGGGCGAGGGGCTCCTCCAAGTGCGACACGACGAGGCCTCTGCCACAAGCGCCCTTGCCGCTGCGCAGCACTGTCAGGTATCGCTTTCCTCCCAACTTGATTTAAGCAAGCGACCCGCTAAACGAACCTCGCCTGGCACCAGATGACCCCGGTAATTCACAGGCATCTCCGTGGGTTTGCGGGCTCTGTATGTGAAGCGGCGGGGGGCATTTCCCTGCCAGCCCCCAGCCTTCCCCCGCGTGCCGAGGCAGCCCTCCCGGGAGCCCAGGTCTCTCCAGCGCCTCGAGCGGCTGCAGCCGAGGAACGAGCGGTGGAGGGGGCTCGGCCGAGGGTCCCGCTGGCCCAGGCTGCGCGTGCTGGGCCGGGGCAGCAGGCCAGCAACTGCCCCGTCTCCCCCAGCTGCTGCCGGAGGGTCTCCACTGCCTGTTCTGGACAGGGGGATGCCCGTTAACCGAGCGCCCCCGAGACCCCCAGAACGGGAGGTTGGCACCAAAGCCAGGAGTCCTTCAGGGGACCTGGGACGCCGATGGCTGCTGGGGCTCGTGTCTCACCAACTGCACCCGCTGCAACACGGGGCAGCTGGGATGGGGCCGAGTCCTGCCGGTTCCACGGGCACCTGCGGGGCGAGGGCAGAAGGGGAAGGGCGGCAGAGGACAGCTTCTGCCAGGGGCAAAGGTGCTCGCCCCCTGCGTCCTGCCGAGCAAGAATCCAAGCTCGAGGCCTAGTCAGAGCCGTGGTAGGAAAAGACCCATTTCGCAGACCTGGCCCCAGGGCCAGCAGCTCTGCTGTGGGGCGACCGCGCAGAGGGAAGCAGCCAGCTCTTGCAGCAGCGCCGCGCGGTCCTTGCGACGCAGAGCTGAAGGCCAGGAAGCGGCTTTGCTCACGGGTGCAGCTCGCGCAGCACAGGCCCCGGAGGGGCCGGCACGACCGAGCAGCCTGCCACGCTTCGAGACGCACGCTCCTGCTTACACAAGCTTTTCTGCCATTTGCTCTTTTAAAGAAGTCAATTTATTTTTATTCAAAATCTATAAGGAACAATTGCACAGTAAAACTGCCGGGCGCCTTCTCTCTTGTCAGCACGGCCCAGCGCGTCGGCAATGACAGCGCTGAGAGCCCACATCCCGCCCGCTGCCTTGATGCACTCCGACTGCGCTCCCCCCGGCCCGGGGCCAGCCTCGGAGGCATGCCGCAGCCCCAGCCCCAGCCCAGGGCGGACGCGCTCGGGCTGCTCCCGCGGACACAGCGCAAAGGGCCCAGGCCCCGACAGCCCCATGAGACACCTCGGCCGGGCACAGGACACGGCTCCAGCTGCTCTGGGGGGCACTGCGTGGTCGTGCAAGGTGGGCATGGCCCGACTTTGCCCTGGGCTTGTGCCTTCCCCATCCCATTGGCACGGGGCACTTGGCGCCTGATTGCGACAGGCCAGCCTGGGGCGCTCCCTTGTCCGGGAATGCCTCTGGATCAAGTCAGGGGTGCCCGCAGGATCAGGCCAGGGGTGCTGGGTGCTGCACGGCTTCAGGAAACATGCACAGGGCAGGACCCACTTGCAGGCAGCCCCCTTCACCCCCCCAGAGCTCGCAGAGCCCCGTGCCAGGAGGCTGGTGCAATGCAGGGGGCAACCCGGGCTGGTGCCTGGCCCCACGGTCTCAGCACAACGGCTGTAAGGGGAGACCCTCATCCTGCCCAGGACCTGCCGCTCTCCCGCACTGCGCGGCCCCGGGGTGCAGCATGGCCCAGGAGCCCCCACAGGCAGCTCCCCCGGTCGTTCCCCCACCGCTGCTTTGCATATCTCTGCTGCTCATTGCAATTCAGTCACGTCAGAGCAGCCCACAGGATCTGACTGCAATTTTCTCATTGAATTATACTAAATCCTTCAGGGAAGGAGGCAAAATTATTTAAAACCCATAAAAACTAAAGCAACATTTCTGCTCTGTATTTTAACTTCTTGATTATTATTTAGAGTTAACCTTTTCTGCTTCTAAATCATAAACTCATTTTATTTCCCACCATCAGACATGGGCCATAAGCTATCTGAAACAGGAGATGAGGGTTTCTTTCATACACACAGGAGCTGGAAGATAATGGGGTATCCAGTAGCCATTGCTCTTCAGACCCAGGCCTGGAGCGGGGTAATTAGCTGAGGCTACGTGGCTCTGTAAATCCTAGCTGTCTTGTTATAAATAGTGGAGTAGCAGATTATAGTGTGGGATGCATTACCCCACCACGCAGCGAGATTATAGTGTGGGATGCATTACCCCACCACGCAGCCCACTGCCTGTGAGGCGCATTCCTGCCCGGCGATGGATACATGCGCCGCAGCATCTTCACCTGCCTGCGCCTGCTCCCTCCCCCAAACTGCAGGGACACCCTGCAGCAGATGCAGGTCGAGCATCTGGAAAACTCATGGCTTAAAATGAGGACAAGCCAAGCTGCCATGCAGACTTCATGAGAGGCTCCGTTCCCCATTGGCACAGGATGGCACAGCCAGCCACAGGAGACGGGAGATGGTCCTCTCCGAAGCATCAGCATTGGCCATGCCAGATCCAGGATGCAGGGCCTGGAGGGGCGCAGTTACAGCATGTCCCTGCTCTGGGCCAAGGCGCTGAGGGCCCTGTGCCAGCACCCCTGCCCCGGTGCTGGGCAAAGCACGAGCTGCATCGGGGAGCTGTGCCGCACCCGCGGAGCTCGTGCAGGGACTGCCTGCCGACTGGAGAGGCCGACGAGGAAGCCTCGGCCACAGCATGAGCCATGCAGGGCTCGCTGCGCTGCGCACGCCTGGCACCATCCTGTGTTTGCAGCGGGCAGCACGTTGGCGGCACGCCTGAGCAGACCAGGGCTGGGGCAGGGGGTCCACGCAGGCTGAGCACAAGCAGCGTGGAGCTTTCCCTGCCACGCTCGGGGCACGTGCTCAAATCCCCCGTCAGCTCGCGGCACAGACCAGCACTTTGCCACGAGCGCCAGGTCCGGCTGCCCGCGTTGGTATGCTGCTGGAGTCGCTGCTCGCTGCGCGCAGCTGAGGGGCTGCCATATTGATCTCTCACAGCTGTCTGTGGTTAACTGAAGGAATGCATCTTCAAAGACAAGTTTCCTTCATCTAATATGTTTGTTTTCTGCTCTTGCTGCCTTTTCAAATGCCAAGTCCCTTTTTAAAATAAAGCACACAGAACAGGGCTTCATTTACAGAGCGCTGCTTCTTTTCTGAAATTTCAGCAAAGTTGGAGACTTAGCTTGAAAAATAAAATCAGCTGCAGCTCCCTGCATGTGCAATTAATTCCCTTCATGCCATGCTCTACCTTAGGAAGGAGAACAAGCCATAAACATATTCACCTGTCATTAAAAAAAACCCCAAAGTAAGTAAATAATTCAGGAGATTTAAAAATAAAATTCCTGCTTTCATGGAAACAGACTTTCAAGCTTCTTTTCATCTCCTCTCTGCAGCACTTTGCTGTAGCAGAATAATGATAAAGCAACAGAAAGAAGGAGAAAGCAGAGCAGATGCTGGGTCTAACTTGGAAACCAAAGGCGTGTGTTGCAGGGACGGAGCCCTGTGAAGTACACACAAAGGCCTCCTGGATTTGGAGACATGTCAGAGAAAGCAAGCCTTGATTTTCTGCAGAGAAATGAAAGAGTTCAAAGCAGACAAACCCCTTTGAATAGGAAAAGGAGAGGCAATCTGCGGAGCGCCGTGAAATGGGATCTGGGGCAGGGACGCTTCACGGGGAATTGCAGAAGCTTTGCTGCTGCCGAGCATCTCGGAAGTGAATTCATTACTGTTCGGGTCCTGACTGATGCGCCCTGGGCCCGCGGCTCAGTACCAGCCTCCTCGGGGCCACGTGACAGTGCTCGTGGCGCCAGGCGCGGGCGCTGCTGGCAGCGGAGGGCTGCATGCAGGGGGTGCGGGACCCCTGTGCACAGTGCGAGGGAGGAGGAGGGTCTGCACAGGCCTGGCAGCAGGTGGCTGAGGAGCAAGGTCACCAGGCCCTCCATGCGCCCCAGGGGAAAGACCCCGAGTTTGCACCAGGACAAGGCAAGCGTCTCTGGAACAGGGGGTCTGTTGGCATCGGCCTCGCAGCCGGCGGTCTGCCCGGGTGGGGAGCAGGCAGGGGCGCTAGGCCAGCGGGAGCCGGCATCGTGCAGACAACACGATAGGGCGCCAGCGCTGCTCGGCACGGGGGGAGAAGCCAAGCGCCGGCGGCACACGGCCCAGACAACCATCTCCGCAGCCACGGGCTGGACACCAGAATCCAGCTCCTTTTTCACCAGGCCCCTGATGTGGCAGGTGTGTGGCACGGACGTGTGGCAGGTCGCATGGCCGTGAGGGGCGCAGGCTGCCTGTCTCCGACCTCTCCTGCAGCCGTGGCACCAATGAGCCCCGCGCCCTCCCCAAGTGCCATTCCCATCTCTTTCCTTTACCTGACCCGCTGCTCTGCTTTCCGCACCCTGCCCTATCGGCCACCGGTCTCTACCTGCCATGAGCTTTGCTGGGCCATTTGGTTAAGGTGCCAGGGCCGACGGAGGCAGACAGCTCGGCAGGGCCTCAGCACACAGGCCCGGTGCGGGGATCGAGGCCTTCGTCCACGAGGAGCCGGGCTGCGTGTGGCCAGCCACACGCCCAGCTCTGATATCTGCACACGGGGCTCGTTCTCATCTGGAGAAAATCATGCTGTCCTGGGGGCAGCCGGCAGGAGGGGAAGCTCTCTGGCTCATCAATCAGCATTTCCTGCTGCGCCATTTTTCCTTCTTGCTGAAATCTGAGGCTTGGAAGTGTCGAGCGAACTTAAATAAAAATTGATTTTTGTATTTCAGTGACTTCCAAGTGCTGCCCGTTCAGATGGTGGCAGGAGAAGACTCATCCATCACCACCCCCTTGTAGTGCACGTGGCTGGAAAGCCGGCTGCTGAGATGGGCACAGGGGAGGCCACGCTTCCCGCTGGCGTGACGCTGGAAGGTGCAACAGAGAAGGAAATGGCGAGGGAGGCTCCCAGCCCACAGCAATGAGGGCACAGTCGTGTCCCATCGTGCACTTTCTGGAACCCGGAGAGACAGGCCTGGCCAGCGTTTTCCTGACCCCAGCACCGCTCCCAGCACAGCCCAGGCCCTGCCCTGGCTGGGAGATGCCAGCTCAGCACCGCGGCTGCAGGCAGCCACGGAGAGGTGGCAGGGCAGGTTGGCATGGAAGTGGCTCCTTGCTGCTGCGGGACAGCACAGACCGAGCGGGGCTCTTTGGACACCGGTCGCTTGAGCCTCATGTGTGCCGGAGGGGCCGGGGCTCCGGTCTCACCCGGGACACGGGCCCGTTCCACGAAGCCAGAGACTTGTGTGGTTGGCACGGGCGAGCCCCATAGCACTGCTGTGTGATTTGCACAGCTGATGGGTGTCCTTGCCCCGTGGAGCCGCCTGGGTCACACACCCCATTTCTCTCGCACTCCGTGGACAGCCGACTCCATCCATCCACTCAGTTTGCATTGATTTCTCTTTTATTTCCATGAGAGATGATTTGCGAGTGGCTCTTTCCCTGTTTAAGCTTGGGAAGATATTGTTCAAGGACTTGCTGTGATGTTTCTCTAACTGACAGCTTTATTGGGTAATAGCCACTGATGGTATATGTGTGCTCGGATAGTCAGACCTCCTTATACTATGTGTGTTCCCATAAAAATGATTGGTTTTTAGTTGTTATTCTAATATTGCTGTGATTGGAAAGCCGGCGCGGGCTGCGGCGAGGGAGATGCGTATCGAAGCCTGATTAATAGGAGCGCTCCGGTGCCCACTGCATGGGGCAGCCAGGCCCCCACCTGCCTGCTGAAGGCAGAGCCAAACGACAGGGAAAGGTGCTGCTCCACTGGTTTCTAATTAATAAAAACCAATTAGCGGAGGCTGAATGAATCGTTTAGCCAGGCCGGCTGCCCAGGACCAGCCCAGCACCCTGCGCTCCGCCAGTACGGACCCCGGCTCCAACACCACCGGTGTGCAGCATGGGGGGCTCGCGCAGGAGCTGCATCCGGGAAGGGGAGCACAGCCCTGCTTCCAACCAGCGCATTTGTCCTAGACTTTGGGGTCCCTGTTATCAGACAGGCTCCTGGGACCAGGGGGGTAAAAACCCCAGCATAAACTGCTCCTCCCTGCAGCCGGGCACGAGCCACGAACACGTTGCTAGCAGTAATGCGGGGAAAGTGGCAGTGCTCGTGAAGTCGTTCGCTCATGCTAACGGTGGAGCTGCTGTCACTCCACTTCTGCAGCGGGGCTCTCACCGGGCACGCGGTTTCGCTGCTTCGCACCCGCTGAAGTTTTCAGTGCCCGCCCCGGTCTGAAGCTGGGCAGCTTGCAGGCTGGGCCTTCGCAGCGGCTTGACCCGGTATGGGGAATGAAGGGAGCAAGGCCGTTGTGATGGGATGAGCAGATGCTCCGCACATGGAGGCAACCTCGGGGCATCCATCCCATTAGGAGCAGTTGCTCTGAGGTCATCTCCGCTGCAGCGCGAGTCGCGGTGCCGCCGCAGGCACTCACAGCATCCCCTGAATGAGGCACGGTCACTGCCTCCCGGATGTCTCCGCTGGTTCAGCTTCCCCCGACCCCACCAGGCCCAGCTCGGCCTCGGGCGCCGTGTCTGCAGCTGCCGGGTTAGGTGCTGAGGGGACGCATCTGCAGGGCTTGGCAAATCGGATCCTGAAGCCGGGGTCTCGTGCGACCCTCCGGGAGGAGCCACAAGGTCCCCTCTCCAGCCCATTACGTGGGAAACCGCTTGGCAGATTAGCCCGTCTTAGTCCCACTGGGCTGAGGGCTGCGCTGGAGCCGCACCAGTGAGGCGAGACGGCTGGGCCCAGAATAAATCAAATCATCCTCGTGCTCCCAGCTGGCTCTCTTGTTTCCCTTGAAGGGCTATGCACGGCAGCTCTGGGATTTGCAAATTGTCATAGTTAATGCAGCACCAGAGGCCCCTTACCAGATTTAATGTTAGACATTAGGCAGTAGCACCGAATTCATAAAAGCTTGAACAAGAAGAGTCTGTTTTCTGAAGAGAGCATTTATTGAGCACAGCAATTTGCAACTTCAAGCACACGTGAAAGAACAACAGAAAAAACTTCACCTAAGCTAAGAGACGTCCCAGTGAGACGCAGTGACAGCAGCACAGCTGCGTTGAACTCAAAATACAATATAAGAAACCACAAGGACAACAGAGCCGTGCATGAGTCCCACGTAACCCCGTGGGCAGAGCGTCTCCCCACGGCCAGGGGGTCAGAGATTGCTTCTGGGGGAGCCACAGGTCGTCTTCGGAATTGGGGTGGAGATCCACAGGCTTCATCTCTGCCTGGGTTTTCACGGGTGAATCTGCACCCCCTCCTCCCCCTTGGGTGCCTTGCCCACCGTCATGTATAGCACGCCCCGCGCGTGCATTCGGTGCTCTCCGTCTCCCCTCTTACAGGTTCTGCTTTGAAATGGAAATGTAGTTCTGCGCTTTCCTCGGTCCCCCAGCCCAAGCAGTCTGGGACCCTCCCCTGCACCCTCCGGTCCGTCTCCAACACACACCCGTGACGATTTTGCCAGGTCTTTGCCAATAGGCCCCAGCAAAGAGGACGCACGTATACCTGTGCCTTGACATCGCGAGCTGGCTGATCCTCGCGCTCTGGGGCCAGCAGCGCCAGCACTAGCTCAGTGCCAGTTACATCAGCCCGAGACGGACAAAATGCCACAAAATGCCACATTTTTGTGACATGTATTTAGGTGCGGTGCTACGTGGACAAGGGCCCTCCCGCTGTGGCCCAGGCGGGCGGAGGCAGGGGGCTGAAGCTGGCCCCTCTCCCGCTGGCTGGCGGGGTGCTTGGGAAGCCTCGAGACAGTCGAGCCCAAACCTTTCGCTGCTGAAGGAACGCCCCATCTCCCGGCAGCCCACGCGCGTCCCCGGCAGTGGAGGAGAGAGGATGTGGCCAGGTGCAGCGCGGCACACGGCTCGTGCCGGGGAAGCCTGGGCCTTGCAGGCAGCCCAACATCGCGGTTACTTGTCGGAGGAACCATGGAAACAAACTGCTTCCTAATAAATTCTTATTTCCATGGAAACAGGACCAAATCTATTGACAAGATTGATACTTTCCTTCTGCTGCCAATACACTGCTCCTGCCCAGACGTGAGCCGGGCTGACTGCCCTCCTGCCTAGGGAGTGACCCCGCGCTCTCCCTGCGAGCAGCACTCCCCCGGCCGAGCGCCTGCCGGTAGCGGCCCCCTGCAAGCCGGCGCCCCAACACAGCACAACAGAGCCAGGGTGGCCCCGACTGCTGCTGGCCTCTCCCGCGGGGTCCTGGGGCAGCCCGCTCGTCGCCGCAAGCACCCGGCGGGAAGGGCTGGAAATCCCTGCACGCACGTGGATCTATAGTGCTGCTGGCATATGCGAGACACGGGGGGACAGGACCGTGACTGGAAACCCCGGGGGGTACCGAGTGTGCAGGAAGGACGGTCCGGGGGAAGCGAGAGGAGCCTCTGCCCTAAGACAGAGCGAGAAGTGGGGCGCAGGCCTGCTGCAAGCCCATGGGTCTGGACAGACAGCAAGGGCAGCACCATGGCGAGGGCCCACGATGGGCCCCAGACCCAAAGGAGGAGGCAGACCAGGCTTTTTGAAACCACAGGACCTGGGGGCCAAGGGGGACTTCAGCTACCAAGGTATCCACCGGGAAGGCAGCACAGCTGAGCACAGGTGGTCTGGCAGGTCCTTAGATTACACTGGGGGAGACTTTTTGGTAGTGATGGTCTCCAAACTAAGAAGCAGGGGGCACTCCTCAATACACTGCTTGCTAACGGGAGGACCTGGCCGAGAACGTGAGGGTGGCAGGCAAGCAGCGTGAGAGCGGCCCGAAATGACAGAGCTCCTGATCCTTAGGAAGAAAGAAGAGCAGCAGCAGGACAAGGCAGAGAGCAGGGCACGGGCAGGCAGGTCTCCAGAAAGGAGTCCCATAGCTGGTCTAAAGAGACAGCACAACAAGCACGAGCAGGTGATCCTGACACGGGGGGAGGATGAGATGTGCAGCAAGGAGCAGGCCAACTTGTAAAAGCATCTGCTTGGCCAGATTTGCTAAGGATGAGCCCAGCAGCAGCATCTGGGCACGCAGCACGGGAATCAGGAAGCACGGCCTGACCTGGAGTGAAAGGTAGTGAGCTCTTGTACAAATACACCAGCATGAAGAGGAAGGCTGAGGAAAGGCCGGGTCCCTTGAGGGGAGAGGAAGGTGACAGCGGATGGTGGAGACAAGTCAGAAGTGGTAATGCCTTTGGGCAGCCAGCACTGTTAACAAGAATGGACTAGGGAGTACTTGCACCAGCGGGGCATTGCAGACCTGCCGGGCTGGGTGAGGGTCGAGCACCCGCAGAACCACGAGGTCATGGACAAAGGCCCCGGGCAAGGAGATCGTGGACGGCTCAGACGCGGCTGCTCCTGTGCTGGGAGCAGGGGATGGCGCTAGCGGGTCTTGGGGTCCTTCTCCACCCTATGGGTCTGTGCAGCCACCAGTGCTCCGAGCCGCCTGCCGCAGCTCGTCTCTGCCACAGTGGCGTTGCTCTTCAGTGTGCAGCGGGAAGTTCGTAGGATGCAAATTCTCTCATTTTCAAAACCACATGATAGGAGACTGAAGACAGACTTTGGGATGCGTTGAATGGAGGAGGGATGCTCTGCAGGAAAGTGATTGTAGAAATCTGCATAGTTTCCTCCTAGTTTAACAATGGGTTCTCAAACAAATGGCTGTGCCAAGAAACCCGCTCCGAATCCACCCTCTCATCACTAACAAGCATGTCAAATCGGAATCAAACAGCTTAGCCACCTGTTTCCACTTTGCAGGCAACCAATCATTGTTCTTCAAAGTAACAAAGCTGTTTTCAATTTGAAAGCAACAAATCAAAGTTTAATTATTTTGTCCTTCAGAGCCTTTCACTATCTTTCACTGAGGCTTTTTCAGATAGGAAGAGCTATCATTGGCCAGCTTAGAAAGGGAAGAATTGATTGACAGTTGAAAAAAACACTTCTAAGGACAATAGTATTTGTCAGCCTGGTACTTTTCACTCTGAAGACAAAATGCATTTTATCAACACCCTGAAATTATTTTGTCAACAAAATTCATTTTGTGGCAATTCTGTCATCTGTCATGCTGACAGAAGCACATTCTCCAGCGTATTCCAAAGCCATTTTGCCAACACAATTAATTTCTGCAAAATTAAATTTTCCCTTTTTAATCATATGTATGGGAAGATGCTGTAGCACATGCACAGGAGGGCACAAACTCAAGCAGCAGTAGCTCACTGGCACTATCAAAAGGCTTGTGAGAAAGAAAAATCCATATCAATATGAAGTTGTACAAGATGAATAAAAATTGCATATGGAAGAGATGCAGCGACCGATCAATTATCTCCAGACAAGAACCCTTCTTTAGTAAATCATGAATTTACAAATGCCTGGATCTCACTCGAGGCATTGTGCAGAGTTGGAGGCAGCTATTCTTCAGTGTCTGGGGGACGTGGGTGGGCATGCAAACTACCACCAAGGTCACAACCGAAATCTAAGGTGGTCTAGGAAGTAAACCCAGCCTGGCTCTTCCCAGCCCTCTCACAACCAGTTGTTCACGTGTTCGCACAGCTACAAAGCCACGGGCACTTTGGAGATGGGCAATGCTGTCATGTCATCTCCATGCTGGTCATCTTCCCTAAGCAAGGCTGATTATGGCTGCACAACCAGATGAAGTTAAATTCCTCTTCACCACCTGCGGGTTTGCATTTTGGAGCTCTGAAGAGGTCAAAGGAAAAAAACACTTCTGCAACCTTGGGAGGGTCGAGGGTAAGTGAAAGAGGTGCCCTGCGCACTGTGCAACCATGGGGCTTGCTCTGAATGCCGGCTGATAATTGGAGGGACATTCAGCTGGCATGAAGATGTTGTTTTCCCTTCTGTTCTCCTTTCAGAAGTGTACAACGCATTCACACTCACAAATATGAGACAACCGACAAAGTCACACACATGAAAATGCATGCTGCATTCTGGGGAAGGCTCATAAATGGTATTCCAGAAGGGCAAATGCTCCATCAGCGTCTTCCTTTAACCTTGTTTCTGCATCTTTTCCTGGTCCCTTTCTTAAGCCTCTGTAGACAAACCCAGGATACCAGTTTCTGTCTCCTTTCCCGGACATAGCAAAGGGCACGGACGTGGGTACGGGTTGATGCAGGAACAGGCTGGTTCCACTTGGGACCAGCCAAAACTTCAGCACAGTTGTCACTCCCCGTTACAAACCACTCCGAGATGTCAGAACAGCTGCACAGCCTCCCCGTGGGCACCGCCGAGCGGCTGAGGCCAGAACCCCCTGGCTTCAGTGACAGCTGGCTCCACTCATCTCGGCCACCTCGGGCCCGGACTTGGGACAGGGATCCCAGAGGCAGATCTCAGCCCAACACGGGGAGTCCCGGGAAGCTCACAGGAAAACTTGCTGCAACGTGATTTTGGCTGGGACCCATGATGTTTGGATAAAGTTACGGGTCCAGCGCCAAAACCAGGCTGGCACACCTCGCTGGGGTCCAAGGCCCACATCCATCAGGCCTAAACTTGGCCCTTAAATATTTGTGGCCTTACCCAAATGAAACCCAAACTCCTAAGAGCCCAGGTCTGCAGGAGAAGTGCAGAATCGGGGCAGATCTGCTAACGAGGCCATTTATCCCACAGCTCAGCCCCGTGGCTCAGCACACAACCTGCCTGGCCCCGCACATGCTGTCGTGCTGCAGCAAAGCCTGCAGCCCGGCCCCCACAGCCCTGGGTGATGCTTCGGTTTCCATATCCATAGACCATGTGGTTTAAATATCAGCTACTCCCCCGGGTCCCTTCTGAACATAGCCTCATTCATTCATTAATTTGTTTTCCATATTTCTAAATAGAAAGCAGCCATTCCAGCAAGGAGAATCAATACTGCGCTCCCTAATTCATCTTAATTCTCACTACATCACAGGATCCACCGGGCTTTTAATCTTGGGTCTTCTTAATGAGATTTGGTTTGGTGAAGAATCTGATACTTCATTATGGCAGCCCCGCACCAACAGGTCTGATCATTAGTATTTTGCAGATGTTGCTTCCCCGGCATCGCCGCCATCCCAAGCCACTCTCGCACCTACGTGGACGTGCTCTGGAGCACCGGGCACCGCTCTGCCCCTGGCCCGGAGCCGCCTGCCCGCGCTGTCCCGGCCTGTACTCCCCGGACGGGACCGTCTGGAGGGCTGAGGCAGCCCCAGTGGGGACGGGGAGCTGGGGCTAGCCTGGCCCAGTTGGCGCAGGGTGGCAGAGCACTTACCAGCCCAGCCGGGACCGAGGTGGTGACCCAGGACATTGACGTCCCAGGAAGGCAGGTGAGGCTCAGTTGGTTTGAGTGTGCATGTGAGAGGAGGATCCCGAGCACTGCAGGGGCTGCCTCAGAGAAACCCCTGCCCGGCGGACCCCTCTCATGCACTGGCCTTACTGGTTGCACTGGTGGAGGTTCTGTGGTCACTCAGGAGCACTTGGAAAGGGCTGCCCAAGCTCCCACAGTGCCTGGGAGGCAGATGCTGTACCCAGCTCCCAGGCACAGCAGGAGGAAGGGCCTGCACGTAGACTTGCCATCAGGGCATGGATGAGTCAGGAGCACCGCTCAGTCCGCCGGACGTGCTGCCAAGCGCAGGACAGCGGCACCTCACGCCGCTAGCACTGCAGGCGGCTGATGGAGGCCATCCACGGGGCTCAGGCGTCACCCACTGGCACAGCATCTAAGGGGATAAAGCTCCACTTCCCACCACCATAATTACGCGGTGATGAACGTATAATTATGGTGTACACAGAATCCAAACAGATCATCAAGCCGCAGTGTAAACAGGAGAAACGCTGTTAAACATCTGAAGATGGGAGAGGAAGGGAAAGAGGAGAGCCTGACGTGGATGGGGGGGAAGATGCCAGGGCGCTGAGCCCTGCTGTCTGCAGCCCGCGGCACCCTGGGCTCTGCCCTCTCCTGACCCTGGAGCCAAGAGGGCACCGAGTGTCCTGGCAGAGGGGCTGGCAGGAAGGGGCAAAGGGCCCACCGCGGCCAACATGCAGCAGCATGCACGTGAACAGGCGACAGTCACTCCCCACCTGCAAATGCATCCGCATAAGTTTGATGGGCCCCGGGTTAGGCACCTGCACCCCACACAGCAGCACGGGTCCTGTCCCCGAAGGGCTGCCCTGCTCTGCCCAGCACTGTCCCGTCACGCAGGCAGGGAGCACGGCCCGCAGCAGCAACAGGCAGACACACTGGCCCTGGGCACCAGACACCTGCTGCGAGGGCGGCACAGTGCACAGGCGTGCGGGGGTGACAGCGTCTGCCCCTCTTGGGCACCCTGGGGAGCCGGACGGCAAACCCTGGCCCAGCTTCCCCACGCGCGCTTGTGCCTGCGATGCAAGGCAGCAGTGCCGGCACCCGGGCCAGCGCTGCAGGGTGTCCCCTCACACGCGCAGAGGCCGACTTGAGTGAGCGCTGGGCAGTGCTCTGCTCTGACTGGGGAACGGCTTGGTTTTAAATGGCTGGCGGATGAGGAGAGGCAGGGCGTCGGGCTGGATATTGATCCTCAGCAGTCCAGCGCCAGCCCCCCCGTCCCCGGGGGAGGGATGCGCCAGTGCAGAATCGATAGGAGGATGACGGCAGCGGGCTCCGGCAGGCCCAAGACGGTGCCAAGAGCCCTGCCAGCCCGGCTGTCCCTGCCACGGTGGCTCTTAGACCGCCCCGATCCACAGCAGCCCCAGGCACGGCTGCAGGCAGCCTTGGGGCTGAGCATGCCCGGGGCCACGGGAAATGCTGCCCTGCACCGTGGGCAGTGCTGGCCCGCAGGGCACCGTGCCCTGGCAGCACTGACGGACCCAGCGTGGCTCCTCCGCTCTCCAGATCGGGGCACGCAGTGGTGCCTGTGGCGGGCCAGCGGGGGGCGCTCCTGCGCTGAGCCCCCCCCACCTCGCTGCGCCCGACCACCCCCCCCGGCCCCAGCGTCTCCCCGGGGCGCCTCACGTCCGGCCGACCCCCTCCCGGAGCACGCGCTAGCCTGGGGGTAACGTAGCTGCCACCACCCTGAGAAGGGACTCGCTCGGCCCAGTGTCCTCGGGGAAACACAGGCCTAAAGTCCTACGGGTACGCGACCCGGTACAGGCACTGGGGCACTTCCCCAAGTCGGGGGCCAAAAAGGAAAGTCTCCCTTAGTCTGCCGACCTAAGGGGTCTCTTAGGCATAATTTAGACCCACCCCTCAGTAAGTCTCCTACACCGGTCACAAAGGAGGACTTTATTGGTTACAGGGGTAGGGTGAAAATAGGGTACAAGATTGAGCAATATTGTAGGAATCCCATAGAGCAAAGCAGTCTGCCCGAGGTAGGCTTTTGATCCCGCATCTGAGTTGCTGCCAGCTAGGTATCTACCCAGATCTCGAGTCGCTCACTCACAAGCGTCATCCTGAGGCTGGTGGAGGTCCGTTCCTTGCTCCTGAGCTATGGGGGAGAGAGCCCGTTTCAGAGGGAAAAGCTCCTCTCTACGTCCGAGTCCCCGCATGGCTGCTGCCCCCTCCTCCTGGGCAGTCGTAACTTATAAAGCCCTGTGACCTCATTCACCTTGTTGCAAAAGATTGCGGTCCGTTTCTTGGAGGCCACTAAAATCACAGACACACACTCATTAGATGGCACAAAAGGTGTATTTGCAAATAGGGTCAGAGCAGAGTCAAAAACTCAGATTACTCTGAATCCACCAAGGAATTTTTGCAGGCTGTATTTATCTTTTTCCTCCTGAGCACGTGTGCAGAGACAGGAACTCTTACAGCTCATTTCCGTTTCATACAAACATATATGTGGTTACATCACTACATCCATCGCATGTATATTATAATTAACTACTTAAGTATGCAGGGCAGAGAGGTAAATATGCATCAGCTAATCAAGCATGCTCAGAGAATACTATAGGTCACCAAGAGTTTAACCCCCCCCCCTTTCAAGGACACAGTCAGTTGAATTCCAGCTTCTGTAATCTGCATGAGAAAGGCTAGGGAGAAGCTGGGGGAGAGTCTGTGATTTAGTATAAGAAGAGCTGTGGCAAGGCTGGGCAAGGAAAAAAGTCCTTGGCAGTGTTTCTTTCTTATCAGGTGCAAGATGCAAGCTGTGTACTTCTAACAATACTTCATTTCTAACAACCTGGTCCAGTGGAAGCCAGCACCTGTTGGCTGTCGGCCAACTAATTTGAAATACATCACTAGTTGCCGGGCAGACTCCAGCCCCCCAGGTAGAAGCCCCTCACCCAGGTAGCCGATACCAGTCCCGTAGGCAGAGGGAGCAGGTCCCCCCACCCAGGACTGTAGCCAGCTCAGGTGACCTAAAGAGATAGGGTAAAGGTGCGTCTCCTCTGCTGGGCCCATCCTCATCACATTGTCACTGAGCAGAGATTTTGGGGAGAAACACAGGTGAGTTCCTGCCACAGTGCCCATGGCTGCCGGGCGCCCTGCCAGCAGCCTGCACCACAGGTCCTTACGAGCAGCGCGGACCTGAGTGCAGAGGCATTTGGCTGCTAAAGCTGGTGGAAGGTGCGTGGTTATTGCTCATGGTTATTAATGCGCCCAGCTCGGCCCCTCTTTTCCCAGCACGTTACACAGAGAGAGACGAAGGCCAGAGCAGGTTGCTACGGTCGCCGAGCGCTGCGGCCGTGGGCACTCGGGGATGGGGCAGGCAGGGCAGCCACGCTGGGCTGGTGCAGACCGTGCGAGGGAGCTGCTCCTGCGGGAGGGATGCAGCGCGGGGGAGCGCTGGGGCCCAGCCGGCGCATGGTCAGGCTTCGCCGTCGCACCTTCTAGGCCGCCTTTGCAGGGGGAGCTGGGCAAGCAGCCTGGCTCGGACGCCGTACTGCCCCAGCCAGCGCAATGGGCCTGGCCCACAACATGGGCTCTGCCTCCCACACGTGCTGCTGCTTCTGTAAGTGAAGACCACCCGAGCCAAGGAAGCGTGCTGGCTCGCGGAACGAAAGGACATGGCCTGTGGCCACCCCTGGGTCTTTCTGGCCCTCGAGGGCGTTCGGGACGGCTCGGAGCTCAGAAGCAGCAGGGCTGATGCAGCGCGCCGGACCCACGAGGGAGGCAGGGACCCCGGGCAGCCGGGACGTGCCGCGCTCAGCCGCTCCCCGCCCTTCCCTGCACCCTTCTCCACACCTCCATCACTTCCTCGCTGCCAGAAGTCATGCGAGGTGCCGCAAGGGTGATGGGGGTTGTGGGGAGGCTTTTCTACAAGGAGAGGCCAACTAGGCTGGGGCCTCTCACCGAAGAGGAGCAATGACCAGGGGAGACGAGACAACATGTGGGGGCTGCTACGCACCAGCTCTCGCAGCACTAGCACCAAGGGACGTGCAATGGAGCAAGTAGGGAGCAGGCTAAAAACAAACTGCAGGAAGGTCTTTTTCTCACAGCTTGTCGTTCGTTGTCTTGGGGAACTCATCGCCACAAGACATCATGTAGAGGCTGGTGGCGATGGGGGGAGGCCAGGTGTATCTGCGCATGTGAAACATGACAGCGGGGACGTAGTCTCCCAAGTAGGACTGCCAGGGAAGGGCAGCAGGGCAGGGATCGGGCTGGGCAGGCCCTGCATAAGCGCTGCCACCGTGATCTCACTGCTGAGATACGGGGCGGACCCGCGGGCTGCCCCAAAGCGGCATCGCGGATGTTCGCGTGCTCTGAGGCCAGAAACAGACATTGCGTTTGTCCGGAGACCAGCTGTGCTCACATTTGTGCTGGAACAGAAAATCCCAGGATTGGCGTGTGCACACATCGCCCTTCCAGACGGGTTTAGCGAGAGGCTAAATGTGCCAGAAAAGCCGCAGCATCGACTCAAGGACGAACCCCCGGGACACCCGCTCTGACGCACTTGGCGATGTCCCGGGACAAACTGTGAGCACATCCCGTACCGGGAAGGTTTTCAGGGTTCGTCCTCACAGAACAGGCACGGATGTCCAAATGACTGCACCTCGTCCTGGGCAGAGCAGTTTCTCCAAGGGACAAATGTGACGTCTGCTTGTAGCCAAAGTCCCCCCACCCTGCGCCGGCATCTGCTGCCAGGCCTGACAAACAGAGCTCTCGTCTCCCCGCTAACCGACAACTAAATTCTCATCTAGGCTCCTGCGCCAGCTGCCCAGAACAACGTATTTATTCGTGCTATATCTCAGGCACCGACAGAGCCGTCACGTGCCATATTCTGCATATTTTTCATCTCAAATAGAGAATTTTGCAAGGCAAGAGGAAATAAAACAGAGCTTAATACAGCTTTGCTAAAATGGAAGTTGCCAAAGACTCGTAGAAAAATGGATTTAATTAGGGTTGCTAATGGGGAGCAGTTTGTCCCTGAGATTTAAAGCTGAAACCAGAGGGTATCTATAATTTCAACATGTAAATTATATATAGGGGGTTATTTTTCACTTCTGCCTTAATTATAAAAATCCATCTTTATGAATCCCAAATTTGAGGCAAATAAAGCAAAGACAGCAAAAATTCTGACATTTTATTTAAGAAAACTTGAGCGATGTCACAAAGGAAAAAAAGGAGGCTCCGCTGCGGCTGAGACAGGTGCCAGGAAGGAAGTGGTGGTAGCAGACAGGCCTAGTTGGGCTAATTACTGTCGCACAACAAAGCTGATTGTTAATGAAAGGGAGGAGGTGGAAAGGAGGAAGGCGTGGTCGTGGGCAAACCAGCCAAGCTCAGCCGGGGCTCGTGCTGGGATGTGACCGTCCTGCATCTTGGTTCACAATTAGCCGGAGTGCTGAGGCTGGAGCAATAATGGGCTTGACGAGCTCCACGTCCTAGGAGTGGCCGCAGCTCCTTCTTAAACTGATTACTGCTGGATGGCTAAATTGCCTGGCAATTGTTTCTGCACATAAAAGGGCCAGGGGTTCTCGTTAGAGCCACTTTTCCCTTGCCTCCTGCATCACCTCTGATTTTCTCTGAAAGCAAAGAGAACCCTTCTCTGAAATCCCGCCCATTAGCTGGCTGCGACCCAGTGACCCCAGTAAATGAGTCCGGGTGCAGTAAAACACTGATTAATTTAATAATAAATATCCAAGACAACCGACTAGCGAGTGCGGCCAGGCCACTGCCTCTGCTGCTGCTTCTCCAGCAGCACGATGTATTTTAATACTATACCTCTACCCGGATCCGAACAGAATCAATGAGTGGAGTTCAAATGTGGCACATTTCCTATTTTCCTGACAGCTTATTTCATGGATCACAGGGACCAAAGTACAGCTGCTTATTCAACAGAGGAAAGAATGAATCAATTTTCATTCTTTAATACATTATGTGACCTACTCTATGTTGCTCTATCCTTTACAATGGCTCCAGTCTTTTTAAGGCCTTCAATTTTGTCAGATAGAGAAAATTTAAAATAATGACAGAATGCCCTGCCCTAGGACTGCTTCCAGCTGAATAACTGCTCTGCTGGTAATAAGTCCAAATGAAAGATATTATGTCACCCAGTTTGAATTAAACAGATGAACTATAGTCCTAGATCATTAAAAATGAACCAATCTGCTGGAAGGTTTCCAGGCTCCTGCTCTGAGCAATCTGCCGAAGGTGCCGGACGCGGGAAGGCTTCTCTCCTCACCGGCTCCAGTCAGCGCGTCTCTTCCAACATGCAAAGGAATAATCCGGCGAAAGGGCAGCGGCAGCAGCTGGGCGCAGCAACTGCACGGAGGACCGAGCCTGGGCAGCCTCCTTCCGCTGTGCTGGGGCTGTTTGCAGCCCTCCATGGCCGCGCGTGCCGGCTGTGCTAATTCCTGCGGCTGGGCCGGCACGCCCCGGCTGGCCCTGATCCAGCCCCTGCACACCTGGTGTCCAGCCCTTTATAGCCCAGGCCCCGTCGGGCAGCTCTGCCAGTCGCTCGTCCCGTGCACCCTGGGCCCAGGCCGTGAGGCTGCGGTTCTGCAGCTGGCACCGCAGCCCGGGCAGGGGCACGCTGCACCTCTGCCCCGTGCTCTCCGCCTTGTGCTGCCAGCCGACGGGTACGACGTAGGAGCCCGCTGCGTGCAGCAGCACAGGCCTCGTTGTCTCGCCACTCTCCTCACTCCGCACAGGCGGTGTGTCAGAGCCTGTCGCTGCAACGCTTGTATTGCAGTCGAGCACAAGGCCATCTCCCGAGGAGGACAGCTGCAGCCCTCTTTAATTTGCAAGCCCCATCTCCCTCCACCACCAGTAACCCACAGGGCTCCGGGCGGCCAGATGGCACAAAGCTCACGGCCCCCTCTCCTCTGTCGGCCAGCTCATCCTCGCTGACAAGTGACCCGCGTGGCCCACGCTGCTGTCTCACGTGGAGGTGGCAGCCATGCAGGGCAATGCGCCGACGTGGGCTGGCTGGATGGACAAGCCCGACGGGGAGCGACTGGAACTGCACATCCAACCCTGGAGCCTGCGTCTGGCGTCCGGAGCATCTGGGTCCAGCACCTGTGTGGGCAGCAGCTGAACTGATCAGGGCATGGGCCTGGGCATGGGTAGTTTCCACACTCAGTGCCTCGTCCTGCGTGGCTGGTGGGTGATGCCCGCACTCCCTGGGCAGGCAGAGGGCCGGGGGCCGCTCCCATGCGAGCTGGGGCTGGC
Organism: Crocodylus siamensis; assembly: GCF_052110815.1. Taxonomy (NCBI): domain Eukaryota; kingdom Metazoa; phylum Chordata; order Crocodylia; family Crocodylidae; genus Crocodylus; species Crocodylus siamensis. The sequence continues at coordinate 50,463,798 of NC_143406.1, forward strand.
GCAGCTCAGGAGAAAGTGACATGCCCCTCGGTCCCCTGTGCCTGACGTCACCACGCGGGCCAGCCTGGCCAGCCGAGCAAAGCCCAAAACAGCCTGAAGACCAACAGGGCCCTCGCAGAGCAGAGCAGAGCTGAGCCCGTACGCAGAGGAGCCTGCCTGTCCGAGCACAGCATGGTGGAGGGGGAATGCACCCAGCTGCCAAGGACTGGTTTGATGCCAGCGAGCGCATGCGCACGCAGGAGCACGACAGACATGGGACAGGTCCTGTGTGCGCTCCAGGCCGCACGGCACCTGCGCACAGCAGGGCAGCGTGTTATCCCCACGACGCGGTGAGACCAGCCTGCCCCAGTCACCCCGGCGCTCGTGGGGAGGCCTCGAGGCATCTCCTCGCCTTCCCTCCTGCTCCGGGCAAGGGCCTTGCTGGCAGCCGCATCTCTGCTGCTCAGACCCCGCATTACTTAGCCACACGTGGCGACGGCAGCTGCGGGTGCCACGGGCTCTGCAGGCGCGCTGGGCTCCCCGGGACTGCTCCTCACCAGGCGGCAGGGACGGGCACCGGAGGCTGCGGCCTGGCGCCGGTGGAGGTCTGTGGGGTGCTGAAGAGCCATGGGGCTGCCCCATGGCAGGGCTGGGGATCAGCAGGGCAGGCTGAGGAGCATCCACATGCCAAATACTTCTGCCGTGGCTGACCCAGGGAGAGCAAACTGGCCCTGGTGCGGCCTGGGGACCTCAGCGTGCCCCTGACCCACCCGCCGGGGCCAGCGAGGGGCTCAGGAGCCGACTGCATGGCAGCCCCGTGCACAGCCGGTGCCCGTCATGCCCCCTCAGCCCGCGATCCCACGGTGGGCTGTGCAGGCTCCTGTGGGGCAGCCTCGTCTGCCAGGTCCCACCGGGCTGGAGCCACGGTGCTGCTGCAGCCCCAGAGCCTGCCTGCGCGCTACAGCCGCTGCAGAGCTCGCGCCCGCGGCCCCGGTCCCCTCCAGCCGCAGGACAAGGCGGTGGCGTGAGTGCTCGAGGGGAGGCTGCAGGGCACCTCTGGCCCGGCAGCTGCAGCCCCAAGGGACAAGGCCAACTCGAAGGGGGTCGGGCCGCGCCGTGACGCTCGTCCCTTCTGAGCCAGGCGCCCTGAAATTCTGGGTTTCATCAGACACCACCTGCTGTGGCAGGATTAATGTACGGGGAAGCACCGCCCTGCAATTTCAGCCTGCGGATTATTTTTTTAATTTAGAAATATCCCTCGATGTTGTGGTTTTAATTACCCTCTCTTTGATGTTGTGGTTTTAATTACCCTCTCTTTGCTTTCTGTTTGTTTTGCTTTATTATTTGTCCCGCGTTCACAGGTGATATTCGGCTTGCGCTTGGTGCCAGGGCCCGCCTCTCAGCCTGTGCCGGCTCCCATCTCAGCCCGTTTGCGGAGCAAAGCCAGGCTCCACCGAGCCCCCCGCGCACCTGTGGGCCCCGCGCCAGCCGCAGGCGCTCACCGACAGGCGGCCTCGGGGACCCCTGCAGATCAAACCCCCCGCCTCATGGTTCACTGTGAACACAGCCAGTCATTGCCCCTACGTGACGGCAGCCAGCACGGCTTCCCTCGCTGCCAGGAATCGGTCTGGATTGAAGCCCCCCGCTCCGGTGTGCCCGGATCCCCGGCCTGCTCCTACCCCACAAGATGCTCCTGTCCCTGGGCTCGCTCCCCCTCTGCGAAGCATCTCATGTAGCAGGTTGCTGCCGATAACACCGGTCCTCCGTGCCGGCCATGGTGCTGCCGGGGGCATCCTCACCCTGCCTGGGACTATTTGATGTCCACGGCTTCGCAGTCTGACCACCAGGATCTATGGGCCGTCGCTGGCCGGTGGCCGCATTACTCAAAGTCCTCTGGACCCCTGGCGCCAGCGGATCAGCGGGGTCTCTGCTCATGGCCCCGGGCCCAGGAGGGCAGGGAGCAATCAATGCCAGTCACTAGATTCCATCAAATTAATGTGAAAAAAAAATGGAGACCAAATGAGACCTTTCCCTTTCAAACAAAGTACAAATTAACAGTCAGCTGCCTTTGAAAAATGGCCCTAATCCCTGTCTGCGTGGGGAGTTTGTTCCTGGTGCAATGTGCCATATTATGACAACGATATATTCTTCAAGTGAATGAAAACTAATGAATAACTAACACCCTGACAGCCCTGCTATTACCGAGCGCTTAGGAGTTGGGTAAAACTGACAGAGCAAGATGAATGTGGCACTAATACGAGATGTTCCTCTGCATGGCTGGTCAGGGGAATCCAGATTTAATGGACATCACAGATGGGTTAATTCTGCAGGCTGAGCTGGATGCCGAGCCTTCGCTGCGCTCGGAGCTGACAGCGGGCTCTGCTGCGGCGTGGGTTTAATTAGTCTGGGCGACTGAGTCGCAGTTTCTAATCTCCTGTTTGTGAAGAATTCATAACGGGATCCTGGGACGAAGCGAAGAGACCTTCCCCATTGTTCGCCACCTCTGCTCCGCGCCAGCCCGTTGCTCTCCCCAGGCCGTGGCTGCTGCTGCGCTTCCAAGTGTGCCCAGGCCAAGAGGCGCTCGCCCCCCGTCGTCCAGGCACCGCGCGCGGCGGCTGCAGCTCACAGAGCCGGGTTTCAACAAGGGACGGGCGTGTATACGGCGCTCGCAGTGACAAGGTGGAGGAGGGAGCGAGGAGCCAGGCCAGGCCGGCGGGGAGAGGGAGGACATGACGCAGGCGGTGCAAAGCAACCACAGCTCGGGGACCAGTACTCATAGGCCGTGGGGAGGGAGAGCTGGGCCGCGGGGCAGGGGCACTGAGCCCCCTCCTCTAAAAAGGCCAGCACATTAAGTGCCAGGAAAGGCCTGTGAGCATAGAGCCAGGGCTGCTCGTAGAGGAGCTGCCCAGGCATTTTGTGAAAAGCAGGGTTTTCTCTTTGCAAAAGGTGATGCATCAAAAGTAAAACTTTCTTCAGGAGCAAATCCATTCCCATGAGATCTTTTGCATTTGAAAATTTTGAGAAAACAAATGTTTCTAAATTCTCAATACATTTTTGGGGGGCATCTGCAAACATTAAACAGTCAATTTTCCCATTGGAAATGACTTTCTGTTTTAAAAATCAAGCCAATGTCAGTAATAAAAACAAAAGGATCAAAATTTGCAAGGAACATTTTTATTGACATCAGCTGAAATCTTCTTTTCTCTCCACAGATTTTGTGTTCATGGAAATTTTCCAGATTTTGACTCCGCATCCCAGCTCGGGACAGGAAGGTTCGTTGAAACCCGCGTCCTGCCGAGCTGCAGCTCGCTCAGCTATGCGCAGCCCTTTGTAGCTCGGGAAAGACAGAGTGAAGACTGAGGCCCCCGCTCCAGCCGCACGCTGCCCTCTGAGCGATGCCCCAGTGCGGTCTCAGCCCACGTCCTGGCACCCCGCCTTGGGGCTAACGGGCACTGCCGGGACAGACCGCACGGGAGCTGCAAGACCGGCAAAACTCCTGTCTCGGAGAACAGGAGCCACCCGCCCTGGCCCACAGAGGCTCCGCAAAGCCCCCGGACACGGCCCTCCCTGACCCCTGAGGACAGTGCCCGGGCCGCCGTGCACTGCCGCCTGCTCCGGGATTCCCCATCCGTAGGGTGACCCGCACGCTGCTCCTCGGGCTTGCTGCAGTGTCTGGCTGTGTTATGCTCATGTAAGGTCATTCAGATGACCTTTGCCTTCTAAGCACAGCCTGTCTTCCGCTCTCCCAGCGGGGTTTCCTGCACCCATGCTGCTCCCCACCCTGCCTGCCCGCCCCAGCTCCAGGACCAGGAGCCATTCGGGAAGAGGCTTCCCCGGGGCTGGGCACTGCAGCTACCATCACCTGGCAGCCGATACCGTGTGGGGATAGCGTGGCAGTTTGTGGCTCGCCCACAACCCGAGCCAGCGAGCAGTCCTGCGAGCACCCAGAGACGTGGGCGTGCAGCTCTCATGCGAGCCCCTGGCCTGTCATGTCTCTGCAGCAGCAAACACCAAAAGGACCATGAAATCCATGCTGCGGTGGCCTGGTGCGGCCCTGCAACACCCCTGCAGCCCCGGCAGAGCCAGGGAGGATCTTAACTCCAGTCATTACAAAGTTGAAGCGTATTAAAGGAAAGCTAAGCAGCTTGCTGGATGCCGAGCAAATTAAATATTAATCTAACTATTGTGAGCACCAAAATGCTCATCTTTAGAAGCTCCCTGGCGCAAGTGTCAGAATCAGAGTGGAATTCAGGCTTTATTCGCTTTCCATTAGCAACTTAAATTAAAAAAATGGTCAGAAAATGGGCAGTGAGTTGCAGAAGCCACTCCACACAGAGATAATTGGAGTCTAAGTGCAGTCGGCTAATCACTCCCGGAATATGCTTCTGATCGAGATAACACTGACTGACTTGTTTCCCCGCTTTGTTAAATCAGCTCAGACAGTCTCTCAGCTTCTCCTGACGTGGGACAGGAGCTCTCAGCGGCAGGAGGCTGCTGGGGACGCGGGAGACCAAGGCAGCCGGGTGGGAGGTGGGGATGGGGGCCATGCAGCAGCGCAGGGGTGTGGGTGGGAGGGTGCCAGGCCAGGCCCCCGCGGGAACCCTCCTCTGGGACAAGGGTTTCTCGGGTGAAGCCAAGTGCGAGGCTGTCACAACCCCCATGCGGACCGGGGTGTCTCCCAGCCGGGCTGAGCCCGTCCTCGGTCCCCAGAGCAGCTGCCGTGCCCACCCGCCCTGGGCTGCGCCGCGCCATCCGGAGAGACCGTCCTCAAGGCAGCTCGGGCCTGTCCGCACAGGCAGGCGCGGGGGCCTTGCTCAGGTGCTGGCCTGGGAACACCCCACCCTGACAAGGGGCAGCGCTAGCACCAAAGGACATCACTGCCCATGTCGCCCAGGACGCACGAGCTTGCAGGGTGTTTCGAGCAGCGTCTGGAGCCTGCCCGGGCTCGCTGCCCCCCGAGCGCTGTGCACAGCCCACGTAGGACGAGTCGGTGGATTGTCCTAGTGCCTGGAACGAGGACGAGAACTGCTTTTATAGCAGCCTGCTTGGATATTTGACTTTCCGCTTAATTATTAACTTTGCTGTAGTAAATAAAGGCTGTTTATGAATTCCATCCATCTCAGCAAGCTCTCTGCATGTAAAATGCCCGGGACATTTGTAATGGGGAAACTGCATTCAGTTTATTTAAAAGACTGAAATGATAAATAGTTATATTTTTGCAGATAGTCTTGTGGAGTTTCTTAAATTAAAATGCCTGCCAGCAATTATGCTTGACTTGCTCATCACTCCCTCATAACAGCCTAAAAGATGCGAGTGGACTAGAATAAATTGGGACTTTGAAGAGCCGGTGTGCCCGGCAGCAGTGGCTCAGGCGCGGAGGAGTCAGAGGCTTGGTGGGCGAACGCGGCGCTCAAGATCCTGCCTCTCTCCAGCTCATGAAACGTGCATCGCATGGACTCCTTCGCCACCTGGTTGAGCTCTGCCTGCAAGCCTCTGGACGGGGCTGGCAGAACACAGGCTTGGTGGAGAAATGCAGAAATCGGTATTTGTTCCCGCTGACGTCCCGTGGTTTTCGGCCAGCAACGGCAGGACTTCTGGGATCTCACCCTCCTTCTCCCATAGCCTCTGATACGGAGAGCAGGGGGTGCCTTGGACACACCTGGCGCTTGTGAGCATCATGGCAAGGGTGACCGACTGGACTTCTGCTCAGAAACAAGTCGTGGAGCCTGCGAGCCCTGGACTGACAGGACAGCCTCGGAGCTACATTCATTCAGTTTGCACTAGGCCTGTACCCTATTAATTATTTATCAGGATGTTTTCTTAAAGTAGTGTCTTCGCGCCTTAATTTTCAATTCCCTTAATGCTATGAGGCTCTCTACTGGCAACTCATCCATTATTAATGGCATTAAAACAATATTTGTTTCCCCCTGAATGCAGCTTTGAGTGCTGTCCTCATATCCCGTTGAATTTTTCTGAAACTTTAATGAGGGTCTCTGATTTCCTCCCAGCTCAGAGACGAGGTGCAAGCTTGGCACCAGCACCAACGCCTTCGATACCACTGTCAGAGCATGCACAGCCTGGCGCCCTGCGCACCCACGGCTCCCTGGGGCCGGGAGCAACGGAGCTAAACAGCTGTGATGAGACGGGAGGAGCAGCCGAGGGGCTGTAATTGGGCATTTCAGTGGTTGGGTTCAGAGGTGCCTGTCGTTCCCCTGCACGCTCTGTGTTTTCTCACACCAGCTGGGGTCCCCAGGCTCGGCAGAGACAGCCCGCACCTTCCCACTCCAACGGGAGTCTTCCCCAGAAAGAAAGCAAACAGCACCATTGCTTTCATCTCCGAGATCCATTTCAATTCAGCAAAAGGGCACTTGAAAGATCATGGCATTAAGGATGTTATGCAATCTCAGCCTTTCCTCTCGCTGCCAGGGAGCATATAAAAAATTAAAGCCCGAGTCCTGCCTTTGCCTTTCCGGACCCTAATTATAAACACATTTCCACAAGGAGGAGCCAGCCGAAGTCTAATATTGTGTGAAATCTCGTAATTTCAGTGCAGTGCTCACTTGATGTAGATTGGTAATTGGGGCTGTGGAATCAATTTTTCCCCTACTTGAAACACCCAAATGAGTATGAAATGCAGCGCGTTGGATCCGCGCACGTCCCCTGTTCTGCCCTGCACTCGCGGGGGGGTGGCCGTTCTGATCTATTTTTTATACGAGAGCAGCCTTCCCTCAGACTTTGATGTTCCACATGTGGAGCTATTATAGCCACTTGCCATTGAGATGCATGATCTGTAGCTAATCTCCAAAGCTTTGATGCAAGCAATAATTATTATTATTGATGTCATTGCTCCATATTTAAAATATGGAAATCTCTCTGCAAGCCAAGCCCATGGCCAGTAGGAAGGGGAGGGAGGCCTGCCCACACCCAGCCTGGCTAATGAAAAGGTCCCTGGGACAGTGTGGACATTCCTCGTTAACTTCTACCAGCCTCCAGACGGACGGGCGGGTGCATGGACCAAGGGTAATGATGCAGCACGTGCCCAAGGCGCAATGCATGGAGAGTAACCCCAGGCCGCGAGCCCCGGGGCTCCCACAGGCCAGCCGTTTGCTCGTGCTGCTGATTCTGACCCCGAAGGGGGGCGACGCTCTCCCCCGAGGTGCCCAGGGCGCGCAGGCCTCTATTCGCACGCGGCGCTGCGGGGATGGATGCGAGGTCTTGCTCCGTGCCTTCTCCTTCTCTGAGCTCTTCACTTGTACCTTGCCACCTTCGTCTTAGATTTAAGTCAAGTCAGGTTACTGTGGAAATTAGCAGAGACAATGGTTTTAATTAATTTCTGACAGATTAATTAACCCTCCCCCAAACTTCACCATTTCATCCCTTTTAGGAACTGGCCATAATTTTACCCAGAGACCCTGAACAGCAAAGCCACTGAGACCCCTCCAGCAAGAGCCTGGATCCTGTCTGCTTTAACCCTGCAGCCTCCAGGACCGTCTCCTCCAACAGCGGAGATGCCGGCTCAGTGCAGGCACCACACGTCTGGGGACACCCAGTACATAGCAAAGGGCCAGCAACGAGCCAAGGGCAGACAGGCTTATTGTCCCCACCTCGTAGATGGAGAAAGAGGGCCACCAAGAGGGAAGGGAGACGTCCCAGGTCACTGCATCAAACCTGGGCTAAAACCCCAGGCGAGTCTCCCCCAGCCTGCCCCGACTACTGAGCAAACGCCCTCTCTGCGCACCTGCAGCGCATGGGGAGCAGGGCTGTGCCAACTGGCCCAACTGCAGCGCGCCCATTTACCGCCACGGGCTGCAAACACGCCTGCTATCGGTGAAGGTTCAAACCTTCGGGACTGCTCACAGGGCACAGAGCTACTGTGCCACTGGTAGTCACCTCCACGCCACCCCAAAGCCCTGATCTGCCCAGGGACAGGGACCATTCACGTGGGGCCCCTTGTCCTCGGCCTTGCCAGTGCCCCTTCTTTATCACCAGCACACCCAGGTGCATGCAGAGGCTGTGTGCTTCCCAAGTGATGGCAAATGTCACCGCTCACGTCACTGAAATAAGGAGGTGCCCTGGTGGGACAGGGCTGGGAGCCCGGCGTGCTTTGTTTCGCTGGAAAACCTATCCATGGGTTCCTTCTGCGGAGGCCGGCTGGAAGCGACAAGAAGCGACAGGGCCGCAGACACATAGAGCTAGTGGCCCAGGCTCCCATTTTCTACTTGGTAAAACACACTTTATTGGCCTCTAATTACATTGGAGCAAATTGCATTAATATGTTTAGCTACCTGTTTAATTAGGCTACTGGCAACCATTTCTGAGAAGTCAAATTTAATAACAACTCTGAACATCTAACGGGTGGGAAAAAATTGTAGCATTTCAGGTTTGATTGCACACAAATGTTAATGGTTAATAAATTCTCAGAGCTTATGTATTGGAATAATTTGGGTGTGCAAAAACTCATTTTCATATCAAGAAACAATATTTGCTTTAATTATGTTAGTTTAATAGTGTGTCTACAGGAAACCTCGTTAGAAATCAGCAACGGACTAAAAAACAGACCCATATCATTGCCTCGCAGCCATGTGTCTGCTGGGCACTGCTGCGGGGTCCCGTGCTCCGGGCAGCTGAGGCTGAGCAGCAAGGCAGGCTGGGCGGCGGGCGAGGGATGGGGGGGACCGGGGCTGGGAGCAGGCGCCGGCTACCCCAGCCTCACGCAGAGGCGAGGGAGCACCTCGGACCTGGCTGCCAGTGCTGCGCTCAACCCGGCGCCCAGCATCGCCCAGCATCGCCCCGCGGGGAAGGACCAGCTCCGGCAGGCGTTCGCTGCGCCCATCCCAGTGCTCCAAGCAGCAGCTTTGCCAGCCAGCTTGCTTCATGGCAGCACATGAGCTGTGACACCGGCCCAGGACCCCTTGCACCCCTCAGGCCAGGGCTGTGGGTGCTTGTTGCAGGAACACCCAGATCCGGCGGCCCCTGCCAGGGTCCAGCCCGTGATGAGGACGGCCGCAGAGCTCCCCTCTCCCTCCCAGCCGAGGACTCAGGCGGGGGCTCAGGCCGCCTATTCATGGCTGAGCCAGGCCCCGAATCAGTCCCACAGGTGCTGGGGAGGATGCACGTCGATGCAGAGGACAGGCCGCAGAATCAGCAGGAGCCCAAACCCCTGGGCCGAAACGCCCGGGCCGGGCCCGTGCTGCAGAGCCTGAGGCCCGTCAGGTCTGGGCTCCGGGCACCGTCTCTGCCTTGCTGGCTTGGTCCCGGCCTCGCTGGCTCCAGGGCCGTGTCCTTCCCTCCCCTCTGCTGCTGCGCCGGGCAGTCTTGGGATGTCGGAGGAGGCCGGTTCGGGAACAATCTTCCACGACACGTTGCCATGCGTCATGCTGTACTGCGCCGCGAGGACCACGGCACAACAGGCCTGTTTTCACGATCAAATCAGGAATTGTCACTGCTAGCTGCCCTCGTCCCTGCCGCCTGGTCACCCTGGCAGAAAGGCTGCAGCAAAGCCGGCTGTCGCCGAGAGCCGGGTGGGTGCAGGAAGAGGGGATGCAGGGGCATCTCAACCAGCAGCAGTGGAGTCATACCCCTGGGCATCCGTGTCGCCCCACAGCCACGAGCAAGGAACCGGCTGCCTCCGCGCATCCGTATTCGATTTCCAGAACGGAAGAACTGAGCTGAGAGCAGCGTATTGATCTGGAGAGGGTGACAGCAGCCCGACCACGCTGCCGCACGATGACACGGGGAGCTCCCAGATGTCTTTACCGCCAGTCACAGCGTTTCATTTGATTTCCCCAACCGAGATCTCTCGTTAATCTGTGTCGCGTGGTGAAGGAATCATCCCGCTCAGAAGGGACCGGGTTCACGGAGGACCGCGTCAGCCATTTCATCCTCCAGTCGAGTGAGCGAGGCCGAGCGCACGGAGTGGGAAGTCTGACAGCGCCAGCGCCGCTCTGCGGCCTCGCAGACACCCCTGCCCGGCTGGCCGTGGCACTGGAGACAGAGGTCATCCTCGCACGTGAAATGACGCAACCCTTAGGTCAAATAGCTACAAAACTTAATAGTCAAAGTCCCAGTGGTGAAAGCCCAGAGAAGAGAGGGGCTCACCAAAATGCAAAGCACCAACGCAGGGAACCACAGCGCCAGTATCCAGAACGCAGGCCCGCGGTGCCTCGCGCTTCTGGACCTAGCGTGCGAGCCCAGCGCCCCGGGCCCCGCTCCCGTCTCCGAGACGAGAGCACCCGAACGAGTCTGCAGACCCTGGAGGCAGCGTTTAAGCATTCAGGTGGCAAAGAGGCACGGCGCAGCCTTGCCAGAATGTCGATTACCAGCCGCCCTTCATGCTTTGGAGGTTATTTAAAATAAAGCAGAAAGGCACACAGGGGTGGGTGTTTTCTCATTAATAAACACGCCTCTGCATCTGCAAGGCAGGGGCATGAGCTTTCTGGCCTGAAAAGGCCGACGGCATTTGTGTGCCGGTTGCTCTGGAGCAAGAGGCGGGAGCGACCTGCTGGCGGAGCGTGCCTGCCCCACTCTGCCCAGGCGCCGGCCTGGGCGCGGCGAAGCGGATAGAGCGGGGCTGCGGGGCAGGGTCTGGAGAGGACTGGGGGTCTGCGGAGCCGCGGCGTGGCGGCAGCAGGAGCAGGAACAGGGGATTCCCACAAAGAGCCGTGCCTGCAAGACACATCTGGGCTCGCGGCACTTCCCCTGCTGCCATCTGGAAGCCCCCAGCCAGAAAACCAAGAGCTGTGGAGAGGCCTGGGGATCAGCAGCAATACCGTTTTGTGTGGCTGCTTTAAGCTAGAAACGCTGGTTTCCCAGTGCATAAAACCACAGGCCGTGCAGGATTTCCTCTCAGAGAAGGCAGCTGCTTCAGTTCTGATTCTCCCCCAACATGAGCGCGAGAAGCAAAGCCCAGGACACTTTATTTCTTTAGGCACCAGCAGCAGCAGCCCTGGATTTTTAACTCATTATTCAGCCCTGACCTGCTGCAGGAAGCAGGGAGAGTGGAGCTCGCTCGGTGTCTTTATGAGACTCCCACTTATTAGCTGCACAGGCCTTAGCATGCAAAGCACATAGGCCAGGAACAAACGATCCTGGCTGAGAGGAAAGCAGCCGATACGCCTATAATGAAAATCCAATGTTTAAAAAATGCCTTGAAATTGTTTTCTTTTTTTCCTGCTTACGCTAAGAATCATTATTTTTATTACCAGCCATTTGATTTAATTTTAAAAATTGATTATAGAACTGAGAATAGTGGCAGTGTCATGTTACCTTCCCCCAGGTGGGCAGCAGGGATGGAGAGCTGCTCTTTTAGTTAACAAGACTGCCGCCGCTCGCAGCTCGCCGCAGAAACGCAGGGCGGCTTCAGGCAGAGGCCGGGTGGGCACGGCGGCGAATAGAGCCGGGCAGCGCTCAGGCTGCGTGCTGCCACGGTGCCGAGCTCCTCTTCCCTCTGCTCCAGCCCCAGCTCCGAAGACAACGGCGTCACAAGCAAGAGCTCCTGTACCCATTGCTCGCGCCAGGGCAGTGAGAGGAGAGCCAGCGCCGGGCTCCTTCTGGGCCGAGGTTGGCTGGGCCCTAACTGCAGACAGGGCAGTCTGGGGGGCAATGACGGGCACTGTGCATGAGAGCAAGCACGGAGCAAAGGCGCAGCTTTCCGAGCCGCACAAGGAGAGCCGGAGCCACGTTTCCTGAGCGAGACCCACGCGTTTCCCTGCAGTTACTGTCCCACAGAACAGGGCTGTGCCCGAGCCCCGTCGCACCGAGCCCGCCGTGCCAGCAGCGCAGACACGTGGCCCCGTCTTGCCCCGTGGAGCACAGAAGCTGCGAGGGGGAAACGGAGCCTGGTGGGGTCGGACCGTCCCCCTCCCCGTCCAGTCCCAGCTCTGTGCAGGTGTGAGGGGCCTCATCTCAGCTGACACAGCACATTTTTCTCCCGTTAAAAACCAGGCAGAAGCTTCACCCACGGGCCGGGGGCCAGGGGCTGCGTGATTCATTTGAGACCGAGGCAGAAACAAAAAGAAGTGCCTGGCCCTGCTGCTGGGACCCTGCGCGCGAGCAGGCGAGAAAGGCCTCTGGGATTCTCCCGTGCCCCGTGGCAAGCGGCCAGCTCCTGCACCCAGCACCTCTCCCCCACAGGGCACAGAGCGCGGCAACGCAGGCCTGGCACGGCTGCCAGTGACAGCCCCTGCCGTGGGGGGACCCAGGCACCCCCAGAAGAGGCGCTCCTTCTCCCTTGTCTTTTTTGGGAAGAAACTAAAGAAACTCTTCTCAAGTAATAAAAGCACTCGTGCGAGGGCCGTGCTCAAGCACCTGCCCCGCAGCAGGGCCACCCCGCCTGGCTGCCCCAACACGGCACTTTCTGCTCTGGCATAGCCCACGTGCCGCCTGGCAAGCAGAGGCAGAACGGGCCTGCCGCCGGGTTAACGCTGCTGTGGAGCCTGCGTTTGAGCTGCGCAGCCAGCGGGCTCCGCGACGCAGCGCCTGCGCGTGGCAGACACGGGAGCCAGCGGCTTCGGGAGAAGGTGCAGACGGAGCTGCGGCGAGTGGGTCGGTTCACCTGGGCGGCTGCGCCGGGTTTCTGCTTCATGGGAACCTGTAATGTGAGAGCTGGACGCTCCTGGCTCCTGCAGAACGGCTCTTTGTGGGGTGAGCTGCAGCTAAGCCTGACACCAATAGAGAGCAAACATGGAAGACCATAAAACAGGGAGGAAAATGCATGAGGGGGAGCTCAGCTGTGGGCTCCTTCCAGTTCCCCTCTGCTTGGCCTGTTTGCTGGAGAGGAGCAGGCCGGGCAGACGGCGCATACTGAGCTGTGGCAGCTGCAATCATTTTCATGTCAGAGGCAGCTCGTGGCGAGGTAGGAAACTGCTGGTGAAAGGGATATTTCCCTGTCGTTGGAGGAATGGTGGATAACTCTGTTTGCCCAACCCAGGCGTCTTATCACAGAGCCAAGAGTTTTACTACCGATTCCTTCAATGCTCTTTTACATTTCACTAGCTCTGCCTTGGACATGGCCGGAATATAAAGTAACCTGCCATGCGAGGCAGCATCAGCTAATCCACACTGCCCTCTTCAGGAGCCGGAGCCGATCCAGCCGGCGTACGGCATCCTCCCGGCTTTGGGATGCCCACAGGTGGATGCCCGAGCCTGGAGCATCCGAGGCTGAGCTCCGGCAAGGAAGAAAAACCATCCTTCCCTTGGCGAAGACACAAGCCGGCCCCTGACATGCTCCTTAGCCGCAAGCACTCCTGAAGCCACATCCCTGGCACCACTGCACTGCCCAAAGTCGAGCAGGGGGACGGCTGGAGCCTGGTGCCAGGCTAAGCTGTAGCAGGGAGGTTGTGGCTGAGGATGTGGCTGCTCCTTCATTTCTAGTGCCTGCGAGGGAGGCCGAGCTTCTCAAAGCGCATCACGCCCAGAGCACAGAAGAGCTGCAGCGCCATATCCACGTGCCTGGGAGACCGGAGGTGCAAAAGGCAGCGCCCAAGCGGGCACCCGCCCCTGGAGCACGCTCTGACCAAGTGTGGGAAGGGCATGGAGGAGACCCTGGGGCGAAAGAAGGGAGTCCCCACTACAGACTCCCGCAGCTAGAGACCGGCCAGGACCGCGTGCTCTGCTCCCTGCGTTGTGGGGGACGATGGTGCAATCCAGGTCCAGCCGACGTGGAAGGGGCTGAGGTCCGCACAGCAGAGACCGTTTCCCCAGAAGCAGCGGCAGGAGTCAGATCCCAGCGTGCAGAGGGAGGGAGGTGGCAGGAGCACTCGCATGCACAGGCCCAGGATGGCAGGAGAATCCCAGGGGCCAGCCCATGCCCGTGTCCCTGCCCCGGGAGAGGAGAGCCGGGAACAGTGGATGAGCCCTCCCGCAGGGCTGGAGCTGAGGTACAGGAGGGGGAGAAGGGAGAAGATCCCTGCAAGCTTTGACTAACCAGACTGCACTGAGCAGCTTCAAACGACACAGCCTGGAGCGTGTGGAAAGGAGCCAGTACAGCAGGCAGGGAAGGGAGGCAGAGCTGCATGCGACGGGCGAGCACCCCCATCTTGTGGCACGGGGCTGGTTGCTTGCCCCTGGCCTGCTCCAGCCCGCATCTGCCCCCGAGGTCCTGAGGCGCGGAGTCTGACTTGGTGACGGCCTGCCCATGGCTCCTGCCAAGCCTCCCGGAGCCCGTGTCTTGTGATGAGCGGTAATAATATTCATCCCTCCTAGTCCCTGGTCCCCGCCCCGTCTACCTCCCGGGGACACCTTTGCATTTTATCCTTATTTATCTCCCAGCGTCTTCTCTGCTTTCCGTCCACAGAGCCCGGTGACTGGCGCTCCCTTGTTTTTCATTCCGACAGCATTATCCACATTGAACTCATTTGTGCCTAACATAGACGTAAGATGTACTTCCTCAGGAATTCAGATGTTATTTAAAGTTACTTTCCAATATCTCATTTGCCATTTATTTATTTAGGGAGTTATTGCGGCAGGAACCTTGCTGCTGAGACACCACAACTTGTTTACCATGAGGGTCTTGGAGGTGGCTGGGAGCCCAGAGTGCCAGTCAGACAGCGACGTCGCAGATTAAAGAAGTAATTACAACAGAGAATACAGCATTAAATAAAAGAGAAAACACCAAAGACAGGGGAGGAAAAGGAAACATAAATTAGGAACAATACAATTATCTACCAGCACTTATGATAATCACAGCCGAGTGACTGCAGTGTCCTCATTAGCAAGTGCTTCTCCCCCAGGCTCCAGCGCACGGCGCTCCGTGTGTGCCTGGCAGGCGGGTGCCCAAGCGCCGGCAGGGCTGTGCACGCTCCGCGGGCTCTTGGGCAAGGGCACGTTCACCGCGGCAGGGACACGGGCTGGGCAACGGCTCCGGCAGCAGAGCTGGTGGCTGCTGGGCAGGACGTGGGGCCCCACACTGAGCCAGTGCCGTACGCCGTCATCCCACTGGCTCCAGCAGAGCTCGGGCGATGGGCACCAGGAGCCTGATTAGTCCGGGGCTCCAGTTGCCAGCGGATATGGACCCACGCCTGCATCTCGGTCTGCCCGAGCAGCCTCCCGTGGCGGGAGCAGAGGGCTCCGTCCGTGGCCCGTGCGCGTGACCCTGTGCCGAGCCAGCACCAACCTGCCTCTGCTGCACACACCTGGAGGCCCCGCTGTGCACAAGTGCCGCCAGGTTCCCAGGGTCACGCAGACCGGGACTCCCCTCGGCGCATGCATGGGGCCTTTCCCAAGCACGGGCTCTGAATCCCCGCTCACCAAGGCGCTGAGGAGCCAGGTCTCCTTAGCGCTGTGGCATGAGACCGGGCCCAGACCAGGCCACAGCAGCTGCTAACTGTTCTCCCGCGAGTGGCACTGGGTCTCCCTCCCGGCTCGTTTAATGGGAAGTAGATGGCGAAGTGCCTGAACGCTGGAACCTGCAAATCCCCCCACAGCAGGGAATATCCATTATTTACCCATAAAAATATTTCAAGGGTTATTAACATGTAAACTGTGATTAATTAAATTCAGATAAATTGTTTCTGATGCATGTAAATGAGGAGGCTCCCGTGGAGCAAGCCAGGATCCAGCTCCTTCCCCATCAGCAGCACAGCAGAGGGGGAGGGGGACGCACCCAACTCCCATCCCCTTTGCATTTCCTGGCACCGCCTGCCCTGCCACATGCGAGGAAGCAGGACGGGCAGCGCATGAGGCAGCCCCATGGAGACCGCTCAGCGGCCGGACTCCATCAGGGACACGTGCTCCTCGGCCTGGGGACGGCCCCACTCCTTGCAGGGGAGCCGGGCCCCGGCAAAGTGTTACTTTGCTGTGTGGCCACGGCTGGCGAGTGGCGCGCACAGAGTGTCACACAGGAGTGCCTAGACACTAAAAAGAGCAGAGAGCAGCAGTTTCAGGCATGTGTGAAGGGGCAGGGATGGGACCAAGAAAACAGACACATGACAGAAGCCCAGCTTGCGATGGGGGAGAGTCAGGTAGCCAGGTGCTGCAGGCAACGCCACGCGTCACACGCAGGGACCTGAGGCATGGCACCAGGCCCAGGAGAGTGTGGGCAATGCACGCAGACAGACGGCAGGCCCAGAGCACCTGAGGTGGGAGATGTGGCTCAAGAAGCCTCATGAAGATGGCCACAAGGGAGAAATCATGGAAGTGAAGGGGGCCCTGGACGAGGCCCCGAGGCAGCCCAGGGCGGAAGTGGAGAGAGGGGCTGCTTTCCAGCTGCAGCCACGTGGGAGCACCACGCGGGCTCCTTCCCACGGACTGACCCAGCGTCTCACGTGGGCTTTGCAGCCTGCACGGAGCTTACACTGCTGGAGCGGCTCTCATGGGAGCCCCTGAGCTAGCCGGGTCTGGTGGGTCTGCAGGAGCCTACAGGCACAACTGCGTCCACGCTGTGGACGTATCCCCTCTGCAAAGAGCCAGCGCTGTCCACACTTTGCTCTCTCCACGGTTTCCCAGCTGAACGGCACTGAGGACTGTGCAACATGGAAAATCTCTCCCCGAATGCTAGTGCTGCCAGTATGAAAGGGCAACCTCCTGCGTGATGAGGCGCCGCAACCTGCTCCAAGCCACACAAATGAGCCGCACAGCTCTCCACTGAACAGAACGTGTCTGATGGGCTCCTTGTGTCCCTGGCTAGCGGCTGGAGGGCTGGGAAGAGATCCAAGCCCAGCACCCCTGAATGCTAATGGCCCTTCTTTCTGCACGTCACCGGGCCAGGAGCAGCAGGGATTAGGAGCCTCCAGGTCGATCAAGAGCCATTTGTCATACATGTTGCTTAATTCCTGATAGAGAAGAAGCTGGAAGAGTGTAGGACGCAGCATCATTTTAAATTCCAGATGATGACAGATCAGCCAGAGCATTTAACAACTGAAATATACTTTACCGACAGTAATGGATACTGTTGAAGTGCTACCGGCATGTGGATTACCGAAAGCATAGTCTATCGATTTTTATTTTTGTATTGAAGTTGTTTTTTCCGTCTGTTGAAAACGCCTTTTTTGTGATTTCATAGGGCATTACATTTTATGCGTCTCATTTGCTACACCCAGAGGAATTGCACTCTGCTACATTAAAAATACCCTGGGATGCAGGCTGAGCTTTTAACTTTGCAGAACACGCTGTTCCCTTTCCCCCTCCGTCCCCACATTGCCTTTCTTCCTGCTTGTTTTTCAGATACATGTAATGCACCAGTCACGTTGCCTTTGCCACAGTGATGCGGCGCCGGCTTGGGTCCCTGTGTGCCAGCCCCGCCGTTACTCGCGGGTTCGTCATGTGCTCAGATCTGGAGCGAGCTCGGCATCTCTGCAGAGAGCTCGGCATCTCTGCAGAGAGCTGGGCTCTGGCATGTGCTTTCCTGTGGCACCTTGAAGCCTCTTGGGACTGCTTGCTGCCAAGGGAAGAACCTGCTTTATGTCCACTCACTCACTCTTGTTTGCTGCTTCTCCTGCCGATCTACCTGCAGCTCATTAGCTCGTCTCACTGAACGCACACGGCTGTGTGTGTATTGGGATGGGGGTAGTAAGCAGCCAAATCCCATGCCCATGACTACTGTCCACGAGTGCCAGTACCAGCACCACAGCTAACGCACACGTCTTCCTTCCCTCCCCTAAGCAAGGTCGCCGTCACTGCTAGGAGTGCCCGTGGGCTCCTGCCTCTCTCCCAAGCCCCATGCTGGTCCCTTTCCTCCCTGTCAGGAGCCGACATCCTGCCAAGCAGAAATCCTGCAGCTCGATCCTTCTGCCCACAACAAGGCTCAGACCCAGCCAGCAGCATCCAAAGTGCGATACCTTGCCACAAAGCAATTTCAGGGGAAGGGTGAGAGCACTGCTGCATCCAAGCTTGCACAAAGCTTCCCCCGGCTGCATTATTACTTCAAGCAGCCATTAGTGGAACCGATGAACTAGCGCAATATATGGCCTGAGCCGGCTGCCCAGAGCGCCCTGGGGAAGGAGGGCAGGAGGCCAGCAGCACACAGCTGTGCAATTTGTCAGGCTGTCTTCATAGAGCACAGTATGGTTTCAAAACACAAGCTGAGTCTAAAGCACGCCCCAGATTACTCACTGTGAAACGCAGCCCGTTCCCAGCATAAGGCGAATATTAACCCGGGACCTCGGTTTAAACCGTTACAGAGAGAGATTCCCGGACAGAGGAGAGCAGGGGAAGCTGCGTGGCACCTCCACGTTATTTGCAGACAGAGCAGATCAGGAGCCCAGGCTGTGCCTCGTTCCTCGGCCGCTGCAGCGAGGACGGCTTTTCCCCAGGGCAGCTGCACAGGCGGCCCAGGCAACAGCTCACGAGCCACGGAGGAGGTTCCTTCTCGAAGCAGAGGAGTGTCTCAAGCCCCAAGCCATTTCCATAGCTGTCTACGGCCGGTTACTCAGGTCTAGAGCACAGCGGTGCTGGGCATCGGGTTGCGGGGCGCTCAGCTCTGTCCTGACTCTGCAAGCCCGATGCAGCGAGCCTCACATCTCACGCCGGCCCGCGGCTCTGGTGCTGCAGTTGCCCAGATGAAGACAAGAACCTCCATGGTCCCGGTCAGGTCTGAAGGACGCGGGACCACACAGGGAGGGTGGAGGCCAGTGAGCATCCCCCGGGCATGAGGGGTCCCATGAGCGGGACGTCCTGCCAGGGCAGGAGAGCGCCGGCTGGGCTCAGGACCATGCTTTCCCCGGGACCCCAGGAAGGAGGGAGTGGCTATGGGGTCCCGCTCCGAGCATCAGCCGAGCAGCCGGCTCCACCAGCCAGCAGCACGAGAGCAAGGCGCGATGCGATGCAGGGCAGCGTGGGCGTGCACTGGAGGGGCCAAAGCGGCACGAAGCTCTTGGCACAGGGAGGCAGCTAGAAGCAGCCCTGGGGGGAGAGGGGAGGAGAGCAGAGGGCATTTTGCCAGGGCCTGGGGAGGAAGCAGGGTCGGGGGGGCACGTGCTGGGCCTGCGGCAAGGGTGAGGAATCTGGATTTTATGCATTTCTTCCCTGAACGCTCTGCATTTCTCTCAACTCCAATATTATTATAGTGACGCACAACACCAGAGAATATAATTGCTGTAGTGATTACTTACAGCCATTACATTAAGCTTTAAAATGCTCCTTTCAAATTGAACAATGTTTTTTCAAAGTCAACAGCTGGTTCGCAGCTTGAAAGCAACAGTTAAGATAAATTAAATAAAAAGGGTAATAAAATCACAGCCTAAATTTAATTTCCGAAGCTCATGCAAACTCCAGCAAAGCCTTTAAAACATCTTTAAAATACAGCCAGAGAATCAAAAGTCAATACACCGAATGATTATATTGTGTTCATTAACATGGCTGCGCTGTCCGGACACAAATAACAGTGTATACTTTTACATGGACGTCCAGCAAGGCACAGAAACAGGTGCAGGGCGAGACGCTCAGTCTGGACCCGGCTCTGAGAGGAGCAGGAACTGAGTGGGAGGAGAAGGGCCCTGGGACCCGGCTACTGGAAATGGCGCTTTCGCCCCTCGGCTCAACATGTAGCTTAAAACATCCCCGAGCCCAGCCTGGTCTCAGCATCCCTGAAACCCTCAAAACGGCCTCGCCACGCTCGCAGCCCCTGGCTCACGTGTCAAGACCATGCAACGTCTTTAAATGCCAGGGAACTTTCCAGGGATTTTCTCGCCTCCATCCGGTCTGCCCCGACCATGCAGGCTGCTCCTGCCCGGCTGGAAGAGAGACCTGACGGCTGGAGGCAGGCGAGGAGCTCTGTGCTGGGCCACTCGCGCTCTTCTGTTGATGAAGCTGTGCACATCCCACACCTTCCTGGCAGGTGGGCAGACACGCGCTCCTCGAGTTGCTCCTCGGCCCCTGGGCACCTGCTGAGCACTTTGAAGCCTGCTGCGCTTTGGACAGAAGTGACGCTGGAGTCGGAGCCACACGTTCCACCCTGGCTTGTGGCTCCTTTTTAATGCCTTTATTTTTCACGTCTCTCCAGCAATGGTATTTCTCATCTGTGCCGGCAGCTAAAAGGAATTCCCCAGACCTGCTTTCTTCATGACTCAATCTAATGGACTGGCTCCCTTGGTGCTGCAGTTTTACAATACAATCCATTAATAAGAGAACGGCGCCTTGCTGGGACGTGTCAAGAGGCGAATGCCACGCAGACAGGCAAGTCACTAACACGGTTCTGCAGACACCCTGCTTGAGGGTCCTGGCAGGTCCGGGCAGCCGGGAGAGACTGGCCAGGGCACTAAATGTTGCACTTTCACACTCAGCCCAGGCCTGACCTTCCCTCCGTGCCTGCGTTTTCCAGTGACGTGATCTCCAGTTCACTCCAGGTGACACACACACTGCCCGGCACATGCCCTCATAGGTGCCATGTGTTTCATGTGCCGTGGTGCAACCTGAAACAGCTGCACACCAGTGGGGAGAGCTTAGAAAGAGCTTACACAGAGTGTTACAGCTTTTACACCTACAATATGGCATTAGCAACATTAACATCCCTTGGTGCTTCTTGCAAGAGTAGGACCCTTAGGTGAGTATCTAAACTGCAACTTGGATAATTAAGTTCTAGCATTCAAAACTTTTCCCTGCAGTTTCTGTGGTTATTTTTCACTACCCGCTGTAAACTGCTGCACGGCGTTGCTGTGCTCTGTGAAGTAGCTGCTGTGATCCACCCCAGAGGTAGCCGTGTCCTGCTAGGAGGCAAAGTGATCCCTCTCCATTTGCCTAGACAGGCTCTGCGCAGAGATGAACTGTTGCTGTTCCCTGACCCTCCACCACATTCATCGCCCAGCATCGTGCTCCCTCCTTCTCTCTACTGCAGGCGGGCACGCAATCCCGGGTGGCTATTGCAATGCACCAGGCCAGGTCTGTCCCAAACAGGGGGCTCTGCTTTGTGTTGCACCCCCCATTGCATGCTGTGCCCCAGATGGGTCCTTTGCAGCTGCCTGGAGGAGATGCTGGACGCCTGTCTGACGGGCCATTGCGGAGCCGCCACCATGGAGCAGATGGGACCCGTGGACTCCGATTCCCCCCGCGTGCTGGCCCAGCCCACAGAAGAAGATTTCCAGCGCAGGGTGTCAGTGCCTCACGCAGGGCACGCAGCCACCCGAGGGGTGAGGGATGGGACAGAAGGGAAAGAGAGTGCAGGAGGGGCACAGGCCTGCCCGGAGCCTAGCAAACCTCAGGGGTGTCAGGCAGTGGAGATTCCTGCAGCTCCCCAGCACTTGTGAAGGGTGACGTGCCTGTGGTTCAGGGATGTCGGGGTTAGACCAGTGCTCCTGGCCGTTTCCTCCCTGACGTACCCAATCAGGCAGTACCGAATCAGGAATCAGGTCTGGCCTGCAGGCTCCTTGGCTCTGGGGTGTTGCCACCAACATGGACAGGACGCACCTTGGATTGCCAGTGCTTTGCCAACACAGAAGGAGGGTTTGAGTCAGTGTGGCGACTGAAGACCCCGAGTCCTAGATGCTGCCTGCGTGTGGCGGCCAGAAGGGTTACCTGCTTTTCGGGGTTCCTCCCTCTCTCCACAGGACAGGCAAAGACAGCAACTCTGCGCAATAAAATGTAGTGCTTCCTCCTTTCTTTGGAATGGTTTTGTAACCACACCATTCAGCTCCCTTTTCTTTCAGGCTTACTTCTGCTAATAACAGGTTTTAGCCTGTAACCCTCTGATTTTGTCAGACACTTTTTTAAAGGACACGTCAAAATACATGAATGAAAGCATCCAACCTTTCAATCACTAAAACCATTTGAAATAAAAGGTGCAGAAGCTCTTACTTGTGATAAACAATTACTTGGCAATCTAGAGCAATACTGGACGTTACCCTTCTTTCCTCTTTCTAAGGCTAATGCTATTTTGCAATAAAAGATTAAAAACTATCACAAAAGCTGCATATTATGTAAATCCACTTGTGAAACGGGAGGGAGGCAGGCACCTCCTGGAGCGTCACATAAATACTGCCCCAGGCTCCCACCCACAGAGCTGGTGCTGCAGGGCCTCCACGGACAACGTCGGGACCACAGGGAACACGAGGACAGCACTGGGGAGAGCCACCCTGGCCTTGGTGGCCCATTCATTGAAGGAACCCAGAAGCTTGTCCTTTCAGACCCTTCACACACACAACAGCCGGGATGCACCCAGCTACAAGCTACAGTTAAAGAGCAGGGGAGCCAAGGGCTCTGCCAGTGCTGTGCCAGGTACTTAGGGTAAAACCTGCTCGGATGATCACCTGTCTCCTCTGAGAAAGCCTCAGCCAGGGAACAACGCAGCAGGGCACAACAGATGAGCTCCACAGCGCAGCCAAGCCCAGCAGGCTTCCTGCTGCCCCCAAGAGTGATGCTGATGTCTCAGGGCAGACCCACGGGTCCATGCGACAGCACAGGGCACCTCTGCAGCTGCGTGAACGCTGGGAGTTAATAAGTCACTTTATGCACTGGAGATTATGTAGTACGATGATGGCTCTTGCTGTGTATGACCGGGAACGAAAGTGGTGGGGAACTGTACCTTCAAGAGGCCCTGGCGGTTGGCGCATGTGCAGAACATTGCATTACGCAGTCTCATCCCTTACGACTCAGGATCCTGCTAAAGCAGACCACTGTCAGGCTCCTTGGCTCCAAGTGATTTCTGAACACAGCAAAGAGGTCTTCAGTGGTAAGTTAATAGACAGGGCACCTATTGCCTGGCCACCTACAGACCACAAAATCCAATAAATAAAGTGTCATAAATCACCTGATCTGCCGTCTGGTAAACAGCTCAGTGACAGATATTCTCCGCAAGGCTCCGGAAACTGAGAGGCAGTAAATACTGCTGCAAAGATTTCTTGCTTCTTTTGAAGAAGCTGCATCAACATGTTTGCAAATACCAAGAAATCACCGAGCGAATTTGAACTGAAATAAACAAAGCAAGAGACAGCTAGTCAGCTAAACGGTAATAATAATTTTTAGTTTTCTCGCCCAACAAAGGCACTTGAGGTCTCACTTATGCAAGCAACATTAAAACATCAGCAATCCACACGACTTGCTCACCTAAAAACAGCACAGCAAAACAGCAGCAACAAAAAGGCTGTGTAGAGGGAAGATGCCTCCTGCCTGATGTTAGAGAAATGTTTTGGCAAAGTGGGTTTCACGTGATGTCGGGGAGTGGGACTGGAGAGGTTGGGACAGGAGGCTCCGTTTGCAGGGAGCGAGCGTCCTGTGTCCTCCGCGCACGGCAACCAAATGCATTCCAAGCGCCAAGCTAATGTCACCTTATCTCTGTTAAAGTTATTCCATCTAGTAATATGAGAGAAATTATGACAATATGTTGTTCTACATGAAAGTACATGACAGAGCTATTTGTGAGACCTGGCAGCTGCCACTCTCAGCAGAGCAGATGGCAGTGATAAAAACACAATGCAGGGAACAGGTTGATAAAGACATCTCCGTCATTACACTTTCACTTTACAATTACACTCGACTGCGAGATACAATTGAAATACATGGCTCTGTCACTCTCAAGCAGGAGGAACTTGCTTATCTGTGGAAAATCACTCTGGTGTGACAATTAATTCCGTACATATTATTAATCAATATCATCCATCTCCTGTCCACGGGAGCGGGAAGAGGCAGCCGGCAAAGACATATGGGATCTTCAAAGTGAGCAGAGCTATCTCCTCGTCCTCTTGCTCCTTCACTGGGAAAGAGACCATCATTTGACATCAGCAGCAAAGAACCAAGGTCGGGGACGGTAACAAACCCAGGCACCTGCAACAACGATCATGTCATGCTTCTGCACTGTGAGACGTGCGCGAGGTCCCTTCCCCTGCTGGGCTCGCGCTTTCAGCTTTCCTGGTCTTTTAATGCAATTAGTGCTGGTGGAAGGTACCAGCTGGCAGCCTTGAGGACAGACGCTCTATATCGCCTCTGAAGTGCAGACAGCCGGGCAGGCTCCCACACGAACCCCAGTGGATCAGACCTGGCCACGGCAGAGCGAGAGGGGAACGCTCTGACGGGGGCCCGCAGACAAGCAGGCCAGTACCGAGCGGGCTTCCTGACCTGGGCTCCTGCCTAGGCAGAGCAGCCTTCAGACTCCCATTTCCTTCGCGCAGGGTGAAAGAGGGACCCCCCACCCCTGCCCTGCAGGAAAGAGCATCCCACCCCTCTCGGCCTGAGGACTCGTTGGCCCATCTGTGGGAGTCACCGCAAGGACGGTGACTCTCCACTGCAGACTGTCACAGCGCTGACATCCAGCTAAGATGTCTTTGCAGGTATTTGCAGCGAGTCATCACAAGCCACCGCTGCCTAGAAAGCATCACTGGAAACTCTGAGTGGAAGAGCGAGGGAGGGGGTTTCCCAGACAGCTGCACGAGCACACACAAAAGTCCCAAGCAGCATGTGCCGGGTTTGCAGCATGGGGTAGGGCTGAAGGAGCTGGCACCTGAGGAGCGAGCCACAGGCAGTTCGTTAAGGGAGGCGCAGAAGAAGCCTGCCTGAGCACTGCCCGTTTCATAGTTTCTAGGGTCGGAAGGGACCTGAGCAGATCATCTAGTCCGAACCACTCTGCCTTGCCAGGAGGTCCTGCAGGGAAGGAGCAGCTGCGGGAGCTGAGCGACAACCTGAGAAGCAGCAGGGAAGGGCAGAGATGTGGCATGGAGGTGGTAGGGTGGGGGCGTCACGGTAGAAGTGACTCAGTAGAATAGTATGACCTTCAAAAAAACAGTTTCAATCTAGATCTCTTAGTGTTGGTCAGAAAGCTGAAAAGTAGCAGTGGAAAATCCAGACTACAGAGCACATCACACCTGGGACAAGGCGTTCAGAGGAACCCATTTGCCCCAGTACAGGAAATCATGGAGCCATAGGAAGGA
Source organism: Crocodylus siamensis (assembly GCF_052110815.1). Classification (NCBI taxonomy): domain Eukaryota; kingdom Metazoa; phylum Chordata; order Crocodylia; family Crocodylidae; genus Crocodylus; species Crocodylus siamensis. Next base: position 50,488,565 of record NC_143406.1, read on the forward strand.
GAGGCCGGTGGGCTGCATCCAGTCCAGCCCTGGCTCAAGGAAGGATCAGCCCAGCCAAGTGCGTGTCTGACCTGCTCTTGAAAATGCCCAGAGATGGTGACTCCTCACCCTTCCTGGTTAGCCCGCTCCAATGCCAAACCACCCTCAGAGTGCGAAACTTCTTCCTAATATTCAACCTACATTTCTTACACCGCAATGTAAGATCATTTCCCCTTGTCCTGTCCCCTGCAGCCCCAGGGACTCATCTACAACTACCCCCTTCAGAGGCTTGAAGACCAGTATCAAAACCTATTCTTCTTCCAGTATTTCCCCATTAGACACATTTCCTAGACTTCTGATCATTCAAACATCCCGTGTCAGGTTGTCTCCAGTGCAAAACAATATGCAGCATGCGCCCCACTCCATATTTCCGCAGTATCGTTGTTCTGTGCTCCAGCAAACCACTCAGCCGAGGCGAGCGCGGCTCCCTGCGGATGCTGTTAAGCAACAGCGTGGTCAGGCCAACTGCTGTGGGCGATACAGGGTTCGGCGCCGTGCACTGTTTGGAAACTCGGTGCGTTCTTCTGAGGGCGAGGAGGGGAGACTGCTTCTCTCTGATATGAATTCTAGATATCTCCAACCCATCTCATATAATTTTGCCAATCAACAGTTCAAGTAATTTACAAGTCCCTTCTTGGGTTTATATATTTGGGGCATCTGTTTAGTTTTTATTACTTCTGGCCTTGGCTTCCACACTCCTTCACAGATCAAATAACTGCTTCCCCCACTTGCTAATTCAAACAGCTGGTTATTACTCACCAAGCTCCTGCTATAATCGCCTGGGGAAGAATTATAAATAAATGTGTACAAGCAAACAGATGCTGTCATTTTAAAAATCGATCCATCTAGTAAAAATGCCCCACTTAGGACTTAAGTGGTGAATTGCTGAGCATGTGTCTCGATGTCATTTTAAAAAATCCAAACCCAATGGCAGAGCTTCGTTGATTAATTCAGATCCATAAATGAGGAAAGACTGTTTTAAAGGAAAAGATGACTACAGATGAGGACTCAAACCCTGAAAGCGCTGGAAACATGCATGAAGCCAATGGGGGCTGCAGCACAGAGCACACACCCTTCAGACATTTGGCCCAGCTTACACACGTTTTCCACACCTGAGTAACCATGTCAAGTAACAGCAGTCCCCAGATTCCTGGCTGACAAGAGGAACTAGAAGGAAAGGAGGCTTATTGGAGTTTTAGTTTGTTCCTTTGCGACCACTTACCCCTTTTTCTAATAAATACATTCCTCAGGAATTTCACTGCAGGTGCAAGGTGAAATCCCTGGCAAACAGGCCTGCCTGCAGAACAAGAACAACACAGACAACTCAGCAAGAGGCTCCAAACGCTGACTCTCCTGTGGGCATCAGCCCTGTTTTACAAAGACTACTTCTCTGCGCAGCTTTGGCCGTTCAGTTTCCGTGACCATTAAAACCTTGTCTCCTTCACTGAATATAGCCCAGCCCTTGTCACAGTGGCACCAGTCCACAAGAAACTGGACAGAGTTGCACAGCAAATTACCCCCGGCTGCCCGACCGCCATCAGCCGGTACCAATGGCCTTTGTGGACTGACGACCTGGGTGGGAATTGTGTCGCGGACTTGCGAGAGCAAGTGTGCTCCTCCTGGATCAGACAACTGGCACAGCAAACAGTTGCGTTTGCTATCAGATGGAAAGACTTTATGACTCAGCCTTGCAAGTCCATTTGTTTCCACCAAAATCACTCTCACCCAGATCATTAGCTATCGGACAACACTACAAGCTGTTAAGAGTTATTATTTCTAAATCAAAGGCCAAAAAGCACCACAGCAAAATAAAAGCAGATTTTTAACCATACGTTTTATGATATGTAACTTAGAGATCTAGTCAAATACTTGAATATTTCAGGATTTACCAATAAATGTCCATCGAATGCATGCCCAGTAAGGCAAACTAAGTACCTGTGCTCTCTCTTTCATAGCTCCTCTGTATCAATACTTTCATTAGCATGTAAAGTCTATGCCTCACTAGCTCTTCACTTACATAACAATTTAACAAGCTCTCCAAGGTTTTAATACCCTGACATTCTTCTAGAGACTGCATGAACAGAACATGGTGTTATTTGGCAAGGGAAAATAGGAAATCCAAATCTTTCAATGCAACATTTGATTTGTGGGGAGATTTCTGAGAATAATATTTAAGCTTTGGGAAACATAATGGCTGAATGAGAATCAGATTCTGTCAGCTTCAAGAGATGTAAAAGTTCATCCAGATGGCAAAACCAATTTGAAAGTCCATAAAAGCAAAACTTGCAGCATTTGTTTGAATCATAAATATTAAATATTGATAAATATGATCTAACAAAAGGTCTTTTTCCAGTGCAATTCATTCTGATACAGAAGCACAAAATTAACAATTCAGGTCTGAGAAGGAAAGGATGAATTCTAGATAAATGGGTCAGGACAAAGGAAAAGTGATAGCTCCAAACAACGGAGAAGACTCCTAGGAGGGGACAAAAAGGGCCAGCAATGCAACGTCAGAATGGGGGGAAAAGCAGAATTGTGAAAACCAGGAGAGCACTTTGAGTTAGATCTTGTAAATGGACAGGGACCCAGGTGGGGTAGCAGCGCTGAGGAATGAAGGGGCAGCCAGCAACTGCTTGAGCAGTCGCTCCCAGTGCTAGCAAAGATACCTGCATGAGCTTCTTCAAGAAAACCACGCTATGTAAACACTTGAGCCTAAAGGAGCTTGTTGACAACAAGGAAAATAATTATTTTCTCAGTTTTAGAGACTCTGGCCATACCTTTTTTATTTCTTTTTTGATAAACACCCCCTATTAGACCGTGGCCACGTCAAGTCACAGAATGCATGCCATCCAATCTGGGAGAACATGCTTCGCAAGGTATTAATAACCACTCCTCAGACTGCCAACATCTCAGCACTGCAGACTAATTAGTGTAAACAAAATGTTTTATTGTAACGATGGCAATCTATTTGGTTTTAACAAATAAAGTTAGGCCTATGAGAAGTTATCCTAGCCCCTTGCCCAAGGCAGGATCATTCCTGCCCAGATTCTAAAGGATCCTAACCAATTGTTCATGCAACGTGCACTTAAAAACATCCAGTGCAGAAGTTCACTCCCATAACCTCTCTCACTAATCCACTCCAGCGCTCAACGGCCCTCAGTTCTTCCTGCTATCCAGATGGTATCTCCCTGGTTGGAATGTAATAGCTTCACTTCTTTTCCCGTCCCCTGTGGACACACAAAAGAGTCTATCACCCTTCTCTTTATAACTAGTTTTTGTATTTGAAGATTTTTACCAAATCCCCTCTCAAGCTTCTCTCTTCCAGACTTCTGTTATTACATCCCAGTATGCTATTGGCTTTTTGTAGCTGCAGCAATAGCAACAGCACACTGTTGACTCATCTTCACACAGCTCCCAGATCCTTTTCTGCAGTATTGCAATTTAAGTGTTCTCCAATTTATATTTGGGCATTTGATTGTTCAGACCTAAGCACAGCACTTTGCCTTTGTTCTTATTGTACTTCATCTGATTTACACTGTGTTTTGAGAGAATACAGGTCTCTCCTTATTCAGTCCCTACTCAAAGACTTAATGAAAATCTGGAGTGAAAAAATATAAAATCTGTCCACGTAAAGTTACGATAATCTCCCTAGTACCTGCTGAGGCCAAAGGAAGAAAAGCAGCAAAACAACCAAACAAGCAAAGCAAAAACAACCAAAACAAGAGCTCCATCTCTGAGATGCCATGAGGAGTCACCATCATCCAGCAGCGCCCACCATCCTGAAACCCCCACGGAGTATCCAAGAGTCGCTCCTTACATAAACGGTGCTAGTTGTGCCAGTGTGCTAGTTTCAAACCCCGTTAGCCCCTCATCTGCTAAAACCCGTGTCACATCATGATTTTTAGCAGAAGTTTTCTCAACACCTTCAGATTATGGGTCAGATTAAATCGGTGGAAAGGCTTGGCTCACAACAAAATGGTACTAGGTGGAAACGTCTCAAAGAAAGTGCAAATGAGCAGATACCCCATATCAAGCCCTGCCTTGATACTTGTGCCTCTAAGCATGCAGTTTTGAATGTGCAATTCCTTCAGCAGACAAAGTGTTGTCTCCACTGCAGACCATGCTTTGCTTAACATCACATATTAAACACGGCTGCTATGCAAGCTCCCTTTCCCTTCAAGCTAAGCAGGATTTTGTCACCGCACAAAACTGCCATCAGCGCTGGGGGCCTTTGCTACGGGTGGGAGAATACAGTAAACTCCCTGAATGAGTGTGACAATGGTTTTGCAAGCAAACTCCTAGGGACGAGGGTTAATATGGTCAGTCAGCTGACAGATATGAGACTTCTATCAGTTTTCTGTGGTTAGATCCAGCTAAGCACACTTCTCACATTTGTGAAACATTTTGTTTCAGTGGTTGCTGTAGCAGTTTCCATGCTGAAATGGAGGTGAGCGGTAGTCTAGGGACAGGGTTCACCCATCTTTTACCATAACAAGACAGGCTACTGTGTTCCAAGAACAAGTCCAGTGTAAAAACCGTTTCCCCTCACAGATGGGTTTAATGACATTGTGGAAAATTGTCAATTCCACCCCGCAATCTCTGCTGCAACTTTTCTCCTATTATTTACAATACAGCGTGCTGGCTTTTTACCCCACATATTATTTTTTTAACAGAAAACATACCTTGTTCACTTAGCAAATATTTGGTTTTCCCAATGGTGATTTGTTAAATGCTAGAATAGGTACCGTGGTGTGAGGGAGATGGAGATGCATGCAGCTGCAGCGTGGTTGTAATCCAGCTCCCACAGGGACTGCCCCCACATACAGCTTATCCAGTGGGTGCTGAGCACCCCGCAGGGACCATGACAAAAGAGCTGTGTTTGCTGCATTTTCTAATCTGTTTCATACATACGACTACCCCAAGAGAAAAGAAAGAGCTCATCATGTGTTGAATTGAACATGTTACGGTGAGTCCAATGGAGCAAGGATGTCTGCAAACAGGCAAGAAACAGTGCCTGGGACCGAGGAGCGGATCAACAGCCAGGGGCCAGCGGACCTTGCCAATGCCTATCCCCCCCCCCCGACACGATACAGAAGAGGAAAGTTCGTCAGGGACCTGACGCATTTCTCTCTCCTTTTCTGGCCTATCTCCAAGTCTTTCTGTGGCGAGGTGCACGCAGCCACTGGTATTTAAAGTATAACGGTTTCCACATCTGATATACATTGTTTAGCTTCAGCTCTCCGGCGACAGCAGCAAATGGCCTTTGTTGCTAAATTATAGTTTTACGTTCAATGTCCTTTCGCAAAGCCTAAAACTCCCTTATATTGTGTTTGCACAGACTAATGGCCAATTTTGCAGCTTTCAGAAACCGGATGCTCACACCAGTAATGTGGTTAAAAACAAATGCTTCTAGACAAAACCCATCGTTAAAACTTCATTTTTTCCCCTAAAAATAAAACATGGAAATGAAAATAATCCTTAGTTAGCATTTTAAGCCATTTTAACTTGAATGTTAAATGTTAACAACCTGAACAAGTTGTTTTTCACACAAAATTGAAGCTTTCAAAGGTAATTTGTAAATGGCTATGTAACATTCCTAATGGACACAGGAAAAATTATGCTCCTAAATAATTCCACCTAGCTTTTTGTGCAGTTGTAAAGAAAAAATCCATTAGCCTCTACATGGCTGGCGCAAATTGGCTAAGAGCCCTGGCTCTCAGACATCCCACCACCATGTAATGCACGCTGGAAGCTGCAAATCCAAGATCCATATGGATAAATAATACATGTTTATTGTTCTGACTACAACAGGTTTAGTTCTCCACTCCCGTGCTGCAGTTGACCATAAAATACATGTTTAAAGATAATATGTTATAGAGCTACACCTTTCATTAGGAAATACTGTCAGGCAGGTACAAGATAAAACCTGTAATGAATTTAAGTCCAAGCATATACTGCGCTCCTCCCATGTTCAGGGGAGGCCAGGATTTGATTGCATCAGGGGCCAAACCCAGGTGCATAGCAGGCAAGCTGTGTGCAAGCTTCTCCTAAACATCAAGATGCCCATCAGGGCAGACCTGTATCGAACCCATCTCTTCCCATCCGAGAACCAGTACAGCTGGACCAATATTTCTTAGTCCTGACCCCACTATTTTGTATTATTGCTCTGTCAAAATCCCTCCACAATGACAATGAATGCCTCACAGCCATTAATGCCCCTGAATCCTGAGCAGTAAATCCGAGTAAAATAAGATAAGGCCTGAGTGGATTACACATGGAAAAAAACCCAAAGAAACCAAGCAGAGATATTGGCAGGACAAATCTGAAGAAAAACTCGGGCAGCGACAGAATGAGAAGGCATCTTTGGTGAAAATAGTTTAAGCAAATTCTCACGTGAAGGTGACAATGCAGGATGCTTCAATGGGAAAAGGGAGCTTTGAAGATTCAGAATCCCAGTAAAAATACCAATGGAAGTCGAGCAGGCTGGGAGCGGGCGGGGGACTTGGAAACGTAACATAGTTAAATCAGGCGAGTTGTCTTTCTTGCCTGGTGCAGGGGTCTGGACACAGTGACCTTCCCAGGTCCCTTCCAGCCTACGAATGAATCTATGAAAAAGATGTTTTCTGACATGTTCAGCATATTCACTTGTTTTGCCAGTGATTTTTAAGAAGGCACGAACTGGGGAGGTACCATCAAATGGCAGTACAAAAACTCAGTATGTTCAAAGCAAGAAGGAAGTGTCTTGTCAAACAGCCCCTTGTTGCCTTGTTAATTTGAACACCGCTTTAGCAAAGTAATGGAAGATGTATTATTTTTAAAAACTCACTAAATATCTGAAAGGTAAAAACCCATGAAGCATAAACAGCACTGGGAGGTTATAAAATATAAATCTCCCCAGACAAGTGTGATTGCATTTTTCCCCCCTTGTAGTATTACAAAAATTAATGGATGAAAGGATCACAGTTAAATGTAATATATTTGGATGTTAGTGAAGGATTTGAGAACTGCCTCATAAAATCTTAATAGAAAAACTAACTGGACTCTGCTTGCACGTTACACAGGCGGGAGGACTCAAAACTGACAGAAGAAACGTAAACACAGAAAGAAACTGGCAATGACGCCGGTTGGGGCAGCTCTGGGGCCTCTCCGCAGAAACGTGCCAGGTCCTGTCTGCAACATCCCGCGGGCGAGTTGAAGTAACCGGGGACGAGCTGCACCTCGCGGCCTGCGCCAGGGGCGAGCGACGACCCGGGGACGTCGGAAACCCTGGCTGGACGAGCGACCGACTTCCCCAAGGAGACGCATGTGGCTACAGGTTTTTGGCTTAGAAAGAGGGTGAGGGAGGGCGTGTTTGCAAAGGCCGAAGGGCGCAGGAAGCAGCGCGCGGGGGCCGCGCACTCCCCCTAGGCGCAGCGCCAGGGACAGGCCCTGCCCGAGCGCAGGCAACAGCCGGCGAGGACGACGGCCGAGCCGAGCGCCGCTCCTGCCCGCGGCCCGCGCGAGCGCGCGCAAAAGTTCCTGTCTCTATAGCGCTAGATCGATATCGGTACGTCTCTCTGCCTGCCTGTCTCCGTCTGCCTGCCTGCCCGTCTGTCTATCGCGCGCGCGTGTCTTCCGCCCCGCCCCCGCCCCCGCCCCCGCCCCCGCCCCGTAAACGGCGCGCGCGCAGCTAGGCGCGGGCTTAAATCGTCGCCGGGAGGGGCGTGGCCAGCCGCGGGGGGCGTGGCGGCGCGGCCCGCGGCACTTCCGGAAGAGGCGTGGTCGGCGGCAGTCGGGCGTTTCCGGCTTCCGGCGCACGTGGGATGGCGGCTGTGGGCGCCGAGGCGCTGTGGGGCGAGGCGCGGACACTGCTGCCGGGGCCGGAGGCGGCGCTGGCGGCGGCGCTGGCGGCGCTGGGGCCGGAGGCGGGGCCGGTGCCGGGCCCGGTGCTAGCGCTACTGCAACGCGCGCGGGCGCTCCTGTACGAAGGCGGCGCGCCGCGGGCCCGGCCGCCGCCCGCCCGGGAGCTGCAGGCGCTGCGGCGCGCGGCCGAGGCGGCGGCGGACTACGCGTGGGAGCGGCTGCAGGCGCGCGCGTGGCGGGATGTGGAGCCGGGCTGGCGCCGGGCCTTCGCCTTCGCCTGCCTCTTCCGTGCTTTCGCCCTGCTCGCCCAGCCCGCCCGCGCCCTGCGCGCCTGCGACCGCGGCCTGCTGCTGGGCGCCGCCGTCCTCGACGGGGCCCTCGCCCGCCTCGCGCGCCTACTGCAGCGCCGCCTGCCCCGCGCCCCCGCCCCGCCCCCGCCCCCCAAGGTACCCCCCGTGCAGGACCAGCCGAAACATCTCTTCTCTGCCCAAGGGTCGGTGTTGCCAGTGGGTGTCTGTGTGGCACCGCACGGTTGTTCGAGGGCAGGCAGTGCGGAGCAGGCCCCTTCCTGGGGCGCACCCCACGGTGTTTTGGGCAGATGCTGCGGGTGGCTGAGGAGCTGGTCTCCTCCACACTCACTGGCCTTCCTGTCTTGTGGCAGAGCAGGCGGTTTCCACATCTTTGGTGAGGCAGGAGTTCGTCTATACCTGGGCAGAAAATTACTTCGGGCGGAGAGCCGCTTACTGAGTTTTGCCAAGCCATCGAGGGCTGCGTGACAGCAGCCAGGGGCAGATAAATAATTACTTTTCTAAATTTTTTAGGGGCCTGTGTGCCGGATAGAATGGCCTGACAGGCCGCATGTGGCCCTCAGGCCGTATTTTGGCCACCCCGGTCTATGCATCTGGGTGCTAAACCAGCGTTTCGTTGCAGAGAATTCGGAGTGACGACCGTTCAGTTCCAGATCTCGCGTTGGAACCTGCCGTTCCTCGGGTTCGCTGCCCTTCTCTGGAGCATTTCAGGGAGAACTATTTCATCCCACAAAAGCCTGTTGTGTTGGAGGGGGTTGTTGACCACTGGCCATGTATGAGAAAATGGAGGTGAGGAATTGAAGCTTGTCCTGATTAGCAGCAGTTTGTGCATCGGTTAGTTCCAGCCCGAACTCATCCGACTCCCTGAGGAATGAAGCATGGTACTAACTCCAGCAATACACGTGGGAAGTATCATCTTCCTACGCTGTTTGCTCCATTTCCTATTGCTAATAGGACTCCAGCATAATAGATGCAGTTTAGCAACTTGCATCCTAATAGCTCACAGTTTACTAATCACAGAATATAGAAATCAGATGTTGGAGCAGATTATTCATCCAGGCCATCCCTGCAGGGGCCAGTCAGGGAATTTCTTGGTGCAAATGTTAGTGGTTTACTCTATTTAATTTTAAACAGGAGCTGCATATATACCACCAAGGACTCGGTGGGCATATGGTTGAATTTTCTCGACCACATCCATGACCGTTACTTATTTAGGTATTCTTGTGAACATGACTTACTAATATTTAACACGAATTTCAGTTTCAAAGCTATATGTACAAGTAGTATTGGAAACCACTTTTTTCATTCAAAAATGCAAATATTGCAGCCACATTCGGAGAAACTTACCCAGTTTAAGGTAGAGGTTATACTGTGCAGCTCATCAGACCGCTGGCAACTAAAATTTCCAGTGTTGAGTATTGCATCTGTACAGCAAAATGTTTGTGATGAATACACAGGGTAAAATTTGCAAAACAAAAACCCCTCGGACTTGAGGAAACCATCCGGTTGCCAATATTTCAGAAGTACAGGGAAAAGCCATGTCCACTGAATAAACTGCAGCTCATTGTTCAGCTCTTCTAAGTTGGCAACACATTTTTTAAAAATGAAGAAAGCTTGTAGTATTTTGATGCAGGCCAGTGTGGCTGCCTGTCCCCTTGCTGTTGGCATCTTTAGCCTTGCTGGGGGTACAGGCCTTTCACGATTGCATGCTACTGGAATAGTCGGGATGTTTCTGTATTCCTCCTAAGGAGTTAAACTATCCAAGATAGCTGCCTTGTGTGTTGAACATTAGCACTGCATAAACCCCCCTCTGAAAACTGATTTCCTAGCTAGATTTAAAGTAGATAAAAACAAGGATGTTATATGAAATCTAAAAGTAATGAACCTGCTTTGTTTCAGTGTGGATTACCTCCGTGAAATTGCTGGGTGGCGCACAGTGCCCGTAGAGCTAGGTTTGCGATACACAGATGAAGAATGGTCTCAGGAACTCATGACTGTGGATGACTTCATCAGTCAGTATATTGTGAACAAGGTCTGTTGCTTCCACATGGTTTTATCTCCACAAATGTGGCAGTAGCCTACTGGACTGAAGGATTTCTCCCATAGTGGTCTGGCCAGAGCTTATTAGAACAGTTAGCTGCTTGTAGAGGATCTTGAGTGAGCTTGGGGTTTATAAACAGGTCTATGAATTACTGTACCAGTTACACTTTCAGGCTGATTGCAGCAGTGACTGCTTGCTCCTTGTTTAGGCCTGAATGTGCAGCATCAGAAGTTTCAGGAGTTTTCCAAGAGCCAGATGTAACACCAGTCCTGTGCTGGGGAGTACTGTGCTACACATACCTATTACTCTGCCTCTTTAAGGGGTGGAGTGGGGCTGCCCATGGGGGGATTTACCGCTCAGGTGGTTTTGAACATTGCACAGTCAGTCAGGAGACTCATGCGATGAATATTCGTTGCAGTCTCTACAGTGGACCTGCTTTCTGCATTTGCATCTCTGCAACAGAGATGCTGGTGTGACTAGAAACCAAACTCTTCTCACCACTTTTAGGGTTGTTATGAAAAAGATGGGCGTGCAGTTGCAGAGGCCTCAGCTCTCCTGCTGCTTAAATCTGGTGCTGTTGCAGGCAAAATGGGGATGTTCTCCTACTGAAAGATCATTTGAATTTTTCTTTGCCCTAGCTAGTGTCTGTTTTTATGTGGCCTGACCCTGAAACAGCGGAGTCTTCTGCAGGTCAGGAACATCAGGCCAGCTCCGTAGCCATAGCCAGCAGTATTATTCCTCTGGTCGATGTGTAGGGTTTTATGAGTTCTAAGACTAAGTTCCGACATTACTGCATATCAATCATGGGCAGTGAAGAAACGAGACGGCTGATGGGCGACACAGCAATCTGTACTGTGGATGTCAGCTGAGAAGCTTCCTGGTTCCTTAGCCTTCTATTTGGAGGATCGTATTCCCCTTCCCCCTTCTAGTTGGATAATAGTCCCCTTCCCCCTTCTAGTTGGAGGATAATAGCAGTATATTTGGTTTGCAGACTGCACTGTAGTGTAGAGGCACCCAAACCTGCTAGCATGGGTGCAGGGTGCTGCCTGGCTGCAGGAGCAGCAAGTTGTGTGTGGGCAAACTTACCTGGCTTTTTATTATGGTATATTGGCCCCTGCCTCTGTCTGCAGTCCCTGATCAGCTCAGGTCTGTCCACGCAACAGTGCATGCACAGTGGAGTCTTACCCTCTGCCCAAGTGAAAGGGACCTGCTTCCAGCCAAAGCAGGCGAGAAGTGGGTTCATTCTAGTGTTTTGAAATAACAGCTGTCAGAAATTGACTTTACCTGGAAGTGATGGGGAGCCCAGGCTCTATGAATCACAATTCATTCCTTTTTGTTTTCTCATCGTCATTCCAGAACAACGTTGGATACCTTGCCCAGCACCAGCTGTTTGATCAGGTAAATCTAAGCATGGATATTCAACTGGCCATAGTTGCTTTTTTCCCTTGCAGCAGTGGGTCCTGCCTGGGGTCTCGATCACAATGTGGACTCTGTTCAGTGGAAGAACACTGTGTGTTGTCCAGAGTGTTTTAGTGTTTGTCCCCTGTGCTGTGACTTGGAGCTTCTGGCTCTGTTTTTATTCTGCTCTGGCTAGCGTGCAGCTTCTCCTAGGCAGTGGGGCGATTTGGCTTGCAATGTTTTGGCACCATGTAATGTCACTTGCTTGCACAAGCTGGACAGCAGCACTGCTCCTAGGAATTAAATCTGTCAGAATAAGATTTGGACAGACACCAATCTTCCTTGGAGAGGAGCTCAGCTGCTCCACAGCTGACAAACAGGCATTTTCTCACCTGCTACCTCCTTTCTATTTAAATAAATAGAGCTGGTAATGTGATGCAGTTGTGTTGCATAGTGACACTATTGGCATGACCATCCTGTGTACAGCTATTTTTCATGGCTCTCAGAGAGGCAAGACAGCAGAGCAGAATGGTCACAAACTGTCCTCTGATGTGCAGCCAAGGATTGTCTCTTTTGTACTGTTGATCAGAGCTCCCTGATTGCTGTCGCTGCAGTGAGACAGGTGAGTCTCTTTCTGGAACTGCGACAACTGCACCCTCTGCCTGTCTCCCCTCTCTGTGTGTAGTAACCGCTGAGCTTTCACACCAGTTCACTGCGGGAGTAGGTTGGGTTGACATGAGGGATCAGAAGGAAGGTTAAGGGCTGCCTGATTCATTCTTGAAATTCTTGTGCTCTGGCTTCCTCTGTCTCCCTTGTTTTGTTGTCCCTTGCCTTGTCCTGCCTCTGCCAACAGACAGCTTCTGGCAGGGGCGGTTGGTATACTTGTACAGTGCCCAACACAGGCTTTGATTCTCCCTGAGGCCTGTGGGTAAAAATAATAAGCAAGCAAGGCTTTTGAGCAGAAATGCATCTAGTACTGATTCAGCAGGGCAGCTGATGGAACAGGAAAAGGAGGAGTAATCAATAGAAGTAGAAATATTTAACTGCCTGTGAACGGGTGGGGAGAAAAAGTAAACCATCAGCCTGCCTTGGTTAAGTATTTGGAGACATTCCAGTGCTGTTACAGGGATGGGCATAGTATGCAAACCTAGACACAGCAGGAAAAACAGAGGCAAGTCAGTCACCACTGTGGTTACAAGACAACAAAAAAGAATGGCAATTTCTTTTTTAAAGAGTGGATTAAATGCATTAATTTTATTTTGTTACGTCATGGCTATTTAGATCCAAAAAATGTATTAAAGAATTAGATCAGCATTCTAATATCATATATTATTAGTGAATTGCTTGAACTTTCATGAGGATGTGATGCTAGGTTTTGAGTTTGAGTGCAGAAAGCAAAAATTTCTTTGCAGAATCTAAAAAAAGAAAAAGTCCTTACAGATGTCTGGCTTTAAATTTCAGCAGCAGGGTGACATTTCCCACCGCTCCTCAGTGGCCTTCCCTGGCCCTTTTGGACAATCCAACCTTTATGGTTTATTCACCAGCTGGTTTATAACTTTATTCCAGCTTGTACCTGCTGCCTATATTATACTGGTTTGAGTGACACGTATGCTCCTTTGGCTAGGTCCTGATCGTTTGCTCTGCATATATCATCCAGGTGTGTACTACCCTGTACATTGTCCTGCCTGAGCTAACATAGGTACCCTCTTAATGTGTGTGTACTGTTTTTGATTACTGCTAGTAGATCCCAGAATTGAAGGAGGATATTAACATCCCTGATTATTGCTGTCTGGGGGAAGGGGAAGAAGACCACATCACCATTAATGCCTGGTTTGGCCCAGAAGGAACCATCTCACCTCTTCATCAAGATCCACAGCAAAATTTCTTAGTCCAGGTCTGTACTCTACTTTCATGACTGCTTAACCCCACTGTTACTTTAACAATACTGTTCATAACTACTGGGTACAAGGGCAGCCCCAGACTTGATTGAGAAGTCAGAAGAGTTCTTGCAAACATTTTATGATTTCTCCATTACATTCATCACCTTTGCATGGGCCCATGACAAACATTTAATACATTGATGTTCTCAGCCTTCTCCCAGTGAAGTAGGGAAGTAGCAATTATTCCCATTTTACAGGTGAGGAACTGAGATGCAGAAAAGAAGTCACTTTTCCAAGAGAAGAGGGGAGTCTGGGACAGGAGGAGCCCATTTTTTTCAGCTTTCTACGTACAGCATTAGCCTTGCCCCTTGCCAAGGTGTGACAAAACTGTGGACAGATGTATAGCCCCATAGTACATACCATGCCCTTAATTATCTGATGAATTAGCCATTTGCACATACCTTTTAATCTCTGTTACATAGTCTCACCATGATCAAGTTAGTAGGACACAGTACACTATGTCACAAGACTGATTGATTACAAACTCTAGGTACTGCACAAACACTCCCAGCCAGACTGTGCGCACTCTAAAATGTTCAGCAGTGAGTTCCTTATTGGCTGGAGACCTCCAAATTGCTCCCTTTGAGCCCTGACTGAGGTTTGTATTCAGAGTTCAAAGTCAAATGCAACTACTGCAGTTTCCCATGTGTCTTCTACCTGAGCCATTAAACTGAAGCCTGAGCTGCACATGTTTGTTTGTATGGGGGTATCAGCCCTGTTGTTCTGGTCCCTTGTCACCCTGCACTTTCAGCTGGAGATCTCATCCTTTGCCACTTAATCTGCCCAAATGACTGTTTTGAATTGTCATGCAGGTGAACAGCTGCTGCCTCCTACCTAAGGTGGGAAGAGTTCCCCAACGTGAGCAGTTTCTTGCTATTTTGCTGCATGAAAGGCTATTATCTGTCGTTGAGGGGATGATACAGCCAGCTGTGTGCCCTTCTACCCAGGAGGCCACATCTGGAGTCCTGTGTCCTGTTTTGGGCCCCCCATTACAGGAAGCATGTGGACAAATTGGAGAGTCCAGTGGAGGGCAATGAAATTGGTTCAGGGACTGGGAGATATGACTGATAAGGAGAGGCTGAGGGAACTGGGTTTGTTTAGTCTGGAGAAGAGAAGACGGGGCTTTGATAGCAGCCTTCAGCTCCCTGCAGGGGGGTTGCAAAGAGGATGGAGCTGGGCTGATCTCAGTAGGGGCAGATGACAGGAGAAGGAGCAATGGGCTCCAGTTGCAGCAAGGGAAGTTGAGGTTGGATACCAGGAAAAACTCACGAGGGTAATAAAACACTGGAACAGGCTCCCCAAAGCGGTGGGGGAAGTCTCTATCCTTGGAGGTTTTTAAGGCTCAGCTCGACCACAGCCCTGGCTGGGATGATGTAGTTGGAGCTGGTCCTGCTTTGAGCAGGGGCTTGGACTAGATGTGACCTCCTGAGGTCCCTTCCAAACCTGATTTTTCTGTGATTCTGCCTCAAAAAGGAAGAGTCCTCAGTTGCTGGTGCAAAGGCTGAGGGAGGTGAACAAAAGGAGTTAACATGCCAGTGTTAACCCAGTGTCCCCAATATTTGCTAAGGAAAATATTAGTCCCTATAGCAAAAATAGATTCAGGCCTGTTCTAAAAAAGGAAAATCCAGGAAACCAGCAGTAGTACTGTGACTAAGCAGCCTTAGTAGTTTGCTTTCATGCTGACTAAATGGGAATATCACTTGACAAGCAGTGTCAGTCACCATAACCCCTCTGAGGTGAAGAAGCCCTCTTGCCCGTTTACATATGGGGAAATGGAGGCATCAAGCAGCTGTGTGCAGCGGAAAAGGGGGAGTCAGAGCAGAGAGTGTGGGGACACAGAGTTTTTTGGGGTGGTTCCCACAGTGTCAGTCTAGGGCGTTGTCAGCTGTCAATCAGGCAGAATGCCGGTCTTGCTCTTATTTTTATCAGCGCAGCAGATTCAGGTGGGGTGGATGCCATCCTAATTCAGTGTTACTTATGACTGTCTAGGGCATCCTGGCATCAACAGGACTGATCACTTCCTCCTGCACATATATGTGCAGGGAATTTCTATTGCTAGCAGAGAGCTCAGGAATCAGCGCAACTTAAATTAAGCAGTAAGCTAAGTGATGGTATTGCCTAAATTGGCTTCTGCTTCAAGAAGTTCAGGTCAGTCATTCCAGTTGCCACCTTAATTTTTCTGTCCCAGCTGAAGATTACAATGGAGAGAACAAATTTCACGGTGATAGAAAGCAGAGACCTTATGGAGTGCCAGCAAGCTTGTCTGTACTTGTTGATGCATTGAAGTCCCCTGGCTGGTGTCTTGAATGTCCTGCCTAGGGACTGGAGCAGTGCTAGACTTGATGGTTTTAATTCACTCTCTTGCTGACGTGGCCACCTGGTTCAACAGCACTGTAGAGACTGGGTGTCACAACACTGAATTCAAAGAGGAAGAGCTGCTCTCTCCCTTCCCCTAAAAGCATTTCCCTGCTAGTTTGGACTTTTACCTGTTTAGCATCTGCTTTGTTTGATCTCATTCAGTTCATTATAGGAAGTACTTCTTCCTCAGCAGCAAAATCTTGATCTGTTATGCAGCTGTATTTTACTGTTAACTGCTTGTCATGGCCCTGAGGGGAAGTCTGTTAGTTTGAGTACTAATTAACTGAAGTTAGGCCTTATTTCAGCAGGTAACGTACAGACTAATGACAGATGGAACATTTATATCCTAACACCTGTAGGTAATCGGAAGAAAATATATCCGTCTGTATTCTCCACAAGAATCAGAAAACCTGTATCCACATGAAAACCAAATGCTTCACAACACCAGCCAGGTAAATTGCTATTTGAAATCTAAAGCCTGATTCTTCCCACTTAAATTCCCAGGCTATCTTTGGAGATTAAAACAAATTGTATTTGTTTTTGTAGGTGGATGTGGAAGATCCTGATTTAGTTAAGTTCCCCAAGTTTGAAAAGGCTGCCTTTCAGTCTTGTATTCTGACACCTGGACAGATTCTGTTTATTCCAGTTAAATATTGGCACTATGTCCAATCCCTTGATATCAGCTTCTCTGTCAGTTTCTGGTGGTCATAACTATGACTGGGTGTGGATAGAATCTCTAAAGCTAAGATAATAAAAAGTACAGCCTGCTTGCTTAAAAAATCCTCAAAGAGAATTGTCTTTCTAAGAAATTGTTCTTGTTTTCTGCCCAAAGCATAGAGCTGAAATAGAAACCTGAATTTCTTGCTTCAGGATCTGTGAGAAATCTAAGTTTTAAAAAAAGAAAGTAGCAGCTACAACAGTCTGTTTGGTTTGTGGATGTTTCTAGTGCATATTCCTAATAAAGAGCATGTATCCGATCATCCCGTCCTATGTATATGCAGTGAAAACAAGACTATATACGGGCATCAAGACACTGGGCCCCAAACAGGCGTTTCCCAGACTGGAAAGAAAGGAGCATGTGATGAAGTTAAGTTTACCCCCGTGTGTGGATTTAGTCAAAGCAGGGCTGTTCTTATGATGGATAATAAGTTTCTACAAAACCTGAGTAAATAAAAGAGTTGCCAACCTAAAACAAGGTGATATTTCTCCGTGCAGTACAAACTACTTATAGGAAGGCCTGGAAGTACAGTCCATTGTTGACAATTCAGTTAAGAGTGCAGCTGCACCGCTAATGCTTTGCCTCTCTATGAAAAATGGATTATATTCCTCACGTGGTAATGGATCGTTTCCTAGTGAACACCGTCTCTATTGCAGTTCACAGAATAGTAGGACCGGAAGGGACCTGTAAGATCTTGTCCCTGTCTGCACCAGTGTCAAAGAAAACAGACCATTATAATACAATTTTTAACTACAGCCACAGGAAAAGTATTCATATTTAAAATATGAGCACTTCAGTCACCTCTTCTCTGCTGATCTAACAAAAATCCCATTTGCTCAAGGAGTGGTTGGTGGACTATGGACTGAAGATATAATTTTATTAAAGCTCTGATACTACTAATAATTACAGATGTCTAGTTATCACTGTGTTATGCAAACCTGAAGTGCACGTTTGCTTAGAATGACGTTTCAGCATGAACTCTGACATGCTGAATCGGTGAGGGAGCCTGGGGTTGTTCCTCCTTCTGGAGTTCTCCCATTACACACCTGCTTCCACCCTACACAGATTTCTGGGGTATTATGTGAAAAAATGTAAGAGAAGGAGCAGTAAACAACTTCCAGTCCCTGGCACACTGAGATGAGAAGACCACTTACATGTGGCTCTTCCCCAAGAAGCTGTAAGGCTGCAGGAAGGTTAAGATCAAAGAAAAGAAGATGCAGCAAAAGTGCGTGTCTTGCAATTTATTATAACCAGAAAATATCAGGACATTGAGAGATTGAAAAAAAAAAAACTTAAAACAAGTTCCTAAACCTTGAGAAATCCCAATCTGTGCACCCTGTCAGGTTTGTAGCAGTTAAGGAGTGCAGGAAATAGGGAGATTGGGAGTGAAAGGCCCTGGAGTGAAGGGTTGGAATTCAGAAGTAGATGCACTAGCCCTGCCAGGGACATAGACAGCATTTCACAAACAAAGTGCCTGGATTTCACCTACTTCAGAACAGTTACAGCGTGTGTGCAGCATAAGCATGGAGCCCAGCTTGGGAGATCTGCACAGAACATGCTGCTGCAGGTCCATGCCACTTGACTGGACAAGGCTCCCCATTCAGGCTAAAAGGACTCAGCCTCCAGTCTTCTTCTCTTCCCCAGACACAGGGCCCTCACCAACAGCCATGTGGCTACGGGTGCTTAACAAGAGCTGCACTGGTGCTAGCACCGAGCTGGACCGTGGAACAGGGAGGCCAAAGTGGAAGTTTTATTTTCAAACTCTGGCAAGGTTTTTTACAGAATAAAATCTATAAAGCAGCAGCTGCCTTTGTCCCACAGGCATTCCTGCTTGCAGAATGACATCGTCATGCTAAAGCAATAGTTGCTCTTTCTAACGCCGCCTTGTTCCTGAGGATGAGACTCTCCTTCTCTCCCCAGGGGAGTTGGAGGGCAGGTGGGAATCTGTCCAATTTATCTCTGTTGAGAAAAATAAATTGCAAAGTTAGTGAGCAAAAAAGTAGATTGTTGTAGACTTGAATGTTTCCCTGACAATGCCCTTGTGTGACCTCCAAACTCTCAAATGCTTGGAAATATGCTGGTGCTTAGCTGCTCATGGTTCCATTTCATTGGTTAAACAGAGGGATCCTGCTGATTCTTTTTACATCATTCAAGATCTTTTCCATTTAACATGCTGCTGGCAGCAGGGGACATGAGGCCCTAGCCATTAGTGAGGACAGGGCACAGCCCTGACCCTTACAGTTGTCTAAGAAACAGCCACTTGCTGAAGCTTTTAAAGTTTCTAGTCAGTATGAACCTTCAACCACAGACACTTCATCATGAGTACTATCACTTAACACTGCTATTAAATACCACAGTCCACTCCAGTGTCATTGTACGAAATTTTCAAATGAGTAGCTTGATACCTGGAATTTCATGAGGCCAGAAATCATTACATTGGGGACAGCGTGGCTCAGTCTGAGCTTTGAAATATTTTCCAGCACAAGGTAAGTGCATTCTAATTCCACAGGTTTCACATTCTTGACTCTGAAATCAGAAAGCTTTTTTAGTCTCCCTCAGTATCGCATAGCACAGTCTTTGGAAAGAGCTGAAGATCAGTCTTTCCTCCAAAACAGAAGAGCTTTAGCTCAAACAATGTTACTTAGCTTCCAGCTAGAGAATGCCTGCAAGCAGAAGCTGGCAAGCACAACAGGGAAAAAGCCACGTGGAGGCTCAGAGAGGGACATTTCTTGGGGTGAAAGAATCGTGTAAGGACGCGAGAGCCACAGGATGTTGGGGCATGTGCCTGGGAAAGACTGGCCTGGGAGAGGAGCAGTAGCTGCAGGAGGTGGGCACAGACTAGCAGGGGCTTAGCAGCTGTAAAAAAAGGAAGCTGGGCCCCAGCCACTTATCACAGAAACCTTGACTGCATGCTTGTGGGGTGCCACTGCGTGCCATCTCCATGCAGTTTGTGGAGCAAGTGTACTTATGCCCTGGGACAGTCAACTCCAGCATTTCCACCACAAGCAAGACAGCTGCATGCACCAGCCTGGGAATTGTTATTTACAGAGGCTAGGAACAGTTGAAGACCTTTTGCCCATTTAAGGATAAGAAAGGTTAACTCCAGTCTCATCCAGCTTTGGGAAATAAATCAGTGTAGTAGATGCAGGCGTCTTGCTGGGTGAGCTCACTTTCACCAAGTTCAAACAGTATCTTCCCAATGATAGAAAACCAACAAAAATATCATTGTGTTGGTGTAGGTACTTATAGACTGTGGACTCTATCATTAAGTTACAACAGCAATTCTAGAAGTTTAAACAGGAAAAATGCTCAGAAAGAAAAATACATGCTTTAGCTAAGAATGTCCAGGATGTCTAACAAGCCCAGTCAGATTTGTTACCTGAATAGCAAGGCTGTGACAGATGTTACACTTTCTTGCCATGCTTTGGTAGTTGTTAAGTATGTATTGCTCCATCTCCATTATGCAGCGAGTGTGCAAAGTGTACTCCCCTTCTCTCTAAGGACGCAACAACAGTACATGAGACTTACAATTCACTTTCCCTTTTCATGAACTCACTCCACCTAGCATAATTTTGGCATCCCCTTATTTCCAGGCATCTGTACCAGTTGGGTACTGCCAAAAGTCTGGTTAAATGGTAGCATCTAATATGCATAAACCATCGGGAAAAAGCTGCATCATCTCTAACGTATGTGGCCCTCAGAGCTTAAGAGTCCCCAGAATACGTACTCATCCAAAGACCCCAGAAGAGGCTCACCATTGTATGTTAGGCCACTAAACTTAAGGTAGGACTCTGTGCTAGGTACTTTTTCAAGTGGGGTTTTCTTTACCACAGCATTAAGATACTAAGAAATATGGGAGGAAATCTGGCAACAATTTTTTATATACATTATAGGCCAGGTTTCCTCCCAACACAAAGGGATAAAGGAGGAGAGATTTTTCAAAAGCACAAGTAAGGCTCCCTGAGATTCTGAAAGTCAGGCACATGATCACACTTTTTTTTTGTCTTTGGGAACCTCTCCGGCTGTCCCAGCACAAGGAAGCCTTGGATTGAGGACAGTTGAGAAATTGAAGGTGCAGTGGCTCCAGAAGCAAGAGGGGCACAACATCTATGTACAGTTCAGCTCTGCAGGCCAACATGAGGGCAGAATCACCACTCTGGGGCTGGCACCAGCAGTGATAAGCTGGAACTCATCAGTCTGTCCTGCAGTCAAGAGCAACATACATGCAGTACCCCATGCACAGGGACTGTGGGCATGGTTCAGCATATTTCCCAGTTCTACTCGGTTATACCCATATGTTGCGATTTGCAGTGTAACTGGGAGTACTGGCTTGCAATGTCTTCTACTGGGTGAACATACTGGAGAAGAGCTCTGCCTGGATCTCAAATCTTAGACAGCCTGTGGTGCTGCCAGTCATGAGGAACAGTCTTTGCTTGTACAGAGACAAATACACTCACACAATACCATATCAGTCATTCTTTAGAGTACAGATCCACTTTCAGCTGTTGAACTCACGAGAAAAGAACAGTCAAAACCATTGAAATGCAAACTCTATGCAATCAAACAGTTACCTCAGAAAGCCACTTATCTTGCACCAAGTTTTTCAGCACTTGCTCTGCTTCCTTTTTCTTCATTTTCTTTGTTTGAAGTTCGTCAACAAGGTTCAGAATGTCTGTGGAAGATGCAAAGCCATTTGCTGAGCAGATAATCAGATCCATCTACAGAAATAAAAATGTATTGATATGGGGAAAAAAATCAGCACATAAATATGTAAAAAAAAATACAACATCCTGTTAGTGCACATAAAAGACAAGCATCAAAACTCAAATCAGGAAACTAAAACTCACTTGTCTGGGAAGACAGTTCCACAAACAGGACTCCATGATATAAGCCTTCAGGAAGCAGCATTCAAAGACCTCCTAAACGTACTGTAGTGGACATGAATCTATCGTGCCCCTTCTGCATCAGAGAAGAATCTACACTGCAAGGTCACCAGTCCCACTGGCCTCTGCAGTACAGCTGAATCTAACTGACTTTCTTCACCTCTGTGAATATTGTCAGTGTTTGAAAATTAGCCAGGCAGGAGATTAGTAGGGATCCTGCTGACAGCAACACGGGGAGCACTAGTGTAGGAAGGGGGTGGACATTTGTGACCA
Organism: Crocodylus siamensis; assembly: GCF_052110815.1. Classification (NCBI taxonomy): domain Eukaryota; kingdom Metazoa; phylum Chordata; order Crocodylia; family Crocodylidae; genus Crocodylus; species Crocodylus siamensis. The sequence goes on from NC_143406.1 coordinate 50,510,365, forward strand.
CTGTGCTTTGCACAGCTCTAGACAACAATGGCAGCAGCCTGTGCCCTGATCTACCCCGCCGCCAAAACAGGGAAGTGGCACAAGTCCCAGACCTGCCATGGAACAATTCTGGAAGCTGTTGGTGTGGACAGGACATGGGGCACTGACAGGGCTTGAACAAATGCCATGATTATAGAAGTGAAGATCTTGAAGGCAAGCAACATACCATCCCTCAGCTGGCTATAACAAACAGCTATCATTTTCATGTCAAAAATCCAAAAAGATAAACAATCCCCAATTGGGCAGAGACACCACACCAAACTCTATGAACAGAACAAAACATTACAACAAGAAACCAGCCAAAAGCACAAGATGCTGAACTCTCGTTACAGCTTGTGCTAAAGACAATCCAGGCGATGCTAGACACTGCATATCTTGAGTCCAGAGAATAGATCTGGAACTCTGGAAAGTGTTCAGGGGCTGTAAGCCATTATTTTTAGATAGCAATTCACAGTGCTGCCTATTATTGCAAAGAATTCATTGGCTAAACCAGCAAAAATATTATATCTACTTCACAGAAAGCTTTAAATCTAAGCACTAGGTTATTCATATCAAAATCTAATGTAGGTTAAGGGGGTCCTGAAACCAATTATGATGAGGGTGCTTCTCTCCCCAGACAGGACTCAACAGTCATTGCTGGGAATGCTGAGAGAAAGAGCTGCTGAAGAAAGAAAATTATTAAACTAAAGTAGGTCTGCCGATTTTCTAGCCCTAAGAAGCACTCCTTCACAAGTCATTTTGATTTAACAGTAACTTATGCCCAACAGGGTATTTATACCACACTGTTTTTTTGCTTGATTTATGGTGCAATTAACCATTTTAAACTAAAACAAAATGGCAGCTGATTCTTCAGGATGTCAGGGACAATTTTTTTTATTTTAAAAAGGACACTTTTCCCCAATAGTCTTGATTTGCTAATGAGATGACATACTTACAGTTTTTCTGAACAATTCCAATTCATTTTCTGCATAGTCAGATGCCATTTTAGTTATTTCAGTTTCTGCCAGATTAACCTATAAAAAAAGTTACAATAAAGTAAAGCTGCCTTTGAATTTACATCCGAACAAAGCAACATGTTCCTGGTTCAAAACGCTGTCACACAAAGTCACTTCCTACAGCCATGAGAAGATGGCAATACTTTTTATTGTAAAGGCCCCTCTCTGTGCTGCCCTTGGATCACCTCTCTAGCTCTACCCCTTGGTCCCCACACCTGCCCTGCCAGTGCACTTCAGTCCTGGCCTGAACTGTTCTCTGTTTTCCAGCCACAGGCCTCTCCATGTGCTGGCTCTGATGTATATGTGTGTGAATTGACGTGAACTTGTCCTGCACGCTCAGCCAGTACCTGAGGTGATGGGTTAGATTCTGAAGGGAGGTGATAGGACATGAGATACAATACAGCAGCACTCCAAACACGCTGTACCAGACTGTAATGATGAGTGATTAATAATGATTTTTTATGATCAGCAGACAGCCTTACTGCAGTATGGAAAACCACAACTATTCATTCATAGTCCTTTTATACCTTCCACCATTATGCATTATTAGCTCCATTTTACAGATTGGAAAGGAAGCAGAGAAAGGGACCGACATTGACAAAGATCACAGGGATTCCCCAACCCCATGCAATCACCAAACAGTGCTTTCCACCTGCTGCTTACAATCCAGAACCTGCACGGCCATTATTTGTACATTATTTCTTATCTGATCTTTTCCACTGGAAGGATTTTTGATTAGCAGAAGAAAACCACCCATGCTGGAGAACTCTGGGAGCTTTCCAACTGGAAGCTCTCTTGAAAATGAAAGGTTCCTTTAAAAATTGTCGTTCAGCACCAAATCTTAAACAATATTTATGCAAAATACATCAGACACTAATACAGTCCTTGCTGCCATGTTCCATTCCCACGCACCTATCGTGTTGACAGTTTATCCTCCCACTTCCCTGTTCTACATGTAGATCCTATAGCAGCTGTCAGCATCAGATTGGAGGAGCCCAGCAAAAAGAAAACAAGACAGTGCTAAGTGTGAGAAGCCTGCTGGCAGATGCATCCCTCATTTGTAAGAGTCTGTATGTTTGCTCTAAATAGTATTCCTATTATAATCTTTTGTTACAGCGTTTCTATAGATAACTCCAACTGCATGGCAGCCAAAGATGGCATCTGGAGCCTGGAGAGAAATTATAAATTACATTTGTTCCATGCTGGCAAGATTGTGGTCCCTGCTCACAGGAGCTACTAATGTGAAAATGGAAGGATGAATGCATTTTTCATTGGCCTGTTCCCCACAATAATTAATTTTATGTCCAATAATCAGGTAACTCTCCCCGCTCCCTGGTACACCTCTGAAATGCAGCGTGTTGTGAGCAGGAACTTCTGGTTAATGCGAAATCCACAAGATGGCAGCACGTCACATACTCACCAGCGCGTAATAGGTTCTCCCATCATCTTCAGATATTCCTTTCCGGATCTGCATAAACAGAGGCTGCAGACAGGTGTTTATAATATTGATGAAGTCATCCAATTTATCATGAGCATAGTAGACTGGAAATTTAAAAAAAATCTGGTTATCTAATGAGACAGGCAATCTTATACTTCACGCACAGAAAAACCAGCCTTGGGCAAGAGGACTTTTGTCAAAGACAGTTTGTAACATGCAGTGTGTGTACCTGGCACATATTTTTCCTGTGCTCCTCTTATATCATTGTTGACTGCAAAGCCATACCAGCTGGCAGAAAAATCCAGCTCTTTGGACATCAGTAGCTATATTCAGGGACCCCGTGTTTGTTGCTTGACTCTTCAGGGGTCCACAACATTAGTCCATTCCAAGTGGCTGGTTTGAACATGGTAAATTGAATGAAATGAAAAATTACCATGTAAGCTTAATTCTTGTGTTAAATGCAACAGTAACTTTGCTCTCTTCCTTTTCCCATGCTCTCTGTTTCCCAATCTGTCAGCTTTCCTGGTATTAAATTCTGGCCTCACATAGCTGTCAGGTTGCATTTTGAGCCACATCCTGTGTGTAAGAAACTTGGTTATAGGAGCTACATCAGTGAAATGGGCTTTCAGATGATACTGTAGCAGTCTGTAGGAGGCAAGGATTTTTCAGGGGTGATATCTTTTATTGGACCAAGTGCATGGTTAGGACTCAGACCTGATGAATGAGGCTTTGCATTCAGAACTTGTCTAACTTTATCCTACCCAACAAAAGACATCGCCCTAAAAAAATCGTTGCCTCGCGCTTAATTCCTGGACCATCACAGCTACCTCACTCCACGCTACCACACCACAGAAGAAGGCATTGCAAGCATTCCTGGTGCCAAGACAGAACTCGCACAAGCTCTCAACAAAGGACTCTGTCCACACTGAAATCGCAGCTTGTTCCACCAAATTCAACAAAACTCCTATTTACGTCTTCAGAGTCAGGATTTCACCCTAAGTGTTTAGAAGCAACATTAAATAACTTCCAATATTCTTTTTGCCAAATGTCTCAAAAGCACATATGTGGGAACCAACTAGAATTTCTTCTCTCTCCTGTAGGCAAACGATCCCTAGCCCTGAACGTGCCACTAGTGTGTATGCAGACAAGAACGGGTGGCAGCATTAGAAGCTGAGCTCATTATGCACAGGCTGAAGTCAGTGCAGTAGAGAATTTCTTTAGTAGAAATTGTTAGCTCAAGGATAGTTGACAGACCAGCATAGTAAATAAATTGAATACTGTCATGTTTTCCAAATCTCATTTTAAGCCTGAGATAAGTTTTTAACACTAAACCATTTGGCATGTAAGTGAACTGGACCACTGGCCATGACAAACCAGAGATTCCCTTGGGAGCCAAGAACCATGTCTGTACTGAAGTCCCTCTGCCCACATAGATTGTGAGCAACAGAGCAAGCAAACTGCTGCTTTGCCTTTTGATTAATGACCACTTTAATGCAAATACCATCTCAAAGTAGTAGCAAAAATATAACAGGGACAAAGACCCAGGGATCGTTATCCCTAACCTGCAGCTAGGGCAAAAAAGGTGGGGGGGAGTGTTAGTAAGGGCTTCAAGGAACAAGTCAATCTCTGTATTTATATGTCTCACTTAAAATCCAGACATGTGGCATAGTCGTAAAAGTGTATGAACTTATTCTTCACTTATCCACTATGTAGAAGTTGGTTTTGCATGGGCAAGATGAAAGGCAGTTCTACTCTGAAAACCTGACTCTTCTACTAGCATTTTCTTATTCTAACCTCTTCCCACTTCAACACCAGACAGATGTACTGTCAAACTCACTGTGAAACAACAGTGATGTAGTATTTACAGTCTGCTTTCAGAGTACAACTGCATTAAGGAAAATGAACTGCGTGTTGAAGATTATTGTACAGGTGTCATCAGCTTTCAAGGGTTAGCACTAAACAACATAAAAATCAGAATTCATTGTGCAGAATGAAGCATGATATGACTTTGGGTTTAAAAGCAGTGGCATTCAAGTTTAGATCTCACCACAGCCTGGCCAAAAGGAAGATGACCTTCAGTAAGAAAAGCCTGTTTTCCACTTCATCATTTTCCTAATACAAACTGAAAAAGGTTTTCTATGAAAAGCTCCCTATTTAGACTTAAAGATCTTGCCAAATAATTTAATCCATTTTTAAATGTAGAAAAGAATGAAACTTCAAATTTCACAGGTAACAATTGCATTTCTGATACTGGCTTATTCACAAGGCCGTCCCTAAGAACACTTTTCAGTAACTTCCTTGCATTTTCCAGGTTTGGCCTTCACGCATGCAAAGATCAAACTACATCAGTGGGTATTTATCATTTTCATCTGATTTTTAAGTTATCATTTTTATTACATCAGCGACTAGGAACCAACCAAAAACGCCTCTCATTTTGCTAAGAGTACATAGAACAAGAGACAAAGAGTGAACTTCTGCTTCAGTCTGAATCAACTTCACCATGGATTTGCTTTGAATATGAATCCTATCTTTTATTATTAATAACTAATATTATGAACTTAGCACTTCACCACACAGCTGTGTAGTACTAGCTTCATCCTACAGACTGAGGGCCACGGGGAGACAGACCAGGGTGCTGTGTTGGATAGTACACAGCAACACAGCAGTACAGAACAAGAACAGGAGGAAGCAAGGGAGGCAAAACATAACTGCTCAGTTTTGAATTTGGCCAAACACCCAGAGTTAACCTGCTTACAAAAGTGCCTTCACATCTGTAACAAGAACAAGCTGCCAGGACTTTGGTTTTGCTTTGTAACCGAAGGCAATACCCATCACACCCTAGCCCTAAGCCAGTTGCGACCAAGAGGGAAACATCATCACCAGTCCCTCAATATGAGGATGAGTCGTCCAGTAAATAAGGAACTTATCAGCAAGTCTGGAGACGACTAAAGAGACTGATCCAAAATCCACATTTCAACTGCAGACATGGCCAATAGTTCTAAGAGGAATAAGTAAATCCTGGTGATGGCTCTTTCCCTTTGTCTCTCTCATCTACCCATCTCCATAGTAAGGCAAGCTTGCTCAAAATTATAACTGCGTTGTCACACATCACAGCATGATTGGTGACAGTTCGGTGCACAAGTCTCCCCCTTTAAATCTCTTTTTGGGCCCTTCCAGAGTGGCAACCAGCAGTGAGTTGAGAGTGGAGAACCCGTTTTGAGAGCTTGGTAGACAGGCATCCTTATGAGATGTCCTATCCAACTGAGCTGGTGCCATATAAACATGGCTTTGATGCTGGTGGTGTTTGCTTGAGCCAGAATGCTGGCATTCGTTTTTTCCTGCCACTTGATACTGAGGATTTTCCAAAGATATCACTCATGGTAACTTTCCAAAGCTTTCAGTTATTTCCGATATGTTGTCCAAGTTTTACACTCATACAACTGGGTAGAGAGGACAACAGCCTGGTAGAGAAGTTTGGTCTGGGTACTGGTGTCATGATTTCAAAAGGCATAGAAAGGCAGTCTTGGCAAATTTTATCTGGTGTTCAATATCATTGTCTACGTTTACTTTTTGGAAAGATGGCTACCTTTTCCAATGCTCAATATTTTTCAAAGCCTGCCTCTAATTGTAATATGTGGAGGAGCACCTGGTTGATAAAAGATCCCATTTCTCGTGATCATTACAAAACAGCTGCAATAGAGCTGGAAAAGCGTTGGTAAAATCATGCATCCCTGCTTGACCGGTTCTAATGAGGAAGGGGTCTATTTCAATGCCATTGCTTAGGACAGTTGCTGTCATTTTGTTGTGAAGAAGTCTGATAATGGAAACAAATTTTGGCAGGCATCCAGCCTCATCAAGATTTTCCATACGGCCTCTTTGTTGATTGAATCAAAGGCCTCAGTCAGGTCAATGAAGGCCATGTAAAAGCTTAGTGTTGCTTGCAGTACTTCTCGTGAAGCTGTTTAGCAACAAAGGTCATATCTGTTGTACCTCTGAGTGGTCTGAAACCACTTGGGTAGAGTCTCCTTGTCAAGGAGAGGGAGACTACTCAGGAGTGCAATACCATGGTAATTGCTGCAGTCTGATCCATCTCCTTTCTTGATTATGGTAATAATTCTGGCATCCAGTCACTGGGAATGTTCATGTTTCCAGAATAACTATGTGTAGTTGGCAAGAGAGCTCTTTTCCACCTTTTGTTAAGTGTCAGCTGGTATTCCATCAGGACCACGTGCTTTATTGTTGTTCATTTGCTTAATGGCTTCCAAGGCATCTTGATAAGGTGGTGGATCTGCAAGGCAGTCCTTAATGGGGTGTTGTAAAATGGCTCTTCTGGCATGGTCTTCAACATTAGAATTTCAACAAGAGCTCTTGAAAGAGCTCCTTCCACCACGTATGGATGGTGGACTTGTCTTTAAAGAGTGTTCTTCCATCTTTTGGCCTCAAAGGGACAGGACTTCATGTGCTTGGTCCATACAGTGTTTTGGTTGCACTGGAACTATGCATGTCTTAGCTGTCAGCAAATTTTTACATCTCTTTTGCTTTGTTGTCCACTTGTTCTTTCATTCTCAATATGGGAATGTACACCTACTCAATCACTATTAAAAGTGGAAATGAGACAGATTATTTTAACAATTGAGCTAGTTGACTACTAGAATAGCTTCTCAAGTGATAGGGTAAATTTTCTACCACTAAGAACCTTTAAAGCAAGTCTGGATGGCTGCCTCTGTAAGATACGTTCTAGTTCAACCACAACTCATCCGACTTGAAGCAGGAACCACTGGGTGGAATCTATGGCCCCTGATATGCACAGCCACCAAACAGATTGTCACAGAGATCTGTTCTATCCTTAAACTCTGTGAACCTGTAGATAGTCTGCCTTGAAAATAAGATGGCCTCTAGATAGACAACGCTAAAACAATTAGTCATGGGCCACAGCATGACTCAAATAAGGGGAAGAAAAGCAGTGGTTCTCTAGTCACTATGCCCCCCATCCCCTTAATCAGATCCTTCTTTGAGACCCCCTTTCCCTGCAGTACCACTAAGAAATGACTCACAAGCATTTATATTATTTGTAACTTAAAAAAACCCAAACATTTGGAAACCAGTGCTGAACACCAGGCACTACTGAAGAACTGCTTGCTGAAAGTACTTTCTTCTCTAGCCTCTCCCTAGCACTTCATGTTGCCGTATCTAAAAATGGCTAGTTCTTTGTGGCTGGGACGATATATGTTTGTAAGGCATCTACCATGATTTCAGGTACTGTAAAGTGATATACCATAATAACACAACAGACAGGGTATTTTATCTTCTACACAGGTACAACTCTGAGGATATAAAACTTAGACTTCAAACAGATGGCTATTTACAAATTCCACCACAAATTAAAAAAAAATTCCCCATAACTGTAACTAAACTTTGCAGGCAAGATATTAACACAATTAGCACAATATGTCACATGCAGAAACACATGCTGGGGCTTTTTCCTAGAACACCACATTTAAAATAGCACAAAGGGCAGTAAAGCAAAAATGCTTCAGAAATGGAAGGTTTGAATCCACTCTTTTATATAAATTCCTTACGGCACAATAAGTCTCTCTGCAAATCTAGCACCAAATTTCTTGTACCCAAGAAACAAAGAGCTAAACAACAACACTTGCTATTATGGTTGTTTCTTTTGAGCCCCAGCCACCAAGTCTAGTTAAACAAAACAAGTTTAGTATAATCAACATGAGTCTCTTTTTAACCCAAGATACTTCCTTTTGAGCATCAAGCAGAAAAAAAGCAATTTTCTATAACCTTCGCTTTTGTCTATTATCAAGGGTCCTTCATGGGCATTTATCAAAGCCTTTTTATATTAAACATAAGGGTAAGTCAGTATATAGTTACTTATTTTCTATAATGCATTCCGGAACACTGCATAGGGCAGCTGTTTATTAGCACCTGTCTTTGGAAGTTTACTTGTAGATTTGTCAGAAGTAAAATGGAAAAAGGGGAAGCTGAAAACTCTTCTGTCCCTGCAGTTAGTCACTCAATTTAAAAGGGTCTAACAGAAGAAATATTCATGACTGCACAAGTCTTTAGAAGATAAGGAAGGAGTCAGTATAGTACACCCACATATATTCTGAGTACACATCAAATTCAAATATATTAAAGCACAGAAAATGCAGGTTTCATGGGCCATGAATCTAGGCAGGAGAAAGCAAGTACTCTTATAGAGAAAGCTGTCTTTTCCAGGGGGCTGGGAGATTTAGGGTCTTTCCAGCTAAAATTGGAGAAGATTAAAAACACTGTGGTATCTGCATCTCCCACCTGTTAAGGAAGTGCAGGAACCATGAGAAGGCAAGAAAAAAGGACAGGGTAAACTATATTATCTTTGCTCCGTTTTCTGATTTGGGGCAGCTGGAAGGATCATAGTTCTTGTCACAAAATGAAGCTGTTCCACCCATTCTCCTGGCAAAGTCAGCACCTTGATACAGGTTCACAGCTGATCCCACATACCTGCTAGCAGCATGGTAATATATGTAGATATACTAGTTGGTACAACTGAGGTCACCATCCCTAGTCAAGGCTCCCCCAGGAAGGTGCTGAGGACGCTGGACAACAAGAGGAAGGCAGAGTGCTGTGGGTGTCTAGTCTTGCTCTAGTTTGCAATGATATGCTTTATGCACTGGAGGGGTCATACCACTAGTTACGGCTTTAACAAAATATAAAACACAAAACCAAAACATCTTGAGCTATCCTGCATATTTGAGTTATAACTGAAGTGTTAGTTGTTAAATACTTCTCAGCAACACATGGCTTCTAGGAGCGTTGCCTTCAGAGGTACATCAGTATAAGCACTTTATTGCAGTTTTATGGATGAACATATAGGGGCATTATGCACTTATATTCATATCCGTGCTGAAAACCTATTCAGGATCAGAGCCCCTTCTGACAGGTACACTGCACAACACACAGGAAGATGGTCACTGACCCAAAAGGCTTACAAATTTGAAATGTTTAGAACAAGCAAATACGATGACCATTAGGAAGAACCATGGTCTCATAATTTAGCCCAGAAGCTACACAAATTAATTATTCCAAATCTTAGTTCCAAGTTATCTGAAAAAGTGTTTTTGTTCTCTTGAACTTAATAAAGCCATTTTTTTAGCTATGTCACAGCCCTCAGAATACTGTGCTCTAATGACATATAGATACAAGAGGGGTAGTCAGGTATTCATTCATTCAGTTAAACTTCTTTAGCACATATCCTTGTAATTTCATCAGAACTAATTATTCTCATGCACTGGCTTAGGTGCATCTGGCCTCAGTAAAGGCTGTATGCAGGAATACAGAGAATGTAGAACTGAGACACTGCACAGCTGAGGCTTCAGCAGCAGCACTCCAATAATAGGTACACATGGACTGGGTTTCTTCATAGACTACCTAGCAATATCGCAATAGGAAAGAGCATCAGCACATCTTTGCCATCAGCAGCGCAGCTCTGACATCATTACTCCATTTGTTCACGACATGACTACAGAGAAAATAAAAGTGTGTTCTAGTTTATGAGTGACATTCAAGGTCCTTTACTCCTCAGAATCTCCTGACTTGACATGTGGCCTTTAAGGCAGAGGATTTAATACAGTTATAATATTTAAGCTCTCACACTATCTGAATAATTTCACAAACTGGTTCGTTCCATATTAGAACACGCCATATAAGTAGACTAAATACAGAGTACTTTGAAGGAAAGGAGTTTCATGACTGCCACACAGTTTTCAGGAAATCTTCCTGTTAGATGATCCCTCCTGATAGCTGTTTGATTAGCCCTTACCACCATGTAGCTCGCTGGCCCAAGCTCCCATAATGTTCCAAGTTACTTGATCCAGGCCCCAGTTTGGCCAGCTGTACTCTTTACTGTATGATCCTTTACCAAACATGGCACAATGACTTGCTTAGGTGTCTCCACTGTAAAAAAACTTTAACTCTCTTCCAGTCATAAACCACTGAGAAACCAAACTGGAAGCATGCACAGATGTTCAACTGGGCTCCTTTGTCCCAGCTCCCATTCAGAGGGGTGTCATTACGCCTGCGGACTCTCTCAGGCTCATTCTGATGAAGGAAGATAAATAAGAAGGGTTATTTCCTAAACGGTACCCTGTCTGTAACAACAAAGAGATGTAGTTCCCAGTAGACTATGCAGATACGTGAACTCTCCCTGTCCTGGCTCACATGAGGAATGCAATGTTTGTCGACGGTGACACCTGAATTCTTTTCATTGGGCAGGGTGCTCTGAACAGGATGGTTTACCCAGCTAGCAGTGATCTTTCCAGGCTCCCTACAGACTTGTGTAGATATTTCTGCATTGGTTATACTCAGTTCACCAACTTGAGGCTTTCTTCGCAGTCATTATCAGCTGAATATATGTATTTTTAAGTAAAAAGGTGAGATACTGGGAAACAAAAGGATACCTTAAGGGAAGCGCTGGTAAATTATAGTACCACGTAGCAAGTCAACGTAAGCTAGGAATTAGGTCACTCGATATTTTGAGCAATTTGTCTTTCAACTTTATTAACATTATTTATTGTATCCGTATTTGAAGATTTTCCTCATAAATAAAACACAAAAATCACCTTTAATATACAGTTTTTCCAACTAAAGATGACTTATCTTGAAAATATTTTAAAAGTTGCCTTAGGGTCCAATCCTACAAATACTTTACTTACATGTCATACAGTTAATCACACACAGAAGTGTTGGCAGGGCTGAGCCCGCAGATATTTCCAAACTAAGTCCTTGCCAATTTCAGTTTTGTTCAGAAATATGTACAAGATGAAAATATCTGAAACTCTGATGTTTTCAGAGGTGGTTTTATAAGCAGCAACTGAGTTTCTGTTTTGTATTTTATCAGGTTATATCAATTACCATTGAAAGCTAAAAATTACTAATGAGCACTAAGAAGTTGCTCATTTCATCTTTATTACACTTTGTTCCCACCACATTTTCAAAATTAGTGAATGTCATACAGATAACAAGCTGTTCTTGCTAAAACATCATAACTGAATTGATTACACATGTCTGTACCATTTACCCTTGAAAATGAGCTTCAGTTAAAAAAAAAAAAAAGGCACACACAGCCAAAGTTCCTGTTCAATACTCTGTAAAATGCAATGTATTTATGCAAAGGGAGTAACCTCAATGCAACTTCCCTATAAAAGAAACTTAGCAAGAAAAGATAAAGTATAAAATTACTTTAATCTTCCTAAAATACAAAAGGTGTTCATTACAAAAGTAAATCAACCTTAAAATACATCATTCTAAAGATAGCACTTCTGCTAAAAGTCCCCGACATAATTGGTCTGGGGGGTCTGAAGTGGATTTTTAGCTGTCCTTCGAGCTGCGGTGGCAGTGTCACCTGCGCAGCTAGCTTGATTTTAATATAATTTTCTATGAGGCACGTAACCGTCTACAACCATTTGTTCACTAGAGCGCCCCAAGGGATGACTAGATCGAACAGTCACAAACTCCTGCAAGACCGTTTCAGGCTGGACATAAGGAAGAATTTCTTTACTGTCCGAGCCCCCAAGGTCTGGAACAGTCTGCCAGCGGAGGTGGTTCAAGCACCTACATTGAACACCTTCAAGAGTAAATTGGATGCTTATCTTGCTGGGATCCTATGACCCCAGCTGACTTCCTGCCCTTTGGGCAGGGGGCTGGACTCGATGATCTCCCGAGGTCCCTTCCAGCCCTGATGTCTATAAAATCTATGAAACCGCAGCTGTTTATAAAGTGAGGCTGATGCACATGGCAGGGACACGGACAGATTTCATGTTGCAGTCCTGAGCAAGGGAAATGTCACTTGGAGAAAGATGCGCTTGGTCGTCAAGATTACAGATCTCCCCGACCTATTGTGACCTACAGGCGACACGATAACACCTGGGATTCCTGTCATCCACAGACCTGACAGCGCGGTTCTGCTGTGTGTGCATTTACGGTCAGGTTGCTTGGCCTGTCTCAGGCTCGCCCCTGCCCTCCTGTGCAAGCGCCGCGCGAGGTGACCTGGCGCCCAGGCCGCCCGCAGCAAACCAGCCCCGGGGCAGGGTGTGGCAAGGCGGGGCACGCGCACCCCGAGGTGACCGCGCACGGGGGGGACGGATGCCTGGTGCGACAGGACTGACCTTTGTGCACTTCGCAGCAGCGCCTATGCAGCCTTCTCGCCTCCGACCCCTCCACGATCCCATGCGACATCAGCGCCTGCAGGAAGCGGCGGTGCCCGTCGCTCATCGCTGAAGCCATGGCGCTGCAGCGCAGCGGACACAGCGCGGGCTCAGCCCGAGCCCGCCCCGCGCTGCTCCCAAACCCGCCACACGCCTGAGGGGACCGCTCCGCGAGCGGGGGGGCAGCGGGGCCCAAACGCGCCAAGAGGCCTAACTGGGGGGTGGGAATGATCGGGACAAGCCTACGCGTGCCCGGACACCGGAAACCAGGGACCGTTACCGGGGTTGGGGGAAGGGGGCCGCCTGCAACAGCTACGGCGGCCGGGCCGGGCAGGGCCTGGAACGCGCAACCGCCACGCCCCTCACGCCGTCCGGCGGGAATCGAGGATTCGGCGCTCACCCGCCCAGCCCAGGCCAGCCGATCGAGGCGCGCGGCGCTCCCCGGATGTGCGCCTCAACGCCAGCGGAAGACGCGCGCGGCCGGGCACGTGTGCACGCCCGCTCCAACGCGCCCTTGCTGCTTTTAAAGCGCCTTAAAGTGTGATGTGAACCAGCCGCCTGTAAAGCAAGCGAATGTGCTCTGAGCAGCATGTAAAAAGCCAGCTCTTTCCTGTGAAGACAGGCAGGATTGTCTAGGGAGTGTGCTGTCCCTGGGGGCGGTGCACTGAGGCACAGGCTGCCAAGCAGAGAGCCTTGCAGGCAGGGGGCAAAGCAGCCTGCGGCGCCCTCCCCAAAAGCCCTGGCACGGCAGAACGGGTGGTAGCAAAGAGCTGCCCGTACTGCAGCTACAGCTCCACCTGGCTCTGCGTGCCCCCAGTGCGTGGCGCTGGGGTGATTGCCCCAGTTTGCAGCACAGTAATTGCCACTTCCAGCAGACTCACTTAATCTGGGGATTATCACGGAGATTAACTGAGTCTGGTTCCATGTGTTGGGCCAAGGGGCCAGACCTAATGTGCATTAACTAAAGTTCATTAATGCATCTGTAGTGCTAATTACCAGGAGCAGATTGGAATTTTTTCCAGTCTGCCATCATACTTCTCATCCACCCATCACTAAAACATGTGATTATCAAACTGACTTTGTGAGGACAACTAGTTTTAGGGCAGAGCTTCTATAGTCTTTCTCTGCAGACAGTATCAAATGTCACAATCAGTCAAAGACAGTGCTCTGCTCTCTGCATTTCTCTGGTAATTTCTTTACAACAAAGACACATTCTGTTGCTCCTGGCTTCTCAGAAACCATGCCAGCTGACAGACAAAAAATCCTCAGCTGCATGGTAAGTAAAGTAGATGAGCATGAGTCCTGCAAGAGCCTTGGCAGCAATCACTAGTAGGGAGATTCCCTGATGACAAAAAATAGAACCATTTACCATCTATAGCTATATCTATCTCTATATATAGATATATATGTATATGTGTACATAAAAATATGTATACACACACATCTATATGCATGCATGCAACACACGCATAAAATGCTTCAGTTGCTTCTCTCTCTCTCCATCTATATATATATAAGGTTAATGGTTTAAGTATCTTTGTATTTGTGACAGATCTGTCCATTATACCACATAACCAAAAGATTATGGAGATGTATTGGATCAAGTGTCTGCCCCACTTAGAGCCCAGCCACAATGGTATTAGAGCCAGATCGATTGCCATTTGAGAGTCATGCTGTCACGTTTTCATTCCCTGAGATAGTAAATTTAGTAGCAAGAATTTCACTGATGGCATAGAAAGGTAGCTGATCAATAGCCTCTTTGCTGATGCTGGATGCCACATTAAGCAGCTTTTTAAAGCAGTAAGCCTAGCAGCCCTTTAGAATTCAGTTCTTTTCAGTCAGAAAGATTTATACAAGATAAAGAGAAGCCAAGGGTGTTTGTATCTGGATTTATAACAGGTGGTGGAGCCACTGGGGTGACCCTTATGCCCTGTTTCAAGAGTGTTGCGAAAATTCTCCATGCCGTTTGCGTCAGTGTTGCTGTAGCTCATTTGCTTTCTTGCTCCACCAGATATGCACAGTTCTTCATTTAGACTGAAGTGTTACACATTGTAAAACATGGTTGTCGTGGGATGCTGATGTCATCCACGCAGTATGGAATGTTTCTCATTAAGCAATCTCTTTACATACCCAGCATTCTCATCCAGCCAATCTTAAGTTTTCCAGCTATCAGGGGCTGTGTAGATAGCTTCCTTACAGCACTGCCTCTCAATTTTACTGTCATCAGAGGGTCTTTCAGCAATATTCAGCTGGCTTTCCAGTGCTTTGCATAGCTCTTCTTAAACAGTACCATCCTTTGAGCTGTTGAGATTTCACTTCTTCAGAAGCTCTTTTGTCTTAAGTCTGGTAGGTGGCTAGACATGGGTGTTGAACTTTAAGACAAGATGAAGGTCTGTTCAGCAAACGGCTCTTTTCATGGAACTGGTGATCCCAACACCATTGATATCTTTTTGTGTGATGAGGCTGGAATCAGTTGCATGCCAGTGTCTGGAATGGCAGTGTATCCAGATAGATTGGTTTGCTAGGTGGAAGCTGGAAGATGGTGTTTGTAATTATAAGATTTAATATATTAGACCAAGTCTATCTTGCAAGAAGAACCTCCTTTCTGTGAGTGCTTCCAGTGGTCAAGAAGTCCTAAACCTTTCCCATAGCACTGGTCTTTGAGTCATCTGTCAATCTTCTTTATTTTGCCATGCCTTCACCCTCCTTCTCCATGGACCAGAAGGTTTCCATTGATCACTTACGCCTCCATTTCTTCTGCAAACATCATCTCCCATGAGTCACTCTTCTCATCTACCAGGCTTTCCTTCCAGGGTCTCTTGTTTGTCAGACATCTGTAAATCCTAAATAGTCTCTGTAGCCTCCATCATATTTGGAATCCTCTTTTCATCTTCACCATCAACTCTGGCTGTATCTCTAGGCCTTAGCTGTTCTCTTTCATGAGTTACATCAAGTGACATTTCATACAACAACAGCTTCTCCCACATGCACACACAAGGAGTACATATTTCCAGCAGTTTCTGAATCCAGTTACCTTCAATCTCTCTCTCCCTGCCCCTACTCTTTGGGTCACTTGTAGTGCTGCCTCAGTTGCCATTATCATCTTTTCTTCCTAGGAACTATCTTACCTTTAAACAAAAAAAAAAGGACAAAAATCCCCCAAACTCTAAGTTTACCTGCTCCTTGTTTGCTGACTTGTCTGTTGCTGAACTTCCAGGTGTTTGGAAAATGACCAGTACACTATAGATACTAATTCAAGTAAACAACGTGATTAAAAGATGACAGGTGTCCATGTAATAAAATCAGACATCACAGCTTAGGGTTAGGCTTAGGGTGTTAGCAGAAGGGTCAAGGCCAGCGTGAACCACAGGAACTGGCTTCCCACACACCCCTAAAGAGGGCCCCTCCAGTTCAGATTTTAGACAATACTGAACATGTCTTCACTGCAGAGCTAATTCCAGATATTTGCACATAACTTATTGCTCTCACTGTAATAATCTGCAAAGTAACACTTGAATTGCTGTTTCCACAGTGCTGGTCAACTCATTCACATGTGGCACTCAGACTTCAGGGGAATTCACTACTTAGTGCTGCAGTGAGCTAAATTGCACTCAAGTCTTTCTAGGTAACTGTGGGAAATTTTGTCTGTTCTTTCTCAGCACACAGGGCATTTCGGGAAGGGCAGTAGTGAATCCTGTACAGCTAATATCATGCTGCAGCTGTCTGTGGAGAACCAGATTTTTGTCAAACTTTCTAATAAATATCTTGGGGCTGAGAACATACATGAGAGAGTTCAACACAAAATAGCAGTTACAGACCAAAGAAGAGAGAGGATTGGAATGGAAGGTGCTGTCTCTGATTTAATAAAAGAATAAGTTAATTCCAGCTGGAATGGAAATTGCAAAGCCTGATGTGATGAGTGCTAAATGTGGTCACTTATCCAAATGATATCTCAAAAAAGCTGAAGTTGCTTAACATCCACAAAGCCTCACTGAAGCCACACAGTTCCACGCACCTTTCTGAGGTTAATTTCCAGAGCTCTAATTGTAAATAAAACTGAGATGTCATGGGCCTGTGGCCATAAGTTTAAAATGACAAAAGATAAGATTCATTGCTAGCACTGGCAATAGCTAAGTCCAATGTGGGGAGGAGAATGAAGAGAAGGAAGTTACATGCTCTGTGGGTGTTTCCATTTAGTCACAAATTATTTCCTTCTGCTCACTTGGTAGTCTCACTTCTGGGAACTGTGTCAGGCAGAGTGTACAATGTAGAAGAAGGTGTTTGTTTGCCGAAGGTAAATGAGTGGGCTGAGCATGCAAATTTACTCTGTTAGTGAGTGCATGTGATAAGGAAATATGCAGTAATGTTTACCCATTGAAAGAAAGGAGTTCTCACAATGCCTGCTGTGAAAGTGAAGAACAGAACAGATCTTCCCACTCTCTGTTTGGGACAAAGTTACCTGATAATGAGATTCATTCTCCAGCTCTGAAAATGTGATTTGGATCAGGCAAGTTATACAAGAGGGGTACCATCCCTCCCACCATTTCTCTCTGTGTCTGTCTGTCTCTTGTATCTTAAATTTAGCTGAAGAATGTTTTATACTTGTCTCACTACTTACTGGGGAGAGCTTTTTGTGAACCGCATCTTCTACAAGGTTGATATTATATATATATATGCACTCATCTTCACTGAAAATATTTTTACTGAATGTATAGCCTCATAATGTTAGTTGGAGGAAAGAATATTTTGTTTTGCTGTAGCTGGAACAGTTCGGAGTTATGCTCACTTGTTACTGGATAGAAATAGACCAGGAAAGCACAAGTGAAATTCCAGTTATTCCTACTGAACTTTCCCTCATCTTTCCTGGAAAGTTGTAATAGTTCTTGTCACGTCTGAGAACCGGAGATCCATTGGAATGTGAAAGGTATAAATCTGGTTGAGTAGTTGTAGATCGCTTCTGGGGAAGGTACATGCAGAGTTAATGCTGAAAACCTCTCTCTTGTTAGTGCAGTTCAGCTTTAACTTCAACTCCTACTGTAATTAAATTATTTTGGAAGAAGGTTGAGAAGCTAAATTTCATACATCAGAACAAAATTTGCCATTGGCAGAAATCCATTTCTTCCCTAGGACTATTTAATTCAGGGAAGCCTGTTGAAATATTTCTGTTCCATGATTTGTCATAAAATTCACAAAAAAAACCCTATCACTACAGGAACTCCCCCACAATGCATGTACAAGCCGTTAGTCCCCCTGTTTGTACTCATGTCTGAGGCCGGGTTAGCCAGTCCGCAGTATATTTCACAATCATGCCATTTGGCACTGAGTTCATTCCAGCATGCAGAACTGGTCTCCACAGCCTCAGGATTTTACTCTTAAAACAGAATTATATCTTAGTGTTTATGATTTGGAAGAAAACTTAAAAAGGTAAACTGAAGGTAAACTAATGCCTATTCTGAGTCCACAAAACCCCCGAGTTAGTAGCAGCAAGAGGACAATGCTGTTCTAGTCATTTTGGCCTGGGACCTTGGAAGACTTGGGATTGTGTACAAGTGGTATATACGGTTTTACCAAGATACCACAGAACTAAATTCAGCATTTTTGCTGAGGACTGAATCAGAACCAGGAGGACGCACGTGTAGGAGTATAGGAGGGATGGGAATAAAAGATAATTGATGGAAACATAGTAACATTACAGAAAGCGCTCATACATTCTGTGGAATAATATGGTCTGCCGTGCTACATGTGGCAATAGGCTCCGGTATCCTAAATGCCTGTATCTCTCACCTATGCCCTTGAAGTCATTTCTCAATTGAGTAAAGTACAGATAAAAAGCAAAGATAAGCACCTGCAGATTCTTTCAGACTAGGTTATGCAAGAAAATCCCTTATTGCCTGCAGACAAAGGACGCCAGATATTTTATACCTGTTGGTGCCATATGTGCCTTAGGTATAAATGATGATCGTAGCAGAGGCAAAATGGGGCAGCGGCGGGTGCTGCGCTGCTGATGGCAATGGCAATGGCAGCTGTAGCAGCAGCTGTTTTTGCGCTCCCCAACCCCGCAAGAGGTGGGAGCTGCTGTCCCCATTGCCTCCCTCACTTACATGGCTGTGTCATAGCACCCGTAGCTTTTCTTCTCGTTTGCAAAGGTTCATCCTGGAGTGCACAGACCTGATCCTGTTTGCCATCTTCATCCAATCAACAACAAAACAACTTGTTTGTATTTTTCTGATCCGCTTTTGATAGGAAGCATCTGTGCCCAATGTATTAAATATATATCTATATATCCATGTGGGTATTTTCCTGTGCCTGAGACATACACATCTTTTTTTTTTTTGCAGTCTTGCTGAAGGACACTTAACAATCAGGGCGTAAAGTGTTGTGCTGTGCTGTGCTGTGCTGTGCTGTGCTGTGTTGTGTGAATGGGCCATGCTATTGAAAGGAATCCACACAAAGGTGGCACTGAAGGAGCAGACAGGAATGATTCACTTGCAAAGAGCATGTGATCAGCCAGTCTGAAGTAAAATGTCTTCTTCCTTCCTCTCAATATCAGGCTTAGCATGAGGAGGGAACTATTATTATTTCCAGTGTACTGCAGATGTGGATTGCCCTTTACAGAACAAAAAAAGACACACCTCTGCCCTGGGCAGCCTACAATCGAGGGCCTGATCCTGCACCTAAGTGCAGTAGTGCAGCCTCCTGGCAGTCACAGCAAACAGACACGGTGCAAGGGGGGACAAATCAGGTGACAAAACAAAGGGAGAGGAGAAAAGAGCTTAAGGGATACAGATGTATTTGGCTTTGGATGCCACAAGGTAGGAGGTGGGGGGCTGATAATCTGCGTTATCATTTCATGTTTCATAGAAATAGTAAATGAGGGGGAATTGAGGTCTCCCCTTTGTTCTGCAGAATTCCCCTCACACATGCACTCACTCTTTACATCCCACCCTTCACTTGGCTGGTGTGATCAGTGCCACCGGTTCCCAGTCCTAAACATATATCTTCCTGTACTTTCCACTTCTGATCCTAATGCACAAAACTCCCTCCCTTGTGTAATGCAAATTCCTCCAAAAAATAACTTCTTCCAAGAGGCCTGCACCCACTGGCTTATGTCTGTATTGTGCAATCATCTGCCATATAACACCCTTCCCATCCAGACACGAACACTAGAATTTCTCTGCGACTTACAGATCTTCTCTGGGTCCCCTCTCTGTACAGGCATTTAGCAGAAAACTTGTTTAAAAATAACAATAATAATAAAGCAGTGCACCAAATCTATTTCCTGCGGGTTTTTTCATATTTGTATATCAAATGAATTGGCTACGAGGATTTTATTCAACTGCTCAATGGATGATAAGCGAGGTTTGGCTCTACTATAATTGTTTTTTCTGTACTGTCATTTGATTTTAGGCTTTAAGTTACAACAGGCTAAAGGATGAGACAAGTTGTTCTTTAAAATTGTAAGGCTCAGTTTTTAAACAAGTTAGGTGCCCTTTACATGCATTACATTACATTGCAAATGAAAATTGGGCACTTTTGTGTGGAAATAACCATAATTAATCATTTGCATTTGCAGTTAGTTGTTATGTGTAACAGCCATTCTAACTGCACATGTACGTTGGATATAAACTTGTTCATCTAATTTACTTATACGCCAGGATTCTATTTGTTATTGATTCACTTAATATTAAGAAAAATGTCTGCCATCACATCACCACTTTTCCAGTGGTCTAAGCATTGAACCTAGACCCAAGAATCTCTGACTGCTACTCCCAGCCCTGACTTTCCTCCACTGTCTTGAGAAAGTCACTCAGAGCCTTTGTGCTTTATTTCCACTACATATAAACCAAAATATTGGTGTTCACTTGGTGGGGGGAGAGGGTTAGTGTTTGTAAAGCATTTTGAAAATATAATTTGTATATTTATTTTCTTATTATTAGCTGGTTCTATGAAAAGATGTCAGAGGATGTGGGACAGCTTTTGAGATTTAGATAAACTTTTCTTAGCCCATGAGCTTAGTGTCATAACCTACTGCTTCTATTAAAAGTTAAAGGGAGAAAAAAAATGCCGTTTTATTAGAGTAGCAGATTGCATCCATTTTCTTCAAAGCACAGACGTCTTTCTTGCGAGGGAGATATTTTTGCTTGGGGGCCTGCCAACTTATACATATGTTTGCAATACAAGATTCTTTGCCAAATCTGGTTAGAGTTTCTTGGAACACTGGTCATGAGACACTATTACTCAGCAGTAAACTGGAAATCTGCCATTTCCTGTCTTGAGAATGCCAGTAAAAGGAGGAGAGAAAGAGGAATTCATATCTTGGAATAGTTTGTCTTACTTTTCAGCTGCAGAAAAATCCATTCAAATCCAAAGGCATGTGTGTACTTTTGTCATTTTCTGTTATTCTTCATTCACTCATGTTTTGCTTCTTTTCACATGTTGATCATTCTATTCCAGACTCACAGTTCCCATGTCAAATAGATAGAAACGCATGCCCTTTATACTCAGATAGACAATAACTGCTATAGTTAGGACCATAAAACAGTTTCTATTCTAGCTATTTTTCAGTCACTCATACTCTCTGAACCTTTAACCTTTAACATGAAAATTTCCCATGTTTATTCTGAAGAAAGATAATCTTGTTTAAAGTCTGAGCAAAGATCTTTACTTTTTTATTGCATATGAAACAAGTGGGAAAATTATTATAAAAAATCATGATTTTTGAACAGCTGAACAACATGGCAAAGGAGAAGATGAGCACAGTGCAGCCTATCCTATAGTGGGGTGCAACTTTTGCCAAAATAAGTAACAGTTCTTATTGTAATGAGTCTAGATGTAATGAGTGCCAAAGATGTGGTTTTCTTTACAGAGAGAAAGAGATTGTTTTTTCCTTTTGTGGGACTAGGGACCTTACTTACCTGCAAAGGATGAAGAACGTCACATGTACTGAATTCCCTGAAATGGACGGCAAACAAAGCACTAATCACATTTGCAAACCTTCCCAGCACTTGATAAAGCCAGTGCTTGGCAGAACCTGGCTGCAGCCAGCCTCACCTTTAAAGCTAGATACACATGTACACGCATGTATACTGGCACGCTTCTAAAATATACAGGAAAATAATTTCTTAACTATGGCAATCATTTAATGAGTTAATTCTAAAGCAGAATTGTGGCTCTCTCAGGCAGCTTGTTCTTGTCTTGTGCTGTTGATGAAACTCAACCCCAGTTTATTCTACTTTGGCAGTGACATGAACAAGAGAGGATACTGAACTATCAGCATCAAAAATGATTCCCTTGTCGTCCTAACTTCTAACTCAAAGAACCCTTGCAAAATAAACCTCCCCCACCAAATGATTTATTCAAAGAAATTCTCTTCCCGCAAACATGTCACGCAATGGAAAGCAGGAGACTAGGAACAGAAATAACCTGCCAACTATGGCTTTTGCAGTTGTCAACAGGGCAGCTGCAACGCACAAATAGAAAATGTAAGAACATAAAAAGCACAATATTCAATCAGCCTTCAAGTTCAGTATCCTGTCTGTGCCAAATGCATCTGATCGAAAGGACAAGGATTTATTCTCAAGCAACTAACATGACGTTGAACACAACTTGTCCCTCTGTGTACCAACTGCAAAGTCATGGTCAACACTATGTTAGTTAACATGATTCCTCATGACTCTGCTCATACTCTGATGAAAACAAGTCCTCACCATTTCTAATCCAGAGCAAGACCTTCTACTCCACAGACTTAATTCCTGAGCAGCGTCTTGAAGGATTTGTAAAAGGCTTTTTGAAAGTCCCAATAAATGATGTCACCTACTATTTAATTTATAACCCTGTAGAATTATAACATTTTCAGAAGGCATGTTTTTCCTTTTCAGAAATGGTGCTGTTTTGTACCTATCAAATCACGATCAGGTGTTTAATAATGCTATACTTAATTGTTGTTTCAATCAATTGCCTGATACTGAAGCCAGAGTCAGTGGGCTGTAATTCCTGGGATCAGTCCTGACCCTTTTTTATAGACTAGTGTGATAATTGCTTGCTTGCAGTTCTCTCAGTTAGTAGTGGATTTGCATGTTTTTGTAGGTAGATCTGCCATTTATATTCTTAAATCCTTTCAGGACTCTGGCTTGAACCATGTAGCCCTGTAGACTTGTTTATCTTCAGTGCACTGGCTTATTTCAGTATACTCTCTTTTGACACTTTGGTTTCAAACATTGCCTCCTTTTTAGTACCTGAAAAGAGCCAGCCCTCTGTAGAAATATCTCCTACAACTCTGTGGCAAAAACTTTTGCAGAAAAAAACAAAACAAAACTCTTGAGCATTATGTTTGTCATCCTATTTTGCTGCCTTTTATACAAAACAGCAGAAGACAAGGAACACGCTGGGTGTGCTAAAATCTAACACCAGGATAAAGGTAGAAAGAATTGACCGCTTTTTAAACTTAACTAAACTTTTATTGTTCTATTTTGGCAGCGTCCCAGAGCTGATCCTCCTTCTGGACAGGATCTGACCAGTGGTAACTATGGCTAAAAACTTGAATGCTGCAGTTTGGACCCTTTTCTTGTCATGTGCAGCATATAATGGTATGTTTGCCAGTATTGTTACTTAATGCATTTTAGAGTAATTTATCTATCAATAGTATTTAAAAGTGAGTAAAAAGAATTAGCAAGCATATTATCACCACAGATCAGTGGCATAACAATTAAATAATCAAAGTCTTAATAAAATGCCTGATTGCACGTATTAGCAACATTTATAGGTTAGAATAGATTCCCAGGTCTTGTGCATTTTTCTTCTAAAATTTTCAGTATGCAAAGAACAAACTCAGGAACTTAGGGCAGAAATAGAGGTTTGAGTGGCCGCTGTTTTAGTTCCCCTGTTATTGCAACTGCCTTGCTGATCTAATCCGTCGTGTGTGTTACGTATGGTGCTCGCATTCCTGCAGTCTGAATCTCCACAACATTGTCCCCTGCTGGCCCAAGGATAACTTCATGGAGATCTGCTCCAGAGAGAGATGGCTTTAAACTCCCGACGAGTTCTCTCCTGACGAGGATGGCTCAGCGTGTGACAATGCAGCCTGCCACCAGCAGCACAAATTTAGAGGCAGATGTACTGACCAGGAGGAGAGGGAGCCAACAGCCCCTGCCTAGCACAGCGGCTTCAGATTATGTCTGAGGTTCCAAACTGGGCGGTTGTGACCTTCCTCACAGCTTCTGTTTGGGGGAAATATCTCTTTTCAGTGCTGCCCAGCTCAGCCCAGCTGGTGTTACTTGAGGAAGGATAACCTAACCCCAAGTACAAGACGTGTCCGTTGTGTCCTAAACTCTTAGTGCTGCTCCCTGCTTGGTGATTACCCACCTAAGATCCTGTCTGCTTCCACAAAGGTCCAGTTGACCGAAGAGGAGGTGAATTGGCCCTATTGGTGCAAGTGTTCTTCTTCTAGATATCCGTTCTGTTATTTCACTGGGGACTGGAGTTGAACTGAAGAGCAGATTGTTGTCAGGAGCACACCTTTAATTCTCTTTAAAATCAGTGCCAGGTTTTGCTTTCAGTACAATTTTTTAGTAGCTCCACAGTTATCCATGATTTTAAAATACCTTTCTGTGGTACAAAAATTTCATTAGCTAACTTCTGTGATATCCATGGGGCCGCCTGCCAATGATATCAGTGGGAGTTTTGCCATTGAACTGAAAAGAATGATCAAACCCCAGAAGTGCATATTCTCTATGCCATATAATTGGAATAATCTGAGAATTATTTTATTTTTTTGTATCTTGGTTTTCCCGCTCTTTTTCAATGTTTAGTTTTTACAGATTTTTTCCTTTTAATTACCTTCATGTTTCAAGCTTCTTCATTATATTTTTTCTGGTTGAGGATGAAAAAAGAAGTTCAGTATCTCAGTTCCCTTTTTCAATTTTATGAACTGAAAGTAAACTTTGTACTGTATGTGGTTTCAAAAGGAAATTCTAAAAGATCTGAGGTTTTTTAAAAAAATGAACAAAAGATGGAAAAGGGGGAAGGTAACAAGAAAAGAATATGGACAGTATGTTGAGAGTTATAGGGAAACAGTAAGTATGGCAAAAGACCAATGACTCAATGCTGTTAGGCAAAGCATTTTAAGATAATAGGAAAGCTTTTTTACAACTCAAAAATGAAAATAAGCCCATTTAACATAAGTGGAGAATTAAGTTAATGAGAGTAAAACATGAGAATAAAAATACAGTTGCGACAGTGAATCCTTCTTTTAAAATTCTTTCTTTTAGAGGATAAAGAAAACAATTTAGACAATAAAAATGAAAGAAAATCCTGTAAATTATCAATAAGGTAAGGAGTAGGTAAAGAGTATTTTTAAAATCTAAACCTGTGCAAATGAAATAATATCACTTTAGGGACAGGAAGGAAATTTCTATATTTCTGATATAGTTGTTTGTGGAGAATCATCGACAGCGCAGAAATAACTGACGACAACAGGGTCGTGAGTGTGACACCGATGTTCAGAAAAGGAGGGGAAAGAGTCTAGCGATCATTTATCCATAAGACAGCTTCTACCCCAGTGCAATGAAACAAAGCGTTCTTTAGGCACTTAGAGAATGGGGCCGTGGACAGGAAGCAGTTGTGGGGTTTATAGAGCAGTGGTCTCCAAAGTGGGGTTCGCAAGACGAGCCATTGGGGTGCAGGAAGAAGATATTAGAACTTCTATTTATATTTATTTTTTGTCTAAAAAAATAAGAAAGAAATTAAGCTTTACTAATATTTAATACATGGATTGACACTGGCGCCCTCACTCGGTCCGTATGTCAAATAAATAAATATACATATACTGGGGGTGCATGCTCAAAAATTTTTTACTGATAGGGGTGCGCGATCAAAAAAGTTTGGAGACCACTGTTAGAGAGAATTAATTTTGCCAGACAAGTGAGATTACTAATTAAGTTACTATCTGTATTGAGTTAAAAAAGCAGTTCTGGATATTGTAATCCTCGCTGATTTGAGTGGTTCTGTTCAAATGAGTGATTCCCACTAAATTAAGTAGAATTACTCAAGTGATTAAAGACAGCCTTAATAATTAACACTTGAAAGACTGCACTTTTAGGAGAGGAAGTGAAAATGACAGATATGTGGATTTTAATGAATATGTAAGAACATACACCACCAGTAGTAAGAAACAGCAGAGCACCTAACTGGGTTATGTTTCCAATGAAGTACAGCAGAGTTCAGGGTTAGAGTCTTTAGCATCTTTGTTACAAATGACAAGCATGTTCATGAAATCTGAAGATTATACTAAATAAGGAAGAAGTGGGATTACTAGTTATGGCAGCAAAATAATACAGGGGGGCCTAGAGAGATTAGAAGCATGGGAAGGACATCAAGAAATGAAATTCATCTTGGAAGAATGAAACTAATCTCTGAGAGACACAATCCAGAACCCAGTCCAAGGGAGGAGTGACTGAAAGAGCCCTAGAACGTGAGAGAGGGTGACAGATTCATCCTGATTTGCAATGTGATGTAGCAGCAAGAAAAGGGTCAGTAATGTTTTGGGCTGCAAATGCCTCATGTCCTGCATGAAGGAGAAATCGCCTGTCTCTCAAACCCTTGCGAGAATACAGCTGGAATAGTTCCAGCAGGCACTGTCCTAGGAACCTCATTACCAGAAAAACTTCTGAAAAGTGGGCGAAGTTCAGAGAGCATCAGTAACAGCAATCAGGGGTCTGGAAGGGACACGTACTCAGAGTAAGGCCTGGAAGCTATATTGATATAGTGCATGTAAAAGATGACTGGAAGGATGTGATAAGTGTCTAGAAATATCAGAAAGGTCAAGTACCAAGGAAAGTGATGAATTACCTGAGGAAATTCAAGGGTGTGGCATTTACTGACTTGTTTGTCACATTTGCAAACTTCAGGTCATACATCCTGTTAGTCTTCAGGGTTACACAATCTCATGGACACGCTTGTCCTCCCAACACCTCCACGTTTTCTGTGTTCCATTCATGTAAAGCATCTCGGTTCACAGTAGACCGTTAATCTCTTTGGAGTAAGAACTATGTCCTGCTATGTGTTTTCAACACCTAACAGCACAGGTCCAGTCAAGAGCTTTGAGCACTACCACAATAAAATAATCAGTATTTATAAGAGGCATAACTAAGGAAAATGGAATTAAATTAAGAAAAATATTGTCCAGGGAAACTTCTTGCCAGGGAAGTTTTATAGTTTCATAGTTGGTAATGTTGGAAGGGACCTGAGCAGATCATCAAGTCCAACCCCCTGCCATGGCAGGAAAGAGTACTGGGGTCAAACGACCCTGGCCAGGTGTTCATCCAGCCCCCTTTTAAAGACCCCCAGGGTAGGAGCCAGCACCACTTCTCTTGGAAGTCGGTTCCAGGTCCTAGCCGCCCTGACCGTTAAGTCGTGCCTGAATCTGCCCTCTGCCAGCTTGTGACCGTTATTTCTGGTCACTCCTGGTGGTGCTTGGGGGAACAGGGACTCCCCCAGTGCCTGCTGCTCCAAAGTCAGAGGGAGCAATGAAAGACCCCTTGGTTGGGATGTTTAAAACTAGACTGCACAAAATACTGGAAGGCTTCCTGTAGGCAGTAACCTTGTTTTGACTCACAGGGAATTATCTGCATTCTGACCTGATTGATCTTGTCCATTGCTAATGTTTATAAGTTTGTTATACTGTGATCAACCTTTGATAACATGAGGCTAATCTTGTAACAATCAAACTTTAAGTTTCAGGGCCTGAAATTAAGTGAGCTGTGAGTCATTTGGAAGCCTCTGACCAATATTTCTATTGCACTGCCTTTTCTGTGGGTCTCAGAGGATCTAGAGATTCAAGAGGTCTAAGCTTTGTGAAATCTCTTTCCATTTAATCAGAAAAAAGGAGAGCCACTTTCATGCCCTTCAAATTATTCTTTTTACAAAGAAGGATTTTATATTACTGGGTACCAGACTTTGTTAATGTTTATTTATTCCGAGTGCTCCCACTACTCGGTGTTTTGTTGTCTTCCTAGTTATAGCAACAGGAGTCATACAGGGATTCGAGTGCTTCACTGACTACGCCAAAGAGCTGGTTTGTCAGTGGGGGGTACACGCCCAAGTGAACTGCTCCGAGGTGTTTCTCCTCTACTACCAGAATGAAGATTCTACATCGCTGTGAGTATTGATGGACTGATCTGTGACTGTTGCTGAAACATTACATGTGCTGTCACCAGGAGCCACTCTGCCTCATTCTCCATGGGCACAAGGCACTGGGGACACCGCAGAATCAACCTTCCTGTGTTGGACATTCCCCAACCTCCACCTGATGCACACACACCTGCAAATGACTGGACTAAGATGCCAGGGTGCATCCCTGGGGGAGTAGATTGCCCCCTACCCCAACCCTAGATCCCATCGGCTCTCCTGTGTGTACAGCCAGTGTTCCCAGGACCCAATCCTTGCTCCTACACGTGCAGCATCCCTGGTCCTCTTGTACAGAGTGTCACTTCCCCAAGTAAGGCACCATTTCCAGGCTGTTCCTCACCATCCAATTTCTCCCTGGAGGCACCCAAGTGACCTTGCTTTAGGCAGGTTGAGTGACCTACCTAAAGGCCTTTCACGACATGCATGCTCTCTCCAACACAGAAGAGCAAGGGAAATGCACTTCCAGTGCTCATGCTTCCTCTAAGAACCAGTCTGTACATTTCTGTGTTTGGTTTTTGCTGGGAGGGGCAGGGAGCTGAGTGTTTCTCACTCAGTGTGTTCTGAAAAGCATTCAGCTTCTTTATCTTTTAGGTCCCTTCACCCCGGGAGCCTTAGCCAATGATACTGAACGTGGCTTGCATGTTTGCAGTGCTGAATGCGATGTAAAGATCTTATCATTTCCTGCCTGTTTTTCAGAAAACAGGAGTGTGTCCCTAAGAATGGAGAAGACAGCCGCAGGAGCTCCACCTCCAATTGCACTTGTACAATTCTGCCTGAGTATTTTGCATTCAGCTTAAGATACAAGTTAGAACTGGAGTTTAACAGGAGGGTGGTGTGGAACAACACCATTCAACCTGCATTCATTGGTGAGACAGTTTTTTTTTAAGTTTATCATGGGTATATTCCATTCATAAGAATGTAAGAACATTAGAAGTGCCATCCTACGTTAGACCAATGGTCCCTCTAAGACCAGCCTCCTCTCCCCAACAGTGACAGTAGTGGATGCTATACAGGGAGAACATCAAACCAGGTATCTGGTATCACTAGAGTGAGCTAGTCCCTATTCAGTGCCCTCCCTGGCATCAAACATTTATTGAGTTAGAGGTGCCAGAGGAAACATCTCCAACCTTTGTGTCCAGGAGCCGTTACTATGTCTGTCATCCATGAATTTTCCTAGTCCCTTTGTGAGCCTGGCTCTGCTCTCTCTCTCCACCACCTCCTCTGGCAATGAATTCCACATGTGAACAACGCACTGTGCAAAAAAAAATGTACTTTCTCTTTGTAGCAGGACACCGAGGTGCCTGCTGCTTGTGGAGCTGTAAGTGAGGAGCCCAGCTGCGGGTTGTCAGGGTAACCGGTTGGAGTCAGCTGACAGGAAGGGGCAGGGCCTGGCTCCCATATAACTCCCAGGCTGAAGCCAGGCAGGCGGTTGCCTGCAGCAGCCATAGGGGTAGGAGCTCTGCCGGAGTGAGAAAAAGGGCGAGTCTAGAACGCACAGGCAGTTGTTCGGGTGAGAGATGGAGAAACCCGGTGACAGACTTGAAGGTGATTATGGCCAGATGGCTTAGGTTTGTGTTATAGCCAAAGGGCTTGAATTTGCGTTGACGGTTTATGACCGGAGGACCGGGTGAGGCTATAAGAGGATGGAGGAGGCCTCATAGGGGAGTCACGGCTGTGTGGAGACCCCAGAGAAGCCCCAGAGAGGGGGCAGCGAGAAGCCCCAGAGGGGGGGCAGCGAGAAGCCCCAGAAAGGGGGCTGCAGAAAGCCATAGCGCCTGTGGGGCACGTGTCCGAGACAAGGCTGCGGAAGCTGGAGCACCGGTGAGGCGCGGCTGACAGACAAGGCTGCGGAGAGCCCAAGCACCAGAGAAGGCGCAGAGAGTGAAATAGACCAAACAACGTCTGGTACATCTGCGAGGCTTGGGGCGTGGTACAGGGGTGGTTGGAGCCACGTATAGCCCATAAGGCTGGGGTGTTCGGAACCCCATTGTATAAGCAAGGATCGGGGTAGCAGGAACCGTGACCAGGAGGACGAGAGGCAGCCTCCCGTTAACTTTCGTAAGATCAAGACGTGGCGGGCCAGAACAAGGGTGCGTTAACGCAAACTTGGCATGGTAGGGGGTGCTAGGAGAGAGCACGGCAACCCTAGGATATTTCCCCCCGCCTGGTACACTCTTGTTAGTTTTAAATGTGTCACCTACTAATTTCAGCAGGTACCCCCTAGTTCCGGGAATCTGGGACTCAGAGAACAGCAGTTCCCTGTTCATTTGGTCCATTGCCTTCATGATTTCATAGACTTCTGTCACACCCCGCTCAGCCTCCTCTTTTCCAAAGTGAAGAGTCCCAGCCTTTTTGGTCTTTCCTGGTATGGCAACTGCTCAGTGCTCCTGACTATTTTGGTTGCCCTTCCATACTTCACATTCCCCAACCAGCCACCTCACCGACATTTCTCTAGTGTTTCCACTCAACTGACTTGTCTCCCTGCTGTTGCCAGATATCTATATTTGTCTTCATTTCTGTGACAAGAAAACTCTAGAAAAATATCTTTCAAATTCTTATTAGCAGTCTTTGACAGAAACTAAAAAAAATCTTCTGAGTCTTCAAGAATCACACTGAGCAGAACAACTATTATCTTCTCTGGAATACAAAGTAAAATAAAGTATCTCATATTTAAACAGCTAATGCTCATCATATTAACAAAATTCAGTCCACTCCAAACAAAATGTAGTGGAGTGAACACACCAAAATCCCTAAACAACCTGATATTTGAAGAATCCCTATAAAAGTTCGTTTTACAATCTGTATGTGAGTAAACAACTAAATTAATTAACATCCTTAACATTTTGAAAAGCAAGAGGTCCAATAGGAAAATTTATAGAAATTCTGTAGGGCTACAGAGTTTGTCTACAAACCCCCTCCCACCTCCCACAGCTCTAAAAATAGAGATAAAGCTACAAAAGTGGAAATACTGTATTATCCATTCAGCATTTTCTCATCCTCTCAGAGAAGTGTACATATAATTGAGCTGTTACGTGGAAATGGCATTTTGGGTGAAGTGGAATACCCCACTTCACATTTCTGAGAGGAACACAGAGGACCCTGCTCAGGATTTGTGGCCCCTGCACATCTCATCAGCATTTAAGCCCCATGCTAAGTGTGTGAATGCATGGCCCAGGTCATGTGTACAGAGTGGTCTGTGAATACCCCTTCTTCTGCCCACTCTCCTGGGTCAAGGTTCTCACTTTACAGTGCTCTCCCCAACATTTTTCTTTAACAATGCAGTTAAACCAAGAGCCCCAAAACTGCTTGAGGTACAGCAGTGCAAGAACAAGAACTTCAACCTGAGTTGGGAGAACAGTTATAGTACAGAAAACCTGCTCTATGGAGTATCGGTGACTTATGAAGTTAAATATTGGATAAAACAACATCCAGAAGAGGTAGGAACTTCCTGTTTCTTTGCTTTCTGTCTCTTGAGCTTGAATCCAGCAGGGGATGAGTGAGTGCTGTCCCATCAGTTTCCTACAGAAGAGCAGTAATATACAATGGTAACCCTTGCTTCAGTGATATCAGTGGGAGCTCAAATGGGGAACTAAAAGGCATGGTTCTCATCTGAGCACTGCATGGAGGATAAGCCATGTCTGTGCAAACTGTCAAAGCAAGAAGCCACTCAGAGCAGATGGGAGTGAGGATTGTCATAGGCTTGCTCTGGCTGTGTGGGCATGATGAAGCTTGACCCTGCCCTGGGCTCTGTGTCTTTGGTGAGGCTCAGCTGTGTAGCCAGTGGCTCCTGGGCTAGGGACAAGTAATAAGTATTGGCATCTCCTGAGCAGTAGCTCCTGATGGCACCAAAAGGCAGCCTCACAGAGAAAGATTGCTGTGGCGGAGCACCAGCAAGGTGCTCGCCACTTGTGGGCTGTCGCAGGCAGTGAGGGAGCCTGCTTTGTGAGCAGCAGGGAAAGCCTCCCCTAGGAACCATTTTAAGGGGGAAGGTGGATGATAGAGCACCTTTGGTGTATGCCACTTTAATGAGGAGAACAGACATCCACCAGGTGCAGGCCAGCCCTGACGAGGTGGCCATTTTACAATCCTGGCTCTCAGGGCGGTGGCAGCAGTTTGCTCCCAGCAGCCGATGGAGCAACAACACCCATCTGAGCTGCTACTCATGGAACATCTTGGAGGTAAGGGCTGGAGCTAAGGGGATGGGAGGAGGCTCCTAGTCCTGGCATGACTGAAAACTGCACCCTGCCAGGGAAGGGAGGCCTGGTGGGACTGGCTGTGGAAGGACAGTCCCTCAGAAATGCGGAGCCAGTTACCTCCCAGGTGCAAGGTGAGTAAGAGCACCTTAAAACCAAAGCCCAACCGCCCAATGAGTTATTAACATTGGAGGGGAGTAGGGCCAGGCATGCCCAGAGAGGACACCTGAGCCCAGAGTGGGTATTGGAGCCAGGTGCGCCTATCAGGAGGCACCTGAGCCTGTAGAGGTGGAAGACCCTGGAGACTAGTGGAGTATGTTACCCAGTGAGGGGCCAGGGGTGGAGTTAGTCCAGTGTCTGGTAAATTGCCCAGCTACCGTGCAGGTAAGTGTTGTGGGAGAAGCCCAAAAGGCTGTGCCAGGGCTGGCCAAGGAGTTCAGAGACAAGCCTGATGGTCTACATGATCACTCAACAGAGCAGGGCAGGGAGAATCTGGGCATGAATGCAAGAGCCCTGGTAAGAGCAGGTAGAGTGGTAGAGGTCCCAGTGACAGGGGGGTGATATGTGTGAGGCCCCAAACAGGGCAGCATGAGAGAGGCCTAACAACGTGCTGAGTTGGGCTCAGCCTCAAGCCGGAGCATAACATAACTGACAGATGTCTTCTGCAAGGCATGGGACACGATAAGGGAAGGCTGGAGTTGTGTGTGTACCACCCTTTGACATCAGGAAGCTCAAAGGGCAGCCTCCCACCTAATTAACATCCTAATTATTTAGCAAAAAGGCATGGCGGGCAAGTAAGGTAGGCGGCTTGCCCAAAGACAGGTGGTCAGGCCAGCACTGTGACTGGGCCTGGGAGTTTGCCCCTGTCACAATTGCACAGATCTGTGTGCCCCTGCCCTTCCCCATGTCAGTACTGGAATAGTTAATAATAGTGCTGTTTAAATAAGCACCATCAGGCACCACTCTTAAAGGTGCATAGGTCAGTTCTGCCCCTCCCAGCTCCTTCCCAGGCTCTCTGCAGCCTCAGGAAGATGTTGCAGAGTTGCATTTGAGTTTTGTTTTTGGCATTTTCCTCACAATGTGGAACAGCCAGAGCTCCTATTTGTTTAAAATGAAAGTTAAGATGTAGCCCAGGGTGGTGACTTCAGAGAGGTGCCAAGGCACTGTACCATTGCAGACTGGCCCAGTGCAAGTCCTGAATACCCCTGAATTGATGTTTCACTAAATTCAGAGTTTTAATGACATGCCTAGAGTATTGCAGTTCAACAGTAATAGGCTTAGGTTTCAGAATGAATCAGGTTCAGTTTGCTTTTTTTAAATCATTCAAATAAAATATGTGTGGGTGTGTCAATAGCTTTAACTCACTTGAAATTGTAAAGCAAATAATTGTATTTCTCTTCAAATGTATCTCAGTCTTTGGTTCACCAGCACATAGTAGTAAGATGGTTACAGCAGTCAAATCAGTGTCCTACACTCACAAAACTTGATACCCTGCTTGGGACTGTCGAAAACTAAACACATATTATTCCATGGTCTCCAGCAAAGTGTGTTTCCTTGCTGTTTTCCAGGCAACTGTAGAATGTTTTAGCTACCAAACAACAAGTTTTGAAATCTCTGCAATCCGGCTAAAACGAGGGCTCATCTATGTTGTAAGCATACGATGTAAATATCCAGACTACTCAGAAACTTGGAGCGAATGGAGCAACGTTGCTGAATTTCAGAGTGGTGAGTAGTAGTGACAGCAGAACCCAGCAGAAAGGTACTGCAGGAGTTACAAACTGCATGGAATGCATCCCATTGCATTCATTCCTTCTGTGTAACTCAGCACAGCATAACCAGTAAGCCGTGGGGGCTGCTAACGCAAAGATCACTGTCAGTGTTTATGGTCCAGCATTATGTATGTAGCCCAAAAGTGGCACAGACTGAGAAGAAAGATGACCCAGCTCACATTGACCTATTGCCTTCACAAAAACCCTGAGTACCATGGCCATAGATCCTCATGCATTCAGTGCCTGCATGTGGGCTTTGTTTCAAGATGGCATTATGTTAGGGTGTATAAAAGAATATTGTCCTTGATTCTTATCAGCTGTGCTTACATATTTTCATATATGTAATGTGTGTGTATATGTGTTTATTTCACAGATAATGAGATAACTTTAGAAGGCTATCTGCAGATGGTTGTTCCCATATCCTGCTCACTGATCATGGCTCTGATTTTAATGTGCTACTTCTGTTTCTCCAGGTATGTATCATTCTGCACGCAGGTTTGCAGAACCACAGCTTGCACAGATATACAGAAAAATGTCATGCACAGTAGCATGGTACCCCAACACTTTATAATAAAGAAGTACCTGCTACCTGAGCATCAACAAGGAAGCTTTTCACAAATATGAAGTAAACTTTATGTGACCTTTCAGAACTAGTAATGAATATGTACTGTTGGTTGGATTCAAACAGGGTGCATGAGTGTGGCCTCAGTAAAAAGCTATATTCTGAAAAAAATATTACCTCCTTTTACAGAAAGGAAAACTGGAATACTGAGAGGTCAAAAGGAGCTGGACAGAGCCTGGGATAGGAGCTCTGCACTCCTGTAATCACTTTACATGGCCCCTCTCCACTCACCTACCTCTGCTGTTGTTTGGTGAGCTGAGCTTCATAGGAACCTTTTGAAGCTTGTAAGAGTATTCAAAACAACCTGAAATCCTGCATGAAAGACTGACATGACTGTGAGAGAGGCCATTCACCACATTAGTCTGAAGTAAGGCAGAAAGTGGCACCCTATAAACTAACCTGTTCAGAGAGGCATGAGCTTTTGTGGTCTACAGCCTCCTTCATCAGAAGCTGATTTTATGTGATTTTAAAGGGCAATATCTGAGCTCTCAGGCTTCCTTGTCCATGCTCAGGATAAATCCTCTGCAAAACCCTCAAGATTTGGTCTGTAGACACTAAAAACAGCAAGGGCAGGCAATATAAAGTCACGGCATTATCAGAGAGAACCTCCTCATCTGTGAAAGTATCCTCCATGTCAGAAGACTATTTTTTGTCTGGGGGTACCATCTTTGTTAGTTTATCAATGGTGTTAATCTCTATTAATCTGTAGCATTAATTACACTTTATGAATCCTTTATTTGTGAAGATTATGGATTTACCTGTTTTCTCACCATATCAAACAATGTGCAACTGTGGTTGCAGGGACCAGTTAAACATTGAAATAAGCCAACATGTTTACACTGGTTTGCTGGCAAACAGTCACTCTTGGATTACATAGAATAAGTATTTCCTGCTGCTGGAACATGCAAACAGCTTGGGGAAAAAGCAAGTCATGCAGGATTTGCTTTGTGTGCATGGGTGGGACCAAGGGTGAAGGCAACTAAGAGCAAACTCTGGTTCTTGCTTTGCAGAATTAAGAAGGAATGGTGGGATCAAATCCCGAATCCGGCCAAGAGCCATTTGGTCGTAAAGAAAGTCAAGGGGGCTCAGGTATGAGATCAAAGTGTGTTACAGAAACACTGTTTCCTGTTTGTTTAAAGAATAGAAGATATAGCACAGTCTAATATTGACTGTGGTGCAGAGGAGTACGAAGATTAAGTCTATTGTGTCTGTATTAGTTTTCAGTCTTGAAGACAGTGCGCAGCATTGATGAAATTAAGGCACCTTTCCCTGACATGAAACAGAGTCACTTGTAAGTAAGATCAAGAAATTGTCTCTGCCTCACAACATAACATGGTCTCCTGTTACATAAATAGTAATTGCATTTTCCTTTTCTTCACCCAAAGCACAAGTTGTAAGAATTGTCTGACTCGAGGTCCTTCGCAACAAAGCTTTAAGGGAACAGACACTATCGGGAATACTGAGAAATCCTGCATCTGTCTAAATAAGCCTGAAGAATGGTTCCCAAAAGGATACAATGCTGTTTTAACTCCTGAGACCACTGTGGTTGAAGAGTCTCTTGAAATCTCTGAGTACTCAACAGGCACCAAGATAGAGAGCCCAGAGGAGGATGAAGATCAGAAACTGCTATCCCAGTCATGGGAAAGCAGTGCCAGCAGTTTCACAGGGCACATTGTACATGACAGTATGTTGGAAGATATGTTTATTGCCGTTTGCAGCACCAATACACATGATACTCAAGTCCCAGACTTCAGCATAGTGGAGCTTCCAACCTTTGAGAATAGCAAATTGGATAACTCATCACAACAAACTGCAGACAATAGTGAGGTCCATGACCAGCTGTCCTGTGACCCTTTCTGTGGTCTTTCCTCTTCCACTGCAATCCCACAGGATGAGTACAACTGCAGTGCAGTGAGCCACATGTCCATGCGGTCAGAAGACTCCTGTGAATCTGGTTATCAGAGCTCTAGCACAGACACGGCTTCTCCCCGGGCAAAGAGTCCTCCCAACGGGCTGCATCAAAGCCACAGTCCTGGCAGTTCTGACCCCTGGCACCACGTGTTGGTCTCAAATCAAACATTGCCAACTGTCCCTGTCCCTGAGATCACACAAGGCCCAGCCTACAAGACCTTTAGCAGCCTCCTGGCCACAGCCACGGAGCCATGTAACCCAGCCTACAAGAGCTTTGGCAACCTCCTGGCCACGATCACAGAGTCGTGTAACCCAGCCTACAAAACCTTCAGCAGCCTCCTGGCCCCAGACATGGAGCTGTGTAACCCAGCCTACAAGAGCTTCAGCAGCCTCCTGGCCACGACCACAGAACCATGTAACACAGGCTACAAGAGCTTTGGCAGCCTCTTGGCAACAACCATGGAGCTGTGTAACCCAGACTACAAAACCTTCAGCAGCCTCCTGGCCCCAGACATGGAGCCATGTAATCCAGCCTACAAGAGCTTCAGCAGCCTCCTGGCCACGACCACAGAGCCATGTGACACAGCCTACAAGAGCTTTGGCAGCCTTCTGGCTCCAGACACAGAGCAATGTAATCCAGTTTACAAGAGCTTCAACAGCCTGCTGGCCCCAGGCACGGAGCCATGTAATCCAGCCTACAAGAGCTTCAGCAGCCTCCTGCCTCCAGACACAGAGCCATATAACCCAGACTACAAGAGCTTCAGCAGCCTCCTGCCTCCAGACACAGAGCCATATAACCCAGACTACAAGAGCTTCGGCAGCCTCCTGGCCCAGCACACAGAGCTGTATAACCCAGCCTACAAGAGCTTCAACAGCCTCCTTGCTCACTCCCCCACCAGTGATCACCTGGTTCCAAGCATGGAAGCCAGGAACTCATCATTGTCCATGGAAGAAGCAGCCCATCACATCCTTGGTGACCAAGAATGTGGCACCAGCCACAAGCCTAATTTTGACAACACCTGTTCAGAAAACATGGACTTCCCATGTCCTCAGGCTCACACAGGTGACAGGCCTTTGCCTTTCCTGCCAGCAACAGAAAAGTACAAGCAATTCACAAGCCAAAATGTTCCACGCAAAACAGATATGATTTCCTCCTCCCCTAGATCTAATCCCTCTAGTTACCAGCTTTCTGACATCACCACCAGGCACAGTAACGCCAACTGTGACAATGACAGCAAGGCAATGCTTGAACCACCTTATAAACCCTTTACTAGCCTTTTGCACAGCAACCTCAAAGAAACACTTCCAGGAATCATGGCTTGTGACTCTGACCTGGAGAGAGGGGAGGGCACACATCATACCTTACGCAGTATTGACTCAGATGTTACTGTGAGCTTTGCCACTGGTCTGAATTCCAGAGAGGATCTCGCACAAGACAGCAGGAGCAGCCCTTGGATGATCAGTTCCAGTGAATCTTCTCCACATGGCGAACATGAAGACAGTGTGGAAGAAAAAACATTCTTACATTCTTTGGGTTCCGGCTGTCATGGCTGCAAAAGCACAGGGACAAGCACAGAGGAGACAGAAAGTGGTCCTGCTGACTCTACGGGTGAAGAGGTGCCAGAAAGCAGCAATAACATGTATCCTACTCCTAGGTGCCTCAAACATGGCCATTTAAGGAAGCCAGGAAATGCAGGAGAAAGTAGAGAGATGTTCCCGAACGCTGTGAGCGTGAGCTGTAGCTGTTCAGTTAACACAGAAGAAGAATCACTGAATAACAGAAATGTACCTAAGTCACCCTTAGAAAGAAATCAAACTGCAGAGCTCCTGGAACTCCAGAGCCCAAGAGAGTTCATACTACGTAGCCTTTCTGTGGATGGCTTCTGTCCAGATTTTGGTTGCCTTCACCTGGAGCCGTCCACAATGACACCTCTTGTTAAAAGAGCTCAGATGGAACTCATGAGCAAGGGCACCAGCATGGACCAGGAAATGGTGAAACTTGCACAAGCCCTTGCCCAGGAAGGCAATTGCTATATGAAGGTAGCCTAGACAAGCATAGCAAGGCAACAGCCAAGTTAGCTGTTGGGAATAAACTGGGGGGCAAATGCTTGTGTGGGCTGCCATGTCCACACCTGCTCAAAAGTTGGTCACCTGCTGGCTTGGGCTGTTGAAGATAGCTAGTTCACAACCCTCCCAGGAAATAATGACAACACAACAGAGACTGAGTGAGAGTCTGCCAGGCCTGATCCTGACCCTACAAGTAGCAGCTGCATGGGCTACAAGCTCCTGTTCAGTTTAGCTACTGCAAGACTATTCTGGCCCTGTATGCTTGCATGGGAACCATGGACACTGCAGCGCAGATTCAGATGTGGCTGGAAAATGGTTTCATGTGCAGAAGAGCTACAAGAATATGCAGTTAAAGTAGGGGGTCACTACCTTTCACTGATACATTC
The DNA here is from genome assembly GCF_052110815.1 of Crocodylus siamensis. Lineage (NCBI taxonomy): Eukaryota > Metazoa > Chordata > Crocodylia > Crocodylidae > Crocodylus > Crocodylus siamensis. The sequence continues at coordinate 50,549,167 of NC_143406.1, forward strand.
AAATACCCTCTGATTATCTGATTTGCAGGGGACGCAGAGGGATTGTGGCTGACCCAGCATGGAAAAGATGCCCATAGAAGTATCCTCTCATGCTCTGATGCTGTGGCTGGTGCTCTCTAGCCTCAAGCGATGATAGCAATGAGCTGGGTTCTGATCATGGAGGTGGCGGGGTCACTCCACAGTCACTCTGCTGAAGTCCATGGAGTTGCTTCTTTAACCAAACATCTTTAAATGACACGTGCAGGAAGCTGGCCCAGAGTGGGATCCAAGCTTCCTCAGCTCCATGTGTTCCACCAGCTTTGTGTACCCTGGAAATGACACTTGTAACTGAGATGGCATATGCCCCCTGCTAGATAATGATTCCCAGAGCTTCAGCTTGGACTGTGACCTCTGTCAGTGCTGTGGTATTACTGTAAATTGCACTGTACATTCCACAGGAAGGACTTTGCCATGGGGACAGTGATACAAAATAGTTCATGAGCTGCAGCAAACTATTTTTTATCTCGAGCCAGCTCATGTTGCTCAAAAATCCTGTTCCTACTCCCTCTGTAAACAGAAAGGGCAAGCCAGCTCAAAGAACATACCTGCTGTCACTGTTTAACTCTTCTCTGGAAGCACCTCGTCCTTTGGCATCCTCGGCAAACCTCAGGCAAGGTTGCCAGTGCCCCAGCTACATCTCTGCTGTGATGATAGGGGGGAGCACAGACTCAGGAGGGCACTTCCCAGTGAGGTGCACGTACTCAGATGTCTGTGTTTGTGCAGGCATCACTACTCAGACAGCCGCCTGGAAGGGAACGAATGTCACTGCTCATTGTTAACATGGTGAGGGCACATTAAAGGTCTTGACCAGAATTCCCAGGTAGACGCTGTCCTTTCACTCGATAGCTTTAATTGTGTGTGAAGTATTCTATACGTCCACCACGGGTTGAGTACAGCCCGTGTGCTGCCATAGGACATGATACCAACAAGCATTTCAGCTCATTTCTGTGCTTCAGAGATCTGTTGCCAGAAAGCCTTGGGGGTGGGAGGAAGTGCTCTGTCTCCCTCAGCCTTCCCAGAGCAACCGGGTTTGGAGCTGGCAACGAGTTCTGCCCTTGTCGAAAAAAATGGAAGTGGTTTTGTATCCTGTGCTGGGTTGGTTTCACATGCTGAACATAAAGCAAGGAAGAGAGTGTTTTTCAGGCTGTGTTCTGCTTCCCAGCATGTGAAAATTGTAAACGCACGTCTTTTTTGGTTCATTTGTGTGTTTTTGCTGCTCTAAATCAACACATCTTGCTAAAAAGGAGGCTTATACCCAATGGAAAGAAGGGGTCATCACCAGGGAGGGCTATTCTGTAGTTGCTCGGGGATGTAGGGGGGCAGTTAGGAAGGCCAGGGCAGAGATGGAACTGGGACTAGCTTCCCAGATTAAGGACAATAAGAAGTCTTTTTTTAAATACATAGGGGGTAAAAAGAAGGTTCCGGGTAATGTGGGGCCCTTGCAGGACGACATGGGTAACTTGGTCGTCACACCAGACGGCAAAGCTAACATGTTTAACGATTTCTTTGCCTCCGTCTTCCTAAGTAGGGACCAGAACAGCCACCTCCCTGCTGGGCCCCCCTCGGGCCCCGGGGGAGGCACACCTGGGCCACGGGTTAGCAAGGATTTAGTTAGGGAGCTTCTGGAGGGGTTGGACGTATTCAAGTCAGCCGGCCCGGACGATCTCCAACTGGCCGGCGTCATTGCCAGTCCCCTGGCACAACTTTAGGAGCACTCGTGGTGCTCTGGTGAGGTACCGGAGGACTGGAAGAGGGCCAACATGGTCCCCATCTTCAAAAAAGGGAGGAAGGAGGACCCAGGAAACTATAGGCCGGTTAGTCTCACCTCGATCCTAGGCAAGCTGTTTGAGAAAATTATGCTGGCACACATCCAGGAGGGGCCAGCAGGGGACTGCAGGCTTAGGGGCAACCAACATGGGTTCATCAGTGGCAGGTCCTGTCAGACCAACCTGGTGGCCTTTTACGATCAGATCACCAGATCATTAGACGCAGGGGTAGCAGTGGACATCGTCTTCCTGGACTTCCAGAAGGCTTTTGACACTGTCTCTTACCCTGTTCTCATTAAGAAACTGGGGGGCTGTGGTGTAGACAGCCACACAGTCAAATGGGTCGCCAACTGGCGGGAGGGCCGCACCCAGAGAGTGGTGGTGGATGGGTCCTTCTCAACCTGGAAGGACGTGGGCAGTGGGGTCCCGCAGGGCTCGGTCCTCGGGCCCGCACTGTTCAACATCTTCATCAGCAATTTGGACGAGGAGGTAAAAAGCACCCTGTTCAAATTTGCTGATGACACTAAGATGCGGGGGGACGTGGGCACACTGGAAGGATGCAACAGGCTACAATCAGACCTGGACAGGTTACAAGGGTGGGCGGACGAGAATAGGATGGGTTTCAGCACAGACAAGTGCAAGGTGATGCACCTGGGGAGGAACAACCGGCACCATACCTACAGGTTTGGGAACTCCCCTCTTATCAGCACGGAGGCGGAAAGAGATCTGGGGGTCATCACTGATGCCAAGATGAACATGGGCCGGCAGTGTGGAGAGCCAGTTAGGAAGGCCAACCGCACCTTGTCGTGCATCCACAGATGCATCTTGAGCTGGTCCAAGGAGGTGACCCTCCCCCTCTATGCGGCACTGGTCAGGCCACAGCTGGAGTACTGCGTCCAATTTTGGGTGCCGCAGTTCAAGAGGGATGTGGACAGCATGGAGAGGGTCCAGAGGAGGCCACTCGTATGATCAGGGGACAGCAGAGCAGGCCCTATGAGGACAGGCTGCGGGACCTGAACCTGTTCAGCCTCCACAAGAGAAGGCTGAGGGGGGATCTTGTGGCCTGTTATAAACTAGTCAGGGGGGATCAGCAGGCATTGGGGGAGTCCCTGTTTCCCCGAGCACAACCAGGAGTGACCAGGAATAACGGTCACAAGCTGGCAGAGGGTAGATTTAGGTTAGCTATCAGGAGGCGCTACTTCATGGTCAGGGCGGCTAGGGTCTGGAACCAGCTTCCAAGAGAAATGGTGCAGGCTCCTAGCCTGGGGGTGTTTAAGAGGAGGTTAGATGAACAGCTTGCTGGGGTCATTTGACCCAAGTACTCTTTCCTGCCATGGGCAGGGGGTCGGACTAGATGATTTCATAGATTTCATAGACATTAGGGCTGGAAGGGACCTCGGGAGATCATCGAGTCCAGCCCCCTGCCCAAAGGGCAGGAAGTTAGCTGGGGTCATAGGATCCCAGCAAGATAAGCATCCAATTTACTCTTGATCTGCTCAGGTCCCTTCCGACCCTACAAACTATGAAACTATGAAACTATCTCTTTGGATGGCAGCACTCAGAACTGGTCCCACACTACCGGACTTTCCCCCATGGGGTCATAAAATGCCATTAGCCCCATCTCACAGAAGGGGAGACTGGGGGAGGAAATGACCTGCAGGAGATGGTACAGCAGCTCTGTGGCTGAACTGAGGTTTCCTGCCACTGGGAGACTGCACTCATACATGGTTTTATTTGCACATACAGTACAAATAACTGTCACGTGAAGCACGTCTTTCCCCATTAGCTGTTAGTGGCTCCAGGTAGTTTGTGTGCCCAGCACTGCAGTGACACTTCCAGAGCTCCGCACAGCTTATGGGCTTGGTGTCAAGACGACTGGGCAGGATGGAGGGGACAAAGACCTTGGAGCAGCTGCCGTTTGGGCCACAGCACAAGGACAAGAGTCCTGTGGAGCTGCACACGGGGGCCAAATCATTTTCAGTTTCTTTGACCCCACAGGAGGTCCTGGTGTTTTCTAGTTGCTGCAGTTGGAGGTCCTGTCCTGCAGATGGGCTGGACTTTTCTGCTTGCTGTACTTTGCCCAGTCACAGGCAGGGGACAGAATGGCTCCAAACTCCACCCAGAGGCAGAGTCCTCCCGCCCGTCCTTGCCAGAGAAGGCAGGATTGTCACGTAGGCTGTGCAGACAGCTCTGCTCCACTCCTTCATCCAACGCGCAACCTGTTACACACAGCCTCAACTGCTGCCTGTGGGCAGGGTGGAGAGCGGGCATGCAGCTTGGCTGGTGCACTGAAAAAGGGCTCTGAGCAAGCGTTGCTGCTGCATGGCAGACACTGCTTGGTTTCTGTCTGGGACTGACTGGCACAGAGCTATGACTTCCTCCTTTGCAGTATTTTGCAATGACTTTCACTGGTATTCGGTGGGCTGGCTGCATTGCAACTGTTGGAGCTATACTGGTGCCAGTGTCCCCAGTCGACCAGTCTAAAGGATCGGGGGACAAAGTTACTGCGTTCCCAGCGCTGGTGATAGCAGCACGAGTGTGTTTGAATCAAGCAACTACAAGCACTGCTCCAGCAGCGCTGTCTCTCATCCTGGTACCAGGTCTGGCGTCACGCCAAGCGCAAGCAGCAGCCCCTAACAACAGCTGAGTGGCGGTGGAAATATCCCCCCAGCCAGAGGCTTTCTTCTCAAATTGGAGTGGCCCAGAGGACAGCAACTAAAACTGTCAGAGGCTGAAAGAAATGCGGGTTATTTAGTTTAGAGAAAAGACTGAGAGGCAATTTGATAAGTCTTCAAATACAAGAATTGTTATAAAGAGAATGGCCACCAACTTCTCTGCATGTCCACAGAGGACAGGAGAAGTAATGGGCTCAGGCTGCTGCCAGGGAGATGTGGTCGGAGCTTCCTATGAGGGGACTTGGCACTGGCAGAAGTGGGGACTCCTGCCCTCCTCTGCCCCATTGCCCGGGGCAGGAACTGGGGCTAGGAGCCAGACGGGACGGCCCCGGGCCAGGGCCTCAGCCAGTCCAAGCATCTGCCCCCATGCTGGCTGCACTGCCTCTGCCTGCACTGAGGGCCGGTTTGCTCCAGTCCCTCCCTCCGCCTTGTCCATGCCTGCCTCTTCCCTTCCCACCCAAATTAACCAGCTGGAGGAGCTCCCAGAGGTGCTGGCGCAGCGCTGAGTGGGACGTCCTGAGGGGTGGCTTGGTCCCATGCCCGCCAGCCCCCATGGTGGGGTGGGCTTCTCAGGGAGCGGCTGGCTGTAGCACTCAGCCTCGCCTTTGCAAAGGCGACCCACGGGCCCCTTGCTTCTGTTTGAGGACACTGCTCGGGAGGGGCACAGGCGACCTGCCTGCTCACGCCCATGTTGAACACCTGCGGCAGCCTCACAGGTCGCAGCTCGTATTCTTTTCCTAGGAAAGAAGTCATTCATGGCAGAAACTGAATACAAAAAAACCCCAAAAGGAGCTGCAGAAATGTAGGCCGAAACCATAAGTCACACCCGCCCCAGCCCTAGCCGTGCCATCCTTAGTTTCTTTCATTGCTTGTGACAGCCTTGGTTTTTTTCATCGCTTGTGACCTGGAGCGGTGCTGAATATCTGACGCCGGAGGTCCTTACAAGCAGTTCAAGCAGGCACTCGGCTGGAACGGGTCAGACAGTGATGATCCTGCCCTGAGCAAGGGCTGGGCTAAAGGAGCTCCCAGGACCCCATCCACCTGCTTCTCTGTCGTTCTGTACCGGCGAAGTGCTTGAGCCTGCTCAAGACAACCTCCTGCACCCGACTGTGGAAAAGCCACGTCAGTCAGACGCACCCACTCACTCCATCAGGCGCTGCCTGCACGTGCAGATCCCACGCAGTGATTACTCAACGCCATCCAAGAGGACAGGTGACAGTTCCTCTTCATTCGGTTTCTTACTGAATGTGCTGTGCTTGTCTGGGGACTCCAGCCATTTAAAGCGCATCCACACAAAGGGCTCACACGGGCTTAACACTGGTCTAGGAAAGGAGGTGCAGCTCCGGAGGGCAGGCCAGGCCAGAGGAACAGCTGCACAGGCCGGCAGAGGCACCACACAACGGTTTGCTGAAATAGGGGAACTGGAGTGGGAAGACCGAACTTGACCCACGCACCCTCTGGGGTCAGCTTTAGGGAAGTGACTTAGTCTGCCAGGCGCAGGCTCACAGCAGGGCCCTGCAGACACGAGCAACAGCTTCTCTGCACGCGGCCTGGCAGCACCAGAGTGGCAAGGCAAACCGTGGCAGTGAGGAGCCAGGTGCTGCCGCTCCTCCTGCCCTCCTCTGCCCCATTGCCCGGGGCAGGAACTGGGGCTAGGAGCCAGACGGGACGGCCCCGGGCCAGGGCCTCAGCCAGTCCAAGCATCTGCCCCCATGCTGGCTGCACTGCCTCTGCCTGCACTGAGGGCCGGTTTGCTCCAGTCCCTCCCTCCGCCTTGTCCATGCCTGCCTCTTCCCTTCCCACCCAAATTAACCAGCTGGAGGAGCTCCCAGAGGTGCTGGCGCAGCGCTGAGTGGGACGTCCTGAGGGGTGGCTTGGTCCCATGCCCGCCAGCCCCCATGGTGGGGTGGGCTTCTCAGGGAGCGGCTGGCTGTAGCACTCAGCCTCGCCTTTGCAAAGGCGACCCACGGGCCCCTTGCTTCTGTTTGAGGACACTGCTCGGGAGGGGCACAGGCGACCTGCCTGCTCACGCCCATGTTGAACACCTGCGGCAGCCTCACAGGTCGCAGCTCGTATTCTTTTCCTAGGAAAGAAGTCGTTCATGCCAGAAACTGAATACAAAAAAACCCCAAAAGGAGGCTGCAGAAATGCAGGCCAAAACCATAAGTCGCACCCACCCCAGCCGTAGCCGTGCCATCCTCGTTTCTTTTCATCGCTTGACAGCCTATTCTGCTGAGTCTGCAGCATCACTCCTAGCGCAGCAGAGACGGGCTGCATGGACAGGACAACAAAGGGCAAGGTGCCAGCGGACCTCAGCCTGCTCGAGAGCCCCGTGGGGTCTCCTCACAGACTCCTTCTGCCTAGCACGGTCACGTTCAGGCATCCCCAGGCCCTACTGCTGCTGCCTGTCAGCTGGCGCTTCACTGCCTGCTACGGCAGCAGGCCCAGGAGAAGTCCTCCACAAATGTCTGTGATGCTAAAATTGTGCTGTAGTGTGAATGTCGCACCTGGGAGTTTTCCTGTCCACAAACAGTCCCAGCGCTCACTGTTCACAGCTGTTCTGCTACGAGCAGGGTAGCCTTTCCTTTCTTTTCCTTTCCGGGCCCATTCCAGTTTCTATGATTGCCCAGGAGGTTCCAGCGGATGCCAGACCGCACCATCCTTGCTATCCCCTGTACCCAAGTTGGTCTGCTAAGTTCGGGGTGCGGCTGTAAGGCAGGATTGGCCCCAGAGCATCTGCTGGCCTCTCTGCTTTCAGGCTCCCCTGAGGAGACCAGAGGACAACCGCTCCACACAGGAGAGTGCAGGGGATCAGGAGGCCCTGAAAGGACTGAGACCTCTGCGAGGTGTGTGGCAGCCAGCACATTGGAGCAGATGCGAACAGAGCCAGGACTGTGGGCTGGGAGCTGAGCGCCCCAAGTGCGCCTTCAGGTTTTTCTCTGCCAGCTAGCGGGGGCTTGTCTGGTTTGCCGTCCGAGGGGCCCTCTACTTACCTGCCCAACCCTCAGCCCTGCTCCTGGCACCAGACAAATACTGGCCCTGGCCAGGACACAGGTCCCGCACCTTCCTCTGCCTCCCTCTCTGCCTCTCTGCACAGCAGAGCTCCCTCGACTTCGGGACCAGAACACGTGTGCACACACGCTCATGCAGACATGCATGTGCACACATGTGCACATGCACTTACATACACATGCATGCACACACACATGTGCACATGCACATGCATACACCCGAAGCCCAAAGGAGGCCTTGGTCCAGGCAGGTTGGATGCAGAGGCCGTGCCCCGCAGCCACAGCGGTAGTGGCCAGGTAGGAGACACTGCCGGTGGCAAGCAGGGCGCGTGCCCCTGGCCCGGGCTGGCTTCCTGCAGGCCCTGGAGCAGTGGTGGGTGCATGGCCACAGGACAGGGGCCGTCCTGCACAGCCTGAGCGGGGGTTTCTGTTTCAGCACCAGTGGCTTTAGCAGCTCAGTCATTCCTGTTTCTGTTTACTGCCCTGTGGCTGGTGCTTTCCTGAGAGAAAGCAAAAGCCTCTGAGCCAGATCCCCAACGGCACTGCCCGAGGAGGACAGGGAGAGCAGTGCTGCTTCACTGAGAGCAAGGTAAGCCCCTCTCCTGCCAGCCTGCACCCGCTGGGAGCCACCCCTCTGCCCAGGGGAGTGCACACGGGCCTCGCAGTGCCAGGTGCAGGCTGGTTCAGGGCAGGGCAGGGGCAGCCGTGCCCTGTGCTGAGTTCTCCAGGGTGTTGGCAGCAGAAAGGTAGGCGTGGGGCACAGGGTGGGCAGGCTGCAGGGGACAACCCTGCCCTGCCACCACTCAGGCCCCTCCATCACTGTGGCTCTGTGGCCAGGAGGCTACCGAGCCACCCCGGACATCTGTGCGCCCCTGTGGTCACAGCCAGAGGCTCAGCTCCGACACTTTCTCCCTTGTTGGACCCTGCTCCACCGCGCTTGGCTGCAGAGTTCCCTGCAAACCGGAACCCCCCCAGAGCCCTTTGCTTTGCCTCTGCTCCTTCCCGCTCCTGGCAGCCCTGGCATCGCCTGCTGCTTTGTCTCTGCTCGGGTTTGCTGACTAACACCTCCACATTCTGCCAAGCTCATTCATATTTAACCCAGTTTCCTGGACCTTGAAGTGGTTTCTTCTCTTGCTTTGCTTTCCGGTGGCAGCATGCTACTCAAGTCTCAGCTGCTCTGCGGTCATTTTGCCTTGTTATTTTTGGTAAATGTGATTATTTCCCTGATAAAGATCTGGGTCCAGTAGAAGTGGGCCGACTCCTGGGATGTAGCATGGTGAAATGCAATGGCTGGCGAGCAAATTGTTTCAGGCAGTAAATATGGAGACAGCATTGCTTTTCTACATCATGAACTTAATAATCATGAATGCTAATTAGCAGACCATTGTAGAGCAGAAAGCTGTCAAGCCTGTGATTGCACGGTTGGTGTGCGCGTGTTCTGGAGCAGGGATGTGCAGAAACAGCTGCTGGTTTCCCGTGCAGGAGGCCTTGGCTGTGACTTCACAAACAGTGATTTTCCCAGCACAGATCTTGAACCCTGAGAGCTGGGGCTGGGGCTGGGGCTGGGACTGGGGCCAGGGCAGGCATGTTTTCATTTCTTGGACCCACGCCAGCACTAATCTAATCAATAGCCGGGAAGCCACATCCTGTGGAGTTTGCGTTTTGCACTGTGACGCCCTCATTCACCCTTTGGAGAGTGACTGTGACTGTGACTGTGACTGTGACTGGAAAGTCTGATGTCACTGGGACAGAGGAGGCAGCGCAGCCCACCCGAGATGGGGATTTGCTCCAGAACGGCACGTGCGGTTGCGGCGTCTGTGGGACAGGGGCAGCGCCGCAGACAGGCGCAGTGACCATTTCCCCCAGCACTTGCCTAGCCCAGGCTGGGCGAAGGTGCGTGCAGGGCTGGGCCTGGATGTCAGAGCTGCTCTGCTCCCGGGGGGTGGAGGGGAGGGCCTGAGTCCTCACCACGCAGATGGACACGTGTGCATGGAGCCACATCTGCTCGAGCCCAGACACTTCTGTGAGTGTTGTCTGTGCGTGCCCAGCCCTGGGCGCGTCAGACAAAACCACAGAGCCTCGAAGCTAATGCTGAGAGCAGCTGTCTGCTATCCCTGCCCCAGGTGCTACCCACTCCCTGCCAGCGTTGTTCCCTTCCCTGCCCCAGTCTCTACCCCCTTATGTCCCAGCCACTGAACCCACCACCAAGCAGCCAAGGCAGGCAGACGTCTTGCCCTCGGCAGCCTAGGGCATGTGGACACGCAGGCCCTGCTCATGCTCTTGGGCACCGTATGGACAGGGTTAGCAGTGGCATTGCACAGGGCACCAAACCGCACCTGCCCCTCTCAGCACAAGCTCAGGAAATACAGCCTTTTCCACACAACTGGTTCCCAGGGACGGGTCTCTCCCAGCACCCTTCCTGAGCCCAAGCAGGCCGGATGCAGGAGGTGAGGCAAGGGAGGGAAGGAGGGAGGGCCGCGCACCTCCGCGGCGTCGGCCTGCCCCAGCACCCTCAGGCCTCAGGCAGTCGGAGCCGCCAGGTGTCCGAAGCCAACAGGACTCCTCCGTGGAGCAAGCCCGGTCCCTCCACCTGCGCCCAAGAAAGACCGGGAAGGCAGTGCAGGGCCCTCAGCACAGACTGCTCCTAGGTTTGAAGGGCAGACGGGAGTTTGTAGTCATCTGAGCTGACCCCTGCATCCCGCAGGCCAGGACACTTCTTGCAGGGGTGCCTGAGCCCAAAACGGAGCTCCCTGGTTGCGCTGGATGGATCCGGGAGACCGGCACCTCCAGCCTTGCCTGAAAGTCCCCCAGGGTGGAGAGTCCAATGCATCCCAGAGTGAGCCGTTCCCAGGCTCTTGCTGCTGAATGCCCTGCATGAGCTCAGCTCCAGGCTCCAGCCAGGGACCTCCCCTGCTGCATTAAAGACCTTTCCGCTGCCAGAAAGGAAACATTTGCAGACTGCAGCCAAGCCAACTCCCAACCCTCTCTTCAGAGAGCCGGACAGGTTTCCTGCCGGAGGGCAGGCTGTCCCGGCCTCGTCCATCCAGCCGGGCGGACAGCCCCGCGTGATGCAGTCGGCCTCGCGGGGCAGGCACAGTGCTTCCGAAGCATCAGATCAGCATTTTTTGGAACAGTTTGTTTTGTAGGAGAGTCCCAGGATTTGGCCTCTCGCCCCAACCCATGAAACGTGTTGGTGGGCATCTCCAGTCTTGCTCTGCCTCCCGATCCCAACATCGGACCCGCTGCAGGGTTCATTTCAAGGAAGACGGAGGCCCCGGGTCAGGAGGAGGCAGCAGCTCTGCCGCCCACGTGCCGCTGCGCGCAGAGCTGAGGGCGAGGCCACGAACCTGAGGTCGGAGGCCAGAAGGGGCTGTCAGACAACGCAGTCTGACCTCTTCTCTTGTCACTTCCCGTTATGCCATCGCCCGGTGACTTGGGTTTGGTCAAGTATTCTTCAGGGAGCCGTCCAGCTGTGCTGCAAAGACAAGGAGCCCCTTCCCTCGGTAACCCGTTCCAGCATATCCCTTGCTCACTTTTATGGCATATTTCCAGATGAATTTGTCTGGCTTCAGCTCACAACCGATGAACCAGACAATGGTTCTTACGATGTCTTCCTCCACTAGATCGAAGGGCCTGTGGTGCCTGCCTGGTGCTTTCTCCCTGGGAAAGTATTCGCACCACCTCTGCTCCCACATCAACCACCTCTGTCTAAACTGGAAGAGCTCCTGCGCTCTCCCGCTGGCAAACCTTTTCTCCAGCCTTTGACCCAGGCTCTTGCCTTCGCTGTCCCGGGATGCAGACACCAGAGCCATAGGCCATGCTCCCGCGCCAGCCTCATCGGTGCCGTGTACTCCCATCCCCGCTGCTTGGACAGTCCCGGCTGTTCCCTATTAGCCGTTTTCGCCACGGCCTTGCACCTGGAGCTGCAGTCAGTTGCTTGGCCTCTGTGACCTCAGGTCACTGCTTTCCAGGAGTCTCCTGTTCGGTGAGTTTCCCTTCTCTCAGGTGCATCCAGGACTCATGGCAGAGGCAATACCTTTTATTAGACCAACTAGATTTTTGCAAAAAAATTCTTTAATTCCAAGCGTTCAGGTGCAAACACCCTTCAGCAGGCATCGGAGAAAAGATTGTAGACGTTCTCCTGGGTAGAAATGAAAGTTCATATTTCATAGGGGATTTGAAGCTAGTAAAATCTCCTGTTCAGAAAAGTTCATTTTATATGCAGATTAGACTCAGAGAAAAGTTGGACCAGTCTCTTTACCTCAAAGTTGTTTCTTGCAAAGCAGGATGTAGTCATATTTCTTTCTGGTCCTGGTGGTTCATATTTCACAGAGGAGTCAGTGGATGGGATTCTCCTCCAGGCAGGAATTTCTTATCCTTCTCTAAGATGCGTACTTTTGCATTTGGCCGGGTCTCTGCCCATTTCGTCTGCACGGACCTCGGAGGCCAGGCAACCCAGATCACTCTGGAGGGCTGCCCCATCCTTGTCCTTGTCCTCCCTAATGGCTCTGCTGATTTCTGGCAGCAGCCCATTGAATCCATGGTGCTGCGTGTTGACTTTGAATTGCTGGCGCTAGGGGCAGACAGGGCTGTGCCCCATGCCAGCATTGCTGGCAATGCCCACGGACGGCTGCTTCCTGACACCCATCAGTCAGCCTGTGCCAGGCTTGCTGGCTCGGTGCCGGTGTTTTGGCCAGAGATGGAGGATGTCAGGCCGGGCAGCCTGCAGTGACCCACTTCATTGTGCACGCTCGCCATCTTCGGATGCCAGCAGGCTCCCTGCCCTCGTACAGCCCCTGGACGTCCTCCAGCAGGCCGTGATCCATTTCAAATTAACATCATTGGGCCAGAGGTTTCATAGTTTCATAGTTTCTAGGGTCGGAAGGGACCTGAGCAGATCATCTAGTCCGACCCCCTGCCATGGCAGGAAAGAGTACTGGGGTCAAACAACTCCAGCAAGGTGTTCATCTAACCTCCTCTTAAACACCCCCAGGGTAGCAGCCTGCACCACTTCTCTTGGAAGTTGTTTCCAGACCCTAGCCACCCTGACCGTGAAGTAGTGCCTCCTGATATCTAGCCTAAACCTACCCTCTGCCAGCTTGTGACCGTTATTCCTGGTCACCCCTGGCGGTGCTCGGGGGAACAGTGACTCCCCCAATGCCTGCTGATCCCCCCTGACTAGTTTATAACAGGCCACAAGATCCCCCCTCAGCCTTCTCTTGTGGAGGCTGAACAGGTTCAGGTCCCGTCGCCTCTCCTCATAGGGCCTGCCCTGCTGTCCCTGACCATGCGAGTGGCCTCCTCTGGACCCTCTCGCTGCTGTCCACATCCCTCCTGAAGCGCGGTGCCCAGAACTGGACGCAGGACTCCAGCTGCGGCCTGACCAGTGCCGCATAGAGGGGGAGGATCACCTCCCTGGACCTGCTCGAGATGCATCTGTGGATGCAGGACAAGGTGTGGTTGGCCTTCCTGACTGCGTCCCCACACTGCCGGCCCATGTTCATCTTGGCATCAGTGATGACCCCCAGATCTCTTTCCGCCTCCGTGCTGATAAGAGGGGAGTTCCCAAACCTGTAGGTATGGTGCCGGTTGTTCCTCCCCAGGTGCATCACCTTGCACTTGTCGGTGTTGAAACCCATCCTATTCTCGTCCGCCCACCCTTGTAACCTGTCCAGGTCTGATTGTAGCCTGTTGCATCCTTCCAATGTACCCACATCCCCCCACATCTTAGTGTCATCAGCAAATTTGAACAGGTGCTTTTAACCCCCTCATCCAAATCACTGATGAAGATGTTGAACAGCGCGGGCCTGAGGACCGAGCCTTGCGGGACCCCACTGCCCACGTCCTTCCAGGCTGAGAAGGACCCATCCACTACCACCCTCTGGGTGCGGCCCTCCAGCCAGTTGGCGACCCATTTGACTGTGTGGCTGTCTACACCACAGCCCCCCAGTTTCTTAATGAGAACAGGGTGAGAGACAGTGTCAAAAGCCTTCCGGAAGTCCAGGAAGACGATGTCCACTGCTACCCCTGCGTCTAATGATCTGGTGATCTGATCGTAAAAGGCCACCAGGTTGGTCTGACAGGACCTGCCACTGATGAACCCGTGCTGGTTGCCCCTAAGCATGCAGTCTCCTGCTGGCCCCTCCTGGATGTGTGCCAGCATAATTTTCTCAAACAGCTTGGCTAGGATCGAGGTGAGACTAACCGGCCTATAGTTTCCTGGGTCCTCCTTCCTCCCTTTTTTGAATATGGGGACTACGTTGGCCCTCTTCCAGTCCTCTGGGACCACACCAGAGCACCACGAGTGCTCGTAAAGCCGTGCCAGGGGACTGGCAATGACCTTGGCCAATTCCTTTAGAACTCCAGGGTGGAGATCATCCAGGCCGGCTGACTTGAATACGTCCAGCCCCTCCAGAAGCTCCCTAGCTAGTTCCTCACTAACCCATGGCCCAGGTGTGCCTCCCCGGGGCCCGAGGGGGCCCAGCAGGGAGGTGGCTGTTCTGGTCCCTACTTAGGAAGACAGAGGGAAAGAAATCGTTAAACATGTTAGCGTTGCCGTCTCAGACGGCCCTTTGGGCCTCCTGGGTGCAGCTGAGCTAGGCCTGCGATTTCAAGGTGTTTGTTCTTAGTAGATGTCATTTCACATCCTCCTTAGTTATTAATGGGCTGGGAAATAATCAATTCTCTCCAGGTGGTACAAGAGCATTGCCCTGATTGCCCGCAAGGCCCCTCGGTGTGCGTCGGGACGCCCCGCAGGACGCGTGCATGCCCGGGGAGAGGTGCTGGGCCTGTTCCACTGGGAGGGGTGTAAGAGGGGGCCCGTTTGGTCCCCACCCTGCCCAGTCCCCCTGGTCCCCACAGTCCTTGCAGCACCTCCTGCCTCCACTTGCCCGCTCCCTCTGCCACCCCCATGCCGACCCCATCCTTCCCCTGGCTCGGCTAGCCCAGCTCAGGGGCTCTCCCGGGCCACCCCCAGCCTGGCGGGCCAGGAGGAAGCAGGGTCCGCACTGCTCTGGGCTGCCCTGCACCGGCCATGGCCTGTGCCCCGCTGGCGGCCGCTCAGCTGAGTCAGGCCACAGGCTCGCTCCTCTCTGCCTGGACAGTGTCCAGACCACGCTCGCTTCTGCTTGCACTAAACCTCTGCCCTGTGGTCTGAGGTCTTTGGCTCCCTGTGTCCACGCCTCCCAGGGATCCTTCCCCACGGTTGTGCCGGCCAGCTCTCAGGCCATGGCCGGGCAGGTGGATGGTGCAATTTGAACCATTTATTATAACCCATTCTCTGGTGTCCTGGCAGGGAGCCCATCCCCAGCACCTTCTGACTGATGAACTCACTGGCATTACACACCCACTTCCAATAACCCTTCAGAGGCCTGGCCTGGTGGGTTTTTATTTGCTCTCCCACCCTTTTCTCACATAGAAAAGCAGACAGCAGAGCAAGGAGTAGTGTGGGTGTCAGAGCTCATTCACTGCCTTTCATGCCCTCACCACATCCTCCTGTATCTGCACAGTAATACTGAGACGAGGCTGACGTCAGCCACCGTTTGCCGTGTGGATTCCAGAACTGCCGCCCTGCCGCGCGCGCTGCTTTTTTGGTTTTTACTCAGTTGGTGCTGATGAGCTTCACCTGATTTGCAGCTCCTGTGCGCTCAGTCGCTGCCACAACTCTGGCCCTGTCCCCAGTCGGGCCCGATGGACTCTCTGGGAGGCTGCCAGGGACGGCTGCGAGCATGAGGCAAGGTAATGTCAATGTTTCTACCAGTTCCCACCGAGCTTGGCTGCCAGCTGGAAGCAGCGTGCCGATGCCTGGTCTCTTGGCTGCATTTTGAATCTGTCTCGTAGCTGACACTGTGCTCATGCCCTGCCTACATGCACGCTGGCCTGCGCTGGACAGACCACGGGTCACTCTGCCTCCTGGGTGCCTGACCTGTTGCTTTAACTGCATGGCCCGGGCTCTTCATCATCGCAGCACATGCTGGTCTCAAAGCTCAATGCTTGGGGGAGAATCTTTGCCTGGTTGTTTCCCTGGGTCACTTTTCACTGCCCTCTCCTCCCCGCCTCCTGTCACCTTCCTGGGTTTTGTGCTAACAGAAATTATTTTCTCTGTGCCTGGGGATTTTAGATTCCCTTCCTCTTTTCTTCTGAGTGTTTATAACTGACATTTTTTGTGAGGCTTCTTTGGAGAGCAGGGAGAAACACACGTCCACACAGCGCAGATGGCCATTTCCAAATACAGCAGACTCAAGCCCAGTGGAGGTGGCTTCTCCATGTCTCCCAGCTCAACACCAGGTATTGCTGACCGTGCCCCACTCATGTAGGCTCACGCCCACCCAGCTCCCGGCATGGAAGATCCATCCATATCTTACTCCCCATCTCTGACAGGGAAACCGAAATGGTGAAAGGAAGTGCTTTGCCCAAGGTCACGCGGTAACTCAGTGGCAGAGTGAGGAAGCAAGCCCCTGGCTTCTTACCAGTTGATCCATGCCATGCCATCCCTCCAGCTCAGCACAGAAGTGGGTGGCAGGCGGAGAGGCGTGGGGAAAGGCAAGGCTGTGTAGGAGGTTAGGAATCGGGTGGAAAGGCAACACCAGAGAGAGTGGGCAAAGGCTCCCCCAGGGTGTAGTGCCGCAGCATGCTGGGAGCAAGCGGGCTCCGGGCAGCAGCTGCCTCTGTGGAAGTCATGAGCTGGTCCAGCCACTAGCGCTGCAGGGACCCCCGGAGCTGCTCCCGCCCGAGCTCGTCCGCTTTTGGAGCGGAGTCTGTGCCCCGGGGAGACGGACCATGGCTGTGGCCCTGGCTGGCAGCCCTGCCCTGGCTCCAGGGGAGCACCGAGCCCCTCCGCCAGCTGTGCCAGGCAAGAGGCTCTGGGCACAAGGGGGCTTGGGGTGACGCGGACCTGAGGCTGTTCCAGGCGAGGACCCTTCGCCTCCGTGCTGGGACATTTTTCAGATATTCAGGCTTTCCTTTTCTTAGTCGTGTCCCATCACTGTCATCCAGGCAGGGCCCCTGAATTCCCTTCCTCAGGGTTGAGCCCTTGCACCGTCTGCACAGCACCTGTCCCCCTGTCCCCATGCCTGTCCTCTGTTGGCCCAGGGGCTTGGCGCACTGACTCCTCCCCGCAGCCCCGTGTCCTCGATGACGCTTCTCTCTGGAAGCTGGGGGCTCGCAGCACAGGACAGAGTGTCTCGCATGGGCAGCTGGGAGTGCAGCTCCTTGCACTGGCCGGGCAGAGGAGGGAGCACCCAGGCTGCAGGGCCTGGAGAGCAGCAACAGGATCTGGGGTGAGGAGAGCAGCTGGAGGGGGGACGTGACCTGTGCTGCACCTGCCCGCACACCTGAGAGGGCAAGAACAGCCAGGTACGCTGGAGGCTGGGACTGGCCAGCCATTGGGAAGCGCCTGCTGCCCCGGTCAAGACAAGAGGGACGGCAGCCAGGGGTGGTGTAAGCGGCCAAGGCAGGGCAGGAGTTTGCCTGGGCATGGGGGCAAGCTGGAGATCTGAGGAGGGGGCTGCTGCGGGTGGCCATAAGACGGCAGCAGGAGGCTGAGCCAGGCCAGGCACTGATGCAGTCACAGGGTCAGCAGCTGGAGGCCTGTGTGCAGCTGGAGGCACCAGGCCCTGGCATCATAGGGGAGATTTGCAAGAGGGAGAAGGAAGCCATGGAGGAGAGGAGAGAGCCACAACCCTGGATCAGGGCCTCTGAGCGAGCGCCCTCGGAGGCAGGGGCCTGCTTGTTGGCAGAGCTCCCCAGCTCCTGTGACCTCTCTGCATTACAGGGTCTGGGCCCCGGTGCTGGCACAGTCCGGCCCAGCCTATGGCTGTAGCACCCACAGCTGCAGGGGCCAGAGACCTGCCCAGAGCCACAGAGTAGTCGGGGGCTCCCACGGCTATAGTCATGTCCAGGGAAGAGGAAGCAAAAGGAGCCTGCAGTGGCCAGCAGAGAAGGGACTTCTCTCCCAGAGGAAGGGTCTGCACACCCAGCTGGCCGCTGGCTCCCTGTGCTGCCCCAGGGGCTGGGGGGTGCGAAGGGCTGAGCTGTGGTCTAGCTTTGGAGAACTGGGGAAAGTACCAGTAGAAACAGCACCTGCAGCAGTGACCGCTCTGTGAGGAGCTGAGAAGGAACCAGCACCCGAGGGGTGTTTTCCTGGGGGCAGCGGGTGCATGAAGGGCCAGGTGCAGGGGGAGCAGCTTGGGGAGTTCAGGCAACCTCCGCTGAGCATCAGGCAGCCCCAGTGCTGACAGTGCACGGGCCGGTCCCTGGAGCAGGGCCTGGCCAAGGGGTGCCAGCTCCCTGAGCCCGGGGGGCACCACCAGGATGGGATGGGATTTGCCCAGCTGGGGCAGGTCGCTGCTGGGAGCGGGGTCTGGTGCCACGGTTCAGCAACAGACCGTCTCAGCCCAGCTTGGGGCCAAAGGGGCTTTTCAGCAGCTGCTAAAATGATTTTGCTTTCACGGGTTGAGTAAGCTGGGAAGTTTTGACACCACGCAAATATTCCCCTGATGAGAAGTTGCTGCTGAGAGGTCGTGGGGGCTGGGAGTGGTGGGGGAGGATGGCAGGGGGGCAGGTGGTCTCAGCCTCCTCGCCTCTGCTGAGGCCCCAGGGGAAGACGGGAGCAGCTGCATCCTGTGGGGTCTGCACGACCCAGCCACGGAGCTGCAGGCTGCCCGAGCCTGCTCCTCTCCGATAGGGAGGTGGGGCCGGCTGACGCACCGCCCTGGCCCCCTGGGACCCTGTGGGCAGTCCCACGCCCACGCCTTCCCGTGGAGGTCCCAGCAGCGCAAGCTCAGAGCATGGGTCCACCAGGGCCAGGGTCCTGCCTCTCCAAGGTCTTCCTAGCACAATGTGACCCTGCACGGCGCCTTCCCCGGCACATGTCACCATGCAGCGCGGTGTGACAGGGCTGGGCAAGCGCTCCAGCGAGGCCACGCATGCTCTGGCTCCCAGCACCGCCCAGCCACAGTCCCTCGCGGTCCGTGTCAAGGGCAGGTGCAGGCAGGAGCGAGCCTGTCGCAGGCTTTGGCCGGCAGGGTAGCAGCAGCCCCAGCCCTGCGGGGATTTGAGCATGAGCACTTTCCATGTAAATGTCTGCATTTGCATAACGAGCAATGTTAAACATGCAAAAAGTCCAGGCTAAGGATGAATAGGGTAACTGGTTTGGCGGGCTAGCAGAAACATGTGTGTGTCATGCAGTGTCATGTCACACATGTTCAGAAACGATCTGATCAGCCTTCTTGGTCCTTGCTATCCACCACTGTAGACTCTCATCCAAACCCATCACAAGAGCCTTTCAAGGATTAACCCACATCCTGCAGGAGACGCTGCCTTTGGGTCTGGACAGATGGCACGGGGAAGGGCCTTGCTGTGTTTGAGCTGAATCACTGTAACTGGTTTGTCTGTCCGCTGTACCCCACGATACGTAGAATCCAAGCAGGCAACTTATCTTGGAATAACACACGGTTACATGACAGCAGCCTGGCATCGCTTGCTGCAGAAGGGAGCAGAGAGCAGAGCACGCTCAGCAGATGAGCTGATGCCCATGCGCAAGCACAAAGCCTCATCTCAGAGGAGCAGAGCTGCTTGTCTGTCCGAACGCTTCGCTTTGTTCTTGTGTGCTCTTCACCAGCTCCCCTCCCCTTGCCAAAGGTCCAGCATGCATCCCCGGGGGCCCTTGTCTGGTGTTTCAATGCACAGAGACAGGGAGAGACCCTGGTGGGCTGAATCGCCAGATTCCTCCGCTGCCCCATCGGGACATTTGTGCCATCTGCGTACCTGGCTCTGTACCCATGCAAGCACCTGCATCGGTTGCAGCAGTGTTGTTGCTCACTCTTCAAAGGCATTTCTACCCACAGGAACTCAGCAAGCAGCAAGGCCTTGGGTGTAGCTGAGAGCGGGTCCTGCACCATGGCTATCTGCTCACTCCCTGAGCCGCAGGGCAAGTCAGCGCGCACCTTGCTGCCATGTAAGACTTGCACTGTGTGGCAGTGGGGTTGAGGCTGTGTCTCCTTGTTTCAGGGCAGCCACCGGGGATCGTTATGAGGAACGTGCTGTGGCTCCCAGCTGTTGCCTTCTTCTTCTTCCTGCAGCACAGTAAGTTCCCAGCTCTCCCCCGGCTGTCACGCCCCGGAGGCCTCACATCTGACCAAGCATTGTGTCAAGGCTGGTGCCAAGCAGCGAGTGGCCCAGGCTCTGGGCTGGAGCTGGGGCTTGCTGGGTGAAGGCCTGGGCTGGGCGTTATGCTGCCCCCACCCGCTTGCCCCCTGTGTAGGCTGGGCCCCCGGCGGGGCTTGGGGGACTTGCAGGAGAAATGGTTCTTCCCCCAGGAGCGACTTCAAACCACCCCCTGGCATCCCGGCTGCAGGGCAGGACCAGGACCTGCCAGTGCTGCACCTCTGGAGCAACCTGCCAGGGTCTTCAGCTGTGCCCCAGTTTTGGGCACCTGGGTACCCACTCCCCCATGGTACGGGTCCCCAGGCAGCTGGGCCAGGGCTGACTCGCTGAGAGCATCAGCTCAGAGAGCAGCCGGCGGCACAAGGGGCTCTTCAGGAAACCGCTGCACACCGCCCCACCGCCCCCCGCCTCTCACTAGAGCCTTGGGCTTGTTTCAGACCTGAGCTAGAGCATCCATGGGTCTACGAGCCGCCCTTCCCTGCCCAGCCAGCTCCAGGGCCCAGTTACAGCCTGGGGCAGCCCCCAGCCAGAGTCCTGCTCCCCCCACCTAATGAGCATCTTCCTGGGAGAGAGCGTGCCGGTGGTCTGCCTTTGGTAGGGGGTGGCTCGCCCCCCACCCTGCTGCTCAGCTCTGTCCTCCAGCACCCGCCGTGGCAGCATCCAGCAGCTGCACAGGCCCGCAGCTTGAATCAGGGCCGTGCACTGGTCAGCTGCTCCCTGCCTCCCCTGCCCCTGGGGTTGGGCTGGGGGAGTTGCAGGAGCCAAACAGCACTGATAGTCAGTGCTGTGGTGGCATCACAGGGCTCAGAGCCCTGCTCTCCACGAGAGGCTCTGCGTGTGTGTGCATACATACGCAGCAGAGGTGGGCCCCAGGCCCCTGCTGCCGAAGGGGCAGCAAGTGGATGAAATGTGAGGAGAGCACAAGGACGTCAGGCAGCAGCAGCCAGCCTAGATTCACAGGTCGCGAGGCCGGAAGGCCCTTCTGTCAAGTCTGACCCTACTGGACACAGGCCTGGAGCGAATTCCCGGCTGAGCTCTGAATGCGGCACCCACTGGTTCCAGACCAGGTGCGGGAAGCCCCGTGCCCACTGCCTTTGTGACAATGGCTCCATTGTCCCCCACCGAGGCCTGCGTCCGGCTGCGAGGAAACAGCAGCATTCCCTCAGACAGGAGCTTCGACAGAGATGCCTTGTAGCAGGGCACCGTGCTGCGCCTGCCACTTGAAGGGGAGAAGCTGAGCAAGGACAGAAGGCAAGGCACAGAGCTGGCCAACCCAGAGATGGGAGCTGCGCAGGGCGCAGAGGAGTCCCCAGCCCAGAGGGAGCTGCTTGAGGGGCCAGAGACAGAGGGCAGAGGGACCCAGAGGGTCTGAGAGTCCCAAGAGAGGCTGAGGCAAGTAAGTGGTAATGCGTGCGAGGCATGGGTTGTGGTGTAGGGGAGGAGCAGACCACACAATCTGTCCTTCAGGCTGCAGGGACGCCGCCAGGCCAAACGAGCCTATTTAGCATGAAGGGTGCTTGAGACTAGCAGGGTCTGGGAGGGACCAATTGATGAGTTGGTAGGACTCAGGCTTTCTCAGGCCCATGGGCAGCCTCCCTTCAGTAACAACAAGGCACGGCAGGAAAGCAGTCAGGGGAGGGCATATTAGAGATAGAGCCAGGCAGGAGCCACACAGCTACCAGGGGCATCATGGCCACCCATGGCTTGAACCTGTCAAGATCCTCCTTTCTAGCACGGACCAAGTCCATGCACTGTGCAGGGAGCAGCAGTCTCCACACAGTGCCTGTTGCTGTGGGGCCACACACCCTTGGAAGAAGGCTCATCTCTGCTCCCCTCTGGAGACAGTGGTCCTCCCGCGGCTTTCTCAGGACCTGCTCACACACTGGTGCTGATGGCTCTGGAAAGGGTCACATCACTTGGAACAGCAGTGCTGCTCTGCAGGACTGTGACAATGCAGTTCGTGCTCACTCGTCTGCTGCGGTCCCTGGAAAGTCTGGCCTGAAACCCGGCTCTGCCCTTGTTGCTTCCCCAAGGCATGGCCACTCTGCTGTGATGGCATCAGATGAATACTTCAGCACCGGGAGAGGCCAACGGACATGGACTGCAAGTGGCTGCCCCAGACCCACTGACACAGCATGGCCTCAGCTGGTGCAGGGTTACCTGGGGGCAGTCTGGATGGGCCCAGCTCCAAACTGAAACCAAATGGGAGAGCAGGCGTGGGACGCTGACACTGAAACCAGAGGGGAAACTCAGACTGAAAGCCCAGGGCTGAAAGAAACAAAAATGACATGAACAAGAAACCTAGAGTGAGATTCTAAAGTCAGAATGAAACACCCAAGTTGGAGTGAAGTCAGACATGCAGCAACTTATCCACATCACTCCAAATGTGCCCAGGCCATGGTCTTGCCAGGGCTGTCCCGGTTTCACAAATGAACTGACTTATGAAGAACTGATGCTCCCCAGTCCATCGGAAAGGGCTCATCCGACTTGAGGCTGGCTCCCAGTCCTGGGCTCAAGCTGTGAGGTTGCGGTTTCTCCCTTGGTGTGTCCCCTCTAGGTGCTGGGCCTGGAGCTGGAGGTGCGTGATGACTTATGGATGGTTGTGTCTTCACTGGTGGCTGCTCTGAGTGCACCATCCACTCTTCTCCTGCCAACCCTGATGGCTATTTAGGGTCTCCCTGGCTATAAGCTGGTAGGAGAAAACAGACTGAAGAAGGAAATCAGCAGAGCAAAGTCTGTGGGAAACCTTGGACTCCATTGTTGTGTGAGCTTTTTCTTCTCCATCACAAGCTCCAGCCTCCGTCAGCTGCGGCAGCCCAGGCTCTGTTGCCCTAAGCCCTGAGCTGCTCTTGGAGGGGTTGTGCCACCCTGGAGGGCTCCTGGCTGCTGTGGCACACACAGCACAAATGCACAGGCCACTCTCCCCATTGACTGGCCTGGGGAGCAGCTGTCATGTCGTTCACACCGGTAACCCTCAATGACACCAATCCTGTGGTTGCCTTGTGATCACTTCACACCTGCACCACCCGCCCTGCCATGGGCAAGGTGAGAGGAGGCAGGGAGCCCATTCCTGCCTGAGGGGAAATGCCTGTCTGCGCTTTCCGTGGTGCTGGGATTGCCTGGGCTGACATGAGGAGCCTTTCTGGCTCCTCTATGAAGGAGATGGTGAAGCAGCCCACACTCAGGGCCACTGGCAAGGCATGAGGCTCTTGCAGCAGCTGCAGTTGCACTTGCCCATCGAGTGTCATGTTTCCTCTGTCGTTTATATCTATTTTATGACCTGCCTGAAGGCCCAGACAGATTGGGACCCCCTTAGACTGGGGCTGCACAAAGGCAGAGGAGGAGGCAGCCCTGCCCAGAGGAGCTCACAGCCCAACGGGCCCCGCTCCCTCAGCATAGACACGGAGCTTCCTTCCTTCCCATAGCCCAGCCAGGGCTGCACACTGCTGAGCACAGTGCTGCTGAGCACAGCACTGGTGTCCCCGCTGCCACCACCCTCGCCTGCACGGACCAGCGCTGGCGTGTGAACAGAGCAGTCAGCAGAGCCAGAGGAGGAGGCATCTAGGGCAGTTTTATGGCAGTTTTCAGCTACAAATAATTGCTGTAACAAACCTGAGCCAGTAACTGCTGTGACCTCCCCTGAGCGCCTGCTCACAAACTCACCCCTATTGTTCTCAGGCTTATAGGCTGTGCGGATCCCGTCCACCTCTGGACATCTGGCACTAGTTGTAAGAAGGAAAGAACTAAAGCATCCTTGTGCCAGGATTGCAGAAAAGCTTGTTGGAGAGCCCTGGAGCTGGGTTGGGGGGAGTCACCAAGATGTGAATGTCATTAATGGAGGGTGCAAAGGGATGACTAAACTGCCCCTTTTCTAAAAAAAGTAAGTCTTGGAAATGCCGCAGGAGACGCGTGCAAGACTGTTTCAGTTGCAAACCCCAGCACTCGATGTTAGGAAACGCTGAGCTGAGGCAGCTCAGTGTGCAGATGTTTCCAGCTCTGCCCTGACTCAAACACAGCCCTTGCAGAAGCAGCAGTAAGCGGCCGTGTGTCACGCAGCCTACATGGAAGAAGGTAGAGTTAAGGCTGCACGTTCAGCCCTCGCTGGGCTTTCCTCACATTTCAGGGCCTACGTGCAGCCTTGGCCAGCTGTGATAGACGGCTGTGAGAAAACCTTCTGGCTTCAAGCGAGTCACTGACCGGGGAACCCCGGTACAGGGGAAGCACAGGGCAGGGAAAGCACGCTGGGGAGCTGGCATGGAGAGCCTGGGGCCCACTGCTGCATGGTGATGGGCAGGGCTGTTCCCTGCAGCCTTGCAGCTGCTGCATCATTTTCCCTTTTTGCCCTTACAGGTGCCAGTTGCACCAACCTTTCTTGTTTTGTGGACTACGCAGAGACGCTCTCCTGCTTCCTGAAAACTAACCTCAGCACCACCAGCGGGACCTCATATAACCTCACAGCAACATGGTACGTGTGTGCAGAGGAGGCAAAGCCGGCCACAGCTCACTGGTGGGCTCTGGGGCTTGCACGACTCCCGTCACGGGCCACCCGCAGCTGCAGCCTGCCACAGCTCCCATCTCCCTGAGGCTGTTGCTCCTCTCCCCACAAAGCTCAGCTGTGCCCTCAAGGCTGAGGCAGGGTCTGCTGGTGGCTGGCGATGGACTTCATTGGTAACAGGAGGTAGATCCATGCTCGTAGGATGTTGGCTGCCCCTTCCCCTCACCAGCACCTGGATTTGCCTCTGGCCAGGCCTGCGACCCTGCAGCACCCGGCCCTCCTCTGCCTTCTCGCCTGGCGAGGTCTCGCTTACAGGGATTTCCCAGGGGGAAAGCGGCCACACAACCCCTGCCAGGCTGCACATTATCCTGGGTTCCCCTCTCCACCACCTCCCTACACGTGCCAGCACCTCAGCGCTGGCTTCCTGCTTGTTTCAGCAACAGGTTCCTTCTCCCAACCCTGCTCAGGGTGCAGTCAATGGAGCCTGCAGGTTTTCCTGCAGGTATTTATTTGAGTTCAGAAGTGAATTTCCCTGTGGACATGTCTTTGCCCCCCTTGCTTTCCCCGAGTGCCTCTGCTGCCTTGTTCTTTAGCTGCATAGAGCAAGCCAGGGACTGGCCCCGCTGCAACACAACATGTTTGTGCACTTGGTTTCTGAAGGGACAAAGACAACATCTCCTGGAGCCTGGCAGAGCTCTCCAGAAACAGCACCCATGTGCAATACGTGTGCTACGAGGACCAGACGCATTTCTTCATTGACGACACATTCACGGTGTGCGTGGCCAAGCCGGCCAAGGGGCAGCATGCAGCTTCGAAGAGCTGCAGCAAGTTTCTCCTGGGTGATAGCAGTGAGTGCAAGCATGGATGAGTCTGGTGTTTGGGAACTGCATCCGTGTGCCTATGTGTGTGAAGCTGCGAGCCTCTGCTGCGTGCATGGCAGCATCTGAGGGGTGCGTGTCCTCCTGGCTACCCCAGGCTGGTCCTGACAGGTTCTGGCTCAGACCTGACGCCGGCCGGCGGGGGAGCGTACCAGGAGGCAAGCAAGCCCCGTGTCCTTGCTGTCACAGTCCCTCGCTGTCTCTTCTTCGTGCGGTAGCAAGGAACCGTTCTCACTCGGGGCTGCTCCGTATCTGAGCAAAGCCAGAGTGGGCTTTTTAGCCAGGACCAAAAGTGACAGAGGGATGTCACGCACAGAGTGTGCCATGGACTTCCCCCTGCAAGCCTCAGCAGCCTTTCCTGTGGGGCAGCAAAGAGGAACGTGACGCCATTGCCACAGACGGGGCACTGCAGTCACACAGGCAGGCAGACCCCCTCCCCTGCTGGAGCAGGCTCTTGCTGGGGCCGCTCGTCCTCGTGCCAAGGAGGAGGGGGAGGCCGGGCTGTGTTGCCAGTTCACCTCGGAGGCAGCTTGGCTGCAAGGCCAGCGGGTGCCCAGCAGCCAGGCAGCTCTGGTATATCAGGCACATGTTGCACGTAGGCCTGGAGCTGGTAGGGTTTCAATGCCTGTGTTGTTCTGGAAAGGAAACTGGGTGATGAGTGCAGGCTGCCAGCTAGTGTCACATGCACACACATGTGGAGGCATGGGCTTGCGTGCTTGAAGTGGGATAGCGGTCTGTTTTGCTGGGCGCTCGTGATGAGGAGTTTGCACTGACCCCCTGGCCCAGCATTGCTCCATTGCACCCGGGCAGGCAGGCAGGAGCTGACCTGGGAGCCCTGCCCCGCACCTGTGGGGGCACAGGGCCATTGCACTGGGTGAGGTGCCAGGCTCCCCCTCTCCGCTGCAAGCAGGGAGGCCCAGCCGCCGTCCCCGATCCCCTCAAACGCCGGGGCCGGGTGTCAGCGGGACCCTTGCCACCATGCTGCTGGGGGTGGATTGCAGGGGAGGGGGCAGCTCTGGCATTTGCTGTGTCCTTGGGGTCATCTCAGCACGAGGCCTCAGCCTGCCTTGCTGTGCTTCCTCCACAGTTAAGCCCTCCCCACCCTTCAACCTGACGGCCACGATCTCCGACACATACAATATCTCTTGGGAAACCATCTACCAGCACCCGGACTATTACCTCCTGGGTGACGAGCTGGAGTATGAGCTGCGGTACAAGAAGAAGAGTGACCCCTGGGAGGTAGGAGGGGAGTGAGGATGCCCGCGGCACGGCCCAGGCCAGCACCCCTGCTCTGACGGGAGGGGCAGGGAGGAGACGCAATGTCCTCCGGGCATGGGCAGTGGTTTCATTCACTGGCCTCGGCCGGAAACGCTGGAAGGGGCAGGACCCGCGGGCACTGGGGCAAGGGGTCCCTGTGTCGGAAAGGAGCTGGGTTTGGGGGAAGGCTCCTGGCTCGCTTGTCTCGGGCTCTGGCCTGACTGTCACCAGACGGATGCTCCCCCAGCTAGTGCTGTGGCCCACCACACCCCTCAGAGAAGTGACTGAGCAAAGGCAGAGAGAAGCAGTCTCTCCCTCCCCTCCTGCTCCCCGTGACGCTTGCCCCCAGCGGGGCTGGCACGGGCAGCAGCCGTGCCCCACGGCAGCCCTGACGCTCCGGCACTTTCCCTTGCACAGAACCAGAAGACGAAGACGATACCTGAGGACAAGCGGAGCCTGGTGCTCCTGCCCTTCGAATTCGAGGGGGGCACCGAGTATGAGCTGCAGGTGCGAGCCAGGCCCCAGGCCAACGGGGACTTGTACCACGGCATATGGAGCGAGTGGAGCCCCACGCTGAGACTGACAACCAGCCCCCGGGGTAAATACACCCCCCCAGCCCGTGCTGCTTTTCTGCTCGTCCCTGCATCTGTCTGATGCTAGCAAGCACTTTCCAGAAATACAGTAAAACCACTTGAGAAAAGTGGTAGGTTAGCAAAACCATTCGGTGTCACTGACAGGAAAGAGCTGAACCCACGCAGGCCACGGTCACGCGGTTCACATCCCCTGCACGGGCCTCAGGCCAGGGCCCCTCAGCGCTCGTGCAGGGACGAGGAGCCATGGAGGCAGCTGCGGGGCATGCAGAAAAGCCTGCTGTATGGGGGCAACTGGGAGGGCTGGGGGGTGCAGTGGGTCTGGATAACGAGGTGCTGCTGCTGCCTGGGTGCTTTGCATGGGTTTGCTGATATATAAAGGGTGCACGGCAAGGATAGCAGACCTGGTTACTGCCAGATCTTCTTGGTCCCACTGCCTGCCCCTGGGACGCTCTAGGACAAGCAGGCCCCAGCACCAGTGCTCAGGACCCGTGTCCAGATCCCTGGGTGGAGATGGGCCTGCTCACAGCTCAAGCTCCAGGTGCTTCCCTGGCCATGCAGTTCAACGAGCTGGCAGCCCAGTGCCAAGCGCGTGGAGCTGGCTCGCTCCCAGAGTTGCTGCCAGAGCTCAGAGCCGTTGGAGGAGCCTTTGTGCAGGACTCTGCGGTCTGGTGCCTGTGAGCAGAGGCTGGGCTCCGTGACCCACCTGGCCCCTGGCAGCCTCATGCCCTGGGGGTGCTTCCCGCGGTGTTACAGAGCTGGGACATCAGCCCAGTCCATAGGACACATCTGTGCTCCCCAGGCTGCTCCCATCTCTCAGCCCATTCCCCTTTCCCTGGAGGCCTGGGCAGCTGGGAAGGAGGAGAGCCCAGGACAGCGGGGCCACGAGGCTTTGCTCTGACTCCCGCCGGAGTTCTGCTGTTTGCAGCATGGCATCCCCAGGACATGGCTGGGCATGTGGGACTTGGCGCTGCCTGAGGCCCTGCTCCAGGTGGGCCCCTGTCTCCAGAGAGCCGGCCCCTCCTGGGAGAAACCCAGGGCTTCTCCAGCCCGTCCTTTCCTGCTTGTTCCTGCCCAAGCCGCCCCCTGACCCTGCCTGTTCTTCCCTCAGTTGCTCAGACAAGGGGACCAGGATCGGAATCAGGATCAGGATCAGGGTGGCTGCTGCTGCTGGGCATCGTCCTGGTGGCCGCTGTCTCCATCGCGCTGCTGCTGACCAAGCACCGCAGGTGAGAGCATGGGGCTGGGGGCCCTGCCCCTCTGACCTGGCCTCGGGCCCCCTCCAATTCTGTGGGTCTTGGGATGCCAATGAACCCGGGATGTCCAAGGCACAGGCTGCAGCCCCCCCACCGCAGCAGCACAGCATGGGGAGGCTCCTTTCCAGGCAGCCTGATCTCCTCTGCAAAGCCCAGCCTGGCCCTGCCCTGCGAGCTGGGGCTTTGCTGGAGCCGGGCTCTGTTCTCGGGCACGCTCTGCCCTCTGCTGGAGGCTGCTCCCGGGCAGCCGACACTGCCGGGCTGCCGAGCGCAGCCGGGGTGAGGTGGGCACCGCTGCCGGAGCAGGGCCCAGCACCTGTCTTGGGCTCTGCAACCCACACCAGGCCGGGCTGACATGAGGGCCTCGGGCGCCCGGGCTCTGGGAAACTGTGGCAGGTCCTGGCACCACATCCAGCAGTGGAGTTGGGGAGACCACATTTCTTCTGGGGGCAGCAACTGCGACTTCTGGGGGTGGCCCCCTCCCAGCCTGGGTCCCATCAGCTTGGGGCACAAAGACATGTGTTCCCAAGGGGCTGGGGCCTGAGTGCCGGGGAGCGCGGGGCCAGCCCAAGCACATGGCGAGGGATGGCTGAGGTCACCCTTTCTGCCCTGCGGAGCATGAGCCTGGCCCCTTCCACGGTGTCTGTCCCAGGGCTCCCGCAGTGAGGCTGGCATGCCTGGCCCGTTGATGCCAGCAGCCAGACCCTGGGGCGTGGGGCGCTGGGTGACACCTGCTCAAAACTGAACTTGTGCTCTCTGCTGCTCCAGCCTGCAGGAGAAGATGAAGATTTTCATCCCGAACCCGGCTCCCTTCTTCAAGCCGCTTTACATGGTGCACAATGGCGATTTCAAGGTATGCCATGCCTGAGCTGGTGGGCATGTCACCGCTCCGGGGGTTTCCAGAGGAAAGCGGTGGGTGGGGAGAATGTCAAGCGGTGCGTGGGTGAGGACGGGGCCTTATCACGACCCTCCAGCTTGCAGGTTCAGGGGTGCAGAGGAGGCCAAGGGAAGCTCAAGTGCGATGTTAAGTGCCGAAGCCAGAGCAAGCCCTGCAGAGTCGTGGGCGAATGGGAGCTGTGCTGGCATCTGAATGCAGATGTCTTGCTATCTCTTTCCTGCGCAATTTCCTGTTGTTACAGCAGCTCTTATCAGGGACACTTTATGCATCTCTTGTTTCTGCTGTTTTTCTGCTTCTTTTTGGAGAAACACCTGCTCCCCCAGCAGGGTTCGTGTTTCCTTGTACTGAGCATACAGGCTTTAGCCCACCCCAAAGAGACGGTTGGGGTAACGTTTCACATCTCACGCTCTGGGCTTGTACAGCCTGCTCACAGCCAGGTTTCGGCTCTCTTGCAGGTGCCCCCAGCTCTGTATATCAGGCCTTTTGCTCTCCTCTTGCCTCCTTTACTGCTGATAACCCGAAACGGCCGCCTGCACCTCCGTGCTTCTCTGGAAGGTGGGTCAGGCCAGGGGCTGTGCTGGGATGGCTCTGGGACATACTTGCTACTGGGACTGGACAGGTGGGGCCCTGCGCACCCCCTTCCCTCTCTCAGAAGTGAGGGGCAGACATTCAGGACGTGCGCACACGGTATGTGCCACTTAAGGACACACAGATGCCTTGCTCTGCTCAGACCACAGGTCCATGCAGCCCAGCATCCTGTCTGCCACAGAGGCAGGGATTGGGTGCTGAGGGGTGGGTGCACAGGGCATGTCCAGATCTCTACCCCTGCCCCCCCATGCAGGTCCCAGCACTCACCCCAAGGTTCAGGAAGTCTTGATTCAGAGGCTGCCTCTGTCGAGCAAGCTCAACACCCACTGATGGGCCTTTCCTCCCCTTCTGATCTGGTTGAACTAGGTGAGGAAAGGCAGCACCTGTGAAGGAAGGGCAAGGGGGGTCCAGCCTCTCCTGCAAACAGCTGGTGCTGACCACTCAGAGCTGGACGCTGCGCTGCTTGGGCCCCCTGCCGGGGACTCCGAGGAGCTGAAGGAGCCATGAGCAAGCTGTTATGGTGGAGACAAATCCTCCTGCTGCCACGAGCTCTGGTCCTCCCAGAGGGCCCGCAGCCACAGCCTGGGGTGGAGCACTGCAGCCCTTCTGCCCCTGCTTGGGCTGCCCCTGCTGCGGGAGGTGGTGAGCCAGCCACTCCGTTCTCAGTCCCACCCTGGCTGAAGCTGAGGTGCTTCTGGGAAGTTAATGAATGTGCAGAGCAAAGGCAAAGTCGCCCACGCAGCACAGCTCTGGCTGCGCAGGCACAGGCTTCGGAGAGGATGTGGTGACCTTGCTAGCACCTGAGCAGGAACTTTACCGGCTGGTGCAATGCACCTGCTTTAGGGCTTGGCCAGCCACAGTCTGTAGCACATGCAGGTTGCCAAAGCATTCCTGCAGGTACGGAAGGAGGCATCTCCTGGCTGTGCAGGGGGAAAGGCGGCAACAGGGCCTGGGACTTGGCAGGTAGCGAACATGAGACTCCCGTCACCCAGCGCTGACGGTGCCTTTGGAGACTGAGTTGCAGTGACAAAGAAGTGGAAGTGGAGCAGCGCTGCCTGCTCTCTGCGCTCTGCGGTGCTAGCCCTGGGGGATAGGCAGAGATTGCTGTCAGGGAGAGGTGGGAATGTCTCCAGGCCTGGCCGAGCAGGTGGGAGAACCTCCTTGCACCCACTTATCAATAGATTAACACAAGCCAGGCACTTTCCTCTGCAAGGGAGACTTTCCCCATGGCTAGAAACACACCAGTCTGTTTCCCAGCACTGCCCCAGGTGCCTCGCTCTCCATGCAATGGGAAGCAGCTTGAGCCCAGCACTCCCCAGATGCCAGCCGGACACCTAGCATAGTGCGGTTGGTACGGCAGTAACGCCTGGCCCTGGCACAGCTCTTCCTAGCAGCAGTTATCAAAGCCCTTGACTGCAGAGGGCAGTGTCCTTGCCCCACTGGCTGATGCACAGAGACAGAAAAACTTTGTCTCAAGTTGCCCAGCAGGACAGTGGCCGAAGCGAGGACAGACCCCAGCTGTCCTCCTTCCCAGCCCTGTGTACAGCTCCTGGCTCTGCTGGCTCCCTAATACAGTGGATGCAAGCCAGGCAGGGCCATATTGCATCTCCCTGCCTTCAGACTAAGAGCATGGATTGTCACAGGCTTGCGGGAGCAATGCCCGAGGTCTGCTGTAGTTGAAAGAGTATTTTTGGTTTGGTGTCAGGAGCAGCAAGGCACCTCTCAGACCAGAGGTGTGCGCCTGGTCCTGAGGGGCTCACACACAAGGACTTACATGCAACACAACCCACAGGGACCTGAGCAGAGCGGAGGGGACCAGCTGAGGCTGGGCCCTGCCACGGGGAGCAGGCCCAGAGAAGGCTCAGTCTGCCTGATGCCAAGCAGAGCCAGGCCCAGCGCTGGCTGGAAAAGCCAAGTGCTTGGCCAGAAAAAGCAGGGGGCATTGGCTGCCCAGAGCCCAAAGGGCAGAGGGGAGAATGCAAAACCAGGGGGCCGAAAGCTTTATAGCGCTCTGTCCACGAATGCAGCACGAGTGCCGCCAGG
The DNA here is from genome assembly GCF_052110815.1 of Crocodylus siamensis. NCBI lineage: Eukaryota > Metazoa > Chordata > Crocodylia > Crocodylidae > Crocodylus > Crocodylus siamensis. Next base: position 50,580,828 of record NC_143406.1, read on the forward strand.
GCTGCAGCGCAGTTGTCGCGGCCCTGGATCCCCGCTGCTCCCAGGGACTTAGGGCACTTGTGTGCAGGGCCCTTGCTCAGCCCTGCAGCCCCTGCCCAGCACAGTGGGGTGCCAGCTCCCGCTCGGCCAAGCGCAGCAGTAGTAACCTGTGTGTGTGCATGTGTTTTTGTACAGAAATGGGTCGGTGTGTCCTGCACCAAGGTGACCCTGGATTTATTTGACTGGGGCACTGTTCTCCCTGAAGTGCTGGAAGTCTACAGCAAGCACCTGTCCAGCGATGTCCCCAAGGAGGAGAAGAGATTGCTGAGGAAGGACCCCCCTGGCAAGTCCTGTGGGTCCGGCCTGGCAGTGTGTGGCCCAGACAGCCTGTCCCTGCTGTCCAGTCTGAACAGCAGCCCGGGGACCCCAGACCGGTCCTACGGCCACCTCTCCATCGACACCGTCACTGTGGCCGATGAGTTCATGCCATGTTCTTCCCAGTGCCGCTGTCACAGTGCGTCCCGGGGTCACGAGCCATTGGGTGATGAAGGCGCTGGCAACGGAGAGGATGGCTACCCCAAGCTGGACCTCGATGGCGACGGCAGAGACAGCTCCAGCGCAATGGTGGCAGCTGACCTGAGCACCCAGGACAAGGTTGTTGCCGCAGGCTCCGTGTCCATGGACTTCTTGCAGGGGGAAGGGGTGGGCAGTATCTTGGGAGCCCTTTGTCTCCATCCCAATGACTGGGACTTGGGCAGCCCCACTTGTCTGCCTTCCCCTGGGGGTGACAGCACATCCGACATGGAGGGCTATGGCTTCCCGCGCAGTGAGAGGACCAGCGATGGGTACCCAACCGTCTGCCTGGACTTGGACACTATTGACAGTGGCTTTGTGGACTCCGACTGTGGCAGCCCCGTGGACTGTGAGTTTGAGAGGAGCAGTCAGACTGACCCGGGGTCCGTCTCGCTGGACAAGGAAGTCTCGGACTTCCCACGGAGCTACGTCAAACAGTGGGTCTCCTGCCGTCCTGCCACCCCAGTCGCCGGGACACCACCAGGCTGAGTACCAGGCACGTGCTCGGGGCTGCAGTGCTGTTCCCCACACAGCTCCCAGGCAAGGACTGACCAGGGCTCAACAACACCATCAGAGCAGAACAAAGTGCATTTGGTGCGAACGGTGATGTGAGTTGGCAGACCCACAGAGATCAGCCTTTTCCTGGGGTTGTGTCACATCAGCTTAAACTCACTCAGGGGTCTGGCAGCTTCCCGAGTCCAGCTCCTGCCCATGGAGCTGTGGACCCAGTCCAGGAAAAGCAGGCATATCTCAGGACCTGCCTTTCACTGAAGCAAATGCACAGTACGTTTTGAGCCTGGCTTGTAGAGACAATGAGACTTTAAACTGACCATTCCCCGCTGTTCCCCATGAATGACAGTGGGGGCAGCTGCTGCTCCCTTGTACATGGGCTCTGCAAGTCCCCCTTGGCATGTGGCTGCTGTGATAGCTCCCACCCTTGGCCCTTAACTCCCTCAGTAGCAGCTCATACTTTTAGCTGTAGAGGCCCCGAATCACGTCCTTTTGTCAGTGAGGCTGGAGTCACTCTGCGTGGCCTTCACCCTAACTGTAGTATGCAAGGAGCTGAACACAGCCTGGGGCTCTCTAGGGCTCGGCAGCTGCTGCCCTGGGCCCTCTCCTGCTTCCAGACGCGTCCCCACCACCTCCCAAACTCCTTAGATATGTCCTGCTCAGTGTGACGTGTCCGTGGCCTTTGGATTCATACAAGCCTTCGTGGGCTGGTCGTTCGGAGGGGCTGCACTCACACAGCTTGTGCACCTTGGCTTGGCTTGGTGGGGCCCGTGGACACTGCTCTAGCGTTAACTGCGCGGGATGGCCCCTGGGCTGCTCCTGCCTGCAGCACAGGATGGATGCATCCCCTGGTGCCCAGGCAGCTGCTGGTGTGTTGCTTGGGGCACCTGTGCTTACTGCTAACGTGACGGTGCTAACGAGTGTGAGGGCCTGCTCCTGCAGTGCCTGCTGGGCACCAGTGGCATATGGACTGGCAGGAGCTGCAGGAACAGCCCCGATCGCTGTCTTTTCATCAGGGTGCACATCCTGAGTGAGGCAGGGTCACCTCCTCACGGGGTGCAAATAAATTCCTTCCTGTCTCTCCTGTGCTGGTCTCCTGCAATGTCCCGGCCCCAGGGCAGAGATGGGGCCTTAAGCCACTGTGCATGGTGTAACGCGTGATGATGGGGGAGCAGGGCCCCAGGCCTGAGACCACCCAAGCCCCCAGGGATGCCTTGGCTGAGGACCTGCCTGCCAGGGGCAGCTGCCTGGCCTGAGCTCATCAGTGCCTGGCATCAGACAAGTTTCATAGTTTCTAGGGTCGGAAGGGACCTGGGCAGATCATCGGGTCCGTCCCCTGCCATGGCAGCAAAGAGTACTGGGGTCAAACGACCCCGGCAAGGTGTTCATCCAGCCTCCTCTTAAAGACCCCCAGGGTAGGAGCCAGCACCACTTCTCTTGGAAGTTGGTCCCAGACCCTAACCGCCCTGACCGTGAAGTCGCGCCTCCTGATAGCTAGCCTGAATCTCCCCTCTGCCAGCTTGTGACCGTTATTCCTGGTCACTCCTGGCGGTGCTCGGGGAAACAGTGACTCCCCCAATGCCTGCTGGTCCCCCCTGACTAGTTTATAACAGGCCACTAGATCCCCCTCAGCCTCCTCTTGTGGAGGCTGAACAGGTTCAGGTCCCGTCGCCTCTCCTCATAGGGCCTGCCCTGTTGTCCCCTGACCATGCGAGTGGCCTCCTCTGGACCCTCTCCATGCTGTCCACATCCCTCCTGACGTGCGGCGCCCAGAACTGGACGCAGTACCCCAGCTGCGGCCTGACCAGTGCCGCATAGAGGGGGAGGATCACCTCCCTGGACCTGCTCGAGATGCATCTGTGGATGCATGACAGGGTACGGTTGGCCTTCCTGACCGCGTCCCCACACTGCCGGCCCATGTTCATGTTGGCATCAATGATGACTCCAAGATCCTTTTCTGCCTCTGCCCTGACGAGAAGGGAGTTCCCCAGCCTGTAGGTATGGTGCCGGTTCTTCCTCCCCAGGTGCAGCACCTTGTACTTGTCGGTGTTGAATCCCATCCTGTTCTCATCCGCCCACCCCTGTCACCTGTCCAGGTCCGATTGCAGCCTATTCCTCCCTTCTAGCGTGCCCACATCCCTCATGCCTGAGCGGGAAGGGGCCTTTCTGCAGGCCCTGCAGCCTGGCTTGTGCCCGACACAGAGCAGGGAACAGCCGTGTCGCTGCCCTCGGCCCTGGTGCTGGGTCTTGCTGACTGCTGCAGCAACCAGACTCTGTGGCAGCTTAGTGTTGGCCACATTGGGAGCCCCCGGTCCCCATGTCTTCCTGGGCACAGCTCATGGCTGCCCAGCTGCAGCCTTTCTGGATCCCCCTCCTCCTCTCCTCTGCCTCCTCCCTTGCCCGTGGGAAGCTGTGCCAGGAGGGCATTGCCTGGACAGGCTGCCACGCTGACCCGTGCCACAGGCTGTGGTGCCTCATGTGCCCTCGGGGAGGCAGCAGAGGCGCAGGCACATGGCTCCATCCCCTTGTCAGAGCCAGGGTCTGGCTGGCAGTCGGCACGCCTGCAAGGCCCTGCGGTGTGGTGCATAGCCTGCTCCTGGCCCATGCCAGGGACCTGCTGGCCATGCCCGCCCTGGACATTCGTGCTGCAGAGCTGTGCGGTGCCCACATCTGCTGGGCATCACCGTTAGCCCCAGGGCTGCAGACTTGACATGCCCCCTTCCCTTCCCCTCCCTGGCACGGCTGCCTGGATCCAGCGTCCGCCAGCATCCTACCGGGTGTGACCGGGACGCGGCGCCCAGCTGGGTCGGCTGCTGCTCGGGGCTGGCTCAGCCCTTGGCGGGCACCCCCAGAGAGAGCCGGTGCTGTGGGGTCTGGGCCTAGTGAGAGTCCGACCCCAGTGCCCCAGAGTGGTGCTCAGGGCTGGAAGCGCTGCCTGGCTGTCAGGCCCTGGCAGCGGTTCAGGGTCACTGAGTGTGGAGCAGCCCTGTGAACCCTGGGATCTGGGGACATGGCCCTTGCAGGGAGGCCCCGAGCAGCACGGGCCCTGCAGGGTGACGCGAGGGATCTCCCCAGGGTGGCAGCCCCAGGCAAGCTCCCAGGAAGGGCCTCAGGGCTGTCCTGCCAGGGGAGGCCGGCAGGCTCCAGGGGGAGAGCGGGAGCCAGGGGCAATGCCCAGGTGTGGCTGGAAGCTGCAGCCAGCCGGACGGCACGGGGAGAAGTTCAGCTGAGGCTGGGAAGGAGAACTGCCGTGTGCATCTGACAGCTGCGTGGGCACTGCAGAGCCCGGCGGGGCGGCCCTGGGCCACGGCTGCAGGCGGGTCCCTGGAGGCGTGGGCGGGCGGTTTGCCGCGTCTCTCCTGCACGGAGAGGCAGGACAGGCCAAGGGACTTGGCTGGGTCCCAGCGCCGTGGGGATACGATGGGGCTCTGCCCACAACAGCCCACAGCGTCTGGTGCCGGTGCCCTGCGTCTCCACCAGACGCGCCCACGCGCTGTGTGCAGGCCCGCTCCTTCTCTGCTGCTCCGCGCCCCTGGGGCTACCCACAGGCGGGGCCGGGCCGGGGCCGGGCAGGGCCTTGTGGCTGGCCAGGCTGGCGGAGACAGGTGCGGGGCTCCAAGGAGCCTGGGCAAAGCAACAGCTCCTGCTGGGCCAGGCTGCTCGGGCCTGTGTGGGGCCGCCGGCAAATCTCCTGCTCCCAGACTCCTCGGCCTGGGGCTGCAGACACTCGGCAGGCGTCCTGCTGCAGCCCAGAGGCCTGCGGTTCGGACGCCTCCTGGTTCAGGCACCACAGAAGCAGGGCTTGGTCCCGGCCCAGCCCACGTGTGCCACGGCTCCGTCGCCAGCCCTGCGGTCAGGTCCCAGGCCGCAGCGATGGGCAGGGGCCGAGGCGCGTTCCTGGTCTCCCTGCCCCAGGGCCCCGGCTGCCCCGGCCCGAGCATGCAGGTCCTTTCTCAGACAGCCCGGGCCACAGCTCCCCTTCCGGGGCACTGGCTCAGGTCTGTGCAGTAAGCGTGAGAGCGTGATCTCCTGGGGGCCGGCTGCTCCTTCACGCCCGCGGCGGGTCTCTGAGGGGCTTTGCGGGAGCCGGCAGCATGAGGCAAGCCCGGCCCTTCCTGCCGCTCCTTCGCACAGGGGCTAACGCTGACCAACTGCCCGTCCATGCTCCTCCGGCCTTGCCCCGCTCTGCCCCCGCCCCGGCTCTTCGAGGCTGCTCGGGCAGCGCCGCGCGTGACTGCGGGGTGCTGCGAGCCGAGTGTGCCAGGACGCCGCTGTTCTCGCCACCTTCCCCAGGCACGGGAGACCGCGGGAAGGCAGCGCCGTCTCTCGCAGTCATCGTCCTTTGCACCGTGCCCGGGCGCGTTGGGTGGGATGGTTCCTGGCAGCTTCAGCGAGTGGGCGTATGCGGAGATGAGACGAGCTGAGCACGGGCACAGCACGGTGGCGGTCGTGCTTCTCACATTCACACCAAGCTAGGAAGTGTTTTTAGGCCACTTATAAAAACCTTGTGTGTGTGTACGTGTGTGTGCGCGGCTCTAAAGTGATATTTGACCTTCAGAAAATAGGTGAGTCCTTGCTTGTTAACCCCTTTGCACCAGCTCCGCAGCTGCTCCAGCGCGCGTGAGTTATTGCAAATGTGGCTATTTCATATCGGCCTGATAACCTCAGAGTAGATTTTCATTGGTTATTGCGCCTATCTTTAAAATCAAGTACGGCAAGCCCTGCTTTATTATACCAGAACTGCCACTGTCTGATGAGCAAACCACACCACCTCAACTATCAAGGAACAGAGGAGGCGTGAAGGCTGAAGTTTATTCTGAGCTGGTAAGGAAGCTTAATCTATTTCTGTGCTCCATCTTTCACCTCCTCGCAGGTTTAGGCTACTAGTTCAACTGCAGCCTTAACCAGCAGCAGATAGTGGGAGGCATGGACCACGGCCACGTTTCTCACCCTGTGGGTCCATCAGGATGCTGTGGACAGAGAAGGGTCGCTGCAGTTTTGTGCCATTAGATCCCATAACAAGGAGCCACGTTTAGCGGTGCTAGGTTTGCTACCAAGCCAAGTGCAGGTTGCTCAGTGAGAGGATCTCCACAGAGGCTTCACCCCGCAGAGGGCCATGCTCAAAAGAATCCTCATCCCTAACAGTGCCATGCGGGGAGCCCCGGCTACATGAACCTTGAGGAGGGCCAGTGAATGCTTGTGCTGTCAGTGCGATGCGGGCATGCGAGACAGTATTGCTGGGGGTGGTGATTGTTTTGCTTGCACTTTTCACCCATGAAAAGAGGTTTTGCATAGCTGTAAACTCTGGGGCTTAAGGCTGTCAGATTTACTGTAGCACAACTCTCCTGTCAGACGCTGGGAACATAGCCCCACAAGGCTGACAGGACGAAAAGGCTGGCTGCTGTGTGGTCTGCTGTAATCTGTGATACTTTTCCAGTAATCTCCTGCCCCTACCAGGAGACAGGCTCACCCATCACAGGTTGGGATGTGTGTACTCCACGTGTCTGTTATATTGTGCATGTGTGCTCCATGGTGTAGGTACAGGTACATAGCAGGTAGGAATTACTCACTGAACTGTTACACCTTGGTATTAATTATCATGCCTGCCACATGTCTGGGCTACACATGGGCCAGGATGAGCAGAGGAGATTACGGTTTAATCCTATGGGGAGCAGAGCCACTGCCACCCTGCAGGGGAATGGAGCTGGGCCACACGTGCTGTGTATGTGGAAGCATGTTTTGAGATGAACATGTCTGTAGGTGAACATCTGCGTGGCGGCTGATCATGACACGGGGATCCTGAGCACAGGAGCAGCCCTGCGTGCGCAGCCCCGTGCCCCCTCTGCCCTCTGCTCTCGGGCAGGACCGAGGCACTGGGTGGAGGTGGCTCTTGAAGATGCTCACGCAGGAGCAGGCGGTTGTGCTCAGGGGTGTGTGACCCACTTACAGCTGATGTCAGCACGTGGGGAAGGAACGCAGTTCCAGGAACTAGAGCTCTGTCGCCTGCTCACACTAGGTTCCCCGGCATTGTGCACGGGGCCTCTGCTGACGTGAGTCGACCAGCAACAGATGGAAAGAAGGGAGTCCGTGCCTGCAGAAAAGCGAAGGGACGCAGACATAGGTGCATGTCAATGTCTTGTTAATATGGCAGGCAGAAGCATGGCTGGCAATAGGAAGCAAGCATCCCAGCTCCCAGCACCCATCCCATGCAGATCTTTGCCTTCCCCAGCTCTTGAGCTCATGCCCCTACATGTGCTAGGGGAGCTGGCATTTCACGGGTCCTCACACCCATGCTTCCTGCTCTTGTCTGTGCTCTCATCGCGGCAGGTCTTTGGACATCCATCCTGCCTGGGGCGTTCTTCACACCTCCCACTCCCACTGTGTCACCTCACCTCGGCCCCCATTGCACAAAGCATCACATCTGCCACCCTCCCTGTGCTCTGCTCCCAGGAGCGGGGCCAGAGCCCGAGGGCACACAGCACCGCACAGCAGCCTGGTGCCCTCTCGTGAGCCAGATCCTGCCTCAGGCAGCACGCAGCCATCCCCCGCTGTACAGAGCCAGCCTGTCTCTTATGCTGTAGAGAGCTGCTATTCTCCCTCCCCAAAAACATAGATGTGAAAGCTAGAAGGGAACGGCTGGTCTCCTGGTCTGACATCAGGCCCAGCACAGGGTGCTCAGTGTGCTCCCCACAGCTTCTAATCCAGCCAGAACAGCGCACGGTCTTCAGGGAGTGGCCGTGCTTCTGCCATTGGCACAGCGGGTGGGTGCAGAGTATGCGTCATGGTGGCACCCATGACAGCAACCGGCACGTGGCTTCAGTCTTGCCCTGCGAGACAGATTTCCCAGGCACGAGCCATCCCCATAGCTCTTTTCCAAGCCCTTTGCAACTGGGTGGACTCTAGAAGTGTCTGGAAGTGGACCAGCCACGTGTCCCTACTGGGGCGGCACTGACAATACCACCCTTGCTTCCACTCGTCTGTGCCCAGCGACTCATCCAAGGTTTGTTTTAGCTCTTACCGTGGCCCCTGCAGGAGGCCTGCGTTCATCTGGTGTCCACACAAGAGTGACCAAGAAGCCAGGTTTGCTTGGTGATGGCTCTTACTGGCCTGACTGTAGTTTGGAGACATCAGATGAGCACCTGAGCACAACATGCCTTTCCTCTGGGTGCAGGAAAGAGGCAGATATGGCCTAAGCTAAACACCAGGTACACTGACTTTTGCATGGCCTTGCCTTTAGCTGTGTTAAAACCCACTGTGCAGGTGAGCCTGGGCTACCACACACTGTGTGACCATAGCTCACAAATCAGAGCTCACTTGAGAACCTCTGCAATGTCGAGTCGACCGGCAACACCCTGGCAGAGTTTCTGCTTTAATTAGCAAGGGCTGCATGGCCCTGACTGGGGCCCTGAGCATGTCCATAGGTGCACACGTGTGCCTCACTGTGTGCGTGCCTTCATGCATCTCTCTCTATTTCATATTTAGTCACTTGCTGCATTTATCACTGGCATCATTAGCAGCCCTGATAGAATGATAAGGAAGAGGCCTTTGCGCCTCCCTCTGCTGAAGCTGGTTAATTGACATTTCCCCTCTGCAGCCCCCGCTCAAAACACATCATCAGCAGAGCTGGATCTTTACTGTGAACCTGTGGGTGGAGGGTATGTGGGTTCACGGGGGCGAAGCCCACCCACCGTTCAGCCAGCCGCACTGCAGTGCTGGCACAGGGGGTGCCTGAAGCAGGCAGGGTGTCAGAGTTTCTAGGGTCAGAAGGGACCTGAGCAGATCATCGAGTCCGACCCCCTGCCATGGCAGGAAAGAGTACTGGGATCAAACAACCCCGGCAAGGTGTCTCTCTAGCCTCCTTTTGAAGACCCCCAGGGTAGGAGCCAGCACCACTTCTCTTGGAAGTTGGTTCCAGATCCTAGCCGCCCTGACCGTGAGGTCGTGCCTCCTGATGTCTAGCCTGAACCTGCTCTCTGTCAACTTATGGCCATCATTCCTCGTTACTCCCGGTAGTGCTTGGGGGAACAGGGACTCTCTCTCTCCCATTGCCTGCTGGTCCCCCTTGGCCAGTTTATAGATGGCTGCCAGATCCCCTCTCAGCCTTCTCCTGTGGAGGCTGAATAGGTTCAGGTCCTGTAGCCTCTCCTCGTAGGATCTGCTGTTGCTACAAGATGAACACAATTTCTTGTAAATTCTGATTTGGGGCAGGGTGTACTATCTTTTGGTTGCATCTTTGTACCATACAACAATTCTCAGCGAGGGAGCCAGGGCATGCAGGGATGCCATGATATCATTTTAAAGGATGTGGTGCAGTGACAGCGTTATTAGATGTGCAAACACTTAGACGTGATTCATAAGATAAACCCAGAGATTTTAAATAGGAATCCACAGCATCAAAATCATTCTGACCTGTTGTGGTCTTCGAGTTCTTTGCAACAGAAAAGTGTCTCCGTTATAGAAAGAAGCACAGGGAGAGGCTGGAGCTGCTCCACTTGGTTTCCTTGTTTGGGACACGGGACTGACAGGACAGTTCTGGGCCCTTGGGTCCTGCCCCTGCAACGGCAGGCAGCCACATCGCGTCACCCCCTGCACGCACTGGCCCAGCGGCATCTCGCACCTCGGCAGGTCCCTGGTCCCACTCCAGCACCGCACCGCTGGCGGAGTTGGGAATCACCTCATCTCCAGCCTGAATTTATTTGGAGCCGGTGTCCCTGTTTGTCTCATGCCAGCGCTGTCCTTTCGCTTAAACCGCTCTTCTCCCTCACGGGCATTGACCCCTTGCGGCCTGCTCTCACAGGGCCAGATCTCCATCCTTCGTCCTGGGCCTCCTCTTTCGCTTTCAGCGGGGTGACGGGGCAGCACAAACCTGCTCCTCCGCTACCCCTCATGGCTTTGGTGGAGCTGCTGTCAGCTCCCTGGATCTGCTACCGATGCACTGGCTGCTCAGAACAGCGCAGGGTGGTGCCGGATCCTCTGCTTGGCCACAGAGACATGGGGGGCCCTTCTGTAAACATGGGGGCGTCCCAAAAACACCAGCAGTTCCTGACTGGAACTGGCTGGGATGTTTCACTTGAGCTCTCAGCATTGCCTGCGAGGAATAGGGCCGCTGTCCCTGCTGCTACCTGGGCCTCAGCCAGAGCCACATCCAGTTTGGGGCATCCCTGGGTAAGTAGGGTGTAAAGGAGCTGGAGAGGATCCAGGGACAAGTGGTGAAGGTGGTGAAAGGGCTGGGAAATGGGCCTGCCAGGGGAGGCTGAAGGAGCCAGGTGAGCTTCCTGCAGCGGGAAAGGACATCAAGGAGGTGGAGACATGATGGCAGCTGAAAGGCTGCTGTGAAGGAGGAAACCCTTCTCTTTCTGCAAAAGGCAGGACAGGTGGCCATGGGCGTAAACAGCAGTAAAGCAGATCCACAGCCGGGTGGAGAAAAGACTTCCCAGCCCCAAGGAGGGTTGGCCAGCGGCTGCCACGCGGAGCGGCAGGTGCTGTTCATTGGTGGCTACCACCGCATGCGGCCATTTGCAGGCCTGGCTCCAGCCGTGGCTGGCGGGGCAGGCAGGGCCAGAAGGGATGAAACGCATCGCTCAACGGCAGGTGGGACCCGGGGCACGGCGCGCACCCTGGGTGCTCGCGGCAAGGTGGAGAGCAGGTGCCACCAGGGGCCAGCGACAGGCCCTGCGTGGAGCCCTTCAGGGGCGGGGGGACAGCCAGGGCCCAGCCGGGCCGGCAGGTGGAGGGAGCTGGTCTTTTCCAGAGGCATCTTGTATTTCAGACCCCTCTGCCATGGGCCAGGACACCCAGTGTACCTACCTCCAGCTGTGCCTTGCTGCCCTTGCACTCGCCAGAGAAGGGGAAGGGACAGGTGAGGGAAGCATGGGGGCACCCACTCGTGAGCCGCTGCTCGTGCTCTTGCCCACGGCCCTGGGCGCGTCTCCCGAGAACGTGCGGTGCTCGACCGCACCGGGGCGGCACAGGAGGGAGCGTGTCCCCACGGTAGGGGAGGCGCGGGGAGGAGGGGAGCTGGTCCCCGCAGTCGGCAAGGGTGCAGTGGACTTTCTGGGGCAGGGGCGGGGGCCGGGTCTGAGCCCTGGCCACGGCCGCTGACCAACAGGACTTCTCTGGCCTCCCCCTGCAGAGGAGCTTCCGGGCAACCTGAGCTGCCTGAACAACTACGAGACCCGGGCAGACTGCACGTGGGTGACGGAGGGGCCCGTGGGGGACGGGCCCTTCTACCTGAATTTCACCAAGTAAGGCCCACGCGCGGTAGGGTCCCTGCCCGGGGCAGCAGGCTCGGCCGAGGATGGGGGGCGCATTTCCTGCACAGCTTCTAGCCACGACCCCATCAGGCCCAGCTCCCTGCTCCCAGGCCCTCACATCGGCGGGTCTGCAAAGGGGTGTGAGCAAGTCTCTGCCAGCCCCTGGCACGTGGCAGCCAAGCCTGCCTCAGCCTCAGCCGGGTAGGGCTGTGCCACCAGCCTCCCGTGCTCACCTGCTCTGCTACCTGCCCACAGCCAGCTGGAGCAGGGCGGTGGGGCTTCCCTGTGCCGTCTGCACTGGTGTGGGGTGGGGGCAACCGACCCTGAGCCTAGGCTGCTCCTGGCCAGCCTGCCCTCCACCCGGCACGGGTACAGACAGCAGAGGTTGCAAAGCCCCCGCGCGCACAACCATGGCACGGAGACAGGTTCAGCCTCTGCTTATTGCAGCGTGATGCCCAAGGAGACCACCATCTGCATGCTGACTGCCAGCGAGGACTTGCCACACTGGCATCACGGCGCCATCCATGTGTTGTATCGCTTTAACGAGTTGGACTGCTTCCAAGTGTCTCTGCACGGTGGCTTCTCCGAGGGCAATCGCACATACATCGCCTTCCAGGAGTACAAGCCCCGGCTGTACAGTGAGTCGGGGGCCTCCGGCCTGGGCCCGCCAGGCACCTGCGGAGGGGGAAGCCCGAGGGAGATGGGGCCCGAGCAGCCTGGCCTGCCCAGTTACCAGGAAGGGAGCCTCACCCAGCTAATGCTGGGGTTGGGGCAGCCACAGCCCCTCCAGCAGCCCTGCCGGGCCTGAGGGCTCTCGCTACCCTGCTCCTCTTTGCCCCGGGGAGTGAGGCCATGTCCCCTCCACACCTCTAGTCTGGGCATGGCTCCCCACAGCATGGAAGCACTGCTGGTTGGGACAGAGGAGTCCCAGGCCTGGGGACTGTGCCCAGAGGAGCACGCGGCTGCCTGACAGGGCCACGGGGATGCCCCGCGGTGGAAGCCGTCTCACACAGTCTCCTCTGCTCGCTGTCCTGCAGCTCAGGGGTCTCTGCGTGTGCAGGCAGGGCTGGAGCATGGTGCATGTGGTCACCGGCTGACAAGGCACTCCTGCCAGGACCCTTCTTTCCAGATGAGCCCCCTTCCCCTGGTGATGCTCTGACCTGCTCTGGGGGCTGAGCCAGTGTCCTGCTAGCCCCAGGATTAGGAGATGCTGAGAGCCTCCTCCACCTCCTGTGCCTGCAGCCAGCTGAGGAACATACCCTCTCCCCGTGGCTGCCATGTAAGGAAGCACTGGGAATAATGCATTTCTCTTCTTGCAGTTAAGTGTGATCCCCCCTCCAGCCTGCAGAGCAACTTCAGTGCTGACAAGTGCCAGCTCCAGTGGAGCGTGCCTGCCTTCCTGGAGCCGATTCTGCAGTATGAGCTGGAGTTCAAGGAGCAGAACGAGTCCTGGGAGGTAACTACACCAGCCTCCACTGGCAGGAGTGGTGCACAACCCCTGCCCCTGGCTTTGATGGACACCCCTGGCACTGGTATTTGGGGTTGCCTGGGCACCTGGCATCCCAGGAGGAGGTTGATGGATACCTTACAAGGTACTGACACTTCAGACAGGGGAGTGTCCCCCGCCTGAACCCCACCTGCCCCCCATAAGGTGGAGTCCACCTAGATGCAGCTAAGGAGGTAGGGTCGAGTAGAGTCTCAGCCTCTGCCATGCACTAATTGAGCTTTTCCTGTCATAACTTCCAGCAAGCCTTGCACAAAAACCTGTTCAACTCAGCAACAAGAGTCGAAATTGAGGCCACAGAGTTTCGAGCTGGCATCACTTACATTGCAAGAGTTCGCTGCAAAACTTCCCGACAGCTGACATCTTATAAGAGTCAGTGGAGTGAGTGGAGCCAGACGACAGCATTTCAGAGAGCTGCTGTCCCAGGTGCGGAGAGCGTTTTGTCCTGTTTCACTTCCTCTGATCTTGAAAGTCACTTTATTGAAAAGAGAGCGAGAGAGGGAGAAACATTGGGAACAGAAAGGCTGTGGGGACAGATTCATGAATCTGAATGGATATCTTTCCATCCTTTATACCCGTGTTGCTTTCTCCCAAGGTTTTAGCAGCTTGTTTTGTTTGCATGGGTTCTTGAAAGTATCTGGATGCATTGCAGTCTTTTTATGGATCATTTGTGAGCTGATTCTACTAACGGAATAATTTCTTTCCCAGATTTGGTACAGCTGCCTGAAGAGCTGTTTAGCACCCGTGTGTTGCAGTTTCTGTTCATTCCCATAGGTCTTAGCGTTATCCTCTACCTAGTGTTTAGCTGCAAGTTTCCCTCCAGGTATGTTTCAGACTCTCATGCAAGGTCCTGTTGCCTTTACTAATTTAAGTATAAATCACATATCCGTGTATTAGGGCCATGTCTCCCCTTCAAGACTCCAGTCTGTGAATACCTTGGGTTTAGAGGAGGGTGCTGTGCAAAGACTCCAGGACCATCTGTCTCTACATGCTTGAGATATAGCCCCCTTCCCTGGGTCTGTCTTCATTAGCTAAGTGCCTTGCAGGGAACCCAAATGAAGCCAAGGAGCTGGGTTGTGTCTCTTAAGGATACAAGAACTATTCTGAATAGGTTTTAAATGCTGGTGAAGTGGATAGCTTAGGGACGACTGGTGTGGAACAGTCGGTGAGCTCTGAGGGATCTGTCTGACAGCTGTTGAGGCTTTCCCCAGACACCAGCCACTGGGATCTGCAATAGTCAAGTGCTGAAACTCCAGAGCAGTCAGGCTCAGTGACGCAGATCCCGTTCCTGGGCTCTGGGCTGAGCTCAGGACCAGAGCAGGGAACACAGCTCGAAGCTCTGGCAAAACCCGCTAGAAGCCCCAGAAAGTCTCACAACGGCCAACAAGCCCCCAGATGGGCAGAGCAAAGCCGAGCCTGCCCCACACTCCCTGCACAGAGAGGCCAGCAGGCATCGTGCATGGGAGCAGTGGTGCGGGCAGCATCTGGAGGGGGGGATGCGGAGCTTATTGTGACCCATGCTAGATGGCAAGAGGAACAGGGCAGGTTTCTGCTACCTAAATATCAGGAGCCCCTGGCCCCCGCTCCTGGAAGGGCATGAGCTCAATGCCTACATGTGGAAGCAGCCCCGGCAGTTGTCTAATGTGGTTAAGCTGCAGTACACTGGGTCTCAGAAGACTTAGACACACCTGCAGAGAGGACTTGAAACCATAGACTTCAGCCATCAGAAATCTGGCTGTCTCCCAGCATGCTGTGCTGCCTGTTCACAAGGCACGACACACACCCCCTCGCAGTCACTCAGCCATGCACACAGACAGCGGGAGCCGTGGGAAAGGGCCTTGTGTAGGTGACCCTGCAAGCTGTTGGTACAATACACGGGGCGTTTCTGTGGATTTGAGGTAGGAAGTGTTGCTTTCTCTCCCCAGGGCAAAGAGCATCACCTGCCAGAGCATTCCCACCCCTGCTGCTTTCTTCCAGCCCCTCTACACCCTGCACAATGGGAACTTCAAGGTAACAGAAAATTCCCTTCCTTCCTCACGACCTGTCACACCATGTGGGAAGGTGGTTTGTAGGATCAGTCACTCCTGCTCCTGGCAGACAGCGAGGGGCTGGTCAGATGCCCCCAAGATGCTGACTGACCCTTGTGCCCAGCACAGAGCCCGCTTCTGGAGAGGGCTGCAGAGTCCGACTGCAGAGAGCGAGGATCGGGGCCAGCCCCTGGGAACTGCAGAAGCAAAGCACATGGGGCACAGCAGCCTCCTCACTAGTGTAGCTGCCTCCAGCCTTGTTCCCTCAGCCCCTGGCTTCCCTCGCACTCGCTGCAGGCACTGCTCCCTGCGTCCACGCAGCTCAGGCAGCAGAGCCACCCGCAGCACAGCTCAGGGCTGAAGTGGGAGGCCTGGTGGATAACACCTTCCCCTAAGGGGATCAGGGACCTGAATTCTCACTTTGCTATTCAGGGCTGGCTCTGTGGAGGTTCGGATGAGCGGCCAATTTGGGCTCTGCTGTCCACTGCCAAACCCAGCTGGAAGGAAGGGCTTAAGAGCCCCTGTGCAGGGTCTGCAGCCTGCCTCTAAGCAGGGTGTCCTGTATTTATCACTCCTTGCTCTAGGACTGGGTTGGCCCCAAGGAGGAATGTGGCCAGGTCAGAAGACATGAAGCTAGTGACCTCAGCAAAGTGTCTGCAGAGGCCGTGGCTGATCCAAGTGCTCATGAAGTGATCTCTCAGATCTCCTTAAAGTCACTGGCAAAGACCAGTGTGGCTCTTCAAGAGGATGGCTGCGCCCTTGCCTCAAGCCCAGCACAGCAATACATGGGTGCAAAAGAGGCAGCAGTGGGGCTGGCAGCATTGCTTCCACATGACCACGTGGAAGCAGGGGCCCTGGCCCCCTTGGAGGGAAGCGAGATGGAAGATGGCAGCCCTGACATGGAGGGGGGCCCTTTGCTCTACTTACAGCAGGGCGAGGCTGACCTGTACGTGCTGCAGAGGTCTTTGGAGCTGGAAAGCTTGTCCTTCTGCAGCAATGACTACTGTACCTTGTGCGATGGTGATGCTGCGGGGAGCTCGATCCCTGCTGAATGGCTGCAGCTCCTGGAAGGGGGAAGTCTGCCCAAGCATCCACCCAGCGGGGTTGACGCTGCCCTGCTGGGTCACCAGGTCTGAGGCACCCACCACCTGGCTCACCTCAGTCCCTGCTAACGTCCCGCTAGGTGCCAAAGATCCTGCTGAGGAGCAGACTGTGCCCAGCCCCTGCACAGAGGAGGGGGTCTCATGGCACCGCCTTGCTTTCCACCCACTCTGTGCAGGGGCTGAGCACGATCCCAGTTCTGTCACACGGTGGGCCAGGCACATGCCAGACCTGGGCACACACTCACCAAGGGCATCTCTCACACTAGCTCGTGGTGTCCAGCTGGGCCACGCCATGGTGCTGCGCGCATGCTGCCTCCTGAGCCAGAAGCACTGTAGCCACGTGCAGCCGAGCCAAGCAGGTCAGCTCAGCACGGCGCGAAGGCGGCTGTCACATTCTGCGCAGCAGGCAGGGCACGTGGAGCAGTGCCGTCTCTGCCAGCCCAGGAAGCCTCCGCACCCACTAGCAGGTGAAGCAGCAGGGAGGTCCCACGATGCTCCTGCGCTACAAGGCAGCTCTGCCCTGCTCCCAGCACAGGAGCACCCTGCCTGCAGCCCCTTGCAAGCCAGCTCTGTGTGGTCAAGAGCAGGGCAAGGTCGGTCAGGCCACTAAGCCGTGCACACCACTCAGTTCACAGCCTCGCTCCGAGCCAGTTATGGTGCTTCATAAAGACAGTGCCCTTGTAACACAGCTGGTAACAAGGTGCTGAGTTTTCTGCTCCTTAGCAGGATGCTGATCATGTTACACAGCACATGGTTTCACAGGAATGCCTGGTTCCAGTACTTGAACAGCTTTCAATGCTGCATTTTGCTGTTTTGAGCCTGGATGGCACTAACTTTCCAGCTCAGATTAGCTAAACTTGGAGTGTTGCTTCTAACTTTAGGGCAGATTGTTTCAGGGCACTCGGACCTGATTGCCAGCTGCAGATGGTAAAATCACAGCCCAGACAATGGCACGGCTTGGGGCTTTCTTGGTCACTAAAGGGTGACAACAAATTAGAGCCACCCAAGTCAATCTCGCTGCCCTTCCTGAATGAGCCTGGCTCCCTTCGCCTTCAGGCTTTCTGCTGGGCAGGTGCAGGAGTCCCCTCAACCCTGGGGCTCCCCGCTCCCTTTCCAGACGTGACTTCCTAAAGGGCATGCACATGTGCCTGCAACCACAGCTCCTAGAGGGGAAGGTCGCCGGGGCGGTAACAGACGTGCTGAGACAGTTGTGCACCCAGGCCAGCCACCATTGCCCACCTCCTTCCCCTCTCTGCAGCGTGTGGCTTTGCCTGGGGCTGCCCAGCTGGCCTGCATTCACACACCCAGTGTTTGCTAACAGCACTGAAAACACAAGGCTTTTGCAGCCATCCCAGCCAGCTCTTTGCTGAGAGGCCTTCATCTGGTGGGGAAAGCAGCACGAGCATTCAGACTCCATGGCCCACCTGGTTCTTGGCCTCTCTTCTGAAACAGCTGCAGAAGGAGCCACTTGAGCCTGGTTTTAGAGCTCCTGTCTCTGATGAGAAATTAGCATGCCCTGTGGGCCCTTGGCTGGTGGTCAGATTTTTCTTCTCTCCTTTATAAAAGAGCAGAAGGGGATGCCTTTTATAGCTTGCAGCTGCTCACCATGCAGGGACAGAGGGGAATTTGCAGTCCTTATGCTCTGCTCAGATGGCTTCTTCTGGGGGTTGTAACAGATAGAGGGAGACCTATAGAGCAAGGGTGTTAGCATGACTGATTCTTCATGTTTTGCAGTGTCCGTCCCATAATCCAGCTTGACACATTGTCCCAAAACTCAGGTATCAAGGGAAGAGTCAGAGAGACTTTGCCAGAGGCTGGCTGAGCCCACAGAGGCTCTCGGTTGGATCAGCTGAACAGCTCTTGGTTATAGCTGCATAAGAAACTTGCAGCAATGTAATGCAATGGTCCCTCAACCAGCTTAGCTTACTTCAGTGAGGAATCACTATGAGGCATTCTTCAGCTGAATCGCCCCTCCACAGAGGGTCTTCACCCACCTGGTTCAACCTGTTTCTGAAGGAGTTTGGTTAAGGGAGCACAGCGGTAGATCCCAGGAGGGCCCTGCCTCAGGGTGGGACATCTGTGGGGCCTGGGTCTTAAGGAGAAGGCAGCTTGCTGAAGCAGGGCAGTCTGGGGATGGAGCAGGCAACAGGCCTTCCAAGCTGGTATCATCAGGGGCAACATGGGATGGCAGGGGACAGCCGCAAGCCTTGAGGCAAGAGGGAGCA
The DNA here is from genome assembly GCF_052110815.1 of Crocodylus siamensis. Taxonomy (NCBI): domain Eukaryota; kingdom Metazoa; phylum Chordata; order Crocodylia; family Crocodylidae; genus Crocodylus; species Crocodylus siamensis. The sequence continues at coordinate 50,599,002 of NC_143406.1, forward strand.
AGCAGGGAGCAGCAAAGCTGTGAAGGGGAGAGCAAGCCTAGATCTAACAGGATGGAAGCAGGGAGGCCGTGCAGAGACTGGGAACTGGCAGCTATGAGGAAGAGAGGGCAGCCACGTGCACCAGGCAGGCAAGGTGCAGAGGTCGTGGGAGCCTGGAGCTGGTGTGAGCTGCAGACACTAAGGGCTGCCCTGCCATCAGCGCTGTCTGGCACTGCGGCCCTCCGCGGGCACTCTTGCAGCACCGAGGCCACAGGATGTTTCCCTGGAGCCTGGGGGACAGACCTAAAATGTAAGAGCCAGTCACAAAGTGAGTGGGGGGGACGGGGGAAGGGGTAGGTGACTTTAACTTTTTTGCTTGGGGAAAAAGACACCAACATTTTCTATTTGGTCTTTGGCTAAGAAATCATGGGTGTTCTGGGTCTTCCAATGAAAAATTAAGAATTTTTAGAGGAAGTGCACGTACCTCCTGCAAAATTGGTCATTTAATTAAAAAAGAAAGAAAAAGCCCAAAACAAAACTTTGTCAAAAACCTGTGGATGGAAAAATGTTAAAACACACAGCCAGTCATACTGAATGGGCCGATACAGTTGGACTATACTTGAATCCTGCTCTTCTGTTGAGATACCCTGAGACTGCTGCAGGTTATTCTATTACTGATGATGTGTGAATTAAGAGCTATTAGAAACCTCTGCAGGATGACTGTGAGCAGCGTAGCTGTTTTCCATGGAGTGAGAAGTACCACAAAGCCCAGAGTAACCTCCAAAGGGGCTTGGCTACTTTTGGTTTGCTGTCTCCTCTGTTTTTCTTCGTTTGCTGCTGCACAGAATGGGAGAAGATCTCAGGCCATGGTGTTGCTTAGATTGTATTCATGTGAGCTAGTCCTACATTTGCCTTTGCCTGTGTAATGCATCACCTGCCGGGGGGCGGTGGGAAGCCTTACCCACCAATGGGGCTCTCCATCTGATCCAGCTTCCCCAACCTCAGGAGAACTTAAAACTGCCTACCAAGGCTGACTCCAGCCTCAGGCTGAATTAACCACCACTACACACTGTCCTCTGGATCAGAACAGAGCAAGTAGTTTCTTCACCTTCTCTGGGACGTGCATGAGCTCGCTCTCTGTGTTTTATGGGGAGAATGACTTGATAAAATGCATGGTTTGTAAGCAGTGGAGAATGTTGTGGTGTAACACTGGGAACATTAGCCATGAAGAAACAAAGCTTTTTTCTGTAACTTGCATTTTTTTTTCCTTGCATGCTTAAATAAATAAAGTAGAGCTAACATCTGCATGTGGTTATTGAGAAGCCAGAGCCCAAGAACATCCAAAAGATGCTTTGAAACAATACATCCAGGCTGCAAGACCACAGTGGGGCAGAAAGGAAAGGTTAGATTCTGGAAATGTCATGGTGGCAGCAGCATGTGAGGATAGGACAGTAGGTCACCTACATCTCCCTAATACCAGTTACATTTTAAGACTGGTTGGTGAGATGGTTTCTAATCCATCTAATGCTTGTCTTGTTAATTCCACATAATATACTAATATGATCTCAACATAGCTGTCAAAAGCAACAAGAGCAACACACTTCCCCAGTACTCACATTCACTCGCAGCAATCCCACTACCTGAACAGAAATCCCAGGTGATGCTACCAGTGTCTCTTGCTTGTTTCCCATTATTTCAGCCTACGTAACCCCCATGGTCTCCATGACCAGTGTCACTTCACTAGGAGCTACTTGACAACAGAGTCAATTTTGCAGCCACTACCATGAAATAGTAATCTCCCAAGTCTGTGATGGGAGGAAAAACTGTAACTGAGCACTGCGGTGTTCAGTCATCTGTGTGTTCATTTCAGAAGAGCGTGAGATGTCTTGAATCAGCATGTTCGTCCAGCATCAGGAACACAGGCTCATGCCAAAAGAAGAGTAGGCGTCTGCCTTGACGCAGAGGCAGAGGGGTTCAGCCAAGCTGCTGTATCCTCTGATGTCTTCTCTTTGCAATATGGCCTCTATCTTTTAATGCATCATTAACTTCAAGAATCAGATATTGGTGCTCAACTTTCTGAAGGCAGGGCCATATTAACCCTTCAGTGGGCCCTAGGCAAACAAATGCTTGGGCCCCTACTTTTTTCATTTTATAATTATAATATGTAAAATAAGCACAGCTGGGCCCCTTCTTTACTTAGCCAGACTAGGCATATGTCTAGGGCCCTATGTGTTAATCTGGCCCTGTCTGAAGATGTCCTAGAAAGGAGTCTCCCCATTCCACTTCCAAGAAGTAAAAGCCTGACCTGCAGCCACTTCCATTGCTTCTTCCCTGTTGTTGCCTTAGGACAGTGCCTAAAGGCAGGGCCCGTTCAGGCTGAGACAGGCAGGAGAAATCACTGGTCCTCTCCTGGCTAAGCCAGAATTGTAGAGGGGAGTGTTCTGTAAGTAGAAGAGAAGTCCCTTTTTCTTAATTTGAAGATTATAAAAGCAAAAGACAGAGAGAGCTGGCTAGTGGGACACTGGCCAGTACCAGACAGTACCGAACTGCTCCTCATGCAGGCCTGCCATGTGCCTCAGTTCTCAGGCTCTCTCTGTAATTCTGCTCAGGTGGCTCAATAATCCCCTTTCCCACCCACCCCCATCTCCAGCTCTGCTAAACCCCTCAGCTCTCCCACAGCACCTCAGTCCTGACTGGCAGTCCCTGCTCTCTTCCAGCCTGGGGGCTCCATGCTCCTCACTCCCATGTGAGCCCTTCTAGATAATGAAGTCACTGAATGTTAAAAATAGTTTACCTTAATCTTCAGTCATTAAATCTTCTCTAAAGATCTATTCGTGCTAGAGTCACTATGGCATTTCTGAACAGAGATAAGCATTAATCAGGTGAAGAGATCTAAGCTAGCTATCTGTTCTGAAAGTGCAGGCAGTGCTATCTGATGGTGTACACATTCCTGTACTGGCAGTGGCTAACAAGTGATCTGCTGGTGCTAGCAAAGAGGGTGAGCACAAGGGTTTGTAAGACATGGCTAGCCAGGGTCAAGGTTGCAACACCAAATCCAGCGTTTGTATTAACTTCTTGCTGCCCCTAGACCCAGCAAAGGCATCACCTGGAAAAATTCTCAGGGTTGCCAGGCTCAGTTCCAGAAGGGTGATCCAGAAATGAGACAGAAAGGGGGAGACCTAGAAGGAGAAAAGGGCATGAGGGAAATGTCTGGGGTGGCAGGGAAGACTGAGAGCTACTTTCTCATAGGCCTGTGCGAGTCGGCAGCTATTCGATCCTGCTTCGGATCTGGCCGCTTCAAATGGCCACGACCCGATTCAGAGCTTCAGACCGGGTTCCTGCTTCGATCCGGCTGAAGCAGCTCCGAAGCTTTGGAGCCACCTCGGATCCAGCCATAGGGTATAAGGGGGGAATCAATGAAATATCTATAACTTTGTTTTTTGTCTGATTTTGGATGAAACTTGCAGGGGTGGTAGCCTCTTCTAAGAGCATGAAGCCTGCCAAGTTTCAAGAAGATCAGTGCAGGGGTTTGGGAGGAACTGTACCCCAAACTTGAAAGCAAAACTCATGTCACTTGTATGTGTTACACCACAGGGGGCTGAAACCCACAGGGCTGGTAGCTCTTACTGAGGCCACAAAGCCTGCCAAGTTTCAAGATTGGAGCAGGGGTTTGGGGGGAACTGCACCTTAAGCTGCAGACGAGCAAAACTGGTGCCATGGGTGACCCTGTGTGTGTTAAGGCGCAGCAGGGTGACAGCTGCAGGGGTGGTGGCCCCTGCTGTGGCCACAACGCCTGCCAGCTGTGGAGGAGATCGGTGCAGGGCTTCTGGCTTCTGGGGCCCTGCACCCCGAGCTGCTGACAGACAAAACTGGTGCCACGGGTGCTTGTGGGACTGACTGTGTCCGTCTTGGGGCAGTTGTCTGTATTGACTCTTTCCTCTCCTTAGTCTGTTGTTTTGTATGTGTTAATCGTTACTAAATAACTGGTTACATTAGTTAGCAACTGTATATTGAGCTGGTCCCTGAGTGAATCATGATTGATTGGTAACTGGTGACACAGTAGCCTAGCTGCCAGGCCTGCAGTAATTTACGCCCCTCCCCCTACCCCAAGATAGACACGGTCAGTCCCACAGGCCCCCATGGCACCAGTTTTGTCTGTCAGCAGCTCGGGGTGCAGGGCCCCAAGACCCCCCTGCACCAATCTCCTCCACACCTGGCAGCATCACAGCAGGGGCCACCATCCCTGCAGCTGTCACCCCGCCGCGCCTTAACACACGCAGTGTCACCCACGTCACGAGTTTTGCTTGTCCGCAGCTTGAGGGGCAGTTCCCCCCAAACCCCTGCACTGATCTCCTTGAACCTTGGCAGGTGTCATGGCCTCACCAGGGGCCACCACCCTGGCAGTTTTCACCCCCCTGTAGTGTAGCACATAACTTGACGTGAGTTTTCCTTCAAGAAATTGGGGTGCAGTTCCCTCTGAACTCCTGCACCAATCTTCTTGAAACTTGGCAGGTTTCATGCTCTTAGCAGAGGCTACCAGGCCTGCAAGTTTCATCTAAATCAGACAAAAAACAACAAAGTTATAGATATTTCATTGATTCCCCATTATACCCTATGGCCAGATCTCTAAGGCGGCGCTGAAGTTTTTCTGAACCGCTTTGGAAAGTCTAACGAAGCCAGTGCTTCGATCCGGGCATGCTGCTTCGGACACAGAAGCATCCAAAGCTTCTCCGGATCTGAAGCACAGTCCGAAGCCTCGCACAGCCCTACTTTCTCAGTCTCCATCAGCTACTATCTGCTGCAGACACAGGCACCAGGGACCTGCCACACCTCACTCACACCTATGTCATTCAGGTGCCAGCTTTGGTATTTTTATCCTGAATGGTTTTTTTAAGCCCCAGCTTCTGGGGCCACAGGGTGGTCTGAAAAGCTCAGCTGTCATTGGCTAGCTTTCTTCTTTCAGGGAAAAGCATGAAACAAATTTCTCCTAATTGACTACAGGCTCAGAAACCACAAGGAAAACAACATGATGCACTTTGGCTTTCTAAATCTCATTATCTGAAGGGTCCTGATGCTCTGTTATGAATGCTTGGGGTTGGCTCACAAAGCTAGGAAGGGCCTTGCTGGCAGACCTATGGACCACCAAGTCATGCATTTCAAGGACAGAATGGACCATCATAACCATCTAGTCCGACCTCCTGCCATAGAAATGCCAGACCCCGGCATGGGTGCCAGAGCATGGCACACGTAGGCATTTTGGTTGGCATGTGTGCCCTGGTGCAGATGCTGGGGAAGGGACTGGGCTGCACTGCCACAACAAAGATCAGGCCCCCCGCAGCTCCCCTGACATCCACCCCTGGCATGCCAACATCTTGCAGGTCAAGGTTGTGGATGTTTTGGGCACTCTGCCCACAAACGTTGCTGACCCCTGCACCAGAGGATTTCACCCATTGGCTCCCACATCAGGGTGCAAGAATAATATGTATTTTAAGACAATAGTTTTGATTTGAGGAGGCCAAGGTGGGGAGTTACTGCAGTTCATGGTAAAGGGTTCCAGCAGTTAGTCAAGCTCTCTGTTAAAAATGAACATTTCATTTCTTGTCTGATCCTCTTTTAACTTCAGCTTCTGGCCATTGGGTGTTGTTTTGTCCTTGTTTGGTAAATTAAAAGCCCCACTAGTCTAATATCCTGCCGCTGATCATATCTGGCACTGGATGATTCAGATGAAAGCGTTAGCAATCACTAAATAAGCAGATTTGGGGTAATCTGTCTATGCTGAAATTTAACCCTAATCTTAAGTATCTGGAGATTAGTTTATGCTTCAGAGAGTGAGGTTTTATATCACTTGCAAAAAATGTTTTAGCATTAATGATCACAACTGGATTTTCTTGTTATCCATGTAGATCACAAACCCTTCTTTGAATTATGCTGAAGCCCTTGCCCCACTGTCATCCGGAGCCAGTGAGTGTCACAGTCTGCTTGCTCATTATATAAGAACGCGTTTCCCTTTTTGAGGTTTTGAATCAAACAATTTCAGATTAACTGAGCATTCCCTCCGTCTTGTGTTTTGAGACATGGAGAAGAGAAGCTTTTCTTCATTAATGTGTATGCTTTCATGGTGGCTTGGGGTCCTCTCCTTTCTGCAGTGAAAATCTGACCCTGCTCAATCTCTCTTTGTGTGGGAGTTCTTCCATACCCCTAACCATTCTTGTTGCTGGCCACTGAACTGCCTCACATTCTGCAACACCCTTGTAGAGATGGAGTGACTAGTCCTGCACAGTTGCTTTATGTGATGTATTTATTGTACTTTCTCTACTACTCTGCATTTCAGCCCTTAAGCATTCTAGTATCGTTTGCCTTTTGGCCAGAGCTGCCCACTGAGCAAAGTCTTCATGGGGCTGCCCATGCAGATGCCGGAGTCCAGCCCCTTTCCCATCAGAACCTTGTAAAGGGAACGAGCATGGAGAGAGAGCGGAGTCAACAGGGAGCAGCTTGCTTGGGGCCCTTTGCTCTGCACTATTTTTGGTTCACTGGCCCCACCTAGACAGCATGAAGATACTTACTTTCTGGTCAGGCCTCTGCCCCAGCATCTCAACTGCTTGGTACTTGAAACACCTGTAACTGGTTTGGGGAAAGGTGGTACTGAGAGGAGGAATTACTCCCTTTTTCAGAGACCTCCCAAAACAGAAGAGAGGGACTCAGTCATTCGAGTGAAATGAATGCTTCCCGGCTCCTGGGGAAGTATGTTGTAGGGGGGTTCTCCTCTCCAGGTCATGTTCAAAGACAGCTCTGTGTCCTGGTGGCACCCTGCTGCCCTCTGCTGGAAAATCTCCATTTTCACAGATTTCCCCTCAATCCAGATGCAGTAAGACCAGTCGGCCCCTCGGGCTCCCTGAAAACAGGCAGCACTCTATCTAATCCGCTGTGGCCCTTTGCACTGCCTGTTGGGGGTCTCAGTGCTTATCACCTTGCCTTTGCCAGGTGTGTGCTCAGCAAAGAGCCAGCTAGAATTCATCTATAATGAGTGGCTGTGCACTTCTGAGGATCAGGAAGATAAAGCTCCAGAACATCTGTAAGTGAATACACAAGGCAATATCTTTTCATATTGTCCTAGATGACAGGCATTCTTTGACACCGACTGCCTTCTGAGTACTGGGTACATTTCTGGTCTCCCGTGACCAAGATGAACAATTTAGGTCCAGAGAAGGGCTAAGAACGATCCCCTGTCTTATGAAGGGGAGATGAAAGGAGTTTGGCTTGTTTAATTTAGCAAAGGAAGGCTGAGATGGGGTATGGTTGCTCTATAAAGGCATCCCGTAGCTGAGTACCAGAGTGGGAGAAGAGCTCTTTGAACTGAAGGGCAACACTGGTCCAAGAACAAATTAAACCGCCATGAATAAGTTTAGTCTTGAGATGTGGTTTGTAACTGTTAACAACGATGTTCTGGAACAGCCTTCTCTTAGGAGTAATGCGGGCCAAAACCCCAGCCAGTTTAAGGTGCAGTGACATCAGCATGTGACAGAGTTATATATTTATATGGCTTGATTACCTGCAGTAGCAGGGGACTGGACTTGGTGAGCCTGCAGGTCCTTTCCATGCCTATGCCCCTATGTGCTTACTCATGAAGAATCCAGCTCTGTATTGTATGAAAGGGCTCAGCACCACACAACTGGAAGATACACTTTTTTGCAAGCATTAATATAACTATTGTGGAGAAACTGAAGCCCAGTGTAATGCTGACTTGGGGCTTGGAGCATGGAAATATATTCCAACTACAGTAGGTGGGGGTGGTTTCTCCTGTTCCTCACTAGCCAAGTAAGGGTTTGGGGACTTGCATGGGATTTAGGTGATTCGCAGATGGATTAGGTTGTCACAAAGCATATGTGAAGGTAAATACCTTGGTGGAGGCCCTTTGAGCACATCTACCTCCACTAAAGTGGAGATGCCCAAGGAACGTGAATAGCCTGGGAGCTGTGCATGGGGTAGAGCAGTTTCACGGTTAGTGTGCTAGAAGTGTACCTGGAAGCCACGTAAGTGCCTTTTGGAGGAGGGGCAGGATTTGGCTCTAAACATTATGGATCCAAGGTAGCTGGTCCTTTAAGGGAGTCCTGTGGCTAGGTTACCTGCCAGCTCATGTGAGCCAGCAGGCAACCAGGAAGCCAGACCTGCTTGGTAATATAAGGGCACCTGGGCTCAACTAAGGAAGGAGTTGAGGGGTAGTAAGGTTGTGTGAGCAGTGTTAGAAGGAAGATCTGGGCAGGAGCAAGCCTGAGCTTGTGGAAGGTTTGTGCTGGTTTGGTTAGCTCAGGCAGCAGCAGAACTTGATACCACATCAGGTAAGGCCCTGTTCCTGGTGTAATGCCTCTACAACCACAGAGTGCTTTGGGCATGCTGCTATACTGTATGCAAGTCACTAGGGATTGTGTGCAATAAGTGTAGGCAGAGCCTTGTGCTCCAAAACATGAGTCCCTTGAGCTAAAGGGAAATCACATGGCAATCTTGTGGCAGGGTCCCCAGTACCAATGGAGATGTTCTAATTATTGTTGCTAGAGCAGAGTGATGTGCATCAATACCAGTAGTAAGCAAGTGATTTGTGTTTGTTTGTGGTGTTTTGTTTTGTTTTTTTATTTAAACCCCCAGATGCATAAAGTGCTCCAGAGCACAATTCACTGCCAGGGATCTGGTCTGGAAGAGCTCACCATGCGATTTAAATGTTATATGACTGAGAGTAATAACTGCAGCGAAGAGAAAGGAATGAGGAAGGAGAGGCTTATAATAAACAAGATCACAAGTTTACTCAATTAAGGCATATGCACATCAAAATGGCTCTGCAAAACAAACTCACTTCCTCATTAAGGTAGTGCTGACTCAGAAAGAGGAGCATCGGCTTCCTAATTGCTGGCACCTCTGTCTGCAGCTCTTGGAGGAAAGACCCATGTCTGAGCATGGACTAAGCTCAGCCTTTCTTAGCATGTATGAGCTGCTGGACGCTCAGTCACCAGGTGACAGCTGCACTATAAGGAATCAGAACTCATGGTAGAGGTGATATTGTTTACCAGACCAACTGGATGTTTTCAAAAAAGTCTTTATTTGTAAGCTTTCAGGCACACTCACCCTTATTCAGGCATAGAATGCTAAAATTGTAAAATTTCTTCTAGGTGGAAAGCGAAATTTGTATTTCACAGGAGAGCTGAAGGTGGTGTAAGATCTCCTGGTTGGGAAAAGTTCACTTTGTGCAAATTAGGCTCAGATAGGTGACAGCACAGTCCATTTACCTCAAAGTTGTCTAATGGCAAGAAGGATGTTGAATTATTTTTTCTTCTGGCTATGATGCTCCATATTTTACAGGAGCATGGGTAGGTGGAAGGCTCTCCTGGGCAAGGAACTGCTCTTGTGTTGAGGCAGCTTGGTGCTCTGTGAACATGCAAATTTAATTTGAAACAAAAGGCAGAAGCAAGGGTGTTGGCTTTCAGGTTCCAGGATGTTTGAATTTAGCTTCCTTCTTCTAAAATTATGAAGCTTTCATTTAAAAAACAACTAATTTCAATGTCTACCACAGTTTTACGGACACAGGTTGTGGCCCTATTGGTCTACAGGCAAAAGGAATCCGGACTCAAGGTAGAGGTGATGTGTTTTGTTAGACCAACTATAAAGAACGTTCCCTGGGGTCTGCCTGTGTCAGAGACACTGATCAGAGGATGTGAGGTTTTCTTCTCCTGTACAGAACAGTGGCTTCAGGACAGATGCAGAGCAGTACAAAGGATGTTTTGTGAAACACCTGAAACAGGTGTTTAATTTCAAATTAAAAAAGAAGAAAAACCCAAAACAAACCCAAGGCCTTAAGTCTATGACGGCTTCTGCGGCTGGGCTCTGAGGTCAGTTGCTAATTATTCTGTAAACTGAAGCTGCTGCTGAAGCATCTCATTAAGTATCACTAGGGACATTACAAACTCAGTTGTATGAAAGAGATGGGCTTGCAAGCCAGAACAGGGCAGTCTGCATCGCAAGGACTCTGCTGGCAGATGCTATATCCTCAGAGAAGCCACTGGAGCATCTGTGCTTGACAGCTCTGCTGCAGCAGCAGCCTTGCCAATAGGATGCGCGATGGACCTGGTCAGTTGGTCAGTGTACTACTGGCAACCGGAGCAGGCCGAGCTGCCGGCAGAATGCACAGGCCTGGTTCTGTGCTGGCCAAAAGGGTTTTGCTGCCACAAGGGAACTGAATGTGTGCACATACTTGGGGTATTGTTTGTAGGACCTGAATCTTGTTCACCATTGCTCAAAGTTTGGTTGGTTGTTTTGGTTTTTTTTTTAAAGAAAATTTCTTAAAGCCCACACCTTTATAAACAGCAAAGGGAAAAATATTGCTAATTAGAAAGTAAAAATTGGGTCAAGTCTTTTAAGGAACCAAAGGTTCAGAGTTGTAAGGAGGCATTCTTGGAAAAAAAAGTGCACACGACTGAACAAGTCTTATGTGTGCTCTGCGTCCCAGGTGTTCCCCACTCTGTCACCGACACCGGCTGCAAGATGGTGATAGCCCTGGTAGTTCAAGTCACAGAACAAGTTCATATAAAAAGATGGGGGTGGTGTGTGGTCAGGGTCTATGTTTGCTGCCTCCAGAGTCTGGTCCAGTGTGAGGTTGGTTTTTCCTATTCTTGATCATTAATATCTTGCCATAACTGCACAAAGTCTAACTTGGTATTAGCAGGTATTAAAGAAAGGTTTCCTAGGAATTGTACACACTAACGCTTCTCAAGCTGTCGGGGTCTGGAGAAAGGAAAAAAAAACGCCTTCATCTGAACCAATTTTGACCAAATCCAGTAAAAACCCACTAGGGTAAATGACCCAATTAAAAGTTAAAGGAAAACACAAATGGGAAACATAGCACAGGGCGGTACCGGGGCCGGCTTGCAGCTGTCCGCGAGCACGGGGCGGGCGAGGGAGCCGCGAACCCTGCGCAAATGTCTGGGGGAAGCCCTGGAGGCTCGGGCGGCCCCGGGGAAAGCAAACACAGCCCGCTCCCGTAGGAGGACGTGGGGAGCAAGGGCGCACCGCGACCCCAGGGCAACGCCAGGTCGGGCAAGCCGGGGTAGGGCCCTGCCAGCATACCGGGCGACGAAGGACCGAGACCGGGTCGCCGCCGGGAGCTCTGCGGGCAAAAACCCGACAGGCTGCGCACTGTATGCTGGGGGCGCGCGCTAAACCCACGTGAGCCGCTTCGGACCCGCCCCCGCCGCTAACGCGGAAATGGGCGAAGCAGCGCGGCCGGAGCCCGCCGTGGGGCCGTGCCCGGAAGTGACGATTGGCGTGATGTTGACACGGGCTCCGCTTGGCCTCTGAATGGGTTCTGGCCGGAAGTGAGGGCATCGGCATCGGTGTGGCGGCTGCGCATGCTCAAAATATTCACGCATGCGCTGTGCTAGCAAGGAAGCTGGAAAATGGTGAGGGGCCGCTTCCGGCTCTACGCGTGAGCGGCAAGTAGCGAAGCCAACGGCAAGGCAGGACGAGCGGAAGTCCCGCCCTTGCTAGAGGGGGGGCGCATTGTTGTGGTGACGTCACGGCGGAGGATGCGGGCGCCCCATTGGAGCGGGCTCCGCCGCCGCGAGTTGCGCTGATAAAGGGCGCTGGGAGCCGGAGCCGGAGTGGCGGGGCCCATGGCCAGCACCAGCAGCCCTCTGGTGAGTGTGCTTCCCCGGCCCGGCAGGCAGCGGTGCTAGGCCTCGGCGCCGGGAAGGCGGGGGCCGGGCCAGGGCGCGCCTTCTGTGCCCGCTGCGCTCCTCCCCGCTCCGCGCGGGCCGGGCCCACACTGCTCGCTGGCGCCCGGAGGGGCCTGGTCGCGCCCCTGCCTCTCGTGACCTTTCCCCGGCCGGGCCCCCTCGAGCGCAGCGGCCGCCGTTGCCACGATACTCCCCCGCCCCGCGGAGAATAGTGAATAGACAGAATGGTGACACGTACCAGTACAGACTGGCCTGGCTACAGTACTACAGAGGGGGAGCTAGGGGTCCCTGGGGAATGCTGGCATGCAAGGCGGTGTGGGGCGATCCTCGCAGAGGGAACCAGGAGGGGGTTGTGCAGGTCCTGATCCTGGTCAGGTATAGGCAACCCTGTTTCACTCATTGGGCCTGTGGGACCAAAAAGTTAAGCACCTCTACAGTACACCATAAGCTGAATATGAGCCAGAAGTCTGCTCTTGTTGCAAAAGAGCCAGCACATTCTGGGTTGTGCTCCCAGAAGTGTCATTTGCACATTGAAGGGAAACAATTCTTCTGTCCTATTCAGCAGTGGTGAGGCCTCACCTGAGTTGTTGTCCAGGTTTGAGCCCCACACTTCAAGAAGGGTGTGCACAAATTGGAAAGAGTCTGGCTCAGAACAAAGATGATTAGAGACCTGGGGAGCATGACTCATGAGGAAGAAGGGCTGAAAGAGCTAGGGTTATTTAGTCTGAAGTGGGGGGAACTATTGATCAGTCTTCAAATACCTGAAAGGAAATTTTTAGTGTGTGTGCTGGTGGGCACTTATCTGTGACTGTAGGGGGCAGGACTGGTAGCAATGGCCTCAAGCTGCAGCAGAGGAAATGTAGGTTGAAGATAGGGAGGAACTTTCTGACAATGAAGGTAGTCAAGCACTGGAACAAGTTGCCTAGAGAAGTTGTGGAGTTTCTATCGTTGGAAGTTTTAAACAGTGGGTTGGACAGATGCTTGGCTGGGATGGTTCATCAGGGATGATCCTACCTTGAACAGGGGGTTGGACTAGATGACCTTATGACGTCCCTTCCAGCCCTACTATCCTGTGATCCTAATTGCTATGAACTGGGAAGGATGGGGAGAGGCAGGAGAGAGACTCAGTGTTGTATTTTTCCAGTGCCCTGCTGCTTCCTCAGCACAACCACAGGTAATCTGTTAGAGTGGCTCCTCTTTTGATGCTTTCAGCTGAGGGGCACAGTTGATGTTTTCTGCCAGAGGAAAGCTTATTATTTCTTTCTCTTTCTCTGTTCCCTCTGTTTAGGCAACCAGACTTGCAGTGTCAGAACACAGGTATAACTGATGGATCTGGGCATTTTTGCCAGCTAATCCTGGTGTAATTCTGGTTGTGTCAAATAAGGGAAGTCACTTTATTTAATTTAAAAAGTTCAGATGTGCCCCATATGAAAGATGTTATCAAAGCTTCTGTGACACAGAATTGTAGCATTTGTGGGAGATGTGGTTGTTTAGCAACAGGAACCCAAATATGTGAGGAAAATGGGGCAAATGCTTCCTTTGTAGAAGATAATAAATTTGTGTGGTGCAGAAATTATTAATGCTGTCATGTTTAAATTGGTCCTTATTAATCCCTTTGTTGTCAATACATTAGATCTCAGTATTATCAATAATTACCCCTTCCTAGTTAAAGTAAACAAACTAAAAATAAACCGTGTGTGTTTTACCGATAGTTTTGCTGGTATAGATTTCATAGACATTAGGGCTGGAAGGGACCTCGGAAGATCATCAAGTCTAGCCCCCCCGCCCAAAGGGCAGGAAGTCAGCTGGGGTCATAGGATCCCAGCAAGATAAGCATCCAATTTGCTCTTGAAGATTTTCAATGTAGGTGCTTGAACCACCTCCAATGGCAGGCTGTTCCAGATGTTGGGGCTCAGACAGTAAAGAAATTCTTCCTTATGTCCAGCCTGAAACAGCCTTGTAGTAGTTTATGACCATTCGACCTCGTCATCCTTTGGGGCGCTCTGGTGAACAAACATACCCCCAGATCCTGGTGGTCATGGTGGTCAGTTTTGCTTAGGGCTGTGTCACCTTTTGCAACAGTTCTTTAGCTACACAACAGCTTTTTTGAGCAGTTCGACCAACTTTTTCTGGGATAGTTTATTTTGCTTGGGGGACTGGTATAATATGTATTTGAGGGGGTGGGAAGCACTTTTTGCCAGAGTAAACTACATTTACACAAGGAGTGTTTGTTCCTATAGCTATACTGGCAGACTTCTAAGTTTCAATGTCATGGTTAGTTTCACTGAGAGCTATTGCAGGTATAAAACTTCTGGGCAGATGTTATTCTTCAAGTCTACAGTGTCTATTTTGGGCCCTCAATGCTGTCTTCCTCAATAGGCAGCTGTGTGTATATCACTGACCCAGCAGTCTTTATTAACTTTCTGATTGGTAAAAGATTTAGAGAAATGACCTCCACCTAGGTTCTGTATGAAAAACATAGTGAAATGATGGAGTCCTGGAGAGTTGTTATAGCGATAAGATGAATAATATAGACAACTACACAAATAAGTAAAGAATAATATGTACAAATGCTATACTTTTTATTCCTATTTAAAAGGCAGTAAAGCAGAGAACAGCTGGTTGAGAGAGTACCTTTCAACTAAACAATGCACCTGCTATGTGGAGGTGGATTATTTTTTTTTTTTAACCAAATGCTATTCTTGTTCAGATGAGTATATCGCATCTAATGTTAAGAGAGGTAATAATACTTTCACATAGCTTGTGTGACTCTCTACAGCTGGATTACTTGCATTTTTCTACTTCTGCCCTCCCCCCCAAGACCTGTAAGCTAGCTGTATAGGAGACATTAATAAACCATCCAAAGCAGGTCAACAGGAATAGAGATCATGCCTTACAAAGAGAGATTGAGTGAAATAGATAGCTGTGTACAGCTTGGGAAAGATGTTAGTTATTTAAGTACTTAAGGAGGTTTTAATAAATGGAGTGCTAAATTATTCAGAGTAATTAGAAGGGCCTGAAACTAGAAGTACAGATGTTCTGTTGAACTAGGAGAAAGTCTTAAAGGTGACTTGCAGCAGTACCAAAATAGGACTGATTTATAAGGTCTAAAATTTTAAGTCTGCTATTTTTTACTTGGATCTTTTCTGCTGTCTTTTCAGGAAGCTTTGTGGAAGATTATATAGCTAGTTCATGACATCAGAGGAACCTTTCAAGTGAGAACTGAATGAATGAGAAATTGTTTGTTTATGTCTTTATTTTAAATAGGCTAGTAAAAAGCTTTTACTGCTTTAACAGTTTCTTGTCCATTTCTAAATCCTCTGCATATGTTTGAACAATATCAGGGAATTCAAGCCTTTGATATTTAGAAAGGGAAAAAAAAAGCATTTTCAGAGGTGGCAAACTTATAGTCACTTTATATATAACAGTGCTTACAATAATGGCACCCCTCAGAAAATGCCAGCTCTTAGTTTTTCACTTACTTTTTGTCTACAGAAAAATAATAAAACTATTTTTTCTTTTGCAAAGAACTTGGAAAGACCACAAGCAGTCAAGAATCCATAGTGTTAAAAACATTCTATTTGAAATATCCAGGTTTATTTTATGAATCATATTTGTACTCCTAGCAGTGCTAACATTATATAGCACCCAGTGGCACCCCTGAAAGGATGTAAAGACATCCTGGTTATGAATCGCTAATGTGGTTGTGCCTTTTGCTGGATTTACAATTTTATTGTTGTAATTTCTTTTTAGATACCTCTTACCTAAGAAAACTTACCTGAAATTGAGATCCAGTTGTTTGTATACAAGTGGACTGAATGCAAATTTTCAGCATGTAATATAGAGAAGTGCTTGATCAGGAGGCCTGTATCAGCCTTAGTGGATCCCTGCCAAGAGTACAGTAAGCATCAAATGGCTTTGGTGTATGATTAAATGCCAAAGCAAAGTTGAGACTTGCTGGCTGGTTAAAAGACATAATAAATGTTACTTGGCTAAATAATAAATTCTTTATGGTGGGAACTAGCAAGGATTAAGTTATCATGTTCTTTTTAGAATACTGTATTACATTTGATAGGAAGTTTCTTAGTAGTTGTTCCTGTAAGAATGCAGTTGACAAAACTAATAATACAGCTACCACAGATTGTAGAAGATAGGGAGAATCTAGAAACAAACTGATCCAGTGAAACCCACCAGAGAACTAAGACGGATTCAGCTAGAGACTGAATGCAGGTGATTTGAGATGCCAGTCCCCTCCTCCATCAGATCGATTGTGTGTGCACATTTAAAACATAAAAGCTCGCACCCAGGCAACTTGAATATCGATTCTGGACTTGGCACATTTTGTATTACCTCTGACCATGCTAGGAAGCACTGCTTTGTAAACACAATCCACTTGGTTGGCTCCTGCTTTGCTGGCCCCAATGCTGAAAAACTGCGTGACGTAGCTGTTGTTTGACCCATGGTCAGCACTGCTGTCTTGAGCTTGCTTGTTGTTGCACCCAGCAGTAGTTAAACCGTAATGACAGCTACCGTTCTTGGCATTAGGTGAGGATGGGGGTGGGACCAAGTGATGGGGACCATGTTTTCATGGCAGTGTTTCCTAGCATGGCTGGAGGTGGTATTCTTTTGCTTAGTAGGTTAGAACGTAAGTACCTGCTATACAGATTCTCACAAATCTGTTCCTTGGCTTTAATCCTTACCTGAATTTGGAGTTGGAATCCTGGAAATTCACAGCAAGGAATAGCACATCTGTCTGTGCAGTAGTCCAGTTTAGAAATGTGCATTTGTACTAGCTAAAGTGTGAGAGTTTCTGAATGTGAATACTGTATCCTACATGATTACAGCATGAACAAAAACCCAATATTGCTGGTAAAACCCCTTAATTTTCTCCATCTGAGATTATTATTTTTTTAATGATTTAACAAATGTTTCCGAAGTCAGCAGCAGCGCAACTGGTAGGAAAGAGTGATTTTTGCTTTATTTGACAGTAAATACCGAAAAAGCTAACAAAGCTGACAGTCAATGGTGAATGTGATTATTATGGAAATGCTTGTTATGGTGCTGTAGCTGAGGTCAAGTAAGCTTTTTGTTCTTAAGACAAGAGTTGTATAAGAATGCATCGTTCTCCCAAGCTTGTCCACATTTTCTCACGTACAACATGCTCTGGAATAAGGCAGAATCAAGGGAAAAAACATATTTCCTTGTAATAAATAACTGAGTAGCAGCAGTTAGGAACAGAGTTTACTCATTGATCTGTTTGTTCCCTGTGGATTCTGTGCCGAATTACTTTCACTTTTGCTTGAACAGAAGAAACTGCTGTTACCATATCTCCTTGTTTATAATATGCACCCCAGTTTCCAGCAGCTGTTTTTAAGGTGCATCTTGTATGCAAGAAAAGACAGTGTACCCGTTATTTTTTCAATATAAAATGGATTTTCTAAGAATTTACCCA
Source organism: Crocodylus siamensis (assembly GCF_052110815.1). Classification (NCBI taxonomy): domain Eukaryota; kingdom Metazoa; phylum Chordata; order Crocodylia; family Crocodylidae; genus Crocodylus; species Crocodylus siamensis. The sequence goes on from NC_143406.1 coordinate 50,616,150, forward strand.
TTTAATTTAAAGGTTTTATTTGTATTATTAAAATTAATTTAAAAACTGATCCTGAAGAAATTTAGTGCTTAGTGTTTTGTGTTTGTTTGTGGTTTGGGTTTTTTTTAGTCAACTGGATGTTTAAAGGCTTAAAAATAAGAAAGTAAACTGAAATGAAGATTCAGATTCTTGTGTAGAACAATAAATTACTTGGATGTCTGTGAGTGGATTTCATTTTGTAAATGCTTTCAGTACTTGTGTTTTCAAACATGCCTTCAGAGCCCCTGATTACTTTGAGCAGAATGGTATCTATGGGAAGGAGGTGCTTGAGTATTCATTACTATTGATGCCACTAAGGATTAAAGTATAATATCAGGGTATTAGTCACTTAATTAAGTTGATGTGGTCACTCTCAGTTTTATCTTGCTGTATATTTTTATAGGATTGTGGCCCCAACCCAGTTAAGCACTTTGGTGCGTGCCTAGCTTTAGAGCCTGAGAGTTGTTCTAGTTGAATCAGTGGAGTTACTTACATGCCTAAAGTTAATCATAGGTTGAAGTGTTGGTATTTGAATCCTGTGAAAATTACTTTTGGTGGATGTCTGTCATAAAGGTCTGTACAAATGAACTTGGTTACGTAATTCAGGCCCTTGGAGAGATGCATAGTTTATTCCCTAGTTTTTGTCTGGAGGACAAGTTTATTTTTTGACAGTTTTGAGGTTTTGCAATTTTTTGTTCCAGATTGGAATGAAAACAAGCTTTTCAGATGTTTTCATGAAATGGGTTGGTTGAAGTGGCTGGTATTTGTGGGGTGCTTAACACTTTAAGCCCTCAATTAATTTAACTTTGGTCAAAAGTGACCACAGGGTCCTGGCTCTCGAGAACCATTCCAATAGAATTGCTTCTCAGCAAAATTATTCACTTTTGATCTAAACGTACTCTGAGAAGATCTGCTCTTTGCTCTTGTATTAGGTCCCCATTATATTAGGAAGTAAGTTCTTAAGGCTTCAACTCTCTGATGTATGGATTTAAAAGAGAATCTGATGTGCCTGTAGTTGCTGAGAGTCTTGAAAGACAGCTTTATCTTACCTGAGCATGAATATTTCTCATGCTCTGTAATGAGACTACTTGCATAACTATTGCTTTATATCCTTAAAAGTGTTCAATATCTCAAGCCAATTGGAACAGATTTTGAAAGTATTTATTGGAGCTTCTAGAACTACTAGATAGCAAAAATAATAAAGATCATTATAAAACTGACCTTTTAAAAAAGGGAAGGGGGCTTCTTTTATGTTTCATATGAAATTAAATTATTTTTGTAGACCTATACCTGTGATTCCCAGAGGGTGTCAGCTGGACCATCCCAGCAGATCAGTGAGTAAAGTGTCCTGACCAGTTTTAATTCAGAAAGTCTGCCTCAAGTATCAACAGTTTGGGAAACTCTGTATAAAGCACTAGGAGACTATATCACTTTAAGTCTGTACATCAAAATAAGCATTGTTTCAGAAGATGCCATGGCTGAAACAGATGGTAGATATCTGATGCAGAGCTTGCTTCATGAAATCTGGTGACATGTCATGTAGTGGGTTAAACTAAATGAGCATTGTGTGTGTGTGGGGGGAATTGTTTTCCTGGTTTTTAATATCTATGAAACAATATTTTGTATGGATGATCCAGGGAGGGGAGAGGGGGTTACATTCCTGTAACATTACTCACTAGATTGGAAACTTCTCTAGGCTTACAGTGTTCAGTTTTGTTTAGATGGGAGCATGGGAAAATTACTCTTTTGCTTGCTCTTACCTGACTGCTGCTCTGATTCTCCTTTAAGGCTTTCTGATTCATCACTCATTTGAGGTCCATTGTTCATTCTGTATCTCTAAGGTTTGTTTATCAAGGTCTGAACTGCTGAAGCTAATATTCAGTTAACTTGTGCTATTTCAGTATTAAATTCATTTTTATCTTCATGATTAGCTGTTTAGTAAGATGGCCAAATTACTAAATTTCTTGGTTCTTGAGCCGTAGAAGGCTTCCATCACGAAGCTTTTCAGACAAGAGGTTTAAAACAGAATCATAGAAGTCAGGTTGAAGCAGAAGATTCTTGTAGATCTTCAAGTCTGACCCCCTGCCTGGGCAGGAGAAAAAACTGGGCTCAAATGATCCTAGCTAGGTAGGCATCAAGCCTCCTCTTAAAGACCCCCAGGGTAGAAGCCAGCACCACTTCCCTTGGAAGTTGATTCCAGATCCTAGCCGCCCTCACTGTGAAGTAGTTCTTGCGGATGTCTAATCTAAACCTCCTCTCCAACAACTTGTGTCCATTATTCCTTGTTACGCGGGGGGGGCGCTTGGGGAAACCAGGTCTCTCCCAACCCTTCTGGTCTCCCCTAGTGAGTTTATAGACGGTCACCAGGTCCCCCCTCAGCCTTCTCTTGTGAAGGCTGAACAGGTTCAGGTCCTGCAGTCTCTCACTGTAGGGTCTGCCCTGTTGTCCCTGGATCGTGCGGGTGGCCTCCTCTGGACCCTCTCCATGTTGTCCACATCCCTCTTGAAGTGCGGCGCCCAGAACTGGATGCAGTACTCCAACTTCGGCCTGACCAGTGCCGCACAGAGAGGAATATCACCTCCTTGGGCCTGCTCAAGGTGCATCTGTGGATGCATGCCAAGGTGCGGTTGGCCTTCCTGACTGCCTCCCCACACTGCCGGCCCATGTTCATCTTGGAGTCAATGATGACTCCAAGATTCCTTTCTGCCTCCGTGCTCTCAAGAATGATTTAGCAAATTGAATATAACAGTCTACTTTCAGCTAAGGGCCAGAGCCCAGGTAGAGAGCAAGAAGATAAACAGGAGTCGGTATGCAGGGGAGTGGTGTGAAGCTTATTTGACCCTTGCTTCTCACTGTCACAATTGTTTGTGGCAGCGTGCTTTTACTGCAGTTATCTTGGGGTAGCAATACTGGGAATGTGTTTAAAGGAAGACCAATGATTAAGCCCGAATAAAATCTTCACCAAAGTGAAAACAAACTGCATCAGTGCAGATGCCAGGCAGTCACTGTGTTCCTGCAACCCACTGTCAGAAGGGATCTAAGCCTGGAGACCTGGTTCTGTCGAAAAGCAACACCACTATTGAAGACTCTGCTAGAGGAAGGAGCTTGGGTTGGCTTTCATTCTTTTAAATCTTTTCTGTATTTTCAGTGTGTGTCTTTAATCTGAGCTAGGCTTTGCTTTTCTTGGATTTTCCTGTAGGTGTCAGATGTGTGGTCTTCTGGGTTCATGGTCGTAGGGAGGTCATGATCTAGATGCCGTTGTCTTGAATTACATTCAGCTGCATAACAATATGAAGGCAGATACTTGCCCCAAACCAAAAAGTAATTAACAAAAAGAAATAGCTCAGGCAGGGAATAGTAGTCCTTATGCGAGTGCTGCTTAAAGTAAATAAATGAACCCTATATTGTGCCCTGAGGGTTGCCAGGTTGTTGGACAAAGAGGAGAAAAGTTCCACAGCTTGAACCCCCTTCTGTGCCACTGCTGCAGACCATTCTTCCTTTTGTAGTCGTCTTGGTATAAGATTCAAATTATTTTGCTGACCATAATGGTAGTGGCCTGTGGCAGTAGAGGATAGGTGGTCTCATACTTCCAAATGACATGGGATATGGCTATAACAGATTCATAGAAGTTATGTTCAGAAGGGACCTCAGTAGGTCATCCAGTCTGACCCCCCTGTCCTGGGCAGGAAAGAGCTTGTCCAGTCTCCTCATGAAGACCCCCAAGATAGGAGAGACCATCACCTCCATTGGAAGCCCATTCCCAATTCTGACAGCCCTTACCATAAAGAAGTTCTTTCTAATGTTCAACTTAAATCTGCTCTCTCTGTTTGTGGCCATCATTCCTAGTTACTCCAGGGAGTTCCCTAGTGAATAGAGCATCTCTTCAGCCTGGCAGAGTGCAGGCTCAGGGGGGACCTGGTGGCTGCCTATAAGTACATAAGGGGTGTACATCAGGATTTGGGAGAATATCTGTTCACCAGAGCACCCCAAGGTAAAACAAGGATCAATGGTCACAAACTCCTCCAAGACCATTTCAGGCTGGACATAAGAAAACATTTCTTTACTATCCGAGCCCCCAAGACCTGGAACGGATTCCCTCCAGAAGTGGTGCAGGCACCTACGTTGGACTCTTTCAAGAAATGTTTGGATGCTGGGATCCTTTGACCCTAGCTGACTTCCTGACCCTGGGGCAGGGGGCTGGACTTGATTATCTTCTAGGTCCCTTCCACCCCTGACATCTATGAATCGGTGAATTCCCTGCTGCCCTCCCTTGATGAATTTATAGGCAGCCACGAAATCACCTCTCAGCCTTCTCTTGAAAGCTGATGAGATCCAGGTCCCTCAGTCTCTCCTCATAGGGCCTTGCCTACAGGCCTCTGACCATATGAGCGGCCTCCTCTGAACCCTCTCAAGATTCTCCGCATCCCTCTTGAAGTGCGGTGTCCAAAACTGGATGCAGTACTCCAGCTGTGGCCTGACCAGTGCTGCATAGAGGGGAAGCATCACCTCCCTGGACCTGTTTGTCATGCATCTGCTAGTGCAGTTAGCCTTGTTGATCACTTCATCACATTGACGACTCACGGCTGACTCCAAGATGAACATGAGTCCAAGATCCCTTTCCATTGCTGAAAAACAATTGGAATCATAGAAAATGAGGTTGGAAGGGTCCTCAGGAGGCCATCTAGTCCAACCTGTTGCCCGAAGCAGGACTGTCCCTAACAGTATCACCCCAGCCAAGGTTTTGTCTAGCTGGATCTTGGGAAAACCTCCAAGAGTGGAGACTCCATGTTCTCTTTGGGTAGCCTGTTTCAGTGTTTCGCTACTTTCCTAATGGGAAAGGTCTTCCTAATATGTACCCTAACCTTCCCTTGCTGCAACTTAAGCCCATTGCTTCTTGTTCTGTCATCTGCCACCACTGATCACAGACCAGCTCCATCCTCTTTGGAACCACCCTGCAGGGAGTTGAAGGCTGCTGTTTAATCTCCTGTCTTCTCTTCTCTGGATTAAATAAGACCAGTTCCCTCAGCCTCTCCTTGCAAGTCATTTGTCCCAGCCCCTGAACCATTTTTGTTGCCTTCCACTGGACTCTCTTCAGTTTGTTTACATTCTTTCTGTAAAGAAAAGCAGGAGGTACAAAACTGGACCTGGGACTCCAGATGTGTCCTCACCAGTGGGGAATAAAGGGAAAAAATCACTTCCTTCCATCTGGTAATGCTCCTACTCATGCAGCCCAGTATGTTGTTAGCTTTCTTGGCAAGAAGGGCACACTGTTGGCTCATATTCAGCTCGGGTGTGGCTGGTGAACTCAGACTGGTGGGGCAGTGCATCCCCACCATTGTTCCTAGTTACTCGATTTTTTTTTAAAATTGTTCATTTCCCCACCCCCTGCGCCTCTGGCCAAGCAGCAGACCTCCCAAGATGACAGGTCAGGCCAGCAGATGGATGCCTCTATCCCCACAGAAGGAAGTCTCCAACCTGTCACTGCTTCTTGGTGGCAGTGGTCTTGATCCTCGCAACATTGGCATTGTCTGGCCAGACCTTCTCCATGAATAGAACGTGCTACTCCTCCTTTTGCTAGGGCTCCTTAGACTCAACCCACCAATGAAAAGGCAGCCTATGCAGATCCCAGAGAAGCAGTGTACTGTGCTCCCTGTATCACTCATTAAGCAAGCTCTATCACCTTCAGCTTCTGGATTGATTTAACAAATTCATACACTCTGCTGCTGTCAAGACAAATTATAATTTATTCTGAGCTCATGCATAACAACATTTAAAACTTGCACTATTATAATATATTAATTCATTATCAAGACATGTTTGCTGCTTTGTCCTTGAGTGGAGAAGAATTGAGGGGGAGATTCCTGTAGTCTTTTATCAAACACCATGAATATGGCCATTTTCACTACACCTTTACCTGCTGTAAACCAAAATCCAAACATCATTTTTGAATACATGCATTTTATGCTAAAATGCTCTCAAATGAAGCATGGTAGAACCTGTGTGTCATTGCATGTACCCTTTTATATTTGTTCCATAACTGTAAATAAAGTTGCGAATACATACCTCGTTCACAAGTGTCCTCTGTCTCTGCAGACCTTTACAGAGGCCTGTTCTATGGCTGTTCAGATCAGTTTAACAAGATTCCCAACCTCCTCCTCCTCTTCTATCCCAAGTCTTTCTCTTTGCTTTCACGAAGGCTACATGAAACATAGCACGTGGCTATTGGGAAGGGCAGGTTATTTATTTATTTTTTTTATCGGCCTTTAGCCTTAACATCAGGAACTTTCATCTTACTCTCTTTTTCCAAATGTACATTCCATAGTCATTATGCAGCTGCTCACGGTATAGTTAAACAGCTCTTTGCTTGTTTGTGAGTCTGGTAAAAGGCAGAGAGTAATCTGAGTCTTATGGAATGAGTGCAGAAAATGTTTACAGGATGGGTGGTATTTTTATTTTATTGATTTTAAAATTGTGTCATACAGACCTTGTCAAAGTACCCTGTATCAATAAAAGTGATACTTCTTGTGATCAACTAGTTCTAGCAGCACTGTGGAGAAAATACCCCTTTCTGTTGATGAACTTTAAGGCCTAATGCAGGGACAAAGTATCTATAGGTATCCTGGCCTCAGTATAGTTTGGGGATTTTGAGCCATTTAGCATTCATGGGCAATGCATTGCCGAGCCTTATGATCCAAAGGAAAGTTGTAGCCATATGCATTTCCAGTGTGACAGCCCTCATGGATAATCTTAACTTCAAATCAACTAGCTGGCAGTAGGTAGCAAGTTTCATTATAGCAAAAGCCACATACTTTTCCACACAGCTGGGAGTGCTTTTGAAGGTAGTCTGCTGCTACAGCATGGGCCAAGGTCTGCCCATATTTCTTGGAAAATGGTTTCTGCTGCTGCAGCTGCTCATTCTGTGTCTGCTGTTGCGCAAGTTGTACATGTGCAGGTTGTGTGGGAAACTTTCTTTTAAGGAAGGTGGTTTACCAACTGTAATATGTAACAGAATTAGAAAGGACCCTGCAGAAGTTAATGGGCCTAATTCATCTGTCACCTGTTTTCTGCATGTTGAGTCCTAGTGCCCAAGATTTGGATGAGCCCAGCCTACATTTCTTGCAGATAAGAGAGGTTTTTTTTTTCATGTTTAAAAAGCAAACAACAAAAACTGTTCATCTTTCCCCTGACTACTCTGCTGAGAGTTGATGCAAATGATGTTTTGAGCTGTAATGTTATCTTGAATTTGGAAAGCTTGCTTTTTTGAGAGTCATAATTTAACTGAAAAGAGCTGGAGTAGTCAGTCTTCCTATATACTTCTTAGAGTACAAAATTGGCAACTCAATTCATTTTTTCCATTTTGGAATGAATCTTTTAATTCCAAATACCAGACTGAATGCAGGTAGGTTTTTTTCCTCTGAAGTGCATTCCTGATAAAATCCAAAGTCCTGTTGAGAGCCACATTCAAATAGAAAGACTCTGGTGCAACTGCAGAACTGAAACCTGTGAGATGGAAAATCCTGTCTTCTGTAAAACTGCAAAGCCTGTTTTCAGTGTCAACAGGAAAGATTATGATGAGAGAATTGATGAGAAGTACATGTTGTATCTGTTTGTTGCCTTGGTAGAGCTGCCCAACAAGCTGCCCTTAAGGTACTCTGGTCTGTGAATTTAAAAACTGTTTGCCTTATTACTTTTCAAAAAATCCTGTGCTTCATTACCTAATGTAGTTCATTCGTCCAGGTACCTGCACTGAAAAGGGTCTGCACCCTCTACGTGCTTGGATAGCTACAAATACGTACAGCAGAAATGTGACAGATTAACAGTAGTATGGCACTGATAGGAAAGCTAGAGTGGAAGTAGTCTCCTCTACTATGTTTCATTTTGGGAATTTAATACAAAAGTAACATTATCTAGCAGTTTTTGTTTGTGCTTTTTTTTTCCTATCTAGATTACAAAACTCAGGTTTTGTTGAAGTTTCTTGTTCTTACTTTTTTCAGTGCCGTAACTGTCTTTTAACTTTGTTTTGGAATTAAGATATTTCCTTATTACTATATTTGGAATTTAAGTATTGGAAGTTTCCTTCTGGTGGGAAGAAGCTATAAAATAGGGCATGGATCAAAAACTGTCAAGTAGGTTAGAAGGTTGAATTTCTCTTCTGCTGTTTTGCTTCCTGTGCTCTTGTATATTGATCCTTTTGTCCCTTACCCAAAAAAATCTCTATTTGAAGAGAGAGACCACCAAAAGATGGGGCTTGCATTCACATTTTAAAAGGGTGAAATACTACCCATACAAGAGCAAATAAATGTGTGTGTAGGTTTTAATAGGTTGATTTTTTGCCTTGTATGGATCTCCACAGCTTAGAGCTTTGAGCTATGACGTGCCTAGAAAGCTGCAGTTCAGGGAACTGCTGTGGACCAGGCTGCTGTTTGGTGGGGTTTACCTTCCCTTATTCATCAACTGACATCTCTAGTTTAGCTGCATGAAGTTAAGTTTAATGTTCAAAGTAACTTGCCACAGTTACTACCTTTGAAATTTTGATGCGTCAGTATTAGGATGCTTTTTTCTATAAAGGAGGGCCTTGAAAATAGTGCAAGTCGAGGTGAATGCCTTTGGATTGTTGGCTTTATTAATATGTTTGATGATGTACGTATCATTGAGGTATGCCCCAGTGAAGCTAATGGTAATTTAACTAGTTTCTCAGCCCTTTTTCTTTTTTTAATTAGGCAAGATTGTCCTTATTCAGCTTGAGATAACAGTATAACAGTAATCAGTGGCCTGAAAGAAGTATAGACTCTGTACTTTTAGGATGTGGACATAATTTCTTACGGAGCTGCACATTAGAGTCCTGTATGGGTCTTGCTGGAATAAGCTGTTTGGGGGTGTCTAAAGGGAGTTACAGTTTTTTCTCTGTACTGCCTGGTTCAGTGGTTCTGCAAAATCCTGTGATGCTGGCAGGGGCTGGTGCAAGGTGTATGTAGTAGCGGGGCAAGGGAAGGGGAAAGGGATCCTTTATTACCCAGGATAGAGGGGATGCCTCTGGATTTGTTAAGGTAGTTCCCACAGATGTTTTTAATCTCTGTGGTGGTAGAGTAAATTACTTGTAGCAGGGTGCATGGTGTTCCTGTTCCGCTAGCCTAAATATTTCACAATTATACGCTGTTGCAACATCTCTTTTACAGAGAAATTGATTTTGACATCTAATGTGGGCTGCATGGCATTATGTTCTACAGGTGCAAAAGAAATCTTGATCGTTATAGATGTATTTCAGTCTAAATCCTGTGCTGCATAAAGATTGTTCTTCTATCCAGAGCCTTTAAAAGATCTCTCTTGAATTAAACTCTTTACTACGGGGGGGGAGTTTGGTTTCCCTTGTAGTGCTTGCACTTCTCTCAAGGCCAGTAGTAGAGTTAATCTGGTCTGATTATCCACAACCAGGTGAGCCTTTCATAGCTCCGTTCAGAAGCTAATTTGCATGCAGGTTGAGTTTGCCTCCTGTTAGCTTTTGAAAAGATGAGGGTCAAACATCTGCTATAAGGATTTTAAGGAATAGCTTCCCAATAGGAATAGTTTATCACTTTCACCAGTCAATTGGAAATTAAGGACTCCTGCTTGAGGGAGGGAGTGGGGAAGAGGTAGGACTGTTTCAGTGCTTGGAGTAAAGTGGAACTTGGATTGGTAACAGCATAGCAGGTGTAGGATCCTGGTATCCATCTTAAATGGTGTAGGAGTCATGTTATGGTATGTCGAACCAGCTGGAACTTCCTTTCCTCTGTGGTGTGCATTCATTGCATCCAGCCATAGGTTTTAGGCTGCTGGTTACTTTGGTCCCATCTACGTTGATTTGGATAAGGTGGAATTTCCTTGCAAAGGGTGCATTGTTGGGTTTCTGACTTTTTGTTGTTATGGAGCTCTTGGGGCTTGGCCTTGTGTGGCTTTTGGGAAATCTGAGCAAGACCACTTCAACAGTTTTACGTCTGTGAAACTAAATACTTTGCTCACATATATCTGTGTAAAAATAAAACCCCACTTTTGATCATGGCTGCAACAAAAATGGCTGGAGTTTGCTCTGGCTGGAGTTATGTACACAACAGTTGTATTAATTCCTGTTCTTTCTTTTTGTCTGTGCCACTGCTGCTTCTGTCTTGTTTTTTGCTCCAGCTTTTATTCCATGCAGATCCATCAGCTTCCCAACGAACACATGTACATCTTCCTTGCGTCTTCCAGAGGACTTTGTAAACCTCCTTGTTCTGTGATGCATTCAGTCTCCAGTGACCCTGTGTCTCTGCGTAATTCTGTTTCAACTTGTACTCCTACACCACAATATTTTAGTAGCAAAGAATGCTATTCCATTATATTGTACAGTGATATATGAATAACTAAGACTTGAAGGTTGGCCTAACCTTTAGGAAAGAGTTCAAACTTTGCTACTTGCAGTGGACGAATCTGGGAGGTGGGGAGCGAATCCTGATCGAAATATTCTTGCTTAGCATGTTTGTGAGTGTCTAAAATGAGTGTTAAACATAGTCAGCAGGCCGGATCTAGGCCATGAAGCTGTACGCTCCAGCCTGTGGATTGCTGGACTGGCTCTGTGCTTACCCCTCCACCCTTGTCATATGGTGCACAGGCTACACACAGCACGGGGGGCCAGTATGGGGCACTAAATGCAGCCTGCACCCAGGATCCCCCATGTTGTGTGCAGTGCTGGGTCCAGCCCATGTGCCACAGGCAGCAGCACAACTCTCCATGCTGGCCCTAGGTGCACAGCAGGCTGGTGCGTTCTGCATGCTAGGCTGTGCATGCTGTAGGCAGCACACGGCAGGCTCTGGGCCGATGTGTGCTGCATGCCAGGTCAGTGGAGGGGTTGATCCAGTCTTAACCCTAGCTAGGCAGTGGATTTGGGGTTATTTTTGTTTGTTTTTTCATGAGTTTGCATTGCTATACTCCTTCAGTCTTTTTAAAATCAATTTTAAAGCTCTTTTTTAAAGTTTGGTATCAATTCAGCTACTCAAGTGCATTACAGTACTACTCAAGTGCATTACATTACTAAAGACAAACGGGAACAAAAGTTCATAAACTGGCTGCACGCTAGGAATGAAGGACTTAACACTGACATTGGCTTTATGGCAGATTATAACCTATATGACTCCTGAATGCTTCAAGGTGGTCACGACCCTCTCTCCCTTTTGATAGGCCTTGATCTCCCAGTAATCAGCTTTTCTTCTGCTAACTTGTTTGTCTGCTACTCCTGGGAATTCCTTCCCTTTCCCTTCCCTGTTTCTTATTATAGCTGTTCTGGCTTCTAAAGCTTGTCTAACTCTATTTCAGCTATGCAGTTGGTCCAATAAAAGATAGCACCCCAAAAAGTCCTAGTGTCTCTGATAATTCCTGGGTTGTTGCAGCCACACCATCACTCTAACTCTACCTTAAATTACTGTCTGGCATTTCACAGAATCATAGGAAACAAGGGTTGGAAGCAACCCCAGGATGTCATCTAGTGATTCTAGTACTGTTCTTTTGATGTACTAGTATCGTATATTTAGTGTGGAAAGTTAAAATATAAAATTGTAGAAATAAAAATCACCAAAAGTCTATTTAAATTGGCTGTATTTTTCAATCCAGCTAGGTTACTGCTTTATAGTTGAAACCCAGAGTTCTTTCGTCTTTATAATTGCCTATTAAGTAAACACTTAGAGGTTGACACATCCATCATAATGGTTTTTTTGTTTTGTTTTGTTTAAGTAATTTGAAACTGCAGACTTTGTGTAGCTTTCAGTTCATTTGGCAAAAGAAAGACAGTCATTTTAGGGTGTGAGAAATGATGTTTGGGATCACTTTTTTTATTTGGGGGCTGGGAGTGGTTGTCTGGTATCACTTAAGGCAGACTCAACATTTCCACTGGCAGCAAAACTTTTAGTTGGAAAGAATGATGGATGACAAGCCTTAGAAACCTGAAGCATTTGGCAGGATAGAGTTAAGGTTGTTTGGATGGTTGCCATGACTGTTTGCTGTCAGATCATAACTTACTGAGATTTTTTTTTTAAATATGCTTTATTTAAGTTTCTCTTGTCTGTTTCCTGCTTACTTCCATACGAACTTCCACTTTGACTAGCTTCTCCATCAGTATTTACCAGCTTCCTCTCCAAAAAATAGAGCACTCCTGAAGACTCATCAGTTTTGCTCATCACTCCAGATCTGCTTTTGTTGCATATTGTAACTTCTAGTAAATTTATACTGCAGGTTTTGGCAGTAAGAAGTCTGCATTGTGGCCTATTTTCACTTTGCTTTGTCATTTTCATTTGTGGCACTTACTTAACTCTCTGATCATGAATGTAGCTGACTATATTACCATTTTTTTTTTCCAGTATGATGCTGTTCCAATCCAGTCTAGTGTGGTTTTATGTTCCTGCCCATCCCCATCAATGGTGAGGAACCAGACGGATTCCAGCACTCCACCTGTCATTTCCACCTGTGGCAGCAGACAGGGATCTAATATGGAGAGTACTGCAGCTGAATCAAGGTCTAGTTCAAACTCTCTACAGCAACGTTCAGGACAACAGCCTCCACAGCCGCGAAAGAAACGACCTGAAGACTTCAGATTTGGAAAAATTTTGGGTGAAGGATCTTTCTCAACAGTGAGTAATTTAGCTGTTTTCAGGTCCTCAACCTTTGCAAGTTTAGTGTGAGATGCATCATGGAAATCATTTAAAAAATAAAATAGAGCTGGAAGAGACCTCAGGAGCTCATGTAATCCAGTCCCCTGCTCAAGGTAGGATCATCCATGTCTAAACCATTCTAGACAAGTGTTTGTCTAACTTGTTTTTAAAAATGTCCAAGGATGGTGTTTCTACAAACTGTCTAGGTCAAGGGTGTCATACTCAGCTTGCGCCCCAGGCTGGTATCAGACCGTGGAGTTCATTGTGGGCTGGATCCAGCCTGGGGAATGCGGCACTAGCAATTTCAGCTCTGACCCTAGGGCATGTGGTTGTGGCAGCGGCAGCTTCAATTCTGGCATAGGACATGCGATACAGCTTCAACTCTGGCATAGGATATGCTTAACGATCCCCATAGTTAGGATGTTCTTCCTAATAACCTACCTAAATTTCCTTTGTTGCAATGTAAGACTGTTACTTTTTGTGTTGTCTCTTATGGCCAAAGAGACTAGTCTATCACCATCCTTTTTATAACTACCCTTCAGGTATTTAAAGACTATTATTAAATGCTTACTCAGCCTTTTCCTCTCCAGAAAAATAATACCATTTCTTCAAACCTTTACTAGTCCTCTGAATGTAATTGCTCCTGGCTGGGCAGTTTCCAGTTTGTTCCAGTTTTCCAATTTGCATCTTTTTTGAAGTGCCATGCCCAAAACTGGACACTTTATTGCAAATGAGGCCTCACCAGTGCTTGATGGAATGGAAGTCACAACTCAGTGTGCTATTGGCTTTTTGCAACAAGAGCCCACTGGTTCATATTCAGCTTATGGTCCATTATAACCACCAGGTCCTTTTTTTGCAGTTATTTTGGTCACTGTAAGTCTAAGACAGTACTTCCTGGAAGTGGGTGTTTTTACATATTGGTGTGTTGCAGCCAGTTTGTACTATTTTCTTGTCCATAATTGACTAAAGAATAGAAAACTGAAGTATCTTCTGCCAGTTTGACTTTCTGATCATTATATTTAATTATTGCAGAAACATAGTGCAGGGAGTTGCAATGAAAACAGTTTCACAGTCTGTTTATTTAGGTTTTAATACTGCACTTATCACTGGTTGTTTCACAGCATTGAAACAATATTTGGCCTGTTTTTGTTTTTCCTAAAGTTACCCTTTACTTTGCACAAAACTCCATTAGGAGAACGTTGAAACTTAAATTGCATATGTAAATATGATTGAGGGATATCTCTTCAACCAAGTTGGGGGAAAAACACTATTATTTAACCAGTTTAACATTACATGGGTTTGGTTATAAGTATGCAATGGAAGTCTCATTCAGTCCTAGTATTACACTTAAAAATCTACAGTATATGCATGCTGTTTTTGTAGACCTACCCTTGAATGCATGCAGAAGGCTCCATTCTGCCTTAAGACGTGAAGCTTAAGGGCATTTTTATACATGCAAGTGCCAGGTGCTTTGAAAAGCGCCCACTGCTGTCTCGCTTGCAGTTGTGTAAGTGGCAAAATGTGTCAGTGCTGAGAAAATGGCAGCGGTGTGCTTTTGAACTAAAACATATTGGAGGTGTTTTAGTTCAAAAGCTCCCCGCTGCCATTTTCTTCACACTGATGCACATTTTGCCACTTACACAACTGCACATGGTGCAGCCCAGTTTGCATCAGCTCGCATGCGGAACAGACTTGATTAATCAAATCTGCTCCAAAGCAGCGGATCTCCAGCGCGTCACGGGACAAAAAGGTATGTATATAAATGCCTTAAGTTTTTAGAACATATTACCTTCCAACATATGATTTTAGCACCTTAATGTTTATGCTGCTGTAGGGTAGTAGAATCTCTAATGCTATCACAGATATTTTAAGATGACTTTTTAAAGGTAGTCATCTGAAGGATTTGAACTGGATTAGAGTTTTCTGTCACTGAGAATTAAACATGCTTCAAAACCTTATGCTTGTGGTAAGTGGAAGCTAGACTGGGGTAGTTTGGTTTTTTTTTTCCTTGATGAAACAAGGCTGTTATCACAATATAGGTTTCACGGACCACAGGGTACATGGGTAGTTATTGTGGATCGGTTGATGTGACGTGAATCCTCACCCTTCCAGGTTATTCATTTGGCCAGGCTAAAAGAGTTGTGTTCTTTTCACCAATGCAGTACTTGATTATTCTTAAAAGCCTTTTATGGCCATCTATGTGTTTTATCTGTTTGTTTCTCTCTCTCTCTCTCTTTGAATTGAAGGTAAGCATCATTGTTCAGGCAGGGACTGGATGCAGTGCTCGAATTAAGGAATTTAGTGTAAATCCAAATTTTGCCAACACTTATGCACATGAGTAGTCTAATAAGCTCAGCAGTGTCACTGACATGCATAGTGTTACCACTATGTGCAAGTACAGGATCAAAGTTTTGTTTTGTTTTTAGTAATGCTTGTGGACTATAGGCATGAGTCACATACGACAAACATAAAAATACTTATTCCCTAAAATACAGTAAGCTAGGTGTAATAGACTGCTGCCGGAGGCAGTTCAAGCACCCACTTTGAACGTCTTCAGGACACATTTGGATGCTTATCTTGCTGGGATCCTATGACCCCTGCTGACTTCCTGCCCCTGGGGCAGGGGGCTGGACTTGATGATCCTCTGGGGTCCCTTCTAGCCCAAATGTCTATGAAATTGGTTTCATATCATTGATGCCAAGATGAACATAGGCCGGTAGTGTGGAGATGCAGTCAGGAAACCCAACTGCACCTTGTCCTGCATCCACAGATGCATCTCAAACAGGTCCAAGGAGGTGATACTCCCCCTCTATGCGGCACTGGTCAGGCTGCAGCTGGAGTACTGCCTCCAGTTCTGGGCACCGCACTTTAGGAGGGGTGTGGACAACATGGAGAGGGTCCAGAGGAGGGCCACTTGCATGATCAGGGGGCAGCAGGCAGGTCTTATGAGGAGAGGCTATGGGACCTGAACCTGTTCAGCCTCCAGAAGAGCAGGCTGAGGCGGGGATCTAGTGGCCTGTTACAAACTAGTCAGAGGAGATTAGCAGGCACTGGGGGAGTCCCTGTTCCCCGAGCACTGCCAGGAGTGACCAGGAATAATGGTCACAAGCTGGCAGAGGGTAAATTCAGATTAGACATCAGGAGGCGCGACTTCACTGTCAGGGTGGCTAGGATCTGGAACCAACTTCCAAGTGAAGTGGTGCTGGCTCTTACCCTGGGGGTCTTTAAGAGGAAGCTAGACAATCACCTTGCTGGGGTCATTTGACCCCAGTACTCTTTCCTGCCATGGCAGGAGGTCGGGCTCTGCTCAAGTCCCTTCCAACCCTAATAATTCTGAAACTATGGAATCCAGGCCTGTTGGTATATTAAGTAACTGATCTTGAGAAAATCTGATCTGGAAAACTTCAAATGTTGAAATTATGACAGCATTGGAGTGATCCTATTATAATTGATGAGATTAAAAAAAACAAAACAAAACAAAAAGGCATTATGGCCCCTCAGGTTTCTTAATGGAGAATTCAGTTTTCTAGAAAATGACTGTTCTGGAACAGTGTAACTCTGCTTGCTTAAATGCATTCAACCTGGAAGATTTCTTCTTAACTTCAAGAAGGCACTTAAGAAATGTAGCCGTAGAGTCTTTGATGCTGTCACTTCATCTCACTGAGAAATGGTTACGCTGCTGTGGCATCTTGCTATCTCTGAACTTTTTGCAACAGTGAGCAAGCCTCGTATGGTGGTAAAAACTAATTCAGTGCAGAATTTTGAGAGCGCGTCATGTTGTATCCATTTATCCAACACAAATGTGAAAAAGAAAAACTTACTGGTACTTGATAGGTCAGATACTAAAGCAGAGAAAATCTTGAATTCAGGCAAAAACACGTGCTGTATGTTCTAGTTCTTAGGTTCTGTGTTGCATTCTGTGTTCATCTGATCAAACAATTCCCTTTTATTAAACTTCCTTCCCCAGAATGGCAACAAGTAAACTCACATTCTTCTAACATGCTGCTTTTGAAACTTGTTTCTCTCCACACAAAAAAGTAAACTTTGTGGTGTAAAAGGCTTTTTTCCCCCTGCTATTTCGAACTGTTTCACTCCAATTCACCAGTGAACTAATTTCTCCTCTCAAACTGTTGGGTACTGAGAGCCTTTTGACCTTAATCTTGTGAATAAACTTGATTAAAGTCATCAGGGACACTGTATATCACACCAAAAGGTAATGGTGCATTCAGTTTATGAAGACCTCAAAGCAATTGTTGGCTTCTTAAGGAAGATAATCACTGATAATTTTGACACATTATATTGTAACCAACACAATTTTTTGAAGAGGAGAATAAGACCTAATTCATTGGTTATGTGATGGTGCATATAACCCCTGCTTCAGCAATGCACCTAAATATGGGCTGAACTCTAAATGTGTGCTGGAGTCCCATTGACATTGTTGAAATACAAATGCATATATGATGTTCAACACATGCTTAATTGCTTTTCTGCTTTGAGGGTACAGTAGTGTTTATGGTAAGGAGTTCACTCTGTCTACTGGTCCAAAGCTTAGGAGGTTAATGAGAAAAATCACTGCTTTGGAATGAAGACCATTATGGCTTCCTTGCATATCTTTTTAATGAACAGTTACATTGTGGGTTCTTCCTCCTAAACCAGGTTGTCTTGGCTCGAGAATTGGCAACTTCCAGAGAATATGCCAGTAAGTAATGATTCCTTCCATTTAAGTGTTTTAAACATAACATTGAAATAGGAATCTGTAAGTATATTCTAATTATGAAGTTTGGAGATCTCCTACCCCTCTAACAATGGGAGGGAGACAAAGAACAACTGCTCATCAGGAAAGTTCAGCTTTTTTTTTTAGAATTTTAGTTGCATCTAACAAATGGCTAACGTTTTATAGTTTTGGAAGTCACTTGCATTTTCATTGTTTATCTTTTTCTCCAAGTTAAAATTTTAGAGAAACGTCATATCATAAAAGAAAACAAGGTACCGTATGTGACCAGAGAAAGAGATGTAATGTCCCGTCTGGATCACCCTTTCTTTGTGAAACTCTACTTCACCTTTCAGGATGATGACAAGCTGTGTATCCTTTAAATTAAGAGTTTATTGCAATGCTTTGGGAAAAAGCCAAAGAAATATTTCATTGCAACATTCACTTTTTTTACTGTCACAAAAAGATGGGAGTGAATTTAGTAGCAGTTTCTTAAAAATGGTAGTTTTTAGCTTTTAAGCAATGAGATTTTCACCTGAATTCTTGACTAGATACTAAACTACAAATATGTTAAATATTTTTAAATGGCAAGTATCACATTCTGTTTATGTAATAGCATATTGATAAGTACCAGTTTCAATAGATCTAGTTTAAGCCCCAAATATGATATCCCTTAACATTAACATCTGACATGAATGTTTTCAAGAAACTGTTTTTATGGGTGCTTTTTTAAATAAAGGACCTACCATATTATGGTTCAATTTGGAACTAACCAGAAGGTAGAACAAAAATAATTGACTTTTTTCCCAAACTCTTCTTCCATCACTGGTACCATAACACAAATTAAAAAGCTAAACTAACACAGTTCTGCTATTTAAGAGAAAGGAAAAAAAAATGTTTACTGTATGGACAATGACACCATGGGGGTGGGGGAATAGTTTAGCTATCTTTTAGTAAGTAAATGATCGAATAAACAAGGAGACAAGTATCTGAAAATATCTCCTCTGATGGTTGTGAGGAAATTAAGCTTCATGTTGCTGCCTTACTTTGAAGACAATAACAAAAATAAACCAGAACTAAGTTTGTGTTGTGAAGTTTTAAAATATCCCAATGATACTCCTTAACTTTAGGTGCAGACTTTGGCCTTAGCTATGCCAAAAATGGAGAGCTTCTGAAATACATTCGGAAAATTGGCTCATTTGATGAGACTTGCACCAGATTTTATACTGCTGAAATTGTATCAGCATTAGAGTACTTGCATGGGAAGGGGATTATTCACAGGTAATGCACTAATTAGGTGATCTGTAATGGAGGGGAGAGTGTTCTTTTTTGAGACAGCCTTGATGTAATTTAAACCGAATATGTGATTTATTTTTTTCTAAGAAACCTACTAAGAATATAATGTAATTGGCTTTTTTTGGAGAATTTACATATTCTGTAGTAGTATGACCCAAACAAAGCAACTTGTGTGTGTGGATTGCAGCATGTGGTAGTCTATAAACAAAATGAAAAAAAATAGCTTAGTCCAGTTTCACTTTGTTTATCTCTTGCATGTCTATTCAATTGGACACAGAGCACAGATGGTAAATAGACTGTTTAAAGTAGACTGAATTTTCTAAAGTTGCAATGACAATGCAGTTCAAGATGCACTTCAATATTTATCTGAAGTCCCTATTTAAAAATGACCCTTTCAATGCTGAATCTTCTCACATACAACATGCACCTTTTCATCAAAATCCAGCTGTTGGAAATGAGAGTGCATGTTGCGCGCGCACACAATAGCGAGAGCAGGTCTCATTTACTTCAGGTGCAACTGAACTGGCAATCTCTGGTGATACTCAGGGAGCAGCCTTGGCTCCCTAGCTGCTGCTACTCAGTTACGTACTACAAGAAAAGATCTTTTTTCTACCTTTCAAAAACAAGGTTTGTTGTAGTATGTGACAGGCTGAATATGAGATGATACAGGAATCAAAATCCAGAGGTTTTTAGTAGAATGTTTAATAAGCTCTTGTCGAAAGAAGGACATTGTTGCATGAATGAGAATCCTCTGCCATGGAAAATGAAATAGTTTGCTAAACTTAGATGGATAAAAACCTTATTTGGTACTGTATGCAAGTGAGCAAGGGTTCTTGAGAGGATGAAGACTAAGCTGTAGAAGTGCAGTTGAGGAGAGACCTATAATGGCCAGAGGTTCCCAAACAGTGGTGTATGGAACACTCTGATGGTCTGCAGAGAGCTTGCTAATCACCTGGTGCTGGTTCTTCTCTTGGTTCCCCTTGCTTAAACAATCATTGTTTTTCTATTTTAAACAGTTGTG
The DNA here is from genome assembly GCF_052110815.1 of Crocodylus siamensis. Lineage (NCBI taxonomy): Eukaryota > Metazoa > Chordata > Crocodylia > Crocodylidae > Crocodylus > Crocodylus siamensis. Next base: position 50,635,846 of record NC_143406.1, read on the forward strand.
AATGGGGAATGGTGAGCAAGAGGAAATAAGTTCATTTGACAATGAGACAATCCACACTATGAAAATGTTCAGGGATTTGTACTTTCCTTGTCAGGGCATAGTTGGTATTGTGTAGTAGGTAGATTTTGTAAAGGTTGCTGTGTTCGAGCTGTGTATAAGGGGCTTCTTTGCAATCAGAAAATTGTTTAACGTTGAGTGGGCAATTGATCCTTCTAGCAGCTCTAAACTGCTGCACTGTTAGTAGCCATCAAATTGATTATATGCTGTCATGTTCAAGGTAACCCTTAGAGGTAAGGCTCACCAAATAACACTATGACACGCCCTAAAAAGATTTGAAGGCTTGAGCACTTGCTTTGAGTAGCATTAATGACCTATGAAAAACAGCTTTCTGTGGATGCTAAAATAATTTTAAATGGTGCCTTTAATATTGGAATCAGTTGGATTTGCAAATAGCTAGTTCCATTTGCACAATATAAATGGGTGCCCACCTTGCTTGCAGGTGTCTTAAGTGACTTATACAGCACTAGATAATTGCTTAGGACTGGATAGTGAGATGTTAAGATCAGAGAAAAGTGTCAATCATTGTAATACTGACAGGATACAACAGCCATAGTAAGGTACCTGGAAGCTGTTTTTTGGTTTTCTAATTTACTAAGAAATAGGAGACCAAATAACTAAGTGTCTTAGAGTGGTAGTACCATGAAAAGGGAACTATGTAAAAATAGAACCTCCTGTCTTGAAAATCAGTTTTTTTTGTATATTCAGTCAGCTCTTACTACTTTTGGCTCTGAACAGTTAGAATACCTATGGAACAATGAATTGGACTGTCTTCTTGGTTATGCATCATTAATAGAATTATTTATTTCTGATTGCAACCTATGTAGGCCCATAGACTTCCAGTTCTGCTCACAGTTGTTCTAGGCTGTTCAAGTTATAGAAACATAGAAAATGAGGGTTGGAAGAGACTCTGGAGAGCAGCCCCCTGCTCAAAGCAGGACCATCCCCAACTATATCATCCCAGCCAAAGCTTTGCCTAGCCAGGTCTTAAAAAATTCTTGTGGGGTGGTCATTATTGAGCTTATGCTATTTCAGACTGGGTGAAATTTTGTATGAATAATCCTGGTAACCATCTGTCAGATGTTGGTTACACTTTAAAGTTTGCAATCCATATACTTTTTAGTGGATTTTGTTGAACAAGCGGTATGGGGACTGACTGACTCTGTTTTTATGATCAACTCCTTGTAATTGCTTTAGGTCTTCTAGGAAGATTTTAACAAAATGAACAGGCTAAATAAAATCTTGTAGCCTGAGTCTGTTTTAATTTTAACTTTGAGAATCCACCTTTTTCAGGGACCTTAAGCCAGAGAATATTTTGCTAAATGAAGATATGCACATTCAAATAACAGACTTTGGAACAGCAAAAGTATTATCAGCAGATAGTAAACAAGGTATGCAGTTGTTAGTCTGTTATCCTATGTCTTGTTTAATTACTTTAAATATGATGAGCTCCCTGGAAATGTAAATCTCTCAAACTTGATAAATTGTCCTCTGCTTTGACCATCGCAGTTTTCTTGGTCTGAATATGTTTTCATCAGCTAGTTTAAAAATGTTATTCCAAGTTTCTGCTCAGATTGGGTAACAAATATATGAAGTTAGGAAAAAGTAAAGTTTTGTTTTTGGAGCACTGAAACACCAAGGTATGTACCAGGTGTCAAAACCTTCAACTGATCTTGAAACAGAATAGTTTTTGTTCTGGTTCATTCTATAGGCAAAAGGAGACTAAAGTATTTCTTCAAGGTTTCTGGCAAAAGTATCCTTAAGACACTAAAATAGTGTCCTTAAGACTTTCAGTAAAATCTCTGGTCTTTTTCCAATTATAATTCCTTGGATGAAAGAAAAATTAAACGTTTTTAGGAGAGTGCAGGGGTCTATATTGTCCTTAGACCAACACAGCCACATAATCAGACAAGATTCTTTGGGTAAATCTGATATCTCTTATTCAACCAACTCACATAGTTGGAAAAATTATTATTTTCAAGCTTTTGGATATAAATACCCTTTGTCAGGCTGAGAGAGCATTTGCAGTTGGTGTGGAATGAATAGTAAAGAAGCCAGGGGCTGGTCTGCAGCAAGACGAGCAGTTAGTGAAGATGAAAATTGAGGAGTCAGCAGGTGAGAGACAGGCTGGGGGGGGAAGGGGAATGAATGTAGCTGGTAAATACTGGAGAGGTACCTGGGGAGTCGGATGTTAGGCAGGTTATAATGTGTCATTAAATCCAATGCCTATATTTAGCTGAGAGGGCAGGCATTTTGGAGAAATTAACAATTGTAGTTACTGAGAACAGGTTGTTAAGATTTAAAATGTACTAAAACCACACTTCAGGAAGTTTAAACTATATAACTGGAATTCCTCTTTCTTTGGTGGCAAATATTGCTATACTTGAGAAGGTATTTGGATGTGTCCGCTATTTGGTCATTTAATTTATATTACTAATTAAGGAATCTCTCATACACTGCTCAAGTTTGCCACACTAGTGTGTGTGACACTTCAGAAATGGAAGGGAATCTTGGATATCAGTTTTAAAAAATTACTTTCCAATTGTTACTTTCATGTCTGTTTTGACAATTTGTTGAATGTACTTTGCTTTTTAGTAGAGTTAAAAGTAAGGATTATGTAAGATATAGGTTATGATAAACTTTTTTGTTCCCTCAGCACGGGCAAACTCATTTGTAGGGACAGCACAGTACGTTTCTCCAGAGCTGCTGACGGAGAAATCTGCCTGTAAAAGGTAAGTAGTCTTTATTGTGTCTGTAGAGAATTTTACTAACTTCTGTCTAGACCGACAATTTTGTGTAAATGCTTTTAAGGAGGAAAAATGTTTACTGTTTTAAGTATCTTTTAACGTCTTTATAGTTTAGCATCTCAGATTTCTAACTGATTTTTTTTTTTTTTTTTTATCTTAACAAATGTTGCTCCATGCCTCATCCCTGATTTTGTTTGCTTATTCATGAGTTCTGGGGTCTGCTGATAGACTAACCAATTCATGGATGATAAGTCTATCAGTAGCTGTTGAACAGAATGGCTGGGGATGTTTCCTCTAGCTTCTCTCAACCCATAATGGTGGATGCCAGGGCAGGTAATGAATAGGGATAGATCACTCGACTTATATCTGGTTCAGTGCTCTCTTCCCCTAAAGCATGCATCGCTGCTGCTGTCAGAGATGGTATACTGGGCTAGAGGGACCATTAGTCTGACCTTGTATGGCACTTCCTATGCAGGACCTGAAATTTTTACCATGATAAGAAAGACAGGAGAGGGAAGTCTCAGGTGAAAAGGTTGGATGTCCAGAAAACAGAATACTAAGCAAATGCACTATTTTTTTTCTTGTACCTAAGTAACCAATACCAAGTTACAAGTGGGGATAGGAAGTGGAAGGTAATCGCAGGTAAGCTAGGTGAACTGCTCAGTTTAAGCTTGCTTCTTGCTTCTACTTATTGTGGGACAGGAGTAGTCACAAAGCAGTTGTTGCAGTAAGTTGTTATATTGCTTCCTCTCTTTCCTCCCCTCATTTTTTAACTTAGTATAATTTTACTCACTTATCTTAACCTCAAATACAGTAGACACAAATGTAAAGTGATCAATAGGCAAGTTTAAAGTCAGCTTTTAGAAGTCTTTCAGATATTGCTTAGGTTTTTGGATGTGAATGAAAGGTATGTTTTGTGTTCATAAGAGTTTTGTCTGAATTATATGGGGAAGAGGGAATTCATTCTTGAGTGTCTCACACAGATGCATCTTAAATCAGTATCTTGTTGCTACATTTAGATGCTTTGCTGTTTCCTTTCTGGACATATACATTGTGTTGGCTGGCAGCGCTTTAGGAGACAAGCTCAGATACATGCCTGAGTTAAGTAATGCAGGCTGGTTACTGTTACCTTTCATAAATGTATGTGTATATACATGTGTGTGCACATGCACACATCTATATGGAAGGTAACAGTAACCAGCTTACAGTACTTGACTTTTATTTGTATATAATTGCTAGCTGGCTCCTTTTTGCACTGAATGCTGTGTGTACATATAGTGTACAAATCATGCTGCATGGAAACTCATCGGTATCCTGACTGTTAGAAATAGAAAATAAGGTATGCTTATCTGACTCCAGTTTTATAGCTTTACCTAATAGAGACATTAACCAGTTTGTTTTTGTTTTTGTTCTTTTCTTCCCCTTCTCGTTCCTTCAACTTTTAAAGTTCTGATCTCTGGGCTCTTGGATGTATAATTTATCAGCTTGTAGCTGGATTGCCTCCATTTAGAGCTGGGTAAGAGACCTCGGATCATATTTTATGATTTGTATACAGTTTCATTGGAAGTTTTTTTCAGTTTTCACTATATATCGCACAGTTTTAAAGTAAAATTTATCTCGGTGCTCCTTGGGTGTTATTGCAACACTTGATTTTAATCACTGTTCAATTAACTGACATGATTCATTGCTTAAAGCTAGATTGAGTCCTTAGTACATCCACAAGAGTGCATAGGGGACCTGCAGGCCCTGGAATCCACAAATGCCTCTTGGGGTTCCCATGCAACTCGCATTACTCTGGTAGCCACTTTATCCCTGAACAAGGTTTCAAACACCCCCCCCTCCAACAAGAGATCAGTTTTGCCCTCATGACCCTCCCTGCCCTGCCATTTAATCCAAGGGGCACAAAGTTCATGAAAAAATAGAACTGGAAGGCATCTTAAACAGCCGTCTTGTCCAGCCTCTGCTAAAGGCAAGATTTATCCCTATCTAAACCATCCAGGATAGAAGTGTTCTAATCTGCACTTAACTTCTAGTGATGGAGGTTCCACAGCCTCTGTAGGTAAACTGACTGTCCCAATGTTTCACTAGGAAGAATTAGGAAGAATTTTCAGACTAGCCTAGCTAATCTCTCTTGTTGAAATGGCAGCCCATAGTAGAGGTTTACTGTCCTTTTGAGCATCACCAGGGAGGCTGGGGTTGAACTTGACCCTTATATAAGCTTTTAAAACGGCTTTTAAAAGCCGTTATTCTTAAAAATTCAGTATTTCTTATTCAGCTCATTTTAATATATTGGTAAAGGTACTATAGGGAACAGATGATAACTGGACTGAATATTCTTTTTCTTGCAGAAATGAATATCTTATATTTCAGAAGATAATTAAGTTGGAATATGACTTCCCTGAAAAATTCTTCCCCAAGGCCAAAGACCTTGTAGAAAAGCTCTTGGTAAATATTCAGGTGTTATTATTGTTAGATGAATAAATAGCATAGGCCAGGGGCTGGCAGCCTATGGCTCATGGGCCAGATTTGGTTCACAGACTAATTTTATCCAGCCCACAAAGCTGAGGGGGGGGGAGGGAGGGGGTTGCCTTGTATGAGGGTTGGGCAGCGGGGAGAAATAGTGACTGTGGCACTGGGGGGCTAGGAGAGTAAGCAGTGACTGGCAGTGGCACAGGCCAGGCTGGTAGTAGCCTGAGCTTAGATATGAGCTCTGTAAAGTGTCCCCAAGCTTCAAAAAATTGCTAGCCCTCCACATAGGCTCTCCAGTATATACTGAATTGATTCATTTCCCTAACTTTGTATCCAAATTGTTACAAACCCTTAAACTGATTTTACTCTACTAAGAGTCCTTAACATTCCTGACTGTGTAGAGGGAGAACTCATCATCTGGAAAATTGTCATCTATTATTAAACAGCTCTTTTAAGACCCCATGAAGAAGCTGTGTGAACATGAAGTACATCTGTTACTGAAATGGAAAAAAATGATTGTAAATAATTATGCAGTACCGACAATACAAATTTGTAGGCAGATGTTTTCAGCTATTGAACAGAAGTATCTTTGTTATTTGTAAAATATAAATTAATTTGCATTGTATTTCCGAGTACTTGCTCCATATTTCACTGCACTATTATAACAGTAGCTAAAAAAAAATTACTATATAAAATGTTACTTGTGCAGAGAGAAAAAATATCCGATTTAATGAGTATTCAGTCAGAAGTGAAACAAAATTTTGTAGAAATTCTTTACCCTTTATTTAGTAACATTTTGTTAAAGCTGAATAGGCTAACAGTAACAGAATGAAAATCAGAAAGGGATTAGCATTGGGCTGTTATAAAGTTAACATTCACTTTGAAACTAATTTTCATTATTATAGAGAAGTGTTAAGTAAGTTAAGTAACTTTAACTCCTTCAGGTTCTAGATGCTACAAAACGATTAGGCTGTGAAGAAATGGGAGGGTATGAACCTCTGAAGGCTCATCCATTCTTTGAATCAGTCTCGTGGGAGAATCTGCATCTTCAGACACCCCCAAAGCTCACAGCATATTTGCCAGCGATGTCTGAAGACGATGAAGATTGCTATGGAAATGTATGTGTCAATTTTGCTATATTCAACTCTATCACAACTCCAGATTTTTCTGAACAGTAATTATTGCCAAGCAAATGCTTCTGCTGAATCAGTTTTGGTGACAGGTCAGGGACAAAAAAACCCTGGAGCTTGACTAAGTTAATTTCTCTAGAAAGCAGGTATTTGTTTTTAACAAAGAAGAGTATTATGTTCTGCTTGACAACTAACCTATTTTAATTTGCTTCATGTCGCATGGGTAGTCCAGCTTCCCTGGCTGGATTGCAGCTTCTATGATGGACTGCCTTCACTTTGCAGCAAAGGAGACAGTATTACGTTACGGGTCTTGCTGCTTTGCTCTCAAAGAACCCACAGTATCAAGTAAACATAAACCACTTTGTGTCACCTGAACAAGCCATTTTGATGCCTTATGTCTTCAAAGTTCAAGCAGCGATGGAGAGCATCTTTTGTCCTACCATGAATAACTGCTCAGTGTTCTAGAACTTGCATAACTCTGTGCTCAGGCTGAAGATCTTTATCTAAAAATGAACAATCCCATCAAACAACTGAACTGTAGAGTAAAGCTTAAAGTTCCATTCACCTAAGCAAAAATCCATGACTTCTTTTAAGGACTTGACAGGTCATAACGTGCTACACAGTCTCACTTCCCATGAGACTGTAGAACTTGCACTCGACAAAGATTATTCTGACTGTTTCATTATCTCAGCAATAATATCTACCAATCTAATGCTAAAACACTGGGGTGAGAGTCTAACTCTTCTGGGTGCTTTACTGAAATTAATTCTATTGATGGTATTACCACAAAACAAAATGGGAACATTTTATGAGCTGATGAAAATGACAAGTTGTCTTTGTAGATTAAAATTCTTTTTGAAGTCGAGAGTACACCAGCATGTAACATCTTTCCTTTGGCTTTTGGATAACAATGTTGTAATACCAGACCAGAGAAATAGAGCAGTCTGTTTGTATTGAAGTGCAGAGAGACCAAGTTTTACAGGTGATAACAAGAAGTCAGCATTATACTGATTACATTGCAATTACAGTGAGAGTGTGTAGCATTCACCATCAAATCTGTTGTTCTTTTTTTATTTTTGAGTTTTCCCCCCTTTAAGAGTCCTACCTCTTAATTTCGGAAACTAAATAGTTGGAATGACCATTATAATTTGTCTTCCTCCTCCCTGGATCGTTTCTCTAATTCAGTTGCCATAACCTCCACCTTTTAACATGCACTTGCCATTTTGTGTTAAGCAAGTGTATACCTTCACTGAAAACACTAGGAGTTGAAGTAGTTTAGTTTCCACATTGGTGGCTGTTCTTGACAAACAATAGTTGTGCAACTGCGTTCAGTTGAGTTGCTCCAAAAGTGGTGGTGTTTAATAGAAATCAGGAATGCACGAATCCTACTTATGACATAGAATGGGGTTAGTCTTTTTGTTTCTAAAATCTTCATGCCTTCGTTTCTTGGTTCCCTCTTATTCCCTGACCAGAAGTTACTGATGGTCCCCTTTTAATTATTTATTAATTCAAAGACCATGTCTTTTCTCCTTGGGCCTCCTTGCTGTGGAACTTTCTACCTTTTACTAGGCAGCAGCAGCGTGCCTGATGCTTTCTAAGAGCAGCGTGGAGTGACATGACAAACTTGCTCTGTCTGTCATACTCTCCAGTCTGAGGGATGATAGGGACCTGCATTCCACAGCGGGAACATTAAAACATTGTGCAACCCAGAGTTCTGCATTGTGAAAGGGAATGTCTCTTGGGGGTGTTATGTCCATTCTTCAGTTTTGCAGTGCACTGAGTATACCACATAGCAAACTGGAAGGCGAGAAAAGTTGGAGGGAGCAAAAGGGTGAACTTGGCAATAGAAAACTTAGTTGAAGGACATTTATTGTAAGGAAATAATCCTTAAAAGTGTATTTGAGTATGGAATAGTCTTGGAAGCTGCGGAAGGACCGTTCCTGGGACAGCTGAACGAAACAGACTTGTTGAAAAGGGATAAATTAGATGATGTAAACTGATTTACTCCTCTTTGTAAAATGCTTTGAGACCTATTCAAATCTATATAAGAGCTAAGTGTTAATTTCGTGTTGGATGCAATGCAAACATAAAAGCTAGAGACAGAAAAAATCTGAATATGACGTTTCAATGCCATGCCTAAAATTAAGGCACCAGTACTTGCAAGTATTTAAACTGTTGATTTGTTTTGATTTTTTACATAAGAGATGAAACACTGCCAAATTGTGATTGACTTAATGTATACACATAAGGCATAAATGACCTAATTTCTTCTTCTGCTTTTGCTTTAGATATTGGTATCTTATTTAGCTTTTTATGTGTCCTGTTACAGTCGTAAGTTACTTCTAGCTTTAATTTTTTTCAAGTATATCAGTATAAATAAGTATCTGGTAAAGTTTCAGAATTAAAAGCAACTGAACTCCTTATATTGAAATGTTGAATAGATCTTTTTATTAAAAAAAACAAAAAAGACTCTAAAATTTGTTTTTGCTATATTTTTTTCCTTTCTTAGTATGACAATCTCCTGAGTCAGTTTGGTTGTATGCAAGTTTCTGGTTCTTCGCCCTCGCTGTCTGGTCCAGAAATGAGTCCACCACAAACGTCAGGTGGTAACATTGAACAGTACATTCATGATCTTGACAGTAATTCCTTTGAACTGGACTTGCAATTTTCTGAAGAAGAGAAGAGGTTACTTCTGGCAAAACAAGCTGGTGGAAACCCATGGTAAGGTGTTTAAAATGCAGTTAATCTGTGATTTTATTTATTTATTTATTTATTTTTTCCTCCAATTAGGAATCCGTAGCACAATAAACCCGCTGTTCTTGCTTCAGTTCAGGTTAATTTTTGCAATAGAAGTCCAACAGCTGAGTGGTTAAAAACTTAATTAGTGAGGATGCGTTTCTTGAATTAAACTGGTAGCATAAATCTTTACATAACAGCTCTGTGAGTTTTTGGAGTCTGAGATCTAGTGTAATTCTTCCTTTGTCACAAGGGGGCCCCCAATAATAGGTTCTTCAAACTGGATCAATCTGTTTCACTATCAGAACCTCCTTGACATCAGATTTTGCCCTTGATAATACTTTGGCATGACTATTAGTCCTCATTCCTAATAGTTATTAAGGTGCATATAAATCTATCTAGTTCATAGATTTCATAGACATTAGGGCTGGAAGGGACCTCGGGAGATCGAGTCCAGCCCCCTGCCCAAAGGGCAGGAAGTCAGCTGGGGTCATAGGATCCCAGCAAGATAAGCATCCAATTTACTCTTGAAGGTGTTCAATGTAGGCGCTTGAACCACCTCCGCTGGCAGACTGTTCCAGACCTTGGGGGCTCGGACAGTAAAGAAGTTCTTCCTTATGTCCAGCCTGAAACGGTCTTGCAGGAATTTGTGACCGTTCGACCCGGTCATCCCTTGGGGCGCTCTGGTGAACAAACGTTCCCCCAGATCCTGGTGGTCACCCCTGAGAAACTTATAGGTGGCCATCAGATCACCCCTGAGCCTACGCTTTTCCAGGCTAAAGAGTCCCATGGCTCTCAGCCTGTCATCGTAAGTTCTGTTTTGCTGACCTCTGATCATGCGCGTGGCTCTCCTCTGGACTCTCTCAAGCTTCTCCGCATCCTTTTTGAATTGTGGAGCCCAAAACTGGACGCAGTACTCCAGCCGCGGCCTCACCAAGGCCGAGTACAAGGGGAGAATGACGTCCCGGGATTTGCTCAAGAAGCATCTATGGATGCAAGCCAGCATTTTGGTCGCTTTATTAGCCGCAGCGTCGCATTGCAGGCTCATGTTCATCTTGTGGTCAATGATGACTCCCAAGTCTCTTTCTTCTGTAGTGCTAACCAACGTAGCACTGCCGAGCCTATAAGGGTGCTGCAGGTTTTTCCTCCCAAGGTGGAGAACCTTGCATTTTTCGGTGTTAAACACCATCAGGTTCTCGTCTGCCCATTTGCTGAGCTTGTCCAGGTCAGTCTGGATCACCCGCCTATCTTCTGGCGTGGATGCTTTGCCCCAAAGTTCGGTGTCATCGGCAAACTTGGCCAGTCCACTCCTGACTCCAGTGTCCACATAGTTAATGAAGATGTTGAACAGTATGGGTCCAAGGACAGAGCCTTGAGGGACCCCACTGGTCACAGGGCACCACGATGAGCGACTGCCATCAATCACAACCCTCTGGGTCCGACCACAGAGCCAATTTCCCAGCCAGCAGATCGTGGTGGAGCTAAGGCCACAACTGGCCAGTTTGGCCAAGAGGTGATCATGGGATACTAGATCAAAAGCTTTTTTGAAGTCAAGATATATGACATCAATCTGTTCTCCCTTGTCCAGATGATAAGTCACCTGGTCATAGAAGGAAATGAGATTGGTCAAACAAGACCTACCCGCAACAAACCCATGCTGGCTATCCCTTAGAATGTTAGCCTGGGCCAGTCCATCAAGGATGGCCTCCTTAATAAACTTTTCTAAGATCTTCCCCAGGATAGAAGTCAGGCTAATGGGCCTGTAGTTAGCCGGATCCACTCTCCTCCCTTTCTTGAAGATCGGCACCACATTGGCCTTCTTCCAGTCTTCGGGCACTACACCAGAGCGCCAGGAGTTTTCAAAGATCCGTGCCAGGGGCTGGGCTATGACGCTCGCCAGCTCCTTGAGTACCCTGGGGTGCAGGTTGTCAGGGCCGGCTGACTTGAAGGTGTCCAGCTTCTCAAGGTGTTCCTTCATTAGGTCAGCATTTATGGAGGGTAGGGGATCCCCATCACCCAGATCTCCCTGTCCCATAGCAGCCATGGGCGTCCCATGGGCCTGATGAAAGACTGACGCAAAGTACCTATTTAATAGGTTGGCTTTTTCCTGGGCGTCAGTTGTCAGTTGCCCCATCTGGTTTAGCGGGGGTCCAACATTGTCCGTGCTTTTCCTCCGGCTCCCCACATATCTGAAAAAGGACTTTTTGTTGTCCTTGATGCCTGAAGCTAGTTGGAGTTCAGTTGCAGCCTTGGCTTTCCTGGTTTGCTCCCTGCAGGACTGGACCAGTGCAGAATAATCCTCCTTGGAGGTGAATCCCGTCCTCCATCCTTTGTAGGCTTTCCTTTTTAGCCGCAGGAGGTCTGCTAGGTCCCTGGAGAGCCAGGAGGGCTGCTGTGCCTTCTTGCTGCCTTTCCTCCGTGTTGGAATAGATTTAGCTTGTGCCTTGAGGATCACTTCCTTGAGAAGCAACCACTCTTCTTGAACTCCCATCTCCCTGGGGTCACGGTCCCTGAGGGCCTGACTGACAAGCCTCTTGAGCTTGTCAAAGTCGGCTTTTCTGAAGTCAAGGACTTCTGTGTTGCTGACTGACTTGCCAGCTTTATGGCGGATGGTGAAGGTGATCAGCTCATGGTTGCTGTCACCCAACTTCCCATCGATCACTGGGTCGCCGATTAGGTCGTCCCCCGTAGCCAGTACTAGGTCGAGCCGCGCTTTGCCTCTCGTTGGCCCATTGACTTCTTGAGTCAGGTAGAGGTCATCCACACATGAGATGGACAGGGGGCTGGACTCGATGATCTCCCGAAGTCCCTTCCAGCCCTAATGTCTATGAAATCTATGAAATGTCTGGGTAATTGAAGTCACCCATGACAACCAAGGTCCTGGAGCAAGCGGCTTCAGTCCGTTCCCGGGCGAACTCCTGGTCAAACTCAGGACTTTGAGTGGGAGGTCTGTAGTAGACTCCCACCGTTGTCTCCGCTGTGCCGTATTCCCCACGAATTTTTATGCAGAGGGTCTCTAGCTGTCCATGCTGGTTGCCAACATCAGCTTGCAGGGATATGTAGCTTTCCTTCACATAGAGAGCTACACCCCCGCCCTTTTTGTCAACACGATCCCTCCTGTACAGGGTATAGCCCTCTATACCCGTGGTCCAGTCATGGGTGGAGTCCCACCAGGTCTCCGTTATCCCAATGACATCATAATTCTTTAGTTATCGTAAGCAAGTAACAGTTTGGGGTATGGTGGAGAGGAGGCAGAAGTTCACCTAATATTTAAAGTTAAATTTGTGGTTAATGGGGGTGGGGGAGGTGCACTGTGTAGAGAGATGCTGCAAATAATTTTTTCCAACTATTTCAGTTGGCCTAATAAACAATGCCATATTTACCAAAGGAAACTTGCCTGCCTATGTAGAGAGAAGAAGTTTTTAAAGATTCCAAGGCAGTATAGATACTGAGAAATTTCTAAGATAAATGAGGGTGAGAAATAAAATGATTAGTAGGACAGTGTTGATTACTTCCTGTGGAGGGGTTCTGGAATGACAGTGGCTTGTTCTTTTTCTCTTGTTAGGCATCAATTTGTAGAAAATAACTTAATACTAAAAATGGGTCCAGTAGACAAAAGAAAGGTAAGTCTTGATTTTCTTCTAGAAAGGTTTCAAATTATACTGCTTTTGTAGAGTTGTGAATCTGTGAGGAAACTTTCTTTAAAGTCTCTGATATTTAGGGGTTTGTAGGCTACCTCCCAGTTGCAAGATGTAGCATTTCCCAACAAACAGATCTTTCACAAATTTAATATTGTTAAGGGTGCCTGTACACAAGTGCGATGCAGCACATCGGAGCAGCCAGTTACAGTGCATCAGAACAGACGGGACTAATCGAGTCTGCTGGGGCATAGCAATTCTGCACTCCAGCAGCCTCCTGCGGCTTATGTATCAGTGTCCCCATGCTTCAAAAAGGCAGGGGAGCTTGAACTAAAGCTCATCTGATGAGCTTTAGCTCAAGCGCCTCCACCCCCTTTTTGAAGCATGGGGACACTGATGTATGAAATTCTGCAGTGCTTTAACTAGAGCGGCTTTTGGAGCAGCTCTAATTAAAGTGCCCTCCCCCCCCCCCAAACACCTGGAGCACATGTAAAAGTGCCCTAAGGTTTTTTTGTTTGTTTGTTTTTAAATGGAGTAGTCTTTAGGGCTGCGTGATGTTTCGGTCCTTGATTCGATTCAACAGAGATTTGGCCCAATTTGGTGGCTGAATCTCCAAATCTGAATCAAATCAGAGGACCCTTTAATATCTCCAAATAGATTCGGAATCCTCTGAATCGATTCAGAAAGATTTGGAAGATTTGGTGATTCAGACATAGACACGGCTTCAAATGTTTTCTCTACATACCTCGAGGTAGCAGTGGGTCATGAATGCTGTGGTGCTGGGGCACGTGGAACATCCCACAGGAGCATGGGGGCTCCCAGCATGCTCAGCAGCAGACCTGGAAATGGACTAGAAGTACTTCCAGTCCACTGGGGAGTGTGCTGGGGTGTGCCACCCTCTGCCCCCGGCTCAGTGACTGGTGCCTCCTGGATCCGGGGGGGCACCTGGGGTCCCCCCACAGGCGATCACTGAGCTCCCATGGGATGCTCCATCCACCCTAGCATCACAGCAATCACGAGCCACGCTGGTACCTCAAGGTATGTAGACAAAACATTTAAAGCTCTGCCTATGGCCAAATCACTGATTCTCCAAATTTGGCATCAAATCTTCAGATTCGGATTTGGCCGAATCAGACTGGGGACAGTGATCCACTCAACGAATTGAATCACTCTTCCTGATTTGGGCTGAATCCAAATCAGATAGGGCCCCTAGTAGTCTTTTGAGTTGGAGGAATGTTGTAATCCAGGTTTCCTAGAAGTTTTCAACTCATAAACAGCATTGAATGTAAATACCTGTCAACCCTCTCTATCAGTGTGAGTTGTTGAAATATTCTGCAAAGTTTCAGTTTTTCGGATAGATATCAATATCTAGGACTAGGGTTTAGACCATCATTGGGCCAAAGTGGAAGGTAGACTGAAATAAGCTGCCATTATAATAGTAGCTCTTCTTTCCTTCCTCTTCTGCATGTGATTTAGATTATCTACAGGGAAACGGGTGGCCTTAGGATCATAGAGTTAGAAGGAAGCTCCAGAGTTGTACAGTCACTCAGCTGCCCCCATTTTATTGTCACCACCTGCCTCCCACGTGCCCAAGTTTCTCTTCATCTTAATTGCTTTTTGTTTACTTCACCCTCTGTGTTCTTCAGAAGTCTGTTGCTTTGATTGCTGACTTTACAGAGAATAAGAGGCTTTAAAAAGTAGCTTACTATCACAATGTCTATATGATTAGCTGCTTTTTTTCCCTAAAAGTCCTGTAGAAAATTTGATACGTATCTGGGCTGATGGTAGTTTTACTAAGAGGTTAGATTATGGATTTGTACAGGGACAGGGATGACCCTGCCTCAGGCTCAGTCTTGGTCTAGATGATCTATGGATGTTCCTTCCAGCCCTACTTGCATTTTAAGTAGTCACTCATAAAAAAACAAAACAAAACAAAAAAACAAAAACAAACGACTAGTTGTATGCATGCTGCTTCGGAAATGTGTTGAGGCAAAAATGGTTAAGAATAAGAAATTGCTGTATAAAGTGCTAGCCAATTTTCAGAGACAGACTGGGTCCTTGCCTAAACTGCTTATGGTATACATTGTTTGTGACCTAGAGAAAGTGAACAGAGGGAAAATGGGTGAGGAAAGCACAAACTTGATCCAAAATGTTAATGAAGTTATTTGTTTTAATTGTCATCCTCTGTTTATGGTGATACTTATTTTGGGGAGAAGGGGTTAAAACATTTCTAAAGCAAGGTATTTAGTAATGAATGCTAGTGTAAAAAGTGATAAAGATTGCAGATGCACACCAGTGGCTTGTAGGTATTACCTTTTTTAAACATGCTCTAGAAATAACAAATAAACCAAACAACACTTAGAAACACCAGGCAAATAAGATATTTACTGGATGCTCCAGTCTCTGAACTTAATCAGGTTGTATTCATTCAGTTTCCACTGGGATGCCTTGAGAACCTTAAACTTCTAAAAACTTATCCATGTGGGAATTTTTTTTATCAATGGCCAAATAATTTAGTATCCATTAATTATCTGATGATTGGGTTGTCTGACACTTGCATGTAAAAGGATTTGAAAAATTCCTGATTAGATAAACAGTACATTGATGAAGAGTATCGCAGACTCTCCTGGATCAAAGCTATGATGAAAAGTATGTAGGCAATTGCTAAAGTCCCACTGAAGTCAATGTGAATTATGCACATGCTTTAGAAAATAGATCATTTGATAATACATAGCTTGTTCTTTGTATTACTGCTACTCTTGTCAGGGATTGTTTGCTCGTCGGCGCCAGTTACTCCTCACAGAAGGGCCCCATTTGTATTATGTGGATCCTGTCAACAAGGTTCTGAAAGGAGAGATTCCATGGTCACTAGAGCTGCGACCAGAAGCCAAGAATTTTAAGACTTTTTTTGTTCACACGGTAAGTAAATATCCTTTTAATTTTTTCAGAAGCCTTAAAATAACTTTAAACACCACACATGTATTAAACTATTGGAATTAGAATTGAATTGAAATTGTGAATAAGAATTGAATTGGAATTAGAATTGAATTGTGCAAATTGAGCTGTGGGTGTTTATACCTTTTTATGGCTAGGAAGCAGTGAAGTGTCTAGGTCTCGTTTTGTTTTGCTTTCATTAAAGAAATAGAAACTTACATGGATTGTGTGATCCAAAAAGAACTGCATAAAGAATTTTGTCTTGCTCTATTTACAGTTGAGTCCAAGCACTCTTGCATATTGCAGCTCACCAGACTTGTCAGCCTACTGTATCAGTTACTCTACATATGTACATCCACCAGTAGCACCATTTTTCAGGGATAATGCATGAAGTTGCTTTTAATTGCTAGTCAATTTAATGTGTTCTTGAAGATTTTTTTAATACATTCTGAATGATTGATTTCTTACCAGTAGCAGAATATTTATTGCTTTTCAGTTTCTTGTCTCATCTGTTCTTGGAATAGTCATTAAACTGTTATTTACTTGTAGCCTAACAGGACATATTACCTGATGGACCCAAGTGGGAATGCTCATAAATGGTGCAAAAAGATACATGAAGTTTGGCGGCACAGATACCATCAGAATGCTGCTAACTAGTAAAGCTCATCCAAAATATCCCAGCCTCCCTACTTGCTGCTAGAACTCCACGTGCAGCCGATCAGAGGAATCTTCCCAACCCACCTGTTTATCCATCTCAAGGGGAAGCATATGTCTGAAATATTTTGTTGTTTTTTTTAAAAAAAACAAACACAAATGGAATTCAGGGTCGCTTTGCTCGCTCTTTGTGCTTCTGTTGAGGCTTCCACATGCATATCGTTGCAGTGAAGATCTTGCTTTTGTGCACTTCAGCTCAATTTCTGCTGCAAACTAGTAGATAGACCTTGCATTACCAGCTTCACTTAAGACCAGTTAAAACCAATCCACACGCACACACCCCAAATTGTATACCAGCCCTGTATTTTATGGGGCTGGTTATTTTTGTGACTTTCAGATTATCATTAAACTGTATTTCATCAGGGAGCTTCTAAATGCCTCCACTGAGGTATAACTATTACCTCTCTTCCTCTCCCCCCTCCAGTCTCTGTTGCACCGCCGCCCCCCTTCTTTTCCCTAGGCTTACTGGTGTATGGCATTTGCAGTCAGGTCAGTTGCACCCTTGCATAACTCCTAATATAGTTCTGGTTGCAGGATTTCCGTGGTACTTAATTATAATTATGTGAGTGAATCAGATACATGTGTCTGGCAGGCAGACTCTGATGATACAGGTTGTAAGAGTAAAACGCTGAATTGGGCACTGAAAAAATGCGTATAAAGTTTTAAAGATGAAATTTTAATTTTAATTTGATGCATTTACATGTTTAATCAAGGGACAATAAATTTACCAGCATGCTTTTAACTAATACTAACTAAAAATGAACTTTTTAGTAAAAAAACAAAAAAATGTTACTATTGAAGTAGTAAATAGACTTCACCTTTTCAGGAGATGAGGGCAAGTAGCTTTCTTTCCAGGGTGTGCATGTATTGTGCATTTTAGTGGGGCCAACCTATTTACTTGGGTAGAGAAGGAAGAGTGAAAATTTTGTACAATAGATGACTTTTGATTTATTTGTCTTTGTATAATGAGATGTACAAATATTCCTGTCTTGGTCCTTAGCCAAACATCTCAGACCTTTTAGCAATTCTGAAAATATTTTAAACAATTTAAATATATTAGGCCCTTATATTGACTTTAAAAAATGTCAATACAGAGAACATTTATGGTACTTGAGGCATATCTATATAATGAAAATATTTTGTCCATATCGGCCGACTTCATCCTTTTCAAATTAAGTTTTTTGTGGTCAAACATTTCCTGTAACATAGCAAAGACTTCATTTCTACACATTAAAAATAACTTCTCATGGTTTTTCCCCATGTATTTGTGCTTCTGGGAATCTGGGACCCCCTGGAAAGGGTAAATCCAGGCCTGGAAAGGCATTTCTCCTTCATGTTTTATGCAGTATAAATACCACACCCACTTGTTCGTTTGCAAAGAAGTGCCTCATCTTTGCTCCTTTGCCTCTTAAATTCTTTTAGTACAATATACATCTCCTGCTCTCTTAAGGAAGAAAGTCCTGTGGTAGTGTTACGATCATAGTCGGACTCCATTTTTGTGGTTAGCCAGAATGCCCCAGAAGCAATTGGGCAATGCTAGATGTACTTAGAGAGGGTTATTGTGGGCATTAGGAGTGATGTATCACTTGCCTTGGAGGAGATAGTTCAGGATCTGTTTCCAGAACCTTAAAAAAAAAAAAATTGTGATTTACTGCATTCTTCATAATTTTTGTTCTGGAGGAAGAACTAGTATGTAGTAGGATTCTGTACCGACAAGTCTGTGCAAATACTGACAAGTTCACTACTTGTATTGTCATGTTTGAGAGGAGCTACAGTGCCTCTAAAGTTCCTAACAAAAGGCAAAAGTAAAAGATAGATCTCTTGTTACAATCAGGCTAGTTTGAAAGTAGCTTCACCCCTGCTCAAAAGGCAAAATTGCTTACTACTGAAATCTGAGTATTACAGTGCTCTTGCATCTACACCTGCATTAAGCCCCACAGACATTATCATGACCAAGACATGATATTGTACTTCAGAGTTTGTTGCTGTAGTGTCAAATAATGCCAAAGCTGTCAAGCTCCACTTGCATGTTGGCTCTCTCTGAGGTCAGTGCCACAGGTTCTGGATTAAAGGTCTTTTAGCACTGAGCTGTAGCTGGATAATATTGCTTTCTTTGGAAGACACTGATAAGGATGGGATTAAACAGAATCTCAATATATGCATTGCTGTTACTCAGTATGAAACAGTGTTGCCAAGTGGGGCATAGGTGAGAGTAACCTCCACAAATTAATCTAGGTGATGCATATGCCTTTCACTGCCCTTTCAATGGGGGCGTAGTGGTGGAAAGATTGACCATAGGGAGAAAAATGCACTTAACGTGAGAAATAGTGTCCACTGGTTTGCTGGCAGCTTAGCTACATATTGGGAAGAACTGTGTATGATAGAGGCCTGGATCCTACATGTGATAGGTACATCTCGGGGAGAATTGGGGCTCAGCAGTTAATGCCAATGCATGGAGGAGAATGCAAATTGAAGGCATCTCTAGGGCATCTCCCTTAGTGGTAGGTGGCCACTAGCAGCTTTTGCACACTCCTCGCTACAAGTATCTTCAAGAGCAGAATCTGCTCGTTCATTTTGCTTTCTACCCTAAACGCTTGCTATTTCCAGAAGATTGTGGGGGAAACGGTGTGAATCACACCAGCAGATGTTTAGCTTGACATTCTGACTCCAGAAATATGTTCAACTCCACTGATGAGTCTACTTTTTCTGTTGGATGGAATCTGATGGAAAGAAAGCAGGGATATTGCTGCTATATAGTATACTTGAGCCATCCCTTTACTATCCCTTTATTTGTTCAGTCTTTCTGCACAAGTTCAAAACTGTTTGGCTAACCTGAAAGGCTGTTTTTAGCACTGCTAACCTCTATGTCCTAAGCACAGTTCTGAGCTTGGTTAATTTTAACAAGATCATAGTAGCATCACTTTCTTAACTGTAACACAGCTCTTGTCTGTCATGAGTAGTTCAACACAACTGTGTGGGTTTTATGATTTGTTGTGAAACCAGTGGGAGTCTCAGGACCTTGTAAACTATCTAGTGTTGCTGTTATTCCCCTTAGCACATGAACCATCTGCTATGTATAATTCCCCAAAACCTCCTTTGGTCTGGATAAAAGTGTTATGCCCATGCATAATACAGACTTAAGTATTACACTTGCAAGCTGAAAAGATGTAATTTCTTCTACTAGTTTTGATGACTGGGTATGGTTTAACTTTTTTTTTCCCCATAAATGTTCCCCAGTTTTGAAATGACACTGACACCTTGTATGGTATGTCACCTGCAACCTGTAATATAACAAGCACTGAAAATTGTGTTTGCATGCATCTGGGATGGAGGGTCTTATATGAAGTCAATGCTAGGATGATCTGTGGCAGTATGGGGCAATATTACACTTATCTATTTCTGTTTTGATGAGCCATGTAAAAGTGGAGATGGGTGTTCTTGGCTCAGAAACATTGTCTATGAGGATGGTGGTAGCTACACCAGTAAAGTACAGTTCTGTCTTGCCCCTAACCCCAACTGAGAGCTGTCTTCCTACTTCAGCACACGTGCTGCACTTCTGCTTACCTCTGAATAAGGGAAATGGAGAGAGTTTCAGAGCTTTGGACTCTTAAAACTAGATGGTACTAAACCCTAGACCATATGTAAAAGGGAAAGACTGTTTCCATTGACTTTTGACAGAAGAGGAAGGTGGGACATAATGGAGGTCTTTTACTTCAGTCTTGTGAGATTTTGCTTGGCATCTTTTTATAGTTACCAGGAGAGGAAAATCAGAAATACCAACACTGCTACATACCAAGAGATAAGTGAAATGGTTTCATGAATGAAAATGATCTCAAAGAGGGATAAATTGCCTTTACCAAATTTTTGGCCCCTGTTAACTTATGGAGGCAGAGAGGGACTCTCAGTTTTAGGCCCTTAGATGGAGGAAAGGGCTTACATGTAAGTAGCTTGCTAACGATGTGCATGACATAGTCCTACTCCTCCTCTTGTCAAGGCTGGGCTTTTTAAAAAAAACCATAACCCTGAAGTTTTAACAAATTGGTGTGGTATTTATATCACTTTGAAGCATTTGGTGAATGCCTCAAGTATTTTATTTCTAGGCAGATATTTTACTATTCAAATTAGGAATCACTCCTGCAAGGCCTCATGGTCCAAAGGTCATCTGGCTCTGCTTTGACTGAGCTTGCAGGTGAGTAATTCTGTTTTCAGCTAAAATGGTGGCCATAATGAAACTCAAATTTAGCCATAAACCTATGTTTCCCATGGCCTTGTTTCCTCTGTTTTGGAAGCAATGCGACTCTATAGAATGAACATCTTTGACAAGGAAAAAACCAATTGGCGAACATCCCGTGGTCCAGTCTGTCTGTCTGTCTGAATGACAATGAATGGGGATAGTTGCTGTTTAGAAAGCATCCTATGACCATATACTAAGTTTGATTGGATGAGGCAGAGTGTACTAAATTGTGGCAGGATTTACAACTGCTGTATCTGTTTGACAACAACAATTGGGAACTATAATCAGTTTTGATAGTCGTCTGTTAGCTGTCTTTCAGGTTGGTGGCAGTCAGTTATAATGTGTGTACTATTCTCTACCTGGTTTGTAGCTGTGACTGTGATGTACAGGCAAAGCAAAAACTAAAGACCTTACAAAACAGAAGCAAATAATGCAATGATATTAGGATACACACTTTTGTATTTTTATTCTTATAAGGTTATTTGCTGGCTCTCAGTGGCCCCTAGTTTAGTCTGTGTTATTTAAATTCTAATATATGAATTATTTGGATTGAATTCATGTTCGGGGCCATGGTGTTGTATGTATTGATGTACAGCCTTGAATGTGAATAATTATTGTAAACTATATTTACATCTTTTCTGGCTTTATTATATAAATTTTCTATTGGTCGATGATTTAATCATATCTCATAATTTAATGACTCTGTTTATCCTCCCTCGACAGATCTGTGCCGTAGCCGTAGTTAGTGACTGGATGATGGATTTTCACTTATGCTCGATAGTCTTGTAATAAAAGCATGTAGGGTCCAAGGCCCGGCTCCCGCCTCCTCTTTCCGCGCCGGTCCGGTTGCGGGCGGGGACCGGGGTTGCGGGGTGCGGCGGAACTTCCGGCGGGGACACGAGTCCGACGGGCACTTCCGGCGGGGGGGGGGGAATTGCAAATCCGGGCTGACGCTTCCGGAGGGAGGAGCCGGCGCGCGGGCTGCCCGGAGCGGGTGGGGTGGTGTCCGCTCGCTGAGCTAGGCCCTTCGCCGCGACGGGGGCTGCCTGGGCCGGCGGGCAGAGCACGCTTCCGGCAGGGAGGGGCAGACCGGGCTGCGATCGCTGCCGGGCACTTCCGGCGGGCGGGGCGGGGCGGGGCGGGGCGCGGGGGCCGGATCGGGGACGGGCCTTCCGGCGGGCTGAGGATGGCGGCGGAGAACCACTGCGATTTCCCGGGTCCTGGCGGTGGCCCCGGCCCGGGCGGGCCCTGCCGGCGTTGCAGCTCCGGAGCCCCCGGCGGCGTCCCGGGCAAGTGGGTGCGGCTGAACGTGGGCGGCACCTGCTTTCTCACCACGCGGCAGACGCTGTGCCGGGACCCCAAGTCCTTCCTCTTCCGCCTCTGCCAGGCCGATCCCGACTTGGACTCGGACAAGGTGAGGTCGAGCGCGGGACGGTGCGGGCTCTGAGCTGGGCTTTGGGGGCGGGGCGCAAGCCTGGAGTTGTTCCTATGGTTCAGCACCTCTGCCTCCCACCTGGGCCAGCCTGCGTGTCGCGGGGATCCTGTTGCGGTCATCACCTTCCCCCCGAGGTCCAGCCGCAGCCGCTGCGCCTGCCTCGCTGTTCAGCTTGTTATGAAAAGAGGAAGCAGTGGCGCAGTCCTAGGAAAGGAGTCCCGCGTTGCACGTGGCCGTAGCTGGGGACTTATCTCCAATGGGGTGAATCTCCTTGGTCCCATGTGGAGCAGAGCAACCTGCTCTAGCGCGGTCTCGATCGCAGCGTGCACGGGTTGCATGGCGTTTTCAGGCTAAGCAGGTTCTCCAACTGGGGCTCGTAGGTGTTCGTGGAGGACGCAGACTGGCAGAATGGTGAAGATAGGTCAGTCGTGGAGAGTGATTGCATTTGCTCGGTAAACTAACTGCGGTTAACATGAGCTATAAATAAATTCCTCGTTTGCATCGTTCTGGGCAGAAAGGCTTAAGCATCGTGCTCAGAGGGGGGTTTTTTAAGTCGCAGAATCACCAACTGTGAGGGCTGGAAGGGAGCTCAGGAGTCGCATCCAATCCAGCCCCCTGCTCAGAGCAGGACCAGGCCCAAGCCCAACTACATCATCCCAGCCAGGGCTTTGTCTACCTGGGTCTTAAACATCTCCAAGGATGGAGACTCCACCACCTCTCTGGGTGACCTGTCCCAGTGCTTCACCACCCTCGTCTTGAGAGAGTTTTTCTTAATATCCAGCGTTGGCCTCCCTGGCTGCACCCTGAGCCTGTTGCTCTGTCTAGTCATCCTTGTATCGAGGGGTCACTGCTGCTGCCGACAAGTTGCTCTTTCTGCTTCTGGGTCTACAGAACTTCCAGGCTGAGCCCTTTTGTCTGACGTCCCTTTCTTGGGGAGTGGACTGCACAATCCAACCCTCTGGGACCTTGGAACCAGCGCCTGGTACTTCCCCAGCTTGTAGAGGCACTCTGAGCTTATAAATTCATCCCTTCAGGAATAATTTGACATGAAAGGAAGGAAGCACAGACTTTTGCAAAAGAATTTCCTAACTAATGACTTTACTGCAAAAGCAATTGAGTTACAGACAGGGTGGATAAAAATCAATGATTAAAAACAAAATTCAAAATCAGATTTTTATTTAAAACATTTTTGATGTAATCACATTTTAATTTCTTTCAAGGTGCTTTAAAAAAAATAGACCTATGTAAAGATGGTTTTAATTGAAGATATGTTAAAGCTCAAAGATATCATGGAGTAGGGATTAGAACTTCTAATTATAAGCTATTTGTGTTAATACATTCATGTAACCTTTTTAGAAAAGCTTTATAAATAGGTCACAACAGGCCATGGACTATGTTAGGGGCCCAATCTTATGGGGTTCCCAGAGGCTTCTCTAAAGATTAGTCAAGACTTAAGAAAACCACTCTACCCAATGGGACTCAGTGTTCAGTCTAGAAGATCCCATTAAGCATCTCTGTGATGCTTAGTTTCAGTTCTCAACTTGTGTCTCCAGAGGGAACATCTTTCTTAATAGCAGTATATGGGGATGAGAGGTAACGGCCCCGATTACCCACCCATCAGCCCTCTTGCAAGTTTGCGTACACACAGTAAAGCCCTTAACTCTCTCTGAAAGTTCAAAGTTTCAAGAAGTTAAATGAATAAAGGATATCAAAAAAGAATGCACTTTTTGTAGAAAAGTGATTAAATCAAGGCTTCCTGGCCAGTGATTTAAATTGCAATTATAATCATAATTTAAGCCAATTTGATTTAAATCAAATCCACCCTGGTTACACATCCTTGAAATGTAGCAGAAGTTTTGACACACTATCCCCGAGTCTGATCTTGCCCTTCCCCCGAGTTCTGCGTGGGTCAGTATTTCAAGCCGGGCAGGGAGCTTTCTGTCCTCTTCTATGGTTGACTCCTTCACCACCTTTCACAGTAGAACCCCCTCTCTTAAATACAGTGTCTTGCCTTTTGCCACGTGCTGCAAAGGGATCCTCCAGTTCCTTTCCTCAGGCATGCGTGTCCCACGAGCAGGTCACGCTATAGGAGAAATGTAGTATTCCATGGATGTAGGCCAACAGGTGGGACTATCAAAGCTGATGGCCCTGGACTGTCTTGCTGGCTTTCTGATGGTCCTTCAGTGAGGTGTCAGGTTTGTGCTCCTGGTTGGGCCTCCATCCACGGGGTCTACAGTGATGTGCCCTGGGCAAGTTTAGACATGTTCAGTGTGTAATGCAGAGCAGTATTCCTAATGCAAAATGGAGTTCACAGCTGTCAGACATTTCACTCTCACAAGCACTGTCTGCACTGGTATTACCAATGGTTTCTCAAAAGAAGAGCTCTTGAGTGTCTTGGAGGCAGGCAAACAATGCTGGTCTTTGGTTTTCCATTAATCTGCCAGGTCACTTATTTGAAATCTTGAGAAAAAAGTCAGAAATAGAGCTGTTTCTCTAAAATACCATCTAGGCAAGAACAGCTCTAACATCAGGAATGGGGGGGGAAAAAAAAGACTACCAAACTGGACCAAGGTTACCTGGAGTCAGCAAACTGGGAGAAGTGAAGTTAACCATCCTGGAAAGACGTTATAAAGTGGCAGAAAATAGTAATAGAGTGAATTATTAGGAATGGGGATAGAAAAAAATTACGAACATGCTCCAGAGTGTAAAGTGAATTATATGATCACAGATGTTTTTGTTTTTGTTAGTTACATATGTAATTGTCTCCTGGATTTAAACTATACCGTACTCTCAAATCTAGAGTTCCACTGTATGTGCTGTTCACTATGTGTTGAAATCCCAGGCATTTCTCTCCGTGAAATGCGATTAGGTAGCTTCCTAAAATTCCATTTTGTGCCATGTATAATTCTTCCTCTTTTAAGCATATTTATAAGCTGATTTGTAGGTCTTCGGATTCTTTTTTCTATTGGCCGTTCTTCATTTTGAATGTTGAACTACAGATTTCAGTTCTGTATTGTGCATCCCTGGTAGTTGTTCCCCACCTTCCTTTATACTGTAAACTGTGATTTGGTATCCAATCAGAATACCTTTTTTTCCCCCCCCCCACAAGCTTCAAGACCTGTGTCATTACTACTGGAGGATTACAAGCTTCCGGAAGAGGCAGGAATTAATGTTTATATCAGGTTTAAATTATTTGTAACTATCATGGTATTGAGCAAGTTATAATAGAAAGCCAGCTTAACCTTACCACATCCTGTACGAAATCTGGTCCCATATGGAAGAGGCTCAAAATACATTGTTTCCGTGTTTTCCAGGGTAACATTTACAATGTGCTTCATCCCTTTGCATTTAGGACTGAAAGCCAAGGACCACATTTCAGCAAATTAAACAGTGGCAATAATCCTCTTCACAATTCACAATAGTTTCTAGGGTCGGAAGGGACCTGAGTAGATCATCTAGTCCGACACCCTGCCATGGCAGGAAAGAGTACTGGGGTCAAACGACCCCAGCAAGGTGTTCATCTAACCTCCTCTTAAAAACCCCCAGGGTAGGAGCCAGCACCACTTCTCTTGGAAGTTGGTTCCATATCCTAGCCGCCCAGACCGTGAAGTCGCGCCTCCTGATGTCTAGCCTAAATCTCCCCTCTGCCAGCTTTTGACCGTTATTCCTGGTTACTCCTGGTGGTGCTCGGGGGAACAGTGACTCCCCCAATGCCCGCTGATCCCCCCTGACTAGTTTATAACAGGCCACTAGATCCCCCCATAGCCTTCTCTTGTGGAGGCTGAATAGGTTCTGTCTTCATTAGAATCTCGGTTCAAGAGCTCTTGAAAGTGTTCGTTCCACTGCTCTTTTATGGTGGAGCTGTCTTTAAAGAGTTAAATTGAATACCTGTCCCCAACTAACATGTGCACACAAGTGTGCAAACCAGTGTGTCCGATTTGCAACACATCTTAGCAATACTAATGAATGTTTGTGGTTGTGTTTAGTTCTGAAGATTGTGTCCTGTGTTGAAGTGTCTCTTCGAGAAAGTTGTGTTCAATCTCTTTGCAAAGGAAATGCTTGCAGGTTGTAGGGTAATGTGATGTCTTAGTTTATCAAAGCATTTGTGGATCAGGCCTGAAGGATTACACACACTCTAAACATCACCACCATTATACATTTAAATGGCCTACAAACAGCCAATCGAGCTGTATTTAGTCAGTTAATAATAAAAGTACTTTTTGAGACTGCTGCAGGACAGTATAGATTGTCATGCTTGTATTAGCAAGTGTGCTGTACGTAGCTCTCTGAATGACACTTCCTTAGAGTTTACGCTGGGGTCCTAAATTTCTGTCTGTCGCAGGTTTTCTCATTTGGTGAATGCTGGATTGAATGAAGTAAAATTCTACCTGAACTTCGCTAATGGAGGTGCAGAGAATAACACCAGCTCGTGGTTCTGACCACATCAGCTCATGCTGTAAGACTCTATTGATGGTGCTCTTAGCTTCACAGCTTGCCTTTGCATTGCAGTCCTAACCCATCTAGCAAACTATAACTTATCAGGATCTTGGGCTCTGCCTTCTTACCACCGTTCTTGACCTGTGTCACAGACTAGTCAGCCCCTGTGAAGCCTGGATGCCTTGCCCCTCATGCATGTGGGCTTTTAATACTGAATTTTTCTTATGTTCCCTCAGATCTGTCCTGAAGACTCGCCTCTGCCATGTTGCCTGCCAAACCCAGCCAGTTGACGGGTTGCAGATAATGAGCTGGGATTATCTTTCTTTTTTAACCTTCCACTCTCTAACTCTTAACTCATATTCAGCAGCAGGTCTTGTAACCAACAAAACTCTGCCAGACCTTCATGCATATTTGCTTCCTGGGGTAACCCTACTTCCCCCTCCTCTTTCTCTGTCTGACAGCCACACCTGACAGGGTGTAGTCACTCTGCATGTGCCTCACCTGGCTCTGTGGGCATCCAATCTCAGTGGGGCCTTTTGGCTCTACTATAATATCAGTATATACTTCTAATAATTATTATGGCTTCTGAAATACTTTAAATGTCTACAGATATCCCCTGCAGTCAGATATCTTTGTAATTAGATCAGTGCCAAGCATTTCTGTATCTACTTATACAGGCAATGCTTACATTTTACTGGTGAGTGGAAAGCTGCTTTCTTTTTTTCCTTTCCCTGTTTGAGCTCACTTTATCATATTGTATTTGTGCTAATCAGTAGACTTCTTCCAAAGCACTTTTCTGCAATTAAAAGAATGTCTAGGCTGCAGTCCAAAGGTTTGGCTGCAATATGTATAGCTATATGCTAGCTAGCTTTAAACTGGTAGCAGTCCAACTGCAGTAGAATGGGCTTTATCATGAACTGTCTAAACCTGGATAGAGGACCCTAACTGTGTAGTTGGCAGTTAAAGCAGTCTTCTTGGTGGTATGGGCAATCAATACTCAAACTATTGAGTTTGAAGCTGGGTTAGGTACCAATATATCTGTGTGAGCTGTAGCCACAGCTTTGAACTGGAGTGCAGACATAACTCTAACCCTAGTTTTGCCTCTTATCTTTACAGTATGGCAGGAGGCAGGCCAGAATGCCACCTTATAAACCAACTGCCTTGTACCTAACTTGAGACTGACATGGTTATCTGCCTCTCTCTACAGTATGGTAAAACTGCTTTATTTGAGAAGGAGAAGCTCTGGGAACTGTGTGTTCAGATGAACTAGTCCTGTGGGAGAACATATGGCTTTTTTCATTGCAGTTTAGAAGAATCCAGCCCAGATTTAGAATCCTAATGGCTGGGAGTTGGAGCAGCTGACTTGCAGGATTGCTATGTCTGCATTTACTGGGTTTATGGTTATGTAAATATCTTTAAAGCTCTGCTATAAGCTGCTTTCCTTTTTTTAAAGCAGTGATCTCAACATCCAAGTGCTTGCTTTATCTTTAAGTGAATTAGAAAATAGCTTCTGAAGAAGGTGTGAAAGTGCCTCTGCACAATATTGAAGGACAAAAAGATAGCTCAACTGTCATTTAGAGTAAGAAGGCCTTTGCAATGTAAATACGCTTAGAGCTTCCATTTTACATCGTATTTCAGCACTACTTACAGCATAGTGACACGATACTCTCCTCTTCCCATCTACTATCCTGTGGTCGGCATTTTATATCTTGGCTTGTTAGGCACCTTTAAGCAGGACTTACCTGAGCCCAAGCCTGATTGTGCATAGATTAAAGTCCAAGATGCACGTACCTTTTAGATGAAGCTTTTCCCCAAAAAGACCACCCAGCAATACATTTATTACATTTCACACCTTTGTAGTCCAGTGGGGAGAAAGTGTGTTGCACAGGATTCTTCAGCCTCTTCATGACTCACTGAAGCATTTATACAGTAAAGTGATGGCTGCCTGGTTGAGAGATTTTTGGGTAGCCATCCATTTGAATTCAAGCAGCTCTCTCTCATCATAATCACAACTGCTGGCAAAGCTTAATTCTTGGAAAGTTTTGTACCTGTGTATTTGTGTCTGTCTCACTTTGAATATTTGTTCATGTGCCACCTTGGTGCGTGCACCTAATGACAGGCACGGGGAGGCTTTGTGCAACCTCAGACAGGGACCCCAATCACTCCGGAGAGAGCCCCAGAACTCGCCTGCCATGACTTTGAATGTTTCTCTAGTGGTTGGGTCTCCCGTGGGCAGTCCCTTGAGATTGGTTGTTCTTTCTGATGGATATTTGTGGGGCTCCACCTCCCCTACACCCCCGCCATATGCCAGCCTCTGACGGGCCACCTGATCTTGATGCAGCTAGCCCTCCGGTCATGATGGTACTTACTCATTGCCTACCTTCAAGTCTCAGGTCTTCAGGTACCTCGGTGGACTACGGGACCATTGGGTGTTCCTCTCTCCTACAGGTCTCTCTCATAGTTTCATAGTTTTTAGGGTCGGAAGGGACCTGAGTAGATCATCTAGTCTGACCCCGTACCATGGCAGGAAGGAGTACTGGGGTCAAACAACCCCAGCAAGGTGTACATCTAATCTCCTCTTAAAGACCCCCAGGGTAGGAGCCTGCACCACTTCTCTTGGAAGTTGGTTCCAGACCCTAGCCGCCCTGACCGTGAAGTAGTGCCTCCTGATATCTAGCCTAAATCTACCCTCTGCCAGCTTGTGTTATTCCCGGTCACTCCTGGAAGTGCTCAGGGGAACAGGGACTTCCCCAGTGCCTGCTGATCTCCCCCTGACTAGATCCCCCCTCAGCTTTCTCTTGTGGAGGCTGAACAGGTTCAGGTCCTGTAGCCTCTCCTCATAGGGCCTGCCCTGCTGCCCCCTGATCATGCAAGTGGCCCTCCTCTGGACCCTCTCCATGTTGGCCACATCCCTCTTGAAGTGCAGCGCCCAGAACTGGATGCAGTACTCCAACTTCGGCCTGACCAGTGCCGCACAGAGAGGAATATCACCTCCTTGGGCCTGCTCAAGGTGCATCTGTGGATGCATGCCAAGGTGCGGTTGGCCTTCCTGACTGCCTCCCCACACTGCCGGCCCATGTTCATCTTGGAGTCAATGATGACTCCAAGATCCTTTTCTGCCTCTGTACTGACAAGAGGGGAGTTCCCCTGCCTGTAGGTATGGTGCTGGTTCTTCCTCCCCAGGTGCAACACTTTGCACTTGTCTGTGTTGAATCCCATCCTATTCTTATCCGCCCACTCCTGTAACTTGTCTAGGTCTGATTGCAACCTATTCCTCCCTTGTAGCGTGCCCACATCCCCCCACATCTTAATGTCATCAGCAAATTTGAACAGGGTGCTTTTTACCTCCTCGTCCAAGTCACTGATGAAGATGTTGAACAGTGCAGGCCTGAGGACTGAGCCCTGGGGGACCCCACTGCCCACATCCCTCCAGGCCCAAAATGACCCATCCACCACCAGTGCCAGCCGCTTGTCAGTTCTTGTGAGTGGCTCCTGAGATTCAGTTGTTGTACGGACCCCTCAGCACTGAGATAGCAAAGAATTAAAAATAAACCAACAGACAAAGAAAATGACAAAAGAAGAATATGCACAGGCCAGATGGTAGTGAACGGATGGACATGCAAAAGGAACATAAAGGCTGGTAAAGAAAAACAAAGAGATCAGACTGGACTGCCTTGATATATTGCCTGCACTAGAGCCTGTGCTTGGCAGTTTCCACCAACACTGTCCTGCCCTCTACCTTGGCTGTGCTCCCTCCACTTTTCTCGGGGTCAGCTCTTCTCCCCTGGCCCAGTCTCTGAGCACCCATCGCTGGGAGTCTCTTCCATCCATGGACTTCTCCCTGCTCTTTCCTGAGCGGCATTTCCTCCCACAGGCTGGTACTGCCTGTGACCGGCGTGGAGGCTTGTTGCGGCTGCCGCTGCCTGGGGCATCCCTGTCCGCTCCGGACTTCCCCCTTCTTGCCAGCGCTGTCTGCTGCTGGCATGGAGAGCCTTTGCAGCTTCCGCTGCCCCTCCCACCCTTCCCGGCTCTCAGCTTTTACCAACTTTTATCTTCGCTGGCTGGTGCTTGTCAGTGACGTCACCCGCCGGCTTCTGTATATAGGCGCAGCTGATGAACTGCACAGCTTTCTTCTGTTGGCATTGCTCGTCTGGACTCCGGCTTCCTAGAGTGAGTGAGTATTCTTGGGTTTCGGGGCTGCTTCTTTAGGGTTGCATGGCCCCCGTGTTTATACCCTTGGGTCAGTATTCAAATAGTGTAGTTTATGCTGTTTCCAACATGAGTTTTCTGTTAAAAAAAAAAAAAAAAAAAAAAAGACATGGTCTATTATTGCCAACAGACCATGAAATATAAAATTAGTCTTAACTTTAAAGGAAGACCATAGATGTCTGGGGGGAGTGGAGAGGACCAGTGTTACACAGTAAAGAACTTGTAGCTGTCCTGTCTGCCTTGAGCACTTCTTGCAATTTCCAGGCGATCCTTAGGTGAAGGTAATAAGGTGATGAGAATAAGATGGGGTTTAACACTGATAAGTGCAAGGTGTTGCACATGGGGAGGAAGAACCGGCACCACACTTACAGGTTGGGGAACTCTCCTCTTGCCAGCACGGAGACGGAAAAGGATCTTGGAGTCGTCATTGACTCCACGATGAACATGGACCGGCAGTGTGGGGAGGCAGTCAAGAAGGCCAATCGTACCCTATCATGCATCCACAGATGCATCTCGAGCAGGTCCAGGGAGGTGATCCTCCCCCTCTATGCGGCACTGGTCAGGCCGCAGCTGGAGTACTGCGTCCAGTTCTGGGCGCCACACTTCAAGAGGGACGTGGACAATATGGAAAGAGTTCAGAGGAGGGCCACTCGTATGATCAGGGGTCAGCAGGGCAGGCCTTATGAGGATAGGCTACGGGACCTGAACCTGTTTAGCCTCCACAAGAGAAGGCTAAGGGGGGACCTTGTGGCCTGCTACAAACTGGTCAGGGGGGATCAGCAGGTATTGGGGGAGTCCCTGTTCCCCCGTGCGCTGCCAGGAGTGACCAGGAATAACGGTCACAAACTGGCGGAGGGTAAGTTTAGATTAGATATTAGGAGGCGCTACTTCACAGTCAGGGTGGCTAGGGCCTGGAACCAGCTTCCAGGGGAAGTGGTGCAGGCTCCTAGCCTGGGGATTTTTAAAAGGAAGTTAGATGAGCACCTTGCCGGGGTCATCTGACCCCGGTGCTCTTTCCTGCTAAGGCAGGGGGTCGGACTAGATGATCTACCTAGGTCCCTTCCGACTCTAGCTACTATGAAACTATGAAACTATGAAACTATAAACTTAATGGGTTTGAAGAGAGGAGAGGACAGTGCGAGTCACTAATGGAAAGCAGTGGAGAGAAGAGGTGAAAGAAACCAAAAGCTTGAAAGATCATCTTGGTGTCAGTAAAAGGGTTTGAAAGTATAGAAAATAAGGACAGGACATGGTGATGAGCATAATGCACAGGAGTCGATGCAGCTGAAAATCATCAGGGGTGTCAGGGCAGGGGACACTAGGAAATGTGCAATGGAAACTAGAACAATGCATTTAGATGGTACCACAGGCTGTCTGAGCCAAGGGAGAGAGCTTGGAGAGGCCTATTCTTTCTTCCACCAATGTTAACACAGCTTGCTGATTAAAATTTTGGGGAGTATATAATACCCACTGGGTTGGATGGAATTCAGGATACTGAAGTCCATCTTCGTAAGGAATGTGGTTCTGAGTACCATTCTGTATAAGGGATTAACAGAATAGTGTATATGTTAATATCTGTAAGGTATACAGCCATAACTGTAGGAGGCTTTGAATTCAGAGAAACTGTCAATCCCAAGCCAGAAAACAAAGCTGCCTATATGTGCAAATAACAGGGATATAGGAGTTGTTGTACGGGGCAGATAGGTAGACTGGCCAGCACCCAGTCTCTCTGGTCAGTACTAGTTACGTTATTTACTTGCATAATAGCCACGCTTTTTCCGTAAATGTTGCTGCCATGAGGGTGGGGACTCTAGAGTGTGACAGAGGAGGTATTGGCGCTAAGGCTAGACACAGACGTTGCCAAATGGAGCAGTACAATTGTGCCATGATGTGTTGGGGCAATGCTGATTCCCTTTGCTGAGCAAAACTTACATTGTCTTTCGTCCTGCCCTTGATGGTGTGGATCAAGGGGCGACATGATCTCCCTGACCTATGCTGTGGGTCTGGGGCAGCAGGGAGAAGTGCGTTCTGCTCGGCCAGCCCGGCAGGGCTGAGGCAGTGGGGAATGACAGGTGTTCTGCCTCCGTTGTGGGTCTGGGACAGGCTGAGCGGGGCAAGCACCACAAGGTAATAGAGATCCTTCTCGGTAAAGCTGTAGAGTCTATTTTTACCTTCTGTTTCACCACTGAGTTTCCTGTTGTGGCGGAACAAAGGGTAAGGACATCTATTTGCTAAGCATTTGTGTTGCCTTGAAAAGATGTTGAGATGACACAAATAAGAAATCTGAGGACGTCTGTTTCCACCCTCAGTGACGGCTGGAATTGCATGTTTGATTGGCCAGCTGTATCCCCCTTGCACAGTTTTACAGGTGAGGCTGAAAGCAGGTCAGGGCCAGTTTGCTGTGTGATCAGAGTTTCCTTCATGCGTGTACTCCACTCCTTGACAAAATCACAGCTTTTAAGAGAGGTGTCTTTGAATCTGTTTCTTCAGAAATATGGGTGCCGCAAGACTCTTGGATGTTGCAAGTGGGAAACATTTGCTCTTCTAGACTCTGTCAGTCCTGGTGATCAAAGAGATGAATATTCTTTCAGGCTACCCATCCTTCAAGCCCCCCTTTTTGAGTCATGGTTCCCTGTGACTGGTTTCAGTCCCAAGTATGAGAAAAGTTAAATTGACTTAATTATTGAATTTACTGTAGGTGTGAAACATAACTCTTTTTTAATGTTTTTTTCTGTGTTTAATCTTCAGTCACAAAGTTCCCTTTTTGTGAAGGTATAGAGACTGTCCTGAGGGGGGCAAGTCCCTAATATAACCATCATAAATAAAGGTGGGGGCCTCTAGTTCCTCTAAGATGTCAAAGGCAGATGAACAAAACTTCAGCTTTCTTTTTATTTAATGGGTGTGCCTGTGTGTGAACACCCACTTGATTGAACATTTACTTCAATACACTATCTCAACTACTGTTTTGTTTTTTTTCTTTGCAGGATGAAACAGGTGCCTACTTAATAGACAGAGACCCGACCTACTTTGGGCCAGTGCTGAACTATCTCAGACATGGAAAACTGGTTATTAACAAGGACCTTGCAGAGGAAGGTAGGACTTCTACCAAATCTCTCATTTTCTTTCATCTTTCTCTGCATTGTCAGTGCTTTGAAAACTACAAAGGAGAGCTCAGTTTCTCTTTTTAAGGGATGCTTAATTAAATCAATTTGTTTTCATCTTTGAGGTACATTGCAGGCAACTCTCTACAGCATTCTGCTCTGCCTGAGATTAAACTGAGTCACTCAAGTCTGGTTAGTGCTGTGTGCTTTCACTGGAAACATGAGTCTGATTCTTGATCTCACTTGGAACAAATGGCTACGCTGCAGTACTGTAGAAGAGGACCTGGGGATTCTAGTGGACGGCAAGGTGGATGAATCAACAGTCCTCTTGTTGCAATTTTTTTTTAAGTCAGTTTATAACATATTTCACATAGCGGTAACAAACTCAAATGGGTTGGTCCATATCCAGACCATAGGGCTTCTTGTGGGCTAGATCCAAACTACAGGTCAAATGACCTACCTCTGGATCCAGATCATGGAGCTTCTTGCTATAGCTGCTGGCACTGTTGTATCAATGTTGATAGTCAAGGAGTTAACGCCATTGCCTGAACTACAAGGAAGTCAGATGAAAAGACACAGTAAAATACCTACCCAATGTAAGAAGTTTGTCTTCTAATTCTGGAAATTAATGTAGGAAAATATGTAGGTCATCCTTTCTGTCTTCATTAGAGGCCAATTTTGGATTGTTCTGTCTTCCTTCTCTGGCTTTATCCAGTCAGGTTGTTCAGAGGCAGAAATGAGAGAGCACTCCACAGGGTGTGGAGAGCACCCTGTTCAAGTTTGCTGATGACACCAAGCTGTGGGGTAAAGTGAATACACCAGCAGGCAGAGACCACATCCAGGCAGCCTTATGAGGAGAAGCTGAGGGACCTGAATCTCTTCAGTCTCTGCAGGAGGAGACTGAGGGAGGATCTTGTGGCTGCCTACAACCTTATCAGGGGCTGCCAGCAGGGACTCGGGGAAGTCTGTTCACCAGGGCCCCCCTTGGAGTCACCAGGAACAATGGCCACAAGCTGAGGGAGGATAGGTTTAGGTTAGATATTAGGAAGAACTACTTCACAGTAAGGGTGGCCAGAGCCTGGAATAGGCTTCCCAGAGAGGTGGTGCTCTCACCTTCCTGGAGATCTTCAAGAGGAGACTGGATAGGTACCTGGCTGGGGTCTTATGACCCCTGCCACCCCCAGTGCTCCTTCCTGCCCGTGGCAGGGGGTTGGACTAGATGATCTGTCTAGGTTCCTTCCGACTCATTGATTCTATGATTCTGTGAATTGATTAAAGTTAATCAACCAAGGGTGGCCTGCCTGCCTTCTCTCTTGGCTACTTTAATAAACAACAAAATTGTTCCAAGGTTGTTTCAACAACTTGAATGTAAAAGGGCTTTGTTTGCATAAATGCTAACCAAACATCACCAGCCAGGAAATGCAAAGAAGAATGGAAGGCAAAAACTTCCTTACTATTTTTTTTTCTCCTGTTACCTTCTCTCTGGGATCACAGCACACAGTGGAAAGCAATCCTGTTTATATTAAAAGTATGTTATCCATATAAGTGTTTTTATAGCTTAGGAAACAGAGGGAACCTTTCAAAGGTTCCCTCTTTTGTCCTGGATACCCAGAGAACTAGACCAAACCAGTTCTTCAGTGGTCCTTGGAAGGTGTCCTTTTAGCAAGATTTGCTACTCAGAAATATCTAGTTCCTAAAATTTTTATCTCTGAACCTGGACTGTTAATTTTCATAAGCTCTTCAATTACTTCTTTTTCTTTTATATAGCACATTTATGTGTTTTGCATTTTCACACGTTCATTAACATTACAGTTAAATTTATACTTAACGTTTACTAAACATAATATAATTAAGGTATGGCATATACTTTCTCTATGATTTCGATTGTCCCTTTTTTGTAACAGTGATTCTCAACCTAGGTGCCACAATCCTCTTCCAGGAGTGCTGTGACTTGAGTGCTGCCATGGCCAGGTTGAAATGCCCCATGCATCTCGTGCAGAGGCAGATTGGGAAACAGCTGCAGCTGGAGACCACACTATTCATGCAGCTCCTCCCAGAAACAGCAGTGCCAGGGAGGTGGGACCATCCTGTGCCCTCTGGGGCTAGCATGCAGGGTTGGACTGGAAAGGGCTATGGCAGCAGTGCATACTCTGGCTTTGCATTGTGTGTCCCAAGGAGTCAGGCTGAGCTTCAGCAACCTTTGCATGGCTCAGCCAGAGGAGTCCTGCTGTGCAGGAGCAGCCATTTGCCCAGCTGGAGATGCTAGGTTCAGGGACACCCAGGGCCTGTTAGAACACCCTCATTTCCCCCCTGCCCTTCCCTTGTGGGCACACACGCATATCTTCCCCCTCCAGTGGCTCAGGGGAGTCTTGACCAAGGCACAGTTCATTAGCTATGCCTCTGCTTCTGCCTGGTTTAGGTTTATCAGAAAACCTGGACAGGCAAGAGTGCATGGAAGCACTCAGGTAAGTGGTGGCTGTAGAACAGTAGTTCTCAACCAGGGGTGCTGCCGAATTCAAAAAACTGTGGCAAGTGCCCTGACTTTGAAAAGGTCTCTGAGAACCCCTGGCCTGTGTGTCTTAAGATCCTCAAGAAGTGAGGCTTCCACCACATCCCTGGGAAGGCTAACATGCCCTCTTGATTTTTCATCCAGTCAATTTTACTTAGTGTCTTTTGTAATAGTACTTACACTTAGAGCCCAGAAGAGCCTTTCTGCCTCATTGTCTACTTGCCTGCTATCACATCACAGATCCCTTGCATGAAATGATCAGTTCTGTCTTAAAACTCCTATATTGCTTTTCCTCTTTCAGTCAGCTTTTCAGGAACCTCACTTCTCTGGTGAAGTTTAATCTTCAATTTAAGTTTATTTGTCGCTGGATTATGCTCATCTGTTTTTGTACCAATGTTGTCCTTAGTTTACATCAGTCCTCTCCCTCTCTGGTGCGTATACTGAAAGCAGTCATAGCTCCTCTCAGCCTTCACTCAGCAAAGCTAATCAAGACAAGTTCTTCTGCTCCAGGGTTTGGCAACTTATGGCCATGGGCCAGATCTGGCCTACCAAGTGGTTTCATCCAGCCCACAAATTTTGGGTATCAGAAGCAATTCAGCAGGGGGTCATTTGGCAGCATTTTGATGATAGAGGGCTTATGCTGTTGATCGCATTCATATTGGCGGCAGTGGCAGGGAGAGATGATGGTAGCTGGGTTGGAAGCACTGACCTATCTCAGACCATGCTGCATTATTTCAGCCCACTGTTCTTGTTGTGAGCAAAGTTCTCTGTTTTTCCCAATCATCCTCATGGCCCTTCTCTGCACCTCTTCTGGTTTGCACTTTTTTCCTGAATGAGCGGTGACCAGAAATGTATGAAGTACTCCAAATGAGGTCTTGACAGTGCCTTGTACAATGACATTAATACCTTCCTCAGCTGATACAGCCTAGTTTCAGGTCTACTTTTTTCATGGCTGTGTAACACTGGTGGCTTATAATCATCCTGTGATTAATTCTCTTGGGTCTTTCTCTTCTAGTGTCATTTCCAACTGATGAACCCCAAGCTTATAGACAAAAACCTTTTTATTAGTTCCTAAAAGCATTGTTTAATTTAATCTGATTTCTCCAGTCTTCAAGGTCACCCAGTTTTTCCTATATGATATTCTAGTTCTGCTTTATATTGACAATACCTCCCAACTTTGTGTCATCAACAAATTTCATTATTACATTCCTCCTTTTCGTATTAAGCTCCTTAATGAAATTAAGATCAGTCCTAAAGCAGATCCTTTACTATTAATCTTCCTCCATTTTGTTAAATCCCCTCTCAGCACAACCTTTCTTCTCCTTTTTAACCAGTTCATTACTGCCTTAAGTTTCATGCCCTAATTCTCATATTCTCTACCATAATTCATAATATTTCATGTGGCAGGGTCAAATGCCTTACTGGGGTCCAGTAGATTAGACTTAACATATAGCTGCTTTTCTCAGCAGGGTGGCTATGTGATTAAAGAAAGATAACAGTTACAGATTTAGACATTTCTATGCATGTTGGTACTCTAGTAAAAATGCATCTGTGGGGTTTTGTATTGTCAACAGTTTTGGTAAACTCAAGTCTATTACTTACGTGTGAGCGAAGAAAAAACCCTCAGAAATGGTCTCATAGAGCTTTTCAGATTTGGATCTAGGTCAGCTCTTTGTGATGAGTAAACCCTGAATTATATAGAAGTGAAGGTGAGGGCAGGATCCTTTGGCTCACTTAAGCAGCAGTTCACAAGGCAAAACTGACTGCTTCCCATTGCATTAAAGGAGATCTTCCCAGAACTGTCTGTTGTTCTTGGCCTATAAACTTTGTTTACACTACCTTTTTCAAGCAAAAATGTTTCTTGTGCCAGGTGTACTGGAAGAAGCTGAATTCTACAACATCACATCACTAATAAAACTTGTAAAGGACAAAATAAGAGAAAGAGACAGCAAAATCTCACAGGTGAGGCCTTTACCTAATGTACTTTTATGATTCTGACCAAAGGGACATGGTTCTGTTTCATGTCAGTAACTTGTTGTGTTCTTCTGGACAAAGTATGAGTCCACTGGCACAGAGAGTACTACTGAATGCTAACACATTTTTGTTGTTTTCAAATGTTGGATACTTGAGAAATGGTGCAGAACATACAACTGGATGTTGTTGCTTGAGAAACCTATTTATTCACAGTATTTGAACACTGTGGGGATAATTATATTAGAAAATTATAAAGAGCTGGCCGGGGCAGCAGATTTTCTACTTATGGATTTAAATACTCCACCTACAAGGTGGTGAGAGTCTGTGGCTGTGAGATAACAGTCTGAATTCTTAACCTGGGTAGGAATGGATAAGCACAGTGACCGGAGTATCCTTATCTAATCTAAAGGCAGATCCTTATCTAATCTCCTTCCATTAAAAGAAGCCATATTTCATCAGCTTCCTAAGAGAAGCAAGTGTTGTTTTAAAATTTTAGACCACAATTGAGCCAGAAGCAGCAGATAGGATGAAATGTAACTGATAAACTTTTCTTTATTACTGATCAATCCTTGCTTTTTGTAATGGCATGCTAAATACTATGCTACAGGCCATGGCTTTCTGCTATCAAGACTTAGTTTCTTAAGTCACTGCTGTTAAAACGTGGATGATTATTTTTTTGATTATTTTCCAGAATCCCTTCTGATTTTTTCCTATTTTTTTACCCTGTACCTGTAGGAAGAGATTCTTGTCCTTCTCAAATCAGTTTGTGAACCTTTTTTCATAAAAATAAACGTGACATAGAGATACTGTTAATTTGGGGAAAATGTATTCAGATTTGCTGTGAGTGCAGTATCTCCATGGAGCTGGTATTATTAAGATGTTCTGATAACTGGCTCTCCATGGAGCTAGAACTTGTGACCTTCTGCTGCAGCCGTATCTTCTTGAGACTGGGACACAGAATGTCGGTTTTGTTTTCTTGACCCTTTGTGCTAGTTGGAACCTTTTAGGGAAATGATGATGGATTCCTGCTTATTTGTTACAGTAGTGAAGCTCTGACCTGGCTATGAGATGGAAACTACTCTCTGGCATGAGAGGGTGTAAGACTGGGTCTGTTGTCAGGCTGGAATAACTCTTAGGTTGTGAACCATAATGCTGTTATTCCTGGAGAGGAACCTGACTGAAATATTGTGATAAGTGTGTTTTTTAACAAGCTATGCCCTAAAAAAGTGGTGGGATTTGACCCTGGACAGGCAGTATGTCTGAACTGTGTGGAGCAGCATGGGAAGCTAGCTTTGTAAAGGTAGGTAATGGATTCAAATTGCTGTTACTACCAGACTTCCAGGAGTCAGTATTATTTTCAAGGCCCACAAATTTATATCATTTCAAGGGTTTCAGCCACTGAAATGTTTGTGAAATATTTCAGATCTTTGTACAGTCATCCTGAAAAGGGAGAGTAGACAGAAAATGAACAGTAGAATTCATGGGTCACTCCCAAGAAGTATTCCTGGC
The DNA here is from genome assembly GCF_052110815.1 of Crocodylus siamensis. NCBI lineage: Eukaryota > Metazoa > Chordata > Crocodylia > Crocodylidae > Crocodylus > Crocodylus siamensis. Next base: position 50,675,679 of record NC_143406.1, read on the forward strand.
TGCAGGTAACGTAAGAGTAAGCTTTGGGGGGTTAGGGTCACAGCCCTTCTGTGCCACTGCTTGAACATGGTGATCCCAGTTAAGAAGTGAAAGTTACAAACAGCATAATTAGATTACAAAAATACTAAGCCATATGAATTAACTGGAGACCTAGAGGTCACTGATCCTGTGGTGTTAAAGTATCTATTGCTTAACATTTATATATATTTAAAATGTGGGAGAAACCCAGAGATAACACAGATGTCTTTATTTCACTTGCGATATTTCAAGTTTGTTGTTTTTTCCTGAAGGTGCCGGTCAAACATGTATACAGGGTGCTGCAGTGCCAGGAGGAGGAACTCACTCAAATGGTCTCCACAATGTCTGACGGCTGGAAATTTGAGCAGGTAATAAGATTAACAAAAAAATTCAGTTTGTTGTTTTGTGAGTATCACTGGGTTGTTTAAAAGTTTTATTCACGAATACTGAAATGTATAGAGAACAGTTGCCAAATGCAGTTGTTATTGAAGATTAGATGGGTCAAGAGAAAAGGAATGAAATTCGTGTCTTGAACATCAACATGCCAGTTTGGCAGGCGCTTAAAATCTGTCATCTCATTCCAGTTCCTCTCTCTACAATTATCCACGTCATAAGAGCCACTGTCATTCTCACAGGCAGCCTCAGCTGAGAGTGTAAAGGTTGAAGGGAGCAGAGGAGACTGACTTCTCCTCTTCAACATTTATGTTGGTGCTCAACCTGATACAAAGGCCTGTGAGTGAAAGGAAGGAAATGTCCTGGAGACAAGGTGTTTGTTATGTCCTAATAGTGACTTACCCAGAATAGGACTGAGATGCACCTGAGGGGTTGTTATGAGGGAAGACTTTGCTGCCGCTATCTGGTCATTACTACTTCTCTGGATAAATTGACAACTTTGGGAACCAATGCCCCACTATGGCACTTGTTTTGAACATTCAAACGGTTTACCAGGTCAATGTGCTAAAAGTTATCAGTGCATTCTAGTTTTTTTAGTTTAGGAAGTCAAAATTCCAGACATAGATTTGATAGTGCACCTTGCTTTGATATCCAAACTGTTTCCAAGTTTATATGAAGCACACTATTAGTGCCTAATCAATCAATATAGTTCTGCAGAAAAATAGGTGTGAACTCCATGGGTATGTTCTGTTCTTGTTCTTCCTCTTTCAGGTGAGGACAAATGATCTTTATTTACATGTTATACACAGCCCTGTTTGTAGTGTAGTTTGGATTCAAGAATATGTTTAAGGTTGCAGTGAATGCATTTGATAATCTTTGTGAACATGAACATACCAAAGGGAAGCTCCTTATCCTTCCCGATTGTAACCTGTTGTGACATCTGTGTTGCATGTGATCAGTCTGGCTGTCAACTGCAGAGGGAGGCTTGGGTGCTTAGGTCCTGAAACATGAGGAGGGTGAGATGAGTTATCTTGTATTTGCTGTATGGATAGTAAAGTGTTTAGATCGCCCAGAGATTGCCCCAGGATCTGAGAACCAAGATCACATTGCATGGGAAACTTCTCCTGCTTGGAAATAAGCTATATTTTTACCTGATCCAGGTGACTGTTCTTTGACGGGCAAACTAGGCAAGTTCTGTTTGAAGGAAGCTGATTTCTTCTTTTTCACAGAGGGTCTTTCCTTTTTAAAGGAGGGAGGGGACCCTACAGCTTCCATATAATCTAGGACTGCCTATTCTTTAGGAGTAGCATGTCTGAGCATTGACACTAACTACAAAGTGCATTAAAGTACAGTACTAGGATTTCCTTCAGAATTTATCTGTTTTAGGAAAAATTCCATTAGTTTTCCTTGAGCACTACCCCAAAGTCACAGTGCTTTGTCTAGGACATATGGTTTGAAGTTGACGGACACCAGATGTTTGATCTGGCACTGTGGTTTAGCTTGCCCTCCACTATATATTTGGCCTTGGGCAGGATCTACTTGCTTAGTTGTATCGTAGGTGCCATCCAGTTGTAATGTGATTGTCATGTTCTTGGCAATTAAGCTTAAGTCATTCCTTAAGCTTAATTGCCAAGAACAGGAATACGGTGATGTGGTGTGATGTTTAATTTTTGGAGAAATCCCTTTTAACTTGCAGTTCACCCTCTTAAAGGCATTCTCCTATAGAATGATGCTGCATATTGTGATGGGTGTCTCTTATGGGATACAATAAAATCCATTGACTTTTCCAAGGCAGTAATGGTTGCATAGGTTAGGAACCAATCTAGTTTAGCACAGGTTAAAAGTCTCCTTTTGGCAAATAAGTAAAAACTGCTTCCTTTAAAAATTGAAACATGAAACACTTGAAACTGGAAGAATTATCTTAAACTGAACCTGATGGTTGTAATCAAAGCGAGGGAAAGTCAGACTTTTGGCCCATTACAAGGACTGGTGTCTCAAAGACAGTAGTTTTCAATGTTTTTTCATTTGCTATGACCCCTAAAACATCTTGAATGGAGGTGTGGACCCCTTTGAATTGTAACTGTATTCACATACTTCTAATTGACCATAGTCATCTTTTGCGAACCCCTTTAGACGCAGTCTGTGTACCCCCAGGGGTCCGTGGACCACAGTTTGAAAACCACTGCTCTAGGAGAAACAAGTGGTAAAAGCTGTACCAACAAGCCATCAGTTCACATTCCACAAAAAGTCCTGGGATTGTGCTCTTTAGTAAAGTAAAACTCTTGGAAATTGTTGTGCCACTGCACTTTGTGCCCTGTCTTTGACAAAAGTAGTTTCTTCACATTGAAACCTTTGATCTGTTTGGCAAGTTGTAAATTTGTCCCTGTCTGGATCTTTAAATGGACCATTTTCCAAAGCTGAGGCGTTGAGTTTCTCTTGTAATTTGTCCTAGGGGGAAATGTTATTTCAAATGCAGAATGTCCCCAGTCATAAATTTCCTAGTTCTCCTTTAGCGCACAAGTAATGTTTTTTGTGATGTTTTATTAACTTTGTGTTCCTTTAAAGAACTTGATTTAAGCTTTCATTACTATTCTGAAATCAAATATTTATTAAGTTCAGCTCCGAATGCAAAACTTTATAACAACAAATTTGCGTTGTCCATTGTATTTTTTGTTCAAAGCCCATGTCCGTCCTACACGTTGATGATAAATATAGCCTGAATCTGATCCAGTAACACTGCCTTAAATAGATTGGCTAGGCAAAGCCAGTACTTAACTGATGCGCTCAAAATTATATGCCTAATGATAATAGTATGTAATTATTTTAACAGTTTGTGAAGCATCATTTTTACCAGCATTTCTCACTAGTGATAATCTTAAATGATTATTTAATCTGAATAGGAAGCTGTTTATCTCACAGCAGCCTTTATCTATCTCTTCATATTTAATCATAAAATCTAATCCTTCTCAAAGCACACAGACATACATATGCTTTCATGTGGTTTAGGCATTACAGAGTACTGTCAAGGTTATTCAGTGAATGAGAAATTACAGAATATACTGGGAATTTGAACCTCAAGATTATTGCATTTCTGTTATCTAATCCTTGGTATTGTCTCCCATGGGAACTAGATTGGACCTGGAGTGGGAATGAACACTGTCTAGATGCTTTGTAAAATCCCCTCTTGTAAAACTGCCTAGGATAGTCTTGGCTCTTTTCACATAATTGACTTTCTATAGTTCTTGGGGTTCATTTTTGGACTCAGTAATACAAATTGGGGTTTTGGATTACCAACACTGTTTCCTGAAAACAAGATACATTTATCTCCTAACTTTCATTTCCATGCCCCAAAGGGGAAAGGAGAACAATGCTATCACATTGCTCATAATGCAGCAACCTTTTCCTAGGTAATCCAAAATAATTGGCAGATATTGCTGGTGATAAGTCATCTGCCTTGCCATTACAGTTCAACTTTATAAGAAACTAGAGTTGGCCTTCAAATCAGAAAAGACTTTTTAACCACCTGCATGGATTTTAAGATGCACAGCATCCATTGCTTAGGATTCTGATTTGAATGCTAAAACAATTACAGCTGGCATGTTTTAAAACAATAAAAGTCATTGCAATATGTCCTAGTGGCAGTTGAACACTGGTTTCTCACCCCAGAGCCCATCTGTTGTTTGTATGGTTCGGATGACACTTTTACACTTCGGCTTTACAAAGGTTTCTTTTTGTGTTTTGCTCTGATTGGTTATTGCAGCTTGTCAGTATAGGTTCCCCATATGCCTCTGGCCGGGCCCAGCAGTCAGAGTTTCTGCTGATAGTAGCACGGGAAATGAGAGGGGAGGAGAGACGCCTCCAGAAATGCTGCAGTGAGGTGTGTCATACCATTCTTTTTACCCTCACGCCAACGTGCATGGCTGTCTTGCATTTCTGCTGTTTTCAAATCATTCCACTTTCTTCCTGGGGATACAGGACCTGGTAGTTCTGTGTTTAGTTGTTGTGAATGGCTTTTATTTATATCCGTGACACTTCATTACATGTTATAAATGTTCATCTTGTACAAAGCTGTAACAGCTACTTAAATTCAGACAATTGTCTTATTTGATAAAAGAAGTTTTGCTGCTACTTTTTTTCTTTCGCATTTAGTATCCCCTGTGTTATACTCGCTAAGTAAAATATAATCAGAGTCATGTTAACACCAGGAACTTGGCACAAAATCCAAACTACTTTATTAAAATTAAAGTGCATTCAAAATGTAACCTCTTATAACTCATTTATCCCAAGTTGATTTTGTATCATCCACCCAAGTAGCAAGACAAGTTTTGGTTCCAGAATCTCATATTCATGAAAACTTAGAAAATATGCAGCTTGTTTTTCATGTGAGTAGTTTAAGTGTTCTGTGTGAACAGCACAAAATGATTTGTTTTACTCTGAAAATTCTGACGCCGAACAATAATTGATCATTTCACTCATCTTCTTTTTTTTTTCTCTGTAGTAAAATCTGCTTTTACCGAATATAATTTAATTCTACACTCTTTTCTCATACCTACATGGTGGGGAAGGGTCTGGTTCATTACTCTGTATACAGTCATTCATTTTTAATTGTGCTGTTGTTTAATTGTTAAACTAAAATTATAGTAAAGTGCTTTATTTGAGATAAATGAAACCTGGTGTATGAGATTATATGGCTGCAGCTCTTGTCACATAATTCCAGATTACTTTTACATTTGCCTGACTAGGCTCTTGAATCTGTTACCAAATATGAAAGCACTTTAGCTCTTGTCATTATAAAGATAAGTTTCAGTAAGTGAAATGAATGTAAACTATGTAAAATAGTGCATTGATGTCTGCCTGAGTGTGAAGACGGTCTGAAACAACTCTGAGGGTATCCATGATCTTTTGGTAATGGTACTCTGGGAGTATACTAGATGCATTTTAAAAGAGGTAAATATGGTATATAACTGTCAGTTAGTTAAAAAAATTAAAATACCAGATGTGATGGTGGCGGGAACGAGGCCAGGGATGATATTTGTAAGGGGCTGCAGATGCATGAAACTTCCTTTTCTTCTTGACATTTTTGAAATATGAGAGTTTTTAAATGTCAGCCTCAGTGGGCGTGACTGTGTGTGAATGACACCTGTCTAAACTTACATTAAGGTGATTTAGGCATGCATCTACATGTGCATGCCTTAAGGCATCTTAACGTGGCTCACTGGGCAAATGCATTTGCAGCCTACCCTGGACAGCCCCCCCCACACAGGCATGCTGAGGCCTGTGGTGGGTACCACGCTGGGAAAGTGGCTGGGGACAGCGCGAACAATGACCATGTTCCTGGTCAGGGAGCACAGAGAAAAGGTGCAGGGTGTGTCCAGGGGCCACAGTGTCTGTCAGCGACATGTGCAGAGCCAGGGCTACTGGACCACAGCCAGAGGCAGCTTGGCTCCAAGCAAGCAGGGGGTATGCCTGAGCCACCAGGTTGTGTCTAGTGACTTGAGGCAGCTGCACCTAGCACTGGGCCTGGCTGCGGGGTACTGAGTGGCCACAGGTGCCCCGAGCCCACGACAGTGTAGCCGGGCAGTGCGGCTCTGGCTCTAACCCTCTCCCCAGTGTCAGTCAGGAGCAGGCCAGAGCCAAGCCCATGAGGTCCCGTGCTACCTCTAGGTGCCACCAAGAAGAAGTGGCAGGTGCTGTTCTCCAAGGCGCAGATACTGGAGCTGGAGTGGCAGTTCTGGCAGCAGTGGCAGTACCTGTCAGTTTGCCAACTGACTTGGGGCTTCAGCTCCAGCATCTGCATGTTCTTGGAAGCGCCCGGTGGCAGCCTGGGGTCCCTCAGGATCAGCTCTGGCCCACTCAGTTGACATACGTAGCATTAAGGTGCCTTAAGGCATCTACACGTCCCTTAAGGTGCCTTAACTATTTGCACCTAAATTTGATACCTGCTTTATGCAGGTATCAAATTTAGGCATGGTTAGCCTAAAATTGCCATTTTTAAGGTGCATTAAGGGCATGCACCTGTAGACTTGCACCCTTAATGTACCTTAAAGATGGCTAAAGTGCCCTAAATTAGCATGTGTAGACATGCCCAGTAGGAACATAAAACTAATGTATGGGAAAATAGGAATGGGAGGCACCTCCCATGGTCATCTAGCCCAGCTCCCTTTTCAAGGCAGGAATCATCCCTGACTAAATCATCCCAGTCAAGTGTTTCTTAAGAGCAGCCAATGTGCTCTTAAAAATTTCCAGGGGTGGAGAGTCCATAATTTCTCTAGGCAGCCTGTTCACTCCTCGTAATCAGAAAGTTCCTGTTGATTATCCAACCTAAATTTTCCCTGCTCTAGCTCGAGTCCATTGCTCCTAGTCTAGTCAAGAGTAAATTGGATGCTTATCTTGCCGGGATCCTATGACCCCAGCTGACTTCCTGCCCTTTGGGCAGGGAGCTGGACTCGATGATCTCCCGAGGTCCCTTCCAGCCCTAATGTCTATGAAATCTATGAAATAGTCCCCTACAGACAAAGAGAAAAGCCCATCGCCAGCCTCTCCACAATCGCCCTTCAGGTATTTGAAGACTTATCAAATCCCACCCCTTCAGTCTTCTCTTCTCCAGAATAAATAGCCGGAGTTCTTTCAGGCTTACCTCATACATTTTACTTCTCAGGCCTCTGATAATTTTTGTTGCTCTGGACTGAAGTCTTTCCAATCTATCCACTGCCTGCTTGAAGCGTGGGGCCTTAAACTGGCCGCAGATCTCAAGGTGAGGCCTCACCAGTACTGAACAGAGTGGAAGACCCACTTCCCTTGATTTGCAGGTGACCCTCTGATACACCCTACTACACTGTTGGCCATTTGTGAAACAAAAGCACACTGTTGGCTGCATGTTTAACAGAATCTCTTGGGATGGATGAAAGCACCATAAAATAATGACACAAGAAACTGCATTTATTCTGAGTGACTTCAGTGAGTTTACCCCGGAAATGAAGATGATCCAATACCCAGTAGTGTCTGTGAGAAACAGCTATATGATTCTTCTGCTTACATCAAGTTGGATCTTTCAAATTGATGGAATCGGGAGATCATCACAGAGAACTCACTTCATCTGTTAGAAAAATAACTAAAGCCAGAATATCTTAAACTTACAATATTTTCAGTCAGCTATACTACCATCCCCAATCTTTCTTTTCAGTACATTTCAGGTTATAGTGGGTAGTTTGTGCACCTTCAGATGTCAGCTGGCAGACAGAGTTTGATTACAGGCTCTGTTCATTGTTTAAAATAATGAAATATTGTTACCATGGTGGGAGAACCACTGTGGTCTGTGACTATGATAAGCCAGTACTAAGAGAACATAGAAGGTCAAATTGTGGAGGAGAGTCTAGTGGGAACGAAAGTAGTTCTCTAAGATGATTTTTAAAAGCAGTAATCCAGTCCATGTGATTTTTCTTTCTTTCTGACTACTAAAGCTCCAGAAAAATTATCTAAGGGCGCTTGTCCATGTTATACCTCTCCTGTTACCATGTGACACTTTTCCTGTGTCCACATGACAAAAATCACCATTAAGCTAGCTAAACATCTGTGTATCCACATCAGCTGATTTTATCATTTTAGATTTTTTTTATCGTGGTAATTTAAAACACCTCTGGCACATTTTATTTTTAGCTCCTGAATTTCTTCCATGAGGGTTTTTTTAAATTGTTTTACATTTTCAGCGTGGCTCTGATGTATGCCCAAACACATGATTTTCCCTACTTTGCAACTATTACACCACCAGGTGCTGCATGGGTTCACTTGGTAATCCACGAAAATACATTGAATTTCTATTGCAGTACTTCAGCAAGACTCCAGGTGCTAATCTTGCAGTTTTTACTGGTGAATTAGTTCAAGGTTCAGCGTAATGAAAAATACAGCTTTTTTGGATTCCGACAAAAATTGTTCTGTGTGTTCGCATGCACTTTGTGGCAAAGATCAAATTGTTATGTGTCTGGCAGTTCAAGACTCAGGTTAATTAAAATTACTTTTTGTTCAACTGGGTTTTTGGTTTGGCAGGGCTGAGTGGGGGGGTTAGGGCTAACCTGGGTGGTACTCAGATGAGGTACCCCCTCTCCACTTGGAGGGATTTAGCAGATGTTAACGTATTATCAGAGGGGTAGCTGCTTATGGTGGAGCAGCTGTCCTCCTATCCCCTGTAGAGTAGAGCCAAGACCAATTGGAACTTAACCATGTATGGGTTTAATAGGGAAAGAATGGGGTGGAATATAACACACAGGTGGGGGGCAAGGGGACCCTGGGAGATAAAGGTACACCCCCTCCCCCCCCCCGGGCACCTGTGGGGAGGGGAGGAACCAAGGGAGCAGAGGGATTTTAGGAGAACATGCATGTATAACAGACAAATCAGCAACAAACTTGAGGTGCTGGGTTTCCAAAAATATGACATGCAGGCACTCCGGTGGGGTGGGGTAACACAGGTGAGGGGAACCCTGCTGTCCTGTGAGGGTTCCCTTTTGTAGGCACCTCAACCCACTGGTGCCCTGGCTAGGATTCAAACCCAGGTCTCCCACATGGCAGGCAAAAGTTGCACTACTGGACTACTGATGTGTGGGCAGCTGGCTTCAGCTCCTGGCTCCAGTGCTTGTGGGATCCTCCATGTGCCATCTGCACACCAAGCTGCCCAGCTTCATGCTGGAGGGGGGTCAGAAAGAATCCAAGCTGCCATCTACAGCTCAGGGCTTTGGTCCCTCCAGGACCCACTGCACACTGCTCCTAGAAATGTAGGGGGCTGCGGATCAGGAGTGAAGGGCCCTTGCAGTGAGTATGGTGGGGGCTATGCTAAACTACTGTATGTTGGCGTTGCACCCAGCTCTGGGGTATATTTCAGCCCTCCCCATGCACTGTTATATGCAGCTGTTACTCCCCAGAGCTGGGCATATATCTGTTATTCCCATGCACTGTTATATGCGGTTATTACACCGCAGAGCTAGGGTTATCCCATGCCATGCCTCTGTGGCACTGGGGGGATCTCTTGGACCAGGGGCTTCATGCCTTGTCTGTCAGCGTTACTGGGATGCTGGTTTTAGGGTGACTACACTGGTTACACAGCCAGTTCCCTCATTGCCAGGACAGCTCCCCCTGACATGAACCACAGTAGCAGACCATAGTACTGTCTCCTTATCTCTCTGGACACAACTGTGTCGACCCAGGACTAACCCAGGTGTGCCCAGCTCTGGAGTGTAATGTCCATGTATAACAGTGTAGGGTGAGGGCTGTGATGAAATGTTATATGTGGCTGTTGCACCCAGCTCTGGGGTGTCTCTCAGCCCTTCCCATACACTGTTATGTGTAGCCATTACAACCCAGAGGCAGGGTCACCCCATGCCATGTCTCTGGCGCTGGGGACTCTCCTGGACACCCTTGACCATGTGGACTGGCCCAGGAAGGATTTCCAGCTGTCATCCCAGTCCAAAAACCAGTTCCTTATTCAAGTCTATATACTGAGTCTGTATGGAAAAAAAATTGCTTAGTCAAAGAGTGTGGTCACTGATTTGTCACGCTTTGGGGTACCTCTCACTCCCACCCTGCAGCCCTTGCCCCTGGTGCCCTCATCCAGGGCCCCAGCCAAAAAGCAGCTTCATTGGAACACTATTAATGCAGACAAAACAACTCAAAGGGGGTGACTGCTCCAGGATTCGGCCAGAGTCACTCAACTGGTTTTACAGGTTCTGTTGAAGAATCTTAAGGTAATGGTCTGAGGGTGGGGTGGGAAATGGTCCTCTCCAGTTCTACAGGAGGCACAATATACAACAATCGCACAGAAAATGTGGTCGTGCCTACAGCCAAGCCACTGTCCCCCCAGCCTGCTTGTGTCCCTCACTCCCAACCTGAAGGCCCTGCCCCAGTAGCCCTGCCAGTGCCTCTCGTTCCTAGCTAACCTGCAGCCCTCCAGCCCAGCTGGTGCCCCTCACTCCTGACCCACAGCCCGCTGCACTCCCAGAAAGAAGCAGCTGTATGACTGTCAGGCAGAGCAATGGCAAACAGAGGGTGGTCAAAGAGGACAGGGACATGCTGCTGGGGACAAAAATAGGTTTAGAAGGAACAGGGGTACCAGAGAAGAGAGGCAAGCTTAGGGGGTAGAGGACAGGAAGGGGGAGCAAGTGTTGAAGGGATTTGGTTGTAGGCTGGGGGGATATGACTGCAGGGGATGATGACCTGCCAACGCAGCAGTTAAAAGATTGACAAGCAAATAGACTAAGTGATTAGAGAATACCTCTCGTTGAGCTTGGGCTGTTTCTTTCTTCACCTCAACCCACACCATGCCCCTGCTGTGTGGGGGGGTGGGGGTGTTAGATCATGCTGGCCACTGTGTGGTGATCGCAAGGGGAGGGGGAATTGGAGTACACGGATTGTGGCCCCCCAACCGCATTTTGGGGGAAGCTGTCTTGGGCATGGGGATCCCTGGTACTCAAAGAATCTTAATCAACTTCAATAAGAACTCCAACCACCCCCACACTGGTTCCCAGCTTTGGAAAAAGTCTTGCTTTTTGATGCGAGGGTACAAACAACAGGAGACACAGGATTCTTTCTGTTTTACACAAAAATTCCTGTAGTAATGTTTCCATTCAGGCTTTAGCCTGGGTACATGATACCCAGATGCCAGCACACCGGGGGGGACAAGGGGGGTGGGGACAGCCAGACACTTTGGGTACCCCTAAGTGTACCCAGCGTGCAGAAAAAGTGGCCGGGGGGGGCAGAACTGCTTTGAGACCAGGCTTGGGCGGGATGGCAGCCCCTTTGGGAGGCTTGCAGTACAGACCCCCGATGCCACTCCGGACTTGTGAGGGGGAGGTAGGCAGGCTCACTCCTGCAGACTGTTGCATGAAAAGATTTCCCGCCCCAACCAGCAGCGCCCCGTGGAACAAGCAGCCAGAAGAAAGAGGGAGGCTTTGCAAGGGAGGTGGGCAGCACTGCTTATTGAATTCAACGCCACTGCCCCTCCCCCCCCCAAAAAAAAACAAACAAACCCGTGGCTCTCAAGCAAAGCCTCCAACAATTCCCCCCGAAAAAGGAACTCAGCATGACCCAAGAAAATAAACCAACCAAAATATCAAATCTTGTCCTAAAATGCCACCTGGCAGTAAAGTAGTACTGAAAGGGCAGGAGGTTAAAATTGTTCTGACGTGTCCCCTAGTGCATTTTACTAATTATAGCATAATAAGTCATGGTAAATCACATCCATGTTACTGAATTAGTCGTCATTAACTAAGAAGGGAAAATTAAACCAGGAACATTTTTAGCGGGTAAATGCCAATTAGGTGAACAAGCGCCCTAAGATGCCTTAAATTTTGTTAGGACAAATGAAGGGAAGAAAGTCCTTCCTGGGAGTGAATGGTCTTTATCATCAAAGGCACTGCACACTTCCTTAGCAGGACTTCATCGCGGCGTCAGTCATTGAGAATCAGGTGTTTCATGATTAAACTATTTTTTCTGAACATTTTTACAAATATAACTTAGTCTTGACTATTTCTATACACACATTTTAATAACACTTGTAATCACAGTTCTGAAACAATACATAAAAAGGCACCATTCTCTTTCTAAGAGTCACAACATGGATTTCATGACTGTTAGGAATTTCATGTTTTCTTTCTCTTTCAAACTTAAAAGGTTTTAGGAACCTACCTTTCTTTAATATATACTATAATAAAAAAGAAAAAATACATTATTTAGAACCTATTACACTTTGGAAAAAAATGTTAGCAGTAGCAGCAATTAGAGATTAAATAGATTCTTTTTTATTATAAGTAAACTCTTCCACACTACATGAATACACCTCAGAAGGCCCATTTCTTGTAAAACAAAAACATCTAAGGCTCATTTTACAGATAACTTACTGTATCTTATTTGTAAGAGAAGCAAGGTTTTTTGATACCGTTTATTGGACCAACTGCATAATTGAGAGCTGCTGGACAAGATTTCAAGCATCAAGTGCATTTCCTCAGGCCTCTTATTTGACATGGTTAATCTTTTGTAACTTCAGGTGGAATTTTGCTCTAAGATATGCACATATGCAACTCTCACTGAATGCAATAGCAGCAATATTAGATTCACACAAGGAAATGAACTTACATTTGTAATGTTAGTCCGCATAGTCCCCATCTGAACTGGGTGAGTTCTCTTAAGGGCTGGCATACAAGGTTTTTGTCTCCTACTATATCATATCAGTTTAGGTCAGACTAATAACTGAAATCGTGTAACTCCCTAATTTAGGTGCATGTAGTTATACCAGTATGGAGGTGCTTATATCAGTATAGCATCGTGCCATAAATTTATTGGATGGGGCTGGGTAGGGCAGCCATAGGGGTGTCTTCCGCAGCTCCTCCAGCTTTGCCTGCCTTTTCCTGACTGGGGGAGCTGCAGGGGTCTACCCTGCTGCCGCTTGCCCAGCCATCTGGAGTTGGGGGACAGTGCAGGCATAGCTTGTTCCACGAGGCAGCAGGGCAGAACCCCTGCTCCCAGCTCTGCCACGCCTGCATCCCATGCCCCCTACCCCGCCCCCCCGAGTAACACTCCCCCCCACCCTGGCTGGGCAGCTTGTTGGAGCCCCAATCCCTCCCTCCCCCATGCCTCTTCCCTCCCTGTCCCCAACCCCAACAGACTTACCAGCTGGAGGCAACTGTCAGGTGCCTGTTTAGTCTATGGCCGAATCTTTTTCCCATGCTTTTCATAATTGATTCGGATACTTCAAATCGATTCGGAGCTTTTACTTGGTCTCCTGATTTGATTTGGAGATTCGGTCCCCGAATTGAGCCGAATCTCCTCCAAATCAAATCAGTTATCGAAGCTTCACACAGCCCTAATATGTAGTCTTTTTGATTCACATGTACAGATTAAGTCTAGAAAACAGCAATACAATCATGTACTCTGATCTTCTAATAGCCCAGGGCCAAAAAATTTCACCCACTCATGAAAGTTCTTGCATCAAGTCCAGCAACTCATAGCTGACTTGCAGAGACACCCAGCTTTGTGTGAGGAATCTACCAGATCCCTGAGGAATCTTTTGTAGCAGTTAAGCAAATGCAGGGGGTTGTGTGCTCCCAGGAGCTTTCATAGTCTGTCCTTGCCCAGCCTCTTGTCTTTTTATACCTCGTAGGACATTGGCTTCAGCTTCTGGTCCTGTCATCAGTATCAGGCCTCATCACCCATTTGTTATGTTTTCAAACACTTTCTCCTGTGCTACCCCCAGGCATGGGAAGGGCTTCTGACAGACATCATGGAACCTATGTCATTGTCGTCCTTCAAATCCCTCTTTAACTCTTTTGCCATGTTGCCTGCAAGAAACCTGATGGTGACTAGACAGCAGAATATTGTGACCACTGCTTTTCACGCTGAACATTGACTTTATGGCACCACCTGTTCACCCAGTTTTAAGCTCTGAGATGGTGAGCTACCATCTTCTAACATGTCCATCTAGTGTCTAATGTGTCCATCTAGTGTCTTGTGTGGTGAAACTGTACGCCCAAGGGACCTAGGGGCACTGCTGCAGTGCAAACAATACTATATTTTCTCAGGTATAACCCACCCCCTCCCCCCCAGACCCAGCCGTGGAAAATTGGGATGCACATTATATGCAAGGAAAAAGGCTTTCCACAGATTGGCAAATTTGGCAGGGAGAGGGGGGCTGGGGGTAGAGCAGTGGCAGCAGTAAATATAATGACTGGTCATGTGTTTGGCAAAATGTAGCTCCTCTGTCTTGCACGATGTTTGCTCTCTAGTGCTAGAGTACTGCACTGGGGCTAGCATTAGCATGGTGCTAGTATAGTTTGGCAGTGATATAATAGGAAACCTCCAAATACGTTTAGTTCTGGAAAAATAAAAATGTTCCATCCTGTTCTGCCTACTTTTCTTTCCCTTCTCCCCCTCCCCCCGGGGAGAAAGAGTAGAGGGCAGCAGGATGCTGAAAACCAGTAGGCCATTTCTTGTAAAAAAAACAAAAAATAAACCCCAAAATAAACCAAACAAAAAACAAAAAAACACTTCAACAAGAGACGCAACAGAGTCTAGGTCTCTGTTACGTTACTGCTATTCTGTCAATGCTGTGCTTTCCTACCTACTCCATACCATTCCTGGAACAACGCTGGTGGCCTTGCTGAAACATGTCAAGGGATACACACACAGTGGGAAAGCACAATCTACCTTACCTTTCCTTTAATGTTGCCAACACAAATGCTAATAGATTTAATAGCAGCTATTCATTTTTCGTTTTCATGTTAATCCCTGTAGAAGGTTTTAGTGTTTATAAGTCCTAACTTGCACCACCAGGAAACGTTTGTGTTTACTTAAGCTGTGCTATTTTAATATCTGATATTGAACATTTTATCAATGGATGCTGAAGGCTCTCTGTCACTTCAGAATTTAAATCAAGACCAGTTATCTTTATAAAAGATGTCTCGGCTGATCCAAGACATTATGGGTTTTATGGAACCTCTTAGTGAAATTCTGTGGTTTATCTTATACATGATGTCATCATATCCCTTCCAGCCATAAAGTCCATTAAGTGGTCTGCCCCTGAGCTGATTTCCCAGAGTTATCAACAGAGGACATATGTCTCTTCACATGACATAATCAGGGAGCAAACTCTCAGCATTACAACACTAAACATTTTTGTCTTGGATTGGAATTCTTTTGTCACACTGATGCACTGACTTGCTGTTATTTTGTGCTGGTAATGTTGATAGGCCAGGCCCTGTAGAGTTTCCTCTTGTGGATTCATCTTGGTGCATAAAAACAAATGGCTAAAAGTAGTGAGCCTAACTTGATGGTATAGGGAACAGCCTATATCAGGGGTTCCCAAAGTTTTATGCTGTGGCCTGGAAGTGGCCGCAGCCCAGCAGTCACAGCCGACTGCGACCGGAAGACAGGTGAGGATATTCCCACCCCCTGGGCTGGGAGTGGGCCAAACCCTGCAGAAGGAGCTGCGGCCCCTCCTCCTGGTTCTCAGCCACTTCTGGTTTGGCAGCCAACCCACTGTGGGCCAGGTATTGAGAACCCCTGGCCTTTATAATACAGTCCTCTAGGGCCACTGTAGATAAATCAGACTGAGGAGAGATCATTGAAGTTGAAATAGGCAAGAGAAGAGTGTGCTTTTAAAAGGGTAAATTGTAAAACCAGCCACGAGAGGCCTGAAGAGGAGCATCTTTCCTGACTGTGAAAATGCACACACAAATAGAGCCCTGCTTTGAAACTGTAAATGCTAACTGAAAGTTTTTTTATTTCAATTTGAAGATGCTGACCTATATATAACCTGTGTAAAAAAAAGTTTGAAGAAACAGTGCTGAAAAGTGAGCTGTGTAGGAATGGCTAGAAACCTGTTGTTAACACATGCATGCTCATAAGCAGCACAGGGCAGGGCAGGCACAGCAGAAATTCAGTTCCTTGCAGGAGGAGAGACTGAGTGCTAATACACACGGAAGGCTTACAAATCCAATGAGGTCGCTAGACCAGTTTCATTTGTAAAATAGGCTCTGGACTGAAACCTTGAGCATGCCATCGCGCCTGAATAGGCAGTGTGTTGTCAGTAGCATGTCCGTGAACAGATTTTCTTGAATGAGCTGTGGAAGAAATCAAACGTCGCGTTGTGGTTGAATCAGAACCGACAGAGCCAGCTATTCTTTATTTAGGGCTATACTGTGATCACAGGGAGAATTCCATACAGCAAGGGGAATCCCCCACTTGTCTGTTTCAAAGGATTTCTTGGACTCTCTAAGTTTACAAGCATATTTATACTTAAGACAGAGAGAGAGAAAAAAATACGACCTTGGACAGTAAATCACTGATCTAAAACACACACAGACATATAGGCAGTTTACTTAAAGAAGAGTGAAACATTGTGCTTATAGAAATAGTTATCAGTTTCCGGTTTCTCAGAGAGAAAAATAAACTTAACATCTGTGCACAGGGTAATATATCAAGACAAAGCAAGGCATGCAGGATTCCTTATCTCAGAACATTTAACTGAAATAAGCAGTATCAGCACTTCTGGTCTCTTGTCTGTTTTTCTAGTCAAGTAGGCCAGAAGCCCAACTAAATTTACTACCACAGAGCCCTTTGCAAGGCTTTAGTATGGGCCAGCTATAAAGAATCCATGTTTATTTAACATTACAAAAGAGCCTATATCTGAAACTTAGGAAATGTCCAGCTGATCAGTAGCATGATGACTACTCACCCAGGCTTATCATGCCCAACAAAATGATTGCCAGCAGTCGCATGAACACATCGCTGCCTTTAAATTGCTATTGTCACACAAGAGGCTGAAGATTCAGGGGTGTATGAACTGAAGCACAGCTGTTTTCAGAGCTATTACTCTTTTGGCAGAGTAATAGTGGTAGGTGTTAGTTTAGCTGCTCTCGGGTCAGACTTACTATTTTGTGGAGCATGAAGGCAGTCAGCTGTTCACAGAACTCAACTGCAATTTGTGTTTTATGCTGTAAGTCTGTTGGGGAGTTGTATCAAACCAGCTGAATGCATTTGTATTTTCAAAGTCGAACTGTTTAAGCTGATTTTAAAGGACTTAAAAGACTCCATTTTTGTTGTGTTTACATTTCAAAGACTTACTTTTACACCACTTGAGCTGTACATATTATTCAGTTTGGGGGTTTGGTCTAAAACGTTTTAAGTAGCTTCTTCCAAAGGCACGGTCTGGCTGACCTGAAACAGGTTAGTGGTCACTAGCATGTGCATGGAGTTCTCTCCAGTGCCCGCACGGCTTCTGAACTCTTCTTTGTAAGGCAGGGCAGACTTCTCCAACTCATCCTCCATGGCTCAGTAGCCAAGTTAGCCTATGACTCCTCTTGTGCAAATGATTCCTATTGTGGAGATAAGTAGCACTGTTAGGCTCTCCAGAGGGGCCTGTTTGTGTTTCTAAGAGACTATTTTGATGGCTTCAGTAGACTTTTTTGATGGAAACGGTGGTAACTTCTTTATTTTGTGTTTTATTTTTTTTCTGGCTGTAGCTGTTGATACCTCTGCCACCCATAGTCAAGTGATTTAGAAATCTGTATTGGTCCACTCGGATAATGAAATATAATGTTTTTTTAGACAATAACTTTTAGCCGTTTCCAATGTGGCTAAAGAACAGCAAACTTGAACCTCTGTCACTGGCCAGTATTGGAGGCTTTTTGGGAACTGAATAGAAAATGATCTTATAGGTAAATTACTTTGGGTATTTTTTAATGGAAAATCAGGATACTGAGAGAGGCTTTCATACATCTGTGACAGCACAGCTGATGGCTTTGGTGTAGTTGTTATGACATTTGGTAAATAGAGGATCTGTCCAGGAGGTTGGTTTGCTGATCCCATTACAGTATCAGAAACTGTCATCTTCTCCGTGGGCTAAAACCCTACCATCCTTTTTTTTCTTATTCTTTTAATATACATTCTGGTTAACTCAGTGGCTTGGTGAGGCTGGATGTGTGAATCCTTTACCCCTGGGTAAGTGGATGGTTGAAGCAGGGAGGGACCTGCTTCAGGCAGGGGGTTGGACTAGCTGGCCTTTGGAGGTCCCTTCCAGCCCTGTTTTCTGTAATTGCAAATGACACGTGGAAGGAAGGAAATACCAGAGTTCCATGAGCAATGTAGCCCACTGCACCCAGGGACCAGTGGTCCTTATTCCATGATGGGACTTCTAGCAGCTTGTCATGGCATTTCATTACATAAAGCCTCCACTTGCAGTGCTGCCTAACCCAGCTTCCCTGTAAGAATACACCTGAGTTTGGAATGCTAGTCCTGAAGTCTCACTACTGTTTGTCATTTTGTTTTCCACTTGAATGCTAACTTTGGCCTCCTACTCTGGATTATGTCCATTCCAAATAAAGGCATAGGGTTATTCTGTGAATAAAATCACGTGTCTGTCCAGGCTAAAGCACTGCCTGCATGGGGCTACATGCTTATCTAAACCAAACCACATGCAGATATTTTTTAATTACCTTTGAAGAAGAGGGAGGTCTCCAGCTACTGCTTCTCATTGACCTGCCTTTGTAACCATTTGTGTAGGCAATTCCACCCTCAGATCAGTAGATTCTTAAATCCTGAAATGGAACTGGTGTGCTTTGACATCAGATTGGTGGCATTGATATTTATTTGCATTCGTGTTGGAGCTCAGGGAGCTGAGAAAAGGCAATATGAATGATTTTGTACAGACATGCCCCTGAGACTTTGTTTTCTTTTTCAGTTGGTCAGTATTGGTTCTTCCTATAACTACGGAAATGAAGATCAGGCTGAATTTCTGTGTGTTGTCTCAAAGGAGCTGCATAATACACCCTATGGCACAACGAGCGAGCCCAGTGAAAAAGCAAAGGTAAGTTTACTGAGCACTGGAGGAAGGAAACAGAAGATGCAAAAGCATGTAGATGGGGCCTGATACTCCAAAAGAAAGTTTGGCAGACTTTGTTAAATATCCGTATTTCCCCCAAGACTGGTTACAATTCTGTTTCCATTGTGCAAGGCTATAAACCATACCGGTTAAAATAAAGGAGTCGCCCCACCCAACAGCCAGCATGTGTCTCATGTTACAGAGCAAGAAATGTAAATGGAATATTTGTACTAGCCCTGACTTGCATACTGCCCTATCTGAGCCTTGGTGAATGTCTTCTGTTTTCAGTGGAGATTCTGAGATACCGTGCAGAAGAGCAATATTTCACCCTGGCCGGAATGTTCTTTCAAATGAGAGTGAGGATGTAGCATATTGCACCTGAAGAACATGGTCACTTGCAAGAAGCTATAAAAGTATTTTCCCAAGTGAAGATGCTTGCTTGCAGGGCAGTAGTTAGCTCACATCTCTCAGAGTTCCATTCAGTCCTCATTCCTCTGGATAATCAGCTCCAAAGAGAGGTGGTAGCAGGTCTCAGATGCATGGTTAGTTGGCTTCCAGAGGTAATAGTGATGGATGACACAACTGGATCATAGTTAGCCCTGCCCAAACAAAAAATGAACATACCGTTCCTCCTCTTTGTGTGCGCTGAACTATTTACATGGCACTAGGAAGACTCTAGGCTGGGAGATAGTTACACAAAAACCGGCTAGGTAAGCTAATCATCTTCTTCCAACAAAGTTTGTCATTCGAGTAAACATATTTACAGTTTCAACTGAGAACAACCAGTAAAACACCAAGCTTTAATATTTGGCTTTCAGGAAATACACAGGAAGGAAAAAAATCCCACAAAACTGGTCTGGGACTTTCACTGCCAGTTGTGACCTGCTTACATTGTTCATTGTAAGCTCCTGTCTTCTGCATTT
Source organism: Crocodylus siamensis (assembly GCF_052110815.1). Lineage (NCBI taxonomy): Eukaryota > Metazoa > Chordata > Crocodylia > Crocodylidae > Crocodylus > Crocodylus siamensis. Next base: position 50,695,371 of record NC_143406.1, read on the forward strand.
ATTACCATGTTCTCATGTTTCTGTGGCTTGATATCTTTAGTCATGCATGGCAGAAGACAGTGCTTTGGTGTGCAGAAATGCAGTGTGGCAATGTAGGATTCAAGTGAGACTTCAGTACATAAAATTTTCAGCATATTAAAACTATTTTTGGTTAATTTAGTAAAATGAGTGACTTCTGTTTAAATGCATCTCTGGCACAAGAGACACAAAAGAAGTTAGAGACAGTTAACATAGCCACAGAAAAATAGCAAACATGATTTAAATTTTAAGACCCTATACATGAGTCATCCTCCCTGAACAGATCTGCATGGCCAGAGCCACCTTTTTGCATTAAAGAAAATGAAACCCTCTGGATATGGGGTGGTGTGGTACTTAGGCAGCACATGCAGAGATTGATGTAAAATGTGTTGTGCATTCTGACCCTCGCTTTCCATCCGTTACCGTAGTTTGAGCTTTTCAGTACAGGAACTTAAATGTTGGTGTGTGCCACCATGAAAAAAATAGTAAAGTGGAACTCCTGAACACAGTGAAGATCTCTGCATGGCTTTTCATTGATACTTCTGCAGCAGCATGCTTCTGTAGGGCCCAGGGCTTGACTGGACTCAATAAAGAATATCTAAAAGATTGAAGCAGACAGCCATTGGCTTCACCAGTGAGAGAGTCTAGAATTGGTGCAGTGCAGCTCTTGCACTCAGACATTTGAGAGATGCCAAAATTTGCGCCCTGTTTTGAAATGAACAAGTTAGTAGATGGGCCCTGAGGAATTCTGTTGCTTCTTTAATGCTGAGGAATCTTGATTCACAGGGGAGCCCTGCACTGTGTGAAATGAGCAGAATGGGAAGTAGTTTGAGAACAGAATCAGGCAGGTTTAGACCTGATCTGTGGCCACAAATGCACAGGAAGCCTTCTGCACTGAGTGCACACGCGTCTTGTTAGACAGCTGACAGATCTCTGTGGTTCCAAGCAAAGTCATTTCAGAAAGCAGGTGGGTGAAAGAATGCCAATACAAGCAGAGCTCCGTTCTTACGTACTGACTAATGCACATCAAGCTGGAGTTTGTCAGGATAGGAGAGCTGGGAGATTGCCAAAATGCAGCAGTAAGTTTGAAGATGAAATAAACTAGAATCCTTGGTATGTTCAATGTGTGGCCTGTGCAGATGCAAAGAGGGGATATTTTTTCAAAGGCATGTTGTGAATAGAGGAATGGGGTGGGTTGTTCTTTTAATATTTCTTTTAAAATACATTGTGCTTTGTTGAAGGGATGATGTATTTTGGTGAAGGGGTAGAGTTGCCTTAAACAAATAGTCTTGGGTTTGGAAGGTATTGGGCATTTCTGATCATTTTAAATCATAACTAGTCCTTCGGGCCTGTTATCTTGAGAGAGATTTTTCTCAGGTCCGTAATCTGCTAAATCAGTGGTGGCCAAACTTTTTGGCAGGTGCACAGCAAGTTATGCTCCCCCACCTCTGGTGCTGCTCTGATTGCTGGGCCCAGAGGTGTATCTGATAGTTTTTTGCCCTGGGCTGGAGGAGTGAAGGCTGGGGTTGAGCCTTGGGCTTGGCAGAATGCTGCTGCAAGACCACAGCATTCCCTGAACTGAATGCCTGTAGCTCATGTGCCACACCGAAGCTCCCTGTGTTACTGTGGCATGTGTGTTACAGGTTGGCCATCTCTGCACTAAATAGTGTCTGGCTTGACCTTCAACATGTTGTCACTCCATTAAAACATGAACGCGTTGTCTGTCTGTACCAGCAGTTGTTAGGTGACTGACAGGAACTCTTGTGTCAAGGCTTTGAAAACTACTTATGTCAGTGCAGCCATGAAAGGGGCACCAAAATCTTGAATAATAGTGTTAATTCACAATGCAAAAAATCGTATCTTAGGTGCAACACCAGCTAATTTAACTTCTCCACCTTTTTTCCTTCCTGGAGGTTTTTTATCTAGTGTTTTCTTCACACTCGGCATGGGTTATCTAGTTTGGGTAGAACAGGAAATAATAGCTTCCAAAGACATGAAAAAGGTTCCCGAGTGACATGTATTGTAAAGTGTTAACTTTTTTCTAAAGTGACACATTCTGCCCTTTGGGCAGGGGGCTGGACTCGATGATCTCCCGAGGTCCCTTCCAGCCCTAATGTCTATGAAACATTGCTAATACTGATCAGTACCCTGGGACCTCCAAGACGCAAAAGTGTCGTAAGGGAAGATTTGCTGACACGTAAACTGTCGTAGTTAAATACCACACAGCATGCTTCATTATGAGATGTTGGACAGTGCTAGCGTATAGAAAACCTACAAAATCTTGTAATCTGAGATAGCTTTCACTAAGTGAACCTAGCATGTCAGAGCAGCCATCTCTTGCCTGCCCCCACCCCTCTGCCCACCATCTAGCAGAACGTGTCACCACTGGGACTTTGAACACACAAATTCGGTAGCAGGCCCTGCCCTTGCTCACCCTGCTGTCAAATTCCCAGCACCAGCAGGACTGCCCCCCCAGCCAAGTGAATAGGCTCCATGGGTTGGATCTGGCCTGTGGGCTGTATCTTGGACACCCCTGGCCTAGGTCAGAGAAGCTAAGGAAGGAAAACAGTCTCCAAGGGCTCTGGCCATGGGTATTTGCATTTTTTTAAATACAGTTTATATATTTTTTGCCATTTGGCGTTTGAGTTAGATTTCTGCCTAAGCTCAGTTTTACTCTGATTTCTGCCAGTTATAACTAGTTGAATAAATTCCTCAGCTTTCAAGTGAAATGTAATAATGTGCAAATTCGGAATAACAGCTGACCGTCCTGAGGAAAGCAGCCTCCCTACCAGCTTCTGGGTGTGTTGAGGAAGAGGTAGACAAGGCTATTTGGGTCCATCTGGTATCTTTTTATTAGACCAACTAAAATAGTTGGGAAAAAACAATTTAAGCAAGCTTTTGGGTTCAAAAACTCTTTGTCAGGCCAAGGAAATGTCAGCAGTCGGTGTGTGCTCTTCCTGGATGGAATGAAAAGTAAAGAAACCAGAGGCTGGGCTGGGCTGCATACAAGACAGGCAGTCAGTGAAGATGTAGATTGAGAAGTCAATGGGTGAGAGACAGGCTGGGGGGGAGGGAAGGGGGATGAAGAGGTGCCACTTAACCGCTGTGTCATAGCTCCGATGCCCCGGTAACTTTTAATGTAGTTCAGGGAAGTGAAGTAACCTTTGAGGTGATGGTATCACTATTTCAGTGGCATTAATGATAGCCATGGTACAAAGGCAGATTGTTTCAAAGAATTCTCCATTCCCAAATCCCATTCTTTTCCACACCCACTTTCTTAACCTGCCTCTGGAGAAGATGTCTAGATCCTATTCCTGATGTTTGCCTCCAGAGCTAGGTTTCCAGGTGCTAAGAGTGCACGCACACATGAAGCTGCTACAGAGCTCTCAGATTTCTGGTACCAGTTGTAGTGCTTTTGAAAAAACTGTCTCAGCACATACTGTGCCTTTTCATTGCGTTGAATGACGGCTGTACTGAGTAGCACCATTAAGAGCTCCCCACTGATACATAGGACAGATAGGAAAATGGGTTTTCCTGCTGCTTATCTTTGTTCCTGCTTGAGATTGTCTGACTGATGTGTGGATGATGGGGTCAACTTAAAAAAAGCCTCAAGTACTTCAAACAAGTACTTCAAGTATAAGTGGATTGTACTTTGCCTTGGCTCTGACTCACTTGTAACTTTTCTTTTCCCTTCCTTTCTTTACACTTGCTGCATGCTGCATGCCGCTCAGAGCGAGGATGAAGAGACGGATTACGATATGAATGACTCAGATTAAGTGTAAATGTGATGGTGAGCACTAGCTGCTTTAGGACTTTACCCACATGCTTTCCACTGTCCCATCCAACCCCTACGCCCCACCAGTAACATCCTTTGGCTAGCCCTGGTGTACTTGTCCCGTGATCGTAGTTGCTTTTTTACCTAGTATCAGGTGAAAAATAGTAATAGGTCTAGAGTAGCATCTGTTGCATAGATGGTGATAACGTAAGATGACCCCTTCTGGCTTTCGTGCTTTCTGTGATAAGTAACACTTCTATTACCAGTTGCACTGATGGGTTCTGTTTTTTTCTCAAAGCTATTCTGGGACACGGAAAGTGTCTTATTTCCACTCTAGTGGCAAATATTTTTGGACAGAAATTGTTCTCTGCAGTTTCTTAATTACACTTCCTGAAGGTTTTTTTGGTCAACTATTTTGTATTACAGCAGTGTTTAACAGAAACACATAGTACCATACCTTCACTAAATGTCTGGGTTGGCAATATATTAACAGACTCATCCTTCTGAAATTTAAATCAGCAAAGATAGTCTTAACAAAATGCAAGATGGAGTTGAAAGCTCTGTATTCTGTACTGGCTTAAGCCCCCTATGAATACAGGCAGGTCATGTGGTCATTGTGCTCCGGTCACTACGTGTATAAAAGGGAAGAACCCACCTGGGTACCGGTCATCTTGTATTACTGTTTGGCGATCCTCCTGTAGAACGGGCTGTTAAAGTTCACATCACTTGTGAGAATGACGAAGGAGCAAACTTAGAGTTCTTAAAGCCGCGATCTGGAAGGACAACAAAGGTTTCTGCAGGAAATGGTCCCTTGGTCTGGTATTAGCTACGTCTGTTCTGCTGCAAAGCTTCTGTTAGAGACTGGATTCCCAGGTAACGCAAACTATAGTGAAAACACTGAAATCAATGGAAGTTAAAGATGTTCATCTCATGGGATCATACTCCAACTTCTCATCTGTACAGCTAGAAATACAGTCTTTATGCCAATTCCTTCAGTGCTGCTTGCACATAAATTAGAAAAGCTGTTTATCTTGAGGTGCTAAAATGTTCCAGAAGCAGACACAGTGTCACAGTAGCTGCTGCCAAGGTAGGAGAAATCTGCTCACCAGTTGCTTCTGATACAGTCATCTGCTTCAGGAGAATCTAATCCTTATGCTTAAATAAATAAATAGGCTTTATTGTCATAAAGAATATTCCAGATGTACATGAGCATGCACTCATGGACTCTGTCCACAGATGGCTCCAGTGCCCTGCTGCTTCATGAAGCTTCTCCAAGAGTGAAAGTGGCAAAGCATCTTTGCTTTCACACCTGTTCAGAATGCTTTGTGCAGCAGGAAACACAACAGGTATATTACTGCCCAGCCACGGTTTCAGGCCAGCGGTAGATACGAAAATGGAGTCACTGAGCAGGGACAGAAACGTAATAGGAATCCCAACCTAATAGCAAGGAGGAAGATGGTGGCTGCCTCAGGCAGTTCCTTTCCTCCTACCCATGTAAGTCTAGAGGTTTAATCCTTTGGAAATCAGGTGCCTAGTAAATTTCCAGGCCCTGTTAATGAGGGAAGGTGAGGCTTGAGAGGGCAGGGAAATGATATGGGAAGAGAGCAAGAGAGTGGTGACGTAAGATGGGGAAGATGCACACTGCTGCAGGAAACAGAAGATGAAGTGAAGCCAGGAAGAAAATGGCAAAAGCAAGAGAAGTAAGTGTGGACTGTACGGTGCCCTGGTTTGGAATTGCACATTCTGAAGAAGGTTGTCCTTGGGTTGCCTCTCCATGTCCCGGCTGTGGGATGCATTGTCTCATAGATTGCTAGGCGCTGGAAGGGACCTCATAGATCATCAGGTCCTGGCCCCCTTCACTAGGCAGGAAAAGACAACTGGGGTCAAATGACCCCAGCGAGGTGACTGTCCTGTCTCAGTGCAGCTCTGAGGTATGGCCAGTATGTATGTGGTAACTTCAAAAGTGGAGGGGCTGCCACCTGGGAGCATGCAGTAGCTCTTCTAGAGCCAGCGTGCCTTCAGCAACAGGCCTTAGATGCATCCTAGTTGCAGAACTCGGTCAGGCTGCTGATGGAGCACCATGTGCACTTCTGTGCAGTGTTGTTCTGTACCTGTCTTCAAGATCTGAGGCCCAGTTTGACAAAGCACTCAGGTCCCTTTTCACTGGAATTCCTCATCCCACCTTCCTGAATGAGACGCCTGTGGCAGAAGTTGGCCTATGCAGAGGCTCCTCAAAGGAGAAAGGACTTGGATTTGAAGAGCTAGTGGAAGGACTTCAGGTAGCCAGGTGCAGGCCCCTTTGTCCCCTCACCCTGGGGGTGTTCAGAAGTGATGAGGAAGGACGTGGCAGTGGAAGAGTAGTGGTGAGGGACCCCGTGGTCTAGGTGCAGCTGTCTGACTAGTACTTGGGCAGTGCACTTCAGGAGTGGGAATATGCAGAGTCCATTTCGAGGAGTCTCAGTTACAAGGAAGCTTTTTTCCAGGGTGATGTAATTTGCCCACACAAGCTAAACTAATAAAAACCAGAATGAATGAACGAACTCAATCAACCTTTGTTTGCAGATGCTCCAGGCTGGAAGTATGATGTTAAATAGATTAAACAAGTTCATTACTACATCTTTAAAGGGATGCCACTCCTGTGCAGAAATGAACTCTAGAATTCATCACATGGTTTAGTCAGCTGCTTTGGGGCTGGGGGGTATGACATCACAGGTGGTTGCATAGCACTTAGTAAGTATATGGTGGTGATGTTTCCTGGATAATATAGCTAAGGCACACATTTGCTGCCATATGATTAGCTTGAGTAGTAAGATGCATGCTTCTGAGATTCACTTAACATGTTGTACTGTGCTCAGAGTAGGGGTGGTCTTCTGTGTTTGGAAAGCTCCCACACATTATGGGCACTACTATAATATATGTGGGCACGGGTGATTGACTATATTACAATTAAATAGAGCAGTTAATTATTTCTTAGTTGGAAGGGTAAGTTGTGAGATCCGTGGCAGCACAGGCATTCTTCCCCAGTCCCTTTGTTAACAATTTTCAGTATTTTTTTTTTTTTTTAAAGAAAGGGCTGGCATACTCAGATTTCACTTGTGTTTTTGTCTGCAATTTCTCACTCAGTGCTTTTAATTAACAGCCTAGAGTGCTGAGGTTTATTAATGATGAAGTACAACAAGTACTGTTTGACTGAGAGGTGTTCTAAATATTTATTAAAAGCTATCTAAAAATCTTTGCTTAGACATTCATAGACCCACTAATTATGCTGTTATCTGCTCTCCTAATCTAGAAAGGATCTGACCACCAAATAAAATCCAGGTGCCACCAGCAGTACTGTTGGCGAGTCAATAGGTGGAACCCCTCTGTTAAAATCGTTCTGAACCAGGACCCCAGTGCAGACCTAGGAAGCACTGTGCTCCTGCAGTTAAATACTTCAGAGTAAAGCATACACCTGAGGGCCCTTAAGAACTGTGGTCCTGGTAGATTTCTCAGCACATACACAGCAGGACAGATGCTATCCTAGGTGACTACAACCACTTTACCCCTTGTTTTGTTTTGTTTTTTAAAGAAAAAGAAAATCAACCAGCAAAACAGAAACACACCCAGGAAAAGCATAGTTTTATATTGCACGAACTCACCCCTAAGTATATGCCAAACTTCTCTTAAAACAGGTATTTCCTTTTAAACCTCAGGTGTGAAGCCACTGGGCTGTTATACCTCTGAAAATGGAAGCTGTTTATAGTGCTGTGATGTGTTTCCAGGTGTTAATGTCAGCTGATGATGAGCTGGACTGTGCTGCAGATTCCACTGGAAGGATTCCTTAGCACAGGGGTAGGCAAAATGCAGCCTGGGGCCCACATGCAGCCTGCCGGCCATTCTATCAGGCCCGCAGGGCCCCTAAAAAATTTAGAAAATTAATATTTATCTGCCCCTGGCTGCCTGTCATGCGGCCCTCAATGGCTTGCCAAACTCAGTAAGCGGCCCTCCGCCCAAAATAATTGCCTGTCCCTGCCTTAGCATGTCTAGCTTCCGACATCCTTTTTGCTGGTGATGGGAGCCGTGTGCCTTTCCTGGCACCACAAGGGTGAGGTATCAGTTGGGCCTATTTCCACTGACTGCTCTGTAAATACTGCTCTGTATTTGTGTGCCCTGCACGTTCAGCACTTTGTTGCATCGTCTTTTCTGCAATCAGTGCTTGCCCCTTCACTTGTTCATAGGTTTCCTGCAGAGCCAGACTGGAACTAATTTGCCATGTCACCGTGCTCCTCATTACACTTGCCTATTGCATTTAAGGCCCCCCGAGACTAGGAATGTTAAGCACTCAGATACCAGAGAACAGAAACCAGGAGCCCTTTCCTGAGGGAAGGAGGCAAAAACAATTTGTGGCAAAAAAGGTCCAAACCATCAGTAGGAAGCTGGGGGCAAGCAGAGGAGAAGTGGGCTCCCTGTGAACAGATGGCACAGGGTGGAGTCACCAGATGTTTCAGGGGCACAAGCTCAAATGCTGTTTTCTCCTGAAAAAAATATTTTAAACCCCACCTTTCCAAAACCTAATTTCTGAATTGAATAATTTTGCAAACAGGCTTCTCTTGGCAAAAATGGGCATCTGCCCCTTGCCCTCACAGGGGGAGGACAGGCTCAGCTCTCATGGCTGGGTGTCACAGAGTGGGGCCCGCAAGCGGCCATGAGCTTGCTAGCACCCCCTGCCATGTCAATTAAGGTGGTCCAGCACCCTCTACTCGCCCGCCACGTCTTTGTTCTTAAGTTCAGTTATGGAAGGCTGCCTACTTCCACCTTGACACCTCACTGGTATTACCTCCGTTCCACGTGGGGTACCCCCAACACCCCCACCCTTATGGGCAAATGCATGCCTCCTACCTCCCCTTCAGCATGCCCCAAGCCTTGCAGCTGTTCCTGGATGTTTATTCTGTCCTTGCCCTCCGACGCCTTCTCTGGCGCCCCTTGGGCTCATCCTGCCTTGGTGCCCCTCTCTGACACCCCCGGGCCTGCCACCCACCTGGCGCCCCTGGGGCTTGTCATGCCCCAGCACCCATCTCCAATCTACCTGGGCTGGTTAAACAACCTGCACCCTGCTACCGGCGCCCCTGGGCTGGTTAAACAACCTGCACCCTGCTACCGGCGCCCCTGGGCTTGCCTTGCCCAGGCTTTGCCCCACTGGGCCTGTCTTGCGGTTCTTCCACCGCTCCTCGCCCCACTCTGGGGCCTCTGCCACACCTCTCACGCCCGTTGCCCCACTCTGGGGCCTCTGCCACACCTCTCACGCCCGTTGCCCCACTCTGGGGCCTCTGCCACACCTCTCACGCCCGTTGCCCCACTCTGGGGCCTCTGCCACACCTCTCACGCCCGTTGCCCCACTCTGGGGCCTCTGCCACACCTCTCACGCCCGTTGCCCCACTCTGGGGCCTCTGCCACACCTCTCACGCCCGTTGCCCCACTCTGGGGCCTCTGCCACACCTCTCACGCCCGTTGCCCCACTCTGGGGCCTCTGCCACACCTCTCACGCCTCTTCAGCACTCCTCGTGCTGTGCCCACCATGGCACTACTCACTGGGCCCCTGCTGGGCACCAGGAACCCCCAAGCTACTGGGGAGCCCCCATGAGGGCTCCTCACACCCCAACAGCCCCAACCAGTCCTCCGGTATAAGGATGACTAAACCATGAAGCCAAATGGCTCTAACCCACACCAGAAGCCAACCGGCTTACAACAGAATCATAAGCCCCAAGCTTATGAACCCAGCTCCTCTCAATGCTGGCTCTTTCCCATACCTCTTGCATCTTTGCAGCTGGCCAAACCACCACCATTGACTCTGCTGCTCCACTCTCCCACAGAGCTCCTGCAGCTGCCAGAGGGAAACTGCTACCCTAGCCCCGGCCTGGGCAGTTTATAAAGGCCTGGCCCTGCCCCCTTCTGGTCACCTGACCTGTCTGGTTGTTGCGGCAACCAGCACCTGAGCTGCCTCTGGAGATTGGCAGCTCCTTAACCCTGTATTAGTCACAGGACATCTCCCTGATCCTGGGAAAGAGTGCAACAGAAGGGGTTTGATATATGAACTGGTAGTTCATTTACTGAGGCAGATTTGTACCAGATACCTGGTTAGCAGAGCAGGGTTGGAGTGATGGGTCTGCAAGTGTCTGTAGGCTCTGCCTGCAAACGTAGAGTCTTGCAGCTGTGACACTGAGCTAATTGAATCCTATGGAAAAGTAGTTCTTGGTGTCTGTCTGTGGTTGGAGCCCACTCACTGTGAAGTTTAAAGCCACTTAAGTGCCTGCCTTTTATGGTGAAAAACAGAGTACTGGGCAGGTAGCATGTGGAAACTGGAGCCCCACAGAGTGTAAGGACCAGAATGCTTTGCAGGCATAAAGGGACTTGCACGAGCTGATACGTTACATGAAAATATAATAAACACAAATATTACTGAGTGATCGAGCAATTAAAAGAAATAATACATCAGCCAACAGGTAGCATTCGTGAAGCCTACCAAATTGTTCTATGGAGAGAGCAGCCTCACCTTTGAATTTGCCATATACATTGTGCCCTGGGTTGCTTTAGGAATCGGGTCAGATGTGGCAACTATGAATAACCTGTTCCGTACAGACACTGGCCTCACTCATATAAACTCTTAGGGCAGTTTTACATGTGCATCGGAGCAGACTCAATTAATCCCACTATTGCTGTGTTTCCATCAGGTTTGCTGAGCACATCTTGTATTGCTTTTGCACTTTTTCATGCTGTTCTAACTGACAGAGGTTGCAGCTGAAACAAAGTTCAAGAAATGTTACAAGAGCAAGGATAATTAAATACATGTGATTAATGGAGTCTGCTGGAGTCTTCTCATTGGAACGCTCCAGTGTACTGCAGCGCTATGTGTTCAGTGTCCCACGTTTCAAAATGATGGTGGGGATGCTTTGACCAAAGCCAATTGAATGAGCTTTAGTTAAAGTGCTCCCACCACCGTCTTGTACTGCGGGATGCTGAACTCATGAGGCGCTGCGGGTGGTTTAATTAGAGTGGCTCTAATGAAAATGCCCCACCCTGGAGAGCATGTATAATCAGCTTTAAGCACTTGATTTCCAACATTATCCATCTGCAGGTTCTTTCCCACTATCACTGTGTCCGTGCCAGGTTTGCTGGGCACATCTTGTGTTGCTTGTGCGCTTTTTCATGCTGTTCTAAGTGACAGAGGTTGTAGCTGAAACAAAATTCAAGAAATGTTATGAGAGCAAGGATAATTAATGAAATAGAAGTCCAGACAGCAGGTGAGCTCCCTTCCCCAGTCACAAGTAGGTGACAACAACATTGTCCTCAGAGAAGCTGGCCCAGTCCACGTACCTACTGTTCCTGCAGCTTTCCTCTTGCTCATGTGATTTGCGTGACTCATGGTGACCTGTTCATTGAGGTGATTGACACCAGGCAGCCAGTTTTTGCTCTTCTGTGTTAAGGCATCTGTGTCAGGAAAGTCCATAAACTGCCTCTTTGTGATGTTACCACCCAACTGAACCACGGTGACTTTTCCTCTGTGGTGCCCAGGCTTTGGGTGTGATATTTGGGGAATTTTCACTTATGTGATTTTTTAACTATCTCTTCCAGATTTTGCAAGAGCGAGGTTCCAGGATGTGAAGACAGTATTGAACACTGAAGATTTTTTTCCTCTTTTATTCCAAGATGCAGTGAATTGTCACATGGAAGAGGCTTGGCTGTGAAAAGAAGAGATCTGGTTTAGACAATTTTCTGTTGTTCTGGGTTGAACCATTTTTGCCTATAAGCTGGTATAAACTGGCTGAAAGCACTGCAAGATTACTGAATGGGAATAGATTCTGTGAGAGAGTGTGTTAAGTTTTGGTTCTAGTGCATGGTTGTACTCTCTCATGGGCTGACTAATACTGGTCACATGGAAAGAAACCATCATGCACTCCTGTTTTCCTATGAGACATGTGGCACTTACACCTGGTGCTGGCTGACCCAATGTTGATCAGTTTGAAGTGGTTTTGGTATTAATCATGAAAACAATTAAAGGACAATGTACTTGGTGCTACATATATATTACAGCCCGTAAATGCAAATATTTGGGCCTACATTGTTTCAGAATCAATGGCAGCCCCAGTTTACTGTCTTACACTGCACATTCCTTATGGCTCTGTGACATGCTCTCTTATGTAAGAATGGTGCAGGAGATCAACTGAAACTAGCATGTAAAAAATTACATTCCAGGCAGAGGTCCCATAGGAGAGGAAGGGTGCACATCATGACTGGAGAGATGGCTTATTTTAATATACAAAGGGAAGACTAAACTCAGAGAAAATGTCCCTTGTCTGAGTCATTCCTCCTGTCAAAACTTCCTCCTGGAATAGTTAAGCTCCAGTCTTAGCCAGATGTTCGAAAAGAGAATCAGTAATTTTTAAAAATGAATTTTACACCTGAACATCTGGTCTATTTTTTCCAAGTGTCTGTTTCTACCCAAATGTATGTACTTCTTAAATTGCCTGTAAGTGTTGAGTTCCTCTTGGGTGTCATTAGGTATTTTTGAGAGCTGGCGCTTGTATGGATACATAGCCCATTAGTGCTAGATTCCCATCTCTTTTGAGTGGGTTTAAAATTGCCCTGAAGTGTGAACATGAACTCACCCAATTAAAAATTGGAATTAATTGCTTTGAATATTCAGGATGTTTACAAGTCCATCTCTATGTTGTTTCAACTATGCAGTTCTTTCTGATTTTTTCTAAGAACGCTGTGTGCAAACATGTGACTCAGTTTTTTTGGGACAGGCCTGTGGTAACTTAATATGTAAGTCTGGAGCTTTTGTTTTAAACAAAACCATTACCATGATCTTTGATTTTGATGGAACCAAATTGACAGTAGGAAAGCTCTCAGTTCTTGCAGCTTCACTGGCCTACACAGCTTCAGATGGAGCAGCTTAAAAAGGCTTGTCAGAGACTGTCTGGAATTCTAAAAGCATTTCAGCCTGTTTAATGAAACAACCTCAGCATCTGTGCGTGTACCATATCTTCTGCCACTGAAGCGTGTCATGCTTCACGTGAAACCAGACTTGCAAGCGCCTAGTGTCCACCTGTAGTTTTTTTTAAACTGTTGTACGCTGGGAAAAGTATGCCTGGAACTGTTTGTAAAACCATTTCTACTAAGTAGGGCAAGCAATGGGCTCAGTGTCCGTCCGTGCATTGAATGCTTGAAAGGGTTTGATACGTGTTCTGCCCCGTGGGCATGGCCTGCACAGGAGGCTGCTGCCCCTCTGCGGTACCACATACAATGCTTGTCTTTCTTTAAGGTGTTAAAACATAATTGAATTTACTAAAATGGAATTATTCTGCAGGGGAGATGTTTATACTTTTATACTTTTTTAGGCATCCATATTTTATCAGGTTAGAGTTAATGCCTAAATTTCCCCTAGATAGTAATAAGTAAATCGTATGTATCTGAAGATAAGCATAATAGTTGTTTGTTTCAAACTGCATATTAAAGCACTTCCTCAGCTGCAATAGCCACTGTGTTTCAAGAAGCTTGACATGACCCATGTTCTTCGGCCTTGGTGGCTCGTGGAATTGTAGCCTGTCAGGATTCTTCATCTATTCCTGCTGTGCTCTACAGAGGAAACTCGGCATTAGACTAAAGGGTTTTTAATGTCGGCAAATAACCCAAACATTCTGTTGATATTCCAAAATCTGCATTTGTGTTTTCTGTTTCATTGTTTAGTACGCAAAAGCAGAAGTTTTGGTTTTCATAAATTAGCTGAAATCCTCAAGGATGACGGCAGCAAAACACAAGTAACAAACAGAGCAAATTGAACAAACTTGAAATTATTTATCAAAGGGGTCACTTTTAGAGAGGCTTTTTTCACTGGAATATTTACCATTTAAAGGGTTTGCATTTTTTAGTGGGATTATCTGCAGCCTGGTTTACATTGGACACCTCTTATAGCAAAAATTGGGGGAAGGGGGGAAGTTCTAATCATTTTGCACTTTCTATGTCTGATACCTCACAGAGTTGTTGTCTGTCTTTTACTTCAGCAAAAAAAGAAAAAAAACCCAAAACGAATAGTCAATTATAAACGACGTTGCAAGGTATCATAGCAAACCACCACAGCTACTCCTCTGTTCTTGCTGTTACTGTTATTAGCTTCAGACTTTTGAACATCTGAAGTTTTCTCTAAGGTGCAGGTACTATCAAAAGACTCTCCAGGGGACCAGTATTTTCCCCTAAAGTTTTGGGGGTTTTGCATTTGAAACTGAAAACTTCAGAACATTTTGCTGTGCTAATGAGATACTCAAGTCTAGGTCTACATGAGGGTTTTAACAGCAAAGTTGCGTGGGTTGGGAGTTGGGGGTGGGAAATTGTTGAGATGCTGCCAAGAGTCCTTTGAGTTGAGCTACCCTGAAAATGCCTTCAGCCCAGTATAAGCTACGTCCTCACCGTGGGTTTCTGGTGGCAGTTATGGTGAAGCTTTTTGCCATGTAGCCGAAACTAAACTCTTCACATTTGGACAGATTCGCTTTATCCCTGAGGCAAAACAGTATTGCAGGCCAAGGTGTAATATCCTGAGCATGGGTAGATTATTGAGCAAAAGAATGAAGCAAAAGGGACACATGACACAATGGAGCAATCATGGTAGTTTTTTGTACAAGAGAGAATTTGTCTGGCTGGTTATCAACATATGTAACAATTGTATCAGTACCAGCTATCCTGATGCAGCTGTTACATCTGCATGATTCTGTAGCAATCAAGGGATAGCAAAACTGTTCCAACCTTTAACCTTGCTTCGTTCAAGGTCAAGAGTGATTTAGCACCCACATGTCACCACAGGGTTGGATACGCCGATGCGTGCTCCTGAGCAGCAGCAGTTCCCCCAGCTAAAATGTTTCTGTCTGTGCCAGTCTGTATTGTGTGCAAAGCCCAGTTTCCTGTCCTCACTGTCCAAGCGTCTTCCCTGTCCATGTACTTGAGTCCTTTGGAGTTCCCTGCGTGGACTGAGGGGCTATAAGAATTGGCCCTTGCCTGTGTTGCAAGGTGTGTCACGGGGAAGCGTAAAAGGACCACGCCTTCTAGCTGACATTGTTCGGCAGCAAAACCTGTAGTGTGGACCCGACTGTGCTAGCATAGCTGCTCGTTCGAGGAAGCAGGCGTAGTCCTGACACCACAGCAACTCCTGCCAGCAGAGCTGTGGCCACACAGGAAGATGTGGCTGCCTCAGTGTTGTCCCTGTTGTAAGCAGCAGCAGCCCTTTGGTGTCGGCGTGCCCCTGGACTGATGTTCACTGCGATTCTTTAAGTGATTTTAAAAGTGGCACAGATGTTTTGTAACCACCCTCCCCCTTTTCTTTAAACCTGAGTTTAAAACTCGTAAAAAACCTTGATTTTACCACAGACATCTCTTTACACTTAAACCAGGGAAAAGCCAGCATTTGGGATTTGGTTTTGTCGAGGCCTGTTATTTGGTGTTGGAGAGGGAAAGGGACTGGAAATAAAATGTGCATACCTGTCACCTTTTCTCAAGCAATGGTGACTGAATTTAATTGTATTTCCATAAATAGTCTTACCCAACTCAATCTAATCATATCTAGAAGCCTAGACTCTCAAATTGAAGTCTCCGCTATTGAATTTCCAGTTCTCTGTGACCTAGGATCATGTTCTCAGGTGTCTGCTTCACCTGCAAACTCAGCCCGGCCTTTGCAAACCAAGTGAGCTGCTTTCATCTTTCAACACCAATCAACAATTCTGCTAGAAAAAAATTAAGGATAATTATATCTGTGCACCGTCATTGTCTTGGTTTTTGTCCTGGGTGACAGAAAGTGTTTGCACAGATATAACTGACTGGAAGTTAGGAAACTGCTCTTGATGAAAATCACAATAAAAGGCTGCTCTTTCTTCCCTAGCTGCATTGATTTTCAGGGCTAAAAGTAAAGCTTTCTTATTTTGACAGGTCCGATTCTGCTTGTGTTCAGGGAAAGGAGCAGGTTGGCTTGGCGAGAGGGGTGGTGTTTTCACAAAACCATTCTTCAGACTAGAATAGCACTTCCAAGCTTAGAGAGGGGCTGGCGGGCTGTGCAGGCACAGGGAAGCACTGTAGAGAGCTACTCCTAGCAAACAGACCTATGCAAGCTCTTGGGGAACCTCTGCTGGGCACGAAGCAGCATCACAAAAGAATGAATTTGAAGTGCAAATAGCAAGTTCTGGCTGAAGTAAATGAAAACAGATTAATCCACCTTTTGTTCTGGCATGTGGTGACAGTCACAGCTCCCTGAGGAGTGCTAAGAGGGTGTCAGAGAGGACACAGGCTTTTCATCCAAGCAGAAAGTGAGAGAGAGAGCCTGGAGTGGCAGCATAGAGCTTATTTGGTGGAAGTGTGGAAGGACGGGGAAGAACCTTTTACCTCTGTCTGGTTCTCTTCTTTCATACTGCAGACTTGCCCTTTCACCAGATCTGAACACAGGTCTCTCAAACAATGCTACTCTTTCAGTTGGTCCCAGGAGCTGCTCTCCTTGGAACATGTCATCCCCCAAGAAACATCCCTGTTGGCTCTGAGACCGCCTCTGGTTTCCCATCCCATTGTTTCAATATTTGAAAAACATTTTTGAAATGTGTATCACCTGACGCTGCTCTCCCAGTCTGTTTGATACCTGTTTAGATTGCATCTGTTTCAAGCTTTCAGGTTCCCAGTTAGTTACATACCCAGATCTCAGAAACAGGCAGAATCCCATAAATATTCACTTAAATTATGTGGGACCCTTTCCAAACTCCTTGTATGGTTCCTTCTAGTATCTTGTGGCTTGCTGCAACAGGCAACTGTCTTTAAAGGCTTACTGCCAAACTGAGGCTTTAAAGGGCTAAATCTACTATGCTTTATTATTCAGTTTGCCTAGCATAACTGTCAGATCAAAGGAACTCATTATTTTGAATACTGAAATGCTAAGGGCTACAACACTTCCCAGGGCTAGTCTGAAGGTCCAGTTGCAATTAGACATTGTGCATAAATCATTTTGAAAGAGCAGCTTTTACATTTTTCTACAACTTGCAAATTCTGAAAATACTTGCTAGAAAAACTGAGCTGATTGCAAATAATAGATTTTATTCATGTGTGTTTGATTTTGTTGCTCTGCAGCCTCTATTGTTTTGGGGCAGCAAGTAGACACAGCACAACTGTCCATCCCTTTATTTTTTGGAAATGTTGAAACTGAAGAACTGTTGGTGGAACTAGGAATATGGGGACTTGGGGAAGATCCTCTTTCCTCAAGGACAGTTGCTGGAGATCCCTTTTCAGGTTAGCTTCCTTTGACTTTAGCCGGGCCTACCAAGGAATAAACTGCTGTAAGACTCAGCCATTAAGTTCTATTGTGAATGCGGCTGCCGTTGAATGTTGAAAGGGCTCTTACTAGGGTATAGATGATGCTTAAAAGTGACCACCGTGAAGAGTGGAATCTGTTACGGTGTAAACGGTCACCGTCCTACTTCCAGGTGGTTTCACTTCCCTTTTTCTTTAAGCTGTAACACACACAGCTGTCCCTCTCATAGGCTGTTAAACCTAAATTGTCAGCACCTTAACAACAATCACATCTGGTTCATGCCCCATTTTAAGAATTTTTGTTAAAGTTTATGCACAACTTAAGTTGAACTTGGCCCAAGTAAGTTTGTTAGGAGAAAGTGAGTCCACATGAACTGTCAGCCAAATTGCACCAATCCACCGACTTGGAACCAAGTCAGAACATCTGAGTGTTCCTTGCGGATTGCTGAACAGGTACCTGACGCAGCCATTCTCAGGCCCCATTGGCTTGGGCCTGATACACACACAGTATGAAAATCTTCCTTTCCCATGGGCTGGCCAGGCCTTCCTACTCAGTTCAGTTTTGTTGGGCTGGCAGAAAGTTATGCATTAGCTGTTAGTGTTGGGGCCCAGGAGGACACACTTTTGCAGCATTTTATTTCCTGGATAGTGGATTAGCAATAACAGTTTCCTTTTGTGCCAGTTCATTATCTCTGAAGTGTTCTTATTGCAGCAAAGTTTGGATTCTGACATGGCTTTAATGCTTTTGCATTAGCCAAGATTATTAGCACAGAAATGGATGTTGAGTTGAATCCGGGCAGTGTCCCTGGATGAACATCTAGTAGGGCTTCCCAACTTGTTTTAAGATGGTTACAGTTAGCCATCATTTTTAGAACAAATATACAACTAAGACGTGTGGGTGTTTTTTAACTTCCTTTTCATAACACTAGCTTATTGTAAATTGCATGAAATAAACCTGTTTCCCCTTTTAAAATATTGTCTGATGTTTGAAATCTTTTTTCCCTCTTAAATTCCTGTGGTGGTGAACACTTAAGAAAATATCATACTTGCCCTCCCACCCCCAAATTTCACATGCTTGATTTCAAAGTAGTCAGTAGTTAATGTTTATCCCGTGATCGACAGTGGGTGGTGGGTTGGTTTGTTTAGGGAACAAGCTCCGCACTGCCTCAAGCCTTGCTCAATAATGGCTATAGGCACTCTTTAAATATTCAGTGGAGAATTAGGAGACTCATGTTTTATTCACTGCCTAAATAATATTTGGCACTAACCAGTCCATTTGTGTAATTTCCCCCCATGGCTGCACTATTAGAAACCTCCATTCCATCCACTGAGCTAGTGGATAGCTGGTAAAGCAGGGGCCAGAAATCAACACAGATGAAAAATTGGGTTTTCTTAGCTCAGTTTAATTGCATTTTTCTTTAGACCTATTTTAAAAGCAACAAACAATATCAAGGATGAGATTTACTGTAATCAAGTAAAATAACTTTAAATAATAAATATTAATTCAGTACACATTTGCTGCCCAAGTTTTATGGACCGTTTAAACAACTGATCCAGGGAAGTCACTGGCTAAGTACCTAAAAACAAAAGTGTACTGAAATGATAAAAATCACTCTTTTGACAACTCTTCTGGAGGCAAAGCAAAAATGTTTCTTCATTTCAGTTTACTCAGTTCAGTCCAACTCAATTACTAGATTATTCAGGTCAAGAATTGGAAGTTAAAAAGTAGGTAAGACTGTTTTCTTCTTTCAATCTATGAATAAACAGACCAACTGGTTCTAACACCTAGGACAAAATCACCAGAACAATCCATTCAGTTCACTATCTATACTATCCAGTACTTCCTTGGCTGAATAAATCAGTTACTTTTAAATGCAAAACATGTTTTGATAAACTCTTTTTCTTATGTATCCAGCATATTTAATGTAGTTTTACTTAACTAATTAAAGAAATGTGAAATGCTAGTTTTCTGCATTTAATTGAATCCCAATCTCCATACGTTGCAAGTAAAAACTAAATAGGAAATGGCATATACCATTTTTCTGACATAAAATATAAATATTGAGAATCCAAAAAATGTTCTATAGCTATGTACCTGCTTCAGAGCATACTGAGTATATCCTGATTTACACTAATTTGGAACATACTTCCTAGTCTATATTTAGCTGAATACCTACACGTCTTAATCAGCAAATGTGAAACTTCCCTTAGGAAAATAACCAGTGTACACATTCAGAACTGTAGCCAATAGTTTCTAGTGTCGGAAGGGACCTGAGTAGATCATCTAGTCTGACCCCCTGCCATGGCAGGAAAGATTACTGGGGTCAAACAACCTCAACAAGGTGTTCATCTAACCTGCTCTTAAAGACCCCCAGGGTAGAAGCCAGCACTTCTCTTGGAAGTTGGTTCCAGATCCTAGCCACCCTGACCGTGAAGTAGTGCCTCCTGATATCTAGCCTAAACCTACCCTCTGCCAGCTTGTGACCGTTATTCCTGGTCACCCCTGGCGGTGCTCGGGGGAACAGTGACTCCCCCAATGCCTGCTGATCCCCCCTGACTAGTTTATAACAGGCCACAAGATCCCCCCCTCAGCCTTCTCTTCTGGAGGCTGAACAGGTTCAGGTCCTGTAGCCTCTCCTCAATGAATTATTTAAACAAAAAACGTCTTGCTTACTGACTAAAATTCCAATTTGAGCCTTTTGATTTTAAATTGAACCACCCCAGCACAAATCATGGATACCAGTCATAGCAACTGCTCAGTGTATCTACAGATTATATGAAGTACTGAATTGTTCCCATAACATAAAGCATATAAATAAAATGTAGAGAATAAGCATCAAGGGAGAATCTTTGTGCAATGTTTAATTAAGCTTTGAATCTTGGTGTGGTAAGATGTTAGTGATGCAAATTTAACTGCATGGATTTTAAGAAAGAATTTGATGCTTCCATGCAAATGCCAGGACTATCTGTCACTCACAGGAGGGCAGAATGAAACGGGCCAACCATGCCTGTCCTGGAGGGTGATCACCACCTGCAGCTATGAAGCACTTTTCCATTCCTACTTGTAAACATCAGCTGGATTCTATTTGAGTGAGCTTTTGGTGCTTTCTCTTGCATGGTCCTCAATGAGTGAAGGAAATGCAGATTAGATGAAAGTGCTGTAAGGTGGATACATAACTAGTTGGATTATCACGCTGGAAGTGTAGTCACCATTAGTTCCATATCTAGTTGGAAGGAGGCATTGAATGGGTTCCCTGGGATCTCCCTTGGGTCCAGAGCTGTTTGCATATCTTTGTGAACTTTTTGGAGGATGAGACTGAGTGCACAGTTAGCAAATTTGCAGATGAAACCAAGTTGGATTTCATAGACATCAGGGCTGGAAGGGACCTCAGGAGATCGAGTCCAGCCCCCTTCCCAAAGGGCAGGAAGTCAGCTGGGGTCATAGGATCCCAGCAAGATAAGCATCCAATTTACTCGTGAAGGTGGATGGAGCTGCAGACACTGCAGGGTGAGGCTAGGATCCAGAACGGGTGAGCAAAATATGGCCTGAAAGCCGGATGCAGCCTGCCAACTGATTGGACCTGGCCATGAGCAGATGCCCACCAACTGACTGTATCAGCTTGCAGCTGCCCCTGCACCACACTGCATGGGGCTGAGTCCGCTCTGCTCCTGCACCAGGACCACCAGAGAGCACCCCAGCCAAGTCACACAGCTTCTCAGCGGGACTACTCAGTTACCCTGCCTCCAGTGGCTCTTCCTCCTTCTGCCCCCGCTGTGCCACTCAGTGCAGCAGGCACCATGGGGAAGCCATGGGGATGCATGCGAGGCAGCAGATACCCAGCATGC
This sequence comes from Crocodylus siamensis, assembly GCF_052110815.1. Taxonomy (NCBI): domain Eukaryota; kingdom Metazoa; phylum Chordata; order Crocodylia; family Crocodylidae; genus Crocodylus; species Crocodylus siamensis. Next base: position 50,716,318 of record NC_143406.1, read on the forward strand.
AGGGCTCTGGCTCCAGCTCTTGGCTGTCTTCTACCCATTCCTGATTCCCAGTGTAATAAGCAGCCACCTGTGGGCAGCTGAACAGGTGGAAGGTGTCCAGGACCTGGAGCCCTGCACACTGAGGCAGGAACTGCCTGGCTACAGCTTCTCCCTGGCCTGTCTGGGTACCTGGCTCCCAGCAAGGGTCCTTACGGCTTCCCTGCACTACTGCTGCCCAGAGAGGCACAGGAGGAGCCACTGGAGGCAGGGGGAGCTAAGCAGTACCTGGCCAGCTGCGAGAGCAGCCCCGCTGGGAAGCTGTGCCGGCCACAGCTGAGGTGGTGCTGTCTGGTGGGCTTGGCCCCATGTGGAGCACTGTGGAGTGGATGGGGGTGGGATGAATTCTGCTGCACACACCCCATGCCCCCCTTCCTTCCCCACCACTGGTCAGCTCCCAGGACCCAGTACACAAGTGCTGCCCCCCCAAAACATACAAGAATAGGACTTTATTTCAAACTATTAAAATACATTACAGTAGATGTTTGCAGCCCTCAACAGCTCATCAAAACTCATTAAGTGGTCCCAGCCAAAATAATTGCCCACCCCTGATCCAGAATGATCTTGACAAGCTGGTCCAAAATGAACTGAATGAAATTCAATAAGGACAAGTGCAAAAGTCCTAAAGGTAGGATGGAGCAATCACAGGTACAAGTACAGGCTAGGAATGTGTGGTCAGGCTGCAGTGCTGCAGAGACAGACCCGGGGGCTAGAGTGAACTGTAACTTGAAAATGAGTCTTGCTCCAAACCAAACCAAACCAAGGAACCCCACATCCTGGGCTGTATTAATACCACTTAGGCGCTTAGCCAGTGACTTCCCTAGTTCAGGTGTTTAAACTGTCTTTAAACTTGGATAGAAAGCATGTACTGAATGAATATTATTTAAATACAAATTAAGGGAAGGGATTCTTGTACCCTTTACAGCACTGGTGAAGCCTTGTCTGAAATGCTCAGTTCTGAGCATCACGCTGAGAGAAATGTGAACAGATTAGATTTTCATGGACAGGCACAAAAATTATTAGAGATCTGGGAATCTTGATTTAGGAAGAAAAGCTGAAAGAAGCGGGATTATTTAGTGTAGAAAAGACTGAGAGGGATTTGATAAGTCTTCAAATACCTGAAGGGAAGTTATAAAGAGGGGTTAGTCTCTGTGGGCACAGGAGACAAGACAAAGAGAAATGGTCTTAAATTGCAGCCACAGACATTTATGCTTAATTTTAGGAAGAAGTGTTTCACTGTGAGGGTGGTTAAGCATCCGACCGGCGCTGGAACCTCCATCCTTCGCTGTCTAAGAGCAGGTTCGAGGATCACTTGAACTAGATCGGTTGAGTCAGGAGAGATCTTCCCTTGAGCAAGGGATTGGACAATGTGACCTTCAGAGTCCCTTCCAGCCCTACTTTTCTTTGGCTCTTTAATAGGCTTTAAAAAAAAATCTAGTCATTGATTTGCCAGGTACGTTGAAAAGAAGTTGATTACAGAGGGCAGGGCATACAGTGCAAGGGGGCCCAGAGTCTCTCGCAATGCTGCCGACACAGGTAAGACCTAATGTGACATTAAGTGACCAGACACCTAAGAGGACAGCTGCCCACAGTCAACCCAAAAGTCCACTGGGAAGAGTGGGATCCGCACAGGTTGGCGTTTCCTGCCAAGACTGTGGGTGCTTGGGGGCTGCAGTGCTGCGATGCCAGTGGCCAGAAGCAAGCACTTGCTGGGACGCCAGCTGAACGGCCGAGCCTGTGATGCCCACCTCCCTCTCGTGCCGCAGACATGTGCATCCCCTGGCACGGCGGCTCCAGCACCAAGCAGCGGAGCCCGAGCTGTGGCGGGCAGCCCTACGGGGGCGCAGGCTCAGCGTGACGGGGACGCCTTTCTGTCCATCTCGTGCCAGTTCGGGCGTGGCAGCAGGGCCCTGGGCCCGCTCTGCAATGCAGGACATGTATTGTACTGGGCAAGCACGGCCCCAGGTCGATACCAGACGTCGGTACCTGCTGCAACACAGGTGCGGGTGCCTGGGCCGGAGGAGAGTGTGTGGGGCAGAGACAGGCCCCGCGGAGCTCAGCGCTGCCCAGGACAGGACGGAGCAGCGGCTGGCGCCGGCCACTGCGGGACGGGCCCCGAGACAGCGCCTCCCCCAAAAGCTGGCCCGCGGCGATGGCGATCGCAAGGCTCTTTCCGGGCTGAGCCCCACAGACACGACACCCGCGCGGGCAGCGGCCCCTGCCCCGGGGCTGCCCAGACCTGAAGCAGCGGCGGCGGTGGCGGCGCAACCGGCCGGTGCAGCCTTGTCTCGGCGAGCCCCGGCCTCTCCGGCCCGCCCGCTCCCCCGGGGTCCGCTCGGCCCTTCCCTGCGGCCGCGGACTCGTCTTCGCGCGTGCCAGAGCAGGGGCTGCCTGCTCGGACGCGACACACGAGTTGCCCGAACGACGCCCGCGGCCGGGGCCGAACAGCGCCGCCGCACCCCGTACAGCACCTCCCCGCCCCGGGTCCTGAGTACCCGAGGCCGCAGGTAGCCTCCTCGGTGCCTGCAGGAAAAGGCCGGCATGGCCGCGGGCTGAGCACAGCGCGCAGCGGAGAGGACCGGAGCTGGGCCGAGCCGAACCGGGCCGCGCCGCCGACACTTGCGGGAGCCGCGCGCCTCAGGCACCATCCTGGCCATCTGCGGGTCCTACGTGCTGCGGGGGTGGCCGGCGTGGCGGACGGGTCGGGGCGAGGGTCAGAGCGCGCCGGCGCAGCGGGACGGACGGGTCGGGCGGAGGGACACGCCGCGCTGCGCCGCCGCGCTCCGCGCCGAGCAGGAGGGAGGGAAAGTCCGGAGCAGAGACAAAGGGGGGGAGCGGCCGGGAACATCCGGGTCACTCGCCGCCGCCTCAATCCGGGACACGCGCGGGTGCTGCGGCCGCTCACGGTGAGGCCCGGCCGGGAAGCGGGGGAAGGGAAGGGAATGGCCGGGCCGGGCCGGGCCGGGCCGGCCCGGGGGAAGGGCGGCCGCGCCGGCTCCTCCGGGCCACGCGGGGCGGCTCCGGCTGGGGCGGGCCGCGGTGCTGGCAGCCGGACCGCCCCCTCCCTCTCCTCGGCCCCCTCCCCGGGCCGCGCGGCCTCCCCCGGGCCTCGTCTCCCGGCGCGGGGAGGCCGCGGGCCCTGTCCCAGGCGCGGGTGGCGCTGATGCCCGGCGCGGAGGGAGCGGAGCGCTGCGCTATGCTACGCTGTGCGAGGGCCGCAGCAAACTTCCCGCCGGCCCGGCCCTGTGCGGCACGAGGGGCGGCCCCGGTGCTGCCTTGGGGCCGGGGCCGGGCCCGCGCGCAGCAGGCGGCTCCTCCGAGGTGGGGCACTTCCCCGCGGGCTAGCGGCCCGGGGACTGGGACCGGGACCCGGGTGTTGCTGGGCTGGCTGGGCTGGAAGTGTTTTCTAAGACTGGGGAGGACCTTGCACAACTGCGGCAACAGGCCCTGCAGTCTTCTGTGCTTTTTGCCTGTTCCGCTCGGGGGCAGCGAACAACCCACTTTAAGAAGGAAAACACCCTTCTTTATGTAAGGGGGAGTCGGCAGGAGTCACTACTCCAGATTTAAATAAATAGTTTGGTACCTGGAGCCACCGCGCGGTGCAAGAGTTGAAGTTAAACCGAGGCGCAAGGATTGCGGTCCTGTTTGACGGACAAGATGCGGGTTGGAGCAGAGTGGCAGTGAATGAGCACGGTGCTGCAGGGCCATTCCTGGTGAACGGGTTAATGGAGAAGCGGGAAGGATGGACTGGAATGAGCTCCTTCATCCTTGCGCTGTGCTGAGGGGCTTGGTGCATGTTCCTCCTTTCTCGAGCAGGGCTGCTCTGAGCAGCAGGTGTGGCCAGGCACTTTCCTTGGGCAGATACTACCGAAGGCCTGGCTAACTTACTCTGTGCCTTGTTTCCCCTCCAAGTGATCATGACCTGGCACAGTGGGACCAGCCTTTTTGGCAGATGTGCCACGAATTAAACCTCCCTGAGTACTGCTCCAATCTCTTTCCTCGTACCACCTGCTGCTCTGTTTTCTGCTCCCTGCCCACCCCCCATCTCTTGCGTGCCACTTGTTGGCCCTGTATGACCTAGGTCTTCTCTCTTAGTAGCAGGTGTTTGTGTCCTCTTAGAAGAATAATTAGAATAATGATTCTGCAGGATATGGCAAACTTTAGATATTTGCATTTGATTTTTTTAGGAGTGAGTGGAACCTGGGGTATAATCCATATGAGGACTCTTCACCAGCGATTAAAAGAGCTACCGAGGGCCTAGCTCATAGCAGTGTACAGAACATACCCGTGCTTCTGAACACGCTGAGGAAGAAAACAGTGTTTATATTCCTGCTCTGTCACACAGCGTGGTTAGACGTTGCTGCATGCCAGCAGGCAGGGTACCGGAGCAGAAGCATTGAAATTGTCCCTGGAGTTCTTGGTTTGCTTCTGAGTCTGGAATGAGAAAGGTTTAAAGTTTAACATAGATCTTCTGGCAGTGCCCGTAAGAAGTCCGTGGTACTTTCTGCCTGAGGATTTTGATGTGTTCACAGTTCATTTTGCATGGCTGCACATGTTGCAAGGTGTATGATCTCCCACCTCCACAGATGAATAAGCAGACACTAAAATGAAACGGCCAGCTTTGAATTGTATTACTTACAAATTACATTACTAAAAGAAAGTTAAACTGGCTGTCTGTAAAATTTGTATCTGCAACTGTCTGTCCAGAAAAAAAAATACACGAGGTGCATAAATCTGGGGAATCACAATGTTGATCATACTTTTCTCTGCTAAGGGCCTAGTATTTGGAATCCTGCAATATAAACACTTTGAGGGAATCTTTTCAAAACTCTTGAAATTGAGAGAGAACCTAGAAATGTTTCTTCAGCTAGGGGGAGCTTCAGAAAATGTGAGAGTCTGTGTAAACTGGTCCAAATCTAGGTTGAGTCCCTCGAAGTGATTTGCCGATGGTTACCCATGTAGCCTGTGGCACCTGTGGGAATAAAATGTAGTCCAAAGAGACCAGACCTGTACCTTACCCTCTAGACCAAGACCATGATTCTTCACATTGCTGCTCTGTTCGTTTACGGTTTGGTGCAGAGGAAATATGAACTTGGCTAAAATCGTGTTTGGCCAGTTCTTGGGGTGGGGGGTTCTTAAGGGGTTTTTTTCCCCATTAACATCTCTTTCTTTGTCAAATCTTTTGTTTCAAGCCTCTTTCCTGGCTAGTTGCTTGGAAAGTCATAAGCTTTAGAAAAAGGCTCTGAAAATCAATTTAATTTTGTATTTAGGTTTGTATTATAGTGTCCAATTCTTTGTTCTGTTGCAGCCCCCATTTGTATTTTTTTAATTTCAGGGATAACATTTTAGTTTCTATTGTACAGTCAGTTAACTCAGACACTATATGCAGTGAAATCCGTATCCAGGTCTTCAAGCTTGAGCTCAGATGATAGATGCAAGTTAAATTATAAAAAAACAAATTTTGAAAATAAATTCATAACATGAAAGATCTTGTGATTTTTGGATTTATATATTAATTATCATGTGACTAGTCCAATGTTATCCATTTGTATGGCTCTAGTAAGAAATTAAAATATTTCTAAGTAATTCTAAAAATGGAATTTAAGTCTAAAGTTACTCTTCTTTTTGAAAATATTCTCCTTGTCTATTAAACTAACTTGCTAAATGAAATAAGCTGGTGAAAATGTCATGCTGTCTAATTACTATGATTATTTGTTTTGAAATATATAAAAATCATAGTAATATTTAGCAGTGACCGCTTTAAAAATGTTTCCTTAATTTTCCCATTCATATTAGTGAAGCTAACTAGGTCCATTTTACATTGAGTGGAGAGTAGGTAGAAGTAGGAAATCAGATTTATTAGGTGAGAGGAAAAATATTTATGTAATAGAGTGTTACGGTCCTTTTAAAATTTTAGTTCAACTTACTCTTGAGACATAACTGTGTAAAACCATTGATGCAGATGTAGTCCTGCATATAATCTCTTTCATGATGGACACAAAAATACTTCACTGTCTGCAGATCACTTTGAGAATAGTTTAACTTGAAATCGGATGGATGTGTTAAGCTGAATCTAATGCTTCTACTGAACTATGAGGGAAACTTTATGCTGTGTAATAAGAAAGTCGCAGGCTTGTTAGTCCACAGCACGGTGCATACCTGCTAGAGCAGGCAAGAAGGCTAGATAAAGAAGTATAACATTTTACTCTAATAAAATAGAAGGTGAAGGTGCAGCATGTCACTTTTTGGAAAACAGTGTTTGTTGGTGGTTTTTTGGTATAATATGGGTCACAGACCACATGGGTTAATTAAACTTGCTCTGATATAACTGTTCATTAATCTTGTGGAATTTGCATTTGTACATCAGCAAACAAAGCTTGATCCTTAATATTTTTCTTATGAGTAGCTGTTACCTTTTTTTTTGCCTTTAAAAATTAGGGATCAAGCCATAAGCATAACTGATTTTCATGGTTTTTTAGCCGATGGTTGTAGTGTAGCCCAAAGGACCACCAATTACTTTAACAGATCTGTTGTCTCATGCTGTGATTGTCAGCGGGTAGGGAGAAACTGAGGATAAATTACTGAGTATATTATGATGGTAGGGCTTACTGCATATTTACTTTTATTCTGCTGGGGCTGACCTTGGTTCACTAAATTAAATTAATTATTTTATAATTTGACACAATGAGAATATTTTGAAAGAAGTATTAGTATCAAAGTATCTTGTGTTTATTTTTCTATTAAATCTAGTTTTGCCGCAGCCAGTCTTCATCCCTGCAGTGGCGTGGGGAGTGGCCACAGGCCATAGATTGCAGACCACTGCTAGAAACTGATTTACAGGTGCATGAGCTTTCAAGATCAAGAGCTCACTTTTTCAGGTGCTGTAGAAGAACACAGCTAGCTCTGCGCATGTCCTTTCAAGCCATCTGGTGAAATGAACTCTTGCTTATGAAAGCTTATACATCTCTGAATTGAGTAGACCACTGATTCTCAACCACGGTGCTATGGCACCCTGGAATGCCGTCAGATCCTTGCAAGGGTGCCGTGGAGTACCATGCAATGTTAGCACTATTAGGGTTGCAAACATGATGATAAACTCAGAGATTTCAAATAGGAAGCATGTTGTTAAAAACATTCTGACCTGTTGTGGTCTTGCAGTTAAAACTGAGGGAAAATGAAGAACTGACATTTTCCAAGGAGTGCACGAGTCTAAAAAGTTTGGGAACCAGCAAGTTAGACTGTAAGGTGCATGTCCACACTGCCTTTAGTCAGTATGGCTGGTTAGTGTATGCTATTGTAGACCAATCAGAGAATTATAGAAGCAGAATTGTTGGTCTGTATATTTGCCCTATCCCAGTCTCTCTGCCTGGCTTCAGTGTACCATAGCTACCGACAAATATGGTAAGGTAGCATGAACAGTCAGTTCCAATGTAAATCTGTAAATGCATATTTGTATAAAGCAGCATTAAATGCTTTGCTGCAATAAGACAAGCAAGCTAAAACATTCACACTGATTTTTACAGTACTGACCTAGGTATTTTAATTCATGTCTGTTTTATCCTTTAACCTTAAAAGGAGAGCTTTGATCCTCACACATGGAAACTTTCATATTTATAAATGGAATGAAGACATGTTGGTCTGACTCTTCAAATAGGGGGAAGGTCTTAGGAATTTTTTGTGACTGCCTGTTTGAAAAGCTCCTGAGTATGCTGGTACCCACATTACTTTTTTAAATAATTCACTTTTTCCTCCTGTTGTTGTTGCAAGATGGAAGAAAAAAGGAAAAGCATTTTGTGCAGAGTGCTTTCCTTCCCATTCTTGATCCATTTCCCTCCTCATAATGAGGATTCTTTGTTTTTGTTCTGGTCTGGAGGTTTTTGCTGCAGTTCGTAATGATGACCCTCCCTCCACATGTTCTGCTTGCTGCTCCAGTGCCGTAGGTACTGGGCACGTCTACACGAGACGCTCACCGTGCAGTAGCTGAATAATACTGTGCAGTAGCATGTCAGCACCAACACTGCTAATATGCTACTGCATAGTATTATTAGGCTACTGCACAGTAGCATTGCTATAAATGCAGTTACTGCGCATTTATTTGGTACTTGTATAATCGAGTACTAAATAACTGCACAGTAATTGCTGGACAGTAGCATTTTGTGTAGATACTCCTACTGTTCTCAACCTTTTTAGACTCGCACCCCAGAATTGCCACTTCCTTGCCCCCCACCCCCCAAAAAAAGCCAGCTCTTGGTTTTCACAACAGAAAAAGAATAGAGCAACTCTTTTGCAAAGAACTCAGAAAGACCACCACAGTATAGAGTGTTTTTGAGAGGTAGTTAGCTGTGTTAGTCTGAAGTTAAACAGAAGGCAAGATAGAGATGCACTTACAGACTGACTAAATCAGAGATTCGTAAGCTTTTGTGAGCCCAGTCTCAGTTCATTAGGTATGACAGCATCTTTTGATGCTGTTGCTTCCTGTTTGAAATCTTTGGGTTTATCTTGTGAATCATTTGCCCACCTGATAGTGCTAATACTGTGCAGCACCCTTGAAAGCATCTCAAAGTATCCCAGAGTGCCATGGCACCCAGGCTTAGAATTACTGGCCTTGACGGTCAGCAGAGATTCTGCATCCTTCTCTTTTCCATTGGACAGTACAGCCTCTAATAAGACAGGACCAAGCTTTGTCCTAAAATCAAATGAATTGAAATGATGGCAGGAGCCAACAGTGTCTCCCTGCCTGCCTCTTCCTCTTTTGGTCCACACTCAAACCTAAGTTTCTGTCTTTTTTTTTTTCCCCGCCCCCAGTGGTTGCTGTAGCCGCCTTAGTGAAACTGAAGTGATTCTAATAAGTTTTCAGGTCTGTCTTTCCTGCACACGATAATTTCTGTCTCTAGTAGGAACCTACAGGCTGACTAAATTTGACTGTCATTTTCCTGCTTGTTGGTAGGGAAGTCTTGTATCCAGCAACAGCAACACAGAGGAGAATGCTATGTTGTCCTGGTGTGTTAGAGCAGAGAAGTATAATGTTTACGATCACAAAATTTAACTCTTTATTATTCCTGAGCACTTATCGTAAGCATTGTAGTGTTGCTGCTAAGCTGCTAGTGAATTCCGTTTTAATCACGTATAACGTAATGCAAATAAGAAACACAAGATGGGGCTAGTATTTAAGAACTGACCAAAGTCAATAAACTAGGGGATTGTCAAGATGGGGATCCTCACTAGCATCGCAAAATATCGTACTGTTAAATGGCCCAGTGTAGACAAACACTTAGTACACAGTTGAAGATTAGATGCTCTATTTCTAAGATACCATGTGGTAGATGGAGACTAAAAAAGTGATCTGCCAGTCAACCGAATAGTAAAAAGCAAATGTGAGAGATGTGTGAAATGTTTCATAGCATTGCATGACTAATTTAAGGGGTTGTGTTTACCTTATCAGTGGTTATTTGTATTTTAGAGGGACTTTGAATATGTCTGGGATAGCCCTCAGCAGACTTGCACAGGAGAGGAAAGCTTGGAGAAAAGACCATCCCTTCGTAAGTACAGTAGAACTCCCTAATATCCTGCTTCTGCCACTATACTGAATTTGAATTTTTATGGTGATCACCTTTCCTAACTGAAGTGGAACTATAAAGTAGCTGCTGAAATCTGTTCCTCTATTGCATAAAGAAGTTGTAGCCAAGTTGGTGTATGTATAGTAATTACACTGTTCAGGTATGTTAAATGTATCTCTGAAGTCTCACTCTGTTTGGTTTTTTTGTTTTAATGTAGGGATTTGTTGCAGTGCCCACAAAAAATCCAGATGGCACAATGAATCTCATGAATTGGGAATGTGCTATTCCAGGAAAGAAAGGGGTAAGACTCTTACTGTCAACTTAATTGTCAGTGTGGGGGATAGGTGTTAAGCTGTTGTCAGAGATAAAAAAGCAAACAACTGTGGAGTGTGTTGTATTAAATAAAGCTTAACTGATGTTTCCTGCTTTAACTTAACTCCAACTTTTTTGGAACCACATGGCAGTTCTTCTCTTCTGATCCATGCTGCAGCAGACCTAGGGTTCACCTTGATACCTAGTCTGTGTCTGATGTAGTGAATGTTTGACACTCGTAGAAAGCAGGCAAGGAATAGTCTGTCCTTCCACATTAGGATTTCATCATCATGGTCTCTAAAGGTCAAATATTTGGCTTAACCTTAAAGCATGAAGATTAATATTTTTTTAAAACTGTTGTTATTAATTAAAACCATGAATATTTTTTGTGCTTCTTGAATAGCCAGATCCTTCTGGAATCTTGCTAAAAATTTTGACCTGTGTGTCCCATGGCGCAAGATCCTGCAGCCTGTTTATATGCTGTGAGGAAACAGAATTTCCTCTCCATCAGTGTGACATTTCTGTAATGCAGGTAGAGCAGAAACTACTGCCGCCTTCATTTAATTCCTTTGTATCCCTTTTTATACCTCAATTATGTGTAATTCCAGTCTCTTTTTTTATGAGACATTTCTCTTTCTTTTTGCTGATTTTCATCATATTTCTCTGTGCTGCCTCTGAAGCATATTTTTGGCAAGAGTTATCTATGCAGCTGTTGATCTTTCTTGCATTTTTTGACTGAGGTTACACATCAAGTAGAGGTTGTCCTGGATTTTTTGACAGTGATATACTGGTCCCTTTCCTGATTTGGTACAGTTCTTTAGAATCTTTTAAGATGTAAGGGTCATTTGCACACTGGAGAATACGAGTTTATTGCTCCAGATTTAATTGACACTGAACTTCTTTTACCATTGTGTTATCCATTTGCCATTTGTTATCTTTTCACCTGTCTTGCTTGGCTCTCTGAAGTCTTTCACTCCTCTAGTCCACATGGACCAAAGTACATGTCACTTACACAATTTGCTGTGTCACTTCTTGACCTAATTTTAGATGATGCTAAAATATATTAACAATGGATTTAGTAGAAAACCTTGCTGTTGGTATCCAAAATCTGAAGTCTCTCTCTCTCTCTCTCTCTCTCTCTCCATTCATGGATAAACTACTTGACTTTTTGTAATCAAATTAGTATTTGGTTGGTCTTGATATGAATTCTCAAACTTGAATACCTCAGTCATGTTACTTTTAGAGACCTCAACACTGGATGCTAATTTAAGTCTCACATCAGTCTGACAAAATAAGAGAGCTGTCCATAACAACAGACTAAGCACCTCCTCAGGTTTTATGTCCTAACCACTACTGTCCAAGTGTCCAAGAAATAAGGGTGTCTTGAAGCCTAGAAAAAAATCATAAATCCTATGCTTTGGTTGGAGGAAGTCAAAGAAAATGTCTTGTGCATAAAGGAGGTGTTTGCAGACCTGTGGGGTTTAAGACTGTTGAGACGAACACTTTCCCCCCAATCACAGTTGTAGCAATATCTTGTTGGGAGAGGATTATCTCTCAGGTAGATGGTGGCTTCCTTTTTTGACCAAGGGTGGACATTAAGTTAAGGTTGGGTTATGTCCTTTTTGATATCAGGGTAGTAGTAAGAAGTCATCTGGGGAACTGTAAGACTCTTTATCTGTGAAATCAGTAAAAATGTTAGATATAGCACATGAAAGGTTAGAGAATAGGACTTCTAAAGAGTAGTAGCTTATGGTTCAGGAAATTGTAGTGTTAAAAAGAAGCCAAGTAGGCAGGTACAAGAGTTAAGCAAAAGACAAAGAACTAGCAAGACTTGCACAGAACAGCCTGGCTTCTCTTTCTCTCCCCTTTTAACTAAAAGCCTTCCCTCTTTTTAAAAAATGCTTGGCATACTTTGCATGATACTGTAACCTAAATATTTCAACTGTAATTTTCTGACAGACACCATGGGAAGGAGGCTTATTTAAGCTACGGATGCTTTTCAAGGATGATTATCCTTCCTCGCCCCCCAAATGTAAGTAAAACAGCATAATTACGCATTTTTAATAGAATGGGATCAGGTCAGTTAGTGTTTCAGGGCTGTACAATGAACTATCTAGCTACTGGCTACTGATGATAGGGTGATTATTTTGTAACCCTTCAAAACAAATCTGGGCTCTCAGTGAGGCATGCTGTAATTTAAAAATGTCATAACCTATCTTTTTCTCCCCCCCAGATGCAGTCATATGTTCTTTATGATTTAATTTCTTTATTTTTTGGTGATTGGTTTCTCAAGAAAATTTGAGATGAGTTGTTTGGCTACTTGAATTCAGCATGACTGAATGCTTGTAAAAAGACCATTGTCTTTCTTTGGGTCAGTAAAAATAGCTCAGATTTGAAACTTGGTATTTCTCAGAAGAGAATTGCCTTGCCTTGGCTTTGGTTTAGCAAATGACCGAACATTGCACCAAATGCATTTTGTAGAAAGGGGCTGAAAATCACCAGGACTGGAGTTAATCAGATTCCCTGTTCATGTGTACGTAGCAAAGTAAGCATCTAATGCTTTTTTCCAAAAACTTCAAATTGAACAGATCTTTAGCACCAGTTCACGAGCCAAGTAGACTACTTAGCTTCAGAATTTTCTTTATTCTGTCTTTCGTGAAATGTTCAAAAGTCATTAAATTTTCAAAGACTGACATCGTTCCACCTGTTAACCCGCCTATGTAAAGCCATGGGGGCCAACCTTTTCAGTTGCATGCCATAATTAAACCCTGTGCCCTCCCCAGTGCCACTCTGATCTCCTTTCCCTGCCTGATCTGCTGCCTGCCCCACCCCCCAATCTGCTGCACAGCTGTGCCTGCACACAGGCTGCGCCTGACCTTTGTGTCACCCATGCTGCAGGTTGCCCACCCCTGTTGTAAAGAACCGAAACATTCAGCGAGGTTTCTTAAATGTAAACTGTATTGTAACTTTTAACTATATACTGTGAGAGAGATGGGATATTGCCATGTTGCATATTCGGGATTGTATAATAACAATTTCTGCAATTATTTAATATTTGATAACCAAACAACACTAATCCACTAACTGAGGAAATCTTGAAGGAATAGTCTTTCAAATTAATGGATTTTTCTCTGCCACTGGATTTCTAGTCTCCCAGCCAATTACTTGAACATATGTTTTTAAATTAGCATATAGTTTCTAAAACATTCGGTTGCTCCTTGGTGTCCTTAAGCAGCTTCTGAGGTAGAAGTCTTCTCTTTGATGCCAAGACTTAAGTTCTTCTGAGAGCAGTATTTCTTTAGAGCAGACCATTATATGGTACAATTTCTTTAGCCTCTTCTGAAATGTATGGTGCGTCTCAGCTCTTTAGGTAGGTTTTGTTTGCCAGAGGCATGTGGTAGGTCTCCAGCCAAGTGCTTATAACATAACAAGATGTCAGCCTTTTGATCTGCAAATGCTGACATGGGACATCCTAGAAAACTTCAGCTGGTTTGAGAGATGTGGTACTAAAAGAATTCTGTTTCAAAGTAGGAAATATTTCAAACTATTAAGAGTACCAGTGGTATGAGGGGCCCGCGTTCCTGTCGGGTCTCATTAGGGTTGACCATTTGACCAGTCAAGTATTTTAAGCATTACTTTATTATAACAGTGAAGAGAGGAATGTCTAATCTTTAGCAGGTAGATACTTCATCTAGATTTTAAAAAAAAGTAACATAATTTATTGTGAATTGAGACGATTACATTGTAAAAAATTAAGTTTTTATACCTATCAATGTTAGATAAGTATAAATGTTATTGGTATTCAAGAGTGAAGAGTTCTTCTTTTTCATAGCTTTTATCCTGAAACCCTAAATTAAGCTGAACTGTTAGGAAAAAAAAACCCAGCTGTTTTAAAAATTGATTTTTTGTCTTTTCTGTTTGCTATATTTAGTGTCTGAGTATGCAGCAGGCCAACTCTTCAAGCATTTTGCTGGTCACATTTTATAGAATCAGAGAGAGAGGACTAGAAGGGATGCCCAGAGGTCTTCTAGAGTCCAACCCCCTGCCTGAGGCAGGCTCATCCCTATCTAAACCACCCTATATGATGGTCACAGAAGCATTGGATGCAGGTGTTGCTGTGGATGTAGTCTTTCTGGACTTCAGCAAGGCCTTTGACACCGTCTCCCACCCCATCCTCATTAAAAAACTAGGCGACGGTGGCATTGATGCCTACACAGTCAGATGGATTGCAGATTGGCTGAAGGGTTGTACTCAGAGGGTAGTGGTGTATGGGTCATATTTGACCTGGGGAAAAGTGGGCAGCAGAGTCCCCCAGGGCTCGATTCTTGGGCACGCGCTGTTCAATTTCTTTATCAGTGATTTGGACGATGGGGTGAAAAGCAATCTGTTTAAATTAGCTGATGATACCAAAATGTGGGGTGAGGTGAGCACGCTAGTAGGGAGGGAAAGACTGCAGCAAGACCTGGATAGGTTACAGGGGTCGGTTAACAAAAACAGGATGCGTTTCAATACTGACAAGTGCAGGGTGCTCCAGTTGGGCAGTAGTAACCAGCAGCACACTTACAAGATGGGGAAACTCCCTTCTTGAGAACACGGAGGCAGAAAGGGATCTTGGAGTCATTATTGACTCCAAGATGAACATGGGCCGACAATCCGAGGCAACAGTTGGCAAGGTTAACCGGACCTTGTTGTGCATCCACAGGTGCATCTCAAGCAGGGCCAAGGAGGTGATCCTCCCTCTCTATGCAACACTGGTCAGGCTGCAGCTGGAGTACTGTGTCCAGTTCTGTGTGCCGCACTTCATGAGGGATGTGGACAACATGGAGAGGGTCCAGAGGAGGGCCACCCGCATGATCCGGGGGCAACAGGGCAGACTCTACAGTGAGAGCCTGCGGGACCTGAACCTGTTCAGCCTTCACAAGAGAAGGCTGAGGGGGGACCTGGTGACCGTCTGTAAACTCACTAGGGGAGACCAGAAGGGTTTGGGAGAGATCTTGTTTCCCTGAGCACCCCCCCGCATAACAAGGAATAACGGACACAAGTTGTTGGAGAGGAGGTTTAGATTAGACAGCCATAAGAACTACTTCACAGTGAGGGTGACTAGGATCTGGAACCAGCTTCCAAGGGAAGTGGTGCTGGCTCCTACCCTGGGGGTCTTTAAGAGGAGGCTTGATGCCTACCTAGCTGGGATCATTTGAGCCCAGTTTTTTCTCCTGCCCAGGCAGGGGGTCAGACTTGAAGATCTACAAGGTCCCTTCGACCCAACTTCTATGATTCTGTGATCTGAATCCACTGTCTAATGGAAGTAAAACTGTAGTCGTCCCCAACACAGCCACGAGACTTAACACCCTAATCTGCCACAGGTACAGCAGGAGGACAGTGGCCCCCACTGTCACACTGCTGCAAGTGTGACATAAAAATATGCTAGAGAAATCTAAGGAAAAGGGTCCCACACCCTGCTACAAAGGAAAGAAAACCCCCACAGTCCATACCAGTCTGACCATGGGGTAAAATTCCTTCCTGACCCCAAATATGGCAATTGATCTGACTGTAAGCAGAGGGGAAAGACCCTTTAGCCAGGAATCTCTCCAGGTTTAAGTCCCAGCAAGAGCATCAGCACATCCCAGTCAAAATCCCCAGCCTTGGCTGCAGTCAATACCCAATGTCTCTGATGGAGGCTTAAAAAACTTTCCCGATGCATGTAGCAGCAGGAGGGGAAAAAATTCCCTCAACCCTATGTGGCCATCGGCAAAGTCCAGAAGCATGGAAATTCTCATAGTAAAAAGTAGGCATAACTACCCCTACATCATCCCTGACTAATGTCTGTCCAACCTCTTTTTGAACACCTCCAGTGGTGGACTCTACAGCTTCCTTAGGCAGTCTGTTCCACTGCCCCACTGTCCTAACAGTGAAAACCGTTTTTCCTGGTACCTAATCTAAACCAAGTTGGCTACAACTTCAAGCTGGTGGTCTGTGTCCAACTCTCAGCAGCAAGAGAGAAAAGATGTTTTCCTCCTTCTTTATGGCTGACCTTCAGGTATTTGAAGGCTGCTGCCATGTCTCCTCTTAAATGCCTCTGAACTTGTCTGTTTCCTTCAACCTCTCCTTGTATGACTTGCCTACCAAGTGCTTTATCATTTTTTGTTGCCTGCGTCTGGACCCTTTCTAACTTCGCCAGATCCTTCTTTAAAAATGTACAGCCCAAAACTGCACACACTACTCTAGATGAAGCGTAACTAAAGTTGAGGCACTGTCGTGTCCTATATCTTGCATGTAATGCTTCTATTGATGTGTACCACAGTGGCATTCACATTTTGTGTAGCTGCATCTCACTGCAGACTTGTACCAAGTCTGATCTACTAAGATGCTTAGATCTTTCTCTGAAGTGCTACCATCCAGTCAGGTCTCGCCCATTCTGTATTTATATTGTTGATCGTTCTTCCCCAGGAGTACCATGTTGCTTTTGGAAATGTCTGCATTCATAGCAGCTGGCCATTAGGAGAACCCTTTTTTATGTAGCTGGCTTTGGTTCTTCCCTGACCAGAGAGCATCTCCTGCAGCCGCGTGTGGCTCAGGAGAGAGGAGTTCTAAATGGAGAATGTGTCTATGTGCAGGACCGAGGGGCAAGAAGTCCTTGCTTCTGCCCTTGCTAACAGATGACACTGATGCAATAAAAAAGATACCACCTATGCCAGTGCACTCTTGGCTTCAGAGTACATTTGACAATTTTTGACTTTGGTCAAATTGTAGTGGTCAGTTGACCAGTCAATTGACATTATTTGACTGGTCAACTGACCAACTTGTTAACCATAAATTTTATTATAGGTTAAATCTTGCTTAAAGCCATGGTGCAGTGCAGAAAAAAGTATATTCAGCGTTCGCTTATTAGTGTTTTGCTTCAAGGTAGGTTATCTGTTGCTTTGCATTTAAGCCTAGTACAGACTGTGGGGCTATTAAGGAAACAAAATTTGATTTTAGGACCAAAATTCATTCATGTTTCTTTGTGTTTTTTAAAAAATGCGGTGGGGTTGGGAGGGTGGCAGGAGGGGAGAGAGAGGCAGGTATACAACTGAACTGTGTGAAGATGTTTGAAATAACAGGGAAGATTCTCTTCCAGTGTGACGGCTGGTGCATGCAGCTACTTGTTTTGGGACCTGTTTTTTGCCTTCAAAATGTCAGTGCCTATTGATGCTAATACCTACTGTCTATCCATACCAGAACTTCTCTGTATCCTAGCCTAGACTACCTGTCCTGTTCATCTGGGACCAAAGTAGCCTGGGGTGAATTCTAATGTTTTTATCCAAGAAGTGTGGAAGGACTAATAGTAACTGCACTGCAGAAATCCAACAAATACTGTAACTGGGGTGTTTTGCAGTAGGGGATTGTGATAGGGAAAAGTGTCCACCATTAATAGATGCCAGTTTTTTAAATATTTTGACTTAAGAATTGATCCAAGAATCTTAAGTTTTTTTCACATAAAGAACTGTCATCCATCTTCTGTCTTAGGTAAATTTGAACCTCCGTTATTCCATCCAAATGTGTATCCTTCAGGCACAGTGTGCCTCTCTATCTTAGAGGAGGACAAGGATTGGAGGCCAGCAATCACAATTAAACAGGTCATAAACTTTTTCTGTTTTAAACTTCAGACATATGTACCGTTGCTTGCTTTGTCATGTTGTGAGAATTCAAGATGTGATATGGATGCTTCATCATGCTTTTTTATAAAAAGTTCTGAATTGCATGTTTCATAGTATTACTTATACAAATGACTCTTTGTACTCCATCTCTCAAACAGATCTTGTTAGGAATACAAGAACTTCTAAATGAACCAAATATTCAAGACCCAGCTCAAGCAGAGGCTTACACAATTTACTGGTTAGTACTTTTTTCACATGCATATAAATCAGCCCCTAGACGGTAATTTCTTGGTCTGTTCAATGGCCTGAATTTCTGAGGTGTTTTCTTATGCTGCAGCTTCAAGTGAAAGTTTATATTGAAGGTCCCTTATCTTGTGCTGCTGTTATAACAGCACGGTGGCCTCAGTCAGGAATCAAGTTCCCATTGTGTTGGGTGTTGCATAGATATGTCTAGAGTTACCGCTTCTAAACAGCTGACAGGCTGGGCTAAGGACAAAGCATGGCAATTAAATGAAACAATGATAGAGGCAAAAAAAAAGGAAATACAAGGTAGCAAGTCATGGATACTAGTTGTTTGTACAGTTGTAGTTTACCACCTGACAAACTGGTATTTAATGGCAGGCTCTGTGGGCATTTTAGTCTCCAGGAAAGATTTAATTAGTGAGCTTAAAACTGTTTTGATCTTGTGATAAAGGGAGCCATTGGAAGGACTTGAAACATATGTAATAAAACATATGTAATATATTTGAAGGGAAAAATAATGGAAGTAACTTTTGGGTCTGTATTTTGCACAGGCTTAAATGGTGCAAAGTCCCAGTAATCAAGGCTGGAAATGAGGAAATAAAAGGTTCAAATGAAAGCTGTGGGATTCCAAGCTAACCCTCTTCCTCCCCTCCCCCCTCCCCGATCTTGGACAGTAACAATTGAAAAGTGCCAAGTTCTGAAAACACTTGGATCTGCTGACCCTAGAGGGCAGAGTTAGTCTCATGGGGCCATCAGGATCGAGGAAGGATAAGGGTGGAGGACTGGGCTTTAAAGTTGAGAGAACCTCAGTAGATTCTTCAATATCAGTGAATGCAGGCACAGGGTGGGAGATGATCCTGCATACAGCTAGGGACAGGAGTTCGAGGCAAGAGTCTAGACTGTGCATTCCTTGATTTTTAAAGGTAAAGGAATACGAGGCAGGTTATACTTAAAAGTAAGCTGCTGGGAGATGATGCATATGGAGTAAAATTTGTTTTAAAATCATACCACCAAATGGGAATCTGAATTTTACTCATCAGCTGGAGCACATCATACCAACTTTGAGCAAAAACAAGTCCTTTGTTTGTCCCAGCTCTACCCCCAACTCACCTCCCATTCATAGTGAACTACAGAGAGCAGGTTCTAGGCAAGTACCACCACAAAAGGAAAACCGGACTCTTGTATATAAAGTCAAGCTCCTTTTGTCTGCAGTCTCTTGTTGACATTAACATAATAAGAATCAAGTTTCCAGCTAAGAACCTAGTTACAAGAGATGAAAGTAGTAGTTTCTATGTGCTTAGTTCTTAGCAAAAATAAAATAAACTCTGAGGAACTTGCATGCTCTCTTACAAGTCCCTTGTATAGAACTGGGCTATAGAAGACCTGGAGCAGGGCTTGTTAAAGCTTTTCTACAGCTGTATAAAGGCTCTTCAGCTATATCCATCCAATTTTCCCTTCCTCATAACTGCATCAGTTCCAGCAGTCGTCATCTCCAGAACAAGGGACACCTACTGAATTGCAATACCTCTTGTATGTGTAAAGCCAAAACTTGATTTTTAACTTGAGATTAAAACCCAGAACACTCAAAGTGAGGTGCATGGATGCTGGCTCACAAGTCTTCCCACATCTAGAGGGATTTCATCAGATGGAAATGTATCTTAAAAGTAGACTGACCCAAGTGTATCATATCTTCATAGGCTGCAGAGTAGCTAAAAGGATGTCTAACTTGTGTGTGCACCGTGGTGATAGTCCAGGTCACTGTTACTCTTAATGAATAATTGGGGTTGTGAGAAATTACCCAGAGAGCAAGAGGTCACATGCATTTGCAACTTGATCTGGTAAATAAATACATAGGAAGATGTGATACTGTTTAAACAGGTCTTTTCAATTGAACTGTTATATTTGTATTCAAGAAAATAAATTGTTCAGATTTGTACTGGTGGCTTACTGTCTTAACTGCTGATCTGTTGCTCTGTAAGACTAATGGAATTTTAAGCACTATTACTAGAATATTCCTGTCTTTCCTTGTTAGATGGGAGAAACTAAGTTCAAGTACACACCTATACAGACCTGCTAAGGCAAGAGATGATAGCTGGCAGGCTTCTGTGGCAGGAAAAGATTGTGAGATTTTGAGGAGAAAGCACATCATTTAACTTGCCAGTTAAATTGTTCCATGTGCAATCTAGGAAGCTTTAGAAGAAAACTATTATGACTCCAGTGTGTGAAGAGAACTTAATGAGATGTCATGTTTCCTGCCTGCCAGTTTTGCTAAGCAGGCGTGAGCTGAACATCTATCTACCAGTGTGATGCGTCCACAAAGTTGTGGTCATGTCCCACTTCTCAAAATAATCTGTTTCCTTTTTCCTGCAACAAATACACCTTTTGCCCAAATACTAGTGATCTGTCTTACCCAAACTGCCAGGTTGTAAGATTTGATGGCCCCTTCTAATCAAAGTGGATTCCAAATGACCTTTTTAAAGGAATTGTGTAGTTTTGGACACATGAGCTGTTACTCTGTAGCAGAGATCTTTCTCATTTAACCCTTTGATTGTTTAGTCATGAGCTGGCATTTATTTACTGCTGATGCAGAATGTGGTGGCAAAAAAGAAGCTCTGGAATTCTGCCGCCTACTTATTCAGGTTGGCCATTTGTCTGCCTTTCCTTTTGGAACATGTAATTAGAACTTGTATGGTCATTTGCAGAAGATTTTAAGGGCAGTTCTCATAGTTGTTCCTCTTTACCTAGAAGCAGCACCTGCTTTTGTAATAAGCTTCAGGGTGCTTGCCACGTGTACTGAACTTAGTACTTATCTGTGGTGCAAAGCATTGTCAAATAGAGGCTAGGATGAAATTCTGAGTTGTGGATGTAGGTGTCTAGTGATAAAAGCTAGTACTGACACCCTTCTGTGGAAATTCTTTACCTTTTAAACACCTTAATTTTATCTTTTTCATCAAGTTTTTCTCCTGGCCTCAAATTAACAAGGATTCTTTTAGAGAATTCTCACTGACAACCTGTCACACTTTTAGCTTCTCTCATTCCTTGGAGTCTCAGTACACCAGAGACTTTTTATGGCTGAAGCAGGATGACTGCGCCCAAAAGCTTGCAAAGAACTTTTTTCCAGCTACTCAGTTGATCTGATAAAAGATATCACATCTACCCAAAGAGCCTTGCCTGCTATGTCCTTAGACCAACCCAGCTCCAACCAAAAACCCAGCAAGGATTCTTCTTGCATGCATGGGAAAGTCAGCATTAAAAAAAGGCAACCAGATTGTGTCTTTTTTGGTAGAACTTTTTTACAGTTTCATTTTTGCATTTCCTGGTTCTGAAAAGAAACAATAATCCCATTACAAGAGGGAAGCACAGTACACCAGCACCTCCTTCTTGGCAAGGAAGCAAAGTATGTGAACTGTACCCTGACTAGTTCACTGCCATGTACTGTGTTTCCGCGAGTCCCTGCTCCTCTAAGTGTATAGGGAAACTTCTCTGTCTAATCTTCTGCCTTCAGAAATAATTTAGTCTCATACATAAGAACTCCTAGAACTCATTGTGCAGATTGACATCTGCTGTATCTGATATCTGTGTGTTCCCCCCAAAAGTAATTGCTTTCTTTTTTTACTCTCCAGCCAAAACAGAGTGGAATATGAAAAGAGGGTTCGAGCACAAGCCAAGAAGTTTGCGCCATCATAAGCACCTGTCATGCAGCATCTTAAAAGGAAGGGATTGGTTTGGCAAGAACTTGTTTACAAAATTTTTGCAAAATCTAATGTTGCTATGTACAATTAATATCCACTTAGGGGAGGGGGTTGTATGTGTGCCATTTTCCATATTCGCCACTTGTATACAGTTCTAAATTCGCTGAATTGCCCCAGTTTTTTCATACAGGGTCTCTTCCTTCAGTCTTTTGTATTTTTGATTGTTATGTAAAACTTGCTTTTATTTTAATATTGATGTCAGTATTTCAACTGCTGTAAAATTATAAACTTTTATACTTCTATAAATTCACTAGTATCTCTAGTTACTTTGCTATCTGATGCAGGCATGCTTTAAAATGTTTAGAACTATATTTAGCCTCTAGCTGGCTGTATGAAAAAATCATGCCCTCCACCCCCTTCCCTCCCCTTAATTTGTTTTTCTATCTTTCAGAAACTAGGTTGTTATTGCTTAAGAGCCTCTGAGATCCAAAGTCAGCCAGCATCTTGATTCTGCATCACTTCCTTTGTGTTTATATGGCGTTTTTGTCTGTGTTGCTGTTTAGAGTAAATAAACTGTTTATATAAAGGTTTTTGTTTCATTATCTTCATTAAAACAATTAAAAGGAGGAAGGGCTTCCTGTTAAACAGTCTCAGACAAAATTTAGTAAATACCACCCCTCTCTCCTTTTGTCCCTTTGTAGAAGCCGTTGATAACATTCCATCTCTCTCATTGTCATCTGTTGTAGAAGTTGCCCCCTTTTAACTCTATCCTGTGGAGTAAAGGTTATACAACCTTAAGTACTTTTAAATCCATTCCTGAAATCTTTTAAGAAGAGTAAGCTCCAACTAGCGTATTGTTAGCTAGATTGGTTAAAGTGGTCAGTACTGTAACTAGGTTATAAATATAACAATAGACTGATAGCAAGATGCACTACTATTATGTATATTAATCCTATAGATTCAGTTATTGATATAACCAGTTTGGAGTGAGGGTTTACAAATTGGAATGTTTTAAAACAAAATATGTAGGTATTGAACCTAAAGAATAGTAAGCTAGATTGAACTGTATATAATAAAGACTATTTTGCTGGAAGTGTTGAGGTAATTTTTAGAATCTACAGTTTTTAAATGACTGCTTTAAAAAAAAAAGAGAGAGAGAACCATTATCTGAAAGTCAATGAAGGTAACATTGGGAGAAGGGGCAAAGTTCTTGCCTATGTTTATAACTTAACTCTTATGACTAAGAGAAGAGTTTTTAAATTTAAAGAGACCCTTCTTTTCCTTGCCCCAACCAAGTCTGAAATGTAACAGCATTTATAGACTTATTTCCCACACTTCCTTTTTTGCAAAGGTAATTCTACCAAACTGGTGATGAAATGACAAAAGCTTCACTCTATCTAAAATGTAACGCCGCAGCTGGACTGGCTTTGAAATATAACTCTATTTCCCTATTACATTTATAGTCCCATTTTTACCAAGAGATAGTAGGTTTGTAAATTTTTGGGAATGTTTTTAGATTAACTGTCATAACCAAAGACAGAACTCAGCTTTCAACCTTATCTCCCTTGCTTTCATCTTTCCACTTTCTGTGAGTAGTGTGTAATATCATTTTTGGTAATTGGGTATTCATATATATCAGTTAACAAAAAGTTGAATTGATTGATCAATGCAGAATAAGTTAAGGAAATTATTTTTATCATGAATGAGGAAGAGATTTACTACCCACAGTCCCTGATCCAGTTTGCCTAAAAAAGGTATGAAATGTTGGCCCCATGGAAGTAACTGACTTTCCTTCTGCTGATTTACTAATTGAAAGTACAGTTCAGGCAAAAGAAGCTGTCAAATGTTCTGTTTGACCTTCCCTTTAACCACATAGACTAGTGTCTTATGTGCTCCTATACAAAGTGGTGGTTAGGAAGATGTTGTCTAACTTTTGGGATCTTTGAAAAATGGATCAATAAACGTATTTTCAAGTATGTACGGCTGATACTTTCTGAGGCAAAAATGCTTTCTTTACTCAGCAGCATGTTCAGTGTAGCTGTTATACTACAAAAACAATAACGTGATTGAACCAGTTTGCATACATGTAGGATGCTTCTCAAAAGGCCATTCTTGTAATTGGTGTGCTGCACTTATAGGCATACTGGATAAGTTAATAATTCTAACTGTATACATTATAACATGATGTTTATCTCAATTTCTTTGCCTTTGCTTTCATTGTAACCTGTTGGTTAAGTGCATAAACCACTTAAGTGCATATGAACTTCAGTCCTAATGTCTACTTTGTAACGTAATCTTACTCTGTCCAACTGCTTACCTGGAAAAATGGCCAAGGATATAGACAGATGTAACAAGCTGAATAATGAGCCAACAGTGTGCTCTTGTTGCCAAAAGTGTCAATGGTATTTTGGTTTGTATCAACAGGAGGGTCACTTGCAGATTAAGGGGAGTTGATTCTTTCCCTCTGTTCAGTGGTGGTGAGGCCTCATCTGGAGACTGGGTCCAGTTTTGGGCCCCATACTTCAAGAAGGATGTGGATGGATTGGAGAGAGTCCAGTGCAGTGACAAAAATGGTTAGGGGCCTGGGAAGCGGGACTTACAAGGAAAGGCTGAAAGAGGTAGGGTTATTTAATCGAGAAGAGAAGACGGAAGGGGGGGTAAGGGATTTGATAACTGTCTTCAAATACCCGAAGGACAATTAGAGAGAGGATGGTGATGGGTTTTTCCCTATGGCTGTAGGGGACAGAACTAGGAGCGATGGATTTGAACTGCAGCAGAGGAAATGCAGGCTGGAGATGGGGAGGAATTTTCTGATTTTGAGGGTGGTCAAACATTGGAACAGGCTGCCTGCAGAAACTTGTGGAATCTCCATCCTTGGAAATTTTCAAGAGCTGATTGGACAGATATGTGGCTGGGACCGTTCAGTCTGGGACAATCCTGCCTTAACCAGGGGGCCTGGACTAGATGATCTTGAGTTCCCTTCCAGCCCTACTTTCCTATGATCTTAATGTCAAAGGATACCGATACAAGCTATTGGGATGCCACTACTACATCTGCATGATCTATAATCTTACAAGTGTGGCAAATCTGCTCCAGTTTTAATTCTGCTTCTTTCAGAATAAAGGGTAGGGTGGTATAGCTAAGGGTTCTGCAGACTTAACAGGTAACAGCTGATGCACAAGCTGTGGCATGCTCTAAAATATATGTCCATACCTGAAAAGTCTTCATTTCAAGGCTGTTGTTAGTCATAGGATGTGAGAAAAAGGTAACTAATGAGGGGTTAAACCAGAGCACAGGCTGTTCCTATTCTTAATGAGCACTTACATTGAGTGCTAGTAAATACACACTCTGGGGTAAATAGTTGTTTGTTTCCCAATCCTGGAATTGTGCATTTAAGCAGGGCTCACTGCATACTGGTTAGACTAATAATACACAACTAGCATATAAAACAAGATGAATTATTCAGTTAGAATATTAGCATTAATATCTAACAAACAGTAACTGTTTAAGACCAAAGATAGGATTCTTCTAGCATAACACTTGGCTTTATTAGAAGATTTTTGTAGTGGAAGAGTGAGGTTGTAGCCATGATGGTCCAGAAATTGTGAGAGATGAGGACTTCTTAGGATATCTCCTATTGGACTAATTGTATAGTTGGGATAGAGCTAGACAATCTTTTGAATGCAAGATATTCTTCATCAGGTCTATCCCAGTTTGTTACTGACTTTCATTTTAGTATTTTAACATTTATATTTAAAGTTATGCTTCCCTTGAAATCTGTGAAAAAGTGGCTTATGTCCCCAAGAGTTTTATCTGAAGAATCCACTGATTTTAAGCATCTTCCATAACTTAATATAGGATTTTTTTCTTTTCATGTATTGCTTTAGTTGCAATTTTGTTGCTTTCTGTTGGGTTATATTGTGTAGAAAAGGAGTGATATGTGTTTCTTTCCAAGGAGTACACCAAGACTCCCCTCCCCTTGGAAGCATCTGTCAGTTTTCTTACCTTACTGCTCCAAGCAGGTGACTGAAGCAATTCTGTCAACTTGGAAAAATCTAACATTTCACAGTTCTTAACAGTTTTATGGTAGGTGACTACATCCCAACCCTTCTGGTTTTAGGTTAATCTAAATGGCCGGCTCTTGTAGCATTTAAGTCTTTTGGGACCAGATTCCTGCACTGGATCACAGGTGCTCAGGAGCTGGAGAAGGAAATAACTTGAAGGCTCTCCCAGTACATTTCAGACATGATGCACCTACTTTGTCTGGGCCTCTGGCTGTAGTGTCAGTGCCACCTAGTATTTGAAAACAGAATGACACATTCTTGCTTTTCAGGTCTTTCTGCATGCTAATGGAACATAATGGGAGTGGGAGGTTGTGGTTACAGAGAGGTTCTTGGGGCTAATCCTATTAAGAGCTTTCTGTCTGTGAGGACTGAAACCTTGTCTTGGGTTCTTTGCACTGGCTTCCCAGTGAACAGAAGTTTAAAGCATTAGAGGGGTTAAATCCTGGGTGCACCAAAGTCATCGGGACTATGATCACATCCAGTATCTCTAAGATTTCATAACAGCTAAGCTTTAAATGAGATTATATAGTGTTAATAAGATTGGTGTTAATTTTATCAAATGCTTAAAGAGCTCTTAAAATTACAAAGTTTAATTTTAGGGGGAGATTTTCAAAATGAAAAAGTTGAAAGAATTGCAGCTGCTGAGAGCAAGGCATTTTGACAAGCAGCAGTCAAATGTGAGTTGCACACCTGAAAGTAGTTTCATTTGAGTTGTGAACCATGGCATAAGCTGTGAGTGGACCAAGGGACATGGAGGTTAAAAGATTTGCTCAGGGTCACTATGCTAGCTAGTGGCAGCACCAGGAGGAAAATACTGGTGTCTTGTACCCCATCCATTAGGTGAGTGGTTTTCAAGCTGTTCTTCAGAGCCCTGGGGATCTGTGAGAAGTCATCAGGGGTTCCACAAAGAGATAGGTAATGGCAGTGTGCTGCCATTGTCAAGCCAGCCCACCTGGCTCTGTGGCAGTTCACAGTGTTCACAGAGCCAGGGGTAATGGTGCCACAGCAGGAGGAGTGACTGGAACTTTTAGGAGGTTTGAAAATCCCTGCACTAGGCTGCGCTGCTTTGGTTTACATTGGAGCAGTCCTCCTGTGCTAGTGCCCCAAGTAGCAGACTGTTGTGGGCTAGGACATGCACTTGTGCAGGCTGCACTGGGCACTCCTGAGGAATGACTATTATGAGTATCCCTGTTCAAGGTTTCTGGGGCTTGTGCTGTGGGGTAAGGTCAACAATTAGGTGGCTCCGTACTGTCCATCAGGAGGCATTTAAGCACTTACAGGTGTAGGCAACAACAGAGCTGCAATATGAAGATGGCGGTGGTGGCTGAATGGCAGATTTGGGTGCCAAAGTACTTCTGAGGATCTGCCCTGGAATAGTTCACTTTTAAATGCTTCTGGAAAATCTGAACTGAAGGGACTGCAGTTCGATTCATTCTGTGGCAGTGAGGTGAGTAGACTCCTAGCTTACTCTGCAAGCCCTTAGGTTGAAAAAAAAAGTTCTAATATCTACAAAATAGCCTTGATAAATCAGTTTCTTATTACGTTCCCTAGATGTATGTTGATAAGATGAGCTGTAGTTCAGCTTGACTGGGTAAGTGAATGCTACTGTTGGTGCTTATGGATATGGCTTTAAGAATCAAGGACAATGATGCCGTTCTTTAGTCAAATAGTTTGTGCATGCAAAAGTCTGTACATGAATAAGATCACTAGGATAAGTTATGCTATTATGGCTAATTAGTTTGAGTAGGGACACTTAAAACTGGCCAGTGCCTCGTATACCTGTGTCAAGTAACTTGTGCCCACTGTATAAAGTTGCACATTATAATGTCAGAAGGGGCCATGTAGGTCAGTCTCCTGCAGAGGTCACTAAGACTGTCCTGGATTAATTCCAGTTTGACCTAGGGCATATATACTGAAACTTCTTGAATTTTGAATTTGAAAATGAAGAGTTGCCCTTGGGTAAATTGTTCCAGTGGTTAATTATTTCATTGTTAAAAATCTGGGTCTGATGTTTAGTCTGAATTTTAATTTAATTTTCAAGCCATTGATTTGTTTCACTTCTGTCTGCTAGACAACTATCTATCATCAAATGTCTGCATCCTATGTAGGCAATTATTGAGAACAACCAAATTGCCCCTTGAACTAATTTTTGGGTTAAACAGTTTGAGCTTCTGGAGTCCCTTACTGTAAGGTAGGTTTCCAACCTGTGGATCTCTGCAAAACTTTAGTTTATCAATACCATTGGATTTTGGACTGCAGAACTGGATACAGCATTCCAGTAGTATTGTCAGTGCCAAATACAGAGTTAATATACTCCCTCCTCCAGGTTCAATTCTTATAGATCCAAGGATTATGCAAGTCCTTTGACTCTATCTCACAGGGAGCTCATGCTCTGCTGATTTATCCATCACAGCCCCAAGTCCTTTTTTTCTTTTTGAGTCACTCCTTTTTAAGATGAAGTTCCTTAGCTGTTATCAGTTATGATTTTATATCTTCCTCCAGGTCATTGAAAAGTTCAATACTGTAGAGCCAAGAACTGACCTCAGCAGGACCTCTGTAGAAACACACCCACTTTAATTTACAATTATGTTTTGAGACTTGACAGATAACCAGATTTTAATCCATTTAATCTGTTCCAGGTTGTAGAACTAGTGGTACAAAATTCAGTGTTATATAACACTAAGTCAAATAATGCACAGAGTTCTAGGTGTATTACATCGGCACTATTAGTTTTAGCAGTCAAACTTGTAATCTCATTAGAAAGAGATATTGAATTAATTTGATCAGATCTATTTTCCATAAATCTATATTCCTTCCTTTATGCTTTTTCAATTCAGTCCCATATCAGCCACCCCATTATTTTACCTAGGACTGATGTGAGGATGACAGGGTCTGTAATTATTCTGGTCATCTCATTTATCCTTTTAAAACATTGGTACAATGTTAACTTTCTTCCTGTCCTTTGGAACTTCTTTTGTGTTTCAAAAGCTATAATAGAAACTTAATGGTCCACGGAGCTTCTTGTTCATCTTTTTTAAACTCCTAAATCTAGGTTAGTAGTAGATGCTTACCACTTTCCTTCATTATAGTTAAATGAGAAGTGTCTTGTCACTTCACAGAATGATGATATAATGTGGCTTTTTCTTAAATGCTGAACAAAAATATTTATTAAATGTTTCTGCCTTTTCTGAATTACTGTTGAAGTCATCTCCCAATAATGGGACACTATCATTATTAAGGTTCTTTTATTATTGATATTTGAAAAAAATCCCTTTTCGTTGTGCTTAACTCAGTTCCTCTTTATTAAGGTGAGGTCTAATATAGATTTCATCTGTCTCAGACACAGCAGTTTTTGAGTTAGGAAATTGCACTGCATGATATTTAGAAACTCTGAGGATGCTTTACTATCGGCGGCATGAGATTTGCACCATATATTACTTTAACATACTGGTTTGTACATGCTTTTTCCTCTGATGTATGAAATAAAAATCACTAAACTGTGCATCATAGATCCTAAAGAGCTAAAAATCAAAAGGGAACTTCCTTGTAGGCGTGAGAAGCCAACACTCCTGGAGCAATAGAAGCTTTCTATCCATTCTGTCATGGTTAAGTTCCAAATGTCCCTAGTGACAGATGCAAAGCTTATTGCCACATCCTCCCAACAAGCCACAGCATCAGGAGCCATATAGCCTTCCCTCCCTCTCCTTGGCTGCACGCTGCATGCATGTGTGGGTGCTCCTGACCTGCTCCGCTGTGCCGAATGTGTGGGCAGGTTCCCCGTCCTGCTGCACCCTGCATGGTGCCCTGCCTTGCCTTTAGCTGCCTGGGTGCAGGCTTTCCCTCTGCACTGCATGGCACTGCATGGGTGTTCCAGGCCCCTGGCTCTCCCTACAGTGTGCTTCCTCACTGCCTGGGGCAGGGTCATGCAGCAGAAGCTGGAGGAGGGAGGGGAAGCCCCCAGATGCTGCTGCAGTCAGAATAATAAGGGTAGCAGCAGTAAGGTGAGAGCCAGAGGCCACATGCTAACCTCTTGTGGTCTGCCCCTTGGTCAGTCCTGGTTTATACTACAACAGAAGCCTGTATTTTCAGTGGGAGTTTCTTTCTGCCCAGATGTCACAGTGATCGTTGCTCTAGAAATACCTTTGAAACATGGGGACAATAATTGCAAAACTACCAAGAGAGGCAGCAAATGTTACAGACTTCTGATCTTTGTGGTACTCCTTTATCACAGACAATCTGTGTCTTCAATTTCAGAGACTTCTCATTTTGGAAAAAAATATCTCTGAATTAAGTATCAAACCCCCAAGGCCTGTCCTTTTTCTGTAGCTCATTTTCTGCCAGAAAGGGCCAGGGGAGGTGGGGAATTCTGCCAATGACAATCTCTCAAACCAATTTGTGCAAAAAGATATTAAAAAACAATATAGGCTGTGCAGAAATTATTTAAAATATCAATCATAAAATGCTTCAGGCTTCAAACATTCTTTCTACAGAAATAATCATAAGGTGATGTATATCTGTCTAAAATACTTAGAAAGTGCCTGAAGTTTCTAGGTACTGATTCTTCAGCATGAAATTCCTGGGATATGGGAAATGTTACACAAGTCCTGAAGGTATCAAGGTAAATGGTCTTGTGGACAGATGTTGGTAAGGCTGTCGCACATTCAGCATGTAATAATGCAAGCTGCAAAAAGCCACTCAGAGTTGCATCTAACCTTAGGTATTTATAAGCTGTCCACTTCTTATCTAAGGAATGGGAAAATCTGTAGTGACATTAGAAAGGGTTAAACAATATTACATGGTCTATATATTATGTCCTTTAGATTTGGTACAGTAATTTGAGGGGGGGGAAGAAAAAATTGTTCCAATTGTCCACCTGAGTTTCTGGCACCTTCCCCCAAAATACCTGGTCCCAGCCACTGCCATAAATAGGTTATGAACTTTAAATAGTTTACTGATCTGATCCTGTTGTTCAAGTCCTTTGCATCAGTGGCATTTCTTGGCTGGGAAAGTACTTGCCTGGTATCCTCTTTAAAGATATGCTATGGTGAACAGATTCTTCCTTCCTGGAGCCCCTGCTCTGGAGGAGGAATTCTATTATTGTTTGATGTACTGGACCTGGCTTGTCCGCAAAAGACATCTACACGTAAAACCGACCGAAACCAGGGAAAAGAAAAGAGAATGTAAGCCATGTATAGTAAGCAGTAGTTTCCAAAATGCCAGTGAGCTTGCCTATAGCAACTAAGACTTTCCATATTTTAATTATATTTATGATAGAAAATGATTGTGAATCTCATTTTTAAGGGGAGAACTTTTGTTATCTTTCTTTTTAATATGATTTTGAATTGCTAACAACAAGTTTCAGGCTGTGCTGCTAGTATTAAAGGTAAAGAAATCCAGTCTCTGTGGAAATCTGCTTCCTGAGAGATCACCTTCTATGTTCCAAATAAATAGTGCAAAATGTCAGTAATGTATTGCTTAGAAACAAGCTGCCTGTATTTAAAACGATGGTTCCTTTTTCCCGATAATTCAATTTAATTGCTTACGTCAGTTGCTCCCATTAGTTTTTCATTATAAACTGAATGTAGCAATCCTGGGCACTTCAAAAGAGCAGGGCTCATTAAGACAACCAGAAGTGACAGCCAGTGAGGGAATATGCACGAGTATCTACGTGCCATAGGCAGGAAGGGCTTGGCTTGGCTTTTCCCTCTTTCTTTCTAAGATGGAGCTTCTGTGGAAGTTTGCATATTCCTGTAATCTGCCATTTTTACCTATTTTGGACACTTGTACCTCATTTACTATTTCTGCCTCCTTTTTCATAAAGAAAGGTTGTTGGGGGGGGGTTGGTATATCTGACTTTCGGGGATTACTGAGTTACTGGCATCCCATCAGTTACATTGTTGGTACTGGTTATTTATCAAGTACTGTACCTGATTTTGTGCCAAATGTCTTGTAAGCACGTAGTTGGCTTACAATATAATCAAGCAACATGCACGCACTGGGGTTTGGAAAATCACCTAGCCCTTGAAACCAACAACAAAACCCCGCCATTGTAATTTGTTCAAATATTATCCAACTTTCGCCTGTTCTTGATGTCATTTAAAAATTATTCCTTTTTCTTTTTTATTCTTGACTATCCGCCTCGGGACTTTGCTGTTCACTCAGTCTCTGTTCAGCTGCATCAGACATCTAAATCTGCCAACAGCAAGGATGTTTGGAGTGGTGGTGCTCAGGTGGAATTCAACTGAAGCCATTAAAGTTGTAAGAAGTGACACTGAGTAAAATGAGCAGACTATTTGATAGTTATAGTGATCTGATCATATGCTAAGGACCCAAAAGCCACTGCCATATTCTTACATTTTGCTGTGCAGTCACTTCTGGTCAAATTCCTTATACTAATTTTTTAGCCCAGCATTGCCAGATTTTAAATCCACAAAGGGATTGTGGGGCATCACAGGTGAGCACTGCAAAAGCTAATTTATAGGGACCCTGTTGTCTACTAGAGCTCAAGCCTGTCATGTTCTTTTCTATAAACTGTCAAGAGAGCTAAACACCTACAACTGGGATTTACAGAAGCAAGCAAACTGAGCAGATGCTGCTGCCTGACTTAGCCAGTCTGAAATGCTGTGGGGAAGCGTGTAGATTAAACTGTCCCTCTCGGGGAGTTAGGTCAGCTAACTCCGGGCTGCACTGGGGTACCTCTCCCATGAAAACCAGCGGTGGTGCTTCTAGTGCTGCCCTTTTACTGGTTAGAGCATTGTTGGAATGTGATGGTTCCTGGCTCAGATATCCCTTTTCCTCCTTCGGAGCAGCTAAAGAGTCATGCTTACTTTCTGGCCCGTGGAACAGTTAATTATTTCATATTGAGTGGAAGAGCTTTAATATATGAAACTGAGAGATCCAGCCTAGACTAGCAAGTAGCCTAGTGGTCTTTGTGCTCTCAATAAGGTCCCTGCTCTAAACTGGGCAGAAAGGGAAGATGAACAGAATTGTTTTTGTGTGTCCCATGTGAATACTCCAACTGCTTGACTACTGGGCATAAGGGGGCTTCTTCTCATGGTTGTCTTTCATGGCAATTAGATGCATCCTGAGAGTAATCACTGGATTGTGCCCCGCTTAAAGTGTCAGGAGAATGCCCGCTTTGTGAATTCCAAAGTGGCTTTAGTGCTGAATTGTCAGCATCTCAGGATTTAGGTTTTGACAAGCATGCCCTCAGACACGTAGGTGCCTGGGAGTTTTCCGGGAAAAATACTATGTGCTGAGCTAATTTAGATGGCCTTGGTGCTAAATGGCAACCAAGCAGAATTCTTAAGGATCTGTAAATGTTGGACTTAGGCACAGGATCAGAGGGAAATAGGGATGGAAGGGACCTCTTGGGGTAATCTTGTGCAGCCAGCCCCCTGTTCATCCCTGACCATCCCTACCAAGCGTCTATCCAACTTGCTCTTGAAAATGTCCAGGGATGGCGATTCTCTAACTTCCCTAGGCAGCCTGCTCCAATGCGTGACCACCCTCAGAGTCAGAAATCTCCACCCTAAATTTCCTCTGCTACAGCTCAGGGCCATTGCTCCTGGTCCTGTCCCCTATGGTCACAGAGCAAAGCCCATCTCCATGCTTGCTATTATCACCCTTTGGGTATTTAAGTCCCTCTTTGAATTTGGCCTTTAATATCAATGAAAATCAGTCTGTGAAGGCAGAGTGAACCTGTTTGTTTTACACAACAGATTTCCCCCCGCCACCATTGCTGTGTGTGAGCTGAACCTCAGTGTTAGCCCAGATCTGCCCTGTAGCTGTGCTAATGCAGACATGTCCAGCACAGTAACTTAAACAGTCCTGTAACGTGCATGGCTGGCACCTGAAGAATAACGGCAGTGCTTTTTCTGTGCTTCTCCTTGAATAAGTACAGTTCAGTGAAAACTTTTTCTCAGATGTTTCATCACAAAATACAGATTTGACTCGGTCAAAATGTCTTGAATGTGCATCAAATTGTTGTGACATGAAAAAGAGTATTTAAAAAATAAGTTTTGTTTTAATGCATTTTAAATCAAGCATTTTTAGTTTTTCATTTTGAAGCTCACATAAATTTAATTAAAATGGCAACTGTCCCCTAAAAATTAACCAGAACCTGTGACCTGACATTGGATTTGTTTGTGGCTTGCTGGGAGAATGATAGCTGTGCATTTTTGGTTTATCTGCATTATTAAGTCTGAGTGTTCCTGTACATCTTCAGTAATTGTAAGTGAATGTTTCACTTCCCTGAATTCAGCTATATTAAGAAACAGCTGGGCAGGCCAGATTTCATCTAGGGTTAATTACATTTCAATTAAGCAAAATGTTTAGTGATGGTTCTGGATCTCTGATGTGAGTAGCTAGGGGAAGTTGGCCCAACACTGCCTGGAAGCTGCATGTAGATGATTGGGTGGAAGCTATCAGGAATCTTCTGGCCTCAAGGGAAGGTCACATCGCCTTGGATTACCTTTGAATTCAGATCAGTCTCGCTGAAGTTGCATTTATTATTCCATTACCAGTCATTTATAATTGATGCCACCGCCATCCATTTATTAAAGACAGCTAATGATAGCAGATGGCCTCGTTGTCCTTCGAGAGAGAAGGCAACATCAGAAATTGCCAGCTATTGCTTTGATGATCTGTTTTTTTCCCCCCATAATGTTGAAATTTAGGCGACTAAACGCTTTGAGTATGTTTGGAGAATGCGCAGCTCCTGCATCTGCCCTCCTCCTCCCCCCGCGCTTTCTCCTCGCCGCCTGGGCGGGTCCGGGGAAGGGGGGGGGGGTGCTGCGGCGACGTCGCTCCCCTCTCCTTTGCCAACCCAGGTTGTGGAGATGCCCAGGTGCTGCTAGGCGCTGGCACGGACGGTCCGCCGCCGCCTGAGGTGCGGGCGAGGCCGAGGGCGGCCCCGCGCAACCCCCGCGGCGCAGACCGGCAAGGAGCTGCGGGCCGGCGAGGTGAGGGCGGGGCGCGGGCGGCCTGGCTCTAGGCCTGGGTCCTGCGAGCCGAGCCGAGGGCTCCCCACTAGCGGGCCCGGCCGCCGGGCTCTGGAGCCGCGAAGGACCCGCGGGCGGAGCGTCCTCCTGCCGCCGCCGCCCCCCCGCCCCGTCTGCAGCTGAGGCGACAGGTAGGGCCGGGCCGGGCCTGGTGCGGGCGCTGCCGCAGCGCGGGGACGAGGTGTGCGAGCGGGCGGGCGGGAAGCGGCTCTGAGGGGCGGGGCGGGGCGGGGGTGTCGTGTCCGCTGTGCCCGGCCCGTGTCGGCGCCGCGGGGTCTTGCCCCGGCCCGCCGTGTTCCTGGGCCGGGCTGGGGAACGAGGCGCGCCCAAATCTGCGACCCGTAGTCCAGACACGACCCCTTGTATTACACCAGCTGGGAAATCAAAACCGCCAGGTCCTTTCCTGCAGGCGCTCGGGCTCGGAGCCCGTCCTTCGGCTCCGGGGCAACGAACCCCGGGGAGCGGTCCCCACAGGTGGGCACCAAACCCGGGCAGGGCTCGCCGCGCGCTCCCGGGAGGTGAGGGGCCCCGCGGGCCGAGTGAGGAGCGCGCCCCGGGCCGGGCACAGCCGCCGGGGCTTGCCGGGACGGCTGCAGACACCGCCCCGGTGAGGGCTTCTTTCCGTGCGGGGGCGAGCCGGGCGCCGGGCAGGAGCCGCCTCCCCAGCTGCAGCCTGCCCCTGAGGGAGAGGTTTTACATCCTTGCTTGGCGTAGGATCTGCTGGTGCCTTGGGGGCAGACGAGAGGTTTAAGGCAACCTCTTGCCCCAGCCTGCGGACACCTCTCTGTGGCTCAGGGCACCGCACACCTGGGACGCCTC
The DNA here is from genome assembly GCF_052110815.1 of Crocodylus siamensis. Lineage (NCBI taxonomy): Eukaryota > Metazoa > Chordata > Crocodylia > Crocodylidae > Crocodylus > Crocodylus siamensis. The sequence goes on from NC_143406.1 coordinate 50,751,680, forward strand.
AGCTTCCACCCTTGGCTCCAGACGCTCAGAGCAGCCTGGCTTTAGTACAAATGCCAGTCTAATATATTATTTATTTCTTACAAGTGAGTTTAAAAGACCGGTACTGTATTAAGGTTGCAGAGTTAAACACTCAAACATTAGAAAATGCCAGAATCAAGAGGATGTCTGTACTCTTTAATTGAAACCCATTCTGTGCCTCAGGGTTGTGATGCATGTGTTTTTATCTAGGTCTGGTTGTTTTCTTTACAGGATACCTGCCTCACTTGCTGTGTAGGACGGGTGGTGGGTTGTTGTACAGAGTAACAAATGAGGCTGTTTCTTATACAGCTGCTGCCTTGTGAAACCCAAAGATTCAAGTTGTTCAAAACTTACTGCCGCAGCCTCAAAGTTCACTAGATTCGAGGCTTCTGACAGCTGCTCTGAGTGTTTGAAGCCTTGGAAGTGATAGGGACGGTCCATTTCAGGGCTTACTACCACTGATATCATTCTGCACTTAATGAGTGTTGCTATGTTAAGTTTGGATAATGCATACTCCAGGTAAACGCATTAATTTTTTTTCAATCCCAAGGCTTTGCACTAAGCAGAATATATAATCTTTATATACAGCTAATTTGATTAAGTGACAGTAGCCTCTTATTAATTGATTACTCTAGTTGCTTTTATTTAAAAATCTGATTTTCCAATTCTGGTTTCCCAATTCCAGTGCCAGTAGGGAGACAATGTGACCCAGCTCCCCATTGCAGGCTGCATTTCACATTTCCTACAAATATTAAGATGATGGGATCCCTGTGCTTATGTTTGTTTTGTGTGTATTAGAGAGAATACAGAAAGAAAGATGTGCCGTGCATCTGCAATGCAGAGGAGACAAAACACAAACAGTCTGATACAATTCTGGGAGAAAATCTTACCTTTTTTTTTAACAAGGGGGAGTGTGGGATCTTATTTTTAGAAGAATTATTTTATTTTCCTTGGGGTAAATTCTTGTGTTTTACTGTCTCATACCAGTTTGCATGATTTGTTTAGTGCATGATGATATACAGTTAGAAGACTATTTTGAAAGCTTTACTGTTTCGAAATGAGCATCAATAGCTTATTTCAGTCGTACATTAAGAATTAACCAAGACTTTCTGTGGATTTCTGAAATAATTTCTGGAATGTAGTTAGGTAATACATATAAAAAGATAAATGTTGAATGTCTTTAGATGATTTTGTTAAGAAGCTAAACCATAAAGGATACATTTTGGGTAATACAAAAGCTTGGTTTAGGAAATTTACTACCAGGAGTGACTAGAAATAACGGTCACAGGGTGGCAGAGGGGAGATTCAGACTAGACATCAGGAGGTGCAACGTCACGGTCAGGGCTGCTAGGATCTGGAACCAACTTCCGAGAGAAGTAGTGCTGGCTTCTACCCTGGGGGTCTTTAAGAGGAGCCTAGCTGTATACCTTGCTGGCGTCGTTTAACCCCAGTACTCTTTCCTGCCAACTATGAAACTGTTATTACCTGGTGAGGTGCTGTAATGTAGCCATGTTTGAGTCCATTCATAGCATTGGATGAAGTATGTTGTTGCCTACAAAAGCTCGTGCCTCTCAAAATCAGTTAATCTCTAAAGTGCCATCCTGCCCTACCTTATATGGTGTATGGAATTACAACAAGAAGATCTTTAATTCTGATCTTTAGGGCTAGGTCTTTAGGAGCTTTTGATCTAATTTTTTTCAGAGACAATTATAGAGTACTCTATAAGCAGCAAGGGTTTTTAGTTGTAGACATGGTGATCTAAGGACATGGGCAGGCAAGGGCTGGGCTTTTGGTTGTAGCTGTGTCTACCTATAAGCAGCAAAGTATTGCTTGTGAATGTCAGTATAGCATGATGTTAATGCAGCATGAGTTTGGGTTACAGAAGAGAGCCCAAAGCTTGGTGCAGATTTTTGTTGTTTTTCCGGCTGTCTGTCCTTGAATCCTTTGGAAGATTCAAAGCTTTAAGAACCTCTGAAAATCCTAGAAAGAGCTTGGAGACTCTGGAGGTCCTAAGATAGAAACATTTAACCAAGAATGTATTCTTTTGATATCTCCTCAGAACAGGGACGGGCAATTATTTTGGGTGGAGGGCTGCTTACTGAGTTTTGGCAAGCCATTGAGGGCTGCATGACAGGCAGCCCAGGGCAGATTAATATTCACTTTTTAAAATTTTTTAGGGGCCCTGCTGGCTGGATAGAATGGCCTAGCAGGCTGCATCTGGCCCCTGGGCCGCACTTTACCCACCCCTGCCTCAGAACTACTGTACAAATTAGGCTGTCAGGTGGTGTTTTACTTTAATCTGAGGTGTCTAGTAGCTCTGTGTTAAAGTATCAGATCAGAATTCTCTGTCTTTTCTTGGCTTGAAACATAGCATGGATGATGGAAGGCAGGCTGTCAGCGGGGTCCTCTCTCTCTTTTGCTGATTCTGGTTCTGTCCCCTCTAGAGGCATGTTTTATGCATCTTTGCTAGTCTCTCAGATTCATTTTGATTCTCAGGGTCTCATATCTGGGGAATCCAGTCTCTGAACATTGTAAATCACTAAATGCAGTACTCCTCTTTTATATACTTAAACATCATCATTAATTTAGTATAAATTATTCTTGGGTAAAGTTATTCAAGATGTATCCTACATAGAATTATTATAATTATTCCTAGTTTTTCTTGGGTATAAAAATGTAGCAACACCTTCAAACACTTCTCTCTGTAAATTATAGCTGCTGTACCTTGCTGCATCCATTTGGAAACAGCAAGCTTATTGGTCCTCAAAACTATTTTTTTCCTTTCCCCCACTTCCAATATGGTGTCTGATAAATGATAGTGCCAGTAAAGACCCACGAGGCACAATATTGTTACATTTCGAACTGAGGCAGCACCTGGGAATGTCTACCTCTCTTGTTTTAGGACAGCCCTTAGCCAGTCTTTGCTTGGGGTTTGTGTCATGAACTTTGCCACTCAGAGGCTATGTAACCCTCTTTTCTTTGAGGGGAACTCTGAAAACAAAATCCCAAAACAATTTAAAATATCTCACTGAAGTGGCTGAAATTCTTCATATTAGTGACTTGTTTCATTACCATGTAAGGGTAGCCTGAGGATTTAGTGCACGGGTTTTGTTCCTCTTAACTCCATCAGATTCGATCTGCTGGCTGGGAAATTGGCTCTGTGGTCGGACACAGAGGGTAGTAATTGATGGAAGTCAATCATCATGGTGCCCTGTGACCAGTGGGGTCCCCCAAGGCTCTGTCCTTGTGCCCAGATTTTTCGACATCTTCATTAATGATGTGGACGTTTGAGTCAGAAGTGGACTGGCCAGGTTCGCCGATGACACCAAACTCTGGGGCAAAGCGTCCACACCTGAAGACAGGCGGGCGATCCAGGCTGACCTGGACAAGCTCAGCAAATGGGCGGACAAGAACCTGATGGTGTTTAACTCTGAAAAATGCAAGGTTCTCCACCTTGGGAGGCAAAACCTGCAGCACCCTTATAGGCTCGGCAGTGCTACGCTGGCTAGCACTACGGAAGAAAGAGATTTGGGGGCCATCATTGACCACAAGATGAACATGAGCCTGCAATGCGATGCTGCGGCTAGTAAAGCGAGCAAAATGCTGGCTTGCATCCATAGATGCTTCTCAAGCAAATCCCGGGGCATCATTCTCCTCTTGTACTTGGCCTTGGTGAGGCCACAGCTGGAGTACTGCATCCAGTTTTGGGCTGCACGATTCAAAAAGGATGTGGAGAAACTTGAGAGAGTCCAGAGAAGAGCCACGCTCATCTGCCAGCCTGCCACTTACTCCTTAATATCCCTGCCTACCTAGTGGGTCCTCTTTTACCATTGCTTTTTCTGGTCCCTTCCTGTTACTCCTCAGTAAGAGAGAGTGATGTATATTCCTAATCTGTAAGTGCTGGTAGACATTCTGCTTTCTGTCTTCCCTCCCTTAGATCATTGTGGTCTGTTTATTTGCCATTTTTTAAATGAGTGCAGCAGGGCCACCAAGTTCATACTACCAGCAGATGTCCAGAATAACTGACTTGAATACACAGGTAGAGGTGCAATTAATATTTCATCTTCTCAGTTTTCCTTTATGAATACCGGCTCAGATCTCAACAGCAGCAACTTGTGTGCCCTCCACTGCTCTGTGCTCAAAGCCAGCAGTTGTCACTTCATTTAAATGTTAGCACGGAGCCAGGTTCTTCTTTGTGCTTAGATACCACAGTCATCAACATCTTAGTGGCTCCTCCTGTCTGTGTGCCACGTTGTTGCTCCCGCTGCTGCCCTGTGCTGGGGTCTAAGGCTGCCTATACACATGCCTGAAGGTGGGGCTAGGGTGTTTTAATTACAGTGGTTCCCAGGCAGCCACTCTAATTAAGACACCTCACTGTCACATGTATTAAACCCCCACATATTTAAAAATGGCCATGGGACACTTTAATGAAACCTTGTTGAATGAGGTTTAGATAGGGTCCCATGGCCATTTTAAAACATGCAAGGGCTTAATACATGTGATGCTGTGGCGACTCTGCCGCATTCTAATTGGAACACTAACGAGCATATAGGCACCCTAAGATGCTCGTAGTGTGTGGTGAAATAAAGATGCCATAAGCTCTCACTTGCAACTACTGCAACCTGGAGATATTTGAGGCTGTAGCCAAGAAAATGGGAACACAGGGCCACCAGTAGTGCCATGCAGTGGTGCAACATCACTGAGGACTTGAAGTTGGAGTACAAACAGGCAAGGGAGAGAAACAGCATCCCCTGTGATAGGTTACCCACGTGTTTGTACTCTGAGAAAATTAACAGGATTTTAGGATGAGATGCCGGCAACTAGCCATGGGTTTTGTGGCAGATGCGGGAGGGGCTGGATTACCCTGAGGGCAGGGAGGCTGACCGGCAGAACCTAACTAGGATACCCAGGTCCTCTGTGAGTGGGAGTGCTGTTGGGAGCATGGTAACCAAGAGAACAGTAAGTGTGCTTATATTTTTGTTAACTGCTAGCATATGCTGAGACTTTGACAGTTGGCATTTATTTTTATTCCTGGCACTGGGTGCTGATAACATGAGTAGATGTGGGTGAATACCCTTTTTGAGTTCTCTTCCTCCTCCCCCCATGGTCTAGCCTCCTTCTGCATGCCCATGGTGGTGGCCATAAACAAAGATGAGCAAATGTGTACTCATCTCTTAGTTAAGCCACCCCTTACACTCCACACCCATGTCACAAGCTCTGGAATTCCCTACCCTCTCATCTGCTGAACCAGCTACCCTTTATTTCTGAAGTACCCAGATAAATAGGTCTCCATAATACATTAGAAAAATGATCTAAAAGAAAATGTTGTTTGTTGAGCAATGAGCCTTGATCAATGAGTAAAGTATACGTTGCTGATTTAGAGGCCTAATATAGTTCAGGGCTGTTTTGGCAGCTGTTTCGCTTGGTACCATATTTGCCAGAAGATTCCCCAGCCATGCCCATCTTCCTGGGGACAGGAAGAGTAGTGTACTGCTGGAGCACAGCTCCTTTAACTTGTCAAACCCTCATACCAGTCTACTGCAATGACACTAGCCCCCAGTGACCCTGGCTGCAGGGATGAGAGGCTACACACCATGATAACCGGGAACACTGGCAACTGAGCTCTAACCTCAGACATAACTATGTTTACCTCCTAGCTTATCCCTCTACCCAGCTGGTATTGTAACTTTTATTCTGAACCTCTTTTATTGTGAGCTTTATATGCGTTCGCTTTGTCTGTGACAGGAAGGTACGACTGGAAGGAATCTCCTGGGTTGTTGAGTACAGCCCTCTGTTCTTGCAGGCACAGAGTCATGCAATCCCTTTCCTAACTTGGCCAAAATCTATGTACAGAGCAGTTAGGCTCCCTTCCTTGCCTTCTACCTCCCATAGGAAGCTATTTCGTAACCTCGCTATCTTTAAAAACTTTCTAACTTCCAGCAAAAATGTGTTAATAGTTAGTTTATTCCCATGTACTTATCCCTATTTGTTCTTGTGCCAGGATTGTCCTTTTCCCTCCCTGGAGCTTTTCTGTGGTGTATTTGTAGATGGCAGTTGCATTCCTTCTCGGTGTGTTTGCAATGTCAGATGGCTCCATAAGGAGGGTAGGTCCAATGCCTTGTACAGTGGCAATGATCTTTCCCTCTCTCTGCTAGAAATACTTAACCTAATACAGGGCATTAGCCTTTATCGCAGCTGTGTCACACACATCATAGTCATCCCGTGATCACCTAATACTTACAGGCCCTTCTGTCCTCAGGTGCTTTTAATGGGTGAGTTATTAGCGTGTAGAAGAAATTCTTATTAGTCACTATGTGGATGAACTTGCCGACTGTACTGTTGAATATCATGCCATTTCTGCTATTCTAGTACTCTAGGTCATCCAGTTCTTCCTGCATGATAGCTTGAATCTTACTTGTATTGATGACAACTGCTCTCTTTTCATCAGCAGGTTTCATCAGCACATTCTCAGGGTCATAAAGAAAAATATGAAGCAAATCAGTCCTGAACCAATCTTTGAGGAAATCTACTAGTAACATTTATGTAGGCTGGTACTTCCTCTTGCAACATTGCCTGGTCTCTTCCCTTTAGTACGTCTTCTTATCTGTCTTACATTTCTTCTTCTCTACTAATCCTCATCTTCTCTATCTTAACTAATAATATCCCATGTGGCATAGTGGCAGATGCTGTACTCAGGTCCAGATAGGTGAGGTTCATTGCTTATTATCTTAAAAATAAATAAATAAATAAATCAGTTCTCTTATCAGAGAAATGTATAAGGTTTGTCTGCCACTATCTTCCATGCTGTACTTTGTTCTATTTTTCATTTACCTCCTGTCTCCAGTTCTTTTTCCCTTTATGATGTCTACCCGCATATTGCTGCATATTGGTCCTACTACTCTTATTCTCTTGGTATTTATATGGCTGAAAAAATGCTATTTTTTAAAATATCTTTTCATAAGATCTTGATCCAGATTGACTTCAAGTAATTCTACTTTTATCCTTGCACTTCTTGACCTCTAAAACCAGGATGTCCAACTACAAGCCTTTGAGGGGTTACTGTACTGCCTTTGAGCTTTCACTGGCTGCCAGTCTCCCCATCCCTCTGGCTATAATAGCAGCGGAAGTCTGCAGACTTCCCCTCCCTCCTCTGTGCCCAGAGGAAGAAATGGATGGGAGGGGCAGAGGGGATTTGTGGCCTCTGGGGCTTTGAAGTTGGATAGCCATATTCTAAAACATATCTTTCTTTACTGATCAGCTACTTTTTTCTCTTATTCTTCTAGGTTCTCTTCCTATTGAAAAATATGGCCATTAAGTGGAGCAGGGAATTTAATTCTTCCACTCATTGAAAAATCATTTTCTCAAATGATTTGGTTTGCAGGTTGCCTTTCTTGGTTTACACCCCTTGCTGCTTGTGTCAAAGTGGGTGCATCTACACAGGCAGTTAACTCAGTGCCAGAAACTTGGGAGCTGTTTGAGCCAGAGTACACTGCTTCTGGGCACAGTGTCTACATGTGCGCCTGGGACAGCAGCAACTTCAGCTGGGACAGAGCAGGAGGCACTGGGTGTCAGCCCCAAGTTCCAGGTGGTGGAGGGGCTGGCAAGAGCTGTGTGTCTGACCCTTGGCTGGCTGGGTTAACTGGGCACAATTTGCATCTGATTGTCACTGTCTACACGTGCATTTAATCACGATAAATGACATGAAGATGCACCAAGTAAGACAAAACTGAACATATACATATCTTAATTTGTGACGGATTCCCAGATCTGAGTTCTTCCAAAATGTTCAGCAGTTATGCAAGTTTAAAGGGAATGAGAGAATCCCAGAGGGAGCTCTGTGTGAAGTTGATGTTAAACCAAAATACCTTAAGTAGCAGGGTGACCTGCTTTGCCTTCATATACTGTATTCTTTACCCAGGGTATCTGGTCAAACAATACCCTGGAATATTAGCTGACAGATTCAGGTACCCTTACATGTTCTGCCTTCCTAGTGGTAGAAGTGATTTTCCTCTTTCCCAGTGTCATTCAGCACAACATGGACAAATACCTAGAGTATAGGGAAATTAGTATAGGGAAATATTTTGATGCAGTTTAAAATTTGAAGGGAAAGTGAACTTCTTGTTTCTTTTTGGTGGATAACTGGCTTTCTATCTAATGCCCCTATACCAGGTTAGAGAAGAATTCCTTGTTCTCCCTTTAATAATTACTACCCACTATAAAATGATCTGCTTGTGATCAGTATTCTAAAATGTCTGAGGGAACTACAGTACCTTGTAGCATATCTTACTTTCTCAAGAGACCTTTATTTGTTTGAATAGCAAAGCTGAAACTGTCAAGTCTATTGGGTTTTTTTTTAAGACTGACTTTGGCCTCTTCCTTTTTGCATTTTTACTCCCCAGAGGTGAAAATTCATCCTCCCCAGATCAATTGATTTGAGTCCAGTTTTTCTGAAGCCTAGGAATAACTGAACTTTTTGTCAAAGTCTTTATTTGTTTTTGAGTCCCAGGAATGTCATATTACATTTAGATTTAAGATAGTAGGTAGTTTGGTCTACAGTTTGGTAGGCGAATGTGAGGCATGTTATAATGATGTTATAATGATAATGAGGCATGCAGGTGTTGCCGGCACAAGGTGCCTGAGGGAGGCAACGATTGGGTTCGTTGCCCGGTGTGTGTTGCGCCAAATAAACACACTGGGGGAGAAGCAGACAGAGTTTATTTGAGCTCAAGTAAAAGGCACAGGGAGACTGTATGGTCTTAAATCCTGCGCACCTAACCCTGCAACAGCGGGATCTTTATACCCCGGTCAGGTTCACTGTCAGTGATTTTGCACCAGCTGGCTCCCCTCTTTCTCCCCTTTCCCTCCTCCTTTCTCTCTCCGAGTGGTGCCCTTGCATTCCACAGATAAGTTTTAGCTCGCCTGCTTTCCAGAAGGACAGGAGATTGCAGGCGCCAAAGAAAGGGTTACAAAGGTTGGGCAAGGGGGCGTTTTGGCTCTTCTGAGCCTGGAGCAGAAGGACTTCCTCGACACTCATGGTCTTCCATCCCTCTGAGTTACCCAGGGTTATGCCCAGTGACACCAACACAGGGGACTGCAGGCTTAGGGGCAACCAACATGGGTTCACCAGTGGCAGGTCCTGTCAGACCAACCTGGTGGCCTTTTACGATCAGATCACCAGATCATTAGACGCAGGGGTAGCAGTGGATATAATCTTCCTGGACTTCCGGAAGGCTTTTGACACTGTCTCTCACCCTGTTTTCATTAAGAAACTGGGGGGCTGTGGTGTAGACAGCCACACAGTCAAATGGGTCACCAACTGGCTGGAGGGCTGCACCCAGAGGGTGGTAGTGGATGGGTCCTTCTCAACCTGGAAGGATGTGGCCAGTGGGGCTCCGCAGGGCTCGGTCCTCGGGCCCACACTGTTCAACATCTTCATCAGTGATTTGGACAAGGGGGTAAAAAGCACCCTGTTCAAATTTGCTGATGACACTAAGATGTGGGGGGATGTGGGTACATTGGAAGGATGCAACAGGCTACAATCAGACCTAGATAGGTTACAAGGGTGGGTGGACGAGAATAGGATGGGTTTCAACACAGACAAGTGCAAGGTGATGCACCTGGGGAGGAACAACCGGCACCATACCTACAGGTTTGGGAACTCCCCTCTTGTCAGCACGGAGGCGGAAAGGGATCTGGGGGTCATCATTGACTCCAAGATGAACATGGGCCGGCAGTGTGGGGACGCAGTCAGGAAGGCCAACCGCACCTTGTCATGCATCCACAGATGCATCTCGAGCAGGTCCAAGGAGGTGATCCTCCTCTATGCGGCACTGGTCAGGCCACAGCTGGAGTACTGCATCCAGTTCTGGGCGCCACACTTCAGGAGGGATGTGGACAGCATGGAGAGGGTCCAGAGGAGGCCACTCATATGATCAGGGGACAGCAGAGCAGGCCCTATGAGGACAGGCTGAGGGACCTGAACCTGTTCAGCCTCCAAAAGAGAAGGCTGAGGGGGGGATCTTGTGGCCTGTTATAAACTAGTCAGGGGGGATCAGCAGGCATTGGGGGAGTCACTGTTTCCCCAAGCACCACCAGGAGTGACCAGGAATAACGGTCACAAGCTAGCAGAGGGTAGGTTTAGGTTAGATATCAGGAGGCGCTACTTCATGGTCAGGGCGGCTAGGGTCTGGAACCAGCTTCCAAGAGAAGTGGTGCAGGCTCCTAGCCTGGGGGTGTTTAAGAGGAGGTTAGATGAACATCTTGCTGGGGTCATTTGACCCCAGTACTCTTTCCTGCCATGGCAGGGGGTCGGACTAGATGATCTGCTCAGGTCCCTTCCGACCCTAGAAACTATGAAACTATGTGTTGTAGTTCAGCGCTACTAAAAAGTGTCATCTGTAATAGCATCGGCTTCAAATTAGCATATAGTTTTCTACCTACCTCAAAAAGCTGTGATTGTGCCCCTTGGTAAAGTGCCAAGCTTGCTTGCAGTGCTATACATGTATACATCTAATAAATACTCATTTCTTAAGGTAGTTTTGTGTAAATATGCTGGAGTCTATAGAGAAAAACAGCAGCACGGCCGGAACCAATTTGCGCTCAGTAGGTATTTTGAAGAGTGATCACTGCAGCTGGAAAAGAGACTCCTCTAGTACCAAATTCATTCTGAATAAGTGCTATCATTGATCAGTTGCTACAGTGATGTATATTGAATACAACTGGAGTTTTTCTTCTCTAACAAAATACATATTTAATAAAAATATATTTAATAAATATTTTCAGCCTCTCTAATTAATTATTTTTTCATAAATTCAGGTCTACTGAAGGAAAGTTTAAAAGATGGAACTTTTAAATGTGCTTCCAACAAAATTGTTGTTGTTATTCATATTAAGTAAATAATATTTCTTCCTGCCCTTCAGGTCAGTAGGTGGCTTACTATAGTAGATAAGCTGAGGTGGCGAAGCTTATTATCAGTTTGCCTTTTTGCTTTGCTCTGCTGCAGGCTAACAGCCATGTCGACACTGCTGGACATAAAAAGCAGCATGCTGAAGCAGGTGCAGAATCGACAGTCCTTTCATCATAAAACCACAGTGGCAACAGCCAGCATCTCTGCACAGGAGATCAGTGAAATGACAAGTGCTGTCAGGTAGGTGTGGAGGAATTGGTCACTGGAGAATATGCTGCTGCTTTTTTAAATCTGATCTGTGCCTTTAATTGAAGAAGTTGCCTACCGGCATTAAGCCCATGTTTGTATTTATGCTTTCCATTGACTGGCTACATTATGCAATTTCTAGACATGGAAAATGGTAAGTCTGTCAGTGTAGGATGTTTGAGCTGACAACTGGGAAAACTCACTCTAAGAAGGGAAAACCTACTCTAGGAAGAATTTAAAGTGACCAAATCAAAATTTCATTTGACTCTAAAGTAAATTTCTTAAGGAACTAGTGGAGTTTGTTCTTTTTACTCAAGAGGAAAAGGTCAGCATCATTTTGATACAAGCCTTATTTTTGTAAATTATTTCTTATCCGTGTATTAAAACAATGATCTTATGTGCTGTAAGGGGATATTGCACACTGCTTTTATTATTCCTTAAGATGCATACACTTTTGCTAGGAGTGTAATTGTCTTATTAATTTTCTTTTCACTATTCTTTCCCTCAGTTTGTCCATTTTAACTAATTTGTTGGATTTTCTTATAAATTGGCTTTATTTCGGGAAATCTATGTGTTTTTTAATTTTCATCTGTTACGACAAGCATAAGATAGGAAAAGCAGTATTTTGTGTTCTTAAGGAAAATGCAGGCACCTAACAGTAAATTCTGTTTGTACAATGCAATAAGTAACAACTGTCTTCCTAAAAGTAATGTATGTGAATAGTAATTGCTGTATTAGTAACTATCTCAAAATACTCCAAATTGTCTTAACAGCAAAACCAGCTGAATACCTAACCTGCTTTATTTTGTTATCTATTCATCTAAAAATGGAGACTGCAGAAAAAGGATAGTGCTGAATGAGACTAGTATGAAATATGTGTTGCAACACTGACAAGTGCAAGGTGATGCACCTGGGGAGGAACAATCAGCACCATACCTACAGGCTGGGGAACTCCCTTCTCATCAGTGCAGAGGCAGAAAAGGATCTTGGAGTAGTCATTGATGCCAAGATGAACATGGGCCAGCAGTGTGGGGAGGCAGTCAGGAAGGCCGACCGCACCTTGTCATGCATCCAGAGATGCATCTCAAGCAGGTCCAAGGAGGTGATCCTCCCCCTCTATGCGGCACTGGTCAGGCCGCAGCTGGAGTACTGTGTCCAATTCTGGGCACCGCACTTCAGGAGGGATGTGGACAGCAGGGAGAGGGTCCAGAGGAGGCCACTCTCATGATCAGGGGGCAGCAGGGCAGGCCCTACGAGGAGAGGCTACGGGACCTGAACCTATTCAGCCTCGACAAGAGAAGGCTGAGGGGGGATCTAGTGGCCTGTTACAAAGTAGTCAGGGGGGACCAGCAGGCATTGGGGGAGTCCCTGTTCCCCCGAGCGCTGCCGGGGGTGACTAGAAATAACAGTCACGAGCTGGCAGAGGGTAGATTCAGACTAGACATCCGGAGGCGCTATTTCACGGTCAGGGCGGCTAGGATCTGGAACCAACTTCCAAGCGAAGTGATGCTGGCTCCTACCCTGGGGGTCTTTAAGACAAGGCTAGACAAACACCTTGCTGAGGTCGTTTGACCCCAGTACTCTTTCCCGCCATGGCAGGGGGTCAGACTTGATGATCTGCTCAGATCCCTTCCGACTCTACTAACTATGAAACTATGAAACTGTCTTGAGTTATTACAGAAGTACAGTGAGAAAGCAATTTAGAGAGAGCATAACTAATTATTATAGCCTTATTTTTAAAATTCCTTACCGACTTGTTGTGAAGAAAAAGTCAAAAGTTCATGGAAATTCTAGCCAATTAAATATAAGACCCATCCAGCCTCTTCTTATGTTACATCCCAGGTATAAGAGCTGAAGAACCCAAAAGGCAGAAAACCAGTTGTAACATCAAGATTGAAATTTCACGTGAATAAATTGTTAGTAATTTTTCATGTAAGATTCTCGCAACAACTTTAATTTTGTCCCATGTGCAAAAAATGTTAGCACAGCACTGTTACTACTAGGATTCTTTTTGCCAAAGCCCTCCAAGTATTGACATAGCAACTCATCTGATGTGGTATCAAGCAAACTTTAATAGTAACCTGTAGACAATATTACAGGTTTTCTCCCCATAATTTTTTTAGGGGGCCACAATTGAGAGAGGGTTGAAAATCACTGCTCTATTAAAATGAGGTGCATGCTGTTAACATTTAAAAAAAAACCCTGTTGTACAGGGTCATGCAGACCCTCAGAGCTTTATTTAACTCTCACTTGTCAGTCATGGAAAGAGCCATGCAATGTAAATGTTGCTTTTTCAAGTTTTCCTTTGGTGGTTCTTATTTCTTGTGTTCTTTTTGTAATTTTGGAGCAGAGTCTCACTGGCCTGTATGGGTATGCATTGTGACAAAGGCAGGGATCCATTCTTTTGCTTGTGTGCAAGGCCAGTCAGAATTATAGAGCATAGTTTCTATATTCTTAAATGCCTCTCTCTGAATGAGACTCATGAAAGAGGGGAAGGCAGTTGAATCTTTCCTTTCCCAGCTTTGAGCAGCTAGTGAAACTTACTGGGCATGAAGGATGGAGTGCGCGACTGCTGTGATTTAGCACAAAATGTCCTGACTTGGAACCTGGCGTCTTCTGTCTGCTGATGTACTTTGTACCCTGTGACTTGCCTAATGATGATGTAAATCCAGAATGAAAGGATGATAGTTAATCATTTTTGCATGCCTTCCTCTATTTGTGATAAATTTCATTGGTACAAGCAGACCTGATGCTCTTCTTGGGTGACCCACTATTCTAAATCCTGTAGCTGGGCAGTTTCCTCTTAACCTCTTCTTTATTTGTATTTCTCTGGATTACTGGTGACTAAAGCAGTAGGCACCCCGCACAGAGCTGAAATAAGTTCAGAATTGCTCTGAAACACTGTTGTCAGGGAAACTAGGGTTCATCATGCTGTGAACCGACAAGACATCACACTGCTGCAAAGTGACTGTTCTGAGGGATGGGAGCATTTCCTTGTGTTCATATTTAAATATGAGAGCTGCACTCTTTTGAACTGAAGGTCATAGCTTCTCTGGTAGCAGCAGTATCTTTCTCTAATGTTGGTAGTAGAGTTTTGAGGGGCATTTGAGGGATTTGAATTCTTCTGGACCTTTAGCTAGCTGACTGTTTGAATGTGTTTGTGTGGTTTAGGTGCCAGGGATGGCAAGGGGAAATCCAAAAAACAGGAAATGCACAGCTAAGTAAAATGTTGCATCTCGAAAGATGGGCAGGCTTGTGAGTTCTTGCTTTCATGTCTTTTTGGCTGTCTAATGATGACAATGTGTGGAATCCCAAGATGGGGAAGATGGCAGATCTGAATCTCAGATCATTTCAAATGGACTTGGGATATTTAACCATCTAAGTGCTAAGGGAGCTAAGGCCAATGTTTGCTACAGTTGCTGTTGAAAATGTTAAATTTCTCAGACTTGCACTGAAGGGAATTAGGTTAGTTACATGTGGCAAGAAATGCAGTTTGGAAGTAAGGAGGGACTAGCTTTGATTCCAGGGCGAACTAAGTAACTTCCTTTTAGAAATCCTTACTACGTTGTGAATATTGGATAAGATTTTTATGATGAGTATATTACTCACATATTTATGATGTAGCTCCTATTGCTTCAGTTGTCTAATATCAAAAGGAGGTTAACTGCTTCTTGCATTTATCCTGAATGAAGGATGGATATTATGCTTATAAGCTGCCAGCCTGCTTTCACGTAACCACCAGTAAAATGTTCATAAAGAAACCTATACAGAGAGAATCCCTTCCACAAATTGCAAGTCAGAAACACAAGGGAGGCACAACATGGGGAATGGTCACAGTAAAGGACTAAGGCAAATTGGTCATGAGGTTATTTAGGAAAGTAATAGGTATATTTTGTTATGGAGAAGGATTAGGATTTTTTTTTTCTTTTAGGAAGGATACAGAAGATGAAGATTTTTTTGAAAGACTGAAAAGAGTCCTGAAAAAAGAATCTAGGCTGCATTCTGGACAATTTGAGGTAAGTTCTGCCTTGTTGTCTTACTGAAAATATGAGTGATTCATTAGGAAAAATGGCACTAGCTAAAAAAAACAAACAAACCTTCTTCCCAAGGTCCATACAACAATATACAATTAAGCATATTCAGGCAGCTGGACTGCTCTAACTGCCAACACTAGCCTTTGGTCAAATGTTTCAGTAAACAGCAAATTATTTCTCTGCGAGTTTGTAGGAAACACTTAGAAGGTTTCACCATATAGATACTGTTTTGCTCCAAGAAAAAGGATGGATTCTGATTTTTTTGGTGGTTGCGACCTGCACTGGATAGTTCTGTTTTCTGCTTTTTGCTTGGGTAGAAAGGAGATATAATTTGAATGAAGTACAAGTAGAGCAGATGGAGAAGAAGATTCATGCTCTTGAGAAACTGGAGAATCATTATGAAGGATTCCCTGGTTACCTTGGTCTGGTCAATCCACACTGATCCAACGTGCAGGCAACAGAATTAAGTGATGGGGGTAGAAAAGAGAATGGAGAAGAGTGGAAATGTATCAGCACCTGAAATAGAAGAACCTGAGGGGTATCTTCACAACTGGAAGTATAAAATGGCTACAAGTGCCAACTAGAAATATGAGGAGAGCAACCTGAATACAAGCAACTGAAGGAAATGATCTATGGGGTGTTATATTTAAACACCTTAGCTATTCCTCCCTAGCCCCTATACAGATGCTCTTATTCTGCACCAAGTGCCATTGGGTGGTTTAGATATTTTCTCTAAATAAAGCTAAACTGTGCAAAAGCACTCTTAGAGCAGAATGATACGGTTCACATGGAGGTAAGTGAGAAATGACAGTTTTGCTTAAATATAACACACGTTTATTTCACAATAGCTTCCCCATGCAGACAGGTCCTTTGTGGCCTTATTGATATTGATTGAGTCTTATTGTGTTTTCTTTCTCTTAGCCAGCTTTCTAACCATGGTAGAACTTTACCTTTGGCTTTCCTTAGTAGTCTCTCTGAGGGGCTTTGACAGAGGCATTTGAAAGTCCCTATCATATGATTAACTTCCTTCTGTCTTGTCTGTGGCTGTTACTGAGCAATGAATATAGGGAGTTGCCTACCTGTGAATTGTCAGGGTGACCCCATGTTTCTCTGACTCTTTCCTCTTTTGCTTACTTGGAAATTGCTTGCCTTTTTCATTTGTGCTGTTTCTCCCTCCTCTTTTGTTAAATAATTTGTTGGAAGTGACATATTATGTTAAATGTTTGTTTTTTGTAGGGTGTTTTGAACAGCAGCACTCCACCTCCTCCTGAGACTGTTAGACAAAGTCATGCCGGGGAGGAGATGAAGCCAACAAAGGAGGAGGTAATGAGAGTGGAAACATTTAAACACGGACCCCCCTTTTGTCACTTGCTTGGGATTTTTAATTTTATTTATACATAAAAGTATAAATGTATTGGTGACAGGGCATTAGGTCTCCTGTTTTTTGTTTTAGTTTAAATCCTTAATGCATGGCCCCAAAGCGTATGTTATGAAAATTAACTTATTAGACCAAAACCCCTTCCAAAGCCAAAAATGGAAAATATCATCTCAAACTATGTTCAAGTTCATTAACTTGAGGGCAGGGAAGAACTCCCATTGTCCCTAGTTTTGTGTTGTGATTTAATTAGTGACTGCTCAGCCTCTCTTTAAAAATTTACTTTAGTATTGCCCAACTGAAGGTTAACATATATTCACTTTTTGCACTTGGTAGCTCACTGCTGTCTCTAACAAATTCATTGTTAGAGAGTTGTCTAAGTAGGCTTATAAACTTTGGTGTCTGAGAGCTGCCATTGTACAGTTTCTTTCTGCTGGGATACCTGTTCTGTAGAAATGCCTGATCCAGTTAACATGGATGCATATGAATAACTAGTTATGAGTAGTCTCACTGATTTCAGCAGGAATATATTCAAGTATGTTTGCAGGGGCCTTTATTTGGTAATAAGGAGAAATGGGATGTCTGAGGTCCAATTTAAAGTTAATAAAAGTATTTTAAATCATTGTTTGCTATTACAGTGTTAGATAGTTGTGTTTGGTTTGGGTTTTTCATTAGCATTGGCTTATTCTCATTGCAAGAACCACCATTAAAGCACTCCAATATTTCATTGAACACACAACCAAAGGAAAGAGAATTAAAGAATTTAAACCTTAAACACAGAATCCTAAGATTGGAAAGGCTGTCTAGGACCATGTTGTTCAGCATCGTTCACAGACTCGAGATTAATTGCTCCAGAACTGTACTTGAGATTCCTATCCAACCTTTTCTTTAAAACTTCCAATCAAGGAGATTCAACAACTTACCTGGACAGTTTGTTTCATTTACCAACTGTTTTTGACATTTTGAATTTTGTCCTCAGGCTTGGTCTCAATATGCCTTTCTTGTAGTTTAAGCCCATGGCCTGTTATCTTGCCCTCTGGTATAAGGGAGGATGATTTTTCTCCTCCTTTTGGGCAGCATTTAAAATATTTGAAAGCTGCTGTCAGGTTCCCCCTTATTTTTCTTTTCTATGAGCAAAACATACTAAGTTCTTTTAAATTTTAATCTTACAGGTTGTTTTCAACCACTTTATCATCCTTGTTGCTTGCCTCTGGATCTGCTCCATTTTCTCTGTTCTTCTTAAAATACTGTACCTGAAATGGGAGACGGTACTCCAGCTCAGGTCTAACCAGAAGTCACAGAATCATAGATAAAATCCTGTCTTGCATACAGTGCTTTCATTAATGCTATCCAAAATTGCATTTTGTTGTGTGTTTTTGAGTTTTTTTCTTCTTTGCAGCAGCATCTCTTGCTAATTTGACTTGAGTTTGTAACCCTCAGATTCATCACGGCAATGTTACTGCACAGCTGGTTATCTCCTATTCTGCAATCTCTTAGGATTAGAGTTAACGTATGACTAGTCTGTATCAAGGGGCCTGTACCAAATCCAAAAACCAGAAGACTTGGGCCCTGTGGGGTTTGAGCTGTCTGTCTGCGAGTTAATAATCTCTGTGCTGGGTCTGTTGGAGAACCCAGGCTTGCCACTCCTTACATACTAGCTGGGAGGCTCTTTGGGAAGCATTTTGCACCAGATTTACCTGATTCCTTTCTGCTTTCAACCTTGCAAGCAAGTTTCATCATATACAACTGTTAAATATCATTCCCATCTTCCTGGGCAACAACCTTGATGGAAAGTGTCCAATCGCGTCACCTCTGTGAGCTTTTTTCTCTCTCTGATCTGCAGTCTACTTGGTCTTGCAATGGCTGGAGTGTAACAGTAAGCTCCCCAAAAGGTGGGGGAAATAATCTCATTTTTAACCCTTTAGCTGCTGAAATACCTTGGAGAGTATATACTCCATGGAAAACTGCTCAGGGTTTCTTATTGCTGGACTACAAATTACTCCTAATTTGAAAACGATACAAATATTTTTCCCCGCAGTGATTGAAGTTTGTTTGGTTTTTTTTATAAATATTGTACATACTTACTTTCTAGGTAGAAATGCTGTATGAAGAAGCTTTATACACTGTGGTTTATAGATCGGGAGTAGTATCATCAGAACATACTGCCAACGAAGATAAACTCTTTGAGTATCTGCAAAAGGTAAGGCAATATTCCTGACTCGTTCCTGTCAAAAAATAAGGGGGGGTTTCTGTCAATAAAATAAGTAAGACTTCAGGTTCACCACCTGGGCATGAGTGAGAATAATTACCCCAACATCATCTTAACATAATTGCTCATCTAATGAATGAGCGGGCACTTGAGTTTCCAGTATTGTAGAATGTGTCTATGACATTCAACATTAAATATTTAGTGACAGGTGCAGTTCTGAGAAGGTGTCCTGGAGTAATTCTGTTGACAGAGGCAGTACTCATGAAAATTAGGGCAGATATGAAGTATCAGATGCATTTTGCAAAATCCTTTTGTGAAATCAGTTTTCTTATGAACTACCATGTCGTTTGTGATATTTCTAGTCCACCTTGCCCTTTCTTGTAGTTTGACTGATTTAGTTGCTCCTTCTCTTCTATCTCCTGACTCTCAACATGCTAGTGTACAGCTTTAGGTTGCAGTTTGCCACTACCTTTTTCTTATTTTTGTTTCCCATGACTTGCCTTCGTCTCTTGTTCTTCAGTAGAAAATTCAAATGAGTGGTTGCATCTTTTGGTTTCCTACATACATTGTTTCTCTGAACTCTAGTGATTTCTCCACAGTTCAGTGGACATTTATTCATTAGAATATTCATCCATGCACCAGCTTGGCTCTTTACCTACCAATTCATTTGCACTTGTTGCCACCCCACCCCCCTTATTTGTCTGTTCACTTGCCAAAATCCTCAGAATTCATATGGCATGGACATTTAAAATAATTTTTTAGAGTCTTAGACTTGAAATATTAATTATAATTAAAAAACCCCCTAATGTTGTGTTGTTGGTGTGCACTGTTTCTCTGAATGCCGGAGACAATTTTAGTATAACTGAATAATGATGATAGTTGTTAATAATAATAATAATAATATTTAGTTCAGTAATCTTATGATAAACTCACATTTTGGATTTTACAGACCCCGTTCCTTCCAAGTGTCCATAGCAGTAGGTACAGTTTTAACCTTTCTGAGAATGAGTCTATGTCCAATGTTCCCTCTGGGGCAGCTGGAATTGTTTCAGCAGAATACTGTTCAGGATTTATTTCTGATTCTGTGAGTAGTTCTCCATGGACAGATGGAAGTGAGTGGGACATGGCATCTCACTTTTACTACCTGAAAATGTGCCACAGTTACTCAAATCCATTCAACCGGGGTTGGGGGGGAAGCCCCTTGTCTTACATGCAGGTAAGGGGGCAGGGGCAGGAGACGGTTGTCTTAAATTCAAAGTTTTCCGGTATTCAGGTAAATATAGTAATTCTGCACCACTGGTGTGTTCTAATTGATGTCAGTTCTGTGAGAAGAGAGAAAAAGAGATGCGGGCCCGTTTTCCTAGGACTCGAAAGAACACTGCTAGGTCCTAGAAATCAACCGTTGAAAACAGCTTTTTCTTGTGTTGTGCATTGTTTTGAGAGTAATTTTCTGTTGCTACCTCCAGAGAGTTCTGTAGACAAGCAACTGGGCTAAGGTTCCAGGCACATTTAAGAAAACATCTTAGCGAAAGTTACATGTGGAAGGGAGGCTAGGCTACTCTTCCATGAATTTTACAGGCTAGGCAGGAGCATAGTAAAGCCCTATTGACAGTAGTTTTTTTGAGTGAGGTATACACTTTGGAGACACAGATATGCCTCCATCCTCCATAACCAGTCACAACACTGAAAGTCTTTGGACAGAAGCAGCTTCAAATATACTAGAAATCAAACTTCCTAATAGTCTCTTCCACTGTGGGTGAAAAGTGTTCACTGCTCTTTTTGATGGTAAAGATCTGAATAAATTCATCAGTGGCTGTTGAACATGATAGGGCTGCAGACTCCAGATTAGGACTTCCAAGACCTCTAAATGCTGGAAACTGGATATAAAGGGGCTGGTGACAGATTAGTCGGGCTGGGTCTTGCATAAATACTTAACATTCACTCTTGGTTTCTCTGAGATACAGGATACTGGAATAGGTGGGCCTGTGGTCTGACCCAGTCTGGCATATTTGCAGATTTAACCAGACTGGTTAATCTGTAAATCTTAGTTTCTTTTCTTCAGGCTTGTCATTTTATATTTCACCTTCCTTTACTGCTGTGATAACTGTTACCTTAAGAAACTGCTTTTCATTGTGGCTAGTTCAGATTTCATTTCCTCATATGTACTTGTGTGTTAAGTTTAAGTCTTGTAAATGTTTAGTTGTTTAAAATTGTCTGCTGTCTTTTTGCTGTTTTTATTAACAATTGCTGTACACCAGGATCTATCATGGTAAGTAGCTTTCCATGTCTTTTAGTGTTTGTCTTTCAACGTTAAACATTATTTTAAAATTGTAATCAAATCTCATATAATGATTATGTGCTTGCTTCCTAAAATTATAAACTGATATGCTCTGAATTGCCTTTTCTGAAATACAGTGCAAGTATATTAATAAAGAGTTGGTTAATGTTAACTCTGTTGCAGAGAGGATTGGGGAAAAATGACAAAATACGGGAAGTTTTATTTTTTTTGTTTTATTTTTATTATATGACTCTGCAACCAACTAGCTATATTTGGACATTCATTAAAATTCTGGTTTTATCTAAGGATGGAAAAAGTGATTCAGAGAGTGTGATAAAACTGTATCTTCTATTTATCAAACTGAACCAAAATAAGCCTATCTGATGGTGTGGGGAAAGCTAATCTGGTTGCTTCTACATGTGTATGTGTAAAGATAGAGCTAATGCAGTTTTTTTTTCCAGTTTTGCTTATCTTTGCATTTTGTATTGCCTGGAAGCAGAAGTAGTGGTATACCATGGAGGGGAAAAAAGGCCATTTACTTGGTATTTCTCCCAACAAGAATTAAAAAAAAAAGATACTGGAGCTCTTATCAGACAGCTCATTCTTGTGAAATTTCCAGCTTGATTCTTGAATCCACACAAGTTCAAAGTTTCACATAGAACAAATTTGTGTGGGTTGCACAAACAGCTAATGGGACAATTAGGAGAAGACATGAGATGATCGTCACACCTTATTACCAGATTTTTTCTGAACAGATGCAGTGATTGATACAAGTGGCATGTAGCAACCTGCTTGAGTTCCTTGGGACTTCCTCTGACCTTCTTGTCATATTAGCAGTAAATCGGAAAATAAGTAATAAACTGCCCCTTATGTCCAGGCTATTGTAGTGGGTCCCTGGAACCCACTTCACATTCTGTGGCAGACTCGCTGCTTACTAAAACGATGGGATTTTTGTAGTATCTCACATAACAGATATATTCCCCTTCCCCTACTAAACACCTGCTTTTCAAGTTATTTCTATTCTTATTAAATAGAATAATACGATACAATTAGAGAGTGGCCCTGGAAAGCAGCAAGTAAGTTGATAGCATAAAATAACTGATTTATGTTTTATGTTTTAGGTCTTTGGAGTGAGTGTGAATGAGCATGAGGTTATCCTGCAGCGGATCAGGGAGGCAAAGGTAACAAACAAATGTTCCTTAGTCTTCTAGGAGTATGATAGGATTATTTGTGTCCGTTTAGCACAGGGTTTTCAGTTTTGATAGCTTTAATCCACAATTTTTTAATTCTGCTTTCTTATGGCAAGGGGATCTTATGGAAGATGAGATGTGGGCATGAAGAATGAATGTTATGTTCCTACCCATTTGTCTTTAGGGGCAGTTAGTACACATCTGTGCTGTAAGACAACGTCTGCTATGTGAGATTGATTACACAAGACAACAGCATTTACATACTAATTTTAGTGACCAACAACCTGCTCTCTCAGTTATCAGGAAAATTACTGTCTATAACATCCTGAAGTAAGGAAAACCAAATGAAAAGAGAGTCACAGATCCTTAGAAGCTAAAGATGGAAAATGGCCGTCATGTTATTCAAATCTCTTTTCTGATCATCATGTTTCCTGTGCACTTTAGAGAGTGCCTGATTCTCAAATTTCATCCTCCCTCTAGCTGAGTGGAGTGAGAATGGTACATGGAGTCTTATTTAGCTTCTCATTTCTTGTCCTGTAAGGCACGTAATATACATTTGGTATGATATTGATTAAAATTATGTATAGTCAGCTCTTCTGGGCTGGGAGCTGCATTTTGACCTGCCTTTTGATGTGGTGGTCCTGATTTGTGACCTGCTATTGCAGAAAATGGCTTTGGAGAGAATCTTTGGAGAAACTTGATGGGTGAGCTTTTTTGTGAAGTGTCTCTAGGTAGGCCTCTTGAGGAGAGTCCTGGATATTTAATGCCATGTCAGGAGATCAGAGCAATTGCAGAAACAGGGCTTTGGCAAGCCTTAGGGAAGTGGGTGGCCATCCTGTGGTGTATAGAAGATCAGGGAGGGAACAGGCATCACAGTGGCAGATGTGGTGAGCAGGAGAAAGTAGAGGATCAGATCAGTCTGGGAGTAATGGGTAGGGAGCAGAGCAGCAGGCCAGATAAGGGAATTGGTAAAAGTTCAGTTTATTTTTTATTTCAGTTTATTTTAGTGAAGAACTTAATTAAATTATTTTAAGTGTTACTGGCACATGGCAGAAAGATATGGTAGGGGAGAGACATTTATTCGCTTTCCTTACATTCTTCACTGAAAAGCAGCCAAGCCTCAGTTCACTTCCAGAGTGGATATGTTGGAATTGTTTAAAAAAAAAAAAAAATTCCTTGGTGTTCGTGGTTTTGAGAAGTTCCATGGTTAGTGCTTTTCTATTTCAAAATTAAGTTCTGATATTTATCATAGTGCTAATAGTAACAGTAGGTTTCATGGAGATACTGAACCCAACATCTGAGCCTCCGTATCTTTTTGCAGTCATTTAGGATGTCCATTCACCTATTATTGGGTATTGATCGTTTATTTTGCGATAATTTTGGGCAGTAGTGTATTTGTCTGCTTAAAAAAGTGGTTCTCTCTCTAAATAGAAATGTGACTAGATCGGGGTGGCCAGTCTGTAGTTCTGGAGCCACATGCGGCTCTTCGGAAGTTAATATGCATCTCCTTGAATCTTTTCACAAGCACGTGGTGACCAGCTTCCAAATGGTTAGATTCCGAGTTGGGTTCAGACCCTGTGTATATGAGGAACCTCAGCTGGAAGCTGGTCACTGTGTGCTTGTGCAAAGATTCAAGGAGAAGCATATTAACTTCTGAAAAGCTGCATGTGGTTTCAGAGCCACAGGTTGGCCACCCTTGGACTAAATAAAGGGCTAGCATTTTAATGTTTATTTTCCAAATCAAACATTTTTCCTGTATTTTGTTAGGGTCCGGGTTATGCTTTAAAAGTTACGGTTGTGGAAGCAAAGAATCTCCTAGCCAAAGATAGCAATGGTGAGTTCTAATGTTTGTTGTGATATATGTTGTCTTTCCATATTTTTCATTTGAAAATCTTTAGTTTAACAATGTTTTTATACATGTTAATCATATAGCAAATGGTGAACTCTTCATGAAAAGTTCAGTGATTTTAATTGTCTGTACTAAGCATATCAGTTCATCCTGTGGAAGGATTTGATAGAAGAAAACTGAATTGTGACTTCTATGAGGCAAGGGTTATAATTTTATCAATATGCATCGAGGGCCTCCCCCACTCCCCAATACACACGTTATTATCCCAATCTTAAGACTGTCCCAGGCCCAACTTAAAGTACTATAGCTTGTATTCACCTATAACTCCCCCAAAGGGCATTCTTTCTGCTGTGATTTGATGGGGTGCTATGGTATATCAATTTCTCTTAGGTAAGTTTCCCATCAATATATACTCTGCGGTTAAGTGAAGATAGGGGAAAGCTTAGGACTATATAAACTGACCCTAGGTTTCTGTAGATTCCTGTGTACCAGTGGAATCCTTGGTCAACCTAGAATGGTCATATGCAGGGTTTGAACTTAACTCAGAATATATGAGGACCCCCAAAATGTGGAATTCTTGATTTATCTTTTAATGGGACATTGACCTATACAGGTGTCAGAGGACTAAATTGTAGACATCCCGTGACCAAGGATTGATGGAGAAAAAGAATCTCATTAGACACACTCTTCTCTAGTGCTTGTACTGAGAGTTACATCACCCTCAACACCCTTTCTCGTGAGTAAAACAGGACCTCTTCCATGTCCTTTTTCTGACGGCAGAGCACCAAAAGGATTTCATATTTCCTTGATGTCTCACTGATGGTACTCCTGTTTCTCACCCTTTTATATTTTACACTTGTTCTGCCAGATCAACCACTGGGAAAACTGGTGGGTAGTAAGAGGTCCACACAGATGGCTGTAGCCTGCTACTGCTGTGAGTCATTCCCTTAGCCAGTGTTGTAGCAGTGCATGCTGTGAATCTAGAGGTTCTTTGGTTCA
This sequence comes from Crocodylus siamensis, assembly GCF_052110815.1. Taxonomy (NCBI): domain Eukaryota; kingdom Metazoa; phylum Chordata; order Crocodylia; family Crocodylidae; genus Crocodylus; species Crocodylus siamensis. Next base: position 50,776,784 of record NC_143406.1, read on the forward strand.
TACTTACTGATAACCCATGCCAGAGAGATGGTACAGCTTCATGTGGTAGAATATTTTGGTTAAATTGTTTTAATTGGTTAAAAAATAAAACGCTCTCCATTAAAGAACCACACGTGAAGGTCAGGTTGCAAAGTCAAGCACTCAGAAATTAAGACAGGCGTGTTAAGGTTGTTCATGTAAATTTAATACTTCCTATGATTGATGATTATATCCTGCTTCATTCATTTTGTAGGTTGGCCGGTGCATAAAGTAGAGGGTTACAAGAGGAAAGAGGATTTTCTTTTGCAGTTAAAGTACTGGATTGGGGTTAGGAAAAGAGATGAGTTCTATCTCCAGCTCTGGTACAGTTTTCCTGTATAACATTGGGCAAATCTATGCATGTGCACCAGTAGATAGAGTTAAGGTTGCCCAGGTAACTTCAAATCTGTCTTTTCTAAACCTGTGAGTGCTTGATTTTTTTTTTAAATTTTTTTTTTTTAGAACAGCTTTCATAATCTTTTAATAGAGTATTGTATGGACAAAAATCTCTTTAACATCAACTAGTTATGTTCCAAATCAAGACAACCAGTGCCTCCATTACTAGTCTTTGATGTACTGATGATTGTGTTGTATGTGCCCACTCAAGTGAAGGGTTCCAGATCACTCCTGATCATTTCTGTGAAGCATATGAAGTGCTTGGACTTGCTGTCAACCTCACAAAAATCAAGCTCTTTTACCAACTCACCCCAAACCAGCCAGGTGCTGTTCCACACATTCCAATTAGAAGACAATGTTTGGAGAATGTTGAGCATTTCCCATACCTAGTTAGCCAAAGTTATACTTTTCCCAAAAAAGAAACATAGATGATGATATTCAACAGCATATAAAATATGCCGGTGCTGCCTTTTGATATCTCTGAAATTGTCTTCTATGATCATGACATCAGGACCCAAACCAACTTCTTGTCTACCAGGCTGTTGTCATCCTTATCCTGTTATATGGGGACAAAACTTGTACAACATACCAGAAACACCTGAAAACTTGGGAATGTTACTGTTAGCAACATCTTCAGAAAATCCTCCATGTCAGTTGGAAGTACAACAGAATGAGTGGCAGTGTCCTGGCTCAAGCAAACACCACCAGCATTGAAGCCATGTTTATATAGCACCAGCTCCTTTGAACAGGACATGTCATAAGGATGCCTGACAGGTCCTACACTCCCAACTCACCGCTTTAGAGGTGGGCAAGAAAAGAGATTGAAGAAGAGGCTGAAGTAGTGTGATATTAACATCAATATCTGGGAGACTCAAGTATGGAATTGTCCCAAATGGCGCGGTGATGTATGACAAGGCATTGATCATTTTGAGCAAACTTGTCTATCTGCCTCCATAGTGAAGCAAGAGGAAAAAAGGGAAAGAGCTGTGACCTGATATCACCAGGATCTACTCCTTCCTCCTGGAACTGTTTGCCATGTCTGCAGTCAAACTTATAGATCTTGGATTGGCCTCCTCAGTCATCTACAGACTCACCAGTGACTTCCCCATTTACTGAAAGACTCATCTTTGTTTTGGGAACGGATGCTGTTGTATGACTGAAAGGACAGAAACCAGTGTTTTCTGGCCACCCCCCTCTAGGTCTGGCACATTTTTTGTACTAGGAAAGGACTTAGATGGGGAGGTCATTAAAGAGCTGGAGTAGTCTTGACTGGCCTTGTGCTAGCCAAGGATTTTCATGCCAGGAACATTGTAAGCTGTATATGTGATGGGTTTCTGGACTTCTTTACACAAGTGGAGTGGTATGAAGGAGCAGTAACATGGGCTAAGAGATCTGACTCTAAAGTGGCATTAGAATCGGTGATAGTATTCCTTTCCTACCTAATGCTACATCTCCTGACTTTTCTTTAACTGTCATTATATTATAGGCTTTATATTATCTTTTTTAATTTTAATATAGGAAAGTCTCTATGTAAATGTGCTGCACCGCAGGAGTTGGCATAAAACATACATCTGACCTTTGTCTCTCATAGTACAATGAGATGATGCCAAAGCAACAAGTGACTCCTCTTCTTTGCTGTTTGGACAGGTTTCAGTGATCCTTATTGCATGCTAGGAATCCTGATAGGACAACAGTACACAAAAGAACCAGAAGAAAAGAAAGAAAGAAAATTTAGTTTCAGAAGAAAAAAGGAGAAGATGGAAAAGTGGTCTAGTGTAAAAGATGCACTCCCAGCAAAGTATATTCAGGTTACAAAAGTCAAGAACAATACCCTAAACCCAGTTTGGAATGAGAACTTTCTTTTGTAAGTATGTTTTGTAGTATGGAGGCACCTTACTCTGAATTGGGTCTTGTCCAGCTCTTAGAAGTGCCAGCTAGTTTCTCCTTAGAGAATGCAGAAATATTCCTTATAGTATACCAGTTAACATCTGTTAAGTAAGTCAGTGAAGGATCAGGAGGTCTCCCAGGCAGAGAATTTTTTTTTTTCATTCTTTTCCCCAACTTTAATGTGATGAGTCTTCATCAAGAGGAATTACTTCCCCATTTTTATTGATAAAGTCTTACTTCCTTGAGGAAGGACAGGACTTGTCAGAGAAGATGACACTGTTCTCATCCTGTCCCAAATAAATATTTTTTTCTGCAAAGCAGGTGCTCGCTCTTTCGTTTTGTCACCTGTGCATCAGTGCATTAAGCTTCCATTGTTTGATTTTACTGTCTCAGTTTTGGTGTCTAGCGAATGCTTCCTGCATTACAAGGACAGTAGAACATTTGTGTTATTTTGAACCCTTTCTGAGCAATAATGACTGTAATGTTTTGTGGCCAACTCTGCTGTTCTGTTGGTTGTTGCTTAACTTAATGTTTCAGCTGTAAAAACAAAAACATCCCCCAATTTTATAGAGGCTTTGGGGAATTATGGCTGAGATTGTAGGGTAGAGAGTGCTTTATGTCCGAGAGATGCTGAGGAGCCTTTAGGAATGCTTAAGAAATCTAGGAGGCATCGCACCATAGGCTGTGGGGTGGGCAGGCGTTATACCTGAAGGAACTGTGTCCACAGGGCCGTACAGAGAAATTGTAACAGTTGGAAAAAAATTGAAAATGGTGCTTTTTCTTTCTGTAACTGGACATGAGCTCTATTTTTTTTGCAGTGAAATAGACAGCACTTCCATGGACCAGCTGCACCTGGATATCTGGTACAGTTTTTTTGTTTGTTTGTTTTTTAGTATGGCTACATTTCTCCCCTTTCATAAGGGACACTAGTCATTTTAGTGGACATGCAAGACGGCTACTTTTGCTAGCAAGGCATAAAAATGCTTGTTTCCAAGGCAACAGTAGAGCAGCTTCCTAGGTGGGTAAAACTGACATGCACTTTCTGTTCTCTATTTCAGGGACCATGATGATGATGTGTCAGTAGCAGAAGCTTGTAAGAAACTGAATGAAGTATCTGGCTTTAAGGGAATGGGCAGGTACTGTAGAATGGAATTGAAACTCATGCTTCTATTGAGAAAAAACTTTAAAAAACATTATAGTAGGAAACTATTCTACCTTCTGTCTCATCAACAGGAGTTTTGATTCTGTATTCACCTGACTCTTGCTATGTTCTGTGGTATACAAGGAAAAAGTTCAGCCAAGTTTTCTAAGCAGTCTTCTGAGAGAGACCCCAGAGGAAAGCCGTGTGCACGAGAGAGCCCAAAGGAGAGCCATGTGTATGATTAGAGGTCAAGAGGACAGGCCTTAGGAGGAGAGGCTGAGAGGCAAGGGACTCTTCAGCCTGGAGAAGCAAAGACTCAGGGGTGACTTGGTGACAGCCTATAAGTATGTAAGGGGTGTGCATCAGGAACTGGGAGAACATCTGTTCACCAGGGCACCCCAAGGGAAGATGAGGTCTACTAGTCACAAACTGCTGGAAGACCGTTTTAGACTGGACATAAGGAGTCTCCAGAGTCTGGAGTAGACTCCCCCCAGCAGTGGTGCAAGCATCTACTCTGGATACCTTTTAAGCAATGTTTGGATGCTTATTTTGCTGTGGTGATCAGACCCCAGCTGACTTCTTGCCCCTTGGACAGGGGGCTGGACCCAATGATCTTGTGAGGTCCCTTCCAGCCCTAATGTCTATGAAATCTATGACTGTTCTCCACAGCCTGTTTTCTGAGCTCTGAATATGACTCTAAGGTTTTTTTCAACAAGACTTTATCGGCAGTAGAGTATTTGCATCACTAGAGATGAAGTGAACAACATAGGTCAGTGTTTTTTGTGTGATTTATTTGCCTGGTAAGTCCCATAGAGCAGACAGCATGTCATGTCTTCCTTTATGTCAGCTACTGATGATTAGTAATGAATCAACCAAAAGTTTAATTGTAACCATTTACTCTTTTCACTAGGTATTTTAAACAGATTGTGAAATCAGCCAGGGCCAATGGAACAGCTGGAGCTTCTGAGGACAATGCAGATGACTTCCTGGGCTGCCTTAACATCTCTGTTAATGTAAGTTAATAGCAGTTTCTGTCTGAGTTTTATATGTATAATTTCATGTGTGAAATGATGCCTGTCATTTGATCGGAATATTTAGAATCACCTGCAGAGTTTATTGAGGAATTATCATGCACGTGTGGCTGAGATAAATTAGTGAATAGAACCAGTAGCTTGCCATCCTTTTCAGTTTTATTCAATTGTGAATAAAATTTGATTGATACCTTTTAAAACAGTGTCACGGTGCGGGGCACAGGGGTGGCCGTGATCCCTCTAGCGCCCCCCTGCCGTGCCAAGTAGGTGATCCAGCACCTTCTTATCTCGCCTGCCACGTCTTTGATGATATCTGGTTCTATATGGGAGGCTGCCTTTGATCCCCTAGTACACGGTGTTATGCTGGAACTGTTCCCTGTTCTGTATGGGGTGACTTGGTGCACCCCAGCCTTAAGGGCTGTGCGTACCTCCAGCCTCCCCTTTAGCACGCCCCAAGCCTCGCAGCTGTACCGGATGTTCTCGTGTCATATGCTCACCTCCACCTGGGATCTCTTGATACGCGCACTCCTTCTCTCTGGGGTTTCCTCCATACGCGCGCCCAATATACTCGCCCCTCCCGGGCTTCTGTCCCCCTCTTGCCCTTTCCGGGCCTCTAGCCGCACGCTCGGCTTTGTCGCGCTTCTATCAGTCAGGCCCCTATCCGCACGTCCGCCCCTCTCCAGGCTTACTCTCGCGCGCCTGCCCCTCTCCGGGACTTTGTGTCAGTAGGGTGCTAGTCGCTCACCCTGGAGCCTGTTATTTTAACCTGCCCTCCGGGCTTGTTCTCGTGTGCCAGCCTCTCTCCCAGACTCTTACCGCACGCTCGCCCAGGTTTCCTGTTCCTGTATGCCTGCCCTCCCTGGGGCCTCGGCCGTGCTGCCCGTGCTTCTCGCCCTACCTGGGGCCTATGCCGCGCTGCCCGCGCTTCTCGCCCACATTCAGGGCTTCCCGTGGTTGGGGCTCAGGCGACCTTAGCCTTACCTGGCCCCCAAACCCGCCTTCTCGGGCCTAGCTCACGCGCTTCCCGCGCTTGGGGCTCAGGTGGCCTGTAGCCATGCCTGGCCCCTGACCCTTCTTCTGGGTCGTATACCCCACTGGGCAGAATACTGCCCCCTTACAGGGCCGGGGTCACAACACCCCACAACGTCGCGCCTCTCCCTGGCGCTCACCCATAGCGCCAGCTCCGGCACCAATCATTGTGCCGCCCTGGCACTGCTTGCTGTGCCCTTACTGGGCACCAGGAACCCCCGAATTATTGGAGCTCCCATGAGGCCTCCTCATACCCCTACAGCCTCACCCAGTCCTCTGGTATTCACACAAACAGCCCTACCGCAAAGCAAACTACTAGCCAACCGGCTCTAACTCAGAATAGGCCTACCGGCTATAACGTAAGGGTCCAGGCCCAAACTGGCCCTCTTGCAAAGGCATCTCCGCCAGGATTCTCTCTGCCCTCACCATGCTGCGTCCCCTTAGGTGCTCAGGCTGCACGGCTCGTCTCTGCTCTGCTGGGCTGGGCTCTTCTGCAGAGCTCCTGCACCTCAGGCTTCCAGAAAGGAACTGGCTCTGGCCTCAAGCCTGGTTGCTTATAAAGGCCAGGCCCTGCCCCCTTCTAGCCAGCTGACCCACATTAGTTGCCCCAGCAACCCTCACCTGTGCTGCCCTGTTGATTGGCAGCTATCCTTGTTACTATTACTAGTAGCGAGCACCCTAGTGCTCTGCTACACACCTTCCCCCTTAAGTTCTTAACCTTCATCATGAGCGGGGCACGCAAGTGCCCTGTGACACAAAGGATTTGTACATTTTAAGCCATGGGGGACCATTGTGACTTCTTTTCTGAATTTAGTCTTGTGTAAACTGTAGCATCTGTCTCAAAAAAGTTTCACAATCTTAATCTAAAAATTGCCAGTGATGGAGAATCGAGCACAGCCTTGAGTAAGTTATTCCAATGATTGAGTACCCTTGTTAAAAAAAGAAATTATGCATTATTTCTAGTTTAAATGTTTCTACCTTCAGATTCCAGATTGTGTCAGACTAAAAGTTGTGTCCAACTAAAAGGCACATTTTCCAGTCCTTTAATTGTTCTTGTAGCTCCCTTAAATTCTAACATTAGAAAAAAGGTCTAAATTATCCCTAGTGTAAAGCATCCTATCAGTATATCATAGTACAGCATAAGTACTGCAAAGCAGTTGTATTTTATTACAGACTATAAAGCAGTTTTATTGAATATAGTTGTGTTGTGCCACCTGATCTATTAGGTCAGAGTTTATCAGGATATTTGTTTTGGAAAGGATTAGTGGAAAACTGGAAAAGAGTAATTTAAATGCCGATGACAAAATAAATTTGGTTAATGCTTTTGTAAATGTCTTCAAGTACATTGGGGTGTGCATCAGGACCTGGAGGAACACCTCTTTACCAGAGCACCCCAAGGGATGACAAGGTCTAATGGTCACAAACTCCTCCAAAACAGTTTCAGGCTGGACATAAGGAAAATTTTCTTTACTGTCCAAGCCCTGAAGGCCTGGAACAGACTCCCACCAAAGGTGCTTCAAGCACCTACTCTGGACTCTTTTAAGAAACCTTTGGACACTTATCTTGCTGGGATCCTTTGATCCTAGCTGACTTCCTGCCCCTTAGGTAGGGGGCTGGACTCACTGATTTTGCAAGGTCCCTTCCAGCCCTAATGTCTATGAAATCTATGAAATTTAAAGATGCACATTAATAATAGAAATAAAAATCATGGTGTCATGTTATTTATGGACATTTTGAACGAAAAAGTTGTTTTCAAGATGCATGAGAAAAGCTTGGAAAAGGACTGTTCTGGAACAAACGAGTCTGCCTTGTGAACTCTGCTGTTAGTGACCGTTTTTTTTTCCACTGATGATATCTATCAGGATCATAATGGGTTCCTGTTAAATCACTTTTCTTTTTCTGTTGTCATATTTTGGTTTACAGGAGATTCCTGTTGGTGGTCTAGATAAATGGTTTAAACTGGAACCAAGATCTAGTTCATCTCGAGTGCAAGGAGATTGTCACCTCATTCTCAAATTGGTTATAACTCAGGTAAGAACTGATTTAGAAAAATGAAGAGGGAACTGTGCTTGAGTGCTAGTTTGAAATTCTTGGTGTTGTATTTTATGGCTTTAAACACACACACATACTCAAAAATAAGGACATTTAATATCATTTTTAACAGCATGGGGTCTTATTTGTAAAAGTGCTGAGTAAACTTTTCTACTGGAATTGGTGTGTCAATTTAGCATGTTGTATTACTGTAGAAATTTAGACGATGAATTTGGTAGTGATTATTTCCTGTATGGTTGGGATAAACTTGGGCAAGCTTTTGAATGCAATACGTCGTTCTTTATAGTTTCATAGTTGGTAGTGTTGGAAGGGACCTGAGCAGATCATAAAGTCTGACCCCTGCCATGGCAGGAAAGAGTACTGGGGGTCAAACGACCCTGGCAAGGTATTCATCCAGCCTCCTTTTAAAGACCCCCAGGGTAGGAGCCAGCACCACTTCGCTTGGAAGTTGGTTCCAGATCCTAGCCGCCCTGACAATGTGTGACTGGGCAGTGAATATCAAGGGCTATAGGCTGTACAGGAGGGATAGGACAGGGAGGACAGGCGGGGGTGTGGCGCTCTACATTAAGGAGGAATACACATCCTTGTCAATTAGCGAAGAATCGGAGGAGGGGCGCTCTGAAGTTCTCTGGGTTAGAATACAGGGCAGTTGAGGGGAAAGAGATTTAACGGTGGGGGTCTACTACAGACCACCCAACCAAGGGGAAGAGCTAGACCAGGAATTCTTAAGTCAGCTCACGGAGGTAGTTAGGTCAAAGGACGTGGTCATCATGGGTGACCTGAACTTTCCAGACATCTGCTGGGAAGAGCAGTCAGCCAGGTCTGACCACTCACATAGGTTCCTACCCAAAATGCAGGACCTCCATCTAACCCAGGAGGTGCACAGCCCCACCGGGGAGACGCCTGGTTGGACCTGGTGCTTGGTGACAGTGATCATCGCCTGCTGGGATTCACCATCCAGTGCAAGGTGGCAAAGGCTTGCAGCAAGGCAGCAGCCCTAGATTTCAGGAGGGCAAAGCTAAGGAGAATAGTCAGGGAAGTACTGAGGTCCCGGAGGGGAAGGGAGCCAAGTGTCCAAGAAGAGTGGTTGCTCCTTAAGGAGACGATCCTCCGAGCCCAAAAGGAGGTAATCCCAACATGGATCGAAGGGGGCAGGAGGGCGCAAAAGCCCCCATGGCTCACAAAAAGCATCCGGGAATGTCTCCTAGCTAAAAGGGAGGCGCACACCCAATGGAAGGGAGGGGCCATCACCAGGGAGGATTATACTGCGGTTGCTTGGGGCTGCAGGGGGGCAGTCAGGAAGGCCAAGGCAGAGATGGGACTTGGGACTAGCTTCCCAGATCAAGGACAACAAGAAGTCCTTTTTTAAATACACAGGGGGCAAAAAGAAGGTTCCGGGTAACGTGGTGCCCCTGCAGGACAAGCTAGGAAATTTGGCTTCACACCAGATGACAAAGCTAACATATTTAACGATTTCTTTGCCTCAATTTTCCTGAGCAGGGACTGGATCAGCCACCCCTCCCTCTGGGCCCCACTTAGACCCCAGGGGAGGTGCACCTAGGCCAAGGGTTAGTGAGGAACTAGTTAGGGAGCTTCTGGAGGGACTGGATGTATTCAAATTGGCTGGTCCGGATGATCTCCACCCTAGAGTACTGAGGGAATTGGCTGAAGTCATTGCGGGACCCCTGGCACAGCTTTACAAGCACTTGTGGTGCTCTGGTGTGGTGCCAGAGGACTGGAAGAGAGCCAGCGTGGTTGCCATCTTCAAAAAGGGGAGGAAAGAGGACCTGGGAAACTATAGGCCCAGTTAGTTTTACCTCAATCCTGCGCAAGCTTTTTGAGAGAATTATCCTGACACATATCCAGGAGGGGCCAGCAGGGGAGATTATGCTTAGGGGCAACCAACACGGGTTCATTAGAGGCAGATCCTGTCAGACCAATCTGGTGGCCTTCTATGACTAGGTCCCCAAATCCTTAGATGCAGGGGTAGCAGTGGATGTCTTCTTCCTGGACTTTCAGAAGGCCTTTGACACTGTCTCTCACCCCATTCTCATCAAGAAACTGGGGGACTGTGGTGTCGACACCCACACGGTCAGATGGGTCACCAACTGGCTGGAGGGCTGCACCGAGAGAGTGGTGGTGGATGGGTCATTTTTGACCTGGAGGGATGTGGGCAGTGGGATCCCCCAGGGCTCAGTCCTCGGGCCCGCACTGTTCAACATCTTCATCAGCGACTTGGACGAAGGGATAAATAGCACCCTGTTCAAATTTGCTGATGACACTAAGATGTGGGGAGATGTGGGCATGCTAGAAGAGAGAAATAGGCTGCAATCGGACCTAGACAGGTTACAGGGGTGGGCGGGTGAGAACAGGATGGGATTCAACACTGACAAGTGCAAGGTGCTGCACCTGATGAGGAAGAACCAGCACCATGCCTACAGGCTGGGGAACACCCTTCTCGTTAGTGCAGAGGCAGAAAAGGATCTGGGACTCATCATCGATGCCAAGATGAACATGGGCCGGCAGTGTGGGGATGCAGTCAGGAAGGCCAGCTGCACCTTGTCATGCATCCACAGATGCATCTCAAGCAGGTCCAAGAAGGTGATCCTCCCCCTCTATGCGGCACTGGTCAGGCTGCAGCTGGAGTGCTGCGTCCAGTTCTGGGTACTGCACTTCAAAAGGGATGTGGCCGGCCTGGAGAGGGCTCAGAGGAGGGCCACCCACTTGGTGAGAGGGCAGCAGGACAGGCCCTGTGAGGAGAGACTGAGGGACCTGAGCCTGTTTAGGCTCAGCAAGAGAAGGCGGAGGGGGGACCTAGTGGCTGCCTACAATCTGATCAGGGGAGATCAACAGCAAATAGGTAGAGCCCTTTTCTCTCTAGCACCACCTGGGGTGACAAAGAACAATGGTAATAAGCTGATGGAGAGTAGGTTTAGGTTAGAGATCAGAAGGCAGTATTTTACAGTTAGGGTGGCCAAAATCTGGAACCAACTTCCCAGGTCCTCGCCCCTACCTTGGGTAAATTCAAGAGGAGGTTGGATGATCACCTGTCTGGGGTCTTGTGAACCCAGCATTCATTCCTGCCTGTGGCAGGGGGTCAGGCTAGATGATCTGTTCAGGTCCCTCCTGACCCTAGCAACTATATAACTATATTGCAATACACTTGGTGTTACATGTGGTTGGTTCAATAAAAGATATCACCCACAGACATCCTAGCCTTTTAGAAAGTGAATGCTTCTTGCAGTGCGTGGTTAGTCTATTATAATGCTTGGGCCATCCTGTTCCAAGTTCGTCCAGGGCAACATTTTGGGGAAAGTGCATGCTGCCCTGAGGAGTTCTGTATGCCTTTTTTTTAATCAGGGAGACATCTCACTGGCCTCACATAATTTGTCTAATATCATTAAATAGTAATAGCTAAGGGCTGTGTTTCAGCACTGCTTGCTTGAGACATGCAAGGGAGGCACAGGCTTCAAAGAATCTGATTTGCCCCTTGCTACCTGGCCTTTCAGCCAGTCAAACCTGCAGTCACATGTGGGCCACTTTTGTCTGGCCAGTGTAGAGCAGTGCAGTTTTTATGGATGCCTAGCAAGTTTGCTGGAAAAGGTAGTTGGAGCATAAAATAATAGTGAATTTGTGCCAAATTTGGCAATGTTGAGATTTCTCTTCCTTACAGGCTTTCTTTTTGCTTCTTAACAAAGCTGTATTTAATTTAGCCAAACCAAGACTTCATCAGATGAGTATTAAAATAGGTTAAATGTGTTATTGCCGAATGATGTTTCTGTTACAGAGAGATACATTATTATGCAAGAAGACATCAAACTTAATAATGCATGAAATGCTACTGAGACAGCTGCTGCAATATGAGCATCAGCAGAGAGAGGTAAATACCCAATTGTTTAATGCTTGAAAGTCCTTTTGTTTGCATTGCTATTTGAGCACTGCTTAGAGCAGAACCTTCTGTGCTTCTTAACTAATTTCCATTTTACCTGCTATTCTTTCATTATCTAGTTATACTTAAGCTATTAAATTTTGTCAAAATATCTCCTTTATAATTTTAAAGGAATGCCAGATGGCATAACTTTTCAAAGGATTTTTCTAAGTTAACATGTTTTATACGTAGTAAATAAACTTTTGTAGGGAAAAAAGAACAACCCATCAAAATAAACCTTGCCATAATACTATATTTACCCAAATCCCTGCTGCTTGTTCCATCCCCCCACTGCCCCAGTGCCTGCATGTCCTGGCACCTGCTCCCTTCTTGGTGCCTGGCCCCCACTACTGCCTGTACTCCCTCCTGCCTCTGCCTATCTTTTCCGTGCCACTTACTGTCCGTTGCTTACTGTCTGGCTTCAGCTCTGGCTGTGGTATGGCTTTAGTTCTGTTCCCGCACAGAGCTATGGCCAGGCCATGGAACCAAAGAAACCACCTCCCTGCCCTGGGTGGGAGTGGGGCTGGAGCCCTGCCAGTGGGTAGGCAGTGGTAGGGGGAGGGGGTATGGGCAGCAGATGGGAGAGCAGAGATGGCTGAGGGTCATGCAGCAGCTATGGCTCCGACCCCAAGTCAGAGCCACAGTCAAAGCTACAACAGCTGCCTGCCCCCACCCTCTACCACCCTGCCCTTTAACCCAGATAAGGGGCTTTTTTCTCCCTGTTAAATGGGGGAAGAAAAACTTGGCTTGGATATGAGTAAATACAGTAATCAGTCATGAGGCAGGGGTCTCAGTTACTTATGGAATCTTTAGAATTAAATTTTAGAAGAACTTGCATAGCAATACTGTGTCACAAATTACTTTCCATAAAACAAGGAAAGTAATGGATAATGGGGACAAAATTTAATGATTACCAAATCCGGAAAAAAAATATAATACATTAAGTGATATCAATATGTGTAAAGGAATGTTCAAGAATGATCAAAACACAGTATTCGCTCTGTACATACAAAGATGAACTGATTGGCTCATAGCTAAAGGTGCTCTGGTGACTGTGAAGTACAAACATCCTCTCACTTTGTGTGGATTTTATTTATTCATTTATTTTTAATGAATAGGGCAAAACATTTTGGCTTGGGTGCATGCGGCACAGCTTGTGTTCTCCGTACAGCCAGGAAGTGCTAGTTTGAAGATACATTGGTTTACACATCACAATATTACTTCTTTTAAGTTCTAAGGAAAGAGAAGAGCCACTCCATGTACATAACTATCTCCTGATGGCCAATTTAAGAAGCACTTGGAGTGCCTGCATCAGAGAAGGCCACACACTTTTGTCCCTTGTAGAAACAGGTTGAATGAGATTAAGTTAATGATACCCAGGAAGGAGGAATGGGATTTTTTGGAAACCGTCTAAACTAGACGTTTTGTCTTTTGTGTACAGATGCACTGTAAGTCACTGCTTGAACTTCTTAATGGAATTTAGATTACAAAAAGTAGTATGTAAAAATCCAACCATGAGAGACCACTGTCTTTGCTGTAAAGTATTAATGAAAGCCATTTCAAGAGGTCTTGAAACTTGTTAAAGCTGCCACTCACATGGTTAAATTATTTTTACAGCCTGATTATTACAACTGGAAAGGAGAAGTGAGCAAATTTGCTTTTACTGTGATTTCTCACCATAGAACACAGATAGACCTTTCACCTTTTCAGCATGCTGTGGTGTGAGTATGGTCCATCAATCTAATTCCTCATATTTTACAAGGTTGATTCTAAGTCTGCCTTTTTCTTCCAAAATAGCTGTAAAAATGTACTTGGCTTACCATACTTACCCACATACCACAAACATCCTTCCCCCTCTAGTTTTAGGAAAACTAGCCATCCAAAATTGAGGTGTGTTTCTTAAATGGGGAAACTTATTTCCACACCAGAATGGAGGCATGGAGAGGTTGGAATGACTGCCAGGAGTTCTGCTTCTCTTGCCAAAAACTGCTGCTAATTAAGCAGTAGCTGTGAGAAGTTTAATGACACTTGAGTGGAGGACTCTGCCCCTCCTGCATGTAGTTGGGAGCATTCAGCCATGATGAGCCCATGCTGTGGTAGGTAAGATTCTTGTATAAAAAAAAAAATCATAATTCTGCCTTCTCAAAACAAGGTTTGTGCCTCATGTAGGGTCATGTGGCATGCAAGTAAATGCAGTATGTGCAGAGCTAATTCATAATTAGGGCCCGTGTAATTGGTAGTTGACTTTGTGCTTGTAGTATTCTTGTTCATGCAATAAAAATACCAAGTCAGAAATTATTTTAGTCAGTTTAACCCTTTGGGTCCTTTCCTTGGTTATTTGATTCTATTGTGAAGTTTTATAAGGGCATTAGCAGTTGAATCTCTTTATCGGGAGTGTTCAACTTTATAATCAAGAGAAAAACTCTCTCTTCCCTAATGTCATACATAATCACAGGAAAGTGGTAGTGGAAGAGACCTTGTGAGGTCATTTAGTCCGGTCCCCTGCTCAAGGCAGGATCTTCCCTGACTAAACCATCCCAGCCAAGGGTCTGTCCAGCCTGCTGTTAAAAATTTCCAAGGATGTGTATTCCACAACTTTTCTATGTAGTCTGTTCCAGTGTGTGACCACCCTCATAATCAGAAACATCCTTCTGATCTCTGACCTGCATTTCCTTCACTGCAGCTTGAGGTCCTTGTTCCCAGTCCTATCCCCTGTGGCCATAGAAAAAGCCGATCTCCACCATCTCTGTCATTGCTCTTCAGGTATTTGAAGACTGAAGAGCCCCCTTAGTCTTATTTTCAGACTAAATAACCCCAGGTCTTTCAGCCTTTCCTCGTACACTATGCTTCCCAAGCATCTAGTCATTTTTGTTGCACCTTGCTGGATTCTCTCCAGTATGTCCATATCCTTCTTGAAGTGTAGGGCCCTAAACAGTTCTCCAGGTGAGTCCTCACCAGTGCTGAATAGAGTGGAAGAATCACTTCCCTTGATCTAGAAATGACACTCCTGTTGATACAAACCAGTACACAGTTGGCCTTTTTGCAACCAGAATACACTGGTGGCTTATGGTCTACTGTAACCCCCAAGCACTTCTCTGCAGTATTGGCTAGTCATTCCCTGTCTGAGGACATGTAGCTGACTTGTAATCAGAGTGGCTTTGCACAGTGGGTGGCTCTAGTGCAAGGTGGGCTGGTGCTTCTGATCCTGCTGCTGCTGCCACTTCTCTTCTGCCTGCTTGTGGGAGAGGTGATGCCTTCTCCCCAGCTGCTGGGTGGCACAGGTAAAGCCTGCCTCCGCCCCCCCACCTCCCCCAGTTCTACTGACTGGATCCAGTGATACCATGGGCTGTATGTTGCTGATACCTGCTGTAAGGAGGTGGGGAAAAAATCTTGTTTCTTGAAATATTAAAAATTGGACTGGGCTGAACAATTCATCAGTAAACATGCAAAAGGACATTAGCAAGTAGGAGGGATATAGTTAGTATTTCCCACTTCTGGATGTTATGATTTTATCAGAGATGTGGATATAGGAGCTACAAAAGAAAAATAAATGTTGACAGGGTGAAGGAAATTGAGTTGCTAATAAATTTGTTTCTCTTTGTACAACACTAAGACAATGGCAGACATGCAGCAAACTCCATCAGAAATGGAGCATGGACTATTCTTACCTTCTTGAGCTCTTAAAACACATTGAGGAACAATGGGATCCTGCTGTTCTTCAGAGAGAGCAGGTGAGTATACCAGTTGCAGAAATTTTCCATCTGAACACAATTTAGAAAAGAGAAGTTTGTTAACATTAAGCACTAAAGAGGAAAAACGCAGAGGCTTGTCTCACCGCTGTCCTGCACCAAGCCCAATATAAGTAAAGATCGTAGGTCTACAAAATACACTTTTTTTTTTTTAAACCTAGTTTTGACCAGTGCTATTAGCTAAATGTCATTTTCCTGTAGGTTGTTTTTCCTGAGGAGGAGTGACTGATGATGAAATCACATAATTGTTTATTTTACAAAGAAATGTCATGCAGTTCTTTTCTCTGAAAACATAAGTATGTTGTTGTCTACGGAAGTTCACACCTCTCTGAACCAGTTAGTCTCTAACTCTAACCCTGCCCTACCTCCTGCCTGACTGCAGATAAACAGTTAACCACCTCTGAAAACAGAAGGAATCAAAGAAGAGGTATTGTTTGCTCATGGCTTCATGCCTTTTTTGGGAGTACTAAACTCCAAAATACTCTTAAATAGCCTTTTTCTCATGGTTGTGCTACCAGTTTTTCTTCAGTAATGTAACTAAGGATAGCACTGTAAGTGCTGACCGGGGGCAGGGGGGGACAGGGCACAGAACAATATCAGTTGCTGATGCTACTGTACCAGTGGCACCAGCAGCCAGAGGTTGCCACTGCCGCCATGCATCACCTCTGTTCTGAGCACCAGCTGCTTTGTTACATCTCTTGTCCTTCTATAACACATTCGTCCGTGCTATTTTCTCACAGTGCTTGTTTCTGCTGTTTTTCTCTCAGACACTGGGACAGTGCATTTCCATTTCTTCAGTAACTTAACTCTTTGTTGTCTGTATCAGTGCCTCAGGAAACCAACTGGGCTGGTTTTATTTTTATTTCGTTTTTACAGGAGGAGAACTTGGCTGAAAGTTTTAATAGCTTTGCTGAACACTGTCTCTTGCAGTTGAGGAAGTTAAGGGAGATATTTCCTGTTGCTAACAGCATTGCCATTGGGCGTCTGGAATTCTTACTGAGGTATGGATCTTTTTGACAACAGTTGGAACCCACGTTTACTTTAATTAGTGTTCACTAGTATACCTCGGCTTCTGAATTGTCCTGGGTTGCATTTTTCTCTTATTTCTTTCTTAGGTGTCTAAGTCAGATCTATAGCATGCAGCCTTTCCATAGTGTTTGCCCCTTTCATAATGAGCTTCATGTAGAAATTGCAACTGCTTTAAAGGTATTTTACCAAATTATTTTTTTCTCTTTCTTTAGCTTGGGGAAAATATGATTTTTTTTTTCTTAGCTGAAATATGGGACAAATCAGGATTTTAATGGGGAATTATCAGTGAATAATTTGCATTTCTGTTGGGTCCTCTTGGGGTGAAATTCAGAATTTATATCAAAGATGGGGAAATAAATATTTACTGATTGAGATACCTCAGAGTTGGTAGAGCATTATATAATGGGAAAAACAAGCCATTTGGTACAGAGCAATCTGGAGTCCTTGGTAAAAGGATACAGTCAGAGGATGTGTGTCTTGATACAATCAAATACCAGGTTGTCTGTTTAGGGACAGGACTGTAGGCCCTGTTTGCAGGAGGATTGTAATATGAATAGTAGTAGCCTTGGAGGGGTGGTCTCTGGTGATGACAAATGGAGCACAAGTTCCTGAATTACAATCACACACAGCAAAGTTAGGGATTTATCCCCTTCATCTTGAGGGTCTGATATACCTGCCACTGTCTATCCTGGTTGCTTCCAAAGCTACCATCACTCCCTCAGGACTGTCTGGAGTGAGCCTCAGTCAGTATCAGTGCAGGAATGTGGCCAACTTTCATCACCCATCAACAGTCTTCAGTCAGGACAATTTCTGCAACATATTTAAGTCTGACAGCTTCCAGCTTCTAGGTGTTATGCTGAATGTTTTGGCAGAGTCTCAGTGATCTTACTCAAAAATGAAGAGAGTTCAGTAAGGCCTCAGGGGTGCCAGAGGTCAAGGAAGGGTCTGTAGAATAGAAGCCACAAGGACTTTGTTATGGACAACTGGCACACCCCTCTGTAAATATGAGCCTGCAACCAGAAAGGATGTAGTTTCAAATGACAGGTTGCTGCAAGAAAATCTTTCAGTACCTTCAGAATCTCAGGGAATAGCACTGGCCTAAACTTAAGCAGAGAGGAATTAACAATAGCTTGTACTGCCATCAGAGACTTTGCTTAGGGCTGTGGAAATTTATCCACAAGGAAATGACAATTTTCCTCTCATCAGGAAGAACTCTATCATCTACTGAAATTGTAATTAGTTAGCATTTACTGTTACTTCTTCAGACATAAATATGGTGACAGTTACTTAAGGAGCTATGTTCTGGTTTTTGGTTACACAAGTAGAACTCCTTTGACATCCATATGATTGAAAAAGTAAACTGAAAGTAGTATTTGGTCTTCTTTTTGAGTTTGGGGTTATAGCCGGTCTCTTATACCCTGTTTCAGAAAGGTACACTGGAATGGTATGAAGAAATGCGGATCAAGGAAAGACTCAAGAGAAAGGGGAGAAAGGTAAAAAAAAAACCAACCGAACAATGCTGGAACTCTAAAAATGTCTAGGTTCTTGTCTCTGACTTTCCTCAGTCCTGCTTGAGGCCAAGAGGAGGGAGGATGTTTTGGGGACTAAAGCATTGGCCAGAAAGGCGGGGAATATGGATTCTGTTCCCCACCCTTGCAAGATCTTCCTTTCTTGACCTTGGTTAGCTCCTTTCATGTTCTACTTCTCTGCTTCCATGGGGTGTTACGAAACTTAAATCAGTAGTTCTGTACTGTAACATTAAGCTGTGGTCCATTGATGAAGCAGAACAAATATAGGCTCCCCAGCAACAGCATTAGGAAAAGGATATAGTAGACCAGGGATATGCCATGCCTCCAGGACAATCAGTGAGGTGTAGTTACTGTGCCCTGAGCAGAGGGACAGCATGACACACATCCCTCCTTGTGTACTGGGGAAACATGGCTCTGCTTCCCCTCGTCTCTCAGTGAACTTTCTGCAGTGGCTCTTGCCCTGTGAATTTTTTGTATTCTTTGCAAATTGATGAGATTCTTTGTAGTCACTGCCCATAAAATGTTACAAAAGTAGAGAATAATTTTAAGTGAATTAGGATTTTATATCTGAGTGTCTCTTGTAAAGTTATTTTGTTTTATCTCTGGTGAGGGATAAGTTAATTAAACATGCATGATCAAACCTAACTTAGCAGAATTCTCTTTTTTGTTAAAACCTCAATTATTTAATATTGGAAACTATGTAAACATGCTTATTTGTAAGATTTAGGGGTTGACAAATCTGATGATGTGTATTGGAAAAGTAAGCTAATTCAAGATTTGTAACAGTCTGGCCCCTTCATAACATGTCATGATCATGGTTAGTAAATACCTTTATTTCTTGTAACCAATCTTTATTTAGCATGTTGGAATATATGCACTTTGTTACACTCAAACATAGAGAAATGCTATTTTTACACTTTGAATTGGGGACTGAATTTATTTTCAAGGCCACTTGAAAGAAAAACCTGTAACTGACACCTATGTTTGTTTCAGAGTGAGACTGAGCACCTTCGTAGCCTAATAAAACTAGTGGATGCAGTTCACAGAGATCTACAAATGAGCCAAAGTGTCTATAATAAACTGTTTGTCAGGTAGAACCTAATTCCTTCACTTGCAGCATGTGTTTGTGAGTCTGTTTCTTTAGCTCATAAAGTTCAAGAATTAAATCTGTTTCGGTGATGCCAAGCATTTTGCCCCTTCTGAAGTTTCTATAGCAGCACAGTGTTCTTCATTCCCAGGTAATTAAGTAGAGAAGAAACCTAATTCATTTTTGGTAGATGCTCTGTGTTTGGCTCAGAGCTTCAGAAGACAGTAGCAGAAGTCTAGCAAGATACGTCAGTGCCGGGTGCAGAGGTGGGCTGGAGGGGGACTATACTGCCCACTAGAGAGCAGCGGGAAGAGCAGGGGAGGGGGAGCAGCATCTCGCCTGTCCCTGCTCTCTGTGCTTGGATGGCTGCTGCTACGGCTCTTGCCTGCCTGGCGCTATGCCTAGGCTCTGCAGGGCTGCCCCTGCTGTTGAAATGACTCCTGGGGCATAGGGAATCATACTGGGAGCCCCCTCCAAGTTGGCACCCAGGGCTGGTGCTCCCTTGCTCCACTCTAGTTATGGTATTGGTCACTAGCATTGCATAATGATAGCCTAATGCTGAATGTTTGGTTTAGGTATATGGAGACGTCAGTACTAAACAGAAATGTAGAAGGGTTTGTCCTGGTCACATGGATTAACCAGTATGAGCCTCCTGGTCTAAATATGCTGAACATTGCATAAAATAAAATGTTTTTAATTACTTCTCCAGTAGTTGTGTTTTAGCATGACTTCATTTTGGGATTCATTTTCACATTTGCTGTACTACTGGCAAACACCCTTGGCAAATAGCTGTCAGTAAAATTCTGCCTTTTCACTGATGCAGTTTTTCTCTTTCACACTCAGTTCTGTATTCAATTCTTTTATAACTGCTATGAATTCCTTTTCCTTAGTGATACAGATGAATATGGCCCATGTAGGTTCTTTCTAGGTATTCAAATAAACAAGTGTGGTAGGATGTCAAAAATACATACATGGAAATTTAATTTAAAAAATACAATCTTTTTTCGTTATAGTGTGAAGATTTGTAGGTCTATTCATGCAGCCACTGAGGCTAGTGGGAGCAGCTTTCTAAAGCTTATACTTTATGGATTTTTGTCATGATGTTTGCCTTGTTGATTTATAAGATGTTATAATTCACAGAATACCTGATTGTATCCAAATATGTGAATATATGGGGGAACGGACTAAATTTGTTTAAGAATGGCCTTTCATAGTTCTTTGGCAGGGAGTAACTGTTTTTCCCACTTTTTTGTAGTATTGTGAAGGTAGACTTGTTTCCTATTACCTATTGGCAGCTAGACAAATTGGTAAGAGTGACATGTATGTCTGCATTGTGTATGTAGCTGCAGTTCTTCTTTGGGCATCATTTCAGAGTTAGTTTTTATTTTATTTTGCATTAATTTGCAATCACCACACAGTAAGGTAGACAATTTCAAGCTTCAGCAATGTCCATAGTTGTATATTTGGCTTTGCTTTCTGTAAATCTTGGCTAAGCTTTGCAGTATTATGTGGAAAACCTGCAATAGTCCTTTTTATTTTCTGTTTCTTCTACTAAAACTTTCAAAATATAAATTAAACAATTTGGTTAAACATCCCTTTCAATGTACTGACCCTTTTCCAACAGAGCTTGAATTTCTTAACGAGAGAGGTTGGGTTTTTTTGTGTTTTCAATTCACAACAGGTAGCTGATGATGTCAGTGTTGCTATGGAAGAAGTAAATGTGAATCTGGAACAGGAGGGTTGCAAACTGAAACACTACATTGGAGAACTTGTATTTGAACTTCATATCACCTTGAATGAAATAAAACGTTTTCAAGAATGTCTCCCTTTGAAGTAAGTGAAACTGTTTCCCATCCTGTTCCTGCTTCATCTTGATGTAATTTGTATAGTAAATCAGACCATGCCATGCCAAGCAGCTGGGCCTCAGCAGCTTTGTCAGAATAAAATTTTTAGAATGCTTGGGAGAAATGTCCCTCATGGAAATTTAAGGATATTATTCGTGTCTTATGCAGAGAATAATTGATCACCATGCACTGTATAACAAACCTATTTGTATCAAATACACCTTCTGACTTTTTTCCAGACTCTATAATCCAAATTCTTTCGACCTTTCCTAATTTGCTATGTTTTCTGGCCCTGTAATCACTTATTTTGCTCTCCTGTTGGACTTTCTGCAGTTCATCCATGTCTTTCTTGAAGTGCAGTTCCCAAAATGGGACATAGTGAGGCCTTGCCTGTAGTACTGGTACTCAACAGAGGAAGAATTTCTTCTGTTTATTCACATTAATATGTTGTTAACTTTTTTTGCAACAATGTGATCCAGAGGCAGCCAGCAGCCCTCTATGCATCCATCCTACTTTATAGAGTCCTTGCATGCTAGGATCTAAGGGTGGTAGCAATAGGGTGCGGTTAAGATGGCTCCATCCTTTTTATCCTGGGCTAGACAAGGTGTACACTCCATCCCAGCAGCTGTGTCTGCTCACTAGAAAGTTCTCCCAGCAAGTGTACTAGATATGTACATACCAATACTGGAATACATATATGGACCGCGTATCTTGAAGAACATACATTACTGTGCAGGTGAATTACCTTTTTTAGAAACATTCTCTCATCTTTTTGTACAGAGACATTAAGTCTTTGACCCTATCAGGATTTCACGAGTTGTTCAAAATCCCAATCCGTATGTTGTTGAGGTCATTACATGAAAAGACATGTGAAAGAATACAAAAGGCAGTGCAAAAAGACAAGGTGAGTGTTATAAGTAATAACAACAGACTGTGTGTGCTGTTTTTCACCGTGTTGCTGTTTGTATTTTGGGTTGGTTTTTTTTCAGGTTTAAGACTGATATTCATTTACAAACTAGTCTAAAGTTTGCTTTTTGCTCCCTCCACTAACTGCTCTGGAATTGTGAGTTTAATGAGAACAAAATATGCCAGGCGGCATGTAAGAGTCTGATTTCTCACCAATACTTCTGTTGACTAAGTGGTGGTTTCAGACATGGCAGAATTTCTCTCTTGAATAAATCACAGAATGATTCTTCAAACTCAGTTACATTTTTCTCTGTGTTTTGCATGATGTTGTTGGGTATTACAGTTGTTTGTGCAGCCATCAGTGTAACCATTTTTCCAGCTCTGCATAGTCCTGGAGGCAAAGATTAAGTTTTCCCTTTGCTTTTTCTTAGCCATGTGCTTCTCTTTAAAAGGGAAAAGCAGTCAAATGCGAATAGATTTTAAGCACATAAGAAATCTTTTTATTCATTCAGGCTGAACTGCCAGGTACAGGCCAGATTCCTGCATTCTAGATCTTGTTGTTGAAATAAAAAATATTTTTTACAGAAAAAAATTATTTTCTCCCTGAGTGACAACTGTTTTGCAACCCCTTGATTTCACATAGTACTGTTTTTTGCCTCCTCAGAAGGGAAAAAAAGGGAATATTAACAGTATTGGGGAAGAGGATAAATAGTCTCTGTGTTGCCTTTGCTTACAACTCCAGTGTTTATAAATGTGCCTTTTTTTCCCCTGCCATTCCTTTAATCTGATACTTCCTGTGTTGGTGAAAGCTGCAGCATGGAGCTTGCTTGAAGCACCTCTTGTTACTTGAGCTGCATTAGACTTTTATTACTCGCAACAAAAAAGTGTATCTCTGTCTTGAGGTTCTTTGGTTTTTTAAAACAAAACTCATCATTTTAAAGGTGGGTTTTCTTTCACCTCAGACAGACTTGCAGATATAACTAAATTATTCAGCACGTAATTATTGAGTATTTTAAAATTCTTGCAATTAATAATATTCACAACAAATTATATACCCACTTGTCTTCCCATTTCCATTCAAATAATGCCATTATTCCTGTAGGACTTTGGAGTGGAAGCTGAACATTTAAGATTTGTCACATACAGTTTGTTCTTTTGCTTTTTTCTTCCCAAGGAGAAAACTGTGTCCTCAGGATAGCGTGTGTTATTTTTGTTTGTTTGAATTAGAGGAAGAAGGTCAAATGAATGACCTGTGCATTTGAGCAGAATGTGGAGGGGTTTTTGATGGCTTTCATATCCTGCAGGATCCCCTGCCTCAGATCTTCTGTGAGGAATCTATCTAGGACAAGGGTGCTCAACCCTAGCTCATGTGGCCATGTAACCTGGCCTGCAGGGATTCCCACTGCCACTGCCAGCCCACTGCCAAATTTCCAATTCCTGTGTGGCTGGGCTGGCTTTGTGCAGCAGTATTGAGCCACAGCCCAGTCCTGCTATGCAGAAATGGCCTGGCTGGGGCCTGAAGCAGCTGTGGGAGGCTGGGGTGCAAGCAGCTGCATCAGGCCCTGGCTGAGCCACCACTGTGTGCCCCACAGGCAGGATCCAGCCTGTGGGTGGACCTGGCACCATTCATCTATTTTGCTCTATGTTGGTAGAAAAGTTGAAAAGTTTCTTCACTATATGGTGACTGGAATTATTGTGGTATATAGACAGGGTACAAAACTTACTCTAACAGGGATGTCAGCCTCAAATACAGTTCATTTGAAAAAAATGTGTATTTAATTTATAATGAAGTATGATGGGCATTTTCCCAGGTGTTACGTCCACTTCTGAGTTTCCGTGCAGTTTTGCTAATAAAAATGTTAGTATATATTTTGTAGAAGAGTTTACAAAAGATACCTTATATTTGACCAGCTATGCAGTTGGGAGAGCTGTGGGACAAGCTTTCAGGCATCAAGTGCCTCAGGTCACCTGTTGTCCAATGGCTCTCCCACGTATACAGGTGGTCCAATGAAAGACAAAGCATGTGTTCATAATGATCTGAGAGAATATGCTCATCTCCTTCAGAAGGTTGTGCTTTTGGTGCATGTGCAATTCTAGTCCTTTTGCAATAGCAGCATTCACTGTGGCCATGCCTGTGCTCCTCTCACACCACCGGTTCACACTGCCTGGGCGGGTGGGGGCAGTTGCAGCTACCACTCAGTTCTCTCTTAACACACTCCAGGAACTCTGCATTTCTGCAGTATAGTTCCTAGGCTGTCAATCTTTTGTTTTAGTTTTGAATTTTGTTTCTCTTTTACTCTTTAAACTTCTTTTTGCCAGATAATACAGAAGCAAACAAAAAAAAATTATCTTTTGTTTGGGGCTTGGTCTCGAACCATCTTGGCCTGCTGTCCCCATCTATGTGGTGCTACTCCACCCATCATGGTGAGCTCCAACCTTTCCAGAACAGCCTGCTGTCCAACTTCACCATACTAGTCACTGATGGACACTCAGCGAAGGACATTCATAGAGGAAAGGCTCATCAGTAGGTCTTGAACGTACTAGATAAGGGGTCCCACATCTGAATCGGACCTTTTTAAACGTCTGAATGCTGGAAGGGGTGGTAACCCACACCCCTCTCCTCAGCATCCACTCCCTGCATTAGAGAGACAGGACACTGGTGTAGGGGGGACCTATGGTCTGACCCCAGAAATGGCAATACTTATTTTCTTATGTTCTTAATGTTTGATCTTCCTAGGAAAGGAGTGTGTTGCAGACCTTTGTTTAGGATGTCAGTTCTTCACAGGGACTCAGGAAAGCATGGAGAGAACTCCATGTAGCCCACAGTTTTTGCCTCTGAGAAATTGGAAGAGCAGTGTGGTTGTGGCTATCTGTCTCTTATTCCCTGGTCTACAATGATCTGGAACAGGGCTGTCAGACTAGTAGTCTGTGGGCCATATGTGACCCACATGGGGTTAATTTGTGGCCCCCAGGCTTCCACCTAGCTGCTATTTCCCCCATTGCTCTGGCTGCAGAAGCAGCTTGGGGCTCCAGGCTGCAACGGGGCAGGGCAGTGAAGTTCAGTGCAGCTCACGGTGTTGGGGGACCCCACAACCCAGGATGCCTAGGAGGCATGATACATCTGGGGAGATGCAGCTGGGGAGCTTAGTATGAAGGGTGCCCAGGAGGGGGTGCAGTAAGTGGGGCCATGTAGTATATGGCCCCCACTAGTGTGGCCTGTGGGTGGTGCAGCTCCTTGCCCGTTGCATGTTGGACAGCTGTGGTCTGGAAGATACAAAAGGCGCAGAGGTGACCACAGCATACTGCTGTTCAAAAAGAATGTGATGATCACTTGTTCATGTGGAGTAAACTCTGTGAGAACAGAGTATCTCAAGAACCAGTTAACATTGGTCAGGAGCTGTTCTTTAGTCTCAGCTGAAGCCTTGTTTCTTTTGTGCAGCTGGAGTCTGTGGATTCGGTTTCAAAGTACAGCAGCTCTGCAGCTGATGTAACAGTTTGTTTTTCTCTAATGAAAGAGCTCTGGCTCCAGCTTTCCTGGCCTGATGCCACAGAAGCCTTTACTTTTATAACTCAACTCGTGGATGTAAGTTACAGAGTACAAGTATGTCTTATTACTGTTGCTTTTTCATTAAAAGGCGTGATCTATGAAATAAGATTTTTTTTACTGAAAAATGACTTTAAGAGAAACCCCACACACAAATGGCAAAATTGTTTTACTAGCTTTGCTTTTGGCTGTGTAATAAATTTAGGGTTAATTTGAAAAGTAAATATTATATTCATGTTTAAAGAACTGAAATGCTGTTAATAAGGGGAATCTTCCAGCTGATCTTGGTTACGTTGCATAAAAGTACTATATTTCCCTATGAAAGTAAAGTCTATTGTGTTGGACCTCCTGTTGTTTGGATGTTGTTCATAAAATTTTTTTTTATTTCAAAAGGCCCTCAAAAGCATCAATCTTACATAAAAATATTAAGATTTCAAATATGTTTGTCAGATGACTCGGAAGATGGTTTCTTCATCAGTTTTCTTAACTGTCTGTTGGCACATGTGAATAACGTAGATGTGCTAGTGTTAGAGTTATGTTGCAACTGTGATGGTCCAGGAAATGCAAGAATTTCTGTGGGTGATATCTGTTTGCAATGCATTTTTGTCTTCAAAAGCTTGTCTAAGTCTATCCCAACCATGCAGTTGGTTCTGTAGAAGGTATTATGTACAAAAATCCTTGTCTCTTAGATGTAACTCTGATTTTTGGGGAAACTGCAAATACTTTTCCATTATTTTCCCTTCTTTTCTATTAGTAATTGAATAGGCTATAAATCATACATGCCATACTGTCATACCTGCAGGTCCGGTAGCTCAGTATTCTCCATCTCATGGTGGCAGTGCATGCTCATATGTACTGTTCCCCAGGACTGTGTGGTTGTGTAACACAATATGTTGTTATGGTGCATATGTGCAAAGATTCTTGTATCACACTGGGTGTAAACAGAAATAACCCTGCTTACATGAATGGAGTTGAAATTAGGAGAAATGTGAAGAGACTCTCTAACTCTTTTTGCTTTGTTTTGTTTTTATTTAAAAAAACATAACCTTGTTGGAGAACTAAAACTTTCTTAGGAGACCATGAATAGTTTCCATATTTGTGCTTACTGTGAATAGAAATTGCTCGTGGTCTGCTACAAGGTACTCAGCACATGGCGATGCTGAGTGGGGTTAATCTTCAGTGACCCCACTTAG
The DNA here is from genome assembly GCF_052110815.1 of Crocodylus siamensis. NCBI lineage: Eukaryota > Metazoa > Chordata > Crocodylia > Crocodylidae > Crocodylus > Crocodylus siamensis. The sequence goes on from NC_143406.1 coordinate 50,803,147, forward strand.
ATTGTAACCCACAGTAATCTGAATGTAGGTATTAATGGTTAACATTTAATCAATTTGCCATGCACACTTTGTTCACTAAATGGGTTTTGTGCTTTTTTGTGGCTGTCTGGGACTCTTTTTTCAGTGACAAAGTGGATCCTTCACTTGCTGGCTAATTTTACATTGTCTTTCATTTTATTTTTCTCCTTTAAAAATAATGGATTGCCTCTCAGTTGGTGCATCAAGGAGCTTGAAACAGCAGTTGCAATTCCTGAATATAAAGTGGTGTTAGTAATCAAATGGCAAGTTCATACAAGCTTTTTTAAAAAACAGAGCACTGAAAATTAAACTCCTGCTGTATTTCATAAATGTTTAATTGAATCTTTTTAATAGATTCCTTCTTCTTTCCACCTCATTACAGGATATCAGCAGAGCAGCTATTCAATACTCAGAACTGATCAGACGAAAAGTTGATAAAAGCCACCATTCAGAAAGTGGAGTTATGACTGAGCAGGTGCGTGAGGTGTGAGGAAATGAAAGAATGAAGCAGTGTTTTCCACACCAGTGTTTATGCAGTTTAGTTATATCTTATTCTTAAACATGTTTAAAATAAAGTTAGGCAGAAGGTAGGGCAGGGTGCACCTTAAAAATTAATGGCTCAGGGAGGTGTGAAGCATTTGAACAAAACATTCTATTTGACTTTATTTTAAAGGGGAAGTCAAAGGCATAATTGTAAAAGTTTCTCTCTATTGGGTTTCTTTAGTTTCCTTAATTAGTTTCTTTTACATATACAAAGAGTGTATGTGTACTCACATGTGTATTGCCTACTCTTCTTAAACAGGATAGTCTTTTAATAGAAATCCTTCTCTTTCATGATTATCCAATTGTGGCTTTTTGGCCATTTATTTTTTGACAGTTTAACTTTTCTTTAGTAACTCCAGTTTGCATTTACATTTTTCTATTTAACTTTTTTCCTACTTGATTTTGTTTTCAAATATGAAAAAAAAAAAAGCCCTTTTGATACACTTATAGTGCTAGCTGGGATTAGTTTCTGTTTGCTCTTAATGTAATTGGGTCATGATACAAAGAGAAACCGTAGTTACAATGATGTTCTTAGTAGTCACTTGTCATGCTGGGTTTGTAACATTTAGAAATTTTAGTGAGTGATGTTTTGTTGTGGAGTGCATGCATCTCCAAATACAAATTCCTGATAATATGTTTTCTGTTTCTAGATGCTACAAATATTATCTGCCACTCTCCTGTTTTCTGCTTGGTTAGTTGTCTGTAGCACACACCCATCAATAACTTCTGGGGACATTGATCCACATGCAGTCTGGAGCATGAAGTTTAGAGTTAATAGTAACTCTGTAACATGGAGCTTTCATGTTGAATGCTGATCCCTCCCATTTATTGTCCTATCCAGCCTAAAGTGGCCATAACCAGTAATTATAGCATTCCAATCCTGTTAATTATCCTGCTGTGTTTCAGTAATACCACTTATCCAATTTCTTCGCATCAGTCAGACTTTATAGTTCATCTTGTTTTTGTCCGGTTCCCTGTACATTGGATATAACTAGTATTACTGAAAAATGGCAGGGTGTTTCAAGTCTTCATGGAACTTGAGCATTCCACTTTCCTGTTCGTTGGTAGAGTCTGAGAGATGCATTTTTTGCATAGATTAAGCTTCCCTTGGAAAAGAAAAATAACTTTGTTTTATTAATATAACTTTCCAAATATGAACTCCATATATTTAATATGGTGTTATCTTCCTAAGTTTGTATGGTGCTATCTTCAATTTCTTTGTTTAGGTTCAGAGCTTCCCCAAGTACTAGTAGCAGCAGAATGAATATGACAAACTCATCAGCTTTGTAACTGCCTAAAAGCTGCTAAGTGGCAACCTGGAAGCTGACGAGGAGTGTGTTGGTTTTACATTACTGCGTGCTGCTGCAGACACTGGAGTTAGAGAAGGAAAGGGCAGAATCCAGGAAACGGGGTGTACAAGAGAACAGTAGAGACCCTTCTGTTCACATTTTGAAGTAGCTAAGAGTCTGGTTGATTTGGAAAAAGACACAGAGACAGCTGATACTTTCCAGCTGCTGGAGGATTTAGATAAAAGTGCCTTCAAAGTGAATGGGTTTTAAGCAGCCATAAACTAGAACAGAGGATAGAGCTTCAAATTAATGGCTGGGGCATCCTCTTAATAGCAGCCCTACTACTCTCCCCCTGACTGTCACATTGGGAGAGAGTATTTGTATTTGTTACCTGATTTTTTTTTTTTTTTTTTTTTTTATCCTGGGGCCTCACCAGTAGCCACTTCCTTGGGCTCCTGTACCTGATATCAGTCTCTCATGCCATTTTTTAGTTTGCAGGTAAGTTCCTCTTCTAGCAGGATATCTGATAATATTTCAAACGGATACTTATGTTGTACATATCAAAATACTGTGCGTCATTCATTGGGATGTTTCTGTTCTTTCCTTGTACCTGATATTTAGAGTACTGGGAACATGCCTTCAGTATAAGTCATTTCCTTTTCTTCATTCCCTAGCTCTGCACAATTTTGAATAATGTTGAACATGTTCGGAAATTCATTGGGCATATCCTAAAGGATTTAGATTGGAAATCTCTGGAATCGGTGGTGGTGGAATCCTGTAGCCCAGGACACAAACGAGTTCCCAAGGCACTTGACATTCAGTGGCAGGGTATTGACGTAGATCTGCAGAGACAGACTAAAAATACAATCGCCTACTTGACAGACAAGGTATTCCTTGGGCTTTGCCATTCTTCCACTTATCAACTCATCTTTCTATTTAGTATTAAGTTATAGATATAGTTAGTATATAAATACACAACTGTTCTAAATTTCAACAGTATTGAACTAGTGGAAAAAGCTAGTATTTTTTTGATAACTGCTAGGGTTATTCATAGTCCATCTCCAGTATGAAATTTTGACACTTTAAATTAAGGAAGGAAAGCATGAAATACACTTCACTTGTTACTTTATGAACAGTTTTTTTCTGTTTTGCAAAATTTACTGACAAGGACACAGATAAGTACATAAATAAAGCAAGCATGCAGGTCCAGGAGTAGGTATGGTATCGTGCATGCATAACAGCACAAGCAATTGGTAGTATACTAGTCGAGATGAAATACATGATTGCTTGGTGTTGCATTGTTTTCCACAAGCTTATACCCAGGTGGTACAAACATAGCCAAGCGGCGCTGCTCCTTGCCCATGGAGCAGGAGTTTTGGGGCTTCTTCCTCCCAGAAGGAAGATTTTTAAAAAGTTCTTGTCTCCTAGGCAGAGCAGAAGGATGGAGCACAATTATCAGTCTCCACATAGTATAAATGTTGCCAGGGTGCATTCTTCCTAGAGGTGGATTTCTAAGAACACTTGTCCTTGGGGAAGAGATGCAAGTCTGAGCAGAGACAGGCATTTACCTTCCCATGCTGAAACAGCACTTTGGCATTAGAAATGGACAGGGAAACGTAAGTGAGAACAGACAGAAGTTACAGATACATAAAAGAAAGTGAAACTTGTTGATTTTAACAGAAGAGGGGGAGATGAAGTTAGCAAGCCATGGCCTATCTTCCTGACCTCATAATTATGTTTTACTTGTTGCTTTCATTCATTTCATCTTTTGACTATGAGCTCTTCAAGTGTAATATACAGTATGTTTGGAAAATGCACAGAATTTATGAAGCTTCAATCCTTATGGGAGATTCTGGAGACTAAGGTAGTAATGACAAAAAATAACTGATTTTGACTTGAATAGTTCTTGCACTTTTACCTGAGCGTATTTATATGGCCATGTAAATTGTATTCTTTTGTTTTGTGAACTAGATGATAGGAGACATTAAAAAGTACATACAGCACATAAGCCTTTCTCCAGACTCTATACAAAATGATGAGGTAAGTTATGAGGCAGCTTTATTTTTATTGTTAATAAATCATTTTACTATAACATGGTTCCTGTTTTTAGTTTTCTCAATAATTAAATAATTTAAATAGCATATTAAGCGTTTTCCCCTCTCATTACTTTAACTTTCTCTTCAGTCTCTGGCGATTATTATGATTATCAGATCACACTATCAGTTGTTATCTGTCGTACTATTTTATGAGTAACTATTTCCCTTTCTTCTCCTCCTTTAGGCTGTCTCCCCGCTAATGAAATATCTTGATGACAGATTAATAATACTGAATGACTCTTTAGTACAGGAAAATCTCTATAGGTACTGTACAGCTTGGTCATCAGCTTACTTTACTCCAGTCTGAAGTGTTATAGTATTACTGTGGTTTGGGGGGTAACTGGTTTTAGAATAAGCAGTGATGTTGTATTCAACAGTTAATGGTAGAGGTGAAGTTAAATTGTTAATAAGTGAACGTCACTGTTGTTACTCATCCTTGATGATACTGGCCATACATTTTGGTAAAATGCTTAGTAATAGAGGGGCCTAATTTGGAAATAAAGGTGGAGCATTTGGGAGCCAAAACATTTAAATGCTAGTCACCTCCCTTCCAGATCTTTCCCTCTGTTCCCAGTTCCGTGCTACTATGGCTTTTTCCCCACGGGCCACAGTTAGAAACTCCCCAGTGACACTCCCTTCATTCTTGAGAAAACAAGGGTTCAAATAGGTCTGGGTCCCTCCCTGGTACAAGGCCCAGTTTCATCATGCAGCCTGCGCTAAACCTCCATCATGCCAGCTTCTCAGAGAGGCAGAAGATGTGTGCCCACTTCTCCCCACACCTTTGTGTCATCAGCGAATTTGGACAGTGTGCTTTCCACACCCACATCCAGATCGCTGATAAAGATGTTGAACAGTACAGGCCCCAGGATTGAGCCCTGGGGGATCCCACTGCCCACATCCCTCCAGGTCGAAAACGACCCGTCCACCACCACTCTCTGGGTGCGACCATCAAGCCAATTTGCCACCCATCTGACTGTTTAGGAATCAGTGCCGCAGTCGCCTAATTTTTTTTGTGAGAATGGGGTGAGAAAATGTCAAAGGCCTTCTTGAACTCCAGGTAGATGACATCCACCTCAACGCTTGCATCCAAGGGTGTTGTGACCTGGTCATAAAAGGAAACCGGGTTAGTCAGGCAGGATCTGCCTGCAATGAACCCGTGTTGGTTGCCCCTGAGCATTACCTCCCATGCTGGACCCCTGCAGATGTGCTCCTTGATAATTTTCTCAAAGGTCTTCCCAAGGACCAAAGTGAGACTAACTGACCTATAGTTACTCAGGCCCTCCTTTCTCCCCGTCTTGTAAATGAGGACCACATTGGCTCTTTTCCAGTCCTCTAGGACCTGGCCAGAGCACCATGAGCGCTCATACAGCTGTGCCAGGGGCCCTGCTATGACCCCTGCCAATTCCCTGAGTACCCTCGGATGAAGAGCATCTGGATCTGCTGATCTAAACATGTCCAGCCCCTACGAGAGTTTCCTAACTAGATCGTCCCTGACCCTAGGCGTGGTGTCATGTTCCCTGAGCCTGTCTGTAATCCTAATGGGGGAGTTGTCCTGGTCCTAGAGGCTCAGTAAAGGCATCCAGGAGGGCTTAAGGCCAAAAAAGGTGGCATACAATGAGTGGAAGCAAAGGGCTATCGTCAAGGAGGATTACACCTCCATTGCTTGTGTTTGCAGGGAGGCGGTTATGAAGGCCAAGGCAGAGATGGAACTAGGGCTGGCGACTAGAATTAAGGATAATAAAAAGCCCTTTTTCAAATACATAGGGAGTAAAGAGAAGGCACCAGGTAACGTGGGGCCCCTACAAGACAGGCTTGACAAGCTGGTGATTGCAGCAAAGGAAAAGGCTGATCTCTTCAACAAGTTCTTTGCCTCCATATTTCTGAGCAGGGACCAGGTGTGAATTACATTTTCTTCTTCTGGTCAGGTTTTCAACACAACATATGGTTCACAAGCGTTTTTTGGGGATTTGGTCAGTCACACTATTTTTTCTAATTTGGATCAATAAATACAAAGGAAAGTTGGGGGCAGCTGCAGCTGGCATGGTCTCACTTCCTAGTGGCGCACTGCACCTAGTGGCACACGGCCCAGTCCCGACTGTGGCAGAGCAGAGTGGTGCAGGGCACAGCCCTCCTTCTTCAGGCTCCCAGCAGAGGCCAGTGGGCCAGATACAGCCTGCAAGCTGTATTTTGCCCATCCGTATTCTAAACCTGCTCACCATGGGGAAAAGGGTCCCCAGAAACAGCATAGGCAAACACCTAAAATGAAAGGCATTGGTCAGCTGTATCAAAGGCTATTGAATGATTGAGCAAGATCAGCAGGGCACTGTTTCTTCTGTCACTCTCTAAGCAAAAATCATTGACCAAGGCTACAAACTCTGTGCAGTATCCGGGGCAAAAGCCAGACTGACATGGATCCAGGAATCCAGTCACATCCAGGTGTGCCTGGAACTGTTGGGAAACTATCCTTCGAGCACAAAGCGAGACGATCCCCGTGAGAGGTAAAAGAGGGAAAGGGGCCAGGAGGCTTCCCTGGCTGACCAGAGAAATCCAGGGCAGACTAAGGGCCAAAAGGGGAGCACATAAAAAGTGGAAACAGGGAGAGATCACCAAAGAGGAATATACCTCTTCTGCTCGTGCTTGTAGGGAGGCAGTTAGACAGGCCAAAGCTACCGTGGAGCTGAGGATGGCAACCCAAGTAAAAGACAATAAGAAATTGTTTTTTAGCTATATAGGGAGTAAAAGGAAGGCCCAGGGAGGAATAGGACCTCTGCTAAATGGGCAGAAACAATTGGTGACGGACAGAGGGGACAAGGCTGAACTCCTCAACGAGTTCTTCGCCTCAGTGTTCCTAAGCGAGAGGCATGACAAGTCTCTCACTGGGAGTGTAGGGAGGCAGCAGCAAGGCACCAGACTTCCATGCGTGGACCCTGAGGTGGTGCAGGGTCACTTGGAAGAACTGGATGCCTTTAAGTTGGCAGGCCCGGATGAGCTCCATCGGAGGGTACTGAAGGCACTGGCCGACATCATTGCAGAGCCACTGGCGGGAATATTTGAACGCTCGTGGCGCACGGGTCAAGTCCCGGAGGACTGGAAAAGGGCCAATGTGGTTCCCATTTTCAAGAAGGGGAGGAAGGAGGACCCGGGAAACTATAGGCCAGTTAGTCTCACCTCCATCCTTGGCAAAGTCTTTGAAAAAATTATCAAGGCTCACATTTGTGAGAGCCCGGCAGGGCAAGTTATGCGGAGGGGAAACCAGCACGGGTTCGTGGCAGGCAGATCGTGCCTGACCCATCTAGTCTCTTTTTATGACCAGGTCACAAAACGCCTCGACGCAGGAGGAGGGGTGGATGTCATATACTTGGACTTCAGGAAGGCCTTTGGTACGGTATCCCACCCCATACTGGTGAACAAGTTAAGGGGCTGTGACTTGGATGACTGCACAGTCCGGTGGGTGGAGAATTGGCTGGAGGGTCGCACCCAGAGAGTCGTGGTGGATGGGTTGGTTTCGACCTGGAAGGGTGTGGGCAGTGGGGTCCCACAGGGCTCGGTGCTTGGACCGATACTCTTTAATGTCTTCATCAGCGACTTGGATGAGGGAGTGAAATGTACTCTGTCCAAGTTTGCAGATGACACTAAGCTATGGGGCGAAGTGGACACGCCGGAGGGCAGGGAGCAGCTGCAAGCAGACCTGGACAGGTTAGACAAGTGGGCAGAAAACAACAGAATGCAGTTCAACAAGGAGAAATGCAAAGTGCTGCATCTAGGGAGGAAAAATGTCCAGCACACCTACAGCCTAGGAAATGACCTGCTGGGTGGCACGGAAGTGGAAAGGGATCTTGGAGTCCTAGTGGACTCCAAGATGAACATGAGTCGGCAGTGTGACGAAACCATCAGAAAAGCCAATGGCACTTTATCGTGCATCAGCAGATGCATGACAAATAGGTCCAAGGAGGTGATACTTCCCCTCTATCGGGCGCTGGTCAGACCGCAGCTGGAGTACTGCGTGCAATTCTGGGCGCCGCACTTCACGAAGGATGCGGATAATCTGAAGAGGGTCCAGAGAAGGGCCACTCGTATGGTTAAGGGCCTGCAGGCCAAGCCCTACGAGGAGAGACTAGAGAAACTGGACCTTTTCAGCCTCCGCAAGAGAAGGTTGAGAGGCGACCTGGTGGCTGCCTATAAGTTCATCAGGGGGGCGCAGAAGGGAATTGGTGAGTATTTATTCACCAAGGGCCCCCCGGGGGTTACAAGAAATAATGGCCACAGGAGAGCAGATTTAGATTGGATATTAGGAGGAACTTCTTCACAGTTCGAGTGGCCAAGGTCTGGAACGGGCTCCCAAGGGAGGTGGTGCTCTCCCCTACCCTGGGGGTCTTCAAGCGAAGGCTAGATGTGTATCTAGCTGGGGTAATGTAGGCCCAGCACTCTTTCCTGCTTATGCAGGGGGTTGGACTCGATGATCTATTGAGGTCCCTTCCGACCCTAGCATCTATGAATCTATGAGTCATTCAGTGACCTTCCCCAGAAAAGGAGAGTTTGAAGATGGAGCAATTAGCTGTCTGGGGAGTCAGTAAGGAGTAGATAAAGGCAAAAGCAATAAGATCTTGTGGTTGTATAATTTCAGGATCTTACAATTTGATGATTCCAAATTCTTACTATATTTTTTAAATTACTTAAAACATCTCTGTTAGACTTTCTTGGTGCTCTGTTAATATTCTTCCTTTTTTACTTAGAGGTTGTCCCTGTATCTTGTATTTATGTATAAGGTTTCAGAAGCTTGAATCAGAACAGAACATCTCATTTGTGCTTGAATTGGTCAACTTCACCATTATCAGTTAAACTAAACAGACAAGGAGATGGGATCAGAGTTTCTACAACTGTTTCTTCTTTTCTTCTCAGAGTTCTTGACGATCTCTGGGGTTTATTGCTGAAGTTAATAATTGATGCTCTGGATAGTAATAGAGGTGTTTCTGTGGAATTCTTTGGAAGATTTTATTATACACTTGAGGTAAACTAAAGAGTTTTTTTCACTGTAGGCAACCCCCGCTTAATGCTGTTTCACTTAGTGCTATTTTGCTAATCACTCTCATTTTGAATTGATACCTGATTTCACTTACTGCTCAGCAAGTTTCATTATAATGCTCGCGATCACCATCTTGAGTCATTAAAAACACTTGTGGTTGCCATCTTGAGTCATCAAATACTTTGTTTTGCTTAATGCTTGTTTTTTCAGGAACCAATTAAGAGCACCAAGCCGGGGTTGCCTGTATTATGATATTTTGGTCTTGTATAGAACGTGATAGCAGGATGAGAAGTAATGGGTTTAAACTGTAGCAAAGCAGAATCGGATCATGTCTCAGGAAACATTTTCCAAGACCAGTAGAAAAATAGAACAAACAGTTTACAAAAGTTGTGGCATCTCTTTGGAGATTTTAAAAAAGAGACTGGATAGGCATCCATCTGGAATGGTTTAGAAACAGGACATCCTGCATCTGTGCAGGAGATTGAACTAGCCGACTCTTGAGGTTGTTTTCAGCCCTGCAAATCTGTAGATAGTTTCAAATCAGAGCTGAGGAGCTGGATGGGTTATTTGAGCTTCCGTTGCAAGCAGATCCATGCTGCAGACAGGTCAGCTTGCTCTGCAGACATCCTCTGATATCTGCCACAGTTTGGGCAACCAAAGAGGCTCTGGCTAGCTTCATCTGAATTGTCTCTTAAGAGAAACCTGATTAGTTCCAGCCCTTCCTGATGCTTTTGGGTTGTTTCTTGCAGGCTCTCGTTGGGTTATTCCATGCAGAAGGACAGGGGCTGCCTCTGGAAACTCTGTGGAATAGAGATTATAAGGCAAATATATTACTATATTTCTTGCATATAGTATACTGCTGTGTATAGTACATACCTTGGTTTTGAAGGGGAGCCTAAAGTAGAAAAAAACTGCGATTCAGGTAAGCGAGTGGCAACAGCTGGGAAGCCCAGGCTGCTTCTAAGGGTGCTGCCAGCTCTGTGCGCCAGGTGGGCCCATGGACTGACCTGCCCAGTTCCAGAGCCACATATTGAGTCCAATCCTGCACACTGGCTCCAGAGCCACATGCCGGATTAGACCCAGAGCACGAAGTCTGGGACCACATGCTGGGTCTGGAGCTGCACACCAGCTCTGGAGCTGTGTACTGGGTCTGAGCCCATGTGCTGTTGTCAGGCCTGTGCACAAGCCTGGGACTGTGCACTGAGTCCAAAATTGCATGCTGGCTCCAGAGCTACATTCTAGGTCTGACCCTGGGTGCTGTTGCTGGGACTGAGCACTGAGTCTAAAACTGCATGCTGGCTCCAGAGCCACATGCCAGGACTAACCCCATGTGCTACCTCTGGGGCTGCTTGCTGAGCCCAGAACTATGCACTGAATCTGGGTTGGATCCTAGCACCCAATTCAACACGTGGGTGGAGAGGAAGGCTCCCCACAAGTCTGGAAATTTGGTGGCAAGGAGGTGGGGGAGTGGATGATGATAGCATTAATGCAACAATTAATTCTGCTCCTTCCCCCCCCACCTCCCCTTGCAAATTTGCAGACCTGTGGGGATGCCTTTTCCTCATATATAATGCTCACTCCATTTCCCCCCAGCTAGTTTTTTGGGGGAAAGGTACAGCTTATATTTGAGAAAATATGCTTTAAGATTATTTAAATTGATCTAAATCTGAGGAGAGGTTTAATTGAAAAGAAAAGAAGGAAGACAGCTGTTTAAGTGATTTTGAACTTTCACAACCTTCAGAACAATTTATCATCATGTGATACAAAGGCTCAGAGCTTATACTGGGGATTGAAGCACAAATTGTATTCCAGCAGTTTTATCAAACCTGTATAAAATTGCCAGCAGTTTAGATCAGTGTTAGAAATGACCTCCAATCGCCTCTATTTTCTGACATTTATAAACTCTGTAAGACTGTCCATAAAGTGGGTTGATCTCTCCATTCACAGAAAATTTTCACAGCAATTTAGGACTCTATCATATACCACAGAAGCTCTGTGCACATGCATGCATATGTGTAATTTTGCAAGGCAATGAAGTTTCTCAAGGGCACAGTTTACACTTAAAATTGGGATGTCATTTCACATTTAAATCAAAACAGCCCTTGAAATAACTATGCTCCCCAGCATGAGTTTGGCATACAGCTTAATGTTGATTCACGTTGAAGAGCACAACCTCTAAATAGTAGCGATAGAAGCATTGGTTCTGGCAATTACTTTCTAATTTTTGCCCTGGAAACTCTCCCTTCAAGTTCTGGCCCAGTCTAACCTTGTGTAGCTTGTGATAATCACGGATATAGCTTGAGATGATTTGAACCAGCTCTTGTATCACACTGTGACAATACCATAGGTGCTTTTCTTGACCAAAGAAAATGTGTTCTGGTAAGTTGTTATCATAGGGAGTACTCCCATCCAAAACACTGTCAATAGTAAGTTGTGGGGGAAGAGATGACTAACAATTGCACACTTGCATCCTAGAGTGAAAAGCTAAAAGCAGGGAATAAAAACGAGCTCTTCAGCTGAAACCATTTCCACAGTGGTAGCTTACATAAAGGAAGAGAGAGTTAGATGGAAGAGGACCAGCACTTCCCCACTTACCAAGGTCTTTAAAATAAGTTGCATCTTGTCCTACCTCATTCAGTCAGGGCCAAGAAAACAACCATTACCTGGGTTCCTGTAGTGTTTGAAATACTTTCTAATCAGTGATATAGCTGCAAATCTCAGAGCTCCTCTACGTGTGCAGGCAAAGGCACAATGAGATCTAATGCGCAGTCTACACAGTTGTGCCTTCTGTCATGCCATGTGTATGGCAGGAGGCATGAATATGTGGATCATGCAGTAGATCTCACTGCACCTTATTGCCAGTGTAGAAGGAGCCCGATCCTGGGCTTCCCTTGCCTCAGCAAGAAGCAAGCTCTCCCGGGTCAGCTGACAGGACTCCCAGCTGCAGGGGCACACCATATGCTCCCATGGCTTGGAGCCCCATCAGTTGACCTGGGCCCCCAGCCACATGGGCACCCCAGGGGTCCCTGCAGCTGGGAGACCACAGCTGCTGCAACCTAAGCGAAATCATTTTCCAGCTGCACGGTGCATGTTGTTCCCCTCCATGGCTGGGAGATCACAGTTGCTGCCGTCTTCCAGCTGCAGGTGTGCATGGGGTCCCCTGCGGCTGGGCGTCCTGTCAGCTGGGAGGTCCTGCCAGGCTCAGGAGTTCATGTGCTCCCCCACCAGCTGGGAACTCTTCGTTATCTGGTGGTGCTCCCAGCCATAGGGGTCCCTGGGCACACATTCAGTTAAGTGGTGTGATAGAAAACAGCTAAAAGTTATTACACATATTTTTGTGGAATAACTTGTAGCTTATTCCACTTTATCATAACATTAGTTGGTTGAACTTGTGACTGAGTGACCACTTCAGGTGTAATAAACTAGTTTATGATGCCTTAAGTGTAACGTGTAGATAGGGCCTCAGAAGTTACCTAACCCCCCTTTTCTTTCCCCTGCCCCAGTGATATCAGTTTAGCATCCTGTGATTTTGTGTTTTCTGCCTGGTAAATAACTGATTTTAGATTTTGTTCATATTCCTACAATTTCAGGTACTGGAAGAAGAACTGCGATTAAGTAAATGCACCACAAATGAACTTATTGAACATTATTACCTGGATAAGCAAAAATGGGTATAAATTAAGCTTTTAATTCAATGCTGTTCATTCTGTGCTGTCCAGTGTATTGGTATTTCATGTCTGTGATTTATAGATTATAATTGAAAGTAAAAAGTAGGAATTACTTATACCAGAACAAGTCCATATTCCATCCAGTCTGGTATTCTGCTTCCAACCATACCCAGAGTCTTATTATTTTCAAGGAAGGTATAACTTTCCTTTCCAACTGTATTATGCAATATTCTGCTTTAAGGAGATGTTCCTTTCTCACCTCGAGAACAGTTTATACCAGAAGCATGAAGGTTGATAGCTCTTGGAATTTTACACTGTCTACTACTAGTGTTGTTGTTTGCATTTGTGCATCTTGTCCTTTCTTGAATTTTCCTAAATTTTTGTTCAAATAATATTGTGCAGCAACAAATTATAACATTTTAGAAAAAAATTCTTTTTAAAGTATTCCATTTTCCAGTGTATGGATTTCTCAAATAGTCCTTTGTACTTCTGTTATGGGGCAAGGAAAATGGAAGCTAGATTGAGGTTCCTTAATTTTACCAGGAAAAAAAAAAATCTGGTAATTTGACATATATATATATTTTTTTTCCTTTTCATTTGACTTTCCCTTACTTTTTTTCCCATTAATTTTTTTCAGACTTGAATTAAGACACCTGTGTCCAGAAGCATGTCTGGCATCTCTGTCAACTATATAGTTCATTGAAAAAAAGATCACCCACCAAAAAAAAATCTTTTGCTTCTCCCAAATTTCTTGAATCATCAAGGCTACAATCAGTACTCTGACCGTTTATTGTACTAATCATAAATTCATAGGCTGCTGTCATGTAACCTCTTGATGGCAACATGCTGCCTGCTGCTTCTCACACTAAGGGCGGGAGTACATGCCACCGAATGAAGCGGATCATCTGTGCTGCAGTGTGTCCTGGCATAGGTGATCTGCTTTGTTGGGTACCCCTTGATGGTGCGGCACAAAGGGCAATGTGTTTTCTTGGGGCTTGAGGGCTCCAATCCTGCACGCCCTGGGCAGAATTGGGTTGCTGGCTTTCTCACTTCCCCAGATGTGTCCCTGGAGATTGCAGAAGCAGGTCTGGGTGAGGGGGGGAAAGTCCGGGGTTCTTTGCCTGCTCATCTGTGCCCCCCGGGGTCTCTGGGGACCTGTCTGGGTAAATGGGGAAAGCTTCACTTTGCTTGCTTATGCAGACCTGCCCCTGGAGATCACAAGGGTGACTGTGTGCGAGTGGGGTTCTCTGGAGGCAGGTCTGGGTAAGCAGGAAGAATGGGGCTTGTCCTGCTTACTCTTGGGATTTCTGGGGGTGGGTCTGGGTGAGCAGAGAGAGTTTGATTTTTCCTTCCTTAAACAGATGAGTTGCCAGATATTCCAAGGGCGGACCTGGGTAAGCAGGTGCCCAGTGGAGGCATGGGGACTGGGAATTCCCTGGATCCTGTGCCTCCCTGCCTGGACCCATATAGGCTTTTCCAGCTTACAGAGACGTGCCTCTGGAGATCAACCCCAGCTTCCTCACAAATTGACAAGTGCCCCAAGCTTGCCCAGGATGCCTCTCCATAAGCAGGGGGACCCCCATAGGTGCCCTGAAGCCCCCAGAGCACCTGCCAAGAGTGGCTGGAGAATGCAAGCAACTTAGGTTGCCTGCACTCTCTCGCCACAGCTTATCGACGCCCACTGAAATACAGAAGAAGATTTTCCTCTGATGTGGCACAAAAAAGGGAAGTGACATTTATTTGTGCCAACCCCCCCAACCCCCCTCCCCCCCCCCCCCCCAAAAAAAAAAAAAATGGCAGCCTAGATGAGATGTCAGGCAATGTCTGTTCCTACCTTAAGCGTTGTATCTACACCATGAACCTCAGGGCTCTTGGGGAAGGCACTCCCAAGTATGCCTTGCTTACCAATCGCACTTAGGCATGCTAGGTCTGGAAGTGCAGTAGTGAAGCTCTCTGTGGTGTTTGCCTCTGTGTGCTCTTGAGATTTTTGTCTCTAGAGTACTTGAGAGCAGCTGTGGGGAGTATCCCCAGAGCCCCATCAACTGTTGCATTTTCAGGTTTGGCACGTGCAGGCAGGAACAGATAGGAGGAGCATGAACTGGAGTGTCCCTCCCCAGCAGCAGTGGGGACACAGTGCTAGATATATCCCAAGAAATCCTGGTATTTTGAATCTTATCATAGTTAGTGGTCTCTCATCATCTGATACCTCCAATTTCTGTCAGCCATTATTGTGATGTGGGAGAGAACTAAGTGTCAGCAGTTCTGTTTGCAGTAGAGTAAGACACAGTTTAATTATGCTATCAAGTTTGCTATTGCTTGTTCTTTCTATTCCAGAGATCAACTGATCAAAGCAAATATGGGCGAATAAGTGTGAAATGTTATTATGAAGCTTCTGAACAGAAACTCCATGTTGAAGTGTTGCATGCTGCAGACCTCATAGCTTTGGATGCTAATGGTAATGAATCAAAAGAAAGTGAAGCTGAATTAAAATTAAGTGGTAAATACGAGGTTGCTTGAACTCTTAAGTGTATTAGCTAAAACCTGTTCCTATTTGAAGACAGCAGAAAAAAGGACCTTGCTTTCATTTTGTTGTATAGATGAAAGCCAATTGGATCTCTTAATTTCTTCTATTAGAAAACTGTCTGCTAATGAAGTAGTAATGGATGCTGGCCACAAACTATCTTCATTTTGCCTGAACTTTGCTGTGCTGCAAATTTCAACATACAAGAGATTTAGAACAGTTGTCATCAGTGTGTTGAGATGCTCACAGTAGAACAGTTTGGAGCAACTGGATAAAAGTGATGCCAAACAAGTTGAATAGAATAGTCTGCTGGAGCTGTTGATTATGTTAACTTTAGATGCTCATTAGATAAGTAGTTCTTAAATTTCTGACCCAGCCAGACATTTTTAAAGTTCCTGAACATGCTTATGTGGAGTGGTGCAGGATATTGTGACATAACGTGCACGAACAAAAGTGACACATCTGAACGCATAATGACCATCATACAGATATGTTGAGGTGGCAATTTTAGACTTTAGCTAATTACTTTTCTTATTTTCTTTTCCGTTTTCTTTCAGGTCTCAGTGACCCTTTTGTCATCATTGAGCTTTGCCCTCACCATGTTTTCCCAATGGTAAAAAGCCAAAGAACACAAGTTAAGGCCAAAACTCTGAACCCTGTGTATGATGAACTCTTCCATTTGTGAGTGTGTAAAATATTCTTTATTTCCTGCTTTAGAAGCTGCAGTTTTAGATTTGTGATTTTTTTTTAATGAATGTTGAGGAACCAGTATCACATGTGCATAGTGCTGAAGCGTGCTGCTATCCCTCAGTCTCAGACTGCAACACCACTTGCTGACCAGTCCTGGGCAGAGTGTGCCAAATTTCATTACACTTTCCTTAAACCATTTTCTTTTGAGAACATAGAACAGGAATGTAGATCCAGTGCCTGTTGCCAGATTTTGTTTTCACTTTACATCCACATGAACAGTGAAGTCAGAAGAGATGCTATAGATTATACGTTATAGACTTGTGTGCATTGAAAGTGATTAACAGAGAACACATTTTGTGGTTTTTACGTTATACTTAAATCTTTGCCCTAAGGTAATCCTGCCAAAATGTATTTGCTGTTAAATGTTCCCCTTCCTTGCAGTTCAGTTGCATATAAACAATGCAGGAGACGGGCAGCCTGCATTCTGTTTACAGTGATGGATCATGACTGGCTGTCATCAAATGATTTTGCTGGAGAAGCTGTCATGCCAATGAATCTGATCTGTGGTTTGAACGAACTTGAAGTATCTGGTGGCTTGAAAAATGTTCAGCCAACTGTTCTTAAACTGACAAGACCAAAAGCTAATAATGGTAACATATCATCGAGCTTTTTCTCTCCACTCTTCCTAATTTCCCTCCATATTCTCTATTCATGCATGCCACACAGCAGTTAAATTTTCTTATTTGCATTTGTCTCCATGCCCTTTTATCATATTATCCCCATAATAATGACTTACTGAGCCTTACTGGACTTGGAACTACACCTTATGACCCCTCCCACCCCCAGTGCTCCTTCCTGCCCCTGGCAGGGGGTCGGACTGGATGATCCGTCTAGGTCCCTTCCGACTCATTGATTCTATGACCAGCCCTTTCCCCTGCCCCGAGTTACCTACCTTGACTTGTCTGTCCTGCTTTTGGTTTAAGTTTAGGTGGCTTAAGTAAATCAACTAGGTCCCTTGAATGCTTGTTTGCACCCTTTAACTATAATTTGTTATTAAAATATAGTTCTTACTGACACATTTTCTGAATCATTTCTCTTTTGAAGTGTACCTTTAGCTAGTTTCAGAAGGCGTCAAGCTGCAGCTGTGGCCTTATGAATTTAATCCTTAATTTCCTGTTTGATCCTAGGACCAGAAAAATTACTCTAGGGGTTTATTAATTGCACATTTACCTGTCTGCTCAAGAATAAAATTCACATAACCAGCTGGCACTGATGTCTCGTGTCTGTATACTCCAGGCAACTCTATTGTAATCCCATTGCCTTCGTTTATTTGTTTAAATCATCTACTGCTGACCTTTGTCTGAACTTTTAGCTTCAAAATGTTAATTACTTGGTTCTGTGCAACTGACCTTTTGCACACTGTTTGTTCTCTAGTTAAGTCAGTACTGAAGATGTTGGAGGGACGGATGGACAAGGAAGCACAAGAGTTTGTGAAAAGGCTGAAGGAAATGGAAAAGTGCATGGGAAGTGCTGACTGAGTTACATGTATAAGTCACTGGCCCGTTGTACCAAAACATGTTCATGAAAAACGTCAGGAGTAAACAGTCATTTTTCATTTGATATCCAGAGATGTAAGTAATGTCAGACCAAGACATTCAGTGGTAGTCTTATTAATTACTGTTTGTGATGACCTTGCGATAGTTGTGACAAGTGTTTAAACATTTGTTTGTGCTTTTAGACTGCAAGTAATAGCAAATTGCACTTAATGCACCATTAGAGCTCCTGGGGGACATTATGTAACACTTTCACAACCAGTAAAGACTGAGTGATGATCTAAACATGAGAAAATGTCCACAGTTCCAAGGGTTATGCTACAAAACTACCTAGACCTAACCATTTGGTGCTTGATGGCCACTAAGGTAAAGATGATAATCTAATTCTCAAAACTGCTTTATTGATTTTAGGCCTCCAATTTCAGATGTCTTAGCAGGCCTAATTTCAGAAAATGCTAAGCACTCCTCCTTGGAAAATGTTAACGTCTTTTAGGTATTCAAAACTGAAGTCAGGAACATTGTACGATTCAAAAAAGAACAGGCTTCTGTCTGGCTAACAAGGGTATCCATCCTTGTTATTGACAAGTTTGGGAAGGGTATATTCGGTCTCTTGATCTAGGATACAAGCCAGTTGGGATGACTTGTGGAGGAATGTTATCCTATTTGTACCTATCAGGATGTTACCCTTTCTCTGCAGTTTGGTGCTGGACACACTTAGCAAAGAAATTGGACTGAAGTGAATCAGGGCTTGATTCACCCAGCAATTCCTGTATTTGTTAATATTTGTCCCTTATGAAAATTGGAACTCAAAAGGCTCCCTCCCCACCCCCAATTTTAAAGCATTTTTCCAAGACACTGCTGTGGAAATCACCAAGTAAATAAATACTCCATCAGCTATTGTGCAAATCCTTCCAAGAATTTCATTCATGCTGCACAGATGCCATCCAAAATGTTTTCACATAGCCAACTTCCTAATCTGAGATTCATGCCAGAAAAAAGGTTTTCCCAAAAAAACCCCAAAAAACCCGAGATCAAAAGGAATTTTCCAAAATGGGGCTGAGCATGAAGTTTGTTGCTCTTCAGTAATTTCCCTCTTGAAACTGTTAAGGTAAATTCCTTACTCTTTAAGGGTACAATAGTTTTGATTTTTGAGTAAAATTTGAGATCTAGACTAATAATGGAAAATATCCAGACTACAAGCAGACAAACTATGGGATCAATATGAAAATAAACAGCTTGATCCGAGCAATGAGTACCTCACACATAGGAATGTTGTCTCAAGATTTATTGGCCCTAAAAATGAGATACTAGTTGAAGCAGTTGATGTGGAGGTGAGCTCTTCCTATAAATTACTCTTGTGGACTTTGTTTATATGACTTCCTCCTTAGCTGTCAAAAGAAAATAACTTAGCACTGTCTTTGAAATTCTTGTTTCACGTGGAAATAGCTTCTTGCCAAATTCTTTGAGCTATAGATGCTACTTACTTGATTCCAGGTGCTTTGTGAAGACTGGTTCTCTTGGTCTCCTTCTTTAGGAAAATACTATTTGCACCACCCACTTGGGTTTCAGTTAGGAACCAGGAATTCTTCCTCTGCTACCAGAGGCAGTTTCCTCCTAGAGCCTGGTGGTTGCCAAGTGCCTGAAGCACCTCTTAGTGCTTCGGACAGCAGCGAGGCTGCTCCAGTTTTTTGCTGGCAACTACCCTGGAGTCAAGACAGTGCTTGTATCATTGGAACAGATGTGTGGTTTGGGGCATGTTTTGCCTCTACCCTGAAGTGTAGTGACCAGTGTGCCAGTCAGCCCACAGTCTGGGCCCTTAAATGGCAAACTCCTTTTCTCCATGGGGAAAAAAAAAGAGCTCTTAAAGAACATTTATCATTTCCTACTGAAAACACATTTTGCTTTGCTCTCCTGTTTCTTCAGTAGTGCTTTATAGTTCAGAAATAGAGGTATCCTTTTGGCGTTATGTGAAAGATATCTTTATTTGTATTTTTGTAATGTAGAATTAGTTGTAATGGTTAGTACAGTATACTAGTGCTTGTTACCTGGTCTCAGTCAAATGTCATACTGGCTTTTTCTTTAAGAATTGTTTATTTTTTTTCTCTAGTGACTGAGTTCAACTGGAACACTTGAGTGCAGAGCTAAGTAACCCTATAATTGAGACAAGTTTTGGTGATTCTAAATTCAAGGGCAGGTACTTTTTAATAAAGTATCTCTGACAAGCCTTTCCCCATCATGACTTCAGAAGGTTCCCGTGGTAGTTACAGTGTTTTCAAGGAAATACGAAAGCAAAAGTATACATTTCAAGTCTTCAGTGCAATAAAGCAGGGATGTCACTCATCTAGCCCTATGGGCTGGGTGAGTGGCCTGTGTCTGGTTCACAGGCCAATGAATAGTGTGGGACTGGCCCTGCAGGCCTCCTCTGCAGGTGCTGGATCTGGCACTTGCCCAGTCTGGTTTGAGACTGTGCTGCACATGGTGCTGCTCCGGCCAGTCTAGGGCAGGAGCTTCACGCGGCTTGCATCCCAGACCATCCTTACTAGGTGTCAGAGTCCTGGACTGCCTGAAATGTGTGCTGGAGGTGCTAGATCCAGCATGTGGGGAGAAGGGGAACACCTTGGACAGGCCCCTCATAGATGCCAAGTGCAGCACAGGTCCCAGAGTGAATACTGTGTCCTAGACTGTCCAGGGTGGGCACTGGGTGTAGCTTGCATCCAGGACCTGTCTGGCACATACTGCATGTGAATTCACTCAAGGCTTGGGCGTAGCACTGGGGATCAGATGCTAGGACTCTGCAGCCCATATCTTTGCCACCCCTAAAGTACAGTATCTGAAATGAACTTGTCAGCAGCCAGCCCCCTGGAGACCAAAGTTTAGAAACTTTTTGGCTACTAGATGCCATCAACATTTGGAAGATGGGATGGAATGCAGCCTCAGCAAGTTTGCAGATGACACCAAGCTGGAAGGTGGGGCTAGGATTCAGAGACCTCAACAAATTAGAAGATTGGACCAGAAGAAATCTCATGAGGTTCAATAAGTGGTGCAAACTCATGCATTTAGGATGGAGCAAACCCATGCTGAGGGAACTGGGCTTATTTAGTTCCCAGTGATGGCAGATGACAGAACAAAGAGCAATGGGCTCAAATTGCAGCAAGGGAGGTTGAGATTGGATATTAGGAAAAAAAACCTCTCACAATGAGGGTAGTAAAGCACTGGAACAGGCTACTCAGAGAGGTGGTGGAATCTATCCTTGGAGGTTTTCAAGACCTGGCTAGAGAAAGCCTTGGCTTGGATGAGATGCTTGGGGCTGGTCCTGCTTTGGGCAGGGGATTGGACTAGATGTGACCTCCTGTGGTCCCTTCTACTTGAATTTTCTGATTCTGTGATTGCAGTTTTGAAGGAAGGGGGTTAGACAGATACATATAGCTAAACATTTGTGTGAGGGAACAGTTCAAAACCATAAACTGGACAGCTCCACTGCTCTGCTTGCAAATTAAATCCTCTTTCTTGTCATGCTTTTGCTGATTAACTGTTAATTCTGTGAGTATGGTACAAAGTCTTGTTCAATTTAAAAAATTTCAATCCAACATACAGCACAACATACTTGTTTTATATTTGTATTTTTGCTTGTGGAGAAATATAAAGTGTTATGGTGAAATAGCTGTGTAGTACTGTGTTCATCTAAACTTCTACTGTTTGAATACTAATCAACTCCCCTTGACACAAAGAAGAGAACAATAATGGTAGATAGTTTCCACTAACTTTGGTTTACATAATGAAGCAAATGCCTCACTATGTTTCTTTCAATATAAGCTTGGCTAGAACAGCAACCAGAGCTTTAAGATAGGATCCTCTCCTGTTTTTTAAGAGATCAGGAAGCAGGACAGGGACTGCTTGTTCCATAGGCTAGCAGAAAATCCAGGACAAGCAGCATGACTAGTAAGAAATACAAGAAACACCCAATTTAATGAACCTTGAATACAAGTAGCATCAGAAGCAATGATGAGAGATTTCCCTGAGACTAAGGTGGTGTTAATGGTTTAAGGAAGAGCTTAAAAGCACTTAAAGTAAATAATATTTCACTCTATAAACCCATTGGCAGTTAAAGGAATTAAATATTTGACAATTTGAACCTCACAACAGTGGACACACACCTCCTACTTAAATCAAGTTTTTCCTTGCTGTTGTTCCTTGCCTCACAGTTTGTGTGCAGTCCTTACTCCTGCTTCTTCCCCTAAATAAGTTCAGGGTTCTAATTCCTCAACTTCCTTTTGTCTCGTAACTCCATGCCTGCCTCAGCAGATGCACGCCAAGCAAGCCACTCCTTGAACTCTGTCTGCAGTCAGTGTTCTCTACTTAGTCATACAGCCTACCTTTCCCAAATTTCAAGGTGGTTTAGAGTAACTTAATTGTAATCTCTTGCTCTGTGCATTGGAGTCCCAACATGGACCATATTTTTGGCACCTTTAAAATTATATTTCTAATGCTAAACTTTACTCATTCGAACCACCTTTAGGCAAATGATGCATCTTTAGTTCCAGCTGCGCAAGCTACAAAGCATGATTGGGTTTAGAGAGAAAAAAAACAAATGAAACCCTGCCACACTATCCCCATTTCAAACGTCCCAGAAGCAATCTCCTTGCGCGATTGCAGATCCAAGATAATACATGTCTAGCTTAAGCTTTCAGTGACTTACAGAATGCCCCTTCTACCCAAGGGCCCAATCTGAGGCCCTGACGTGAGTAAGCAGATCCTTAGCCTCATATATGAGGTTTTATACATATATAAAACCCTGCTTGTAGCACCTGATATCCATATAGTAATGGGTAGACCAGTAATAGACCCTGCTCATCCACTTAACATTTAGTTTCATCTTTCAGTTATATGCAGAGTTTCTATGCAAAAGATTTTAAAACTAATGTTTATAAATTATTTAATCCCTTAGTCTTTTTTTCACTCCTTTCCAAATAACTGGTTTATTAGCTGCTGATGGAGCAGGTTCTTCATTGTCATCATCTGTACTGTCATCACTGTCACTCTCACTATCACCCTCTTCTTCAGACTCTTCATCACTTTGTGCTTCCCTGAAAAGAAAAGACGTTTTAAAGGATATAAAAGCAAAAACATCAAGGCATGTAAATGAGTTTTGAAAGTTATTACCCTTTGGAACTGACTGGTCTGTTAGGATTTGAAAATTCTTTTCCAGAGTCAACGTCAAATGGATCTGCAAAAAAATAACAGCAGATCTTGGTAAGTATTAAAACAAGTTTTACAGCTATTGTTCTTTTCCTTCAGAGTAGAAAACTAAGTGGTCTCTTCTACTTTAAACAAGCTGTGATTCTACAGAACAAGTAAATTCAGTGAAGAACTGCCCACCTTGAAACCTTAAAAATCAGGTCCCTTTAACATACTTCAAGTTCCACACCCAAGAGATTGAAAGTGTCACTCACTAGTCATGTCCGAAAATCTTGGCCCAACGAACACTTTGTTCTTCACTTCCAGTAAAATACTTCAGATCGTCTGATCTTTACATTGTAAGTTTTTGGCAGCACAATGCCTATGTAAATCTTTTTCCTTTTTTGGGGGGGATGGGGGGGTTGCATGCATATCTCTACACAGACATCTGACTTGGTGAACAGACCTTCAGCAACTTTAAATACAATGCACAGTATGATGACATTCAGCAACACTGCACAACAAAACTTTTAGATTCTTCCTTATTGAGATCCCATGGAATAGCATAGAAATGTATGAACAGCCAGAATATTTACAAATTTCAAGAAATCATACAGAGAAGTTACTCAGAACAGAAGATTTTACCTATTTCTTCGGTTTCTCTTTTTTGAGCGCTGGCTAAAAATTCTTCCTCAACTTTCAGCACATCTTCTGGGCTATGGCAAGCTGCATATTTCTCCAAGAGATTTTTATTCAATTCAATAAATGTTTTGCCCCATTTAAATTTTCTCAGAAGAATAGTGGCTAGATCAGAGAATCCTGAAATACAAAACAAGTATAATCAGCTTCTTCAAAAAACACGAGCCCAAGCAAAAATAAATAAAAACACACAAAGTTATGGTTCCCTTTGTATCCAACCAATATGGGTTCCATGTAGAGCACCTGGCACTAGTACAATGCTTTGTGAGATATTTGCCAGCACCCCTGTCTCAAACCTGCATCTGAAAAGGAGACCACTTGAGAACTCCAGGTAAACCCATGAAAAAGGTGGTTTTCCACTAGTTTCTTATATGGAAATAAACCCCTATGTTGTTCAAGTACCACTGAATCAGGAGGTACACCTCTCCACAGCCTTCAGTATGACTAAAATCTACGGTTCAGCTACTGCCAAGGCCTCACCAGAACAGACAGTGTCTGCATACGTTGTTTTCAATCCTCTTTGTGAACCAGAACCAGTGCTGGCAAGCAACCATTCTGCAGCCCAAGGAGCTGCTATGCATCTCGGGGGTTGGGGGGGTGAGCCTTCCTGGATTGTGCCAATCCTCCTCCTGGGAGAAACCTGGGGGTTCCTGACTCGAGGGTCTTGCCCCGGTGCATAAAGTCAGACCATTTGCCATAATCAGCGTCAGGAAGGAATTTTACCCCATAGTCAGACTGGTGTGGACTGGGGGGAGAGGGGGGCACTGCCAATGCCTGGGGCCTCTGAAGCATTAACAAGCTGTAACAGCAGCAGGATGGGCTGCTGGGGGCCCATGCTTAGGCTGTGGCAGGTTTGGTTGCTGTGACTTGCATCACATCAAGATTGCCGGTAGCTTTCCTAAGTGGTTCTGGATTGTACAAGCCAACTTGGGTAGGGACGATCCTGCCTGGGGCAGGAGATAGGACTAGATGACCCCACAGTCCCTCCCACCTCTGTGTACTGTTGACACTGTGGCAAAGCCACGCAGCAGCCCGCACCCCTTACCCACGATGCAGAAGGCAGCGGCGAGCGCCTCCACACAGGACAGACAGCGTGGGCGGCCGTAGTTGACAGGGTTGGCAGCCACCAGGAAGGGCAGCAGGCGCGGGTGTGCCCCGCGCATCTTGCCGAAAGGCGTCTCAGGCAGCCGCGCCCAGGAGCAGTCGATAACCGCGACCCCGCGCTCCGCCACCACCTGCCTGCGGGCGGGACGCGTGAGACCAGGTGCCGCCGAGCCCGAGCCTGGGCCCAACCAGGGGCAGGACGTGCACTCACCTGTCGGCCGGGGACACACACTGCGCGGCCGCGGGGCTGAGCACGAGCCCCGGGAAGCGCTGTCCGAGGCGCAAGGGCCGCACCAGCCCCTTCCGCGCCAGGCGCCGGCCCGTGCAGCGCCGCGGGTCGCAGTGGCCCAGGTCCCACATGGCCACCGGGCAGGGCAGTCGCGGCGCCCCCGCCTCCGTCCCCGCCTCCTGCCGCGCGCAGCCTGCAACACACGCGCAGCGCGTCGGGCCGGGCCTGAGCGCAGGCCCGGCTCGGCCCCCGGCCCTCGACCCCCCGGTCCCGGCCAGCACCTTCCAGCGCTGCCGCCGCCTCGGCCGCGAAGGTCTCCAGCGCCCTGTTCCTGTGCCCGCGCCCCGCGCCACCCCCACGGCCCCCCGCCACCCTTCGGCTCCGGCCCATCTTCGCCCGTGCCCCGGAAGCGGCCGCCGCAGCTCAGAGCGCGCTTCCGGCTCCAGTTCCCCCGCCCCCTTGGGCTCCCACTTCCGCTTCCGGCGGCGATGGCGGTTCCGGGGCTGCTGCAGGTGGCTGCGGCGCTGGGGTTGTTGCGCGCAGGGCCTGGTGAGTGAGGTGCCCCGCCCCGGCCCCCGGTCACTCCCTGACCCCTCCCCCCCTGACTGGCCCGTGTGTTGCAGGGTCGCCGCTCGCCGCCGCCGGGAAGATGAAGGTCGTGGAGGAGCCGAACGCCTTTGGGTGCGCGTCCCGGGCCGAGAGGACGAGCTCTGGCGGCGGCGGGGCCGGCCGCGCCACAGCCGCTCTGCTCACCGGCGCCCCTTAGCTCGGGCGCGGCGTCGGGAGGGCCCGTCCCGGGAAGCGGGGCCGGGAGGCTGCGGCGCAGCCCTTGTTGGCCGGGTCGGGCCGGACTCTACGGAAGGCTCTGGTCCTAGCTGAGGCTGGGCCGGTTGCGGGGCCAGGGCCTCGCCAGCACTTGCTTTGACCCCGCGATGTAGGGCCCGCCTGATCTCAGGCACAAACCTGTGGTGATTTGGCTCTGGCCAGTCAGTGCCTGGTCATTTTAGACCCTCAGTTCCTAAGGTGATGGCCCACATACGGGGCGCTACAAACGCTTCAGAAATTAATCTCACTAGAAATAAAAGGTTTTGTTTTCTTTTTTTCCCCCCAAAGATTGAATAATCCGTTCTTACCTCAGACAAACAGGCTCCAGCCAAAGGTGGCCCCTTCCCCAATGTCAGGTGTGTGTAGACATCGCTTCTTTTCTGTGTACATATTCTGCTTTGGGTTTATGTGGATGCAAATAACTTTAGGTTGCCCTTGTCGTTATGGAAGGAAAGCTTGGCAAGACTGACGAGGTATGTTGAATATGTAAGAAATCCCCCTTAATTTCATGTCTGATATTCCGTTTTATTATGGGTATGTGATGACTCTTAAGTGGACTCTATATATGTTTTTAAAAAGACTAACCATAAAGCTTTTGCAATTTCATTTGAGCTTTTAACTTGATTAAGAGAGAACTTTTTATCTGGTTCATATCATAATCCCTTTGATTTTCTTGAATTATTGCTGTCTCAGTACTCTAACAAGGTGATGCACTATGGCCTGTATTCCTGCCCACAAATCTGCTAGGTTAGTCACACTCCTTGTTCCAGTCATGAAAATGTATCTGAACCTTATGAAAAAATATTTTTCCACCTATTTTTATCAATAATTTTGGTACCACAGGTCATGCCACCACTTCAAAATGTTTAATGCACAGTGTTTAGAATATTTTCCTCTGTGGCCTTGAGCAAATCGCTATGGGCTACACTCACAAAAGGGGGCTGGCTTGTGGGGCTTTCTTCTCCACATGCTTGTTGCAGTGAGGCTTGTTCTGGGATGCCAGATTCTTTCTGTGCACTGTGTATGGAACCTGCGCGCCCAACTCTGGGTGCATTGCTGCTGTAGTGGAATCCACAGCCCAGAGTTGAGCACGCAGGTTCCATACACAGCGCACAGAAAGGATCTGGCATCCCAGAACGAGCCTCACAGTAACAAGCCGGTGGAGAAGAAATCCACGCAAGCCAGCCAGCAGGGAATGCCACAAGCAGGGATGCATCTTAAACCTGGCTTCTCTAACACTAGCTGTCAGCAGGTGCTCCCTTCCACCTGGGATTCACAGTGTTGAGTCATTTCCTCAAGTTGGACACCTGCTCAGATCTGCAGCTGTCCTTTGTCAGGGTGACATCCAGCTCCAGGAGTGAGGTTTAGGAACCTGAGCAAGGGAACTAAGGTCTTTACGTGGTATTTGCTTGAAATGACACAGTGGGATTCATGATCCAAAGACCCTAATCTGAGTTTATATTCCTAAATTGTTGCTTTGGGGTACAAACAACTCCCAAGTGCTCTTTGGGCCAGAACGAGGCACTAAAGTACTCTACAGTAATGGGGCATAATGAGTATTTTAGTTAAATTTCTTGGGTGCTGATTTCCATACTGCTCTGCAGAATGTTATATTCACAACATGTACATTGATATCTGTGGCCATGGCAAATATCTTTGCATTTAACAAAGTCCTCATCTTTCCTATAAGTTACCTTATTTTATTTTCAGGTCCTGTACATCTCTTCAGACTTGCTGGCAAGTGTTTCAGTTTTGTAGAATCCATGTGAGTAACTGATTTCTGTTCCTGATTATATTTTAAGGTCTGGGGATGAAATAGGCCATAATATTTATATCTGAAACATTTTGTTTTTCTAGGTATAAATACGAATTTTGTCCTTTCCATAACGTTACTCAGCATGAACAGACCTTTCGGTGGAATGCATACAGTGGGATTTTAGGGTGAGAAGATCCAGAGCTTCCTATTTGTCTCAGTTCATGTTTTGTTTTCTTTATAGAACTCTTAAACAGGGCAGCATTTCTCAAATTAGCTAGAGATCTATTATCTGGGAAATGTAGCTAAAGTTTGGCAGCGAATCCAAACTTTGATTCTAATCTGAGGTGGTTAGGATGTAAAGGAGGTCATGGGTTTATGCCCAAGTACTTCACAACAGATTGTCAACTTTTTCTAGTAGCTGAATCAGTAGATTAGCGGATTTAGTAAATGAGCTCTTTACTTGGTTAAATGAGGTTTTTTCCTATTGAAACAAAATTAAAAAAAACCCTGTGAACTATGCAAGTCAAGTACCTTAAGTCAAAGGCTTTGTTTGGTTGCTGCTCTTGTCACTTCTTTACAGCTAATGACCGAAGTACCGGTTATATAATTATTACTTTGAAATTCAAAAAACCTGTGTTTTCCAGAATTTGGAAGTTTCTGTGTGATGTTAATGTATATAGAGGGTGAAACATGAGAGAGTTCTATGAAGGTAAATCTCTTAAAGATTTTCTTCCCATTTCTGGGTCATGTGTAGTATTGTATCACGTGATACTGTAAAGGATAGGAATGGTCCCACTGGAATTGTGTTTCAGTACTTTATTTAAAGATAGCTTAAGTCATTACTAATACAGCTGCACATTATGAGCATTATGTTTAAGTAAGAGATTTATTCAGTGGCCACTCTAGGTGCATATTAGGGCTATGTGAAGCTGTGGTCCCTGATTCAATACAGTAGAGAGAGAATCTGAATCGAATCAGATGACCCTTTAATCTTTCCGAATCAAATTGGAACCTTCTGAATCGATTTGGAGAGACTCGGTGATCTGGACATAGGCACAGCTTTAAATGTTTTTTCTACATACCTCTAGGTAGCAGGCATGTCATGAATGCTGCCATGCTGGGGTGCATGGAGTGTCCCATAGAAGCATGGGGGACTCCCAGTGCGCTTGGCAGCAGACCTGAAAGTGGACCAAAAACACTTCCAGGTCCATGGGGGACCGTGTGCGGGGTGTGTCCCGTTCCCCCCCGCCCCCCACCCCCAGTGGCTCTATGACTGGTGCCTCCTGGGTCTGTCGGGGTGCCTCCTGGGTCTGTGGGGGGCCCCTGGCAGACCCAGAAGTGCGTTAGAAGTACTTCCAGTCCACTTCTGGGTTTGCCACTGAACACTTGTAGGGCCCCCCCTGCACTCCTTTGGGATGCTCCATACGCCCCAGCATTGTAACGTTCACAAGCCATACTGGTACCTCTAGGTATGTAGAAAAAACATTTAAAGCTTTGTCAGTGTTCGAATTGATGATTCTCTGAATCAGCATTAAATCTTCAGATTTGGATTCGGCTGAATTGAATCAGGGACAATGATCTGAATCAACAAATCAAACCACTGTCCCTGATTTGGTCCGAATCAAATAGGGCCTGCTTTGCACACCCCTGGTGCATATATGTTTTCTTAAAACACATGTGCATGCACGCTCTCACACACATGCACACATGTTCTCCATAGCCATATGAAGACCTTCTTTCCTACTGATCTTCGACCTCACGGCAAGCTTGAGGAAACTGATAGACCTTTAAATATGTCGTAAAGTTCAACAAATTTGTGTTACGTATATTAAAACTAGATCGGAAGAGGCGGTGGGGGGGACAGGTAGCAGCTGCATCTCTAGTTGTATAGGCTGGGGCTGGGTCAGGGCTTCAGCAGCTGCCTGTTCCCTGCCACCTTGTATTAGATTCAAAGACAAGGGTCCTGTCCCGTCCCCACATGCTATATAGGGGGAGTAAAAATCTCATTTTGGAGTCAAGTTAATACGGTAATATTTGTGTAGCTCCCTAAAAATGTAAAACAGCAGGAGAGAGCTCAAAAGTTCCATTTCTTACCTTACTAAAGGGAACATGGCAAAAGAGTAAGAGTTGTGTGAATAAGAAGCCAGCACATAACTGCAATGAAGTAAAGTAAAGAGCGAGGTACACTGGATAAAGGCCAAGGAAAAGGATGTAATATGCATAACTAGCAGGGCAGTCAACCACTAAGATGCTTCTATACTAATTCATGTAGTGCAAGGAAAAAGCAGGAAGAGCACACGTGCAATTGTGGTATAATAGGGATTATTGAGACTTGGGATAGTTTGCATGAGTGGAAGATTGTTATGGAAGGGTATAACTGGTTTAGAAAAGACAGGCAAAAGTAAAACCTGTCAGTATCACTTTTTCTTTTAAAGATCATGCTGTATCTCAGTACAGATGCGAGTAAGACAGAACTGTTGAAAGTCTTTGGGTTAAAGTAAAATGGGAAAAAAGCAAGAATGATCCATTACAGCTAACCAAGCCAGAAGAAGAAGGTGGACAAGGCTTTTTTAAAACAACCATTTCCTCCCCGATAAGATAAAACTCTTGAGCTATGCTATTTTTTTTTTTCAGCATCTGGCACGAATGGGAAATTGACAACAATACGTTTGTTGGCATGTGGATGAGGGAAGGTGATTCCTGTGAGACCAAGAGCCGACAGACAAAGGTATAGTAATGAATCGTTCAGGTACAGATTGTTCAGTTATAAACATGCCATCTGTCAGACACATATGGCAAGTTTGTTTCAATTTAATTTATTAACGTCAGTAATACAGCACAGCACTGAAAATCAAGGTGGTGATTTGGACAGAGATGTTCTTGCCCTGAACTTTTCAGAGTTTAATTCACAATATAGAAAACACGAAAGACAAGGACGGTGAAGATTTAGAAGGTATCAGAAGAAAAAACTAAGCAGTCCGTTTGCAGTTGCTTCATTCTGGAAACTAAAGTTGTGTTGTCCGTGGCAGAATAAGATGTTCTGGAATTACCATCACCACTAGATGCATCCTATAACTTGTGTTATGAGTCTCTGTCTCTGCTGTATATCAGAAGAGAAAATGGGATATTAGTTGGTCTGGAACTGCCAGTCACTAGGTGATGACTAGAGAGTTAAAAAGCATGCTGAGAGAATAAGGAAATCGACAGGCTTTTACCCAGAAAGAGCAGAAGACAAGATGGCAGTCAGCATTTGTAGAGAAACAGTGAGGTAAAATGAGAAGAACAGATGGGGGGGCACAGAAATGAAGAGCAGAAGAAACCAGTCGTCAGCACACACTGTTAGGCTGTTAAAAAGTTACCTTAACACGGAGCAGTTTTTGTGGCTGGTTTGGGAAGTTACATGAGTGCATGGATGGGAAGGTGTCTGCAAGATGCAAATTGCTCTGCAGTATGCAGAAATCCTGCCTTGGGTGTCCCTTCCCTCCTGCCTATACCCCTGCTCACGTAGTCCAGTTTCCTGCTTGCAAGGTAGATCCCACTTGTGGCAGCCCTTCACCAGAAATTGCGCCTTGCAAGGAGCCCTCAGTAATAAGAGTTCTGCATCCCTTTCCTGAAGTCCACTAGAAGGTACTGTAATTATTTATTTTTGTGGTGGGTGGCCGATCAGTGGATTGAAAACAGGAATAATGGTTAATGGGGAAGTGGGGAAAGGGTGAAATGATGTGGCACAGATCACAGAAGAAATCTGATTTTAAAATTGGTAACACAACTGGGGTACCTTACTTCCAGGTTGCATAGAGGGGATACTTTGCTTCATGGTATTGCAGAATTCTCCTTGGGTTTTTGATTTTTAATAGCCACGAAACATTCACAGAAGTTTAGGGCTGGAAGGGACCTTGTGAGATCATTGTGTCCAGGCCCCCTGCTCTGGGCAGGAAAAACTGCTTGGATCAAATAACCCCAGCAAGGTGTGTGTCCAGTCTCCTTTTTAAGATCTCCAGGGTAGGTGCCTGCACCAACCCTGCTGGGAGTCTATCCCAGAGTCTGGTCACATGAACTGTGAAGAAGTTTTTCCTTGTATCACATATCATCACATTAATGATGATATTTTAAAAAACAGAATGAATTTCTGCAATTTAGAGCAAATAAGTGTGTTCTGGAACAAAATAAGGATCATAATAGTCTGGTGCTCAGTACATCACTCAGTAACAGATGCAGCTGCTGAATAATGTTGCTGTTGATAGGCTCTGAAAGGCATCCTATTTAGTTTCCCTCTGTGGAGAAGTATGGGCTGTTCCATAGAGGGTCTGCTTCTGATTGGGGGAAAAGGCTGTCACCAGCTTTAAAAAAAAACCAAATTAGAAAGGTCTGTAATGACTGTGAAGTCTGTCTTTTGCACTTGGTAAAACAATAGCAGTGCTGGACACTTGACTGTAATACTTGGTAGCATTCATCTGTAACCATAGTAGAAAAAGACTGGCTAAAATATGGTCTTGTTCAGTATGGAACTATTGTCTCTTATGTTTCTTTTTCTGCTTTTCAGGTGGTTCTTGTTTGTGGAAAGAGCAA
This sequence comes from Crocodylus siamensis, assembly GCF_052110815.1. Taxonomy (NCBI): domain Eukaryota; kingdom Metazoa; phylum Chordata; order Crocodylia; family Crocodylidae; genus Crocodylus; species Crocodylus siamensis. The sequence continues at coordinate 50,834,905 of NC_143406.1, forward strand.
TAAATTGGCTCATGTGTCTGAGCCAAGTACTTGCGTTTACTCCTTGACATTTGAGACTCCTCTTGTTTGCCATCCTCATTCTCTTTTAGGTAGGAAAAAAGGGTCCTTGCATGTTTGTGAGGGCAGATGGACAAGGTTCTTTGGGTGAATCTGATATCGTTTATTAAACTGACTTAAATAGTTGGAAAAACATTTTTTTTTAGCAAGCTTTCAGGTTTAAAAACCCTTTGTCAGGCTGAGGAAGCCTGTGAGGCCAGATGACATTTTACCTAGACATCTTAGTTTAGATTACTAGCTTCTGATAGTAATTTGTTTCACTCTATCGGTGAGAATGAAATGTAATATAGTTTATTACATGTAGCATCTTTCAGAAGTGCCCATTATGATGTTAACAGGATAGTCTTACAGTTTATTCTTGTGCTTAAACTTTCAGGCCATTAGTAGCCTAGGTCTCCTGCTTTGTCACCTCCTTTCCAGTGTCTAGTTAGAAGAGTCAGTGTGTGCGTTTCTTAGTGTAGGAAATAGGAACAAAAAGAGACTTAGTTGAAAGGTGACTTGAAGACAGAGAAAGTCAAGCTCCGCCATGAGAGAGAGGTTGCTGAGATAATACTCAATCCGCTTAGGACTTATGTAGAATCATAGAAAAATGGGGCCAGAGGGGCCTCAGGAGGTCATATAGTCTAACCCCCTTCTCAAGGCAGGGTCATTATTACAGTCTAAACCATTCCAGACAAGTATCTGTCTAACCTGCTTTTCAGACTCTCCATGTGTGGAGATTCCACAGCCTTTCTAGGTAATAAGTTCCAATGCTTAACCATGCTGATAGTTAGAAAGTCCAGCCTAAATTTCCCTTGTTGCAATTTGAGGCTATTACTTCCTGTTCTGTCCCTTATGGCCACAGAGAGGAGTCAGGTACCATCCTCTTTATAATCATTGTTCATGTAATTGAGTATCAGTTAGAGCCATATAAGATAGAGTAGAAGTTTTGGTGCAATACACTGTTGCTGGCAGTTTGACCTCAGAAGAATGCTGTTTTATCCTGTACTCTCTGGGTGGCCTTAGTGATCAGCTCTGTGAAGGGTGTGCCCAGTTGTCTAGTCTCCCAAGTGAAAAGGGTGTAATTAGGATCTAACCCAAGAGGAAAGATGCAGTCTTCTGGACACCTGGAGATGAAAGTAGGGGCTTTCACTGCTGCTGCTGGGAGCATCAGACATCTAGGCCACCTCCTGTTCTGTTTGAAGTGAATAGCAATTCCCATTGACTGAAATGGAATTGAGGCTTGTGTCCCAGCTACCGAAAGTAGGCTGTATTTAGCTTTAAGCAGTTACAGAGTACAGCAGTAGGGAAGCATTCTAATAAAGAGTAAAGGAAACTATACTTGTTCATACTCATAACAACCTTGCCTTCCACTTTCAGTTTATCCAACACTGCCTGAAGCTCTACAAATGAAGTGGGATGAAGCAGAACAGTCTCTTTATGATGAATTAATAACTGAGCAGGTCTGTGGATTCATTTTGACTCTAGTTAATGGGTTGTTACATTCAGATTAGCTGGGCAATGAACTGGTTTCTAGATATTCAGCTTTTAGGATGTATACTTTTATTTTCAAGCTCATAAAAACAGTAATAGTGTTCTGTAACTAGCTAGGGTCCATTGGTAATCACAAAATCTTATAAAAGAAAAACTCGTGGAGATAGAATGGCCAATGCAATTTACAAGTAGAGATCAGAACCAAATGGCTTTATTTAATATATATGTTTTCCTAGGGATACAAAAAAATGCTGAAAGAGATTTTGGAGGAAGCAGGACTTCTAAGAGCAACAGAAGAAAAGGAGATGGAGATACAAAATAAAAAAACTTTAAACCTGGACTTCAAAACAGTGGAGAAGTGCAACAAGGTATACAGATGTGACACTCTCAATGGTTGTTTAATTAGTTTTGCCTGTGCAATTAATCACCAACCTTCTATTCAGCTACTGGGCTCTCTGCAAAGCTCCCTAGCTGTTCTTAGGATTCATCTGAAGTCTGCTACGTCAATTGTTCATGGTAGCTAAAGTAGAATCTGAAATAGACTATTTAAGAATGAGGAAAATAGAAGTTGATCCTAGCCCACAAAGTTAGAAACAGACTGGCATAAGTGCATATCCATCCAAGATGTCAGAAGACTGGTGCCTAGGCGGTAGCTTGGATATTTAGGTTATTATAAAAAAACTTAGATATACTCTATTAGAGCAGGATCAGACTCAGTGGAAGTAGCAAGACAGAAGTAGTAGTGAAAGTACAGGACGTACCAGAGCCATGTGTTGTTGGTTCCTTTGTGCAGTACATACTGCATTTACTCAAATCCAAGATGGTTTTATTCCCCAGTCACAGTGGGGAGAAAAAAAGCACCTCATTTTGGGGCTGAAGCTGAGCTGCTACCTGTCCTGTGCATAGGGGAGATCTGCAGTATGTGGCCTGGGGGGGGAGGGGAGTGGGAGTAAGCATGGGTGCTTGTTATGAAAATTATACATTTGTTATTTATTGTGTAAAATCTAATTATTGGGGGAGGGGGTCATCTTAAAATCAGAGCTTTGGATGGAGGTAAATATGGTATGATTATCAAGTTTTGTTATGGTGAAACACAAACATTTTGATGATTTATGCCAGTTAGCCTAAATTTTCTCTCCATACCTATGCGCTCAAGTTTTTTGCAGCAGAACTTACCAAATATGTTCATGCAAGTGAAAGGCCAGGAGTAAGACTAAAGATCAGTCTGCAAAAACATAAATTGAGGGATGTGTTAAGCTTAAAAGGTCACTGTTAGGGTTATGCCCTCTCTGCAGTGTGCTGAACATCACTAAGGTGGCTTGGCAAGGTATTACAAAGCAAGAAGATATAAAGGAGGTTGAATCTCCAGCCCTGGAAATTTTCAGAAGCAGGTTAGACAGACTTTTGGCTGTGATGGTTTAGTCAGGGAAGATTGTGCTGAGAGCAGAGGGCTGGACTAGATGACATTGTGATGTTCCTTCCAGCCCTACCTTCCTATGATCCTATATGCTGACCTCCTGAATAGCATATGCATACAATTTTATCCAGTAATTCTTGGCTAAGCCTCAATAAGCTGTGGTAGAAGTAAATCATAACTACTTGGACTGCAGGCTGATTTTTACTCTTAAAACTTGGGACAGTTGGAATGAGATGCTTTGGGAAAGTTGTAGCAGAAACTTATGCTCTGTGTATCTTTTAGACATACCTTTGCTCATAAGGTAAACGGTTCACTTTTGAGACTTTTACACTAAGAACCCTGCTTCCCTCCCCCCACCAAGGGGTTCTCTCATCAGTATGTTTGAATCCTTTATATCTAAAGCTAATGAAGAAGGAGCTTATATATGTTTATGGGGGTGGGAGAAGAAACGTTCTGTTTTAAAAATATGTTTTCATTCTAGGAGTATGAACAACTTTCCAAAGAAATACAAAAGCTTAAAAATTTATTAACTCAACATGGCATTGAATATGACAGAAACTCAGGTAAGGATTTGTGCGTGTGGTTCTACTTCTTATTCTTACCTTCACATTCAGAATGTGAACATGTGCCCTCTGAGGGAGGGGTCAAATTCCATGGACAAGCTCTCCCTGTACTTCATGTTATTTTGACGAAGCAGAGCTCTGACTGTAGAAACTTCTTTTTAAAATTCTTCAGCTGGCTTATAATAGCAGCATTTACAGTGGGACTGTGCCTGTGACCTGTTCTGTTGTAGTATTACTGGTGGGTCAGTCTTTAGTGATTTATGAACGGTAGGAAAAATCAATGTCCAAAGTATTTAAAGCTAGAAGGCTCCTCTTTGTGGCTGGATGGTAGGTCCTAGCTGCGAAAAGCAGGACCAGTCTGGAGTTACTTCAGACAAGTTCCAGCCTCTTCCAGGAACCAAGCTGCCTCATCCCTCCTAAGTTAGTGCTCATTTTAAATTTAGTTACATAGGTGACAGCAGTGTTTCATTTCACTGACTGGCTTATTTGGTAAACCTCTATGGAGTGGAATTTGCATTGCAGTCCAGACTAAAATTCAGATCTTGTGCTGGATGTCTTATTGCATAAAAAGCAATACCTCTGATTTGCTGTAAACAAACCATATGAATTCAACTTATGTTATGGAATGACAGGCATTTCAATATTAATTATTGCAGCTGAGAACACAAGTGCTGAACATAGTGTGTCTAAATTGTTGACTGGAAAGCCAACTATTCTTAATGGCTCAAAGGACAATGAACACTTGCGGGGAGACACAGGAATCTGGACTGACACCCTGTGAAGAAATTTGTCTGGGAGATGAATCACATATTTGTATAGAGAATGGAGCAAATTGAATGTATATCATGCAACTGAAAGGGTTTACCAGCTGTCTGTGAGTATTTCTAACTCCATATTCCTGCACTAAAGCAAGGGGAAGAAAAGCAGCAGGTTAAGCTCTGGTGTTACTTATTGCTGTCAGCGGTCGCAGTCCTGTTTTGAAGATTGCACAAGTTATAAAACATAGTTTGCTGAAAGTAGCCTCATGCATTGGCCTGGAAGACTGATTCTGCAGTTTCAGTGTTGGGCTCATACCTTTAATCAACTACTGCACAAATTGGAATAAGAAGGTGGCGGGTAGAATATATACTTGTCTAATGTAGGGGTGAATAGTTTTAGTTCCCATCCTCGACAAATTAGAAATTAATTGTAAAGTATGTGTAGCTTGTTGGTATTTTTGTGGGAAAGACTAGATTGTTTGTACCACCTAATCTGGGAGAAGTGACAAAATGAGAAGAATGGGGTAAGGTGTAACATTTACATGCCAGAAAGTAAAATCTGTATGCTCAAGTTCCAGATAAATCATATATTTTAAAAACAGAATTACTCATAAAAAGAAATCAATCCTCTGTGAGGGATGACTTAAGACTTGTAATGATTCACGTAACAAGCATATTGGTACCCTGGCAGGCTGGTATTTGCCTGTCATATGCCTTGGCCCAATAATGACAACTGTGGCGTGGCCTATCCTCCTGCAGTCTTGCTGAGTAATACCATGTTTGTTTCATAAAATGATAACTAAAACGTGTAAGATGCTTTGCTCCTAACCTCCTCAGTCTTGCGGCATGTGGCCATGATGTGTTGTAAGAATTCAACTCAAGACCAGTCTGGCCCCAAATGCTACTTCTGGTCAAGGTTTGTTCCTGACCTTTCTGGTCATATATGGTGCACAGATTTTTTTTCTCTAAACTTTGTCATTCCTATTCTACATTTACATGGCAATAGTTCAAGAATCGAGCAAATATTAGTGATACCATTAATCTTCCCTGTGACTACAGGTAGTCCTCAGACTTGCCACACAATTGGTTTTCTGAAAACCACATCTTAAGTTGAAACGTTGTAACTCAGAACCTATTTTCCCATAGGAAACAATATTATAAATGTGGGATTGGCTCCTGAACCAAGCAAGGCTCCATACCCTATTTTCACTAAAAATAACCCAGAATTTTGTACCCAATCAATTATAGATGAGTAATATAGCTACGCTAATGCATTTATATTGTAAGTAGCATTTGCATTGATTTGGAAGGACTTATTTGAGGTCACTTTGCTGGACTTTTTGAAGGGCTCTTGGTCTTCTCAGGAGTCCTGGCTTAAGGTTTTTCTGGAGCCTTGTCTAGTTTCTTAAATAAAGTGTCCAAGGAAACTTGGGCAGATGTTCTCCAGGGAGGCAAGTGATGCAGCAAACTTGTCTGCTGGTGTGGCGTGTGAAGTCGAAACTGTGATAAAGTTGAAACAGGGTGTCAATTTATAAATGCTGGAAGTGGAGGACTGCCTGTAATTTTGACTAAATAATTATGTTGCCTTTCAGCTGAGACTAAAACTTGAGGTGAGATCTTTACACGGATATTAAATCTTGCAGTACTGTGAATAAGAATAAGCTGTTTGCCTGTGGGTCAGGACAGGGGAATGTGTTATCTCCACTCCTGGGCAGGTCAGAGGCTTCCCAGGTCCTCCATGGACCTGAGCAAGGAAGCCATGTGTAAAAACAAAACCAACACAAGAAGCTGCTGAAGAACCAGACATGTTAAATGCGTGGCATAATTCTGCATCTCAGATAAAGAACAACTGCATGAACTTTTCTAATAAAGTTGTGGATAATGCCTTTAGAAATCTGTGCAGGGGAGCGGACGTGCTGTGCACTAGCTATGCTAGTTTGCTTTGATTCCTGCCTGTGCCCTCGATGCCGCTTGGCACCAAGAGCCGGGCGTCTCTGGCCGGCAGCGCATCGGGGCGCGGGTCTAAGGGGCCCCGTCGCGGGTGGGGCGGGGCCTCGTTCCCACGCCTTGCGCCCGCCGCGGCTTTTCCTTCCGGGGCAAAGGGCTGGAGTGACGGGGTCAGGGCGAGGGCGTAAGTGTGAAGCGGATGGCGACTCGCCTGGTGCAGAGCTGGCGGTAAGGAGGGCCAGGCCGGGCCGGGCTGGGCTGTGGGGTGCGGGCGGCCGGGCCGAGCCTGCTGGCTGTCCGTCCGTCTTGTCCCCGCAGACGCTGCCCGTCGCTCCTCCTGTCCTGCCCCGCGCGACGCAGGAACCAGCGGCCGGAGCCCAAAGCCGACCCCGACCCCGACGCGCCCATCCCGTTCCGGAGCAGCTGCGCCAGCCCCCGCGCCTGGAGCGTGGTGCAGTCTACAGGCGACGGGAAGCAGCGACTTGCCTGGCAGCTGCTGGCGCTCGGGTGCGGCATCTCCGCGCTGCTGCTGTGGTCTGTGCTGCAGGAGGAGCCGGCGCCGGGCCCGGGGGAGGCGCTGGACGGCTCCGAGGACGCCCGGCCAACCCCTGAGGCGGCGGCGGCAGCGGCGGCGTCCGGCTCGAGCGCCGGGCAGCCCGGGTGATGGAGCAGGAGCGGCCTGTGCGTTCCGCCTACCCAGAACGAGCAGGGGCCGCCGGCCCGTACTCAATAAATGCCGTGCAACCCGAGAGCTGCAGCGTCTTTTGGTGTCTGGGGGGAGGGGCGGGTTTCTGGGGGCCGGGCCCGCCCCTCCCCCGGCCGCGTTAACCCTGCGCGCGCCGGCACGGGGGTGGGGAAGGAAAGCGGCGCCTGCGCAGTGGCGGCCGCGGGGAAGATGCCGTCGGTTTCGAAGGCGGCTCCGCGGGGCGGCGGCGGCGGGGCCGGGGGACCCGCGCAGACCGAGCAGCCCACGCACTACACGTAGGTAGCGGCCCAGCCCGGCGGGGCGGGGCGAGGAGCTGCGCGACTGCCTGGAGGGGGGTGGCTGGGCCGGGCCTCGCCTCAGGCCTGGTCCCGCGCGGCCTCTCCGCGGCCGCAGCGCCCCTAGCTCGGCCCTGCGGTCTGCGGCGCCCGCGGCCTGCAGCACGGCCGGACGGCAGCGGCCGCGGGCCTACAGCAGCCTGAGGCCCAGGCCCTGCCGCGGCGCCGCCCCCGTGCTCCTGAGGCGGCCTCAGCCTCGGGCCCCGCCGAGACGCGGCTGCGAACGAGGCCGAGCCCGAGGGTGTCCGGCCCCGCTGCAACCCCCGCGGCCTGGCCGGGGGTCGCCGGCCCTTTCCTCCGCGTCTCGGGACACCGCCGGCCGCCCTCCCGCGCGCTGAGGCGGGTTCGCGGCCGCGGCACTGAGCGCACTCCCGGACCCCTTGAGCAGTGTTCCGGCCCCTGAGCTGCCCCCTCTTCCCCAGCGCCCTCGTCATCGCGACTAACCAGGAGCATCAGAGACACCGAGTGGCCTGGAGCCCCCCTCACCCTTGCTTGCATCTGTCCGGCACTAACCATCCCCCGAGGCACAGCCTGATTGATAACTACCCTCGGTCCTTGAAATCCCCAGGATATTCCTGCATCTTGCAAACAAGATGTGAGTGCACATCTCAGTAACTCTGCCAAGCTCCCACATCCTCAGGAATAACATCTTTGTTCTTTCCAAGCACCTGTTCATTGCCTTCTCCCAGTAGTTCCCTTCTCTTCATTTCGGCTCTCCTCCCTTCCCGGCACCAGCCAGCAGATTGTGCCTGTGGGGAGGGAGTTGCAAGCTCTCCCTGCCCCACATCCTGTGCCCAGGATAGATTTATGTGCAATGTGTGTTCATGTTGTTGGGATACTGTGTTTTAAGGGGCATTTCTAATTCAAAACCTAATGCAGTTATTTGCTAAAGCAGCTCTAGCAGGCATATCTAATGTAGAGGGAACCTAAATTCTGATTCACATGACTTGTTTTGCAATTCTCAAAACAGCTGTATAATCAGGAAAGGTTTTCTTAAGAACCTGTGATTTTTGACCCAGTATGTAATACAAGACATGACTTAGTCCATCTGTGTAATCTAGAGTTGCATTGTGAGCTTCAGTAGGAATAACTAGTTAAAAGTTAAGTCACCTAATTGGTAGTTAAATGATAAACTATGCATAGAATATATTATTTTGCATAGGATGCATCTGTACAGTCCTTTATGGGCTGCACATATTGAATTATCAAGTGCCCTTTTAAAACTCTTACAAATGTGCCTCCAATAAGATAAACTTGTAACACAGTTTAATTTTTTTAGGTATCTAAAGGAATTTAGGACAGAGCAGTGCCCCCTATTTTTGCAGCACAAGTGTACCCAGCACAGACCATTTACCTGTTTTCATTGGCATTTCCTAAATCAGCGTCGTCGTAGACCCATACGAAGGCGTGATGGGACTTTTAACTACAGTCCAGATGTTTATTGTACAAAATATGATGAGACCACAGGCATCTGTCCAGATGGAGATGAGTAAGTGCTTTTTTTGCTGTATAGGCCTTTGCAACATTATCAGTGACTTAGAGATGAATTTCTACTTACAGGACGCCAATGCTTTTCGTTCTCTAAACCTCGTTGCAGTTTATCAACTTTGACTGACTTATTTTCCCCAAGTATAAATGGCTTGCCAGCTTTTTTTCTTGGGGGGTGAAGGGAGAATATGCTCTTAAAAAATAAAGCACATGCTGCTTCAATCATCTAGTGCATACTTCCTTACCTGTGTAGGGTTTCCATATGGACAGAGGAATCAATGTGAATGGATCCTGATGTAGGTGTAGGGCCAGAAGCACTGTTTAAAAATAATAATTGCATAAAATCAATGTCCAACATATAAGAAGTTGCTTTTTGTTAATATTATTTTCATTGCCTCTCTGGTTGTAATTGGGCATAACAAGCTGCGTACTGTCAAAAAAAAATGCATATGCACAATTTTTTAAATAAAGCATTTATCAAGAGCATATATATAGTTATAAAAAAGTTTTGTTCTTCAGATTTGGTTCTTCCCATTTTAAGAGATTTGTATATGGATGTGTATACCTTAGCTATTCATCAGTAGTGACGAAAAAGTAGTGATTAAAAAATTTAAAGCATTCCTTATTTAATTTTTTTATTATTATTTGAATTATAATATGTTTAATAAACCTGCTTAAAACAAAATTTGAATGTAATACACATATATTAATGCCCCGAGTGAATATAACCTTTTAAGGTGGTGTAAGAGTGATGTTGTAGCCATTATGTTCCAGAAATTATTTGAGGGGCAAGGATTTCTTAGGGTGATGTCTTTTATTGGACCAGCCATGTAGTTGGAATAAAGTTAAGCTTTTGAATGCCAGGCATTCTTCCTCAGGTCTGATCACAAGGAGCCAGGCACAGCATAAACTCGTAAAAGTATAGTGTTTTATTTATATAAAATATTTTTAAAAACTTAAGTAAAAAAAGCTAGATTTGTTGAATCTATTTGAGCGTTTTCTCAGAGTGACCTGCAATGTTCAGTTTAGTATGCTGACTGCAGTTAATTCCTGTCTTCAGTAAATCATTGGTAATATATATGGAAATTGATATATAAGAGAAATTGATGATCTAAAACATCAGGTTAAGTTTACTATAGATAAAATTTTTATGATGAGATGTGTATGATTAAATTCTAGTAAGGTCTTTGACACCAGTCATAAGCAGAAACTCATTTATCTAGTAAATAAACAGGTAATATTGTTCACCATTTTCTCAGGATGGTAGTAATATAAAATAAATAAAATACATAATTACCCTTAGCTAGCAGAAAAGATATTGTAAATATACTTTAAATGCAGTTGTAAATCCATATATTTAAAGAGTTAATCAACTAATAAGAAAAAACCTTTCTTGAGAATATAACCTGAACTGCAAAATAGAAAAGGTAATTGAAATCAGTTATTTCAGTCAAGTCTCCTCGCTTGATGACAATTACCTCTGATGTAAATCCGTCTGCCCTGGAATTCATTCATGGTTTCTTTATTAAAAGTTGGTTTTCTGGTCCAGTGTTTGGTATAGTGACTTTCTCCAGTCAAGTGTATTGTTGATTGAAAACTGTGGTTATGTTAGTTAATTACATACAGATAAATGCAGAATGGTTCATCTGGGGAGGAGTAACTAGTGACATGAATATAGGTTAGGAGGAGATGTCCTGGCCAGCACAATGGCTAAAAGGGACCTCGCGATTATAGTTGATCACAGGATGAGTATGAGCGGCCAATGCAACCCTGTAGTCAGGAGAGCTAATAGCACACTGGGATGCATTAGCCAATGCGTTGTGAGCAGGGCTAAGGAAGTGATACTTCCTCTCTACTCGGTGTTGATGAGACCCCAGCTGGAGTATTGTGTCCAGCTATGGGCGCTGCACTTCAGAAAAGACATGGAAAATCTTGAAAAGGTCTGAAGGACAAACTTTATGTGGAGAGACTAAGGGATCTGGTACTGTTCACCCTGAGGAAAAGACTGAGGGGGAACTTGGTGGTTGTCTGTAAGTATGCAAGGGGTGACTGTTGGGAGCTGGGAGAAAAACTGCTTACTAGGGTGCTGTCGGGATATCAACGTGTATGGACATGGACGTCTGTGTCCTGTTGATGTTCGCTTGCTGTTTTTATGCTGGACGGACTCCAGTCAGCCAGTTAGGTTGGTGCTTCTCTCAGTTCTCACCCGCCCTGACTTGATGAATTGATTGAATTGGGGAGGGTGATGACTCCCTGACCTGGACCTAACTGCTGCCTGTCAGAATGTAAAGACGGGCAAAAGGAAAAAAACAAACCTCCTTGCAAAACAAAGGAAGAAGAGGGTGGGGGGGAAAAAAAGACCTGATGTGTTTGTTTATCTATTTTTCCCCGTGATGCTGGGGTTCGTAGTGGCTGATATCCCTCCTCTTCTCATTTAGTCCACCAGTTCTCGATTGCTGAAGCTGCGATTGCGCTTTTTTTTCCTTTTGATAAGTGACATCTTGCTGGCTCAATTAACCTGCTGCTGCAGCCAATTAATGCAGAAACGGTTTTTCCGAGCTCTATAGACCCACTGGGTCTGTTGCCCCATTCCTGGAGACTTCAGTCCAGACTGGCACGTGTGCAATTGCACTCTCTGCTGACTCATTCTCTTCTTTACCTTCCTCCTTCCTGCTGGCATATAGTGTCAGAAATGGCTCCCAGAGCCTTTACTGAACCAATCCAGCTCAGCTGGCCAGCAGGTAAGGCTGAGCCTGGGCAGATCAGAAGCTCCCTGCAGAGCATGACCATGCTGCTACTGCTGAACATGCCCCTCTGGTTGGGGAGTTTCTCTGGGCAGGCATCTTTGATCTTCTCACAGGTGCCACAAGGGAGGACAAGGAGCAATGGCCATAAACTGTCAGAGGATGGTTTCAGGTTGGATGTAAGGAAGAACTTCTTTACAGTAAGGGTGACCAGAATCTGGAATAGACTTTCCAAGGAGGTGGTACAGTCCCCAGCCTTGGAAGTCTTAAAAGAGGGGACTGGCCAGACATCTTGCTGGGATCATTTGATCTCTGAGGTATTCCTGCCCAGAGCAGGGAGGTTTGACCTGATGATCTTTCAAGGTCCCTTCCAGCCATTAACTTCTATGATTCTAGATACTAGTAACTAGCAGGTCTTGAGTTATAAAAGTTTAATATAATTAGAAATAGTAGTTGATCTTAATCTGCATGGGTATATTTCACTGCCAAGCTCCACCTTGAAAATCCCAGCCAGTGTCAATAAATCCTGTTTTTCAGCTGGCAGTTTGGGGTTATTGTGGTAGAAAAGGGGGCTTTGAAAGGCAGTGTGGTGGTTTGTGAAGGTTTTGGGGAGAAATGGGCAACTGGTCATAAAAATATAAGGTCAAAATGTTTCCTTTTATTGATTTTAATTTTTAAAATACTACAGCTTTTTGTATTTTGATTTGTATTTACCATTTTTATTTGTTTTTTACTTAATTTTTAAAAAGTTCTCATGGTTGTCCATTTCATGGAAGGTATAACCTGTCAATTGATAAGAAAATAGTCTTTTTTTGCTTAGCTGCAATGTCTCTTTAAAATTAAAGTTACTTTAATAATGCTTATACATGGAAAGTTCAATAAATATTTTTTAATATTCTGATAGTTTAAAAAAATCAGTAATTAAGATGTGTCACTAGTTGGTTTAGGCAATTTAGCAAAAATATATCTTTAACTCGTGTCCTTCATTTCCTCTTGTTTTATTCTCATTTTTCAATTTAGTCATTTGGTGTCAGGTCAGATCTGCTTATATGTGAATGTCCAAGTCGGGATAGCATTTGGCCCACAGGACTGAATACTGTATTTAGATATGTCTGGGCTAACCCTTGTACCCACAGGAAGCATCTTTGGCTTCTAGATGGATTCCACAGATATTACAGTCTATCTGCATAAATTCCATGCAGGATCACACTCTAAAGGCCCTTAAAGTTGTAGGATCAAACTGTTTGGACCACGGTCACATACTCTGCAAAGGCCTAGTCCAGTGGTTCTTAACCTTTTTAGGCTTGAGGCACGCCCCTTGGTTGGTTCAAGGCACGCCTTGAAAAATGCCAGCTCTTAGCTTTCACTCTTTTAACTACAGAAAAACAGCAGAGCAGTTCTTCTGTTGCAAAGAACTTGGACCACAACAGGTCAGGATGTTTTGAACACTGGGCTTCTGTATGGCATCTCTGGGTTTATCGTGCAAATCATGTTTGCCCACCTCACAGTATTAACATTGTGTAGCATCTCAAAAGTAACTCTGGATGCCTTGGGGTACTATGACACCCTGGTTGAGAATCATTGGTTCAGAAAAAAGATTAATTTTGAAGCAGCCTTTTGAATAGCTGTTGGCTGGGAAAGATTCCGTATATCAAGGCTACAGAAAAGGGTGTTGTAGTAGTGAAGACATACAAGAACCTGAGCAGTCACCATATTTTCTCATGTACACATATTTTTGAATAAGACATGCATCTCATTTTTGAAAGACAGAATGAAATAAAAAGGATCTTTCCTTATAGAAAGGCAGCTAGGAAGTGGAACTTGCTCCTTGTTCTGCTTCTGTGGATCTTGTGCAGAGTTATGTTTACTTTTGCTTGGCAGAAACTTAAGCAGCGGACACTTTTGTCACTATATTTCCTTTCTTATAATGTGCGGTTTCCTAATTTCCAACAGCTGTTTTTTGGTAAAAAGGCATGTCTTGTATATGAGAGAGTATGGTATTTTTCTGTGTTTTTTGGATAGAAAAGGCTACATCCTAGAAATGTTATGCATACATACTCTGACAGATTTAGACACGGTCTTGATAGAATATGGTTTGAGTTCAAGATGTTGCTCAGATTACAAGCCTGAGTTTGTGAGGAGGGTGGTAAGGCCCACAGTGATCAAGAAAGGAGATCATGTAAACTGCGTAGTAACTGATAGTGGCCATTTATTACTGAGCAGACACCAAAAGGACAGGACAGAATATTCATTTGAACAGCGGGCTGGTCTGGAGTAAAGTTTATTGATCTGAAATGTCAGCAGACAAGATAGTGGTTGGATTTGAGTTTGCCAGTGAGATCATAGAGATGGAGAAGAGGAAGGATCAAAGATGGAGTGGGAGAAGAGAGAGGAATCAATAAGAGCACCCCTCTCCCCTCACAGAAGGAAGCGAGGTAGGATGGATTTGCTGAGGAGTGGTTGAGAGGAAAGAGTTAGAACTTGGGGATTGTTCATGTTTGTGTTGACATGTATGCAGAAGGCCATTGTCCCTGATCGCAGCACTTAGCAGCAATCTCTTATGACTGTCTTAGGGCATGGCCTGGTGCACAGTTATACCAGCGCAAATGGGATAGAGGGTTTTCTCCTTGGAAATCCTTGGCGCCTCCCCTAACCCCAGCCTCTGGTCCTCCACAGCTTCCTTTTTAAAGCTCTGCATTTCATTTGTTCACACATTTCTGTCATCTAAAACTTGAATTAAGTTGTATTGAAATGCAGTTTCTATTTGGGCTGAGTCAATTGTGGTGTTGTAGCAATGATGATCCAGGGAATATGTAAAGTTTTATTTTGTAATATCTTTTCATAGATTCATAGATGCTAGGGTCGGAAGGGACCTCAATAGATCATCGAGTCCGACCCCCTGCATAAGCAGGAAAGAGTGCTGGGCCTACATTACCCCAGCTAGATACACATCCAACCTTCTCTTGAATACCCCCAGGGTAGGGGAGAGCACCACCTCCCTTGGGAGCCCGTTCCAGACCTTGGCCACTCGAACTGTGAAGAAGTTCCTCCTAATATCCAATCTAAATCTGCTCTCCTGTGGCCATTATTTCTTGTAACCCCCGGGGGCGCCTTGGTGAATAAATACTCACCAATTCCCTTCTGTGCCACCCTGACGAACTTATAGGCAGCCACCAGGTCGCCTCTCAACCTTCTCTTGCGGAGGCTGAAAAGGTCGAGTTTCTCTAATCTCTCCTCGTAGGGCTTGGCCTGCAGGCCCTTAACCATACGAGTGGCCCTTCTCTGGACCCTCTCCAGGTTATCCGCATCCTTCTTGAAGTGCGGCGCCCAGAATTGCACGCAGTACTCCAGCTGCGGTCTGACCAGCGCCCGATAGAGGGGAAGTATCACCTCCTTGGACCTATTTGTCATGCATCTGCTGATGCACGATAAAGTGCCATTGGCTTTTCTGATGGTTTCGTCACACTGCCGACTCATGTTCATCTTGGAGTCCACTAGGACTCCAAGATCCCTTTCCACTTCCGTGCCACCCAGCAGGTCATTTCCTAGGCTGTAGGTGTGCTGGACATTTTTCCTCCCTAGATGCAGCACTTTGCATTTCTCCTTGTTGAACTGCATTCTGTTGTTTTCTGCCCACTTGTCTAACCTGTCCAGGTCTGCTTGCAGCTGTTCCCTGCCCTCCGGCGTGTCCACTTCGCCCCATAGCTTAGTGTCATGGACTAACTGTTGCTGGAAATGTTAACTAGCAAATTTACAGTTGCAGATGCGCTTTTGTCTCGCTCATCCTGCACACAGATTCAGGGGCACGCGCAGTTAAGTGCTTACCTGATGAGTTACTATTAGGCTGTTACCTATTTTCCTGTTAGGCCAGGGGTGGGCAAAATGCAACCCACAGGGCAGATCTGGCCTGCCAGGCACTTCCATCTGGCCCACAGCACCCACCAAATTGTACCCCTCCCAGCCCTTTCACCCACATATACACATGCCCCCAGCATACCCTATTGTGCCTCGCTCCCACCTTTGTGGGTGGAAGGGTCCAGTCCAGCCAGCACGTGGCTTCCAGGCAGGCCTGCTGCTGTAGCCACCAGGCACCTGCTTGGCTTCTCCGGCATCTTGCTCACTCCAGGCAGCAGGTAGGGAAGCGGTGGGGGCAGGGCAGAGCTGCAGCTGGGCAGGAGCATGGGGCTGGGGCTGGCAGTAGTGTGGAGCTGGTGCCCAGGAGGCACGGTGGTGGTGCAGAGCTCGGGTGGGCCGCATGTGGGTGTAGGGGGGTGTGGGGACCTCACCCCCACTCCATGTGCCCCTCCAATGGTGCACAGCCCTGGCAGGCAGTGCAGTGGTGGCATCAGCAGCAGCAGCAGGTATGGGTGCTTGTGCCCAGCACATGGCTCCAGCCAGTGCTTCACATCATGGCAAGGAGCGCCGCACATGCGCAGCCCCCACACTCATGCCATGGGTGGGAAGCTCCATGCACTGCAGCCAGCTGCCTTCCCTGCTGCAGAGAGTGCTAGAAATAGAGATGGCCTAGCAGGAGCTGTGCTCTTTGCTGTGATGTGCAGTGCTGGCTGGAGCCATGCGCCGCTGGGCACCAGTGCCCAAGCTGCTGTGGCGGGGGGGGGGTCCTCACTCTCCTTCACCCTCCCTCACACCCCAGAAATGCCATACATCCAGCCCCCACAACCTCCCAACATACTCTAGCTCCCACCCCCTCACAAACCTCCTCCAAGCACATCATATGCGTTTCCCCACAGAAATGGAGAAAAATGTGGATTGCTGATTTTAACAGAGAAACGTGTTGATTTTCCATTTCTGTAAAGAGCTTTCTGCAGGCTGGCAGACTTCCAGCCTTCAAGGGACTGTGGGGAGCCAGAGGAGGGTGGTCAGGCAGAGGCACCATGTGCATGCATGCACAAACACGTGCACATGGGTGCCAGGCAGCCTGGAGAGCAGGTAGGTCTGGTTGGGGGCAGGGGAGAGGGCATTGAGGCCCCCATAGGGAGGGAGGCGGTGGGTTGGGCAGGGCTGGGGCTGCTGCCCAGCGGGGTGATGCGTGAGGCTTGGGACCAGGCACCACAATGAGTGGCCGATGCGCGAAAGAAGGCAGAACTCTTCAACAAGATCTTTGGCTCCGTGTTCCTGTCCGCTGACAATGGGGTGCTCTCGGGTGACAGTGTAGAGAGGCCCAGGAAGGATGCGAGTCCCCTGACTGTTAGTTCAGACCTAGTTAAGGACTACCTGGAGGGCTTAGATGTGTCCAGGTCGGCGGGCCCAGATGACCTTCATCCGCGGGTGCTGAGGGAATTGGCTGGTGTCATTGCGGAGCCATTAGCATGGCTGTTTGAGGACTCCTGGTGCTCGGGCCAAGTCCCTGAGGACTGGAAAAGGGCCAAGGTGGTCCCTATTTTCAAGAAGGGCAGGAAGGAAGAGTCTGGCAACTACAGACCAGTCAGCCTCACTTCTATCCTGGGGAAGGTTTTTGAAAAAATTATCAAGGGCCACATTTGTGAGAGCCCTGCAGGGGAAGTGAGGTTGAGGGGTAACCAGCATGGGTTCATGCCAGGCCAATCCTGTCTGACTAACCTGGTCTCTTTCTATGACCAGGTAACAAAGAGCTTAGATGGGAAAGAGGGAGTCGATGTCATCTTCTTGGACTTCCAGAATGCCTTCGACACAGTGTCCCACCCAATTCTGGTGGGCAAGCTGAGGGACTGCGACATTGACGAATGCACGGTCACATGGGTGGCAAACTGGCTCCAGGGCTGCACCCAGAGGGTGGTGGTGGACGGGTTGTTGTTGACCTGGGAGGGTGTGGGCAGCAGAAACCCCCCCAGGGCTCGGTCCTTGTGCTGGTGCTGTTCAACATTTTCATTAGCGACCTGGAGGAGGGTGTGGAAAGCACCCTGTTCAGGTTCGCTGATGACACCAAGCTGTCGGGTAAAGTGAATACACTGGCAGGTAGGGACCGCATCCAGGCAGACCTGGATAGGTTAGAGAAGTGGGCGGATCTGAACAGGATGCGGTTCAACAAGGACAAGTGCAGAGTGCTGCACCTGGGGAGAGGAAACCAGCATTATGGTTATAGGTTAGGGGCTGACCCTCTCAGCAGCACAGAGGCAGAGAGGGATCTTGGAGTCAGGATTGACTCCAGGATGAACATGAGTCGCCAGTGTGACAAAGCAATAGGCAGAGCCAACCGCATCCTGTCATACATCAACAGGGGCATCGCTAGCGGGGCCAGAGAGCTCTTGCTCCCCCTCTATGCGGCACTGGTCAGGCTGCAGCTGGAGTCCTGTGTCCAGTTCTAGGCGCTGCACTTCAAGAGGGACATGGAGAACCTGGAGAGGGTCCAGAGGAGGCCACTCGTATGGTTGGGGGCCTCCGTGGCCAGCCCTACGAGGTGAGGCTGAGGGACCTGAATCTCTTCAGTCTCCACAAGAGGAGACTGAGGGGGGGGCCACAACCTTATTGGGGCCAGCAGCAGGGACTTGGGGAAAGTCTGTTCACCAGGGCCCCCCTTGGAGTCACCAGGAACAATGGCCACAAGCTGAGGGAGGATACGTTTAGGTTAGATATTAGGAAGAACTACTTCACGGTAAGGGTGGCCAGAGCCTGGAATAGGCTCCCCAGAGAGGTGGTGCTCTCACCTTCCCTGGAGACCTTCAAGAGGAGACTGGACAGGCACCTGGCTGGAGTCTTGCGTCCCCTGCCATCCCCAGTGCTCTGTCCTGCCCATGGCAGGGGGTTGGACTAGATGATCTGTCTAGGTCCCTTCTGACTCAGTGATTCTATGATTCTGTGGCCCAGTTGGGAGTGGGACAGGGCCATGGGCAGCTCATCTGGGGGATGGGGCCAGTTCCCTGCTGCTGTCTACTCCTGGGGGACCAGGAAGACCCATACCCCCAGATCCATGCCCCCCTGGAGAGCAGGTTGCCCATGGCAGGCTTGGATTCCCTGTCCTGCTGCCCTTCCCCTGGGCTTCCACAGCCCAGGGTGGGTGGGGGCCCGGTGCAGCAGTGCAGAGTGGGGCTGGGTAGAGAAGCTCTTAGTCCCAACAAGCCCTGCATTGCCCTGGCAAAGCACCCCCTGCACACTCGGCAGTATGGGGTTGTGCTCTGTGGGGTGGGCAGGGGCCTCTTCGCCGGGGCAGTGCAGAGCTCGCAGCAGCAAGGTGCCTCCCCACCCGACCCCACTCTGCCCTGCTGTGCTGGGTCCTGCCCACCAGACTGTGGAGGGCTGCAGGGTGGGGAGCCCCCTGCACAGATCTGAGGGGAATGGGTCCCCCCTGCCCTGTAGACGTGGCAGCTGGGGGCCCCCTCTGGCAGGGCTGGAGTGGGGGAGTGAAGGGCACCAGCAGGGCTGGGGGCCTGTGGCTTGGGAGCAAGGGGTCTGGACCTATGTTCTGTGAGCTAAGAGGGCAGAGGGCACTGATTTTCACTGATAACCCCAAATCAAATACCAAAATGTATAGGTATTTAGAATTTATTTTATTATAGTGATAGAGGCACTGGTAGGCTTCCATATTGCTTTAAAATTGTGAATATATTAATAAAATGTTGTGTTGAGTTGATACCTAATATATAGGCATTTCATTTTGATCATGGATTTGGGGGATTTTATCAGAGAATTTGTGACTTTTTTTTTTTTTAAAACAAAACCAGAATCCTTGCTTATAATGCTGAGCTTTTAAGCATGATGATTTAGAAATGACACATCCCTGTCCCTAATGTACTTAGTTTGCTAAGCAGTTGTGATTGTTTGTGTGCATGTCCTAGTATTCATATATAACAGTTTGGGGAATGTAATATCTAATCTAATTTGTATATGCTCGAAATGATAAAAACATAGTGGTTTTTTTTTTCCCACTAAAAATATGCCATCTGTTTCCTCCAATTCACTGTGATGATACTGAGTACAGTGCTGACATTTCTTCATGGTATTAGGTTAGCACTCAGCGTAATGATGTCTTTTCAGCCTTTACAGTATTCCAAAAGCATTACATACAAAATAGATTTGATTACCACACCTTGGAATCAGTGTGCTTTTTGTCCTGACAGGTGTTTGAGTAAGAGATTTAAAAAAAATGCAGTGTAAAACGGGCAAATATTTTATTGGTGTTCCCAGAAATGCAGCGCACGAGAACTAGTGCATCAAGCAGGTGATGTACCTGCCATTTTAATTCAAAATAGCAACCTTGTTTAAGACTCTGTCACTTTGGTTTATATTTGAATGAAATAGATTTTTAACTGCTTATAATTCTGAAATTTGGAGTGGCAAATCAGTGGCACTTGTAATGTTCTCTTCGTATATGTAACTGTATCTTATGTATTTTCTTAATGCATTATGTGGAATCAAGTGTGGATAAGAGCAAATTACCTGTTAGTAACAGTGGAAGTGCTCTTGTGTCTGAAGTGACAGGGCATTGGCTTTTCATGCTGAAGGCCCAGCTGACAAGGCTGTTGACAACTGTAGTATCTGTCTCTGGTACGTGACATATGCATTACCATGCTCTTTCCTAGCCATACATTATGTAGGTGTTTCATTTGGAATGGATAGTTTTTATTTTCTTCTGGCTTCCTTTTGCAGTTGTGCCTCTGCTACTCACAGAAGTATCAAGTAAAGTTTGTTTAGTTCCTGGCTGCTGCTGCTTTTAGTCCTTTTGATAAATAGGGCTCTGCTGTGAAACCACCCTGTGCAAAACCATCCTATTCGAAACCATCAATATTCTAATAGTCTTCCCGATATTTAGCAATTCTGGTTGGGGTAGATTACACCCTTGCTGTTCATACACAAATTATTCCCCTCAGAGCCCAGCCAGAACACTAAAGTGAGTGGCAGAAGGACTGCATACATGTTCACCATTTGCACTTCACTATTCTCCCTGGATTTTTTGTGTTAAGAAAAGCGGTGCCAGCTTCTTGACAGAAGGAAAAAGAGAGACTCTTGCAGAAGTATAACAACACACTCAAAGAATGGATGGGTTGTTTTAGCAACTAGTGCTTCAGAACACAGAACCAAGTATTTCAGAGGCAGCACATTTGGTCCTTGGATTTGGGATATGCCTTTCATTTCAGGCTGACTGAAGGAGCTGCAGCACTGAACTACAGACATATTCAGCCATCAGCTGTCAAGTAACTTCTTTTGTAGTGGTGGGAACATTGCACTCTTCCTGGGATTTCTCAAGTGCATTTTTACAACCCTTGCAGTGACACACTGACAACTGTTGTCCTCCTGCTTTGCCTGCAGCAGGTTAGGGTGCTTTTGGTGTCTTTGGGCAATATGCCTTGTAGTTGTGCAACAGGTATTGATTGTATAGTTTTAGAAATAGGTTAGACAGGGACTTTTATGGGATGGTTTTGGATAGGGATGACCCTGCCTTGAGCAGGGGGTTGAACTAGATGTGACCTCCGGAGGGCCCTTCCAGCCCTACTTTTCTATGATTTTCTAAAACAGAAAGGATGAAGCCTTTCAAGGTCCTGAGCACCTACAGCATGCATTCATTCAAGTAAATTAAAATTGTTTTAAGATTGCTGAAACTTCATTTGCTTCCTTTTTAAATGCCAGATTTGGGGACCTAACCAGTTTGAAAAAGAATAAATGGTTAATGTCTTCAAAGTGACTCATAGATTCATAGATTGTAAGGCTGGACGGGACCTTGGAAGATCTTTGGGTCCAGCCTCCTGCACCAAGCAGGAAAGATAACTGTGTGACCCCAGGAAGTTGACTGTCTAGTCTTATCTTGAACATTTCCAGGGTAAGTGATTGCACCACCTCTGGAGGGAGCTTATTCCACAGTCTGGACACCTTGGCTGTGAAGAAGTTTTTATCGTTGACATTTAATTGATGTTATCCTTTCAGTCGTATTTTAGTAAAATTGTCCTAGATTTCCTCTAAAATAGTTCAAAGCATTCCATGCCTAGAAAGTATGGGAAGAATTAGAAAAAAAGTATCATGATGTTTATAGGTACTCTATGACTTGATATGAAAAGAGCATTCTTAAGGAAGGGAAAAAAAGATAAAATGGCTTTCTACACATTTAAAAGTAGAATTGCTCTGAGCCTGCATCATTGTGGCAGATAAAAATGCTGTAGTCCAATCAGTGACAGCTTTTTTTAATAGTACTAATTATTCCATTAAGGATGTCTTGTGATTAAACATATGATGAATGCTTTTTTTTAATTTAGCAGAAAAAAGAGCAAAATTTTCTAACGTTTTTCCTTTTAAAGCCATCTACTACAAACTAAAAATGTTTATTGTTTAAAAGTACTTCCATCCAAAGAGAGCTGCAATATTACCAAAATAAAACAAAAAGCCACCAGGGAAAGCAGTGGCAAAATGTTGGATTAAGTATTTAAATGCAGTCCCATGTATTATTTTTCTTCCTTTCCTTTATGCAGTTGTCCTTATTTGCATCGAACAACAGGGGATACAGAGAGAAAATACCATCTAAGATATTACAAGACTGGAACGTGTATTCACGAAACAGATGCTCGGGGCCATTGTGTGAAGAATGGACTCCACTGTGCCTTTGCCCATGGGCCTCATGACCTTAGACCACCAGTATATGATATAAGGTATCCTTTTTAGAAAGGAATAAAAAGCTATCAGTTCTAGTTAATAGGAGACCATTATCCTGTAATGTTCTAGTTAGCCAGCATTAAATGTTCACTTTCCAAAATACAGTAAACTTTTTTCAGTCAGATGTATTAACTTTGTAGCATTACTGTAAATGTTAAATGACTCCTCATGTAACATTAAGATTATAACCTTAAACACATTAAGAAACGAATGTGGTTAGGATTTTAGAGAAATAGAAATTTATCCACAAATGAAGTATCCTGCATATAATGTAATTGTAACTATGCAAAAGACTAGAATACTTTGCTTTTTTGCCATGATGCCGTGTAAATTTTCTTATACTGCTTCTACCCACACACACACACACAAAATGGTTTCCAGCCATTTTCCAGCTTCCTAGTGTGTCACATGACATTTGGCTTACATCCAGCATCTTCCTTTGATTTATTTTTATTTTCCCCCTTATTAAAAGGTCAATCTCGCTGATGTTTTCTAAGGTGTGCGAAGGAGGCAACCAAAATGTGACATTGTACATTTAGGAGAGCAACTTAGTAACAGTTACTGTGGACTTTGAAGAGGTTTGAGACCCTGGGGAACAGGCAAGCAGAAGCAAAATCGTATCTTGTGGTAAACAGGAAGAATCTTATAAAAGCAGCTATAAGGTTCTACAGTGTTTTCCCCTCCTGCCTGCTTGGAACACCCTAGTGTGTTCCTGTGGAGATGATCCAGAGTAGGATGGAGAGTGTAGGAGAAGGAAAGACCAGAGTACTAAGAGCAGAATTGCTGTAGTGAAGATGTCAGCGGGGGGGAATCTAGATCTCAGCGAGAGCCGGGAGCAGGAAGTAAAAGGATTATGGAGTGGTGTCATCTTTCTGGACACAGTGGGCATTTCCAACGGAGCAGAAAGAGAAAAGGGACAGGTATGAAGCTTGAAAGGAATAAGCACTGGGATTAAGGTGGCGATGATAGAAGGTGCAGGAAAAGATGGTTGGGATTAAGAAAGGACCAGGATTGGAGTTGATGTAGCTGAAGGCAAGGAGAAGAATGCAGTGGAATATGGGACATAAATCTGGGAAAGTGAAAGGAGGTGGGAGGTAATTGCATATTTGAGGGCAAATTGGACTAATGGGAGATAAAAATGGGCATGGTTGGTGGAGTGCAGATATGAAGGGATAGTAATCTATTGGGTGCTTCACTCTCATTTACTTCTATGGAAGTTGGGCATCTGAACTTTTAAATAAGTCTGTCAGTGTCACCAGCAGTCTCAGGCATCTGAAAATGCAGAGTCCAGATTTCTCAAGACAGTGTTTCATTACAGTTTGTTTTTCAACTGTAGCATCATTCCAGCACAACATTTGCACACTCTACAATCCAAAAAAAAAGTTTGAAATTTCACTCTCTGGGAACTGGCATAAGTTTGTAGGATCTTCATCTTGTCCTAGTAAAACTCTTAAAACAATCTCCTTTTGAGATGGGGATAATTAGTTCTGTTGTCTGTGATCCTTGTGATGAGATTGATAGCATAAAATCAGCAAGCTCCAGACTTTCATTATGACCCACCTTATAAAGTCTTCCGTTATCGTGATGTTGTTTATTGAAATAATCCCTAGAGGTTTCAGCTGAAGTCAGGATATTATTATGCCAGGTTTTGTACAAGTAAGTAATTGGAAACTCCTAGATTTTACAAGATTTGGGCAGATAAGGACATCTTCACCCCAAATTATTGTATACAATGTTTATGAATTTTCTGCTGAATCAAACCCTCAGTTTATCTTCCCACAAATTCACATTCATTGCCAAAGAAAGTCAATTTACAAATAACAGATGTGAAGCGGGGGACGCTTGTTTACTGCATTATTAGAACAAAGGCACCAGGATGACACTTAGGACCAAATAGTTTCCTCCTGCTGCAGTTATAATAATAAATTGTTAGTAAAGACTTATGTTGTCTTTCCTCTATTTGCACTTCATGAGAATCTGACCTGATTTTTGAGAACAGGAGGAACTAATGTTCTTCTAGTGCTTGTTCACACAGATTCCAGGCTTGATATGCATGCAATGTGTGATTGGACTCTGAATAGCAATATCTGTCATGGCCATGCCTAGTCCCCTCACTTCCTCTAGGATAATGTAACCAAATGTGCAAGGGGCAGGAGATTGCAATGACTAGTTGCTTCCTTCTTACTTTGTGTGGAGCAAGATGGAACACCAGCAGTGTCTGCATTTCTGTGACATAGTGATGTAGCTTTCCTGCTTATGGGACTCCAATCTTTTTTATTTCAGTATGTAGCTTTAGATTTCCTTATTGTGTAAAACACTCCCACATGCATTGCAGAAAAGAAGAGTGAATTTGCATGAGCTCTAGTCCTGACTACCCTTTCCTCTTCAGGGGGTACCTCTGTCATCATGGCAGACTCCATGTGTCTTGAATTCAAACACTGTCCATTATGTGGTTCTGCCATAGTGATCAACAAAGTTCATTCACAGTTTGATGTCCCTGGGAGAGACCATGTTCCAGATGACTATTCTGTGTGCCATTCATCCTCCAGAAGGGCCTCCAGGAAAAGGAAATCTGAAGCTGTTCTTGCTGATGATGTCTATACAGTCTGCAGCTTCCATCTCCAAGAAGTCCAGGGAAGATCAACCTACCTCAACACCAGTCAACTGTGGTTCCTCTAGCCCCAGGGTTAATTGCCATACATTTCACTTTTCTATTGCCTTGGTATCCTCAAATGTGAAGAAAGAAACACCATAGCCAAAGGTCTAGATGTTGGCCACTATCCTTAGGCATGTTCTTAGATTTTTGCCTCAGAGTTTCTTCTAGAGGATTTGACACTGAAAAGCAAGCCAGCACAGGTGGGTTCCTGCATTTGAAAAAGGCTTGAGTGTCTCTCAAAGAAATGTTCGGCATCTTCACCACGTTATCAAGGCTCCAAGTACTCCTTCCTTGGCAATATATGTCCTGACACTGGACATTCTTGCAAACTGACCATTTACGATACCACCCAGCCTTTCCATAGGGCAGTTACTGGGCTTTCCCTCTTGATTATTGAAAAGCTGTGATCTCAAGAAATCCACCAGTCTAAACTCCTGGATCCAATATGATGTGCACCTGACTCCAGGAAAGATCTGTACCTCCAGTGGAAGAAGTTTAATCTTTCTCTTTTATCCTCCTCACAGAATACCAAGGGTTCTCCTCCTAGTCCCTTTCTCCATATGGGGTAGTACAAGGGGAGTCCAGAAGGAAGTGGTTGGAGAACTTCCCAAAGGAGCACAAAAGGGGAACTTAGGTCTTTCAAGAAGTGACATCCTGAGATCCCTGCTGGTTTGTCAGCAGGAATGGAGTCTACATGGGAAAATAGTTAAAGAAGAAAGATGTGTTCCATACTTTACGGCAACTGTGGTTCTTTGAGTTGTATAATTCACACAGATTCCAGAGCTTCTCTCCATCTAAGACTCTGTTCTGGGGTTCTGTACTGGCAAAAGAGCTGAGTGGTGGTTGCAGCCACCCCATCCCTTATGCTGCACCTGGAGGGTCTGAGGGAAGCAGGCATGGTCACAATGAATACAGCTATTCAAAAAGAATTTGATCTTATGACTATGGGGGACATGCACATCAAAAACAGAGTCTGTGTGGGCAACATAGCTCTGAGAACAGAAGCTACTGTAAGGTAAGTAACTTGTTTCTGTCATTAATCTAAAAACTTTTAATCCTTTTTCTTCAGTTTTGGCATTTGCAGCATCTTCCAATTTTATTTCATTTGAAAATTTCTTTTAATATGCAGTTGACATTCCACTTCTACCAAATGAAGGTGTTAGCTGTAAGTGTACCCAGTATCAGTCTTGTTTCTTTCTGTATGATGCTCATTCCTGTACTACCACCCATCATTATTCTTTAGTTAGCATGAATTAGGAATTACTTTCCATGACACCAGAATTTCACCTACAGTGCATAGGTTTCATTAATTTATGCAGTGGGGTAAGATATATTTTGTTCTTCATTTCAGGGAACTGCAAGCACAGGAAGCCTTGCAGAATGGACAGCTTGGAGGTGGAGAAGGCATTCCTGACTTACAGCCGGGAATTCTAGCTAGTCAAGCAATGATTGAGAAGATTCTCAGCGAGGACCCAAGGTGGCAGGGTAATGTCTGTGTGTGCACACATGCTCATGTGGATTTGTCCTTTCAGCCCTGTTTCTGTAAATAAGACGCCTTTATTTTCTATTTAGGAAATTTAAGTGTGTGGTTAAAAGAATGGCTATATATAAATAGATACTTAATAAATATTCATTAGAGGAAAAAGTCAAACAGTTAAACCAAAAGTTTCTTTGTTTGATTAATAATGCTGCTGTTTGGTCAATTGATAAATATGTTTCTGATTTAGAGGTGGTGCAAAAACTCTTATGTCATGCAATATTGATGTGACCTAATTCTTGGGGTTTTAACTCTTTAATCAGCTGGTTAAGAACACTAGTCTCTTGCTTAGCTTGACTAACAAAACCAAACAAATAATGAAATGTGACCCGTTTCAGGCTTTCACTTAGGCTACTCAAGTTGGAGACTCCACTTATCTTCTGCTTTCTCCAGAATAGGGGAACTACTATGCATTTTAATTTGTTTTTCCTTTCTTCCCTCCCTTCCTTCCACACACATTCCTCTTCAGTATAAGGGCTATAAAAAGAAGCTGGAAAATGGACAATGAGCATCCAGGAAATAAAAGGCACTCCTTTGTCTATCAAGTTTTCTATAAGGGGACTATCGAGTAAGAATAAAAGAGATGATGGTAATTCTGTCTTGGGCACTGGTAAGACCACTGTTGAGAGACTGTATTTAGTTCTAATGAACTCACTTCAAAATGGAAGTAAAAATTCTGGAAAGTTTCAGGAAACGGTTACAAAAATGATTTTAAGTTTTGAAAATTTACCATAAGGAAAGAGACTAACATCACTTGGCATATCGAGTTTAACTAAGAGAAAGAGGAGGACATGATCAGGGTTTACCTAAATTTACTATAAAGCTAAGAGGGCTTTATAAGGCCAGAAGATGAAGTGCTACAATGGGAGATCATATTCAGGTGGTTATCCTTCGTCTCCCCAAAGTTCTCCTCAGTGACACTTCATTCCAGGATATAATCCTCCATTTTGTAGGACCCACATGCTTAATTTCTAGCACAGATAAACCTTGCTTTTGGCCATTTAAAAACATATTACTTGGTGAGCTGTACCGGACCCATGCATCTTACTAGGTGACATACATTGGTCTGAATAACAGATTTGTCATCATTACTTACCACTCTATTACTCTTTGTGTTTAGTAATCATTTACCAGTAATCAATTTAATATTTCTTTCTAATAATTTATAAAGATATTGAATAGCATTGGAGAAAGAACATATTTCTGCATATCTCCACTAGACAGCCCCCGTGACAGTTGTTTTTCCCCATATCCATTCAGAAATAAAATGATTTCAGCCACAAGTGTGGGTTAGAGTTAGGGGTGCACAGATAAGGATTTTCTTGGTCAGTACCAGTAGCCAATTATTTACCAGGCTTATCAGCCAATACTGATCTGAAAAACCGATTTACAGGAGTGCGGCTAGGCAGTGTGGAGAGCAGCTCCCTGCAGGTAACTCTGTGGAGGGGAGGGGGCATTGGGGCGGAGGAAGCAGGGGGGCAGACTGAGGCCCCCACAGTGAGGGAGGGAGTGGGGCTGGGGCTGGCGGTGCTGGCCAGCCAGGGCAGTGAATGGGCCCCTGGGGCTGGGATGGGGAACAGGATGGAGCCGCAGGTGGCTCATCCAGGCCATCAGCATCTTGGCACTTGAACTAAAGTTCATTCAACTTTTTTTAAGTGCCTCCACCACCATTTTTAAGCGTGGGGATGCTTTTAAGAGCAAAGCGGAGAGCCCTGAGGCTACAGCAGGCAGCTTGCCTCTTCCCTGCACACACATCTGGGGGAGGGGGTTTCCTGCCCCCCTCATACCTCCCATGGGGGGGGTGCATGCAGCTTCCTCCCCTCTGCATACCCCCTGGAAAAGCTGCCTGCAGCTCTGTCCTGCTCCCTGATCCCAGGGTCCCATTCACTGCCCTGGCTGGGCAGCACCCCCAACCCCTGCATGTGGGTGGGGGGCCCTCAAGCTTCCCCCCCCCCCAACATGCCCTTTTCCCCTCCTATTTTCCTTCCTCTTCACAGACTTACCTGCAAGGAGCTGCTTTCCATGCTGTCCAACTGTATTCCTGGCCATGTGCATGTTGTGGCTGCGTGCATGCACGCAGCATCCAGGGCCCCTGGACATATATTTATTGGTGACATTACTGCTACTCTGGCCAAAAAAGCTGATGGCCAATAATGATAACTTTCCTTTTATCAGTGCTGATCTGATATGGCTGATATATTGGTGCACCTCTCGTTAGAGTGCTGCCAGGCTGGTCAGCAGGGAATATATTGTGAAAATAGGGTAAAGTTATGCATTAATGGTCATCAGCAGTTTCAGCAAAAAAGTATGCTTCAATTCTCATGTGCACATTCAGTACATATGCATCTCTCACAACAGTGTTTCCTTGCAACTAGTTTTTGAGATCACTCTATTGAGTTTAATATGAGCTAACACATGAGTGTAATGCATTTAATATAAGCATAACACAGACTATTTTATATAGTAATATTTTTTCCATTATGGTATCATAACGCATACTTTGTGCACCCCCCTGCTACTTCCTCAGTTTAGCACTCCAGAGTTGGGGTGTGTGTATTAAACAGAGAAGCTGATTTTTCTGTGCAGGAATAGAAGTATAGGAATGGTGTAATGACTGTTGCTTGTCCCTTCTTTCCCCATCAACAGCATGAAAGAAGGGCTGGAGTTCAGTCTTTAGTGTGGCTGTGTGACAGAGTGGGAGGTCCCCAACCAGCCACAGTGCTGGTCTCCCACTGCCTCTGGGCATGCCACCTACTTCTCTCACCTGCCACACCTTGCTGTTAAGTAATTAGTTGATAATTTGGTGGGAGGCTGACATTCCAGGGCCCTGTTGTCTAAGGGCCAAAAGCACATGCTCCTACCACCCTTAATGTGTCCCATGCCTTGCAGATGTTTCTAATAGCTGTGCTCTGCTCTGGCCTGAGTATGGGCCTAACTCAGCACATTAGGCCTCTTGCATTCTGTCCTATTACAGGCCACAAGTCTACCGCCTTTCTCTCACTGAGGCCTCTCGCTCCAGCGGCTCGCATCCAGTCTCTTTCATACTGCCCTTCCTGGGCCTCGTTCATACCACCCCTCCTTTCCCTGGAGCCATACTCACCCTGCCCTATTCCAGAGGGGTCCCTGGGCTTGATTCCCATCACTCCTTGGCCAGCAAGCATGCAGCCTTTTGGGTATCCCCCACCTCCCTCATCTGAGTGAGCTCTGGGCAGTTTGCAGAGCATTGGTCTTACTCCTCTAGGCTCTTGCTGGGTCACTCGCCCAGCTGCTCTCAATCAGGGGGTCCTAACTCACCCCCTGTTCTCAAGGCTTCTCCTCTGCCACTCTCCAATCAGCCCTATCTGTAGCCTCCGTGTTCTCAGGGCCTCCCAACTACCGCTCTCTACTTGCCTCTCTCTCCAGGGCATCCCAACTGTTCCTCTTGTGCAGGGACTCCCACTCTGCACCTCTGCCTTCACTGAGGCACATATTTCACCCCCTACTCTGGCACCTGGGGTTGAACACCCCTGTAGGCTCAGGTGCCACTCGTTAGCGTACCTGGTCCACAACTCTCACTCTCTGGAGTCTTGCACCCCATATGGGCTCAGGTGGCTGCAGCTGTGCCTAGCCCCACTACCTAATCTTTGTGGTCTTGCACACCACAGGGTTCAGGGGCCACACCTGAGCATGCCTGGCCCTCTACTGCCTCTGGCATTAAATAACCCACCTGAAGGCAGGGGCTGGGGTTAAAAGTTCATTCTTTTTTTTTTTTTTTTTTTTTCCTTCTTCTTCCCAAAACAAGGCAGTTGTTTTATTTCGGCATGGGGTGTGCAGCACAGTTACCTTTCTCAAATTTTGTAATTTTATTTAAAAAATACTTGCGTTTGTAAGCCAAGATATATTTTTCTCCTAAAACTAGGTTGGTTGGCACTGATTATAGTAGTGCAGTTTAATTCTCCACTGACTATGTCCCAGTTTAAGTTCTGCAAGATTTTCCCTAGGATTTGTCAGGCAAACCTCCCTATAGATGGCAAATACTCTGATAATCTCCATTGTTCCAAGATTAACCACCCTCCTCCCCCCCACCCAAAAAAAACCAAAAAAACCCACCAAAACCCAAACAAACAACAACAAACAGTATAAATGGTTTGAAGTGCCCCCTGGACAACTTTTTAACAT
Source organism: Crocodylus siamensis (assembly GCF_052110815.1). Classification (NCBI taxonomy): domain Eukaryota; kingdom Metazoa; phylum Chordata; order Crocodylia; family Crocodylidae; genus Crocodylus; species Crocodylus siamensis. The sequence goes on from NC_143406.1 coordinate 50,865,319, forward strand.
TTGGGGAACAAGTCCTATACATTTAAAAGTGGTTAACTGTTGGTTTTCAACATACTTTCTTAGTTTGTTGAAGAATAGAAAACATTGTGTTATCATTGAAAGATGTCAATATATCATCTTGTTTCTTTCCAAATATAACACAGAATTACTTATCAAATACTTCTTGATTTCTTCATCACCATTGCTAATTTTACAGTCCCTAATATCAGACTCCTGCTGATATTAGGATTCTTTTTTGTTCCTGTTGTTTAAATAATTTCATTTGTTTTTTGATCCCACATTTGTTCACTTGTACCTTTTAGTTTACACGATCAGTTCTCTGTACATCCTTTTTGCTGAGCTGCATACATTGCCATTGGATTTCCTTCTTTCCTATTTTGTTTCAGGCTTACTTTTTAATGTTTCTTTCATATCCTCTCTTGACCAAGAGGAATTCTAACCAAAAATACCTTATTTTATGCTTGCTCCAGAAACATCTGCATCAAATGCAGCATTTTAATTTTTTTTTATGTTTAAGATGTTTTGTCTGTCTCTATTATGCTAACAATTGTTTTCAGCTTTAGGTGGACTTAGTCCTTATCCAATATGACTGTTCTGTGTATCCATCAAAGCACATCCAATACAAAATTGATTCTTAGCTTTGATTGGTTTTGAACACATTCATAGAAAATCTTGTGGTGAAAAGGTGGTAAACAGTGTTTAATGCTATGCAGCATTTATTGCTGTGTGACTAAAAGATTCATTCTTTCTTTATAATATTAGGGCTTTTCAAACAAATCAGTCCAAGCTAATAGTGGAAAAAAATTCAGAGTAGCCGTACCTTTGACTCTCTAGTGCAGTGGGGGCCACCCCTTTTGGCAGACATGCCACAAATTAGCCTCTTACCATCCTTGCATGCCACTCTGATCCCTTTCCCTTACCTGATCTGCTTTTCTGCTTTCTCATCTCTGTCCCATACTCCCTGACCAAGCTGCTTTTCTCCTTTCTGCCTTATGCTCCTTACCTGATCTGGCATTCTGCTTGTTATTTCCGGCCCCATCTACCATGCAGAGGCTGCCGGTGCCATTTGGGGCACTTGTGCTGCAAGTTAGACACCCCTGCTATAGTGCTTGTGAAGAACATGCCCTAGCGTGATTTCAGAGCAATCAGGATGCTGTGTCTACATAGCTTACAGTTAATTTTAGAGCCATATCTGTGGATTCTGTGACTCTATTTATACTTTTAAAACTATCTTTTAATTTGTAAAAAATGTTTTAAATAGTGAAAATGTTGAAAACTGAGCAATTGCTTTCTATCCAAAATGCAGCACTTGCCTTTTTGTATTCAGTTCAGACAGCTTCTTTCTCCATGCTGCCTGTGCACATAGCTTTTAAATCCAGTAGAATGTTGAAAAAGTGTTAAGTGTGTTTGGGGGATGAACTGAGCAGCATGGAAACCGTCTGTCGTGTATATACAACAAAAGCCAGTGTATATGTATCCATGAAGTTCAGCCAGTTCTAAATGGATTTTCACCAGACCACTGAAGATCACATCTGTGTTCCAGGGGGTATGGCTGTAAGTCATGTAACAGGTTATTCTGTTTACACAGTTGATAAGTGCCACTGCAAGACTTATTCTATACTTTAGACGCTACCAGCAGCTATGTATGTACATAGCTAGTTCTGGCATGTTTGTTTTTACTTGTAAAAGTGGTTATTTGAGGTGTTTTGAAATCTGTAATTTTTTGATGTTACCATTGTATGAAGAGCAAAAGACATGTTGTATATCTGCACCTTTTTCTAAGACATTGGTCATAGTTGAAAGAAATTACAAGTATTATACAGGGGGCTACTCCATTCTTGCACTTGAAGGTGGCAACTATTTTTGCTCAAACAAAAAAACAATTTTATTTTAGGTTAGAAAAATAATTTTGGAAAATTGCAGCTGAAAACAGGAGTCCAAGAATATCATAAGAAAGTAAAAATAGTCTTTAGAATGGAAACATTCATGAATAACCTTAAGTTATAGGCATAACCTCTGTGTGGACTAGTACTGATGTAGTTCAGAATTTGTGGGTCAAAAGGATTTTTTTTTTGTTTTGTTTTAAGTATTTGGTTCTAAAAGGGGAGATGTCGCGTATGTTGTACTATGTAGGTATACTAAAAAGCATGCAGTGAAAAAGTGGGAGATGAAGAGTAGAATGGCTCAAGCCATAGGAGGTGAAAAGGAATGTTATGAGAAGCAAATTGAAATGTTGTCCTTGGTATTTGAGTTTTTTACCGTCGCTACAGTGAATAAATGGAATCAAAGCTGGATTTAAGGGGAGAGTGATACCAAAGTGGAGAGGGAAGAAAGTTATTTTGGCTGTTGTCTTCTCAGTGGAGTAAAGGCAGATAGGACTGGAATTAGGGAAAACGAGTGAGAAATTACTGAAGTTAGGTAGGACGTAGAAGAAAACAGAATTATTTGTCAGCTTCCTTGGTAAGTGAAAAGGAAAGAGGGAGGAGATGAAAATTGTCCCATAGTTGGATCTTGAGTGTAGCAGATGATGTGAAGAGTGTCAGCACCAACATGGAAAGACAAGTGATTGCTTCTTTTAAAAAAAAAAAAAAAGCACAGAACTCAATTTTTGCAATGGCAAGCTGTGTAGACAGTATTGGAAAGGAAACAAACTCTGCAAAGAAGTAGACTTGGGCAAGGGACAGACATTCAGAAAGCCCAAGCCTGAATGGATTCAGTCTTTACAGGTTACTCTAACCCAAAGAGATTAAACCAATTTGCAAGTGGACAGACATCCACTTTTCATTTCAGAAATGCAGGCACATGCTTCCTGTGGCTCAGGCCAGAAGCCTGGTCAGGGGCTAGCTGTCCCATCCCTTCCCTTCCACAGGGAAGCTGAGCTGAAGTGGGAGCTTGGCCAGGCCCCAGTAGGCCGGAGTGTGACTGAGGAGAAGTTTAAACACCACCCACCCCTTTGGCCTGCAGGGTTCAGAGGGTAGGGGAAGAGGGATAGTGTGGCCATTCAGGGGCATAGCCTGACCCCCACAGTGGGGGAGAAGATGCTGCCTGGGTTGGCCAACTCAGCTTGGGTGTGGAGAGCGGCTGTCACTGAACTGTAGCCGCTGAGGATGGTTCTGTCTCCATGGCCATGCCCAACCCGACTGGGCAGCTGCCTTGGGCCAGCGCAGGCTGTGGAGTTGGGGCCCTCCTCAGCGGCTGCAGCTCAGTGAAAGCCGCACAGAGCCCCCTTCCCTATCCCATGGTGGGGAGGGGGAAGAGTCCTCCTCCCCCCCAGCACTGCATAGAGCCCCCCTTTCTGCCCCATGGCAGGGGGGGAAGGGGAGCTGTCCTGCCGTGGTTGCAGTCCCCTGGTGGGAACGGGGTTGGAATTAACCCCCTCCCTGCCCCTTTAGCCTTAACAGGGCCATGCTGGGATGGCTGTGGTCCCTGCCGGTGGGACAGGGAAGGGAGTGGGGAATAAACCCTCTCTTGGGAACCCTGACAGAGGCTGCTCCCCCTCCCGGTCCGCTCACTGCTCCAGTGGCAGGGGCAGGAGGCATGGCCCTATTAAGGTGAAGGGAGCAGGGAGAGGGTTGATTCTTCCCTCTGTCCATTCTACTTCTGGGGACTACAGCTGGGGGGTAGCCTCCCCCTCACCTGTAGACAGGCAGCCCACAGCTATGGTGAGGGAGGGAGGAGGAGGAGGAGGGAAGAATTAACCCCTTCCTCACCCACTTTGCCTTAGCGGGACCATGCTGGGATGTGTCTGGCCACTCCTCTGTGCCTACTGGGGCTAGAGGGCAGAGGGGCAGGGCCAGCCCTGCTCTCTGGACCAGAGAGCCCAGCCCAGGGCTGCAAATCATGCTGGGATGCTGTAGGACTCTGGTTTAACTTAAACAAGGAAGGAGTTTGGGACAGAAGTTGGACAAACCGGTTTGACCCAAATCAGTTAAGTCTGATACTACATTCAACCTGATTTACCTTAAATCAGTTTTGGCCATTTTGAAACTGGTTTATTTGCACTGAACTTTTGTTCTGGTATAGGTTTAAACCAGCTTCTGATCACTTATACCGGTTTACGTGTAACTTTTGTCCCTAGCCCTGGAGGTGAGTTGCACCTTATCACTGTTAAAGGATATTTAGAAAGATGTTGCCGAAGAGGAAGGATTAAGAATGCTTAGAGATGCTAAGGAGATGAAGACGATGAAGAAAGAGGTAGATACAAGGTAAAGACAAAGTCAGGGGAATTAAGGGAGAGCACAGAATCAAAGAAAGAAATAGTTCAGGGGAGAGTAAAATATGGCTCGAGGGCTGGATCTGGCCCGCCAGGCCATTCTACCCATACCACAGGGCCCCTAAAATATTTAGAAAATCAATATGTATGCTCCTAGCTGCCTGTCAAAGATGACAGGAGCCAGGGGCAGTAGGACCCAGAGGAAGCTGGTGGCAGGACCCAGCAGTAAGGCCTGCCCCGCCACCCCAACCAGAAACCCCTGCATAGCGGCCCTCCGCCCAAAATAATTGCCGTCCCCTGGAATAGTTGGTCATATTAAAGCAAGGGCAGGCAATTATTTCGGGTGGAGGGTCGCTTAACAAGGTTTGATGGGTTGTTGAGGGAGGGCCATATGGGTAGCCCCCTCCCCTTGCCCCATGGTCGCCGTCTTGAGACTGGAAGTCTCACCCCTAACCCCTGACTTTTTGCCACCAGAAGTCCCTCCCCTTGCCCTATGGAAATACTCCTTTTTGGGGTGGGGGAGTTGTTACCTTGGAGGCAGCAAAAACCAATCATACACTAAAAGTTAAACACCTACTATGACATACTGGAATTTTATTACAACAAATATTGTTGTTATGATTTGTGTTTTGTGTACTGTATGTAGAAGTGATTGCATAATAACTCAAAAATAAGTTCTTAGTCTCTTATAGTGTGTGTATGGTGGGGTGTGGGAGGGTGTAGGGGGAGTTTGTGAGGGGGTGTGGCTGTGTAGGTGGAATGGGGTATGTTGGGGGATTGCCTTTGTGGGGTGTGGCTGTGTGGCTCTAGAACACATTCCTCTTGCAGTCAATGCAGGCAACATCAGAGGGGGGCAGTGGGGTGCATTTGTGGAGTGTGAGGGAGCAATGGGGGGGACCCCTGCACACACTCCCCATGGTGCAGAAGTAAGTGGGGGTACTGATGCCTGGCTCTGGCTATCGCCACACATTGCAGTGAGGCGCACAGCCCTCTCTAGGCAGTTTGTATCGCTGGTGCTCCCCTCGCTTGTGCGGCAGGGGAGGGAAGCTCCAGGTGCTAGAGGGAAGTCTTGGGCACAGGAGGGAAGCCTCCCGCGCTGGAGCTGACTGCCTTCCCTGCCCCAGCCAGCTCCAGCACCTGGGGCTTCCCTCCTGTGCTGCTTGAGTTCGGGGATCACCAGCAATACAGATGGCCTGGCAGGGACTGTGCTCCTCACCCCAACGTGCAGCGCTGCCCAGAGCTGACCATAAGCGCCCCCTTCTCTGCTGCTGCTGCCTCTGCTGCCTGCCAGAACTGTGTGCCATTGGGGGGGTCCCACACCCCTCTACCCTCTCTCTCACCCACACACTGCCCAGCTGAGCTCTGAGCTGCTGCTGCCCCTTGGGTGCAGGCTCCACACTGGTGCCAGCCCTAGCCGCCATGCTTTCTGCTCCCACCCACCCGCAGCACCCCCACTTCCCTACCTGCTGCTGGGGCAGGGAGCAGGTCACACGGAAGCCTGAAACAGCAGTCCCACCTAGTCTTGTGGGGCTCACCCTTCTGTCCATGAGGGTGGGAGTGAGGCATTATATAGGGTATGTTGGGAGTGGGTATAGGTGCCTCGCTCCCACCCTTGTGAGTGGAAGGGCTGGGTGGGGCACAGTTTGTTGGTGGGCACCATCGGCCAGATGAAAGTGCCTGGTGGGCTGGATGAAGCCTGTGGGCTGTATTTTGCCCACCCCTGTATTAAAGAAAGAAAGCAATCAAAGATGACGAAGATGGAGCAGGGCCAGTGAACTTTATTCTCCAATAAAATCTTAGGGAGAGCAGTTTTAGTGGAGTAAGAAATACCAAAGCCACATTAAAGAGGAGTTGTGAGAGGATGCATAACCTCATAATGCATATTTCAGTAAAAACAATGACATGTTTCCAGAAAATAATCTTAGAAAAAATGTTAAATATTTATACTTAGGATTTCTGGATATTTCTTGGCCTATTGGAGTTCTGCTACTGCTTTGTGTGCATATTTTGACAACGTTCTTATTTAATATAAAAATGATAAAGCTTTAATCCAGCTGGGAGCGAAAAGACAAGCTTCTGGGTTTTAAGTGTACTTCATCCTGTCTGGAAAGAAACAGTCACAGTCCGTGGTAAATACGAGTTAGAACCATTGTGTTAATTTAACCTATTTATGTTAACGAATTTGACCACTTGGACAGAAATGGGAACCTATCACCTGCAGAGCAAAAAAGAAGCTAGCAAAGCGGGGATGAGAGGCAAGTTGTAACGCACCATAACACCAATGTTTCTGTTAAGTCCATGGGTTTTTGTGTTAATTCCCTTTGAAGGCAAGGACTGTGAGATCAGAGATGATGTGATTATTTTGATATAAATGTTTTTTCCATTGGTAATAGAGTTTTTTCTCCTTTACTGTTTTTGTGGATTGTGCCTGGTAATGTATATTTCCATGTAATACCTGTGAGGACATAAAGAATATTGGATGAGACAGTTCAGTTGTTGTGAAATGCCTGTGTAGAATCTGAATTGTCATGGTATTGCTGTGTTGTGATGCTGGGCCTGGGAGCAAGAAGCTGTTCAGATCACTAGCATCAGAAGTGTCAGATTCCTCTAGGCCGCAGAACCAGTCTGTAGGCTAAATGTGGTCTCCCTGGAGCCAGTACATAAGTTGGTCCAGCAGGGTGCACCATGCATTGCACACTGCCAGTGCAGCCCTGTATGCTGCGGTGTTGGCCCCACACTGGGGCTCACTGCACACGGTGCATGGAGCTGCATGTGGCACCACACAGCTCAGGGTCTGGTCTAGCCCCAGCCATCTGTGTGCACCAGTGCTAATGCACAGGGTTGGTCCGGTGGGACGCTCGATTCAGCATGTGCCCCTTGATGGCTCGGTGCCGAGCAAATCCTGGAGTGGGGTCGGTGTGTGCTGCAGGTGCCACTCAGGACCAGCACAGGGCATGCAATGTGTGTGGTGCCCTGCCAGACCAGCCTGTGCACTAGTTCCAGCATAGCCTAATCCATGCTAGCTCCAGAGCCAGTGTGAAAGGTTAGTCTAGCACAAGTGCCTCATGTAGCACATGGCCTGGACTGATGTCCTGTGCGGTGTGCAGCACTCATGGTGCCACTTCCAGTGCTGCCTGTGGTGCACAGGGTTGGTTTTGGCCCAGTTGTAGGGCTCTAGAGGAGAGCTCTGGCCCATGGGGCATGTGTTTGACAACCCCGTTCTAACTTTTAGATTGTGACTGCTTTTTTCCCAGACCTGATGAGTAGCCCTGAAGTTGAAAATGTGCTGTCTCTTTCCCAGCTGTACAGTGTGGTCCAATAAAAGATACTACCTCACCTCGCAAATCTCATCTTCTCTCATATCCCTCTTATGGCTGCAACAATATTGCTAAAAATTTCTATCATGCCTCATTGCTGCAACAAAATCAGCATCTTGACCCAATTGTTTATGAATGGCAATGCATGCAAGTATGATTTTAATACAGAAAATATATTTTATACCTAAAATCACTAGAGTTCCTATACATGCAAATTCAATGTTCACTCGTTTTAACTTTGTTTGTGTTTACAGATACTAATTTTGTTTTAGCTGGCTACAAGACAGAACAATGCACCAAACCTCCCAGACTCTGTCGCCAAGGTTATGCGTGTCCACATTTTCACAACAGCCGAGACCGAAGACGAAATCCCAGAAAATTCAAATACAGGTGCAAAAATAAATACTAAGAATAGAGAAGTTTCCTAGCTATGAGTGTCTGTCCCTCAGGGGATCTGTAGAACAGTTACTGGGGAACATATTTCTTAGGATTCCTCTAGTAGTGCAAATGAATTGCAGAAAATCAGATATTTGTAGTAGCCCTATGCAACCTTAAAGGCCTTTTGTTCACAATGATTAAATTGCCATGAATGGGAAAAATAATTAAAAACATCCAACATGCCTGTCTTCCCTGAGAATAAGTAAAGTTGCTTCTGCATCTCTTAGCTACACTTCAAAATCTTGGTTACTCTTCCTTTTACTCACTGTTAACAGAGAGGCCGGTGATAATTTTTAGCTGTATCCTAGACAGTTACTCCTGCTACTGACTTGCCTTCCTCAGCCCAGACCAGCAGAGATTCCCTATGCCTGAAGAAGGGTCCCTGGCCCTGAAAGCTTGCTGAGAACTTTTTTGCCAGCTATTCAGTTGGTCTAATAAAAGAGATCACATCCACTCAAAGAACCTTGCCTTCCTCAGCTCATACTTTCAAAAATACCCTTATTAAATTTTACTTTTAATATGAATTAGTGGCCTCATAATGTAGTTTTTCTTAGTTTCTGTTCCCTCAGTACAGCAGGACAGAATCAGTGGTACTAGCCTAGCCATCTCTTGACTGTGAATAGCCATAGAAGAGAACAGAATATTGCAATGAACTGATCATCATTATATCACAATACTGCATTTGTCTAAAAGGCTCCCAAAAATTGGGTCTGCAACTGTAGGCTTCACTTTGCTTGAGGCTTCATGGAATTGTATTTGAGTCTGCTTCTGAGGAGTGGGTACAGGTGCATTTTTTGAATTTTGCTTTTTTTCTAGGTCTACTCCTTGCCCCAGTGTAAAACATGCAGACGAGTGGGGTGAACCTTCTAAGTGTGAAAGTGGGGATAGCTGTCAATATTGCCATTCCCGGACAGAGCAACAGTTCCATCCTGAAGTAAGAACTGTAGTTGTTGGGGTTTTTTTTACTATGTAAAAAATGAATGGGTGTTATCTTAATAATGAAAAAAGACAAGTCTGGTTTATCAGATGCAAAATCAAAATAGTTGTTTCATCTGCCGCAGCAATCTTTAGGCATTAACAATTTTAAATTGATTTTTTTTTTTTTTTTTTTTTTTTTAATAACTAGCATTAGCGGCTTTGTAATGATCCAGTCAGTTGTGTGTCCCCCTTACTGTACTTTTTCTAAACTAAATACCCTCAGTTTACTAATGAGAGTGTTGTGAGAGGCAGTGTTGGAAACCTTACTGCTATGTAAGGCTTTCAGCACTGTACTCCCAAATATTTTGAGTAGTCATTAATAGGGATCCAGGTCTTCTGTTTGCCACAAAAATGTGGTAAAATGCAGATTTTCTCCTTTAAAGGAGAAAAAATGTGGGAAACAGCAGGTTTCCCCTTGCAGGGGAAGTGGCAGAATTCCAGCCTGCAAGGGACTGGGAGAAGCAGGAGGAAGGCATTGGGTGCCATGTGCATGTGCCAGGCAGCGTGGAGATCAGCTACTTGCAAGTAAGTTGGTGGGGAGGAATTGAGGCCCCTGTAGTGAAGGAGGGAGTTGGGCAGGGCTGAGGTTGGGGCTGCTGTTCAGGTAGGGCAGTACATGAGGCTTGGGGCCTGGGGCTGGAATGTGTAGCCGCAGGGCCGGGGCAGGGGGTGGGACAGAGCCGTGGGCTTTTTTGTCCATGGGGGGCGTGGGAGCAGGGGCTGGCTTTTCTGCCACTGCCTGCACTCCCAGGAGGAGGCATGTGCCCCTCAGACTTTTGCACTGGGCAGGGCGGATGTGGGCTAGTGGCTATGGCTTGGGTCTCCCTGCCCTGATGCATTCCCACCGGGGGGTACCTGTAGCCCAGTGGTCAAGACCCAGTGTGGCAGGGTGGCAAAACTTGGTGCCACCATCAGGAGCCCTATACCACCATGGAGAGGTGCCCACTGCCTGCCCAGCAGCAGTGAGGGTGGTGGCATGGTTTTGTGCCCCCTGCTGCTGCCAGGTAGGAACAGGGTGCCTTGCCATGGTGCTGCAGGGCTCCCAGCAGTGGCACTGAGCTTCCCTGCCCAGCCTTGCTCTACCCTGCTGGGCTGGGTCCTGCCTGCTGAGCTGTGGAGGCAGGGAGGGCAGCAGGGCAGGGAGCGCTGAGCTCATAGCTGCCAGCCTGCATCTGGCCCTGCCCCATGGACTCCGCTCCAGCCATGCTGCCTGTCGGGAAGGGAGAGCTGGGGTCTACTGTACTCTGCTGCCACAGCAGCTGCTGCCTCCTTTGGGCAGCAGCTGGGACTCAGATACTGCTGGCAGGGGCTGGGAGCTGCAGACTTGGGTCCCTGGCCCCAAAGGTCTGGCAGCTGGGGGCCCCCTCTGGCAGGGCTAGGAGGCCGAGGGGGCTGTGGGGTAGGAGTGTGGGGCACTGGCAGGGCCGGGGGGCTGTGGCTTGGGAGTGAGGGCAATGGCATGGGCCGGGACCCGGCCTATCAGGACTGCTCAGTGCCACAAAGCAGCTGGGCGGACAGCTGTAGCCAGATTTGTGTCCAAGTGACCAAAGTGGGCAAAGGGGAGGTCTGATTTTCCTTGATTAAAAAAACAACCAAAATCAAATGCCAGAATGTATACACATTTAGAATTTATTTTATTATAGTGATTGAAGCACTGGTAGGCTTCCAAATTGCTTTAAAATTGTAAATATATTTACAAAACTTTGTGTTCAACTGATTGTGTGTGTGTGTGTATGAGTGACATTTCATTATAATCATGGAAAATACAAAAAGGGTTGTTATAAAGAGGATGGTGATTTTTGTGTCCACGGGAGAAGGCAATTGAATATGAAGTAGCAGACTTGAATTTCAAGACAGAGATTTAGTTTACGTATTAGGAAGAACATTCTAAATATGAGGATGGCTGAGCACTGGAACAGATTATTTAGGTCAAAATAAAAAGCCCACCTCTGTGGTAAGAATCTGTGCCATTATCAGAGATACTGTTCTCTTGCTGTCCGCTGAAGTTTTTGGTTAGTGGAAAGGCACGACGTGCTCTGTTTGGCACAGTGCATACTTATGTGCCCTCAGCAGGCCCCTCTCTTTGAGACTAGTGCTGTAGATATGAAGTACATTTTAGCCAGTAGCTGTAACTGCTGCTTACTCTGTGGCTCACAGAAAGGAAAAGGTAAATGTTGAAGAAGCAGAACTGACAAATCCCTGTGGTTGGAAGTTTTCAAGTGTAGTTAGACAAACATTTGCACAGGACTGGAAGGGGCCTCCATGACCACTGAATCCAATCCCTTGCAGTTGCAGGCTCTTGTTAAGTGAAGGAATCCCTGCAAATCTTCACCTGATTCTCTTGCCTACAACTTACAATGAACAAATTCAGAAACACCCTATAAAATGCCATAGGGTAAAGTAGAGGCAACAAGGGCACTGCAACAACAGAGAGAATGTTTTAATGAATGCTCAGAAGATTTTAGGAAAAGGACCATACCCACATTACAAAGGAAGGATTTCTCTTCCCCTCCCCTCTGAGGGGAAGTCTGACTTAGAAGAAAAAATGCTTCTTGATCCTAAATCTGTGATAAATGACATTCTGGGTAGAAGAGGCAAAACTTCTAGCCAGAATCCTCTAGATTTTTGTAGAACTAACAGGGCCATCAGCACACCTAGTGAAACAGTCTCCATAACCTTTAGTGTGACCTTAAGAATTAGAGAATGTCCCTAGGCCTCAAAAGCAGCCTCAAACAAGCAAGCAAAAAAAACCCCAGTTCCCAGAATCAGCAATTTTCATGAGGTGTGCCAGAACTCCCTATCCTGTTTTATACCGTTCCTTCTATAGATGTACCCAGTTCATTCTCAAAGCGATGTAGGTTCTTTGCCCCTATCACTTTGCTTCAAAGAACCTTCCAAAACTTCACTCTTCTGATGTGTCTTGGATGGTTTCAGAAGAAGTAATCTTGCCTTGACTAGAGTGTTGGTTCTTGAGGTCCTTTCCAGCCCTATTTATCTATGAATCCAAGTTATGAGCTTTTCAGCTTATATAAAAAGTTCTTATAACTGAATCCTAAATGTATGATCTTATTCTCTGTACTATTCAGAATCCCATTTCTATCACTTTAATTCTCAAGGTCATCCTGTTCTTCCTGTGTGTGGTTTTTTGTTTTTTTTTTCCCCCCCCAATCCTTTTCTTTATACATGGAGATATATGCTGTATTGGCTATTTAAACATAGGTCAAAATTAGAAATATATAGGGGAAGTGGCTTGTCTTTATTTCATAATTCAGTTACAATATTTCCAAATAATCCCTATCTGTTGTGTGGTACCAGCCATGGTTCCAACTAAAATTAGCTGAAAGATCATAAAAGAAGCTGGGTCAAGCCCATAGTAATTATGTAAGGATGCTGTTGTAGATATTTGTTTATTATTAGAGGAAACAAAAGTACCCTGTTAAGCAACAGTAACAGTCTTGTAGTTTATCGTCCTGCAACACTTGTCTGATCTTTAGATCCGTGTATATAAACAGTAACCAATCATGATTAACTGTACAGGAATTTGCAAATTCAAGAAGACACAGGATCTTGGCTATAAATCAAATGACCATCATTCATGCATAGATATCTTAAACACTTGGTTCTAAAACAAGGACTATGCAAAATAGTATTTGATCTTTGTATACGTATTTTTATTTGCAAATTTGACCTATGCCGAAGTTTCCCTTTGAGCATTTTATAATGTCTGTATATTTGCAGTAACTGCAACCAGGTTGTACTTGGAGGCAAGAATCTTTTCTTATTTATGTTTGGAACACTTCACTAACATAGATGCTGGAAGCCACTATACCAGTGGTTCTTGACCATTTTAGATGCAGAGAACCCCTCAGAAAGTGCTAGCTCTTAGCTTTCATGCATTTCTTGACTGCAGAAAAACAATAGAGGAATTCTGCTGTTGCAAAGAGCTCAGCCCATGAGAGGTCAGAATATTTTTGATACTTTGGATTCCTGTTTGAAATCTCTGGGTTTATCTTGTGAATTGGCATTTGCACACCTAATATTGGCAGCACCCTGGAAAGGATTTCATGGCATCTCGGGTGCCATGGCACCTGCTTGAGAATCACTGAACTACAACAAAGAATGAGGGTTCATAAAGGGCAGGGGGAGGGCAAGGGGGGTTCTGAATCTGCTTCTTTGAAGTTCTAGCCCAGGGATGTTACACATTGGGCTCACGGGCTGGATCCAGCCTGTAGAGTTTTGTGTTATCCAATCCACAGGACTCCTGGAGGAGTGGGGATCACCACCAAATTCCAGGGCAAATCACCTCACTGGGTGCTTTTTGATGGTGGTGGGATGAGTGACACCTGAATTAACCCTCACAGTTCCCTGATACCTGTTGTTTTGCTGACACCACTGCTTGTCTTGCTGCTGGAGGTGGGTCTGGATCTGGTCTAGTTTGACACCCCCCATCCAAGCCTAATGTCCTAACCACTGGCCTGTCCTCATCATTATTGAAAGTCAGTGGTGCTTAGTCTTTATATATACTACTGCATTTAAACAAGAGGCTTTGATACCGAGTGACTTGAGTGTGCTTTTGGAAATTTTGTTCGTTGTCTTTGATTTGCTTTTCACTGCCTAAATGCATACAATATTTGCAATGGTACTTTTCTATAATGTCAATTCACACAGTTATGGTACTGACGAGTTGCATCATTCTTCCCCAGGTTGTATTTGTTTAAAAAGAACCTGGCTAATATTATGTGATTTGAAAGCAAACTGACAATACTGTAATGTTCTAAGATGAATTAGTAATGCTAAATGGGATTAAATTTTAGAGGTTCATATTAGAAGATTTTTTTTAATTATCCAGCTCTTTTCCTGTTATCATGCAAGTATTTCACTTTTCTCATTTTTAGATTTACAAATCAACAAAATGCAATGACATGCGCCAAACAGGTTACTGTCCACGGGGTCCATTTTGTGCATTTGCACATGTTGAAAGTGAGTATGAGAACAATTATTCAATATCAATATTAATCAAGCTACTACCATCATTTATAACTGGAGGTTTCAAAGGCATTTTTTAACAATTTTATGCATTTTAGAAACATGCTTGATCTGATGTTCTGTGATCTCATATCTGTTTTTCATCACTGAACATTACAATGGGGGTGTATTGCTTTTTGCATCAAATTTGCACCAGCAGAAATGGAAGATGCATTTGCTTTTTAGAGCTGTAGCCTGTCCTTATTGTTTCAGGCCCCATCCTGCAAATTCGGGCATACGTACTTCACTGCAAACGTCTTAGGAAACCCCTTGACTTTGCTTACGCTGTTGCTCAGAGTTAAGCAATTTTGCAAACATTTGCAGGAACAGGGACTTCAGATAGTCTTCAAAGAGATGCCAAACCACAGGATGCATCCCTACTCTTTTTTTCCTGTCTCCATCACACCGAGGTTCTTGTATCAGGAAAGAGATGCATTCTTTCAAACAGACCTCCTGCTGCTTTGAACATTTGTCCTCACAGATTCCATTCTGGGTGCCCATGATTAGATTCTTTTTTAATTTTATTATCTGTTGTGGTCATGCATATGCCCTGCTAGTTTCTTCTGACAGCCTATGGTGCAGGAGAAAATGCCAGCAGTATTCATGCTTCTCTTCCAATCTGTGACTCCTGTCTTGTGAGCTTTAGCTTTTAATATACACATTTTTATTACTGACAACTTTTTATATGGCGGCCAAAAGAATAAGTCAAATACTTAATTAGGACCTGATCTTGACCACTGTCCTTCCACCTATATAGAGGGGTCCCTCCTCCACAGTCAAGGCGGGATCCAAATGTCCAGGCTTCAGTCACTGTTCATCCTGTGACTCTGCTGTACAGATCCGTGACGGAATTTGTCAGTCTTTGACCTGTCTGGGAAAGTATGTTCTAGACCACTGTGCAGTATAACAGCAGTTCTTCAAAAAAAAACTTTTAAGAACAGGGAAGCTTACTGGAGGTTATGTTTACTCTAGAAGTCCATGCAGTCTGCGTCTCTGAGATGCTCAGGAAAGATCAGCGTATCTTGGTGCCAACCAGTTACAGTTCCACTTTGTCGCTGT
Source organism: Crocodylus siamensis (assembly GCF_052110815.1). NCBI lineage: Eukaryota > Metazoa > Chordata > Crocodylia > Crocodylidae > Crocodylus > Crocodylus siamensis. The sequence goes on from NC_143406.1 coordinate 50,880,349, forward strand.
TGGCCTTTCACTTCTGTGGCTTTGGTGCTGTTAAAGAGGAAGGAAGTAGCACATAGCTGAAAAAACTGAGAAGTGGATCATCATCCCTAGTTCTTACTGAGACACTCAGATCTTCTTCCCAAAGCCATTGTTCTTCATAAGCAAAAGATTTTGATTTCTTTTCCTTTTGGCAAGATGTGATCTTTTTGACATCCTTGGAACTGGACTTCCCTTAGTGCCTTTTCAGCCTGTTAGGTCGTCTTCCCTGAGAGAGCCTGACAGTGAAATAGCAGGCTGTCATTAACCATTTCTTCATTTCCTGGGAACTACATTATATCTGGCACCTTGACTTTGGGGACTATTTCCACTACCAAGAACTTTGGTGACTGGCCTTGTGGGTAGTAGCAAATGCTCCTTCTCGAGCTCCAGACAGTCCTGGTACTGGGCACTTTGGCACCAGAGTTGTTTGTAGTACTGACTGATCGTTTGATTGACCCACTGAAGGAGTCTCCACTTAGGGAGTACTTTGGGATTGTAATCTTCAGACAGCTACTGGACTCAACGAGATGTGCATCGCTCAGCACTCCAGAAAAATGTGAGGTCAATTGAAGAAGTTTATTTTTTCTCCTCCATGAAGGATATTAAGCATTCAGTTCTCTTCCCCAATCTCCTTGTGTTTGGTGTAGTGATGGGCCAGCAGGGAATGTTTGGAGGACAACCCAGAAAAGTGAAAAAGAGACACTGAGCTCTCTTTAAGAAGTAACCATTCTAGTAGCCTCCAATGAAACCTTCCCTTATTCCTCTAGGAGATGAGCCTTTCTGCCAAGGAGTCCGTGTTAGTTTACCCAAGTAAGATTTCCCTCTCCAAAGATGAGAGTGCATCCTGCTCAAGCTCAGTCTTAGGAGTGTGGGAAGTATTTCCAAGGAAAAGACAAGGTATTAGTTGATTCTGTGCAGCAATTTAAGTAATGTGTTCAGAGAGAGGCCTAAACTGGAATGCTCTTCTGAAGTTTTGATACGCTCAGATTTGGAGATTTGTTTCCGTTTACTGTCTTCCCAACAGATATAGATTTTATCTGTTGATCGGGCAGTCAGTCACCACTACCATCTTTTCAGGAGGATTTCAAAACCTTTCATGATCTCCTCAAGAGAATTAGATCATGCAGCCAGACATAATTCAAGAGAGAGAAAAATAAGTTGCTAGGTGTGTTTCATTCACTTATACCAGATTTGCAATAAGGCCTAATTAGTAAGCATTGTAATTCTCTCTGGTACAGGTGAATGAAAGACACCTAGCTTATAGTTCAATAAGGCCACGAGAACTCCAAACAGCGAAGCCCCTGCAAAAGAGGAGCGAGCCAAAGCATCTATTGATCTGAGATGTTCCAGATAACTCAGCTGTTGTACCCTGCTCTCCACATGCGTTTTCTTTTATGGGATAAGCCAGTTACCATCAGTAACAGGCTACCTGCACAGAAGCAGGAGGAACTAAAGGCCTTCACAATGGAGGGCCATATGGCCAGCCTTCTAAACTAACTACTCTCAGCATCTCAGACACAATAGCAAAAAACGTGGCAGCTCGTAAAATGCTTGTCCTAGTTTCAGTGGTGTGGCATTTCCTACCAGGTTCATAAAACTAGGAATAACCTTTGCTTTGAGTGGGGGGTGGCAGGAGTGCAGCTGCTTCTCCTCCTACCTCTTAAATGACAGGAGAGATGATAATATCTTCAGAGCTACAAAGGTAAACCTCACTGTCTCAGGAGCAGTATTCATCTGAACTTCCCCATAAGAAGCAGAGGCTTCATAGCTATTGTCTACATGCATCTTCATTGTCTGTCTTGCAGCCCGGACCTTTCTTGAAAAGGCAGTTCTTATGTACATTATACTACACTCTTTGCTTCAGGTTATCAGATATGACACTACCATTAGAGGATCTGCCTTACAGTCTTACCTGAAGACTGACTTTTTCCCATCTGCTGCTGAGGGGTCTGCTTACTAGTTTCTAAGAGTGGAGTCTGTGTAGACAAATAATTGAAGGAGAAAAAACTTAGCCTTACAGTAACTGTGGTTCTTTGAAATGTGTTGTCCATTCTGATTCCATAACCTACTTTCCATGCCTACTAATCAGAATCTTTGCTTACAGGATTTGATTTTGATAAAGGAAGTGAGTGGTGGTTGTGGCTGTCTGGGTCATATTATGTTCTTGTCCCTGGCAGCTTGTAGAGTGTGTGGACCAGAGCTGTGAACACAGCAGATGCTACTATTTAAAAAAAAAAGTGTGAACTTACTTGCACAGAAAACATGCGCACAAGAGTAGAATCATCTGAACAATGTATCTAAAAGTACAAGAATTACTGTAGCTAAGTAAGAGTCCTTTTCAGTATTCATTTATTGTCTGGGAAGAGCTATGGTACTTCAATAGTCATCAACTTTCCAGTAAAACTGGAGACCCTGTATTTCACCTAATAAGTAAACTACTAAATGTTGTCTCATGTCATCAAAAAATCTGAACTTGATTTATTTAACTCTCAAGGCTAAGTTCGATTGATGAGAACAACATGCATATTGGGAAGGGGAAGCAGGAAGAGTACAACACAGTGCAGCAGAGACAGAAATTTGGCCTTTATATTGTTTTTAGTAAGAGAAGTACCAGCAGATGGTCAGATTCTCTTCTCCTGCACACACTTTTCAGCTGTGTTGAATGAATGATTTGTGTGTGGAGTATGAGAGCTGATTGTAGAAACACTAGGTGCAGGTGAAGGGCAGAGAAGGATAATGGTAGCATAGCGAGGGGTGCTCATAATTAAATCAGGACTTTCTTCTGGTAATGTACAAGGGGAGTACAAGTTGTATGTGAAGCATGGAGCTAAATTGAGATATGCTGGGAGAAGAGGAGTACAGTTTGAAATTACATTAGGTAGGAACAGGAAACTTGGATGGCCTGTTCTTTCTGTCACCATTCTCTTATACAGCTCTCATCAGTGTGGTATCAGTGTCTCTCCTGATGGCAGCTTGTCCATATGTATTTATATAGGACGGCACGCAAACTGAGAAGAAAGAAGGAGGGTGGTGTCTGTAGTCGGGGAGCTTACGTCATGAACAAGATAAAGAATAGGCTTATCTCAGCTTTTCCTTTGTGCCCTGGCCCCTATATGCCAGTCCCCCTGCCCTTAATGAGGCCCTTATTCCCCAGAACAGGTTGTCCCTCACAGCTCAATTTGTGCACACGTGCCTGAACCTTATCTGTCATTTTGCATTAAATGATTTGGACAGGCACAGTCTCTTATACTGATTTCTTTCTTAGTATATGGTGGGGAGCATTCCTTCATCTTCTGGGGTTTTTTGTTTGTTTGTTTTTGGTGTTCTTCATAAGCAAAAGATTTTGATTTCTTTTCCTTTTGGCAAGATGTGATCTTTTTGGCATCCTTGGAACTGGACTTCCCTTAGTGCCTTTTCAGCCTGTTAGGTCTTCTTCCCTGAGAGAGCCTAGAACCTGGCATAGTTTCCTGAAGAGTCTTATTTGATGACTGGGGAAGGGAGTACCCATTTCCAAAGGATAAAGATGGTAAGGAGCAGTCAGTTGCTTCTAAAATTATTGGCTAGGGAATTAGTTAGTCAGCTGTTTCTGAAAGCAGAAGAAGGGGTAAATACATGTGCCCACCTGAATTAATGTTGTTGTTTGTTTTTTAAATGCCAAACATAAAGAGCACCGTAACAGTGTGCCATCCTCAGGGGCATTTGAACATGCCTGGAGGCATGCCAGAGTACGTTTATATTTGAATTTTCTTTTGGGAGCAGACTTCCCTTCATTCGTCTGTCACGTCTTGATGTTTCTTTGGATTCTTCAAGAGGAGGCTGCCCCAGGGCTTCCCAGAGTTGGTCTATGCTTACACACACTGGAGGTGATAAGCTTCGGCCGTAACGGCTGTTTGCATGACTCCATACCACCCCTTTATTGTGCCCCATGCCTCACAGGTGATATATGCATTTTGTGTTCCCTCTGGGGTCTAGGCCAGTGCAGCTACTGTCCCTTTTTATGAAGCTAAGCTGTCTAGCTTAGACCCGTTATGTTGGGCCTGGCTTTGAGGCTGTAGCTCCAATCAATCTTACTCTTGTCTCTGGACCCCTGGTCCTATACAGCTGTGCCTCTGGCACCAGGCTCTCTGCAAGGTTCCCTCTAAGGTGCGCGTGTGCGCAGCCATGCACACAAGTAAAAGTCTTGCCATGCACCAACTTTTTAAGGCCTCACACCCACCGGGGTAGAAGCTGGGCTGCGGCATGGGACACTTACCAAAGGTAAACTCCTCCCCAAGGTGAGGCAAGGGCGGGGGTGGTGGTCTGGCATAGGCTCCGCTGGCTCCGGGGAACTGCTGCTCTCCCCCCCATTGCCTGTGGGAGTGAAGCGGCACGTGGCGTCAGGGCTGAGGAGTGGAGCAGTTCCCTGGAGCCAGCAGAACCTGCAGAGCAGTTCTCAGGAGCTAGCAGAGACTTTGCCAGCCCCAGCCTCCATGCCTGCCTTCACCTCGAGGAGAAGCTGAGTGAGGCTCTGCCAGCTCTGGGGAACTGCTCCACAGGCCCTTGTCCCCTAGCCCCCGCTGCCTGCCTCGGGTGAGGAATGAGGAGAGCTTACTTTTGTTAAGTGTCCCACGCTGCAGCAAAAGGTGGAAGCGGGACCAAAGTGGCACGTTTACAGACCGCTACTCCTTAGAGGGAACACTGGCTCTCTGTCCCCTCTACCTGTACCCCTGTAGGGGATACTGGGGCCTCCACCTACCTTTTAGCCCCTGCTCTGCTGGCAGGCTGTGCTAGGAGACTCTGGCCTTAAAGGGACTGCTCTGTCTCCTAGTAACAAGGCTAGGTCTCCCTGGTACAGGCACCTTCTGCTAATTTTCTTGGTGTTTGGCCCAAATCAGCCCCTGGATGGAGAGCAGACAGCTGAAGGTAAAAAATCAGGGAGCTGAAGGGTAGTCTGAGATGGTGCTGAGAAAAGAAAGGATATACTTCCAAGAACTTGCTCCTATAATACCACCTGCTGTCTAAGGTATCTATTCCCACATTAAATTAGTCCAGAGCTTCTCAGTGCAATTGGTGCCCAAATTACTATTGTGACAAAAATGTCCACTTACAACTGATTCTTTAGAAGATTGTATTCCCTGACTGAACCCAGACCTGGCCACATTAACCCATGGATTTCATATCTACAGGCTTAATTAATATAATTTCTATCTAAGAATGAAGTACCACCTGGAAAAGTTTTTTTTAAATAAGAATCACAACAGTCTGGTATAGTCTCACTAGCCCCATGATAACATATGCTAGTGCTTTGCACTGGCAGTCTTTCTAAGTGCTCTGTCCTGTTGTTTAAAGACCCTGGTGGGACTGATCCACATAATTTCTTCCCAAACACCCTTAGCCTTCCATAGCATCTACATTTCCCTGGAAAAAAAATGAATGGTTAAATAAGTGGGACAGGCTTGTGTAATGTAGGAGTTGGAACTTTCTTTGGGGTAAACTAACAGAGTAGTATTTACTCTTTCAGGGAATTGGAATCTGTCACCCCTGTTCAGTATTCAGAATTTGATACAAAACTAACTTTCCTTCAATAAATCAATCCTTAACTATTTAAGCTATTTTTTGTAGCCTAGGAAGGAAGAAGTATTATTTTAAAATGTGAGAGGCACTCATATAATACTACTGTCTTTGGGTCGGTATTAGTATGCAAGCATTCTCATTGATAAGAAAGAAAGCTGGAGCAGTGGCTTAGAGGACAGCATGTGTGAAGTAATTGGTACAGTAGTCATGGTGTGAGAGATGGCTGGCTAATGCTTTCCCTGCAGGGCATAGGGGCTAGGGGCAGAAGTTACCCACAAGCTGGTTTAAGTGATCAGAAACTGGTTTAATCCTGTAACAGAACAGAAGTTCACTGCACATAAGTCAGTTTCAAAATGGCTGAAACTGGTTTAAGATAAACCTGGTTGAATGTAGTATCAGACTTAACTGATTTAGGTCAAACCAGTTTATGAAACTTCTGTCCCAGACCCCTTCCTGGTTCAAGTTAAATCAGAGTCCTCCAGCATCCCAGCATGCTTTGCAGTCCTGGGCTGTGCTGTGCTGTCTGCTTCAGAGAGCAAGGCTGGCCCTGCCCCTCTGCTTCCTAGCTGGAACAGTGAGGGCTGTCTCACTGACTACCCCCAGGCAAACCCTGGCTGGGATCTGGGGCCAGGAAGGGTTCAACTCGGTTTCCCTTGAGTACCAAGCTGCCCTGCCCTGCCCTCCTGGTTTACTGAGTGCCAGCTGTGACTATAGACTAAAAATCCCAGAGGCACCTGGAAGCAGGAAGAAATGATCAGCAACCCTGCAGAGTCCTGCTGTTGTGATTGTGGACTGCAAATCCCAAAGATCGGGGGGGGCAACAGAAGGAGGAAGGAAACACACAGCCCATGCTGGCTATGTGCCAGAGAGCTGTGCTGTAGTGTCATGTCCGTCCGTCCCCGTGTGGTCCCCCCCCGCCCCCCCTGCGTTTCTGGCTTTAGCCACTGCAGGCGTGTGGCTTCATTTCCTGGCGATCAAAATTGATTGTCTGCTCATCTGCATATTGGTTCAATCTTTGCAGGTTAGACTAACGTGCAAAGGCTGAATTAAAGGCTTTTTGACTGTACTTAGCCAGGGTGGCTGTGACTGGAATTGCTCTCGCAAAGCAGTGCAGACATGGGAGTAAGTCAGATGAGGTGATGGTAATGTCACTTGTCATTTTAGTTATTCAGTCTGAACAAAGAAGCAGGAGGAAGCTAGCAGTGCTTCCTCTTCAGAGTGTGCTGTTTAGGCCCATTGTGTGTACATCACGGGGTTCCCATTTTGCTTAATCTGAAGCCTGTCCATACAGTGCTAGGTACTGTGTTGGGTTTTTTTTGTTTGTTTGGGTTTTTTTGCTGCCTTGTGTTAATTCCCCCTGCTCTTGCACTTTAATGTTGATAATGGAAATGAGATATCCTGTTTGTTCACGCAGGACAAAAATAGGCAAATTATGATAAAGCAAACAGAATTAGGTGCACAAAATGAAATCATCTGAAAAAAGTCCTTACCTATATCTCTATCCTGAAGAAAGACATCAACATACAATACTCACTGTCATCTGCTTATTATTATGTATGGCTTGTACTCTTGTGTATGATGTTTTAACTGTTAATTGTGTTTGGCAGAAGCGAGATTCACATTTGGACCTTAGACTTACTTTATTTAGGACCCTCCAGAAATACATTGATGAACAATAATTAACAATAAATGTGAGGAATTCTTGCAAAATTGTGGTATTTCTGTAGGGATTAATAAAATGCTATTTTTTTTCAGACCTGCTTATTATTTTAATACCTGATATGTATGAATCAGGAAGATTAGAAGGTTGTTATCTGTGGCTGGTGTATTAAACCAAACATCCTTTACTAAGGTGTTATCTGACTCAAAAATCTAGGTATCCTAACCTCCTTTGTAAATGTCGTTATAAGCAGTGCCTTTTTATTTCCAAGAAAGCAGTAAACAGTGAGCATCTAAATTAAGTCAATATGTGAAATTTTCAGTAGATTAGTCCAGTTGTTTGGGACATCTCAGATAGACATGCATTTCCAGTTATCAGAAAATCCAGTCCAGGCTAAGAAAAGGAACAATCTGGCAGTTAATACTGATGTTGAAATTGACATTCTGTTGTCTTATACCTGATTAAAATGCAGGGTGGAAGTTCCAGTTTTTTTGGACATAATGTTACGTATTCACTCAGTCTGGCTGTAGACTGAAAAAACGGAGGAGGTGAGTGCAAGCAGGAACTCGCTTAACAATATTATGGCTATATTTACAACCCAGATTCCTGGAAGTGCTGTCTTTAAACCTAGAGCAGACTAGGTTTTAGATAATGGAGCAAAATCTATAATAAGACTTTAAATACCTTGGATCTTTTTTCCTTTAACAGATGTTGGAATAAGTGATGAGGAAAAACACTCAACAGAAGTATGTCTGGTATTGCATTTGTTAGGTGCCACAGATGCAGAAAAAATGAATTACATTATTGTCATGTTAACATTTATAATATTTTAAAAAACAAAGATTTTATTTCTGTGGTTCAGTGTTTCCATGTAAGACGTGCTATGTTTGGTATTGCGTATGTAATTCTTAAATTCACACCGCTAAATACCAAATCTGTGTGTAATTTGTTGGGGATTCCTTCAACAGAGGACACCATGAATGTAGTCATACTGCAAACTGGTTGTCATTCAAAGCCAGGCGCTCACCTGTTTTCAGCAGACAGCATAGGAATTGCAAATGAATGGAGCAGCAGTCTTAACTCTACAAACAGCATTACAAATAACAATGGGCAATCTGGAAATGTAAGTGTAAATAATTCTGGAAAAAGTTAATAATGATCATTGTGCAAATATATAATTGTTTATTTTATTTATCAAAGATCTATTTTGACTGTTTGCATACTACAACCAAGAAGAAACAATTTTCCTATACATTGAAAGGTAGTAGAAATCAATGAAGCCAATAGAAATCCTAGAAGCCAATAATCAAGGTTTTAAACTGGTTCTAAACAAATATTGCAATGTTTGCACTGTCTACGAGATTTAATCTTGTATTCTAGCTGTGTTTTCTCTCCTCTTTCTCTTCTGTAGATGCGATAGGATGCCTGGAGATACTCAAAAAATATGTTAATAAGGGTTACAAGTACCTTAATAAAAGTACTTTAATCAGTGTACCCTCAAACTTGTCAAACAATCTTAAAACAACATAAATTGCTACACTGATTTTTTTTTTTTTTTTTGATTTTCTTTTTTTAAAGGAAGAAGCTCTACTCCAGGCCTTTTCTCTCTGTTAAAAGGAAAACTAGATAGGAATTAGAAAGCACTGCACTATACTTAAAAAAACCTCACTGAAACAAACAAAAATCTAATCCCTCTCAAGTTTATCATCCCTGTTATTGCATGTAAGAGGCTCTCAGAAATTATAAAAATAGTTAAAATTACTTTATTCTCTCAAACTAAGTTGGACATTAAAAACGAGAAGGGATTGATTAGAACTTTTTATTCTCTACCTGTTAGTCTTGTTTGGAAATTCTGCCTTTCAGTGAGATTCATGTTGAAGTTGTTTGAAAAAGGACGTGCAGTATTTCTTTCTGGCCTTTTTTTGATGTGATACTTTCTGGCTTCAAATATAGCTTGAGAGTATTATGCAGCTCAGGGCTGTCCAGCTAATCGGCAGTGAGCACCCAGATGCACTGCAGGCTGTAGACCAGGGCGCAGGGCGCTGCATGCTATGCAGGACACTTGCCACATGGACATCCCCTCCCTCTGCTGTGTAGACAGCTTAGCTTCTATTCTGCTGTGCATCTAGCTTCACCTGCTCCTGGCTGGGCACACCACATAGGCATCTCTCCCCTCTGCTGCTGCATGCAGTACAGGCAGGCCAGCCCCCTGTCTTGCGCGCCCAAGTAAGTAGCCTGCCCCCTTCCTCCTTTACGTGCAGCACAGGCACTCCTTGCTTTGTAAGCCACTCTGGCAGCTCCCCTGTCTGCTGCTGCATGCATCATAGGCAGTCCGATAGCCCAGTCCTCTCTTGCTATACCGTCCCACCCTCAAGAGGTAGGGGCAGGAAGTGGAAGCTTGAAAGGGAGGGGGAGTTTGGAGACCCTGGTCACTGATGCACTGGAAACAGTGAGGGGAGTGGTGGCTGGGTGGTAGCCCACAAGTCACATGTTAGCCCTTTGCAGGCTGCATGTGGCCTGTGAGCCAACGACTGGACAGTCCTACTGTAGCTCACAAGTACTTGTATAGTTAGTTATTGTTAGAATTTTAATTCCCAGATTGTCAACAGTTTATAGTTATAAGGTATAAATAGGAAGCACATAAAGGGTACATATTTAAAGTATTGTTTGTTTAATAGAAAATAATCTGGTAGTGCATTTATTAAAATCCCTGAGCCTCTCTTTGATGCAAGTTATGTGGCTGCATTTTTACACTAACACTACAGGTGTCTTTGTAGCTGTCTCTGTTGTTCCTTAGTTGTCTGGTCTGAAGTCTGCTGCCACAGCCTCTCGGGGGACAATTAGGGGCCTACCCCACTCTGTCTTCAGAACTGGGTTCTATTGCTGCTTAAGGACTGAGTCCCCGTGAACTCTTTTGCTGAGTTCAATTTCTTGGTGCGGAGGCTTTCAAAAGTGACCCATTGAGAGTCACCTCCTCTTTTGGAAGTTTCTGAATTTGCTCTTACTACTAAGTGATTGTACAAGGTTACCAACACGAGTCTCATGGCTCATCTGCCCGTCTTCCATCGCATGTCCACTGGCACTACTTGTTCTGTTGTTGAAGAACTAATTTTCAGCAATTATCTCCATCCTTCCCATTTTTGTACTTATTAATTTATTACCATTTATCTCACTTTGTGCTACTTGCCACTTTCATTTTTCTCTATTGTACTTATCTCTTCTGAGTATTCAGATCTTGCTCAGTCTTCTGAGTATTCGGATCTTGCTTTGTCCCCTACTGCTCCCTCTGCTGCTTTATCCCTTTTACTTTTCTCACTTCTGCTTCCTGAGTGCTGGTGCCTCCTTTCTCTCACCACCTCCTGTCCAAATCAAAATAATCCATTTTATTTCAGGTATGTGTTCTCATCCCTTTTTTTGGGCTTGAGGCACCCCTCCATAACTTTAGGGAATTGAGTAGTACCGAATATCAAAATTAATATATATAATACACTGTTTACCAAAAATTAGTGGTGAGATTCTGGAGAACATTGAGTATTTCCTGTATCTGGGAAGCCATCTTGTAAGAAGGCTGACATCAGTAAAGAAATCCAACATCACCTCAAATGTGCAAGTTCAGCCTTTGGATGCCTGAGGAAATAGGTGTTTGACGATCGCGGCACTGGATCCAAAACCAAGCTCATGTTTTATCAAGCTGTTGTGATACTCACTTTACTGCACAGAGCTGAGAATTGGACAATGTACAGGAGACCCCTCAAATCATTGGAAAAGTTCCATCAACATTGCCTGTGGAAGATCCTTCAAATCCAGTGGGAAGATAAATGCACCAACTTTAGCATCCTCTCGCAAGCAAACGCCATGAGCATTGAGCATCCAACATCAACCTTGCTGGGCCAACTACATCATCCTGATGTCTGATTCCAGACTCCCAAAGCAAGTTTTATTTTCCCAGCTCAGTCAGGATGTGGAGGAGGAGAGCAGATAAAGTGCTTCAAGGACACCCTTAAGGCCAACCTAAAGAAAATGCAACATTGGCACTAATTTGTGGAGGACTTATTGCCCAGAATCACCCCAAATGGAGGAAGAATCTTTTGCAAGGATCTCAGTACTTTGAAGCCTCCCAATGACAAAAGGAGACAGAAGAGTGAGAGTGGCAAAAACAGTGCATCATGGACTATCCATCCCACATGAAAACATGTGCTCAAGTTGCGGTGGAGTCTTTCAATCCCAGACTTGCCTTATCAGCCAGCTTCGGACTTGCAGATAAGACCATCGTGGAAGGCAGTAATTTTTGGCCGCGAGGGATTGCCAGAGAATATTACAGGGTTTGCTTACTTGCAGAAGGGCTGGGCATGGGGAGTGGAGGATTATTCAGGCAGGGACAAGCCTGAGTCTATGTTTATCTACTTAGCTTACCTGTCCTGGCACCCTGGTTGAGAACCACTGTTAGACACTTTCTTCCTCTTGGATGCTGCTCTTCCTTGGCTACACCGCCTAAACCCTGTATAACCAGCTCGGTAGCTCAGTTTACTCTGTAGCACTTTACTTGACATTGTCATTCTTTTTTTCATAGTTTCATAGTAGGGTCGGAAGGGACCTGAGCGGATCATCATGCTCATAGCACCTGCCTTGCTGCCCCCTGATCATGCAAGTGGCCCTCCTCTGGACCCTCTCGATGCTTTTTCTCAAGCAAATCCTGGGACGTTCTCAAACAAACCCCGACGTTATTCTCCCGTCGTACTCGGCCTTGGTGAGGCCACAGCTGGAGTACTGCATCCCGTTTTGGGCTCCACAATTCAAAAAGGATGTGGAGAAGCTTGAGCGGGTGCAGAGGAGAGCCATGTGCATGATCAGAAGTCAGGAAGACAGAACTTATGATGAGAGGCTGAGAGCCAAGGGACTCTTCAGCCTAACAAAGCACAGGCTCAGGTGTGATCTGGTGGCCACGTATAAGTTTATCGGGGTGCTCATCAGGATCTAGGGGAATGTCTGTTCCCCAGAGTGCCCCAAGGGATGACAAGATCAAATGGTCACAAACTCCGCCGCAACCAATTCAGGCTGGACAAAAGGAAGAACTTCTTTACTGTCCGAGCCCCGAGGGTTTGGAATAGACTGCCACTGAAGGCGGTTCAAGCACCCACTTTGAATGTCTTCAAAACGCACTTGGATGCTTATCTTGCTGAGATCCTATGATGCCTGCTGACTTCCTCCCCCTGGGGCAGGGGGCTGGACTCAATGATCCTCCAGGGTGCCTTCCAGCTCGAATGTCTATAAAATCAAGTCCATGGGCAGGAAAGAGTACTGGGGTCAAATGACCCTGGCTAGGTGATTATCTAGCCTCCTTTTGAAGATCCCCAGGGTAAGAGTGAGCACCACCTCCCTTGGAAATTGGTTCCAGATCCTAGCTGCCCTGACCATGAAGTAGTGCCTCCTGATACCTACCTATCTACTCAGTCAACTTATGGCCATTATTCCTCATTACTCCTGGTAGTGTTTGGGGGAACAGGGACTCTCCCATGGCCTGCTGGTTCCCTTGGCGGTTTGTAGATGGCTACCAGATCCCCTCTCAGCCCCCTCTTGTGGAGGCTGAACAGGTTCAGGTCCTGTAGCCTCTACTCGTAGGGCCTGCCCTGCTGCCCTGATCATGCGAGTGGCCTCCTCTGGACCCTCTCCATGCTGTCCACATCCCTCTTGAAGTGCGGCACCCAGAACTGGACGTAGTACTCCAGCTGCAGCCTGACCAGTGTCGCACAGAGGGGGAGGATCACCTCCTTGGACCTGCTCGTGATGCAGCTGTGGATGCATGACAAGGTGCAGTTGGCCTTCCTGACCGCATCCCCCACGTTGGCGGCCCATGTTCATCTGCCCACCCCTATAACCTGTCTAGTTCTAGTTGCGGCCTGTCCCTCTCCTCCAGTGTGTCCACTTCTCCCCACATCTTAGCGTCATCCGCGAACTTGAACAAGGTGCTTTTCACGCCCTTGTCCAAGTCGCTGATGAAGATGTTGAACGGTGCAGGCCCGAGGACCGAGCCCTGCGGGACCCCACTGCCCACATCCCTCCAGATTAAAAAAGACCCGTCCACCACCACTCTCTGGGTGTGGCCCTCCAGCCAATTTGCGACCCATCTGACTGTGTAGGCATCGACACCACAGTCGCCTAATTTTTTAACGAGAAAGGGGTGAGAGACAGTGTCGAAGGCCTTCCTAAAGTCCAGAAAGACTACGTCCACCGCGACCCCTGCATCCAAGGATTTTGTGACCTGGTCCTAGAAGGCCACCAGGTTGGTCTGACGGGACCTGCCTCTAATAAACCCATGTTGGTTGCCCCTAAACATGATCTCCCCTGCTGGTCCCTCACAGATGTGCTCCTGGATAATTTTCTCAAAGAGCTTCCCCAGGACCGAGGTAAGACTAATGGACCTATAGTTTCCTGCACCCTCCTTCCTCCCTCCTTTGAAAATGGGGACAACGTTGGCCCTTTTCCAGTCCTCTGGCACCTCACCAGAGCACCACGAGTGCTCGTAAAGCTGTGCCAGGGGTCCCACAATGACCTCTGCTAGTTCCCTCAGCACTGTGGGGTGGAGAGCATGTGGACCTGCTGATTTGAACACGTCTAGCCCCACCAGAAGTTCTCTGACTAGGTCCTCACTGACCTTGGGCCTGGCAGTGTCTCCCCTGGGTCCGTCAGGGATCCCAGTTGGGGGGATGCCCTGGTCCCTGCTCAAAAAGATGGAGGTAAAGAAATTGTTAAGTAGGTTAGCTTTGTCATCTGGTGTGACCACTAGATTTCCTAGCGTATCCTGCAGAGGCCCTACTTATCCAGTACCTTCTTTTTACCCCGTGTGTGTAAAAAAAAAAAAAAAAAAAAAAAAAAAAAAAAAAAGGGACTTCTCGTTATCTTTGATCTGGGTTGCTAGTCCTAGTTCCATCTCTGCCTTAGCCTTTCTAACAGCCCCCCTATGGTCTTGAGCAATGGAGTTATAATCCTCCTTGGTGATGACCCCTCCCTTCCATTGGGTGTATGCCTCCTTTTTAGCTTTGAGATGTTCCTGGATGCTTTTGGTGAGCCGTGGGGACTTTTGAGCACTCTTGGCCCCTTTGCTCCGTGTTGGGACTGTCACCCTTTGGGCTTGGAGGATCATCTCCTTAAGGAATGACCACTCTTCCTGGACTCCCAACTCCCCTCCCCTCTGGGACCTCAGTGCCTCCCCAACTAGTCTCCTTACTTCATTGAAACCCACCCTCCTGAAGTCTAGGGCTGTTGTCTTGCTGCAGGCCTTTGACACCCTGCACTGAATGGTGAATTCCAGCGGGTGATGATCGCTTTTGCCCAAGTAGTTGAGAACCCGCAGTCCACTCAGGTTGTCGCCCGTGGCCAGGACCAGATCCAACAAGGCATTTCTCCCTACATCCACTGTTTTAAATACTACAGATTCTTCCTCCTGCATCTCAGATATTGCTTAGCCCAATCCATATTGCTGACGTTGGGTCTGGCATATCCTTCCCCTTAACATCTTCCGGTACCCTTTTCGCGTCTTTTACTTATAGCTCCTTACCTCACAGTAGCTTCCATTTACCTACTGCGTTCCACTCAAAATTCTCCATTTTCAGCTTCAGAGCTGCTCATTTTGCTTCCCTGATGTACATCCTGTGTCTCAGCTTTCCATTCCCCTGTTTTTGCTGTATAATTCTGTCAGCTAGGCATACACTGGCACATTTTAGGTGATCTTCTATTCATGATTGTTTTTTCATATAACCCCAAGACTTAGTGCACCATGTAGCCACATTCAATTCCTTCAAATATTTCCTCAAGATTACTGCTTTCAGTTAACTTTTTCCAGTGTTCTGAAATACTTTTGGAAGAACCTAATTTATTTATAACAAAATGTATCTTGTCATTTTGAGGTTTAACCCTGGTATCTCCTGTATATCCACCTCCATTAGTGGGTTATTTCTTGCTGCAGTGTGTCTCACTTAAAAGGTGGCACGTGATAGGGGCATAGCATGGTTGTGATATACCATGTGGTTCGATAATAACTTAACAATAAGTTATAACAGAGAGAGAGACTTTTTTTTCTAAGATAAGATAAAAAATTAATAAACTGCATATTAAAACTATAAGCACTTTCTTTTAGATTTTTTAATTTAAGCTTCCCTTGAAATACCATATCCTAAATGTTGAAGAATGTAGTTTCTTCATGGAAGCCCTCACACACGAATTGGGTTCTAGTTTAAACAGAGCAAACAAACAATTTAATATTCTACCTGCAGAAGCTGATCTGTTTTAAAAAAAAGACATGCCTTTGTTAGACCAGATCTGCTTACTCAGCACTGAAAGAAAAAAACAACACAAAACCAACCAGGTTGAGAAAAAGAATGGAGGAAAAACTATTTGCTGTTTAGCTAAGGAAAAGAGAAAGGTTAATTAGATTTGCACTATTTCTCCCTTTTTATATATTAGCCTAGCTAGCAGTTTTTCAGCTTGCATTTTACAATTAATTTCCTAATTATTCTTAAAAGAAAAAATTAGATGAGAGAAAAAAAGACAAAGAGAATCACATATATGAATGTTGCCAGGAGGCATCAATGCAGCATTTTCAAAAATTGTACCATTACATCCAGTAACTTTACTTGGGGCACAGGTTGGGAACCAGTTTCTTTAAATGCCCTCTGCTTTTGGACTCTGCCTCCAGAATGCCTCTTTGAGAAAATTATTGAGAGGCTGTCAGGGGAGTGTATGCTTAGAGGCAACCAACATGGGTTTATTAGAGGCAGGTCCCGTCAGACCAACCTGGTGGCCTTCTAGGACCAGATCACAAAATCCTTGGATGCAGGGGTCGCGGTGGACGTAGTCTTTCTGGACTTTAGGAAGGCCTTCGACACTGTCTCTCACCCCATTCGCGTTAAAAAATTGGGCGACTGTGGTGTCGATGCCTACACAGTCAGATGGGTCGCAAATTGGCTGGAGGGCCACACCCAGAGAGTGGTGGTGGACGGGTCTTTTTTGATCTGGAGGGATGTGGGCAGTGGGGTCCCGCAGGGCTCGGTCCTCGGGCCTGCACCGTTCAACATCTTCATCAGCGACTTGGACAAGGGCGTGAAAAGCACCTTGTTCAAGTTCGCGGATGACGCTAAGATGTGGGGAGAAGTGGGCATGCTAGAAGGGAGGGACAGGCTGCAATTGGATCTGGACAAATTACAGGTGTGGGCAGATAAGAATAAGATGGGATTCAATACTGACAAGTACAGGGTACTGCACCTATGGAGGAAGAACCAGCAGCCTACCTCCAGGCTGGGGAACTCCCTTCTAGTCAGCACAGAGGCAGAAAAGGATCCTGGAGTCATTAGAACTCCAAGATGAACATGGGCCGCCAATGTGGGGTAGCAGTCAGGAACGCTAACTGCACCTTGGCATGCATCCACAGCTACAGCACAAGCAGGTCCAAGGAGGTGATACGCCCCCTCTGTGCGACACTGGTCAGGCCGCAGCTGGAGTACTACGTCCGGTTCTGGGCGCCGCACTTCAGGAGGGATGTGGACAGCATGGAGAGGGTCCAGAGGAGGCCACTCATGATCAGGGGGCAGCAGGGCAGGCCCTACGAGGAGAGGCTGAGGAACCTGAACCTGTTCAGCCTCCATAAGAGAAGGCTGAGGGGGGATCTAGTGGCCATCTATAAACTGGCCCAGGGGACCAGCAGGCAATGGGAAAGTCTGTGTTCCCCTGAGCACTACCGGGAGTAATGAGGAATAACGGCCATAAGATGACTGAGAGTAGATTCAGGCTAGATATCAGGAGCCACTACTTCACGGTCAGGGCGGCTAGGATCTGGAACCAACTTCCAAGAGAGGTGGTACTCACTTCTACCCTGGGGGTCTTCAGAAGGAAGCTAGATGAACATCTTGCCAGGGTCCTTTGACCCCAGTACTCTTTCCTGCCCATGGCAGGGGGTCGGACTTGATGATCTGTTGAGGTCACTTCCGACCCGACCAACTATGAAACTATGTGGCTGGAGTGTTGTGGTCAGAGTTGTAACTGGCAAATACTGCTCCCTGGGCTGTGGTGGTGCATGGTGCGGGAGGAAAGGCCAGAGGTTTGTTGTTGTGGGGAGGATATCACCTCTTTTTCTCTTGCCAAGCATGGTGATGTTGAGCAGCCATTTAAACACAAGTGGCAAAAAGGAGGCTACCTGGCTCAGCAGGTGAGCCTGTGGCTGCTACTCCTATGTTGTTCACTTGTGCTGCTGCTGTGCCTTCCCTGCTTATGTTTTTGGCCCCAGGGTCCAGAAATCCTGAGTAGGTGCACAAGGGAATTCTTATTCCCATTCACATTTTGCTAATGAAAATCTATCTATTTTGGGTGCTTACAATTCAAAACGATACTCATAAGTTGGAGTTCAGAGAAGAGCTCCAAGAATGATTACAGTATTGCAAAGAATCTCTAAATGAAAGATTCCAGAGCTTAATTGATTTGGTTTATCAAAAAAGATCGTCAGGAGGGGACTTGATCAGTCTGTACATACTTACATGGGGAACAGACAAATGATGAGAGGGCTTTTTAATTTAGCAAGCAAAGGTTATATTACAAGATTTCATTACTGGAAGTTGAAGCTATACACAGGTGAACTCACAATAAGACGTATATTTTTGACACCATGAGATGATTACCCAGTGGTTTTGGTAGATTTTCTGTTACTGGAAGTGTTTTATATATATTTCCACTTCAAGTGCAATAACTATAGCTAAATTAGGGTACAATTTTTATTTATTCAGGGGAATTCTGTGGCCTGTGTTATGCAGGAAGTTGGACTAGATGATCAGAAATAAAAATGTTACCAGAAAATGACATTATTTTAGGTAAAATTCCTTCAAGAAGGAATGTACGTTGGTATGTTTATAGATGAATGTCACATGAGCAAAAGTTGTATGTAAGAAAAGGAGGTTCCCACTTCTGGTCTTCAGTCTAGTTGTAATTTATTATTTTAATCTTCTATATAATAATTGCTATGAGAGTGGATAAGAAATTCTGAATAATGCATATTTTGTCTTAGAGACTCAAGTTGTGAACCTTCAGGCTCCTACAGTCTAACACATTGCACAAAACATCATAAGTAGTTTATCTCTAGTTGCTGTTAAATGCAGCAGTACAATGCCTGGCCCTGTCATTATGGAGCCACCTCAGATTTAGCCCAGGTCACTTCTTGGCCAGACATAGCTTGAGGGTCTGTAATTGCACCTCAGGCAGCCTCCTTCCCTGCAGAGTATGTGATGATCAATTTTAAGGTTTCATTCTTCCTGACACCAACCTGATGGCTGCTTCCCTGACATTTCCAGCATAGAGTACTGTTTGTGAACTCATTGCCATCCAGACCACAAATAACGGAAATGCAGGCAAAAGTACCTACAGATAAAGGTCGCCTGCAGATGAAAGGACATGGTCCTTCATGGTAACATGAAGCTACATGTAAAGGACTCCACTTTCAGAGCTATTAGACTTGCTGCTTTTTTGTCAGTTTTGTGTAGTACAGATACTGGCAAAAATGTATTGGTGATATACTGCATTAAGACGCAGGAACGTGTCTGCATTTCATCTGTTCAGAGATGCAGCCACACTATTCAATGAGTGCTTTCTGCACAATAACCTGTTAGTCTTAGACTTTCTGGGTGCCAGAAACAACTTTGAATTCCCTAAACAGATAAGCCATTCCCAAGTACAGGTGAACACTGTTGGAATAAATGTAACCACCTCTCTTCTTCCCTGTTATGGTTGGTGGAAGTTTCCTGGCACTGTGCAGTCATTCACGCCTGTATACGTAAGATAAAGAACAGTTCCTTAAATGCTGTAAAAAAGGAATGAAAGGAAATTCTGCTCTTAGTAGTGTTATTGGGGAGGAAACGGATCATTTTGTTGTTTTTTTCCTTCGTTCCTGATGTTTATTGGTCCTTTGAAATACTCATATACCCTCTGATATTTTACAAAACTAAATGCTAGTTGCATATTTTTATGAGTAGGTCCATGAACACAGAATGTAGCATTAAGAAGGTAGGACAAGAGCATAGAGTTTACTAAGTTTTAGTAAAAACATGTCAAATAAGTGATTTGGGAGAAAACCACGAGAACAGAGAGTCTGTTCTGGGTGCAAGCAATGATGTTAAATAGAGTTTGAACTTTTCCATGGGGAGGGAAGAAATTGCTTTTACAAGTGATGTGAATTGAATTTAGTCTCAGATGCATAAAAAAGTGCCTATTTTAGCAGTAAATTACTTGTTCTATTCCATGTTAAAGTGTCCAGACTTGGCTTACAAGTTCTCTGCCAAAAGTAATGCACACTGTATAAAGCTTATTAAAAATAGAGATTGAAAAATAAAAGTATGGATAAGTGAAAATATGTATTGTACAACAAGATAATGTCCTTTTCTTGTAAACGGTGTGCACTGAACAAAGTTATCTTTGCATGCAAGTGTGTTTCAGTACATCGTGAAATTAACATATAGAGTAGGGCCCAGTAGAAACACACCTGAGTTTCTTTCTGCTGTATGATTTATTAAAGCAATTCAGGAGGAGATGCAGTTAATGTGAACAACATGGTTGTGTGTCATTTAATGTTAGTGGGTATTGCATGCATCTATTGCAGGGTCATAGTTTCAAGGCATTTTACAACTAGAAAAAGCCTTGAACTGAGATTGTAACTCTGACTGACTTCTGTGAAACAAGACCAGATCCTCAAGTATTTAATGGACTCTGTACCAGCTCTCACCTGTCGAATCTGATGTGTGTGCGCTATTGGAACCATTAATTTAATTTTTTTTTAAAGTTAAGTTATTTTTTTTCCATTTTAAATGTGTGTATACATAATGAGAGAGAATATAGTAAGAAATAACCATTAAAAATACAGTGGAGCAAAGTATGTTGGACAAACACTGTTTTCTTTCTGCAGATTTCCTGTTCCTCAAGTCCAACTGTAGCATCAAGCTCTGGTAGCAGTAGTTCTTTGTCACCTGTTGGGCCCCTTTGTAGGCAGAGACCATTAGCAAATGGTGCATTGTGTTCTGAGTCTAGCCCATCAGGTGTTTCCTCACCAACTTCTAACTATCCGAAAGCACCAGGCTTTGAACGAGAGGATCAGGTATGTAGAAGTACAAATAAAATCTGAAATAAATTAGATTTTTTAGCAGACCTGTTTGTTATATGTCTGAAATAAGTTTTGATTACTTAATATCAAGTATGTCAAGATGACTTTTCTGCTACCAGCCATGTTTTTGAGCTAAACAGCTCTTCGTAGAAGAGGTTAACATTAAAAAGGACAATTCCAGATGTAAAAGCTGAAATAATTCCTAAGCCTGTTTGCCTTTAAAAATGCAGAAAAATATCCAACTAAGAGTTCATAGGATTGAATTTTATCTTTATTCTAAATTTCATACTGCTAGAATATTCAGTAATAGCAAGGAAGGTAGATTTTTAGGGTAGAAGTCATCAGGTTGGTTACAAAGTTAAAACACAAATGTGTTAAATGTGATGACAACTGAAGTCATATGTAAAAACATATAATGCATTCAAATAATATGTGATTTATTGCACCATCAGACTTGTGTAAAAATTACCTTGTAGGCTTTAAAATATTAAACATGGGGTTTTTTTAAGATTAATTTTTAAAAAATCCTTATTAATTTTGTTTAATTCTATCCTTGCTACAAAATATTACTAAAGGTAGTGTCTTTTAGCACACACTAGTCCTCAGTATACAACCCTGAACAAGGTAATATTCTAAGTGAAAATATCTGGTAGGTCGACTTACTTCAAATGATTGAAGTGTTAGGGGAAAAATGCTGTTTCTTAAATGGAACCTTGTTGGAAATGGAACAGGAAAGGAGAAATTCATAGCGTAGAAACTGTTGGCATTGTTAACAGGGGACTTCGCTGCTGTGTGACTAGCATTTATTGATACACGGGGAAACTACTCTTTGGCATTCAAGCACATTGATTCTAAATGAAGTCTGCAATGAATACCAGGAGTTTGTCCCATTTGAGTGTATGGGATGTCTGCCATGGACCTTACCAACTCTCTTTTTGTAAAACGACAAACATGATTAATGTGCCTGTGGCTGCCCTCCCCTTCCTTACTTTTAGCCTAGCTGCAAGAACCCAACAACAAACACTACCGGTCAATTTTGTGTTTATTAAATAATGCTCATTTTGAACTGTCAGTTGTTTTGTTTCCTGTGACCATCTCCCTATTCATTCTTACTCCTAATTCCTTTACCTTAGCCCTTGTCTGAGGTTTGAAGAAGCTAAAACGCACAATTTTTTTCCTACTCTACTTTGTTAACCACTGACTCTCTAGTTCCACCCCTTAGCACACCATGTCCTCCTTGCCTCAGCTTTCACCACACTTGAGTTTTTTAATATCCATTCCTGGATTACTTCTTGAGGAAGTCCTGCGACTTCTTTGTGGTTATGGGGCTCCTTTTGAAATTACTTGTAAGCCTCATGCTTTTGTATAATGCTCATTTTATGCCACAAGGAAAATATAGCTTTCAAAATCAGCCTTGCTTCTTTTACTTCACTTAGCTTGCAGTAGCAAAAAGCTCATGATAACAATATTAATAATGGAAAAAAATATATAGGTTGCAGCCAGACTGTTTCCTATCTTAACTGAGATTAATATACAGACAAATGCAGATTAAAAACAGGCTGAATAGGAGAGAAAGGAAGGAAAACTGCTTTGGCATGGGCATGGGCATGGCCAGGTAGGCGGTAGCATGCTTGTCACTTCTGGCCAAAGCTGACACCCTTTCTTAGCCAGATAGTAATCTGCTCCTCTCCAAATATATTTAGTCCAACATTAAGGCCATGGAGGTAGGTGCAGAGTGACGCTTTCCTCTCCTGACATTAGAATTGGCTGAGGTGACAGCATATAAGAAGGCAAGGTCAAAATCAAGGTAAAGATAGCTCAGGTATAACTCCCTTTATAGGATTAAAATGGCAGAATTATGAATATCTTCTTCCAGTTGTAAAGACCAGGCTGGTGCTGGGCCCGCTCCCAGTAAGCAGTTCCATCTGCTTATTAAGATTATA
Source organism: Crocodylus siamensis (assembly GCF_052110815.1). Classification (NCBI taxonomy): domain Eukaryota; kingdom Metazoa; phylum Chordata; order Crocodylia; family Crocodylidae; genus Crocodylus; species Crocodylus siamensis. Next base: position 50,902,652 of record NC_143406.1, read on the forward strand.
TTTTACCAAAGTTTTTCTTTGTTTCAGGCAAAACAGAAAAGCCTGCCAGGTGAGAGTCATCCAAAAATAAGTGAACAGGACAGTAAGCAGGTAAGGTCAATGAAACACCATTATAGATGCATTGGCCTTCCTATAGCATCAGAGTTGTGTTTATAGAAGTAATAGCAGTCTAAGATGGAAGTAGAACCCATGGGAATCTACCATGCGGAATGTCTGGTGCAAGGAAGAGAACTGAGACAGCAGTGTGCCTTGATCATGCTGCTGACTAGGTAGCTCCTGGGTTTGGGAGTTGGAAGCTGTTGTTAGAATTAAGGTAGGCCTTAACCTTGTTGATGGGGAAGAAGACAAGGAACTCCTGAGCTTCTTATACATGTGAGGCAGTGTGGGGAATGAGAAAAAGGAGCCCTCCAGCTGTGAACAAGGGGTTCAATTCTTAGGCCTCTAAATGCTGGAAGCTGTAAGGGAAGGTGGGCATGGTGGGGATCAGTCTGTGTTAATACTGTCCCCTGAGCATCTACTCTCTGCCCCTGAGAGATACAGGACACTCGGTGAGATGGACCTATGCTCTGACAGCATATGGCATCTTCTGTATTCTTATGCGTGCATGCAAAGATAAGAGAGGAGACTGAAGAGTCCTCCAGCCATGTGTGTGTAGTAGTTTCTTAGTTTCTAGGGTCAGAAGGGACCTGAACAGATCATCAAGTCTGACTCCCTGCCCTGGGCAGGAATGAGTGCTGGAATCATAATACTCCAGCCAGATATCTATCCAACTTCCTCCTGAAGGCCCCCAAGGTGGGGGAGAGCACCGCCTCCCTTGGGAGCCCGTTCCAGAGCTTGGCAGACCTAACTGTAAAGTAATGCCTCCTGATATCAAGCCTGAACCTACTCTCGGTCAATTTGTGGCCATTATTCCTTGTTGTCACAGGTAGTGCCCAGGGAAACAGAGCATCACCTATTTTCCGCTGGTCCCCGCTGGTGAGTTTATAGATGGCCACTAGATCCCCTCTCAGTCTTCTCTTGTGGAGGCTGAATAGATTTAGGCCCTTTAGTCTGTCTTCATAGGGCCTGGCCTGCTGCCCCCTGACCATGTGAGTGGCCCTTCTCTGGACCCTCTCAAGGTTAGCCACGTCCCTCTTGAAGTGCGGCGCCCAGAACTGGACGCAGTACTCCAACTGCAGTCTGACCGGTGCCACATAGAAAGGAAGGATCACCTCCCTGGACCTGGTTGTGATGCATCTGTAGAAGCACAACAAGGTGCGGTTAGCCTTACTGACCGCTTCCTCGCATTGGATGTTAAGTTGGAGTTGCGGGGGGCGGTATTTGTTGTGAGATCAGGATGGTGGGGCTCCTCACAGGCCAGGTCCAGCATGGGGGTGGCCATGGGGGTTACTGTGGAATAAAGGATTGAAGGATCTGCAGCTGAAAGCTAGATAACATGGGGAGTTTTGCATTTGAAATGCATAGGTATGTAGGGGTTTCAAGAAAGAGATACTGAGTAGTACCTTTATAAATCAATGGAATCTCCCTAAGAGCGGTGAGTAAAGTCAAAATGATCTTGTAGAACATCCCAGGTGCAGTTTACCTTCCTAAGCAATGATGGGGAATTACAGAAAATCCTCATGAGCAGCATGGATGTTTAGATTTTGTGGCCATGGAGAAAATTTTTAACACACCAAATTAATATTTAGACGGTGTGTGAGACTTAACAGTATATGTGTTTTACTATGTTTGTATGTGGAAGTATCTGTGCATGTATTGGCAGGGGAAGGGGACTGGACACTACAACCTAACGTTTGCAAGGGTTTTTTAACCTCTTATTTCTCTGATAATTTTTATACAATGATCACCTTTTTATGGACGTGTTAAAGTGGGTACCAGGCTCCAACTAGCCCAGCATGTTGTATATAACTACCTTTGCTGATGCTGAGATTTATCTAGTTTCCTAGAGCAGCTTTCACATTGTTCACATGTGTCACAACTGTGTCTAACCTCAGAAGGTTATTGCTTAAATACTTGGGAAATCTTAATTTATGGAACCCATTTAACATTTCCTAGTTCTTTCTGTTTACAGATGTATAATACTTTTGTTTACACATGATTTTACTTGCATATATTTTAAACAGAACCATCTTAGTGTTTTCTCGGTGGTTAATCCACTCGCTTCAAGTATAACCTCCAGTATAACTTCAAGTCTGGCTTCCAGTATCGGATCAGATAGTTCATCCCCTACAACTCTCTCCACCATCAGTGCCAAAGCTCTCCCATTCTACCCCGGCAGTAATACAGTGGAATCAGTTATAGGTAAGTCCAAGCATTTAATCTTTTTGTAGTTTTTCCAAGATGATTCTATTTCAAAATATTTTCATTATATGCTTATTGAATAGAGAAAGTATAGTTTTGCATATTTGCTTTATTACATGATGTTAAAATTAGTACTTCAAATAGGATTTAATTTTTCCCCCATAATGAGTGGCTTTTGTAAATACTTCCAAGGAAACAAGAGACTTGCCAAACTGGATCAGTTGAATAAGCTATGTAGTCTGGCATTGTGTCTTTAACAGCAGCCAGTATGCAAGTAAAAGGTACAAAGCTTTGATAGTCTACTTATGTGCTCTTAGGGATAGAAGGGATATATTCCAGACTTCACACTTTTAAGCATGAGGATTGGTACTCTCTTATAGTATTATTCTGACATGTCATTTCAGAGCCTGTTTTGTTTATAGAAATGTAAAGTTGTTTGTTTGGTTTTTTTTTTTTTTTTTTTTTTTTAGAGCGATTGTTTTGATTTCTGTTTGGGATCAGGATTTTTAGCCAGCAGTGCCCATTGGAGCCATGTGTGTGTCCTTCATGCCCTTTGTGCCCCATACTAGCGGTGACCAACCCCTGGCCCTCAGCACTGGGTCATCTGGACTGTCAGGATGCCCATGAGTAGCGGGGAGCCCCAAGGGCTCTGGCTCTGTATGCTAGATTGGGTGCACACAGTGCAGCATAGGACCCAATTCCAGTGCGTGGAGCTGGGCAAAGGCAGGATGAACCCCAAGGACCCTGATACTGTGTGTAGGGGCAGCACAGGGTCCAGTCGCAGCACACAGGATCTGATCCCAGTTCATGGACCAGTCTTGTGCCATTTATCTGACCTGTGGGACAGAAACAGGGAACACAGCAGCCCTCTACCAAGGGTATAAAGAGGCGAATTATCCTTTACCATACCTGGCTTTGAGATGGAACATGGGCTTTTCCATGCCTTGTCTTGCTTTGCAGCAGCGGTGGGCAGTTATTTTGGCTGGAAGGTACACTGAACAAGTTTTGGTGAGCTGCCAAGGGCCACACGTATCTTTCAGAAGATATAGTTTTAACAAATTATAGAAAAAAATCATATAAAATCAAATATCTACTATAACATTTGTATTTTATTTCAAAAATATTTTTTGGCATGATTTTATGGGGTTTTTTTGTTTTGTTTTGTTTTGTTTTTTGGAGCAGTGTATAAAGAGACAATTGCATAATAGCTCAAAATAGTCTTACTCCTTTATACTCTGTGTGTGTGTGTGTGTGTGTATGTGTGTGTGTGTGTGTGTGGAGGGCTGCCCATGCACTAAGTCCTGGAAGCCAGCCAGGGAGGGCGGGGGGAGGGTCAGGGGGCGTGCACAGCACAGTTTGTCGGGGACGAGCCCCTCCAAGGCAGCCCGCACTATGCTCGCTTCCATGCCCTATTTTGGCCTGCACACACAGCTTCAGTGGGGCTTCCACCCAGTCTGCCCTCCTGGCGTAATGAGCAGCCACCTGTGAGTGGCTAAATGTGTGGAAGGTGTCCTGGAGCTGGAACCCCATGTGCTGGGGCAGGAGACATGTAGTTGCAGCCTCCCTCCCACCTGGCTGGGTGTGTAGTGCTTGGCATGTGTTCCCACAACCACTGCCCTTCCCCACACTGCCTGCTACCTGGAACAGCACAGCAGGGGCAGGAGGAGGAGGAGGAGCTGCTGGATGCAGGGGGAGCGGAGCAGTACCTGGGCAGCTGCAGCCACACTGAGAGCAGCCCTACCAAGAAGCTGTGCGTGATGGTTGAGGCGGGTGTGGGTGGGAGTGCTGCGGGGGCAGCCTCAGGCCAGATGCAATCAGTTGCCAGGTGTCTGCCTGTGGACCGGATCCAGTCAAGTGGCAGGCCTTATTTTGCCCACTCCTGCTCCACAGATATATTTTTATTTGTGGCTGTAAATACTCAGCGTTAGTATATTGCATTGTCTGTATTTTAGATGTGCGCTGGTATGTCGGTTGCGTATCGGATGGGCACCAATAAAAGGAAAATTAACATTATTGGCAATTAGCTTTTTTTGGCTGGTGTAGCTGATAATGTCACCGGTATATGCTGTGTGCATGCATGCAGCCCGGAATGCAGCCCAGCAGCTTGGAGAGCAGCGTCTGGCCGGTAAGTCTGTGGGGGAAGAGGTGTGGGGGAGAGAAGGGGGTGTGTAGATTGAGGCTCCCATGGTGAAGGAGGGGTTGAGGCAGGGGCAGGCACTGCCCAGCCAGGGTGGTGGATGGACCCTCCCCTGCCCCGCTTCTTCCCCCTCAGAGACTTGCTGGCCGGATGCGTTTCACAGAAGTTTAGGGCTGGGCAGGACCTTGTGAGATCATTGGTCCAACCCTCCTGCCCTCCCCAGCAAAGACTGCTGGGTTCAAATAACCACAGCAAGGTGTGTGTCCAGTCCCCTTCTGAAGATCTCCATGTAGGTGCCTGCACCATCCTTGTTGGCAGTCTGTTCCAGAGTCTGGTCACACAAACGGTAAAGAAGTTGTTCTTTGTATCCAGTCTCAAGCCTCCTTCTGGGAGTTTATGACCATTGCTCCTGGTTTTCCCCTGGGGCACTTTGGTGAATAGTTGTTCACCTAGCTCCTGATGCTCTCCACTGATATTTGTAAGCTGCCACCAAATCCTCCCCAAAGTCTTGTCTTTTCAAGGCTGAACAGTCCCATATCTGTCAGCCTTTCCTCATATGGCTTACTCTTCAGGCCTTTAATCATACGAATGGCTCTTCTCTGGACTCTCTCAAGCTTTTCCACATCTTTCTTGAAGTGTGGCATCCCAAACTGGAGACAGTACTAGAGCTGCGGCCTCACCAATACAGAGTAGAGTGGGATAACTTCCTTAGTTTTGCTTGAAATGTATCGATTGGTGCATGGCAGCATATTGTTTGCTCTGCTAACTGTAGCATCACACTGGTGGCTCATATTCATTTTATGGTCAATTATGATCCCCTGGTCCTTTTTGGACATGGTGCTAGCTAACGTAGCACCACCAAGCCTGTAAGTTTGTTGTGGATTTTTTCCTTCCCAGATGGAGCACTTTGAACTTCTCGGTGTTGAACAGCATCTGGTTCTGGTCTGCCAATCTAACTAATCTGTCTAAGTCTGCCTGGATCATCAGCCTACCCTGAGGTGTGGCTGTACTTCTCCAAAGCTTAGTGTCATCGGAGAACTTTGCCAGTGTACTTTTCAATCCCACACCCAGATCATTAATGTAGACACTGAAAAGTAGTGGTCCAAGTACTGAACCCTGGGGGACTCCACTGGCTACCTTCCACCAAGTCAACAGAGATCCATCTATTAGTACTCTCTGGGTCTGACCCTGCAGCCAGTTTCCTACCCATCTGACCATTGGATTGTTGAATCTATAATCCCCTAATTTTACCTTGAGATCCTCATGGGACACCAAGTCAAAGGTTTTCCTAAAGTCCAAGTAAATGATGTTGACCTCATCTCCTGTGTCCAGGCGGTGGTGGTGAGTGACCTGGTTACAGAAGATGAGGTTAGTTGGATATGACCTACCCATGACAGAGCCATGCCAGCTGTCATTCAGAATTGTGCCTTCTAGTAACTTGTCGCATATGGAGTCCTTGAAAAAAATTTTGAGGATTTTTCCTGGGATTGAGATAAGAGTGATCAGCCTGTAGTTCCCTGGGTCCTCTCTCTTCCCCTTCTTGAAGATGGGCACAACATTGGCCCTGTTCCAATCTTCTGGGACCTCTCCTGAGTGCCACGAATTCTCATAGAGGATTGCCAGCAATCCTGCGATGGCTTTGGCTAGTTCAGTCAGCACTCTCAGATGGAGTTCATCTGGTCCTACTGACTTGTAGATATCCAGCCTCTCTAGCTATTCTTTCACCAGCTCAACATTGACTCTTGGTAGGTGATCATCCCTACTGTGACTATTCTGCATCGTGTTTGTTTGGTTTACTCCTTGGTGATCAGATGTCCAGATGCATTGAGCAGTGATCCCACATTTCCACTGGTTTTCCTCCTGTTACCTATGTACCTATAGGACAACTTCTTATTGTCCTTGATTTCAGTTGCTAACCTGAATTTGGTCAGTGCCTTTGCTTTTCTAACCTGCCCCCTGCAGGTGTGAGCCAGTCTTACGTAGTTCTCCTTGGGGCCTATTCCTAGCTTCCGTCCTTGGCTGATTTATATCAGCCAGAAGAATTGGAGAAATACGGGCATTTATGACGGGTCCTTCTTATATTTCATAAAGGTTAGGTCATGCTTGTCAATAAGTCACTTGCTAATTTGCTTCTGTAAACCACACTGCAGGTTGTGTGCAGTGAATATACAGATACTTTTCTGTAAAGTTCCCTGATTTGGCAGGTTAAAGGGCTCAGTCTTCCTTTCCTACACAGGTATGACATTCCTTTTCTGACCCAGTACCCTCCTATTATGTGTCAAATTTCACTGAGTCCAGTGTGTTTTGTAGTTGGAAGAGAAAAAGGGCATTACCCTGGCAACTGCAAAACTCTCACTGACATATATCTTGTACTTAGATCACAGCCTTTATGATGCACACAGTTCTTGAGTTCCATTTAACTGCAAGGTGGGAGGCGCCCAGGACTTGTTGAAGAGGTGTGTGAGGGAGAGGGAAAATGGGATTGTGCAAATCTCCAGGTCCTAGAGCCCCGGGCCCACTAAGCGTATGCGTACAGGCATTACACATGGAGCTAGAAAATTTCACTGTCCAGTGAAGTTGCTCTTTGAAACGGCTAACGGTTTCTGGTGGAATCACTGTTTGCTTCTGCCAGAAACTACTTGACAATGCTTACTTTTTGGGTTGGAAAAATGGAACATTTCCTGACACAAGTAGCATGCCTGCCTGTAGCTTAATTGTGTTTGTGCATCTCCAAAGGGGGGTTGGGGTTGCATGATGGAAGGTTATTCAGATCTCTTCCAGTCGAGTTGTGTGTGACAGAAGCAAGAGAGGAAGGGGGCATTAAAACTTGCCAAATCATTTTGGGGAGGTGTTTGAGAGGAACCTGCATAGCTATACAGAGACTGGCCTTAAATGTAGGGGCAAGATCTTCAGACCCTTTTCAGTCTCACCTTCAGCCTCTGCTTGCTGCTGCTGTGCGACACAGGGCAAGATGGATGGCCCTGTGGTCTGACCCAGTAAATGGAAAGTCTTCTGTTCTAAATGAGGGGTGCTCAAACCCTGATGTGTAGGTCAGATTCACCCCTGTTGCCATGTCATCCAACCTGTGGGTCTCCCCACGGATCTTTCGGGAAGCCCCATGGACTGTGGCCCTATGTTCTAGAGTGATTGTGCAGGGAGGTGTGGGGCCTGATCCTGGCAGGCAGGGGCAGCACGCGGCCCCTAGAGCCCAATCCTGGCTGAGTTAGGGGCAGTGCGGGGCTCCCAGAGCTGCCCCTGCCCAGCCAGGATCAGGCTTCAGGGACCAATGCCACCTCTGCCTAGCTCGGATTGGACTCTGGCCAGGTGAAGGCAGCATGGTGCCCTGGTGTCCCATTGTGGTGCACAGCCGTGGTGCAGGGCACAGTCTGGCCCACGGACCAGCCCCATGCCATTCCTCTGGTGGTGGGGCCAGAATTGTGGGCACCACTGTTCTGCATTATCCTTCTGGTTTACTGAGTCCCAGCACTTCCTGTTGCGGACAACCATGCTACCTAGCTCCTTAGACGGACCTGGGATTTTTGAAAGGCGGGGTGCAGGAACAACAGCAAGCGCTGTAGAGGTGGCTGAACCCCATGCTCCCAAACTTGCCCTCACCACGGGGGTGCGGAGACCATACCATGGGAGCAGCGTCTGGGGACTTGAAAAGAGTCCCTGGCTGCTGCTTCCACAGCGTGGTCTGAAAGAGGAAAGCGACTGTGCCATTGCAGCCCCTCAGGATTTGCCCCTGCAGTGCCTTTCTGTTTCGTACACTGGGTGGAAGTCAAAATGATTAGCTGCTTGCATACACGTCCTTTGCTGCCGTTAGTGTAGTTGAGGAATGACATAAACAATAAACAAATATACTTTACTCCCCCCCCCCCCCAATATTTTGAATAGTTCCCCCAATACTGTGTTTAATTGCTGGGGAGTGTTTGTACCAGGAAAGTTAACAACCCATGATGATACAAGGGCTTTGTTAGAAGTGAGTATATCTGGGCAGCAGGGGGGAGGGGGGCACAAAATATCCTCTCAGTTATTTTTCTTTTCTGTTCAACTTAAACCTGTTATAACTTTGAAAGCATTATTCATATGATTTTTAAATGTTGGTTTCATGAATCTGTCATGGTCTGTTAGGATTAGTGTAGCATATTTATTGGCAGATTCTGAGGCTTAATCACGTGACCAGGGAGTTGCCGTGATTAGCTAGTGTTTTTGAAGGAGTCTGTTTAAACTGGTGTGTATGAAATCAGGCGACTGCAGTGAGTCAGCACTTAGTGAAATGGTAAGTTAGACATTTGATTTCCATCAATGGGGAAATGGGCAAAGAACTTTAATAATGGTAGATATTTTCAGTATTTTCTTTTAAAATGTATAGTTTCTTTTTTTCAGAAACTTGTCTATGATCTTTGTGGTACAATAAATAAATTCTTTTCAACTGTTCTTAAATATCTGGGGGGGTTGTATTCACGTTATAGATTTCTCATTTATCTATAATTTTTATAAATGTAATATAATTTAACATGTTTTATAGTCTGGGTTTTAGTTGACATATTCCAGTAAGTCCTATTGTATGAATGTAAGAGTTGAAATATTTAAGTTGTTGTAACATATTATTAGTGTAACAGTAAGTACACACCACAATGGAATAGATTAGTTTTTAGTATAATTTTAAAAAATCACAAGCTACACAAGTATTGCAAAGCAAAATGGCAAATGAATTTTCTCACTATGATGTGCTTATGTCCCAGTTTAATTAGATAGTCGAGATTACCACCATGCCAACAGTATATGCATTAATAAAAATATAAACAACAGTTCATAGTAGGTTCAGTTATTGATAGAATCAGTAAAAGTAGATTAACATGATCTTTTTATATACATTATTTTTGCTTACAGTGATTCCATATTTAGTGTATTTTTAAAGTGAGGATTTAATAAACTAAATTTTTGTTGCCACGCATGATGAATTCTGTGTGCTCTGCGTGTGTGTAGGTTGGTGGATTTGGAAAATGAGAATAAATTGCTGCATTTCTTTTTTTTTTTAATTTTAATTTGGATAAAACAAACTCAGAAGGCAATAGGATTATCTTTGTTGTTTTATTTTTCTCTGCTTTCCCAGGCTGCCTATTTAAAAAGCCCACCCACTTGAGAGATGATTATTGTATGTCTAAAAATATGCATTGTAAGGAAAAGTTCTGGGATCTGTGGTTGAATAATAGAATAATCAGTGTACTGAAGGAAATATTTTCAGCAAAATGATCAAACTATTGTGAAATCATACAAGTTAGAAATATAAAAGACCCCTTGGATCAATGCAGGAATAATCCACGATCATCTTCTGGCATTGTAATGCTGTGTAATGTTTAAAAAAAAAAAAAATCAAATGATGGCCTTTCCATCAAACCTTTAGGATAACATTTTGGAACCCAGTATGTATCACTGTCGGGAAACTTTTCCTAAAGATTCTTAATGGAAAAGAAGGTTCCCAGTAGAATTTCTGTTTGGCAGAAAAATATTCTTCTTTGTGATAATTATGAATGTTTGAGTGGTGGTATAACTCATTTCTATTAGAAGGAGCAATGAATTAAAAGAGCTAATGGCTTTATATGAAGAACTAGTAAAGGTCTGTTTCTAAGACTGAATAATCGGGAAAGCATAATCAAAGTAGGTCAAAAGCAAGTAAGATCTATCAGGAGCTGGCCCACTTAGTGTCTGGTGAAGCACATGAATAACACTCATGCCACTTGATAGTTTTAAAAAGAGTCTCTGAGCAACTGGAAGGAGGAGTAGTGCTCAGGGGTAGGTGACCAGAAAGAGGAGGAGGAGACTAAGCAGCATGAGAGGTGGATGCTCAATGTTTGTTAACTAGAAGTTTCAGCTTGGGGAGTTTGGAAAAACAAGGTATGTAGGAGCACTACAAACTCTTTTACTGTTAAATTTTTTTTCTTGTTCTTGTATGATCCAGCTCTATTCCGAGACTACAGAATTAGCCAGGGGATTACAAATAGCACACTGAAGAGGATGGCTTCCTTTGTTGTATCACCTGCCAGACTTTTAGACTGAAATAAACCCCCCATGGTGTAGATCAATCCAGCTAAATCTAAACTAACCATGTTCCTTGGATTTTACTTTATGTAGCAATAACGTGCACACACCTTTCAGTTCAAATATATGAGGTGTAGTTGCTCTTAAGATTGTTTAGGTCAGTTTGGCATATATACTAGGAAATCCTTTTCCCCTCCCTTTATATTTGGGGGTGGAGCATGTGTGGCATGTGAACCCATTTAACTCTTTCCAGCCAGAATAGCTCACCCCTTTTTTCCTCTCTGTCCATTCCAGCGTCCAACCAATAACTGTACTATAAATGTGCATATTTTATGTATTTTCTAGTCATAAACTTTATCAAAACCTTTATTGAAAACCCAGCTAAAATTACCAGTTTTCCTTTGTCCACTCTTTGGTTGACATGCTCAAAGAATTTCTGCAGTTTACAGAGCTAAATTTTTCTTCTGTCAAAAGCCAAAGATTTTTCCTTACTATGTACCTATACAGTGTCTAGGAGGGGACCCTAATCTAGATGCTGGGGGACTCCGTACATGAATAATGCAAATAAATAAAAATAATTTCAATAACGCATTGTAGATTCAGCAAACATTACAGCTTTATCTATGATACAGGTGCATTGTTATTAATCTGATATTCTGTTTAACAGGTTCTGCTTTAGATCTGCATTTTAGTGATGTAAATGTAGCATCCTTAGATAAAGAATTAGAAGACCAAGAAAATAACGATCTTGGATTAACAAGTAAGAAGTGTGGTTTAAAAATATAATTAATTATCATCTACTAATTTAAAGTATTTTTCCTTCTTATCTAACAAAGCTTAACCCTTTAAAAGAATCATTTTTAGGAGCCCTTGACTATGCTCTCACTGATTGGTTTTGGGGTAAAGGATGTGCCACGACCATCCCTTCTGGATGAATGTTGTGAGGGCCTCATTAAGTAGGTGTTTTGAGCATGCATGCCCAAGTAGGGCTTGCAGGCAAGACTTCTTTCCAGAAAAGCCTGGTTGGGTTATATTAACAGGCTGTAAAGATAAAGTAGGAGTCCAGCTAATAAGTGCTGCCTGGTGTTAGGCATCTCTGTACATGGCCAGTAGTAAACAAGTAGGTGCTTGGGGAACTGTGGGCATATGCATTTTTAAAAGGCAGCTGAGAGGAGGTCTTAGGATCTATACTTTGGACTTAAGTCTCAAACTGCATTTAGATACCTAAATTGTGTGGATCTCTCCTGCAGTGATTAGCCACTTAGTTGATTCTGGGAAAGGAAAGGTAAGACTAGTGTAGGAGAAGAGATAAACAGAGAGTTGCACAAGGACCTTATAAAGTGTGTATGTGTAACATTGGATCATTGTGCTCAACAAGGGGTCAAAAACCATGCAGATTTTTATAAGTTGGATGCAAAACAGGTTGGATCATCATGCTTGAACAGTAGTCATCCATGACTCAGTGTCTGGTTGGGAAGAGAGCGAGCTTCCCAAGGTTCTGTCCTGTGTATTGTGTATTTCTTCTATTAATCATTTGGATGATGGAGTGACAAATTTATGAATGAAACCAAGTTGGATGGAGTTGTAGATACTGCAAAAGGTAGGGCTAGGATCCAGAAGGACTTGGATAAACCATAGAAATATTCCAAAATCAATCTGATGAAATTCAAAATGAACAAGTGCAAAGTCTTCTGTACCTGAGCCAGAATAATTGCATGCACAGATGCAGACTGAGGAGAGACTGCCTAGGCTGTGCTATTGCTGAGTGGGGCCTGGTGGGTTATAGTGGACTATAAAATGAAAATCAGCCAACAGTGTGTTCTTGTTGCAAATAAAGCCAACAGTATGCTGGGTTGTATTAACAGGAGTGTCACCTGCAGATCAAGAGAAATGATTCTCCTTCTCTGTTTGAAGATGGTGAGGCCTCACCTGGAGTATTATGTCCAGTCTTAGACCCCAGACTTCAAGGAAGATGGGGACAGATTGTGAAGAGCCCAGCAGAAATAAACCAAAATGATTAGAGGCTTGGGAAGCATTATTTATGAGGAAAGACTGAAAGAGCTAGGATTATTAAATCTGGAGAAGAAAAGATTCAGGGGGTGGGGGTTGATAACAGTCTTCAGATACCTGAAGGGTGATTGTAAGAGGGTGGAGATGGATTTTTCTATTTGCTGTAAGAGATGAGACTAGAAGCAATGGCCTCAAACTGCAGCAGAGCCAATTTGGATTGGAGATTAGGAAGAACTTTCTGACTATAAAGTTGCTAAATTTTAGAACTGGCTGCCTAGAAAAATTGTGTGACCTTCATCCCTGGAAATTTTCAAGTGTAGGTTAGATACTTATCTGTGATGGTTTATTCAGGCATGCCTTGAGCATAGGGCTGGATTAGTAGATGATCTTGTGAACTTCCTTCAAACCTTATTTTCATAGTCCTAAAATCTTCAATAAAGTAATGTATTGGGGGATTCCCAACTTAATCCTTTCAGCTGTATCCTTATACTGTATGCACCTGTCAACAGTTATCTCCAACCTTCTTTAGTTCTTTGGCAGGGGGGATACAGGGTCAGAAGGGAGGGGCCATAAAAGGATTTACTTTAACTTTATAAATAGTTAAGTATCACAGAATCACTTATGTTGTTGTTTACACAAACTAAAAATGTGCTAGTAGGTGGTTAGCAGGCAGTAAATAAAAAGAGTTTAAGTAGTCAGTGTACAAGTGCGGATGTTAAAATGCAATGACATTAGAATGATAGAGCAAGGAAGATTAGTTTCTGTTAGTTAATTCCGTATGTGTGGATTAGATTTTTAACACTGATTTTTTTTTTTTTTTTTTTTTTTTTTTAACACATTTTCTATTAACATGTTTGCCATTGTCTGTTCCGTTAACTGTTCTTTAACAGATATCTTCAGTAGTTTTTTGTGTAGTTGTCCAGTCGCATTCTGCTTCTGATAGCTATGCACAGGAGGCTCGTCTTGGGTTGGCAGTGCCCTCTGGGACCATGTTTGTACCTTCCATGTCCCCTGGTGCTCTATGTTCATAATCATAAAGGATAGAGAGGCTACAACCATTCCTGTTACTTACTGCTTGGGAATGCAAACAAGAACACATTTGGTAATTGCATCTATATGCATGTGCAATGTATTGGATAGTTGTCAGTGAGTTAATTACCTTTAGGCTATTGTCATAAAACAAGCACCGTTCTGTATTAGATTTGAAGATGTCTGAATCTACAGCACCTATAATATCAAGACCTCCCTGGACATCACGGAGTCCAAGTCTCCAAGACTCTTCCTCTTGCAAAGGAGCTGACCCTATTATCAACAGCGGGCACTAAGTGCCTTTAAATTCCTTGGTGAAATATGTATGGTGCCTTGGTGTGTTATAGTTTCATAGTTAGTAGGGTCAGAAGGACCTGAGCAGATCATTAAGTCCGACCCCCTGCCACGGCAGGAAAGAGTACTGGGGTCAAACGACCCCGGCAAGGTGATTGTCTAGCCTTGTCTTAAAGACCCCAAGGGTAGGAGCCAGCACCACTTCGCTTGGAAGTTGGTTCCAGATCGTAGCCGCCCTGACAGTGAAGTCGCACCTCCTGATGTCTAGTCTGAATTTACCCTCTGCCAGCTTGTAACCGTTATTTCTAGTCACTCCTGGCAGTGCTCGGGGAAACGGGGACTCCCCCAATGCCTGCTGGTCCCCCCCCGACTAGTTTGTAACAGGCGACTAGATCCCCCCTCGGCCTCCTCTTGCTGAGGCTAAACAGGTTCAGGTCTCATAGCCTCTCCTTGTAGGGCCTGCCTTGCTGTCCCCTGACCATGCGAGTGGCTCTCCTCTGGACCCTCTCCATGCTGTCCACATCCCTCTTGAAGTGCAGTGCCCAGAATTGGATGCAGTACTCCAGCTGCGGCCTGACCAGTGCCACATAGAGGGGGAGGATCACCTCCTTGGACCTGGTTGAGATGCATCTATGGATGCATGCCAAGGTGCGGTTGGCCTTCCTGACCGCGTCCCCACACTGCCGGCCCATGTTCATCCTGGTATCAGTGATGACTCCAAGATCCTTTTCTGCCTCTGCACTGACGAGAAGAGAGCTCCCCAGCCTGTAGGTCTGCTGCTGGTTCTTCCTCCCCAGGTGCATCACTTTGCACTTGTCAGTGTTGAATCCCATCCTATTCCCGTCCACCTACCTCTGTAACCTGTCTAGGTCTGATTGCAGCCTATTCCTCCCTTCTAGCGTGCCCACATCCCCCCACATCTTAGTGTCATCAGCAGATTTGAACAGGGTGCTTTTTACCCCGTCGTCCAAGTCACTGATGAAGATGTTGAACAGTGTGAGCCTGAGGACCGAGCCCTAGGGGACCCGACTGCCCTCATCCCTCCCGGTCAAAAGTGACCTGTCCACCACCACTCTCTGGGTGCGGCCCTCCAGCCAGTTGGTGATGTGTTTGACTGTGTAGGTGTTGACACCGCAGTCCTCCAGTTTCTTAATGAGAACAGGGTGAGAGACTGTGTCAAAAGCCTTCCGAAAGTCTGGAAAGACTATGTCCACTGCTACCCCTGCATCTAAGGGTTTGGTGACCTGGTCATAGAAGGCCACCAGGTTGGTCTGACAGGACCCGCCTTTAATGAACCTGTGTTGGTTGCCCCTAAGCATAACCTCCCCCGCTGGTCCCTTATGGACATGTGCCAGAATAATTCTCTCAAAAAGCTTGCCCAGGATTGAGGTAAGACTAACTGGCCTATAGTTTCCTGAGTCCTCCTTCCTCTTTTTGAAAATGGGAACCACGTTGGCCCTCTTATGCATGACTCAGTTCAGAAACAAAGTAGAAGTCCCAAGAAAGGTCCTTTGTAGCGCTTCCTCCTTAGTACTGGAAGACAAGAAATCTGCTATGGACCAGTCTACCGCTTTGAGTGCCCCACTAAGCTGCCAGCCCATTCTGGACTATAGAGTACATAGGGGTTGAGAAAAATCCCACTTGAGTCCTTCATACTTTTAGCCCAGCTCTTAAGTAGATCCATCCTGGGATCTCAAAGTGGATGTGTCTATAGCTGAGCAGAATAAGAAGTTTGACAGATCCTGTTGGAATTGGATGGCCAGTCCTTGCTCTCTGCTAGTTGTTTTTTCCGATTGCATGGCCCCCACTCTTTTATATGCACCAACCCTTATGGCAGGGGCTGAGCCCTGTCACAGCATGGCCTAGGCAATTCTGGTACTCTGCCCTCATGAACTTGTTAACACAGCCTCTAATCATACTCCCTATAAACAAGTTTGCCTTCAAATGGGCAGAGTCTTGCAAATGGATGAACACATTTTATGCATAAGCCACTGTTTTTTTTATCCATCTAATTTCTGTGTACTAAATGGCTGACAGTGACTGACAGTCGTGTGCTTATTAATAGTTAAGAACATCCTGGCTAGCAGCATAAAGAAGGGGTTGGCAACCTACCAACTGCGGGCTGCATTTGGCCCATGGCAGCATAGAGAATCAGCGGCACCCTCCAGCCGTGGCAGCAGAGGTGGCCCCCCCAGAGTCCTATTACCTGGTGTGTTCAGTTTATTCTCTGTGCTGCATTAGGATGGCATCCACAGTATCCCAGCATCTGCCTTTTTCTTCCGTTCTCTTCCCAACATATGCTGATTGCCAAGGGGTACAGCCCATGGCAGGGACTGGGTAGCAAGCAGTGGCCTGCAGTGGCAGAAAGTTGCCAACCTGTGGCATAAAGGATTCTACCAGAATAATCCTTATTAGGCACAAGGGGGATGTCTTTACACATGCTCTGGGGGTGGGGGAGAGTGGGAACTTTTAACTAAAGCCCATTGAACCACTAAAGCTCTTGGACCCATTCTAAGTAAAATGTTCCCACCGCCATTTTGAAGCACAGGGATGCTGAATAGATGAGATGTGGAGGCTGTTGGAGTGTGTTAATTAGTATGCTCGAGCAGACTGTTGATTGAGTCTGTTCCAATGCGTTGCAAATTGCAGTGCGTTGGAGCAGCATCCCTGCAACAGGCACCTACAAGGTCCTCAGTCTAGTTACTGATCTTTGGAAGGTCGTGTGTTGGCCATTCAGACTACCTGCTTGCCTTCAAATATTCAGGCCTTTGCATCAACTCTATAATAATGTGCACGCAGCAGATATGCCTGATCAGCTTCCTCTGGGAGATCGTTATATTTTCTCCTGGTGGGCAGTAACTAAATTTCTTACAGGGCTTATTTATGTCTTTCCACCAATTATTTGGCAGGCATATATCCCAGACAACAGTTTACCATACACAGTGGTAATAGGTTTAATGTGACCTCTGTTAACCATGTTTTGAATTTGTAACTTTTATTATTTTCCAAAAGATTGATTCTCATTAGTTAGTAACAAAACACGTTCTCAAAAACAATCAGCTGTAAACTTGGCATTTTTGCTAACTAGGAAAATGGAGTATATGTATGCTAGTTTATTGACACAATTGTATAGGTTGAAATATGAATCTTTTAGATTCTTACTTTTATTAATCTAAACGTATTAAATAGTATATTTCTTTTACTAGATGATGATTAATTTTTGCTTGGTTTTGGTCAAACCCTATGTGGCTAGAAACTGGAAAACAGTTAAATGCAGCAACCTTTATAAAGATCTTTTTTTCTTAATTAATAAAACAAAATTTATTTGATGCAGGAGAAAATAAAGTTTATTTAAACTTTTTACATTTCAAAACGTATTTCTTAAATAACAGCATGGTGAGGATTTTTATGATATCTTGTGTTGGGCCAATTGTATAGTTGGGAGACAAGTTAGACAAGCTTTTGGGCATAAATGTCCTGCAGCAGGTCTCAGAGAGAAACAGACACAGACTAAGGTAAATAACAGGAAAAAAAGTACTTTCTCTGACATGGGCATTGAACTGACTGTTTTGGTTACCATGTCCTGCACTAATTTAGAGACTGCAGATTCCATTCTCTTTGGTCTAGCTTTTATTTATAAATTTTTGGGTTGGAGGGGGGGTTATTTTCTGTTTTATGTTTTAATTTCCATTTATGTTCTCAACTTTAAGTGAATTAGTCATTAAACCGAACTATATACAATGATCCAAATAAAATACTCATTCTGCCATTGGAAAACTCTGTTTACACAAGTAAGAGAATTGATCAACCTTTTTCAATGGGGATGGGAGTTAGGAAGTCAACCATGTGTTACTTCATAACATTTTTTTTCTTTTTTTATGTAGGTCAAAGATTACTGGGAAGTTCAGCTCCTGTCAATATTCCAGGTTCTCTTGCTCGTTCCTCATCTTTACATTCATCATCTTCCCTTTCAACCTCTCCACTCAGTTCTCTTTCACAGTCGTTGTCTCAGTCTTTTATTTCATCCACTATGGCTCCTCACCAACAGCAGCCTCAGCCTTTGAAATCAGAACATAGTGTGTTAGGCACCTCAGCCTCTTCTCATAACTCTTTAGGTAAGTTATTTTAAGAGCTAATCCTTTACTTTTCAAATGGCTGAAAGGCACTCTAAAAATGAGTGGACAGAAGAAGCACAGCATTAAGTGCTGCAAGTCAGCTTGGCCTGTATAACAAATAACTGGATGAAACCAGGGATAACTTTGAAGTACTTCAAGTTAAATTTGGCCTTCCCCTGCAAACATAGCTGGAAGTTGGTCAGCCCCAAAGCATTCCATGGTGCCTTGCTTTGCCAGTCTGCTTCCTGAAGTAGCCCCTCTATTGCACACAACTTTTGAGAGGGGAAGGGAAAACATGAAGAGATTATTAGCAGAAAGAAGAAACAATTCTGGGAGAGGGTACGTGGTACGCAAGCAGTGGGCAGCCCATCCAACAATTGAACTGGAAAAAGTAAGAATCACCCTGGTGCCTTGAGAGCCAATCAAGGGTGCCACAACGTTAGTGTTGTTAGGTATGCAAGCATGATTCACATGATAGATGTGTGAGATTTAAAATAGGATTCCATAGTATCAAAGACATTCTGCCCTGTTGCAGTCCTCCTGAGTTCTTTGCCACAGGAGAATTGCTCTAGTATTTTTCTGTAGTCAAAAAACAAGTAAGAACTAAGAGCTGATCGTTTTATGTAATGCTACATATCTTTGTTACAAATCTTGAAACCAATATAAACAATTAGTAGTTAACTAATTTTTCAGGTGTGGGGTTTTTTTGGGGGGTTTTGGGTTTTTTTTGGAGATGTACAGTGTATTTATTTTTTGTGCTTGGCAGGTTTAAATGGTGTTACAGGTAGCATTTGGGATTTTGTAACTGGGAGCTTCTCTCCTAGTCCCTCTCCTGTCTTGAGCAGTGGTACCACACCCTCAGCAAGCTCAAGCACCAGTGGAAATGAGTTAACTAGAGTTAGACAGGAACTGGATGATGCCAAAAGAAAAATAAAACAATGGAAAGATTCTTGGCGGCAAGTAAAGCAGGTATGTTAATATTAAATTGAGTTTCATTTCCTGAATAATTTTTAATTAAAATGTGTATTGCTTTGTTCTTTCTCTTTAAATCTTCACCTTTGGAAAGGAAAGATTTTATTTCATTCTGCCAGATTAATCAATCCTGAATTCTGGCCTTTCATCTTCAAATTAGCTTGGGAGAATTACGCTATAGCAGGCAGCTCACTTCCCTCAAGTCATTCTGCCTTTGTAAGCAAATGGCTTCAGGGAGCATATTTGACAGTGGCCTGTAGTATTGTTTCAGTAAATGGCAACAAGTCTCAAGAGGGCAGAAAGCCTGGCCACAACTCTTCCATGGCTGATGATGTGGAGCAGATTAGACATGTAATCCAGTTTCCCCAGCATTCAGGAACTAGTGTTGTTATCTGCTTGACTCCTACAAAAGCACAATTGGGAGTAGAGTATAGTGATACGTTTTTAGGTGCTCTCTCCTTTCTCCTAACATCACTACAGAGGACAAAGATGTTTTAGTGCTTTCTGCTTTAGGGGAATAGCCAGCAGAGTAGCTTTACTACCGTTTGCGTTTTCAGTTCTTGCTATCAAATGAGGGTTGTTTGATTAATTTTTTTTCATGTATACATACTCCCTCATGAGTGTTCCTAGTGATTTATAGACAATTGGAGATGAAATCCTTATTTAGACAAAAATCAAAAGGAGATGAAAAAGGGTGAGAGGCATGGAGAGAATGAAGAAAACCATAAGCTCATGTGGTAGCTGAAGATCTATATTTTATGCATCTTGAGGACCTTTTATATTTAGGCCTCTATTATTAATTTACAAAATATTGTATCATGTTCCATAAATCTTTCTGTAATAGGCATGTGATGCGTGGCAAAAAGAGGCCCAAGAGGCCAAGGAACGTGCTAATGTGGCAGACACGGAAAAACAGCTAGCTGTTCGGAAAAAAGAAGAAGTGGAAAATAAGTTTAAAAACCTTCAGGAACAGTTTGTGTGTCTATCCGCTCCATTGCCTCATCTGAAAAGCTATGGAGATATAGAAACAATACCCTTACCAAAGCTTCATTCTTTACAAAGTCAGCTCCATTTGGATTTAGAAACAATAGATGAGGTGAGTTTTATCCACACTGTGGATAGTGTTAATTCCTTGTTAATTCTGTTAAATCAGCGGTTGTGTATATATAGATGTATATGTAGATATGACTATATTTTTGTTTAACAATGGACAGTTTAACACCATTATATAGAGTGTTTATAGAGCATTTAATTTCACTGAAAGAATACCAAGTTCGGGTAAGTTGAGGCTTGAAATACGAATTTCCCCAACTCAAATGATTCTTCACAGATTTCTAGTTTTAAACCAGCTTCAGTGCAGTGGACAACAGTTTGGCAATTAAAGAGCTGTAAATATTTATCCTTGCATTACTGCCAAAATGAGATGCTGCACGTTTGGATTTTCTTTATTGAGCAATTCTTTTTTTCCAGGTAATTTTTCAGAACCATTCAAAGAAGTGTGTTGTATGCCGAGAACATAACCGTAGCGTTGTCCTGCAGCCATGCCAACATTATGTCCTGTGTGAACACTGTGCAGCTAAACAACAAGAATGTCCTTGCTGCAAGACGACAAAAAATAAATGGTGACACTGTGTCATGGTACTTATGTAATGTTAATGAATTAAATATTTTATGTTCTAGTATTTTATATAAAAATTGTATATGTAGTTATTAATTCATTTACTAGTGCTAGACTGATCTCCATTTTGACTTCTTAAGAGGTGTTCTTTCCTGTTGCCCCAATATAGGAAAAGAGGTTTGGCTGCCTTTTCTATGATGAGGTTCTAAAGTTCCATATTTATTCCTTTCCTCACTTGGCCTTTTCAATTTTTACTTGCATTCCTGTTGCACAGGCTACTCAGGTTCAGTTCTTCAAACATAATCATGTCTTAAGGGTCCTTACCCACAATGCCTGAATGAGGGATTTATGCCTCTACTCTGCATCAGAATTTATGAAAGTTACCGTGTAAATACAGTGCTTGATAATAAGAGGACCCACCCTTCACCTTGTGTCTATGGTGTGCTATATAGTCCAGTGCCAGTATTTTGGAGTCAGTCTAACACTACTGTTTACTTGGCTATTTGAAGAAATTTGATTACCGTAAAAGCACTTTGTTAACTTTTTTTTAAAGAGGTTATGTTATAAATTGCTTTAAGCTGCTTTCTAGGTTTTATGTTTGTTTTTTAATATGCGATGAAATGAAGCTTTTTATGTGTACTGTGAATTTAAAATATTTCATATCAGTTTTATTGTTAAATCATAGTGTGGTAAATATGGAGTTGGATTTCATACTTTGACTTTATTACTTATTAAATGAACAATTAAATAAAAATGGGAATTGCCTAGAATTTTTCAATTTTCAAGTTGACTTACAGCAAAAACTAATTGTGTTTATAAGTATACCAGCAGAGAAGGTAACACTGAAAGGCACATAGGCTTACATATTCAGATACATTTCTAATTTTATTAAACAAATCCATTTTCTCAAATGCTTGTGCATTTTGCATTACCCAGTTTGGATGTTTGTAGTCTGAAGAGAAGTATGCCTATAACTCCTAGCTGGTGTGGTACCCATTAGGAACTGGTCATTTTTTTTCAGATACCTATCCCTTGCATCCACTAAAATTGCAAAAGACATGAAGGAAATGCCTCGTGTAAACAATTTCTATAAATAAAATGATCACCTTTGTATAATAATAGAATTTCAGTATAAAACCTTGCAAAGGACAAAAATATCGTAATTTGTTTTTAAAGGAAGGGCGTGCGTGTGTGTGTAATGTACGTACACCCTCCCCCCAGCTTAACTGCAGAATTCTTGGAATATTTAATCAGGCAATGGTGCTCTTATACAATTATTTTTTAAGGTTGTTCATGTTTAACAATGATGGTTAGGAGTATGCAATTCAGGAGAAGTTAGTTACTGTATGTTACACTGTCTCTTGTTATGTAACATTCTTTTACAGAAGAGTTAGCCTGTGTTTTTTCTTGTTAAGTGCAGGTGTGACACAAGTACAACTTAAATGGAAATGACCTACTACTGTGTTACATAATGTATATACCACGATCTTATAGTATTCAATGCAAGAAGTTCATTTATATAAACAGCAAAGAACTTAATTTTTGAAGGTTAGTTGTGTTGCAATAAAAACGAGTATACACCAAACATTTTCTTGCATCATGTCTTAGATATCTGTATCAGTGTTAAAGAATACAGGCCCCAATTCCAGGCTCCGTGAAATCACTGCATCTCGACTAAGATCCCTAGATGTTGGGCAGACCCTTGGCTAGCAAAAACAAACACTTAATATCATTCAGTATACAGAATCATCATCTCATGATTACTGATATATCAATCTGTGAGAACATGGAGAATGTTTGAAAGCAAGAAAGGGAGCAGCTAAAACTCCAAATGAATGAACTTTTTTTTAACAGAAACACTTAATAGAAAATTTAGAAATATGAAGGCAAATGTAGCACACTTTTACAGGATTTAAATAGGGTTTAAACTTGGGCATAATAGTGTAGCTTGATGCATTTTTCATTCAATTATTAAAAAAAAAAAAAAAAAAAATCCTACCAAAATTGTTTATGAGATGAGCATAACATTACAATATAATTTCATTTTTCCAAAGCATATTTTCTCTTTTGAAAGATTTTTCTTTAAAATAGAAGTGGAATTAGCTTATATTTTAAATTAAACGGTACTTCAATCACTAAGCTTTGCTGTGTGTATTAATGTACTTCTACACTTGTGTAATCTTTGCCAAAGATTTCTTTTGAATATTAATAACATTTTGGCTAAAGCAAAGTAAGTAGATAAGACATTTTTAAGTGACCAAATTAGGAAGTGATGTGTAAAATTTTTGTAAATGTTTTTAAAACATGCAGTTGATTTCAGTGAATGTTATACTAAATCCATGTAGAATATGGAACCATGTTGTGCAGCTGTTCTTACAGAAGTAACTAAAATTCTTAGTGAAGATTTTCTTTTTAATATTTTAATGAAATCCTGCCTAATGAAACATGGCCTCCTGCATCACTGTTAAGTTCTTTATTTAAAACATGTAGACGTACAGTTTTGTGTTACCTTTGTTATATGTATAGATATATAGGTATGTAGAGTTATATAGATATTAGAGCTGTGTGAAGCTTTGGTCTCTGATTTGATTTGGCAGAGATTCAGCCTGATTTGGTGGCCAAATCTCAGAATCCAAATCGAACTGGAGAACCCTTTTAATCTCTCCAAATTGAATTGGAACCTTCCAAATAGATTTGGAAAGATTCAGTGATTCGGACATAGGCACAGCTTTAAATGTTTCTTCTACATACCTCAAGGCAGCAGGCCAGTCATGAATGCTGCAGTGCTGGGGTGGATGGGATGGACTGTCCCACAGAAGTGCCAGGGCTCCCCAGTACGCTCAGCAGCAGACCCAGAAGCGCTTCCGGTCCACTTTTGGGTCTGCTGGGGGGCGTGGGCGGGGCTGTCGTTGTCATCCTCGCGCGTTTTCCCCCCCCCCCCCAGCTCGGGGACTGGTGTCTCCTGGGTCTGGGGGGAACACCTGGGGTCTCTGCAGGTGATTGAGGGGGGAGCTGTATGCTCTCTGGCAGGCCTGGAAGCGTACCAGAAGTATTTCCAGTCCACTTCCGAGTTTGCCACCAAACATGTGCCAGGGTCCCCCCGGACTGTTGTGGGAGGCTCCATGCGCCCCAGCATCGCGGTGTTCACAAGCCGCACTGGTACCTCGAGGTATGTAAAAAAACAAACAAACAAAAAAAACAAAACAAAAAACTGAAAACCCCCCAAAAAAACATTTAAAGCTGCATGGATATCCGAATCTCTCATTCTCCGACTCAGCATCAAATCTTCAGGCTGAATCGAAGCTCAGGGACAGTGATCCGATCGATACCTCTATATCTAGATAGATGTTTGTATAATTACCCATTATCCTGAAGCCTTTTCTCTGTTTTATTTTTCTTTGGTCTTTTCTTTTTCATATATATTTAAAAAAAGTCTTTAGCAGATGCCACCAAACAAGAGTTACCAGCAAGGGCAAAACAAATTGTCACAGTATCATTCAGAGTTTTTGCAGATGCTGCCTTTTAAGGATGGAATCAGCCAATTATTAAGTAATGTATAGTTACCAATGAGGAACAAATTGCACGTTTCCCCTCAGCTTCTGTTGAATTGAATTTTGGATGCATTAAAATTTGAATCTTTTGTCAAGGGGGAGGGCGGGAGACCAAAGAAAAGTTTCTGTGATTTTAAATTCTCAGACTGAGCGTCTTATTTTTAGTTGTTATTAAATACCCTTAGGTAATTACACACACCAGCTTGAACATTCACATGAAAATGCTATAATAAAGTTTTGAAGGAACACTTTTTTTTTTGCAAGGAATTTATCAGGAAGATTTTCTTTGTTTGTTTGTTTGTTTGATCTCTTTTGAGCGAATGAACTCCAATAAGGAATAATCGCATCCATTTTACAGTGACAGTTTTAAATGCAGGAGAATGAAGTATGTGCTGTTTAAATTGGTGATTGTTGGAAAAAATATTAAAAGGGAAATCTTTACATCTGATTTTTTTTCTTGTCCTGGTGACATACTATCTGGAAACTAAATGCACTAAATGTATTTTAGCAAAAATACAGCATAATTTGTTGGAATAACAAATACTATATAAAATACACTAACTTGTTAGGTTTGTTTTTGTATTTGAAGAAAATGTGACCAATTTTCATGTAAGTATGTGGAAAAGTACAAATTTTTATGTGAATGCCATTATGTTCTCACATGTATGACAATTTTATCCTGGGGAATAACAGATTAAAATTACAGTTTCTCAGGGTTTAACATTTAAGAACTGTAATCTTAACAGAATATTTGCTGATTTCAGATAGATCCCAAAATGCATGTTACTGGTTTGTTAAAATTAGTCTTTTTCAATAGCAAATTATTAAAACATATCTGTTTTGTTATGTATTGCCATGCAGAATATCCTAGTATTAAATATAAGTAGAAATATTATTACTGTCACAATATATTTGTGTAACTGTGGTCAACGTAAGACCTTAACTGAATATGAAATTTTCACTTGTATTAATTTATGGAAGCATTAATGTTCTGAGTGTATAGGCAGAAATGATATTGTGAATTGAATTGTTCTTAATACAGAAGGTATTATTTATAATGCATAATCATATACTTGTAGTGAGTTGTTTAAAATTGTTAACACTTGTTAAAACTTTTTTACACTATAGCATTTATGCAATGGTTTACAGAATTCATGGAATTATTTTTATTATCAATATGAAAATAAAATTTTTGATCTTTATTTTTGTCTTCATAGACTGCTGACATTGAGGCCATCTGATTTACTCTCTATATATAAAAATAGAACTTTGGATTTTAATTTGTAAACATATAATAGAAAAGGTTTTCCTTGCTAATTTGCTTTTAGACTAATCCTCTGGAATCAGATTTACGCATCTCTAACATAATTGGGTTTCTTTAAAGTAGGTTCTTTAGTGGGTTTTGTTTACTTTCTTGTGCTGCGGGGAACTGGGAGACCGGGTCCCCTTTTGACCGTGCGGGCTCGTTGCGTGGCAAGATTTCTGTGGAGTTTCCCCTTTTTGAAGGGAAAAAGAAAAACCTGTTGTGCAGTAAGAAGTGCAACGAATCACTTCAAGTCTAGTGGACAGTTGGGGAATGTTGCTGTAAATGAAGTAAAATATTCAGCTGAGGGGATTGAAATTACAGTGTTAAGCGTTGTGTGCTTGCTTTGGGAAATTGAATTTGGTGGGGGTGGGGGTGGGGGGGGGGAGAGAGAGAGAGAGAGAGAAAGACCTACTACTGTCTACAGGAGAGGAGATGGAGATAGGTATGCATGTATTCCGATGTTTGCGTCCCGAGCTATATTAACGAATGCAGCTTATACATATATAACGGGGACATTGTGCAGAGCGAGGGTCAGAAATACACTTCTCCGCGCAGCCTCCCGTGCTCCGACCTGGGCGCACGGAGGGGAAATCCCTGCTGAGTGCTGCCCTCCTGTGGCCACGCCGGGCACGGCAGCGCGGGGGTATCGCCGGGAAGAAACCAGCCCCTTGCTGCCGCGTTGTGGCTCGCTCGGGGCCCTGCAGCCCGGCTTTAAGGCGGAGGAAATAAAGGCGGCTCCGCGCTGCCCTCCCGGGGCTTGGAGCCCGGAACAAAGCCGGCTCCGCGCCGCCCTCCCTGCGCTTCAACCTGCGCGTTGCACTGGGTTTTCAAGGCAAAGAGAAGAAAATCTTTCCCTGTGCTTCAATGGGGGCTTTGCAGCCGAATGGTGAGGGCAGCGAGTGGAAAAAAGCTGGTGGGGTCCACGCACCTGTAGCTCAGGCAGGCGGGTAATAAGGAAAGAGACAGAAGAAACAAGGCCTCGCTCGCTCGGGGCGTTACCGGAGCAGTGCTCACGGCCAGCGCCAGGCGGGGTTCGCGCTGCTCGGGACTATTTGATGTCCTCGACTGTAGCGCGGCAATGCCGCCAGTCCCTTTGGGCCGCCTGCGGATGGCGGCCGGGGGTGAACGTAGCGTCCGCACCCCCGATGGGGTGTGGGAGGAACCTGCAGTCCAAACCACCCCCAAAAGGGTGAGGCCTGCTGGTAGTCGATGTCGCTGTAGCGAAGGGCGACCAGCACCAGAAGACATCAATTAAAACAGTTCGGGACGGGGATCCTTCTAGGCGTCCGGCGCTCGCTGTCTCCTGGCGGTTAAAAGGCTAAAAGCTAAAAGCGTAAAAAAGCTAGAAGCCTAAAACCGCCGCGGGGCGGACCCACGATTTCCCGGACGTTTATCCCAGCCCGGGGAGCGCAGCAGGCCCAGGATCGGAGTCGCGCGTTCCCATTGGCCATAATAAGGCAGGAGGCGATTGGGTGGAGTTGTCACTTGGGCGGAATCAGCCGGCCCGCCCTTCTTTGCTCTGATTGGCCTTTGCCGGTGTAGGCGGGTCCAGGGGCACGCCCTCCTTGTTCGCATTCTGATTGGCTGCCAGGGAATAGTCTGCACTCTCCTGAGTGCTGATTGGTTTGACTTGGATGCTTAGCGGCCCTCTTTAGCTGTTCGTCTTTCGGGTCGCGGGTCAGCTGTACGCAGAGCCCAAGTCCCGCCGCTGACCCGGGTACCCGGGCGGTTCCGGAGCGCTGCGGCAGGCTGGTCTGACGGCCACAGCGGGTCGTGCGGGAGATTGCGTTCCCCACCCTGCGGGGCCTGTCGGGCTCTCTTCTGAGGTTGGGGTTGAAGCTTGAAGCTGAGTCTGTCCCAGTGCCCCTTTTCTCTCCTACTCTCGCCTACGTAGGCTCCCTGTCTTCTCGACATGCTGGGTGGTGGTCTAAGGGGGTGCACAGGGGCCCCCAAGAAGAACTGTTTGCTTCTAGGCTGGTGCTGAAACTTCCCTAGAGAGCACTTGGTAAAGCACCACCTTTCTCTTTTTTTAAGAGAAATGGATATGAAAAGCCTCTTGTTCAGAAAGCACCACAAGACATCAGTTCAATTCTGCGGGAGAGTTTGGGATCTTTGGTGCAAAATAATGTAATATTGAGAACGAGATTCACCTGACGGTTTTATTTACTGTGTACTTCCTTCGAAAAACCTGAAACTGTACAGAGATGTCTCCAATAAGAATGTGTTTGTATATGATCCTGTTACTACCTCTCACTCGGTCTCTATAGATGACGATAGTGATATAGATGTTTATGTATTCTCCCGCAGCAGCCGGGATTTCAAGCCAGAAAAAAATAAAAACCTCCCCTATGCTGCTCCCTTGCTTTTGAACCTGGGCTTTGCAGCCAAGACAGGAGGGCAGAGAGAGAGAAAAAAAAAAAAACCCGGCTCCGGCTGCGCACCGGTTGCTCAGGCAGCGGGGAGATAAAGGCAGCGATAGAAGGAGAACAGAGGCCTCCTTCGTGCGCGGCGGAACTCGGGCAGTGCCCGCGGCGGACACACGATTCAGTGACATGGATTCAGGGCCGAGGAGCGCAGCAAGACCGGGATTGGAGGCTCGTGTTCCCCTCGGCCAAAGTGAGGTGTGAGGCGATTGGGTGGAGTGACCGCTTGGGCGGGGTCACGACCACTCCACCCTTCTTCGTTCTGATTGGCCTGTGCCGGGGGAGGCGGGACCAGGAGCCTTACCTTGGTCACATTCTGATTGGCTGTCAGGAATTGGTGGGTGGTGCGCGGGCTTCTGTGCGCCCATTGGTCCGACTGCGATCCTCAGCAGCCCCGGTCAGCTGCCCGCATGCACTCGAGGGGTCTGCGGTGCCCGGAGCCCACGTCCTGCTGCTGGCCCAGACCGCGCGGTCTGCGAGAGCTGTGACAGGCTGTTGTGGCGACCACGTTCGGGAGATCGCGCTCCCCACGGCAGGAGCGCCCGGAGCGGCTGTGGTAGCAGCCACGTGTGAGCGGGGCTCGGGGCGGAGCAGGCCGAGGCGCCCCGGAAGCCGCAGCGCCGCTGCCGATTTGTGCGCGGTGCCGCCGGCCGGCCGCTCCTGCTGCCGCTTGCCCCGCGCCTGCCCCGTGTCGGCGCTCCGCCCCCCGGGGCGCCCGGCCCAGCCCAGCCCAGCCTGGCCTTGTGCCACGGCGGGGGCGCGGGGGGTTCCGCGTCCGGGGTGACGGGGGTGTTTGGGGGGCGTCGTCTGCACCCGGGCCGGGCCGGGGAGCGGAGCTGTACGGGCAGGTGCGTAGGCTCGTTGCAAACCCCCCATTTTGTGTGGTGATTTGGAGGCTTTGTATGGAAACGTTTGTGGGAATGTGGTGACAGCGGGAGAATTCTGCGGAGGTATGGGAACTTTATTGTTGCAATGTGTGGGATTATGGGGGTTTGTTCCTATGTTTGCTTGAAAACTGAATATTCTGTGTGGTGATAAAGGACCTTTTTTGAAAAATATTGTGATTGTGTGTGGAAAACTCATGATTTGGGAACTGTTTGTGAAAAAGTGTGTGGAAATATGGTGACTTTGTATAAAGAAAATGGGGTTGATATTTTAGGGCCATTTGGGAAATGTTTTATGTGACTGGTGTGTTGTGGGGCCAATGGAATATAGTGTGGTGGTTGGGTAAGTATTGAAATGTTACGTTGCGTGGGGATTTGGAAATCTGTTTTGACGGCATGTGCTGGTTTCTGTGTGGAAAACTGCCCATTTTGTGTTATGATATGAGACTTCTTGATGGAAATGTGCTGCTCTGGGCTCGTGGGGTCATCTTATCCACTGCGGTGCGGTACATGGTGCGTGCATTTTCACTCACGTGAAACTGTCTAATGCGGATCTGCCCTTTCTTGCAGGCTGTTCCTCATTTCCCCCATCCTTGGAGCCAGCGTATCAGCAAGGAGCCACAGCCAGAAAGAATTGGGGCTTGGGGCAGAAGGGCCCCCGGGACCTGTCGTGTCTGCAAAGGTCGCTCCGGGCCCTCAGACGGGTGGGTGTGCTGGGCCTGCGGAGGTCCCTTGGAAACGGCCAAGGCACCGTGGGCAACAGGTGAGTATGTGATTCTGCTCTGACACGCTCACTGGACACTCAGCTTCTGCCTGGACGCACATCATCCACGTACCCTGCTCCAACGGTAACACTTCCAGTGACGGCAGCTCTTGCCTCTAACTGCTGGTAGCACCTTCCAAAAAACAATGACCTGCACGTTGGCTTGCAGGATAGTGGGGGCCCAGACCCCTCAGATTTTGTATTCTCCTTCCCTGTGTCTAGACCAGGTGTTGAGCACTTTGATCTCTGCAAGCTTCAGCACTTGTTAGCCACATAGGCCCTGTTCCTTTAGAGAGTTGTTGGGGAGGGGGGAGACTGCTTCTTTGCCCCCTGCTCTTTGCTTCTGTCAGCTATAAGCTGTTTATCTGGTTTTGTTTCCCAGGAGACAAAGGGCAAAAAATTCTGCTCTGTCAGCAGGGATCTGGGTTTTCCTCTTCCCACAGAAAAGTGAGACCTCTGTACGTCCCTGCAGAAATGGGTCACCTGCTGGGATGCAGAGGCCCTGGGGAAGGGCAGCAGGTTGGGAGCTGGCAGCTTGCCACCCACTACGCACAGATCGGGGGGGCATGGGTCCCTCCGTCCCTCAGACATGCACGCGGCAGCATGGAGCTGGCGCCTCCCACCTGAGCCCACAGCAGGCAGGCAGTGGATGGGGGGGTGCTGGGCTTTGCTCCACTGAAGGAGCTGCTGCCTCCTGCCAGGGGCTGGGAGCTGTGGGCTTGGGCCATGTAGCCCTGCCAGTGGGGGCCTCCCGCTGACAGGGCTGGGGAGGTGAGGGCTTGCGGAGGAGTGAGGGGCCTTTCACTTTAATCATGGATTTTGGAGGTTTTATCAGAGAATTAGTGGGGGGCGTTATTTATCGGAAAATGAGCAATTTTGTATTGGGGAAAACCAGGCTCTCTGGTCATTAGAACAGTGTGTGTTTGGTGGGTACCCACGGTGTTATCTGGCATTGGCCGCACACACACATTCCCTGGGCGCTGCTCTGAGGAAGGATCCTGGTGTCAGCCTTGTGCCTGCCGTGGGCAGTGGGAGCGCTCCAACAGCAGCCCGGCTCCAGCGCTGTTGCGCGCTCCGGGCACAAGCGGCAGCTCTGAGCCCATGTGTTCGGGTAGTCTCCGAGGGGGCCAGGGTGGAGCTGATCAAGCCTCTGTGCATGGCCCTCGTGGCTGCCAGGCCAGCACTTGCCCAGCAGAAACAGCGGTGCTGCTGATGGGGTCTCCCGTGGGCACGTGCAGGGCAGGGCACGGAGCGGCGTGCAGCGTGGTCGGGTGTTCTGTGTGTGGTCCTGTAGCCTGGCCGCTTCCTCGGGCGTTGGCGTTGGAGCTGGTGCTGCTGAGATGCTGCTCTGCACCACCTGCCCTGGCCCTTCTACTCACCCCATGCATGAACTGTCACCGCTCTCCTGGGGGGGTCAGTGCAGCAGGGCCGCGTGGTGCGGCCGTGGCCAGGGCAGTGGCGGTGTGGGCAGGAAGGACCCCAGTGCCAAATGGACCTGGGGGGAGGGAGGGGGGGAGCGGGTGTTTTGGTAGTGTTGCGGGGTGTGTTTTAGCAAATAGAAACCTAGGGTTCTGGATTAGCCTAGGGATTAACATGACACCTCATTGAATGAGCGATAGAAAGGCTTTATTTACTACAAGTATTCATAGTCAAGTTAAGTGAGCCCTATCCAAAACAAAGTCCAGTAATTAGTTATAAGGTGATTGATTTCTCACCAAACAGGTGTCTAAGAGGTGGTATTTTTCTTTAGCTTCTCAGGTAGGCTGGGCACAGCAGCAGTTGGTGTCAAAGATTTTCTCACTGTTGAAGCACATGCTGTTAGTTTCCCTGGCTTTGTTATACCGTTAGTTCATCATCTTCAAAGTCGTCTTTTAGTTGTAGAAATCAAGGGAGTCCCCAGCAGTGATTGCCAGGAACATCCCGTTAATCAGCATGCCCATTCTTGGTTGTCAGAAAGTTCCAATTGGAATGAATGACCTTCCTCAGCGATGAGAGGTTATCCATTTCTACAAAGTTTGGAACGCATCTAGAAACTGATTAACCACCTGGAAAAACACTAGTGTCCCTGGAAAACGAGGTAAATCATGAGAAAATAACAGAAACCAAACTAAATAGGGAGGAGATACCTGTTCCAAATGGCGAATGTTTCTTCCTGCACATAAACACAAGTTAATTGCAGAAGAAATATTTGCCATACTAATTTATCAAAGATAGACATTTCACAGAGATGCATACCAGACAGCTGGGAGTCCGCTTGAAATGATTATGAATCTAGTAAGATAAGCTGGAAGGGAGACCTCATTATTTCTCCTCAGATGGCCTAGCCATGGACTCGCAGCCTTTTGCGCTGTGCAGTCGGCATCAGTATTTCACAGTCCAGGTTTTGTGAGAAGGTCCCAGGCTGGCACGCGTTTCAGAGTCATCAGGGGCTGTGTGGAAAGGTGCCTGCGTGCAATGACGTGGAGCCATGTGGGCTTGAGGCAGTTTGTGTGTAGAAAACTGGCCGTTTTGTGTGGTGAGCTAGGAACCTTTTTTTTTTCTGGCTGTCTGGTGATTTTTTTGGTAGGGTTGTGTTCATTTTGTGTGGTGATTTGCAGGTGTTTTTGTGGAAATGTTTTGGGAAAGATGGTGGTAGTGGGAGAATTCTGTGGGGATTTGGGACCTTTATTTGGAAATGTGTAGAAATGTGATTTTGGGGGGGGACTTAATTGTGTGTGTGGTACAGGGCCTTAACTTGAAAATATAGGGTTTTCTGTGCAACACTGGTTACTTAGGAGCTGTTTGTGGAAATATGGTGGTTTTGTGTATGGAAAATGGGGTAGTAATTTTAGGCTGATTTAGGAACTTTTTGGTGTGACTGGTGTGTTGCCAGAGCTGTGGAAAACTGTGTGGGGATCGGTTAAGTGTATGGAAATACGGTTACGTTGTGTGAAGGGAATTCTCTGGGGATTTGGAAACCTTTTTTGTGGGCACCTGTTTGGGCTCGTGGCGGTTTGTGTGTGGAAAACCGGCCATTTTGTGTGGTGAGTTGGGAACGTTTTTTTTTGGTAGTGCCATGATGTTTTTAGTGGGAACTTGGTCATTTTGTGTGGTGATTTGGTGGTGTTTTTGTGGAAATGTTTGGGGATGTATTGTGACGTTGGGAGAGTCCTGTGGGGATTTGGGACCTTTACCTGGAAATGGGATTATTTTTGTGGATCACATGCAGACCTTTTTTTCTTGGAAATACTGTGATTTTTGTGGGGGGAAAACTGATGATTTGGGAACTGTTGGTGATTTTTGTGTGTGGAAAATGGTGTAGTACTAGGGTGATTAATGAAGTTTTTTCATTTATGTGCCACTGGTGTGGTCTGGGACGAGTGGAATGTTTTGTGGTGATTGGGTAGGTGTGTGGAAATACGGCTTGGTTGTGTGACAGAAATTGTGTGGGGATTGGGACCTCTTTTTGGAGGGCATGTGGCAGTTTTTCTGTAGAAAACAGGCCATTTTGTGTGGTGACTTCAGAAGCTGCTTTTTTTTTTTTTTCCACATGTGACTATTTGGGTGAGAAGTTTGTCATTTTGTAGTTATTTGGAGATGTGCTTGCAGCAAGGTTTGGGGTAATATGGTACTGGGAGAATTTTGTGGGGCTTTGGGAGCTTGTTTGTAGAGATGTTTGGGTTGTTTTTTGGCCTTTTTTTTATGAAAGACCTGATTGTGTGTGGTGATGAAAGATTTTTTGTGGAAGTATGGTGATATTGTGTGGAAAGCTGGTGATTTGGTAGTTCTTTGTGGAAATATATGGTGCTTTTGTAGGTGAAAAATGGTGTGGTAATATTAGGGTGAATTATGAACTCTTGTGTGCAACTGCTGTGTTGTGGGATGTGTGGAATATCTTGTGGTGATTGGGTAAGTGTGGAAATATGCTTGTGTTGTGTGAGGGAAATGGTGTGGGGATTTGGAAGCCTTTTTGAGGGCATGTGGTGGTTTCTGTGTGGAAAACTGTTCTGTGGTGATTTGAATACCCTCTCTTTGTTTTTTCCTGGAAGTGTGGGGATATTTTTGGTGGCTAGTTGGTGATTTTGTGGTAATTTGGAGATGTGTTTGTGGCAAGATTTGGGAAAATATGGTACTGGGAGAATTTTGTGGGAATTTGGGAGCTTGTTTGTGGAAATGTTTGGGGGGTTTTTGTGAAAGACCTGATTGTGTGTGGCGAGGAAGGAATTTACGTGGAAGTGTGGTGATTTTGTGTGGAAAACTGATGATTTGGGAGCTGTTTGTGGAAATGTGAATTACTAGAAAATGGTGTGGTAATTTTAGACTTTTAGGAACTTGTTTGTGCAAAATGTGTAGAAATGTGGTTGTTGTTGTGGAATTTGGGACTTTTTTTGGAGATATAGAGGTTTTGTCTGGAAAACAGGTGATTGAGGAAATGCTTGTGGAAATGTCTCTGGAAATATGGTGAATTTTTTTGTAGAAAAATGGCTTGGTAATTTTAGGGTGATTTGGGAACTGTTCTGTGCGATTACTGTTTTGTGGGAACCTGTGCAGAAATCTGTGGTGATTGGGTAAGCATATGGAAATATGCTTATGTCATATGAAGGAGGATGCATGGTGATTTTGAAACTTTTTTTGTAGGAATATGTGTTTTTAAAAAAAAAATGTGATTTGTGTGGTGAATTGGGAACCCTTAGTGGAAATGGGCTGGGTTGGCCCATGGTGGTCATCTGATGCATGACGGTGCAGCGAACGGCGCGTGTGTTTTCACCTATGTGGAACTGTCTAACGTGGGTCTGCCCTTGCTCGCAGGCAACTTCTCATCCCCCTGTCCTTGGAGCCAGCAACTTGCATCAGCCCGCAACGAGCTGCAAGATGACGGAAGCGGGGCTTGGGGCAGAAGGGCCCCCAGGAGCTCTTGTGTCTGCAAGGGTCACTCTGGGCACTCAGGTGGGTGTGCGGCGCCTGTGGGGGTCCCTGGGAAACAGCCAAAGCACCATGGGTGACAGGTAAGTACATGATTCTGCTTTGACACGCTCAGCAGACAGAACGCACCAGCAATTGCCTCAGCTTCTGCCTGGATCCATGTCGTTCATGTGCCCTGCTCCAGTGGTAATGCCTCCAGTGATTGAGGCTCTTGCCTCTAACTGCTGGTAGCACCCTCCAAAAGCAGTGGCCTGCTCCTTGGCTCACAGGATCCCGGGGGCCCAGATCCCACAGGCTTTGTATTCTCCCTCCCTGTGCCTGGGTGAGGTGTTGAGCACTTTGATCTCTGCAGGTTTCACCTTTTGTTAGCCACCCAGCCCCTGTGACCCTGTCCTACCTGACATCCCTTGTCAGCCTCTCCTAGTCTCATTCTTCCTCTGAAGGCCTCCCATGAAATCCCTTGTTCTGTCCCAATCTGCCATAGGCCTGCACCCCTGTTTCCTGGCTTCCTTCAGACAGTTGCAGGAGAGTGGGGAATAAGCTTCTTTGCCCACCCAGCTCCTTGCTTCTCAGCTTGAAGCTGTTTAGCTGTTTCAGTTCCCCTTTTTCCCTCTACCTTTCCTTGTGTTGCTACTGTCTCGTGTATATGCTGGAGATTCGTGTAAGCCAAGCACAGCCTGGTATGTGGGCCTGTGGGCCAGATAGGCAGTTCTGGGGAGCTGCAGCGGGCTGGTTGGCACTGCCCACTCTGAATAGCTAGCAGCTGTGCGCCCTATGCCTTCTCCCCACCACTGCCAACCCCTTCTTGCTGCAGCCATCTGGAG
Organism: Crocodylus siamensis; assembly: GCF_052110815.1. Classification (NCBI taxonomy): domain Eukaryota; kingdom Metazoa; phylum Chordata; order Crocodylia; family Crocodylidae; genus Crocodylus; species Crocodylus siamensis. Next base: position 50,937,826 of record NC_143406.1, read on the forward strand.
TCCCCACCTGGGCTGCCCTGCAGCTCCTCACAGCCGCCTCTGGGCTGCCCAGCAGGGCAGCAGTGGCAGCTTAGCAGAGTTGCAGGGCAGTTTGGACGTTGGCTTTGAGCAGCTGCAGCAAGAAGGTTCTGGCAGCTAAGAAGTGTGCGGGGCCACTGTTCCCTTGTGCCGAGTAGCAGCTTCTGCTTGGCTGCCGCTGGTATTGCTCCTGCTGCTTACAATGGGTAGACGAATGTGGAGCACGTGTGGGGCAGGCCAGGGATGGGGCTGTGCTTGTGGGTCCTGGGTAGTCTGGACATGGTCCTGTCCGCCAAGTCCAAAGCAGGAGCAGGGCGGATGGGGGCAGAGCTGTGTCAGAGCTAGAAAGACTGTCCAGCTGCAGCCCTGCTATGCAGGTGGGGGGCGGCAGGTTGCGCCACGGGCTGGACAACACCCGTGTCAGGTAGGACTGAGGGCCCGCCCTGGGCCAAACAAAGTCCTTCCATGGGCCACATCCAGACTCTGGTCTATATTTGCCCACTTCTGGCAAAAGCAGATGCACGTGTTACACCTAGGATGTCTCTGGAGAAATAGAAGATGAGGCAAAGCAAGTTCCTCCATAAAATGTACACCGGATTATTGGGACATTAGTAATCGGGGACCTTTGGCCAGAGCAGCTACATACAGCGAAGAGTACATAGACTTAGTACCAGGGGGCCAGTGCCAGGGCCCCTCGCAATCTGGCCTTTAGGTTTGAGGCCAGTTCCAGAATCCCACATCTTTGCCTTTGGGGATTTTGTAGACTTCTGGTTGAAATTTCTGTATTCCAGCCCAGTTCTCTGAGAGAAGGATCTCTTGGCTCATTTTGTAGACAGCAGGGCAACCCAGTTGGGGCCTGGGACCTTTGTTCATACCTGAAGTCACCTCGTTAGCATTGGATGTCATCATTGAACTATACATCTCAGCTGCCCTGAAACTTTTCTGACCTGCTACTCTTGATGTGATAGACTGAACTGTTTCTGGGTTCAGAGAATATGGAAGGAGAGGTAATGTCGTGTAATGTAGTGTAGCAAAAAAGAGGCGAGGGTTCTTCAGGACTCGGTAAGAGTCTTCCCCATGGACTAAGACAGACCCTTGGTACTTTAGCAGTCACAGAATACGGCTTTGCATTGCGGGGCCTCATTTGACCCTCAGGTACAGTAAAAGTTGCATTAACCAGCATTCACTATCCAGAATCCACTATTGATCAGAGTTCCTGGCTGGCCGCAGGAGGCGATAGGGAAAACTTGCATGTGGTGGCTGCCACCGCCACCTGCCACCCTGTACTGCTGCTGCCACCATCTCCCCTCCCCTCCGCTCTTGAGGAGTTTTAAAAAAGGATGAAAAACCGTGTCTCAGATAGCTGGAAATTTTAGATACCTGCTGGCTCCCCCCCATTCTCCACTCATGCCGGTTAACAGAGCTTTTGCTGTATAATCATTTCAGATAAAAATTTCCAGATATTGCTTCTGAGAGTGTGAATGGGGGAGAAATATGATTTTAATTTTCTTTTTTTTCTTTTCTTTTTTTTTTTTTTACCTTTTAGATACTAGCAGTGAGTTTAACCCAGGACTTTCTTGGCTGACCTCAGCATATTCAGTGCCACCTTTGTAGCCATTGCTGCTCGGCACTGGAAAGACACTTGCAGGTTAGAAGCTGGCTTTCCTTTATACAGTTTCACCTGTGTACGATGGAACCCTTTACGTAGAGGGTTTTTTACTCAGTGATGCAGGCTATTGAGAACCGAGTGTACCGTTCAGTGTTTTGAGAGACAAGACTACAGCGCTTTTATGGTTGGGACAATTTGGCCAGCTTAGAGCCAGAATTCTTGGGAAGTAGCATTTTTTTTAACTTATTACTAGGCATGCTGGTTTTCTTTCATTTAAAAAAAGAAAATCATAAATTCTCTGATTAAATCCCCACCCAAACCTAAACCCTCCTTTTTCTGTTATTGCAATGAAACACGTGTGTGTGTGTGTGTGTGTGTATAATATGTATGTATCAGTTGCGTAATTGGCTTTAAGGTGTTTAATTGTTTGCTTCTGTTGGCTTTAAGGTGTTTCTGTTTCAGTTTTCCTTTTCTCCCCTCCTCTGTGCTCCCTGTGTCTTGCGCATGTGCAGGACGTTGGTGTAAGGCAGGGACCGGCAGCTCTTTGGGCCTGTGGGCCACAGAGGTGGTACCAGGGAGGTGTAGCGGGCAGCGCTGCCGATCCTGAATATCCTGGATCCTGTGTGCCCTACGGCTCCTCCCCCTACTGCCAACAGTGCGCAGCCTAAGCCTTGACCCCAGCCTGCCCTGCACCTGCTCTGGACTCTCCCTGGCCAAAGCTGACTGGATGGAATGTGTGTGCATAACCCTGGCCCGCTGCGCACCACCTCCAGACAGCCTGTGCACACTGAGCAGCGGCAGCAGCTGTTGCTTGGCATGAGGGAAACATGGCTCCTCTTCATCACCGTGACCAGTCCCTTGTTCCTGCAGCTGTGCAGGTCTACATGTGGGCTGCCTTGGGGCTTCTCTCTGCTGCCATCGCTGCTGCTTTCAGGCCATGCAGCAGGGCTATGGCGGTCTTGCAAAGGAGTCAAAGGGCAGTCCAGCCTCAGGCTCATAGCGGTTGCAGCCAGAAGGACCTGGTAGCTGTGAAGGGTGCAGGGCCGCTTGTTCCTCACGCTGAGCACGAGCTTGCGTTTGCCTGCAGCAGCTATGGCTGCTGCTCAGTGTGGGTGTGCATGTTTGGGGTTTGGCTGTGTGCATGGGATCTGGCTGGGCTGGAGCTCATCCCCTCTGCCAGGCCTGGTCCTGAGCGGGCACTGGCTGGATGGAGTCAGAGCTGTGCATGTGGGTCCCTGCCAGTAGCTTGGGTTTGGGGCAGTGGCGGAAGCAACGGGAAGCACCCGTCCTTGCCTAGAAAGCCAGTCCAGGCACACCCTGCCGCATGCCCAGAGGCAGCGGGATGCACCAGAGGCCAGGCTAAGCCCCTCCCTGGGCCTCATCTGCCCATGCTACTTACAGTGTTTCATACTGAACAGCTTTTGGGAACAGAGCAGCTGGAGGGAGGAGTACCATTGTAAAACTGTCTGTCTCCCTGCATCGCTTTGTGGCATTGAGCAGCTGTAACACGCCGGTGCCCTGCCCATGGCATTGCCCCTCTCTCCCAAGCTACACCCCCTTCAAGGCCAGTGCCCTTCACTCCCCTTTTGTGTGCTGATGCTGAAACCTGTCTATAGAGCACCTTGCAAAGCACCAAATTTTCATTTTTTTAAAGAGAAAAAGAAATGGAAAAAACCTATTATTGTTCAGGAAGCAGCGCAGGACATTAATTCAACTTCAGGGGAGTTTGAGATGTTTGGTATACAGATTCTCGCCTGTGCCAGCTGGGAAGATGCAGGAGGGAGGAGGAGGCTAACAGCAGGTTGTCTCCACTTTGCAGAGGTCTTTTAAAGCTTTCCTCTGTTCATGTCTAATGTTTACGTATGGTTTTTGCTTGGTTTTTTAAACGGATATTCCGATAAGCATCAAGCAGATTTGTGTCCCTGGAGGTTTGGGAATGGTGAAGCCATTTTCCTCTGGACTTGGGAGATGCCAATGAGCTGGGGCCTGTGTCCCTGGGAAAAATACAACTCTGGAAGGGAAGAGCAGTGCTGCTCTCTTTCCCTACCCACCTGGGAATGCTCCTTGCCCTGTGTTAAGTTTCTTCTACTCTGCTGTCTAGACCTATTTTAATTTACAAAGGTTCACCAAACCAAAAGTCAGTTGGTGTTTTAAGCTGCTTTTTCCCACCTTTCCAGGAAGCAGTTACTTATCTTTGGTCTCATCTAGTATTAAAGGCTGGAGAAACAGAATCTGATTGCATTTTCTCAGGCCATTGCTTGTGCTGTCAATGCGAGCTTATTACTAGTTAACTGTTGGAAAGGGTATCTTCATCTAACACAGGAGGTATATGGTCCCACTAGGGGAAACCCCTTACTAGACTTGGCGCTGGCTACAGGGGATGGCCTGGTAGGGGATCGACTGACACAAGGTCACCTAGGGGACAGTGGCCATCCACTGATTGGATTCCCTATGTGGCATAGGGTGGAAAAGATAACCGGTAGGGCAGGAGTCCTAGAGCTCAGTGTGGTCAGGAGATTAGTTAGTGAGGCACTGAAGAACTGGAGCATTAGTGAGATGGGAGTCCAGGAAGGGCAGTTGTTCCTAAAGGGAGCGATCCTACAGGTGTAGAAGGAGATGATCCTGTTGCACAGAAAAGGGGCCAATTAACCTTCTTGGCTGAACAGGGAAATGCAGGAAAGCCTAGGGGCAAAAAAAGAGGCATATAGACTGTGGCAGCGTGTGGGATCTACCAAGGTAGAGTATACCTACTTGAGCCTTTCTAACTGCCTCTCTGCAAGTGTGGGCCAAGCAGACATGGAACAAAAATTAAAAACAACTAAAAAGTCTTTCTTCAGGTGTATAGGGAGTACAAAGAAGGTGCAGGGTAGCATAGGAACCCTACAGGACAAACTGGGGCAAGTAGTGATAGATTGCGGGGGTGGGGGGCAAGGCAGAGCTCTTCAGTGAGTGTTTTTTGCTTCTGTATTCCTGAACATGGATCAGACGGATCTCTCAGGTGGATGCTAGACTGGCGTAAAAGGGACACCGGCCCACCAAGTGTTTGTGCCAGCTCAGCGCAGAGGCACTCGGAAGTGTTTTAAGTCGTGATCTTCATCCAAGGGTACCGAAGGATTTGGCAGCCGTCATAGGAGAGCCCCTGGCATGGCTGTTTGAGCACTCGTGGCCTTCAGTTCAGGTCCCAGAGGCCTGGAAAAGGGCCCATGTGGTCCCTATCTTTAAGAAGGGAAAGGAGGATCCGGGTAACTAGACAGCAGTTAGTCTCACTTCTCTTCTTGGGGAAAACCTTTGAAAACATTAAGATCACATTTGTGGGGGTCGTGGAGGGGGGCGGGGCATGCTGAAGGGCAGTGAGCACATATTCATAACAGGTAGATCCTGCCCGACTAATAACCTTGTTTCTTTTTATGACCAGGTCACGAAATACTTAGCTGCATGAGTCGAGGTAGATGTCATCTTCTTGGATTTTGAAAAGGCTTTCAATATGGTATCTCATTCTGATGTAATGAATAAACTGAGCCACTGTCACGTAGATGATTACGCGATCAGGTGGGTGGCAAAATGGCATGGGGTTGACCCAGAGAATGGCAGCGGATGGGTTGGTATCGACCTGGAAAGATGCGGGCAGTGGAGTCTGACAAGGCTCGGTCCTTCGACCTGTGCTGTTTAACATCTTCATTGCCCATGTGGATGGGGGCGTGGAAAGCACTCTCTCCAAATATGTAGATGATACCCAATTTATGGGATAAAGTTAGCTCGCTAAAGCAGAGGTCTTCAAACTGTGGTCCGTGGACCAGCAGTGGTCCACGAGCTCCATGTAGGTGGTCCTCAGAAAGGTTGCAGAACAACTGAGAATCTCTGCATTAATTATTTTTTTTCTAGTGATGGAGATTAAGTGGTCCACTGAGACCCTCAGTAATTTTCAAGCAGTCTGTGAAAAACAAAATTTGAAAGCCAGTGCACTAGAGGGTAGGGACCAAATCTGTGGGGATCTGGACGGGTTGGAAAAGTGGGCAGACCAGAATAGGATGCAGTTCAACAAAGATAAGTGCCGAGCGCTGCACCTAGGGAGACAGAATCGCCAGCACGTGTACAGGCTGAGGGAGGGCTCTCTCAGCAGCTGAGTAGCAGAAAGGGATCTCGGAGTCACGGTTGACACCGACACGATCGCGAGTCGTCAACATGACAAAGCGCTGGGTAAAGCTAACCGCACTTTATCATGCATTTGCAGGTGCGTGACAAACAGGTCCAGGGAGGTGATGCGTACCCTCTATGCGACATTGGTCAAGCTGCGGTTGGAGTACTCTGTCCGGTTTTGGACGCCACACTTCAAGAGGCATGTGGACAACCTTGAGAGGGTTCAGAGGCAGGCAGAAATATATCTATTATAGAAAATAACATGCAATATATTTAGTTAAATCAATTGCCACACTGCTACCTAAAGATAAAGCTATGATATTCCATATATGGATCACTGATGTATGTGTATGGTCTGTTAGCTCCTTTTAGGCTTTATAATTTGTTTAATTGTTTGATGGTTTCTTTTACTTGCTGCCCAAGTTAGTCATCACAACTGCAAAGGTTCATGCTGCGGTTACTCGGAACAAAGCCTCGGCCCTTGTGCTTAGCAGCACATGTGCAACTCAGCCTAGGCACCTTGAAAATGGCCGACGCTGGCAGCAGGGTCATCTTACCGCTATCTGTGTTGGGGTTAACAATGTGAGCATTTTACCTTGCATGAACGTGTCTGATGTGCGTGTGCCCTTTCTCACAGGCTAGTCCTTGTGCTCCGGTCCTTGGAACCAGCTTATTGGTGAGGAGGTGCGGTGTGACATTTGGCACCGAAAGGCCTGGGGTAGAAGCACCCCCGACAGCTGTGACGTCTGCAATGGGTCCCTGCACAGGCTGCTGAGAAATGGGCATTTGGGGCCCACACCGGTCTCTCAGAAATATCCGAGGCAGCCCTGGCAGTGGCTACCTGCGCGTTCCTGCCTTGGACGCAGTCAGGGAACACAACGTGCCTGCAGTTGCTTCGGGTTTTGACTGGATGCACGTTGTTCGCTTGCACGTGTCCAAAGCTAGCACCTCCAGCAGCTGCAGCTCTTGCTTCCCAACTACTAGGAGAGCCGTGCAAAAGCAATGGCCTGCTTCTGGGCTAGGCTGATACCAGTGGCTGAGACCCAGAGATGTGCTGTTGTACCTCCCTCTGCCTGGATTAGGTCTTGAGCACTTGGACCTCTGCCAGCTTCAACACCCCTCATGTTCCTGTGGCCAGCACCCCAGTGCTCATGACCCTAATGTTTTTGTCAGCCTCTGTGTCACCCTTCCCCTGAATGCCTCCCATGAAACCCCTTGTCCCATCCCAGTCTGCAGTTTGGCTCCACCAGTATTTCCCAGCTGCACGTGGAGCGTTGCAAGGGAGGAGGGGAAGAGAGTTTTATGCCTGCGTACTCTTTACTTGTTTCAGCTTGAACCTGTTTATCTGTCTCGGGGCCTTTTTCCCCCTCTCTCCTCCTCAGTCTCTGTTTCTGCTGCATAGCCACACTGCCTCCTGTGTATGTGGCGAGGTGATGTAAAGGGGTGCACAGTTGCCCTCAAGAAGGAACAACCTTTTTATGGAGTTGAGCTGAAACTTGCTGTACAGAGCGCCTTGCAAAGTGCCTCCAGGTCTGCAGCGGGAGAAGGTGTATGGGGTAAGGCACAGAGGTGAGGGAATGGCTCTGTTTTGCCCTCTGTGAGGTTCCTGGGAAACACTGGGGGCGGGGGGGGAAGCAGAGTTCACGTAAGTCACAATCCTTTTTCTTCTGTGGCCGTGGGATGTGGGTGCAGGTTTCCCCCTGGGTGACATGACACTGCCTGTGCAGGCTGAGTCACCTGAGCGCAGAGCCGGGGGCTGGGGGGGGTGGTACTTTCCGGTATTGTTGGGTTTGAACTACAAAGGAGCAGGGACTAGGATGCGCAAGTGCCAGAGTTGTGTTCCAGACCGGGTGAGGGCTACACGCAGGTCTGTGGCAGCGTCCTAGTGCAGGGCAGGGCACTGGGGTCCCTGTGCTTCTGGCTAATGGGGGAGGAGCCTGGTGCTGTGGGATACTTTGGTGCCCCTGGCTCCTAGCCTGCAGCCTCCGCTTCTCTTGCAGTGCCCTTGCTCCTGACCCATAGCCTTGTCCCCACAGAAAAGTTCAGTCCCAAATGTGATGCACGTGGGTGAATGGGTGATCCAGGGCTAGGTGGGGGGGGGGCGCCATGTGTCACCTGAGTGCACAGTGGCATGGGGTTGTGTCCCTCCCTGGTGCTGTGTGGGCTGGGGATGTGGTCCCACTGTTCCCTAAAGCAATGGCCTGCATGTCCTGGGTTGTGGAGGCCCCAAGTAGGGAGGGAGCCCGAGTCTGCAGTGGGCAGCCTGCCCCTGCCATGCACACAGGATTGTGGGCATGGGTTCCTATTGCCCCTCGGGGCTGTGCACAGCTGGGACCCCTCCCCACCACAACCAACCTGAGCCAGCAGAAGGCAGGCAGTGGGTGCGAGGAGGTGGGCTTTGGTCTGCTGCAGCAGCCGCTGCCTCCTGCCAGGGGCAGGGGCCACGGACAAGGGTCCCTGGCCCCATCGTGCTGGCAGCTGGGGGCCCCCTCTGGTAGCGCTGGGGGGCCAGGAGGTTGAGGGGGGGGGGTTGAGGGGCCTTTCATCGTAATCCTGCGTTTTGGTGTTTGGTATTTGCGAATCAGTGGGGTTATTTATCAGAGATTTTGCATGATTTTTATCGGGGAGAAACAGGATGGCTCGTCATTAGAGCAGCATGTGGGATCCAGGGCCTGCAGCTTATAAGGCGGGGGGTGGACACGGGTCCCGGGCACTGCACCGAGGCGGGAACCTGGGGTCCGAGCCAGGCGCGGGGTGCGGGGGGCAGCTCCCTAGCAGCAGCAGCCCGGCTCCAGCGCTGTTGCGCGCTCTGGCCACGAGGGGCAGCTCTGAGCCGGCCGTGTGGGGCCGTCTCCAAGGCTGGCTCGGGGCAGGGGAGACCGGGGCTGCTGGGCGGGGCCCTCGGGGCTGTCAGGTAGCCGCTTACCCGGCGGAGGCATCGGTGCTGCAGGCGGGATCGCCTATGGCCACGTGTGGCGCAGGGCAGGGAGGCGCGGGCGGGCGGGCGGCGCTGTTCTGTGCGTGGTGCCGTAGCTCGAGCCGGTGCCGGCGGGACGCTGCTCGGCCTGCGCCGGACGGAGTCGGCGTCGCTGGTCGCCCGGGGCGTCTGGTGCGCGCCGCCTCCCCGGCCTTGTTGCGCCGCGAGGAGGGTGGCCCGACCCCGGAGGAGGGGGCTCTCAGTAGTGTTGTGCAGGGTGGGAACGTGCCTGCGAGCCGTGACGTGGAGCTGTGTGAGCACCCGGTGGTTTTTAAGCAGAAAACTGCCCGTTTTGTGTGGTGACTCGGGAAACTTCGTGGCAGCGTGGTGATTTTTTTGTGGGAAGTTGGTCATTTAGTGTGGCGATGGGGAGGCGTTTTGTGGAAATGTTTGTGGAGAAATATGGAGGTATTGGGGGAAGTGTATGAGGAGCTGGGACCTTTATTTGGAAATTGTGGAAATGTGATTGTTAGGGGGAAATTGGTCCATTGGGTGCGGTGACTTTTTTGGAAATGTGGCTGTTTTGTGTGGGAAAGTGATGGCTTGGGAACTGTTCATGGAAATGTGTGTGGAAATCTGGTGATTCTGTGTGTGGAAATGGTGTGGTGATCTGGGAACTGTTTGTGCGACCTGTGGAAAATTGTGTGGGGATTGGTTCAGCGTATGGAAACATGGCTGTGTTGTGCGAGGGAAATGGTCTGGGGATGTGGACACCTTTGTGGGCGCGCGGTGTTTTGTGTGTGGAAAACGGGCCATCTTTTGTGGTGAGTTGGGGGTGTTTTTGTGGAAATGTTTGGGGATATTTTGTGACATTGGGAGAGTTCTGGGGGGATTTGGAAATATGTGGAAATGTTAATTTTTTTGGGGGGGGAGAAAGTGGTGTTTGTGTGTGGTACTAAAGGACCTTGTTTCTTGGCAAAGTGGTGATTTTTGTGTGGAAAACTGGTGATTTAGGAACTCTGTGGAGATGTGGAAAATGGTGTGGTAGTTTTAGAGTGATTTGGGAACTGTTTGTGCAACTGGTGTTTGTGGGAGCTGTGGAAAATGGTGTGCATGGGAATATCGTTATGTTGTGTGGGGGAACCGGTGTGGGGATTTGGAAACCTTTTGTGAGGGCAGGTGGTGGCTTGTGTGTGGAAAACAGTTTGTTCTGTGGTGATTTGAGAACCCCTTTTTATCTGGAAGTGGTGATGTGTTTGGTGGGAGGTTAGTCATTTTGTAGTAAGTTGGTGATGTGTTTGGGGAAATATGGTGGTATTGGGAGAATTATGTGGAGATTTGGGAGCTTATTTGTGGAAATGTGCTTTTTTTGTGGAAGACGTGATGGTGCGTGGTGATCAAGGATTTGTTTTGGAAATGTGATTTTTGTGTGGAAAACTGGTGATTTGGCAGCTGTGGAAATATATGGTGATTTTTGTGTGTGGAAAAGGGTGTGGTAACATTAGGGTGATTTAGGAACTTTGTTGTGCAACTGGTGTGTTGTGGGATGTGTGGAATAGTTTGTGGTGATTGGGTAAGTGTGTGGGCATATGCTTGTGTTGTGTCGTGTGAGGGGGTTGCACAGCTTTTTTTGTGGGCATGTGTGTGACTGTGTTTGGACATGTGGTGGTTTCCACGTGGAAAACTGGCGGTTTTGTGTGCTGAGTTGATCACCTTTTTTTTTTCTGGCAGTGGTGGGTTTTTTTCGGTATGAGGTTTGTCATTTTGTGTGGTGATACACAAGTTTTTTTGTGGAAAGGTTTGGGGAAATGTGGTGACATTGGAAGAGTTCTGTGGTGCTTTGGGAACTTTTTTTTCCTGGAAATGTGATTTTTTTTTTGTTGTTGTTGTGGAAAGTAGGACCTTGTGGTGTATAGGACCTTTCTTTGGAAATGTGTGGAAATATGGTGATTTTCATTTTTAGAAAATGGCCTGGAGCTTTAGGGTGATTTGGGAACTATTGTGTGGCAACTGGGTAAGCGTATGGAAATATGGTTATGTTGTATGAGGGAAAATGCAGGGTGATTTGGAAACCGTCTTTTGTAGGAATGTGTGTAGAAAAGGGTGATGTGTGTGTGTGTGTGTGTGTGTGTGTGTGTGTGTGTGCACGCACACGTGGTGATTTGATAACTGTGAATGTGCTGGGTTGGCCCATGGGGGTCATTTCATCCACTGCGGTGCAGTTAATGGTGTGTGCCTTCTCACTCTAATGACACTGGCTAAGGTGGGTCTGCCCTTTCTTTCCACCTGCTCCTCATGCACTTGTTTGCGGAAGCAGTGTCAGCGAGAAGCTGCAGCGTGACAGAAGTGGGACTTGAAAATATCCAAGGCACCACGGGTAACAGGCGAGTGCGAGTTTCTGCCTTGAACATACTTGGTGGGCAGAACACACCCGCAGTTGCTCAGGCTTCTGCCTGGAGGTGCATCTGCATGTCCTGCTCCTGTGGTAACACCTCCAGTGACTGCAGCTCTTATAGATTCATAGACGCTAGGGTCGGAAGGGACCTCAATAGATCATCGAGTCCGACCCCCTGCATAAGCAGGAAAGAGTGCTGGGCCTACATTACCCCAGCTAGATACACATCTAACCTTCGGTTGAAGACCCCCAGGGTAGGGGAGAGCACCACCTCCCTTGGGAGCCCGTTCCAGACCTTGGCCACTCGAACTGTGAAGAAGTTCCTCCTAATATCCAATCTAAATCTGCTCTCTTCTAGCTTGTGGCCATTATTTCTTGTAACCCCCGGGGGGGCCTTGGTGAATAAATACTCACCAATTCCCTTCTGCGCCCCCCTGATGAACTTATAGGCAGCTACCAGGTCGCCTCTCTACCTTCTCTTGTGGAGGCTGAAAAGGTCCAGTTTCTCTAGTCTCTCCTCATAGGGCTTGGCCTGCAGGCCCTTAACCATACGAGTGGCCCTTCTCTGGACCCTCTCCAGGTTATCCGCATCCTTCGTGAAGTGCGGCGCCCAGAATTGCACGCAGTACTCCAGCTGCGGTCTGACCAGCGCCCGATAGAGGGGAAGTATCACCTCCTTGGACCTATTTGTCATGCATCTGCTGATGCACGATAAAGTGCCATTGGCTTTTCTGATGGTTTCGTCACACTGCCGACTCATGTTCATCTTGGAGTCCACTAGGACTCCAAGATCCCTTTCCACCTCCGTGCCACCCAGCAGGTCATTTCCTAGGCTGTAGGTGTGCTGGACATTTTTCCTCCCTAGATGCAGCACTTTGCATTTCTCC